>NW_026607485.1:11896605-14396605 GCF_021117445.2 Syzygium oleosum
ACCAAACCAAACCAATCCCAACCAAACAATATTAAAATTAGAAGAAACAATCAATGCCACATTTGTCGTTGCACTGCCAAGGAAATTTCTTGAATTCAACTCTCTCTCTCTTTCTCTCTCTCTCTCTTTCTCTCTCTCTCTCTCTCTCTTCTCTCTTTGTGCGCGTACGTTACCAGTATTTTAGACAATTCCTTGAAGCCTTCCTCGCTAAGTAAAACTCTGTCCATCACTCAAATCATTTTCTGTCATTTTCACCCGTGCTTTGGTCCAAAGAGGGAACGCAAGAAAATCTTTTGTTTTTTTCCAATTCGGACGCGCTTTTATCCCCTTGGGAAGAGCTGATCGGGTCAGCGTATAGCTCAACGCCTTTTTGGGAGGGCCTGAGCTGAATTCACTGGATGATGAATTGCTGATTTTCTTGGGTTTTCTTGGGTTTTCTTGGGGGACCCATTTGAAGGGAAAGCAGAGAATTGGGTGTGCCTTTTCTTGTTCCCTTCGGGTTCAGAAAAGGAAAGGCCCGATTTTGGTCGATATTTCCTGTTGCTGGATCGAAATCTGAAGGTGGGTTTTTGTCGGTGTTGGTTTTCTGAAGGTGGGTGTGAGAAGAAATGGGTCAACAGCAATCCAAGGACGAATTGGTGTATCAGCAGGTCAGCTATGGCAACAGCGAAGGAATCAAAGCCCTCTGCAGAGAAGGCGCTGGCCTCGAGGTGAATTTCTTGTTTTGGGCATCTTCTCTCTAAATTTAGGCTTTCATGTTAAATCACGATTGTTCTTGGGTGGTGTTTAGATGGTCTCTGTTTTCTTCTAGTGATGTTAGAAGAGCGGATTCTTCTGAAGTTGTTGTGATGGGTCGTTTTTGGGTGGTTTTTGTGGGTGCAGTGGATCGACAGAGAAGGGAAGACGCCTTTGATCGTCGCTTGTATGAATGCGGAGCTGTATACTGTCGCCAAGACTTTGATTGAATTGGGCGCCAACGTCAATGCATACCGCCCCGGTACCATTTCTTGTCACGGTTTTGCATTTTCTGGGGGTTGTATGCTGTTTTCGCGCAGTTCAAGATGCTAAATCGTTCTGGAAAGGATGTGTTTTAGGCTGAATTTCTTGTAGGAGCTAGCTTAAAATCATGCGCTAGTGATATCTCGGTTGCTTCCAGTAATAGCTCTCCTTTTGTCTCAGAATGGGCCTTAGTCTGTTTGATTTAACATGTCAAATCATCATTTGAACCATGACATTTAACATATTCACTCATCATGCTCTGCATGTGTCAAGTGTTGCGATGCGTCTGCTGTTATAATTTACCTGTCTATATATCCATGTCTTGACTCTTAACGTGGTAATTTAATGAAGGTCGCAATGGTGGCACTCCTTTGCATCATGCAGCTAAGAGAGGCCTCGAGAATACAGTGAAGTTACTTCTTTCTCATGGAGGTCTGCGTCGATAAATCATATGCTAGTTGTTTACATTATTCTTATTGAAGTTTTTATGCAGCTTTCTGCTGCATGGCTTATGTAATAAATATGCACGTTTTGATCCTTCAGCAAATGCACTGGTGATAAATGATGATTGTCAAACTCCACTTGATGTGGCCAGAGCTAAAGGATACACTAATGTTGTCCGTACAATTGAGGTTTGTCTTGTGTAAATAACAGAATTGCGTCCCATCAATGTGGTAAATCTCAATAGATTAGATTGACTTTTCTAACTTTTAATGCTTTTAGGGTCACATGGGTTTATTCTCTGGTTGGTTACGGGAGTTTTATGGTCCTGGGTTTCTGGAAGTACTTGCTCCTCAGTTGCTTTCAAGAAAAGTGTGGGTATTCTAGTTTTAGCTTTTGCTTTCGTTGGCAACCATTGTGTTATGCTTTATTTTTATGCTCTCATTTCTTGTAGCTGTGCCTTTTCTCTGTTGGCAAAACAGATGGATTCTTTGAAATTATTTTCCAGCTGTTTCTCTAATTGCCTGATTTATTTTTTTTAATTTACTTCTTTTTTGCAGGTGGGTAGTCATTTACCCGTGTGGTTCTCGAAATCCCACAAAGCCGTTTAAGTTGGAATTGGCAATATATACTAGTATGCAGGTACCATTCCTTCGTTACCAAAATGTTACCAAGTTGCAATTAAAAAGTTTTGGGATAAGTGCACTAGAAGTCCTAAAACTTGTCACGAAAGTGCAATTGAGTCCTAAAACTTTAAAAAAATGCGATCAAGTCCTAAAACTTGTCACGAAAGTGCAATCAAGTCCTAAAACTTTCAAAAAGTGCAAACAAGTCCTAAAACTTATCATGAAGATGCAATCAAGTCGTAAAACTTATCACAAAGGTGGAATCAAGTCCTAAAACTTTCAAAAAGTGCAATCAATGGAAGGACTTGATTGAACCAATTTGACAAGTTTTAGGACTTGTTTGCACTTTCGTGATAAGTTTTAGGACTTGTTTGCACTTTTTGAAAGTTTTAGGACTCAATTGCACTTTCCTAACAAGTTTTAGGACTTAATTGCACATTATGAAAGTTTTAGGACTCAATTGCACTTTCGTGACAAGTTTTAGGACTTTGAATGCACTTATCCCAAAAGTTTTCAACTTCACCTATGATAGTTTTTTGAACTATTTGTTTGTTTCTGGTTTCTGTATATTATTCTGGTTTTAAATGTATATGCTATTAGTTTTCTCCCCTGCTATGTTACTGCATGAGCTCTCTTAATTCTTCTGTTTAGAGTCCATAAATTGATACTGCTTCAGGCACAAATCTTATATCCGATTGAGTGATTATACCTGCAGATCTTTTATGTATGCAGCGTCCACTTGATGTTAAATAGGATGAGGTGGCTCTTCCTGGTGTATTTTCTTTGTTCTCAGATTTTCTTCTCCTTCCCTTCCAAAGCGAATATCAGGCATTTTTCCAACAGCATATTTCCTAATCCTTACTTTTCCTACAGTAACATATGTAATTAATGTCGTCAGACCCAGCATCTTTGACACCAGGAGTATGTATATAACCTCGTGGCCTACCATGCTTTGTAATATCCATGTATCTCATTGGATTATGGTTATGAGTCAGTAGTTTAGCTCCTGAATGGGCCCATACGAGCAATTGTTATAATTATTGCAAGATTAGGATTAGAGAAGGCCTTCTATAGCATTGATTTTCCCCATGACATTCTCACAATAGGTCAGGGGAAGAAGCACTTGACAGGGTAGCTCTGGAATGAGAGTCTTACATATGCTTGCATTCTCTGAATCATTCACTTCAAACTGCAATTTGTTTGGCTTGTCTGATGGAGTTGTTTGGAACCTTATGAGCCTCTTTTGCTTTCTGACACCCCTTCCCCTCACTGTCGTTTCTTTTTGGGTTTCGGACTATGTTATTTAAATCTGATTTTAATTCTCTCTAAGTGTCAGTTGTCTTTTTTCCCCTCATAATCATGTGGCTTAAGTCATGTCTGCTTGTGTCTAAACTGATGGCCATCAAGTGTATCCACTGATTCAGCACTATTTGTAATGTGCAGGATGCTCAACCTCGGGCAATTGTTGCATTGTGGAAGGCCAACTTAGAGGAACCTAAATTCCACTATTCTGACCCTTCAGTGACAATTGTCGACGATACTTCAAGTAAAAACTTGCTCCTGGGTCTTATTTTCAGATTTATTTTTGACAGTATAAATCTGTAGAGTGTGAGTTTAATTGGGCTTTATGTAAATCAAAGTCCCAAGGGGCAGGAGGCGGAGACGCAGGAGGTATAGGCCACGAACAGATAGGCGTAAGTATAGTAATTGCTCCTTTTTTTACAATTAAATGAAAGCTTCACATTTTGTAGAATTGAGGAGTTAGTTCCCATTAGAATTTGCTAGAATATCGTGTAATTATGATGACCCGGTCACACCTGGCCTCTAGTTCCCCGTTAGATAGGGAAATGTCTGAGGATCATCTTGGCTTAATGAGTAGTGGAACATTAGAAATTCTAATACTCCGCTTGCACTCAATTTGTTAGGTATATACTTGGGCTGAATATTGCTTTTGTTTTCAGAGACCCGTTTCAAATTCGCACCTGCCAATGAAAGAGACAGACAGCAATTTCAGCGGTTTTGTGATGCATGCAAAGGGATTGCACAGGTATTTCTCAGATTAGTTTCATTTCAGGATTAACTCATGAGTAATACAGAAAAGTGAATGTGATGCAGTAGTTCATACCAATCCTCTCTTGACTAGAAATATTAAATGCTTATGGATGTTACGCTTTTAGGTGGTGGTATTACCCAGTCACGATGCTTCTTATGCTAGTCTGTGCATGAGTCTTTTTAGTGTTACTTATGTCGTCAAGTTTCAACGCAGCTTGCTCACAAAATCGTGGGGTAATTATGAATAGCATTTGTGCATTTGATATTTTTCAGTGGAAAAAGGGTTCAGTCATTCAACTTTCAGGAATTTTTGTTTTGAGGTATCAATAGTTGCACAACATGGAATGCCAGAATTTTCTCACGAGAGAAGAACTAGAATACGTGAATTTAGGGTCCGTTTGTTTGAAGAAAAATTGTTTCCAGGAAATTGTTTTCCGACTTTCCGGTGTTTGGTTGACGGAAAGCTAATCGATCTACATAAAACGCTTTCCATGGTCTGAAAAGAACAAAGCTAAATTAGGGGAAACAATTTTCTCTTATTGCAAGAAGGAAATCACTTCTCCTAAACCACCAAACAAATGAAAAGTGATTATCTTTCTTGAAAATGATTTCCATGGAAAATATTACCTTTGTCATGAAGTTTTCAAAATTAGAATATATGAAGGCTATATGTTTTGCGAAGACTTTCTTTTCTAAGATGCATTTTATGTTGATTCTACGAATATTTCTGGCCATGCAGCCAGCATTTTTGCAACCTGCGCAGCCGCCAGTACAGGCAACTGCACCACAGGCAACTGCACCACCTACCGCAGAAGATCTGGAATTAGCAATGGCAATCAACGCCTCCATCCAGTCAGCTATGCAGGAGGTGCGACCATCTTTTCCTGCTCAGCAAGGTGTCGGGACAAGCGCATCCACCAGTTGGGGTGATTCTATGGAAGTTATGAATCACAGTGATTTGAGTGAGGCGGCTGCCCCGGCTCCATCCAAGGATAGCTGCGGTCCAAGCAATGGAATAGCACCTATAGTCATGCCACCTCAAAATGTTGAAGGTGTCGATGAGAACTCCGTCTCTGCTCCATCAGCCCCTCCGGCAAACATTGAGGTTGTAGAGGACGGCCCAATTCAATATCCATCCATTGACCTCACTCCGATTGATATGTCCGCTCCAGTAATCAATGACTTACCACCTGTTGGCTCTAGCGGGAGCAAAGAAGACGGAAGTGAAGAGACATGCTGTGTTGTTTGTTTGGATGCTCCCGTCGAGGGAGCTTGCGTGCCATGCGGGCACATGGCTGGCTGTATGTCTTGCTTGGAAAAGGTCAAAGCCAAGAAATCCGGGTGCCCGGTTTGTCGTACCAAGATTGATCAAGTCATAAAGCTGTATACTGTTTGACTATGAAGCTTGCCTATATCAAACAGGTACAGTGATCGTTATTATGTTGAGGTTCAATGTTAGTACATGTATGCGAGTTTTCTTGAAGGTTCATGGGTCGAAATTGCTTAGAGCTTTTGGTTACTTTTACGCATGCTTGGGGAGTGAAAAGAGCATTACGTGTTTGTGCAGATTGAAAGAAAGGTTGTTCGAGAAACATGAAGGAGCATGACTGCAGTACAGACAGGTGATAACGAGTTCTCTGCATCTATGTATTTGTCCGATCCGTAAATCAGCTTACTTTTGTAAATCTATGTTTCCGCAGCATCTTTATCTCCAGTATATGGCATAAATTGAGAGCACAATTTGATTGCATTATGTTGTGTGGAACTGTAAAGCAAAGAATGGTACCGTGTCTTTTGTATATAGCATCGGCATCTCTTAAGGTGGGTATAGTTGGTGCTCAACTCTCAATCTCTCTCTCGCTCTCAGAGGCGTGAATGCCGCATGATGTAATTTAAAGTGACAAAAAGATTGAAATGAATGCTTTTAGTGGGTGATTAGAGAACAGTAGTAACAATATCGAAAGAAAAATGACTTTATTCATAGGAAAATAGTGGTGTCATAAATGACTTTTGGTCGAATTGGGTGCACTTTTTCCCCCCTTGCACTTACCCAACTTCCACTACGATATGCCGTTGCATTTCATAAATGTGAATGAATGGCCAAATCGGCCTTCCTCACTTTTCGCAACTGGGCCAAACGGCTGATCACATGGTCCAAACCGAAACGGACCACGGGTTCGATCTGTGAATCTGGTTGGTTCGACTGGGTCCGGCCTGGCCGGGCCCCGTCCCGTTTTGGAAAAACCAAACATTGCTTGATGAGTGCTTTTGTTAGATAGGGATGTACTAAAAATCAAAGTGGCTACACCCTAGTTTTGTTAATCTTAAATTGGCCGGAAAAAAAGGGTGTTTCTGTTAAAGGGCCATAGAAAAATAATTGAGGCATCTTATTGGTGGTCTAATTGGGCAGACAAAAGTGGGGCATTGGGTGAGTCATATGAATGATAATACAGGTATTTGTTCTCGTTGCTCATTGGATCTTTTTCAACAAAAGTCATTAGTTCATTGGATCTGATGGCGCAAAAGGCAAAAGGATAGGCAATGTTAAATCTTTTCCTACTATGTGTAGGGTCCATTAGGAACTGTTCGTGACGATGCTCGACGGAGAGAGCGCTCCAACGAGAGGAGTCGGGAGGTTCTTTCAGCATCCGAATAATCCGGACTTGATACATCTATATATGGCGCTCTTCTCGTCCATGAACGCTAAGAAAATTATCGAATCTTGAACGAGGAAGACGTGCACGCAAGAAACAAAACACACCCAGTGCGGGATTAGCCTTTTTCAACTCTCTCAAAATTGACTCTCTAAGCGACTTTGCAAGGTCCTGTCATTTCGAGGGCTTTACTGTTTTCGGAGACTCTACAATTCATCGTGAAATAGAAAAATCCTAGGATTCTTTCTAGTTTGTGATTTACTTAACACAACTGTGCACTCAATGTCTCATTGGGCAAAAGATTGGGACAGTCATTCATTTAAGATTCTGTCTCCCCTTTATTAATGGAAAGAGGGAAAATAACAGTGAAAAAAAAAAGGAATATGTGTCGGCAAAATATTTGTCTATTGCCACGTGTCCCGGATCTTGGTTTTTGAACTCTCCTGTGATTTTTCAAAGGTTATCGCTTTAATTATGTACTGAGAAAGAGAAAATCAATAGCTTCTCGTTTAAAAACTATATATTCCCTTTTTTTTTATTGATGTGAAACAATGCAGGAGCTAACAGATTTTATAATTCGAGTTGAATATGAGAGATGGAAAAAATTACTAGAGAAACTAATGAGAAATGATGAGGATACTAGAAATTTACATGATTTGGTCGAAGTGTCGGTATCTACTCCACTTGAAGAGCCGGCTGCAAAGAAATCCACTATGAAGTTGAATAATACAGAGTTTACAATCGGTTGATGGTTTAAGTATTTCCCAGCTCTCAGATATACTCAAAACAAACCCACAAGTGTTATCTCGGAATCTCTCAAACAAGACTCGCCCGAAAACACTCACGAAAAGAAATCCTAATGCTATTGTTGTTTGCTTTTCTTTGTATCCACCGAGTATAATCCGATCTCCTATATATACATATGATATTTGTAATCAAAATAGGAAATACCCTAACCCATTCAAATTAGGAAACCCATCAAATAGGATACTTAACTGGATAGGGTTCTCATTACACATTCGAAATCGAGACATATTCTCAACATTTATTTTCCGATAATACACAGGGGGAATGTGAACATTTATGCCACGTCTGTTGGCAAATCTAGGGCTACTTGTATATTCAACTGGTTAATTACATATTAGTTTTAATTCACTGGCAAACGAAAAACAAAAAAAGAAACCTCTTAATTTAGTTTGTCCCCATGTGCCGTGTGGGGCTTTGTTTAGTAAAAGACAAAAGTGAACAACATCATAAGAACAAAAGGTACACATACTTCCGCAAATAAATCAATCCTTTCCTGGAAAAAGAAAAAAAAAGGACAGATAAAGGAAAGAACAGTCCTCAATTAAGCAGATCCTTCCTGAGCATAGCATGCATTGCACAATACAGCTGTCAGCTTATCATGATAGTTGTATCCTTGAAACGCAAAAAACAATGAGGTGCTCGTGAAGTATCACTTTATCAAGTTGCGTACTCTTGAACGCGGTAATAAGATGGCGTTTTGTATTCCCTCCGAGTATTTCGACCTAAAAGGCGGATAGATGTAACCATCACTTAAGTTGTGCGTGCATTATGTGTCGTTCCATACAATTCTAACCTAATTAAATGAGATCACATAATTGTAAAGAAAAAAAAAATCATGGAACTTTCATTACTATTTGTACATGAGAAATGGCGCAAGTTATTTCTCTAATGTTATGACCTCCCTTCTAGACACATGAATTTCTAGTTTATTTTTCTCTAAATTTCTTAGTTATATGTATCCTTTTCCGAGTTATGTACGTTGATAAATTAGACATGAAAACGATGTATTTATATTTTGATTCAAAATAAACACAAATTACATAGAATGTCAATACCAAATATAAATCTATCTTTCTCAGCATGCTGTGTTGAGTCAAATAAGTTTGATTTTCATTTGGACAGATCAAATCTGTATTCTCACAGTCTCATGGATGGAAGATTCGAAAGTTTGATCCATATGTACAAAGTCTAAAGGAAAATAAAATAGGACATGCTACCAAGTTAGGTCTTGCATATGCTTCTACAATCAAAAAAAGTTACACAAAGTCATGACAATCCATGCACACAACACAAGCAGTAACTCTTATTTTACAATGTTTTTTCTAACGTTCTATTATTTTCCTGTTTCTTTTTCTGTACGAAAACCACTGGCAAATCCCCCTGACAGCTTCCTATGAATGGTCATGCAACACGCTTTTTGGGGGTCCTTCCCAGTACGTCCATCACATGGAATTACAGTGCTTGTTGCCCTCCTTTTTAGGGCTTTCAAAAGGACTTTTGGCATTTCATAAATACAATTATTTATTGCATGCAATTGCTCAAACAGTGCCAAATTCGAAAAGAAATGCAGAAGAATCTTGGATTTGTAGGAGTTAATTTAATTGCATTAGGCTGGAGTACATGAGTGGTTTGGGGATTGGCTTACATTTACTGACAAGTCTGAGCTTTGCAAGTACACAACTGGCTTTGGAGTTGAAACTGGTGTGGCCATAAAACAAGGCAGCAATCGTGCATCTCTTCCTCGGGCCAAACAACCTTTCACTTCGTATTTTCAAGTGCCTGTTCTTTTTTTTTCCTAGTTTCAAGTTTAGGTTTTGGTTTTTCTCTTCCTAGGGAAAGCAATGTTTGTTGTGTCCGCACAAAAAACGAATCTCTTATTATAAAAGGCATTCACATGGGAAAAAAAAATACATGCAGGAATATCTGATTACAGAAAAGTTGACAGCAAGTGTTATTTTTGGTACTTCTTTAGGTGAAAAAAATTGTTCTCTAGGTAAAAGCTACAAGAAATGTACCCAGCTATCCATTGATGACAGAAAAGCAGTTAAGCAATATATTATTCTTTATATATATATATATATATATAGATAAATGTATGTTTATGTATATAAACTAGTTCCAATGTCGTGAAGACTCTAAAGTATTTGAATTTTGAACAAAAATTTATGTAAAACCCTCCATTTGTTAAGGTTCTATTTGTTTGTTTCTAAAATTTCAAGCGATACATATTATCTCTTGAACTTTTATTTTATTATTCGAATTGACCCTCTTTTCACTAGCATGTGAGCATATGTATATGGCATGTTACCGTTTAAGAATAGAGGTGCTTCTTCTTTTTGTTGCTAAAAAAGGAAAATACACTCCCTGATTTAGGGTGGTATGCATTTACTCACAGCTTTTAGCCATGAGACACCCCTCATGGAATAATTTTCTTTAACTTTTCATAAGAAAAAGATAAGAAAATATGAGCAAAGAGTGATTCAAGATGATTTTAATGGCAGAATTTGGGGCATTAATTATGGTGTTATAGTGATAGGCTTATTAATTATGAACCTCCATCAAATACATTGAGTATCCAATTTGTTGAAGTGCACAAGTGAGTCCTATATCTGATAAGTGGTGAGGTGTGGAGTAGTTAATATATTCAAATTGGCTCATAACTCATTGACTTAAGTTTTTTAATGAATGTGGGTATAACTGGATATGTTAACGGGTTCGGACTTGGACTCTCTCTTGGTGATCTCCCCAGATGAAGGTATTGGGCTTCTGCTGCACACTCCTAACATATTTCATGATAAGTGTGACAATCTTTTGGTTATTAGGGCGAGCATGATAACCATTGTGTTTCTCTGTTTTTCTGTTCTTGGAAACAGGTTTAGAACAAAAATCCGTTTGGTAACGCAATTTCATTTTTCTCCTTCTAAAACAAATTTTGATTTCAGATAAGTTTGGAATAGAAATGAGAAATAAAAACTCTTCTCATCGCTCGCTCTAGCTACTAGCCAATCGCCACCCGCCTTCCGCCACCGTTCTTCGCTGGTGGCCGTCTGCCTCTCGCCGCTATCTACCGTCCTTTGCCGCTCGCCGGCCGTCATTCATCGCCGTCCTCTACCAACGGCCGCTCGATGCCTCCCGCTACCCACCCGCCGTCGACCACCTCCCAATGCTGGGGGTGTGCAACTGGACCAGATTTACCATGGAACCGGACTGGACCACCCGGAAAACAGGTCCTGGAACCGGTTCCGGTTTAAACCAGTCTGGGAATGGTTCCATTTTTTGGGAACCGGTTGGAACTGATACGGTTCCCGGTTCTAAGTGAAGACCCACCAAGACCGGTTTTGAAATCGTTTTTAGCTTACGTTAAAAAAGAACCGTAGATCATACTATAATTGATGCTTTTGGTGGATAGTAATTTTTATTGCTCATCTTAGGGATTGTTGCTTTTGGCGGATAGTGATTTTTATTATTCATCTTTCACTTTGAATTATTTCATTATTACTTAGATTATTTTGCTAGAAAAAATGAAATCAGAAAAAGAAACAAAAGAAAAACAGGTTCTCAGATAGACCCTAAAACTAGATCGAAAAAACATGATAGGTTCCAAAATAGATCCAACAAGGTAGGTTCCAGGTTCCAAAAACTGGGAATCGATTATAACAGGGTAGGTTTCAGGTTCTAGGTCTGGAACCTATCCACTCTAGAACTGGTCACCCCTACTCGAGGCCGGCTGCCCATGAAGGAGAAATTTTATATCGTTATCAAACGCGTATTTTTGCTTAGAAACTTGTCCAGGAAATAGAATTAAAAAAATCTATTTTTGGCTAGAAATTGGTTTCTATAACATAATGTTTATCATTTGCGCCGTTAGCGTCCAAAGAGTATAGCTACCCTTGTTGTTTCTTCCGATCCTCGTTGCCTGCCAGAAGAATTTAATCATCTTTCGAAAACAATGGCAGAAGAAAATTGAGAAGGAAAATGCTACAAAATTTAAAAGTTCCCTCCAAACCCATCTCACAAAAATTTAAATTCCTCTCATTTTCCACCCAATTCTTTTCTTACCTCCATTTTCTCTCTTTTCTCAAACAAATGGAAAAAAAAAAAGACTAGGAAAGATGGCTTATTCACCATTCAGATGTCGTTTATGAGATGAAGACAGGGAAATAAAATAATATTAAAGCGATGACTAGTTGATAAAAACTAATATTTATCTACTCACCAATTTGATACAAAAAATTAATGAATTCTTGTCATCGGATTCTGTTGCACGTCAATAATATAAAGTTAATATACTGTTTTTGTAATGATTTTTGCGTAATGACTAGATTTAGGATGACTATTCTCTATTTTAATGGACCTTCCGTAACAAAAATCAAGAGAAATGTTCATTTTACCCTCCGAATTAACATCCAATCACATGTTAAACCATAAGCTTTAAATCCTTTTGATTTATCTCTCTAAACTGTCAATTTAGGAGAAATGATACAAATGGTCCATGAACTTTAGTTCTATGTGCAATACCGTCCTTAGATTCTTAATTTGTTCGATGTAGTATTTGAAGTATTGGTAAATATTTAGTGCAATCCTTTTGTCGCTCGAACACAAATAAGACATTAATTGATGACATTGATTATTATATGCTGAGTTGGATTTTTAAAAATGTTTGATGTAATCCTTCCATTGCTCAAATAACAAATTGGGCATTATTTTATGACGTGTATTATTATATGGTGAATTGGATTTTTAAAAATAATGAGTTAACGTCTTTATTTTTTTATTTATCTACTTTCGAAAAGGAAAAGTTTTACATGTCCATCATTAGTTGATAACGTAGATTACTGAGATGAATATCTTACTTGGATAATCCGAGTTAACTTTTTTTCGTTGTCCACGGTCCAAACTTAACGGATTGGAAGCCATATGAGCATATTCCGTTAACTTGAATTAACGGAAAAATAATATTGACCATTTTTACATAGATTAGTGGCTTTATTAAACATTTACTAATAGTTCGGGAACCACATTAAACAAATTAAAAGTTAAGGGACGACATTACATATTAAACCAAAGTTCAGGGATCATTAGCGTCATTTTCCTAATCAAATTACCAGTTCCTTGAACTTTCACTCTTTTGGATTAAACCCCCGAGCTTCAAGTCCTTGCAATTTACTCCCCTAACTTGCAAATTATTTCGTCCATTTTCACCGTCAAGCTTTTTTTTCTGTCAAAATGTGTAGTGCAACAGGATTCTTCGCTTGCAATGAAGGATTGCACCAGAGTTAGGTTGTTATCGTCCCTAAAGAGAACTTTTAAAAGTCATGAACGTTGCAGGTTTAGCATAAATATATTGGCGGTATTAACGAATGAAATTATTTGGAAGTTGGAGATGGTACAATGTATGGATTTAACTGATAAGGTTTAATGTCGAAGAGGGCAAAAGAGTTCAGGGGAATAAAATGTAAGAATTTAAAAGTTCAGGACTTATCGTGCAAGAGGGTAAGAGTTCAGGGAGGTAAAGTGAAAGAAACTCACACAGTTTTCATTTAAAAGCTCATTGAGAAAGAGCATGGACAACTTCATTCCCAGAATTCTATCTCCAGCTTACGATTCTGTTTCCAGTCGGATACTAGAACCCTCAAAATCAGATTGTTTATTGATGCTCTAAGATGATTTGGTTATAGGTCGTCCATCACATGACATAAACACATGGTACGGCATCGTAGACCAACAAAAATCGGTCTTAGAGATCATATGGTTGGTGGTAATTAGTGATCGTGGTCGGTGAGTGAGTGAGAGATTACTACCATGGATCATCAATAGCAACCAAAAAGGAACTTTCCTAAGTAGAATTAATCAGAGGCGTGCATGGATGAGTTAAGTGGCTTATGAAATGGTTCCCCGGGTTCTTAAATTTGAGCTCTTGGTCGGGAAAATTACCAAAAAAGTCCTAAACCTTTTGCAGTTGTGCCAATTCAGTCCTAAACCTTTTTTTTTGCCAATTCAGTCCTAAACTTTTTGCAAATCAGCCAATTCAGTCCTTTTGGCCAGCCGGCGCTGACGTGACCACCGGCCGGCTGATGTGGCGCCGGCCGGCATCCACGTGGTAATATTTTAATATTTTTTTATTATTATTTTAGAATTTTTTTCTTTTTTTTTTCTTTTCCTTCTCCCCCATGGCCTGTCCAGCCAGGGGGGAGGCTCACCGGCGAGGGCCCAGCTCCGGCGAGGCGAGCTGGGCCACCGCCGGAGCTGGGCGAGCTCGCCATGGCTGGGCGAGCTCCGCCTCGCAAGATTTGGGTGAGGGCGGAGCTCGCCTAGCCATGGCGAGCTCCGCCCTCGCCAGAGCCGGGCGAGGCTCGCCCAGCAGCTGGCGGGGGCCCGGCTCGCCATGGCCGGGCGAGCCCGCCCTCGCCGCCGGCCGGGCGAGCCTCGCCCGGATACGGCGAGGCGGAGCTCGCCATGGCGGGGCAAGCTCCGGCGAGGCGGAGCTTGCCTTGGCTGGGCGAGCTCCGGCGAGGCGGAGCTCGCCTTGGCTGGGCGAGCTCCGCCCTCGCCTTGGCTGGGCGAGCTCCGCCCTCGCCCAGCTCCAGCGAGGGCCCAGCTCGCCTCGCCGGAGTTGGGCCCTTGCCGGCGAGCGTCCCCCCTGGCCGGACAGGCCAAGGGGGAGAAGGAAAAGAAAAAAAATTCGAAAATAATAAAAAAAAATATTAAAATATTGCCACGTGGACGCCGGCCGGTACCACGTCAGCCGGCCGGCAGCCACGTCAGCGCCGGCCGGCCAAAAGGACTGAATTGGTTGGTTTGCAAAAGGTTTAAGACTGAATTGGCCAAAAAAAAAGGTTTAGGACTGAATTGACCAAAAAAAAAGGTTTAGAACTGAATTGGCACAATTACAAAAGGTTTAGAACTTTTTTGGTAATTTTCCCGCTCTTGGTCCATTCTGTGTATTCGAGTGGGTTTCCACCAATAAAGTCAACTTACACCTCTATCATCTCTCATCTTTACTTTACTTATCAAATAAAGCCAACCGATGTTGAAGGGCGAAGATCTCAATACAAAAGTGTATGATGGGTTGCTGAACTGAAGTCTCAGTTGAATTGAATTGAAGTCTCACATTAGACAAGAATGGATGGGTTAAGTGACTTAAGACATGGTTCCATAAGTTCTAGTGACGAAGTTGTGGAGTCTAATAAAACAAATGCCGCTAAGAGTATATATGTAATTGATGAAGTTGTGAAGTTTGGTAGAGAAAAGTAGCCTTGCTAAAGGTATATATGTAATTTTTATCATGACTTTCTATGCCCTAGATACTTGTTATCTATTGGGGCAATCTCTCTTGTATTTGTAACTCGATATTGATACTAATAGTAAAGGAATTGCCTAGTGCGGCATCGTGGTTTTCTCTTTTTAACTCTGAAAGGATTTTTCACGTAAAAATTCACGTCTTTTTCTCTTTCATTGTATTTTTAAGAACTGGTACCAAAGCCTGGTTTGACGGAATTGGAGGAGCAATGAAAATGGACGAAGGGAAGGGGAAGATCGATCGGTGTGTCGGCAAGGACTTTGCTTTCTAGAAGATGAAAATTGAGAATGTGTTGTGTCAGAATAACCTACAGCAGGCTCTATCGAGAGGGAAATCAAATTCGATCAAAGAAGAAGATCGTGAGAAACTTTGGCCATCGTGAAGATCAGCCTCCAAGTTGGAGATTGATGAAGGTTTGGAGTCCAATTATGGAAAGTACTAATACCAAAGGTATATATGTAATTTTCATCATAACTTTATATGCTCTAAACTCCTCTATATGTTGGGGCAATCTCCCTCACATTTGTAAATCGATACTAATATTGATAATAAAGAAATTGTCCGGTGCGGCACATTGGTTTTTCCCTTTCTGATTCTAAAAAGGTTTTTCACATAAAAATTCACTCATTTTCTTCTCTAATTTTTCTTTGTCACATATAGCCTTCCTAATGATAAGGCTAATCCTTTTTTAACATGCGTATTGGGCTATATGAGCTATTGGTCCATTTTGTGTGTTCGAGTGGACTTTCACCATTAAGCGTACTTACACCTCTATCCTCTTTCATTGGGTAATGACTTAATTTTCTTGATAGTTGGTCATGGATCTGAAATGGGACACTAAATATCAACATTCTAGCGTCGTGGCGGTCATAAATTTCAAATCGAAATAATCAATATCTCCAAAATCCTAAAAATATTAACGATGAGAAAACGAAAGGAAAGAAAATTCTGCAACAATTACCCGGTCCCACATCACTCGTTCAATTGACGGCCCCATCAAGAGCTCTGTGATGCATTGCGTAGAGCAATTCTCGATGAATCAAGCTCCAAAGCCTCGGCCAACTTCATGGACTGAAAATCAAAGTCAAGCTCTAGAGTCTGCTCCAGTTCCCAGTGACCTTCATCCATTCAAGTTGAAGCTGATCGAGGCATTCAAACCTTCGGGAAGATACAGAAACGAAGCTCTACTGGATTCAACTCTCGATGACCCCGACATGTTTCGATCTTCTAAGGTCGAGTTCATTCCAATCATGTTATTAACACCCTGGCGATTTTCAAAATGCCAAAGTTCATGAATCAAAGAATGAGAAATTCCGTCAGGTCAAGTCATTAAGATCCTTTCATCGACCTTGATCGGATTTCCATCGGGTCAAGCTTGAATACCTTGAAGAATGTTCGAGTCCAGTGGTTTATTTCAAGATCTAACACTCGAATAGAGCTTCATGAGAAGTAATGGATTGGAGTTGCTTGTAACTAAGCACTTTTGATAACATAAGATCTAACACACGATTTCTAATCTTATTCTTGCACATAAACCTAATTGTGTGCATACATATAAATTGATATTAGGGTCCGTTTGTTTAAAGGGAAATTATTTTTTCAACTTTCTAGTATTTAGACAATAGAAAGCTAATTGATTTACTGAAAATACTTTTTGAGAATTGAAAACAGGCTTAGATAGGTGAAAAATGATTTTTCATTCTAGTAAGAAGGAAATCACTTCCTCTAAATTACCAAATGAATGAAAACTAATCATTTTTTATGATGATTTTCATAAAAAAATATTTTTTTTCATGAAGGTTTAAGTGAAACAGTCACATTTTTATTGTTTTTCAAATATGTGAAAACACTAATATCAAACCAAATCAAATTAAATTCAGCGTGTGCATTTTTTGTACACTTGAAGGAGAGGAACATTTCCAAGCTAATTGAGCCCCTCTCTCTCTCTCACTGACACACATGAAATTCTTTATCAATTCAGTGGGAATTTCTCAGACTGTGCGTTGTGCAGTTGGTACTGTGGACTGCAACTGTAGTTTGATGGACCTTTGCCTATTTGCGTTTGCTTGTGGGAGTGCATCTTTCAGATTGGCATTATTTAAGGGAAGAAAAAGGAAATAAGAGAGAGAGAGGGAGGGAGGGGGGGGACATTATGGTCAATTCCTAAAGGAGCTGTCAATCAATGCTAAAGAGAGAGCAAACAAAATCATGTTATTCCTCCTAATTTTCAACAAATATATGCATTTTTTTATAACACAGATGGACAGTACCCCCTTTATGCTGTCTCCATCCATCACCTCCAACCTCACTTTCATCCTCTTCCCATTTCCACAAAAAGCCCTAGACCTGTTTCTCTTTCCTAAGCTACTTGCCAATCTTGCTCTCTCTCTCTCTCTTCAATGAGTGCTTTCTGAGATTGGGCTAGACACATCGGAGTCTGCTTCCCCTTTTTTCAGGAAGGAGGAGAGAAGAGGGAAAAAAAACACATCTGCCAATCTTTCATTTCATAGTTTTTCCAGAAGAGAAAGTTTCTTCAGAAGCCAACCCAACATCATGTAATTAAGAAGCTAGCTTTTCCAAGTTTTCTTGGATTTGTTCAAGCTGATATCGATGATCCTCACAGCCACCAAACTCCAAGAAGAGAGACAAACCCTAGCTATTGTTCTTGCTCTCTCGTCACTTTCACATGGATGCTGTAATACCTAATCTCTCTCTCCCTCTCTGTCTCTCTGTCTCTTGAGTTATTGAGATCTTCCCTGAGCTGATCATCAAGTAACTGATTTTCAGGTTCTCTCTTGCTTCGGTAACAGTGCAATTAACTCCCCTTATTATATTCCCAGAAAACCCAGCTTCCATACACGGCTTCAGATTTCGCTGACCTATGCATGTATACTCTCTCTATCTCTCTCTCTCTCTCTCTCTCTCTGTTCAGGTGTGCTCTTGGGAGACTTCCTTGTCTTGACCATTAGGCGCTCAGTTTGTGCAAAACATCTCGCCCAGTGATCACACGCAAGTAACTTCAAGAAGGAGCATGATGAATTCGCTTCCGGAACTTGATTCCATCACAGCCCTCAATCCCACCAGCACCAACTCCATAACCACCGTTGCCTCATCATCCTCCTCTTCTTCCACTTCCCCCTCGACAATAACCACTGCTGCCGCCGGCACGGCGGCGACCACGTCGAGCCGATATGAGAACCAGAAGCGCCGGGACTGGAACACCTTCGGGCAGTACCTCCGCAACCACCGGCCGCCGCTATCGCTCTCCAGGTGCAGCGGCGCCCACGTCCTCGAGTTCCTCCGGTACCTGGACCAGTTCGGCAAGACCAAGGTCCACACCCAGCTCTGCCCCTTCTTCGGCCACCCGAGCCCGCCTGCCCCCTGCCCATGCCCGCTCCGCCAGGCGTGGGGCAGCCTTGACGCCCTCGTGGGCCGCCTCCGCGCAGCCTTCGAGGAGAACGGCGGGAAGCCCGAGGCCAACCCCTTCGGCGCGCGGGCGGTGAGGCTGTACCTCCGTGAGGTCCGGGACTCTCAGGCCAAGGCCAGGGGGATCAGCTACGAGAAGAAGAAGAGAAAGAAGCCGCCCCAAGCCCCCATGATCGCGGCAGCCGGTCGGGTTGAAAATCAGTAAGGAAAAAGTACTCTTAGCATGTGGCAGGATCAATAATCGAACTTCGTCGAATTCTAGCTATAAGTTTAAATGGTTAGATATGCGACAGTACCATATATCGAAGTTATTCAGTCTATGTATGTCGTGTCTGCATAGTGCATCATATGGTGAAAGACCTTGTTCTATAAAAAGCACCATTACGATAGCAAGTGCTTGCTCCTTATATGTTTTTCCATTATTGGATGCTAAAAAAGAAGAGAGAGCCACAAGAGGAGAGACAGTGTTATACTTTTAGAAGTGGGTTCAAATTATGCAGCGTATGTATCAAATCTGTAGTGAAGATCCAAAGCGTCACATAAAACTTCCACTTTGTCAGCTGCCTAATGTGTACTTGGCGAAACCCATGACGCTGAATGAGGAGCAGAAATGGATTTGCAGATCTTGTTTGGTTGGGTTTTCTCCCCCATTTCATGTGCCATTTTAATTCGAATCTATTTTTTATTAGGTATTGTCAAATCAACTTGGTCATAAGATATGATGGAGATATATAACTTTGCAAAAAGATATCGTGTCAGATTTGTCCAGCACTGTGTATATATCTTGTTGGGTTTTTGGTATTGCATATGGTACTGAGTGGTGGCATTTGCTTTTCACTCCTTTCGCTTCCCAAGTCTAATTTGTTTGCTTTTCTTGTCACTTTGACATGATTATCGTTGATTTAGTTAGAAAACACGCAAAGTCTAGTGTTTGCATGCCTAATTTGGTTCTAGTGTCGTCGAATGAAAGGAATAAAATAAGAGGGGCTCAACAAAATC
The DNA here is from genome assembly GCF_021117445.2 of Syzygium oleosum. Classification (NCBI taxonomy): domain Eukaryota; kingdom Viridiplantae; phylum Streptophyta; class Magnoliopsida; order Myrtales; family Myrtaceae; genus Syzygium; species Syzygium oleosum. The sequence continues at coordinate 11,915,910 of NW_026607485.1, forward strand.
TTATGCTTCGGCTTTCCATCTCTTCAAAACCAAGGAATTTTTCATTTTTTTCCATGTGCTGTGAATACTATAATAAAGGCCTCATTTATGAGGCAATTCAGAACCGCCTCATTTCCTTTCATAGTGTCAAATCAATCTTGATGTCCCCTGAAGAGTAGCTACATCATTAAATAAGAGAAGACCATTTTGCATAATGTCTATAACCGTTGACCGTTCTTAGTTGTCTCTGTTGAGCATGGTAAGTTCACATATGAAACGACCCTCGTGTTTTTTGTAAAGAAGAGTCTATCAAGAACAATGTTGATTGCACCGACTCATATGAGTCCGGCATGGTGCATTGCCATGATATATTAGGCGAAATCGGCTCACACTGCTGAACATTCGTTGCATGTTCCAACTTCTTCTAGTTTACGCTATATTGTGCACGAGTGAGGGTGTTCTGGACTTGGTTTTGGTATGGTTTCTTGGTTAAAGGTTTTACCAAAAAGGCCTAAGTGATCTTTGTACTTATATGTGAAGTGAAACAACTAAGCCTCTAGAGTGTATTGTCATATGTGTCAATGATGTTCTTTTATTATAGCTTAGTTTGGATTTATAAGGACAAGGTTCATGTCTCTAGCTATCTACAATGTAGAAACCTTTTGAGACCGTGCTTGAGTTTATAACAACTTGACACAAAGGGGTGATGATACGCGATTGTTGTGAATCTTGTTGGTCATTCTACGCATGATGCATTCTAGGTTGCCTAGGCTTTCCATTGCCAATGATGCTTGGCCCGTCCTTATTGTCATCCACATAGGAAGAGAAAACTAGAGAACCATGCGAAGCACTTAATCATTGGAATTCTTCAATACAAAGGAATTATAATTACATTGATTTGTGGCTGTTGCTTGCAATGGAAGTGCAGAATGGTTTTCGTACTAGAAAGTGGGGACTTCATCAAATTCTCATACATAGAGTATATGCATCCGCATCACCAATTTGAAGCACATATTATACTTAATCATGATGCAGTTGTCTGTCTTACTTTTATATAAACTCTTCTCTGGAGAGTTGGTGCTCGGTAGATGAATTGTGGGGCTTGTTTGATGCACCGGTGGAATTAGAACACACCAAGAGAAATGCTAAATCTATGAGCCATATTTGCACTCAGTAATCCCTCCCGATTAAACTAGAAGCGAAACTGTGAGTTGTTCATGAGTGTATGCGCCTGAGTACGTGTGCTTGAGATGAAAGATTGATGGTGATTCCTTTTTAATCTGCATGATCACGATCGATGTCTAGCTCTAATTCTTTACAAACTTTACCCTGTTGAGCTAGAATTTAACTTCTTTATAGCTAGTTTTTACAAATTTGCAGCACTCAGTAACAGTCTGGACGAGATATCTCGCTGTGAAAGATGGCCGAGTTGTGAATATTAGTTTAGTTTCGGTCACAATGTGCATCATATCGCTCACAAACGGCTTTTGTGTCAATCTGCCTTTTGCTAATTCCAACTGCATGCACCTTCATGCTGAACTTTCTTCGGTGAAGAAGCACTCTTTTTACTGGACTACATTTTAGGTACTGATCTGATCCTCTGAGTATTCATCGTCTCTTCTAGGCTAGGGGTTGCATTTGCTGGGAGGACATACATCCAGTTCTTATGATTGCTGAAAAGTATTGAGAGAAATTTATTCTTGTATATTTCTTTTTTCTAAAGGGTATTTTTCAAATCATTATACTTTTTGTATGATGATTTACAAGTTGTGGACATCACCCAAATGAAAAATTACGCGCATATAAGCTTCAATGGTTGTAAAGCACTAATCCTCGTTTTGGTTCTATATAAATAATACACCATAAAACCTTTCATAAAGTCGGTTTTCGTCTCTTATTACTGGAGTTTGAAAACAACTCAACACAGCAATTTCTTGTTTCTTGGTTTCTGTGAGGCCTGTTATCAGAAAATTCAAAAGTTCTACGAGCTGCTAAAGACATTTGTTAACCAGCTTTCACTTTTGAAGTATCCCCATCTCATTCGAGGGTTTCGCCCAATTTGGGCGCACCTAGCATATTTTTTTGCAGTTGCAAGATCGTGGTCAATTTTCTTCACAATCAACTTCTTTTTTCACTTCTTTGAAGATACTAATTAGTTTAACATGAAAGCTCTTAGTCATGGTTAGAAAGTTCGAATATCAAGTCGGCTCGTTCTTGGTCGTGTTGACTGTTTCTGCAGGCGAATCAAATTCCTAAAGGAATAAGGTTTAGGAATTTTTTCTCATACTATTCTTGAATAATCCATAGTTCCATTTCCGAACTTCTTTCTTTCTTTTCGCATTGCTTACGGAGATTGAAAACTATGAAACTCCGATTTGCACTTCGGATAGTTCTATTCATACATCCTAGGACGCGATTAGTATGAGATATGTCTGAGAAAATCTCGCCAAAGGATAAGTACGTCGTTATTGCTGGTCATGTTCGAGCCGTGTTTTGATTTCGTGTCCAAAATAGCCGTGCCCGTAGGGATGCACGCCGCTTAATCTTTTGAGATTAAAGAGAAAGTAAATTTCTATTCCAAAATGATGTATTAATCTTTTAGAAGATACATTAAGTACACTCGGGACAATCTGTGTAGATTTATTCAATATAAAGATCCATCAGAATCTACAAGCCGAAATATACAATAAGATAGAGATAAGAGCAAGGGGAAGTACATAAGCTTTTTCACGTAGGCCATTGGGAAGTATCGAAGTTTAGAAAGGGCTAGATGTAGAATGCACGATATAAGAATCTACGTCACGGTTTAGATGCCATTACATAACATGACATGTGTTAGGCGAGGCACGCGTGACATGAAATAGGTGATTTGACATGTGACATGTCCTTAAGATACAACATGCAAGCGAATGATTCCTATATATGTTTTGATATGCATGTACTACGTAGGATGGTACAACTCGATTGACTGGTCCGGCGGAAGGCTGATGCGGAATGGTTCGAACCAATAGATTGGGAATTCAAATATCTTGAACGTTCTTGGTCCGATAGTGATAATACATGCAACGTTTTTTTAATCTAATCCATTTAGGCCATCATGTTTTGAATTCATAGAGCATTTACGGACAGCGTGGCTTGGGAATTTGATGTCGGATCTAAGCGAATGAGGTGTTGTTGGAAACATGTTTTGAGCTAGACCTTTAATTAAAAAAAATTATGGGTATTAGGGTGCATTTGATTTAGCAATTGCAAAGCCCTTTGGGGCTTTAAAGTCCATTGGGAAAATGCAAATGGCATTTGGCAATTTTTTTAGAGAGCCTTGAGGAAATGCAACCAAGGGCCTCTAAAGGCCTTGAGCCCAAGGTAGGTCCGGAGGTGCTTCGAGGTGTTGCATTTCCGAAATACAAATACAATTTTGATCTTCCAACTTTGCCCTCGCTTAATTTTCATAATGCTGAAAATGTCTTCTCCTCTCGCGACCTCTCCGACGGTTCAAGCTGCCTGTGATGCCAGATCTAGCTGCCAGCAAGCCAGTATGGCGCTTGCCAGCCACCCCTGAGGTCGCACGACCTCAGGCGACGTCGCCCGAGGCGCGGGAACCCCGGCAACGCCACCTGAGGTCACTTGGGTCACATCGTCTAGGTCGCACGACCCAAGCGATGCCTCTTGAGGTCGTGCAACCTCAAGCATAACCTAGATCGCATCGTCCAGGTTGCGCAATCATGGAGACGCCACCTGAGGTCCCGCGACCTCAAGTTTTGCCCAGGTTGCGTGACCCAGGCGAAGCTTGAGGTTGCACAACCTCTAGCAGCCTTGCCTGAGGCTAGTCGATGGTAGCTGAATTTTGCTTGCAAATATTTTGAGATTTTTTTTTCAAGAAAACTTAGCAAAAGTATTTTACAAAGTGTAATTTTTACCAAACGGCATTTAACTCAAAATTGTTTCCCAATGTATTTTAAAATACACTTTACCAAACACTATTTGAATTTCGGAAAAACAACTTTAACCCAAAGGACTTTGCATTTTTCCAAGGACATTCTCCCAAAACCGAACTAAACGCACCCTTAATAGCTCTTTCTATATTTATTTATTTTGAGAAATATTTGACATTCAACTTCTCCCTCGTTCCAATTCTCAAGCTTGTGATTTCTTCCATGCAATTCAATTCTTTTTTTTTTTCAAATATTTAACGTCACTAATACAGTTAAAAGTCTTTTTCGAGATCTGGGTAATTAGATTTGTGCAAACAAGGGTGTTGCCAGAAAGAATTGTGATGCAAAAAACTATTGTATTATGTCAATTTAAAGGTGGAGAAACCGATTTTTCACGGGTCTTTGTCAAACTTTCGAGCAATCCTCGAACTTTCTTCAGTACCTTCGGTCGAAATCGAGTCCTTTGTCCCACTCTTTTTTTGTGTGGATAGGACTGTTATGAATGTGAAGCATGAGAAATGTTTAATGCATCAAAAGAGAGTCGGGACAGACCTGGAAAACAAAAAAAAGGGTTCGGATGGGCCGTGCGTGCCGGCCTGGCCGATGCTCCGGGCCCATGCCCATCACGGGGCCGGCCTATTATTTAACTTTTTTTTTTACCGTAAAAAAGTCGAATTCTAGTATGATCCCCCCCAAAAAAAAGTATTTCATTTATTGACTGTCAATTGTAAGGTGAAATCGAAATAAATGGACCACCCGGACATATTGCGACTGAGGTAGACTCGGGCACGAGTGGCTCCTCTCCATTTTTAGACCATAGGCGAAACTTCACTAGTGTTATTTTACAAACTATGCGACTGGTGTTGATCCGGCAATTACCTGATCACGAAGAATTGCCACACGTTAGAGGCTGCTCTCCTCGTAGGATGAGCCAAACGGTACAATTCTCGTTCGATATGCTTGCGGATTGTGAAGCATGAAAGAGTCGTGCGTGCGTGCGTGCTTGTTGTAGAGGAATTTGTGGTTTGCCGTTGGCCCAAATGCCCCCTATCTATGGAACAAGTTTTTAGTGTTGAAGGGTCGGTTTGCTTTGCAAAAAAAAATTAGTATTTTTGGAAAATGCTTTTTAATAAGTCATTTTCCAGAAAAAAATGACAATATTCTCAGTATTTGGCTGAAATTTGAAAATGAATTGGAAATTATTTTCCGTCGTTTGGAAAGGAGAACCTGATTTTATTTCTTAAAAGACATTCAATATTTGTGTGATAAAAGGGATGCCTAATCGCTCAGGTCCCGATCATAGGAGCTGGGGTTTCTCGGGTTAAAACCATTGAAAACCTGAGCACGAGCGACAGGGACTCGCCCGGCCTTGATGGACCTAGGCCGGTATCGATAACTTGGGCGCGGGAGCCGAAAACTCAAGGACGGCCACCAGGGAGCCCAGCACGAGCACTGGAGTCTTGGCCCTAATCTCGAGGGACTTGGGCCTAGCCTTTATGGACTCGAGCTTGTTTGCTAATGAGCTAAGGTTGAGCGCCGATGACATGGACACAGGAACTGAGTACTTGGACATGGATACGGACACAAGCATGGGCACGGGCATCGGGGTCCTGACCCCGGCCTTAGGAGACCAAGGCCCTGACTTGGGCGCAGGAGTTTGGTACCTGAGCATGGCCATCGAGGACCTAGGCATGGGCATTAAGATCTCGGGCCCGGCCTTTTTGTGGACTTGTGCTTAAACGCCAATGACTTGAGTACCGGAGCCGAGTACTTGGGCACAATCACAAGACGCTCGCATGGGTACTAGGGACTCATGCCCGGCCTTCGTGGACCTGTGCCAAAGCGTTGATGACTTGGGCGTAAGAGGCAGGTACCTGGGCACCGTCGTCGATAACCCGAGCATGGGCACCAGGGTCTGGGGCCTGACCTCAAGCCCAACCTTTGTGGACCTGAACCCAGTTTTTGAGGAGCTAGCTCTTGCCTTAATGGACTTGGACCAAGATGTGGGCATCGGGGTCTCAGGCTTGACCTCTATTGACCCGAGCTCGACCTTCAAGGACCTAGGCTTAGGCATAAGTGTTCCCCATGCCCAAGTGCCGAGGTCTTTGGTCTAAGCGTCGATGTTTGGTCATATTTTAGAAAAATGATTATTGATTGTTAAAAGCGAAAATCATTTTTCTAAATTTTAAGCATATATTTCTATTGACTATGAAAAGATTATCCGTTCACTCATTTTCCTGAGAGATTCAAATGCCGAAAAGGAAAAGGGCCTCGCCAGCCAGGCCTAGCAAGTTCCATTATGCTAAAAGACCGTGCCAAGCCGAACCCATCTCATGCCACCCATCTGTTGGGACTTTGGGGGCCATGAGCAGTAGTAGCCCGACGGCTACGGAATCGGTGGGCCTCAACTACTAAACGGCAAACGGCCTCTGATTTGACCAGTGGTCATCGGCCCGGGCCTCGGCACGGCATGGCCAGGGCCGAGCGGGCATGAACCACCACTACATGGCACAATGGCTCCTCAAACCAGGGGGGGTGGAAATGAAGGCAGAAGTTGATTAAATGGAAAGGGCGGGACCTCAAAAATCCACGAGCCTCATCGCGACGGTGGCGCTCGGCCTCGATCGTCATCGTTGAGGGCGAGACCTTATCCTCCCTCAAAACGAATTCAGCAAAAATCCTCTTTTGACTTTGGTGGGTTAAAGCAACGATAGATCTCAATCTCGTGAAGGTAACCACCAAGTTTCATCCGCAAACATTATCAGCTCCCGCTTTCTCTTTTTTTTTCAAGAACTGAAAAATGCTTGCTTTTTAAATTCCTTTATCGGATAAGGACACTAGTAGTCTCTAAACTTTGACTCAATGTATAACGTGGCTCATGAATTTTTAATTTGTTCAATGTGGTCTATGAGATTTTGCCCGATGTGCAATATGGTCCCTAAACTCTTAAATTGTTCAGTGTGATCCCCAGATTTTTTATCCACGTTCAATTTAGTCCCTAAATTTTATGAAAATATTCAATGTTGTCTAGACCACATTGCACATTGTGCTAGAGTTTAGGGATTATATCGAACAAATTAAAAGTTCATGAATCACCCAAAGTTAGGGAACCATTTGTATCGTTATTTCTTATCTTTTAATCGCGTTCGCATATTTATCGATAGGTATTACTTTTCAAAGTGCACATCGAAAATCTGCCCCATCCATCACAATAGATTGAATCCGATCCCATTCCATCCCCTCGTGTGATCGAATCGGCCCCGAAAGAACTGGCGGCGCAGCCCCACGCGAACCGGCCGGTCCATTACGGTAAATCTACGGTGCCGCTCTATTCCACATGAATTCGGCTAGGACATTAATTTCACACGGCGAAGAAGGGCGTCTATCGTCGCATCCCGTTCCGTCGAGATGGCGGCGGCGGCGGCGGCGGCGTCTCGAGAGCTTCCCTCCGAGCAGCGACGAGAGAGCTCGTAGCCACCGACAACCCTCCTCTTCTCGCCGGACGACCGCATCATTAAACACTGCGAGTGTGGGTGGCGGGGGAAGTGGGAGTCCCAAGCTGTCTCTCACCTTCTCTCTCTCTTCTCCCCCCACACACCCAAAAATAGGAAAGCCAAAGAGGAGCGAACTCTGAGATCCAATCTAGCACACTGTGGCATTTATTCCCCTTCTTATAGAACCAACCCATTGCCTTGCCCCCTCAGATCTCCCCGTACAAATCTTGGGTCCTTCTCTCTCTCTCTCTTCATTCGCACATTCTCTTGTTGCCCACTCTCCGCTATACGATCCCCCCATTCACCCAGTAAGTTCTTCCCTTTTGCCATTCCTCGTCGCCGTTCTCGTGTTCTTGCTTGTGGGTTTCGCGTGAAGATCGATTCTTGGTCCCGGGATCTGCCCCAGAGCCGCTATATCTGGGTGGTCGGATTGGTTCCGTCGTGGGTCGATGCTTGATCGTGGGAAATTCTTCTTGGGCGCTAGATTCGTCGATATCTGCGGTGGAATTATTGCTTTGGGATTTGTTGGGTAGTCGGATTTGTGGGTTTTTTGTGCCAGATCTCCTTCTTTCGATGGATGGGGCTATCTAGGGGTAGCTGGCTCTCGTTTAGAATTCATCATCCTCCCATTGGTTTTTTGATTCGACTTCATTCTGAAAGGAAGTCATTAAATGCTTTTCGAATAAGGAATGTTTCTTTTCCAGTTCACATAAGCTTTCATCTTTTTTTGGTCGGTGTCGGCAACATTTCTCTTCATGATGACAACTGACTTTTTTTAGTTGATTTGCATCTTGTTGCGGCTGGGATTTTCGATTTAGATCTTGCGAGATAATGTTTTACTTAAGTTACTGATCAATATTCAAAATTTGATTACCTTGCCACTTGTATTGCTCTTGTCATTGCTGTGACGGCTCTCTATTCTCTTTTGCTTGCTGGTACTCTTCGGTCCTTACTCTTGAAGTAGAATTGCTTCCTTCCATGTGGTCATTGTAATGCGCTATAGTCGGTTGCAAAACGAAATCGCCGAGTTTTCTTTATAGAAGTTTGCGATGGTTGGTGCGGTACTGTGGTTTCAGGATTTGGAAATGGTGATTGTGCTTGTGGTTGCCTATGGCTAGCCTGTTTATATCAAAGATCCGTGGCTTTCGCATTTGAAACTAGCAATTGTTGTGCTACTTCTTTTGGACATTAAAGCTCAACTTGAGGCTATTCGATCTCGTGGGTGATGGAGAAACCGCCACATACCTTTCCCGTGTCTTTGCCTATGTCGGCTCTCGTCTATGATGAGATGCTAAACATGAGCATACGCATTACTATTAGTCTTATCCTTTAATCCTTGACTAAAGTGAATTTTTTTTTTTCATTATTTATTTCTACTTCAAGTTGATTATTTAACTTCTTTGATCTGATCTTGCTGTTACTGTGAATTTCCAGGTTTTGTTGCTGTCAAAGCTTTAAGAAGGTCTAATAAGGCACTGTGGGTGTTATTAGTTAGCTGAGATGAGATCTACCATTTGATCTTTCAAGATACGGGGAACTGAAAGGTTCATTTTGAGATAGTAGATTGAAGTATAATAAATGATGAGGGGAAGGTCGGACGGATCCCAAAAGAAGCGCTTAATAACTTCGGTGTGTGTTGTTGCAATCTTTCTTGGTTTTCTATATGCATACTATGGATCGATATTCGGGCACGGTACATCAGCCCTGGAGTATGGCAGCAAGTCATTGAAAAGGCTAGGTTCATCATATTTGGGTGGAGATGATGAAAGCGATGGAAAGCAAGATGAGGCTAAGTTTGGGCAGGAAGATGAAGATGATGCGACAGTAAAGAGCTTCCCAGTAAGTTAATTTTAATGGAAATTGCTTCTGTCATTGTTGATATATATGATCCCTCGTTCTTTAATACAGATGGAGAGAGAAAAATGAAAAGACTAATATCAACATTTGTCATCTACTAAAATAGCGTCTCGTCTCAATTAATTTGGGATCTTTCTGATTGCAGGTTTGCGATGATCGCCATTCTGAATTGATTCCTTGCTTAGATAGGAACCTTATTTACCAAATGAGGTTGAAGCTGGATCTATCTTTGATGGAGCACTATGAGAGACACTGCCCTCTTCCTGAAAGACGGTACAACTGCTTGATTCCTCCTCCTCCAGGGTACAAGGTAAGTTCATGCATCATTTTAGTCGTATTGGGGTAACTTTTAGACTTGTCAGTTCTTTGCTAAAATAGCCATTGTCTTTTTTTTGTTCTTATTTGGTTTTATTCTATGCTACAGGTTCCTATTAAGTGGCCTAAAAGCAGAGATGAAGTTTGGAAAGCAAACATCCCTCATACTCACCTTGCACATGAGAAATCTGACCAGAACTGGATGGTTGTGAAAGGCGAAAAGATAAACTTTCCTGGAGGAGGCACTCATTTTCACTATGGAGCTGATAAGTACATTGCTTCAATGGCCAATGTAAGGATGCTAGTCATTGTAAATAGTTGTAGGCCACCTTAAGATTTTGCTGTGTTTTGCTGCTTGATGCGTGCACTTTCAGGGAAGCAGCATATATAAGTTCTTTAGCATGCTCACCACGAAACATCCATTCATGTGTTGAGTCGTGCTTTTTTTCAGTAGCACGTCGTCTAGAAGATCTCCTAATGTTTGCTGGTGTGAAAATAATGCTATTTTGGCCATCGTTTTGTCAGATGCTCAACTTTTCGAGAAATATTCTGAACAATGAAGGAAGAATAAGGACAGTCTTCGATGTTGGCTGTGGTGTGGCAAGTTTTGGAGGGTATTTACTCGCATCAGACATCATAGCAATGTCCTTGGCACCCAATGACGTGCATCAAAACCAAATTCAGTTTGCTCTGGAGAGAGGGATTCCTGCATATCTCGGTGTCTTAGGGACCAAGAGACTCCCTTATCCTAGTAGGTCCTTCGAGCTCGCGCATTGTTCCCGGTGTAGAATCGATTGGCTTCAAAGAGATGGGATTCTTCTTCTTGAGCTGGATAGGGTTCTCAGACCTGGAGGTTATTTTGCTTACTCTTCTCCTGAAGCATATGCGCAGGACGAGGAGGATCTTAGAATCTGGAAAAAGATGAGTGCCCTTGTTGAACGCATGTGTTGGAGCATAGCTTCGAAGAGGAACCAAACCGTCATTTGGCAAAAACCTCTGACAAATGATTGTTATATGGAAAGAGAACCTGGGACTCAACCACCTCTATGCCGATCTGACGACGATCCGGATGCAGTCTGGGGCGTGCCCATGGAAGCGTGCATTACTCCATACTCTGACCGTGAGTTTCCATTTCATTTGTGTTTTCCCTCGCCAAATTTACATTTTTGTTTGCTTGCTTTTCTTACGATTTGAAGTTCCTCGTTTGTTATGTCCTCCTTTTTAATTAAACAAGACTGCTATGGAAGTCGCTTTAAATTTCTTTTGGGTATTTAAAAAAGCTTTTCAGGAAGAAGTAAACATGCTGGTGTAGTTGATATCTTTTCAAACTATTTATGAGGAGTTTCTAGCACGCTCTCTAGTGGAAGCCAACGGTTGCATAAATGACTTCCTGGAAGTTGGAAATTCTAGATTCTCCTCACATTACTCATGCATTCTAATAAACGGTACTTGTCTTGCCTCCAATGATGAAAGTCCTACGTCCTGAGTGTGTAATGGTAGTAGCATTGTCAAATGACCATTTGGTGAAAGTGCAGAAGTATGCTGTCTGATTGGGGTTCCTGAGCGATAAATGCTTGTGTTGATACAAGGCTTCATCTCTACTATTTCATTTTAAAACCGAATGTAAGATATGGGAGGGTGTTTCCTTTTACACATCACGGGGCTAAATATGTCCTACCTGTTAACAACCTTTAAACACTTCTTACAACTACTTTTATCTTTTTCTCTGTAATATAAATTTGCCGAATCTTTCTCTTTCAATCAAGCTCTAACTTTTGCATAATACCTTTGTATCACTGGAACTTGTGTTTGGATGAATTGTTTGCTGAAGAAGTTAATTCTACTGCCGTATGAAAGTGAATCCTTTTAGAAAGGAAAAGATCAATGAATTACAATATGGTGGTGAAAACTTTAAAGAAGGGTTTTGAACACTGAATCTATGCAATGTATTAAAAGGAAGGATCTAGAATTTTGATCTTATGGAACATATTCTAGAAGATATAAGTGGAAAATCTTCTATGCAATAGACCCTGTGTATGTCTCATCCAGTAGATGCTAGACTGAGTTGGAGAAAACAACTGAAAGATAACTTATTTGTTTTGCTTTTATCAGATGACCATAAAGCTAAGGGGAGTGGATTGGCTCCTTGGCCATCTAGGTTGACTTCCCCTCCTCCTCGACTTGCTGATTTTGGCTATTCGAGAGACATGTTTGAGAAGGACACAGTAAGTTCTGAACAGGCTCCTCTTATCTACTTTTGAATGTCTTGCAGAGCAAGTGATTCCTCTTTCACTGGTTTTTCTTCACAATATCTTGGTATGTTCAGGCACATGGATTGACTTAAGATTTTGTTCTCAGGAAATTTGGCAGCGAAGGGTCAAGAACTATTGGAACTTACTGAGCTCGAAGATCACATCGGACACTTTGAGGAACGTGATGGACATGAAGGCAAACATGGGGTCATTTGCGGCTGCACTGAGAGGAAAGGATGTGTGGGTGATGAATGTCGTCCCTGAAGACGGACCGAACACTCTCAAGCTGATATATGACAGAGGCCTAATTGGCTCTGTTCACAACTGGTATATTCCTACACCCTGTTTGGAACTATGTTGGTAACTTTAGTTTTGTTTGGGCCAATCAAAGGTTATGAAATCCCTTCTTCGTCTGAGTAACAGACTTAGACTTCTTGGTGGATAAGAATAGCTTAAATCTCTACTTTTTTAGTAATACTATGACTGCACATCCTGCTCTTCTAATACCGCTTTATAACCAATTGTTTTCAAAATCTGGGTCAAATACGTGTGGCAGTGCAAGAAAGAGTATTTATAGGTGACATCCAATTAGAAATCGGGTTTTGACTTTCCCAATCTTGATAAGTTCTAAAACAGGCTTTGACTGGTCAAAGTTGGATAACATTTTAATGCAACAGGTGCGAAGCATTTTCAACCTACCCTCGGACTTTTGATCTGCTCCATGCTTGGACTGCCTTTTCGGACATCGAGAGGAAAGGGTGCAGCGCGGAGGATCTCCTCATCGAGATGGACCGTATTCTCAGGCCCACTGGTTTCATAATCATCAGGGACAAGCAACCAGCTATTGATTTTGTCAAGAAATACTTTACAGCTTTGCACTGGGAAGCGGTTGCAACGGGCAACTCGAGCTCAGAACCCGACGAGGACAGAGACGATATCGTGTTGATCGTCCAAAAGAAAATGTGGCTGACAAGTGAAAGTCTCAGGGATGCAGAATAGAAAGCGCCATGCGATCCATGTTTCTTTCCCCTGGGTCGGACGAAGAAGCACGTCCGGTGCAGCGAACATGGTGAAGTCCGGAGAATTTTTATGGTTTGTAGCATTAAGTGATGATGATTCTGCAATTGTTTCAGGTTTTTGTCATGATAATGTTTGTTTGTTTGGTAGGCCAAGGACTACCACATATTATATAGGCCATTATTTATTTGTTTTCCGGTCATTGTTTTTTCCTTGTTATGGAAATGCGATAGGTACGACTTCAGCCTGATCATTGATATTAAAGGCGTCGCCGATGTACTTCTCTTCATGTTAGCCGATCCTTTTTGCAAAGTAGCATGAAGCTTTTGGTTGATGTTTCTCTTGTCCCTTTGGTATGTTTCTCTTCAAACGTTGGTAAACCAAGTTATCTGATAGTCTAATCATGAATGCTGATGCAGTGCTATCAATTATAACGAGTACTAGCTCTCCCAAGAGGACCATTTAAGCATTCTGGGCTTGACTGAGAAATATGCAGGAAAAATGATTTAGAAGAGCATCATTTCAGCATTTACTCTTTTGGATGTTGCATAATCTGGTCTTTTTAGGCCTGGGCCTGACATAAACCTTGACTAGGATGGGAGACTGTAAGTCAACTTACCAATTTAATTTTTTAGGCCAGAAAAAAAAAGTTATTTGTAATTGAAAGACCCAAAAAAAAGCTGTGAAATCTGTAAATTTCCTGAAACAAAAGTGAGAAATTGTGCACCTTTTAGGATGGAACTACTTCTTTTCCCCATAATTACTATTTAGTGGCATGACTATGCATTGCATGGATTTTGCATGCACATATATTGCCATTATCTATGGGAAAATTAGTAGAGATTTGCATTAGGAAACTCTATTGGTGTATAATAATAGTATCGACCATGATCTATATCTTTCTATTAGGAGAGATTTAACCATTTTTGTGGTAACTTACGGATTATAGTGGATAGTAAGGGTCTCTTTAGTAACGTTTCTGTTTCTTTGTTTTTCTGTTTTTTTGTTTTCCGGAATAAAAAAAGAACAGAAATCCGTTTAGTTAAAAAAATCTATTTTTTTGTTTCTGGAACAAAAAAGTGTTCCTGAAATAGATTTGGAACAAAAACAAGAAGCAGAAAAAATCTGCTTCTTGTTTCTGGAACAAGAAAAAAGAAGCGATTTTTTTTCTAGAATCCTCCAAAAACAAGAAACAATCCATCGACCGCAACCCGTCCACCGCCGCCTCTTGCCGTCCTTCGCCGCCACCTACCGCCCGCCTTTCGCCGCCGCCCGCCGGCCAACGCCCCCCAGCCGCCTCCCGCCCGCCGGCCACCTCTTGTCGTCGACCACTGTTCTCCGCCGCTCGAAACGCTTGTCGCCACCGGCCGCCGTCCTCCACCGTGGCCGCCGTGCTCCATCGCCCGACGCCGGCCGCCACCTGCGCGTTGGCCGCCTCCCCGCCAACCACCCGACGCCGGTGATCACCCACCACCGGTCGCCGTCCCCCGCCGTCGCCGGCCACCCACCACCTGCCGCCATCCTCCGCCGCCGGCCATTGTGCTCCACCGCCCGACGCCGGCCACCACCTGGCGCTGGCTGCCCTCGGCCGCCGGCCACCTCCCGCCCCTGGCCACCCGACGCCGGCGGTCATCCACCATCAACCGCCATCCTTCGCCACCGGCCGCCGTGCTCTATCGACCGACGATGGCCACCCTCCACCGCCAGCCACCTCCCGCTGCCGTCCCCCGCTGCCGTCACCGCCGCCTGACGTCACCGTGCTCTGCCGCTGACCGCCGTGCTCCACTGCCTCCCGCCACCGGCCGCCATCCTCTGCCGCCGCCGACCACCGTCCTCCGCCCCCCACCGCCACCCACTGTCCTCCGCCGGTAGCCCAGAAGGGAGAAACTCGTCCATAGAATAGAAATGGATCATTCGCGCCCTAAACGCATTTCTATTCTTTTTCTATTCCAGGAGTAGAAATTTTGTGCAGTTACTAAACGCTATTTTTTGCTCAGAAACTGTTCCAAGAAATAGAAATAGAAAAAACTATTTCTGATCAGAAATTATTTCTGGGAACAGAAACGTTGCTATGCAGACCCTAAGCATTAAGCTTTTAGAACTGATGGGGGTGAAAAACTATCAATTTTGCAAGGGTCAATTCGGTCGATTAATAAATTTTAATGCCAATAAATTCCAAAAAAAAAAAGGACCAATGTGAGTGACACGAAGAATTACCACTGCCCATCATTGTAGACATCGATTGCCGTACTGACTACTCTAAGGCCAAGCGAAGGAAGGAAAAGGAAAGTTCGAAGAAATCGAAAAGCAAAAAGGTTCGACATTCGCGACGAGAAGCGGTCATCGGGCGCATCGACGCACTCCCACCGTCCGATTAGGCACGTTCCACACAAAACCCACCGCATTTAGAGATCGAGATATGCCCGATACACACACGAACATCGGATTCTGCTCAGTAAGTTGAAACCATACAAGCGACTAGGGATGCCGAAAAGTCCTAAACCCTAAGGCCAAGCAAGCTGTGATCTGCTCAGGGTGCAATTCCGCTCGGTGGAAAAATGATCTTCTTTTTTCTTCGGGCTGCGTCTTGAGCAATCAATCTCCGTGAATCTTGGAGGCTCCATTATCTCGAACTTCCCCCTTTTTCCATCTTTGCCTCGTCGAAAGTCTTCCTGGACAGCCTTGCACAGCGTCCATTCCGAGGCAGCTGTCTTCATTTTGACTAAGATTAAGCTCCTAAAGGAGGCCTGTCCATTTGATATATCGGGATAGTGGGCTCCACGGATTCATTTCTTATTTTTACATATCGGTGCTCGCATACCTCACACCCCTAATTCTCATGTATCTTTGTCTTCCCCGAGGAGAGGGAATACCCTCTGGAAATTTTATATTCCGATGATCCCGAGGCCAAATGCGGATCGAGATTGAGCTTTTTAAGGACCTGCTCAGGTCCTAGTTGACCAGATTATACACCCATAACAAAAGAGAATAGAAATTAGTACTGGGCATTTCGGGTATGTTCTTGATGATTCCCCATGATCACAAGCGAGTTGAATCATGAGCCATGGCCCTACAGACGATATGCTAATCTCCTCTTTGCCAGATAATCGGTAATTTTAATCCTAGAGATGTGGATCCACGGAAAAGAAAATGAAACGATATGACCAAGCACGATCCTTAATCTCCATGCCCTTCGACAGTCGAGAAACCGCCAGAGTTTTGCCGGGGTTGAGGCAAGATCGACTCGGTTCGATTGCTTCTCGAGATCATGATGTGCCGTCCTGACAACGAATAGGTATTAGGGACATAACTCCCAGAGACGGAGTATCGCGATCTCCGGGAGTTCAATCGAGCCTAGTATTCAGGAGAATCTCAACCCTCGACAAGTGCGGTCCGACCCAAAATATCGAAATCACGGAATAACCCGAAAAAGTGATTTGTTTGATTATCTATTCTGCGACACTGGGGAGTGGGCAAAGCATTCAAACACGCATGCATGCCCGTGGAAACCTTATAAAAATACCTTACAATCTCTCTTCTTTGGTTCTGACCCAGCAAGAAAGCACATGAAATGTTTTGAGATTCCACATACACAGTCAAGTTGGGCACGGGTCCATTCCCTTATTAATATGCCGCAATTGCTATCTCTGGCACAACCATTCCTGAAACCATTCAAAATTACATATGTTGTTGACCTACGTACATATATATACACATGTACATTCTAGCTCGAGACCATGGCGAGCTGATTTATATAGACCGATTGCTTGCTTAATCCTAAAGTTTTACCTGAAATCCGCCTGAGCTCGGATGTCGTGATCTGCACATATGCACGCACACGGCGTACATAAGAATTCAAAAGTGCGTCACGACACGTCACGAAGGAATCACTCGAACTTTTCTATATTGCAATCGATCTCCGACTGTTTTTTTTTTTAGTTTTTTGAGAATTATTCATGACATTCACGTTTGATGCTCTGTCATGATTGAACATTTTTTCCTTTGCGGGTTCTTTCTCGTGGAAGGTAGCACGATCTTCTGTCGTGGTAGCTTCTAGCCATCAGGTTGATTGATGTCAATTTAATGAGGTTGGAAAGGTGACAAATCAAGAACGAACAAATTGATGTCAATTCAGAAACATATTCAAGTGAGCGATCGATGTATCTTGTTCTTGTTCGGTATTACCTGGTTTCAGCTTCTTCTTCTTATTTTTTTTTTTGGGGGTCTACAATTATTGAGGACGAGTTCCTTGTGCATTAGACAACTCTTCTAGGTTTACACGAGTGCAAAAATAAACGTGCATGATTTAGGCTCTGTTTATTTTGTGAATAATAAATGATTTAAAAATATATTTTTCTAAAAATAATTGTTTATATTGCTTAAAATTATTAGCCAACGAAAACTTGTTTTCATTATTGAAATTAATTTATGTCTAAATGTTTTCTTGTGGACGATGAGAATATTTTCATTTATTCATTTTTATAAGCGATACAAGTTATCATTTTTAAGAAAATAGTCTTCGTATCATTCATTTTCCGCGAAATAAATAGAGCCTTAAACACTCATAATCTCTTTTTTTTCCTTTGGGTGCATTCCTTTATCCTATATACATCAAAGTAAACATATATCGAGGAAATAATGGAATTTCCAATTCTGCGTGTATGGTTTACTTAATAGGCTTCAAGATCAAACTCTAACCCCATTTTTTATTACCTTGGCCTCATTCAGCTAAAATAATTGCGGGGGAAATCGCACAAACAGTCCTGGACGTTTGGCCCTACGTGTAATCAAGTCCTAAACATTTGAAATTATGCAATCAAGTCCTAAATGTTTTTTTATCAAGTGTTATTTGATCCTTCCGACGAGCTCATGGCCAAATTTGTTGAGGGCGTTTTCAAAATTTTCTAGTATAGGTATTGCTGGCATTGAGCATTGAGGGAATAATTAGGAATCACCGGTGTCATTATCCCTTTAAGTAGCTGGTAGTTTAGTTGCCTTATCATCATTTATTTGTGTTCAGCTTCTTTCTTTTTTCGATAGTTGCTCGATATATTCCCTTAAAATTGGGCACCATTATGTAATAACCTCGAATATCGAAAAGTTATAAATTACTCCCGTAAACTCAGCATAGCCGTTAGTGTTACTTGAAAATGGATTAACTCATTTTTGTTAACCGAATCAAACTCTTCAAAATTTTCTTAAACTCAATAATTATGCATTGCTCTCTTTTTTCTTGAATTCGCTAATCACGTAATAAAGTTTATCCTGGTCAAGACAAATGATTTAGTCCTTTTTCGGGAAACACTTAAGTTACGCGGACGAAAAGATTAACAGCAGGGACAAAATTAAGGACGGGGGGCAATCTACAAGTTTCGAGAGTTTGCGAGCTCTCGGCGCAAAATTGCGAAAGTTCGGGGAGATAATTCGTAACTTTTGAAAGTTTGGGGACTAACGTGCAAACGGTGCTAAGGCTCGGAGGGGAGGTTTTCAACCATCACCCCCCTTTTGCTTTTTGGCTCTTTTGGCTTGTTGCTTTCGGAAGAAGATTTTTCAGAACAATTTGACAAATTCTTGTTTTTTTTTGTTATCAACTTGTTTGATTCAACAGCCGCCCCCTCCTCTCTTGCCTCCCAGTAACAAACAAGAGTGTTTGTGAAATTTATAGTCGGAGGATCCGATTGCACACAAAAATTTCACTCGTTCCATCTCTCTCTTAAAAGTGAAAAATTCAAATTAGAGTGAGAATCAAGGTGCATAAGATTGATGTGAGCGATCTCGGTTGCAAACGACCCTCAGTGGGTGAGAGGGGTTGCGGAACCCTAGCGTTTGGGTTGACCGTATTATACTCTGATAGGGCTTAATCGGGGTGTCGGTTTGGGATATTACTTACAAATTTTTATAGCGTTCAAGATGGATTCAAGATTTGGTACGCAGGCGACGTGACGCCCCGAGCTTGATAGAGACAAACTTCCCGACGTTAGGAAGGTCGTAGATATTTGTCAATATGGCTGTAATTAACATCATCAAGGACATGAAGAAAAACGTGAGCGTGGTTCAGGTGACGTTTCCTTGTCAAACGAAGGAGCGGCAATCCTGAACTTCACCGTTAGTGACAACAATATGTACACACAATGCGTACTCGATGATCAAGTTTGTGCACCCTTTAAGGATTCATGATCGCTAGTCACGGTAAAAAAAAGAAAATCGAAAATCGCATGGAAGATATCATGAAATTTCTAATTGTATGTTCCTTTTCAAAGTGTGTCATGATGGACTATGATCGATTTTTCGTCCATGGTGTTTGGCTCATTAGACGAATTCCATTAGCACGTAAGGGCCTACATCCATTTGCCTCTGTGTACGTAAAAATGCAAAGGATCGATCTTCGCATGTCTATGGTGGCTCCGACAAAAACGTACCCCGCACTCCCCACAATTCCTCGAATTACGGGATGGTTCCTTAAACTTTCTTCCTTTTGATGCTTGCACGGCATCTGAATTAAATTGTAATGGCAAAAAATTTAAATTCAACACAGCGAATCCCCATTTAAATCACACGTTTCCTGCTGAAAACAATTTCGAGAGTCGCACGGCCGTCGCCCGAGAAATACCGGCGATTAACGAGGTGGGCAACTCACTTGGCCAGCATTTGGGCGAGCGGGCAGTTTCGAGTACGTGAGAAAGCACAGGCCATCCAACTTTGGCCCGGCTCGAACATTCTACGTAAGATATATGTTATGGCGGGTTTGGGTAATAATACCGGGCTGGCCTGGCTTGATCCAGACTTACCCAGTGATCACCTCTCCACTTGTGAGTCGAGCCTCACCCGATACGGAATAGGCATGATGGGTTGGCGTGCGACTGTAGGGATTCTTCCGGTCGAAAAAGCTCGGGATCTCCTGTTGTAAACAACAAGATCAAATCTTGGGAAGAAGTCTAGTGGAAAATAATGCCACCCCATGACATTGTCCTCCCTTCTCCCACCAAAAAAAGTTTTGAGTTTGACAAGTAGGGTAAGTAGGTAGGGTAACTTAGAAGGATTATGTGAGCTTTTCCCTCCTCCCACCCTCTCCTCTCTTTTTTTCATCTCATCTCACTGACTTTTGAATAGATGCTCACCCAATGGGGAGTACATGGTCCCCCTCCCTTGATGCCTTGCCTGCAAGGGCAAATCTTCCCCCCCTGTCCCCATCCAATCCCTCCTGTACTCTACTGCCCTTTTCATGAGCCAGAGACCCTTTTCCTCATTTTCCTCCATTCTTATCCTCTAAATTTAAGGAACTTGGAGTCCTAGCTTGTGAGAGCACATCATGTATAGCCATTTTCAGAAAAAAAAAAAAAGAAGAAAAGAAAAGGGCTTCCTTTTTTTTTTTTTTTCCGGCACAGGAGCACGGGCGCAAAAGGACCCCGGGTAACATCTTGCAAATCTTATAAACTGACTAAGTCCGGCTCTTTGACATTGCGGAGCAATTTGCACGCTAAGGATGGGATTTGATCGGGCGACCTTTAATTTTTTCGGTGGAAATTCCGTGACATTCGAACCAATTGCATCAGCCATGGAAATGGTCAGTTCATCAATTGCATTCCAACCAATTGCACCAGCCCATAAACGCTGAAAAAAGGGAGGGGGGGGGGTGTTCTCTTGGCTAGTTTCAGCCATGGAAATGGTCAAATCTGACGAAGCAATGAAGATGAGGGAAGGAAGTTGAAGTACTGTGATGCATATATGCTTACAACGCACCCAATGATATTTCTAGAGGTCAAACCTTAGAGTAGTGTCATGCCCAAATAAAATGGAAGGTTTCTTTTTTCGTTTTAAAATTTATCAAGTAATTCAATAGTGAAAAAAAATAGAAAATTCCATGGTTAGTATTGTTCTGATAAATATATAATTATAGTTGGGGCACACGTACGTACGTGTGCGAAATTGAGCGATTGTTTATACGAGTAAAATTGGTAGCTCCATGAGAAAGTAGATGAAATAACGAGTTATAAGAGATGTATTAGTTATATCTCTTTTGTCTTTTTAATATCTAATCAGTGGTAATTTGAAAAAAAAAATGCCCATTTTCTTTATTTTTTTGGGGGGCACTATTAGAAATTTTTTTAAAAAGATGATGTAAGAATGGTTTTTGCTTAAAATATAGAAGATATTTACGGCACAATTTCTAAAGTACATGTCTCCATATAACTTTGTTGGGTTGTAAACATGATAATAATTCTTATATTTGGATTGGCTTTTTTTTTAATTAATACCATGAAAAATCTCAAACCAGTACATCTGTGATAAATTTACTCCAAATTAATTTTTTGACTACCAAAAATCCCATACTGGTACATTTGTGACAAATTTACCTTCCGCTAGTTTCCGTTAAATTGGATTAATACCACGAAAAATCACAGATTGGTTCACCTGTGATAAACCGAGGGTAAAACTTCAAACTAGTACACCCTTCAACTGCCATGTGTCATCCAACTCAGCAATTTGACAGTAAAATTTAACGAAAACTAACAGAGGATAAATTTATCACAACCAATTTGAGGTTTTTAATGTCAAAAAATTAATTTAGGGTAAATTGATTAAATGCGTACCAGTTTGGGATTTTTCATTATATTAACCCTTTTATTTTTTATAAATCTAATGAATTTTTGTTTTTAAATAAATAAAAGGACGAGAAGGGATGACCGGGGCTAGTGATCTAAAGAATAAAATAGAATGTATGTGAGGTTACTGGGGTCCTGTCAGTTGGCGATAAAATAGTTTATAAAAAGGAACATTCGAATAAAATCATGATGTCTGACCTAAAAGGGGAAAATAAATAATGTAAAATCAGGATCAGCTAATCCACCAAGACACGTGGCCGTACTCTTTAGGAGTGATTTTTTACTTAATTTTTGGAGCGATTTTCGCTTCACCTTTTTCTTTTTTTTGCTAATTTTAATATTTGAAATCTAACTAATTTTATTTAATTTTTTTTTGCTTAAAGAACTAATCTTACTTAATTCTTAATGTACGGGTCTGTACAATTCGATTGTACCCATATATTTATGAAAATTTGCGACCATGTCAATTTGTGAATAAGATTTTTGTTTCGGTGAAAATGTCGATATGTAAAGTTTTGCTTTACAAAAAAAATTAGAACAATAAACATACCCTAACCAATTTAAATACACACGATTTCAAGAATTGCAATCTAGAATTTCAAGTTACAAAAAAGTACATATCAACGCATCTTCAAAATTGAAAAGAAATATATTTTGAAAAATCACACGCTTTAAATAAAAATATTCGTGACAGAATTGAGAAACATTCATCATAACGAATAATCGTCAATTATATACACTCGCTGTGAATTTTCTCCTCTTATATAATAATGGTCCCACATGAATGCAATTATCTACGTACGTGAACTTAATAAACTTTCAAAACGAAGAATTCATCTTCTAGAAAACCAAAGTCAACAATTTAAGGAGGTTGCAGTCAAATTAATTTGGCTAAGCTTATTATTAATTTCATTATCATCATTATTATTATCATTATTATTATTATTATTGTTATTATTATTATTATTATTATTATTTTGGTCAATGGAATTGATTGAAAGACTATTAATTGGCCAATTATGGGCGCGACTTTAGGGACCTTCAATACGAACCTATTGGAAGTAGGTGTCAGATGATGGGTATGGATTTGAAAAATCAGAGCATCTTGCGATCGGTTTGTTGAAAGAAAATTTGTTTTCGCAAAATTATTTCTTGATTTTTTAACGTTCGAATGACGAAAAATTAATTGATATACTAAAAATGTTTTCAATATACCGGAAATAACAAATTTAGACAAGCCGACACTTCTCATTCTAGCAAGAAGAAAATAACTTTTCCTAAACCACCAAACAGATGAAAACTAAATATTTTTTTTAAAAATAATTTTCATGAAAAATATTCTCATTTATCGTGAAGTTTTCATTGAAACAAACGCAACTGTAAGCTCTATTTGTTTCGTAAAAATATATGATTTGGAATATGTGTTACTAAAAATGATCGCTTATATTACTTACAAAAATAAACTAACGAAATTTTTTTTTATCTTTTACGAAAATATTTAAACATAAATTGTTGTCAATAATAGATATATATTTTATTAACTAATTATTTTAATAAATACAAGCAATCAGTTTTTGAAAAAAAAATTCCAAAATATTATTTTTTTGCGAAATGAGCGAAGCTTTATTGAGAATTTCTTCGTCCTATTGTGGAATGGCTCGGCGGTGTGCACTTTTTCCTCTTTGAAATTGAAAATTTTCTTATTATAACTATACCATCTCTAGTAATTTCTTCTAATAACGGCTCCTTTTATATACGTGCTATATGCAAATGATTGATATATGATACTATTAATACTTTTTCTAATCACTATTAAGTGCATCGGCGCCAATTGACAACAAACTAAATTAGGTCCGGGCGTGGCAGTCCTCTTGTCTACCATTTTGTGCGATTGTGCACCTATGCAAGCCGACGACTCTTTTTTGAAATTCGACGCATGTGAGAGATTGAAACTCGGGATCTTCCTTTATTAAGTTGAGGCGAAAGTTCCAAGCATTTTGTCGTTGTACAAACTCAATATTGTTCTGAATTATTTATGCAACCATTAGATACTTGAAATTGAGAGGATTTATGTTATTTGACTTTGGTTGTGTGCATGTACATATATATATATATTTTCTATTATTACATGGTTGTCTTTCTATGTTTCAAGAGGCATGAAATTGGTTGATAGAGTGGTGAGGCAGGCTTTGTAGGAGAGTAAGCATATAAATGTGAATTTACTTGTCGATATTTGTATATTAAGGAAGTTTTATGCGTTTAGGGAAAAAAAAATCCATATGCGCGATCGCCATAAGATTTAAATTAAACAAAAAATAATCTAGATACGCTCTTACGGTTTTCCAAACAATGTTCAATCTTTTTTCCCTTACAGTTTGGTCCTCGAACTTCAAGTCTCTACAATCTAGTCCCCTAAAATCTAAAACATTATTTTGCCTGTCTGTATACACTTAAGCTAAAGGGAAAATGTACCCGGCCAAAATCTTAAAATATTATTCGAATTTTGAAAATTTATAACAAAATTTATATTTGAATATACGTGTCTAGGGGCGAGCATGGTTCTAGGATAGAACCTAGAACCTGAGAACCTGACCGGAACCTGAGAACCTTACCGATGGGAACCTGTAGGTTCTCGGTTCCAAGGCATGCATGATAGGTTCCAAGTTCTAAAAATTAGGAAACTTATTTCGACAGGTAGGTTCTAAGTAGGTAGAACTTGGAACTTGAAACTTGAAACCTAAACAAGTTTTTTTTGTTTTTTCTTAGTTTATATCTTCACGTGATCCTGCGATGTTTCGTGGCGTTAGATGATTAATGTTTCATATTCTTCGTGTGTCTAAATATAAGTTGTGGTCAATGGATCATAGCAACAAGTAACGGTCATTAAATGTGATGATTCACTATAATGTTCAATTAATAATATAGATGGAACCTTGATAGACTTTGGAACCGACCTTGGAACCTGTGATAGAGTAGGCTCCAAAAAATGAGGAATCTATTCTCATGGATAAGTTCTAGGTGGATGGAATATGAAATCGTTCACCCCTAGTATCGATTTACGCAATGACTTCTCATTTTAATCGTATTTATTTGAACCGTAATGTCAGCAAAACTAGTCTTTTGTATTCTCTTTGATGAATGAAAAGCTTATTCAGTATTATTGCATTCATTTACGTTTTGCTTAACTAAAAATGAAATAATAAAAAAAAGAATCTGTTAGACCCTGGAACTTACCATGTTCCAGGTTTTGACGGGTAGGTTCCAGATTCCAAAAAATGAGGAACTTATACCCGAGGGTAAGTTCTAGGTGAAACCTGTAAGGTTTCAGGGTAGATTCTAAGTTTCAAGTTTTGATGGATAGGTTCCAGATTCCAAAAAATGAGGAACCTGTATCCGAGGGTAAGTTCTAGGTTCTGTAAGGAACTTGGAACCGTTCACTCCTATACGTGTTAACATTTGCTTATTGAGAAAATTTTATGAGTTTCCAATCCAAAAAAAAAAAAATTAAAAGTACGTGGGCCAAAAGATTTTGATTAAAACTCATGTCGGTATTCTCACTTCCGATATCTCCCGATCTATACGCATCGAAATACGAGAGGATGGTGACTAGAAGGAATCAGCGTAGAAATTTTACGAGTAAAAGAAATATACTCTTATAGATATGGATGAGCTTGATGAGGCATGGAATTTACTTCTGTTGATGTCGTATTTGGTAGTAAAAGCAAAAGTGGGACAATGTGTGGAAGGACCAAGCTAGAATTGCTAAATGATTCAGGGACCAAATCAAAAAGAAAAATCAATTCTTGGATCAAATTAGAGTAATGCGATAACTTCCGCGACAAAAACGACAATTAATTAGACAAAAACGACAATTAATTAAACCTTTTAATTTTATACCAGTGATATATGGCAAGAAGAGAGCAATATGGAGTTATCCAAACCTCCGTTTTATAATCGCGACACTTCAATAATCGTGATAATACAATATTCTTGCTCATCTAAGGCAATCAAAACATGTAGGGGATGTCGTCTTATTTATAAAAAAAAAAAAGAAGTTGAAAATGACGATTATCTAATTCGTGACAAAAAAGAGAGGATAAATGACAGAAATGATCCATGAACTCTGATTCAATATGCAATGTCGTTCATAAACTTTTAATTTATTTAATATTATCCATAAACTTTAACTCAATGTGCACTATCGTCCCTCCCTTAAAGCTTTTTTTTTAACGTATTGAAAAGCGAGCGATGCGTTTGGAGACCATGATGCTTCTTGTGGTCCAGCTCATCATCATCCTCATCCCTTTAAAGATGCCACTAATCTTATATTTTCCTTCTTTAATTATCATTTGACCAATCATTTTATTTCCATTATTATATGTCTAAACAAAACCAACCTCTCCACTTTCTCCCCCGTCTTTGTGACTAAGATTTGGTTTATGTCTGTTCCTTTTCGAAACTTACGGGCCGTAAGTTTCCGCGATAAAATGAATAATCTAGAAAATATTTTTTTAAATATAATAGTTTGTCTCGCTTGAAATAATTAGTCAATGAAAATTATTTTCATTATAGACAACGATTTATATCTGAATATTTTCGTGAACGAAGAAAATATAATTCGTCCATTCATTTTTATAAGCAACAGAGGGCAATCATTTAAAAAATGTGTTCCAAATTATTCGTTCTCTGCTCCGTTTGTTTCGTAAAAATAAATGATTGGAAACACATTTTTTTAAATGGTCATCCTTTTGTTGAGTACATAAATGAATTAACAAATTTTTTTTACTGTCCACAAAAATGCCTCGAAAACATCTTTCATTAGTTAATTATTTCAAATAAAACGGATGATTATTTTTGGGAAAATATCTTCCTACATTAATGCTCTTTTACTTTAATAAAAGGGATGATCCCCAAAACAAAAAATCCTAAACTTTTCCTCGTGAGCCACTAATATCCTATTTTTTCTCGTCTCTCTAATAACCCCGAACTTGTATTAGTGATTCGAAAGTACATTTCGTTAGACTTCCATCCTTAATAGCCGTTAAAATCCCGACGTCCACGGGGATAGCTTCGGATTGTCAATGGGATTTTTCCTTAATATAATTGCACATAACTATTACTTCTTCCTTTTTTGCAGTTCTACCTCGTATGAAATGGTATGAGTTTTTTTTTTTAGTTAATGAGTCATTTTTTTGTACTTTTTAAACCCCGGATTAACCCACTAATCGCGGGGGTAAAGAAAGGAAATCGATGCTGCTAATTATAGTAATGAGCACTATTGATTTGACCAGCAACCATTTATTCCTTTTCCTTTAGAAAAGAGAAGGGTTGTTTGAAGTTTGAGATTGGTTTCACGTCGCTTTGATATCATAATTTTTTAATCGATCGCTTAAATGTCCAACTTTTAAAAAATATTCACCGTGAGGGGCATAATTTAATCGATTATTTGAATGCAATAATTTAAATTTTAGTGTCACGTCACATTTTTTGACACAGGAAATCGCCAACGTCACTCAAAGTGAACGTTTTTCAAAAGTTATGGCATAACTTTTAACAAAATATTCACCACGAGTGACATAACTTAAAATGATCACTAAAGTGCTTTAACTTTAAAAAAGAAAAAAAAGTTTCGACAAGTAATATAAATTTTAGTTTCGCGTCGGATTTTCCAGCAAAGGAAATCGCCAATGTCACTAAAAGCAAACTTTTTTTTTTCCTGAATTACAGCTCCAGCGATCGACTGAAAAGTTACGGTATCAAGGTGAGTAGCGCACGCGAAATTACGGCACTCGTGGCGTCCTTCTCGCATCATTTTTAGGCAAACTTTGGTATTTCAAGTCATCAACGGGTGTTGACGGTCGAGCAAAGTTGTTCCTTATTTTAATCATCACTATTTCTTAAATCTGGTCTTATTTTAATCATCACTATTTCTTAAATCTGATCTCCAAGGTCTCCAAAGTCCGATGGTGAAACATCTTTTCTTATCTTGCCTTTTTCTCCTGCACAAAATTTAGGAAGAAGATTCCACCATAAACCCTAAAGATGGTAAACATATTTTCTATTATAATGTAGTAAATTTTCTTTTTTCCGATTTAGCGGTCGTGTAGTTGTCCAGGCTCGGATCTCGACTGTCCCACTTCCCCGAAAGATCTTAAGGCGCACTCGCTGACATCGGCTGAGTGCATCTTAGGATTGGAAAAATGACATGGATGGTTCTTAAACTTTGATCTGATGTGTAATATTGTTCTTGAACTTTTAATTTGCTTAATGTGGTCCTCGAACTTTGGTATAATGTGCAGTGTTGTCTCTAAATTTATTATTTGTTCAATGTGGTCTTTAAACTATTAGTAATGTTTTAATGTAGTCCTCGAAAAGTTTAAAGGTCACATCGAACATTGGACTAAAGTTTTAGGGACACAATAAACAAATTAAAAGTTTAGAAACAACATTGCAGAGACTATATTGCACGTTAGACCGAAATTTAGGGACCATTTACGCTATTATCCCCTTAGGGTTTTATCAATATGGCCTGAACCCAAGACATTCTATAAAGAAGCGAGCTCTCTTGACGTCTAAGCCGACACCTTATTTATCAATATGTCCAATGCGTTTGCAATTTTTCTTAATAAGGGAAATTGATATAAGTAGGCTGCATGAATGATTTTTGGAGAATACCCATTTGTTAAAAAAGATGCAATGTTAATGAAGAGAAGCTGTTCTTTGATACCTTATATTTTAATGAATCGGGCAATATCTTAAGGATTCACTCATATAAGAATGAGTTAAGGCTACATATAGACCGGAGTTTCTTTAAAAAGATAGGATGGATTTTAATTCCGATCCTATAACTTATATAAATCTTATTTATCTGGTTTGTCTTGCGGAATCTCCCATATGTGTGAATATCTACCGTGTCGATATGTAATGGGAAAATGACACAAATAGTCTCTGAACTTTAGTCAAATATGCAATGTAAGCCTTGAAACTTTTAATTTGTTCAATGTTGTCCCTCAACTTTAACTTAATATGTAATGTGGTCCATGAACTTTTAATTTGTGCAATTTGTGTAATGTGGTCCCTTAACTTTAACCTAATATGCAATGTGGTCAACGAACTTTTAATTTGTGCAATGTGATCTCTAAACTTTTTATTTGTGCAATGTAAACCCTGAACATTTTCATATAGTTAAGGGACTACATTGAACACGTACAAAAAATTCAGTGACCACATTGAACAAATTAAAAATTTAGAGACCACATCGAACATTAGCTTAACGTTCAGCTACTGTATTAAACAAATTAAAAGTTCAAAGATCACATCGCACATCAGGCCAAAGTTCATGGACCGTTCGTGTCACTGTCCCATATAAAGAAAGGCCTGTGCATTGCAAGAACCGAGCATTGATTCGGAGGACGGCGACATTAAAGTGAATTCAGAATCAATATACCTTCGAACGGTTCATCTCTTTTAAAGCCCAAAAAAAAAAAAAATCGAAATCGTCCGTAATGAATGGTCCTAATCGAATTATCGATTTAAAATCGGATAAATTTAATTATCCGATAATTAGGAAGCACGGGTTTATAGAAAAACCATCTTCCATCCTCGCCGTCCAATCCGACCTCAAAATGTCCCAATTCCGTAAGCGTGTCGGAGAGAGAGGGAGAGCGAGAGAGAGAGAGAGAGAGGGGGGCTTCGATTTTCAATACGCGCAAAGCAAGCGGAAAAAAAAAAAGAAGAAAAAAAAAAGGGGGAAAAAGAAAAAGGAAAAACAAAAGTTTCAACGCGCAGAGAAAAAAGGGGAAAAGAGAGAGAGAGGGAGAGAATCATGAGCTCAACCACACCACCACCATCGCCACCACCACCTCCACCACCACCTGCAACTTCACCTCCACCCAAGTGAAAAGTAGTTGCTCTCCCTCCCTCCCTCCCTCCTTCCTTCCGCCGCGAATTCCGCCTCCCGTCCCCGCCGCCTCCCCGCCCCGCCGCCGCCGTCCCCCGCGGTCCATCGCCGCCGCCGCCTCCGCCGCCTCCGCCCGGAATCGCGCCCCCGCGCGCCGCCTCGATGTCCTAGGGTTTCCCGGGGTGTTCGCCGGCGATTTCCTCATCCCTCCCTAGCCTGGTTTCGCCGGGCGTTCCGGATCGGAGCGAGCGTCGGAATTGCTCGGAGTCAGCCCCCTGTCCCCCCCCCGCCCGGTAAGTTTCGCTCCGCTTCTCTAGAATCGAGCGGCGGCGAGAGCTTTCGTCTTCCTTTCCTTTGGCCGCATTTGCTCCGCCGGTTTTTTCCCCCCTTGTGAAAATGGAGGATTTGGATGGCCGTCGAGTTGCTTCCGTTAGGGGGAATTTTTTGCGCTTCGTGATCGCCTGGAATGATGCACGCTTTTACGTTCTCGCTCTATCCTCGAGCGGTTCCTGGCCAATAATTTCGGAGATTTGAATTTATCTGGTTAGCCACTCTTTCTAAAAGCGTCCGTCTGCTTCGCGTCGCCTAACTGGATCATAATGTCGCTTGCAAGTGTCGAGGTGCTCGTGTGGACCCATTGGAATTGCGTTGCGGAAGAAGTATTGTCGGTTAAGATCATGAGATCTCCTTGCTCAGCCAAAAAAGGAGGATTTAGTGTATTTGCAGCGCCTAATGCCCACTGAATTTAAAATCTTGTCACTCTGTTTCCTAACTCGAGCCTTCGGGTGACTATTTCGTGTTATGTCGGTTATCGCTCGTGGCACGTGTAATCTAACTGGCCGTGGTATGTCATTCTCTTGGCAAGAAGGTGCATAGATAGTGTATGTGGCGGTTTTGATGCGGTATCG
The DNA here is from genome assembly GCF_021117445.2 of Syzygium oleosum. Lineage (NCBI taxonomy): Eukaryota > Viridiplantae > Streptophyta > Magnoliopsida > Myrtales > Myrtaceae > Syzygium > Syzygium oleosum. The sequence continues at coordinate 11,946,167 of NW_026607485.1, forward strand.
ACTTTTCGGGAGTATGCCATTTGGCTAGAGATTGAATAATTTGTGGAAAAGAAGCGCGTTGTTTGGTTATTGAAAGATCTTAGTCTAACATTCTTGGATAAGCGTTTTGCTTCCCTGGCGAGCCTGATTCATCAGGAACAGAATGTTGTGTCTAATTGGTTGCCCTTTTATTGTAATTATATGTTCCTATGGGGCTGACTTACTATCGTTTCATTTCCGTAGATACGAAGAGCATGAATCGGGCCATTTTGTGACCAATGGCGTGCAAGGATCTGGATATTTCCTTCTGCAGGACGAGATATTTGCCTAGTGCAGTTTGTGCTCTTTAGCAGTTGGCGACGATTAATTGACAAGTAGATTTGGGTGGTAAGGTTTAGAGTTGCGAGTCTGCTAATGGACTCCGCAAGATGTTGGTTCGGGAAGTTTAAGTCCAAAGATAGAGCAAGGTCGTCAAAAAAGAAAGATGTCGCAGGAAATGGGAAAGATGGGTCAAAGCCTCCAACGGGTGAAGAAGCACCTTCAAATGTCACCAAGCAGAAAGTTGCAGCAGCAAAGCAGTACATAGAAAATCATTACAAGAAGCAAATGAAGAATCTTGAAGAAAGGAAAGAACGGTATGGTTTTAATCTGGCAATTATGGATGAACTAAATGGGCAGCACTACATGTTTTTTATGATTCTTTTCTACTGGATCATGCCAAGTACTTCTTTCTCTATGTACTCATATACCTAGTAGTTCCTTTCTCTGAGCCGCCATTCTTGAGGATTGGGGTCTTTTTGGGAGATCCATGGCAAATAAATGAGGAAGTAGCTCGTAATATTTCTGCCGCATGATAGAATACGTAGATCATTTCATGGCTTCAAATTAATCATTTTAAGACCTATGACGTCAATAGAATGATCATTTTACACCAATAAATATGCTTGAGGGAAAGTTAGAATAAACTCGGCAATTGACTGGAATTGGGAGCAATATACTCGAAAATAATTATCTTGCCTTAAAGCACATCAAATGAGTGAATTGGTGTGAAGTAATTGTAGAACACCCGAGCGAAACTTGTACTTTTTTTACTTAATGCCTTATTCATTGGAGTATCCCAGATACGACAATGATATTCTAACGATGATGTCAGTAATTTTTTTTTTTTTTGACTGGCTAGAGTTTGTTCCTTCTACTGTTTATTACGGGTTGTGGTTTGTCTTCCATGTATCAGTGAGACCATTCATTGATGCTAACTTCAACTAATCTCACTACTCTTGCCAGTAAAGCACATGCTTTTAGAACTTTCCGGCATTATCTTTCCAACACTTCCTATTCCACTTGTCCTCCTCCATCTAAAGAGTTCTAGTTGTCTTCAACCTCCTCTGGTCCTATCAAGAACAGAGCATCTATTACGGTTTTGGCGAAGAGAAGAAAACTTAACTCTGTGAAACTGCTTTTCTCATTCAACGAGACTTCTGGGTCAGAACCATAAGTTGGCTTTTAAATCCTACTCTGCAAGGGTTGTTCTGCGAGACACAGAGTTGATGTCAGTACAACATCCTTTAATTGCTACTACAATTGTGAAGAACCTTAGTTATTGGAGAAAATATTTGCACCTAGTTAATACCTTCTCCTTTCTATACATTTAGGCAGTCAATTGCCTCTTAATGTCTCCTTGCGTTCTGTTTGTGGTAGAGCTTTTTCCTTCTTGCATTTTCTAATGTTAATGGAAGAAAATGCATTCTAAAATAATCAATAATTGAATCCCTCACATTTCTATGAGCTTTGGATCCAGGTAGGCTCCTTTCATTGTAGACACTCTGTTTTGGCAAGAATCTAACAGATCGGACAGTGATAAGATGGCAAGCAATGAAAGTTAGCAATCTAACAATGCATGTTACAGATATATTTTGTAGAAGCTCCCCTAGTACCTACATTCCCATGCATATGGAATGTTCTCTCAGGATTAAGTGGCTGTCCCGATGACGGGACCATGGCAAAGATGAGGACAAGTGGCTTAGTCTGTAGCTGCTTGAGAATTTCTTATGTTGATATCTCATGGCCTATACATTTGATTTCCTCAAGAGTGTGGAAAACTAATAAGGGAAGTCACATTTTTCATTTCTTTTTAAAAAGGTATCCAAATGGTATATGCGTGCGCATGTGTGTATGTGTACATTTTGAGCGTAGGAAAGTGGCCAAGTACTAATTACAGAGTGTTTTGATGCATCATTTTATATGCACATGTAGAGTTGATGCTCTGTATTGTCCATAAATGGATCAGGATGGTTGGGGTGTGTTTGTACATTAAAAAGTCTTTGCTACCTTTAATTCATGGTAGTGAAGTGAACGTGTATGTTTTGTAGTCGTCATATACTGGAGATGAAGCTGGCCGATGCCGATGTTACCGAGGAAGAGCAAAACAATTTGCTCAAGCACCTGGAGAAGAAGGAAACAGAATACATGCGCCTTCAGAGGCATAAAATGGGTGCTGATGATTTTGAGCCATTGACAATGATAGGGAAAGGTGCATTTGGTGAGGTATGGCATGATTGTTATCGCATAGTGCCCCGTGTCCATTATTCCCATATGTTGTTTGAGTAGACGTGAATTTTTTTCGTAAGAGGACTTTGCAGAGTAGTTGGTTTGCCGATGACTCTTTGTATATGAGAATCTCTTATTTAGCGCCTGGGAAGCACGGACACTCTCCGGGGCCTCCGTGTCGGTGTCGGACGTGTCGGACACCGACACTCTTTTTTTCATTATTTATTTATTTGTGGATTTGAATCAAATTAATTTGATTGAAATAATCATAAAAATGATGATTTATCATGTATATATGAAAATATACATTTAATATACAACGTGTTCCAAAGTGTTGGAATTCTCTATTTTTTGAGAAATGACGTGTCGGTGTGTCATGTCGTGTCGTGTGTCGGTGTCGGTGTCGGTGTCGGTATCGGTATCGGTGTCGGTGTCGGTGTCGGTGCTACTTAGTTAGAGCAATAATCTGATTTGATTGTAGAATGACTTCAGCATAGTAGCAGATATGGAAACTGTTTTAAGTGTTCAAGATTGCTTTTCTCGCGAGAAAATTGTTCTTTCTGTGGACCTTAATCTATTTTAGCATCTGCAGTAGACTGGGAATATAGTTCTTGATGTTTTCTTGTGCATTTTTCATAGATTTTGTGGTTCTGATACTTTTTCATATCCATTTACATGTCTTCTCTGAGTTTCATATTTTTTCTGTTGTATTGGCTATTTATTTTTTTTCTGATATCTTTCCATAGCGAATCAAGCCTTTGATCCTGATTCTAGTGTTTGCTTTTATGGTGCAGGTCAGAATATGTAGGGAGAAGGCAACAGGTCATGTATATGCTATGAAGAAGCTTAAAAAATCTGAGATGCTTCGTAGAGGACAGGTATACTTGTCTCCAGGCTGCCATAGATGGGATTCAGGATCTTATCGTATCTACTTTTAACTTGCAAATGTATTATTCAGGTCGAACATGTGAAAGCAGAGAGGAATCTACTTGCAGAGGTTGATAGCAATTGCATTGTCAAGCTATATTGCTCCTTCCAGGATGAAGAATATCTCTATCTCATTATGGAGTATCTACCTGGTGGAGATATGATGACTTTGCTAATGAGGAAGGACATATTGACTGAAGATGAGGCCAGGTTCTATGTTGCAGAGACTGTTCTGGCAATTGAATCCATCCATAAACATAATTATATTCATAGGTAGTGCATTGTTAATAGTCAATACCCTACTTCTATTTCCTTTAGTTGTTTCCCTCATGATTCATTGAAATGACTAATGATGCATCTTGCCAACTTATGTTGCAGAGATATCAAGCCTGACAACTTGCTGCTTGACAGAAATGGTCATATGAAATTATCAGATTTTGGTTTATGTAAACCACTAGATTGCAGTAACCTGCAAGAAAAGGACTTCTCTGTGGGAAACAATCTTAGTGGGGCTCTTTCAAGTGATGGCCGACCTTTGGCTTCAAAGCGAACTCAACAGGAGCAACTGCAGCATTGGCAGAGGAACAGAAGGACGCTGGTAAGTTTTAACTCAAGTAGGATTGGTGTCACCTTTTTGGTCAGACATCATTCAAAACAAAACAAATCGTGCTAAATATTAATCCTCACATTTTTTTTGTGTGTTCCTCTATTTTTTTTGTCCGGGACATACATGGGATTTATGTGGATGATCATTCACGGCCAATTTTCAGTATTATTCCGTGCAATTTCATTACTCTTGGTACTTGTGTATGTTGTTATGTGAACTTTTAACAATACCTAATGCAGGCTTATTCTACTGTTGGCACCCCGGATTATATTGCCCCAGAAGTTCTTTTGAAGAAAGGTTACGGGATGGAATGTGATTGGTGGGTATTTTCGAGGAAAAAAAAGAAATAGTGGAAAAGAAAATGCCTTCTTATCATTTTGTCTCTATTTGTTTTTCAAAAATGTTTTTCCTTTTATTTATTTTGGTGATCTTTGGCTACTACTTCTGCAGGTGGTCTCTTGGTGCCATCATGTATGAAATGCTTGTGGGATACCCTCCTTTTTACTCCGATGATCCTATGTCAACATGTAGAAAGGTGTCTTAGCATTGAAATCCTAATTTTTTTTTTGCTGATACTTTATCTTCATAAGTGCCAGTGTTTTTATGGAAAAATGAAGTTGAATCACTTAATAGTAGATGAGCTCCCCTTGTTACCAATATGTGTGTTTTAGGGACAGTGTTGTGCTCCTAACAATGTAATCTCTTTTCATCAACAGGATGTGAATGTACATATCTATATGTAACACTGTAGCTGTAGATATGAACCGAATTATGGCCTTTTTTCAGTGATCAATAAACCCACCATTCTTTGACAATGACAATGATGAACATTTCATAACACGTGTATGGTGGTGGCTGAAATGTGGGATGACTGGGGCTCAGATTCATATGGACTTTTGTTACTTTAAATGAATAACAGGCTCATATATGTGTTGTTGAACTTATTGAATTATTCAGGTTTCAAGGTTAAAATGAAATCTCTATTTTGAGCTGGAATACTCATGTGTGGTGTTGTTTAATTCGGTCATCTATACTTGGCCTTTTGTCCTCACAATTATTTAATATGAATGCTTTCTTCGGCAGATTGTGAATTGGAGGACTCATTTGAAATTTCCTGAAGAAGCAAAGCTGTCTCCAGAAGCTAAAGATCTCATAAGCAAACTTCTATGTAACGTCGACCAGAGGCTGGGAACAAAAGGGGCTGATGAAATTAAAGTATGGGGTCTTAAGTGTTCAATTCTTGACTATTGAACTCTTACAGCTTCTGACCAAAAAAAAATAAAATCTTACAGCTAATGAGCTGAAAATGACAATTGAAAGGGTGCATTTGTGGTTACAGGCCCATCCATGGTTTAAAGGGATCGAATGGGACCGGTTGTATCAGATCAAAGCTGCTTTTATTCCTGAGGTCAACGATGAGTTGGATACTCAGAACTTCGAAAAATTTGAAGAGGTAGATGAGTACATAATGTATTGCTTTGGCATGAAAATGATTGCTAAAGGAAGAAATATCTGTGGCAGATTACTGCTGTTGGGATATATATAGTTTTTTCCTTCTATCTCTAACTTCTATTATACCATGGTGATGTAGGCCGACAATCAAATTCAAACTTCAACAAGATCAGGTCCATGGAGAAAGGTTGGTACATAAATCATTTTCAGATGCATTTTATAAGCTGTATCACATTCCTACTTATATTTTAATCTTTTAGCTTCTGCCACAGTATCATTCTACTAAATGCAAGGTGCATGTTTGCACTAATGTTGAACTGTTGTTTCCTAATGTTCTTGACAATGCAAAGAACCTTTTTGGGGTATAGTCCTTGCCTCGAAGGGGTCAATTCGGAAAAAAAATCAAGTATTTATCTTTCTGTATTTTTCACTGACCTTGCATTTATAGAAAGTCCACAATAACTGGGTTTAGTTGGACCAAATCGTGGGCCTTGAGGAGGCCATTTTAAGGGGTTTTGGCCAAAACCTATTTAAACTTGAAAATTGGACCAAACGTCAAGCTTTTCTCTGTTTTATATTAGGACTTCTTCAGAACACATACTTTTGGATTTGTATGGTCTTAAGTATCTGTTTTTACCCTCTCCTTTGATCATATATTTGTGATGGCTGTATCCATATACCTTTCTTACATACTCAGACCTTCTGTTACTCTCTAGCAAAAGGGGATCACCCTTGGGACTCTCTACTGTGATATTTGTGTGTGTGTGTGTGTGTGAATATATATGTTATATATCCTCGTACGTACATACATACATACATATATTTATACACATAGAAGTTTTCTATCAGACTTTTAACTGGAAGTGTACTGGCATCTGATGAATTGTTCCCTTTCTGACTGCAGATGCTCTCATCCAAGGACATCAACTTTGTCGGTTACACATATAAGAACTTTGAGATTGTCAATGATAATCAGTTGCCTGGAATAGGTATAACTCTCTTTCTGCAATTGTTAATAGTCTGCTGGAATCGCATGCTTTCTCTTTGTTAATGCAATAAGGCATCGGCAAACGTGGAGCTATGCTATGACATGATAGTGCAGATGTTGTCTATATTCTATTATCTCTGGTGCATGCTCTCTGGAGCTTGTCAAAACCGTGTTCTGGTTTTGAACATGCCAAACTCAATAGATGGACCAAATTGCTCTGTTATATTTTTCACTATTCTACCAGTCAGCCTGTTTTCTGTACTACATGAAAAATTCGTGTTACTATAGGTTTTGGACTGTTCATACTTAGCATTCTACACCAGTCTAAACCTATCTCAAAGAGGATCACATTTGGTGTTCCATCTTTACAATTTTACTCGTCCTACAACTTTTTACGTTAAAGTTCCGACGGTCTTGGCCTGTTTTCCTTTTCAAAGTATGGCAATCTTCATAGGAAGTGAATATATATAATGCTGAACTCTCAAAGACTGCAATAGTTCACTTACTTGGTCCTTCTGTTTACAGCCGAACTGAAGAAGAAGAACACGAAACCCAAAAGGCCATCCATCAAGTCTCTCTTTGGTAAGAGCTGTAGAGAATGTTTTTTCTTGATAACTCTAAAGACACGTGTTCACGCATGCATAGCTTCTTTCTTACAAATAAGCACCCAGCTTGTTATGCTTCTCTATGCTGAGGAATGATCAAATATAGCTAGCGGGGAAGGTGCTAATGAAGCCACCTAAGAAAAACATCTGTATCTCGACACTCGAGAAGCTTATCTGTTTTCCCTCTGTGTTTTTGTATGTTCACAGATGATGAGTCGGGCACAGCGGCTAGTCGACCTGTTCACGGCAGCTTTATGAACCTCCTGCCCCCTCAACTCGAAGTTCCCGAGAAGCATAGCGAATCCAATTGACCTGCCCTGACGCCTCGCGGTTTTCCACCGAATACTGACATGTTTAGTTTTGCCGCTTCTGGCGCTCCGGTGTTGCAGATCGACTCCTTCTGGGGAGTTAAAGGGGGGTGGGCGAGGGTCCCCGAGACAACCGAGTTTGAGATGTCGACGTCGTAAGTCGCCCTCTGACTGTTAGCTTTGGATCTGGAAAAAAAAAAACTCTTGTAAGATAGATAATAGGGGGGTTTGGCGAAAAATTATTCGTGGTGATTCAATTTGAGGGAGTGATGTGCAATTCTTTCGTCGCAGTGGTCATGTAATTAAAAAACAAAACGCAATAGACGGGTGAAAAAGCTTTTAAGGTGTGAATACGACTGTGAGTAAAAAAGGAAAGAAAAGGCGTGTGAATGTGTCGTCTTGAAAAGGTGGTGGGAATCGCTTTTTGGTCGCGCTCTCTTTTGCTGTTCTTGGTCGAAGAAGAAGGCGGAGGAGGAGATGCTGCTTGTTTGTCGCCACTGACATCCCCCCAGGGGAAAAAACACAGTTCTGAGGTATGTGGCAGCTATTCAGTGGAAGTGTACAGCAGTGGCTCTCTGTCCTTTTCCTTTACGCCTCCCCTTTTTGCCTGGAACGATCTTTCCAGGCATCTCCAAAGAAAGAAAGAACTGTTTTTTTTTTAAATATCACAGACTACAGGGACTAGTCTGCAAAACGATTCTTGGATCGAATTTTGCGAAATCGCACCGGAATTCTATCCATTTTAGAGATTTGGGGATCTTGGGTCATATATTATGGTTTTGGTGGATGTGGGGGAATGGGAGTGGGGTGCGGTGTGGCTCCAGGAAATTGGGAGCGCTAATGTTGATTTCTGGAAGTTAGCGACGACCCATGTTAGGTCGCTGGATGATCTTTTAAAAAAACGTTTCCATCCCTCGTTGCACAAGCTTTGTCGACATTGCGTGTCGCATGAAGTACATCTGGTGGATGGAACACTTCAATGTCTTTGTTAGTAGTATTTTAGTTGTCAAAGAGACGACGCATTTCTGGCATGGTAAGGCAAACGATAAAATTGGAAACGTACCCGGGTAATGTATAACTAAAGAGTCGAGTCTTTAGTCTCCTTAGGAAAACGATACTAATGGTACCCGAATTTTGGCTCTCTGTGTAATGTGATTCTAGAATTTTTGATTAGTTCAATTCGGTCTATGAACTTTAGCCCAATGTGCAATGTGATCTTTGAATCGCAATTTGTTTGATGTGATCATTAATTTTTCGTACATGTTCAATTTAATCCCTGTACTAGCTAATCTATGACTAGATTGAATCTAGGAATATAAGAATCTCAGGCCTAGATTGAATATTTACCAAAAGTTCAGAGATCACATTAAACGAATTAAAAGTTCATGAACCACATTGCATATTGGTATTTGTGTCATTATCCTTAAATCATAAGTTTAGGGATCACATTGAACAAATTAAAAATTCAGGGGCGGATGTAATTGCATATTAGGCTAAAATTCAGGGATCATTCGTGCCGTTATACCTAATCTCTTTGATGCATAAAATTACCCTTATTAGTCGTCGAAGTTGGGTTTTCGTGTTTGATTCAGCACAGCAGTCAGACGGGACCGACTTTTGCGTATTTCGAGGAGCCTGTTTTGTTATGTAGGGGGAATTAAGAGCCGAATGAGACCCGTCTCGCTTAGTTCTTTAACTCGATTTGCCTTTCGCGGGCCAAGTGCGGTCTATTTCTTGTCTATACGTATGTCTTCATGTGCCGATTGAAGCTTTTGGATGAAGGATCCATAGTACGAATTTTATTTTTTTGGGGCCAAGCATAGTACGGCTATTTTACCATTGGGCCAATTTACTTTAAATTTTTTTTTATTGGCCAGAGGCGATTTGGTTTTCTATTAGCCTCATATTGTGAAGGACAATTATTCCAAGGATTTCATTAATGCTTATATTATGAGATTGCAATTTGTCATCCAAATTCTCCTTTTAACTTTTGGGTACGGGGCCTGATAGAGTTACATTGGCCCGGCACATATTCGATCTGGACTCGACACGTTATGCGAGGCTCGATGCTTTGAATCCCGGTCGAGTTCGGTTCCTCGAGTTCAAGCTCGACTCTGTAGCGTCCTCACGAGCTCGAACCCATTTCAATCAACAACAGCTACATGTTTTGTCTTAGGTTTAGCGCAAATTCAAATTAGAGCTCGAGTTCTCGCAGTACATCACTAATCGAAAAAAAAAAGAAGAACTAAAATAGATACACTTCTCCATTTAAAGTATAAAATCCAGCAACTTAATTGCATTCCTCATTCGCTCAAATCAATTACTTCAAAGCTCAAACTTGACCCCCATTTCTTGGAGAGGGCTCGAATTAGAAAACAATCAAAGCATGAGATTTTATAATCATTCGAGTGGAGCTCAAGTAACTGACTGGTCTGCACATCCTCACAAAAGAAATTTTTTTCCTTTTTAAATTTATTTATTTATGTTTTCTTAATATCTTTAATTATTAAAATCAAGATGGGTATCTCCAATTTAGGCATCCTCCAATTGTTGGGTGCTTCTTACCATTTCTGTTTGGGCAGTGCCAGATGGAAGCGAGCTCACACACAGCAAGCACATACCCACCTCACCTTATCTTTCTCTCCCACACACACACACACACACACACATATATATATATACACAAATTTAACAAAAAAAAAAAAGAAGAAATTAGCAGATGCATACAACAGCAAAAAAACAATCAAAACCAAAACAGACCCTATCAAAAAGAGATAAAAAAACCAGAAACAAAAAAAAAAAGAATAGAAAATCCCCCCAATAATTTCACCTATCACCCCCTCCCTCTCTCTCTCTCTCTTCCCCTTCCCCTTCCCCTTCCCCCCCTCTCTCTCTCTCTCTCCTCCTCTCCCTTCATCCATCATCCAATTTCATCACTTTTTCCCCTCTCTCTCTCCTTCTCTCTCTCTTCTTCTCCTTCTCTCTCTCTTTCATTCTGGGTCGATATTCTTTTCTGCAGAATCTCCGATTCTTTGCCCAAGAAACCTTAAAATCTCCTCTGCCCTTCGACTCAGATCCGAAGATACCTCCGACCCTCCATTGATTTCCCCAGGAATTTCCCTCCTTTCACCTTACAATCTCCGAAACCCCACCTGCCCCAGATTATTCTTTTCCCACTCCAGAGTTTCCCCCTTTCTTCCCCCTCTGTTCCAATTCCCTTCCTCTTCGTTTTGCCGGCGCAATGTCGCATCACGGACGCCTCCCCCTAGGGCTTTCTCCTCGTGCCGGTTGATGGGTATTTGTCAAGTTTGCTCCTTGACGATTGTGGTTCGTGGGTGTCCGATATTGGAGTTGCCTGCATAGATTTGTTGGGTTCTGTTGGAAATTCTTGATAGAGATTTTTCTTTTTTTTTTTTAGCTCTTGTAAAGCTCCTTTTTCGAGAGGTTTGGGGGGCATTTTGATTTTGGTGGTAAGTCGATCGATCTGCAATCTTTTTTTGGGGAGAAAGATCCCTCTTTCGGGTGAGGCAGAATCTAAGTTTGGATCTGGGACGAGCGTCTTGAGGATTATGTGCCTGGATCGTCTCTGACCCGGGGGACGGAATTTATCGGAGTTGGGGAAAAAGTTGGTTAGTTTTGTTGTACTATTCTCGTTTCTTGGAAGATTGGATCATGGATCATGTGATTGGTGGCAAATTTAAGCTTGGCCGGAAGATCGGTAGCGGATCATTCGGGGAACTATATTTGGGTATGCATTCTTTTTTCTGATTCAATTGAAATAATGGGTGTTCTTTTCTTTTTTGTTTTTTTGTTTTTTTCGGATTTGGGACCGTGTGTTGGGTTCCCTTGATGGTGGATCGGAGCATGTTTGGCTAATGTTGCGGTGGTTTTGTTCAGGAATCAATGTGCAGAGCGGAGAGGAAGTGGCAATAAAGTTGGTATGTTTCCGGAGCTTGTCGTTTAGTGGATGGGAATTTATTGCCTGATGTGGTCCATGAACATTATTTTTGTTGGTTAATGGTGCTTGATTGTAAGAACTCGCATTGTGGCATTGATAGCATGAATGCCATTTTTTTAAAATTTTGTTAATATGATATATATTTGATCTTTCTTAAGGAGATGTATGTTTGATTATTTAAATTATGATTTGCGAGGAAATCGGTACCTTTTGTCAGTAATTTGGTGTGGCTTCTATATGTCAATCTGTTTTCTGATTTTTTTTTTCCTTGTTTGCTTTTCCATTACTACTAGAGGCTGTAGCAAATTAGGCCTGGAACTTACCTTTATTATGTTCTCTGGTTTTGAATATTTACAATGTGCTTTTGTCTAATCGTGTTGAAAGTGGTTCTTAAGTACATTTCAGATTAAACTGTTCAATTCCATGCAAACATCACACTTATTACTCACAACAAACCTATTTCATTTCTCAGTGCACCGATGGCTATTTGCAGTAATAGGTGCCCCTTCATCTTGGGCATCTTCTAGTGTCACCATAGAAAATGTTGTCTCAAATTTTCTGTTGGTTTGAGTAGATAGCTTCAGAGAAAACTATTTGTCCAACCTCTCAACTTAAGGTGCTTTCTCAAGCATGGTTATTAGTTATTGGTAGATTGATAAGTATGAATTCACTTAGCTGATTTCTAAAATGAACCAGCTTTTATTTCCTTAATTTTTTTTCTCTTATTTGATATTCCCTCTCACTCTTTGCATCTCTTCTTGTTATTATTGTGTGAGAATTGTAGACTTAACCAAGGAATTAATTTTTTGTATCTACTGTTGCATGGAACCTGATGTTCAGGAATCTGTGAAGACTAAGCACCCTCAGCTTCACTATGAGTCAAAAATATACATGCTGCTTCAGGGAGGAAGTGAGTTGTGCTTTAATTTTCTTCTTTCTTTCTTTCTTTCTACCTTCCTTTCTTTCTCTTTGCGTGAGTTTAAGTTGCAAGCTGTGTAATATATGTTAAATCAATTATTCTTTGGCCAATGTTTTGTTCTTAATTTATGAAGCCGGTATTCCCCATCTGAAATGGTTTGGAGTTGAGGGAGAGTACAATGTAATGGTTATTGATCTTCTTGGACCAAGTTTGGAGGACTTATTCAACTATTGTAATCGAAAGTTTTCTTTGAAGACTGTTTTGATGCTCGCGGATCAATTAGTAAGTTTTCCTATTCTAATGAACGGTGCTTTTGGATTAAGTAGATACCAAACTTATTTGCACTCTGCGCATCTTTTGCAGATAAATAGAGTTGAGTATATGCACTCACGGGGTTTTCTCCATCGTGATATAAAGCCTGACAACTTCTTGATGGGTTTAGGGCGAAAAGCTAATCAGGTGATTTGATGATTGACCTTTAGATTCTTCTGGCACATATACAATTACCTTTACAGTTGTTTATGTATGAACTAACACAGAACTCTCATGTGTCTTTGAAAGACTTCCATATGCTTTTGCTTTGAAGTTTTGGATGGTGGAAGTGAGAATATCTGGAATAGTGGTTTGGTTGAATTGTTTGTTTTTATGGTGATAGATATGCAAATGGTTATGCTTAATGTTTCACATTTTGGGACCACAGGCCCACGACCAACTGGATAGGGTTGGATTGAGTCCCTGGTCTGTGAAATGGATGGAAACGTCCTAAAGGAGAGCCTACTGGGGAAACTAAGGATTGGAAAGGAAACCTAATGTTAATGAAAAGAAATCACGGAGAAATATTCACTAGCATTTTGTATTGTTTACCTCTGCATCTGTCACATCTGTTTAATTTTATCTCTTTATTTTGTTGTACCTGAGCATTGTCATCTAATGCTGTTGGACTTTTTTCCTCCCAGGTGTACATTATTGACTATGGTCTTGCTAAAAAATACAGGGATCTTCAAACACACAAGCACATTCCATACAGGTATTGGAGATGCATACTTCTATATTTGACAAATACTGTTTATATCTACATCCAGAACAAAGTGTATGTTTGTCTGTTTCATGCACATAAGCTAAGCTGTAACTACCACTGGTGTTTTGTTCTTTATTAAATTTGTTATGCTAGTTATGTATGTGAATGATATCTTCTTTCCAGAAGAATGTGCGTTCATCTGGTAAAACTGTAAATTACCACTTTAGTATCGGAGGAAGTAAAACCGTTTTGGTTGCAAAGAAAGTGGAACTTTCTGGCTTTCTCTGGTGCCTTAGTGCTGTTCAAAGTATCTCTTGCTTCTGTCTGTCTTACACACGAAAGTCTATCGACTCCTTTGTTTTATGCTTTCAACAGTTTTTGTCTTTTCACTGAAGTGGCAATTCACATCCCTGAAATTGTTTTTCCCTGTTTTAGAACTTTCCCGTTCTCTTCAACCAAGTCCAAAGGCGGGAATCATTGATTGCACAATTTATCTTCGTTTTGCAGGGAAAACAAGAATCTTACAGGAACAGCTCGCTATGCTAGTGTCAACACTCATCTTGGAGTTGGTCAGTGTATATTTTTCATCCAAGAAAGGCATTTTTCGATTTTGCAAGCACTTATTTAGACAAATTTCAAACATTATGATTGCGTAATGACATGTTTTATATATTTCATGCAGAACAAAGTAGGAGAGATGATTTGGAATCTCTTGGTTATGTGCTTATGTACTTTCTTCGAGGAAGGTTGACTGCAAACCGAGATGCTTGTTTCACCTAAACTGATTATTCAAGTTATACTTTGACACTTCTTTTGTTTTGCATCTCAGCCTTCCATGGCAAGGCCTGAAAGCAGGCACTAAAAAGCAGAAATATGACAAGATTAGTGAAAAGAAGATGCTCACTCCCATTGAGGTATTATTGCTTTTAACTTAGGGAAGCTGATTGGACCCATTCTACCTTTGGCGAAGAATCTATTGGATTTGGATGCAACATTTTTTCTGGGCATGTCCCATTTTCTAGAAAAACTAACATCAAGGACAGGAAATGAACATCCCCATTTATTTTACAGGTTCTCTGCAGATCATATCCATCTGAATTCACATCATACTTCCACTATTGCCGTTCATTGCGGTTTGAGGACAAACCAGATTATTCATACCTGAAGAGGCTATTCCGGGATCTATTTATTCGTGAAGGTGAGGGCAAGTTTTCTTTGGGTTATCAGTTTGCTAAGTGGTCTTTCTGTGAATCTCTGAAGATAAATCTATCACCTGTTGTAGGTTATCAATTTGACTATGTTTTTGATTGGACCATACTGAAATACCCACAGATTGGCTCCAGTTCTAGAGCACGGGTAATCTTTAGTTTCCACTTTTGGATTTTTACTTTTTAGGGATCACAAAATTTTTAGTGCCTATTTTCCTTTGTCGTAGAAATCCAGTTCTTAATTCTTGTGATTTTCTTACAGCCAAGCGGTAAACCTGCTCTAAATCCAGGACCTTCTGCAGAGAGAGCAGAAAGGCCTTCTGGTAAGCTCCTTCGAAAGTTTAAAGCCTTTATGTGTTTCAGTAGTGTACATAACTGATTTGCAAAATTTCTGTTCTAAAGTTCTACTAGAGAAGAAGTATGTAGGGAGCTTTCAGTTCGTGTTTTTATAGTGTATTTCACTTTAAATGACAAGTCAATCTAACGAACATCTCATGACACGTTTGTCTAGTGGGACAAGAGATTCGAGAGAGACTCTCAGGTGCTGTTGAGGCATTTGCCAGGAGGAATGGCTCCGGCCATGGTTTGCATGGTGATCATTCCAGGCACAGATCTTCAGATGATGTGCCCTCATCCAAGGATGTGGTAAAGTGAAATTACAATTGAAAAATGTATCCAAGTGGTTGTTCGTTATATTTCTTCAATGAACAATTGTTGGGAACTTGTCGTTGGATCCATCCTCACATGTACATATGGGTTTCCATTTAATTGGGCCTTACACACAAGCATGTTTTGAGAAATTGCTACACGCTTTCAAATGCTTATCTTCTTGCATATGTGACGGGTACATGCACTGGAGTAATTAACAATCCCACACGTGTAAGGAGTTGGGTGCATGCTAAACTTTGGATCTTGTCTATGTTTGTAGTCAGCGTGTCTTTGCCTCATTAGTGATGTGTTCTTATTCCCAGCAAGCTGATTCTGAGAAAGGCCGCTCTTCTTCTCGCAATGGAAGTACTTCAAAGAGAGCAGTAATATCAAGCAGCCGACCAAGCTCCTCTGGTGAGCCCAGCGATGGTCGGTCAAGCCGGTTGGTATCAAGCAGTGGACGCCTGTCCACCACCCAGAGGGTTCAACCCGGTTTCGAGTCCAAATCGTCATCCTTCACCCGTTCTGGGGCCACAAGGGGCAGCCGGGACGATGCACTTCGGAGCTTCGAGCTTCTATCTCTTGGCACTAACAAGAGAAAATAAATGATGGAATTCCGCCTGATGGGGCTAGCGTGCATTGCTGGTGCTCTAATGTCTCTGTAGTGTATGAACCCAGGAGGCTATTATGGGACGACATGATTACTTTGGTTGCATATGTATATCTCCGATGCTGGGTTCTATTCAGAAGCTGAAGAACCTATTTGAAGTTCTTGAAGCAGTTTGGACTCACTTGTTCCATCGGGAATTGTTTCTGTCAAAAAGAAAACACATTATCTGGGGCAAGAAAGTTTGAGAAAAATCTCACTTGAGGGAATTGTTAATATGTTTGAGACCGTTTGTAGCTGTAATAAGTACCTTTTTAATTTCTGCTGAAGAACATTTGTCATATCTATAAGATGCTATATCAATGCCCCTCTTAATGTAATGGTGTCTTGTATCCTGTTCTGCATTTGGTGGAGGATCTTTGTTGAATGCCTTCTTCTGGTCCAGCACAACTCTTCTAGGATTCACATGATGTTACATGATGAACTTCATCTTGTATTAATGGTGGAGGTTGCTGAGGTTTGGGTATTCCGTTGGTATGGTCCCTTGGAAATGAAAGTTATGCCTAGACCAAGTTCTTGTTCCTTGCTCATTAAAGTATTCGCCGCCCCGTCTTGCCCCATTGAACATGAATGTAAAGTTTCTGGAAGCATTCTAATAAGTAGGCGACGGCATTGCTTGTATTTATGATATATAAGCACATAACTGTTTGGTATTTGGGAGTGCTTTGTGGACCTAGCATTAGCCATTCTACTATCAATTTTCTTAACAGTTATATGTACAATGATCATGTGCCGTGTTTTTCATGGTTCTTGAGAATTTAAGATTTTGACTATTGATCGATTAAGGATTTAAGATTATATGTTGGCCAAATTGAGAACTCATGGTTTTTAAAAAATCAAAACCAAATCTCAAGCTCGCCGTATGTGAAAATTAGGCATCGGAAAATCTGACGTGACTCCCGCGTGAAATACTTAGTTATTTGCCATATGTCATTTTTGATGGCTGAATTCGTTGATGGCAAGTCCGCTACTTGACCGGGCCTTTTTGGAAACCTTAAGTCCTCCATAGATTTAAATAAAACCGTAACTCAATCGATGAAAGCCAAAATCTTAAATCCTGTTTTTGCACTTATCCCAGAATCTCTCTCCAATAAAATAACACTGTGACAGGCCCCATATGACCTTAATGACCGCAAACTGGGATTGTCTGTCTGAAAATCCTGATTCTCAGTAAAGCCATTGTTTTTGACTGGTCAATTTGGATATAAAAGTACTATTGTTCTCCTTATTTGTCTGAGCTACAAATAAGGATATCCACCAAAACACTCTTCATATAGGTCAACCTCAGGATGCTAAATGGTGTTTTGTCAGAAAAGAGGGAACACTGCTCCAAACCCATCTCCTCCATTATGTTTTGAAATGAAGAGAATAACATACTTAAACAGCCCTCGAAGGATCTGAGTTTTATCTCAAAATTTTTTTGTCTCTCCTCTTTTGTGAAGTTATGGAGAACTTGTTGCTTGGCCAGGTTAAAAAGCAGGCATCATCTTTTCTACAAGAGAAGTACAAAGCTGCTAGGCTGGCCTTAACTGATGTTACTGAAGCAGAAATGTATGTCCTCTTTCTTACTTATTTTCAATGATATTATGACCTTTCTGTTGCACAAAAGAGTTTTAAGGGCCACCCATTTACTTCCATTCTACGTTGTGCAAATTAAGCTTGGCGGAGGATGTTACGAACAATGATCCATTGAGCCCGGATGCGAGAACGATGACTCAAATCGCAGAGGCGTCCTATGATATAGACGACTACTGGAGAGTCGTCGATGTTCTCCATAGAAGGTATCATAAAGATCCATCTTTTGATTGTTACAATCAGTCATACTCACAATGAAGAACACATACAACTTAATTTAGCATTCACATAAGACACAATCACTAATACTGCCTCTATCACCAAATGCAGGTTGCAGAGCATTGATTGGAAGCAATGGAGGCAATATTACAAAACTCTGGTCCTCCTTGACTTCTTGCTAACGCATGGTCCCGAGGAATTCGCGGAAGAGTTTGAGGGTGATGTTGCCATCATCGAGGAGCTCGGCACCTTTCAACATGTTGATGGAAAAGGGTAAATTATAGGCAATGCCTCAAGTTATTTCGCTGTCATGGCTATTCGCAACCGTGATATATACCTGTTTGACTCCAAGTTCCTTGTTTTTTGCGTCTTCGCTCTTTTTCCTGGTCTCAGATTCAACTGGGGCGTCAACATGCACAAGAAAGCTGAGCAAATACTAAAACTTCTGGGAGACCGAGAAACGCTCAAGGAAGCTCGTCTGAAAGCTCTGAAAATAACGAAAGAAATACAAGGATTTGGGAGTTCCACCTCGTCTCCATCATCGCTGTCTTCTTGTTCTAATTCTGATACGTTAAGGACATCGTCCTTTGGCTCTAGCTCTACAAGTTCCACCTGGAATGACGCCAACGATCCATACAGGCTCGACCAATTTTCCCCGAGAAAGGAATTTAGAGAGAGTTATACTAGTGATTTCTTGTCTAAAACCAAGAACCGATCACACCGGTGGGATCACCACGCAACCAAAGAAATGGGGTCGTTGCTCGATCCAGAAGACGATTATCATGAGCAGAAAAACGGCCTGATGAGCGGAATTTGCTCAAAGCTGGCGGCTTTGAGTCCAAGGAAAGCAAAGGGTACTGAAAAGATTGCATTCAGGAGTTTGTCCAATACCGGAAAGGAGATGAGGAAGAACTTTGAACGACAATTTTCGATTGGATATTGAGCATTATGCAATTAGCCGGTCTGCAGTGTTAGGAGTTACTCATAGATTGTTCATCGCACAATTTTTCATCGTATTCGCACAATTTTTCATCGTACCTACCGAATCGTATTCATCCTGTGCAGATACAAACAGGCGTAAGTAAGAAATCATAAGAAAAGTCCTATGTTTTGTGAATTATAGATTCGTCACCGTTAAGGTGTGCTAACAAAGCAGAACTTAATTGAGTTGTTCTGACTTCTGAGCTTTGAGCTACCTGTGGTTGCACAATTGTGTATGGTACAAAGGTAAAAAGCATTACTTGCAATAAATGAAGTAAATCTCTCGTTTCTCTGTCATAAAAAAACAGCAAAAGAAAAAAAGAGACCTGCATCGTTTCATATGATGTTGATAGAGGATAAACATGTCCCAAAAAGATATTATCTTCACTAAGTGCACTCAATAAAGTCACGAAATACAATAGTCCATCAGATGCTTCTAAACTCCAGTAAAAGCAGCAGGAAACAATCCGTTTAAAGCAAATACCACATGTTCCAAAAACTCTTGGTCCGCATGACGCAAGAAACTCGTGCTTAGGATGCACTCTCCTTCTTGAGCTTTGACAGTTCTTGCCTGATCAATGCACCTCTCTGCAAAAACATATGTTAAAACCGTAATCAGCTCCAACGACAAACATAAATGAGGAACCGAGTAAACAGCAACAGTGGACCCTCTGGGAGGTGACAAAAACAGGGTGAAACAGCATGTACCGTGGGAGGTGTGACTAATCATAATCAGAAAAGGAGAAAAAATAACAATGACAATACATAAACAATCGAGAACACCCAAAAGCAACGTAAGAAATCCCAGAAGACTTCATCACCAACCTTAATTTTGGCCAACATGAGCTTAAATCTGTCGAAATCATTAAGGGATGCCCTTTTCTTCTGAACAATAAGCTTCCTCCCCCAAGAACTCTTCTCCCACTTACCCTGGACATCTGGAAAGACGAAATAAGTTTGTCATAGTGCACAGGACCACGAAATCCTTAAAAAGTAGGCTTATCCAGAATTGGAGTAAAAGTATGCCTACCAGCCTCCTGCATAGCCTTAATGAGAGCGCTCTTCCTAGGGACCCTCTTGATATCAATCTTAATATCAGTAAGTGAGAGCCTCTTAAAATTCATCTGCGACCTAACCATATCAGGTGCATCGACAAGAGCCTGGTACAAGCAAATCAAAGCTTCAGATTTAGTAAATAGTATCCGGGGACATGTTTGGTGCAAAAAGATAAACAAATGTACGGCATGGGAAAGTCTGAACAACACATTGCTAATATCTTTCTAGAAATGCTGAAGCAAACACATGATTATCACCGTGGTGATGTAAAACAACGAAGGTGTTGATGTACCAAGTAAGGATTCTTTACAACCACAAACAATTAAGCATTGATGGGACACAAACCACATGTCAAGACTGATGCCAAAGAAACTGCTTCTCGGGGCGAAGTAATCAAGTGGATCTTTTCAGACGTTTGTGAATAGAATCTGACACCAAAGGGACCAGCAAATGTCCCCAAAAAACTGGAAAACTTTCATTCGTAGAATCTAACTTAAATCAACGCAACCAATTCGAAAACCAACGGTGTCCAGAGCTTCTATTTCTAGTAGTTTGGCTCCTACCCACTAACAACAAAGCATTTTCAATGTGTCCCAACCATCCTCAAAGCACTCCCAAGCAGCTGAAAGAACCAGACCCATCATAGAACTACATCATCCACATGCATTACATCTTCACCCGCATCATATACGAGCAAATCTAGATTACCCAAAAAGAAAGAAAACTTCAACACAGCTACGTAACCACACCACACGACAAACACGACAGGAAGAGAGGATTAAAAAAGAGAGAGCTCGAGCATGTGAATTCACGCACCCGGTTCTGGTCCACCACATCGACGATGACGACGAGCCTGCCGTAATCCTTGCCGTAGTTGATGAGGGCAACCCTCCCGATCTCTATGTACCTCTTGAAAGGCTACCAAAAAACCGCCAAAAAAAAAAAAAAAAAACACAAGAACACATCAGTGGGCACTGAACATTACGCAAAGGAAAGGGTTTGCTTCGTGGGTTTTCATGGCGGTAGACAAGGTTTCGGAGGAAGAGGCTCACCATCTTCCCTGCGGCGTGAGCGTGTGTGCAGAGATCGGCGGAGGGAGAGACGGGAGAGGAAAATGAATAAAGAGAGAGAGAGGACGGTGCCTAGGGTTTGGGTTTCAAGTTTTTTATCGCTTGATGACGATGGAGATGGAGGATTCTCAGCCGTTCGATCCTAGGGCTTCTTTACGCTTTGTGGAGGGCCCAAATTGGAGAGACGGGCTTTTCGAATTTTTGTAATTGAGGCTTCGGGCTTTCGTGTCGAGTTTTGGTTGATTGGACTGCCCCGGCGAAATAAATATGTGTTCGGAAAAATATTAGAGGTAATTGTAATTCGATCGCGCTCTTTAGGACGCGCACGATAACCATCCTGCTTCTGTCCGGAACTAGTTTTTCTGTTCCCAGGAACAGATTTGGAATAGAAACTCGTTCGATAACGCAATTCCGTTTTTCTATTTCTGGAATAATTTTTTGTTCTGGAACTGATTCTGGACAAAAAAATCAGAACAAAAAAAAAAGGTAGGTATTCTGTTTCTGGACGAGGAATGAAAACCATTTCTAAAAGAACCTGTCTTCTTTCTTCAAGACACACCTCTTCCTAAATTTGGCCCCGGTCTGACCTGGTCAAACCGGTCTGAATTGGTTCGGTTCGGTTTATTCCCGGCGGGAAAATAAAAAAATTTCTAAAAAAATTAGAAAAATCAGAAAAAAATAAAAAAAATCATAAAAAATTTAGAAAAATCTGGAAAATTCCTAAAAATCTCAATTTTTTTTTCAAAAAATCCATAAAAATTGAAAAATTCCAGAAAGTAAACAAAATATCAGATTTCGGGAAAATAGGAAATTTAGTGAATTTTTTTTCAAAAAAAATCAAAAAATCAAAAAATTCAAAACTTCACATAATGGCTTAAAATACTTATGGCCACCCACTTTGAGTAAAATTTAAATTTTTTGAGGTGCTCAAATGATATTTTTGAAGACTCCCTAGTTTAGGGATTTAAAAGGGGTTTTAACCCTCTAAAAAAACCCTAAAAGGGGTTTAATCCCCAAAAGGGGTCTTTATCCCTAAAAAACCCTAAAAAACAACACAATCCTTTGAATGAATAAGCCTTTCGGGCTTTACTAGGGTTTGGGTGTTTTGATTGATTTTCATTTTAGAGACCATTTCTAAAAAAATGGATTTCTGTTTCGGTAAATAGAAATTTGTGTTGTTATCAAATGGGTTTATGTTTCAGGAATTAGAAATTTTATGCTGTTATCAAATGAGTTTCTGTTCCAGAAATAGAAATTTTCGGTCGTTATAAAATGGGTTTCTTTCCTCAAAAACTCGTCCTGGTCTGTTCCAAGAATTGTTTCTGGAACAGAACGGTTAGCATTCGCGCGCTCCCACGTTTGGAAAACATAGGTGGAGAAGGCAGCCGAGGCGTAACTTTCATCTCCGTTGTCTTTGCAAGCGTCTCCTCGTACTGAATACAAACCCAAATCGCTCACGATCACCCTTGGCTTTCCCCATAAATTCTCATTTCTGACGTCTCTAAACACCCTCCCGCACCGAATTCTCGAGATTCATTTCGGACGCCTGGGAAGTGGGAACTGCGGGTTGAACAAGTGAGAGAACAGAGAAGATAGAAAAAACACCAAGAAAGAAGAACAAAGTAAAAAAGTAAAAGACACAAAATGGGCCCCACATAAATCTAGTGTGTGAAAAAAGTAGGAGCCACAAGGGGTAATATGGACAAAATACCGTAACAAGGAGTGCGTTAGCAAAAGAGAGAGCGGAAAAAACATAGCTCTAACTGTAATCATCCATCAATTTTCACTTTTATCTCAATCTCCATACATTTTTTATTTTTATTTTCATTCAATCAAGTAATTCAGCTACAATTTTATTTTTAAATCAGGTCGAGTTTATAGGATTGAGGGGATGATTACTAAAAAAGTTTTAAACCTATTGTACGGATGCCAATGTAGTCCTAAACATTTCATTTTGGCCAATTTAGTCCTAAACCTTTTAACGATTTGCCAATGTAGCCATTTTAGCGAATTTTGGCAAGCAATTGCTAACTTAGACACTGGCTGTCCTACGTGGTACGGCCTAGAGGTGGCCACGGGCCGGTTTTGGCCCAGAACCGAACCGGACCGGAACCGGCCCGGTCAAACCCGGGCCCGCGGTTCGGAACCGGAACCGCCGGTTCCGGGCCGGTTCTGCGAAAAAAATAAATAAATAACAAAAATTTTTAAAAAAAAAAAAAAAAAGTTGCAGGCAGGCTGCAGCACAGCCTGCATTGCAGGCCATGCTGCAGCAGCAGCAGCCCGTTGCCAGGCAACGGCCAAACCCAAACAAACAAAAAAAAAAAATTTATCCGCAGCAGGGCCTGCAGACGTGCAGGCCCTGCTACGGGCTTGCACCTTGCGGCCCGTTGGGGCAACGGCTACGCCCCAACGGGCGTTTTTATAAAATAAAAAAAAAACACATAACCGTTGCAATTTTGCAACGGTTATGTTTTATTTTTTTTAATTCTAAATTTTCTTCTATTTTTTTCCTATAAATTCTCTCAAATTCTCACAATACACACACAATTCTCTCAAATTCTCTCAAATTCTCTTCTCTCAAGTCTCAAATTTTCTCAATACTCGAAATTCTCTCAAATTCTCTGAAATTCTCTCAATTTTCTCAATCCACGCAATTCTTTCTTAATTCTCCCAATTAATCCGCTCAATTCTCTCAATCCATTCGAAAAATGGCAAGTGGAAGTCGAGTGCCAACTGGCAAAGGTAAGAATATCACGACGGAATCCCATCATTCTTTTGATCCTCGTGAATATGCAGATTTTCAAGATGATGAAATCAACATTTTTCGCGATGTGGAGCGCGTCCCGACGCAAGAAAGTTTTTATCCTCCTGCTGAAATATATACAACAAAGGAAGCGGAACGGGAATTTACATCTGACATTTGGAATCACTTCACGAAAATGGAAAGGTTTGATATCGGTCAAAAAAGGTATGATATAATTTGTAAATATTGTGGAAAAATATATAAATATACAGGTGGACAAGGATATGGAACATTTAAACGACATCTTATGAGCAAACATCCAACCGAAACGGGAATCGATATCGGGCAACAACAAATTTCCGGGTACGTCAATCCTAACACTTACCCTTTATTTCGTTTTAATGAAAAAACTTATAAGGAAGAATTAGGCAAATTTATTTCCGTTGAGCATTTAGCATTTAATTTTTGAGAAAGATTTGGTTTTAATGAATTTGTACAAAAAGCATGTGCTCCACAAGCAAAACGTGTTCCTAGAAATTCAATTAAACGAGTAATTAAAGATCTTTACAAAAATGGAAAAAATGATTTACAAAACTTTTTTATGCAATTTAATGGATGCGTGCATATAGGTAGTGATATTTGGAGTGATCATTGGCAAAATCATTCTTACATGGGCATAACATGTCATTAGATAGATGACGAGTGGACTATTCAAAAAAGAGTTATTGCATTTAGAGTTTTCGATGATCATCATACGGCAAATAATATTTATAGAATAATTAGGCAAGTTTTAGAAGAATATTATTTGCTTAACAAATTTTTTCAATTGGTTTTGATAATGCCGCAGCAAATACCGCTTCAATTGCCGAGTTAGAAAATATTTGTAAACCCGCTTTTGGCGGAAATTTTTTTCACATTAGATGTGCTTGTCATGTTTTAAATTTATGTGTACAAGATGGTTTGAAAACTCTTGATATTTTTCTTCAACCAATAAAAACGGCGATTCAATTTTTATGGAAACATCCCAAAAAAATAAAAGAATGGGGTAAATTTTGTAGAGATAATGGCAAAAAGCCAAAAAGATTTCCAAGAGATGTTCCAACTCGTTGGAATTCTACTTTCCACTTGCTTAATGAATCTTTAGCATATAAAGATTTATTATGTGCATTCATTTCTAATAATATACCTCAAATTAATTTATACCCACAAGAGTGGCATATTTGCCAAAAAATTTTAGATCTTTTAAAGGTTTTTAATGATGCAACTTATACTTTGTCTGGTGTTTATTATCCTACTATACATTTATTTTTAGTAGAGTGTACTAATATTGTCGGAACTTTTGATGAATATGAAAATGATGTTGAATTACAACGTACTATAGTTGCAATGAAAATGAAATGACTTCATTATTATAGTGAAATTCCCATGATTTATTTAGTTGCTTGTGTTTTTGATCCGCGTTGCAAATTGGATGGCTTAAATGATTTTTTGCGTGCGTATTATCAATGTTTACATTATGATGTGACAAATGTTACAACCATAGTACGTGAGGTTAAAAACGTAGTAATAGAATTATATAATGAATTTTATACTAAATATAATTTAGGTGATATTAGATCTTCTCAATCTACGGAGATACAAAATGACAATACAGGTAAAATTAGTAGAGGGTACCAACTTTTATTACATAGACAAAAAAAACAAAAGGGAGTAATAGGAAATATTTCTGAATTAGAGAGTTATCTAACCATTTTATTTGAGTTATCGAAGCTCGAAGGTGGTACAGATTTTTTATTTTGGATTGGTGGAAGAGGCACGCAAGCCAATACCCAATCCTTTCTCTTATTGCAAAACAGATTTTTTCAACCCCTTGTTCCACGTTGCGGTCGAACAAGCATTCGGTCTTAGGAGGTAATATTTTGAACGAACATCGTTCAAGATTAGATCCGAATCGGTGGAGATGCAAGCTTGTGTTCTTGATTGGACGAAGGCTCAATACCGGCAACAAGAGATAGATCGGAATAATGAATCCGAATTCTTTAACGACGGAGATACTACGGCTACCAGTATCGGTACTGGAACGGGTAGTGACGATTGAGGGTAAAAGAACTATTGGAGTTGGAAAATATTTCGAGAACTCTTGTTTCTCATACTGGGTACGCCCACGTGAGCTTAGGGAAACCGAAATATAATCCGACGATATGTGACCTCTGGTCCCCTGCGCACGGAATGCTTAGGTTTTTGGATAATTTTAGGGTATATATATTGTACTCCTTTTTTTTTAAGATCGTTGTAACGAATTGTAATGTGCTTAATAATAATTTATTAAGTTGAAGCCCTCTCTTTCTCTCTTATCTTTTTGTTCCCAAATTTGAGTACAATTTACATTTTAATCACAATTTATATTGAATAATGTTCTATCACAAGAATAGTATTTTTTTAATTTTTTTAATTTTCATTTCTGTTTTTCCTTTTCTGTTTTTCTTCTTTTTCTTTTCCTTTTCCTTTTCTGTTTTTCCTTTTTCTCTTTTGTCTTTTTCCTTGTTTCTGTTTTTTAAAATTATAATTTATATTTTAATTTTTTTTTTCTTCCTCCGCGGTCGGCCATGGCGGGCCGCGCGGAGGTCGCCGGCGTCCGGGCGAGGGGCCCTCGCGGCGTCGGGCGAGGGCGGCCCTCGCCCTGGGTTGGGAGGCCGGCTCGCCCGACGCCGGCGAGGCTCGGCCTAGCCGCAAGCGGCGAGGCTCGACCTCGCCGGCGTCGGGCGAGGCCGGCCCTCGCCTAGCCTCGCCCGACGCCGGCGAGGGTCGGCCTCGCCCGACGCCGGCGAGGGCCGCCTCGCCTGAGGCCGGCGACCTCCGTGCCGGCCCCGGCTATGGCCGGCCACGGAGGAAGAAAAAAAAAAGAAAAGGAAAAGGAAAAGGAAAAGAAAAAAAACAAAAAAAAAAATCGGAACCTGCCCGGAACCGGAACCGCCAGAGGCGGTTCCGGTTCCGGTTCACACTTGGCCACGAACCGGAACCGGTCGGTTCCGAACCGTGGCCACCTCTAGTACGGCCGACTCTAACATTGATAGTTTTTGCAATTTTTTTAAAATTTTTTCTTCTTTTTTTCCCTTCTGACCAGCTAGTCGACATGGTCGGCGATTTGTCATAGGCGAAGGTCAGTGAGATTGACCCTCGCCAGATTTGGTGAGGCTTTGCTGGCCTAGGAAAAAAAATAAAAAAAGAAAGAAAAGAAAAAGGAAAGAAAAAATAAAGCAGATTATAAAAAAAAAAAGAAAAAAAGAAAAAATAAAGCATCTAAAAGCTTATAAAAAATTTAAATAAATTTTAAAATTTTTCAATAAAATTGACCACGTCAGCATTGTTCGTGTCACGTAGAACAACCGGCATCCACGTTAACGATTGCCATTTAAAATTGGTCTGAATGACTACATATTTTTTGGACTGAATTGGCCAAATCAAAATGTCTAAAACTGAATTGGCATTCATAAAATAGATTCATGACTTTTTTGGTTAAATTTGTCCGTAAAATTTGAGCCCACACACAACCTTTAGAAAGTTGGCGCGATGGATGACCACATTATTTCGCCCATGTCACAACATTGTGACATAACAATTGTTCTTGTCTCGTCACCTTGGCCCATCGTTTTTACTTTGCCCTTTGAGCCGAACCGAACCTGCCTATCCATCGAGTTTGATCACAATCGCCACCTCTACTTTAAGTAATCGTGGTTAAAAATGGTCAGTAATTACTTGAAGGTCTGGTCACGGAACGGCATCGTTCGGTCGAATAATGCGCGCCGAAACGATAGGTGTGATTTCTTCAAAAAGCGATACACGTAGCTTCCATTTCACGAGATTAGGAACCCCATTTGGGTCCCCGTCCCGTCGATCTATTTTGCTCATAAGGTAGGCAGTCTAGCTAAAATAACATAAGTTCAATCGGACGAAGAGCTCCGATCGGCCGAGAAAAAAGCCATCCCTCTTGAGATGTCAAGCTTTGATTTTGCAATCGAAAGTCCAATGTGTCAACAAGAACGCAAAAAAAGTTGCGAGAATGGATGCAATCTTACATGTGCGAAACAGTGCCCCGATTTTCAATTGCCACTTTGTAGTTTTCTCGAGGATGTTTGAACATTTAACCCTAGGAGAATATGGCATCGTGGGCATTGGGTCAATGACATTACGTGGTTATGCTTGTGCCATGAACAATAAGAATGATTTCTTTGTGATGACAACGGAAAGTCGCTTCCATTCTCTAACTTTTTCATCATCGTAGTGGGAACGAAGAGATGCAAAGTTGGCTTCTCGTGAACGCAAATTCGGAATCGAAACAGCCGACTCTGTGCCGACTCCCGGGCTTCATCCGTTTCGCGAAAAATGAATGATTTGAAAAATCGATTCTTTAAAACGATCGCTCCCCATCTCTCACGAAACTGAACGAACAAACAAAAAATATTCTCACGTCCACGAAAATGTTCATACATAAACCGTTGTCACTAATTAAAACACTTTCCATCAATCAGTTATTCCATGCGATACAAGCGGTCGGTCGTTTTAAGGAAAAAAATATTTTCTAAACCGTTCATTTCTCGCCGAACAAACGGGGCCCTAATACTTTGTACAATCGACACCGATCAAGGGTCATATCGTTCAAAGATGCCATGAAACACCTTGGGACAGAAATAAAGTTCAAAACTTTATTTTCATTATGGATATGTAAGTGCGATAATCCCGGTCAGGCCGATGATGCTCTCGAGAAGAGCACGAGATCATTTCTATCTTATCGCATCTTTCCTCGTGCTTTCACGATCAAAGCTTTTCCATTATTAATAGATCCTGGGTGCTCCAGGCTGAGTTTAACAATGATTTCTTGTGACTGGCGGTGGCCTAGTTAAATTAGGGCATCAAATACGGCCTTCCCCTTTTTCATATATGCAAATTTCAAGATCGTGCATGGACATGGAGCACCCAAGTTTGGCACCCTCTTGTGGGAATATTTGAAGTTCTTGAACATGCGTTTTTTTTATTTTTTTTTATTTTATGAATTCTTTGGTCAAATGCTTGCCGCCTTTTCTCATCCCTTAGGAATCGAGGAATATATTGGGAGCGTGGGCGCGTCTTGATCTCGAGCTCGTGAGGATGATCGGATCCGGAAGGAAAAGGTTTAGAAATTCTACTGAGATAAGCGGCATTTTTGCGGAACGCTGGAGTCACGGCACTCGGTCGGACCGAGTTGGTTCGTAGGGAAAGTGCGAAAAGCTTTTGTGAGCTTCGTGGCTCACGGGGCTCGCCTAGGCCTAGCTCGAGCCACAAGGGACTAGAGTCACTTTCATTCTTTCCGTAGTTACATTAAGACTTAACTTCCGTTTGCTCTTTCCACGATGCAGCCTTTGAATTATTCTCTTTGTGTTTCCACATCTGTAAAAGCATTTTGCCATCAGGAGCACTTGTATCAGAGTTCAGAAAAGCACAAAGCACGCGGCACACAAGTTTCTTTTCATGGCCACACATTTCATTGGATATGCTACCAAGCAGCCGCCATGCTATCTATACACCACATTTTAGGTATGGATGCGCAACCGTTTACTCCATAAGCTAAGCTTAAAGCGTGAGTCAAAGAGAGGTGGCTTGCATTTAAAGCTCATATAATCTCCGTAAACAAGCGACGTGGGATACTTTGACTTACTGGGGCACACCCGATGCTCTGGATATATACCCTAAACAACTAAAGTGATGACCCGCCTCGGTGAAAGATTAGGTTCGAACACGTAACGTCCTCATCTGGTCTGATCTTAAGGCGCCGATTAGTGTGGATAATAAGCAAACCCTACCCGAAGTTAAGTTAACCTGATAATGGTTCCGTAATGGGAGTGTCAATTCACCTGATGCAAAAATGCAAATGGGGATGGAATAGTCCTCGGACGGTTTTGAGCAGAGGAGTTGGCCATTTGCTTTGGAGATGGAAGAATCTCATCTGATAATAAACAAGAGGAGGAGGGCATTTCCTCAGTGTGTTCTCTTTCCTATGGATGTTCCTATAGGAAGGGCTATAAATTGGGCATGTGGGGAGGATGGGAGTCTCTAGGGAATATAGAGGAGATGGGAGGTGGAGGAGAAGATGGAGCAGAGGAGAGAGCCGTGGACGTTGGCCTCAAGGACTTGTCCAAGAGACTTGAAGACTTTGCAAGAGCCAGGGACTGGGAAAAGTACCATAGCCCTAGAAATCTCCTCCTTGCCATGGTATGCTAATCTCTTCTAGTAGCACTCCCTTCTGTTCTTGCTGCAACTAGAGATGATAATGATCATCGGGTTGCCGGTGAATTCGTGATATCGTGCGAGGTCGAGTAGGGAGGTTCGATCTCGTGATCGGCTCGAGCTGGAGCAGAACACCGTATCGGCTTTACCGTTTTCCTTTTCTTTTCTTTGCTGTGATGATATCCATGTTCCTTGTTTTGCAAGAAAGATTGGGGAGGTGGGAGAGCTGTCGGAGATATTCCAGTGGAGAGGGGAGGTGGACAAGGGGCTGCCCAACTGGGAGGAGGCGGAGAAGGAGCACCTCGGGGAGGAGCTCTCCGACGTGCTGCTCTACCTCGTGAGGCTGGCCGACATCTGCGGCATCGACCTCGGCGACGCCGCCGCCAAGAAGATCGTCAAGAACGCCGTCAAGTACCCTCCCAGCAAGGCGGCCTTCTACTGAATATCATGTCGTCTCTCAAGGCCAAAAGGCAAATTGATGTACTTTGATGACACACACAAATGGAAAGATTGTGAAGGTTTCCACTTTGGCGCTTTCCTGGAGAATCGTAGAAAGCAAAATCCTACTCATCTAACATCTTTCACACCTTATTCAAAATATGTTTTAATAGATAATCAAGAAATAAGACAAGAAATTCATTTAAAAGGGAGAAAACCAAAGTGAAAAGAAAAGTAACGAAATTGGGAGGGGTTAAGTTAAAATTATAATTTGAATGTTTTTTTATTTTATTTTTTATTTAGGAGAAATCCATTTTTTTAAAGTTAAAATTATAATTTAAGTTAAAAGGGAGAAATCCATTTTTTTTATTTTATTTTAATACTGCTAATTTGCAAATTTGTCCTACAAATATAATTCGTAAAATGAATTAAGCATATTTTAGAAAAGACAATGCCAAAGATTCGCGGGACAAACTTGGCCGCATTATTGTTCCGCCCATGATAGCCAAAGTATCATTAGACATGGCAAATGGCATTAAACGTGTACCTTGTAACTCGTCAATCCAAACTATCGTGGTAGATGGTCTATTGGTAAAAGGGTGAACTATCTTCCATAAGGTCGCCGGTTCGATTCATGTCATATCGAATTTTTAGGAGGCTCGTGTTGTGTTGCCTAATTGCGGCATATCTTGTGACGAGAGACATCCTGGCCTTTAGTATCGAGTCTTTGGCAGCTAGTGGGTTTTAAATTAATCTCTAGGAGGCTTGTGCCATGTTGCCTAATTGTGGCATACCTTGTGTGGAGAGACTTCCTTGCTTTTAGCATATTGTTTTTGGCAACTAGTGAGTTATGAAAGAATCTCTAGGAGGCTTGTGCCATGTTGCCTAATTGCGGCATACCTTGTGTCGAGAGACTTCTTGACCTTGAGTATCGTGTTTTTGGTAGCTAGCGGACTCGCCAACCTCAAACCTTCTATTTACGAGTGGTGGGAGGTAATTAGTTATTATGACTCAAACTCGAGAGACTTCCTGACCGATCTCGAACCTTCTGATTACGGGTGGTGCGAAGTAGTTAGTTATGACTCAAATCCGAGAGGCTTCCTGGCCGTTAGCATCGTGTTCTTGGGAACTAGAGGCCTCTCCAACCTCGGCCCTTCTGCTTCCTGGTGGTGCGAAAGTTTTGTAGCGGGCACAGTAACATCCGAAGGGAGTCGCTAGCCATGGTCGCCTATCCCTATCCTAAAGAGAAAAACCTCATCGATCCAAACATTGTGCTTCGCCTTGATGCATCAAAATGTTTAATGCAATAGCAACATCGTTGGAACACGGCGGGATGAGACTAACTCGAAACCGATACAACAATTTCATCTGCTCGTAACCGAAAAACTTTCGTCATAATTTCTCCTTCGGAACATTTTTACTCGACACGATACGAAACGACACGAACGTAACCGACGGCCCATATCGGATATCTTCTCTCCCCTGCCGCGATCTCGCGTCTGCACGATACGCGGAATTCCCACCGGATCGACATCCTCCTCGTCCACGTTGTTGACTATGGCCCCATTTGGTTCAGCTTTGGGAAGGGGCTTTCGGCCTCGAAAGCCCCTTCCCAATATGCTGAACCGTTTGGTTTGGCTTTCCGAGTCCGGAAAGCCGAAAGCCAGCATTTGAAATGCCATTGGAATGCCGAAAGCCCAAAGCTGGTCCAGACCAGCTTTGGGCTTTCCGCATTTGTGGAATGCTGAAGCCTATTTTTCCTTCCCAAATTGCCCTCACTCAAATTTCAATTTTTCGGTTTTGCCCTGTTACTGTTCATTTTCTTTACCGTGAGGGTGGCCGGCGAGGGTGGCCGGCGAAGGGCCGGCGAGGGCGGATCTGGCCGGCGACGGGCCGGCGAGGTCGCTTGACCCAGGTGATGGCCGCCTGGGGTCGGGCGACCGCCCAGATCCCGTCGCCTGGGTCGGCGGTCGCCTGGGTCGGCGGTCGCCTGGAGTCGCGCGACCCAAGGCGGCCGTCGGTGGGGTCGCGCGACCTTAGGCGACCGTCGCCTGGGTCTCGCGACCCAGCCAGCCGTCGCCTGGGTCGCGCGACTCTAGGCGACCGCCAACCCAGGCGACGGCGCCTGGGCGGTTGCCCGACCCCAGGCGGTCGTCGCCTAGGTCAGGCGACCTCGCCGGCCAGATCCGCCCTCGCCGGCCACCCTCGCCAGCCACCCTCATGGTGAAAAAGATGAATAGTAATAGGGGCAAAACCGGAATATTAAGAATAAAAATTACCAAAGCCCTTTGCAAAAAAAAATTTACCAAACACTATTTAGATCAAAGTAGCTGCACAAATTTTTTTTTACCAAACACCACTTGCATTTCCCCAATTGATTTTCAGCTAAAGGTATTTGCATTTTTCGAAGTTGCATTTGAAAAGCCGAACCAAACGGCACTCTGCCGCGCGAACGTGAAAGCCCGACTTCCCTCCGCGCGACGCTTCCTCGGAATCAGGTTCTTTGAAAAATCTCACTTCCGTTTTCGCGAGGTTGCGTTCCGCTCGGCTCGCGAATCCGATCCCGCAGGCCTTCGCAGTTCGGCTTCTCCGGTCGTGGGTTTCTTCCCGCCGGAGCTGGGTTCGTCTCGGTCCCGATCTCAGGTGCATTTCCAAGATCGGTTCGCTCTTGCGCGATCGATTGTAATGCTGGGTTTTTGATTCGCCTGGTCCATTTTGGGTGGCGGTTGACGTGATGGGATCGGGTTGAATTTGCGAGTCCGAGGTTCTTGTTTCCTTTGTGGGTTCTTTTGTTCTTCGTTTGCCTGTTGCTTGTGAGATGTCAAACGGATCGTCGAAGGGAATTTGAGTCTCGTCTGTAGCATCGCATTGGAGTGATCTTGAGATTTGCATGGATGGCTTGGAGTTTCTCATTGTTCTGGCTCGTGGGTGTTTCTTGTTTCTGCGATCCCTGCACTGCAGGGTCCCGTTTCTCTGTTTTCTTGTAATTTCTCCTGATACATCCATTTCGTGGATGGAAAAGCCGAATGCTTGTGCGCGTTTGTGATCTGAGACTCATATGGGTTGGCATCGAATCGTTCATTCATATGGTATTTTCTTGGTCATCCCATTGTGCACTTGCTCTGATTATTGTGAACATCACCTCCTTTGGTTATTTTGTCAAGTATTAAAGATGGATATACTTTGCACGGTGTAGCATCCTACTGTATCACGTGGAAATTAATGCCCGAGCGAAGCTTGGTTGTGTGACTGCCGAAACTATTATTCACGCCTCCTTTTCTCTGCTTGGGCAGTCGGCTTCGACATGAAGGGAACCATTTTTGCTCCCTCATTGGAGGGCATGAAGCACATCAAGTCAGAAGAAGGGGAGATGCTGACCAAGCCTTTTCTTGATGTGTGCAAACTGATATTGCCCGTCATTGGTGAGTCCTTATCATGATTTAGCTTGAAAAGTAGGTCATCCGTTCCAGTGCGAGTTGCATTATACTAAACCTGATTAGGGACTTCTCATGCAGAAACTCATTCATAAACTTTTTTAGACTTTGTGTAAATGAGCGTGAAATTACAGGGTGATGCACAAATTTACTAGGAAATTCAAAGCTGTAGAGAAACTATAAATGAAAGGCATGGCATTGATAAGTACTCAGATTGCATATAAAAAATTGAGTGAGCTGCTTTCGTACTGCATATTATCCTCGTACTATCATCGTGAGATCCTGCTACAAGCTAACTTCCATCACCATAGTTATTCTTACCCTCAGGCGTTATGGTTTCTGAGATACTTCCAAGTGTAAACATGGTTCTTATACTAAATAAGTATAAATTGAGCTGAATTCCAATCAGGCCGATGGTAGATACAGTTGTCTTGATAAAGAACCGCATACAAGAAGCACTACTTGCATAGCTGGTCATTTGCTTTTGCAGAAGGCACTATGCTTATTTCTTTTTTTCCGACTGCTCTGCATCCTTCTCATGTACCTAAAGATTTTTAGAATTTTGAATGTTGCACTTAAGAAGCATTCAGATCCATTGTGCACAAAACGTATTGTCACATGTACACTTGTTTTGTCATAGTCTCTACATTTAAAGCATTGTGATTCGCCATGGAGAGCTTTCTAATATATGGATTTACCTTTTTGTTTTTCAGAAAAGTTTGGTGCTGCTATGGCACTGGTTAAATCTGACATTGGTGGAAATATATCAGTAAGAACAACTTCTCTTTGTTCTGTTTTGTAAATTTTTCAGTGGATATTATTAGAACAATGTTATGCACTTGTCCAATGAAATTTCCTAGTGACATCCCTTGCTTGCACAATCTCCATTTTCCTTTCTTTATGATATTTTGCCATAAAGAGGTGAGGTGCTTGTTGAAGTATCCGGCTGCAATTGAATTGATATTTATTGGTTTTATGGTATCTAGTACGGACAATTGTCATTTTAGAGGACAATTTTCTTGAGGTCATATTCTCAGTTCCCTTGTACCTATGTGAGCAAGTGCGATCTGATACCTCTCTTTGTCAAGTACTTGTTGAAATGACCTCATGCCTTGTTAATTTGCTTGTAGTGGCTGGAAGCTAAGTATGAATCCAATCCATCTCAATTCAAACTCTTGTACAGTATGGTACGAGTAGAGGTTGAAGCTAAAACATCCAAGGCATCCTCTGGTTGCATAATTGGACTTCTTTGGTTGACAAGGTACATAGCATAAGAATTGATTTATTTGGTTCAAGCTTAAGGGTCAGTGGATAAAATGGAAAGATGGTTGAAATTATTTAACTGGTGACAACCGATAAGCAAGCTGATTTGAAAGAGAAATTCAGAGATTCTCCTGCATACTCTGAAAAGTAAGACAGTGAACTGTTGAAATTTAAGGTGATTAATTCCAAGAATATGGACTTTGCAACTTCGAAGATCTGACAAAATTGTGATTGAACTACACATGCTTGTGCATACTAGTGCGTGCTTGCACCTCACAGTAAATATTTTCAAAGAATAGTTATGTGACATGTTTAAGTGCTGGTTTGGTGTGTTTATCCTGAAACTCTTTGCAATCTTGCAAAAATGATGTTGAACAATTATGCCAAAACACCTTTGACTTATTGTACGTCATAAATTTTGAGAGACAAAAGTCTTGAGAATCGTATGTTCTCTAAACCATAGTAGAATTGCTATACAGAGTATTGTTGCTAGAGAATTGTTAATGGCTTTCTAGGTCCATCCTATTTATTCAAGCACCTAATTGCTTCATCAGATTGTCTTTGGGTCATTAAAAGATCACTGGCTTGCCAGCTTGTGATTCTGCCATAAGTTAATAATACTACGATACACTTGGTATTCTCATTCAATTTTTGGAGAATAAGTAGTTAGGAAAAAAAATTAAAATAGTAAGTTTGTTTCGATGCTTACTGTACTAGGCCTTTTATAAAAAAGAGGAAAAGTTCCATACTTGAATACCCGCAGAACAGCTTCCAGTCAGAAGAAAAATTGGAAAGGTTTCCATTTCAAGAATTAAAAATATTACCATAACACATTATATCATTACCAGCTAGCTTTTTTTGGACCTTTCTCGGGGGGTTTTCCTCAGTATCATTTCCAGTTTTGCATTGTTAATGAATTCCTTTTTAGACCACCAGTCGTCTTCAAACCTTTAAGAAAGCTACCCATTGTTCAATCACCTGTATTTTTCAGTTCGCATGTTGACTTGCTCACATTATGCTTATATACAGAGCCATGGATTTTCTGGTTGAACTGTTTCGCAACTTGCTTACTCATCCTGATTGGACGATGTCACAAGCTTGCTCGGATTCTTATGGGAAGACTCTCAAAATGTGGCATGGCTGGCTTGCAAGATCAAGTTTCACTGTAATGTCTTTATGCCATACCAATACTTACTACACCTCGTGAAAAATTACTCTTTTGAATAACATCAACGTAAAATGCCAAATGGTTATCTGGTCAGCAAGCGTTGCATCATTTGGAAAAACTTAGGATTCGAGTCTTTCTTTCCTATGAAGTTCCTCCATCTATTTTTGCCAAAAGAAAAAAAAGGTATTGTATGTTAATTGTTGTTCTGCAACATTTGTTTATTCTCTGGCTTCAAGATACACAGTAAACCCTTGCTATCAACTCAGACTTCCCAGGGATCCTGTGAAATCTTTGAAGTCTGTATGTTGTGGTTGAGCTCGTGATGAAAATGAAGACTTGAACATTTTGTGGACCGTGAAAAGATACTCTATCCATAATTTAGGAAGAAAACCCTCTTGTCAATTTGGATCAGGATTTTTTGTTACTAAGTTTATTCTTATATGGG
This sequence comes from Syzygium oleosum, assembly GCF_021117445.2. Classification (NCBI taxonomy): domain Eukaryota; kingdom Viridiplantae; phylum Streptophyta; class Magnoliopsida; order Myrtales; family Myrtaceae; genus Syzygium; species Syzygium oleosum. The sequence goes on from NW_026607485.1 coordinate 11,982,651, forward strand.
TACTGGGAATTACAGGTTGCCATGAAGTTTGCTCCTGATAGGAAGAAGTTCATGGATGTGATAGGCGGCTCTGGTGACGTGAATGCTGACATGGAGCAATTCTGCCGTACCTTTTCTCCTCTTTTGGAAGAGAATCACAAGTTTCTGGTAAAATGTTTCAGATGGAATTTCTTGATTTGCTATTATATTTCTTATTGTGTCGCATATAGTTGACATATGATTGAGGCACTAAGATAGGGCACTGCAAGTGACAAAAAGTGGCTGGACCCATAGTCATTCTTTCTCCTCTATCTTTACATTTTCGTTGTCGAGTATGGCTAATATCACTTTTGCATATATACTAATAACTTCTCGAAGACACCTCTTGACAAATTAACTATATAATACATCAAATAAAGAGGAGGACATGATGTTAGCATTTGGTTTGATGTAGATTTGGGTCTCCCCTATATCTATCTTTTATGTTAAGAAAACATGGTCTTTGTTCCCCCTCTTTTGCAACTTTCATGGCGTCAATGTTGTTGTATCCATTGGTTTAGCTTTCAATGCCTCTCAAGATTGTCCACTAATACGTATGTACTTTGTTTACACAGGCTAGTGTTGGCTTGGACAATCTGAAAGCTTCGTAATGAATCAAACCTTCCAAGGGCGGCCTGCTTCTGGCGCACTCATATCTGTCCCCGTCCATGCATTGCATTTCAATCTACATATAATAAACTATCAGTCGTTGAATGCGGTTCATATTAATTTGGGAAGGTTGCCAACTACTGCAGGAGACTCTGGAATTTAGAACTTAAGCTTATATTCTAATCATCTGCTGTATTTTTTTCTACGGCTAGCTTGTTTGGAAGGGAACGCTAGAGTTCGCATTTGAATGTGAGAGGCTGCGACCGCGACCCATTTTGCAAAACACCGTAAGCATTATGTTTGGTCAGAAACTTCTGATGCACTTTTAGCTAATTTTTCATTAATTCTTCTACATAAAATGTCCTCGTATCGTCTTGCCTAAAGACTCCTGGGACCATAGAAAAGCCCTTAAACAAGGGTGCTGTCGTCATGCCTCGGCATAACCAGGGTTTATGCTTATCATAATTCCGACGCCTAACGTCGTAACATTCTACGACAGATTGAGCCCTTGATCACGACAAGGTGTGACGGGAGATTAGTCGTATAATCGACACCGATCGAGGGTCATATCGTTCAAAGATGCCATGAAACACCTTGGGACAGAAATAAAGTTCAAAACTTTTTTTCATTATGGATATGTAAGTGCGATAATCCCGGTCAGGCCGATGATGCTCTCGAGATGAGCACGAGATCACTTCTACCTTATCGCATCTTTCCTCGTGCTTTCACGATCAAAGCTTTTCATTATTAATAGATCCTCGGTGCTCCAGGCCGAGTTTAACAATGATTTTTTTATGACTGGCGGTGGCCTAGTTAAATTAGGGCATCATATACGGCCTTCCCCTTTCTCATATATGCAAATTCAAGATCGTGCATGGACATGGCGCACCCAAGTTTGGCACCCTCTTATGGGAATATTTGAAGTTCTTGAACAAGTTTTTTTTATGAATTCTTTGGTCAAATGCTTGCCACCTTTTCTCATCCCTTAGGAATCGAGGAATCTATTGTGAGCGTGGGCACGTCTTGATCTCGAGCTCGTGAGGATGATCGGATCCGGAAAGAAAAGGTTTAGAAATTCTACTGAGATAAGCGGCATTTTTGCGGAACGCTGGAGTCATGGCACTCGGTCGGACCAAGTTGGTTCGTAGGGAAAGTGCAAAAAGCTTTTGTGAGCTTCATGGCTCACGGGCTCGCCTAGGCCTAGCTCGAGCCACAAGGGACAAGAGTCACTTTCAGGTGGGTTTGGATAAGGACTTATGATTCTAGGGCACGGTTTGCTCCGGTTGGGCTTGAGCCGGATGGAGAGAGGTGAGAGTCGAGTATGCGGTCGCTTGCCTGTTGATCAGGTCTAGTGGTGGCGCATCGGAAATTGGGGTGGGGCGGGGGCGCGGCGGGCGGCGGGTTTGTTTCGTAGAGTTAGGGGCCTCCCTTTGAAGATGGAAATTGTAGATCTCCTAGGGTGAGGAGGGTACTTGACAGGGGTACGAAAGTTGACAGGGTACTTCCTGGCTGTTAGTATCGTGCTCTTGGGAACCAACGGGCTTGCCAACCTCGGACCTTCTGCTTCACGGGGGTGTAAAAATTTTGTAGCGGGTACAGTAACATCCAAAGGGAGTCGCCAGCCATGGTTGCCTATCCCTATCATAAAGAAAAAAACCTCATCAATCCAAACATTGTGCTTCGCTTTGATGCATCAAAACATTATTGGGAAAATTTCAATTAAGGACTCCAAGTGGGGTCAAATTCTCAAAAAGGGGTCCAAAGTGAACATTGTGTCAAATAAGGGTATGAAGTGTTCAATCAGTCTCAAATAAGGATCCGAAGTGCCCAAAATGTCTCATATAAGGACTTGGGTCCCCGGCCGGCCAAAATACCTGCCGGCCGGCGAGAAAGTTACTGTTCCGGCCCGGAACAGTAACTTTTTAACTTTTTTATTATTTTCTTTCTTTTTTCCTTTTCTGTTTTTGTTCTTTTCCTTTTTTTATTTTTTTTTATTTTCTTCCTCCGCCGGCCATAGCCGGGGCCGGCGGAGGTCGCCGGCCTCAGGCGAGGCCAGCCTCGCCGGCATTGGGCGAGGCCGGCCTCGCCGGCCGCTGGCGAGGCTCGACCTCGCCGGCGTCGGGCGAGGCCGGCCTCGCCGGTGCGGGCGAGGTCGAGCCTCGCCGGTGTCGGGCGAGGCCGGCCTCGCCCGGTTGCGGCGAGGCTCGACCTCGCCAGGCCTCGCCCGATTCTTGGCGAGGTCGAGCCTCGCCGGCGTCGGGCGAGGTCGAGCCTCGCCGGCGTCGGGTGAGGTCGAGCCTCGCAGATCCGGCGAGGCTCGACCTCCTCGCAATCGGCGCGGCCGGCCGCCCCGACAACGGCGCGAGGCTCGACCTCGCCCGCAATGGCCAGAGGCGGCTCGCCCGACAACGGCGAGGCTCGACCTCGCCCGAATCGGGCGAGGCCGGCCTCGCCCGACAACGGCGAGGCTCGACCTCGCCGCGCAACGGCGAGGCCGGCCTCGCCGACGCCGGCGAGGTCGAGCCTCGCCCGGCCGGCGGCCGGCCTCGCCCCGCCGCGCGAGAGCCAGGGCCTCGCCTAAGGCCGACGGAGGAAGAAAATAAAAAAAAAAGAAAAGGAAAAGGAAAAGAACAAAAACAAAAGGAAAAAAGAAAGAAAATAATAAAAAGTTAAAAAGTTCTGTTAGAGTCTTGAACAGATCTTCTCTCCGCCGTAGCGTATTTTGGCTCTACGGACCCGGTCCTTATTTGAGACATTTGGCACTTCATCCTTATTTGAGCTGATCAAGACTTCGCCCTTATTTGACACAATATTCACTTTGGACCCCTTTTTGAGAATTTGACCCCACTTGGGGTCCTTAATTGAAATTTTCCCAACATTTAATGCAACAGCGACATTGTTGGAACACGGCGCAATGAGACTAACTCGAAATCGATACAACAATTTCATCTCCTCATAATCGAAAAACTTTCATCATAATTTCTCCTTCGGAACATTTTCGCTCGACACGACACGAAACGACACGAACGTAACCGACGGTCCAGATCGGATATCTTCTCTCCCCTGCCGCGATCTCGCGTCCGCACGATCCGTGGAATTCCCACCAGATCGACATCCTCCTCGTCCACGTTGTTGACTCTGTCGCGAACGTGAGAGCCCGACTTCACTCCGCACGACGCTTCCTCGGAATCAGGTTCTTGAAAAATTCCACTTCCGTTTTCGCGAGGTTGCGTTCCGCTCGGCTCCCGAATCCGATCCCGCAGGCCTTCGCAGTTCGGCTTCTCCGGTCGTGGGTTTCTTCTCGCCGGAGTTGGGTTCGTCTCCATCCCGTCTCAGGTGCATTTCCAAGATCGGTTCGCTCTTGCGCGATCGATTGTAATGCTGGGTTTTTGCTTCGCCCGGTCCCTTTTGGGTGGCGGTTGACGTGATGTGATCGGGTTGGATTTGCGAGTCCGTGGTTCTGGTTTTCTTTGTGGGTTCTTTTGTTTTTCGTTTGCCTGTTGTTTGTGAGATGTCAAACGGATCGACGAAGGGAATTTGAATCTCGTCTGTAGCATCGCATTGGAGTGATCTTGAGATTTGCATTGATGACTTGGAGTTTCTCATTGTTCTGGCTCGTGGGTGTTTCTTGTTTCTGCGATCCGTGCACTGCAGGGTCCCGTTTCTCTGTTTTCTTGTAATTCCTCCTGATACATCCATTTCGTGGATGGAAAAGCTGAATGCTTGTGCGCGTTTGTGATCTGAGACTCATATGGGATGGCATCGAATCGTTCATTCATATGGTGTTTTCTTGGTCATCCCATTGTGCACTTGCTCTGATTATTGTGAACATCACCTCCTTTGGTTATTTTGTCAAGATGGATATACTTTGCACGGTGTAGTATCCTACTGTATCACGTGGAAATTAATGCCCGAGCGAAGCTTGGTTGTGTGACTGCCGAAACTATCATTCACGCCTCCTTTTCTCTGCTTGGGCAGTTGGCTTCGACATGGAGGGAACCATTTTTGCTCCCTCATTGGAGGGCATGAAGCACGTCAAGTCAGAAGAAGGGGAAATGCTGACCAAGCCTTTTCTTGATGTGTGCAAACTGATTTTGCCTGTCATTGGTGAGTCCTTATCATGATTCAGCTTGAAAAGTAGCTCAGCCGTTCCGGTGGGAGTTGCATTATACTTAATCTGATTAGGGACTTCTCCTGCAGAAACTCATTCATAAACTTTTTTAGACTTTGTGTAAATGAGCGTGAAATTACAGGGTAATGCACAAATTTGCTAGGAAATTCGAAGCTGTAGAGAAACTATAAATGAAAGGCATGGCATTGATAAGTACTCAGATTGCATATAAAAAATTGAGTGAGCTGCTTTCGTACTGCATATTATCCTCGTACTATCATCGTGAGATCCTGCTACAAGCTAACTTCCATCACCATAGTTATTCTTACCCTCAGGCGTTATGGTTTCTGAGATACTTCCAAGTGTAAACATTGTTCTTATACTAAATAAGTATAAATTAATCTGAATTCCAATCAGGCTGATGGTAGATACAGTTGTCTTGATAAAGAACCGCATACAAGAAGCACTACTTGCATAGCTGGTCATTTGCTTTTGCAGAAGGCACTATGCTTATTTCTTTTTTTCCGACTGCTCTGCATCCTTCTCATGTACCTAAAGATTTTTAGAATTTTGAATGTTGCACTTAAGAAGCATTCAGATCCATTGTGCACAAAACGTATTGTCACATGTACACTTGTTTTGTCATAGTCTCTACATTTAAAGCATTGTGATTCGCCATGGAGAGCTTTCTAATATATGGATTTACCTTTTTGTTTTTCAGAAAAGTTTGGTGCTGCTATGGCACTGGTTAAATCTGACATTGGTGGAAATATATCAGTAAGAACAACTTCTCTTTGTTCTGTTTTGTAAATTTTTCAGTGGATATTATTAGAACAATGTTATGCACTTGTCCAATGAAATTTCCTAGTGACATCCCTTGCTTGCACAATCTCCATTTTCCTTTCTTTATGATATTTTGCCATAAAGAGGTGAGGTGCTTGTTGAAGTATCCGGCTGCAATTGAATTGATATTTATTGGTTTTATGGTATCTAGTACGGACAATTGTCATTTTAGAGGACAATTTTCTTGAGGTCATATTCTCAGTTCCCTTGTACCTATGTGAGCAAGTGCGATCTGATACCTCTCTTTGTCAAGTACTTGTTGAAATGACCTCATGCCTTTTAAATTTGCTTGTAGAGGCTGGAAGCTAAGTATGAATCCAATCCAACTCAATTCAAACTCTTGTACAGTATGGTACGAGTAGAGGTTGAAGCTAAAACATCCAAGGCATCCTCTAGTTGCACAAATGGACTTCTTTGGTTGACAAGGTACAGAACATAAGAATTGATTTATTTGGTTCAAGCTTAAGGGTCAGTGGATAAAATGGAAAGATGGTTGAAATTATTTAACTGGTGACAACCGATAAGCAAGCTGATTAGAAAGAGAAATTCAGAGATTCTCCTGCATACCCTGAAAAGTAAGACAGTGAATTGTTGAAATTTAAGGTGATTAATTCCAAGAATATGGACTTTGCAACTTCTAAGATCTGACAAAATTGTGATTGACCTACGCATGCTTGTGCATACTAGTGTGTGCTTGCACCTCACAGTAAATATTTTCAAAGAATAGTTATGTGACATGTTTAAGTGCTGGTTTGGTATGTTTATTCTGAAACTCTTTGCAATTTAGCAAAATGATATGAACAATTATGCCAAAGCACCTTTGACTTATTGTACGTCATAAATTTTGAAAGACAAAAGTCTTGAAAATCTTATGTTCTCTAAACCATAGTAGAATTGCTATACAGAGTATTGTTGCTAGAGAATTGTTAATGGCTTTCTAGGTCCATTCTATTTATTCAAGCACCTAATTGCTTCATCAGATTGTCTTTGGGTCATTAAAGATCACTGGCTCAATTATTTGCCAGCTTGTAATTCTGCCATAAGTTAATAGTACTGTGATACACTTGGTATTCTCATTCAATTTTTGGAGAATAATAGTAAAAAAAATTAAAATAGTAAGTTTGTTTTGATGCTTACTGTACTAGGCCTTTTCCAAAAACAGAGGAAAAGTTCCATAATTGAATACTTGCAGAACAGCTTCCAGTCAGAAAAAAATTGTAAAAGGTTTCCATTTCAAGAATTAAAAATATTACCATAACACATTTATATCATTACCAGAGAGCTTTTTTTTGGGATTTTTCCTGGGGGGTTTTCCTCAGTATCATTTCCAGTTTTGCACTGTTAATGAATTCCTTTTTAGACCACCAGTTGTCTTCAAACCTTTAAGAAAGCTACCCATTGCTCAATCATCTGTATTTTTCAGTTGACATGATGACTTGCTCACATTATGCTTTATACAGAGCCATGGATTTTCTGGTTGAACTGTTTCGCAACTTGCTTACTCATCCTGATTGGACGATGTCACAAGCTTGCTCGGATTCTTATGGGAAGACTCTCAAAAAGTGGCATGGCTGGCTTGCAAGCTCAAGTTTCACTGTAATGTCTTCATGCCAAACCAATACTTACTGCACCTCGTGAAAAATCACTCTTTTGAATAACATCGACGTAAAATGCCAAATGATTATCTGGTCATCAAGTGTTGCATCATTTGGAAAAACTTAGGATTTGAGTCTTTCTTTCCTGTGAAGTTCCTCCATCTATTTTTGCCAAAAGAAAAAAAGATATTGTAGTTAATTGTTGTTCTGCAACATTTGTTTATTCTCTGGCTTCAAGATACACAGTACATGCACCTTTTGATGCATACGGTTCAACAAAAATTGCGAAAAAAAAGAATCAATGTGTAGATTCCAGCCCTCTTTCGTTTTTTTTTTTTTTAATTAGCGGGGGCCCTTTCTTTTCGATTCTAATTTTAGAATTTCTTAATGAAGTGCGTATTTTTTCTTCCTCTTTTCAAGAAAGATGAGTTTTGGTTTTCCCTCCACAAAAAATCCATTAAAATTATCAAATAAACTTCTCATTGATGTATTGTTTCACCCTTGCTTTCAACTTAGACTTCCCAGGGAACCTTTGAAATCTTTAAAGTCTGTATGTTGTGGTTGAGCTTGTGATGAAAATGAAGACTTGAACATTTTGTGGATCGTGAAAAGATACTCTATCCATAATTTACGAAATAAACCCTCTTGTCAATTTGGATCAGAATTTTTTGTTACTAAGTTTATTCTTATATGGGTACTGGGAATTACAGGTCGCCATGAAGCTTGCTCCTGATAGGAAGAAGTTCATGGATGTGATAGGCGGCTCTGGTGACGTGAATGCTGACATGGAGCAATTCTGCAGCACCTTTTCTCCTCTTCTGGAGGAGAATCACAAGTTTCTGGTAAAATGTTACAGATGGAATTTCTTGATTTGCTATTATATATCTTATTGTATTGCATATAGTTGACATATGATTGAGGCACTAAGATAGGGCACTGTGTGACAAAAAGTGGCTGGGCACATGGTCATTCTTGCTCCTCTATCTTTACATTTTCGTTGTCAAGTATGACTAATTTCACTTTTACATATATACTAATAACTTATCGAAGACATCCTCTTGACAAATAAACTATAATACATCAAATCCAGAGGAATAATGTGAAATCAGGAGGACATGATGTTAGCATTTGGTTTGATGTAGGTTTTTGATCTCCCCTTTATGTTTCTTTTATGTTAATAAAACATAGTCTTTGTCGCCCCTCTTTCGCATTTTTCATGGCATCAATGTTTTTGTATCCATTGTTTTAGCTTTCAATGCCTCGCAAGATTGTCCACTAAAATGTATATACTTTGTTGACACAGGCTAGTGTTGGCTTGGACGATCTGAAAGCTTCGTAATGAATCAAACCTACCAAGGGCGGCCTGCTTCTAGCACACTCATAAGCTTCCCCGTCCATGCATTGCTTTTCAATCTACATATACTAAACTATCGGTCGTTGAACGTGGTTCATATTAATTTGGGAAGGTTGCCGACTACTGTAGGAGACTCTGGAATTTAAAACTTAAGCTTATATTCTAATCATCTGCTGTATTTTTTTCTGCGGCTAGCTTGTTTGGAAACGAAAACTAGAGTTTGGACTTGAATGTGAGAGGCTGAGACCGCGACCCATTTTGCAAAACACCGTAAGCATTATGTTTGGTCAGAAACTTCTGATGCAATTTTAGCTAATTTTTCATTAATTCCTCTACATAAGATGTCCTCGTCTCGTCTTGCCCAAAGACTCCTGGGACTATGGAAAAAGCCCCTAAACAAGGGCGCCCGGCCGTGGTCCGTCAGGTCAGGGGACCAATCTCTCATTGTGCCTCGTCATTGCTTATCATAATAACGACGCCTAGCGTTGTAACATTGTACGACAGATTGAGCCTTGATCACGACAAGGCGCGACAGGAGTTAGTCCCTTAAGAGACCATAGAAAAGCCATTGATGTGATAATGTCCAAGGCATGGCTTCTGTTAGAAGAAGTAAATTCTTCTTATTTCAACGTAAAAACATGGGATGGAGGAAAGATCTTTCTGATTTTGTTCTGCTGGAAAGGCCGAAATCTCCTTTCGTAAATTACTAAACTTATAACGAGGATGAACGTTCGTTCCCGTGCTTGTCTTGTGGTTCATTAGCTTTATAGGTTCTTATGTGTTTCCGCGCTCGCCTCTGAGATCCCGAAAAATGCACAAATTCCTTCTCTTTTCTTAGGTATATTCGCCATGCGATACATTGTTGATTTTAATCTTAATTAGCAACTGCCCTTAGCCTTGTAAATCTCAGGAAATCTACTTAAATTGAATTTGAAAGTGATTTTGAACAATGAATAACCAGCTTACCGGATAACAGATTTGAATTAACTGAGAATGGGACTAATAATACATTCTATAACTTTACAATATAAGCCATTACACATCTGACTTTCTGTAGCCACTGAATGCTGACTTATAAAAGAGACCCTCAAAGGAAATTGAACTGAAAATTGCATGTTGCCATCGAAATCCACTTGGCTCACAATTAGAACAATAGTTTGCAAAGATAGTACGAGAATAGCTCTTGATCATTATCTTATTTCACTGTTATACCTGATATTAAATAGCATGGATCTCGCACAAATTCAATCTAGCTAATCATATATTGTTTCCCCGGATATGAATGTACCGGAATTCACGCTAATCTAATGTTTCGCCTTCCAGCAATGACGTGCCCGATGATATTCTCATAACAATCCAGAGCCTCGGTTGAACAATTATTAGGTGCTTTTGGAGCATCACATTGCTTTCATCTTAGATATTAAGTGCAGTATATTCCCCATTCTTTCGACACAAAGAAGGAACTAAGAGTTTCGCATTCAGCGATCGATGGACCGTGAGACGGTGCTGTTCCGAGCCCTTTAGCTATCCTTTCGCCTCATCGTAAGTCACACGGGGCACGCACCGGCAACACAAGCTTTCTTAGATGGATAACCACCTGTCCAACCGTTGTTCCCGCGCTTTTCTCAGAGACCCGTTCAACCACCCCTTCCCTAAATATAGAGAACTTTTGGCATCTCTGGTTTCTGTTTAACCTTGATTTACCCCATTAATCGGGGTCAAAATTACTGGTTTTGATTGACTGGCACAGCAAAAGATTGGAACAAACAAGCGCGTCCCAACCAAGATTGTGTCTGCAACATGTCATTCCATCTTTGTTTTTGACGAACGCAAAGAGTCATAAGCACTCGTCTTGTCGCGGATCGACCAATTCGAGCATTAGGAACGCATCTTTGGAGTGCGACCGCCTCTTCCGCCGCCAGCCCTTCAACATTTTTGATCTCGCAAAACCAAGCCTGATTAGTGATCCTTAGATTAGCGGAAGAGAATGGTGTTTTGCCGGTCGCGCCGAGCAATGTCAAGATGGCCGTTCTTCTATTCCTGACAAACTGTCCGACAGAGCTGAGATCACCTTGGCGTTTCTCAACATAATCATACATGTGAGTTTGGTGTGACAAAACTTTCTGATTTTCTGATGTTATCCAACCTTTGTTTCTTTTGTCTGGAATGGTTAACCAGCCTTCTTAACACTTCCTCCTCTATTCATAGCTGAAGCTCTGGAGCCATCCTAGAACGACCATCGCTTCTCAGAGGGAATGCCGACGAAAGTGAAGGGCCTCCTCAAGGGCCTGAGATGTATTTCGCAAATATTCGGTATGTACCGACTCTGTTTCCGTTTCCATTTCGAGTCGGTGAATATGAGTTAAGTAGTATGTCAACGCCAACAATAAGTCGCGGAGAAAAATTGCTTACCGCCTGCTGGTTATCATGTTAACAGTAGAGCGAGTCATATCTAATCCAATCTCCCTCCATCTGAAGTCGCATGACAAGAGAATTACTATCACATCGATTACGGGAAACTAGAGTTTAATCACACCGCCTCGATTTAAAAGCATTTGGCGGAAAGAAACATCGATTATCATGCTTGTTAAGCACTCGAAAACCGATGATACGTAGACATTGAAACTGACAAGAGTTTGGCATTTTGAATCGTGTAGACAACAAAAAGGAGCAAGAATTGCAGATCGGGTTTCCGACTGATGTAAAGCACGTCGCTCACATTGGATGGGAAGGCCCCTCCGCCAACGCCCCGAGTTGGGTATGGTCACTGCTTAACCTCCTCTTCTTTCAGTGCCTCCATTTTTCTGGGCATCGCAGAGTTGAATGGTCTGATGATCAGTTAAAGAATATACGAAGGCAATTATATAGAGATTAACTTGTGGGGACTCATATACATGATGCATTTGAATGATATCCCAAAACCAGTCACCATTTCCCATGGTAATGCTTCTTGACAATTCACTGAGACAAGCAAGGACGCTCCATCTAATGAAGAGGACATTGAAAGAAATAGCATTGAGATCACTTCCCTGAAGTCTTTGTCATAATAATCGTTTCATTAGCCATAGGGCAGAAGCTAATACTCTGCATCCTAATGCAGATGAACGAGTTTGATTCGACTCCGCAACTCACGTTGCAGCCGGTTGATCCTCTGGGTGAGACCACAGACCCTTCCATCCAATCAGTATCGGAAAGTTGGTTCCGCGGTTCCTCCTAAAATATGCATCTAGAATCACCAAAAGATTATTCATTGTTAACACATTTAGCACAAATAACCATAATCTTGTTCTCTATGTGCAAACTTGTCGTTGCAACAGATATGAAGCAAACTGGGGCAGGAAGCCCGGACTCACTCTTGCGAAACATTAAGGACGCACAGGACTCACCGAGAAGCCTACTATCTACGAACTTTGGCTCACCTCAGAGCTCGACTTCCAAGCGTGGCTCTGATGCGACAAAGCATCTGAGGCGGCCCCGCAAATCCGCCACGTCTGCTGATGCCCCAACTCAAGAATCATCGCGCTCCACCCGACATTCTAGAAGAAACCAGAATTTGGGTCTTGGGGTAGAGTCATCCTCACATGATGCCGCCTTGGTGTCGAAGCAATCACGGAGGAGGAAATCAAAGGGTTTATCTGGTGGTGGGTCGACGAGAACATTGAGATCAAAAGGGCAAAGTCCTTCGAATAATGCATCCTCATTGACAGAGCATGGATCAGGGTCTGAACATGGACAAGGACTAAAGAAGATTCAGAGTCATCTCAGCACAGTTACCGAAGTGTCTGAAGAAGGGAAAGGGTGAAAAGTGATTAGTGATTAGTGTACATGCAAATTGTAAAGATTTGAACAAAATCTTCCGAAACCAGGTTGTCTCTCTTGTTGAGTTTCTTGTTCTAGGGACATTTTCTGCTAAAATTTGGGTCAGTGGAGATGGATACTTTGGCAGGTTCATGAAGACCACAAGAGCGCTCGAAGGCTCACATAATGAAAGACTTCTAGACTCGGACTTCCATCAAGACATGTAGCACAACTTGAGGGTGCCATGTTTCAACCATTGACAATATCTAAACGTGTGTGCTTAAGATTGCCCGGGCCCAAACGCGCAACATTCGCAACTCCTATCAACAAGTCAAGCAGGTAAACTAGTAAACCAAATTTTCATTGGGAAAAGAATTAGTGAAGTAACTTAATGCAAGTAATCAATCTGTTAACTTATAAAAGAGTTGCTTTCTAAAAAGATCGCAGTTTACAGACACAAAAAGGTGTCTAAATGCATAATACCAGTGAACACAAACAATAACCAACCATAACTCATCGTCTTACCACTTTTGTCGTGGCTACATTTCTTTCCAAACAATGATATCCAAAATCATATATAAGAAGACCATCACGTGCTCAAACTTTTGCTTGCATAAATTGATTCCAGAAATTCTTAACAATCACGAAACGACTACTAAATGAAAAAACCAGACCTACCTCCGAGCTCTCTCTTGTGCTGCCGATCAAAAGTAGAAGTTTTTCAGGGTGCTTCTACTGAATTATGTGGGTCAAAGATCAAGCTTTCAGCAAACAACATTGATCAAACAGAATAACTGAAAGATATACACAAGACTTTCATCGCACATGATGTACTAATGACATACCAAAAAAATTAGCATCAGGTGCATAAATGTCAGATACTAATTTCCAGCTTGCCGTTCAAAATTCCTTCTAATTCAAATGCCAAGTCAGAGCTATAATCCTGATCACTCAGTATTACAAACTCGAGGCATTTCATATATCATGAGGCGAGGTAATCCCAAAGAGAGTCGAATTCTCCTGGATGCCATAGCTTGCCGGGTCACGGTCATCAGCAAGCCTTTGTCCCACATAAGCAATATCATGCAATTTAGCCGGTGCACTCACCTGCAGCTTACGAAGAAGCTTGTTCTTCACTTCCTTGACCGTGTCAGACCTCCAAACCTCAAGTGCAACAGTCTTACCATTCCTGCACTCGACAAATATCGGAAATGGAGCATAGGAAGACACCAATTGTAACACAGAGCCATCCGCAATGTTGTAATAAGCTAAGGCCATGTGATCTTCAAGCTGCTCCCTGATAGACCATATGAAAGCTCATGACCTGCGCAGACATCTTTGCTATGGCCATAGCTTTGACATAACTCACAGTGAACCAAAGTTTAGTGTTCTTTGGGATTTAAAACCAAATAAAATGTGGGCTCTGGTGGCAAGTCGAGCGATGCGAGGGTCCTGTCCTCTGCAAGCACCTCTCCACTGAAAAACAGATTGAACTCATCCGGCAGAATCCCTTCCTTGGCTTGAATCAACGATTTAACATCTTGGATGGTATCCCGATTCCTTGTTTTGACCAGCAAGTTTTTCTGAGTCGATAACATTTGGACATTTATTGTCATTTTAGCCGAGTCCTTATGACATGGATTGTGGCGTGACCGTGCATTCCATACATTTTCGAGATGCCTCCCTCCGAAAGAAAGCTGCTGACTATGTTCATTGCCGATTTGTTCCCTGTCCTGAATTAATGCTTTGATAAGCTCCACGGCCCAGTTTTTATCAACTTTCAGGGCCAGTCTCTTGGTGATCTCCAAGTCTAGAATCACCTACGGCACCAGAAAAAGATATGGGGTTCCAAAGACGAGAACAAACCGCAAATAGAATCAACATCAAAAACCCGAAAGAACCGACGGGACATATATGGGTACCTGTTTTGAACAGCAAGTGCTCGAAACTAGACCTTCACAAGTCAATCACAATGCCTCTGAACTTTTTTTCCAGATAAATTTAACCCACTGGCTTGAAACTAGATCTTCACCAAGCAATATCTCAAATGGAACGGCAACGCAAGAAAAAGAATAGAATTCCTAGATCGCACCGATTTTCCAGTTTCAACAAGGATAGGGAAAAAAACATGACCATGTCCACACTTTTCGTCAGAAGCAAGAATGTCGAAACCCTAATGAAAATACCAAGAAATCAAGAACCCAAAAAAGGACGAAACGAACATGAGACCCCGGAAAGAAAGAAGAGAGAGAGAGAGAGAGAGAGAGAGAGAGAGAGAGAGAGAGAGAAAGAACCTCTTACGGTGGAAGTTGAGACGGCGAAGCAACGGGTAAAGCTTCGAGCGCAACCCCACCATCAGAGGAACCTTGAGCATCGGACTCTTGAGAACAAGAGTCCGTAGTGATCATCAGGGATTGACTCGAAGTTCTACAAGATGTAGCACTGGAATTCAGACTACTCTCATCAAAGCTAAAGATGCATCGCTCGGGTAACCATATCCATGGATTGAGATCAAAGGATCGCCCACAAGGCAGAAACAAAGTGCGGAGAGAAAATCAAAGCGGAAGTGGAGTAGGATCACAGAACTTCAGTTGAGTCAGTCATGGGGATGTTGAAGGTACGTATCCAAGATCGCCGGGCCTCGCTTTCATGTATTGCCTTTCTTTATGTTTAACCCCACTGGTTTGGCAGGAACCACTTGGGGTTGTTTCTTTACTTCATCTACTTAAATGAAATGGCCAGGACTCGCTCTCGCAAAACATTAAGGACCCACAGGACTCACTGAGACGCCTACTATCTACCGGCTTTGGTTCACCCTCACCTTCCAAGCATGGCTCCGGCGCGACGAAGCATCTGAGGCGGCACCACAAATTGGCCACGTCCGTATGAGAACATTGAGATCAAAAGGGCAAAGTCCCTCAAATGATATATCCTCATTGACAGAGCATGGATCAGGGTCCGAGCATGGACAAGGACTAAAGAAGATTCAGAGTCATCTCAGCACAGTTACCGAAGTGACCGAAGAAGGGAAAGGGTGAAAAGTGATTAGTGTACATGCAAATTGTAAAGACATGGACAAAATCTTCCAAAAACCAGGTTGTCTCTCTTGTTGAGATTCTTGTTCTAAGAACATTTTCTGCTAAAAATTTGCTTAAGTGGAAGATGGATACTTTGGTAGGCTCTCAGAGAACACTTGCATCAAGACATGTAGCTCAAATTGAGGGTGCCGTGTTTCAACCATTGACAAAAATTAAAGGTGCGTGCTTAAGATTGCCCGAGCCCAAATACAAATCCCGGGGCTAAAAACACACTCGAGCAACATTTGCAACTTCTATCAAGAAGTCAGGCAGGTAAACTAGCAAACCCATTTTTCATTTGATAAGAACTAATGAAGTAACTAAACACAAGTAATCAGGGTATCGACTTTAAAGAGAGTTGCTTTCTTATAGATAGCTATTTGCAGACAAGAAAAGGTGTCTAAATACATACTGCCAGTGAATACGAACAATAACTGATCACCTGCCCGCAAAAGATTTCTTTACTCTTCGTCTTACCATTACTGTCGTGGGTACATTTCTTTCCAAATAATGATTATGTGCAGTCAGATATACGAAAACCATCATGTGCTCAAACATTTGCTCGCACAAATCGATTCCAGAAAATCTTAGCAACTATGAAACAACTACTAAATAGAAAAACCAGACCTACATCCGAGTTCCCTTGGGTGCTGCTAATAAAAAATAGAAGTATTCCAGGGTGCTTCTACTGAAATAGGTACGTCTAAGATTAAGATTTCAGCAAACAACATTGATCAAACAGAATAAACGGAAATATAATGTACTGCTGTGATTCTACAATGTGTAGATATTCGATGTAGGGAAGCAGAGATATACACTAGACCTTCATTGCACATGATGTACTAATGACATACCAAGAAAATTAGCATCAGTTGCATAAATGTCAGACACTAATTTCCCGCTTTCCATTAAAAGTCCATTCTAATTCAGCAGCCAAGTCAGAACTATGACGCTGATCATTCAGTACTTACAAACTCACGGCATTTCATTTACTATGAGGCTAATCGAAGAAATAAAACAGAGGAGACACCAATTCTAAGACAGAGCCATCCGCAACATTGTAACAAGCTAAGGTCGCGTGATCCTCAAGCTTCCTCCCCTGATAGACCATATGCGAACTCATCACCTGTGCCGACATCATCGCTCCAACTATGGCTTTGACATCACGCACAGTGTACCAAGATTTAGCGCCTAATGTGACTTTGCGACTGGACGTGTCGACAATAATTGACACATCATCTTTGGGAAGGTAAACCAAATGAAATGTGGGTTCTGGCAGCAAGTCGAGCGAGGCGAGGGTCCTGTCCTCCGCAAGCACCTTTCCACCAAATACCAGAGTGAACTCATCCGGCCGTATCCCTTCCTTGGCTTGAATCATCAGTTTAACATTTCGAACAGTATCCAGACGCCTTGCTTCGACCAGCAAATTTTTCTGGGTCAATGAGATCTCGACATTTACTGTAATCCTAGTCGAGTCCCGAAAGATGAGATGGAGCGTGGAGTCACCATGGATGCCATAATCAACTAGTCTTTTTCCATCTTCGAGATGATCGCCTCCAAAAAAAAGCCGCTGACTATGTTCATCGATTTGTTCCTTGTCCTGAATCGATGCTTTAATATGCTTCACGGTCGAATCTCTCCTAGCTCTCAGGGCCACTGTCTTGGTGATCTTCAAGTATAGATTCACCTAAGCAACAAAAAAAACAAAAACAAAAACAAATGGGGTTCCGAAGATGGTGACAAACTGAGAATCCAATCAACATCCATAGAATGAACAAAGTTGTAAAAAACCTGAGAGAACCGAGAAAGAACCGGGTATCTGTTTTGAACAGCAAGTCAATCACAAAGCCTCTAAACGTTTTTCCAAGTATCAACTTAGCCACTGGCTTGAAACTAGAACTCCACCAAGCAAATATCTCAAACGGAACGGCAACACAAAACAGAAAAAAAAAATCCCGATCGCACTGATTTTCCAGTTTCAACAAGGCGTTCCACCAAAGAGATGTTTCTTTTCCACTACATCGTCTTGCCTTCTCTAGTTTACCTCCTTCAGGCCGGACCCAGTTGAGAAAAACACGGGAAGAACACGACATGTCCTCACTTCTCGTCAAAAGCAAGAAATCTCGAAGACCCTCATGAAAATACTAAGAAATCGAGGACCAAAGAACCACAAAAAGTACATGAGAGAGAGAGAGAGAGAGAGAGAGAGAGAGAGAGAGAGAGAGAGAGAGAGAGAGAGAGAGAGAGAGAACCTCTTCTTCTTCAGCATTTGGAGGCACGGAGCGTGGAAGTTGAGAAGGCGAAGCAGCCATTGGAGCAGAACGTTGGAGCAGAACGATGAAAAACACGTCCACTTCCTCTCCGTTACTTGTAATGGTAAGGGTGACAAAACAAAAGGCATTCATTAGTACTGTATTTTTGCCTTTTTCGAAAGGGTCGTTTCATAAAACTAAAAAAAATAAATAGAAATTTTCAGCAGGTCCAATTTTTTTCCAAAGTAATTTTCAAAGTGGAGATTATCGCAAAAAAAGAAAAAGAAAAGAAAACTTATGAGTTTGTCCACGTGTGTCTCAGGTGCCACTCTTTGCACCATGGATAAGGACATCTTCGTCCAAAATTGTTCGAACTCAATTTTCAAATTTTCTAAATTTAATCATAATTCTTAAAATCTCTAAACTAAATCCCGATCCCCAAATTTCTCAAAACTTCCTAATACTCAGGATGTGAGGTTTAGGTTTTGAGTCTCGAATCCGAGAGCATTTGAGGAAGCAAATAGAAAGCGTGGTGGTTACGCTTGCATAATCAGTTCATTTGCTTCCCAAAGAAGAAAGGGAGAGAGGGGGTTGGAGAAGTTACCTTCTCCTTATGCTTCTTGCTTTTTTACTGCTTTTGCTGCTTTGGAGGGTCAACCCATCATAAAAGAGAAAAGGGGAAAAAAATATGATAGAGCTAAATAGAAATCTCTTTTCTAGTTTTATTGATTCAATAAACAAAGCAGAGTAAACCTGCTTCAAGAGGAACCAAAATGCAGCAACAAGCCTCACTTTACATCAACCTCCAAGCTCCACAAATCTCCACATGGTGTGAAGATGCCGGTTTCACTAATCTTCAAATCTCTTTGCCCATACAAAACATCAAGATGGATCTTAGAGAAAGCAATATTGCTAGAAAACACAAAGCTACTGCCATGCAACACATCAAGCCACTTTAAACATCAATATTTGAGATGGATTTGCCTTTCCAAGTACTACATGCCCACTTCGACTCCGAGTCCCAGCTGAACCCAACTTTAGTAACTCCATACACGGCATGAATCTTGCTCCGAACCTCCTTAGCAACGGCACATTCTGTGGACAAATGATTTCTGGATTCGAGACACGCATTACACAAACCACGATTGTCGTTTATACCAGCATACCTCCTTTGTTGAGAGTTCATCCAATATAGCAAGCTGACAGATGAAACTATGCTTTGGCATGTTTGGAGTAAACCATATTAATTTGAGCCATGCCACTTTCATTGCTGAAGTTCTTATGCTGCTCCATGCACTATTACCTGCAAATTTCTTTGAAGAAGCTGCCTTCCAACCACCTGATCCGCCTGCCATGGATAAGAATATACAACACCCCATAGAGCAGATTAAATCAAGGGAAACCTCTGATCTTGCAATCGGCAACACCCAGTTTCCATTCGTGATTACATAAGCTACTATAGCTTGCAATGAAAGCCCTGAATTGTATACCATCTAGCAAGAAAACTTTTCCAGCAATGGCGCCATAGGAAGCGATGGATCAAACCATAAGAAGATCCTTTTACCATCACAAACAGCATATTGAACAAGGGGCTTTATCTCTGCCCCAAGTTTAATAAGCTTCCCCCAAATACGAGAGGAAGAACCAGAGGAAAGAATCTGCCAAAAGCTCTTCTATTTTGAAACATAAGCTTTCACCCTAGCAATCTACTAAGGACCGGCATCCACAAGCAACCGCCATATTAGCTTCATGATGACAGCTTTATTCCATGGCGAATCTACTATAATCCCAAACCTCCCTCCCCCTTTGGCAAGCAAACGTCTGGTCACTTTACTTTTGCATTTTTGGTCTTCATTTCAGAACCAGACCACAAAAAGGCGCTCCTTTATTGGTAAAACAAGCACACCACACCAGTATGAGACAATGCTAAATAGACAGAACCAAAAAGTTATAACTTGCAAGCAAAGGACAAGGGATGCGGTCTCTCGGACGAGCTTGTGCCTGATGAGCTAGGTCTTGAGCTGCGATTCAGGCTGACAGAGTTCCTCGATGAGGCGGGGTAGCTCGGAGATGTCCAGCGGGTGGGCTGGACCTAGGCAGAGTTATTTTACCAAATTAAGCGGGGTCATATTACTGGTTTTCATTGACTGGCAAAGGAAAAACTGAAACAACAAGCGCGTTCCAACCTGATTGTGTCTGCAACATGTCAATCCATTTTCGTTATTGACGAACAAAAGTCATAAGATCTCGTCTCATGGCCGTCTTCCTTGTACATCTCAACGATAATAATCGCAGATTGATGGCTTGAGCATACGAGTGCACATTCAGAGTGTGGCCACCTCTTTGCCGTAGCTCTTTGACATTTTTGATCTTGCAAACTGACTCGTTTAGCGATCCTTATATTAGAGCAAAAGAGAATGGTATTGTGCTGGTCGGGCAGAGCAATGTCAAGATGGCTGAGCTTCTGCTCATGACTAACAGTTCAACAGAGCCGAGATTCGCCATGGCATCATTTTGATACTAGTTGGTCCTTATCAAGTGTCTTTAGGACAATTCTCTCCATAATCCTACATGTGAGTTTGGTGTGACAAAATTTCTGATTTTCTGATATTATCCAACCTTTGTTTTTTTGACTGGAATGGTTAACCAGCGTCCTTAACGCTTCCTCCTCTATTCATAGCTGAAGCTCGGGAGCCATCCTAGAATGACCACCACTTCTCAGAGGAAATGCCGACGAAAGTGACGGGCCTCCTCAAAGGCCTGAGATGTATTTCACATATGTTTGGTGCGTCCTGACTCCGTTTCCCTTTCCATTTCGAGTCGGTGAATATGAGTTAAGTAGTATGTCGACGCCAACAATAAGTTGGAGAACAAATGTTTATCGCCTACTGGTTATCGTGTTAACGGTAGAGCGAGTCGTATCTATTCCAATCCCCCTCCATCTGGAGTCCCATGACAAGAAAATTACTGTCACATCAATCGTGGGAAACTTGATTGAAATTACACCACCTTGATTCAAAAGCCTTCAGCGGAAAGAAACATCGATTAACATGCTTGCTCTAAGCGCTTGACAATGATGATACTTAGAGATTGAAATTAAGAGTTTGGCATTTTGAATCGTGCAGACAACAAAAAGGAGCAAGAATTGCAAATTGGGTTTCCCACGGATGCAAAGCAAGTCACTCACATCGGATGGGAAGGCCCCTCGGCCAACGCCCTGAGTTGGGTATGGTCACTAATAAACCTCCTGTTTCGGTTGTTGACACCTAAATTTTACCCAAATCATTTAGGGCTTTATCGCATAAAATTTTTAGGGTTTAATTTTTAAACCACTAAACAAAAAATATTTTCATTAAATTGCATGGCATATAGACATTATGTGCATTTGTATTAATATGGTCTATTAGGACATAATCGAAAAAAAAAAAAAAAAGATTTCCGGGCCGAGTTCGTCGGCCCATTCTTTTTCCCCCTGTTTTTCTTTTATTGCGCGCGGCCCATGTTCCCTTTTCTATTTTCGCGCGGGCCGGCCCATTTCCCACGGCCCGGCCTACGCACTGTTCAGCTCCCCCTCCCCAGTCAACGTTGCTGAAGCGTACAGGGAAGAAGACCGGAACAGTGGCAGAACGCCACAGATGGGCGGAACAGGAGCCAGAGGCACGGGGATGGCAGCGCGATCTGCGGGTCGCGAGATTGGCCGGCCGCGGCAGCCTGGCGGTGGTAGAGGCCATGCGCGCCTACCGGCAACAGGGGCCACGCGGGCGTGCCGGCCAGCTCCTTTAAGACCAGATCTGGTCGTGAAGGAGAGAGGCAGGGACCCGAGAGAGAGAGATCGGTGAGAGAGATTCGAGAGAGTGAGAGGTCGAGACGGAAGGGTCCTTCGCGGGCGACCGCCGTGCCCAAGTCGCGGCCGACAATCCTTTGTCACGGTAGGTCCCGGTCCCGAGCGCTCGCCGGGTTTTGTTTCGTTTTGATTCGATTCGGGGTCGGTCTTCCGAGGATCTCGGGTCGTAGGTGTGCGAGGCGCGCGGATGTGGCCCGATCCACCGCGTTCGTCCTCCATTCGCCGTCGCCGAGTCGGGTAGGGAGTGTTGCAAGGAACCGTCGCCCCTGTTTTTCTTTGCACTCTGTTTTCGGGGCTCACTGGCCGGAGCTTGCGGCCGTCCGGCTCGCGCGAGTTCCGGCCCGTGACGTCCCCGTGCTCGCTTCTGCTTCTTCGCATGTCGTGTCGAGATTCCCGATCTGTTTCGAGCCTCCATCGCGCCGGAAACCTCCTATTTTTGCAATACCTTCAACCGGATCTGCTCCCCTGTTTTTGTTGTCGTTCTCTGTTTCGGGCTCACTGGCCGGAGCTCGCGGCCGTTCGGCTCGCGCGAGTTTCGGCCCGTGACGCCTCGTGCTTGTTCTTTCTCCTCCGTGTGTCTTATGTTGATGATTTGAGTCCGTTTTGAGGCTCCATCAAGCCTAAAATCTCCCGTTTTCATCGCGCGCACCGACTGTTTGACGCTTTGCCCGAACCAAATTTCATGGGTTTTTCTCTGTTCTGCTGCTTTTTTGGGAATGTCAGACGGCCCCGGCGTACCGCCGGTGGCCGCAGCGATCCGGGCGTGACCGCGGGAAGAAGTGCAGAGCCAATCCCTTGTCGGGATCTGGCTGGTCCGTGACTGATCAGCCTCTCGTCGAGGCTTGGACAGTCCCGGACGGTCGCCGGTCGCCGTGGCGGTGACGCGGCTGGTCGGCTCGGCGGGTGGCGGCCGAGCATGGGCTCGGCCGCCAGACCGGAAACCCTGACCGCGGGGGTCAGGGTCCGGCGGGCAGTGGCCGGGCATGCGCTCCACGTCGGAGCGGCGGCCGGTGTTCAGGCGAGCCCCTGGGCGCGGTGTGGCGGCCGCGAACCGGGTTAGGCGAGTCGGGTCGTGGGCGCTAGGGTTTCTAGCGAGTCGGGTCGGCGGCCGGTGACCGGGTCGGGTGCACGGGTCCATCCGGGTAGGGTTTTTTGTTTGGTATTTGGGCCAATTTTAGGTTTATTTAGTTTTATTTGATTTGGGCTGGAATAGGTAGTGGGCCGGCGCATTTAGGATTTAGGGCTTTTATTTCCTTGTTATGCTTTGGTTTGTTTTAAAACAAATTTTGGGCTGGGCCCAATGAATGAGCCCGGTTCGGTCGTGGACCTGGGCCGGCGCGCCCGGGTCAGTCTTGATTTGGGTCGGATGTGGAGATCCGACCCGGTCCGTTTTATATTATTTTAATATTTTAATATTAAAAAAAAAATTTTAAAAAAGTTTTTTTTAAAAAAAAATTTCGAAAAATAAGAAAATTTATTTGAACTTTGGATTTGGTTTTTCTTGCCCTATTGTGCGGTTAGTGTCAGGTTTAATTGCACGTTGCTTGGTTCACGCACTTTGAATTGCGTGTTTAATTTAATCTCGCGTGTGGTTGAATATGCACATCAGGTTCATGTATTGATTGTGGACTCCCTTAGCCTGGTTAGGGATCGAATTTCGTGACTCCCGATTAGTGTGAACACGTTAGGCTGTAATTAAACGAGGTTAGGTACCGAAAGGCCACTAATTGGTCAATTAGTGTAATCAAGTTCCCGTACCCATTGAATCTCTGGTTCGTAGAAGTAAAGCATTCCTCCCGTGCTTTACTTGGGTGTCTAATCGACCCACAAAAAAATCGATTAGTAGCGACTCCTAGATGAAATTGATTTGCATGTTAACAACTTAAACTTAAGTCGCGAATTGGTATGGGCTTGGGAGAGCTCGAGCTAAGTTTAACTTAGTAATCCATTAGCCAAACCCCTTAGGCGGCCGGGGCCAGTTCGGGGAGGTCGCGACAGCTTGGCGACTCCGCTGGGGAATTGATAAAATTCTTAGTGGACTTAGGCCGGTTATCTTGTTCAATTATGTCCTTAATGTGAATGTTCTTGCAGTTGGGAGTTATAAGGGAATAGATGATTGTTAACCCTTGTTTTGCAGGTTTGGGGGTTTTGGAATGGATGTTTATTTTGCATTTTTTTTTTGAAGTGGTGATTGCATATGAATTGTTGTGTATGCCTTTGTTGCGTTAGCACTACACTATGGCACACACACAACCCGCCGTCGGTCCTGGGCCGCACTAGGAATGTTTAGGATGGTATTGAGTTGGATACGACTTCGACCCCGAGGCCGCGTAGTAGAGGTTGCCCAACTCAATCCCGAAAGCTTCTTTCTTGGTGTCGAGAATGTTTACCTTTGCCCGTGAGGCCGCGTCGCATTGAGGTATCATTCCTGAATGAGCCGGAGTCGCGAGGACTTGGCTTAGTACGCGAGGCCGCGACTAGTCATTCCACCCTCGTAGCTCCAATTTGTTAAGCCGTTTAGAATAGAAGTCGAGCCACACGCTTCATGCGTATGTCTATGTGGTTGTCGTAATTGTTTGGTGAAGTAAGTTTCCTATCATTTTCTTTTGCAATTTACTTACTTTTATGCTTTGGCTGGTCCATGACAGTTAGGTTGGTCGAGTCTTGGTCTATATGCAATGGGAAGATCCGACATTCGATTCGTTCCTACTTCGAAGGCCGAGCTCAAGCATTGGTGGGATCAATTGGATCGTGAGGGCCGAGCCTATGTGGAGAACAAACTTGGTCGCCTTTTGCCTTTGCTCGACATCGACATCCAAAGTGGGGTCATGCAAGCAATAGCCCATTTTTGGTGTCCCCAAACGTCCACGTTCATATTCCATAAGCATGAATTGACTCCGACTTTGGAAGAATATAGCGTTGCCATAGGAAAACCTTTGGATTTGGAGTTAATCGATCCACCCCTCGGGTCTGAATCGGAATCAATTTTGTCTGACTTTCTTAGGATGAACAAGAATCAAATCGGAAGGGTGCTAAAAGATAACTGCCATGCATGCCCACTTTCTTTCTTAGGTCAGTGTTTTGCAAATGCTGAGACCCTTTTAAAAGGTAAGATTTTCCTTCTAACTTTCTTTGGGTTCATAATTTTTCCCTTTCGCAAGAATGCTATTGATCCTTCCATTGCATGGGTGGTCAAACAAGTATGTGGTGGAGTTAGCTTTGTCAATACTATCTTGGCCGAAACATTTTTATCACTCACCCGATTTAAAGAAAATGAAGAAAAGGTTTTCCGTGCTCCTGTCGAGCTTTTACAAATCTGGTTTTTCTCTCATACAAGTGAATTTGGTATTCGCATGAATATCAATGACATTGGTAAGTCTAATCACCCTATTGAGGCATTTAAGAATCATCAGGATCGAACTCCGAATCTTTCTTTCTCAGAATGGGTAAATTTGTTGAAAAATCCGAAAACCAAGATTTTCCTATGGCAAGCTAAGTGGTTCCGACTTCGCGAGGGACGTCTCTCTTATGGCAATAATGAACCAATCCCATTACTGGGAATCACTGGCCTCACTTCCTACTACCCGCTCCGAGTGGCCCGCCAATATCGGGTCGTCCAGGATCTACCACCTCCTCTCAAGCCAGATTCGCTACAAGTCCGATTTACCAGAAAGGGAGGAGATTACAAAAGAGAGCTTCGCCATGCTGAACAGGCTTGGCTCGCCTGCCATGCTCAAAAGTTAAATTGGCCTGAAGACGAGCTTGAAGGGAAAGAAAAGACTTATTATGCCACGGCCCGATACATCCGTCGGCATAAGATCCCGACCGAGTTTCTCCCAAAGATCCCGGACGTGACCAAGAAGCCAACGCGCCAAGCAGAAATCAACTATCTCAAGAGGAAGACAGAGAAGGCTGAAGAAAGCTTGAAGCGTGTTGCCAAGGAGAATAGGCAGTTGCGTCGAGCATTGGCTTCCCATTCGCATATAGATCAAGAGGAGTAGGATAGATTGAGTTTGTCGTTTTGGGTTTAGTCATTCTGTTTTTAGTTCATCTGTCTTAGGATTCTTATTTTATCTTATTTTGTTTTATTAGCTTGATGTTTAGGAGTTTTGAGTTTTCAATTTTTAGTTCACTTTTCAAGTTTAGGAGTGTTACTCAATTAAGAACATTTTAATGAATGAAAGCGGCTAGATCATTGTCATGGACCGGTATTCTATATGAATCATGTGCTTATGTATGCTTGCTTATTTATGATTCAGGTGATTACGAACCGTCCGTGTTTGTCAATTCGAGCTCAATCAGCGCGCGGAGAGTGAAATCGAGATTGAGGAGCTTTTTCCTGTAGCCGTCACAACCGGGCTTTAGTTAGTGCATCCGTTCCACCAAGATAATCGAGACGGCTAAAAGGAGATCCCCGATCTGAACCCGTGCAAAAGTCAGAATGGAGAGCGAAGAAGCCAATGCGCGCATGACCAACATGGAAAACCAACTGGCCCAACTTACCGCCATGATGGCCGAAATAAGTCAGAAACTCAAGGATCCTCCGCCGGCACATGCCACCGAGGCTTCTGTCCCCATCTCGTTAGGACATACTCCCCCGTTAGCCATTGATCCGCATGCCACGGACCCTCCTGAAAAGGGGACCGCATCATATTCCCCTTCTGTCACGCCGATCATTGTAAATCTGGACCCTGTTTCAAGGGAGGAGCCTATCTCCCGCCTCGACGAGGAAAGCGCAAGGCGCCTAGCCAAGATGGAGGAATGACTCTGTGTTCTTCAAGGGTACGAGATGCGAGGGGTTGACAAGTTATCTCCGTATGCTAAAGTGAAAGTCCCTGAAACCTTCAAGGAACCGGAATTTAGCATGAAATATGATGGCACCGGTTGCCCTAAGACTCATCTCAAGTATTACTTGAGAAAAATGGCTCGTTATTCCGACAACATACCACTCCTCATCCAGACCTTCCAAGATAGCTTGATTGGCCCAGCCTTGTCATGGTTCATTGCACTGGATGTTGAGACGATCACAGCATGGGAAGATCTTGCCGAAGAGTTCCTTCAGCAGTACAGGTTCAACTCTGAAATTATCCCCACGAGAGAAGACTTGGTTCGGCTAGAAAAGAGAAGGAATGAACCTTTCAAGGCATTCGCTCAAAGATGGAGGACGATGGCATCACAAGTAAAGCCCCCGCTGATCGAGAGGGAGATGAGGCAACTTTTTCTGAAAACCCTGCCACCTGAGTATTTTCACGGAATGTTAACTTCTGGATGTCAAACATTTTCCCAACTGGTGGAAGTGGGCGAAGGGGTAGAATGGGCGATTGTCGATGGGAGAATACCCGCAGGGAATAGCAAAGGATTCCCAACAAAGAAGAACAACGAAACTGCTGTTGAAGTTGCATTTGTCCAAGAGCCGTCTAAGTCTTTCTCAGCACCCCCACAAAAGCCATCAATCGTACAAGGGCATGCGCCCCAAGGGCATGATCGAAATAAGAGATTTCCTCATAGGGAATTCTCCCCGCTGCCAAAATCCTTGTCAAAGTTGTTGCCCATGCTCATTGAGAGGAGGATGGTAGCCAAAGAAGTACCTAGGGACAATCCTCCAAGGTTCCCTGGGTTTGACATGACCAAGACATGCGAATACCACCGGGGGGAAAGGGGGCATGACACGGACAATTGCTTTGCACTAAAGATCAAGATTCAAAACTTGTTGGACAAGGGAATTCTATCGTTCGAGAGAGCGCGACCCAATGTGAAGCAAAATCCTTTGCCCGACCATGCCAAGGGCGTAAATGTGGTGTTCGAAAAAGCGAACGTGAGCAAACAAACCTTCATGGTGAACATCCCAAGGCTATACGAAATTCTTCAGCTAGCTGGACACCACGAAGGAGGAAAGGATGTGACGATGGAAGAAAGATTAGACTATGTTCGTAGAATGATGAGCATGGGGGTAATTGGGAGTGCTGATATGGGACAGGGATTAGTCGCCATGACAACACCGGTCGTGATATACTTCTCTGATGAAGATTATGCTAGTGATCAGGAGGTGGAGGATGTCGAGCCAGTGATAATTGATCTCGCAACTGAAGAATTCTCAGCAATCCAGGTTGGAAGGGAGGATATGACGCGAGTTGTGATCGAGCTGCCACCCCTGGAAGAAGAAGGGGTCATAATCCTTGAAGCCCCTCCGGATTTTGATACTAAGGCGGTCCCGTGGGATTACGAAACGGATGAAGTGGATGCTATCACCTGATCAGGTCGCTGCTATGCGCCTGCCGGAGGAATTGAAAAAAAAGCAGTGACCGAAGAAGACGCAAAGCAATTTTTGGCAGTGATAAAAACGAGTGAATTCAACGTGGTAAACCAACTGCGGAAAATGCCAGCCCAAATCTCTCTCCTGGATCTTTTCAAATCTTCTGAGAAATACAAGGATGCCTTATTAAAGGTCCTTAACGAGGTTCATGTCCCGGAGACGATCGACGAAGCCCAGTTAGAGGAATTTGTGGGGACCATCCTGTTGAAGGATCAAATCTCTTTTGCGGACAAAGACTTTCCAGTAGAGGGCCGGAATCATAATAAAGCCTTGTACATTTCGGTTAAGCATCACGATATGATGGTCGCAAGGACATTGATCGATAATGGCTCCGCTTTGAATTTATGCCCGTTAGCCACTCTCCGTCTCTTAAAGGTTGATCTAGGGAAGATGCGTACTGCCAAAAATCCCGTGCGAGCGTTCGACGGCACTAGAAGGGAAGTAATAGGAGAGATAGAGTTGGAACTCCTGGTCGGTCCCGTGACGTTTCTGGTGCTTTTTCAGGTACTAGACATCCTAAGTGCATTCAACTTTCTACTAGGGAGACCATGGATTCATACCGCGGGTGCTGTACCCTCTAGTCTCCATCAGAAGGTGCGGTTTGTGGTCGACGGCAAGCTTGTCACAGTACATGGAGAAACAGACTTCAAAGTCTATCACGAGACAGCCATCCCGTACGTGGAACCCGAATGCAAAGAGGAATCCAGTTTCCAAACTCTGGAATTGGTATCTATGGTCCACGTTCCCGTTGGCTCACTCATGGGCACCCCTGAACTGTCCAAGCCAACTCTAGCAGCTGGAAAAATTATGCTCGCAAACGGGTACAACCACGGGGAAGGCCTTGGATTGCATGGGCAAGGGATTCGGAAACCTATCGAAGCCGGAAAAGGTGTGAAGAGGGAAGGCTTAGGGTATCGAAGCCGGAAAACCTGTCGAGGCCTATTACTCCCTCTATTGAAAGAGATGTTCCCCGGGCCTCCGAAGATGCTACATGAGGAAGAGGCAGCCATCGACAGTATAGCTAAGCTATTCGAGGAGAATGTCATATGCACTATTCTGACGTGTGAAGAAGCTGAATCTTCTGGAAATGTCGCCGACCCTGCAAAGTAGGGCAGTTCCCGTTCGTGTTGTTATTGGCTTTATGTTCTCTCCCCTGCGTGGGAGCTTAGCGTTGTTTCAATTTGCTAATCTAAACTCGTTTGTAATGAAAACTTTGTCTAGCCCCGAATCTTGAGCCGTTGGTTCGGGGCGGTATGTGTTGTAACGCGGCCTTATCCTTTTAATTCAATGAAATGCGTGCACGTTTTATTAAGGACACGTGGAACTGTACCAAACTAGTCCTATGATGGTCGCTGAGGGCTGGGGTCCCGCGTGCTCCCTGTTTTCATGGTCTTCACGAGCAAGGAAATCCGATGACATGAGGATGAGCTTTCAGAAGTCTTTTCCAAAAATTTCAAAAGCATTTTCAAAATGGCATGTACCATGTTTTGTGTCCTAACTCATCTCATCACATCTCAGGCATCACATTATGCATAATCATGATAAGGACACATGTGGTTCGGATTCGCACGAAAGGAATCTCTCAGGTATCGATAGAGATGACGATGATCCGAAGGGGATTGAGCGTGAATGGAAGCGACATGAGGAATCAAGGCCATTAACAGTGGAGCAAACAATCACCATAAACTTGGGTAATGATGAAAATGTCAAGGAAATAAAGATCGGGGCAAGTCTTTCGAAAGCAGAGGTCGAAAGAATGGTTCGTCTTCTTAAAGAATATCAGGATGTGTTCGCTTGGACATACGCTGACATGCCGGGATTGGATCCAGAGATTGTAGAGCATGTTCTACCGACTGATCCTGACATATTGCCGAGGAAGCAAAGACTCCGAAGGACCAAGCCAGAGTTGTCCAAGAAAATCGAGGAAGAGGTTATGAAATTGCTAAAAGTGGGGTTCATCGAAGTGTCGCATTACTCCGATTGGATATCAAACATTGTGCCAGTGATGAAGAAAGACGGCCGAGTCAGGGTCTGTGTGGACTATCGCGACTTAAACCGAGCTAGTCCAAAGGATGACTTTCCACTCCCACATATAGATGTCTTGGTCGATAGTACTGCAGGATTCGAATTGTTCTCCTTCATGGATGGATTTTCAGGGTATAATCAAATCCGTATGAAGAAGGAGGATAGGAGCAAGACCTCGTTTATAACCCCGTGGGGGACCTTTTGCTACAAGGTGATGCCTTTCGGTCTGAAAAACGCCGGGGCAACATATCAAGGGCCATGGTCGCGTTATTTCACGACATGATGCGCAAGGAGATCGAGGTGTATGTAGACGATATGATTGCGAAATCAAGACGAGGCGAAGACCATGTCGAAGTTTTGCAAAAGTTGTTTGATCGCCTCCGAAAGTTTAAGTTGCGCCTCAACCCCGCGAAATGTGTATTTGGGGCAAAGTCTGGAAAGTTGTTAGGGTTTATGGTAAGTAACAAAGGCATCGATATTGACCCGTCGAAGGTAAAGGCCATTTGCGACTTGCAGCCTCCGGCCACTGTCAAAGAAGTCCGCAGTTTGTTGGGACGGTTAAATTATGTGGCAAGATTTATCTGCCAGTTGTCAGAAACAGCAAGGCCATTTTTCAAACTCTTGAAGAAGAATGCGAAAATCGAATGGGATGCCGAATGTCAGGATGCCTTTAAAAAGATAAAGTATTATCTGACTCATTCCCCGATCCTGGTCTCGCCGGTGCCCGAAGTTCCATTAATTTTGTATCTAACTATCCATGATGAATCGCTGGGAGCCATGCTGGCCCAAAAAAGGCCGGACGATGGGAAGGAACGCGCAATATATTATCTCAGCAAGAAATTCACTACCTCCGAGGTGAACTATCCGGAAGTTGAGAAGACGTGCGCAGCCTTGGTCTGGGTGTTGCACAGGCTACGCCAATACACCCTCCATCACCAAGTTCTGCTAGTAACTGAGAATGATCCCATCAAGTATCTCTTAGAGAAGCCAGCCTTGATGGGGAAGCTGGCCAAGTGGCAGATTCTAATTTCAGAATTCGACGTGCAAAGCCTGGTGCAAAAGTCCGTAAAGGGCAGAGCCATAGCGGACATGTTAGCGGAGAATCCTGAAAAAGCGGAAGACCCCGATGAAGATGGTGACATGGATAGGCAGATTTTATTTGCGTCGAATAACAAATGGACCATGTACTTTGATGGTGCAGTCAACTTATCTGGTTCCGGTACTGGGGCAGTTCTCGTCTCTCCGGATAGTCAGCACCACCCCGTGGCTGCCAAATTGACTTTCCCTTGCACGAATAACATCGCGGAATACGAAGCGTGTATCCTTGGCCTCCAAGCTGCTGTTGACATGGGGATCCAAAAATTGCAAGTCTATGGCGATTCGGCCCTCATTATCCTCCAAACCGAAGGCAAGTGGCGAACGCGGGACCCAAAACTAGTCCCGTATCATGAGTTTCTGGAAGAGTTGGTAAAAGAATTCCAAGAAATATCATTCGATTACCTACCCAGGTCTCAGAATCAGTTCGCTGATGCTTTAGCCACGTTATCGTCAATGCTGCAAGCAACAAAAGGCTTGGATATCGAACCATTAAGGATTGAAATCCTTAAGCGTTCAGCCTATTGTATGGTAATTGAAGAAGAGCCTGATGGAGAACCATGGTACCATGACATTCTGAATTACCTGCAGAAAGGTGAGTTCCCTCAAGGAAGTGAAGCATCAGACAGGAAATATCTGATGAAGCTGGCCTCAAAATTCTTCATTAGCGGGGACGCACTTTACAAAAGATCTTATGACTCAGTGTTACTGAGATGTATTGACGCGAAAGAGGCCAATCGTTTGATGAAAGAGATACATGAAGGGGAATGTGGCCCCCACATGAACGGCCATCTCCTAGCAAAGAAGATCATGCGACTCGGGTACTATTGGTTGGCCATGGAATCTGATTGTATTCAGCATGTGCGATGCTGCCATCAATGTCAAATTTATGGAGATAGGATTAATGCTCCGCCGAACGAACTCCATCAGATGTCTCAAGCTTGGCCGTTTTCCATGTGGGGGATAGATATAATTGGACCGATCAACCCTAAGGCGTCAAACGGACACAGATTCATCTTAGTAGCAATCGACTACTTTACGAAGTGGATTGAGGCCAATTCATATGCTAATGTCACCACAAAGAACGTGGCCAAGTTCATTCGCCGCGATATCATCGCCCGTTACGGAGTTCCGGAAGCAATCATCACTGACAATGGCTCCAATCTGAACAACAAGATCATGGATGGATTGCTAGATACATTTCGGGTCCGGCATCTGAATTCATCACCATACCGCCCTCAAATGAACGGGGCAGTTGAAGCGGCAAACAAGAACATAAAGAAGATCTTATCAAAGACTGCTGAGAATTATCGCGATTGGCATGAAAGACTTCCATATGCATTGATGGCATATCGGACATCGATCCGCACCTCGACTGGAGCAACCCCTTTTTCGTTAGTATATGGAATGGAAGCAGTCCTACCCGTGGAAGTCGAAATTCCGTCCTTAAGGGTTCTCTCTCAGGCAAAGCTTGATGAGGCCGAATGGGTACGACAAAGGCATGAACAATTGAACATGATCGATGGGAGCAGATTACAAGCCATATGTCACGGTCAATGCTATCAGAAGCGAGTAGCGAAGTCGTTTAATCGAAAAGTTCGTCCCCGACACCTCAAGGTCAATGACTTGGTATTGAGGAAGGTGATATCAATTGTATGTGACCCTCATGGCAAATTTGCCCCGACTTATGAAGGCCCTTATGTCATCAAAAAGATCCTGCCAGGTGGTGCTTTAGTGTTAGTGGAAATGGATGGCCACGAGTTGTCAAAACCTGTAAACTCTGACGCAGTCAAGAAGTATTTTCCATAAATGAAATCAAGGCTAGAAAGCTGTTTCTTGTGCAATCCAAATCACTTAGTATCATGCATGTCATGCATACATTTCCATACACGTACATGTGTTTGTGTTTCAGGTATCCAGCCGCAATGAAATGAAGGATGAACGATGAAAAGGCTGAGGTACAGGGACGAGAAACATTTCTCGCGATAATAATTCTTTGAATGAATGCTCAAAGTCATGTTTGGTGATTGATCGTTATGCGGTTATGAACTTTCCTATGCATGTGAATGATAAGTCAAAAATGCCCATGTCTTTTGAAAATGGACTTTGTAATGATTTTTATCTGTCTAAGTCGCCAATTCCATTGAGGATCATTAAAATGGACAATTTAATGAGTGGTGCGGAAATGCTTGAATATGCTAAATGAGACGTGTCGGAATGATGAAAGGCAAGCCATGTCCCATACACTGTCCCATGTACTAACTCCTAGTGAGTTGAGCAGAAAAATTCCATGTTCACAAGGTGAAGGGTTATCTCGCAAAAGGTACGGCAACTAAGGTGATGAGAGGCATTTCATTCATCCATCGCAAACGCAATAGGTTACCATTTGCTTAACCCTTTTGAGCTCAAACACTTGTGAAGCTTCTTTCATACTACCCCTGTCAAGAACCACCCCACACCGGGGCAAATCGGAGGTGAGTCGGCATATCGAGGTGAGAAAATGAGTAGAAAATATTCTTGCTTTCACTTGTATCAATCTTTGAGTGCCTCTATTACGAATGAACTAGTACGTGAATTCAAGTGCCTTAGGACGACGAAAAGCGTTTCTTTCTCTATCCTACATACTTATATCCATTGAATAACCCAATTGAGCCTGCAATTTTTGCTTCTCATGAACCCAGTTGGTGATCGTCCCCCACACCGGGGCAAGGTAAAAGTCACCACTATTCGAGCATCATGGTCCGGAGTGTCGACTAAAGATGAAGACTTGAGAGTTCAATAGCATTGTATTGTTTAAATTTGTCTAGGCCAATCCATAAAAAAAAAAAGAAGTGAAAACTAGGGGCACGAAAAAGCAGTATACCTAGTAAAAGCAAGGCCAATGCCCATAGATATAAATGTTGAAAAAAAAAAGGGGGGGGGGGGGATGAACTAGGGGCATTAAAGGCAGTGTGCCCGTCAGAGTGAGGCTGGCGCCCATGTATTAAATAAGAAGCAAAATGTTAAGATGATATGTGTTGAAATAGCAAAATCAGCCCTAGTCAAGCAATAGTCGTCCTTCAAGTCTCAAGGAGACGAGTGCCAAATGGTTAAGATCGATAGTGCATTTCTGAGGATAATCCCCGATGGCGAAGAAGAAGATCGGTGACAATGTCAAGATGATCACCAACTCTCACCCCAATACACATCATTGAGCCTGTGATCCTTTCGTTTCTCAACCCACGAACCCAACCTACGTTACGTCCTTCGTAAAGTCTTTTCTGATTGAGGCACTTGAGTCAACGTAGGAGCTCATATGTTTATAAGCATCGCTCGAAGAAGTGCAAACAAGACTATTTTCTATCTCGCAGAGTTCTCGACTTGTAAACCCGAAGATGATCACGAAGTATTTATTTCATAGCTTCGACTTGGACAGTCTCATTTGTTAAACCATCGACCAAGCCTATATTACGGTCCTGATGAAGACCTCTCAGATTGGTGAGGTTGCACTGTTTGCAAGAATACTCGGACCTTTGTCGACGTGATGATGGTAAGACAGAGTGATTCTCACAAAATAACCCTTTTAGATGAGAGTGAACAAAAGTCCTTTTTAATTGAAAGTCCCTCATTTAGCATTTTCAAGATGATTCATGCTATGAGTGGAAATTGTCTTAAATGATAATTATCCCCGGTGGAAAGTTGGCGATGCGGACATGTTAAAATCGTTACGCATGAACTCCAATGGAACTGATCTTGAAGCATGTATTTTAGAGAGTGCCGGTCGTCTATTTTCGAGATGAATACATGTACCTGTTATTACTAATCCTGTAAGACAGGTGACGTTTCCTCAAACACCAACCTTCAGGCTGATCTCGGAAATGCTAAGACACATCCAAGCATTCATGAATTCCCAAGACCCTGCTGGCAAGGACACAATAGGCGATTTATCAAACCCTCGGACAAGGACCCCTAATTGTCTGGGTCTTTTCAAGCCCCGCTGACAGAGAGCCTTTAGACAATCCGATCTGACCTATAGGTATGTATACCTAGGTACGTTTTTCCAAAAGGTTTATGGTCCAACCTTAAACCACGCTTCCAAAGGTTTGTGGTCCAACCTTAAACCACGCTTCCAAAGGTTTGTGGTCCAACCTTAAACCACACTTTCCAAAAGGTTTGTGGTCCAACCTTAAACCACGCTTTCCAAAAGGTTTGTGGTCCAACCTTAAACCACGTTTTTCCAAAAGGTTTGTGGTCCAACCTTAAACCACGCTTCCAAAGGTTTGTGGTCCAACCTTAAACCACGTTTTTCAAAGGTTTGTGGTCCAACCTTAAACCACTCTTTCTCAAAGGTTTGTGGTCCAACCTTAAATTTTCTTTAAACTATGATTTTCGTTTATTTAGATTTTATTTTATTTTATTTTCCCCTCTTCCTTGCATTGCATCATCCCGTGCCCTCTGTCAACAAAATTTAGGCGTCTCTTATCTTTGAAAGGAACCTCTTCGAGCTCCCCTTCAAAGAGGGGCAGCTGTTGACACCTAAATATTACCCAAATCATTTAGGGCTTTATCGCATAAAATTTTTAGGGTTTAATTTTTAAACCACTAAACAAAAAATATTTTCATTAAATTGCATGGCATATAGACATTAGGTGCATTTGTATTAATATGGTCTATTAGGACATAATCGGAAAAAAAAAAATAGATTTCCGGGCAGAGTTCGTCGGCCCATTCTTTTTCCCCCTGTTTTTCTTTTATTGCGCTCGGCCCATGTTCCCTTTTCTATTTTCGCGCGGGCCGGCCCATTTCCCACGGCCCGGCCCGCGCACTGTTCAGCTCCCCCTCCCCAGTCAACGCTGCTGAAGCGTACAGGGAAGAAGACCGGAACAGTGGCAGAACGCCACAGATGGGCGGAACAGGAGCCAGAGGCACGGGGATGGCAGCGCGATCCGCGGGTCGCAAGATCGGCCGGCCGCGACAGCCTGGCGGTGGCAGAGGCCATGCGCGCCTGCCGGCAACAGGGGCCACGCGGGCGTGCCGGCCAGCTCCTTTAAGACCAGATCTGGTCGTGAAGGAGAGAGGCGGGGACTCGAGAGAGAGAGATCGGTGAGAGAGATCCGAGAGAGTGAGAGGTCGAGACGGAAGGGTCCTTCGCCGGCGACCGCCGTGCCCAAGTCGCGGTCGACAATCCTTTGTCACGGTAGGTCCCGGTCCCGAGCGCTCGCCGGGTTTTGTTTCGTTTTGATTCGATTCGGGGTCGGTCTTCCGAGGATCTCGGCTCGTAGGTGTGCGAGGCGCGCGGATGTGGCCCGATCCACCGCGTTCATCCTCCATTCGCCGTCGCCGAGTCGGGTAGGGAGTGTTGCAAGGAACCGTCGCCCCTGTTTTTCTTTGCACTCTGTTTTCGGGGCTCATTGGCCGGAGCTTACGGCCGTCCGGCTCGCGCGAGTTCCGGCCCGTGACGCCTCGTGCTTGTTCTTTCTCCTCCGTGTGTCTTATGTTGATGATTTGAGTCCGTTTTGAGGCTCCATCAAGCCTAAAATCTCCCGTTTTCATCGCGCGCACCGACTGTTCGACGCTTTGCCCGAACCAAATTTCATGGGTTTTTCTCTGTTCTGCTGCTTTTTTTGGGAATGTCAGACGGCCCCGGCGTACCGCCGGTGGCCGCGGCGGTCCGGGCGTGACCGCGGGAAGAAGTGCAGAGCCAATCCCTTGCCGGGATCTGGCTGGTCCGTGACTGATCAGCCTCTCGTTGAGGCTTGGACAGTCCCGGACGGTCGCCGGTCGCCGTGGCGGTGACGTAGCTGGTCGGCTCGGCGGGTGGCGGCCGAGCATGGGCTCGGCCACCGGACCGGAAACCCTGACCGCGGGGGTCAGGGTCCGGCGGGCGGTGGCCGAGCATGTGCTCCACGTCGGAGCGGCGGCCGGTGTTCAGGCGAGCCCCTGGGCGCGGTGTGGCGGCCACGAACCGGGTTAGGCGAGTCGGGACGTGGGCGCTAGGGTTTCTAGCGAGTCGGGTCGGCGGCCGGTGACCGGGTCGGGTGCACGGGTCCATCCGGGTAGGGTTTTTTGTTTGGTATTTGGGCCAATTTTAGATTTATTTAGTTTTATTTGATTTGGGCTGGAATAGGTAGTGGGCCGGCGCATTTAGGATTTAGGGCTTTTATTTCCTTGTTGGGTTTTGGTTTGTTTTAAAACAAATTTTGGGCTGGGCCCTTTCCTTTTTTTTAAAAAAAAAAAAAAATTTCAGACCGGGCCCAATGAATGAGCCCGGTTCGGTCGTGGACCCGGGCCGGCGCGCCCGGGTCAGTCCTGATTCGGGTCGGATGTGGAGATCCGACCCGGTCCGTTTTATATTATTTTAATATTTAAATATTAAAAAAAATTTTAAAATTTTTTTTTTTTTAAAAATTTCGAAATATCAGAAATTTTATTTGAACTTTGGATTTGGTTTTTCTTGCCCTATTGTGCGATTAGTGTCAGGTTTAATTGCACGTTGCTTGGTTCACGCACTTTGAATTGCATGTTTAATTTAATCTCGCGTGTGGTTGAGTATGCACATCAGGTTCATGTATTGATTGTGGACTCCCTTAGCCTGGTTAGGGATCGAATTTCGTGACTCTCGATTAGTGTGAACACGTTAGGCAGTAATTGAACGAGGTTAGGTACCGAAATGCCACTAATTGGTCAATTAGTGTAATCAAGTTCCCGTACCCATTGAATCTCTGGTTCGTAGAAGTAAAGCATTCCTCCCGTGCTTTACTTGGGTGTCTAATCGACCCACAAAAAAATCGATTAGTGGCGACTCCTAGATGAAATTGATTTGCATGTTAACAACTTAAACTTAAGTCGCGAATTGGTATGGGCTTGGGAGAGCTCGAGCTAGGTTTAACTTAGTAATCCATTAGCCAAACCCCTTAGGCGGCTGGGGCCGGTTCGGGGAGGTCGCGACATCGGTGCCTCCATCTTTCTGGGCATCACAGAGTTGGATGGTCTGATGATCAGTTCAAGAATATGCGAAGCATGATTATGCAATAATTTAGAGATTAATTTATGGAGACTCAACCACATGATGCATTCTAATGATATCCCACAACCAGCTTCCATTTCGCATGGAATTGCTTGACGATTCACTGATACAAACAAGGATGCTCCAACTCATAAGGACATTGAAAGAAAAAGCATTGAGATCACTTTCGTGAAGTCTTTGTCATACAAACTAGCAGCTAATTCGCTGCATGCTAATGCAGATGAGCAAGTTTCATTCGACTCTGCAACTCACGTTGCAGCTGGTTGATCCTCTAGGAGAGACCACAGACCCTTCCATACATTTGGCATCCGAAGGTTGGTTCCAAATTTCCTCCTCAAAGTGCATCTAGAAAGACCAGATGATATTCGTTGTTAAACACATTTAGCATGAAGAATAATAATCTTGTTCTCTACGTGCAAACTTGTCGTTGCAACAGATACGGAGCAAAGTGGGGCAGCAAGCCTGGACTCGCTCTTGCAAAACATTAAGGACGCACAGGACTCACTGAGACACCTACTATCTACCAGTTTTGGCTCACCTCAGAGCTCACCTTCCAAGCAGGGCTCTGGTGCAACGAAGCATGTGAGGTAGCACTGCAAATCAGCTGCGTCCACTGATTCCCCAACTCAAGAATCATCGCGCCCCACCCAACATTCTAGAAGAAATCAGAATTTGGGTCTTGGGGTTGAGTCATCCTCACATGATGCCGCCATGATGTTGAAGCAATCACGGAGGAGAAAATCGAAGGGTTCATCTGGTGGTGGGTCAACGTGAACATTGAGATCAAAGGGGCAAAGTCCTTCGAATGATGCATCCTCATTCACAGAGCATGGATCAGGGTCCGAACATGGACAAGGACTAAGGAAGATTCAGATCATCTCAGCGCAGTTGCCGAAGTGACCGAAGAAGGGATAGGGTAAAAAGTGATAGTGATTAGTGTACATGCAAATTGTTAATACTTGAACAAAATCTTCTGGAGCCAGGTTGTCCCTCTTGTTGAGTTTCTTGTTCTAAGGACATTTTCTGCTAAAAATTTGCGTGTGGAAGATAAGTACTTTGGTAGGCTCACAAAGAACACAAGACCGCACGAAGGCTCAGATAATGAAAGACTTCTACGCTCAGAGTTGCATCAAGACATGTAGCTCAACTTGAGGGTGCCATGTTTTGACCATCGACAAAAACTAAATGCATGTGCTTAAGAATACCCCAGCCCAAATACAAATCGTGGGGATAAAAACAGACTCAAGCAACATTTGCAATTCCTATCAACTAGTCAGGCAGGTAAACTAGCAAACCTATTTTTCATACGAATAGAACTAATGAAGTTACTTAATGCAAGTTATCAAGGTTTCAACTTTTAAAAGAGTTGCTTTCTTACAGGTTGCAGTTTGCAGACAAGAAAAGGTGTCTAAATACGTACTACCAATGTATACGAACCATAACCGACCATCTGCCCCCAAAAGATTTCTTGACTTATTGTCTTACCATTATTGTTGCGGGTACATTTCTTTCCAAATGATTGATTATATGCAATCAGGTGCAAGAAAACCATCCAGTGCTCAAACATTTGCTCGCACAAATTGATTCCAGAAATCATGAAACAACTACTAAATGAAAAAATCAGACCTCCCTCCAAGTTCTCTCTGGTGCTGCTAATTAAAAGTACCAGGGTGCTTTTACTGAAATAGGTAGGTCTAAGATCAAGCTGTCCGCAAAAAACATCAATCAAACAGAATAACCCGCAAAATAATGCACTGCTGATATTATACGATTTCCAGATATTCAATGAAAGGAAGCAGAGAAATACACTGGACCTTCATTGTGCCTGATGTACTAATGACAAACCAAGAAAATTAGCATCAGGTGCATATATGTCAGATACTAATTTCCAGCTTTCTGTTCAAAATTCCTTCTAATTCAAAAGCCAAGTCAGAACTATGATGCTGTTCGCTCATTACTTACAAACTCAAAGCATTTCATTTACTACGAGGCGTGATAATCTCAAAGAGAGTCGAATTCTCCTGGATGCCATAGCTCGCCAGGTCACGGTCGTCTGCAAGCCTTTTTCCCACATAAGCAATAGCATGCAATTTGGCCGGCACACTCACCTGGAGCTTATGAAGAAGCTTGTTCTTCACTTCTTTGACTGTGTCAGTACTGCAAACCTGAAGAGCAACAGTCTTACCATTCTTGCACTTGACAAATATCGGAAATGGAGCATAGGGAGACACCAATTGCAAGACAGAGCCATCCGCAATGTTGTAACAAGCTAAGGTTGTGTCATCCTCAAGCTGCTTCCCCTGATAGATCATGTGCAAGCTCATCACCTGTGCTGACATCATTGCTCCGACAATGGCTTTGACATCACGCACAGTGTACCAAAATTTAGCGCCTACTGTGACTCTGCAATTGGACATGTCAATAATAACTGACACATCATCTTTGGGATGGAAAACTAAATGAAATGTGGGCTCTTGCAGCAAGTCAAGCGAGGCGAGGGTCCTGTCCACTGCAAGCACCTTTCCACTGAATACCAGATCGAACTCATGCGGTGGAATCCCTTCCTTGTCTTGAATCATCACTTTGACATCTTGGATGGTATCCTGATGCCTCGGTTCGACCAGCAAGCTTTTCTGAGTGGATAATATTTCGACTTTTACTCTCATCCTAGCCGAATCCTGAAGGATGACATGGAGCGTGGGGTGACCGTGGATTCCGTAGTCAATCAGTCTTTTTCCATCTTGGAGACGATTGCCTCCAAAAAAAACCTGCTGACTATGTTCATCGATTTGTTCCTTGTCTTGAATAAATGCTTTGATATCCTCCACGGTCGAATTTCTCCTTGCTTTCAGGGCCACTGTCTTGGTGATCTTCAAGTATAGATTCACCTATGGCACCAAAAAACAAATGGGGTTCCATTAATGACGATAATCTGAAAATCAAATCAACATCCGTATTATAAACAAAATCGAAAAAACCCGAGAGAACTGAGAAAGAACTGGTTATCTGTTTTGAACAGCAAGTGCTCGAAACTAGACCTTCACCAAGCAATATCTCAAATGGAACGGCAACACACAAAAAAATTCCAGTTTCAACGAGTTTCACCAAAAAGATGGTTCTTTTCCACTAAAGATGTTTCTTTTCCAGTAAATTAGTCTTCTTTGCTCTAGTTTTCCTCCTTCAGGCTGACCCAGTTCAGAAAATAGGGGAAAAACATGAAGTGTCCTCACTTTTCGTCAAAAAGCAAGAATCTCGAAGCCCTCATGAAAATACTAGGAAGTCGACAACCAAAAAAACGACGAAACGGACAAGAGACCCCAGAGAGAGAGAGAGAGAGAGAACCTCTTCATCGTCTGAACTTGGAGGCACGGAGGGTGGCAGTAGAGAAGGCGAAGCAGCATGGAAAGCTTCGAGCGCAACCACGGCATCTTCATGACCATTCTTGATCAGAAGCTCCTTCAATTTCTCGCGTGCATAAGACGGCAGCTTCGCCACGCGTTCTTTGAAAGAGTTGCGACCCGGGTGATCCTCAAAGACGCCATTACACGAACCTTGAGCATCGGACAACTGAAAACTATAGTCGGTAATAACCGTCATGGATTGACTCGGACTTTCCCAAGACGTGGCGGTGGAATTCAGGCTATTCTCGTCAAAGAAGAAGATGCGTCGGATTCTGGGAGACATGCTTGATGGGTCGAGATCAAATGATCCGCTGCAAGCAGGAAGATGGTGCAGGCAGAATGAGAGTGCTTCCTGTACAAGCAACGATGAAGGATTGTGCCGAGCTTCTTGGTTGGATCATGGATGTTGACTCGATGGAAAAGCCTTTCTTTATTCTTCTACTGTGCTGGATATGGTTCTTCCCCTTGTAGTAGGGTGACAAGTCTCCTTCACTACTGGGAGAGACACGTTGATGGGTGGTCGAGATATAGTGCAGGCAGAGCGAGGATGCTTCCAGGAAAAAGTAACGATGAAGGATTGTGCAGGGCTTCTTCGTTGGATGTTGACTCGATGGAAAAAGTCATTCTTTAGTCTTCATCTCCTGTACATAGTCCCCCCCTTGCAGTAGGGCGACAAGTCTTCTTCACCTGTACTTTATTTTTGCCTTTTTTCAAAAATTTCAATATTGATAATTTGAGCGTTGGAAACAGAAATAAAAAAACTATCGGATAAGAATCGAATAATTGATGACGGAATATCATTAATCTGTTATCGTACACGCAATCGTGCTTGTTATCTATGTGCTTTATATAATATAATTTGTAAGAATCCAATTGCCGCCGATTGCTTTTTTCTACTTAGTGAATTCGGTAATTCATTCCTTACTTAGCTTATTAACTGAAATTTTTTTTGACTTAATTGAACCCTTCAAGTCTTATGGTTATCAAACAATGCCTAGGAAGCGTAGGGGGCAAAATGCCAGGAGGGTACAGTAACTTATGCTAGTACGATTGTTCAGATATTCAAATCAAGTGGCTTGTTAAATCAAATTTATGCTATAATCCGACGTTATCACCCTCCATTTAATCTAAATTGCAATCCTTGTCGATCACTTTCAGCATAAAAAGACTAGCTAGATGCTCTTGATTGACCGAACGAGCTCCTTAGTTCAACTTGTATATTTTGAACAGTTCCCTAGTTTTCTGCACAATAACCGTCAGAAACAGTGGAAACATCTATTCCAATTTCTCCCAGCTTCTGGCAATATTTGATCAGCATGACAACTGATTTTTTTTTTTTTTGGTCAGAATGACAACTGATTTGAACATGTTGTTTACCGACTACCCTGCTAATTGTAACGCTCGGGACTGGTTTTGCTGGTACCATGACGGCGGGCACAAGATTGTGTAAAGCGGAAAGAATGGAGAAGACCAACATAACCGTTAAGGCAGAAGCTTCCTGCCATATATATAAGGGATACACAAAAAGATGCAACATATTATGACCGCATCAATTATCCAGCAAATGCACCTATACTCTCAAGTTCCTCCAATTCCAACATCAGAGATTACACATCCAGAGTATGCCTACTCTGGTACCATTATCATCATGAGATCAACCTGAAGTGAGGCGGGACCACGAGAGAAGAACCGAGGCCTTGTACTAACTTTGGCGATGAAACACCCCCGCCTCCGTGTCAAGAGGGAACTTGGATCAAGTGGTAGTTTGTTCTCGAGGGGAGTTAGAGGGAGATGGTTTGAGCATTGCATGCTCTTGGCCGGTCTAAAGCACACAAGATGGCGCCGGTTGGATCCTGCATAATTTGAACAAAAGTTAGAATTTTTCTAAGATCCTAAAGTTCGCCATACATAAGCTGGTGATATTCTTTGTGTAAGGACCTCGGCCCCACCACGCTTCCGCTGCGCCACTCCTTGTGTAATATTGTCCGCTTTGGACACTAAGTCCTCACGGTTTTAAAACGCGTTACACAAGGATTAGGGGCCAAGCCTTATAAACTCACCAAGATCTCACTCCCTAAGCAATGTGGGACAAGAGCAATGCAATCCCTTGCCATCCTAGAAGATCTCACTCCCTAAGCAATGTAGGACAAGAGCAATGCAATCCCTTGCCATCCTAGAAGCCTGCCGGAAGCCGCTCCTTGTCCAGGTCCTCGGACCCCGGCGACCACTCCCCGCCCTCGTCGGATCGGGTCATTACACTTTGTGTCGTAGTTGATGTTTCAATTCCATTAACACTTGGACACCAACTAATTTTTTGGCTACCTAGTCCATCATCATTCATAAATATAAGTCAGATATCCTAACTATTCAAGATCATTAATCAGAGTGAAACATAATGGGGAAAAAAACAAGAACAAGAAACAAGAGACGGGTGAAAGCTACCGCTATCGGTCTTAGGAATTCCAGTCTAAATTATGAAAGAAAAACAAGCCAGGAATGGAAATAGAAATATGCAATTTCAAACGCATATTCACACATATCCTTGTCACGTCGTGTTTCAATAAAACTCCGCTGTAAATAACTCAGCATGCTCAAGAAGTTTCTTAGCAAGGATGTTCACAGGCCCACACAAGACATGGTCGTCAAGCAAAGCAGAAATGTAATAAGAGCAATCAGAGCAAGAATCGGGTAAAAGACATGGTCAATTAAGCACGAAAGTGCTGTGACATTACCCGTTGACTCATTATGTCCAACAGAACCAGATAATCATGTACTCATAGGGTTCCCCATAGTTCAGCTCTAAATATATTGGCGCACTTGACAAAACCTACCAAACAAATTTTCATAAAAAACCAGAAGAATGTAGAGAAGACTGGACGACATATCCCAAGCACTGCCAGGAAATCATTTTTTTCAAAACCTAACATGATCAATGACCTGTCCTAGAATATTATAGACCTCGGAGCATGATTATGCTTTGGCGTCGCTGACGTCTCCATGTTTCAGAGCCATTGCTAGCGTTTCAACGAACAAGGACAGAAGACACTTTCAAAATTTAGTTATGGAAGAAATTGCAATTAATTATCGTGCGTTTTCTACGCGAACATCCACGTTCCATCCTGTTACGGGTCTCGTTAATGGGAGTACCGTGCGAGGCGGAGAATATCTACATCCGCATCTCTAGCCATGCGGGTGCATGCATCTGAAATTTCTCGGTCAAAATTGGAGGATTTATAAGTTCCTCGTTGAATTTTACTATTTCCTCCTTTTCACTTCGACGCACGAGTAATCTGCATATTCAAGGGATGAAATAGCCG
This sequence comes from Syzygium oleosum, assembly GCF_021117445.2. Lineage (NCBI taxonomy): Eukaryota > Viridiplantae > Streptophyta > Magnoliopsida > Myrtales > Myrtaceae > Syzygium > Syzygium oleosum. The sequence continues at coordinate 12,027,309 of NW_026607485.1, forward strand.
TTTCGTGTCCACGAAGGGATCGAGCGAAATGCGTGGAACGAGGAAATTTCAGTGGAGCTCATCTCTAATTCAAAGGAGTATTTTGATTTGGTTGGTTAGGATCCACCTATTGGTAGAACTATAAGGATTACCCCTCTACACGCTTCAACGAATTATTGTGGCTCATGAAATCCATGCTAGGAACCAACTCCATCGGGTATATATGGGCAACTTCAACGAAATACTCTCTATAATTAGGAGAAGGTAAGGAAGAGGGAAGTGGACAATTACAAGGTAGTGGCTTTCCGTGAGCTTCTAAATGGTTGTTCCCTAATGGATGTTCAGGGTAAGGGTTGCGCCTTTACTTGGGAAAACAACAGAGATGGTGATGCCTTGGTAAGGAAGAGACTGGTTATGGTTGTTTGCAATATCCACTGAAGAGTTATGTTTCCTAACACTGAAGTTTATGCGCTGCTGCGATCGGATCCGATCATAGTCCGTTACTCCTCTTGCTACATCCGAAGCTTATGAAAAGGAAAAAAGAATTTAAATTTGAAGCATTTTGGTTAGAAGATCAGGAGTGTTGTGAAATCATCATAAGAGTATGGCATGAAATGTCAGGAGACAATGTTGAATTTAAAGATAAGATCAAGATGGTCTTTGAGGAACACATGGCCTGGACTAAGAGAAAATTTTCCAGTGCCTATCGGTAATTTAAAGAGCTGAAAACGAGACTTACTGAGATATCAAATAGCACAACTAGTATTGATAGTAAGAGGGAATCCCAGGTGATAGAAGAACAGATTGAAAGATTGTAGAGGCAGGAGGAGATGTATTGGAGATTGAGATCACGAATTAGCCGGCTAAAATGGGGAGACAAGAACACAAAATACTTCCATGCTACCGCCGTTCAAAGGAGACAGGGAAATAGGATTTTGGCATTAAAAATTGATGAAAGTAATTGGTGTCGTGAACCTAATGCATTGAAGGAGCATATTGTTGACTTCTACCAGTCCCTCTATGAAATAGTACGATCCAGAAATTTTGGTCTGGTCATCGCCCAATGCTCTTGTATAGTGCGAGACAAGATGAATGTGAATTTGATCGTACCCATTTTGATGGAGAAAGTAACAGAAGCTGTGTATTAAATGGGAGCCCTAGAACCTCTTGGCCTTGACGGTCTAAACAACCAATTCTATCATCATCATTGGGACGACATTCAGTTCCATGTGCTCAGGTTGTTAAAAATATCTTTGATTCCGGCACCTTTGACCCCAAACTCAATGAAATCCATATTTCTCTCGTTCTGAAGATCCCGAACCCAGAAAATGTGACTCAGTTTTGGCCAATTAGCCTTTGCAATTTCAGCTATAAAAAACATTTCGAAAGTAATGGCAAATCGCCTGAAAACTTGGCTTCTCGACATCATAGCCACGGAGCAAAGTGCCTTTGTTGACGGGAGGTAAATCCAAGACAATATTATGATTGTTCAGGAGGTGTTACATTAATTAAGAGAAAGAAAGACAAAGAAGAAATTTCAAGCGGTTCTAAAACTCTATATGCAAAAAGCGTATGATAGAGTGGAATGTGATTTTTTGGAAGCGTGTTAATTGAAATTGGGCTTTTGTGAGAAATGGGTACATTTAGTAATGCATTGCATCTCCACGGTTTCTTTTTAGTGTGAAAATCAATGGTGAGCCTACACACTTCTCCGAATCCTCACGTGGGATAAGGCAGGGTGACCCCTTATCTCCCTACTTATTTATCAGTATGGCAAACGTCCTCTCGTGGCTAATGAATAAAGCAACCGAGGAAGGAAGCATCAAAGAAATTAAGTTGAATAGGTTTTGCCCAACTCTCTCTCGTTTACTTTTTGCTGATGATGCTGTCTTTTTTACGGATGGGACAGTTAGAAAGTGCCAATATTTGGCTGATATCCTTAATTAGTATTGCTTCACGACAAGTCAAGCCATAAACCTGAACAAATTAGGTATATTTTTTAGTGGCGGCTACCCTTTAAACTTGGAAAGGAACATCGCACAAGAGCTGAGAGTCCCGATTATTGAGAAGACTGGGATGTACTTGGGCATTCCCTCGGATTGGGGCCATTAAAAAAATACAGATGTTTGCGTGGTATTAGTAAGGGTTAATATGAAACTAGAGGGATGTAAGGAGAAGTTTGATATCAAAAGCAGGCAAGGAAATCCTCATTAAAACGGCGGTGCAAGCATTACCCACATATGCCATATCGATATTCAAGATACCTATTTCGGTATGTAAGGCAATAGAACAGAGAACTGCTTTGTTTTGGTAGAAATAAAATGAGAATCGAGTTGGCATGCATTGGAGCGGATGGGAAGTCCTAAAGACCAGGAAAGACAGCGGAGGGTTGGGCTCCAAGGATCTTGTTACCTTCAACAAAGCAATGCCGGGAAAACATGCCCTATCATAATCCCCATCAGCTTTGTGGAGTAGAATATTGAAGAGCATCTACTTTCCTCTGGGGGATATGTGGAACGCAAGAAAGGGGTCTTGTCTCTCATGGGGTTGGCAAAGCATTATCATGGGAAGAGATGCGACGCGGTTTAAAGTGAAATGAGCGGTAGGCTATGGTGCAACAATCAGAATACGCGAGGATCACTGGTTACCTACGGATGTGATTGGAGGGCCGGCAAACATAGATGACCCTTAGCTAGTCACAGAATTCATAAACCGAGAAACAGGCAGGTGGAACGAACAACGGTTGGAAAACCTGTTGGATGAGCACATAGTGCGACAGATCCTAGCGATTCCAATTATCTCGACACAAAGAGAAGACAGACTAGTCTGGAACGGACATAAACCAAGGTCATGTACAGTGAAAAGTGGGTATAACAGCATGCGACACACAGCCCTGCTACCAAGCACTACTCAACCTTCCACATCATTTCAGCCTCCCGGAACGTCATGGACTAATGTATGGAATCTACACATCCCTCCCAAAACCCGTATCTTTCTTTGGAATGCCTGTCAAAATGCGGTTCCCACACGTGAAAATGTCAGATTATAACATGAATGCGGTGGATCAAACCACAAGAAGATGCTTTTACCATCACAAACAGCCTATTGAACAAAGGGCTTTATCTCTGCGCTTAGTTTAAGAAGCTTCCTCCATATATAAGAGGAAGAACCAGCGGAAAGAATTCGCCGAAAGCTCTTCTATTTTGAAATATGGTTTTCACCCAAGCAATCCTCGAAGGACCAGCATCATCCACAACCCACAGCCATAGTAGCTTCATGATCCAGCTTTATTTCGTTGGTGAATCTGCTTTAATCCCAAACCTCCCTCCTCCTTTGGCAAGCAAATCGTCTGGCCACTCTACTTTTGCATTTTTGGTCTTCATTTCAGAACCTTTGCACAAAAGGCGCCACAGCAACTCTCTATAGGCATAATAAACTTCATCGGTAAAACAAGCACACCACACCCGTATGAAACAATGCTATATAGACAGAACCAACAAGTTATAACTTGCAAGCATAGGACAAGGGACGCAATCTCTCGGACAAGCTTGTGCTCGAGGAGCTCGGTCTTGAGTTGCGATTCGCACTCACAGAGGTCATAGACAAGGCGGAGGAGCTAGGAGATGTCAGGCGGGTGGGGCTGGACCTGGGCGGACTACTTTTTGCATAGCTGGTTTTTATGTTAAGCTATTTTACCAAATTAATCGGGGTCGTATTACTGGTTTTGATTGACTGGAAAAAGTTGAAACAACAAGCGCGTCCCAACCAGATTGTGTCTGCGACATGTCAATCCATTTTCCTTATTGACGAATAATAGTCATAAGGTCTCGTCTCATCGCCGTCTTCCTTGTACATCCTCAAGAAAATAATCGCGGATCGATCATTTTGAGCATATGAGCGCACATTCAGAGCATGACCGCCTCTTCGCCGTAGCTCCTCCACATTTTTTATCTCACAAACCGACCTGATTAGCGCTCCTTATATTAGAGCGAAAAAGAACGGTATTGTGCCGACCGGACCAAGCAATGTCAAGATGGCCGAGCTTCTGTCCCTCACTAATTGGCCGGAAGAGCCGAGATCGCCTTGATCTCACTTTGATACGCTTGTTCTCCATTCTTTTTCGGAGGTCTGCTTCTTATCTCGGATACACTTGGTGATGATGATTGGCCTCTAAAGCTTTCTCTATACTTGGAGGGATGTTTCTTTCTTTTCTTTTCATAAAAAAGTACGTAAAACACAACCACATCATTCGTCTTGAAGAAAAATAGGTTCAATTACCATGCCATAACATATGTTCTCAATATTTACTGAGTCTTAATATGCATTGAACGATGTTCATTATTGCTACTTGTCAAGTGTCTTTAGGACAATTCTCGACATAATGCTACATGCGAGTTTGGTCTGAGAAAACTTTCTGTCTTCTGATACTGTTCATCTTTTTTTTTGTCTTGAACGTTTGACCAGCCTTCTGAACGCTTCCTCCTCTATTCATAGCTGAAGCTCGGGAGCCATCCTAGAACGACCACGGCTTCTCAGAGGATATGCCAACGAAAGTGAAGGGATTCCTTAAAGGTCTGAGATGTATTTTGCATATATTTGGTGCGTCTTAACCCCGTTCCCTTTCCATTTCATTAAGCATGATCGCGAAAATAAGCATAGGGCAGCAGCTAATTCTCTGCATGCTTAATGCAGATGAGCAGGTTTCATTCCATTCCGCAACTCACGTCGCAGCTGGTTGATCCTCTGGGAGAGACGACGGACCCTTCCATGCAATCAGCATCCGAAGGTTGGTTCTATATTTCCTCCTCAAAGAGCATCTAGAATGACCAGAGGTTATTCATTGTTTCTCATTCAGCACAAAGAACAATAATCATGCTCTCTGTGCAAACTTGTCGTTGCAACAGATCTGAAGCAAAGTGGGGCAGCAAGCCAGGACTCGCCCTTGCGAAACATTAAGGACGCACAGGACTCACTGAGACGCCTACTATCTACCGGCTTCGGCTCACCTCTGTGCTCACCTTCCAAGTGGGGGCCTGGTGCAACGAAGCATGTGAGGCGGCACCACAAATCAGCCGTGTCCGCTGATGCCCTGACTCAAAATCATCGCTCTCCACCTGTCATTCAAGAAGAAACCAGAATTTGGGTCTCCCGGTGGAGTTGCCCTCACTTGATGCCACCTTGGCGTTAAGGCAATCCCAGAGGAGGAAATCAAAGGGTTTTTCTGGTGGTGGGTCAAAGAGAACATTGAGATCTCAAGGCCAAAGTCCTTCGAATGATGCATCCTTGTTGACAGAGCATGGATCAGGGTCCGAGCAAGGACAAGGACTAAAGAAGATTCAGAGTCATCTCAGCACAGTTACCGATGTGAGAGAAGAAGGGAAAAGGTGAAAAGTGATTAGTGATTAGTGTATATACAAACTGAAAAGACTTGAACAAAAATCATCCAAAACCATGTTGTCTCTCTTGTTGAGTTTCTTGTTCTAACGACATTTTCTGCTAAATTTTGCATCGGTGAAAAATGGATACTTTGGTAGGCTCACCAAGAACACAAGACGGCTCAAAGGCTCAGATAATGAAAGACTACTAGACTCAGAGTTGCATCAAGACATGTAGCTCAACTTGAGGGTGCCATGTTTCGACCATTGACAAAACTAAATGTGTCCTTAAGATTGCCCAAGGAAGCCCAAATACAGATCCTGGGGTTCAAAGCTGTTTCGAGCAACATTTGCAACTCCTATCAACAAGTCAGGCGGGGGAAACTAGCAAACCCATTTTTCATGGGACAAGAACTAATAAAGTAACTTAATGCGAGAAAACAAGGTATCATCTTTCAAAAGGAGTTGCTTTCTTATAGATCGCAGTTGGCAGACAAGAAAAGGTGTCTTCTAAATACATGTTGCCAGATATACTAACAATGACCGACCACCTGCCCGCAAACGATTTCTTGACTCGTCGTCTTACCATTATTGTCGTGGGCACATTTCTTTCCATGTAATGATTATGTGAAGTCATATACAAGAAAACCATCATCTGCTCAAACTTTTGCTTGCATAAATTAATTCCACTAGCAATCACGAAACAACTACTATATGAAAAAATCAGACGTCCCTCCAAGTTCACTCTGGTGCTGCTAATCAAAAGTAGAAGTTTTCCAGGGTGCTTCTACTGAAATAGGTAGGTCTAAGATCAAGCTTTCAGCAAACAAAATTGATCAAACAGAATAAATAATGTACTGCTGAGATTCTACGATTTTCAGATATCCAATGTAAGAAGCAGAGATATACATTGGACCTTCCTTGCACATGATGTATTAATGACATAGCAAGAAAACTAGCATCTGATGCATAAATGTCAGACACTAATTTCCAGCTTTGTGTTCAGAATTCCTTCTAATTCAAAAGCCAAGTCAGAACTATGATGCTCATCACTCAGTACTTGCAAACTCAACGCACATTTACTACGAGGTGAGATCATCTTAAAGAGAGTCGAATTCTCCTAGATGCCATAACTCGCCAGTTCAGGTCATCAGCAAGCCTTTTTCCCACATAAGCAATATCATGCGATTCGGCCGGCACACTCACCTGCAGCTTATGAAGAAGCTTGTTCTTCACTTCCTTGACCGTATCAGACCTGCAAAACCTGAAGAGCAACAGTCTTACCATTCCAGCACTTGACAAATATCTAAAGTGGAGCATCAGGAGACACCAATTGTAAGACAGAGCCATCTGCAATGTCGTAACTAGCTAAGGTCTTGTGATCCTCAAGCAGCTTCCCCTGATAGGCCATACGTGACCTCCGCAGACATCATTGCTCCAACTGTGGCTTTGACATCACGCACAGTGTACCAAAATTTAGCATCTAACGTGACTCTGCGACTGGACACGTCAACAATAACTGATAAGTGATCCTTGGGATGGAAAACCAAATGAAATGTGGGATCTGGCGGCAAGTCAAGCGAGGCGAGGTTCCTTTCCTCTGCAAGCACCTTTCCACCGAATACCAGATCGAACTCATCCGGCTGAATCCCTTCCTTTGCTTGAATCATCAATTTAACATCTTGAACGGTATCCTGACACCTTGCTTCGACCAGCAAATTTTTCTGAGCCGATAAAATATGTACATTCACTGTCACCCTAGCCGAGTCCTGAAGGTTGAGATGGAGGGTGGGGTGACCGCGGATTCCATAGTCAACTAGTCTTTTTCCGTCTTCGAGACGATTCCCTCCAAGAAAGAGCTGCTGACTATGTTCATCGATTTGTTCCTTGTCCCGAATCAATGCTTTGATATCCTCCACGGTCGAATTTGTATTAGCTTTCAGGGCCAGTGTCTTGGCGATCTTCAAGCTTACATCCACCTATGGCACCAAAAAAAACATATGGGGTTCCAAAGATGCCGACAAACCGCAAATAGAATCGACATCAAGAACCCGAAAGAACCGACAGGACATATTTGGGTATCTGTTCTGAACAGCAAGTGATCGAAACTAGACCTTCACAAAGTCAATCACAAAGCCTCTGAACTCTTTTCCAGATAAATTTGACCCACTGGCTTGCATACTAGGACCTTCACCAAGCAATATCTCAAATGGAACGGCAACACAAAGTAAAAAAGAAACAGAAAAGAATTCCTAGATCGCACTAATTTTCCAGTTCCGACAAGGATGGGGCAAAAATATGAAGGTGTCCTCACTTTTCGCCAAAAGCAAGAATCTCGAAACCCTAATGAAAATACCAAGAACCCAAGAACCCAAAAGAACGACGAAACGAACATGAGACCCCAGAAAGAGAGAGGACCTCTTCTTTGGTCGAACTCTGTTCTTCGTCAGAGTTTGGAGGCACGGAGCGTGGAAGTTGAGAAGGCGAGGCAGACATTGGAGCAGAACCATGACCACACCTCCACTCGCTCTCCTCGCTTGGAGCAGTAACGGTGACAAATAAAACGCCTTCATTTGTACTGTATTTGTGCTTTTTCAAAGGACCGTTTCATACCCGACCAAAAGAAAGGGGGGTCGTTTCGTAAAACTAGGAAAACAAAAAAGAAAAATTTCAGCAGGGCCACTTTTTTTTTTTTCCCAAAGTAACTTCTAAAGTGGTAATATTGAAATTTAAAAAAAAAGGACAATCAAGTCCTAAAATTTATTAAATTGATTCAATCGAATCATTTCATCGACTCCGTCTAACTTGGTTAACAGTAAAGTGTTGACATGACTTTTTTTTATTTTTATTTTCTCTATCCTACGTGGCGATGACGTGGTCAAAATGATGTCGTTTTGGTCCATATATGATTCTTAATACAAATTTTATTTAAATTCAATTCAAAAAAGAAGTTAATTTTTAAAAAAAAATGGGACAAACGGGGTAATGAAGGCTGCAGACCTCGCTGTCGCCACCCGGGGAGAGTGGGGGATGGCTAGGGGGTTGTTGGGCCACAGCCGGGGGCCGTCGATCTGAACAAAAGTCACAGCCCTCACCCAGATCGGACGAAGGTCGACCCTCCCTCAGACCTAGCTGAGGGCCGCCATTGGCGGCGGTCGGCTGCTTTTTCCAAAGCAACTGTTTTTTTTTTATTTTTTGGAAATTTCCAAAGTAACTTGAGGTGCCATATTGCTGACCATTGACAAGAACTAAATGCGTGTGCTAAGCAACCATGAACAATAACCGACCACCCCCCAAGGCCCAAGCAATGTCCGCAGAGCCACTTTGTCCCAAAGTAACTTCCAAAGTGGTGATTATCGCAAAAAAACAAAATTATGAATTAGTGATTTCGTCTCAATTGACCCTCTAGCTAATCAAAACTGCATGTCTTTTCGCTGGACAACTACCACGAGTATCAGATGCCATTCTTCGCATCGGGGCATCTTCATCCAAAATTGTTTGAACTCAATTTTCAAAATTTTTCAAATTTAATCATAATCCCCAAACTCTCTAAATGCGAATTTCTCAAACTTACTTACACGCAGGTGTGAGGTTTGGGTCTCGAGTCCGAGAGCGTTTGAGGATGCAAACAGAAGGCGTGATGTGTGGTTTTACTCGCACGATCGGTTCGATTGCTTCGTGAAGAAGAAAGCGAGGGAGCGGGAGAACCCGAGGGATCGGATGGGAACGCCCCTCGGCCAATGCCCTGACTTGAGCATGGTCACTGCTTGACCTCCTCTTTCAGCGCCTCCATCTTTCTGGGCATCACAGAGTTATTAAGTCTGATGATCCGTTCAAGAATGTGCGGAGCATGATTAGGAAATTATTTAGAGATTAATTTATGGAGACTCAACTACATGATGCATTCTAATGTTATCCCAAAACCAGCTTCCGTTTCGCATGGAATCGCCTCTTGACGATTCACTGATACAACAAGGACGCTCCAACTGATGAGGAGGACATTGAAAGCAATAGCTTTGAGATCACTTTCGTGGAGTTTTTGTCCTAATAATCATTTCATCAAGCAGGATCGTGAAAATAAGCATAGGGCAGCAGCTAATTCTCTGCATGCTAATGCAGATGAGCAAGTTTCATCCGATCCGGCAACTCAAGTTGCAGCCGGTTGATCCTCTGGGAGAGACCACAGACCCTTCCATACAATTGGATCTGAAGGTTGGTTCTATATTTCGTCCTAAAAGTACATCTAGAATTACCAGAGGTTACTCACTGTTAACTCACTTAGCACAAAGAACAATAATAATCTTGCTGTATGTGCAAACTTTTCATTGCAACAGATATGGAGCAAAGTGGGGTAGCAAGCCAGGACTCGCTCTCGCGAAACATTAAGGATGCACAGGACTCACTGAGACACCTACTATCTACCAGCTTTGGCTCACCTCTGAGCTCACCTTCCAAGTGGGGGCCTGGTGCAACGAAGCATGTCAGGCGGCACAGCAAATCAGCCGTGTCTGCTGATGCCCTGACTCAAGAATCATCGTGCCCCACCTGACATTCTAGAAGAAACCAGAATTTGGGTCTCCGGGTAGAGCTGCCCTCATATGATGCCACCTTCGTGTTGAAGCAATCACAGAGGAGGAAATCAAAGGGTTTTTCTTGTGGTTGGTCAACCAGAACACTGAGATCTCAAGGGCAAAGTCCTTCGAAAGATGCATCCTTGTTGACAGAGAACGGATCAGGGTCCGAGCATGGACAAGGACTAAAGAAGATTTGAGAGTCATCTCGGCACAGTTACCGATGTGAGAGAAGAAGGGAAAAATTCAAAAGTGATTTAGTGATTAGGGTATCTGCAATCTGTAAAGACTTGAACAAAATCATCCAAAACCAGGTTGTCTCTCTTGTTGAGTTTCTTGTTCTAATGACATTTTCTGCTAAGTTTTGCATCGGGGGAAGATGGATACTTTGGTAGGCTCACAAAGAATGCAAGACGGCTCGAAGGCTCAGATAACGGAAGACTTCTAGACTCAGAGTTGCATCAAGAAATGTAGCTCAACTTGAGGGTGCCATGTTTCGAACATTGACAAAAACTAAATGCGTGTCCTTCAGATTGCCCAAGGAAGCCCAAATACAGATCCTGGGGTTAAAAGCAGACTCGAGCAACATTTGCAACACCTATCAACAAGTCAGGCAGGAAAACTAGCAAACTCATTTTTCATGGTAAAATAGCTAATAATGGAACCAATGCAAGTAATCAAGGTATCAACTTCAAAAAGAGTTAGCTTTCTTATAGAACGCAGTTTGCAGACAAGAAAAGGTGTCTAAATACATGCTGCCAGATATACGAACAATAACCTACAATCTGCCCGCAAAATATCTCTTGACTCATTGTCTTACCATTATTGTCGTGGGAACATTTCTTTCCATGTAACAATTACGTGAAGTCATAAACAAGAAAACAATCATCTGCTCAAACTTTTGCCTGCATAAATTGATTCCAGATATTCTTAGCAACTAAGAAACAACTACTAAATGAAAAAATCAGACCTCCCTCCGAGTTCTCTCTGATGCTGCTAATCAAAAGTATAAGTTTTCCAGGGTGCTTCTACTGAAATAGGTAGGTCTAAGATCAAGCTTTCAGCAAACAACATTGATCAAACAGAATAAATAATGTACTGCTGTGATTCTACGATGTCCAGATATACTACGTAAGGAAGCAGAGATATACATTGGACCTTCATCGCACATGATGTACTAATGACATACCAAAGAAAATTAGAATCAGGTGCATAAACATCAGATACTAATTTCCAGCTTTCTGTTCAAAATTCCTTCTAATTCAAAAGCCAAGTCAGAACCATGATGTTGTTCACTCAGTACTTACAACTCAAGGCATTTAATTTATCACGAGACGAGATAATCTCAAAGAGAGTCAAATTCTCCTGGACGCCATAGCTCGCTAAGTCACGGTCATCAGCAAGCCTTTTTCTTACATAAGCAATATCATGCAATTTGGCCGGCACACTCACCTGCAACAGTCTTACCATTTCCACACTAGACAAATATACGAAATGGAGCCTAGGGAGACACCAATTGTAAGACAGATCCATCCGCAATGTTGTAACTAGCTAAGGTCTTGTGACCCTCAAGCTGCTTCCCTTGATACGCCATACGCAAACTCATGTCCTGCACAGTCATCATAGCCGCAGCCATAGCTTTGACATCACCACAGTATACCAAAATTTAGCGTCTACTATGACTCCGCGACTGGACATCTCAACAATAACTGACACGTGATCATTGGGATGGAGAACCAAATGAAATGTGGGCTCTGGCGGCAAGTCGAGAGAGTCGAGGGTCTGGTGCTCTGCAAGCACCTTTCCACCGAATGTCAGATCGAACTCATCCAGCGAAATCCCTTGCTTGTCACAAATCATCAATTTAAATTCTAGGACGGTAGCCTGATTCCTTGCTTCGACCAGGAAGTTTTTCTGAATCGATGAGATTTGGACATTTACTGTCACCCTAGCCAAGTCCTGAAGGATGACATGGATAGTGGCGTGACCGTCGATTCCATAGTCAGCTAGTCTTTTTCCATCTTCAAGAAAATTCCCTTCAAAAATAAGCTGCAGAGTATGTTGATCAATTTGTTCCTTGTACTGAATCAATGCTTTGAAATCCTCCACGGTCCAATTTGGATTGACTTTCAAGTCCACCGTCTTGATGATCTTCACTTTTACATTCACCTATGGCACCAAAAAAAGATATGGGGTTCCAAAGATGACAACAAGCGGCAAATAGAATCAACATCAAAAACCCAAAAGAAACGACGAGAAACATATGGATATCCGTTTTGAACAGCAAGTGCTCGAAACTAGACCTTCACAAGTAAATCACAAAGCCTTTGAACTTATTTCCAAATAAATTTAACCACTGGCTTGAAACTAGACCTTCACCAAGCAATAACTTAAATGGAACGGCAACACCAAAAAAAAAATAAAAAAATCAGATCGATCTGATTTCCAGTTTCAGCAAGGAGTTTCACTAAAGAGATGGTTCTTTTTTCAGATAATCTTGTCGTGTTTTCTCTAGATTTCCTCCTTCGGGTGAACCCAGTTCAGCGAATAGGGAAAAAACATGACGTGCCCTCACTTTTCGCCAAAAGCAAGAATCTCGAAACCCTACTGAAAATACCAAGAAATCGAGAACCCAAAACAAAACGACGAAACGAACACCGAGACCCCAGAAAGAGAGAGAAAGAAAGAACCTCTTCTGGTGGAAGTTCAGATGGCGAAGCAACAGGTGAAGCTTGGAGCGCAACCCCACCATCATAGGAACCTTGAGCATCGGACTCTTGAGAACAAAAGTCCGTAGTGATGGTCGTGGATTGACTCCAAGTTCTACAAGATGTAGCACTGGAATTCAGACTACTCTCATCAAAGGGAAAGACGCATTGAATAGAGGTAGACATGATCGATGGATTTTCAGATCCAATGATTGCCCACGAGCGCAGAAAGAGGAAATGCTTCCTGCGAAACGTGCGGATGAAGGGATTATATAGAGCTTCTGGTTGGACGTGTTCTTTATTGTTTCTTTTCTTGGCAGTACTTTTGTTTGTTGATAGCTGCTGACTCAATGAAAAGTCGTCCTTCTCGAGTCGATTCTTCTGATGTGCTGCCAGAAAAGGCCGCAGGGGGAAACTGTCCTGTGTCCCCTTGTAGTAACTAGGACAAACAACATGCCTTCTATTTTTCTTTCTTTCTTTCTTTTTTTCGTCGAAAACAAAATGCCTTCGTTTGTACTATATTTTGCCTTTTTAAAAGGGCCGCTTTATGAAATTGAAAATTAGACCCGAAATCTCAAATGGCGATAAATTTTAGGGCAAAAGTCACCAAATACTCTAAACTATGCACATTGTGTGATACCAAAAATCACAAACTTGTGCCTATGTGATGCCTACATGAGTGCTAGAAAGCAAATAATGTTAACATGGCATGGCGCATACATGGCTTAAGTGAAATATAAACGTTTTTTTTTTGCCAAGAGATTATCTAACGAAATCTTGACGGAGGATAAATGTGTCACATAAGTACAAATTTGTGATTTTTTTTATGTCACAAGAAAAAGTTTAGGATAAAAATGTGTCATAGTAAGCATGGTTTTGGGTTTTTGATGTCGCAAAAAAAATTCAAAATAAATGTATTACAATGGGCATAGTTTGAAGTTTTTTGTGGCTTTTTTTTTTTAAATTTCAATATATGAAAATAGGAATTAAAAGTTGCGTGATAATAACAATAAATTGATAACCGAGTTTGACTATTTTCTTGCCATACTTATAATTGTGGAGCTCATTGTTGGTGTGTTTTATCATTATAATTAGTAAGATCCTAATTGCCATGCATCAATTACTTTTTCTACTTAATAAATAAAGTGACACCTTCCTTAGTTATCTCCTTAACTGATTTTTTTGACTCGGTTGAATTTTTTAAGCCATTACTTGTTATGCTTATCAAACAAGCTTAATCTCATCAAGTGCCAAGTTCTTTACGTTTCAGCACTTAATTGAATTAACAAACATCTCTCTAAAAAATAATGCCACTAGTCGACTCGTTACTATTAGGCTCCATTTGTTTCGTGAAAAATAAATTATTTAAAAAATATTTATTAAAAATGATTGTTCAAAATAATTAGTCAATGAAGATATTCTCATTACCGACAAGTATATGTATCCAAACATTTTCGTGAATGATGAAAATATTTTTCGTTGATTCAGTTATGTAAGCGATACAAGCGATCAATTTTGGAAAAATAGTTTGTAAATCATTTATTTTTCGCGAAATAAACGGAATCTTCATTCAAATTCAAAATCGTTTGAGAGGATAATGAATTGTTTCTATTCAATGAAGGAATTACAATATATATGCTTAACATAACGTAAAACCCTCTAAACACAATATTACAATTCTACCCTCCTTATCATATTTCTAACACATTGTACTTGTTTGCTCGATCAGATGATTTTCCGAAGGTATTAAGTTTCTGGTTTCTTTGTCCAATTCCCCTCTAATGTATGAAGATCATTCTAGGAATCTCAGGTAAGAGAAGCTTGTAGAAGAGCATCAGAAGCTGGAGAACTAGTAAAACACTGCCTTTCCCAAATGAATGACGAACTCAATATCTACTATACAGTTGTAAGTTGTCTAAACCATACTCTTAGGCTGCGTTTGGTCGACAGGTCGGATATAGCCCGGATAAAAAAATCCGAGGGGGGAGGTGGGATAGACCCGGATAGGATTTCTAATGCCTATTTTTCCAGAAACCTTACGCTCCACTCGCCATCATCTTCATCCCCACACCTTGTGCACTTTCACCAAAAAAATTTCTCAGCTTTTTTTCCTTCACCGACTCCTTCAGACCCGTGAATAGAACAAAAAATTATCCTATCCGACTTTAAATCCGTAGTCCACCAAACAGTGGATAGGATATGAAGAAATCTCAGGATTTCTTATCCTATCCTATCCAGTCCTATCCTGTTTAGAAATCTGGACAACCAAACGCAGCCTTATTGTCGCATGATTCTTCAAACTGCCTAGTTCTGACTATTTACGAAACTTACCAAGTATTGTTGATCTCAATGGTGACTGCGCTTGCATTGCCCAACGGTAACGTTCAGTGACAGCACAGAAAACGTCACTTTACATGAAGAATTGGAAAGCAAAGGGTGTTGAGTAATGTCCTTGATGATTCTGTTCTATTTGTGCAACGCTAGTATCATTTGAAGATGTTAAGAATTACTTCAAGAAGCAAGGTCAGAGATCCTGATCGGGTCAGCATGAGTTGGGCGCGTTTTAATGAACCGGGAGACACAGGATGATACTGTCTTTGACATGGTCGGATGAAAAGATGTCCCATAGAATACGGCTGGAGCATTGAGGTGCACATTATGCAGTGTTATTTGGTCAAAGCATGTTGAAGTCAGTAAGTTGCTGTGATACAGCAAGTTATGCCTTCTTTTTCGGTAGTATGCTTCTTATCTCAGCTGCATTTGGTGATGATGATGTGCCTCTATAAGCTTTTTCTGTACTTGGCGGGATTTTTTCTTTCTTCTTTTTTCATAAAAAAACACTGGAACGTAACCACATCATTCATCATGAAGAAAAATAGGTTCTTTTACCATGCAATGACATATGTTCTCAATATTTACTGAGTTTTAATATGCATCGAACGATGTTTATAGTTGCTCCTTATCAAGTGTCATTAGGACAATGCTCGACATAATCCTACATGTGAGTTTGGTCTGGGAAAACTTTCTGATTTTCTGTTATTATTCACCTTTTCTTTTTTTGGCTGGAATGGTTAACCAACCTTCTTAACGCTCTATTCATAGCCGAAGCTCAAGAGCCAAACTATAACAACCACCGCTTCTCAGAGGAAATGCCGACAGAGTGAAGAGCCTTCTCCAAGGCCTGAGATGTATTTCGCATATATTCGGTGCGTCTTGATTCCGTTCCCTTTCCATTTCAAGTCTGTGAGCATGAGTTAAGTAGCACGTCGACAATAAGTCCAAGAAAATGTTTATCGCTTGCTGCGTATCATGTTAACGGTAGAGCAATATGTATTTAATCCAATCCGCATCCATTTGAAGTCCCATGACAAGAAAATTACTCTCACATCAGTTGTGGGAGACTCGATTGAGATTACACCACCTTGTATCATGCTTGTTCTTAAGCGCTTGACCACAGATGATACTTATAGATTGAAATTCATAGAAGTTTGGCATTTTGAATCGTGCAGACAACAAATAGGAGCAAGAATTGCAAATTGGGTTTCCCACATATGTAAAGCAAGTCTCTCACAATGGATGGGAAGGTCCCTCCGCAAACGCCCTGAGTTGGGTGTGGTCACTGCTTAACCTCCTCTTTCAGGGCCTCCATCTTTCTGGGCATCAGAGTTAAATGGTCTGATGATCGGTTCAAGAATAGACGAAGCATGATTATGCAATTATATGGAGACTAACTCATGGATACTCGAATCCATGATGCATTCTAATGACATTTCAAAACCAGCTTCCATTTCGCATGGTATTGCTTCTTGACGATCACTGATACAAACAAGGACGCTCCAACTGATAAGGAGGACATTGAAAGCAATAGCTTTGAGATCACTTTCGTGAAGTCTTTGTCCTAATAATCATTTCATCAAGCATGATCGTGAAAATAAGCATAGGGCAGCAGCTAATTCTCTGCAAGCTAATGCAGAAGAGCAAGTTTCAATCAACTCCGCAACTCACATTGCAGCCGGTTGATCCTCTGGGAGGGACCACAGCCCTTCCATACAATCGGCATCTGAAGGTTCATTCTATCTTTCCTCCTAAAAGTGCATATAGAATGACGAGAAGTTATTCATTATTAGCACATTTAGCACAAAGAACATTAATCTTGTTCTCTATGTGCAAACTTGTCGTTGCAACAGAAATGGAACAAAGCGGGGCAGCAAGCCAGGACTCGCTCTTGCGAAACATTAAGGACGCACAGGACTCACTGAGCCACCTACTATCTACCGGCTTTGGCTCCCCTCTGAGCTCACCTTCCAAGCAGGGCTCCGGTTCAATGAAGCATGTGAGGCGGCACCACAAATCAGCCGGGTTCACCGATGCCCCGACTCAAGAATCCTTGCGCTCCACCCAACATCCTAGAAGAAACCAGAATTTGGGTCTTGGGGTAGAGTTGCCCTCACATGATGCCGCCATGGTGTCGAAGCAATGACGGAGGAAGAAATCAAAGGGTTTATCCGGTGGCGGGTCAACGAGCACACTTAGATCTCAAGGGCAAAGTCCTTCCAATTATGCATCCTTATTGACAGAGCATGGTACAGGACCTACAGGTCCGCGCATGTACAAGGACTAAAGAAATTTCAGAGTCATCTCTGCACAGTTACCGAAGTGAGCGAAGAAGGGAAAAGATGAAAAGTGATTAGTGATTAGTGTACATGCAAATCGTAGGGACATGAACAAAATCTTTCGAAACCAGGTTGTCTCTCTTGTTGAGCTTTTGTTCTAAGGACATTTTCTGCTAAAACTTTGCGTCAGTGGATGATGGATACTTTGGTAGGCTCGCAAATAACCCGAGACCGCTCGAGGGCTCAGATAATGAAAGGCTTTAAACTCAGAGTTGGATCAAGACATTTAGCTCAACTTGAGGGTGCCATGTTCCGACCATTGACAAAAACTAAATGTGTGCGCTTAAGATTTTTGGGAGCAGTACAACAAGCATGGGAGTTGATTTGAAATATCCAATGATTGCTCTTCAAGAATATGTAAAAGGAAAGAGTCCTATTATGGTAGTTACATGAAAAGGAAGAAGTATAAATAAGAAGAATCTTATGTAGGAAGAATACCGGGATGAAATCAATTATGGTGATTGCCCAATTAGAGGAATTCCAATCAATCGGGGAGATTTCTAATTAGAAGGTGATTGCCAATCAATTAGGGAGGATTCCTAATTTGTGTAGAGGTTTACCACTATAAATAGAGAGCTTGGGTGGAGGTTTCTTTTGTCCACCATAAATACTCTAGAGAGATCACAATAGTCTTCAACAATATATAATAAGAAAGAGAAACATCATTATAGTGTTAATTGTAATCATTTGATTATAGAAGAGCAGCTCCTACACCAGCGTCTTGTGATTTTTCCTATACTGGGTTTTCCACATAAAACTTCTGGTCAATCGTTTATCTTGTCTCTTGATTAGTGATTATATTTACATTTTTCTGCAAAGAAACTATCCGCATATTGCGCAATTCTAGCAGTTAAAATTCTGCTGTGATTAGTTGCGATCTGACTTAATTTACAACAAAGGTTGCCCCTGCCCAAATTCAAATCCTGGGGTTCAAAACAGACTAAAGCAACATTCACGACTCCTATCAACAAGTCAGGCAGGGAAACTAGCAAACCCAGTTTTCATGGGAAAGGAACTAATAAAGTAACTTAATGCAAGGAATCGAGGTATCAACTTTAAAAAGAGTTGCTTTCTTATGGATCGCAGTTTGCAGACAAGAAAAGGTGTCCAAATACATACTGCCAGTGAATATGAACAATAACCGACCATCTGCCCACAAAAGATTTCTTCACTCATCGTCTTACCATTACTGTCGTGGGTACACTTCTTTCCAAATAATGATGGAGTGAAATCATATACAAGAAAACCATCATGTGCTCAAACTTTTGCTCGCATCAATTGATTGCAGAAATTTTTAGCAATCACGAAACAACTACTAAGCGAAAAAACAGGATCTAACTCCGAGTTCTTCGCGGCGCTGCTAATCAAAAGTAGAAGTTTTCCTGGGTACTTCTACTGATATAGGTTAGTCTAATATCGAGCTTTTAGCAAACAACATCGATCAAACAGAATAACCCGCAATGTAATGTACTGCTGTGATTCTACTATGTCCAGATATTCAATGTAAGAGAGCAGAGACATACACTGGACCTTCATAGCACATGATGTACTAATAACATATGAAGAAAATTAGCAGTAGGTGCATAAATGTCAGACACTAATATCCGGTTTTCTGTTCAAAATTCCTTTCAATTCAAAAGCCCCGTCAGAACTATGATGCTGCTCACTCAGCACTTACCAACTCAAGGCATTTCATTTGCTACGAGGCGAGATAATCTCAAAAAGAGTCGAACTCTCCTGGATGCCATAACTTGGCAGGTCCCAGTCATCAGCAAGCCTTTTTCCCGCATAAGAAATATGGTGCCATTCGGCTGGCATACTCACCTCCAGCTTATGAAGGAGCTTCTTCTTTACTTCCTTGACCGCGTCGGACCTGCAAACCTGAAGAGCACACAGTCTTACCAATCCAGGTGCACTTGACAAATATCTGAAATGGAGCATAGGGAGACACCAATTGTAAGACCGAGCCATCCACAATGTTGTAACAAGCTAAGGGCTTGTGATCCTAAGGTGCTTCCCCTGATAGACTATATGCAAACTCATGACCTGCGCAGGCATCATTGCTCCTACTATGGCTTTGACATCACGCACAGTGTACCAAAATTTAGCGCCTACTGTGACTCTACGACTGGACATGTCAACAATAACCGACACATCATCTTTGGGATGGAAAACCAAATGAAATGTGGGCTCTTGCAGCAAGTCAACGAAGATTTGTTCGAGAAGATTGTCTCCGTAAAAAAGCTGCTGACTATAATCATCGATTTGTTCCTTGTCCTGAATCAATGCTTTGATATGCTCCACGGTCAAATCTCTCGGAGCTTTCAGGGCCACTTTCTTGGTGATATTCACGTACAGATCCACCTATGGCACCATAAAAACAAATGGGATTCGGAAGACAATCGAATCAACTTTTATAGAATGAACAAAGTCGAAAAAACCTGAGAGAACCGAGAAAGAACCGGGTATCTGTTTTACTCAGCAAGTGCTCGAAAACAGACCTCACAAGTCAATCACAAAGCCTCTGAACTTTTTTCCAAATAAATTTAGCCGCTGGCTCGAAACTAGACATTCACCAAGCAATATCTCAAATGGAACGGCAACACCAAAAAAAAATCCTGATCCACTGATTTTCCAATTTCAACAAGGCGTTTGACCAAAAAGAAGGTACTTTTCCACTCCATTTTCTTGACCTCCCTGGTTTTCCTCCTTCAGACTGACCATGTTCAGAAAATAGGGGAACAACATGACATGTCCTCACTTTTCGTCGAAAGCAAGAAATCTCGAAGCCCCTCGTGAAAACACTAAGAAATCGAGAATCAAGAAACGACGGAACGGACATCAAGACCCCGGAGAGAGAGAGAGAGAACCTCTTCTTGGTCTGAATTTGGAGGCACTGGGAGTGGAAGTTGAGAAGGCGAAGCACTCACCGGAGCAGAATCATCACTTCCTACTCCGTCTATGATCAAATTCTTCGAAATGAACACGATGTCGTCGCTTTCCTCATGTAAAGCTCTTGCCTCCACAACACCATATTCCTCCTCTGATGTCTCGAGTACATGAGATGGGAGGAGCTCCATCCCACCTCCACTGGAAGAGGAGTCAAGAACAAAATGATCCTCCAAAATGCCACCATAAGGACCTTGAGTGTCGGACGATTCAAGACTATAATCGGTAATGATCGTCCGACAAGACGTAGCCGCATTAGAATTTAGACTATTCTCATCAAATCCAAAGATGCGCGGAATCTTGTGAGACATATTGATGGGTTCAGATCCGCTAGTCAACTCGCTACTCTTAATTAAATTTCAAAATCGTCCATTCACTTTTGTTTTTTCTCTTGTTGCAATAAAGGGCACACCAGAGCCGGCCAATCACGGAACGGGATTTTTCACGTGAAGTTGATTAAGACAAAAGATGTACATCGCTCGCATATTATGATGTGCTAGGTTATTATGATGCCTTTCAGAGTATCATGACATGCACCTATTAGCCGTTGGATCATGAATGACAGAAAAAATGTGATCATCGGTTTGGATTAAATATTGGTGATGCAATGCCTAGGAAGCGTAAGGGGCAAAATGCCGTGAGGGTAAAGTAGCTTATACTAGTATGATTGTTCAAATATCCGAATCCAGTGCCCATGGGACACCAGTTAACCAAATTCATGTTATAATTGGACGTTTTCACCCTCCATTTAATCTAAATTGCAATCTTTGTTGATCACTTTCAACATAAAAAGGCTAGCTAGATGCTCCTGATTGATGGAACGAGCTCCTAAGTTCACTTGTTTATGGAACAAGCTCCTAAGTTCACTTGTTTATTACCCTTTATCCTCTGAAGAGTTCACTAGTTTTCCGCACGATAAGTATATCTCAGAAACAGTAGACATATGTTCAAATTTCTCCCAGTTTCTGGCATCCTTTGAACTGACAGCTGATTCGAACCCATTGCTTATCGACGGTCCTGCTCATTCTATGGCTAAGGTCTTGTTGGGTCTGTGATAGCGAGTATGAGATTGTAGAGTGGAAAGAATGGAGAAGACCGCCATAACCGTTAAAGCAGAAGCTGCTTCCTGCCATATATAGAAGGGATACACAAAAAGATGCAACATATTATCACCACATCAATTATCCAGCAAGAGTATACATGCACATATACTCTCAAGTTCCTTCAATTCCAACAGTAGATACACATCCAGAATATGCCTACTCTAGGTACCATATCATCACGAGATCAACCTGGAGTGAGGCGTGACCAAGGGAGAAGAACCGAGGCGTTGTACTAACTTTGGCGATGAAACACCCCCGCCTCTTTGTGTCAAGAGGGTATTTGGATCAAGTGGTAGTTTGTTCTCTAGTGGAGTTAGAGGGACATGGTTCAAGCATTGGATGCTCTTGGCCGGTCTTAAGCACGCAAGATGGTAGCGTAGCTGGTTGTTCCACACAGGAAGCTTGCTTGCCAGCACCATTCCTTCCTTTTCCCTTGGAACTGGGGCGCCAGTTGGATCCTGCATAATTTGAACAAAAGTTAGAAATCTTCTAAGATCCTAGAGTTTGCCGTACATATAAGCTTGTGATATTCTCTGTCTCGCAGTTGATGTTTCAATTCCATTAACACTTGGACACACCCCAACCAATTAATTGGCGATTTGGTCCACCATCCATAAATATAGGTCTCAGGAATTCCAGTCTAAATTATGAGAGATAACAAGCCAGAATCTTAGCAAGGATTTTCACAGGCACATAAAAGACATGGTCCAGAAAAACAGAAATAATATAAGAGCAATCAGAGCCAAAATCAAGTAAAAGGATGATTAAACACCAAAGTGCTGTTGAATTAGACTTATCCATTGAGTCATTATGTCCATCAGAACCAGATAATCATCCACTTATTACGTTCCCCATAGTTCAGCTCTAAATATATTTTGAAGTACTTGACAACTCCACCAAACAAATTTTCATAAAACCAATAGAATGTAGAGAAGACTGTATGACATACCCCAAGCACAAGGAAAGTGAAAGCCTGATTATCTGCTCCAAGATAGATCTCTATGAGCTTCCTTAAATCTGCCAGGGTAACGTCCTTCACGACCTTAAGCGTGGTGATAATGTTCCCAGTGTTTTCCTTCGATGCTTCCCACTTCACACATACCTCTATTTGTTCGTCAGATCCATCGCTAGAAGGATCACAATTCTCCTTTAAATCCAGTGATAGGTCAATAGGTGCCCGGCTTTTGGTCACCTGGATGTCTGCCACTTTCATCTCTTTTGGCTCGGTTGAAAGCACCGGGCTTTGGATTTGTGATATGGATTTTGTGTTCACCTCCGAGAGAATTTGATTGCCAACTGCAGACTCAGGTGTATTCTTCAAAATCTCTTTGGTAAGAGTCTTCCCAAGCGGATCTTCTTTAATCATGATGAAGGGAGTTGTTTGGGGATCCGCATTCTCTGACCCTCTTTTCTCTGTTAGTGGTGTTCCAATTTGTTGGGAAATCTCCCTATAGTTCCCGCACAGTGTGAATATATTTTGAATCCTTAACCTTCTCGAAGAGGCCACATCTTTCTCGTTCGATGGTTCCACTGTATCACTCGAAAGTCCTTGGGGAAAAGTTATCGAGCACACCCTCTTTTCCTCTATCACTCCTTTCTCTACTTCTTCATCCGAAGCCTCTTTATGTCCCTCTTCCTCTTCGACTTCTTCTTCTTCCTCGAAAACTGTGCTCAAGCAGACTCTATCGTTGAACATTGACCCATAAACATCGTATGCAGCTACCTCATTTGAAGTGCTTGTATTTGAATAATTGGGAAGGTCCGAGAGGTTACTGCTTCTATCAAACCGGTTGACTCTGTTGTCCACATATTTCACTTCACGTGCATAACAGTCTTGATCACCCATGTCCAAATCCATAGATTTCACCATTCCAGGGTCCTCATCCGCAAATGATCCCAGCAACCTCTTAGCAAAGCCACTCCATTCACCATCCGTAGCCCCGTTCTCATTGCCTTTCCCGTTCCTCAACTGAGACTCTATTTCCTCTAACCGTCTTCTCAGCATTTCAACTTCCTCTTGCTGTTGCCGTATCCTCTCCTCCATTCTCCTCCTCTCCAATTCTACAAACTCATCAGCCATTCTCTGACATTCAGCTAATTTCTTTTCCAGCTCGGTTTTAAGAACATGTATGCGCTCGTTCACCTTCATGTTGATCTCGTCCTCACTCGTGCCAGATACTTTCCCTTCCACTAGCTGGAGTTTCGTTCTCAGGGATGCGACCTCCTGTTCCTTCTTAAGGAGCTCTTTGTGTGCTTCGTTGCGCTCTTTTTCTCGGAGCTTGTTCTCCATTTGCAGCTTGCAGATGAATTGGTCCATTGCCGCAATCCTTGAGCCCAACATTTCTGCGGCCGAAGAATCTTCAGCTCCAAATCTGTCCTTCACTGGCGTATGTGGGCCACGAACAATACATTTTGCTTTGGCTCCATACTCTAGCGTGGAAATTGTCTTGTGTATCTCCTTTGGGTCTGGGCTTGCACATAGTATCATAAGAATCTTCGATTTGTCATCCTCAAAAGAATCCTAAACAAAAGGAATAATTCAGAATCCATAATATATATAAGACATAAGAAAGAAAACAATCATACTATCAATCGACCGAAACAATATGCTCACCTGCAAAAGCATTGTTAATTTGCTGTCTCTGAAGGGCACATGTGAATCACCATTAGCAATAGATTCAACCACTCTCTTCAGTGCTACATTACCTTGGTTGATCTTTGCAGTCTAAATCAAGAGGAAGAATACTTTAGTAACTTGAAGATACTAGACTAAAAGTTCAAGCTGCAGAGTAAAATTTTGTAGCCTTTCCCTAATAAAATGTACTTAGTACCTGCATTTTGGCCTCAAATCCAACTTGGCCAGCTTGCTCAATGTTTTCAGAACCAGCCATATCAACAAGCATTAGCCGTCCCCCAACAGTAGGCACATCCAAAATAATCTGAACAAAATTCAATCAATAAGTTCACTTTCAACTGTCTCTTGACTCTTATATGTCACTGATAATCCATGTTTAAAAAGATTCATACCATGCAGTGGCTTCGAGAACTTCTCTCATTGCAGAGCGTGCTCTTAACAATCCTCCGCTTCTCCACTTTCTGAATCTCTCTTGAAATCTTCCCAGCTTCATTACCCGAGATAAATGCTGCATTTTTCGCCTTTTTCCCCATCACTTCGAGTCTTACCTGAAGTTGCCAGAAGACACATGCTAAGCTAGGACACAATATGCTGTTGTTAAATCTCGTACATTGTTATGACCGACTCACATCCATCGTATAAAGATTATCATGCTACTTCCAAACTATCAGAAGGACAAAGTCAAATGATTTTAGCACAATAAAAAAAACATTTAGAAGTGAACAGGGGCACCCTTGTTTACCTTTCCTATGTTAAAACTTTTACTTCATAATCCCAGATACTTTTTAGTTCTTATAGAAATCATAAGCAACAGAAAATGGTCTCATTTGCAATCTTTCTACGATTTAAGCTAAATACACCAATTATACTAAATTACCAAACAGCAAACAGCTCAGAAGCACACGGATAGCTGAATGTCTAACATTAAAAACATATAAATTCCTCAAATCACACAGAGAAGAGACACCAAACCCAGAAATGTAAATCCATCAAAAAATCGAAACTTACCTTCGACGAACCACCCTTGGGCCACCCGACCCCGAACCCTCCTCCGTTGCTCGACAACAGATCATAGATCTCCTCATTATAGATCTCCAAAACAGTAACTTGCACGAAAGTTCCAACCCCCAATTGCCCTCCGTTCGCCCCGCCTTCCTCCCCATTCTCTCCCAAAATGTCCTTCAACGACCGGTACACGATCCCCGGCTGCTTCGAGCACCCGAACATCGTGTGGCTCTTCCCCGACCCCGTGGGCCCGTACATCATTATCGTGCACTTCGCCCCCAGCTTCACCCCGTCGATCCTCGACCCCACGAACTTCTTGTAGAACGAGTCGAGATCCTCCTCCTCGGACAGGGACACCCCGTCGAGGCTGAAGTCGCGGTACCCGAACTCCGCGCGGACGCGGACGGTCCGCCCGTCCTGGTTGACCTGCAGGACGGAGGGGGGCCTCTCCTTGCGATCCGGGCAGTCCCGGATCCGGCCGACGACCTCGACGGGGTGATCCCCGGCCGGGGCCTCTTTCTGGGCCGAGCCGGGGTGCGGGGACGGGTGCGCGGATCTGGGTCCATTGAAGTGGAGGCGGTGCTTGGACTGAGGGGTCTTTGAGGCGGTGTGCGGTTGACTGGACTTGGAGGAGGAGGAGGAGGGGGTGGGCGTGGGCGTGGGCGCCATTTAAGGTAGGAAAAACCCAAGAAGAAGAAGAAGGGGAGAGAAAGATCGTGAATTCGGTGGTGTTCTTGCTTTGAATGAATCGTTCAAGGTGCGATCAAAGCGCAGAGAGAGAGAGAGAGAGAGAGAAAGGAAGGTGGAGAAGATGGAAAGAATCGGAGGAGAGAGACGGAGGGATAAGGAAAAGGGGATGGGGGGTGTTTCGGGGGCTGTTCGAAGTGAAAAATGTAGCCGTTACAATTCCTAACGTCTCTTTTCTTCCTTGGCCACGGCCAGTCGGCCACGAGCAAAGAGAGCCTTTTTTTAAGTTTTAGAAGTTCTTTGCTTCAAGAAAAGAAAAAAAAGAGAAAAAAAAGAAGAAAATTTTTAAATTTTTTGTTTGGATCAGTCCACTTCAATTTAGGTCGATTGCGAAGAACTCGTGTTATTTGGATGTTGTAAAATTAAACTGAATTGAATTGAATGTCGTTTATTTTGCTGAAGCCCGATTTGGATTATGTCGTTTGGAACAATAACGGCAACATCAATCAAAACTATTTTGACATGAACATCGATATCCGAGGTTTGAATTTTGGGTATGATGAAAATCACAACTGCTAGACTCAAAAGGAAGATTCATGGGCTTATATTAAAGAATCGATCTCTTTGATACCATGCTCAAATTCAACACTTATGTCAAACACTATCCCAAGTCTTAGAAATCTACAATTTACATTTTCAAACAAAAATCCCCCAATTACGAAGATTAAATTACCGCTCCATCTCGGGTAAACTCAAACCCCACCTCTCCCCCTCCTCTCCCTTCCCCACACAACCAAACAAACCATCACACTCTCTTTCGCTCTTGTTCACTCCTAGCCGCGCCGCTTACCACCTCATCCCAACCCCAACAACACCGCCGCTTCCCCTACCGATGCCGTGTCGCTAGACCTGTTAAACGGGTGGGTCGGGTCGGGTCATAAATGGTTCGATCCAAATTGATCCATTAACCCGTTTATGACCCATTTATTCATAGTGTAAATATCTCGACCCATACCCGACCCGACCCATACCCAACCTATACTCGACCCGACCCATATTGCTAAAACACTTTTATATTTAACCTAATCTAGGAATACTTGTTTCTTATGGTTTTTTTTTAAAATTATACTGCTAAAACATTTTATGCAATACAAAGCTAGTGAAAAAAACTTATAATTTTTTTTAAAATTGAGGTTCTGTTTGTTTTACAAAAAATGCGACATTTCTAAAAAATATTTTCCATAAAGTCATTATCCAAGAAAATAAAAAAAATTAATATTTTTTTATTTTTTAAATCGAATTTTTAATTATTTTTTATTTTTTCTTTTTCCTTTATTTTTGGCCGATCGCCGGCCGCCGTGGCCGGCGACCGACCACAGGCGAGGACAAGCTCGCTGGAGGCCGGCGAAGCTCGTTCTCGCCGATCTGGCGAGGCCGAGGCCTCGCCGGCCTCAGGCGAGGCTCCAGCCTCGCCGGCCTCAGGCGAGGCTCCAGCCTCGCCGATCTGGCGAGACTCGAGCTCGAGCTCGCCGGATCTGGCGAGGTGGAGCCTCGCTCGAGGCCGGCGAAGCTCGAGCTCGCCAGCCTTGGGCGAGGTCGAGTTCGCCCGAGGCCGGCGAGCTCGAGTCTCGCCGGCCTTGGGCGAGGCTCCACCTCGCCAGATTCGGCGAGCTCGAGTCTCGCCAGATCGACGAGGCTGGAGCCTCGCCACAGGTCGGCGAGGCTGGAGCCTCGCCGGGATTGGGTGAGCCTCGAGGTCGCCGGAATTGGGCGAGCTCGAGGCTCGCCAGATCGGAGAGGCTCGAGTCTCGCTCGAGGCCGGCGAGCTCGAGCTTCGCCGGCCTCCGGCGAGGTCGTCCCGCCCCGGTGGCCGATCGCAGTGGCCGACCACCGGCCGGAATAAAAAAAAAAAGAAAAAGAAAGAAGAGAAAAGAAAAAATAAAAGAAAAGGAGAAAAAAAATAATTAAATTTCGATTTTTTTTAAACATTTTTGTAAAAAGGGAGAGAGTGTGTGGATGGATCTAGTACTTAACCCATTTACTAGACTAGTAGATGGGTTGGACAAGGGTTTCAAACTCAACCCATTTAAACCCATTTATCTTTAAGTTTTAAAATTTAAAACCCATTTAAGGTTGACTTTTTAAAATTAAAGTGACCCATATATGACCCATTTATTTTTAAATGGGTCATATATGGGTTTAAGACCCATTTTGACACCTCTACGTGTCGCCCCCGATGCTAAAGCCAACATTGGACAGAGAGTGGCAAGAACAAAGGGACGAGGAGAGATAGAGGGGGTCGTCACATAGAGAACGATGGGGATCGACAGAGGGACAAGCTTCGGTCGAGGGTGGATATCGGTGACGAGGCTGTGGCTCGGCCCGGGATGGTGGGTGGCAACGGCAGCAATGGTCGAGGAGGAAGGCCGAGCTAGTTTAAGGTTTTGGTTAGGTGGGTCTAGAACGATGGAAGGAGTAAAATTGGAAAGGAAAGTGACATCTGTTAGTAGGATTACAATCTAAACGCAACTTGAAATGCCACTCCAAAAATTTCGTTAATTTTCTCAAGTTTCGAAAACCGGAGATTGTATATGATATCCGTGTGCAAATATTAGTATATATATATTTTTTGTTGAAATTTTCTCTATACATTCTAAAGCCAAAGAAAGCAAACCAAAGCATTCTTTCCCTTTCACTATGTTAAGGCGACAAAACTTAGATTATGGTAAGGTAGGGACAACAAAGAAAGGGAGCCGTTGATATTAATGATGAAATTGCTGCCAAAATCTATGTCATCATACCAAAGCTTACTCGAAACCCTACTTCAGCAAAATTGCTTATCAGTAGATCCTATCTTGAATGATTTGCTGGAGATTTTTTATTTGCGGATGCTCATGAATTTGCAGCTGGGTTTTGTCCTTTTCATGATGATCCTTCTCCTTCTTCTGTGTTGTGAATTTTCTCATCGAAGACTCGGTTTAACGTGAACTCGACGGACCCGTTTACATTTTTATCTCGCGAAAGTTTCACGATCCATCATATTTTCACACCCACATAACATTATCACCGGGAAAATTATCCAATCGGTTGTAAATATATTGTGCGGATGCCAATTCAGTCTTAAACTTTTCACTTTTGTCAATTTAATCATAAAACATTCGTGCGAAATTCCTAGGGAAAAGTGTAAAAAAAGTCCTAAACCTTTTATATTAGTGCCAATTTAGTCCTAAACCTTTTGCATTTGTGTTAATTCAGTCATAAACCTTTTTTTTAGTGCCAATTAAGTCATAAATCTTTTGTATTTGTGTCAATTCAGTCATAAACATTTTTGTTTTTGTGCCAATTCAATCATTCCGCCCAATTTTGGCCGGATTTTGCTAATGTGAACTCCGACCGGCCAGTGGCCAGTCACCGGCGCTGACGTGGACAACTTTAATAATATTTTAATTTTTTTTGAATTTTTATTTATTTTTTTATTTTCTCTTTTTTTTCCCCCTCCCCTCTCCCCTTTCTCCGGCTGATCGCCGGACTAGCGACCGACCAAAGGTCGGCGAGGCTTGACCTCGCCGGATTTGGCAAGGTCGTACCTCGCCCAGCCATGGCGAGGCCCGACCTCGCCAGCTCCGGCGAGGTTAGGCCTCGCCAAGCCATGGCGAGGCTCGCCTTCGCCAGTGGCCAGCGAGGGCGAGCCTCGCCGGCGCCGGCCTCTAGCCAGTCGCTAGTCTAACGATCGGCTGGAGTAAGGAGGGAGGGGAGAGGAAAAAATAATAATAATAAATAAATAAAATTTCAAAAAAATATTAAAATATTATTAAATTTGTCTAATTCAGTAAAATTCGGCCAAAATTGACCGGAAGGACTGAATTGACACAAAAAAAAGGTTTATGACTGAATTGGCGCAAATGCAAAAGGTTTAAGACTGAATTGACACCAAAAAAAGATTTAGGACTAATTTGGCACAAATGCAAAAGGTTTAGGACTGAATTGGCACCAAAAAAAGATTTATGACTAAATTGGCACAAATGCAAAAGGTTTAGCACTTTTTTGACACTTTTCCCGAAATTTCGATGTAGCCCTTCTAGTTAATTTTTGCGAGAATCACTGGTGTAACGGTCCAGTCATTCACATCGCCACGTCAGTGATTTTCGATGAAAATTGGCTAGAAGAATAATAATGAAATTTTGCACAAAGATTTAGGATTAAATTAGCAAAATAAAAAATTTAGGATTGAATTATTATCTGTACGATAAGAGTAAGATTGATTGGACAATTTCCTCCATTTTCACCCCTCCTCATTTCCCTAACAGATCATAAAATTCTATAATTTTGCAACTTAACCCTCGGTCTCTAAAAGTTCAGATTTTTGGTCCCAATACTTAGATGTAGGGGTGAGCGGTTCTCGGTCCAGCCCAATCCAACCCAAGAACCGGAAACCGGACCGGGAGAACCGGTTCCTAGTTTCTAGGACCGGGGATCGAGCCGGCTAGTCTTGGGACCCTGGACCGGATCGGACTGTCCGGTTCGGTCCGGTTCCAATGAGACCAATCACTTATTGGTAAAGGCAAAAGGAAAATGGGGAATTTAGATTAGGCTTTCTATTTTTTTCAAAAATTTTAAAAAGTAAATAAATATATATGAAAAAATTAGAAAAAAAAATATATTTATCGGTCCAGTCCGGTCGGTCCGGTTCCCACTCTAGAACTGGGAACCGGACCACCCGGAAACCGATTCAACTTTTAGGAACCAGGAACCGGACCGATATTCTAGAGAACCGGACCAAACCGTTCAGTCCGGTCCAATCTAGGTTTGGACGGTCCATCTTGCTCACTCCTACTTAGATGTGATTTTGGTACATGACTTGTTAATGTCGAACATGAATAGGTGATGAAATGGGTCACATCCTTGCCCATGATAGAGTTCCACAACATACTTGCTAGTCAATGATGCCACCTATTTTTTAACATTTTTTTGGGTGTTTAGTCACGTGAAGTATTGCAACATTAAACACAAGCATTGGTAAACTATAATGCCACAAAATTTAGGATCTTGTAATTGAATCGAATCGCAGTATAATTACTTACAATTCAAACAATTTAAGAATGAAAACCGCTTCAAAATTAGGCCAAATATAAGAATTGTCACGCCCCGTACCTCACGAAGCGGTAACATTCCACGCAAAGGTCGATTTGCTTGTATGCGACGTCCCAGGAAGCGTCGCCGACCCAACGTCCAAACAAAGAGTAAAGCACAAGCGGAAGTAATAAATAATAAACCCTGACTAAATATACATGAGCCAAGGATAACCAAACAAGTAACCAACATAGATGAAAATATACTTGCACTTTACATTGCTATTGAAAACTTTTTTACAAACATCCATACACAACCATGAAAAAGATACAAGTCCACACCTATACGATCAGCATGCCACGGGGTCAAAAAAGGAAGTGGCTAGGGAGGTCAGACTGACTCAAAGAAAGGGCTCCAGTCAAAAAGTTACCAGCCCTCACTACTATCTACGGTTCAGGATAAACCTAGGGTTTCCACTCAGGGTCGGAAGATCCAGTAGTGTCATCCGACGGCTCCTCGGAAGGATTCTCTGAAGACTCGGACGGTTCAGAATCCATATCTTCGGCTTGGGCTCGCTCGTCTTCAGAGTCTTGCTCTAACTCTGGATCTAGGTAGAGATCGTCGTCCACTCCCAGCTCTTCGTCAGATCCTATCTCCACGTCTGACCCTACCTCAGCTACCTCTCCATGGTCTTCATCAGAATCCAGATCCATGTCCTCCAGCTCGTCTTCTTCCTCGGCAACTTGGTCTTGGTCTTCAGCTATCACCTGTGGCTCTTGTGGCTCCCCATTCATAGGCTCATCAACGCCATCTACATTGTAAACATCCTGAGGATTGATCACCTCGCCATCCGCATATATGGGTTCCATCAATCCATTTTGACCGATTGGCGCATCAAAAGTCCTAAGGGGTTGCCCTAGGTTTCCGTCGGCATCTCTTAGGCACCAAGCCACATACTCCTGAGTTTGATGAAAATACTCTCCCACGTTTACAAACACCATGGATGGGTATCTTACATAAGATTCCCCATTTCCTGCAGGGTATGTACTTGTATACTGATGTATCTGTACAGGTATTCCAAAAAGCGGCGGATTCGGCATTCTTATGGCTGGGGGTCTGAAAAAGTGGGTTATTACAACCGTGAGACGAATCTCAATGAGTATAACCCCTAAACCTAGGTTAGGCTAACATGCAATCTCCTGACAGGCAAAACAACATAATACGCAAACAATAACCTGGGCCCTCGGGCCCGAATGGAACATAAGAATTACCCTGCAGGTTAGGCAGTTCATTAAAATTCTCAAGATACGTGCGCGAATACAATGGTCACACGTGCGCCACACTCATGCTCATGTTTACGGTGTTCATTTCGCATGCCGGGTCACGCATTCTATGCATGTGGTGTCAATGTTATGCTATGCTCCCGTTTCAATTCACACTGCACACTGTCTTAATTGTTAATATTTATTACGACTCGAGTCAGCACCATTCCCGGCCCGGTGTGTCTAGCCTGCTTCAAAGTGCATGAGACGCAACACCGATCTGGCCCAGTGTCTCTTGCCTGCTTCAAAGTGCATGAGGCGCAACACTGATCTCCTCACGAACCAGAGTCCGTGTAAAACGCATCAGGATGGTCGTCTTCCGGACGAACTGGGCATTGTCCTGCTTCAAAGTGCATGGGGACGGCATACCCCGCGTAACACGCATCAGGGCGAATTGTGATCACACATACACACACTGCCATTATTATCTGAACCCCGCGTAAAACGCATCAGGGCATAATTAGTGATCACATGCTCATGGCAGGCACGCATTCTCACACAATTTCATTACACGCCTCATTCTCGGCATTCGAAATGCGTGGCCATGCAATGCAGTACAATACACCATGAGCAACAACAATTTCAGGCATCCAATCAAATTCATGCCATCAATTGGCCAATCACACTCCGCATTGATCGGCCACTCAGTCACACGACATGGCATTAGTCAATTCCCACCATTGGGCACAGCAATCAACAAGTCGTTCAGCCCGGGCATACCCGGCAGTCCAGTCACTTAATCCTCAACTAATCCATGCTCGCCCAATAAATCACCAATATTATTTTAGTAATATACCTCACCAAATGGTGCTCTAATTTTTCCCAATATACACCGACAATACTCAACCTAGTCCAGAAAATGCACTATCAGTCCTAATCTGGGTTTAGGAAATACACTCACTTAATTCTAGGCCACGATGACGAGGAATGGCGGCCGATCACTGATGAACAGTGGAACCGGCGGCGGCGTTCCCGACGACGGCGGTACGGATGACGTACGGACACTGTACGGAACCGTACGGGGACACTGTACGGACAGTGACATACGGGGGGATGTACGGACGGGCTGGGGGTCGCGGCGGCAGCAGCTCGGCCGATCAGGCTCCGGTGCGGCGGCGGCGAAGCTCCGGCGGTCCTTTGGCCGGACGGAAAGAGAGAGAGAGAGAGAGAGAGAGAGAGAGAGAGAGAGAGAGAGAGAGAGAGAGAGAGAGAGAGAACGGGGATGAGGGAGAGAGAGAACGGACGGGATGAGGGTGAGACTAGGCTGCGCCGGCGTCCAGCAGCTCCGGCGAACGGCGGCTCCGGCGGTGCTCCGGCGTACGGACGGCGACCAAGAGGAGGACGGGCGGAGGAGGAGGAAACGTGGAGGAGAAGGGGCTGCTGAACGGTGGGACTGGCTGAATGGGGGAGGAGAGAGAGAGAGGGCTGGTCAGACCAGTCAAAAGTATCAGCCCAAAAGTGCCACTTGTCGCCGATCCGGGCCATTTGACCAAAATACCTCTAATCCGACGGCCGACGTTCGTTCCAGCCCAATAATTGATGGGCAAAATGGTCTTTAGCCTCAATAATGTAGCTGATAAGTACTCTTAATTATCCCAAATATTTTCCCAAAAATTCGGAACTGAAAACGACCTAGGGGCAAAACGGTCATTTTTCCGGTCCCGGGGCGAAATTCCAATTTTTGGCTATATCAATCCCAAATGAGTGTGGCCAACATAATATGGCGTCGGAATCGCGAAAATAGCTTCTTAAGCCCTTGAAAATCGACTGCCAAGTTCTGGGAATAAAATAATATTATTTTTTACTTCCGAGCCAAAATTCCAATTTTTGACCGAAACCACTCTAAATGTGCGTGGCCACCCCAAAATGACATCGGCTTCGAAAAATAACCTCATACGGCCTCAAAATCCAAGTCGGTGTCCCGAGGGGCAAAATCGTAATTTTTCACCCCCGGACCGAAATTCTAATTTTCAACCATACTAACTCGAAATATGCGTGGCCAGCATAATATGACGTCAAATTCCCAAAAATAGTCTCTTAAGCCATCGAAAATCAACATCGAAATCCGGGCCCAATTTCGTGATCAAAACTCGCTCAATTTCCAATTTCAGGGTCTTTCACTAATGGGCGGCTGTTTAGAGGTTACGCGTATCGACCTAGGGTTATCCGAGTCATAACGGTCCGATCATTGAGAGAATGAGAAATTATCACTAGTCCTAGAAGTCATGATCGTCCGGTTTAAGTTCAGGACTGGTTGGCCACGTGCACTCTCGGTCATGCAGAATCACCTGCGATCTGATTGTACATCGTTGGCTTTGGCCAAACCAAATCCGTCACCTTTCCTAAGATCGATCCACATTGGTTCATAATATTCTCTCATCATTTCTCGTGATCGGCGTCCGCTTCACGATCGGATTCTTGGTCCACGTACCGCTTTCTAATTAGCCTTACCCTATTGGTTAGTATCCCTAGAGTGATCAGCTCTGGGCGAGACTTACTAAAATGAAATGCGAAATAATGTCAATTTTATTGATCCCGGAATTACATCGAAATTCGGGTTGTTACAAGAATGGCGATCCAAGTTCAACCAAAATGAATGTGAAAGATGATATAAACACGACATTTTCCGCGTTAAAATCCCTCATTTACAATTAATTTTGTTTCTTTTTCAAGCATTTAAACTCTTTTTTCCCCTTCTTTCTTTCCCTAAAAGCATTTGATCTATTGAGTGGATTTATAGCTTGGTCCTTTTTTCTTCGTGGCTTGGATTTTAAAAATATTCTTATCGAAAGCAAAGAGTGTTCAATTTTCGGTATCTAAATTGAAGCAACTTTTTTTTTAATCGTTTGGCAAAATTGCAATTGCAAGTATTTGAATGGTAATTCAACAACTATTAAAAGTACTGTCTTTCTTCACAATGAAGGACTAAACTTGGTTTTTCGTTTGGCATAATTGTAGCCCCACCATGTTGTGATTGTGCTATTAAGTGCTACGACTCATATGTTTGATAATTCACGTTTTAAAGTTACAGCACTTCAAAGGTGTATGTGAGTCGACTTCCTAAAAGCTGCTATGAACTGCCGCGGCTTTGTAAGTCATGCAGTTGTTGAGGCGTTTGCCGAACACCTTTAAAAAATTTACTACTTAAAACATGTATGATCGAAAATACATAAATTACAAAATTTAAAAAACAACTACGAAGTAAGACAACTCAACTTATATTGTATGTTTGGTAGGCACAAAGTTACTAAATAATTTGATCTTTCCATGGTTATTGATCTCACAAAAACAGGGAAAGGCATGTCACATGCATCTACCATATACCGATTAACAATATCGTTCCTCAAAATGTGGTTAGATTTAGGTATAGCGCCACGCATTCATGGAGGATAGCTTTGCTTGCAAACATCGAGCGCAAGTACTCCTACTTATCTACATATTGCTATTTGATAACCCAGTTAATTCCTGTAAATTAGAATATTCAAAACTTGTGTACTCGAGCGAGCTTAGCAACACTAATTAGTTCTGAGTCGGAAAGATTCCATTAACTCAGAAAAAAGTCGCCAAATGCGTACGTCAATTAAGAAAGTGATTACGGGGAAGAAAAGTACCCGAGTAAAAATTCAGAATGTTACCAATTCTGCTCTTTTACTTTAGCACTTGTATTCTCCAATTTCGGTTTTATTACTAATTTATTAATATTTTCTCCTTCTGTTTTGTAATTCAACCAATAGAAAACAGAAAAAGAGAAAAAAAAAAAAAACAGAAAATCTCGGCCCGTAGAAAATTTCCCGGGCCCCTCTCCTTTCCTTTATTTTCCACTTTCGGCCCAACACCTTCCTCTTTTCTCCCCAGTCCTCAGACTCCTGCGAAATTACGGAAAAAGCCCCGAGGCCCACTCGCTCCGTCCGATTCCACGTCACCAAATATTTCAAAAATCGAAAACTCATCCGTTTCCCGCCCAAAAAACCCAAAAAAAATAAAAGAACTGAAAAATAAAATGAAATTCTTTGAAATCTGCATCGATTCTCATCTTCTTCGGGAACCTCCAAAACCCCAACCTCAGCTTTTCCCCTCTCCCTGCGTTCTGCATCAAATGTCCGCGCCGTCGGCTCGCCGGATCAAGGACCGCGGCGGCGCCGGCGCCAAGGACGCCGCTCCCAGGACAGGTAAGCCCCTGACCCCGCTCTCCGGCGCCAGATCGGCCCCCGGGAAGGAGAATTCCGGCACCGGCGCCGGCTCCAAGCCCGGCCCCAGGGCTCCGCTGGCGTCGGCGCAGAAGCCCAAGCCGCGCGCCGTGCCGCCGCGCGTGTCGAGCGAGGGGGCCCGGTGGCCGTCGGTGCCGAGGGGGCGGAGCCCCAGCCCTTTCGGTGGGCGGGTCGGGTCGGACGGGAAGAAGGAGAAGGTGTTGCCTAGGGTTTCGCTGGAGGGGCGGGAGGCGGAGAAGAAGGAGAAGAGAGGGATTAGGGAGGCGGGGGCGAAATCGAGGGAGGAGAGCGGCGGGGGCGGCGGCGGGTATAGGATTTTGAGGGATTTGAAGGATAAGGTGAAGAAGGGCGGGACTTGTGAGCAATCATCGATTGCGAAAGTAGGAGTGAAGGGAAGGAATGTACATAAAATGAATGGAGAAGTGTCCGTTGATTCTGAAAGTTTGGTCAAGTCGAGCGAGGTAGATGCTCAGTTAGATTTGAAGGGTCGCGCTGAAGAGGTGAGCGCTGAAGAGGTTAGTGTTGATCTAAGTGGTCAACCTTTGCATGAACTATCAGTGGATAAGAAATCAGAAGAGGGAACAAATGCTAATTTGGCATCCTCATCTGGTGTTGCCAGTGAAATGACTGGAAATGCGAGTGCGAAATGTTTGAGCAGTTCAGGGGTGGAGAAGGGGATGAGCTCCGAAGCTGTTAATGGTCAAGCGGGTAACAAGTATCAGAGTAGGCTGCATGAAAAGCTTGCTTTTTTAGAAGGTAAGGTTAAGAGGATCGCTTCGGATATTAAGAGGACTAAGGAGATATTGGATTTGAATAACCCAGATGAGTCGAAAGTCATACTTTCAGATATCCAGGAAAAGATTTCAGGGATTGAAAAGGTGATTGGTCATGCAATAGGTGACTCTAATGGTAAGATGGCTGCTGTAAAGAACACTGCAAATGCTGTCCTTGAGAGTGATAAATCGGTCGGCGAGATTCAGGTTGAGAAGAAGAGTAGCTCAAAATGTTCAGTTAAAGTTTTGAATAGTGAGGAATTAGAAGCTCGACTTTTTCCTCATCACAAGCTGCTAAAAAGTAGAACCTCTGTGAAGGCAGCGATAGCAAGCACACGGTCATCAAGTGAAGCAGGAGTGCTTGGGATGAATACTTCTGAGGCTAATTCTATGTCAAAGGTGGAAGAGAAATTGAACCCTGATGACAACCCGATAGCTTTGGAGTTTTTGGCTTCATTGGATGAGGAGCAATCTATGATCACCATCAGGGATCAGAAGTCTGACATGGAGATCTGTGGGGTTCAAGAGATGGATGGTGTTGCAACTTCAGCAGTAGAAGAGAAATTTGTTGACGGGAAGGCCGAACCGGAGATAATTCTTACGGCTGATGAAAAGCTTGATGAATTTGATGATCAGGAGAACAGTCAGAGGCTTATAATTGGAGAGGAGAATGAAGACACTTATGCTTATCAACTGCATGAGATCGGCAGCAAGGCCTCCACTGGAGGTTGGTTTGTGTCAGAGGGAGAGGCAGTTCTCCTTGCTCATGATGATGGCTCATGTTCCTACTATGATATTACCAATTCGGAGGTATGTTATTCGCTTTGCTCTCATGATAATTTAGCTGAGAGTTTATGCCTCATTGCCACAATGTCCTGAGGAGCATGTTTACGTGTGTTTCAAATGTTAGATGTTGGGATTACACACTCCAGAGAAGCGTATGTCGCTAAGTGAGCTTTTGTCAATATGCATTCACTACTACTTGGGTGTCAAACCTTGTTAATTGACTAATAATCTTTACACTTGGTGTGCTTTTGCATTTTTAGTGATAAAAAACTGTACTCATATATTTGAATTTACTTATAGGCAAGGTGACTGTTTCCCTTTTAGTAAGTTCCATATACTTGAATTTACTTATAGAGCAAGGTGACTGTCGAGTGAATTTCTTCTTAAATTTGTGTTGGCTTTTATTATTGGGTCTTTGGTTGGTCATTCTTGAATAACAGCTGGTTGCATTCTTTCATGATGTCTATAGTTCACTGGTAGTTAATCAACTGTGCATGAGGAAGAAAAGATGAAATTAATGCTGGCTGCATTTAATCAGTGGTAAAGATAGTGCCACAATAAGCAACTATGACTACCAGGAACTTCATCATTTGAGGATTAACTATATCAAGAGATATGCGGCTGTTTTATTTTACTTCGTTTATTGAAATAAATGAAGGTCTCACCATAGGTTGTGAAGATTTCTTTATCATTAGAGATCATTTTTTGTGAAAATTGCATGCTCAATCCCCTTAACCTGGCAAAAGAGGCTCATTCATCCATGAGTACCATCATTGTTGACAAGTGTCAACCGCAGGATATAAATGGGATCTGGTGGAAAGAAAACAGAAAATAGATCTAATGTGCCTCTAATGGTTTGAGATTTTGCAGGAGAAAGCTGTATACAAGCCCTCCATGGCAATCTCACCTAACATATGGAGGGATTGTTGGATTATCCGTGCTCCTGGTGCAGATGGGTGTTCAGGGAGGTATGTTGTTGCAGCCTCTGCTGGAAATATGATGGATGCGGGGTTTTGCTCCTGGGATTTCTACACCAAAGATGTTCGAGCTTGCCATGTTGAGGAAGGTGGTGCTGTAACTTCTTCGAGAACAGTACTTGGCCCTTTACACAGTGACACTTTGTATAGAAGAAGTGCTCTGTCTAGTATTATGGTCCCAGAAAATCAGCTATGGTGGTATAAGCCATGTGGACCTTTAATTATCTCAACAGCCACCTGCCAGAAGGGTGTCCGAGTCTATGATATCCGGGATGGAGAGCAAATTATGAAATGGGAGGTGCAGAAACCTGTGTTAGCAATGGACTATTCGAGTCCTTTGCAATGGAGAAACAGAGGGAAAGTTGTTATAGCCGAAGCTGAGACAATTTCTCTATGGGATGTGAATTCTCCTAACGCGCAACCATTACTTTCTGTGCCTTCCTCTGGACGAAAAATATCAGCCCTTCACATTAACAACACTGATGCTGAAATTGGTGGAGGGGTTCGACAAAGGTAAATGCTCCTAGACAATTTAAGTCTCTATCCCTGTTAACAATATCCTAAATGTAGTTATTCTTGTGCAAGTTGACTGGATTTTCGTATCATCTACATCGGCACCTCTTCATACTGACTGCACTGCATCTCTCTTCCTGATTTTTGTGTTGCTTTTCTGCTATAGCTGTAATATTTGTTTGAAATAAAGGATGCATGATTCTGGTATTTGATACTATCTATGAATCCCCATTTGAAGGTTTTCATTCCATAGTCTCTTACGACTTTCCGTGTCTTGAGTGCAGAGTCAGTTCATCGGAAGCTGAGGGCAATGATGGCATATACTGCAGCGCCGATTCAATTAATATCATGGACTTCCGCCATCCATCTGGCGTGGGACTCAAGATACAAAAGCTCGGGATCAGCGTGCAGTCAGTCTTCTCTCGTGGTGATTCTATTTTTCTGGGCTGCACAAGCCTAAAATCGGTAGGAAGGAAACTGAGCTGCATACAGGTGCAACAGTTCTCCTTGCGCAAACAAGGCCTATTCAGCACTTATACTTTGCCAGAGTCAAACTTACACTCCGATCACGTGGCAATAACTCAAGTTTGGGGCAACTCCAACCTGGTCGTGGGGGTAAGTGGGCAAGGACTGTTTGTGTTTGATGCTGAGAAGGATGAAGCATTGCACACTCTTGGGGGGGGAAGCACACAAAATGTCAGAGAAGTCATCGGTCCAGATGACTTGTACTCGCCTTCTTTCGACCATCTGTCCTCACGTGCTCTCCTTATATCGAGAGATCGCCCGGCATTGTGGAGGCACTTGTCTTAGATATGACAAACAGTTTGTGCCTTGGTGGCCAGGTTTCGGAAAGAACTGCATGCATGGAGGATCTTCTTCCTTGTTCTTGCCAATGTAAGTGAAGGGCTGTCTTATTATTATGATCTGCCCATATGGTGCCCTTCATTTTCTGCTTCTGGATAAAAGGTCTGTTATGACTTAATGTAATGTTCTTATTTATCATAACAGGAACCTATCCTGTAGACAACTATAAATAGAATTTCGATTATTACAGTAGAACATGCACATTTAACTGGTAATTGTAAATCGAGTACAATGTTAGCCGGGCACCAGAAAAGCAAAAGAGGAACACACAGATGCAGGGTCGGTCAGACACTTCACTGTTATGGAGCTTACGTTCTGTTCTAGCCTCCATGTTGGTTTAGATCATTCTCAGCCAACCATGCGGAGTACTTATCCTCTTGCTTTCATTCGATAAAAATAATAAGAGCGAGATGGTAATATGAGTATCTAATTGATGATTTTACCCATCAAAGAATGAAATAAAAATGAGCATCTAATCAGAGGATGAAATTTAAAGGTAAGTAAGCAAGAGACGATGCTTCAATAAGTCAGCTGTCAAGTTTCTTCTTCTATCGCAGACTGTTTGATCCATCTGTACATTTAAACCCGTCTCTCCAGATCCATCGATTCCATGTTTCCATGGTAACATTCTTGTATCTGCTTTTGTACTTGATGCAGCTATGGTTACCTCGGCTTTCGATTGATCTCTCGCCATGTAAGGAAATAACTTCAGAAAATTTTGACACTGGCATCAGTTGCGGAAGTTGAAAGTGTTTAATTACTTTGTTGAGTATTCCTGTTGTGTACACTTTTGTCCCAATCGTTTTGTTTAATTAGCATGTCTTAATAATCATCCGAGAATTGAGCATGGTTTAACGAAAGTGCAAACAATCAAAGTATCCCTAAACCGAAGTAGCAATTTTGTGCAAAGAAATTGGACAACTAGCTAGAAATGCCTCAATCTTTTTGATCATCAAAGATGAGAAGGGAAAGATTAGGGGATGAGATGTCCTTCTTTCTTGACTTTAGGGATCGTCCTTCTTTGGTCTAATTAAGAGCACGTTGGGCAATGAAAGGCTTCGGTGGTTAGACCCGCGACAATCCCGATCATGACAAGAAGATGCTTAGTAAGTGCACCTTTCTTGTGCGTCTCAATGATCTCCAAAGTAAAAATGCTTGTATTTATGTCTATGAAGATAGGGGACTTGAGGAATTCTTTAATCAAATGATACTCTCGACGACGGAAGATAGGGGACAGGACGTACTTCTTTCGTGAATTGAGGGATCGTCCTTCTTCGGTCTAATTAAGAGCATGATGGGGACTTTTGACAGATGTTGGGAGATGAAAGGCTTCGGTGGTTAGACCCGCAATAATCACGATGATGACAAGAAGATACTAAGTACGTGCACCTTTAATGTGCGTCTCAATAGTCTTCAGATTAAAATTACTTTTATATATGTCTAAGAAGTGTTGAATATTGTTTTCGGGGTTACTAAGTGGGGATCAATTGTTGTTTAGAGCATACTAGAAAGGCTAGAAAGGCGAGGAAAGATATTTTAAATATAAGGATATTCTTCAAACTTATACTTAACCTAAAATTATCCATAAGCCTGTGGCAAAGTACATGTTAACATGACTAATTTTGACAAATTGGGAGATGTAGTGGTGCATCGAAATAGCTAGTTGGATGTTTTTACCTATTTCGACAAGTTAACAAGGAGGAACTAAGTCCTAAAAATTCGGTGAGACAAGCTCATAGGTTTGAGGGACAAAGGTGAAGTGCATATAAAGGTCCAAAGCATGTCGGGCTTGAATTGTCTCGAGAAGCACTTTTTTTTTTCTTATATTACTTCTTTAAATGACGAGACACAATGATTATTATTATTACATTAAGATATTAGACCGTTCTATTTTTCGTGTGTTTACTTTGATAGAGTCTGAGAGGGCTAAATTGTATGGCGGGAAGTGATTCTTAGCCAACGGCAACTCCATCTTCCATTACTTTTCCTTAACGATTAGTGGAAATGCAAATGCTAATCTGGGTATTAGCATCTGGCTTTACGACAAGGATAGCTCATATTGCACTGTCCTTCCATCATTGATTCAAATCATTTCTTGCTCTGGACAGCAACGTGTTGCATGATCACTTTCAATTCTGAACTTAGGTGGAGGTCCATCCTTTTTCACTTTAATAACCGAATTCGATATGCAGGCCCAATAATAAAATCATTGGTACAACTCATTTAATGTATGGATGGCACGCCACCGAATGTGGAAATCTTTTGAAGTTAAGTACTTTACGGCATTTATTTCGTGTCATTTTAGGTAACCATCGCCGTACATATTCATCGATCAAAGTGCACTTGAGACGAAACTAAAAAGTATCGTGAGGGCATCAACAAAAATAGATTAAATGAGCATTTTCGGGTGGACATGCGTCACTCTCTCAATCCCTCATTTCCTTGTTTTCTTCGTTTTTTATATTCGGAATAAGAATTTAATTACTTTTATTGATGAAATTACAAGTTGCACTTTATACTGTTCACATCTATGTTTATTTCCATCTTCATTGTAGAATATTCACATTTCCTTTCTTTAATAAAGGAGTTCTCTAGAAAAGGTTGTTTGAAGTTATTTCAATTTTCACCATTCATGTAGTTTTGCGACTCTCTTTTAAGGAGTTTTCTCGAGTTTATTGCATAAAGTGACTTGTATGCTTGGCTTAGTTTTTGTATCAAACCAAAATATTTACTTACCATAGGGAAGAGTATATTTAAATGCCAAAGTATTATAGGGAATTCGAAATGCATTACATATAATAATTAGTTGTCTTCTAAAATATGAAGTGTTTGATATAAGAATAAAAATTCAATACCGTTCATATGATTAATTTGCACTTGAGAAATTAAATAACGAATTAATTTAGAACTTAATTGTCGACAAAATTTGTTGTATTGAAAAGGTGTAACGAGATTGCTTACCCTTCCTCACGTGTAATCGACCGTTCGAGCTCTAAACTATACATTTTCGGGCAAGTATGCATATAACTTTCATTGCAACCTAAGTGATTCTCGGTGACTTTCTATTAATACCTGGGACTATGTCTCCTATCAACTTAGAGTGCGTTTGTTTAGTGGAAAAATGAATGATTTAAAAAATACTTTCCTAAAATTAATCGCTTGAATCATTTACAAAAATGAATGAATGAAATAATATTTTCATTGTCTATGATATTGATTAGACATAAATTTGTTGTCAATAATGAAAACATTACTCATTGGTTAATTATTTCAAGTGATACAAACGATCATTTTTTAGAAAATATTTTCCAAGTCATTCATTTTTCGAGAAATAAACGGAATCTTAGTTATTGGCCATTTTTTTAATCGTTCTCCAATATTCTTCGTTGTATTTTTATCTATTTCCCTAAAAAAATCTTTTTTATATATTGAATTGTTACTCTCATAGTGTGCTTCCCCCATATGCCAACTTTTATTGCACGAAATAAAAAAAAAACTTTTTGACTATTATGTCTACGGAGCACTTGAAGTTGTGCTTACGTTCATGTATTTCTACTAATTGGTTTACTCTAAAGTTAACTAAAGATACATAAAAGCAATAAAAGAATGTTCACCATTTCGGAGTTTTTACACTAATAAGACCCAAAATTTGAAAATAATCAATAAGAATGTTTAAGAGATTCTATCTGGGAACTCATTTTAGTCTCTGCTTGTTTCGCGAAAAATCAATTATTTTAAAAAAATTTCCTTAAAATGATCGCCCGTATCATTTATAAAAATTCATAAGCGAAAAATATATATATTCATTGTCCATGAAAATATTTGGACATAAATTATTTTTGATAATAAAAATATTTTTCATTGACTATATTTCACATGATGACAAACGATTATTTACGAAAAAATATTTTTCGTTGTATTTATTTTACACGAAATAATTATCGCCTTAAGTCCTGTTAAAGTCGAGAAGGGATTGAAACCAATTGATCTCCCCTCACTCCCATCACCATAAATTGGTGGTTACTGCTACTCTGTCATGTACCCCACTCAAGATCCTGTTTAGTCTATTTATAATATTTGTGAATAAGATCCTTTTCGAAACATCTAATGTTAATCTCGGGATTGCATTGAGTTATTAGCTGCACAAACATACTATAGACATTCAAGCACTTAAAAGTAAGAAACTCGAAATTCATTTTAGATCGATGGTCCAATTCGATTTGATCTTGTCTACTTTGAGCCCAATTTGGATTCATTTCATTTCAAATTCATCATATTAAATCGCAAACCAAATCATATGGATTGATGTTCACTCCTATTCTCATCTATTTTTCTTTTCGTCTTGGCAGCCTCTATTAACACCGGATGGCAATTATACCGGGCAAGAAAGAATATATATTATCATTGTTTTATAAAA
Organism: Syzygium oleosum; assembly: GCF_021117445.2. Lineage (NCBI taxonomy): Eukaryota > Viridiplantae > Streptophyta > Magnoliopsida > Myrtales > Myrtaceae > Syzygium > Syzygium oleosum. The sequence goes on from NW_026607485.1 coordinate 12,071,924, forward strand.
ATGAACTTGAAAAAACGAATTTATCATAATAAATTCTAAAATAATGTTATATGGGTTTAAACAAATCATATTATGATCGAGAAAATCTTTTTATGAAAAATATCGTACATAATAATTGACTGTTGTCTCTATTGTGCTACTAAGGAACTCAAGAGAATATTGTATTTATACGTATAAGTATGATATCATATCATCAAATTGTTGGTACATAATTGTTAATTTGAATATTGAAATAAGCAAAAGATTAAAATGCTTTTACCCAAATAAAGTATGTGTATAATGAATTACACAAGGATGACTACAACTTTTTGTGAGTCCATGAATGTGTGGGAGAATATGTGGAAGCCTGCGTTGATACTGATGAAAATTATATGGTGTGAGATATGACCGAATATATGTATCGTTATTTTCCTTGGAAAACATGAAAAAAAAATTCCGGCTTTGTTATAATAGAATCTAAAATGACGTCATCACTGATCTAAATAAATTATATCTATACACTTTTATACAAAACAAAGATGGCCTCCTACTCTTAAGGCAAACACAATCCTTCTTTTCTTACCCTAAATCTCCTCAATTAGGTATTTGATGAAAATTATGTGCCGACACCAATAACTCTATTTTATCTGTCACGTATGTAAATTTTAGTATTTGATTCTTTTCTATTTTATAAACTCTTATAGAAACAAAAAATACAAATCTTGGAGAATTTTCTCTTTCCACATATATGTACAATGTCTTCATATTGTGTCAATAAATTTTTTAATCACTAGCTTATTTCGCAATAAGATGATTTTGAAATTTATAAGTGTCAATATATACTTCTGTGCAAACACTCTACGTTTGTGCATGTTTGTTAGTTATAATTAAGTAAAGCTTTAAAAAAGTACGATTTATTACATCAAAAGATTTTATAAAGGTTTCATTGCTAAAAATTGACATAGATGTGAATCATCTATAAAAGTTTCACCGCCGCCATGGTGCTATTTAGGAGGAAATCGGAAGACTATTATGTTTATTTGCATATATGATAATACATCATCATGACAAAATGATGCTAAGTACGTGCACCTTTCACATGTGTCTCGATCATCTCCAAATTAAAAATGCTTTTTGTGTATGTCTAAGAAGTGTCAAATATTTGGATAATTGTCAAAAAAAGGTCCTAAACCTATTATACGGCAGTCAATTTAGTCCAAAACTTTTTAATTATGCCAATAAACCTTTACGATTTGCCAATTTTATCCTAAATATTTTAATTGTGTCAAATTGGTCCTAAACCTTTTGATAGTGCAAATTAACCTATATATAAAGATCCAACATAGTGCAAGTACAATCAAAGTATCCCTAAATCGAAGTAGCAATTTTGCGCAAAAAATATTGGACAACTAGCTAAAAATGCTACAATCTTTTCGATCATCAAAGATGAAAAGTGAAAGATAAGGGCAGGTACTTAAGGAATTTTTTAATCAAATGATACACTTGATCAAGGAATATAGGGGATAAGACATACTTCTTTCTTGACTTGAGGGATCATCCTTCTTTGGTCTAATTATGAGCATGATGAGGACTTTTGACAGATGTTGGGAGATGAGAGGCTTTGGTGGTTAGACTCGCAACAATCGCGATCATGACATGACAATGCTAAGTATGTGCACCTTTTACATGCGTCCCAATAGTCTCCAGATTAAAATTGCTTTTATGTATGTCTAAGAAGTGTCGAATATTGTTTTCAGGGTTACTAAGTGGGAATCAATTGTTGTTCAGAGCGTACTAGAAAGGTGAGGGAAAGATATTTCAAATATAAGGATATTCTTCAAACATATGCTTAACCTAAAATTATTCATAAGCCTGTGGCAAAACACATGTTAACATAACTAATTTTGACAAATTGGGAGATGTGGGGGTGCATCTAAATAGCTAGTCGGATGATTTTTACCTGTTTCAACAAGTGACAAAGGAGGAACTAAGTCCTAAAAATTCGGTGAGACTAGCTCATAGGTTTGAGGGACAAAGGTGAAGTGCATATAAAGGTCCAAAGCATGTCGGGCCTAAGTTGTCTCGAGAAGAACTTTTTTTTTTCTTATTTTACTTCCTTAAATGATCGTGCCCGTTTAGAAGTCAACCGTTTGGAGTATGCCATAACGATATCAAATCACGAGACATAATGGTTATCATTATTACATTAAGATATTAGACCGTTCCATTTTTCATGTGTTTACTTTGATAGAGTTTGAGAGGGCTAAATTGTATGTCGGGAAGTGATTCTTAGCCAACAAAAACTCCATCTTCCATTACTTTTCCTTAACGATTAGTGGAAATGCAAATGCTAATCTGGGTATTAGCATCTGGCTTCACGACAAGGATAGCCCATATTGCACTGTCCTTCCATCATTGACTCAAATCATTTCTTGCTCTGGACAGCAATGTGTTTGATGATCACTTTCAATTCTGAACTTAGGTGGAGGTCCATCCTTTTTTACTTTAATGACCGAATTCAATATGCAGGCCCAATAATAAAATCATTGGTACTCCTCATTTAATGTATGGATGGCATACCACGGAACGTGGGAATTTATTTGGAGCTAAGTACTCCTCTATCTTTGCGGCATTCATTTCGCGTCATTTTAAGTAATCATCACCGTACACGTTCATTGATCGAACTACACTTGAGACGAAGCTAAAAAGTATCGCGAGGGCATCTACAAAAAATAGATGAAATGAGGTTTTTGGGGTGTACACGCATCTCTCTCTTAATCCCTAATTTCATTGTTTTCGTCATTTTATATTCGGAATAAGAATTTAATTGCTTTTATCGACAAAATTACAAGTTACGCTTTATGCTGTTCAAATCTATGTTTATTTCCATCTTCATTGTAGAATATTCACATTTCTTTTCCTTAATAATGGAGTTCTCTAGAAAAGGTTGTTTGAAGTTATTTCAATTTTTGCCATTCATGTAGCTTTGCGACTCCCTTTTAAGTGCGTTTTCTCGACTTTATTGCATAAAGTAACTTGTATGCTTGGCTTAGATTTACTATTAAACCAAAAAATTTACTTACCATAGGGGAGAGTATATTTAAATGCCGAGATATTATAGGGAATTTGAAATCCAGTTACATATACTAATTACCTGTCTTCTAAAATATGAAGTGCTTGATATAAAAATAAAAAATCAATATCGTACATATGAATAATTCGTGATTGAGAAATTTAATGACGAATAAATGTAGAACTTAATTGTCAACGGAATATGCGGCACTAAAAAGGCGTAATGAGATTGCTCACCCTTCCTCACATGTAATCGACTGTTTGAGCTCTAAACTATAGATTTTTTTTTGGGAGGGGGGGGGGGGCAATTCCAAAAAAGTCTTAAATCTATTTAACTGTGTCAATTCAGTCCTAAACCTTTTTTTTTTGCCAATTCAATCTTAAACCTTTTGCATTTATGTCAATTTAGTTCATCTGGCAAATTTTGGCTGGTCAGCGTTAATGTGGACGCCAACCGACACTGACGTGAATAATTTTAAATAATATATTAATATTTTTTGAATTTTTTATTTATGTTTTTCTTTTTTTTCTCTTTCTTTTTGTTTCTTTCCTTCTTCCCATGGTTAGTCGTTGGACCTCTGCGACCGGCTAGAGGCTAAGGCCGGCGAGGTTGACCTTGCCCTCGCCATGGTTGGGCGAGCTCAACCTCGCCCAACGACGGGGAGGTTGAGCCTCGCCATATTTGGGCGTTGCTCTTCGCCCACGATAGCAAGGGCGAGGACGAGCTCAACCTCATCCAGCCATGGCGAGGCTCAACCTCTCTGGCCCTAGACTCTGGCTGGTTGCTGGACCTCGACAATTGGCCAGAGGAAGAAGGAAAGAAAAAAAATAGAAAGAAAAGAAAATAGGGAAGAATAAATAAAAAATTTGAAAAAATATTAAAATATTATTAAAAATTATACATATCAGCGCTTGTTACGCCATATAGAACAGCTGGCATCCATATTAGTGCTAGCTGGCCAAAATTGGCTTTTTGGACTAAATTATCACAAATACAAAAAGGTTTAAGACTGAATTGGCAAAAAAAAAGTTTAGGACTGAATTAGTACAATTGCAATAGGATTATGACTTTTTTGGGTAATTTTCCTGATTTTTAGGCATGTATGCATAAGTGATTCGGTGACTTTCTATTAATACCTAGGGCTATGTCTCCGATCACCTCAGTTATTTTAAAAAAATATTTCAAAAAATGATCGAACATATCACTTATAAAAATCAATGAGCAAAAACTATGTTCATTGTTCACGAAAATGTTTGGACATAAATTTTTTTTATAATAAAAATATTTTTTATCAACTAATTATTTCTAAGGATGACAAACAATCATTTATGGAAAAATATTTTTAATTTTATTTATTTTGGAAAATATATCGCCTTAAGTCCTTCTAAAGTCGAGAAGGGATTGAAACCGATTGATCTCCATTCACTCCCATCACCACAAATTGGTGGTTATTGCTACTCTGTCACGTACCCCACTCATGATCCTGTTTATCTATTTATAATATTTGGGAATAAGATCCTTTTCAAAACACCTAATGCGAGTGTTGACTAATCTCGGGATTGCATTGAGTTATTAGCTACATGGACATGCTACGGACATTCAAGCACTTAAAAAGTAAAAAGCACGAAACAAGAAAAAGATTAAAGCACTTTTACCCAAATATAGAACGTTGTGTAATATTGAGTATAAATCATGTCATTATACAAGGATGACTACAAATTTTCGTGAGTCCATGAATGTGTGGGAGAATATGTGGAATCCTATGTTGATACTGAAAAAAATTATGGTGCGAGATACGACAGAATATATATCGTTATTTTTCTTAAAGAAAATTGTAAAAAATTCCGGTTTTCTTATAATAGAATCTAAAATGACGTCATCACGGATTTAAATAAATTATATGTATATTTTATACAAAACAAAGATGACCTCCTACTCTTAAGGCAAACACAATTCTTTATTTCTTACCCAAAATAGGGAAAACACCACCAAAAACTCTAAACTATGCAACTTGTGACAAATTTACCCTGAACTTTTTTTTGTGACACAAAAATCTTAAACTATACCACTTGTGACACATTTACTCCACAATACTTTGGCCAAAGGGCGTTTTCGTCTCTTTCCTTTTTTTGTTTTTTTTTCCCCTTTTTTTTTTTGTTTCTTCTCTCGACGGAGGGAAGCCGGCAAGGGCGGCCCTTGCCGGCGTTGGGGTTGGGTGAGGGCTGCCCTCACCGGATTTGGCGAGGACAACCCTCGCAAGTGTCAGGCGAGGACAGCCCTCGCCCAACCCCAATGCCGGTGAGGGCCGCCCTCGCCGACTTCCCTCCACCGTGGCCGATGGAGGAAAGAGAGAAGAAAGAAAAAAAAACATAAAAAGGAAAAAGATGAAAATGCCCTTGGGCCAAAGTATTGTGGGGTAAATGTGTCACAAGTGGTATAGTTTATAGTTTTTCGTGTCACAAAAAAAAGTTCAGGATAAATTTATCACAAGTGGCATAGTTTGGGGTTTTTTGTGATATTTTCCCCTCCAAAATATTCTCAATTAGGTATTTGATGAAAATTCTGTGCGTACATCAATAATTCTATTTTATCTCTTATGTATGTCAATTTTAATATTTGAATCTTTTCTATCTTATATACTCTTACAGAAACAAAAATTTCAAATCTTGGAGCATTTTTTCTTTCCACATATATGTGCAATTTCTTCATATCGTGTCAATAATTCTTTAATCACTAGTTTATTTCACAATAATATGATTTCGAAATTTATAAGTGTCAATACTTCTATGCAAACACGCAACTATGTGCATGTTTGTTAGTTATAATTAAGTAAAGCTTCCATATTAAAAAAGTACGATTTATTACATCAAAATATTTTATAAAGTTTTCATTGCTAATAATTAACATAGATGTGAATCATCTATAAAAGTTTCACTGCCGCTGTGGTGCTATTTAGAAGGAAATCAGAAGAGAATATTCATAGCTTTCATGCACACCGAGTTGTTTCTATATGAGTTAGGATTCAAAACTAAGTTTGTTAAGGCATTGTTTTACTCAGACAATACACATAATATGTTTGACGAAATGTCACTTAGTAGTTCTTGAAATGTAATGGCCGGATCCATGAAACCACCTAGGTGGTCTGGTTCCTGGGTGGGTCCTAGAACTAATAGGCGTTGCTCAATTTCCAGTTTGTGGAACCAGCCCCATGCAGTGCGTATATTTATGCATGAAAAGCCTTTAATTATGAAAGGAAGGGTGCTTTTTTTTTAAGTGCATAAATGTGGAGGAGATGTAAATTTCACCGAAAATCACATATGCATGTGTATAACATCAAAGCACTTTTCCTCTAGCCACTTGTGGGGTTATTAGAAGCGCGTAACAGAAATCCAATAGCTTTATCCGGAAAGATTGCCAAGAAGGAGCTTAAGTCCGAACTCGTTAACATATGTAGTTGGTCCCACCAGACCAACTCTTCAACGTGGAACTTTTTATAGCGCAACTCACGCGTGCATTTCAATACCAGTCACGGTAATAGGGCTCGTTCTACCTTGGACCGACGTGTAAGAGTTTTATTTGATGTGGACTACATTAATTGAGATTGTAATTTTCCGTTTTACGGAATTGGTCTTAAAAAGTAAGATATAAAGATTCTTAATTAGTCTAAAATGTAACTAACTAGTGTGGGCCGAGTAAAGCCCGACCTGTGATGAGAGGGTCTGTGGCTGAAAACTCTATAATGCTCAAGTCTCTCTTTTAATTCTGATGCACAAACATCCTCATATAAGGAACAGTTACAGAAGGTGAGAGACAGTTTCATTGAGCGAGTGATACAAAAGGTAATAGAGAAGAGAAGCACTTGCATATCGTCGCTATTCTGAATCAATAATAATGAATTTCAAATCAGGTTCGCAAATCCTTTTATTTTTTATTACTATATTTTAGATTTTAACTGTGAGGATCTTGAAGTGCCCTTTTCGCGACTGACACGACCAGTCATGAATGTGGCACCGAGCGACGACCCCTCGGGAGTACAAATCCCAACAATGGGTAACGTCCAAAAGTGAAAGGACAACGAGGTGGAAAGGGCCATTAGAAGTAACCTAGAAATGGAAAAAAGATCAAACCTACCACGATGACTCGGGAACCATGAAGACTGGCCTTTTCCGTTTCTCCACAATAAATTGACGGGGGTGGTTGGTAGTTTCTATAACTCCTTCGTACCGTGATGTTTATCGATACGTCCACGTAGCCCAGCTCTAAAGTTACACAACTGGGAAACCAAATGGGTCCTCTGTGAACTCTCTCTTTCTATTGTGTGTGGGAAAGTGAAAGAAAGTTCTATTATCTCAAAAGGGTGTTCACATTGCTTGGCCAAGAGCACAAAAAATTTGGTGGTTATGATAAATCATGGGTTGGAAAATAAGAAATTTCCTTCTCCAGTGGGCCATTCACACAAGTGGTTGTTGTGTTTGCCACGTACGCATTTCACAATTTTAAGGATGGATAGCAAAAAACCAAAATCACAATAATAATAGTAATTGAGTGGCGGTGTTAGAATAGAACCGGGTTTAGATCCGATTTATTTCATGAGCTTCACACCTCGTTCGTCCCATTCGATGTGTTGTTCCTAATTTGACTTGCATGTGAGAAAAGTATTAGGTATCTCAGCTTGTTTTCCTGATGCATACGCACTTTATATTTGTATATGCGGTCTCCCTCTATCTATTAATTCAAATTGTTGGATTGAACATGCTAAGCATTCTTTTTCCGTGTAAAATCGAGGGTAGTAATCAAGCCTCAATCTATCAACCAAGTGACATTGAGTTCAAAAAAGAATACCGACGATTTTGAATTATTCTTTTTTGTGTGACAATGATACCATAAAAGAATACTACTCGGAAGAGATCCATAACATGGGAGGTTGGCACTCTACTTGCTATCACCCTGTGAGAGAGAGAGAGAGAGAGAGAGAGAGAGAGAGAGAGAGAGAGAGAGAGAGAGAGAGAGAGAGAGTACTTCTGTTGAGCAGAGTATTTTTTGAACCTGGCCAGCCTCATAGCTCATTCATAAGTTTTCATAACTCAAAAAGACGAAATCGAGTGGGACGTGTATTGTGCGTGTGTTGCATCCTCATATACTAATACCTAAATATACAAATATCTCATCGGTTTCGAGATCCAAAGAGAGAGAGAGAGCGTGCCCGCGGAGAAGTTATTACATAGACTTAGTGTCTATGCAAACCGTTATAAGTCATTCATAATGTGCGTCGCATTAGAAGGCCCATCCATTCGATGGTTACGATGGTATTAGTCTATATAGAACGAGCCAGTGTATTATTTTTCCGCGTGTGCGTGGCGGGGCCTATCTTATACAAGCAACTTCTGTGGTATTCGTGGCCGAACTTCAACTATAAAACGGGTCCACGCCCAAACAGACGCGCACATCATTGCTAACAAAAAGATTCATATCCATTCCTCCCACCAGCGGAGAGAGAGAGAGAGAGATGGGGAGAGAGTGTCATCCCACGTTGAAGGGCATAATCAGAGGGGAGAGAGAGAAGAGGCTGTTCAGGCGCGGCTTCTCCTCGCGAGAGATGGAAGCTCTTGCCGCCGTCTGCGAGACGGTGTTCCCTCCGTTGAGTGCGGAGGCGGCGGCATCGGCGGTGGCGGCGGCTGCAGTGGCAGCAGGAGAGTTCGAGGGAAGAACGGACAGAGAAGAAGAAAGAGCCAACGAAGCCGTGCGCTTCTTTTATGAATCATCTGGCTCTCAAGCTCCGGTGCCTCGCGAGGTAACTAAATTCCATGTCTTCTCTCTCTCTCCCTCCATTCGAAAGATGCTACCTTGAATTTAAAAAAAAAAAAAAAAGATCAAGTCGACAACTTTTTCCCATGTTTGTGATTTTGAGTTCTTAATGAAATCAACTATTGTTCTCGCTAAACGGACAATCATATTATCATGGATCATCACGGTATACCATAGCTGGTAAAATTCATGGTTTGGTTCACGGTCTCATAAACTCTCTCCCTCCATTTGGATTTTTGAGAAGTAAAGCCACTTCCATGCAAAAGCGTATATACTTGAGCGTAATCAGAAAGTCAAGCAGCGATTAAGAGCTTGATTCGGGTGCGACAGAGCTTAAACCGAGTCAATAAAGGGTTGCGGTAACTTCTTTCGTTAGCCCCGACAGGAGAGTGGCCAGGCCTTTAACTCATAGAGTGGTCCTGCTCACAGTAACATTTCATTACATTTTTAACACCCCCACTTGGCCATAAGTCCATGTCGCCGTGCTTGGCACGACGATACGGGGATCTTGTATCTCAAGAAGGGAGGATCTGACAATTCCATTCCCCCGGGGCCCCCTAATTTGTTGCGGGTCGGCCCCGACACCGACACCGACACCGACATGATGCATAAGAAGTGGGAACCCAACAAACGTATGAAAGAAGGATGTGGATTGTATTGCAGGTGGCGGAGCTTCTAGGGAGGAGGGGACTGATCGAGGCGGTGGTCCTGGTGCGGGCGGTCCTGTGGGTGCTGTCGACGAGGCTCGGCACGATGCTGCTGTGCGGCTCGCTCTGCATGGGCAGGCGATGGCCTTACATTAACACGTTCTCGAGCATGGGCATGGACCGGCGGGAGAAGGTGCTGCGGAGATGGCTCAACCATCCGTTCCTCACGCCCGTCCGGTTGGTCTTCATGTATCTCAAAGTCTCGTGCCTCTACGTCCTCTTCTCTCGGGTAATTCGTTCACACTTCCTTAGTTCTTGAGCAAACTTACCGAGTCTTCGTCATATGATACCGGCAGGTCAGCAATTCATAGCATTAACCCACCTAACCCTACATGATACAATTAGTTGTTAAAGGGCGGATTAATCTCGGCCTATTATAATTTACAAGTTAAGCATTTTATATGATTAGTAGAAAAATTGGAGATTAGTAAAAAAAACCATAATTGAGATCAAATGTTGAATTCTTAGCACACATGCCTTGACAAGGACACCCACAACAATATAATAGATCAAGTTGTCGGGTATTAATGATTCGTGAAAGAAATATCAACTAGCTTATTAATCACCGTATAAATAGCTCAAATTAAGGTTATTAACGATGGCACGGTGCTCACTCATATAAAGGTCATCAATTTCACACTAGTCTAAGATAAAATCCTCCCCACTTTCAAATAATCACAAAAAGAAAAACACGAAGATAATTTAAGATGGTTGTTCCATCCAATAAATATTTCTTAGACATTGAAGTTGAATTCAAATCTTGAATGCTAATCTAATCTGTTTGTCACGTCAATTTGAGACGTACCACGAATTTCTATCTCAAATAACAAGTGATGAGAGAGAGCTAGCAAGGAAAATCACCTTCCAATTCATATCTTTATTTCATGGCCCAAAATGCACCATTAAACATGGAAAAGAGTCAATTAAGATTGAATCGGTCTGTCGAATTTCTCTTTGTTTGACGCCTTCAAACTAATTAAGGGAAATGTGTCAGAAAAGTTTTAAACCTTTTGTACTTGTGCCAATTGAGTCCTAAACATTTTTTTGATACTAATTGAGTCTTAAACCTTTTGTCTTTGTGCCAATTTAGTCATTCCGGCTAATTTTGACCGGATTTTGCTGATGTGGATGTCGGTCAGCCTACGTGGCACGACCGATGCTGACGTGAACAATTTTTAATAATACTTTAATTTTTTTTGAATTTTTATGATTATTTTTCTTTTTTATTTTCCTCTTCTCCCTCCTTACTCCAGCCAGTCGCTAGTCCGACGACTTGCCAGAGACTAGAGACCAGAGGCCAGCCACCGGCGAGGCTTGCCCTCGCCGGATGGCCGCGAGGGCGGCCTCGCTGGCCATGGGCAACGCTCGCCCTGGCCAGCGACGGCGAAGGCGAGCCTCGCCCAGCCGTTGGCAAAAGTGGTGGGCCATGGGCGAGGCCCGACCTCGCCAGATCTAGCGAGGTCAGGCCTCGCCTAGCCATGGTGAGGGCGAGCATCGCCCATGGCCAGCCGCCCTCGCCAGCGGCTGGGCGAGGTCCGACCTCACCGGATTTGGCGAGGTCGAACCTTGCCCATGGCCGGCCGCCCTCGCCCAGCCATGGCGAGGGCGAGCGTCACCCATGGCCAGCGAGGCCGCCCTCGCGGCCATCCAGAGAGGGCAAGCCTCACCGGTGGCCAGCCTTTGGTCTCTGACAGGTCGTCGGACCGACGATCGACTGGAGTAAGGAGGGAGAAGAGGAAAATAAAAAAGAAAAAGAAAGAAAAAAGAAAAAAATTCAAAAAATATTAAAAATTGTCCACATCAGCGCCGGCCGTGCCACGTAGGCCCGCCGGCATTCACGTCAGCAAAATCCGGTCAAAATTAGCAGGAAAGACTGAATTGGCACTATATCAAAAGGTTTAGGACTCAATCGGCACAAATGCAAAAGATTTAAGATTTTTCTGACACTTTTCCCAACTAATTAATGACACCCACCCAAGATGCTCCATCACTTCTGGTGTTCCACATTATGTCTGAATAATAAGCTGAAAATGTCCCCGGTCGACATCTCGAATGCACTTTCTCTTGTTCTATAAAATCTTCTAGATAAAAGTTGGGGATAACCCACCTAACTTTCGGGGTAGTACATCTTTGTCTCGACAACTAAGTGCTGGGCAATATCCTCGAAAATTGCATTTCGTTAGAACCATTTACCCTAATGTTATATTTCTTGTTAGCATGCACATGAATTTTAAGGGATAGAAGTGTAATTTCATCTTCTTCTTTTTTCAAGGAAATCGCTTTTTTTGCCCTTAATTGCTGTAAAAGAAATGAAAATATAGAAAATAGGAGAAAAACTAAATTGACTTAACTACTGTTAATAGAAAAATGAATATCGGCAGTAATATTGGACAATTAAAGTTTGATTAATAGAGCCGCTTCAATAGAGCTAAATAAAATATTTTAAGAAAAAGAATAAACACCGGTTACATGCAAAGGGAAAACGCCTCAATAGCAAAAAAGGTCAAAAGACAGAAATTGTTTATCATTATGTTTATTTAAAGAGTTAATTAACGTTAAAAATGATTCATTAAAAAATATTTAAAATTATAAAAGAAAATGATGCTCTCAACTCATGAAAGGAAATGATTAATCGAAATCTAAGGTGATGTTTTATAAATCTTTTATTGATGATCTTTTCTTGCATCAATTAACCATTTGAAATTACATGTCGATTTTTGTTATTTTACCTTTTAGATATTGATGTCTTTTTTATTCAATTGTGTTTCGTTTTGTTAAAATATCATACTAGTCCTATTAATGATTTATCAATTCTGACGTTCTTACTATTTAATAAGACTGCCGTTTTCTTCTTTTTTTTGATATTCATAGTTTTCGTTAATTTGTTTTTCTTCATTTTCTTTTGTCTGTTCATTTCTTTATCGAGATGAAGGTAAAAGAGAAATTTCCATGAAAAATATGAGATGAAAATACATATTTACTGCTTAAAAGTCGTGCATTGCACATGCGAACGGAAAATATAATAGAGGATTAACATTTTAAAGTTTGATACAAACGGAAAGTGTATAAATTCAATGGCGGGATATTCTTGGTAGGGTTGTAACTTAGAAATGTTGTTGTGAGATTTTCAAACTACACATTGTGCAAGTGACAATGAAAGAAAAAATTATTATTGGCGAGACTTTCGTCTTCATAATAATCTCTTCTTTCAATTGAGGCGACTATCTTGAAGATGGACACATGTGGAGATTATATATGCTATTAGGAAAGATTTATCTTCCACTGACAATTAATGTATTGGAATATAATCTTTTCACACTATAGTTTACAAAAAATTGAAAATGAAGTATATTCATAACTTAGGGGAGAGCCCACTTGTGTAGAGGCACATGAACATATATGACCCATATGATTTATGAGAAAATTGATGAGACCAAACTGCACCAACTACCCCCATTTAATGCACACACATCCATGTATAGGCACTCTCCTAAACATATGTATCATTTTTTTTTCACGTGTAACTCGTTTTTGGGTTTCGGATCTAGATGAAAGGATGGAACCCCACAATTCGATCTTGATTAATTTCGTGAGATACGGAGATTGGTTTATAAAATTGGGTCACAACGAAATGTGATAAACCTTTATCGATGCTTGAACATTACTCCTTCATTTTAAATCTATTTATGTATATACACACTCAATTTAAGCCAGGTTTCACATATAAAACACAACATGAAGAAAAATCAAGATAAACAGCTAATGGTAAAATTACGAAAAAAGTCTTGAACCTTTTGATAAATTATCAATCGAGGCTTGAGCTTGCAGATCCCGGCGAGGCTTACCTTCACTGCGCCTACGTTAGCAATTTCTAGCCAAAATTAACTAGTCTGACTAAATTAGCAAATTGTCGAAAGGTTTAGGACTAAATTGGCACAATTTCCGACAAAAAAAAATTGACACAATTGAAAGGTCCATAACTAAATTGGCACAGGTGGAATAGATTTGTGATTTGTTTTTGGTAATTTCCCCAACAGACAATTGTGGATAAGAGAACATGCAGAAGAAAAACAAATTCTCAAGCATTCTCATTTCACCGGATCTCCATTTGCATAGTGCAAGACAGCTCATACGGATGATTGAAAAGCTTTGCAAAAAAATGGAGGACAAGTGAAATCACCCTCAACTCGCCCGATCATCACCGATCCTTATTCACCAGCTTTAATTTATATTTTCAGTCTGTTTCTCTCCCAAAACTAGTCATGACTTCTTTGGCTTCCATGCCTTGGCATCTCCTGAACACCCTCTGTCCAATCTCTTCATGCCAAATCTCACCTGGCTTGATGCTTGTGAAGATTCTATGCTTGTGAAGATTCTTTGGTTTCTGCACGTTTCGGTGAAAGAGACTTGTTCTCCAGTTCGAAGATCGTTTTGGAATGGAAAGAGACACTTGACCAAATTTTACCATTCTTGCCTGGTCATATCTCATCAAACTATTATTTTATTGAATATCCTTCTTGTTCTAGATTGTCTACTTTGCCTTTTTTATTTTTAACATTTTCCCTTAATTCTTGAGCTTTTCATGTGAATCAATTTAGGATGAGAGTAATAATGATATCAAAGCACTAATTCTGGTGAGAGTAGAGAAAAAACTGGGCACGTTGAAGTCATGCTCTAATTCTTAATATTGATCATTTTTATGGTACTGCTCAGTGTACTTGTTGTGAGTAATAAAATCTGAATGCTGACGGATGCTGAGTAAAATCTCCAACAATGAGGTACTAAAGTAAGCTCACAGTAACATTCGTGATGTCTTAACTTTTCACAGAAGATGGACAAGAATATAACGATTCCGAAAGATCCAAAGAACAAATTTGGCACAGAACAGACCAGATGAGTTTAATCAAAAATTGCCCCCGCAACTGAAAATCGTTACCTTAGTCGGTTGATGGTAATCGGTACTTCGATCAATGGCCTTTTTTATCTAGTCGAACTCCACCCATTGTTTTGTTTGCTGCATCTGTCCGAGGGATAGGAGGGAAAAAAAGAGCCACCTAATAGCAGATGCTAGCTAGTGTATTCTGAGGTCTATTTCAAGATTCACCCTTCAGGGATTTATCCTTTGTAAGGCAAGATGCAGTGATTCTTGAGGATTAGCTCGAAAATTTTCCTATATTTATTTTCTGATCTTGCAGGTAGACGAGAAAGGCGAAAACCCATTATGGAAAGCGATTGGGTATCAAGTAGATGATGAGGAGGAATTGTCGAAACCTGAAAAGGGAAGGCCACTCGAGAAGGGAATCATAGAAACCATTTACTCTTCAGATCCAGACCTCCTCCAATCTCTCAAGCAAAAAGGTCTGGAAGTCACACAGGATTCCAAAAACAAGATTTACAGAATCAAGTGCGATGCCGTCATCGTGGGCTCCGGCTGCGGCGGTGGGGTTGCGGCAGCGGTGCTGGCGCGTTCCGGTTACAAGGTGGTGGTTCTAGAGAAAGGGAACTACTACACCCACAAGGACTACTCTTCCCTGGAAGGCCCCTCCCTGGACCAACTCTATGAATCAGGAGGCATACTGGCAACTTCCACTGGGAACATGCTGATTCTAGCAGGGTCCACGGTTGGAGGTGGATCCGCCATCAATTGGTCTGCGTCCATGAGGACGCCCGACACTGTCCTCCAAGAATGGGTTGACAAGCACGGGATCGAGCTCTTTGGCAGCAAAGAGTATGCCTCTGCCATGGACATTGTGTGCGAGAGGATTGGAGTGACAGATCAGTGTGTGGAACAGGGCTTTCAGAATAAGGTCCTTCGAGAGGGATGTGAGAAGCTCGGCCTTGAGATCAACGCGGTGCCACGGAATTCCTCGGAGGGCCACTATTGCGGCTCTTGCGGCTACGGCTGCAGGAGGGGAGACAAGCAAGGCACCGACAGCACCTGGCTGGTGGATGCAGTGAATCGTGGCGCGGTGATCCTATCAGGATGCAAAGCTGAGCGGCTCGTCTTTGAGATGAACATTCCTGGTAGAGTGCGAAGAAAGAAATGCATTGGAGTGAGGGCGAAATCAATGAACAGCGATATCGAAAACGTCCTGCAGTTTGAGGCCAAGGTAACCGTTTTGGCATGTGGGGCCCTTCTGACACCGCCTCTCCTGATCTCGAGTGGACTGAAGAACAAGCATATTGGCCGGAACCTCCGTCTCCACCCAGTGGCAATGGCCTGGGGGCATTTCCCTCAGGACTCGAGCTCGCAGCTCAGTGGCACATCCTACCAGGGTGGGATAATCACGTCGATCCACAAGGTCGTCGAGGGAAATTCATATCCAAAAGTGCGGGCCATCATCGAGACCCCCTCGCTCGGGCCCGCATCATTTGCGGCGATGTGCCCTTGGGAGTCGGGCCTCGACATAAAGGACCGGATAACCAAGTACGCGAGGACCGCCCACTTCATCACGATAATCCGGGACCGGGGGCGTGGGGAAGTGACAAGGGAGGGAAATATAAGCTATAAGCTGGACTCGGAGGACAAGGTGAATCTCAAGGTGGGCCTGCGGCGATCACTCAGGATCTTGATCGCCGCGGGAGCAGACGAGGTGGGGACCCACCGGAGTGACGGCCTCAGGATGAAGTGCAGGGGAGGGACTTTCAGTGAGGACCAAGTGGAGGAGTTTTTGGGCAGAGTCAGTGTAGAGGATGGCCCATTGGCCATAGGTGAGAAGTGGGGAATTCACAGTTCTGCCCATCAGATGGGGAGTTGCAGGATGGGAATCAATGAGAAGGAAGGTGCAGTGGATGAGAACGGGGAGAGTTGGGAAGCTGAGGGTCTGTTTGTGTGTGATGCTAGTGTTTTGCCCACCGCCGTCGGTGTCAACCCAATGATCACCATCGAGTCCACAGCTTATTGTATCGCCAAGAGAATAGCTGAGTATTTGTCGGCAGGGGAATTGCTGAAATCACCCAAGTTACGGAGTGACATTTCGATGAATGATAAGTGAGTGTTGGGCAGCCCAGATGTACAAACCATTCTTTTGTTGTATAATTTGCTAAGTTCACGTATAAAAAGTCCAGGTGTTGCAGACAACTTAAGGTGTCATAGGAGTCGAATTAAGAAAACAAGTATAGAACCCGAATTACTAATCGACTTTATGAGATTCTATGTGAATTTGTTAGGTAGATCACACCCGATCTGAAATTTTCTGTTCGCTCCAACTCACTGGAGTTGTTCACTCTCTTTCTTGGAACTGCTTTATGCTTCAGGAAAACATCTCAAGAACTCGATGTCACTACCCTAAAAGGAGTTGAACAAATCACAGAACAAAGGGCAAGATGCAATTAGCATTCCTCCAGCACTAAACAAGTACAAGAATGCTCGAATATGCAACACAATGAATGAACACGCTTGGCATCCTTCATTCTCTTACAGGTGGAGTTGGGACCCCTTTGTGACAAAGCATCTGATCTCATTCTATACATACATAAATTGATAAACCAAATTGTACATACAGTTACAATTGAAGCAGAAGTTGATTAGCGCTTAATGGTTAAGGGCAGCGGCAGAATTTCTCATGGTCTGCCTCTAGATGTAAGTGAAGTATGACAGCTTTGCCTCTGTATAGTGGCTTAATTTAGTCATCCGAGTCCATCTCTCTAAATGGTAAAGGAACCATCTTCACTGCTCAGAACTTCCCGACATTGTTCAAATGTTCATTCTCCAATCTGCATATTCATTTTTCAATGAAAATTAGTGGTGGATGTTTAAAGAAAATGACATTTAAATTTCTGGCTAAGTTGGTTCATAGGGCCTAGGACAACGAACTGAACAGAAGCACAAGAGGAGAAGGTAGCTCGAATGTACCTGTAGAAGTTCCAGTGTCCTCGACGAATCACTTCCAATGAAGCCAGGAATAAATCTAGCAAATGCGATTCGACAACTCCCACACGGAATCGCAGAACCGTCTCTACCCAAGCAAACCTCAGAACCGTGTTCAAAGCCTACAATAGCAAAGAGTACTCGTCAATTGTCATCCCTAAGTATTTCTTTCAGTAATGGATCTATGTTTTACCAAGTGAAAGTGACATTGTAATAGATGCTAACCGAAGCAAAATCTATTGTCCTCTTAATAATTAATGATGTTTTAATTTATCTTGGGACAGATTGGAATTGGAAGGAATAAGGAACTTACGATAGAAATGACATAAACGCTTTTGTTGTTGAGGATTAGATCATCTCTGAGCCAAGAATTCTTGGATCTTCGGTTAAGGACACCCCAATCTTTGATGAAATCCCAATAGAGCTGATAAAACATAGCCACTGTCGAGGTCACCACGACTACTATCAGCCATGGCATCCCCTCCTGACGGGCATACGTGAGCCTTGCTCCAGCTGCCACCATCGCTGAAACATACTTCCCCATGTTTGCCAGATGGTTTGCATCGCCCTCGTCAAACCATCTTCTCGCACACTGAGTATCAACAAGAAACGCCAAGATCTCAGCTAATACAATTGAAGTTAGCTCATAATCATTTGATGACTTCATTTGTGGATGGATGTAGATTACCTGCATGGCACGCCAATAGTACGGCAAGAATGAGATCACATAAGCGAGTTCTCTATAAAATTGCCCTGATTTACAGGTCTCATATTGGTGTGTTCTGAAGCTTCCAGCAAGAAAATAGCAGGCTGTCGATTCCGTGTGCCTCAGTAATGGGATCTGCAGCGACAAACGAACAAAATGTGTATAGATTCCCAATGAACATAAGAAAACAAAATTGAATATATAACGGTGTTATTGCAGAAAAACGACACTGGCGAAACTCACAGGATGACGTTTATTGTACCTGACTGGTTAGTTGGTCAGCCATGAGAAAGTCTACCATCAAAACCTGCATTCAGTTATATCAACTTCAAACCAATTCAGAGAGTGTGATTAAATTGTCTATTGCAAAGTTCTTCCATGCATTTGAAGGAGCAAAAAATGTACCTTACAGAAAGGAGAGCAGATAATGTTACGTATGACCCAAATGAAACAGTACCGAGTCGGACAATAGAAGACATTGAACGGACATACCAGCAACAATATATAAACCTGCAAGTGAAAGTAGAAAAAACTGAGACGAAATTCTTTTAATATGTCTAATCACAACTTGGTCCTTGCAATGAAATTGGGGGAAGTTTTTGTACCAGAAGGAGGACTCCCGGGATGGGGTCAGCCCGGATTGACGAGAAACCATTGGTGCGCAGGAGGAGGTGAACGACCATCATGCCGACCACGGTCATCAGGGAGGTGGTGCAGATGAGGAACGGTGTCTCGGTACTTGAGCGCCGTGGTGGGCGAGAATTCGCATATGAAGTTGCAGTTGATTCGAGTTTGCTTCCACGCGAAGAGATTGCATCCATACATTAACAGGTGCAAGCTGAACAATGCAAAGGCACTGCACAATACACAGCTTGTCAGTCATATTTGTGTGAAAAATCAGTGCCGTGTACTTATTAAAATATAGCATCAGTATGTAAAAGTGAAGCTACACTATTGTTGCACTGAATCATCAAATTTTGACACAAGTTGATTGGAAATGCTTACTCAAGACACGACGAAATGATAGAACTCTGTACCTGAACACAGGGTACACAATGTCCACGTAATTAGGATAGGCTTTGGAGGAGAAAACGCCAATTAGGTGCGCTAGTATTGCGTATAAGCTAAACAATGTGACGAAACATCCTGTGAGTAATCCTGCAGACAGAGGGTGGATTGGCAGTTTTAGCGGCGTTAGACTTATTCGCGGCCTATTGAACTTCCGGGACATTTAAGATTACTCAGATAAACTTCTAATTGTACCAATATTCAGACCATTATCAACTTCGATGCTAATTTAGTAAAGTTAAATGTCCAACTTGAGAGCGAGTTCGCAACTTGGGAGAGATCATTACCAACGAAAAACGTAACCATGTGAGAATCTCTTTGCTGGTGTGGTCTTAAGAACTTCATGGCCTTTTTCCTGTCATTGTTGGTGAAGTGCTTGGTGAACATGGACTCCACTTCGTCCATTAGTCTAATAACCTTGCAGAATCACATGATAACTCCATTAGTAATTGTTAGGATAACCATAATCACCTTCAGCATGAAGTGCTTTAGAAATTTCCCTCGTGTACACAATCTGTGGAAATCCAGAAATTCTCAATAGGCTATCCAAGATAGAGGAACCCATTTCACAGATTTAGGTTAGAATCTGGAAATGAACCACTCTCCCATGCACACAATGAAATAAAACATAAGAATTATTTAAAAAGAATTTTGAGGAAGAAAAGAGAAATACAGAAAGTGGGGATTTCTTCAGTTTATTGCAAATGTCCTGAATCGGCTACAAATTACCAATAGCAACATCTGAGATCATCAGGTACCTTGTCTGAGCTGACAAAGTGGGATTTCTTCACTTCTTTTAGATAATTTGTGGATGCTTGTGGACCTGCAACCTGTTCATTCAGTAAGTAGAAATCACCAATTTGGTCTAATTCTCCAGCTGTACGTTGAGCATCATGAATTGCTATAAATGGCAAAAGAAGCTCTAAATTCTTAACTGTGTTAACTCTATTTTCTACTCATATTTATGAAATTAGAAAAAAACAGTATAATAATTCTATAATATTCAACTAAGTTATTTAATTATTATGCTAATTGTTGTTAGATAATATTAAAAAATAATTACATTCTATAAGATATCATAGTTGTATTCATATAACTATCTTATTAAGTAATTTATTACAATTATGATTAAGTATGCTCATACGATGTAACAGCCTGAATTTCGATGTAATTCCGGGATCAATAAAATTGACATTATTTCGCATCTCATTTTAGTAAGTCTCGCCCAGAGCTGATCACTCTAGGGATACTAACCAGTGGGGTATGGCTAACTAGGAAACGGAACGTGGACCAGGGACCCGACAGTGAACTGGACATCGATCTCGAGATATGATGAGGGAATATTTTGGACCAACGTGGGCCGATCTTAGGAAAGGTGATGGATTTGGTTTGGCCAAGGCCAATGATGTACAATCGGATCACAGGTGATTCTGCACGACCGAAAGTGCACGTGGCCAACTAGTCCTGAACTGGAACCGAACGATCGCGACCTCTGGGACTAGTGATAATTTCTCATTCTCACGATGATTGGGACCGTCATGACTCGGACAACCCTAGGTCGATACGCGTAACCCCTAAACAGCCGTCCGTTAGTGAGAGACTCTAAAATTGGAAATTTAGCGAATTTTGGTGACGTAATTGGACCCGGACTTCGGTGTCGATTTTCGAGGGCTTGTATAGCTATTTTCACGATTCTGACGTCATCTTACGCTGGCCACACACGTTTATGGATAGTACGGCCGAAAAATGGAATTTCGACCCGGAAGTCAAAAATTACGATTTTGCCCCTCGGGATACCGACATCGATTTTGAGGCCGTATAGGATTATTTTTCGAGGCCGACATCATTTTGGGGTGGCCACGCACATTTAGAGTTGTTTCGGTCAAAAATTGGAATTTTTGCTCGGAAGTGAAAAATAATATTATTTTATTCCCCAGGACTTTGTAGTCGATTTTCGAAGGCTTAAGAGGCTATTTTCGCGATTTCGACGCCATATTATGTTGCCCACACCTATTTGGGGTTGGGGTAGCCAAAAATTGAAATTTCGCCCCGGGACCTGAAAAATGACCATTTTGCCCCTGGCCTATTTTTGGTCCGAACTTCTGGGAAAATATTTGGGATAATTAAAATTAATTATCAGCTCAATTATTGGACTCAAAGACCTTTTTGCCCTTGCATTATTGGATAAAGATGATCGAGGACCGTCGGATTAGGGGCATTTTAGTCAAATCTCTCGGATCGGCGACACGTGGCGCCTTTGGCCCACCATATTTGACCAGCTTGGACCAGATTCTCTTTCCTCCTCCCTCATTCGGCCATCTCCCCCGACCAGCCTCCTCCTCCCACCGATTTCTCCCTTTCCCGGCCAAGGATCGCCGGAGCTCCGCCGTCACCGTTCAGCCGTGCCACAGTTTCCGCCTCACCTCATCTGTAACAGCCCGAATTTCGATGTAATTTCGGGATCAATAAAATTGACATTATTTCGCATTTCATTTTAGTAAGTCTCGCCCAGAGCTGATCACTCTCGGGATACTAACCAATAGGGTATGGCTAATTAGGAAGCGGTACGTGGACCAAGGACCCGATCGCGAAGCGGACACCGATCACGAGAAATGATGAGAGAATATTATGAACCAATGTGGATCGATTTTAGGAAAGGTGACGGATTTGGTTTGGCCAAGGCCAACGATGTACAATCGGATCGCAGGTGATTCTGCATGACCGAGAGTGCACGTGGCCAACTAGTCCTGAACTTAAACCGGACGATTGTGGCTTCTGGGACTAGTGATAATTTCTTATTCTCTCAATGATCGGACCGTTATGACTCGGATAACTCTAGGTCGATACGCGTAACCTCTAAACAGCCGCCCGTTAGTGAGAGATCCTGAAATTGGAAATTGAGCGAGTTTTGATCACGAAATTAGGCCCGGATTTTGATGTCGATTTTCGATGGCTTAAGAGACTATTTTTGGGAATCTGATGTCATATTATGCTGGCCACGCATATTTTGAGTTAGTATGGTTGAAAATTAGAATTTCGGTCCGGGGGTGAAAAATTACGATTTTGCCCCTCGGGATCCTGGAGTTGATTCTGAGGCCGTCTGAGGTTATTTTTCGCGGCCGATGTCATTTTAGGGTGGCCACGTGCATATAGAGTGGTTTCGGTCAAAAATTGGAATTTTGGCTCGGAAGTGAAAAATAATATTATTTTATTCCCAGAACTTGGCAGTCGATTTTCAAGGGCTTAAGAAGCTATTTTCGCGATTCCGACGCCATATCATGTTGGCCACACTCATTTGGGAGTGATATAGCCAAAAATTGGAATTTCGTCCCGGGACCGGAAAAATGACCGTTTTGCCCCTGGGCCGTTTTCGGGTTCGAATTTTTGGGAAATTATTTGGGATAATTAAAGTTATTTATCAGCTGCATTATTGGCCCCATTTACCTTTTTTGCCCTCAATTGTTAGATAGGGTTAAATTAAGGCCGTTAGATTAGGGGCGTTTTGGTCATTTTTGCGGATTGGCGACACTTGGCACCCCTTGGCCCACCATATTTGACCGGTTGAACCCTCACTCTCTCTCCTCCCAGCTCCCATTCGGTCAGAACTCTCTCCCTCTCTCCCGCATTCCTCCTCCTCCGTTTTCCCTTTTCCTTGGCCGTTCTCGCCGGAGCTTGCCGGAGCCACGCTGGCCGCCGTCCGCCGGTACCACCGCAGCTGCTGCTTCGTCCGACCACCACCATCACCCACCAACATCACCACCCTCACCCCGTCTCTCTCTCTCTCTCTCTCTCTCTCTCTCTCTCTCTCTCTCTCTCTCTCTCTCTCTCTTTTCCGTCCGGCCAAAGGACCGCCAGAGCTTCGCCGCCGCCGCACCGGAGCCCGATCGGCTGAGCTGCTGCCGCCGCGACCCCCAGCCCGTCCGTACGTCGCCGTACGTCACTGTCTGTACAGTGTCCGTACGGTTCCATACAGTGTCCGTACGCCGTCCGCCGGCCGCCGTCCGTACCGCCGTCGCCGGGAACGCCGCCGCCGGTTCCACTGTTCATCGGTGATCGGCCGCCGTTCCTCGTCATCGTGGCCTAGAATTAAGTGAGTGTATTTCCTAAACCCGGATTAGGACTGATAGTGTATTTTCTAGACTGGGTTGAGTATTGTCGGTGCATATTGGGAAAAATTAGAGTACCATTTGATGAGGTATATTACTAGGATAATATTGGTGATTTATTGGGCGAGCATGGATTAGTTGAGGATTAAGTGATTGGACTGCCGGGTATGCCCGGGCTGACAGACTTGTTGATTGTTGTGCCCATTTATTGGGGAATTGAATAATGCCATGTCGTGTGCTCGTGTAGCCGACTCGTGCGGAGTGTGATCGGCCATTTGATGGCTTGAGTGGGTTATGGAATTACACATTGTGAATTTGGGCCGCACGGTATTAATAGGCCAAGTAAGCACATGGCTTGTAAATTAGGCACTGTGGGTTGACTTTGATTGAACTGTGTGCCTGTGCCTATGTTATGTGAATGCTCATGTTGCATTTCATGGCATGCGTTATGAATGCCGAGAATGAGGCTTGTGATGAAATTGTGCAAGCATGCGCGCATGCCATGAGCATGTGATCATCTAGAATACCCTGAAGCGTGTTACGCCGGGTTTAGCTAATAAATGGTTGTGTGATCACCTAAGGACCTTCGGGTTGTGACCTTCGGGTCGATACCGTCCTCATGCACTTTGAAGCAGGATGATGCCCGGTTCATCCGGAAGACGACCATCCTGATGCGTTTACGCGGGCTCTGGTTTGTAAAGAGATCAGTGTTGCGCCTCATGCACTTTGAAGCAGGCTAGAGACACTGGGCCAAATCGGTGTTGCGCCTCATGCACTTTGAAGCAGGCTAGACGCACCGGGCCGGAAGTGGCATTGACTCGAGTCGTAATAAATAATTGAGACAGTGTGCTGGGTGAATCGAAATGAGAACATAGCATGATATTGACATTGCATGCATAGAATGCATGACCCGGCATGCGAGATGAATACTGTGAGCATGTGTGTGTGGTGTATGTGTAATCATTGTGTACGCGCATGTATCTTGAGGACAATTAATAAACTGCCTAACCTGCAGGGGAATTCCTATGTTCTATCTGGGCCCGAGGGCCCAGGGTATTGTTTGTGTATTATGTTGTTTTGCCTATCAGGAGAGTGCATGTTAGCCTAGCCTACGTTTAGGGGTTATACTCATTGAGATTCGTCTCACAGTTGTAATAACCTACCTTTTCAGACCCCCAGCCATAAGAATGCTGAATCCACCGCTTTTTGGAATACCCGTACAGATACATCAGTATACAAGTACCTACCCCGCAGGAAATGGGGAATCGTATGTAAGATACCGATCCATGGTGTTTGTAAACGTGGGAGAGTATTTTCATCAGACTCAGGAGTATGTGACTTGATGCCTAAGAGATGCCGATGGAAACCTAGGGCAACCCCTTAGGACTTTTGATGCGCCAATCGGTCAAAATGGATTGATGGAACCCATATATGCGGATGGCGAGGTGATCAATCCTCAGGATGTCTACGATGTAGATGGCGTTGATGAGCCTATGGATGGGGAGCCACAGGAGCCACAGGTGATAGCTGAAGACCAAGACCAAGTTGCCGAAGAAGAAGACGAGCTGGAGGACATGGATCTGGATTCTGATGAAGACCATGAAGAGGTAGCTGAGGTAGGGTCAGATGTGGAGATAGGAACTGATGAAGATGACGAGTTAGGTCTTTACCTAGGTCTGGAGTTAGAGCTCGATTCAGAGGATGAGAGGATTGCGGCAGAAGCTATGGACTGGGAGGAGTCAGAGTCTAGTGAGGAGGCCTTTGAGGAGTCGTCAGATGATCTCACCGAGTCCTCAGACCCGGATTGGGAGCCGTAGAGAGAGGCCAGAGCTTGTTAGGGGAGGATCGTTTCTTTTTTACTGCAGTCCCCCTGGTAGGATTAGACGACTCACCCTAGCCACCGGTCCTTTTTGCTTGTGTGGCTGTTTACAGGTTTTTGAGCCAGTTGTAAATAAATATTATAAAAAGGATTTTCTATAGCAATATAAATATATGTGTGTCCTTCCGTGTTGTATGTTGTCGTGCTGTCCATTGTCTCATATTATTATTGTCAAGGTTTGTTTATTTCTTCTGCTTGTGCTTTACTCTATGTTTGGGCGTTGGGTCGGCATACGCTTCCTGGGAGCGTTGCACCATAATCGACCAAGGTAGGGATGTTAGCGCTTCGTGGGGTACGGGGCGTGACATCCCCGTGTGAATTGGTATCTGAGCAAGGTTAGCTCGGTCCAATTTGGTCGAAGTTTGGAGTGATAAGGAGCGTTGAGACCATGGGTAGACAGTAGAGTGACCTTGTGTGCTACGTGCATCTCCTGATAGTTGTGTTTGATTGAGCGCTTACTGGTATGACCCGTAAAGTGCAGGTGCGGCAGGACCTGAGGTGAGTACGCGAATTCCTTGGGTGATGTGTTGATTGGCTCTTATTAGGCCGCATGCTGATTGTCTGATTGTTGTTTAGATACCTGCCTAGGACTTAGACTGAGATAGATTGGTTTAAGTCTTTAATTCCTTAATGGAATTATAGCAGGTAGTGGAATAGCTGAGTTGTGAGGATGAGTAGAAGAAAGAGTAAGGAACCCCAGGGTCAGCCTAGTTCAGAAGGCCAAGAGACCCGAGACCGCCGACTAGAGGACATTATTCAAACTCCAGGCAGGAGAAGGGGAAAGGAGCCCCAAGCCAAGGCTAGCGAGGGAGCCCGTGAGGCTAGAGACCCAAGATTTGATGAAGTGATGAACACTTTGCGGGAAATTGGGCATATTATGGGATTGCAGGCTCAAAAAAGGGCCACAACTTATGCTCAGGCAGCTGAGGCCGCCCTGAATGCTGGTAATGGAGGAAATCAGGCCAATCCAGGGCAGGCTCAACCAGCATGAGTTAGGCAGATGCCCCATTTAGTGGAGCAATTTATAAAGTTGAAGCCGCCTAAATTTCATGGCCGCGGTGACCCCGAGACTGCGCCAAGATGGGTGGAAGAATTGGAGAAAACCTTTAGGGTTTTGGGGTGCACCGATGAGGAGAAGGTAACATTGGCGGTTTATCAGCTGCAGGACGGTGCAAACGATTGGTGGAATGCCACGGAGGGCAGAGTATTTCCTGAAGGAACGGCCCCGACCTGGGCAGTATTTGTGGAGAATTTTTATGAGAAGTATTTTTCAGAAAATGCCCAGGAAAAAGAAATTGATGGAGTTTATGCGATTGCGTCAGGGCTAGATGACTGTCGACCAATATGAAGCCGAATTTGCAAGACTGGCAAAGTTTGCACCGACCATGGTAGAAAATCCGCGGGATAGAGCTCGGAGATTCCGGGATGGACTGAAGCCGGATCTTCGGAGCTTGATTTTATCTCACGATATCAAGGATTATGGGGAAATGCATTGGCGGGCTCAGATTATGGAGCGGGACCAGCAAGAAAGGGCAGCCGCTTCGGGATCGCGGTTTGCCCAAAACAGAGATAATCGCCGTTTGGGGAAAAGACTTGTAACTGGGAATAGAAGATTTGTTCCACCGGCCAGGCGAAATATAGGGAAGCAGGTCCCTCGGCAGAGTAGATATGGGGCATGTTTTAAGTGCGGGAGTATGGAGCATCAAATTCGTAGTTGCCCGCAGATGCAGCCCTCAGGACCACCCAGATTACCGCCATCGCGCATTGGAAATCAAGTCGGACCTCCCCCACCGGCTAATCAAGGGCGACCACCAGCTCAGGGAAGGGTCTCTGCCATGGCGCGCAGAGAAGCTGAGAATGCGCCGGGCGTGGTCACAGGTACGATTTCCTTATGTAATCATGCCGCTTATGCATTGTTTGATCCGGGGGCGACCCATTCTTTTATTTCAGAGCAGTTTATTAAGTTGGTTGGTCTGAAACCAATGTTGCTTGAAAGTATGCTTTGTGTGTCGACACCCATGAATGATAGGGTGCTAGTTTCTTTTGGATGCCCTAACTGTAAGATTGTGATCGGGGATAGAGAAGCAAGTATCGACTTGGCAGTATTAGCCATGTTCGATTTTGATGTGATCATTGGTATGGACTGGTTAGTCCGACAGAAAGCTGTATTGGATTGCAGCGATAGGACGATCCAATTTAATCCGGATGGATGTCCTAGTTTTGTATTTCAGGGAAATCGAGGAGGAATCTCGACCCCTTGGATTTCCTCGCTTGAGGTGAGCAAGTTGTTGGATGATGGGTGTGAAGGATATCTGGTAAATGTTGTGGATCCGACAAAGGCGGAACCTAAGTTGGAGGATATACCCGTAGTATGCAATTTCCCCGAGGTGTTTCCTCAGGAATTGCCGGGTTTACCGCCTGAGCGAGAGGTGGAGTTTGTGATTGAATTGGCCCCTGGGACGGAGCCGATTTCGAAAGCTCCATATTGGATGTCCTTATCAGAATTGAAGGAGCTGAAAGTGCAAATATAGGAATTGTTGGACAAGGGTTTCATTCACCTTAGTGCGTCACCATGGGGAGCGCCAGTCCTGTTTGTTAGAAAGAAAGATGGAACTCTGAGGCTGTGCATAGATTACCGGCAGTTGAATCAAGTGACAGTGAAGAACAAGTATCCACTGCCGAGGATTGATGATTTGTTCGATCAACTACAAGGAGCCTCAGTATTTTCCAAGATAGATTTGAGGACCGGGTATCATTAGCTGAGGATCAGGAACGAGGATATTCCTAAGATTGCTTTTAGGACCAGATACGGGCATTATGAGTTTTTAGTTATGCCCTTTGGACTAACGAACGCCCCAGCTGCTTTCATAGATTTAATGAATCGGGTGTTCAAAGAATTCCTCGACCAGTTTGTGATAGTCTTCATTGATGATATTCTAGTGTACTCTAAGAGCCCTGAAGAGCATGAAGTACACTTGGCAGAAGTGTTATGGACTTTAAGAGAACACAAGCTGTTCGCCAAGTTCAGCAAATGCGAGTTTTGGTTAAACAGAGTGGCGTTTCTTGGACATATAGTTTCCGGAGATGGGATCTCTGTTGACCCAGCTAAGATTGAAGCAGTAATGAAGTGGCCTAGGCTGACCTCAGTAACAGAAATTCGAAGTTTCTTGGGATTGGCTGGTTATTATCGACGTTTTGTAGAAGGATTCTCGTCGATAGCCATGCCATTGACGCGATTGTTGAAAAAGGAATCTAAGTTCGTATGGGATGACAAATGTGAGAGAAGTTTCCAAGAGCTAAAGCACAGATTAACAACAACTCCCGTGTTGATCATTCTGTCTGGACCAGAAGGATTTGAAGTCTATAGTGATGCATCACTAAGAGGACTTGGCTGTGTCCTGATACAGCATGGAAAAGTGGTAGCGTATGCGTCGCATCAGTTGAGGCCCCATGAGATGAATTACCCGACGTATGATTTGGAATTAGCGGCGATCGTATTCGCTCTCAAAATCTGGAGGCATTATTTGTGTGGAGAGAAATTCCAGATTTATACCGACCATCCGAGCTTCAAGTACCTATTTCGCAGAAAGAGTTGAATATGAGGCAGCGCCGATGGATGGAGCTTTTAAAGGACTATGATTGCGACATTTTGTATCATCCTGGGAAGGCGAATCGAGTCGCTGATGCCTTAAGTCGCAAGTCTAGTATAGCGCACCTAATGGTCAAGGAGTGGACATTATTGGAAAGGCTCAGAGATACAGAGTTCAAGTTCGAAGTGAGCCAGATGTCCAGTCTGTTAGCTGCGTTGAGGATCGAACCGGAAATTCAGACAAAAATCAAGGAACTTCAGTCTATCGACCAGGAAATCCAAAAGATCGTTGGGTTGGATGCTGCTAAAAGAAAATCAGATTGTCAAGTGAGTGAGAATGGAATTTTAAAGTTCCGAGGACGAATGTGTGTGCCTGATGACGCAGAGCTCAAGGAAGAAATCTTATCGGAAGCTCACAGGAGCAAGTATAGTATCCATCCAGGCAGCACGAAAATGTATCAGAATTTGCGGCAACATTATTGGTGGAATGGAATGAAGGCTGATGTGGCTAAGTATGTGGCTAAGTGTTTGATGTGCCAACAAGTGAAGGCACAGCACTGTAAGCCTGGAGGACTGCTGAGACCGTTAGAGATTCCCGAGTGAAAATGGGAGCATATCACGATGGATTTTGTATCGGGATTACCGCGCAGCCAGAGAGGACATGATTCTATATGGGTCATAGTGGATCGTTTGACTAAGTTAGCGCACTTTCTGGCAGTGCGAAAGGATTTTGAGCTGGAAAGATACGCAGAATTGTATGTGAGGCAAATAGTACGTCTGCATGGAGTATCAGTAACAATCACATTGGATCGTGACCCGAGGTTTACTGCAAATTTTTGGAGAATTCTGCAAGTGGCTATGGGAACAAAGTTGCAATTCAATACAGCCTACCATCCGCAGACAGATGGCCAATCGGAAAGAACGATTCAGACTCTTGAGGACATGCTGAGAGCTTGTGTGTTGGATTTTCAAGGCAAATGGGAAGAACAGTTGCATTTAGTGGAATTTGCCTATAACAACAGCTATCAGCAGAGTATCCAGATGCCACCGTTCGAAGCCTTATATGGTAGGGCGTGTAGGACACCTCTGTGCTGGGATGAAGTAGGTGAGCGGAGTATCAAGGGCCCAGAGTTAGTGCAGCAGTCAGTGGAAGCTGTAGAAATTATTCGGGACAGACTGAGAACGGCACAGAGTCGCCAAAAGAGTTATGCCGATAGAAGACGACGACCCTTGGAATTTCCAGTGGGAGATCATGTATTTCTCAAGGTGTCACTAATGAAAGGATTATCCCGATTCGGCAAGAAAGGAAAACTCAGTCCAAAGTATGTCGGGCCATTTGAAATATTGGAAAAGATTGGCGATATGGCTTATCGATTGGCATTGCCGCCTAACCTATCCCAAGTGCATAATGTTTTCCACGTGTCAATGTTAAGAAAGTACGAACCAGACCCTATTCACGTCCTAAGGTATGAGAAGATAGACGTGGACGATAAGGTGTCGTATGTGGAAAGACCAGTTAGGATCGAAGATCGGAAGGACCGTGTGTTAAGAAATACGACGATTCCAATGGTCAAAGTTGTCTAGGAACACCACGGGACTGAAGGTGCCACTTGGGAAAGCGAAGAAATTATGAGACGTCAGCACCCCCAGTTGTTTGAGTAGATAAGGGTAGATTGCAAATTTCGAGGATGAAATTTTTGTAAGGGGGGAAGAGTTGTAACAGTCCGAATTTCGATGTAATTCCGGGATCAATAAAATTGACATTATTTCGCATTTCATTTTAGTAAGTCTCGCCCAAAGCTGATCACTCTCGGGATACTAACCAATAGGGTATGGCTAATTAGGAAGCGGTACGTGGACCAAGGACCCGATCGCGAAGCGGACACCGATCACGAGAAATGATGAGAGAATATTATGAACCAATGTGGATCGATCTTAGGAAAGGTGACGGATTTGGTTTGGCCAAGGCCAACGATGTACAATCGGATCGCAGGTGATTCTGCATGACCGAGAGTGCATGTGGCCAACCAGTCCTGAACTTAAACCGGACGATCGTGGCTTCTGGGACTAGTGATAATTTCTCATTCTCTCAATGATCGGACCGTTATGACTCGGATAACCCTAGGTCGATACGCGTAACCTCTAAACAGCCGCCCGTTAGTGAGAGATCCTGAAATTGGAAATTGAGCGAGTTTCGATCACGAAATTGGGCCCGGATTTCGATGTCGATTTTCGATGGCTTAAGAGACTATTTTTGGGAATCTGACGTCATATTATGCTGGCCACGCATATTTGGAGTTAGTATGGTTGAAAATTAGAATTTCGGCCCGAGGGTGAAAAATTACGATTTTGCCCATCGGGACCCCAGCGTTGATTTTGAGGCTGTCTGAGGTTATTTTTCGCGGCCGATGTCATTTTAAGGTGGCCACAAGCATATAGAGTGGTTTCGGTCAAAAATTGGAATTTTGGCTCGGAAGTGAAAAATAATATTATTTTATTCCTAGAACTTGGCAGTCTATTTTCAAGGGCTTAAGAAGCTATTTTCGCGATTCCGACGCCATATTATGTTGGCCACACTCATTTGGGAGTGATATAGCCAAAAATTGGAATTTCGCCCCGGGACCGGAAAAATGACCGTTTTGCCCCTGGGCCGTTTTCGGGTTCGAATTTTTGGGAAATTATTTGGGATAATTTAAGTATTTATTAGCTGCATTATTGGCCCCATTTACCTTTTTGCCCTCAACTATTAGATAGGGTTAAATTAAGGCCGTTAGATTAGGGGCGTTTTGGTCATTTTTGCGGATTGGCGACACTTGGAACCCCTTGGCCCACCATATTTGACCGGTTGAACCCTCACTCTCTCTCCTCCCAGCTCCCATTCGGCCAAAAATCTCTCCCTCTCTCCCGAATTCCTCCTCCTCCGTTTTCCCTTTTCCTTGGCCGTTCTCGCCGGAGCTCGCCGGAGCCACGCCGGCCGCCGTCCGCCGGTGCCACCGCAGCTGCTGCTTCGTCCGACCACCACCATCACCCACCAGCATCACCACCCTCACCCCGTCTCTCTCTCTTTCTCTCTCTCTTTTCCGTCCGGCCAAAGGACCGCCGGAGCTTCGCCGCCGCCGCACTGGAGCCCGATCGGCCGAGCTGCTGCCGCCGCGACCCCCAGCCCGTCCGTACGTCGCCATACGTCACTGTCCATACAGTGTCCGTACGGTTCCGTACGGTGTCCATACACCGCCGGCCGCCGTCCGTACCGCCGTCGCTAGGAACGCCGCCGCCGGTTCCACTGTTCGTCAGTGATAGGCCGCCGTTCCTCGTCATCGTGGCCTAGAATTAAGTGAGTGTATTTCCTAAACCCGGATTAGGACTGATAGTGTATTTTCTAGACTGGGTTGAGTATTGTCGGTGCATATTGGGAAAAATTAGAGTACCATTTGATGAGGTATATTACTAGGATAATATTGGTGATTTATTGGGCGAGCATGGATTAGTTGAGGATTAAGTGATTGATCGGGTATGCGTGCGAGGACTTGTTGATTGTTGTGCCCATTTATTGGGGAATTGAATAATGCCATGTCGTGTGCTCGTGTAGCCGACTCGTGCGGAGTGTGATCGGCCATTTGATGACTTGAGTGGGTTATGAAGTTACACATTGTGAATTTGGGCCGCACGGTATTAATAGGCCAAGTAAGCACATGGCTTGTAAATTAGGCACTGTGGGATGACTTTGATTGAACTGTGTGCCTGTGCCTATGTTATGTGGATGCTCATGTTGCATTTCATGGCATGCGTTATGAATGCCGAGAATGAGGCTTGTGATGAAATTGTGCAAGCATGCGTGCCTGCCATGAGCATGTGATCATCTAGAATACCCTAAAGCGTGTTACGCGGGGTTTAGCTAATAAATGGTTGTGTGATCACCTAAGGACCTTCGGGTTGAGACCTTCGGGTCGATACCGTCTTCATGCACTTTGAAGCAGGACGATGCCCGGTTCTTCCGGAAGACGACCTTCCTAATGCGTTTACGCGGGCTCTGGTTTGTAAGGAGATCAGTGTTGCGCCTCATGAACTTTGAAGCAGGCTAGAGACACTGGGCCAGATCGGTGTTGCGCCTCATGCACTTTGAAGCAGGCTAGACGCACCGGGCCGGAAGTGGCATTGACTCGAGTCGTAATAAATAATTGAGACAGTGTGCTGGGTGAATCGAAATGAGAACATAGCATGACTTTGACATTGCATGCATAGAATGCATGACCCGGCATGCGAGATGAATACTGTGAGCATGTGTGTGTGGCGTATGTGTGATCATTGTGTACGCGCACGTATCTTGAGGACAATTAATAAACTGCCTAACCTGCAGGGGAATTCCTATGTTCTATCTGGGCCCGAGGGCCCAGGGTATTGTTTGTGTATTATGTTGTTTTGCCTATCAGGAGAGTGCATGTTAGCCTAGCCTACGTTTAGGGGTTATACTCATTGAAATTCGTCTCACAGTTGTAATAACCTACCTTTTCAGACCCCCAGCCATAAGAATGCTGAATCCACCGCTTTTTGGAATACCCGTACAGATACATCAGTATACAAGTACCTACCCCGCAGGAAATGGGGAATCGTATGTAAGATACCGATCAATGGTGTTTGTAAACGTGGGAGAGTATTTTCATCAGACTCAGGAGTATGTGGCTTGATGCCTAAGAGATGCCGATGGAAACCTAGGGCAACCCCTTAGGACTTTTGATGCGCCAATCGGTCAAAATGGATTGATGGAACCCATATATGCGGATGGCGAGGTGATCAATCCTCAGGATGTCTACGATGTAGATGGCGTTGATGAGCCTATGGATGGGGAGCCACAGGAGCCACAGGTGATAGCTGAAGACCAAGACCAAGTTGCCGAAGAAGAAGACGAGCTGGAGGACATGGATCTGGATTCTGATGAAGACCATGAAGAGGTAGCTGAGGTAGGGTCAGATGTGGAGATAGGAACTGATGAAGATGACGAGTTAGGTCTTTACCTAGATCCGGAGTTAGAGCTCGATTCAGAGGATGAGAGGATTGCGGCAGAAGCTATGGACTGGGAGGAGTCAGAGTCTAGTGAGGAGGCCTTTGAGGAGTCGTCAGATGATCTCACCGAGTCCTCAGACCCGGATTGGGAGCCGTAGAGAGAGGCCAGAGCTTGTTAGGGGAGGATCGTTTCTTTTTTACTGCAGTCCCCCTGGTAGGATTAGACGACTCACCCTAGCCACCGGTCCTTTTTGCTTGTGTGGCTGTTTACAGGTTTTTGAGCCAGTTGTAAATAAATATTATAAAAAGGATTTTCTATAGCAATATAAATATATGTGTGTCCTTCCGTGTTGTATGTTGTCGTGTTGTCCATTGTCTCATATTATTATTGTCAGGGTTTGTTTATTTCTTCTGCTTGTGCTTTACTCTATGTTTGGGCGTTGGGTCGGCATACGCTTCCTGGGAACGTTGCACCATAATCGACCAAGGTAGGGATGTTAGCGCTTCGTGGGGTACGGGGCGTGACATCATCACCATCACCCTCAGCCGACCATCCTCTCTCTCTCTCTCTCTCTCTCTCTCTCTCTCTCTCTCTCTCTCTCTCAGCCAAGGAACGCCGGAGCTTCACCACCGCCGCGCCGGAGCTCGAACGGCCGAGCCGCTGCCGCCGTGACCCTCCAGCTGTCCGTACGTCGTCGTACGTCCCCGTCCGTACGCCTTCCGTACGACTGTCCGTACGCCGCCTTCCGTACGTCGCCGCCGGAACGCCGCCGCCGGTTCCACCGTTCACCGGTGATCGGCCGCCGTTCCTCGTCGTCGTAGAGTTGAAATAGGTTAGTGTACCTCCTAAACCCGGATTAGGACTGATAGTGCGTTTTCTGGACTGGTTTGGGTATTATTAGTGTATACTGAAAGGAATTGGTGAATCGATTGGTGAAGGAAAATTACTGGATTAATATCAGTGGATTAATGTGAGATTAATTAGTGGACTATTCGACTAGCCGGGACTGATTGAGGATTAGGTGACTAGACTGCCGGGTATGCCCGGGTTGGCTGAATTATGATTATTGTGCCCAATTTTGGGAAATTGAATAATACCATGTCGTGTGCTTGGGTGGCTGACTCATGTGGAGTGTGACTGGCCAATTGACGGCTTGATCAAATTTTTGAACTGTACATTGTGCATTGGGCCGCACGGTATTAATTGGCCAAGTGAGCACATTGTTGTAGCATAAATTTGACTGGTTGTCTACAGTATGTTTGATGCTCATGGTGCATTGTGCTGCATTTCATGACCACGCATTGTGTATGCCGAGAATGAGACATGTGAGGAAATTGTGCGAGAATGTGTGCCTGTCATGAGCATGTGATCACCTAATTATACCCTGATGCGTTTTTACGCGTGGTTTTCGGGTCGTGCCGTCCTCATGCACTTTGTAGCAGGACGATGCTCGGTATGTCCGGAAGACGACCATCCTCATGCACTTTGTAGCAGGCTTTGGTTCGTAAGGAGATCGGTGTTGCGCCTCATGCACTTTGTAGCAGGCTAGAGACACTGGGCCTGGGGCGTTTTTACGCTGGCCGCGGAGTGTTGTGAGCCTTCGGGCCGTGACCTTTGGGCCGATTTCTAATTAAAATGAGCTATATGCCAGTGTGCAGTGTGAGTCAATATGAACATGGCATGATAATGACATTTACATGCATAAGACTGCATGGGCTAATGCGCAAGTGTGCGAGACTCGATGATTGGCATGCGAATCTAACATTAATAAGCATGATCATTGCGTATGGCGTACGTGTGATTGGTATGCCGCGTACGTGCCGTGAGTATTATAATGAAATGCCTAACCTGCAGGGTCAATTGTATGATCGATCTGGGCTCGAGGGCCTAGGTCATTGTTTGTATACTGCATTGTTTTGCTGGTCAGGAGAATGCATGTTAGCCTAGCCTAGGTTTAGGGGATATACTCGCTGAGATTCGTCTCACGGTTGTAATAACCAAACTTTTTAGACCCCTAGCCCTGAGCATGCCGAAGCTGCCACCTCTTTTTGGGATCCCCACTCAGATCCATTCGACTACGAGAGTATACCCAGCTAGGAATGGGGAATCGTATGTAAGATATCATTCCGTAGTATATGTGAATGTGGGTGACTACTTTTACCAAGCGCAAGAGTATGTGGCCTGGTGCCTGAAAGACGCTGACGGAAACATCGGACGACCGCTCAGAACCTTTGACGTCCCGGTAGACATAGGCGGGGTGATGATACCCCAGATGGCTGATGGCGAGGTTGTGGATCCCCCACCTGCAGACGAACCTGTGGCCATGGACCAGGAGCCAGGGGTATGGTACGAGGATCCCGAGCCAATGGCCGAGGAGGTTGAACAGGAGCCGGAGCCCATGGATCAAGACCCGGATGAGGACGGAGAGGTTGCTGAGCTAGGATCTGATGAGGAGGTAGTGTCCGAGGAGGAGTTAGATCTGTATTTGGACCCGGAGCTTGAGATAGACTCAGAGGATGAGTGGGCTGCAGCGCAGGAGATGGAGTCCGAGGAGTCTGAGCCCCCTGATAGTTCTTCAAGGGAGTCGTCGGGTGATTCTTCGGAGTCCTCAGACCCTGATTGGAAGCCCTAAAGCAGGCCAGAGTTGGTAGGGAGGACTGTCCCTTTTTTACTGTAGTTCTCCTTATAGGTTTAGTCAGACTCACCCTGGCCACTTACCCTTTTTGACCTAGTGGCTGTTAACTGGTTGTGCTGTTTGTTTTTGTTGTACAACTAGATATGTAAAAAAAAAAGGTTTTCTATATTAATATAATATGTACATCTTTTCAACTGTGTTTTATGTTGCAGTGCTATCCGTTGTCTCTTATATCTATTGTCAGGATTGTTTATTTAATTGCTTTCGCTTGTGCTTGTTCTCTGTTGGGTGTTGGGTCGGCGACGCTTCCTGGGACGTTGCACCATAATCGACCAAGGTAGGGATGTTAGCGCTTCGTAGGGTACGGGGCTTGACATACGATATCTAATTATATTAATGGAATAAGTATCATAATATTGTTACTACCAATATTTGTATAAAATAATAATAATTTGGTAATATATTATAATTATGTTGATTATTGGTAATTCCAAGATATATTTAACAATAAGAGGAGTACTTTGGAAATAGCTATTACAGTTTTGGTTGTACTAGCTATTTTAAATAATCTATAATACAGTCGATCATGTTACAGCTATTATAATATATTACAGCTATCATAACATATATGTAATGTAATCACAAGAAAATATTGTAATGGTAATAATACTATAACAGAGATGTTTGAGGTTGTAATGTAGTAAGTTGCTTTTGATAACCCATGAACACATGTGCAGACAAACACACAAAGTAAAATATGTGATTGGAAATTCTCTCTTTTGATTTTCTCCTACTCCTAATATTTTCCTAATTTAAAGGGTCACGTCCAATTGAGGTTAAGGTAAACGAACTCCGATAATACTCCGATGATAAGTTGAAAATTACATGCTTACCTTGTGGAATTTCTTTAAAATCTTCGTAAAAGCCATCAAGTTTAATGAGCTGCCAAAGATACCGAAATAATTAATATCCATTAGCTATATTTTCCCAGCTTTTTTACTGAAGGAAAATATGTGCTAAGTATCAGCAATAAATAAAAGAGTGAATGATTGAATAACCTGTAGTTTTTCAGCAGAAAAAGCCCTCTGTAGAGCTCCACGAAAGCGCCTCTAATCATCTTCTCAGCACACTGAATCTTCTTCTTACTCATGCTGTAATCTTTTGTGCCATCCTTTTTCCTGTTCTTGTTGTTAACAAGGTCATCCCACAGCATTATTGTGAGAGCCGTGATTGCGCCTGCTGCTGTTGTGCTTGGGATCCTCTTCATCATGCCCATCTTGGGCTTGCCTGTCTGCTTTGGCCTTGACGATGACCTCGTCACTGAGTTCATATAACTCGCTCCATTGTTCTCTAGGATGGCAACCTCTTGACCTTGCTCCTCTAAGGCTTCCATGGAGTTCTCATTGAGGAGGTCGCCAGAGCTCTCTGTGGAATGCAATTAATAAGTTCATATATCATGAATCCATCGTCCAAGAATAATGGGATAAATTGCGTGCCAAGTGCTCTCTCAAATTCGATAATATCGTCAGGATAATGTAGCTGATGTTGAATTTTGTAAAATTAAGTTTGAACACAAATAAAGTTGGGGAAAACCTAGCTAAGAACTCAATAAAGACATGCTAATAGCTCGGTCATGGCACTTTAACGCCGCGTTTGGGGCAGTTTTGGAAATGGGCATTGGAGGCGTTTATGCCAAAATTAAGGTATGCGGCAAGAAAATCTCAAAGGTCTTTGAACCAAAATTAACATTTCTAAAGGCCCTTAGCTCAATATAAGTCCCACCCAAATTTGGCTTCACGTATTTCTAGAATACTAAATCATTTTTCCTTCCAACTTTGCTCCAGCTAAACTATTGAAATTTGAGTTTTGCCCTCACCGGCTTTTACTATGCACGCATCACACAACGTCGCTAGCAAGCCCAGGTCCGATCGCCGATAAGCCTGGCCTGAGGTCGACGACCTCAGGGGAGGGTCACTCAGGGTCGCACGACCTCCAACAGCCAGTGCCTGAGTTAGGGTTCTCTTTCTTCTAATGTATATTTTAATAATTACTTAGATTGGGTGCAATAGTGTTTACCCAAACATTATTTGCATTTTATAAACACTCTTTAGCCTGAAGTTTTTTTATATTTATGCTAAGGCATTTCCCAAAAGCTCTCCTAAACGCACCCTAAATAGGTTTTGGCCCGTCCGTTAATTTCAACCGTTGATAGTATTATATAGCTGCCTATCCCGTTTGATTAGAAAATGCATACTATTAATTATACTCAACGATTGCTGTTCATATGATTTTTATATTTTAATAATAAAAAATTCATAGTTCTGTCGAATAATATCTTTCTCTAGCCATTAGTTATTTTTCTCGACAAATTTATGTTTCCTGGCACCGTAGGTTGCAATAAGATGACTCAACTCTATGATCTTTCCCTGTCTAGAAGTTGTGTGCGCGCGTGTTATGTGATGACTCAGTTCGTCAACACTTGTCTTTGTAGTTGTACTTGTAACACATCAATCCATGAATGTTCACAGATTGAGGTCCACCCACTTTGCGACGGACCCATGCAGCTTTCTCTCTCTCAGCTCCACGTGGCACGACATGAGGCCATCCATATTTTCCTAGGCAGAACTACCTTATTACAATTTTATGCCTAATTAAAAAAGCGGGTTTTCGAAAATGTTATCCTGTCGAATGAGTCCCACTTTTAACGTCCGAGACAAATGTACTAGGCTCGGTAAAATTGTTAACTTGTTTACGAGGTCACGAAAACTATTAGATAGATTTGTTCCAACATGGTACACACATTTCTCTCAGATTACAGGAAAACAACATAAATCGCGTGTAATTAGCAGGAAAATCGCTATATATTTCCAAGAAAATAGAAAAGTTTGGATCTCACCTGATGAGAAATCAGAGTCACGGCCAGAAGAAGACCGCGAGAGGCTTCCCTCGTTGTTGCCATTTGCCTTTAGCGACGATGAACTCCTGCGTCGCCTCTCGCTCAATATTCTCTTGAGGTCTTGCAAGATCTGCAGCTGTTTTTCGAGCTCCTCTCCTCTGTCCAGAAACTCTCTCTCCCTGCTCTCGTAAAACTGGTTCACCTTGTTAAGCTCTTCGTCCAGTGCCTCAAAGAACACTCTCACCTAAAGATACTCAGTCAATGTTATAAATATAATAGAAATTCAAAGTGAATGTGTGTGTGTGTGTGTTTTGTGCAGCAATTGATTTGTTGGTCTTATTGGTGCACCTCGTGTTCTTCATCGAACAGCTTAGTGAGTTCTGTTTCACACGCTTCGTCCTCTACCTGTCCATTCTTCAAGTTCTCGCTCCTCACCTGCAACCAAACCCTAAGGATAAAGAAATCGGCCAGAAGAGAAAAGAAAAAGGCAAGGAAAATGGATGTTTATTCAACAACTTCGTTTGTCTTTTGGTGTCGCTTTCGTATCTGGGTCATTTTCCTTTTCTTTTTTTGGTGCTCCATTCACGTTAGCTTCGTGAAACAAAAGGGAGACCCACCTGTGCAAGCATTTCTTCTTCTTCTTCTTCTTTTTTTCAGGGCAAGCACTATATATTAATCAGAAAAATACAAAGAAAATTTGACTTTGTCCCGGGATTTTTGCCCTCACCTCATTCCCTTACGTCTCGCCTGAACAGAAAAATTGTAGCACACAAGTCCAGGCTCGAAAGAGCTCGAAGCCGAACAACCGCAAGATTATGTGGGTTGACAACAGATGAGTAGTGAACTTGAAAACTGGCAGCTCAAAAAGGGTATTATCTCTTTTCGGGTTTGCTTCGTGGACTCAAAGTCGTCAATATCCGAAGTTTGGAAACGCGTAGCTTGGACTACTCTCCTTACTAAACAACAACTTCATATGAAGCTATAGCTTTAATGCCCGATTAATAAAGAATAGGGTAAGTCCATTCATTAATGAAGATTCTCCTATCGAGCTCTCCCAAGTAATTTCGGAAGGTCTGACGGTTTTACCAATCTGTAAATACAAATTATGTAAGAATTAGAGGTAAGGGCAGGCATCCAAAATGAGCTCATTATGTTGAAAACATGTGAAATTCACTGTTATTTTGGAAGCTTGATGAGATTCAAAATGGGTATCATTTACTAAAATAATACACGACGTTTTACCACTGTCACAAAAAGTATCGCGAGGGCATCTACAAAAATAGATTAAATGAGCATTTTCGGGTGGACATGCGTCACTCTCTCAATCCCTCATTTCCTTGTTTTCTTCGTTTTTTATATTCGGAATAAGAATTTAATTACTTTTATTGATGAAATTACAAGTTGCACTTTCTACTGTTCACATCTATGTTTATTTCCATCTTCATTGTAGAATATTCACATTTCTTTTCCTTAATAAAGGAGTTCTCTAGAAAAGGTTGTTTGAAATTATTTCTATTTTCACCATTCTTGTAGTTTTGCGACTCTCTTTTAAGGAGCTTTCTCGAGTTTATTGCATAAAGTGACTTGTTTGCTTGGCTTAGTTTTTGTATCAAACCAAAATATTTACTTGTCATAGGGAAGAGTATATTTAAATGCCAAAATATTATAGGGAATTCGAAATGCATTACATATAATAATTAGTTGTCTTCCAAAATATGAAGTGTTTGATACAAGAATAAAATTCAATACCGTGCATATGATTAATTCGCACTTGAGAAATTAAAGAACGAATTAATTTAGAACTTAATTGTCAACAAAATTTGTTGTTTTGAAAAGGTGTAACGAGATTGCTCACCCTTCCTCACGTGAAATCGACCGTTCGAGCTCTAAACTATACATTTTCGGGCAGGTATGCATATAACTTTCATTGCCACCTAAATGATTCGGTGACTTTCTATTAATACTTAGGACTATGTCTCCGATTGTTTAGTGGAAAGATGAATGATTTGAAAAATATTCTCCTAAAATTAATCGCTTGAATCACTTACAAAAATGAATGAACTAAATAATATTTTCATCGTCTACGATATTGTTTAGACATAGATTTGTTGTCGATAATGAAAACATTACTCATTGGTTAACTGTTTCAAGTGATACAAATGATCATTTTTTAGAAAATATTTTTCAAATCATTTATTTTCCGGGAAATGAATGGAATCTTAGTTATTGGCCATTTTTTTTTTATCATTCTCCAATATTCTTCATTGTATTTTTATTTATTTCCCTAAAAAAATATTTTTTATATATTGAATTGTTACTCTCATAGTGTGCTTCCCCCATATGCCAACTTTTATTGCACGAAATTAAAAAAAAAAACTTTTTTACCATTATGTCTACGGAGCATTTGAAGTTGCGCTTACGTTCATGTATTTCTGCTAAAAGCAATAAAAGAATGTTCACCATTTCGGAGTTTTTACACTAATAAGACCCAAAATTTGAAAATAATCAATAAGAATGTTCAAGAGATTTTATCTGGGAACTCATTTTAGTCTCTGTTTGTTTCACGAAAAATGAATTATTTTAAAAAAATTTCCTAAAAATGATCGCCCGTATCATTTATAAAAATTCATAAGCGAAAAATATATTCATTGTCCATGAAAATATTTGGACATAAATTGTTTTTGATAATAAAAGTATTTTTCATTGACTATATTTCAAATGATGACAAACGATTATTCACTACAAAAAAAACAAGGGATTAGCGACGAATTTTGCGACGAAAAATTTGGCAAAATACGTCGCAAATCGAATTTGCGACGAATTTAGCGACGGAAAAAATTCCGTCGCTAATCGGGCATCGCAAAATTTGCGACGGAAAATTTCAATTTCCGTCGCAAAATTGCGACGGAAAAAAATTCGTCGCAAATTAGCCACGAACACTATCCATCGCAAAATTCATTGCAAATAATTCGTCGCAAATTAGCCACGAACTTTATTCGTCGCAAAATTCGTCGGAAATTTCGTCGCAAAATTCGGCGCAAATTTCGTCGCAAATTTCGTCGAAAATTTCGTCGCAAATGTAGTCACAAAATTCGTCGCAAATTTCGACGCAAATTTAGTCGCCCAATTTGTCGCAAAATTCGTCGCAAAATTCATCACAAATTTCGTCGTAAAATTCGTCGCAAATTTCGTCGTTAAATTCGTCGCAAAATTCGTCGCAAAATTCATCGCAAATAATTCGTCGCAAATTAGCCACAAACTTTATTCGTCGCAAAATTCGTCGCAAATTTAGTACGAACTTTATTTGTCGCAAAATTTTTCACAAAATTTGTCGCAGAATTCGTTGCAAAATTCGTCGTAAAATGTATTCGTCGCAAATTAGCCACGAACTTGATTCCTCGCTACTTATTCGTCGCAAATTAGCCACGAACTGTAATGGTCGCAAAATTCGTCTCTAAATATTCGTCGCAAATTTTACACCATTTCGGCCATCAAATCTTGTCCATATCAATAGCTACGCATTAATGAACATCATGTAATACATTCAAAACAATCAAAGGACACGAGACAACCATAGATTCCGCTTCAGAAACAGAAAACGAACAAACCAGACACAATGCCATATAATTGAAAAATATAACTGAAGGAAAGATGCTAGTCCGCAAAAAATAATGATATATGCAAAGTTGCAAAGTCTGACATGATGCTATTTGATATCCAATCTTATAATACATTCAAAACATTCATAGGAGGTGGGACAACCATAGATTCTGCTTAAAAAACGAAAAATCGACAAACCAGACACAAGATTGGGCAGCTTTGGTACTCGGCAGGACACCAAAAGCAGTTACTTTTGTCGACACCTGATGAAATGTGGATACATAAATAAAGATATTCAATCAGTCCAGAATATAAAAGAAGTGTTTATGCATGGATGTGGAACTAGGTATAAAAAAACAAGTAAGAGGGTTAACAAAAAAATGTTTCAGGACGAACATCAATGTTCTTACATATGAATATGAGTCAACTTTGATATCTACTGTAGTTTTTTCACCTTTGTAAA
Organism: Syzygium oleosum; assembly: GCF_021117445.2. Lineage (NCBI taxonomy): Eukaryota > Viridiplantae > Streptophyta > Magnoliopsida > Myrtales > Myrtaceae > Syzygium > Syzygium oleosum. The sequence goes on from NW_026607485.1 coordinate 12,115,302, forward strand.
CCGTATTTCTGTCACCTAGGAAAAATTAGATCCTTGTCCAAATAGCATTCAACAGTTTAATGACTTAGAGAGGTGAATTACCAACACCAATTCCCAGGAAGAGAGGACTCAAAGTCAATTAAGGCTTGTATTTCTACAATGTTCAAATATCATGATTTTTTTTAACAAGCATGTCATCCTGGGATCTCTAAATTTTCAGTTTTTCGCAAGCAAAGAACCTAGTTGTAAGAAAGTTGTGCACAAAAAGTAATTGTAGGGCAGGAACATATCGGGTGAAACTGCACTTATGTCATAAAAGATTGTGAAGCAACCTTACCCCCGATTTTGGGAATTTTAACTAGAAAGGACTAAGAAAATCATCATCATCATCAGCAATCTCAGCATCATTGTGTCGCTCATCATTGTGCCCATCACCAATTGGATTGGCGGGAGGTACAGGAGGAACCTCATCGCGATTGAGGTTAAGGTGTCGCATAACGATTTGCATTTGTTGTTTCAAGTCATCTATTTCTTCGTCCCTCTCTACAAGTATATTTTTCAGTTGGTTCACTTTTTGGGTCAATTGCTCGTCATGTCGTGTCCTCCTTTGACCAGTCGCATTGGATGATGAAGTTCCAGCATGATTCGGCATGTACATCCTTGACAAGGATCCCATCCCAAATATTTTTTCTTTTTTTCATCCCACCCGTTGCCTCCACCCATAATGCCATACTGTCAACTAATGGCTCAGACGCAGCACAACCATCACTACCACTAGCATTGCTCATTAAAAGTTCATCATATTTTTCCTACATTAACAATATAGATGAAAATAAAATAACTTCACATATATATCTACCATAAATATTAAAAGCATTCACGGTTTTCATTCTAGTTTCCATAAAGCCCAAAGTATAACCTTACATACCTTAATAGCTTTTGCTCGATCGCCAGTCCATGTCTTATCTTTCTTTTGAAATGTGCGTTCAAATGTAGCTGCAAATGTCGGTTCCGTCTCCAATTCATGTGCCTACAAAATGTAAACATGAGTAATTGAATTAAATTAACTGATAACTTATTTAACAGACTTACCATTCGTTTGCGATGCTCCCCAATATTGATAGAGCCCCCAGCATATGTGGCAAACCCTTCACTAGAACTAGAAGATCAATTCTTTTTACTCTGCTCACTGATTTGCTGACTCTTTTCAGTTTCCCAAATTCTGTTAATTTCCGCCCAATTGTCAGCTGGAATGAAAGCCGGCTTCACTTGCTTGATCTTCGCTCTATTCATCACATTTCGTATGTGATCACCAACTTTCTTCTGAAAAATTCTTCTCACTTCATTCTCTTCCTCTTCATCCCACCTGAACTTCCGCTGCAATCAATACAAAAAAAACTGAAAGTTATTATGATGATCACATATCCATTACCATGCACCAGACAATTCAGCGATAGATTTTGTAAAGTTCATCTCAGGGAAAATATCTGGTCCCTTTAGTACCGAAAACTAAAGAGTTGTTCTGGTCCCTTTACATCATTCTTGACCATCAATATACTACACCGAACTTAGTTGGTGAGAAAATAGAATATCTAAAACTTACCTTGAACTCATTCCACCACAAATCTTTCACTTCTTGTGGAACACTTCTGTAATTAATATACTGCCCCATCCAATAGTTTTTGACTATTTTATTCAATTCCCTCACAACAAACGGAGCATCCGTGAATCTGCAAACATACGGATATTGTGCAATATCGACAATTCAGTTGACATCCATATCTAAAGCCATAAATATTACATATACTAAAAAAATGAAATACTTACGAATCTCCAAATGGGCATATCATGAATCGGTTATCTTCTTCACCTGTGTTTCCGTCATTATTCGATTGTTGCGCTGAATAATAAGGTGAAACGGAAGGAGAGGGAGCTAAAGGAGATGGAACTGGAGGAGATTCAGTTCGCATGTGGCCAAGTCCCCTAACATGTTCTTGAGTGTTGGAGGATGGGCCAACGTATCCATATTGTCCATCAGCATATTGTGGTTGAGGGTTAGATGAAAGGACAGGGGAAGAGGAAAGGGACGGGGACGAGGACGAGGCAGAGGCTGGTCTTCTATGCATGTGACCTCCACGTTTATACTGACAAGTAGGAAGGTTAGATAAATATGTAAAAAAATATGAACACGTATTACGGACACATAATAACGTATATGACGAAGCTTACCATTTTGTTTCAGAAGCAGAAAATATTTCCTCTTAATTAGCCAATGCCGAATGTTTATGACGTGCAATTTCCTACGAACAAATATACTATGAATCGCACTCATTTTGATATGAAACATCAATATATGAGCACGATATGCCATGCTAAGCCGACAATAGCCATAATTAACCACACGATCCACTTTCAAACCACACGATAATTCATCAAGTACAAGATCAATCATAAAACATCAATTTCAACCACATGATCTTCGTTCTCGGCCACACGATCATCAATCAACCCACACGATCGGGCCATAGTTAACCAATCAGCCACAATTAAGCAAAGCAACCACACGATTAACCTAATTAACCATACGATTGGCATTAAACAACTAAGGGTGCAAATGGTAACCATTCTGCTCCAGAAATCACATTGTTGCCAGAAATTGATTGTTCACATTCTTGCCAGAAATTGACTTCTGAAGGAGAAATCTGTTTGATTTATTGAATTTTTTTGCCCAAAAATTTTTTTTTGGGCATCTATAAAAATTTAAATTTCACTAAAAGTGGGTGGCCACAGGTATTCTAAGACATTCTGTAAAGTTTTGAAATTTTTTAATTTTTTAATTTTGTTGAGCACCTAAAAAAATTTAAATTTCCCTAAAAGTGGGTGGCCACAGGTATTCTAAGCCATTCTGTAAAGTTTTGAAATTTTTTAATTTAATTTTTTTTAATTGTTTTGGGCACCTAAAAAAATTAAAATTTCATTAAAAGTGGGTGGCCACAGGTATTCTAAGCCATACTGTAAAGTTTTGAAATTTTTTAATTTTATTTTTTTTATTTTTTTGGGCACCTAAAATAATTTAAATTTCACTAAAAATGGGTGGTCACAGGTATTCTAAGCCATTTTGTAAAATTTTGAAATTTTTTATTTTTATTTTTTTTAATTTTTTTGGGCACCTAAAAAAATTAAAATTTCACTAAAAGTGGGTGGCCACAGGTATTCTAAACCATTCTGTAAAGTTTTGAATTTTTTTATTTTTTTATATTTTAATTTTTTTGGGCACCTAAAAAAATTTAAATTTCACTAAAAGTGGGTGGCCACAGGTATTATAAGCCATTCTGTGAAGTTTTGAAATTTTTTAAACATTTAATTTTTTTTGACCACCTAAAAAAATTTAAATTTCACTAAAAGTGGATGGCCACAGATATTTTAAGCCATTTTGTGAAGTTTTGAAATTTTTTATTTTATTATTATTTTTTAATATTTTTGTGCACCTAAAAAAATTAAAATTTCTCTCAAAATGGGTGGCCACAGGTATTTTAAGCCATTTTATAAAGTTTTGAAAATTTTGAATTTTGTATTATTATTCTTTTTTTGGGGCACCTAAAAAATTTTAAATTTCACTCAAAGTGGGTGGCCACAGTTATTTTTAGCCATTTTGTGATATTTTGAAATTTTGGTTTTTTTTTCTAAAAAAAAATTCACCAAATTTAATATTTTCCCAAAACCTGACTTTTTTTAATTTTCTGGAAATTTTTATGAATTTTTCTAGAATTTTTCAGTTTTAATGCATTTTCTGGAAAAACGCTTAATCAACCACACGATCGTCATTGAACGCTTAATCGACGACATAATCGACAAATTAACCATGCGAACATCGATCAAAGCCACATGCAATCCTTAAATCGGCTCCTAACTTAGCCAATCAATCCAACACTAAACAATCCCTAAATAAGTCACATTAATACTCATTATACTAGGTAGGGTTTAGGGAGTCGATTACTTGGTTCAATGCCAAGAAAAACCAAACAATAATAATATTTTGGTCGGTCGGCCAGTGGCGGGCTCGGCGCGGGCACAGGCCCAAGTGATGGCTAGGCGGCCAGGCGCTCGGCACGGCGCTCGGCCACTGCAGAGCAAACGACGGTGGAGCTGGGCGGCGACGGCGTCGGGCGGCGGCTGGGTGGCAACGACGTCGGGGCGGCAGTGGGTGGCGGAGGCCGGGCGGCGACGAGGTCGGGCCGTAGTTGGGCGCGGGGGGCGGTGGCGGCAGCGTCGGGCGGCGGTGGGGGCGGCGGCGGCGGGCGGCAGCGATGGCGTCGGGCGCGGCCGGGGCGATGGCAGCGGCGACGGTGTCGGGCGGCGGTGGGCGGCGACGGCGTCGGGCAACGACGTCAGCGGTAAGTGCTCGGGTGAGGGTGGGTGGCGGCAGCGACGACAAGTGCTCGGGTGAGTACGGGCGGCGAAGGAGTCGGGCGAGCTGGCGGCGGCGACGGCTAGGCGGCGGCGGCTGGCGGCGGCGGCGTCACAGCGGCTGCTGCGGCGGCGAGCTCGGGCAAGGCGGGCGGCGGCGGCCCGATCGGGCGGTGGGCGAGCTGCGGGCGAGCGGCGCGCGCGGCGGCCCGGGCGCGGCGAGCTCCGCCGGGCGGGCGAGCGGACGCGGGCGGAGGAGACGACGGCACCGGCGATGGCGGCTGCGAGCTGCCGGGCGGCCAAGCAACGACGGCGACGGCGGGCTGGCGCAAATGGTCCAGGGTACTCGGCGACGACAACGGGAAGAAGAAGAAGAAGAAGAAGAAGAAGAAGAAGAGAAAGAGGAAAAGAAAAAGAAAAGGAAGAAGTCGCTTGCTGTAGGGGGTACGTGAAGAAGAAAAAGAAAAGGAAGAAGTCTGAAAAGAAGAAGAAGTCTGAAAAGAAGAAAAAGTCTGACGAGGCACGTGTGCGTGCAGGGGGGAGAGAGAGAGAGACGGGCGCAAAAATTTGAAACGTGCGCGGATGTGGTTGCGACGGATTTTGCGATGGAAAAATAAATCCGTCGCAAATTTGCGACGGATTTAAAAAAAAAAGGATCCGTCGCACATTTACGATGGATTCCAAAAAAATAAAGGGCATTTTCGAATCCGTCGCAAATTCGCGATGGATTTTCTGTCCGTCGCAAATTTGCGACAGATTTTTCATTCCGTCGCAAATTTGCAACGGATTTTTTTGTCCGTTGCAAATTTGGGAGGGAATTTTTTTCCCGTCCCAAATTTGCGACGGATAAAAATTCCATCGCAAATTTGCGACGGACATTTTTTTGTCTTTGTCCGTTGTAAATTTGGGACGGATTTTTTTGTCCGTCGCAAATTTGGGAGGGAATTTTTTTCCCGTCCCAAATTTGCGAAGGATAAAAATTCCGTCGCAAATTTGCGACGGATTTTTGTGTCCGTAGTAAATTTGGGAGGGAATTTTTTTCCCGTCCCAAATTTGCGACGGACATTTTTTTGTCCGTCGCAAATTTGCGACGGAATTTTTTTCCCATCCCAAATTTGCGACGGATAAAAATTCCGTCGCAAATTTTCGACGGACATTTTTTTGTCAGTCGCAAATTTGGGAGGGAATTTTTTTCCCATCCCAAATTTTCGACGGACAAAAAAATGTCCGTCGCAAATTTGGGACGTATTTTTTTTCAGTCCCAAATTTGCGACGGAAAAATATTGTCTGTCGCAAATTTGCGACGGACAATATTTTTCCGTCGCAAATTTTGGACGTAATTTTTTTCTGTCCAAAATTCTGCGACCGACAAAAAATCCGTCGCAAATTTGCGACGGACAAATATTATCCGTCGCAAATTTGCGACATAGAAATATTATCAGTCGCAAATTTACGACGGAATTATGGACCGTCGCAAATTTTGGACGTAATTTTTTTTCCGTCCAAAATTTTGCGACGGATTTTTTTGTCCTTCGCAAATTTGCGACGGATTGTTTTTTCTGTTGCAAATTTGCGACGGAAAATATTTGTCCGTCGCAAATTTGGGAGGGAATTTTTTTCCCATCCCAATTTGCGACGGACAATATAAATCCGTTGCAAATTTGCAACGGACAATATAAATCCGTCACAAATTTACGACGGAATTATTTTTCCGTCGCAAATTTCCAACGGATTTATTTCAGATTCCAAAAATAAAGGACATTTTCGAATCCGTCACAAATTTGCGACAGATTCGGAAAATTGCCGAAAATTGCCGTGAATTTCACTTCCGTCGCTAATTCTTCGATGAACAGTAGCCACGAATAAGTTGTTGTCGTAAAATAAGCGACAAAATTAGCAACGATCCAAATCCAATGGAAAATAGAATATCGAAAATGTCATCGCACGAATAATATTTGACTTGTCGTCTTTTAGCGACAAATTTTCCGACGATCAATTAAATTAATAAGAATTATCGACAACAACAATAATAACAACAACAATAATGATAATAACAATAACAATAATAACAAGAACAATAATAATAATTATGACAACCAAAATAACATTTGTCGCAATAATAATTACACATCATTAGTGTTTTGTCACAAAAATTTTCATTTTTGTCTTCGTCTTGATCTGCATCTTCGTCCTCGTCCTCGTCTTGATCTTCATCTTCATCTTCTTCATGAGCATCATCTTCATCATCTGTCTCAAAATCAGATTCTGAACAATCTTGTACATTTAATTCGCAAATTTCAGTTGGATCCACATCTATCATTGCTCCACATGGATCTCGTAAAGTTGGAATGTTATATTCCTCAGTTTCAACCGTGTTACAAACTTCTTCTTGTTGATAAGCTCTATCCTTCCAGTGTTCCTTGATTTTTCTCCGTGCTTTGATTTTACATACAGCCCACCAATCAGCTTTGTCACGTTTCAAACTAGGATATGATGCATAACATACTTGAATTGCTTGTTGTGCCAAGACAAATGGTTCATATTTCATATACCTTTTCTTGTGATTTATTTCAACCAAATTAAACTTCGTATGCACCTTCATTCCTTTGACGGGGTCGAACTACTTGCACTTAAATAACACAACCCGCATCATTAATGGTCCAGGGTACTCTATCTCTATGATTTCATCCAATAAGTCATAAAAATCATCTTTTGAACTGCCACCATTGGATGATCGAACAGACACACTACTATTCATTGTGGCTTTTCCCATTCCATATTCTTGAGTGTGAAAATTATATCCATTTATGAAATATGCTGGCCAACTTCGTACTCTTAACTGTGGACCCCATGACAGATGATATAGCAATCCTTGCTCTCTAAGTTCATCATGATTACTGTGAACCTAAGGTTACATACGCAAAGTCAATAATTTATATTTTAATAAATGATGTATAAAATTTTAATAACTTGGTTTTGGTCCATAGGCAACTTACATATGTTTTGAACCATGCTGCAAATTGTTCATCGCACAAACGGTCAAACTCATTTTGTGGTAGTCCAAACATTGAAGTTTGGAAAATCCTAGTAATAAATACCATTTATATATTAGCAAATATTTGACACACAATACATATATTTACAAATTTACACTTACTCGAAGCATGGCTCGACTTCTGGGCAGTTCAGTAAAATATATGTATGGGCTACATGCAATTCTTCGCCTGTTAAGTAACGAAACTGACATGCGCCGCTTGGTCGACCCAGATAATTGAAAATAGATAATGCTTTGCAATTGGGATCAATGGGGCCCTCATCATTTCTGCCTGCTCTCCGCCTCTTGCACTGCACGTGCGGCTCAAAATAGTATGATGCAAATGTTGTCACTTCTTCCACAATATATGCATTACAAATTGAAGCTTCAACACGTGCCTTATTCTTCACTTTTTTCTTCAAATGATATAAGAATCTAGTTGCAATAGAAAGAAGCTTATCGGAATATAATATATAATAAAGTAATTTGAACTTTATTTTAAAAAAAAATTTACCTCTCAAATGGATACATCCATCGAAATTGGACGGGACCTGTAACTTTGGCCTCGTAAGGCAAGTGAACTAAGAGATGCTCCATCAAATCAAAAAACGATGGAGGAAATATCCTTTTTAAGTTGCAAAGAATAATTGGAATATCTCTATCTAGTTTCTTCATGTGCGATGCTTTTAACATGTCGAGCAAATATCATGCAGGAAATTGCTTAACTCTGTAATGGCGCCCCATACAAAGTTCGGTAGAACTTCCTTGAAAGCTATTGGAATTAGTCTTTCCATCAATATGTGACAATCATGACTCTTCAAACCTGTCAACTTGCATTCATTCAAATCAACACATCTCCTGAGGTTCGAAGTATATCCATCAGGAAACCGTACAGATTTCAACCATTGACAAACAACTTACCTCTGCTCCTTATCCAATGTATAAACTGCTTTTGGTTTTGGTCCCCTGCTGCTTGCATCCACATCTAGTGTTGGCTGATCACAAATATCTCTTATATCTTTTCTTGCGTTCAAGTTGTCTTTTGTTTTTCCGGTGACATCCATCACAGTATTTATGATATTGTCGAAAACATTCTTTTCTATGTACATGACGTCAAGATTATGATGAATAAGATGGGCCTTCCAATATGGTAGATCCCAAAATATACTGCGTTTTGTCCACTTATGTATACTTTCGTACGCAAAAGTCGTGCCGTGAGGGTTCTGAACAACAGTTGGAAAGTCCTGCACCCGCTCCCAAATTTGATCGCCGGTCAACCTCAATGGTGGACGTGTTCTTTCAGTCCTATTCTTGATGAACTCTTTTTTATTCCTTCTGAATGTATGATTTATCGGTAAAAATTGTCTGTGACAGTCAAAATAGCTAGGCTTCTTTCCGTGTTTTAATCTAAATGACTTTGATCTCTCCAAACATATCGGACATCCTAAGATCCCAGCTGTACTCCATCCAGATAACATTCCGTAAGCTGGAAAGTCATTTATCGTCCAAAGAAGAGCAGCCTTCATTACAAATGTTTGATCGGTAGAAACATCATATGTAAGGACACCTTCCTCCCATAGCCGTTGTAACTCTTCAATCAATGGTTGCATATAAACATCTATTAACTTTTTCGGATTTTGCGGGCCAGTCACGATCAATGTCAAAAACATATAAGGTGTCTTTATGCATATACCAGGTGGAAGATTGTATGGCGTTAAGATAACTGGCCAACATGAATAACTTTTTCCTGATTTCCCAAATGGGGCAAATCCATCAGCACAGAGACCTAACCTGATGTTTCGAGGCTCTATCACAAACTCAGGGTACGTTCTATCAAAATGTTTCCATGCCTCTGCATTTGAAGGATGACACATTAGACCCTCTTCTATTTCATGATTTGCATGCCAAGTCATGTGTTCAGCAGTGGCTTGAGACGTATAAAGCCTTTGCAATCTGGGGATTAAGGGCAGATAAAACATTTGCTTGCATGGTCTACGCTTCAGATTACGACCCTGCCTCCTGTTAATCTTGTACCTAGGTTGGCTACAGAATTTGCAAGATTCTGCATTTCATCGTCTCTCCAATATAACATACAACCCCTACTACATACATCAATCCTTACAACCGGAAGACCTAAGTTATCCACTAGCTTTTTCATATCGTAAAAATCACTTGGCATGATGTTATCACGAGGCATTGTTTCCCGCATTACTTCAACAAAAGAGTTGAAGCAATCCATGACACATTATGCTCGCCTTGATATTTAACAGTCTTCTTGTCACTTGATAACTTAGTGTGGTTGTCACAACCTGCCCATAAAGGTTCATCTGCTGCTTTCAACACTTCCCAGAACTGATTAGATGAAAAAGCTCCATTACATACATTCTCATCAAAACCCGTTACTCCTATCTCTTTCAATTGTGATGCATGACTAGTATCCACTTGTTCAAGTGTAGGAGTAAAACTAGTACTTGCATGGTTCGATTCTGAAACAAAATTCTGACCAGCTGCATCAATCACCATCCTCTCGTATGGGTTCAATTGATCATAATAGCTACATTCTTCCCTAACTAAAAATTGGTCACTTCTTCGACATCCTTCATCAGATATAAATGGTTCAGCATGGCAAATCCAATTATAATAATTCGGAGTAAACCCAAGTCTACAAAGATGTTCTCTAACTTTATCACACACATTAAATTTACCATTACAGCACTTTTTACACGGACACCTTAACTTATTTCCATCCATGAACTCATATTTACTACTAGCAAAGTCTAAAAATAGTTCCAACCCAGTACGAAACTCATCGATCAATCCTCGATGTCCAGATAAGTTCTTATTATACATCCAAGCCATGTCTATTTGCATTGTGTCTGTATTAAAATAAAAAAATCTCGTAAAATATTTAAAATATCATATCTACTGGTCTTAATTAAAACCATAAAATTCTGAAAATTAAAATTTTGTTTTTCACGCAACAATTACTTTGAAATTGAAAAAATTACCATGCAAAGAAGACTTACCCAAATATTTGACTGAAATCTTGATAGCAGAAAGTGGTCAATTTGATGAGAATTGCAACGTTCACTTGGATTGCGAGACCTTCAATTGGACACGTACCTAAATAAAAGCAAAATCACTTAACATTCATTTTTTAATAATTTTTTATTTTTTTCGAATTTTTTTAATTTTTTATTTCTCCTTATATTTTTCTCCGGTCGCCGGTCCGGCGACTGGCTAACGCCGGCGAGGTCGAGCGGCCTCGCCATGGCCGCCGGTCGACCTCGCCATCACCCAGATCTGGGAGACGGCGAGGTCGACGGCCATGGGGGGAGGCCGAGCAGCCTCGCCGACCATGGGGCGAGGTCGCTCGGCCTCACCCAGATCTAGGGGAGGCCGAGCGGCCTCGCCATGGCCGCCGGTCGACCTTGCCGTCTCCCAGATCTGGGCGACGGCGAGGTCGGCGGCCATGGGGAGGCCGAGCGGCCTCGCCGGGCGGCCTTGCCCGGATCCGGGGAGGCATAGCGGCCTCGCCATGGCCGCCGGTCGACCTTGCCGTTGCCCGGATCGGGCGACGGCGAGCAGGTCGACGGCCATGGGAGGAGGCCGAGCGGCCTCGCCGGCCATGGGGCGAGGCGCTCGGCCTCGCCGTGGCCGCCGGTCGACCTCGCCGTCGCCCAGATCGGGCGACGGCGAGGTCGACCGCCACACCCAGGCGAGGCTGCCGGTCGACCTCGCCGGCCACGGGGACGAGGCCGCTCGGCCTCGCCCAGATTTGGGGAGGCCGAGCGGCCTCGCCATGGCCGCCGGTCGACCTCGCCGTCGCCCGGATCCGGGCGGCAGGCGAGGTCGACCGCCATGGGGGGAGGCCGAGCAGCCTCGGCCCATGGCCGGCGAGGCCGCTCGGCCTCCCCCCAAGGCCGGCAAGGTCTCGCCGGTGGCCGGTCGCCGAGAAGTTACAAAAAAAAAGTCAATAAAAAAAAATCGAATCCAGTGATGAATAGAAAGGACAGGATCGTATTCGTCGCATGTTTAGTCACGAAATTAGCTACGATACTTACCGGTGGAAAAGCTTTACCGAGATTGATTTCTGCGTGCACAAATTATTGAGAGAAACGAAAGAGGGAGAAGGCCGGAGAAAAGCGGGGGATGTGAGGAATCAGTATAGAGAGAGAGAAATTGACGGATGGGGTGGATATGACGAAAGAAATTTTCCGTCACAAATTAGCGACGAATCCGTTTTCGTCGCAAATTGCGACGGATAAAAAATTCGTCGCTACTTTCGTCGCAAAATGGTAAATTTCGTTGCACAAATTAGCGACGGAAAATAAATCTGTCGCAAAATTCGTCGCAAATTAGCGACGAAAAATTTCCCGTCGTAATTTTCCGTCGCAAAATTCATGTTTTTTTGTAGTGATTTACGAAAAAATATTTTTCGTTGTATTTATTTTTCACGAAATAATTATCTCCTTAAGTCCTGTTAAAGTCGAGAAGGGATTGAAACCAATTGATCTCCCCTCACTCCCATCACCATAAATTGGTGGTTACTGCTACTCTGTCATGTATCCCACTCAAGATCCTGTTTAGTCTATTTATAATCTTTGTGAATAAGATCCTTTTCGAAACATCTAATGTTAATCTCGCGATTGCATTGAGTTATTAGCTGCACAAACATACTATAGACATTCAAGCACTTAAAAGTAAGAAACTCGAAATTCATTTTAGATCGATGGTCCAATTCGACTTGATCTTGTCTAATTTGAGCCCAATTTGGATTCATTTCATTTCAAATTCATCATATTAAATCGCAAACCAAATCATATGGATTGATGTTCACTCCTATTCTCATCTATTTTTCTTTTCGTCTTGGCAGCCTCTATTAACACCGGATGGCAATTATACCGGGCAAGAAAGAATATATATTATCATTGTTTTATAAAAATGAACTTGAAAAAACGAATTTATCATAATAAATTCTAAAATAATGTTATATGGGTTTAAACAAATCATATTATGATCGAGAAAATCTTTTTATGAAAAATATCGTACATAATAATTGACTGTTGTCTCTATTGTGCTACTAAGGAACTCAAGAGAATATTGTATTTATACGTATAAGTATGATATCATATCATCAAATTGTTGGTACATAATTGTTAATTTGAATATTGAAATAAGCAAAAGATTAAAATGCTTTTACCCAAATAAAGTATGTGTATAATGAATTACACAAGGATGACTACAACTTTTTGTGAGTCCATGAATGTGTGGGAGAATATGTGGAAGCCTGTGTTGATACTGATGAAAATTATATGGTGTGAGATATGACCGAATATATATATCGTTATTTTCCTTGGAAAACATGAAAAAAAATTTCCGGCTTTGTTATAATAGAATCTAAAATGACGTCATCACGGATCTAAATAAATTATATCTATACACTTTTATACAAAACAAAGATGACCTCCTACTCTTAAGGCAAACACAATCCTTCTTTTCTTACCCTAAATCTCCTCAATTAGGTATTTGATGAAAATTATGTGCCGACACCAATAACTCTATTTTATCTGTCACGTATGTAAATTTTAGTATTTGATTATTTTCTATTTTATAAACTCTTATAGAAACAAAAAAATACAAATCTTGGAGAATTTTCTCTTTCCACATATATGTACAATGTCTTCATATCGTGTCAATAAATTTTTTAATCACTAGTTTATTTCGCAATAAGATGATTTTGAAGTTTATAAGTGTCAATACTTCTGTGCAAACACTCTACGTTTGTGCATGTTTGTTAGTTATAATTAAGTAAAGCTTTAAAAAAGTACGATTTATTACATCAAAAGATTTTATAAAGGTTTCATTGCTAAAAATTGACATAGATGTGAATCATCTGTAAAAGTTTCACCGCCGCCATGGTGCCATTTAGGAGGAAATCGGAAGACTATTATGTTTATTTGCATATATGATAATACATCATCATGACAAAATGATGCTAAGTACGTGCACCTTTCACATGTGTCTCGATCATCTCCAAATTAAAAATGCTTTTTGTGTATGTCTAAGAAGTGTCAAATATTTGGATAATTGTCAAAAAAACGTCCTAAACCTATTACACGGCAGTCAATTCAGTCCTAAACTTTTTAATTATGTCAATTTAGTCATAAACCTTTACGATTTGTCAATTTTATCCTAAATATTTTAATTGTGTCAAATTGATCCTAAACCTTTTGAAAGTGCAAATTAACCTATATATAAAGAGCCAACATAGTGCAAGTACAATCAAAGTATCCCTAAATCGAAGTAGCAATTTTGCGCAAAAAAAATTGGACAACTAGCTAAAAATGCTACAATCTTTTCGATCATCAAAGATGAAAAGCGAAAGATAAGGGCAGGTACTTAAGGAATTTTTTAATCAAATGATACACTTGATCAAGGAATATAGGGGATAAGACATACTTCTTTCTTGACTTGAGGGATCATCCTTCTTTGGTCTAATTATGAGCACGATAAGGACTTTTGACAGATGTTGGGAGATGAAAGGCTTTGGTGGTTAGACTCGCAACAATCGCGATCATGACATGACAATGCTAAGTATGTGCACCTTTTACATGCGTCCCAATAGTCTCCAGATTAAAATTGCTTTCATGTATGTCTAAGAAGTGTCGAATATTGTTTTCAGGGTTACTAAGTGGGAATCAATTGTTGTTTAGAGCGTACTAGAAAGGCGAGGGAAAGATATTTTAAATATAAGGATATTCTTCAAACATATACTTAACCTAAAATTATTCATAAGCCTGTGGCAAAACACATGTTAACATAACTAATTTTGACAAATTGGGAGATGTGGGGGTGCATCTAAATAGCTAGTCGGATGATTTTTACCTGTTTCAACAAGTGACAAAGGAGGAACTAAGTCCTAAAAATTCGGTGAGACTAGCTCATAGCTTTGAGGGACAAAGGTCAAGTGCATATAAAGGTCCAAAGCATGTTGGGCCTGAGTTGTCTCGAGAAGCACTTTTTTTTCTTATTTTACTTCCTTAAATGATTGCGCCCGTTTAGAAGTCAACCGTTCGGAGTATGCCATAACGGTATCAAATCACGAGACACAATGATTATCATTATTACATTAAGATATTAGACCATTCCATTTTTCATGTGTTTACTTTGATAGAGATTGAGAGGGCTAAATTGTATGTCGGGAAGTGATTCTTAGCCAACAAAAACTCCATCTTCCATTACTTTTCCTTAACGATTAGTGGAAATGCAAATGCTAATCTGGGCATTAGCATCTGGCTTCACGACAAGGATAGCCCATATTGCACTGTCCTTCCATCATTGACTCAAATCATTTCTTGCTCTGGACAGCAATGTGTTTGATGATCACTTTCAATTCTGAACTTTGGTGGAGGTCCATCCTTTTTTACTTTAAATGACCGAATTCAATATGCAGGCCCGATAATAAAATCATTGGTACTCCTCATTTAATGTATGGATGGCATACCACGGAATGTGGGAATTTATTTGGTGCTAAGTACTCCTCTATCTTTATGGCATTCATTTCGCGTCATTTTAAGTAATCATCACCGTACGTGTTCATTGATTGAACTACACTTGAGACGAAGCTAAAAAGTATCGCGAGGGCATCTACAAAAATAGATGAAATGAGGGTTTTGGGGTGTACACGCATCTCTCTCTCTTAATCCCTAATTTCATTGTTTTCATCATTTTATATTCGGAATAAGAATTTAATTGCTTTTATCGACAAAATTACAAATTACGCTTTATGCTGTTCAAATCTATGTTTATTTCCATCTTCATTGTAGAATATTCACATTTCTTTTCCTGAATAATGGAGTTCTCTAGAAAAGGTTGTTTGAAGTTATTTCAATTTTTGCCATTCATGTACCTTTGCGACTCTCTTTTAAGTGCGTTTTCTCAACTTTATTGCATATAGTGACTTGTATGCTTGGCTTAGTTTTAGTATTAAACCAAAAGATTTACTTACCATAGGGGAGAGTATATTTAAATGCCGAGATATTATAGGGAATTTGAAATCCAATTACATATACTAATTAGCTGTCTTCTAAATTATGAAGTGCTTGATATAAAAATAAAAAATCAATATCGTACATATGAATAATTCGTGCTTGAGAAATTTAATGACGAATAAATGTAGAACTTAATTGTCAACGGAATATGCGGCGTTAAAAAGGCGTAATGAGATTGCTCACCCTTCCTCACATGTAATCGACTGTTTGAGCTCTAAACTATAGATTTTTTTTGGGGGGGGGGGGCAATTCCAAAAAAGTCTTAAGCCTATTCAACTGTGTTAATTCAGTCCTAAACCTTTTTTTTTTGCCAATTCAATCCTAGACCTTTTGCATTTATGTCAATTCAGCTCATCTTGCAAGTTTTGGCCGGTTGGCGTTAATGTGGACGCCGATCGACACTAACGTGAACAATTTTAAATAATATATTAATATTTTTTGAACTTTTTATTTATGTTTTCTTTTTTTTTTCTTTTCTTTCTCTTTCTTTTTGTTTCTTTCCTTCTTCCCATGGTTAGTCGTCGGACCTCTACGACCAGCTAGAGGCTAAGGCCGGCGAGGTTGACCTCGCCCTCGCCATGGTTGGGCGAGCTCAACCTCGCCCAGCGATGGGGAGGTTGATCCTCGCCATATTTGGGCTTTGCTCTTCGCCCACGATAGCAAGGGCGAGGACGAGCTCAACCTCATTCAGCCATGGCGAGGCTCAACCTCTCTCGCCCTAGCCTTTGGTCGGTCGCTGGACCTCGACAATTGGCCAGAGGAAGAAGGACAGAAAAAAAATAGAAAGAAAAGAAAATAGGGAAGAATAAATAAAAAATTTGAAAAAATATTAAAATATTATTAAAAATTATACATATCAACGCTTGTTGTGCCATATAGAACGGCTGGCATCCATATCAGTGCTGGCTGGTCAAAATTGGCTTTTTGGACTAAATTGTCACTAATACAAAAAGGTTTATGACTAAATTGGCAAAAAAAAGTTTAGGACTGAATTAGTACAATTGCAATAGGTTTATGACTTTTTTGGGTAATTTTTCTGATTTTTAGGCATGTATGCATAAGTGATTCGGTGACTTTCTATCAATACCTAGGGCTATGTCTCCGATCACCTCAGTTATTTTAAAAAAATATTTCAAAAAATGATCGAACGTATCACTTATAAAAATCAATGAGCAAAAACTATGTTCATTGTCCACGAAAATATTTGGACATAAATTTTTTTGATAATAAAAATATTTTTTATCGACTAATTATTTCTAAGGATGACAAACGATCATTTATGGAAAAATATTTTTAATTTTATTTATTTTGGAAAATATATATCGCCCTAAGTCCTTCTAAAGTCGAGAAGGGATTGAAACCGATTGATCTCCATTCACTCCCATCACCACAAATTGGTGGTTACTGCTACTCTGTCACGTACCCCACTCATGATCCTGTTTAGTCTATTTATAATATTTGGGAATAAGATCCTTTTCAAAACACCAAATGCGAGTGTTGACTAATCTCGGGATTGCATTGAGTTATTAGCAACATGGACATGCTACGGACATTCAAGCACTTAAAAAGTAAAAAGCACGAAACAAGAAAAAGATTAAAGCACTTTTACCCAAATATAGAACGTTGTGTAATATTGTGTATAAATCATGTCATTATACAAGGATGACTACAAATTTTCGTGAGTCCAAGAATGTGTGGGAGAATATGTGGAATCCTATGTCGATATAGAAAAAAATTATGGTCCGAGATACGACAGAATATATATCGTTATTTTTCTTTGAGAAAATTATAAAAAATTCCGGTTATGTTATAATAGAATCTAAAATGACGTCATCATGGATTTAAATAAATTATATCTATATTTTATACAAAACAAACATGACCTCCTACTCTTAAGGCAAACACAAATTTTCATTTCTTACCCAAAATAGGGAAAACACTACCAAAAATCCCAAACTATGCCACTTGTGACAAATTTACCCTGACCTTTTTTTTGTAATACAAAAAACCTCAAACTATACCACTTGTGACACATTTATCCCACAATACTTTGGCCTAAGGGCGTTTTCGTCTTTTTCCTTTTTCTTTTTTCTTTCTTCTCTCTTCCCTCCGCCGTGGCCGGCGGAGGGAAGCCGGCGAGGGCGGCCCTCGCTGGCGTTGGGGTTGGGCGAGGGCTGCCCTCGCCGGATCTGACGAGGACGACCCTCGCAGGCATCGGGCGAGGACAGCCCTCGCCCAACCCCAACGCCGACAAGGGCCGCCCTCGCTGGCTTCCCTCCACCGACCATGGCAGAGGGAAGAGAGAAGAAAGAAAAAAAATAGAAAAAGGAAAAAATAGAAAAATGCCCTTCGGCCAAAATATTGTGGGGTACATGTGTCACAAGTGGCATAGTTTGGAGTTTTTTGTGTCACAAAAACAAAAATCTTTCCTATCTTATACACTCTTACAGAAACAAAAATTTCAAATCTTATGTATGTCAATTTTAATATTTGAATCTTTTCTATCTTATACACTCTTACCGAAACAAAAATTTCAAATCTTTGGAGCATTTTTTCTTTCCACATATATGTGCAGTTTCTTCATATCGTGTCAATATTTCTATGCAAACACGCAACTATGTGCATGTTTGTTAGTTATAATTAAGTAAAGCTTCTATATTAAAAAAATACGATTTATTACATCGAAAGATTTTACAAAGTTTTCATTACTGATAATTGACATAGATGTGAATCATCTATAGAAGTTTCACTGCCGCTGTGGTGCTATGTGGAAGAAAATCAGAAGAATATTCATAGCTTTCGTGCACACTGAGCTGTTTCTGTATGAGTTAGGATTCAAAAGTAAGTTTGTTAAGGCCTTGTTTTACTCAGACAATACACATTTTGACGAAATGTCACTTAGAACTGATAATGCTATATAGTTCTTGACATGTAATGGTTGGATCCATGAACCCACCTAGAATCTGGACCGGTAGTCCAATTCCCGGGTGGGTCCAAGAACCAATAGGCGTTTCTCGATTCTCAATTTGTGGAACCGGCCCTTAGTGGGCTGCTGTCCCCTACAATACAATGTGTGTATTTATGCGTGAAAATCCTTTAATTATGAGAGGAAGGGTGCTTTTATTTAAGTCCATAAATACGAAGGAGATGTAAATTTCACTAAAAATCACATATGCATGTGTATAACATCAAAGCACTTTTCCTCTAGCCACTTGGGGGGATATTAGGTGCGCGTAATAAAAATCTGATACTTTATCCGGAGAGATTGTTAAGAGAGAGTTCAAGTTCGAACTTGTCAACATATGTAGTTGGGCCCACCAGACCAACTATTCGACGTGGAACTTTTTATAACGTAACTCACGCGTGCAGCTCAACACAAGTCATGGTGATAAGGCTTGGACCGACGTGTAAGAGTTTTTCTAATGTGGGCTACATTAATTAAGATTGTAATTTACCATTTTACAGAATTGGTCTAATAAAGTAAGATATAAATATTCCTAATTAGTCTAATATGAAAAAGCCCGAACTCTGATGAGAGGGCCTATGACTGAAAACTCTATCAATAATGCTCAAGTATCTTCTCTAACCTTGATGCACGAATATCCACACATAAGGAGCAGTTACAGAAAATGAGGGGCAGTCTTATTAAGCCAATGATACTTAAAGTAATAGAGGAGAAGCACTTGTGTTAATAATCGTCGTTATTCTGTATCAAGAACAATAAATTCTAAATTAGGTGCACAAATCCTTTTATTCTTGATTACTATGTTTTATATTCTAATTATGGCAATCTTGGGGTGCCTTTTTTGCGACTTACACGACGAGTCGTGAATGTGGCACCAAGCGACGACCTCTCGGGAGCACAAATCCCTACAATGGTAACGTCTGAAAGTGAATAAGGACAACGAGGTGGAAAGGGTCATTACTAGTAACCTCGAAATGGAAAAGGATCAAACCTAACACGATGATTCGGGAACCATGATGACTGGTCTTTTCCGTTTCTCCACAATAAATGGACGGGGTGGTTGGTAGTTTCTATAACTCCTTCGTACCATGATGTTCATCGATACGTCCACGTAGCCCAGCTCTAAAGTTGCACAGCTGGAAAACCAAATGGGTCTTCCGTGAACTCTCTCTTTCTGATGTGTGTGGGAAAGTGAAAGAAACTTCCATATCTCAAAAGGGTGTTCACATCGCTTGGCCAAGAGCACAAAAAATTTATTTGTTATGATAAATTATGGGTTGGCAAATTGGAAATTTCCTTCTCCAGTGGGGCATTCACATAAGTGGCTGTTGCGTTGGCCACGAAGGCATTTCGCAATTTTAAGGATGGGATAGCAAAACCCAAAATAATAATAATAATAATAATTGAGTGAAGTGTTAAATATTATGTTTGAAGTATCTCACATAACTTTATATCGGAGTCGGATTCAGGCTCGATTTATTTCGCGTGTGTCGCCCCTCGTTCGTCACATTTTATGTGCCGTTCCTAATTTGACTTGCACGTGACGTGAAAGTGGCATTAGATATCCTAGCTTGTTTACCGGATGCATATACACTTTATATTTGTATATGCGATCTCCCTCTATCTATTGATTCAAACTGTTGGATTGAACATGCTAAGGCATTCTTTTTCCGTGTAAAATCGAGGGTAGTAATCAAGCCTCAATCTGTCAACAAAGTGACATTGAGTGGCAAAAAGAACACCGACGATTTTGAATTGTTTTGTTTGCGAATGAAGGTGATTGTGATTTTGAACTATTCTATTTTGTGTGACAATGATAACATGAAAGAATACTCAGAATAGATCCATAGCATGGGATGCCGGCACTCTACTTGCTTCCCTTAGAGAGAGAGAGAGAGTATACTCCTGTTGAGCAGAGTATTTTTTGAACCAGCCCCAACCTCATAACTCATTCATAAGTTTTCATAACTCAAAAAGGCGAAATCGAGCGAGACATGTATATTGCGTGTATTACATCCTCATATACTGAATACCTAAATACACAAACAGCTCGTCGGTGTCAAGATTAAGAGATAGAGCGTGCGTGCGGAGAAGTTATTACATAGACTAAGTGTCTATGCAAACCGTTATAAGTCATTAATTATGTGCGTCGCATTATAAGGCCCATGCATTCGATGGTTATGATGGTATTGGTCTATATAGATCGAGCCTTTGTAATATTTTTCCGCGTGTGCTTGGCGGGCCTACGATATACAAGCAACTTGTATGGTATTCGTGTCCGAACTTCAACTATAAAACGAGTCCACGCCCAAACAGACGCACACACCATTGTTGACAAAAAGATTCACATCCATTCCTCGCACCTGCGGAGAGAGAGAGAGATGGGGAGAGAGTGTCATCCCACGTTGAAGGGCATAATCAGAAGGGAGAGAGAGAAGAGGCTGTTCAGGCGCGGCCTCTCCTCGCGAGAGATGGAAGCTCTCGCCGCCGTCTGTGAGACGGTGTTCCCTCCGTTGAGTGCAGGGGCAGCAGCGGCGGCGGCGGCGGCGGCTGCGGCAGGAGAGTTCGAGGGAAGAACGGACCGAGTGGAAGAGAGAGCCGACGAAGCCGTGCGCTTCTTTTATGAATTATCTGCCTCTCAAGCTCCAGTGCCTCACGAGGTAACTAAACTCCACGTCCACGCTCTCTCTCTCTCTCTCTCCATTCGAAAGATGTTACCTTGAATTACCAAAAACCAACCATCAAGTCGACAACTTTTTGCCATGTTTGTGATTTTGAGTTCCTATGAAATCAACTATTGTTCTTGCTAAACGGACAATTATATTACCATGGATCATCACGGTATTACCATAGCTGGTTCATGGTCTCATAAACTCTCTCCATCCATTCGGATTTTTGAGAAGTAAAACCACTTCCATGCAAAAGCGTATATACTTGAGTGTAATCAGAAAGTCCGGCAGCGATTAAGAGCTTGATTCAGGTGCGATCGAGCTTAAACCGAGTCGATAAAGGGTCGCGGTAACTTCTTCCGTTAGCCCTGACCAGAGAGTGGCCAGGCCTCTTTTAATTCATAGATTGGTCCTGCTCATGGTAACATTTCGTTACATTTTTAACACCCCCACTTGGCCATAAGTCCATGTCGCTGTGCTTGGCACGATGATACGGGGATCTTGTGTCCCAAGAAGCGTGGATCTGACAATTCCATTGCCCCCTAATTCGTTGCGGGTCGGTCCCGACACCGACACAGACATGACGAATAAGAAGTGGGAACCCGACAAACGGATGTGGATTGTATTGCAGGTGGCGGAGCTTCTAGGGAGGAGGGGACTGATCGAGGCGGTGATCCTGGTGCGGACGGTCCTGTGGGCGCTGTCAACGAGGCTTGGCACGATGCTGCTGTGCGGCTCGCTCTGCGTGGGCGGGCGATGGCCTTATGTGAACAGGTTCTCGAGCATGGGCTCGGACCGGCGGGAGAAGGTGCTGCGGAGAGGGCTCAACCATCGGTTCCTCACGCCTGTCCGGTTGGTCTTCATGTATCTCAAAGTCTTGTGCCTCTACGTCCTCTTCTCTCGGGTAATTCGTTCACACTTCCTTGGTTTTTGAGCAAAATTACCAAGTCTTCGTCATAAGATAACGGCAGGTCAGCAATTCATAGCATTAACCCACCTAACCCTCCATGATATATAATTAGTTGTTGAAGGGTGGATTAGTCTCGGCTTATTATAATTTACAAGTCAAGCATTTTTTATGATTTGTAAAAAAAATTGGAGATTGGTCAAACCACAATTGCGATCAAATGTTGAATTCATAGCGCACTTGCCTTGACAAGGACACCCACAACAATATAATAGATCAAGTTGTCGGGTATTAATGATTCGTGAAAAATATATCAACTACCTTATTAATCACCGTATAAATAGCTCAAGATGAAGTGTTGATGAGCATATAAATCCATAATTAAGGTTATTAACGATGCTAACTCATACAAAAGTCTTCAATTTCACACAAGTCTAGATAAAATCCCTCCCCACATTCAAATAATCACAAAAAGAAAAAAATATAATTTAAGATGGTTGTTCCATCCAATGAATATTCCTTAGACATTGAATTTGGATTCAAATCTCGAATGCTAATCTAATCTGTTTGTCACATCAATTCCGAGACGTACCAACAATTTCTATTTCATAAAATAAGTGATGAGAGAGAGCTAGCAAGGAAAACCACCTTCCAATTCAAATCTTTATTTCATGGCCCAAAATGCACGTTCGATAGTAGCCATTAAACATGGAAAGGAGTCAATTCAGGTTGAATCGGTCTGCCGACACGATGAGGAAAATTTCCTCTAAGTTTGACACCATCAAACGAATTAGTGACACCAACCCAAGATGCTCCATCGCTTCTGGTGTTCAACATTATGCCTGAATAATAAGCTGAAAAATGTCCCCGGTTGACATCTCGAATCCATTTTCTCTTGTTCTATAAAATCTTATAGATAAAAGTTAGGGATAACCCTCCGAACTTTTGGGGTAGTACATCTTTGTCTCGAGAACTAAGTGCTAGGCAATATCCTCTAAAATTGCATTTTGTAAGCACCGTTAACCTAAATGTTATATTTCTTGTTGGCATGTACAATGCACATGAATTTTTAAGGGACAGAAGTATAATTTGATCTCATTTTTTTTAAGGAAATCGCTTTTTTACCCTTAATTGCTGTAAGAGAAATGAAAATGTAGAAAATAGGAGCAAAACTAAATTGACTTAACTACTAATAATAGAAAAAAGATTGTCGATAGTAATATTGGACAATTAGAGTTTGATTAATATAGCCGCTTTAATAGAGCTAAATAAGATATTTTAAGAAGAAGAATAAACACAGGTTGAACACAAAGGTAAAATGCCTCAACAACAAAAAAGGTCAGATGACAAAAAATGTTTACCATTATATATACTTAAAGGGTTAATTAACATTAAAAATGATTGATTAAAAATATTTTAAATTATAGAAGAAAATGATGCTCTGAACTCATGAAAGGAAATGATTAATCGAAATAGGCGATGTTTTATAAATCTTTTATTGATGATCTTTTCTTGCGTCAATTAACCATTTGAAATTACATGTCGAGCATTCAATTTTTGTTATTTTACCTTTTGGATATTGATGTCTTTTTGATTCAATTGTGTTTCTTTTTCTTAAAATATCTTACTAGTTCTATTAATAATTCATCAACTCTGACATTCTTACTATTTAATAATACTGCCGTTATCTATGTTTTTTTTTTCTTAACATTCATAGTTTTCGTTAATTTGTTTTTCTCCATTTTCCTTTGTCTGTTCATTTCTTTACCGAGACGAAGAGTAAAAGAGAAATTTCTACGAAAAAAAATGAGATGAAAATACAAATTTACCACTTAAAATTCGTGCGTTGCACATGCGGACGGAGAATATAATAGAGGGTTAACATTTTAAAGTTTGATACAAACGAAAAGTGTATAAATTCAATGCAGGATATTCTTGGTAGGGTTGTAACTTAGAAATGTCGTCGTGAGATTTTCAACTACACATTGTGCAAGTGACAATGAAAGAAAAATTTATTATTGGCGAGACTTTCGTCTTCATAATAATCTCTTCTTTCAATTTAGGCGACTGTCTAAGAGATGGACACACGTGGAGATTATGCTATTAGGAAAGATTTATCTTCCACTGACAATTAATGTATTGGAATATAATCTTTTTACACTATAGTTTACAAAAAATTGAAAATGAAGTCTATTCATAACTTAGGGGAGAGCCCACTTGTGTAGAGGCACATGAACATGTATGACCCATATAATTTATGAGAAAATTGATGAGACCAAATTGCACTAACTACCCCCAATTAATGCACACACATCCATGTATGGGCACTCTCCTAAACATATGTATCATATTTTTTCATGTGTAACTCGTTTTTGGGTTTCGTATCTAGATGAAAGGATGGAACCCCACAATTCGATCTTGATTAATTTCGCGAGATATGGAGATTGGTTTATAAAATTGGGTCACAATGAAATGTGATAAACCTTTATCGATGCTTGATCATTACTTCATTTTAAATCTATTTATGTATATACACACTCAATTTAAGCCATGTTTCACATATAAAACACAACATGAAGAAAAATCAAGATAAGCAGCTAATGGTAAAATTACCAAAAAAGTCCTAAACCTTTTGATAAATTATCAATCGAGGCTTGAGCTTGCAAATCCCGGCGAGGCTCACCCTCACCGCGTCTATGTCAGTAATTTCCTACCAAAATTAACCAGTATGACTAAATTGACAAATTGTCAAAAGGTTCATGACTCAATTGGCATAATTTCCGACCAAAAAAAAATTAACACAATTGAAAGGTCCAGGACTAAATGGCACAAGTGCAACAGATTTGCAATTTGTTTTTGGTAATTTCCCCAACAGACAATTGCGTATAAGAGAACATGCAGAAGAAAAACAAATTCTCAAGCATTCTCAGTTCATTGGGTCTCCATTTGCATATTGCAAGACAGCTCATACAGATGATTGAAAAGCTTTGCAAAAAAATGGAGGACAAGTGAAATCACCCTCAACTCGCCCGATCATCACCGATCCTTCTTCACCGGCTTTAATTTATATTTTCAGTCAGTTTCTTTCCCAAAACTAGTCATGACTTCTTTGGCTTCCATGCCTTGGCATCTCCTGAACACCCTCTGTCCAATCTCTTCATGCCAAATCTCACCTGGCTTGATGCTTGTGAAGATTCTTTGGTTTCTGCACGTTTTGGTGAAAGAGACTTGTTCTGCAGTTCGAAGATCGTGTTGGAATGGAAAGAGACACTTGACCAAATTTTACCATTCTTGCCTGGTCATATCTCATCAAATTATTACTTTATTGAATATCCTTCTTGTTCTAGATTGTCTACTTTTGCCTTTTTTATTTTTAACATTTTCCCTTAATTCTTGAGCTTTTCATGTGAATCAATTTAGGATGAGAGTAATAATAATATCAAAGCACTAGTTCCGGTGAGAGTAGAGAAAAAACTGGGCACGTTGAAGTCATGCTCTAATTCTTAATACTGATCATTTTTATGGTGCTGCTCAGTGTACTTGTTGTGAGTATTAAAATCTGAATGCTGACTGATGCTGAGTAAAATCTCCAACAATGAGGTACTAAAGTAAGCTCACAGTAACATTCGTGATGCCTTAACTTTTCACAGAAGATGGACAAGAATAGAACGATTCCGAAAGATCCAAAGCACAAATTTGGCACAGAACAGACCAGATGAGTTTAATTGAAAATTGCCCCCGCAACTGAAAATCGTTACCTTAGTCGCTTGATGGTAATCGGTACTTCGATCAACGGCCTTTTTTATCTAGTCGAACTCCACCCATTGTTTTGTTTGCTGCATCTGTCCGAGGGAGAGGAGGGAAAAAAAGAGCCAACTAATACTAATAGCAGATGCTAGCTAATGAATCCTGAGGTCTATTCAAGATTCACCATTCAGGGATTTATCCTCTGTAATGCAAGATGCAGGGATTCTTGAGGATTAGCTCGAAAATTTTCCAATATTTATTTTCTGATCTTGCAGGTAGACGAGAAAGGAGAAAACCCGTTATGGAAAGCCATTGGGTATCAAGTAGACGAGGAGGAGGAATTGTCGAAACCTGAAATGGGAAGGCCACTTGAGAAGGGAATCATAGAAACCGTTTACTCTACAGATCCAGACCTCCTCCAATCTTTCAAGCAAAAAGGCCTGGAAGTCGCACAGGATTCCAAAAACAGGATTTACAGAATCAAGTGCGATGCTGTCATCTTGGGCTCCGGCTGTGGCGGCGGGGTTGCAGCAGCTGTCCTGGCGGGTTCCGGTTACAAGGTGGTGGTTCTAGAGAAAGGGAACTACTACACCCACAAGGACTACTCTTCCCTGGAAGGCCCCTCCATGGACCAACTCTATGAATCAGGAGGCATACTAACAACTTCCGCTGGGAACATGTTGATACTAGCAGGGTCCACGGTTGGAGGCGGATCCGCTGTCAATTGGTCTGCGTCCATCAGGACGCCCGACACTGTCCTCCAAGAATGGGCTGAGAAGCACGGGATCGAGCTCTTTGGCAGCAAAGAGTATGCCTCTGCCATGGACATTGTGTGCGAGAGGATTGGAGTGACAGATCAGTGTGTGGAACAGGGCTTTCAGAATAAGGTCCTTCGAGCGGGATGTGAGAAGCTTGGCCTTGAGATCAACGCGGTGCCACGGAATTCCTCGGAGGGCCACTTTTGTGGCTCTTGTGGCTATGGCTGCAGGAGGGGAGACAAGCAAGGCACCGACAGCACCTGGCTGGTGGATGCAGTGAATCGCGGCGCGGTGATCCTATCAGGATGCAAAGCTGAGCGGCTCGTCTTTGAGAGGAACATTCCTGGTAGAGCACGAAGAAAGAAATGCATTGGAGTGATTGCGAAATCAATGAATGGCGATATTGAAAACGTCCTGCAGTTTGAGGCCAAGGTAACCGTTTCGGCGTGCGGGGCCCTCCTGACACCGCCTCTCCTGATCTCAAGTGGACTGAAGAACAAGCATATTGGCCGGAACCTCCGTCTCCACCCAGTGGCAATGGCCTGGGGGCATTTCCCTCTGGACTCGAGCTCGCAGCTCAGTGGCACATCCTACCAGGGTGGGATAATCACGTCGATCCACAAGGTCGTTGAGGGAAATCCATATCCAAAAGTGCGGGCCATCATCGAGACCCCCTCACTCGGACCCGCATCATTTGCGGCGATGTGCCCTTGGGAGTCAGGCCTTGACATAAAGGACCGGATGACCAAGTACGCGAGGACCGCTAACTTCATCACGATAGTCCGGGACCAGGGGCGTGGGGAAGTGACAAGGAAGGGAAATATAAGCTATAAGCTGGACTCGGAGGACAAGGAGAATCTCAAGGCAGGCCTGCGGCAATCACTCAGGATCTTGATTGCCGCGGGGGCAGATGAGGTGGGGACCCACCGGAGTGACGGCCTCAGGATGAAGTGCAGGGGAGGGACTGCCAGTGAGGACCAAGTGGAGGAGTTTTTGGGCAGAGTCAGTGTAGAGGATGGCCCATTGGCCATAGGTGAGAAGTGGGGAACTCACAGTTCTGCCCATCAGATGGGGAGTTGCAGGATGGGAATCAATGAGAAGGAAGGTGCAGTGGATGAGAAAGGGGAGAGTTGGGAAGCTGAGGGTCTGTTTGTGTGTGATGCTAGTGTTTTGCCCACCGCCGTCGGTGTCAACCCGATGATCACCATCGAGTCCACAGCTTATTGTATCGCCAAGAGAATAGCTGAGTATTTGTCGGCGCGGGGACTGCTGAAATCGCCCAAATCGAGGAGTGACATTTTGATGAATGATAAGTGAGTTTTGGGCAGCCCCAGATGTACAAACCATTCTTTTGTTGTATAATTTGTTAAGCTTACGTATAAAAAGTCCAGGTGTTGCAGACAACTTGAGGTGTCATAGGAGTAGAATTAAGAAGACGAGTATAGAACCCGAATTACGGATCGACTTTATGAGATTCTATGTGAATTTGTTAGGTACATCACACCCAATCTGAAATTACACGATGGTCTCGCAATATGAAGTAATTTTCTGTTCGCTCCGACTCACTGGAGCTGTTCGCTTTCTTTCTTGGAACTGCTTTATGCTTCAGGAAAACATCTCCAGAACTCAATGTCACTACCCTAAAAGGAGTTGAATAAATCACAGAACAAAGGGCAAGATGCAATGAGCATTCCTCCAGCACTAAACAAGTACAGGAATGCTCGCATATGCAACCCAATGAATGAACACGCTTGGCATCCTTCATTCTCTTACACGTGGAGTTGGGACACCTTTGTGACTAACGATCTGACCTTGTTCTATACATACATAAATTGATAAACCGACTTGTACACACACTTACAATTGAAGCAGAAGTTTATTAGCGCTTAATGCTTGGGGGCAGCAGCAGAATTTCTCATGGTTTGCCTCTAAATGTAAGTGAAGTATGACAGCTTTGCCTCAGTCTAGTGGCTTAATTCAGTCGTCCGAGTCCATCTCTCTAAATGGTAAAGGAACCGTCTTCACTGCTCGGAACTTCCCGACATTGTTCAAATGTTCATTCTCCAATCTGCACATTCATTTTTCAATGAAAATTAGTGGCGGATGTTTTACGAAAATGACATTTAAATCTCTGGCTAAGTTTGTTCATAGGACCTAGGACAACGAACTCAACAGAAGCACAAGAGGAGAAGGTGGCTGGAATGTACCTGTAGAAGTTCCAGTGTCCTCGACGAATCACTTCCAATGAAGCCAGGAACAAATCTAGCAAATGCGATTCGACAACTCCCACACGGAATCGCAGAACCGTCTCTACCCAAGCAAACCTCAGAACCGTGTTCAAAGCCTACAATAGCAAAGAGTAATCGTCAATTGTCATCGCTAAGTATTTCTTTCAGTATGGATCTATGTTTTACCAAGTGAAAGTGACATTGTAATAGATGCTAACCGAAGCAAAATCTATTGTCCTCTTAATAATTAATGATGTTTTAATTTATCTTGGGACAGATTGGAATCGGAAGGAATAAGGAACTTACGATAGAAATGACATAAATGCTTTTGTTGTTGAGGATTAGATCATCTCTGAGCCAAGAATTCTTGGATCTTCGGTTAAGGACACCCCAATCTTTGATGAAATCCCAATAGAGCTGATAAAACATAGCCACTGTCGAGGTCACCACGACTACTATCAGCCATGGCATCCCCTCCTGACGGGCATACGTGAGCCTTGCTCCAGCTGCCACCATCGCTGAAACATACTTCCCCATGTTTGCCAGATGGTTTGCATCGCCCTCGTCAAACCATCTTCTCGCACACTGAGTATCAACAAGAAACGCCAAGATCTCAGCTAATACAATTGAAGTTAGCTCATAATCATTTGATGACTTCATTTGTGGATGGATGTAGATTACCTGCATGGCACGCCAATAGTACGGCAAGAATGAGATCACGTAAGCGAGTTCTCTATAAAATCGCCCTGATTTACAGGTCTCATATTGGTGTGTTCTGAAGCTTCCAGCGAGAAAATAGCAGGCTGTCGATTCCATGTGCCTCAGTAATGGGATCTGCAGTGACAAACGAACAAACTGTGTATAGATTCCCAATGAACATAAGAAAGCAAAATTGAATATATAACGGTGTTATTGCAGAAAAACGACACTGGTGAAATTCACAGGATGACGTTTATTGTACCTGACTGGTTAGTTGGTCAGCCATGAAAAAGTCTACCATCAAAACCTGCATTCAGTTATATCAACTTCAAACCAATTCAGAGAGTGTGATTAAATTGTCTATTGCAAAGTTCTTCCATGCATTTGAAGGAGCAAAAAGTGTACCTTGCAGAAAGGAGAGCAGATAATGTTACGTATGACCCGAATGAAACAGTACCGAGTCGGACAATAGAAGACATTGAACGGACATACCAGCAGCAATATATAAACCTGCAAGTGAAAGTAAAAAAACTGAGACGAAATTCTTTTAATGTGTCTAATCACAACTTGGTCCTTGCAATGAAATTGGGGAAAGTTTTTGTACCAGAAGGAGGACTCCCGGGATGGGGTCAGCCCGGATTGACGAGAAACCATTGGTGCGCAGGAGGAGGTGAACGACCATCATGCCGACCACGGTCGTCATGGAGGTGGTGCAGATGAGGAACGCATCTCGGTACTTGAGCGCCGTGGTGGGCGAGAATTCGCATATGAAGTTGCAGTTGATTCGAGTTTGCTTCCACGCAAAGAGGTTGCATCCATACATTAACAGGTGCAAGCTGAACAATGCAAAGGCACTGCACAATACACAGCTTGTCAGTCATATTTGTGTGAAAATCAGCGCCGTGTACTTATTAAAATATAGCATCGGTATGTAAAAGTGAAGCTACACTATTGTTGCACTGAATCATCAAATTTTGACACAAGTTGATTGGAAATGCTTACTCAAGACACGACGAAATGATAGAACTCTGTACCTGAACACAGGGTACACAATGTCCACGTAATTAGGATAGGCTTTGGAGGAGAAAACGCCAGTTAGGTGCGCTAGTATTGCGTATAAGCTAAACAATGTGACGAAACATCCTGTGAGTAATCCTGCAGACAGAGGGTGGATTGGCAGTTTTAGCAACGTTAGACTTATTCGCGGCCTATTGAACTTCCGGGACATTTAAGATTACTCAGATAAACTTCTAATTGTACCAATATTCAGACCATTATCGACTTCGGTGCTAATTTAGTAAAGTTAAATGTCCAACTTGAGAGCGAGTTCGCAACTTGGGAGAGATCATTACCAACGAAAAATGTAACCATGTGAGAATCTCTTTGCTGGTGTGGTCTTAAGAACTTCATGGCCTTTTTCCTGTCATTGTTGGTGAAGTACTTGGTGAACATGGACTCCACTTCGTCCATTAGTCTAATAACCTTGCAGAATCACACGATAACTCCATTAGTAATTGTTAGGATAACCATAATCACCTTCAGCATGAAGTGCTTTAGAAATTTCCCTCGTGTACACAATCTTTGGAAATCCAGAAATTCTCAATAGGCTATCCAAGATAGAGGAACCCATTTCACAGATTTAGGTTAGAATCTGGAAATGAACCACTCTCCCATGCACACAATGAAATAAAACATAAGAATTATTTAAAAAGAATTTTGTGGAAGAAAAGAGAAATACAGAAAGTGGGGATTTCTTCAGTTTATTGCAAATGTCCTGAATCGGCTACAGATTACCAATAGCATCATCTGAGATCATCAGGTACCTTGTCTGAGCTGACAAAGTGGGATTTCTTCACTTCTTTTAGATAATTTGTGGATGCTTGTGGACCTGCAACCTGTTCATTCAGTAAGTAAAAATCACCAATTTGGTCTAATTCTCCAGCTGTGCGTTGAGCATCATGAATTGCTATAAATGGCAAAAGAAGCTCTAAATTCTTAACTGTGTTAACTCTATTTTCTACTCATATTTATGAAATTAGAAAAAAACAGTATAATAATTCTATAATATTCAACTAAGTTATTTAATTATTATGCTAATTGTTGTTCTATAGATAATATTAAAAAATAATTGCATTCTATAGGATATCATAGTTGTATTCATATAACTATCTTATTAAGTAATTTATTACAATTATGATTAAGTATGCTCATACGATATCTAATTATATTAACGGAATAAGTGTCATAATATTGTTACTACCAATATTTGTATAAAATAATAATAATTTGGTAATTATTATAATTATGTTGATTATTGGTAATTCTAAGATATATTTAACAATAAGAGGAGTACTTTGGAAATAGCTATTACAGCTTTGGTTGTACTAGCTATTTTAAATAATCTATAATGCAGTCGATCATGTTACAGCTATTATAATATATTACAGCTATCATAACATATATGTAATGTAAATACAAGAACATATTGTAATGGTTATAATACTATAACAGAGATGTTTGAGGTTGTAATGTAGTAAGTTGCTTTTGATAACCCATGAACACATGTGCAGACAAACACATAAAGTAAAATATGCGATTGGAAATTCTCTCTTTTGATTTTCTCCTACTCCTAATATTTTCGTAATTTAAAGGGTCACGTCCAATTGAGGTTAAGGTAAACGAACTCCGATAATACGCCGATGATAAGTTGAAAATTACATGCTTACCTTGTGGAATTTCTTTAAAATCTTCGTAAAAGCCATCAAATTTAATGAGCTGCCAAAGATACCGAAATAATTAATATCCATTAGCTATATTTTCCCAGCTTTTTTACTGAAGGAAAATATGTGCCAAGTATCAGCAATAAATAAAAGAGTGAATGATTGAATAACCTGTAGTTTTTCAGCAGAAAAAGCCCTCTGTAGAGCTCCACGAAAGCGCCTCTAATCATCTTCTCAGCACACTGAATCTTCTTCTTACTCATGCTGTAATCTTTTGTGCCATCCTTTTTCCTGTTCCTGTTGTTAACAAGGTCATCCCACAGCATTGTTGTGAGAGCCGTGATTGCGCCTGCTGCTGTTGTGCTTGGGATCCTCTTCATCATGCCCATCTTGGGCTTGCCTGTCTGCTTTGGCCTTGATGATGACCTCGTCAATGAGTTCATATAACTCGCTCCATTGTTCTCTAGGGTGGCAACCTCATGACCTTGCTCCTCTAAGGCTTCCATGGAGTTCTCATTGAGGAGGTCGCCAGAGCTCTCTGTGGAATGCAATCAATAAGTTTTTTTGGTAAGGTAATGCAATCAATAAGTTCATATATCATGAATCCATCGTCCAAGAATAATGGGATAAATTGCGCGCCAAGTTCTCTCTCAAATTCGATAATATCGTCAGGATAACGTAGCTGATTTTGAATTTTGTGAAATTAAGTTTGAAGACAAATAAAGTTGGGAAAAACCTAGCTAAGCACTTAATAAAGACATGCTAATAGCTCGGTATTGGCACTTTAAGGCCACGTTTGGGGCAGTTTTGGAAATGGACATTGGCCTCTAGAGGCGTTTATGCCAAAATTAAGGTATTCGGCAAGAAAATCTCAAAGGTCTTTGAACCAAAATTAACATTTCTAAAGGCCCTTAGCTCAATATAAGTCCCACCCAAATTTGGCTTCACGTATTTCTAGAATACTAAATCATTTTTCCTTCCAACTTTGCTCTCGCTAAACTATTGAAATTTGAGTTTTGCCCTCACCGGCTTTTAATTTACTATGCACGCATCACACAACGTCGCTAGCAAGCCCAGGTCCGATCGCCGATGAGCCTGGCCTGAGGTCGACGACCTCAGGGGAGGGTCACTCAGGGTCGCACGACCTCCAACAACCAATGCCTGAGTTAGGGTTCTCTTTCTTCTAATGTATATTTTAATAATTACGTAGATTGGGTGCAATAGTATTTACCCAAACATTATTTGTATTTTATAAACACTCTTTAGCCTAAAGTTTTTTTATATTTATGCTAAGGCATTTCCCAAAAGCTCTCCTAAATGCACCCTAAATAGGTTTTGGCCCGTCTGTTAATTTCAGCCGTTGATAGCATTATATATATAGTTGCCTATCTCGTTTGATTAGAAAACGCATACTGTTATACTCAACGATCGCTGTTCATATGATTTTTACATTTTAATAATAAAAAATTCATAGTTCTGTCAAACAATATCTTTCTCAAGCCACTAGTTATTTTTCTTGACAAATTTATGTTTCATGGCACCGTAGGTTGCAATAAGATGACTCAACTCTATGATCTTTCCCTGTCTAGAAGTTGTGTGCGCGCGTGTTATGTGATGACTCATTTCGTCAACACTCGCCTTTGTAGTTGTACTTGTAACACATCAATCCATCAATGTTCACAGATTGAGCTCCACCCACTTTGCGACGGACCCATGCAGGTTTCTCTCTCTAAGCTCCACGTGGCACGACATGAGGCCATCCATATTTTCCTAGGCAGAACTACCTTATTACAATTTTATGCCTAATTAAAAAAGCGGGTTTTCGAAAATGTCATCCTGTCGAATGAGTCACACTTTTAACGTCCGAGACAAATGTACTAGGCTCGGTAAAATTGTTAACTTGTTTACGAGGTCCCGAAAAATATTAGATAGATTTGTTCCAACATGGTACACACATTTCTCTCAGATTACAGGAAAACGACATAAATCGCGTGTAATTAGCAGGAAAATCGCTATATATTTCCAAGAAAATAGAAAAGTTTGGATCTCACCTGATGAGAAATCAGAGTCACGGCCAGAAGAAGACCGCGAGAGGCTTCCCTCGTTGTTGCCATTTGCCTTTAGCGACGATGAACTCCTGCGTCGCCTCTCGCTCAATATTCTCTTGAGGTCTTGCAAGATCTGCAGCTGTTTTTCGAGCTCCTCTCCTCTGTCCAGAAACTCTCTCTCCCTGCTCTCGTAAAACTGGTTCACCTTGTTAAGCTCTTCGTCCAGTGCCTCAAAGAACACTCTCACCTAAAGGTACTCAGTCAATGTTATAAATATAATAGAAATTCAAAGTGAATGTGTGTGTGTGTTTTGTGCAGCAATTGATTTGTTGGTCTTATTGGTGTACCTCGTGTTCTTCATCGAACAGCTTAGTGAGTCCGGTTTCACACGCTTCGTCCTCTACCTGTCCATTCTCCAAGTTCTCGCTCCTCACCTGCAACCAAACCCTAAGGATAAAGAAATCGACCAGAAGAGGAAAGAAAAAGGCAAGGAAAATGGATGTTTATTCAACAACTTCGTTTGTCTTTTGGTGTCGCTTTCGTATCTGGGTCATTTTCCTTTTCTTTTTTTGGTGCTCCATTCACGTTAGCTTCGTGAAACAAAAGGGAGACCCACCTGTGCAAGCATTTCTTCTTCTTCTTTTTCTTTTTTTCAGGGCAAGCACTATATATTAATCAGAAAAATACAAAGAAAATTTGACTTTGTCCCGGGATTTTTGCCCTCACCTCATTCCCATACGTCTCGCCTGAACAGAAAAATTGTAGCACACAAGTCCAGGCTCGAAAGAGCTCGAAGCCAAACAACCGCAAGATGATGTGGGTCGACAACAGATGAGTAGTGGTCGTATGAACCCGGATTCATGCGGATATTGCTCGGCTCGAAGGAGTGAACGTGAAAACTGGCAGCTCAAAAAGGGTATTATCTCTTTTCGGGTTTGTGTCGAGGACTCAAAGTCGTCAATATCTGAAGTTTGGAAACGCGTAGCTTGGACTACTCTCCTTACTAAACAACAACTTCATATGAAGCTATAGCTTTAATGCCCGATTAATAAAGAATAGGGTAAGTACATTCATTAATGAAGATTCTCCTATCGAGCTATCCCAAGTAATTTCGGAAGGTCTGACGGTTTTACCAGTCTGTGGATACAAATTATGTAAGAATTAGAGGTAAGGGCAGGCATCCAAAATGAGCTCACTATGTTGAAAACATGTGAAATTCACTGTTATTTGGGAAGCTTGATGAGATTCAAAATGGGTATCATTTACTAAAATAATACACGACGTTTTACCACTGTCACAAAATTTAACACGACCTTTCAAGCACACTTAAAGAGTTCACAATCTATTACCTATTGTGATAAATATAACATGACCTTCAAGAATTACCAAAAAAACTGCATAAATTTTGGCCCGTGTGACAAAAAAAATAGCATCTATCAGTATCTCGTCCACAAGCAGAAGGTTTGGAACTTTAGGCAAAAGGCCCTATTCCAGGCAAAATAAAATTTGGGTTCTTGCTTCATGCGGTGAAAGTTTTTTAATTATGCATGTTCGGAGAAAAATAATACGATGTCAGTGTTGAGAATACACTGCGAAATTAATATTAAATGAAAGTGGACTATAATTGGAGAGTTGAGAATGTGCCGGTACTAACCGTCAATGCAATAAGAGTCGGGTGAGCTGGCACGTGAATAAGATAACAACGAAAACTGAATAGAGTACTGGAGAATGTTATTTTCGTCAAAGTGGTAAAACGTTGTATATGCTTTTTTTTTTTTTTTTGTGGGGATACGCTTAAGAGGTTGTGTTAAATTCTTCACGGGGTAAAAGGCGATGCGTTCTCTTAGCACCTTTGAAAGATCGTATTAGATTTGTCACGGTGGTACAAGGTTTTTGAAAATTTTTATACATACCTCAAATATGGGATGCTGGACCACCGATGAGTGAATGGAAGAATTAGTTGCATCCCCACAGTCTTGAATGCAGTGGGATTCACTGTTTAAACTTGGGAGGGCCTAATTAACTTGAATTTTAGGAACAGTATCTCCCACAGACATATCGAGCGTCACTATCAAGAAAAGGATCGTGTTAACCAATGCTTTTAAAACGGTTCTTAGGCGTACTTGATATAAATTGTATTTATTTCGAATATATTTAGAAAATCGCCTTGTTAATTAGGTGTATTATTGGTTAAAGTGAGGGACAAAATAAGAACGTGTGTTGAAATACTTTGAAATATGAAAAAGTTTGGACAATTATTTTTTAACAAACTACTTATTTCAAATAGGGAAATTCGCGTGTTAGAAAAAAAACACTATATGACTAGTTTGGACAATTACTAGTATCTTTAATACCTAACAAAAGAGCAAGGAGCATAAAGTAGGGGGTGATCGTTTTTCGGGTTGGGCCGGTTGCACCCTAGAACTTGGACCAGTTCGGTTTAGGGTTTTTTTGCAATTTCCTTTTCTTACTCTTTAAAAGAAGATGGAAAATTACAATTTAAAAAAAAAACATATTGGTCTGGTCCGGTTCGAAAGGTTCAGTTCCGCAATGCAACTAGGAATCGGACCACCCATTATTCCTGGTTTCAAAAACAGCCCAGAACCGACGGTTCAATCTGATCCGATTCTTGTACACACCCCTAGCATAAAGTGATGAGGAATGAAAGTCAAGGAACCAGGAAAGTCGTAGTGGTTAGTGGAGTCCAAACACGACAGAAAAAAATCACCCTTAAAATAGATTATTTCGCTTGTGGGAACACTAGACAAAATCAATATTAATAAAGTAAACATACTCCACAATTGATGATTACAGTTATAGTAATCTAACTTAATTTATTGCTACTTTGTGTATAACTAGTATTACAAGTTTTTAAATTTCAAGTCACTAAAATTTGATAAAGTTCATTTTAACGCAGTGTATATCTAGTATTTACTAAGAATACCACCTTCCCTGATAAAGGAACACAAGACAAAGCTTTTCTACATAGCGATGCAGATTTTGCTTTAAACTTTCAGCACTTCTCTTCACGCATCCTATCATCTATAGCGGATTAAAGCTTGCCAGACCTAATGATAAAGTTCACTTCAACACAGTATAAGTACGTGCACAATATGAAAAGAGAAGGACGAAGGAAAGGCAAGAGAAAAGTTTTGTGTATGAACTTAATAACACAGAACAATGAAAAATGAAAATGCAGACTCTTTCTCTCATTCATTGAAGCACGGATTTTCGCACGCGAACGTACCCGAATCACGACTTGAGTGACGGTGTCGTTATCGCCGGCGGAGCTGCGAAACCTGTCTGCAATTTTCTTCGCCGCAGAGCGAACCGGGTCGATGAAAGTGGAGCTGGCAAGACCCCATTTGATCAGTGCCTCTGGATGAGAGGGTTTGGTGGGCTTTCTCGAGAGCTTGATCTTCTTCACGTGCTTCTTCAGTTGCCAGTAATTGACGAAGGCCTCTTTCCATTCCGGAATCAGCTGAGCTTCGAGCTCCTTCGAGAACTTCACCATTTCCCGTCGTCTTTCTCGTCCTCTCGCTCCTCCTCCTCCTCCTTGATTATTCTTTCCCAAATGATCGCCGCAAAGAAGGAGGAGGAAGAACTCTGTTGGCCCAAAAACAAGATGAGGAAGGAGGAGGAGGGCGAAGCGTGAAGATGGTATGATTTCATGGCGAGTTTATTTATAGAAAGTGCAAGAAGAGACGTGGAGGCAGAAAAAGTGCGGATGTTGCTTGTCGATGATGGATCTTCCTCTTTCTCTTTCTTCTTTTTCTTCCTCATTTTCTCTTAAAATATTTTTCTTGTGGGTGGGTTTTGTTGTTGCATTAATTTCAAAAGGAGGGTTTCTGAATACAGTGGAGATGAACGTGGTTTGACGTCATACCGAAAAAAAGGAGCGAAACGGTGTCCACTTCGTTTCTGTGACTCAAGCATTCATCTATCCCTTTGCTGGGTTAGTCATCATTTTGCGAGAGAGAGTACTAATCTTGAGCCCAATTACACCTTTTGGCACATTCATATGTGCTGTGGACTTAGGAACTCCAGCTGGTTCAACCCTTTCCGGTTGGTTCAACCCTTTCGATACGCCCATAGGGATCCTCCATCCTAAACAGTGCTACTATTGCATGTAATGTTCATCAGAAAGCCCTAAAGAACAAAACCTCCTTCTCTCCTCTGAGGAAGGTCTTGCCACTTTCAGTTAGATCTCGCCGAGATGTGGCCATTATTGTAGAGATCAATGCCTCGATGGCAATGGCCAGAGTGAGAGGCCCGTTGTCCTTAGCGGGCATAGTGAATGAGACGAACAACAGGGACACCAACTAGAGTAGCATCGGGAGTACGCAATGGAAGCCCGATACCTTCGCCTCGGGGGGATCGCTAAGAGGAGAGCCCAAGTTCGAGCCCGTCAACATATCCGTTGGAGGCCGCTGCTGTACTTGAAGTCCTAAAACATTTTGAAGCAAAAAGTGAACTGAAGATCGTGTTAGAGACAGATCGAACTGATCTGTTAGAGACAGATCGAACTGATCTGGTGGAGATGATGAGCGAGGGAGCAGATCAAGTGAGTTGGGAAGCTTATGCATTGATCACCGAAGCCCAGGCCCGCGCAAAGCTATTCAGCAATTTAAAGATGACCCATTGCCGAAGAGAAAGTAATCAAGTCGCGGATTGGGTCGCCAAAGCCCACCGTAATAAATATTTACCGGTTAATTGGATCGCTTATCCCCCTACTTGTCTTTTGGAATTGCTTTGTTCTGAAGCCTGTATATTGTCGCAAACTTTTACTTGAATGAGTATAAGATATAATGTTTACTGACCAAAAAAAAAAAACATATCCGTTGGACCCACCTGCACTTAAAAGCTTAAGCCACTGAGTTATAGGCCAATTATGATATATATTAGCTGCTTCACACCACACCAATTTTCCGATATGAGACTTCTCTAGTACAACTCATACGTATATTTCAACAATCTCCACCTCACATATGAGCTTAACATTAGATTTGCTCCTCCTTAATTCAGGTACCCTTCTACACCAACGAATCTGAACTTGGATCTCTATCAACACCCACCTTCATTCTTGATCTCTTTCTCCAGACCGAACCACAAAGGCTGCCATTGAGACTGCATTACTGCACCACAACATCCACTGCCCGGAAACCGCGTTGGTCACCAAATTTCTTTATTGAGATATTCACGAAACACCAATACACATTAAGAGTGGGTTGCCAATTATTCATCAACTTTGATGCCATTTGTTGGGAGCGCGTAACAGAAGCCCAATACCTTCGCCCAAGGAGATCGCTTAGAGGGAGCCCCAAGTCTGAATCCGTCAACATATCCAGTTGGACACATCTTCACTCGAATGCTTAAGCTAATGAGTTATGAGCAAACTATAATATATTAACTGTTTCACACCACACCAATTCTCCAACGTGGGACTTCTCTCACACAACTCACACGTGTATCTCAACAAATTGATCAAGAACTTGTTCATCCACTGATGTGATGATTGCAATAAACACATCTCGAAAAATATGATTTTATTGTCGAAAAATAGGCTATGAATAGAACAGTCAAAAAACACAATTCAATGTATCAGGAATTTGGTTCTCCAATCAATTGAACTGAAAATTCGATAGACGCGTAATTAGATTGATAGTATAGATCAACCAATCATTTGTGGTATTAAAAGACTGTATAGGTTTTGATACTTATTGTCGCGCCACGCTTTTCCCACCCGGAGCGCGCTAGGAGGTTCTTTCGTTCATTGCGAATGGTAGAGTAGTTCATCACTAAATGAACGAGGATCTCTCTCTGACCATACCTCATGAGACAGCAGGTATTTATTTTCTGTTTAGCTTATGTTTTATTTTGGAGTCGCCACTAGTCTTTAATGGTTGACTAGAAACCTAATCGAGACAAGGGAGAACTATCCCGATTTCTGCAAACTAGAGATATCATGGGTAGGGGGACTTGGTTATGTTAACAACTTCGATGTCGAAATCCCTAACGCCCTTTCGGTACCTAACTCGATTTGATGTGTCTAGCGTAGCATGCAATTTCTCAAGGCTTATCCGCTAATCCTAACTATTCTACACGAGGAGGAATCAATCAATTATGAAAAGCACAATCAATTCAATTCACAAACAACAATCCTAATATCGTCCCCAAAAAGGAAAATCAATCAAAACAATCAAAGCCTAATGAAGCCCTAATGGCTTGTTCATTTTTGGGGGTTGTGCTTTTTTTTAGGGGTTTTAGGAGTTAAACCCTTTTTGGGGGTTAAGCCCCCCTTTTAGGGTTTTTTAGGGGTTAAGCCCCATTTAAACTCTAAACTAGAGAATTTTCAAACGAACAACTTGTGCATCCCCAAAAATTCGAATTTCATTCAATCGGAGCTGGGTTTCAGATTTGTCGGGAAAGTCCTAGATTTGCCTAGATTTCATTTAAAATTTAAAAAATTCTAATTTTCAAATGAACAACTTGTGCATCCCCAAAAATTCTAATTTCATTCAATCAGAGCTGGGTTTCATTCAACGGGGAAAGTCCTAGATTTGCCGATCGGAGCTGGGTTTCAAGCCTTCCCGATCAGCCTCTTTACTGGCTGAGCAAAGGAGGAGGTCACCTGAAAGGTTGATTCGCCAGCTCCTTTTCTGTCGGGACGATGCCAGTCACTCGACCAGGAGGACCTCTACTCCTCTCTCTTAATTCCTCTCTGTCTCTCTCTCTCTCTCTCTCTCTCTCTAGTTCTCTCTCTTTCTCTCTTGGAAATTCTGTTGTTCAGCTTCTGTGCTGGGAACTGTTTCTCGCGCCTATTTTGATCTCCTCCCCGGGGCGATTTTTGGCCTCTAACCGCCTCAGTTGGCCGTTACAACGGTTCCCCGTCGACAGCTGGAGGTCTCTAGCTATCCCCTTTTCTTTTGCACATGCTGGAATGGGGATTCTAGGTCGGTAAAGGGGCGGGGTCAAATTGGTTTTTTTTCCTCCCTTTCCCATGCAGGTTGAGTCGGGTCGAGTTGGACCCGACCGACTCAGCAGACCCGGGTTGATTTAAAATTGCAAATTGAACCCTATTTTGACCCATTTTCACGATTCTAACCCCAAATTTCAATTCCTTGACACATTTTACCTTACGATATGGGATCAACTTGAATTTTTTTCTCAATTAAGCCCGAAAACCCCAAATTTGAATTCGGTTCAAATGTGTTTTTATTCAATTGAAGGTCCAAATGACCTAATTTTACAAATATACGGCCAAAATTGGATTCCCCATGGTTGATTACCCTTAGGGAAGGTATAAAATTTGATTGAAAATTTCAAATTGAAAGAAATCCCCAATTTGGTTCCTAAAATCCCTAATTTTCAATTAATTTTGGGGTTTTTCAATTTTTTTTTTCAAATTGTGAAGTTGGACCTACCAATATGAAATTCAAGGTCTCAAAATCAATTGTTGTGAAGACACTTATAGCCTAAAAATGCTTAGAAATGACTTAATTGGATTTTTGGTTCAATTAGGGTATGAAATTACCCAAACTTGGAAAAAACATACCCTAAATTGAAATTTTGTAAAATTTAAGCTGCAAGGCTGAAATTGGAATTAAAATAAGGCTAATTAATATTTTTGGGAAATTTTTGGACTTCATTTGCTATTTTTTTTCTTGATTTTCTCCTCATTTTTACTAAAAGAAATTAAGGAAAAATTAAAGAAAAATATAAAAAAAAATTATTTTTTGTTTAGAAATAGGTTCCTAAGCATGGCCAAGGTTCTTAATCCTAATTTTATGATTTTTATGTAAAATTAAAAATTGGACAAAAAATCAGGTGTCAACACTTATCAAAAGAGATAAGTGTATTGGAAGTCATAAAACTTGTTACAAAAGTGCAATTGAGTCATAAAACTTTCAAAAAGTACAATTAAGTCCTAAAACTTGTTACGAAGTGCAATCTAATCCTAAAACTTGTGAGTCCTAAAACTTGCAAAAAGTGCAATCAAATCCTAAAAATTGTCAGATTGATACAATCAAGTCATTTCGTTAGTTGCACTTTTTGAAAGTTTTAGAACTCAATTGCATTTTCGTGACAAGTTTTAGGACTTGATGGCACTTTTTTATAGTTTTATAACTCGATTATACTTTCATGACATGTTTTAAAACTCGATTATACTTTCATGACATGTTTTAGAACTCCTAATGCACTTATCCCTTTTCAAAATTTATAGATTTGGATCCAACCCTTTTCTGAAACTAAGCTTTCTATTCAGAATTCCCACTAGGTCTCTCATGCGGTACATGGTATTGGGGTGTCTAAATTAATGTGGCAAATCTTAGAAAAGTAATGATGGGACAAAGAAACATGTAGATTCTGGTTGGAAAGGAGTCAAATGTGGGCATTCCCCACCAACTTGTGTTTTGTCTCGTCGAAGTCAACTTGGTGTAACGGGGAGGACAGAGATTCGCATTGGCCGCCAGATTCTCCTCTAATCCTGTTTTTTTTATTTGCTCTTAATTTGTGCTTTTTTAACATTTTAATATTACCGCATTGAAAAAATTAATATTTAAATAAGCGGATCAGATACTGATTACCGCATCGAAAAAATTCGGTATATCTTTACGTGTATAAAATCCGCCACATCAATCAGAGTCAAATTGTCGCGTATTTTCGCCACTGTTTTTAATTTAGCATATTGAGATATCCGATTATTGGGATGCAAAATTTCATGGGTTTCGAAACAATTCTTACATGTATCAACATCTTTAGTGGATGCTTTTTTTATAAGCCTATTCAATTAATATATATAGAATAGTTCGATTTTTCGAATACAAATGTCTTACAAAATAAGTCAACACGTCAAGAATTGTAAAATTAACTTCTTAATTAGTGTTCTCATTTTCTTAATAAAGCACCTTGTGGTTTAAGTGTTTAGTAATTTCCAAAATTATATTAGACATACAACATGCATGAGAAACGTGGATCATAATGCAAGATGATATTATTGCTGATCCGAGAGATGAAATAAGTGTCGGGAAACTTTTTTCATTTCATATCCAAAATTAAAAAAAAAATTATATATTTGTTGTAATGGGTGGACTAGTAATTCTCGTCCATAAGCATTTTCTACTTTGCTTATTTGCTAGGTGGGGACTTGATTACGTGCGAACGTTCATTATAATATATAAGAACGGTCATTATAATTACTATGGTCTAAAACAAACCAACCAAAGTGCGCAACATGTGTCGAAATTCGTAAAAGAAAATTTAAAAAAAAATCAAGGAAAAAGATGTTGTATTAGATTATTATATGCATATATGTAATATACAATATATATTACGTAGGCATCACCTTGCCCAGTGTCCACGAACTGGAATTGAAGGGCTCGAAGACATCATTGGATTTAGTGGGACGATTCTGCAAAATTCTCTCTTTTTCTTCTCTTTTTTAGGAGCTTAGTGGAGCCACATATTATCATCATACTTAGATTCCTTTTCGTTCCTTTTTTTGGTGTGAAGAATGTTGGACCACGTACTTGCTTGTATAGAATAATCATCGGCAAAAGTACACCACAGTGCCATAACTTGTGTACGGTGATCACTTTGGTGCCATAACTTTTTTTCGGATCACTTTGGTGCCAAGTCGGAAGAAAAGAGATCACTTTAGTGCCAATTTGGCCGGAAATCCGACGTGGCATTTTTTATTAATTTTTGACGCCGACGTGGCTTGCCGGAGGCTGAGTCAGCGTGTACAGTCAGCGTGTACAGTCAGCATTTTTTATTTTAAATAAATTTTTTCAGCGTGTACAGTCAGTATTTTTAATTTTAAATATTTTTTTCCTTTTTTTTTCTTCTTTCCTTTTTCTTTTCTTTTCTTTTTTTTCTTTTTTCCCTTCGCCAGCAGATTGCCGGTGGCCGACCGGCCACCGGCGAAGCCCGAGAAGGGCTGGGCGAGGGCGGCCTTGCCCATGGCCGGTGAGGGGCGGCCGACCCTCGCCGGCGACAGGCGAGGCCGGCCCTCGCCGGCCCAGGCGAGGGCTGCCCTCGCCCGCCCAGGCGAGGGCTTCCCTCGCCTGAGTGGGGCATGGGCGACCCTCGCCCGACGCCGGCGAGGGTCGCACTCGCCGGATCTGGCTCGCCGGCGTCAAGCAAGGGCAACCCTC
Source organism: Syzygium oleosum (assembly GCF_021117445.2). Taxonomy (NCBI): domain Eukaryota; kingdom Viridiplantae; phylum Streptophyta; class Magnoliopsida; order Myrtales; family Myrtaceae; genus Syzygium; species Syzygium oleosum. The sequence continues at coordinate 12,159,674 of NW_026607485.1, forward strand.
GCCTGGGTCGACGAAAGGCGGCCTCGACTGGACCGGCGAGGGCTGGCCTCGCCTGTCGCCGGCAAGGGTCGGCCGCCCCTCGCCGGTCATGGGCAAGGCCACCCTCGCCCAGCCCTTCCCGGGCTTCGCCGGTGGCCGGCCGGCGAGGGGAGAAAAGAAAAAGGAAAGAAGAAAAAAAAAAGGAAAACAAATATTTAAAATTAAAAATGCTGACTGTACACGCTGAAAAAAATTATTTAAAATAAAAAAATGCTGACTGTACACGCTGACTCAGCCTCCGGCAAGCCACGTCGGCGTCAAAAATTAATAAAAAATGCCACGTCGGATTTCCGGCCAAATTGGCACTAAAGTAATATCTTTTCCTCCGACTTGGCACCAAAGTGATTCGAAAAAAAGTTATGGCACCAAAGTGATTGCTGTACACAAGTTATGGCACTTGTGGTGTACTTTCGCCAATAATCATCCTAGGGGGTGATACGAATTTAAAATGTATATATTTATATTTATATTGAAGATCCATTTAGAATTTCTACAATATCATTGTGTAAGTTTAGGGTATCTTTCTTGACATCATCAAGTGCTGCCAGAGTTAATTTTTGGCACTTTTATAAATAAATAAAAAAGTCATAAACATAGTACATTGATATATCAATTCAGTATTAAACCAGTCAATTGGACCAATTTAATTCTAAAACTATTTGCATTTTTACCAATTGAGTCCATCCGCTTAATTTTGGCTGAAATCGTTAACGTGGATGCTGGCTGTCCTATGTGGTGCAACCGGCGCTGACGTAGATATTTGTTAAATTAATTTTTTTCTTTTTTTCTTTCTTCTTTTTTCCTTTCATCTTGGTCGGCGACCCTTGCCCAAAGCTAGTGTTGCAGCCTTGCTAAAGGCTGACGAAAATGAAAGGAAAAAAAAAGTTAAAAATTCAAAAAAAAATTGAAATTATTTTAAAACGTCTACTTTAACACCAGCTGCGTCACGTAGAACAGTCAGCATCTATGCCAGCAATTTCTTACCAAAGTTAACCAGATTGACTCAATTGGTCCAATTAAAATGTTTACGCCTTGGTGGTCGTAGGATAGTGGGCTAGGGGTCGTGATCAAGGTAGAGGCAACGACGGCAGTGCCGCTAGCAATGTGGCAATTGGTTTTGGCAGCAGCGGCATGGGGGTTGACATGGTGTGATAATAATTGCAGTGATGGTGGAGAGGCGGCAATATCGCAAATGAGGTGGTGGCGGTAGTGGAGGCTAACGCGGTTGGTGGTCTAGCAACAAGAAGGATGGCTCTGGCGGCCGGAAGCGATCCAGCAGTAGAAATACTTATTATTATAGTGATGCATACTATTTCGAACGATAGGGTGATGGTGGTCGAAGGTGGCGTTGCATGTCTTTTTATACGTGGTTTATATTATATATTCACGGGATGCAAAGTTAGGTCGTGGAAATTCCCTCTGAGCATGGATAGAGGAAAACACAACCTCAGTATAGATCGATACATGGGAGAAATATTTCAATGAAATTATCACCACCATCGTGATTTGGTCTAGAAGAGGATGATAATGAGTAGAACTTGTGTATTCTTATACTATGTGGTGATAGGACTAGCGTATTGACCTGGGTTTTGAGATGTCTTATCACAATTCATTAACTTTTTTCGTCAAAATAACATTTCATTCATTTTCATGGAAATATAACAGAAAAACAATGCAGTCTAACTACAAACCAAAACAAATCCCAGACAACTTCAAGGTTGTGGGTCACTAGCTCAAAAAGCAAATCTGTGATTGTTTCAAACTAAAATCGACGGCCAATCACCAAATCCGTCGTCAGGAATAAGTACACACCGATATCTCCATCTACTGTTATGGCTTTGCCTTTCAGCGGTGCTCGCCTAGGTTTGGTATCCACAATACCATCGCCGTTCGGAATAACAAAGTTGAACAAATACATATCTGACACCTGGATTTGTACATCAACAAAACTCAAGGAAAGCGAAACCCCGAGATCATACACACAAAAATCTCTAAAGCTAGACTAGATCGGAATAGAAACCTCAAATTAGATCAAAAGAGAAAAGCTTCGCAAAACGGAAGAAAAGCGAAAAAGATGATAGTGAACCAAATGAGCCAAAGAAAAAGTCAAAAAAAAAAAGGGGAGGGGAGGGGGAGATCTAGCTCGATCCCTTCCCTTCATAAAAGTTAAAGAAAAAAGTTGTGTGAAAATGAGAGGGATAGGAGAAAACCCTAATGAGGAGAGTTAAAAAGCCGCTATGCAATTCATTACTTTTTTTTTTGGGTCTAAAAAGATACGAGTTGATTGGAAATTAAGTGTTCATGAAACTACAATCCGGCGAAGGGGCATCAAAACATAACAGTTCCCATAAAGGTTGAGGGGGACGGGCTAGCCAAGAAGAAAATAGAGAATTTGTCCGTTGCGCCTTGGCGACCCAATCAGCAGCTTGATTCGCGGATCCATAATTGGTCATCTCATCTAGATTCAGCAATTCATCTGGTTGTAGCTTATAACTAAGGATCCATACCTCAATTCTTGATAGTTCTTGACGTACTATTCTGTTCTGTACAGATGGATCTGTCCAGACGGCTTCGGTCCAGGGGCAGAGGAGAAGGAGATGCTCTACTGTTTCAGCTTCTTGATCACAGAAGGGGCATGCTGGTCGAGGTAAGATCTTTCTCTTATAGAGGTTGTCTGCTGTGGGGAGAGCATTTTGGCAAACACTCCACAAAAATATTCTGACCTTGGGTGGGACTTGTAAATTCCATATTGTGCACCATAGCTTGCAGGGTGGATTGAAAGATGATGAAGCTTGCATTGCATTTTGTGTGTTTTCCTCTTGACGAATCTAGTTGTACGCACTTTTCACTGAGAAGACCCCCGACTTTGTAGTTGTCCACACCAGTTTGTCCTCTGTTGCATAACTACATAGTGGTATTGCTAGCACTTCATTTAAAGTCTGTTCATCGAAAATTCTTGCTAGTAAATCTTCATCCCATTTTCTATCATCTCGGATTAGGTTTGCAACCTTGGCTGGTTCTTGAGAGTTTGCTTGTCCTCCTATTAATCCTCTTTTTAGCCATCTGTCTTCTCGGATATTGATTTTTTCCCACTTTCCATTAATGTGAGTTGATGTAACTTGATAGACTCGCAGTTCTATTGAGAGGGTTATCATAATTTAATTAAAATCCAATGTGGGAGGGATACAGAAATCCCCATCTTAAATTATTAAATTTGAATAAAAAAACCAAAAAAAAAAATTTAAAATAAAAAAAGAAATACAGTAGTGGAGATACCAAACAATAAAAAGAAAAAAAATTCCAAACATTCACTTTCTCGTATTAAGTGGCTTATCATGATTGAATCCCAGAAAAGTGTGGATGAACCAGCGGTCGCCGTTAATTTCACATTTTTCATAACATTTATTTATCCTACAATTTATTTATTAATTAATTTGTGTCCAGTTGTGCTATAATCACCATCCAATCTCTGCAGCCTCTTTTATTTTTATTTTTTTTCCATTATTTTTTTTTATGTAAATTGACTTTCTGAGAGTTTCGGAAAAGTTGCCTTTTGCTATGTCAGCTTTCCATTGAGTTTTTTTTCGCTTTAAATCTAATTTTATTACAAACCAAAAATTGAATTCAAATCAAATCGTGAATCTTCTTCCACTGATTCCTTGCACGATCACTCCCTTTAATCTTTCCACTACTAGTTCATCATCATTGGCCATTGTTTAACATGATGGTCAATTTTCAATCTGGAAGAATTTATGGTCATCCCTTTGTCTCGTCAATTTTAGATTAATTGCATGTGGTGGACACCTAGTTTGCTCATCATCATATCGAAGTTTGTGAAAAATGTCCAAACAAAAAAATATGAATTATATAGGACAACACTAGATGAAGTTGAATTCAGTACATTATCTAGGTGTCCATAGGGCCTTATACTCTAAAAAAAACTCCTTACTTTAAGTTAAGTCCCAATTATATCATGAACTTTTTTTGTTCCCTGAAAAATCTTCGACTTTCGAATCTACCCTAAACTTTTTTTTCTCATAAAAAACTACAAACTTTTACTTGAGTCCCAAACCTGCTTCCATTAACCCCCCGTCCAAAATTTCTCTTGACAATCAAGAGATAGAAAACTCTTAAGTGTGAGCTGTTTGAGTGTCTCGATCGCATGCTCTTTAACCGCAAGAGATGAAAGACTCCTAGGCATGAGAGATTGAAGACTCAGTGGAAAATCGAAGATCGACGAGCAAGATGGAGTGAAGACTCTCTTAAGGGTAAGAACAATTGAAGAATGTCAACCCTAATTGCTTTAATTTTTACCCAAAGTTCAAATCCAAGAAGACGTCATTTGGACTGACATGGAAATTATCTCCAAAAGACGTCTTCTTGGATATGAATTTGGGGAAAAACTTAGAACAATGACGTGGAAATGCCATATCACTAAAAGTGATGTTGGACGAACGGTTAACGGGGACAGATTTGGAACTCAAGTAAAAATTGGTGTTTTTTTATAAACAAAAAAAGTTTAGGCTAAAATTGAGATTTGATCAAAAGTTGGGAGTTTCTTATGAGACAAAAAAAAGTTTATGATAGAATTGGAATTAGAGCTAAAATTGAGAGTATTTTTTAGGGTAATAGGCCGTGTATATAGTAATAGTTCTTGTCAATCTTCTCCGTCAGCACCACTCGAGAGACGCACCATGTCAAAGAGAGAAATAGATGGAGAGCTGGAGAAATCCATTACGAATTTGCTAACTTGGGCAAAACTTTTTCCATAGAAAATGTGATATCATTCTCTCCATAGTGGAAATCTGAGTGTTCATGAGCACTTCCAATAGGCTAAAACAACTTAACACGATTTGTCTGGTTAAGGAAACAACTATGATTTCTATTAGCCAAAGGACAAATTGATTAGTAAATACTAAGAAATTTCGAGTAAAATACACGTACACACGTATGATTTTCAGTAAGGCTTCCATCTCCTTCGTGTTTAGTTTACCGTATTAATGGAAAATAAACATTAATCATGAAGTGGATCGAATTATATACGCGTAAAGAACGGGTGGTATCGTACTCATGTAAAAGTACCCTTTCTTTTTTGGATGGCTGTAAAAGCACTTTAATGTTTAAGTTCTTATTCTATAACTTTTCAATGGTCAATTACTGATATAACATGTGAGATTCGACCGAGGCCTGCACCATAAAAGAACTCTTTGACTGATGCACGTAAACGGGACAATGAAGAAGTTCAGGCACAATTCGGCAATTCCGTAACCTTAAGTTGGTCCTCAAGCCAACCCCCCCCCCCCCCCCACCACAACGCCGCTCGAGGACATCTCAAATACTACAAACGCCAAACGATTCTAAGCCATGCTTTGGAATGACAATGGAAATGCATCGTGTCGCAATCTAAGGCATTACTTGTTCTCGAAATCTTCTTTAACCATTTTAAATCCCAAAGACATGATTTTTTCACAAATTATTTTGTAAATACAATGATTCGAACGGTACATAGGAGTACTAAACAATGGCTCGGGAAAAATGGATCAGTCGAGGTGCGTAAAAACAGCTGGACACCGTCTGATCACTTAAATCTAAAAGAAAAATCAATAAAAATTTAATTGGAATGGTGACATGACTTAAACGAGGGACAAACCCGTTTTACACTTCCCAACATCTTTTCATCATATCTTTGTTTTTCCAACTACGTGGAAGCACTAGGCCGACAGGGTTAATAGATGCATTGGTCTTGTCAACTTCCACTCTCTCTCTCTCCCTCGCTCGCGCACGCACACCACTATGTATATAGTCCGCAGGATGATTCTAATCATGACCTTAAAAAATTTCATCTCGATTTTCATCCGAATATTGAGAATTACTAGAATGTAAAACCTTTTTTTAGAGTATTTCCTTTCTCTGAAGAAGATAAAGATACATAAAAAAATTAAAGATGCAAGACGTGCAGGTACCGACACGTTAAAATAAGAAATGCATCCATGAAACCCGCTGTCCCTCTATATCAGACGGACAGGAAAAATGTTTAGTATGTCCACGTGATGATTCGTCTATATTTGATGTTTCGTAATTAATTAAGATTCCGTTTGTTTTGCGAAAAAGAAAATGGTTTATAAATCATTTTCCTAAAAATGATATTTATCGACATCAATTTCTGTTTAATTGTTTTCTTCGATAATATAAATATTTTTCGTTCGTTCATTTTTTTTTTTTTTTGCAAGCGATCATTTTTAAGAAAATAATTCAGTCGACAAGTTGTACCGTGATTTCATTGTTGCGGAGCAACAATTTTCCCTGTATTGATTTTGGCATTAGGCGAGACAAGATATGATGGTTCCATGTTGATAGTGGAGGACTACTGTATGTGCTGCTAAAGATGACCAATCCATGTACAAAACGACTCTTTCCCTCCGACAACAACTTTTGATATGAGTACGATACCTAAACTTTGAAGATTAGGGTTTGCTTGATTTTACGTGCTTCATACATCCAACTGACTAAAGATAGGGCCTGTTCGAGACAAGGCCTCTTCCGAGATCCCGCTCGGGTCGGACAGCGAGCCGAGTTGTCGGCGTTGCGACCGACCCACCTTATGGTCCAAGCCGGGCCGAGAAGTAGCAGGGCGTCCGATATCGGAGACAACCGCTGCAATGAGCCACGGAGGCGAGCTATCTTCGGAGCTAATATATGGCTATATGCAAGTCGATCAAGTTATACAATATCGACTAAAGAAGCATGAATGTCCAATGTCTAAAACTCAAGAAAGTATGAATAGGTTTCTAGGCTGACTTCAGATTTGGAAGAGAGGAACACGTCCAGATGGATGATAGTGGGCTTGGACTATTACTCCAAATTATGTCTGGCCCGGCCCATTTCCAAGGACGAAGACCTCTTATTATTTACCTTTTTATATACTATTCATCACTTTTGCAAACTCGAATAAATGCATATCGCGCGAGCCACGTGAATTTCGTAAATAAATCCGAGTAATTTTTTCTTGGGTTAATGTCACGGAAAACCCCAATGTAGTACTCCTATGATAAATTTACTCCAAACTAATTTTTTGACCACCAAAAACCCCAAACCAGTGCATCTGTGACAGATTTACCTTCCATTAGTTTCAGTTAAGTTTTAACATCAAATTGTCAAGTTGAATGAAACGTGATGGTTGACAGGTGTATCAGTTTGGGATTTTACCCTCCGTTTAAAATAGGTGTACTGGTTTGTGATTTTCGTGGTATTAATCCAATTTAACGAAATATAACGATGGGTAAATTTATCACAAATGTATCAGTTTGGAGTTTCTAGTGGTCAAAAAATTAGTTTGGGGTAAATTTTTTAGATTTGTACCAATTTGAGATTTTTTTTTTGGACTCAAATGCTCTTATTTAAATGGGATAATGACACAAAGAATCCTTGAACTTTGGTCCAATGCGCAATTTGGTCTATGAATTTTTAATTCATTCAATTTAATCACCGAACTTTAGCCTAATGTTCAATTTGATCCATGAACTTTTAATCTGTTCAATGTGGTCCATGGACTTTTGGTACATATTCAATTTAGTCCCTAAATTATATGAAAATGTTCAATATAATCCCTGAACTTGAATTTACTGAAGGACTACATTGAACATTTTCATATAGTTCAGGGACTAAATTGAACATGTACCAAAAGTCCAGATACCACATTGAACAAATTAAAAGTTCAGGGACCAAATTGAACATTAAGCTAAAGTTCAGGGACTACATTGAACAAATTAAAAGTTCAAGGACCAAATTACACATTTGATCAAAGTTTAGGAACTGTTTGTGTTATTCTCCCTCTTTAAATTGAGCAATACTATGTGCATTTTCCAATTTGGTTCCATGATTTTCTCTCTCTAATTTTCCTAGTTGTGGAGATTGCAACTTTATATTGCTATCTCATCCTTTTCTTTTCTTTTATGTTTTTCTCTCAAATATGAAAAGTATTTTAGGATAGGGGTTGGTTCACACGAGTAACCTGAAAGCAGAAGAAATTTAAGGTAAAATCACTTTAATGGTAAAATCATTCAAGAGAATAGGGGTTGGTTCACACGAGTAACCTGAAAGCAGAAGAAATTTAAGGTAAAATCACTTTAATGGAAAACTAAAAATTTTATAATCTGAGAAAAACCATAATGATAATCAAATTTTTGTGTTGTTTTTATCTTTTAACTTTCATTTGCGAGGCTAATTGTGGAAATAAAAAAAAAAGGCCAAACCTTAAAACTCTCCCTCAATACATATGTCCTTTTCGTGCTTCGAAAAATTCCCCAAAAAAGTTAAAATTACGGAAAAAGATGCTATCGCCACCTATACATTATTCGTCTAAGATCTAAGTTTGAGTATTTTGATACGATTATGTAGGAATAGGAAAGACACCTCATGCATATTGCGAAAGAGGGATTCTAGAGAGATTTTCTCTTCATATATCTTCAAAATTTATAATGTAGCAATACATTTTTTCGTGTAGGACGGCGAAGGTTAGATGCATTCGAACGCGATAAGTATCGATGAAGGAACAATCGACATCCTTAATGAGGTGCGAGCGACGAAGAACCAATTGATTTCGATTATACTTTAAGTCGTGCGCATGATCACTTATATTAGAATTTAAGCCAAATGGAGGAAGAAGACCTTCAGTCGTTGGAAGTCTTTGGGCCCGTTTGGTTCAACTTTGCAAATGAGCCTTGGGGGAATGCAAATACCTTAAGGTTAAAATCTTTTGGGGAAATGCAAATGATATTTGGTAAAAAAATCCTTTGTGAAGCTAATTTGGCTCAAGTAGTGTTTAACATTTTTTTTTTGCAAAGGGCTTTGGGAATTTTCTTTTTTATTAAAAAAAAAGGTTACACTACCCTTTGCCGGAGCCGGCGAAGGGCTACGGCCGCCAGGGAGCCAGATCTGGTACCGACAACCATCACTCGAGGTCGGGTGACCGCCAGCGAGCCAAATCTGGCACCGGCGGCCATTACCTGAGGTCGGGCGACCCCCGGTGAGGGTCGCACGACCCGGGCTGCAGTCGCCTGGGGTCGCGCACCCAGGCAACGGCGCCTGGGCGATCACGCGACCTCAGGAGACCGTCGCTTGGGGTCACGGAGGACGGCCGTCGCCTGGGCAAGCCAAGGATGCGCGATGCCGAGGATGCGCGACGCGAGGTCGCACAATCGTGGTCGGCCAGATCTGGGTCGCTCGACCCACAGCAGCTCCGGCGAAGACAACTTGATGAAGAAGATGACCGATGTTTTTTTAGGGCAAAAGTGGAACACATAATTATCAGTGAGGACAATATTAGAAAGAAAAAAAAAAGTCATTAAATCGCTACTGTAGCATTCCGAGAATGCCGAAAGCCCAAAGTAAAACCCTACCAGTTTTGAGCTTTCGGCATTCCAAATGCTACTATTTGGCTAATAGAGTCTCAAAAGCTGAACCAAACACCTCATATTTTCCTCAGGAAGCTTTAGAGGCTCAAAGCCCCTTTCCAAAGCTGAACTAAATACCCCCTTCAACATGGATCATGGAAAGCGATCTTGGGACAAATACACAGAAATTGCGAGGAGGACTTTGAGTCAACTCGACATGGACCCGGGGGGGAATTCCCAATCAAACGGGAGGAAACCTCCATCCTCTTAGAATGTTAATCAAAGACCCAACCCATATGGAATCCTAATATAGTCAACATAAAGCACACTAAGAAAGTTTTGAGTCACTCTAAATTTGGGAGATGAGCTACTTAAAAGTAGCAATAGACCCCATACACATGACAAAACACTATCGGTCGACATTGCCATGTCATGGTTCACATACGTGGCCCAACTACGCGAATCTCATCCAAAATTCAAGTACACTAGAAATCCTAAAACTTATCACGAAAGTACGATCGAGTCCTAAAACTTGTCCGAAAGTGCAATCGAGTCCTAAAACTTATCACGAAAGTGCAATCGAGTTCCAAAACTTTCAAAAAAATTACAATCAACAGAAAGGACCTGATTGGATCAATTTGACAAGTTTTAATACTTGATTGCACTTTTTAAAAGTTTTAGGACTCCATTGCCCTTTCGTGACAAGTTTTAGGACTTAATTGTAATTTTCGAAAGTTTTAGAACTCAATTGCACATTCTGACATGTTTTAGGACTTTTAATGCACTTATCACATTCTTTAATGACATGTGGACCACATTCATTAGCATATCAAAAGATAAGCAGCATGTTTGATTGCAATAATGGTTATTACATTACAAGTCTATTACAAATTGGGAAAATGACACAAACAATTCCTAAACTTTCACTCAATGTGCAATTTGGTCCCTGAACTTTTGATTTATTTAATATAGTCCTTGAACTTTAACCCAATGTTCAATGTAGTCTTTAAACTTTCATTTTGTTCAATGCAGTCCCTGAACTTTTGGTACATGTTCAATATAGTTTTTGAACTTTATAAAAATGTTTAATGTAGTCCTTCCATTAATTCAAGTTCAATGACTATATTGTACATTTTCATATAGTTTAAGGACTAAATTGAACATGTACCAAAAGTTCAGGGACCAAATTGCATATTGAACCAAAGTTCAGGGACTGTTTGTATCATTATCTCTTATAAATTCACCGTCTATTACAATACTTGCTACAAATGATAATCCTCACAAGACTAAATCTAAAAATACTCATTTTGCTGATCTTATCTCAATAATACTCCTCAGCATTTTTATCTCCATGAAAATATGTTTTTAAAAAACTTTTATTATTTCATACATTGTATTGCTTTGATATGCAATTTTCTCTCATGCACGTATTTTCTAACAACTAAATATTTGTTTTTAAGTCTAGTACCTTAACCCCTCCCTCTCCTTCCATTTCATTGCATTGTGCAGTAGTTATTACAACTAAACCCTATTAGCTGCGAGACCTAGAAATTAACAATATTTTCGCTCGCCGAAATCAATTTCATTCCTTTTGTTGTCATAATAATTGGTGTTTTTATTTGCTCCTATATCAACTTGAGGACAAAATTAAGATCATAAAAAGTATATAATTTCACAAATTAATTTAACCGGTTCGACGATAGATTGCTAATCTGTTTGAACCGGGCCAATCAAAAAAGTTCAAGAGTACTCACGGAGAAAAAATATATTCTAATTGCGTATAAAAACTTACTAAATTTTTATTCAGAGCAAATGAAACAATTAATAAAAACTTACGAAAATATGTTTACGAAAAAGAGAGAGATAGAGAGAGAAACATCGGTCCATAATTCTTGATATTGTTGTTGTCACGCCATAAATATTCCTCGAACTACAAAATCACATTTCATACTCTAATTGCGAATATAAACTTAGCAAAAACTTTTTCATAGCAAATGAAGCAATTAATAAAAACTTACCAAAATATATTTGAGAGAGAGATAGACCGGTTCATAATTCTTGACTTAGTTGTCGTCACACCATAAATATTTCTCGAACTACAAAATCACATTTTATATCGAGTAATATTTATTCCTATATTTATTCAAAAAAATATTAATTCTTATCGATTCATTCTCGCCTCCTTCGTGTTAACAAAAACTCAAAAACAATGTACCTTATGTAATATATGGGTTTTGACCCGGTCAAAGGAGAAAAGAAAAAAAAAAAAAAATCACCAAAGGTCTCTTAACGTTGGCTTGCTCGTCTCATTAAACCTGAATTTTTTGTCCTGCTAATTGTGACTGTCGTTGCAGTTGTTAATGGCGTGATACTTCTGATTTCAGCATACTTATATCTAGTGTTATCAATACAGTTTATGAACCACCAAATGAACTTAGAGAGGATTCTAAGTTTTGGGCACTAATGTTTCTAGTCCTTAGCATTGCATCATTAGTGATATATCCTCATTTGTTTGAAAGCGGAGGTAAGTTCAAATTTCAAGGACGAAATTTTTGTAAAGATGGTGGAATGTAATATTTGGACCTTTTAGAAAAAAAAAAGGGGTTGAAAAGTCAACAAAGAAGCAAACAGTGGACATCTTCAGATTAAAAGGGGCCGAGAGTTCCAGCGACCGAGAAACAGAAAGGAAAGAGAGGAAAAGAAGAAAAGGAAGAAGGAGAGGGAAAAGAAAAGAGAGAGGAAAAAGCTCATGCGTAAACGTCTCGTGGACCTCGGCAAGCCGATTCGACTTTGTGTCACAACGCTCGATAAGTACTTGCGCCCCTCGTTCGTCCAATCGGAGTATTTTTCGGGTTAAGGGCTCAAATTTTGGAGTTTGGTGAAATTCAAGCCGCATAGTCCGATTTTTGAGTTGTCGAATGGCATATATATATATATAGAAGTGATAGTTTAGTGTGTCATGAAGCTGTAGGATTTTACAGAACTCGATTTGGACTTACGATTTGCCTGATATAAATTTTTTAAGTTTGCCGCGAGTGGTGAACAGTGCGCGCTAGTAGCTTTCCATGCTGATTTTCGTCACCTTTGGCCCACTTTTGGGTTAGCCAAGCTGAGGTTCTTGTAGTGCTCTGAATGGGCTTTCTTTTGACTATAAGCTTGCTTGGAACGGAGTTTGGTGGAGAAAGTTTTGGCGCAACTAAGTTTCGCATTCAAGCTCCGCGTTGCGGACGGCTTTGAGTAATTGCTTTGGGTGAGCAATTTGTGGGTTCCTTTTAGTCGTTATGTTAGCATCTAAGCCTAGTTTAGCCAAGTCATAGTTGAGGTATCGTTTTGTTTCTTGCTTATTTGATGGAATTGCGAGTTCGACGGTTCGAATAATCAGTGTTATTTGATCGTAGGCATTATTAGGTGAGTGGTATTATTTCTTTCGAGAATTTACAAACTCATGTCTTAAAAATGGTAGAATTTTAATATAGTATGAGTTATTAAGAGCATATTTCTTGCATAAATTGAATCGAACTTTTACTTCATTTTTAGTCGATTGATAAGGAATTGAGAATGTTTTATGAAGTGGTCTAAATTGACCAATTGTGAATATTTTGGTTAAATGTTTAGTGAAAGGAATTTTCAAGAGTAGTTCGTATCGATTACGAAATGTTTTATGAAATACATTTTAATTGATAAATGGAATTGTGAGAGGTTACGTAATTCGATTTGTAAAACTGTTTTATGAAATAACTTTTTGGTGTTGATTGTGCGTTGTCGGAGAAATGTTTTGGTTGATATGGCTCATATCGCTATGACGAGAACCCATTGAAGGGGGAGTATGCATATTGTCAGTTAGTCCTTTTAGGCCGAACCGCCGACTATATAGATGGTAGATCTAGCCAAGCGGGGTAAACTTAGTCGCCTTTGTCACAACGTTAATCGTGACCATAGTTCGATGATGAGCTTTATGATTAGTCGACAGAATGGACCATTAGCGTATGATTGATGAGATTAATCAATGAAATAGACCGTTGATGATTGTTTATTATTATTGAGTAAGTTTTGATGACTGAATCTTGTACGTATAGAGTTTTGTTGGAAAGTTATCATACATTTTTAATATTTTACGTATATAGTATATTGAATTTGAGATAATAAGATTGATATCATTTTATAATGATGCATAGTGATTATTTGATCCGCTTGGAAGAATGTATTACTCACTGGGTCGTGGTAGCTCATTTCTTTCATCTTATGTGTTTTTCAGGTTCCTCGATTAGTAGTCGATAATTCGAGAGTACTTTTGATGGGGACTTTTGGGAGTTGATTTTTAGGTATGATTTGAGGCAATGTCCTTCGAGAGGAAGGACGACGTGTCACTACCCATATTCCTCTACAATTTGGGGGGTGACATATTCATTCTCAATTTTTAAAATTTCTTTTACTCTTATTCCAAGTCACCTAACACAAGTACAGAAAAAGGAAATGAAGGGGACCAGTCTCATTCAACTACTTTCAATCCCGTTAAACAAACGCGAGCTAGTCGAGCAGTGGAGAAAGTAAGCCGCATAAGTTCCTATATATATATCAAATTTAATATTTTTGAAGAGCATTTTTTTTAAATTACCGTTTATATTATTTAAAATAATTAATCGATGAAAAGTATTTTATTATCCACAATAATTTATGTCCAAACATTTTCATGAACGATGAAAACATCATTTTGTTCGTTTTTTTACTGTAAGCAATACAAGTAACTATTTTTAAGAAAGTGCTTTCCAAGTCATTCAGTTTTTCACAAAACAAACGCACCCCATAAAAGGCGGTCCCTTTCGAAGGTTGACAGAAGGCCCGTGCTTGTAGGATAGCATATTTGTTTCGGATGTCCACGAGTGTTTTATCTTAAAAATCGATGGTAAATTTTCTTTTTTTTACAACTGATAAAAAGGACAGAAATACATCCCGGGGGTCCGACAATTTCTGAGAGAATTCAAGGTGCAAAATTATTACCAATCCAATCTGGAATCTGAGTCTTTTAAAGAGGATGGCAGCGCATCAAAATAGCGACGAGAAAGAGAACCGCGTTTCTATTTTTATTCTTCATTTATTTATTGTCGTCTTCCTTTTCCTTTTTTGCTTTCTATATCTCCCCCTCCTCATGAGCGTGACCCTCGTCGAAGCACAAAACGACGAGGCAAAGAAATGCAAGAAACCGACACAAGAGAGAGGAAAATCACGAAGACGAAATTCAGAAAACAATTTACAACAGAAACAAACAAAAGAAAAATAAAATACATATAATAAAGATAATAAGTACACTAGAATAATCTCAGACTTGTCACGAAAGTTCAATCGAGCCCTAAAACTCTCTAAACGTGCAACCAAGTCCTAAAACTAGTAATGAAAGTGCAATCGGATTTTAAAATTTATTACGAAAATGAAATCGAGTCATAAGACTTTCAAAAGGCGTAATTTAACGGAAAGCTTGATTGAATCAATTTGACAAATTTTAAAATTTGATTATACTTTTTGAAAGTTTCAGAATACCATTACACTTTTGAAATAAATTTTAAAACTTGATTATATCAATTTTAAAATTTTTTAGGACTTAACTACACTTTCATCTTCCTACTTTCAATTCACTTTATTCTTATATAATATATATACACGACCATTTGGTGGGTCTTCGTCTTCGTCTTCGTTTTGAGTCTGACCAATGTCGCTGTGCGCAGGCAGATGAAGCCTCGTATCCCCAATGTGCGTGCTCGGACCTACCCCCCCTCCACCTTCCTTTGTTGTTTATTCAACTCTATATAAGCCGTCCTCTGTTTCTCTCTCTCAAACCAAAGAAAACACGCATAGAGAGAGAGACTGTGTCCGTGTGCGTGCGCGTGTTGGGTTGTGTTTGCTTGGCTTGACTTGATCGCGACATGTCGGAGATAGCCCAAGAAGCGTGGAGGAAGTACCTGATACAGCTCCAAGCTCACCCTCTCCGCACCAAGGTTTTCGCCCCCTCTCCCCCCCTGGCTCTTGCCCGCCATCTGTTTTCGCTTCCCCGCCGCGCCCGTCGAGTCAAAATCGCGCCTTTCGCGGCTCCTGATTCTGGGTCGTCGCGGTTCTTGGTCCGCGCTCCGTTCTTGAAATGTTTTCGTGGCTTTTGAGTGTTGTTTTAGGCGATCACAGCCGGAGTTTTGGCTGGCTGTAGCGATACGATCGCGCAGAAGATTTCCGGGATCAAGAGACTTCAGCTCAGGAGATTGCTTCTTATCGTGGTACGAATGAACGATCGTGGGTCGTGCAGATTATTTATTTTTATTGTTTTGGGTTGTCGATTGATCCTTTTGTTGATTAATTTGGACGACTGATACGAGCTTCGGTGTATCGAATTCATCTGCTGGTTACTGATTGATTTTTGGCAGCTTTATGGTTTTGCGTATGGAGGGCCGTTTGGGCATTTTCTCCATAAATTGATGGACATCATCTTCAAGGGGAAGAAAGGCAACAGAACCGTCGCCATGAAAGTAAGAAGCTTGGGCCTACCATTCATTTCAAAGGACTGCTATGAACTTTGACTTTTAGCCTGACGTCTGTTTTCAGATGTCGAGCCAAAAATGTTTGTCTAGCATATGCGTTTACATTTGCTTGGGCCACTTTCTTTGCTTGTGGGATGTATAGACTGTGGAACTTTTCTACCGATGTTTGATGGATGGGATTGCTTTGCAATAGGTGTTGTTGGAGCAATTAACAACTTCTCCATGGAATAACATGTTCTTCATGATGTACTATGGCTTGGTGGTCGAAGGTATGCTTGTATATCAGATATTTTAAGTCAAGCTTGATGTCGTCGGTGCATCCGTAGTCGCTTCAAGTATCGTTTCTTCATAATTTATCGTAACTTTACAGTCCATGCTTTCACTATGGCTTTGGCAATTTTTACGCTGCATTTCATTGAAAGAGATATCTATGCCTACTGATTAGTGATCCACCATCCATGAGTATACTATCATATTCAAGCATCCAGTCCCCTTGGACTTGAGAGTTTCTTCTAAGTTCTTTCTATGTTTTTGGTTTCCTTCAATTTTAGTGTTAAGAAGTAATAAAGGTCGACATTTCATTCTATATACGTTCAAGCACTTTTTTGCAGCTACATAAAAATAGAAAATGAAGCATCCATAGATAAGCTCCATTGAGGATGCTCTGATCTTACAATGTTGCCCCAAAAGGATTAGTACCTTGTTCATTTTTTAGGCATGTGGTGATCTGCTGGGCTACAGACCAGAGGATATATTATTCTCCAATTTAGGTGTGCGTGCTGACTCAGCTAATCTGCTTTGATCTAAGGATTATTCTGCTTTTAGAGTTGATTTTGCAAGTGGTGGAACTATCAATGTGGGAATAGGGATCTGAATTCTTATAATCAACATCTTTGTTTTTGTTATGAGAATCTTGTTTATCTTTTGGGGGACTTTACTGAGTAGTAGTTCTTCATTTGGCATGTCAGTTTCTCTTTGTGAAGTGCTCCCTCGTTACAAGTTTTGTCTGTTGCTCTTTAGTCATGAATCTCTGGAAACAATTAGCATGAAAAAGGATATCAAACTCGCGTGAAATTCTCCGATTTTCACTTTCCCTTTCCTTTACACAGTTTCTATGATTGAGTACTCTGTCTGTGCTACATACCAGAAATTTTGTTAAGCATATACTTTGTGAAAGCAGGAAGATCGTGGAGTTTAGTCAAGAACAAAGTCCGAAAGGACTATCCTTCGGTGCAACTGACTGCATGGAAGGTAAAAGAGTGTAACTCTCTGTTGCTAAATAAACTTTAAGTAAAATCATTGAAACGATTTTGTCAATCACTAATATTATGCTGATATAATGCAGTTTTGGCCCATAGTGGGGTATGTGAATTACCAGTACATGCCTCTGCAGTTTCGCGTTTTGTTCCACAGCTTTGTTGCCTCATGCTGGTAAGTTTGTCTTTTTACTTCGGCTTTCTGTTTTTCTTGAGCGAGTGCCATGGCCTGCTAATAGTGCTTGTTCCTCTGTTGCCTCCAAGGCATGAGGTGGTTTAAGATGATATCTCTTATTTGGCATTGCTTTAACTTGTCTTGGAATGCTGATTATCCTAGCATATGCTGATAGATCGTGTACTCATGTCCAGGGGCATCTAATTGATGGGTTTCATTAGTTAGGGACTGGTTATATGGTTTCAATTGACTGTCACAATAATATAACTGACGACTAAAGTAAACATCACTGATATTTCTACTTGGTTAGAACAATTGCTCCAGACAGTCTGCTATTCCTAAATGAATGTACATAGTTCCTTCCAGTTCTACGCAATTTTTTTGTTACTTAACACCTAAATGTTGAGCTCATAAAAAGAACTATTGAAGTTGAAGACATGTAATGGATCTTGAAGCTGGTCTTTTACATATCGTTTACATTTTAGCTTTAATCTCTCAAAAAAATACAATCAGTATATCAGATGGTCAATATTCTTAGAGCCGACACAACCCTGACTTCTAAGGCAAGCTAGATTTTTTACTGCTGCAACTCTTTAATGAAAGCTAGAGAAGAAAAATAATGAGATGTCAATGCATGTTCAGAATGTAACAAGTCAAAGGAGCGGCCACTAAGGCATGTTCTTGCAGTCTCGAGCCCACGAATTTTGCTTTTTATTTGATGATCACCTTTAAGCTTAGGGTCAATATCAAACTATATATACGCTCATGAAAACTTTCCATGTTGATCATTCTAACCTACATGCGATATAGGCATATAAGAGCCATAGAAAAACCTATAAATTATTCGAATTGCCGTTCTGTCGTAATTAACCTGTTTTCCTGTCTCAGGGGAATCTTTCTCAATCTCAAGGCAAGATCAGTTGCCATCAAGAAGGCTTAGGGTAGGGTGACACCTCTCTCTCTCTCTCTCTCTCTCTCTCTCTCTCTCTCTGCGTGTTTAGGGGTGTTTAGGGAGCACACATGCTCCATTGCTATACTTGTTTGCTAAGATGAGTGATGGTAATGACCATTTTCATGGTAACAAAACAAGAAGGCATGTTGGTGAAATGCCGGCCTACCCGGTGTTATCATACTATTTGTGGAGTTCCCTTTTCACTTTACCGCTCACTCGAATAGTTGTATTGCTGGGATCAATAATTACAAACTTCTTCTCCCTTGTTTCGCGTTTGATGTTTGAGTGTTGAGGTGATGTAAGTATTCATTCTGGTTGCGACTCCCGAATTATTTCCCAATGACATTCGAGCCATTCTGTTTGATTGTGCCGTAAAACTTGCGCATCAATTCAGTCTTGTAGATTTGGATTAAGCAGTTGAGCTTGCCAGCATTCGTAAAAAAGATCAATCTGAGTTCCTTGGTCCCGAGAAATCTTAACGGGTCGATCTTCTTCAGCCTCCAGCCGAGTCGTAAAAAACCATCTTGCAATATATGTCATAGATCCATTACATGTTCCTGTTTTTTGTTCTTGAGACGTTCGAGATGATTATATGGCGAAATGCAAAAGGGAGTAATGTTGAAAGCCGTTCCAAGAAACAAGGAAATGGTCTTCTTACCTACCATGAAGAAGCAAAGCAATTCCACGTGGAAAAGGACAATTTCATGATAGGCCAGTATAGCTTACGAAGAGGGTTCCAAATTGCAATGCGAACGAGAAGATTGTTCGCAGTTGGTCAAAGGCAATTTCTTTTTGTAGATGAACGGAAGACAAAGAAAGGTTGGAAAATTATAGTTTAAAAGGACGTATCGGACAACATTGGACAGCTGCGTTTGTCGTGGTTATTGGCAAGCCAATCCAAGTCATATGGGATTGGTCAAAGAAAGAATTGTCGTATCGATGTAGATAGCACCACCGGGGCAGTTTTTGATTGGCCATAGACTTTATATGGAAATCGAAGGTCACATGTTCGATTTCCCGATCTATTCTCGGTCTCAAGAAACCCTGGTTAGTGTACAAATGACGGGTTTCGGTTTAGGTGCATCGCCGGTCTCGGGCTTTCTGAGGCATTGCAGCAGCGGGTGGGTGTCGGGCTCGCCCGGTGGCGGTGGGCATTGGTGCGCTGGCCAAATCCACAACCTTAAATTGAACATTTTTCTTACGATGATCCATATAGTTTGTCGAAGATGCACATTCTTTTGACGAGCAAAACGAAAGAAAAATATAATTATGCATACATAGGTACAGATAGAGAAATAGGGTTGTGCAAATTCAACTCATTAAATCGTGGGAAAAAAGAAAAAGAAAAAACGATAATTTCTTGCACCAAAATCAACTTACCTTTTCTATTTTCTAAACTGGCTAACATCATGCAAAAGCATAACTATGACAAATTTATCCCAAACAGATATGGATTTCCACGTAGACTTGTCATGTCAATTGAGCTATTTCGATGTGTCATCTAGCTAGCAATTTCGCGATAAATTTTGGCGGAAGTTAACAAAGGGTCTTGAGTGTACCAGTTTGAGGTTTTTGGTGACTTAAAAATTAATTTGGATCAAATTTGTCACCTGTAAACTTATTTGAGTTTTCTTCATGGTACTACCCTTTCTAGAATACACTATTTTACATAAGGGTTAATACCGCGAAAAATCCCCAATTGGTACGCCTGTAACAATTTTATCCCAAACTAATTTTTTGATCACCAAAAATCGTAAACTGGTACACATGTGATAAATTTGCACTCAGTTTATTTTCGTTAAATTTTACTGTCAAATTGCTTTGTTAAATAACACGCGACAATTGACGAATGGAGCAATTTTATGTTTTACCCTCCGTTTGTCACAGGCGTACCGGTTTCATGATTTTTTGTGGTATTAATTCGATTTAATGGAAACTAATGAAGGATAAATTTATCACAAATGTACCAATTTGGGATTTTTGGTGATAAAAAAATTAGTTTGGAGTAAAATTGTCACAGGTGTACCAGTTTGGGGTTTTTTGTGGTCAAAAAATTAGTTTGGAATAAAATTGTCACATGTGTACCAGTTTGGAATTTTTCGTGATATTAACTCTTTACATAATCCGTCAATATTATAGCCTTATTAAAAAATCACTACTTTTCTTCCCAAAATTCCCGTCTCATTCTTAACAAAAGTCGAGACTTAATGTAGGGGCGAGCCTCTCCCTGCTAGGGGTGTGCATGGTCCGGGTGGGCGGTTCCCACCCCGGAACCATGGACCGTCCGCTACAGGACCGGTTCCAAAAATTGGAACCAAGAACCGCCCGTCGGTTCCATGGACCCGCCCGAGAACCGGACCGCCGGTCCGGTCCGGTTCTTGGGCGGGTCCATGGAACCGGTCTCAAGTTGAACTACCAGTTAAACTACCATATGCTAGTACTACTAGCACATGTTAAGTTATAGTAGCTAAAAAACATGCTCCGTCAATGCCAAAGGAGAAGAGTAAGAACGGTCAATATTAAAAAGGCAGCTCATGTTGTCGTCACAGCATCATGCAAACAACTTAAGAGACAAAGGGATTTAGCGAGTAGATTAAAAATTAGGGATTCAAACTTACAGCAATTAGCCAATTGAGGCGACTGAGAGGGCGCGGCCGTGTGGGAGTCCACAGTCGAGGCCGTGAGTTGAGGCCGAGATGGTCCGCCGTGAACAGAGCGTCGGAGACGGAGCGTCGTGAACGGAGCGTCCGAGACAGAGCGTTGTGAACGGAGCGTCGGAGACGGAGACGATGCGAACGAGATGGTGAGAGCTTGAGACGAGAGAGTATTGATCGAGAAGAGTGAGAGAGTGAGGCCGTGAGTTGAGGCCGAGATGCAGCGTCGGAGTGGAGACAATGAGAGTGAGAGAGTGTTTCTCTGTTGATGAAGATTCCAGAAGTGCGACTGTGCGAGAGTGAGGGGAGGGTATTGAGCATTTAGTGATTTAGGGTTTCTATTTTTTTGTAATTAAAATTTAAATAAATAGATAATATATTATAATATTACTGGTCCGGGTGGGCGGGTGGTTGGGTCCGCACTTTTGGGCAAGGAACCGGACCAGGTACTCATCGGTTCCAATAAATTGGGCAGGAGCAGGACCGGTTCCCTTAGGAACCACCAGTTCCGGGTCGGTCCGGTCCGGTTCCGAGCGGTCCAAGCGGTTCTTGGTTTTTTTGCACACCCCTACTCACTGCAGCTCCGCTCGCGTACCGCCACGAAGAGCACTCTTCAGCGAGGGAGTTAATCACAAGCTTCCTCTCAATACGACGGATTCGTGACGCAGCGGAGAAGATAGTTAGGCGCCTTTATTGCTAAGCTACCAATTTACATTGCCGGACGGAAAATTAATGTTTCTTTGAAGTTGTTAATGAACGAGGATAACTTGTTTCTTTCTTTGCCATGGCGAACGTGATCTTACACGATAGAGGACACAGAGCAAAACGGCTCGCTACGCCGATTTATAACTTGCCAAATTCGTTCCACGAATGGATAAATACGCTCTTGCTAATGGTAATTCTGCGCGGTTTCACGTGTGATCCGCATGATTTTACATAGAACGCGGTCCTTCATAAGTTTCTCATGTCCAAAAGGCATCACGACATTGAACAAAAATCAATTTCAGTAGACGAGAACGGGTACGTGAATTTGCTTGCTTTTTGCCCTCACCGGCGATTATGTTCTTCCTCACGAAACGAAATCGATGTCTTCCGATGATTCTCACATCACCAACAACACCATATTGCTAGTGCAACAGAATTCTTACGGGGTATCGACGGCGGAGATCGGCCGCCGTACGATGTCGGGTCGTGTTAGGCGACACGACTGGACGGAAAGCAAAACGTTGTCATCATTCAATCGAACGAAAATCAGTGGAGCCTTGACCCGCTGCGCCGGACCGTCTCGCCGTCCTCGCGGGTCGGGTCGGGTCGGGCCGGGCGGGGGCGGCGATTTCGCCGGCGGAGTTCCTCCATGGCAAAAGCTAAAGCTAAAGCTAAGCATCGAGCGACCCTCGCCATGGAGGTCATCGGGTAACACGCGACAAGCATACACCAAAAGGACAGAACAGGAGGACAAAAGAAAACCGCATCATATTCGCGAATTCATGTGATTCTCTACATCGAAAACGGAACCATCCATCTCCCTCTTCTCTCGAGCACGCCGATGATGCGTCGTCGTCGCGGCGGCGGCGGCGATTTGCAGGCTCGTCGTTGACACTTTGCAGGGCTCTTAGAGAGAGAAAAAGACAAGAGAGGAGAGAGAGAGAGAGAGAGAGAGGCGCGCCGTCGTCGTCGTCGAGGTGGTGCTACAGTTCCGGTGTTGTCTAAGTAAGAGGTAGAGAGAGAGAGAGGGAGAGACTCACCGTCTGTCTCTGGATGACGTCCGGATCGGGTGCTTCTCGCGCTCCCCTGCAGCCGGGCTCCGCCCGGGCCAATGGCGGGCGGCCACGTCACATCTGGATCCACCGTGCCAGGTGGGAGGGGTTCAGGATCCCCGGGACGTGGACCCCGTCGGCCTTCAGGATGCTCGCCACCTCGCCGTAGCTCCCGCTCGGCTTCTTCCCCACCTCCTCCACCCCCTGCGGCGGCGGCTGCTGCTGCTTCGGCGGCGGCTCCTCGTCCCGAGCCGCCGCCGCCGCCGCCGCCTCGGGCCTCGAGCCGAGCAGCGTCCCCATCGTCAGGAACTCGTGGGCCATGTACCCCGCCAGGAGCCGGTTGTCGGACATGGCGGCTGGCGGCTCGGCGGCGGGGCCCTCCTTAGCCGCGGCTTGGACCTGAGCCGGAGCCGGCCTGGCAGCCGGCTTATTAGCAGTAGTAGTAGCCGCGGCGCTGGCGTAAAACGACTCTCTCTCCTTGCGTTTCCTCGACGCTCCAGGTGACAGGATCGTGCGGGCGTGGTAGCTCATCTCGCCCGCATGGGGATGGGCGCCACGTGTCCCAGGAGAGGCAGGGGCGGTCACGTCAATTCCCCCGCGGGCGCCGAGGGCAAAAGCGCCAGATCGGGGTTTTAACGGAGCGGAGAGAATACGTGCGAAGTGCGTTGAAAACGACGTCGAATTTTACCAAAATGCTCAGACACAGAGAGAGATGGGAATTTAAAAATACAAAAACAAAATGGAGATAAGATGGAGAGAGACGGAGAGAGAGAGAGAGAGAGGGGAGCGAAGGTCAGAGAAAGGAAGATAGGATCTTGAGAAGGAGGTGCAGATTTGCAGGGTCGGAGGAAGACGGCGGCGGATCGATGATCGGAGGTGCCGCGGCGGTGGTCCGGCGGTTGTTGCGGCGGGCGAGGGCGGAGAGAGGGAGAGGGAGAGGGAGAGGGAGAGGGCGAGGAAGGGGAAGAGAGAGAGTGAGAATTGGGGGGGGACGGAGGAGAAGGGAGGGAGCAAAGTCACATGGTGGGGTTATATAGGACGGGGGTGCGCAATTACGCAAAAGGACCCCGCAGCCGTTCGGTAATTACGAAACTGCCCTTCTGGGTCCCGGGGGGTTTGTTAGGGTAAATTTACCAGAGCGACCGCGTTTTGATGTTTTGAAGATCGAATGGGATTCTTTCCCTTGCGCGTGTTTTTCTCCGTTCTGGTCAGACGTGGAGTTCTTGTAGGGGCTCTCAAAAAGTCGTCAGCCAAGTGAAAAACAAGGAGAAAAGACTAATCAAGAAATTTGTTTTGAAAAAAAAAAAAATATAGGAATGACCTTTGAAAATTCCGTGTCGGACGTCTCTAACAACCGCTCTTTTCCTGATGGTACCGAGGGTTGAAACCTTTACCGAGACGGCTTCTGAAAACTTGTCGATGCTCGATTCGAATCCATCGACGCAGATCCTGTAATAGTAAACCGAGTTTGATCGATTTGGCTAACCCTTGAACTTGTCCTTGACTAAAAAGGGGAAATGGAAATTATCTAGATAAATGATATTTTACCAGAAAAGTGAGGAAAAGAAAAAAGTTTAAGAGACTCGGCTGAGGAAGTTACGTCTGTATTTAGCAAAAAGGAACAATGCTATTTTTGCAAGCGCCGCGTATGCGCTGAAAATGAATATGAACCATCGAATATGACGGATCTCGTCCGTAAAACGACATATCGTGCTGGATGTGACTGTCATTAATGCTATTTGATTCATGATGGAGCGAATAATCTCGGCCGTTCGATGTGGGGCTCGAGGCCCGGTAGATCTTAGAGCCGTGGACCACTTTATTCCACCATGGCATGAGCTCGATCTAGGCCGGATTTTCAATTAGCGCAGGAAACAACCATTATGATTCGAGAGACACTTAATTGGATGACTAAAGTCGACAGTCTAATTACTAGGAATTTTGACGTCACAGATGAACCCGCTGATCAATCTCCTAAGGTACGACATAACTTAGGGCACGAGAAAAAACTGGCTAGGTAGCTATTCATAAACATGCACAAGGTATTATCAAGACTATTATCTTCATGATTAATATCACAAAAAATCTCAAACCGGTATGTTTGTAACAAATTTACCCCAAACTAATTTTTTAACGACCAAAAACCCCAAATTGGTACACCCGTGACAAATTTACTCTTCATTAGTTTCCGTTAAATTTTACCGTTAAATTGCTGAGTCAAATGACATGTGACAATTGACGGGTATACCGGTTTGAGGTTTTACCCTCCGTTTGTCAAAATATACCGGTTTGTGATTTTTCGTGACAATAATCAAATTTAACAGATACTAAAGAAGGGTAAATTTATTATAAATGTACCAGTATTGGGTTTTTGGTGGTCAAAAAATTAGTTTTGGATAAATTTATCACAAGTGTATCGATTTTGGATTTTTTATGGTAAAAAAGTTACTTTTGATAAATTTATTGCAGTTGTACCAGTTTGGGAATTTTCATGATGTTATTCTTTATCCTTAATATGGATAATCTTCAACAAATTATAAATCTTTTATTTTATTATGTCTCAAGAATAATTTCATAATTTCAACCCACTGCTTACGTGGGAAATTATTTTTTATGAGATTTTAAGGCTTGAAATGTATTTATTTTTCTTAAGTGGTGCTTGTTATACGTTTGACCTAACAAATTTCGGCTAATTTTTAATATGTGTTTGACTTCTAAGTATGTTAGTTTGGTTATAGCTTGGCCGCTGTTGGTTGTCATGGATTAGATCATCTCGCCATCATCCACCGTCTTGTTTTCTTTTTTTAAAATTGCTAACATTTGAGCATCGCTTAAGCAGTATTATCTAGGGAAAATGACATAAGTGATACCTGAATTTTGGCCCAAGGTGTAATGTGGTCCCTGAACTTTTAATCTTTTTAATGTGGTCCCCGAATTGTAGTTCAATGTGCAATGTGGTCCCTAGACTTTTGGTATATATTCACTTTAGTCCCTGAACAGTATGAAAATGTTCAATGTTGAATATGTACCAAAAGTCCAGGGACTAAGGGTGAGCATGGTCCGGGTTGGGTCGATCCAACACCTAACCCAAGGACCAACCCGCAAAGTGTTGGTCCCCAATTTTTGGGAACGAGGACCGACCCTGTTGAGCCTAGGATAGAGGACCGGACCGACCCTATGGGTCTAGTCCGGTTCTAGGGTCAACCCGGGACCAATCGATCATTTTTTTTCATTTTTTGTATTCCTTGAAAAGACAACATACTATTTCAAATTACATATCCATCAATAATGTGACATTGAGCAACCAAACTATGAACACCAATATGTCAAACATAAATATAAGATAAGGTAACACGAAAAATCCACACTTGCTAAAAGCAACAAATCAAGAAAACGAATGCGTGAAATACAATTAAACCATAAGAAGTTCAAAATACGTAATATAAACCATGAATTATACAATTTCATATCTTGTTCATTCTTAAATGATCGCTTCAACTTCCAAACACCTAAAAACAAAATAAACAACACACATAATTAATACTTAACAAAGTATGTTTGTTCAGCTAAGCTGCACTCGTGAGGTGAGTGAGGTAAGCGGCGAGGTGAACGGCGAGGCAAGTGAGGCAAGCAAAGAGATGCGAGCAAACATAGGCGAGCTAGGTGAGGCGAGAGGCTAAGGCAGAGACGAGGGAAGAGGGTTTCTATGTTTTTTTGGTCGAAATAGGGCTGGGTTTCTTCATACTTTCTATTTACACGGCAAATTGAACGGCATTAAGAAAGAAGAGAACAAATGAGGAGGCGCTAGGGTTTGGAGTAGACAAAAGCATATAATATATAATATATATTATATATGATATATACATGGTTGGTTCGGGTTAGACCAACCCTAAACTCCTAGGACCGAGAACCAACCCGTACAGTGCAGGGTCTAGGGATTCCAGGACCAAAGACTGACCCAGACCTCCTGGGAACCGAACTAGGATCGATCGGGTTAGGCTGATCCAGGGTCGGTCCAGGGTCGACCCTGGACCGATGCTCACCCCTACCATGGACCACATTGAATAAATTATAAGTTCATGAACCAAAATTGCACATTGAGCTATAATTAGGTCCTACAAGACGCAATCACGCCCTACACTGTGCAATTTGTGGTATAAAGCCAAATTAGGTCATGGACCGATGCAAATCCATCGAGGCGCTTTCTTTCTTTTTTTGTTGTTAGAGAAAATTTTATCAATGCTGATGGTAATCAAACATGAGATCCCATAAAAGAGGCATCTAAAATTTTATTCAATGTAGTTTTTGGACTTTTGGTATACATTCAATTTTGTTCTTAAACTGTATGAAAATGTTTAATATTGTCTCGCGACTGCATTGAATACGTATCAAAAGTTCAAGGACTATATTGAATAAATTAAAAGTTTACGGACCACATTGCACATTAGGCCAAAGTTCAATGACCATTTATGTCATTATCTCTATTAACTATGTCGGGATTTTAAAACTTGGATTAATTAATCAATTAATCAATTTAATTAGGGTCCTAAACAATTTTGTTTTTGTGAGTGTCCATGATGGATAAAGTCCATATCTTGCGTGATTTTGTTTTTTGGATTTTCCTAGTTGTGTTTGGTTGAGAAAAATAAGAGAAAATTCCGAAATATCAAATAAAAATTCATCTGACCCTTCAAAAGGTGCGTGTGATTCAACATGTGACATTTTTAGGCATTGGGGAGGCTAGACGATTTCGTTCGGAAATCAATGAACCGTGCCATCTTTACGCATGATTGAGTAATGGCAATGAGATTCCCCCAAACCGCCACATAAATATGATGCAACCACGCCCTATGCTTTGCAATTTGCGGTGTAAAGCCAAATTAGGTCATGGACCGGCGCAAATCCATCGAGGCGCTTTCTTTCTTTTTTTGTTGTTAGAGAAAATTTTACTCAATGCTGAAGGTAATTTAAACATAAAATCCCATAAAAGGGGCATCTGAACTTTTCGACCCCCAAAAAAAAACTTAAGCAAATTCCAATGGACATGAGGGGAATGTGCTGCCCAATTTGATGGAAGTATGGTTTTTCTATGGGCCTTAGCTACTCAATTTGCTACTTAATTCGCTCATGAAACATTTGAGAGTTGACCCAATAGCCTCGTCGAGGCACTTTCCTGCGTGCCAAAATCACGAGGTGAGCCCCCCAAGCATGATTAAGTGAGTTCCAAGCATGTTCAACTGCAAGGATTTCAACTTATGATATTGGCTTTTTCTCTTTTTTTGCATGCGTGGCGAGATAATTTTTGTGGGTTCTTCAGGTGGGTCGTTGCCCCCCGATCTGTGCTCGAGCTTCCTGGGTAATGTCAGGATTGCTGTGCTGAATCAGATGAGTTCGTTCATTTGATTATGTTTAAGTTCGTTTTTAATTGGGTAATCGGTGTTCAAGTAATGAATTTCATCATCGTTGTATGGAAAAAAAAGATATGGGCAAGTTTTATGTCCATGTCATGTGGATTGAGTTGGGCAAGAAGCTGTTCATGTGCACAGCAAAAAAGGGTGAATTCTCAAAAATAACCTCAAACTTTAGGTCAAGTCCCAAATCTGCCCCAGACTTTTGTTTGTCTCAGACAAAACCTCAAGCTTTAGGTTTAGTCCCAAATCTGCCCCGAACCTTTTTTTGTCTCAGAAAAAACCCCAAACTTTACGTTCAGTCCCAAATCTGCCATGAACTTTGTTTTATGTAAAAAAAATATCAGCAAATTTCAATTTATTTTCAAAAATATACCCTCGCGATCCGGTCCTAACTTGACGTGGTACTTCCACGTCATAACAAATCCACATCATCAAAGTAATGGGGTGATAGGTACAGACCGACGTTGCATTTCCACTTAGATAACAAATCAAACCAAATAAAAATTATTAAATTCTCCAAAATAAAACCATTCTAGGATATGAAAGTTAGGAACGATAACAAATCCATCCCAAAAAACTTTTTTTAATTTTAAAAAAACTAATTTTTAGGTTTAGTCCAAATTTGCTCCGAACTTTTTTTTGTCTAAAAAAAAAACCCCATTACTTTATTGATGTGGATTTATTATCGACGTAAAAGTGTCACGTCAAGTTGGGACTGGATAATCGGGGTATATTTTTGAAAATAAATTGAATTTTGATGATTTTTTTTATACAAAACAAAATTCGGGGTAAATTTGGGACTGGACTTAAAGTTTAAGGTTTTTTTTGAGAAAAAAAAAGTTCGGGGCAAATTTGGAATTAGACCTAAAGTTTGAGATTTTTTCTGAGACAAAAAAAAGTTAAGGACAGATTTGGGATTTGACCCAAAGTTGAGAATTTTTTAGGGAATTAACCGAGCAAAAAATGCATTTGCAGCAATTTTATAAGCACAAACAAACAAAAACCAAACAGAAGCATTTTGTCTTCCACTTTCATATTCATTCTCCCCAAAACAAAAGGTCAAAACTTATCATCTAGCTAGCGATTGCATCATTTTCCACTTCAACGAATAGCGACCCCATGAATGATTTGATGCTGCAACACAGTGCAAAGCTACGAAGATTCCCTCGATTTGATGTCCTCTCTAGTCTCTACCAAGGAAAAATAAGGGTAAAATCGATTTCTTCTTTTGTCTCGAGTGCTGTGAGAAAATTATCCAAAAAGTTAAACTCATTGCATTTTTGTCAATTTAGCTCTAAATCTTTTAATTTTATCAATTTAGTCTTAAATCTTTTGCATTTGTACCAATTCAATTCATTTGATCAATACTAACGTGATAATTTTTGATATTTTAATATATTTTCTTTATTATTTTTATTATTATTATTTTTTTTTCCACCCTTCTTCCCTCTAGCCGGTCCAGAGGTGAGGTT
Organism: Syzygium oleosum; assembly: GCF_021117445.2. Classification (NCBI taxonomy): domain Eukaryota; kingdom Viridiplantae; phylum Streptophyta; class Magnoliopsida; order Myrtales; family Myrtaceae; genus Syzygium; species Syzygium oleosum. The sequence goes on from NW_026607485.1 coordinate 12,189,303, forward strand.
GACTTGACCTCGTCGGCCTCTGGTGACGCTCACCCCCACCGGCCACTGGTAAGGGCGAGCCTCGCCTGCCCTTGACTGGGCTAGCTTCGCTAGAGGCTAGAGAGGGTGATCAACCAGATGGAAGAAGGGTAGAAAAAAAAAGAAAAGAAAAAAATAAATAAAAGAAATAAAAATATAATAAAAAAATTCGAAAAAATATTAAAATGTTAAAAATTTGCCACGTCAGTGTTGGAAGGACGGCCAGAGTCCACATCAATGCTGGTCGGCCAAAATTGATCGGATGGACTGAATTGATACAAATGTAAAATGTTTATAAAATTTAAAAATTTAGAACTGAATTGGCAAAACTATAATGAATTTAGGATTTTCTGGACAATTTTCCTTAAGTGGTCTTTTATGACCAATTTTGCCCTAATTTGTGTTTCAAAAGCCCTCAGCTCAAGTGGTCCACTGGAAAGGAGTTGTGGAGCTTTTCTAATTTCGAGCAACTGCTGCAAGCCCAGCTCACGTGGGAGGCCCAGTCATCAAATTACTCCGAACACCGAAACAAATGCAATGAATTTCCAACGAGAAGGCATCTTATGCAACGGATATACCCGCATGGCAGTAACACGTGGCGTGATCGACCAATCAATAGGGTGATGCATGTGCAAATAGCGTCAATACGACGGAATTCATAGCACGCGGGCAACGGCGAATGACCGATTATATCACGTCAGCACTGTCACGTGATACATCATCGTGCACATACTTTTGGATATCGTGCCATGTTTTAGCTCGCGTAACACACGCCGAACATTATTCCGGAAAGAATTGTTGCCTCAAGTCATCCCATGCATTTGAGTTGTGGGCACCCTCGTTGGATCTTGTCATGCTAGCTTTGCATCACCCAAAGTGATACATGGAAGCCATCGCTGCCTTGATCTACTCCGAGCCCAGACGCACGACCCCAAAGTATTGCTCTATTTCAGGCAGAAAGTTCTCGAGCTACTTAGCATGCCGGACTCCGGAATTCGCCCTTGGTTTCGGCACATTCGTGCGACCACCGTCTCAAAGTTGGGCGCATCATTCACGACTCGCGCAAACACAGCCACTTCCTCGCGTCTTACGCGCACGGTCTCTCGGATGTAATCTTCGAGAATACCCGTTTGATCGTTCAAGGGACCTCATGGACAGGATGACTGCATACCTCAGGGAAGAAGGGTGTCGGCAGCAGATGCTGGCCGCGGAGGTCCCTTAGGCATCATGAGTAGGAAAGCCGTCGTGTCCACTGCCGGCACCTACGTCGGAGTTTCTTTCGTCCCTACCGAGACAAGGCCTAGAGGCCGAAGAGCCGCCCGTGCCAGAATCCCGAGCGCCATAAGACGGCTCGACCGCTCGACCACGACTGTGGCATGCTCCAGCGCAAAAGCTCAGAGTTTGATCAAATGCGGGTGCGCATGAGTTTTCGGACTTAGTTTCCATACTCCTTTGCGCGGGACTTTCTCGTTCTACTGGAGTGGGCCGTGAAACTTTATAGCTTTCAAAACCCCCGAAAACAAGAAGAAGAAAACTCCATGTACATTGCAATTAGAAAATTTAATGATATTGCATGGTAAGAACTTGTTCGAGGAAATAAAATGAATTTGTTTCCATATTTACCCTTATAATCGATAATGAAAAGACTATAAAAAGATTAGCTCATATTTCTTATAACTTTGAATTTTTCCTCTCCCAGGAAATTACCTATTATATATTCCCTCAGCCAACCACTCGACTTCACGCACGTGCGTAGCGCGTGACCTTGCACGTGAAATTGCGGATTTTAATCCCTCGGCCATCTGCTGGATTTGAAGCACTAGTTATAACGACGGGAAGTTTTTCTGGACACCATCTATAACCGGGAAGCATGTCTAACTATTGGTAACATCTTAAATTCTTAATGTCCTATTCAATACATTTATTGAGTAATACAATTTTTTTGCCTTATTTTCTTTTAATGACATGATATGAAGTTGAAATCAAATAGATCATTCATTGTTCTTTCCAAATGTTTTAACAGGAAACGATATATAACCTCTCATTGTAAAGAATCATGAAGATAATAACTTGGACATATCTATATTTAAAGGATTCTTCAAATTTATTCTATATTAAGATTAAAAGATAAAATGTGAATTGAGCCACTTTTGTCACGAAGTTTAATGAATTAACAGTAAAATTCGGTCATGTCAATGTGACTTTATTTTGTATACTTCTCTTTGGAATATATATAAGAGAACTTGGGCGGTGATTAAGATTTCTAAAAAATAGGACGTCCTCTTACCTTTATTAAAATGTTATAGGATAAATATCAATGCTAAATTACTAAGGTTTTAGCAAATGTTTTGCTAATACTCAAGTTGCCTATACAAAGACAAATGTTGTCTACTATTTATAGATTATTTTGCAGGATTATTTTGCTAAAGCAAATGTAACGTGACTTGAATTTTGCTTACTGATCTGTTATCTTTGAAAAATCCTTGATGTGATGAGGAGGTGCATAGATCACGATACATGAGAGTTTGAGACTCATCTCAGCTTTTCTTTTCCTTTTTATGCGTCCAATATTTTATGTAATAATTAGCTATTCATTTATTTATTTTTATGGAGAGAGAGAGAGAGAGAGAGAGTAGAGTCTAAAAAAATTATTAATTGTGCTCGATACGTATAGGTCCCGTACAAGTGAGTCATCGGATCATGTATATCCCCCGTGATATCCACACGATCTGACGGATCGAATGCATTAATAGCTGAAAGAAATAACGGGCATGTTTTCCATGCATGTTTATGACCTATTGATCCAAAAGAACGATAACGATGGACAGAGAAAGTGACTCAGCAACTAATGCAGATTACTTCACTCCGAAATTAAGGATTCTCGCGATCACATGGCACGCACATGATGCGATGACTCACTTGTACCGGACCGATATCCACCAAGAACAACCAATAATTTTTCAGGGTCTACTACTGTCTGGCTGTCTCCTTGGAAAAATATATAAAACGAATAGCTAATTATTACATTAGATATGGGATGCATGAAAAGGAAAGAAAAAATCGAAATCAGCCTGAAAATCTCTATGCGCAATTAAGGTAAACCTTATTAACTGAGGAATACATGTTTGCCTCAATAATTAAGGCTAGAATATACCATTCAATTTGCTTGTACCAAGCCACGCCCATAAATAACCTACCCGGGGTTGCTTCTTGGTACTCCAGAAGCACTTAGAACACGAGATTGCAGAGTGAAATCAGAAAGGGTGAAGAATAGCCATGGAAGTCGAGGCATCGAGGAAGATGGTCCTGATGGTCACGGCGGTGCTGATGTTCTCGACCTTTGTTGCTGAGATAAGTGCCGAGGATGCTGCGGCTTGTGAGAGAGAGTGCGTAAATATCTGTTCAGGCACTGAGAACCCACTCTCTTGCTATGCCACATGCGCTAGAAGCTGTCGGGGGAGTGATGGGGCTGTGCCGCCGGAATTGGGCCATTGCAAGCTTGGTTGCTTGGCGTCGACGTGCTTCGATCAACGTTCAGGTATTCGCACGCCGAAATATTGGTTCTTAGATTCGATTTTGGATAGCTATTGACCCAATTGATTTTGCCGAAATCATGGCGAAAGAAAGGTCCCATCGGGTGTTTTCCTCGATCAATTGCACATCATCTGGGCTATTGATGATCAAATTTTGGGATAATTGTCCAAAAAATCTTCAACCTATTGTACGGTAGCCAATCTAGTCCTAAACCTTTCAATTGTGTCAATATAGTCATAAACCTCTTGACAATTTTACCAATTTAGTCCTAAACATTTTTATGATATGCCAATTTAGTCCTAATCTTATTATTTGGCTATTTGGCCGGAAGGACTACATTGATAAATCGTCAAAAAAGTTTAAGACTAAATTGACAAATCATCAAAATATTCAGGACTAAATTGGCACAATTGAAAGATTTGGGATGAAATTGGCAAACAATCAAAAGGTTTATACTAAATTGGCACAATTGAAAAGTTTATGACTGAATTGGCCTCCATACAACAGGTTAGCACTTTTTGGACAATTTTCCCGTTAATTTTCCCTCATTCAATATGAATATGATTCGCATCATTACTATATGAATCTAATTTGTGTGAATATCTCTAAATTCGCAAATGGGTAGGGTAGGAGAGAATCAATCAGTTCCTTTTGAAAAAAGAGTACAAATTTTCATCAGTCTCTTTACTGTTGGTGGGTTGCAGATGTAAAGATATGACCTTTCTTTTCATGGTGTTATGAGTCCTCATAACTTACATACCGAACATTTATTCCATCTTCCATAAAAATAACACGAGCTCCTCCTTGTTTTTCCCCCATCCTTTTGTTTGCAACTTGTTGTAGATGGAAAGAAAGTCGAAGCATACAAAGAGAAGGCTGAAGCTTGTGTGACCTCATGTTCGGAAAGTTGCCAAAAGTCTTATGTACCACATTAGGATTGCAAATTTGAAGGACGGAGGGAGAGAAATGCAATAAATGTGTAATTTCTTTTCTAGAAATCTCTGAGTTGCTTATAAATCATCCGCCATTTATTTAGTTTGCCGCAATTTAAATTCATTCACAAATAATTCGTGTTAATCAATTAGGCACCCTAGGCGATCTAGATCTGCATTCCGAGTCCAATGCACACGATATGTTAGATTATGTGGATATCACATGGTATATACATAATCTAGTGACTCACTTTTACCGGAGCTATATGTACCGAGCACAACTAATAATTTTTCAAACTCTCCCCTCTATCTCCTCGAAAATAAATAATTGAATGGCTAATTATTTCATTAGATATTGGATGCACAAAAAAGGAGACAAAAATTTAGATCAGTACGAAACTCTCGTGAATCGTGATCTATGCGCAATACTATCTATTCTAGCCTCCATAAGTGAGGATGATATTTTTTTCCTCTTTGAACGCCACCAGCGACCCAAAATCCTGGATCGCTTCATAGGAAAACAAACTAGGATGGTGTTGAGAAGGTCGGGGCTGGCCACGAGTCGCGGACGGTAGTGAACCGGTTCAACCCCGCCCATGTCGGAAGACTCCATTTTTCCTATCGAGATGGGAGGCTTAAGCTCCGAGTATCACTCACCCAATAGGTGTCAAAACCTCACTTGAACTTGTGCATGCCTCTGTGCCCTCACTAGCCTCTATCAACTCTACGAGTTTTCACTAGCTTATTATCCCTTTGTGTTTATCTAGTGCACCGCAATTTAAATTCATTTGCAAATAATCCGCAATAATAGATTGGGCCCTCTAGGTGTCCAATTCGATGGACGTATGGTTTGTCTATGGGCTTTAGCTACCCAATCTGCTACTCCATTTGCCTCTCTTCCACGATGGGCAAACGAAACATTTGAGAGTCGGCCCAATAGCCTCGTTGAGGCGCTTTCCAGCATGCCGAAGTCGCGAGGTGAGCGCCCGGAGCATGATTTAGTGAGTTCCAAGCTTGTTCAACTGTAATGATTTCAACTTTTCTTTCTTTTGCATGCGCAGCGAGATAATGGTTGCAGGTTCTTCAGGTGGGTCGATCCCCCTTGATCTGTGCTCGAGCTCCCCGAATAATGCCGGGACTGCTGTGCTAAATCAAATGAGTTCGTTCGATTATGTTTTGAGTGTGTTTTAATTGGGTAATCGTTGTTTAAGTAATGAATTTTGTCATCGTTTTATGGAAAAAAGATATGGGCAAGTTTTATGTTGATGTTATGTGGATTGAGTTGTGCACATTGTTGGGCAAGAAGCAGTTCAAGTGCACTGCAAAATAAATGCAATTTGCAGCTAATTTTATGAGCACAAACAAACAAGTACCAAACAGAAGCATTTTGTCTTCCACTTTCATATTCATTCTCGCCAAAACAAAAGTTCAAAGCTTACCATCTAGCGATTGCATCATTTTCCGTTTCAACGAATTGCGACCCCATGAATGATTTGATGCTGCCACACAGTGCAAAGGTACTAATATTCCCTCGATTTTCATGTCCTCTCTCCAAAGGAAAAAGGGGCAAAATCGATTTCTTCTTTTGTCTCGAGTTCTCTCTTGTGACATTTTGCCCTAATTTGGGTTTCAAAAGCCCAAGCCCAGCTCACTTGGGAGAGGAGCTGTGGAGCTTTTCTAATTTCAAGCAACAGCGGCAAGCCCAGCTCACGTGGGAGGCCCAGTCTTGCCCGATGACTCCACGCATCAAATTACTCCAAACATCGAAACAATCGCAATAAATTTCCGACGAGAAGGCATTTTATGTGACGGATATACCCACATGACAGTAAGACATGGTGTAATTGACTAATCAATAGTGTGATGCATGTACACATAACGTCAAGCAGGAATAATGATATAAATGGTCCATAAACTTTGGCCTAATGTGCAATGTGGTCCTTGAACTTTTAATTTGTTCAATATGGTCCATGAACTTTACTCCAATTTGTAATGTGATCCCTAAACTTCAAAATTGCTTAATGTGGTCTATAAACTTTTGGTACATGTTCAATTTAAACTATATGAAAAATGTTCAATATTGTCATTTTATTAATTCAAGTTTAGAGATAACATTAAACATTTTCATATAGTCCAATGACTAAATTGAACATGTGCCAAAAGTTTAAGAACCACATTAAGCAATCTAAAAATTCAGTGACGACATTGCATATTAGGTTAAAGTTCATAGATTATATTGAACAAATTAAAAGTCCAGAGATCACATTGTACATTGAGCCAATATTCAGAGACCATCTGTGTTATTTTATCAAGAGATTAAAATGGCATTTATGAGGCTGAAGCCCTAGAGTTTTTCTGGAATTATCTTTCGTATAACGAACTAAAACCACCGTCTCATCTTTCCATTTAACCCGATATTGCCTCTACAACAAAGGAAAGAAAATGAATTTATTCCCAAATTACCCTAATAACCAATAATAAAAAGACTATAAAAAGATTAGCTTATTTCTTATTACTTCAAATTTTTTGTCTACTCTCTCATGGAATTACCCATTACCTTCCCTTAGCTAACCACTCGACTTCGCACACGTGCGTAGCGCATGACCTTACACGGGAACTACCCATCTTTTTTTGTTTTTGGTCGAAAAAATTACCCATCTTAATCCCTTAGCCATCTGCTGGATATCGCACACTAGTTTTAACAACAGGAAGTTTTTTCTGGACACCATCTATAACCGGGAAGCATGTCTAACTACTGGTAACATCTTAATGTATCTTAATGTCCTTTTCAAAACATTTATCGAATAATACAATTTTTTTATTTTTTTTTATTTTACTGACATGATATGAAGTTGAAATCAAATAGTTCATTCATTGTTCATTCCAAATGTTTTAACAGAAAGCGATATATAACCAATATTGTAAAGAATCATGAAGATAATAACATTCTTCAAATTTAATCTGTATTAAAATTAAAAGATAAAATGTGAATTGAGTCACTTTTGTCACAAAGTTTAATGAATTAACAGTGAAATTCGGCCATGTCAATGTGATTTTATTTTGTATTACTTAAGTTGCCTATACAAAGACAAATGTTGTCTACTGTTATACATTATTTTGCAGGATTGTTTTGCTGAAGCAAATGTAATGTGACTTGAATTTTGCTTACGGATCTGTTATCTTTGAAAACTCCACGATGTGATAGGGAGGTGCATAGATCACGATTCATGAGAGTTTCTGACCGATCTCAATTTTTCTTTCCATTTTATGCGTCCAATATTTTATGTAACAATTAGCTATTCATTTATTTATTTTTAAGGAGAGAGAGTAGAGTCTGAAAAAATTATTAATTGTGCTTGGTACGTGTAGGTCCCATACAAGTGAGTCATCAGATCATGTATATCCCCTATGATAACTACACGATTTAACGGATCGTATGCATTAATAGATAAAGAAATAATGGGTATTTATGTCGTATTCATCTAGATAACGATAATGATGTACAGACAAAGTGACTTAGCAACTAATGTGGATTACTCACGTTAGCCCGACTCCGAAACTAAAGATTCTCACGAGACATCATTGCCTGCATTCCAAGTCCAATGCATGCGATCGTTTAGATCATATGTATATTACTTGGCACGTACTTGATGCGATGACTCACTTGCATCGGACCTATATCCACCAAGAACAACCAATTATTTTTCAGGGTCTACTATTCTCTGTCTGTCTCCTTGGAAAAATAAATAGACGAATAGCTAATTATTACATTCGATACGGGACGCATGGAAAGGAAAGAAAAATCGAAATCAGCCTGAAACTCTCTATGCGCGATTAATGTAAACCTTATTAACTGAGGAATACACATTTGCCTCATTAATTAAGGCTAGAATATACCATTCAATTTGCTTGAACCAGGCCACGCCCATAAATAACCTACCTGGGGTTGCTGCTTGTTTTGTTCTTGGTACAGTCAAAAGCACTTGGAACACGAGATTGCAGAGTGATATCAGAAAGGGTGAAGAATAGCCATGGAAGTCAAGGCATCGAGGAAGATTGTGACGGCTCAAGCCAAGCGGCGGAGCGCGGGGAGGAGGGATGGCGGTGCGTCTGCGTCACTACCCCGGACGTGCGCAGGGAAGTGGGGTACCTCTTTTGTCCCACATCGCCTAGGGGGGAAGTTCCGGGCTAGCTTATAAGGCTTGGGGTTTTATATTTGTGTAACACGCTTTAAAGCTGTGAGGGTCAGTGAGCCCAAAGTGGACAATATTACATAGTGTAGACTCGAGATCTTACAAAGATGGTCATGGTGGTGCTGATGTTCTCGACCTTTGTTGCTGGGATAAATGCCAAGGATGCTGCGGCATGTGTGAAAGAGTGCGCAAACCTTTGTTCAGGCACTGCTAACCCAATCTTTTGCTATCTCATATGCACCAAAAGGTGCAGGACGCTTCGATCAACGTTTAGGTATCCGCGTGCCGAAATATTGATACTTAGATTTGATTTTCGGATAGATGTTGACTCGATTGATTCCGCCTAAAATTGTGACATGGGACACAAAAGAGGGTCCAAGGTCCCATTGGGTGTTTTCCTCGATCAATTGCACATCAAATGGGCTATTGTTAATCAATTTTCGGGATAATTGTTCAAAAAGTCTTCAACCAATTGTACGGCAGTCAATCTAGTCTTAAACCTTTCAATTGTGTCAATTTAGTCCTAAACCTTTTGATGATATATCAATTTAGTCCTAATCCTATTATTTTGATATTTGGCTAGAAGGACTACATTGACAAATAGTCAAAAAGTTTAGGATTAAATTGACAAATCGTCAAAATGTTTAGGATTGAATTGCCATAATTGTAAGATTTATGACTAAATTGGCAAATCATCAAATAGTTTAGACTAAATCGGCACAATTGAAAAATTTAGAATTAAATTGGCTTTCGTAAAATAGGTTTATGATATTTTGGACAATTATCCCATCAATCTTCCCTCTTTCAAATGAATATGATTCGTATCATTGCTATATGAACCGAGTCTGTGTGAATATCTCTAAATTCGCAAATGGGTTGGAGAGGATCAAGCAGTTCCTTTTGAAAAAGAGTATAAATTTTCATTAGTCTCTTTACTGTTGGTGGGTTGCAAATGTAAGGATATGACCTTACTTTTGTTTGCAACGTGTTGCAGATGTAAAGAGAGTCGAAGCATACAAAGAGAAGGCTGAAGCTTGTGTAGACTTGTGTTCGGAAAGTTGCCAAAAGTCTTATGTACCACGTTAGGATTGCAAATTTGAAGGACGGAGGGAGAGTAATGCAATAAATGTGTAATTTTTTTTTTCTGAAATCTTCTTGTTGCTTATAAATCATCCGTCATTTATTTAGTTTGCAGCTACTGAAATTCATTCGCAAATAATCCATGTTAATTGATCGGGCACCCTAGGCGATTTGGGCCTACAATCCAAGTCCAATGCACATGATCCGTTAGATCATGTGGATATCACATGATATGTACATGATATAATGACTCACTTGTACCGGATCTATATGTACCGAGCACAACTAATAATTTTTCAGACTCTACTCTCTATCTCCTCAAAAATAAATCATTGAATAGCTAATTATTTCATTAGATATTGGACACTTAAAAAAGGAAAGAAAAATTTAGATCAGTTTGAAATTTTATTAAGGTAACTTTATTAATTGATGAATACGTATTTGCCAAGTACTACTATCTATTCTAGCCTCAATAACTGACCAAAAATAAATAAATTCTAGCCTCTCTTTGAACACCACAAGTGACCCAAAACCGTAGATCGCTTCATATATAAAACAAACTAGGATGGTGTTGAAAAGGGAAAATTATCCAAAAAGTCCTAAATCTATAGCACTTTCGTCAATTTAGTTATAAACATTTTAATTTTTGCCAATTGAGTTTTAAACATTTTCACTTTTTGCCAATTGAGTCCATCCAGCCAATTTTGTTTGGAAATCGCTGACGTGGACGTCGGCGGTCCTTCTTTCGTCCAGTTTGGGCAAGGCCGCACCGGCCGCGGGTGAGGCAACCCTCATCCAGATTTGGCAAGAGCCTTCGCGCCCTCCCTCGCAGCCGGTGGGGCTGCATAGCCCTTGCCCAGGGCCATCGCAACCTCGCCAATCGCGGATGGGGCAGCCCTCGCCCAGATCTGGCAAGGGCCGCCTCGCCCGCGGCTGGCTTCGCATGTCTTCTTTGAGCTCAACAACCCCTCCCTCCAAGATAGGGTTTTTACAACGAGAGCTGATATAGCTCGAATTTTCTCGACGAAGCCCTTCGGGAGAAGTCCGATCTCGACATGCCTCGGCAGTAGAACCCTCACGCGAGTCGCTGCACCAAGAGGCATCCCTGTTAAGCTTCAAGATTTAGGCGAGGGCCGAATGTGGCTGGCGGGGCCGTGAAGGCCCTCGCCTGCGGCCGGCAAGGCTACGATGGCCTCACCTAGGGCCTTCATGGCTTTGCCGCACGTGAGTGAGGCAGCCCTCCCCCGGTTTGGGCCAGGCTTGCGTGGCCGGCGAGGGTCGACGGCATGGAAAAAAACACACAGAAAAAAGAAAAGCAAAGAAAAAAGGAAAAATATTAAAAATACTAAAAATTGGAAAAAGTATTAAAATATTAATAAAAAGTTGTTCACACGGATTTCGGGCAAAAAATGGGTGGATGGAATCAATTGGCAAACCGTGAAAAAATTTAGGAATCAATTGATAAGATTAAAATGTTTAGAACTGAATTGGTAAAAACGCAATAGATTTACGAAACATTTTGGACAATTTTCGTGAAGGTTGAGGCTGGCCACAAGTCGCAGACGGTAGTGAACTAGCATGACCCCGCTCATTTTCTCACTTAATATTTGTAATACAATCTAAAAACTATTTCGGGTTTGTAACAGCTAAAATGGATGGATTTTGTCAATTGGTTTCCGCTTGAAATTAAATATTTCAACCCTTTTCGCTTATTCAAGTCTCTTTACCGTAACATAAAGAAAAAGGAAGAACCCACACCCGAAATAGACTCCCATTTTCATTTCACAGAAACTGCGCTCCGCATTTGCCTCCCAGAAGCTACAACGGGTGCGTTTGGGTCGGCATTTGAGGAAAATCTTTGGCCAACCTATAGGGCTTTTGGGGAAATGCACGACTATTTGATAAACTGTAATTGAAAAGTGTTTGGGGGCAACGTACGACTTTTCTTCCCTCTTGTTCTCCCCTCTCTCTCTTCATATTCGTGTGCGTATCTTCTCTCTTTATTGCCTTTAGTGTTGCTATGTTCATACCCACTCGCTCGCATAAGAGACACAAGCCAGAACACAGATAGCAACACGCAGGACATACCACCCAGCTTACCCTTAAACCTTCGCCAACAGCCAGCCACATCAACATAACACCCGCCATACTCATTTTCATGGTACACACATGCAAACCAACACTCACAACCTCCCTTCTTACAGCACATACGCAAGAACGAGCATTCAAAGGACTCGCAATGAACGTGTTCAACTTGTATGCAGCTACACAAAAAGCTACACTCAAGTACGACACTAACAGTCCTCAACTTTTTGCAACACGCGGGTACAAACCAGCAAAAATTGCACAGCAACTGCTCTCGTGTATGTCCTAAGCACGGCATTAAAATGCTTCATCTCAGGCCTTGTCTGGATCACAGAATCTCTAGGATGTAAAGCACCGAAATGGTATTGCCTGGTAATGGGCAAGAAAAAGATACATTCTCAATTGAGGGTGCGATTGACCAAAAAAAAAAATTTGAGGGTGCGAGGTGTGCGGACACCAACACAATAAAATAAGTAACGCATCCTGTCAGCCCGTCCCACAGGAGAACGGGGAGAGGCACAGGAGGTCCTTGTAGGGAAGCAATTCCCCTACCTTGGTGAGGTAACCCTTCGACCACACCAAGGATCCATGGAAGCCCTTGTTTGAAGGTAACCCTGCATACGAGTTGCAAATTTTCATGTGTAACGTACACTCGGTCCCGCTACCAGGTCGGTTCATGTCCATAATAAGCTTTCACAGGTTTTCTTACTCATGAAACACCCTCACAGTTCAGTCAGCTCACACGGCACACACATATCATCTATGAACCAGAAACTTGCGCTAGCTCGGACTCGCACATACGCTCCCAGTTTGCATTTGGGTATTATGTACTTTGGCAATGCAAACCGAAAGGTCAGTTTCAATTCTTGGGCAAATCAAATCCCGGTTCATGCTTTTCTTCCTCCAACTTGATCTAAGGTTTCCAGACAAAGAGACCGCACAAATAAGAAGAAGTAAGCTGTTTAGCCTAAATTGAATCGTTTTGTCGCTAACATATATGTCAAAATGAAATAGGGATGATAGATAAACTGGTCAAAGGAAACGTATATTTAATTAACGCATTTCAATTAACATCCGGAATGTTTAAGAACTAAGTCAACCAAGCTTGATTTGTACATTGACTTCATTTCGTCATATTTAAATCCTGTAACATCTGGGACGTTTAAGAACTAAGGGTTCATTTGTTTTCCGGGAAATGTATCATTTCTGGAAAATACTTTCAGGCTCCGTTTTCTAGTGTTCAGTTAAAACCTAAAAAAGAACTGGCAAGTACTTTCAGTCATTTGGTAAAGAAAATCTAATTGGGAATATTATCAAAAAAATTCGTATTCTTTTAATTTTTTAATATATTCTTTTATTTCCTTTTTCTTCTTCCTCGGTCGGTCGCCGACCGGCCACTGGCGAGCGGCCGGCCAGGCTCGAGCTTCCTAGATCCCGACGAGCTCAAGCCTCACCAGCCTTGGGCGAGCTTGAGGCTCGCTGCAGAGGCCGCGAGCTCGCTGGCCTAAGTAGAGCTTGCCCGATCTTGCGAAGCTCGAGCTCGCCGCCAAACACTACAAGCACGCCGGCCTAGGGTGAGCTCGAGGCTCGTCACTAAAGGCCGTGAGCTAGCCTGATCTGGCGAGGCCAAACTCGCCGTTGGAGGCCACGGGCTTGCCACCGGAGTCCGCGAGCTCGCCCAATCTGGCGAGTCCTGAGCTCGCCGGCCGACATCGTGGCCGGCAACCGGCCTTGGAAGAAGAAAAATAATAAAAAATGAAATGAAAGGAGAAGAAAACGAAAGAAAAAAATAGAAAAATAATTATAAATAATAAATAATTCGATTCTTAATAATAATAATAATAAATTCGCATTTTTAAATAAAAAATAATTACAAATTCGTATTTTTTTAAAACACTATTTTTATATGAACAAACATTTCATTAACCAATGACCCGAGCCTAAGCTTACGAAATGTGCCACTGTGTGTCCTTGTCGGTCAGTCACGGTCAGTCGGGCCAAGACGACCTCGTCGGATTCGGGTTCAGCATGTGCGGCAAGGTGGGTCCGGGTGACCCGACTGACCAGGACGTGGGACGGTACCATGGAGGAGCTCGTCCGATGGGATTCATCCACCGCACAACACTAACATTTGGCCCAAAAGAACATAAGCAAAACATACATTTTGCAAAGCAAATTAAACCCGCTCCATGTTGATGAAAAGAGATCCGATTTCACAGAAATTTCATCATGAATTATGATGCGCAGCCACCGAATTCATGTTAGAAGCTCACTTTTTGGTTACCTTGATTTAAACGAAAAATGATACCACGAATCCACAGGTTGTTGTTATTATTTACGATCTACCCCCCATAATTTCCTTTGGACAGAAGTAGTCGATATCTCCACGATCTAGTGACTGCATAGTACCGTATGAGGTGAGCTTATGATGATTATCAAGCAATACAAGACACCAAATGGAGTCTTCATATCTACGAAAGTGGACAACTTCCAATCATCCAATGCAGAGACTTGTGCGCTCTTTCGCTTTTGCTTCATCATGCTGGGCTTTGCTACTCTGACGTTTGACAATTTATTTTATTTTATTAATTTCAGAATAGTATAAAGAAAGATATCAATGGGAATTTACAGGTTGGCTGATTTTTTCTTATAAAAAAAATTTGAGGGTTGGGCAATGTAATAACCTTTGTTAGGAGCAGAAAGAGATTCCGACTAGGCTATACTCCAAAGGGTTCACTGAAGGCCAGACAGTTCTCGATCAAGAAATCTTACAGAATTCGCGCAATTGGACGAGTTAGAATTGCCAAAGATACTCCAACTGCATCACAGCAGATGGTCAAAAGCTCACAGATAGTCCTACTAATCATACTCCATAAGGCGAAAAAAAAAGTTGCTCGAATCTTGTATTGGCCATAAAAACCCGGTGCCTGTTAAGTTGAAAAATATCTGCACAGCCCTAAAAACGAGGATGCCGCTTGAGATGACTGATAAGACCAAATGTAGTCTCTGATACTCTCAACAGCAATCCAAGAGTACCTGAAAGGAAAGATAAGACGTATGGAGTTAATCATACACGCATGGAGTTCCTCACCCAACTGTCACAAGTTAATCATACACGCACGGAGTTCCTTACCCAATTGTCACATTTGGCAGGCGATCATCATCATCGGGGTGTCTACATACGAAGTCTTCCATCCCGCTCAAGATCAACAAGCACGCTAGCATCATTGGCAAGTTTGTCGAAATTATGTCCTCTCAAGTTCAAGAGCACAAGATTACCTATGTCGCAAGTGTATGGTGAAGTCATTCGTATCAGCCAAAAGAAGAATTTACAAGGTATTTATGGAATGAAATTACCTGTCACAGCTTGCAATGCCGAGCATATGACAGGGAGAGATTCTGGAGGCATAATATTGTATGCAGCATCGACTGCAAGAAGCTCCGGCGCGCATTCAATGAGCTTGGACAAAAATTTCGCCGATTCAATCCCACCGTCATTTTTCCTATACCAAGCAAATTAAATGACTTCGGTTAAACATGGTGACTGTCCTATAAAAGACGCTGAATAGAAAGTCAGTGTTAACCTTATATCAATTTTCAGAAGCTTGCTGTGCGTCACTTTTTGTAGCTCTCGAAAGCCAGATGAACCCAACTCAACAGCACCTATCTTGAGTACTTGAGCTTTAAATCGTTCATTTTTTGCGAAACAAACGGAGTCTAAAATAAGGAAATATAAAGCCTACATTAGTGCAAAGAAAATTTTCTCAATTAAATAGTGTATTAGACCACTTGCGTATTGTGTAAAAAGTTCTTTATATATAGTTGGTGTTTTCTATACTAACTCTCAAAATAAACATGTATGAAGAAATACTTTACACTTCTCTTATTAGCAATCAAAAGAGTGTCGATTCACCTCATTGATAATAAGGGAATCATCAATGTTAAGTATGATCCGGTTCCACTTAAATACGCAATTATAATGTGTTTTATATACATACATCCTCTCTCTATCTATTGATTTAAGCTTTCTTCGATTGGACATTCTAATAAGCTAAATCAATTGAATTATGCAATTGCGTCTTCCAATTATGAATTTATTGATGTAAAAATGATATGAATCCTCTTCCTTTATCTCTCTTGCGGGCAAGTACACGATTGTTTCACGTATTTGGAACTCAAAGAGGAGTAATATACAATCCACAAACTTTTATATCTCTAATAGAAAATCAAACCAACTCTACCTTAAATATTGTAAAAGTATTCAGAAAAATCCATGTATGCGACTTAGATTGATTACTCTAGTTCATTGTTTATAATTGTTATTTTACACAAATAACTGTATCATTTAATCCACAACATTTTTTCGAATTTTTAGAATTTAAATATCTCTCATCCACGTTATGCAAATTGTTATTTGAATTTTTTTAATTGAGTCAATTCGGCCAATTTTGGCTAAAATTTGCTGATGTGGATAATTTTAAATAATATTTTAATAAATTTTCGAATTTTTTATTTTTCTTTTATTTTTCCTTCTTTAATTTATTTTTATTGTGACCGAGGAGGGACCGCTAGCCCTTGCCAACCACTGGGTGAGGCCAACCTGCGAGGCTGCCTTTGCCCGCACCAAGCAAGGGTAGGGTATCACACGGTGGCTGCCACGATGGCCTCACCCTGATTTGGGCGAGGTCGGGTGAGGGCCCTACAGCCCTCGCCGGCGTCGCCCAGTGGCCGTCAAGGGACATAATGGGAAAGGTGCAAAAAGTTTCTTTAGCCAGGTTTATTTAAGAGTAAATTACAACATACATTGGTGTTCAAAAATATTATACTCAAGTGGCTTTTATTCATTTGAGAGAGAGGATAATTATAATTCTCTAATCAATGTTGGATAAGACCACTCGTGTGCTCTATTTTTTCTTATTTTAATACCCCTAGGGACCGCATTCGAAAGTATTCATGTTTGATAATTTATGTTAATGTTGAATAAGTTTTGGGATATAGATCACTCAAAGATGATAAATTAATCGAATTCTCTTTTGAGATCATGACAAGCCACATCATCGCTAGAATAAATATAACTTTGTTGTCTCCTAATTTTGAGGAGGTAAATACTAATGTTCACTGTTGTAATAATATGAATATAATCCCATATGAAGCTTAATTTTTCTTTAAATTGCAAGACAAAGCAAAACAAAAAGGTGCGAAACTGCTGAATCTACCATAGCTAAACAATGTGTTTCCTTTGTTTTCGATTTGGTCTTGAACAAATGATAGTAATTCAACATAATTTTTATAGTGTATATTAAAGTAGAACATATTGAGAATTGTAAAAGAAATGGGCAATATGGGAATTGTATACTATTCTAGAGCATTCCTGGGTAGTTAGGAGATGGGGGAAATATAATCTTTACCGTTAGATTGAGAAGAGATCTACGGTTATAATCGAAAAGGTATTTGTATATATAGGGATCTCCTCTCCTTATTTGTATCAAGTAATTGAATTCCAACTTCTTTAGTGAGTTTGGTGAGATGTGCCCATAAATTTCACCAAAGCTTCTGCTACATGGCTAAATAGACATAAGACAAATTCAACAAACCAGAATAAAAGCTCCAGGAATTAAGAATAGTTGTAAGGATAGAGGATCGACCTGCCAAGTTTGTTATTTGAAATAGAAAAAAAAAATGAGTGATTCATCTAATATTGATAGTACGTTTAGCAATTCAATAACCCCATTAGCTGAAAGGTTGCACTTTTCCAAACTCAAGGCAGCCAAGGAAAAGCTTTTTCCAGATGACTCGGCCAAAAATGGAATTAGATAGGGGAAGATACTATAAAAAAATAAAAATAAAAAAAAGAAACTAGCTATAAGTAAAACTTGTACTGACCTGAGCCCATCATCCCAATGGGATTCTCACTTAAGTCCAATGTCTGCAAGGCAGGCATGTGAACAAGAACGTGCCTAAGATCGGCTGCATCTTGTTCGTAAAGATCATTTCTCCTGAATGCAAGAGATACTGATATTAAAAATAAGTACAATAAGAGGATGTCTAGGATTTTTTCGAGCCATTAATCACCAAATCCCCATCCAAAACCATTCATTCTGTCTGCATCCTAGTATCTGCCGTATGTTGTATCCCAGGTAAACAAGTGTATCAAGAAAAAGGGGTGATACCTCAGTTTAAGCACACGTAATGAAGCAAATGATTTGGTAGCTCCTGTAGATGAGATTCTGGTACCTTCGTATTTCCAGGTGAAACTAGAAAGGCATCCTGATATCCGCAAGAAAAGTACATTTGACGTTGAAATTAGTTTTTTCCCTGAAAAAGAAAATGATGGAAAGAAAAAAATGTGTACTATGCATCTCATTGTTATAGAGATCGAGGACGGATAGGGCAGACGAAGCATCGAGAAGTGTAGTAAATATCAACTCAGCATAGTTTCTGTCTAGCTGGACGTTATGAAATTGCAGTGACTGCAAGCACCTGAAAGCAAAAGTTTCAAAAGCAAAACCGGTGAAATTTACTGGGAAGCATCTGACAGAACAATATCTGCCTCTAACATCGTTATGCACTTGTGAGTTTGTAATAGAATATGAACTCAATCAAAGGAACTGTTATAGACAAGAACTCCAGGATGCAACATACTTTGAGTATTTATTGTCCAGAAACCTTGTTCTACTCCTCCAAATCTTTGTACCGTGCCATTCCCCATTCTTTTCTATCTTATAAAGGTGCCAAGTATGTCACTCTACCGGGATTTTCTTTCAATATGAAGTGCTGAAATAGCTAATGTACATAGATGGCTGTAGCAACTGGTGAACTTGTGGAAAAAGGTGCACAAGACCCCATAATACAAGGACTAAGACAAGGGTCTATTTGGATTGGTTTTTACTGTTTGCCTAAGCTAAATCTTGTGGCTCACAATTTGACCTTGCTCAAATTCGAAACACTTGAAACTTTCACAACATACAAATAATTTTTTTTTGGGCTACACAACATACAAATATTGACGCTTAGATTTGCATATGTTTCTACCAAAATTCTTTCTTAAGTCGGATGATATCTTAAATTTTGGCAGGAATGTTTTGTTTTTTGCTAAATCTTAAACAAACAAGCCATTAAGGCTGCGAATGATAACCATTCTATTACTCTATTTCTGTTCCAGAAATAGGTTTGGAACAGAAATCCGTTTAGTAACGCAATTTTAATTTCTATTTCTGAAACAAATTTTTGTTCCAGAAATAGATTTGGAAGAGAAATCAGAAGTTAAAATTTTTTGCTTCTCCTATTTCTGTTTCAGAAATAGAAACAATTTCTATCTCTTCTTTAGCCTTAAGACCTGCTCTGCTCTGAACAAAAGTCCACCAAAGTCCACCAAAGATAGATCTGCTCTGAACGAAGGAAATATCCTCCTCTTCAATAGAGAGACCACAAAAACCCCAGGCCGTCCTCCTCGCCGCCACGCCATCCTCCTCACCGCCGTTAACACCGTCCTCCTCGCTGTTGACGCCGTCTTCCTCGCCGTCGATGCCGTCTTCCTCGCTGTCGACGCCGTCTTCCTTGCCGTCGACGCTGTTGACACCTAATTTTTAGCTCATTTTTGTCATATTTTCAAAAATTTCAAAATTAGGTCTAGGGATCTTGGCCAAGCCTAGAAACCTATTTCTAAACAAAAAAATAATTTTTTAGCATTTTTCTACATTTTTTTATGAATTTATTTTAGTCAAAATAAACAAGAAAATCAAGAAAAATAGAAAATGGAATCAGAAAATTCCATAAAAATAGTCAATAATTTTATTTTAAATCCAATTTCATAATTACACTGTCAATTTTAGAAAATTTCAATCGGGTATATGTTTTTCCCAAAATTGGGTAAAAATTAAACCCGAATTGAACCAAAAATTAAATTAAATTTTTTCTAGACTTTTTTAGGTCATAGTGTCTTCACAACAATTGATTCTGGGACCTTTAATTGCACAATGGTCAGTCCAATTGCACAATTTGGTGCAAAAATAAAAAAATCCCCAAAAATTGATTGAAAATTGAGAATTTTTGAACCTAAATTGGGAATTGTGCCCAAAATGAAATTGGCGAAATGTGAGACTATCATTTCTAAGGTTAATCAGGGGTGGGCAATGCAATTTTGGCATCAATTTTGCCTAATCAGGTCATTAAGACCTCGAATTGAACAAAACCCTATTAACCCGAGTATAAAATTGAGAAAATTTTGGGTAATCAAAATTGGGGAAAATTGTATGTTCGGGTTCGGAACATGCTGGGAAATGCAATTTTGAGGTTTAATTTGAAAAATTCGGTCAAAATAAGGCCCAATTTGCATTTTTAATCAAAACCGGAACTGCCGGGTCGGACTGGTCAACCCGACCCGACCCGCACAGTGTCGTCTCCTACACCCGGCCACTCAACCCGTGAGAAAACCCAGAAAAATCTGATTCAAGCCCGCGACTTCATTGATGGAATCATTCAACAATCAAAACCGATTAGGAGTCTGTTTCAACGATTTTTGAGCGGGAAATCAAAGACCAAAAAACGAAAAAACGGAAGAACATTGCAGAGAACCTATTCGACGATTTTCCCGAGAGAGAAAGAGGGAGAAACAGAAGGAAAAGTCCAGAAATCTAGAGAGAGAGAGGGTTGAAGACCCCCTCACGAGTGTCCGGCGCCGCCATATACGGCGGAGCGCCGGCGAATCGTGTTTGGCAGTGGTCTTCCCCTCACGGTTTGAACCAGACTTGGGAAGGCCTGAAACCAGGCTCAATCCGGCGTGACCAGACCTGTTCCTGAGAAGCTTAAGTCACCGGGAGGTAGAGAAAGTGTCAAGGAACGTTCTCCAGGCTATATATCACTTCAAAAAATTCATTCGGCCGTCAAAAAAATCAGGTAAAAATCGTTCACAATCAGTTTTATAAAAATTTTCCAGAAATTCGGTTTTGTTTCAATGTGCATTTTAAAGTGATTTCATTGGTGAATCTTGGCATGTTGATGTCTATTATCAGTTTCTAATCAATTTTATGTGATTTGATTGTGTTTTTGGGTACTAAAAATGCATAAACCGAAACGGCCCCCATATAAACCCCTTCGCCGGAGCTCCGACGACCTCGCCGGAGCATTGCCGTGGCCGTAAGGCCATTCAGGTTGGTTTCTTTGACCTTTTTTGATGTTTTGATGTTAGATTAAACCGATTTAGACGGCTAAGGCGGCTAGTATTAGGCTGTGAATTCTGAAAAATTGAAAAATCAAAACAGTGGAAGTTATGGTGTTTAGACCAGTTTTTCACTGGCCGGCGAAGGTCCGACGGTGACCGGATTAGGCTAGATGAAAAATGGAACATGTGGACTTGTTAATCATGCAATTAAATTGACCAAAAGGTCGTCGGAAGCTCGCCGACGGTGAGCTCAAATCGGCAGCCTCGATAACTTCAAAATGGAAATGGTGCACACCAAGTGTTCACCAAAATACCACAATGAAAATGGGTGAAACGGCGCCGTTTTTGGGCGTGCCGTGCCGTCGGAGAAGAAGACCGGCGCCGGCGCCGGCGACGGCCGGTTCGGTCTCGGCCGAACCGGTCTGGTCCGGTTCAATTCCCTTCGGCGGGAAAAATTCAAAATAAAAAAATAAAAAAATTGCAGAAAACTCAGGAAAATAGAAAAATTCCTAGAAAATTCATAAAAATTTCAAAAAAATTCAGAAAATAAAAAAATATAATAAAAAAATTGAAAATTCTGAAAAATCAAGAAAATTTTGAAAAATTGGAAAATTCACCAAAATTTCCAGAAAACCATAAAGATCATTTTCTCGGTTTAAAATTTTTCCGAAAAATAAAAAAATCAAAATTTTTGAAAATCCACATAATGATTAAAAATCATTGTGGCTAGCCATAAAAAATCAAATTGGAATTTTTGGAAGTGTCTAAATGACACTAAAAAAAATCAAAATTTTTGAAAATCCACATAATGATTAAAAATCATTGTGGCCAGCCATAAAAAATGAAATTGGAATTTTTGGAAGTGTTCAAATAACACTAAAAAAAAAATAAAGAATTGAAAATCCTCAGAATGATTAGAAATCATTGTGGCCAGTCATTAAAAGTGAAATTTGGATTTTCCAAAATGCTCAAGTGGCATAATTTGGAAAATTCCAAATTTAAGGCTAAAACCCCTAAAAAACCCTAAAAATGAAATGAACAAGCTGTTAGAGCTTTGGTTAGGGTTTTGATAAATTTTTCATTTCTAGTGACCAAATTAGGGTTGCTTTGATTGATTTGCCATTGGATGTGCAATTGATTTTTGGATGCTTAATTGTTTGTCCATGATTAGATTAGTGAATTGAACTTAGAGATCCGTGTGACGCACTAGACATGCTATAATCGTTCTTAGGTACCGAAAGGACACTAACGGTTTCAATTTGGGATCGTTAATGTAACCAAGTCCCTTACCTAGAATCTTTGGTTCGTAGGATTGCGGTACTTCTCTCGTACCACAATTAGGTTTCTAGTCGACCTACCGTAAATGACTAGTGGCGACTCCAAGTTTAAATCAAACAAACCCCGCTGTCACGTGAGATATGGCCTGGGAGAGGCCCATATAGAAAAAATACCTCCATCAGAAAGCACGCGATCGCGTGGCGCGACAGACGCTGTCTTCCTCGCCCCCACAGGAACGTAAGCGAAGGAGGAGGGCCGAGAAGAGACGAAGATGGAGCTCCCCCAGGACCTCAAGCGCGCTGGTTTCCTTGCCGCCGCTCTTGCTCCGCCTCTCGTCACCGCCACTCTTGCTCCGCCTCTTGTCGCCACCGTTGCTCCACCTCTCCTCGCCGCCGCTCTTGCTCCGCCTCTCGTCGCCGCGCTCGCCGCTGCTCTTGCTCCGCCTCTCGTCGCCGGGCTCGCCGCTGCTCTTGCTCCGCCTCTCGTCGCCGTGCTCGCCGCCATTGTTGCTCTGCCTCTGGTCGCCGCCGTTGCTCCGCCTCTGGTTGCCGCGCTGGACACCGCTCTTGCTCTGCCTCTGGTCGTCGCGCTCGCCGTCGCTGTTGCTCTACCTCTGGTCACCGCCGCGCTCGCCGCCGCTCTTGCTCTACCTCTCGTCGCCGCGCTCGCCGTCGTTGTTGCTCTGCCTCTGGTCACCGCCGTTGCTCCGCCTCTCATTGTCACCATTGCTCCGTCGCCGTTGCTCTACCTCTCATCGCCGCGCTCGTCGCCTTGTCCACTCTCTGTCTCACTCCAGGTGCGCCGCTTTCCTCATTCCTTGACTCTATCTTAGCGTCGTTGCCTTTGTGCTCTCTATGTGTGGAATGGCGCGGTCTTGTCGAACGTGTTTGAGTGTCATGTGGAATTTGTTGGACGGTGGATGGCTGTGTTATGGTGCTATACGTTAGATTATGTTAGTTGGCTTGTGACCGTGGAAGTGTGCCGGAGACATGCTTCGGCTTCGTGTTTTCTTTTTTATGAACTCAAAAGCTGAGATTCGTTTTGTTAGGCTGTTAGAGAATGAGCTGGTTATGTTCTGCATTGATGTTATTGTTGTAAGAGAATGAGCTGTTAGAGAATGAGCAATTTGCTTAGCTTTGCATGATTACATTCATTGCAAGGCTAATTTGCGCTTCAAGAACAGAGAATTGCGGCTATTCATTCGATAGTTGAGTATAGGATCAATTCACTGTTATGTGTCGTTCATTGTGCATTGTTGAATTTGAATTTGTTGTGCTGTGTTTGAATTTGATAGGTGGTGATGGTTGTGTATCTCTTTTGCGATTATGGATAGAATAAGTGATGTACTTAGATTGGCGAACTTGGAATGGGCTGAAATTTGGTCGGCTGAGTGGAAACAGACCGCTGATTAATACCCACTGCTTTGCTGTGATCGACGTCGTTTTTTTGCGTTTCGGAGTCCTTTAGATGGTTTTCAGGCTTTTTTTCGATTTAGGGTTTTGTTTTAAGTTTCGTTTTAAGTTTCGATTTAGGGTTCAACTATGTTTAATTGTCTGCAATGAAAGATGTCTTATTTCAAATTTGTAGTAATACTATCATGTTATTATGTCACACGATAAAGAATTTAAGTTCTTAAGCTTTTCATAACTATGGTGGATTTGCTTGGAGACGAAAAAAGAAAAGAACAGAACAACCATGCATCTACAAATAGAAGAACATTCACCAATTATATACTTCAAACGAGGTCTAAACCTACTTGGACAAGTTGGTTTGCTTGATTACAATAGAAAAAAAAAACCTATTGGACAAGTTAGTTTGCTTGATTACAACAGAAAAAATCCTACTAGACATTAGCTACAAAGTTGAATTGGTAGGGGGATGTTCTCTTTTAATTTGACTAGCGCGATATATACTTGCTTGATCTGATAGGAGGATGTTCTCTTTCAATTTCTTTGTGTCTTTTGGTTTATTAACAGTCATTACATATTATTGTGATTTTGATATCAAAGCTTCTGCACTTGAATTGGTACATTATCTGATGTGGCTCATTTGATGCTCAACCAGTTAAGGTTAAATGGCATCCAACAAAGAGGTTCTTATGGCAAAGTGGACCGAGTCTTTGATCAATATGCTTGTAAGTTTGTTGGTAGACGAGGTAAAAAAAGGAAATCGCACCACCTGTACTTTCAACAAAGCAGGGTGGAATAACATACATGTTGAATTCAATAAACAAGCAGGACTCCAATTTAGTATAATTTCGTTGAAGAACAGCGTAAACAAACTGAAAAGACAGTATGGTAGTTTTAAGAAGCTTATTTCACAAATTGGATTTGGATGGGATAATGTAAACAAAAAGGTTACTGTAGATGATGCAAGTGTATGAGAGTCTCACATCAAGGTATTACTTTATTTGGGTCAGTTTGTTTTTATTAAGGATATAAGCTTCAATTATGTTGCTGACGTATATCATTATTGTGAAAATTGTAGGATAATAGCGAATGGGCTAAATTCAAGAATGATGGATTTCCTTTGTATCCCCAGCTGTGTATTGTGTTTGGTGATACATATGCTACTGGGGAGTATGCAGTAGGAAATGTAGAAGACTTGTTAATGTCGGAGGGAGAAGACAATGGTGGTGGTGGTGGTGGTGGGGTAGGTGATTCAGAGGAATTTAATGAACACTATGTTAATGAGGGAGTCTTTACACCTGAAATGACTGCCACCCCAGTTT
This sequence comes from Syzygium oleosum, assembly GCF_021117445.2. Taxonomy (NCBI): domain Eukaryota; kingdom Viridiplantae; phylum Streptophyta; class Magnoliopsida; order Myrtales; family Myrtaceae; genus Syzygium; species Syzygium oleosum. The sequence continues at coordinate 12,214,314 of NW_026607485.1, forward strand.
GTGATAAGCACAAGTTGGATAGGACTCCAAATTCCAAGAAAAGGAGAAAGAACAACACATATGATGTTAGTGCCACATGCAAAGCCATTCAAGAAATGATCAAATTAAGGACGGGTCAATCAACAAGTGGCTCCGTCACCTCACATGCCCCACCACCTGTAGACCCCTACTCCATAAGAGTTGTGGTTGCCGTCCTAAATGGCATGCCTAACTTGGAGCAGGATCTTTACAATAAAGCTGTGAACTAGACATGCCTTAATGCCACTTGGAGAGAAGCTTTCATTATATCTCTATCTGAAAGGAGGCGTGGACTTCTTGAATCTCTTGAAGTAGTTGTTGAGAAATATGCTATTGGTTTATATTTGGCTTTCATCATTGTATGACTTATTGACTTATGTACTTGAGACTTTGATTTTTTTATGATGCAACTACAATGACATTGTGGCTATTGTTTGGTTTTTTCTTATGATGCAACTATGATGACATTGTGGCTATTGTAGCTACTGTTGATTGTTATTGGAGTCCTTATTTGATGTGTTTATGTTTTTATTTTGTGTGATGGCATAGGTAATATGAGGGGGGTGAAAGTAGCAATTATAATGATGAAGTAGCATCGGTCGAATCAGTTGAACAAGACTTTGATGATTTTGATTTGATATACTGATATCCTGGTTGTCCACTATTGATGGTCCATTCCATCGACGAATCTACTGCTCAATATCAAACCATGGTCACGACATAAAGACTTGTGACAAGACTACCAAGATTCCCCCCTTGGCAACGTCTCCACCTACAAAGCCGGTGGCTCGGCCCAGAAGGATATCCTAATCCGGTATGCATACCCCCAAGCCCCTCAATGGGCTCACAGCGATATTGAGCATCAAACAATCATCATCCAATATTAGAAATCTAATCCAGAATACATTTCACAAAACAAACAAATAACTTTCTCGCAACACGGCTCATCCGCCGGAAATACATTTCGTAGAGCATTTCTTGAATTATTTCCGAACTCATTTCATAAACTAGTTCGTAACGCGATACACATATGTATCCTTTCACAATACATTTCCAAAAACGATTCCCAAATCATTCTCAAAATTCTTCATAAATCGATATGTATAACCTTTAACAAAAGAATTCTTTTCATAAAGAATTTCCTCAATTTATTTCACGATAATCGATATATAAGCCATTTCAAATAATCAACAGGGTAGTAAATGCCCGATTCGAGCTTTTATGCAATAACAATGCTATTTAACTCATAACATATCCGATTCATATCGCTTTCGAAATATGAGTTTATAAACTCAAAGAAGAGATAGCACCACTCACCTGAAATCCCCAAAAATCACAATACGGCTCTCACTCGAACCGAAGATCTCGTAATCCTATCAATTAAACGAGAATCGACGTCAACACTAAGTAAAACACCATTTCACTAACGACTAGACTAAACTAAGCTTAGACGCTAACCAAAACGATTCAAACACGCCCACAAATTGCTCCTCCAAAGCGATTATTCAAATCATCCGCAACGCGAAACTTGAATGCGAAACTTGATCGCGCCATAACTTTTTCCACCGAACCCCGTTTCAAGTGGGCTTATAGTCAATAGAAAGCCCATTCATAGCCCTACAATAACCCCAACTTGGCCATCCCAAAATTGAGCCGTAAACTGACGAAAATCGGCCTAAAAGCCGCTGGTCACGCACTGTTCACCTTGTGCGGCCAACTTCAAAAATTTGTAACCGGCAAACCGTGAGTCCAAATTTGGTTCCGTAACATCCCATAGCCCCGCAATACCCCAAACTACCAATTCTATATATATATGCAGCTCAACGAATCAAAAATCGGACTTCGCTGCTCAAATAACACATAATTTCGAAATTGAGACCTAACTCGGAAAAATATTCCGATTGAACGAACGAGGGGTGCGAATACTTACCGGACGTTGCTAATCAAAGTCGAATCGACTTGGCGAAACTCCATCGGCGCAAAACCCTCTTCTCTTCTCTTTTTCTTTTTCTTCTTCCTCTTTCCTTTCCTCTCTTTTCTTCTCTTTTCCTCTTTCCTTTCCTCTCTTTTCCTTTCCTCTCTTTTCTTTCCAAATCGTCCGCAACGCGAAACTTGAATGCGAAACTTGATCGCGCCATAACTTTTTCCACCGAACCCCGTTTCAAGCGGGCTTATAGTCAATAGATAGCCCATTCATAGCACTACAATAACCCCAACTTGGCCATCCCAAAATTGAGCCGTAAACTGATGAAAATCTGCCTAAAAGCCGCTGGTCGCGCACTGTTCACCTTGTGCGGCCAACTTCAAAAATTCGTAACCGGCAATCCATGAGTCCAAATCTAGTTCCGTAACATCCCACAGCCCCGCAACACCTCAAACTACCAATTCTATATATATACGCAACTCAACGCATCAAAAATCGAACTTCGCTGCTCAAATAACACATAATTCCGAAATTGAGCCCTAACTCGGAAAAATATTCCGATTGAACGAACGAGGGGTGCGAATACTTACCGGACGTTGCTAATCGAAGTTGAATCGGCATGGCGAAACTCCCTCGGCGCAAAACCCTCTTCTCTTTTCTCTTTTTCTTCTTCCTCTTTCCTTTCCTCTCTTTTCTTCTCTTTTCCTCTCCTTTCTTCTCTTTCTGTTCTGCTCTCAGCGAGAGCTCTCGGTTCCTTTTATTTCAGCCGAGAGTCTACTGTAACTTATGTTGACCTGTTGACTTTTGACCCTTTTTTTTTTAAAAATATTACAGAGAGATAAGAGAGATGGAGCTGGCTACTCCATGATCGATCGATCGGCGGCGGCGGCTTCCTCCGGCGGCGAAGGAAGGCGAGGAGGAAGGCGAGGGAGCCTGACTCACTGACTGCTCGAGCCAGCGAGTGAGCTCGAGGGAGGAGGAGGAGGAGGGGCATCGTCTCGGATGAATTTTACGCACCCGACTTGCTTTATTTTGCCAATTTTTCTTTTTAACTTCAAGTTTCCTTTAATTTAATTTTTAATTTTTGAAAATAATCCACGTCGGCCGACGGCACATGACCCGTCGCGCCGCATAAGCACTGCTCTGCACTTGCTTTACTCCCATCTCATCATCATCATCATCATCTTCTTCCTTCCTTATAATATTTTGACTTCTTGACTTGACGAGAGAGGGGGGAGGGGAACGGCCATCTAGTCGTCGCCACGTCAGCATTTGCACAAAATAAAAAGGTCCAGAAAACGACAGAACACCACCCCCACCCCTTCTCTTTTTTGGAGCCGAGTCACTCCATTTGTTTAGGATCGAAGGAAAAAAGTTTCGGTAATCCTCCCCCACTTCCACCTCCACCTCCACGTCCACGTCCACGTGCGGGTCCCGCCTAGCAGTAGTAAAGAAGTAGCTAGAGAAGAAGGAGAAGGAGAAGGGCCTCTATATATATATAAATGGAGCTCGAAGATGTACGTTATGTACACACTCCCCTCTCTTAGCCGCGCTCTCTCCCCCACTCATCTGCCTCCCTCCCACCCAAGATGATCCGTGCTCTTAGCAAATTGACCCCCGCTCTCCTCTCGATCTCTTTAAGGGGAAGGCGACTCTATGGAGATAGGATCGGACTCCACGTCAAAGAGCATCCTCAGATGTCAAAAAGCGACCGACCGCCTCTTGACTTCCTTCACCCCGTACCTTGAGTTCCTCCGGATCTCTTTCTTCCCATCCCATCAGCCACCCTTGTAACGTTTTCCTGATGTGGGTTACATTAATTGATATTGTTATTACCCGCTTACGGGTCTGGTCTAATAAAGTTGGATATAAGGTTTCTTAATTAGTCGGATATAGGCTCGGCTTGTGTGGGCCGAGTTCGGCCCGGCCCGTTATGAGAGGGCCTGGCTGGAAACTCTATAAATAGAGTTGCAGGTCCCTCCTCTGCACCTAACTCTCCAAAACTCTCTCAAACGCTCTCAAACTCACCTAAGGCTTCCGTGAGTTGGCTGAGACGGTCTCGTAGCGCCGGGACTTCGGGGGTGACAGGAGAGAAGACCTACGGCACCGGTTCATCGTCATTTCCGCATCCAGGCCGATGGAATCTAAATCAGGTAAACAAATTCTATCCATCCTTTTACCGTACCGTTAATATCTCGCTATGGTGATCCTAGGGCGCTCGGCCGAGCTATACGGGCCGGCTAACATGTGGTATTAGAACCGCCATAGTCGAGAAATGGGCTGGTACTGTTCGTATGTGTTTTTATTTTTTTTTTCATCCGTTGAATGTTAGAATAAATCACATAGATGGATAGATCGTCGCGAGACGAGTAAAATGAGTGGTCGCCGGCCACCAGGGGCCACTGGAAACGGCCACATGCGCCGGGGAGTCGGAGAGCCCCGGCGGCACATGCGCGGGTGTTCCCAGGCGCGTGCAACGCACGCGCTAGGGTTTCCGCGAGCCGAGTCGATCCGGCTGACTCGACCCGACCCGACTCCGGGCCCGTCCCAGGGTCCGACCCGACTCCGGACCCGAACCAGGGCCTGACCCGTTGACCCGACCCGTTGACCCGACCCGGACCCGACCCCGTTGACCGAACCGGTCAACAGGTTGGACCGGTTGGCGGTCAGACCGGTTGGCGGTCAAACTGGTCGAACCGATCGGCGGTCAGACCGGCCTTTGGCCGGCTTAAGCGCCGGCGCGTGAAGCCCACGTGCCGCACCTTCAGGAGGCGCGTAAGGGCACATCCGGCCTCCGATTGGAGCGTGCAAGGTACCGGCGTGCTCGTATAAAGATTCTCTACACCGTGGTATATTTATTTTACATGTTTGATACTTTTAAGGATGTGAAAATACATACAGAATCCTATATATGCGTATTTTTAGGGTATATTTTCGTATTTTCCTGTATTTCTCTATGATTTAAGAGATACAGATTAAATCTTACATGTATATGATGATATAAGGACGTGTAGATCATGTTTCATTGATAGTATGTATAAGGTTCAACATATATCAATGTATAAAGCAATGTAATTAGCATGGTATGTAATTTTAGAGACATTGCCCATGTCTTCCAGTCTAGAATTACATCTATATAGTATATGTGAGACATAAAGTTTATATTTTTTATATGAGAGAGTTTCAATGATTCAATTTGGTAGTGATCGCCAGAGTGACACACTTGATTGAATTTGAGAAATATCAGTCTCGTATTGTTAAGATGTCTCCTGTTCTAATGTGTTATTATACTCCCAAAGGAGGTGATTATGTATTGGTTCATGTAGGGATGCATATATAGCATGCGTGAGGAATGACTGATCCTAGTGGTTCATACACCCAAAGGTGATGAATTCATAAAAGATTGAAATATATTCTCATGGCCGTTGTAATGTAGATGGTATACAATTGCATATCATGTATTCTGCCCAAAGGTGATTATATGATTATGTGTGTAACTCTCAGGAAAGTACTCACATGATGCTGATTATAGACATTGCTTGTTTTTTAACAGTCACCTTCTCCCTGAAAGGCAACTCCATAAGTATCGAGGTTCTTACTGGTTCAAACTTTAAGAAATGGAAAGAGGATTTTCTGTTTGGTGTGGAGCTAGCAGATATTCATATTGCTCTTACAGAGGATAAACAAGCAGATGTCACTGCTAAAAGTACGGACATAGAAAAGGCACTGAGTACTGCCTGGGAAAAGAGCAATAGGATTTGCTTGTTACTGATGAAGCGATCCATTAAGGACCACTTGAAGAGTAGTTTGCCAGCTGACTGTACTGCTAAAGAAATGATGGAAACCTTGCAAGCAAGGAACCGTGACTCGTCTAATGCTGAGGCTGGGACATACATGCAGTTACTCAATAATATGAGGTATGATGGTTCAAGTGGGGTTAGGGATTACGTCCTCAGGATGGTAGACCTCCAGATGAAACTAAAGGTTCATGAGATTATCCTTTCTGATGCTTACATTGTGCACCAAGCCCTGAACACCCTTCCTACTGAGTTTGGAATTATAAAGACGAGTTTGGAATTATAAAGACCAACTATAATTCCCAAGATGAAAAGTGGTCGGTCAATGACCCGATAGTTAGGGTAATGGCAGAGGAAGAGAAACTGAAGAAAGATAAAGGGAATCTTGCTTTCTATGCCGCTAGTTCCAGTAGCAGGAAGAGTAGTAAGTTCAAGAATCGTACTCAGAAAGGAACTCCTGAAACCACCGGTCATTTGGACCATCTGGGTCCTGAGAAAACACTCTTGAAGAAGAATGGTGTTCATTGCTACTTTTGTAGGAGGAATGGTCACATGAAGAAAGACTGCAATAGATATAAAAATTGGTTGTCCAAGCGTGAGCAGTCAGGTATTAATTCTTTGGCACTTATTTGTGAATCTAACCTATTAGAAGCTCTATCCAATTCTTGGTGGCTAGATAGCGGTGCAACTAATCATGTTGTGTATACCATACAGGGATTCACAAACAGAAGGAAGCTAAATCAGGATGAATTAAAGCTCACTGTAGGAAACAACAAGAGAGTCGACGTCGAGTTCGTGGGAGATATCATATTAATTTTGGATTCTGATTTTAATATGATGTTAAGAAACACCTTTTATGTGCCTTCCTTCAGACAAAACTTAGTTTCCGTATCAAGTTTAGATGTTTGTGGCTACTCTTTTGAAATAAAGAACAATATGGTTTCTATGTTCTTTGATTCAAATAAGGTTAGGTGCTGCAATATATCAAATGGATTGTACAGATTGTGTTTATCTCCCAATGATATATACGTCACTTATACAGCTGAAATGGTTGTTTCCAAAAGACCTCTACCTAAGGAACAGTCTTATGCATTGTGGCATAAACGACTTGGTCACATTTCTAAGGAAAGAGTGGAAAGGCTGATAAAGACAAACATCCTGCCTACTCTTGAAAGTGACCTAGATACTTGCGTAGACTGTTGTAGGGGTAAGATGACCAAGATAAAGAAGAAAACCGCAATCCGTAGTTCTGACCTGTTGGAAGTCATTCACACTGACATCAATGGACCCTATACGGCAACATTGTGTAGAAATTTCTATTTCATCACATTTACAGACGACTATTCCCGATATGATTATCTTTCTTGATTAAGGAGAAGTTTGAGTCTCTTGACAAGTTCAAGATTTTTCGGACTGAAGTCGAGAAACAACTGGGAAAAGTCATAAAGGTTGTCAAGTCTGATCGAGGTGGTGAGTATTATGGCAGGCATGGCGATGCTGGACAGCTGAAAGGGCCATTTGCCAAATACTTGGAAGATTCTGGAATAGTGGCTCAATTTACCATGCCCGGGAGTCCTGAACAAAACGGTGTGGCTGAAAGGCGGAATCACACCCTTATGAACATGATGAGGAGTATGATTAGCATGACAAACTTACCTGATTTTCTATGGGGTGAAGCCTTGAGAACAACTCTCTACATTTTAAATCGTGTTCCTACCAAGGCTATTCCAAAGACTCCTTTTGAATTATGAACTGGACGTAAACCTAGCTTAAATCATCTTAAAGTTTGGGGGTGTCCTGCAGAAGTAAAGTTATACAATCCAACATTGAGCAAGTTAGAATCTAGGACCACTCGGTGTTACATTGTATCGTACTCAGATCATTCGAAGGGATATCGGTTTTACAGTCCCCATGGAGGCACGAGAATTGTCGAATCACAGATAGCGAAATTTCTGGAATTTGATGTAGCCGAAAAGGATAGTTGCTCACAGACCATTGAGGATAATAATATGGTAGGTACTACAGTGTCGATTTCTCTACATGTACAAGCGTCCTACACCACAGATTGAGGCTATCGAGGTTCAGGATCTTGCCGTTCAGGTAGCTCCTGATGAAGTACTTCAAACCCCTCAGGTGCAGGATGAGGAAGTAGTAGCTCCACTCAGGAGATCTATCAGGCAGAGACGATTGGCAATACCACCGAATTATATGGTCTATCTGGGAGAGCATGACTACGATATAGGCTGCGTGGTTGATCCAATAACTCATTCAGATGCAATTTCTTGTCCTCAATCAGATATGTGGGTGGATGCAATGAAAGACGAGATTCAGTCTATGAAATATAATGGTGTTTGGGAGCTTGTTGAATTGCCTAAAGGTTACAAGCCCATTGGTTGCAAATGGATATACAAGACTAAAAGAGACTCCAAAGGAAAGATTTAGAAATTCAAAGCCAGACTGGTAGCCAAGGGTTTCACTCAAAGAGAAGGAGTAGACTATGAGGCGACTTTTTCACCAATATCTTCTAAGGATTCTTTCAGAGTGATCATGGCATTGGTAGCTCATTTTGATATGGAATTACATCAGATGGATGCTAAGACTGCTTTTCTAAATGGAGACCTTGATGAGGAAGTCTATATGGTGCAACTCGAAGGTTTTGCAGCTGATGATTCAGGTGAGCTTGTGTGTAGATTGAAGAAATCTATTTATGGCCTTAATCAAGCTTCTAGACAATGGTATTTGAAGTTTCATAGCGTTCTCACTTCATTAGGTTTTGTTGAGAATAAGTTGGATCAGTGTATATACAGTAAGGTCAGTGGGAGAAAATTTATTTTTCTCATACTTTATGTAAATGACATCTTGCTTGCGAGTAGTGATATTGGATTACTACATGAGACAAAGCGAATGTTGTGGAAGGATTTTGACATGAAGGACCTTGATAAGGCGTCTTTTGTCCTAGGCATTGAGATCCATAGGGATCGTTCTCGCCGAGTATTGGGTTTGTCTCAGAGAACATATGTTAATCGTATTCTAAAAAGATTCAGTATGCAGGACTGCAAGCCAGGAATTGCTCCTATCATAAAGGGTGATAAGCTGAGTCTGTCACAGTGTTCTCATACGGATGTTGAGAAAACACAAATGAAGAATGTATCTTATGCTAGTGCACTTGGAAGTATCATGTATGCTCAAGTTTGCACTAGGCCAGACATTGCTTTTGCAACAGGACTTCTAGGCAGATATTAGTCAAATCCAGGACACGATCACTGGATTGTTGCCAAGAAGGTGATGAGGTACCTGAAGAGGACAAAAGACTATATGCTGATCTACAGACATGTTCAGAACCTACAGCTGGTAGGGTATTCGGATTCAGACTTTGCTGGCTGTCAGGATAAAAGGAAGTCGACAACGGGTTACATCTTTAAGTTAGTAGGAGGTGCAGCATCATGGAAAAGTGAGAAACAGAAATCAATGACATCCTCTACCATGCAAGCGGAGTTTGTAGTATGCTTTTCGGCCGCTACTCAGGCAATTTGGCTCCGGAACCTCATTAGGGAGTTGACCGTATTTGATTTTGTGGATCGACCCATACAGTTGTATTGTGACAATAACTCTGCAGTGTTGTTTGTTAACAACAACAGAGGTCTCAAGGGGTCTAAGAATATGGAGGTCAAGTACTTGACCATAAAGGAAAAAGTCAAGGATGATAACATTACAGTAGAGCACATTTCCATAGATGATATGATAGCAGATCCACTAACTAAAGGCCTTCGCCCTGTATTTTTGAACGACATGTCGTTAGCATGAGCTTAGGAGTATCATGAAATACTATTATTTAGTGGGAGTTGCTTTTATTTATGCTCTAATAAAGTTTACATCTGTGTTCTGTTACTCTTTGTAACATTTTGGATGTGTATCTACTTATTTGCATTCAATAAGGTGTTTCTAAATGCATTGTTGTCATGTTAAATACACATATAAGATGAAAATCTTAAGGTACCGTGTAAATCGTGAGTAAAGGCTATGGACATTCAATTATTAGCCTTAAGGATATGTCTTATTACACATAAAGTAATGTTAACAATAAGGATAAGACATATGTAGGTTTATTGGAACCATAAAGATATTCTCTAGTGACACATCAGGTTTTTGTGACACTTAAGGAAAGAGAATGAGGACTGACAAAGAGGATAACACATGAGGTATCACTCTTTATGAGGTGTCATCCGTTTGCCACACAAACATATCGAATCCATATCAGTAAAGTCTAAGGACTTGTAACCATGGAAGGCTCTACGTGATTACATGCAGTTACCCCATGATTCGGTGTTTAAAACTTTATGGGATCGGATTGACTATTAAGAATTATCCATAGACCAAATAAAGGTGCACATAAGGTACGATTTCAATTAATATAGCCCAAGTGGGAGAATGTAACGTTTTCCTGATGTGGGTTACATTAATTGATATTGTTATTATCCATTTACAGGTCTGGTATAATAAGGTTGGATATAAGACTTCTTAATTAGTCGGATATGGGCCCGGCTTGTGTGGGCCGAGTTCGGCCTGGCCCGTTGTGAGAGGGTCTGGCTGGAAACTCTATAAATAGAGCTGCATGTCCCTCCTTTGCACCTAACTCTCCAAAACTCTCTCAAAAGCTCTCAAACTCACCTAAGGCTTCCATGAGTTGGCTGAGGCAGTCTCATAGCACCGGGACTTCGGGGGTGACAGGGGAGAAGACCTACGGCACCGGTTCATCGTCATTTCCGCATCCAGGCCGATGGAATCCAAATCAGGCGTACAAATTCTATCCATCCTTTTACCGTACCGTTAATATCTCGCTATGGTGATCCTAGGGCGCTCGGCCGAGCCATACGGGCCGGCTAACAACCCTCTCCTCAAGGAAGAAGCCCCCGATTGCTGCTCTCCAATTCCATCTCTTATGTGCTTGAGCTCTTCTCTGAACCCACCCTCTCAACATATACTCTTCTTCTTCTTCTTCTTTTTCTTCTTCTTCTTCTTCTATCCCCATCGAGAGTTTGTTGAACACGAATGTGACCCCTCCATCTGCCTCGATATCCTTCAAGTTAAGGAATAAAGCCCCTAGTCCAGGCCGACATCTATTGAACATCACTCCGTTTGTCGCTCTCCATCTGCATAGCAGGAGCACCGTGTGAATTTCCCCCCGCCAAAGTCCAAACGTTCATCCCGCGTTCTCTGAACGCGAGTGGAGGCTTACTCTTTCTCTTGCTACTAGCCCACACTACACTCCAGCACAGACGCCGATTGGCTGTCCATATCAGGATGACCCGGATGCGGCAGAAAGAAGGAAAGCTCGTTAACGAAAGTGCTCAAGTCGCTCCCGGTCTATGTCGCCTTTTCTTGTATTGGCAATTGGCAATGCCGTGCGTTTTGCAGAGACAAGCGTGTGGAAGGGACAAACCTTTCTGGGCCGAGTGGCTTTACATGAAAGAATGGAAGAGAGAGAGAAACCATGCACAGAAACAGAGGGATACGTTGCCTCTTTTTATACCTAGGATGCCAGAATGCCAGAAGACCTGAGTTTCAGCTCACACCAGCACAAACTTCCCCCGTGAAATATGCACATGACTGACCACGATGGACCAAGAACAACAGAAAATCCATTCACATGGATCCACGCAATTAGGCTTCTCGTTTTAAGCTGTTTAGTACGGATCGAAGCAACAAACATGGTCGAAAGTCCGTGCAATCTCACAAATGGGGAAAGTGTCGGTGCATGTGTATGCCCACCTCGTCCCCTCTCTCTCTCTCTCTCTCTCTCTCTCTCTCTCTCTCTCTCTCTCTCTCTCTCTCTCTCCATTTTCTTGGCTTTTCCCTTTTTTTCGGTTTCAGATGCTTTTGTATTGGCACGAGCGTTCGAATTTAGTTCCTTCAATCGTATCGTGATGGGTGGGCGAGGAACATGAGATGGTGATTATGATGAGGCTTGCATTGTGCTGATTGTCCGTGTGCGCTGAATTGGTAGAATTTGATTAACATGGTAATCTGGATGATTGGCCTGTGGAGGTCAGCTCAGCTCTATTCTTGGTGGTGTAACTTCACTTCATTTGTATGATCAGATTATATGCAAAAGTGTGGAGTCGACACAGGACTCGAGGTTTGAAACTGCGACAGACAAGGATTAAAGCAAACCCCCGATGGGGAGTTTCTTATTGCATCAGGTTATCTCTCTGTTTCTTTCTTTAATTATTTCTTCAAGGGAAGAAATATTGATTGTAATAACAATACATTCCCTTGTATAATTATAGAAAATCAATCACAACAACGACACTAGAGTAGGTCTTCAAGATGAAGTTAGACGACATCCTTGCGCTTCATTCTTGATTCTTGGTTCATTCTGATCATACTGTTCATTGTTCTTATTCCTGTTAGTTAATCTCTTCAACCTAAGTCAAATTTGCCGTCCATGTAGTCCCCATTCTTAAGGTGAACTCATCTCAATATAACTTTTGAACTATAGTTTTGCGACTCTTTGTATTCATGTAGAGTGCAAATCTGGATGTCACATTATTGGTGCCGATTCTAGCATCATAAGATTCTCTCTTGTTTGTGTGTGATGACAGCGAATGTTGATGGTAATTATTTGGTCTCAAGATGTTAAAACATTATATATTCGTAGTGTGTTTCAGACAATTCTTTAAGTGTAGAGATCTGTGTGAATGTTATTTACACGATTAACATTCTACTTTACGGTTCGAGGATGTATTTTTTTTTTTTGGTGAGTAATTCGAGGATGTATTTTTGCACCTAGCATTCCATAAAGTGTCTTCAAAATATTCAGTGCACGTTGACTGACAATGGATGTGCCGTTTACTGCTTTTCCAATCGCAGATTTTCATCAAGGGACACGAGAAAGGAAGCATAGTGCTTGAGCAGATCAGTTTTTGCTCGGATGTTCATGTGTTTACCGAGGGCTGCAGCTGTGGTCAAAGTCCATTTCATGCTTTGACTTGTTTATCAAAATGTTTGAGAAAATTTACGGCATAATCTTGAGTAGGCATCGGCTTTCTGATGCTAAGTTTTTTGTCATTACACATTCTATGATCTAGCTTGATTTTTTTTTTTTTTTTGAGTTTTTCAAACTTTGAAGTAATTCCAGGCATGCTACTGATGTGTCTGAGCTTCATAGTTCTGGATTATATCATGTGCTATCCTTAATGATGATAAAAGAAGTAAAATGATTTACATGTGATACACATGAAGTTTCGGGCAAAGATTTGCGTTGACTAGCTTCCTGGTTATACCAAGTATGTCCCATGTACTTTAAGTTATAGTAATGTAGAGTGAACCAGTGTCATGATCATTATTGACGTTGCCTAGCATACATTGTTAATTCTCAGAGATTTAATCGGTCACATGGTGATAATGATAGCTTGAGATAGTCACTCTGTGGCTCCGAAGGTACGCAAAAATCTCAATGTTTTGCGTGGTCAAGCAATTGCTTTCTCCTAAGTGTGCTTTCATTATTGTTCGATACTAAACGAGAGACCTCTTTTCTTCCGGTATTAAAGAGTCGAAATTTTGAGTTTTCTTTAAGCTAGTAATGATTATGCTGTAGCCAAATCTAGTAAAACATTAGAAAGTATCAAACCATTTGTCCGAAAGACCATAAATTAAAACGAATAGGAAGATTGTAATTTGGACATTAATCTCTTAGTTCAATGCATATTCACTGGGTTTCGCTAACTAAGACAAGAAGTACGTATATAATAATGATAGGTTATTGCTAAGTACCAGAATTTACGGGCAAAAACAAATAAGTTTATGTGTTGTTATTCTCGTTGTACTAAAGACATGGGGTATCACTAATGTGTACATTATTTTGACAGGAAAAAATACCAAAAAAGTCCTAAACATTTCAATTTTATCTATTGATTTTTTAACATTTTCACAATGTGCCAATTGAGTCTTGTCGGCCGGAAGGACTAAATTGATCGCTAATGTGATATGTGTCCTATCTCGTCAACCCCGTCACTTAAAATTAGGACCAAAACTATATGGAGCCCAGTTGCTCCATGCCATCACTGCCTGTAGAGTTAGATGCCCTGAGAAGTTCCTCTATTGTTGCTCAAGTTGTACCATTTCCTCATATCGATCATATGCGAATCTCCTTTAGCCCATTTTTTTCCATTTTGATGCCTAATTCAGGCAATTATAGAACGTGTTATTAACCCAGAAAATTCCATTTTACATGCATGTGTATCGCCTTTTGTGTTCGTTTGATTCGTGGAAGAGTTTCATGCCAAGATTATGTATGACTGGTGTGACGAGGAAGAGAATAACATCCGAGGAATAGATTCTTTGCTCATTGGAGATTCTGAGGCTTCTTCTATTCTCTTCTTTGAAAATTTTGAAGCAGAAACAACAAATTAACAAGGACTCTGACTCTGTTGTAACGTCGAGTCCGCATTTAGTTCCTAAGCTTCAGCTTTTGATAGTTCTCTTAAGCTCGGTGACGACTTGCAGCTTTTCCACGTTTCGTCCTTCGGAAGTTGAGTAAGATTGCTCCTCAGACTCGACTAGAGCTCCTTGCCCTTCTTCCTTCCTCCACGGTAGCAAGTACAGCCCGATAATGACAATGACTGCCCCGATTATGTTGATGATAATGCCACGAACTAATCCTCAGATAAACTGATAAAAAATGCTAAAAATATGTGCGAAGTATGGTCCTTTTAGAATTACCTGCCTATGTAGAGCTTCTCACCGTGGACGAAATATGCTAAGACGGCAACTAAAATAGTTGAGAGTGGGTTGAACATGGTGACAAACACCGGCCCCTTTTCTTCGGTGCACCACAGCTGAATGAAGATGATTAAACCCGAGCAATCCACTCCCTAAGACACAAGAAATCCATGAATTTTCAAATCAAGAGTCCAAATCTAAATTACTTAGTACTTACACCATATAAGGTGGACCAAAAATCTATGTTAAATCCGACCGTCCAAATCTATGTTTAGCCTAAATTGAATCGTTTTTATTGCTAATATATATATAAATGAAATAGGGATGATAGATAAACTGGTCAAAGGAAATGTATATTTAATTAACGCATTTCAATTAACATCTGGAATGTTTAAGAACTAAGTCAACCAAGCTTGATTTGTACATTGACTTCATTTCATCATATTTAAATCCCGTAACATCTGGGACGTTTACGAACTAGGGTTCGTTTGTTTTGCGGGAAATGTATCATTTCTAGAAATTACTTTCCCGACTCCGTTTTCCGGTGTTTGGCTAAAACCTAAAAAAGATCTGGAAAGTACTTTCAGTCATTTGGTAAGGAAAATTTAGTTGGGAATATTATCAAAAAAATTCGTATCCTTTTAATTTTTTAATATATTCTTTTATTTCCTTTTTCTTCTTCCTTGGTCAGTCACCGGCTAGCCACAGGCGAGCTCTAGCCTTGCCCAAGGCCAGCCAGGCTCGAGCTCGCTAGATCCCGACGAGCTCGAGCCTCACCAGCCCTGGGCGAGCTTGAGGCTCGCTGCCGAGGCCGCGAGCTCGCCGACCGACGACGTGGCCGTGGACCGGCCTAGGAAGAAGAAAAATAATAAAAAAATGAAATGAAAGGAAAAGAAAACAAAAGAAAAAAAAATAAAAATAATTAAAAATAATAAATGATTCGATTCTTAATAATAATAACAATAAATTCGAATTTTTAAATAAAAAATAGTTACAAATTCGTATTTTTTTTTTTAAAAAATATTTTTATATGAACAAACATTTCATCAACCAAGGACCCCAGCCCGAGTGGATCCGCGTTGTGGACCCGAGCCTGAGGGTCGAGATTAGAGTTTGAGATCACGTACCCGAGCTCGGCCTTTATGGAACCGAGTTTGGGTGCCGAAGCATCGGATACGAGCACCAATGGTTCGGGCCCGGCCTCGATAGACTCGAGCTCGACCGCCGAGACCTGGTCCTAAATGCCAAGACCCGGGAACCAGCGTTGGGGTTTTCGTGCTCAAGCGTAGAGTTTTGGTTCCAAGCGCCGATAGCTAATCAGATTTCCGAAAACGTTTTCCGGTTCTTTCAAAGAGGAAATTATTTTTCTAAATTTAAGCTTTGGTAGGAAAACATTTTCCGTTGACTCATTTTTCTAAACAGACCAAAGGCCGGAAAAATGAGGAAAATGTTTTGCGTGAAACAAATGCACCCTAAGTCAACCGAGCTTGATTGATTTGTACATTGACCTCATTTCAGGTTATTAAACAGGCCCTAGAAGAAAGGTGGGAGCAAGAAGTCACGGAGACGATGTTTGAAGTTTTTCTTTTATTTTGGTCGAAACGATGTTTGAAGTTAAAAGCTCCACAATGCTACAAAATCAAAAGTTGTAATACGACAACAATAACACTCAAAAATCCGCAAGGCAGAGATCAACCATTAGCATCTCATTGTTGACTAACGAACCAACGTATTGAAAAAATCCCGGGAGAAATTGAAAGGATATTTTTTATAGGTAAAACTTCGATCGAGAAATCACTGCAGTCTTTCTGAATTTTCGCAGAACCTTCACTCCAACAATCGCCATTCCAACATAACAAACACCCACGCATCCCCATCACCGCCTCACGTTTCGCCGGGAAGACGCTGGGGGATCCGTACGACGAGGAGAGAGAAAGCAGATTGATAGGAGGCTGTTGGTTCGGCATAGAGAGATAAAATTGCCTCCGAAATGGAAGCGATATACGAAATGTGCCACTGTGTGTCCTTGTCGGACAGTCACGGTCAGTCGGGCCAAGACGACCTCGTCGGACTCGGGTTCAGCACGTGCGGCAAGGTGGGTCCGGGTGACCCGACTGACCAGGACATGGGACGGTACCACGGAGGAGCTCGTCCAACGGGATCTATCCACCACACAAGACTAACATTTGGCCCAAAAGAACATAAGCAAAACATACATTTTGCAAAGCAAATTAAACCCGCTCCATGTTGATGAAAAGAGATCCGATTTCACAGAAATTTCATTATGAATTATGATGCGCACCCACCGAATTCATGTTGTAAGCTCACTTTATTGCTACCTTGATTTAAACGAAAAATGATACCACGAATCCACGGGTGGTTGTCATTATTTACGATCCACCCCCCATAATTTCCTTTGGACAGTAGTAGTCGATATCTCCACGATCTAGTGACTGCATAGTCCCGTATGAGGTGAGCTTATGATGATTATCAAGCAGTACAAGACACCAAATGGAGTCTTCATATCCACGAAAGTGGACGACTTCCAATCATCCAATGCAGAGACTCGTGCGCTCTTTCGCTTTTGCTCCATCCTGCCGGGCTTTGCTATTCTGACGTTTGACAATTTATTATATTTTATTGATTTCAGAATAGTATAAAGAAAGATATCGATGGAAATTTACAGGTTGGCTGATTTTTTCTTATAAAAAACTTCTGAGGGTTGGGCAATGTAATAACCATTGTTTGGAGCAGAAAGAGATTCCGACTAGGCTATACTCCAAAGGG
This sequence comes from Syzygium oleosum, assembly GCF_021117445.2. Classification (NCBI taxonomy): domain Eukaryota; kingdom Viridiplantae; phylum Streptophyta; class Magnoliopsida; order Myrtales; family Myrtaceae; genus Syzygium; species Syzygium oleosum. The sequence continues at coordinate 12,231,561 of NW_026607485.1, forward strand.
TTCACCGAAGGCCAGACAGTTCTCGATCAAGAAATCTTACAGAATTCGCGCAATTGGACGAGTTAGAATTGCCAAAGATACTCCAACTGCATCACAGCAGATAGTCAAAAGCTCACAGATAGTCCAGCTAATCATACTCCATAAGGCGAAAAGAAAAAGTTGCTCGAATCTTGTATTGGCCATAAAAACCCGGTGCCTGTTAAGTTAAAAACTCTCTGTACAGCCCTAAAAACGGCGATGCCGCTTGAGATGACTGATAAGACCAAATGTAGTCTCTCATACTCTCAACAGCAATCCAAGAGTACCTGAAAGGAAAGACATACGGAGTTAATCATACACGCATGGAGTTCCTCACCCAACTGTCACAAGTTAATCATACGCGCATGGAGTTCCTTACCCAATTGTCACATTTGGCAGGCGATCATCATCATCATCGGGGTGTCTATATACGAAGTCTTCCATCCCGCTCAAGATCAACAAGCACGCTAGCATCATTGGCAAGTTTGTCGAAATTATGTCCTCTCAAGTTCAGGAGCACAAGATTACCTATGTCGCAAGTGTATGGTGAAGTCATTTGTATCAGCCAAAAGAAGAACTTACAAGGTATTTATGGAATGAAATTACCTGTCATAGCTTCCAATGCCGAGCATATGATAGGGAGAGATTCCGGAGGCATAATATTGTATGCAGCATCGACTGCAAGAAGCTCCGGCGCGCATTCAAGGAGCTTCGACAAAAATTTCGCCGATTCAATCCCACCGTCATTTTCCCTATACCAAGCAAAATAAATGACTTAGGTTAAATATGGTGAATGTCCTATAAAAGTCGCTGAATAGAAAGTCCAGTGTTAACCTCATATCAATTTTGAGAAGCTTGTTGTGCGTCACTTTTTGTAGCTGTCGAAAGCCAGATGAACCCAACTCAACAGCACCTATCTTGAGTACTTCAACTGATGTACCCATAAACTTCACCAAGGCTTCCGCTACATGGCTGAATAGACATAAGACAAATTCAACAAACCAGAATATAAATAAGCTCCAGGAATTAAAAATAGTTGTCAGGATAGAGGAAGGACCTGCCAAGCTTGTTATTTGAAATAGAAAGAGAACTGAGTGATTCATCTAATGTTGATAGGACGTTTAGCAATTCAATAACCCCACTAGCTGAAAGGTTGCACTTTTCCAGACTCAAGGCAGCCAAGGAAAAGCTTTTTCCAGATGCCTCGGCCAAAAATGGAATTAGATGCCTGCAAGGGGAAGATACTGTCAAAAAAAAAAAAGAAAAAAAAAAGAAACTAGCTATAAGTAAAACTGACCTAAGCCCATCATCGCCAATTGGATTCTCACTTAAATCCAATGTCCGCAAGGCAGGCATGTGAACAAGAACGTGCCTCAGATCGGCTGCATCTTGTTCGTGAAGATCATTTCTCCTGAATGCAAGAGATACCGATATTAAAAATAAGCACAATAAGAGGATGTCTACGATTGTATCGAGCCATTAATCACCGAATCCTCTATCCAAAACCATTCATTCTGTCTGCATCCAAGTATCTGCTGTATGTTGTATCCAGGTAAACAAGTGTACCAAGAAAAAGGGGAGATACCTCAGTTTGAGCACACGTAAAGAAGCAAATGGTTTGGCAGCTTCCGTAGATGAGATTCCGGTACCTTCGTATATCCAGGTGAAACTAGAAAGGCATCCTGATATCTGCAAGAAAAGTACATTTGACTTTGAAGTTAGTTTTTTCCCTGAAAAAAAAAACGATGGAAAGAAAAAAATGTGTACCATGCACCTCATTGTTACAGAGATCGAGGACGGATAGGTCACACGAAGCATCGAGAAGTGTAGTAAATATCAGGTCAGCATAGTTTCTGTCCAGCTGGACGTTATCAAATTGCAGTGAATGCAAGCACCTGAAAGCAAAAGTTTCAAAAGCAAAACCGGTGAAATTTACTGGGTCATTCTAAATCTTCACTTTATAGCACTTGAAAAAATCAGAACACAACAGGTTACAGCACAAAACAGAAATTACCTTGTAGATGAAAGAAATGACGATAATACAGAAGGTAAAGGAGGCTGGCAGTGAATAAAGTGAAGGGATGTTAATGTTTCACGATTCTGGAGCAGAAGTTGGCGTAAGGCAAGTTGGCGTAAGGCACGGACCTGTAGAATCGTATTTTATAAGCTTGCATATCCAAAATAGAAGGGCAAAGGATTTAATTAATATGTGAAGAATGCTTAGGAGATATATATAGTCCTGAATTTGGACATCATCTCACGTGCGCTACCTATATTAAAGCACAACTACCCATGTTCATGTCAAATCCTGTGTCTTTGCTTGTAATCAGTTGCTAAGAAGTGCAAGTGAACCTCATGCCATCTATACTTCATATATACACTTGGTTTGACCACAATGGCCATTGCCCAAGACTCTCTCCTGTTGAACATGGTACAGGTAACAAAAGGAAGCACTTTTGGCAGAAAGTGCAGATCTACACTGCCTCTATCATGCCATGAGGTTGTTGCAGAGTTGAAGTATTCAATCTTCAGAGATGCTGGCTTACTTGTGCAGATGCTTGAGTGAGTGAAGAGATGGTCAGTCTAGAAGCAGACAGATGTAAAAAGCATCATCCCCAGAATGGCTTTCTTTGGCTTTAGCCGTGACATGTGACTGCTAGCTATAGCAATGGCCTTTGTCAAAATTAGTGTTTGGAAAATATTATGCTTACATTTGTTAACTTTGTGGCTTTGACCAAACCACAAAAGAAACCATGGAAGTTCAGATCAACCCGTGTTAGCTTGTGATATGTCATATTTTTTTATTGGCTTCTGTTGTCGAACAAAATTTGGATTAAAAGTCCACAGTAAAAACTAGGAGTGAAATCCTCTTGAATACCCCCTTATTAAGCAATCTACCCGAAACTCAAAGCATAAAGAGGAGAGCCAAAAATTTATATCTGAAAAGGTGTCGCGATTTTTTAAGACTGCGACTACTTCACTAACCACAGTATCCCAATTGCCTTACTTCCCAATCATCAGCCAAAGAGATGCAAAAAGGGTGTTCCAGCATGCCTGCCTTGCACTACCTTCTACTTTAAATATCAAGTTGTCTCCCATTGTCTGCTCTTCTTAGAAGGATTTCTAAGAGAAGCGCATGGGTGGGTCCATGGATATGTCCGCCTTTAGTCATGTATGGAGAAGGTGGTTGGAGGGAAGGATAACTTACATGCTTCCTCGTTCTGCTCCCCCAAAGTGCCAAACTTTCCAATCTAGAATTCTTCAATAGATGCTGCAAAAGGGAAAAACTAAAGTAAGATTAAACGATGTATTTTTATTTTCTTTCAACTCTTTGGCCAACAGACCCCCATTTATGGGCTCACCCCAGTACACACTCAATATGATATTCATGTTAGACCTCGTGATTAAGTGCTGGGATCTATTCTGTTCAATATGCTTCGAAGATCTACCCACACAACATGACAGATTTTCAAAGCGATACCCATAACAAAGGAATAAGAATCTGAGTGTAGCTTACACAAGTTTCTTCAACGCACAGCACCTCTCGAAGTTTCAGATTTCTGCAGAGCAACAAAAACATACAACAGAAACACGGTTTCTCACTTCCGCTGGAAAACAATTTCGCTATACATTACGGTACGGACTCTGAATGAGAAGTAGGCAGCATATCCGATTATATAAGAAAGGTTATACTATCACGTCATCAACACAATTCTACGGAAAATTACCTCAAGCAGGGTGCAAAACGTTCACAGTGCTGATAAAGTTGCGAGAACTTGGATGTAGAAGTATCAGTTCGCCCCTTACAACCGAGAAATTCCAAGATATGATCTGGGGAGGACAAAGGACCAGACTGCAGAAAGTAAGTACTCCCAAGAAAGAGAGTTTTAATGGATGGCTAATGCGTATCATTACGAATAAGGTATCGAAGCCCGTCTTAGACTCGTATTCTCACCTTCAAAGCTTCATGTTTGACAAGTAATATCTGAGAAAGGAAACGAAAGACCATAGGAAATATACCTGAGATTCTTATTTCGCCCATCTTCCCATCAAAGGACGGGCGCACTAGAGCCTCTGCTGCTTCGTCTAGGCAACTGATTTCCAACAAGAAGAGCGAACAAATCAAAGCGTTCGTGGAAAATAAATATATACCCGACGTCTAATTTAAAACTATTCGTCGTACTTCTGTAAGTGCGTATGACAATATGCCTGATGCCAATCAGCTGGTTGATTCTGGTCGAGGAGCTCCTGCCAGCGCAGCCCAGAAAGCGACCGGAGCAATGCGGCCTCTTCTGCTTCGTCTTCGCCCCTAATATCCAACAAGAAGAGCGAACGAATCAAGACGATCGCGGAAGATGAATATTTGCCCGACGTCCAATTTAAAAACTATTCGTCGTACTTCTGAAAGAACAACCCGTCGTATGCATCATGCCAATCAACCGGTTTTTGCATGGCAAGTTTCAACCTCCAGCGCTGCTGGCACAGTGACCTCCACGCATCATTGAAGCTTGGATTCCTATTTCCAATAAAACTCGCATTCAATGTCTTCTCTCGAAACGATGACTCGTCTGATAGGATAGCTCTCTAACAAAAAACTCAAATTAAGGGAATGACAAACCCTTTACAAACCTTGGGCAATTCGTACCATCCGAGACATACTCATCCCGTTTCCCTTCTGGCCTGATCAAAGAAAGAAAAACAGACGGACGGTCGGTCGGTCGGTCGAAAAAGGAAAGGAAAACACACCATAGGGCGGCGAAAGACACGGAGAAATCAACAGACAGATTGGATCGTAAAATCAAAAGAATGATTTGCATGGCTTGCTATACTCGGACTCCGCAGTAGCGAGTCAGTCCCCTCAATTCGAGGAAGTGCGGAAACCAGACACGCTGGCTATGAGATATTAGGGCATCACGGAACAGGATGAGAGTCCCAATTCACTCACATCTCGTCTAGCAACTTGTGCAAGCTCAACGGCGGCAACCGTGCCATCAGGGTGTCGAGAGTTTCCGAGGGAAGCTCGTAGAGAGAAGATGGGTTTAGCAGATGAAGCTACGAAAGCCGATGAGAATGAGCGTCTGCACTGGAATTTCAGTGTGTTTGGGAAGTCAAGATTCAATTTTTAGCCGCCAAAAGGAAATCACTTCCCCCATCAAAATCGTCCGAGCCCGAAATCGGAACCCGATCCAGGCGGTTTCTGGAGCCGGAGTCGGAAAGGCGAGGCCGAAGGTGATGAAGAAGAAGGAGGGGAGGCCTTCGAGTGAGCTCAGCAGAGGAAGAGAGAATGGGGTTGCAGAAGAGAGAAAGAAAAGGACCTCCTTCACGTTACAGAAAGGAGAGAGGAGAGAGGAGAGAGGAGAGAGAGCGAGAACGCAAGAGGCAATAAATATTTACTAAGGGCTTCCTTCCATTGCCATGTCATGCGACACGTGTCGTCTTTTAGGTGGAACATGGGCGCTACGTAGGCTGATGACGTGGTGCTCAGCAACCGCTGAATGTTTTCTCGAAGGGAAACACATGGGAATCCTCTCGTACATTTGCTAACTGCGATTGGCAGCTTAACGAAAAACGGTGCCGTGTCGCGGCCCACGACGGATCGAAATGACAATTATACCCCTAGGTCGTGCGCCTAATGTATGTACGTCTCGCGCCTCGCCGATCTCAGAGTCCCCCCCTGCCCACTCAGTCACTCTTCTCTTCGAGATCTTGGAATTTCTTTGTCTCTCTTTCTCTCTCTCTCTCGGTCTACATCTCCGATCCATCAATGGCGAGGCAGGAAGCAGTCCGAGTTCTCGTGACTGATGCTGGAGGTATGGTCGGATTCACATCTGCTATTTCTTCTTATTTTGGTAATCTCTTGTGTTGCTACGAGGATTTTAGAAATCTGAACCCGTGTCGTCCATCGTTCGATGCGGCGAGCTGTTCTGTTCTGGTTGCGTCATCCTTTATAGAATCGTTTTTTTTTTATCTCCTCGTAAGAGTTCCATTCGTTTTTTTTTTTTTTCTGTTTTTTGGGTGGATCCCATCTTGCTTTTGTTTGATTGTGGTCGAATGGTTTCGCGATGATTCTTAGTATCGAGATCGTGTTGGTTTTGTGCTTTTTGTGAGATTTTGGTAAGAAGGGCTCTTGTGCTTTCAGTTTGGATTCATTGTGAGATGTGACTTTGGTAGGGTGGATCCTAATGTAGAGGCACTGGAAGATTAAACGATTACTGCAAACGGAATTAACGTTATCCTCTTATTTGTATCTCATCTCTTAACGTCGGCAATAGAATAAGCTGAGTGGCCTGTGGTGTAGTGGAAAACCATGAACATTGTCTCCTGAATTTGGCTTTGCTAGGGTGAAATTATACTCGTTCAGTAGTCTTTTTTTCTTTTTTCTTTTGCATTTTCCGCTTTATTTCAGATAAGTTTGTTCTTTCTCACTTAAAGATAGCATCTTTTACTAAAATATAACCTACAGGTCGCGATTGCCGCATATTTCGGTTTACTTGTTGACCACCAATTTGGATTGTCCACGGAAGAAGTTTGGTGCATCCAATTGTATCTAGTAGACTTTTCCAGGTTTTGAATGTACAAATATGAGAGACCTTGTTTCATCATGTAGGGCCAATTGCACAGGATCTTGTTTGTTTGATCGCTAGGGGAGTGATGCTAGGTTATGACCAGCCTGTAATTCTACACCTGTTTCATAGTGCAACTAATGTGAAGGCACTGGAAGATCTGGAGAGAGCATTGATGGATTCTGTACTACCTCTTCTTGAAGGTTTGTGTAGCTTCTTTGTTACTATTAAGCTGATGTTCTCGTCGTCTTGGGCGTGATAGTTATCACGTAGTACACCATGTAGTGTTTGGTTATAAATCCATATAATAGGATGATCTAATGTGGCACTTGAATTAGGTGTGGTTGTAACAACCAACGTTGAGCAGGCATGCAAAGGCATTGGATTTGCAATCCTGATAGGTGAGTTTTTAGGGAAAACCAAAACCTTTAGATTGGAAGCGATGGCGAATAGTTTTGGGATTTACAAGAGACAGGTTGATGCTTTAGAAAAGCATGCAGCCGCCAATTGCAAGGTAAGTTTCTTCTTCTTTTTTTTTTTTCAAGGAATGGTGTGAGCTGGAGGCCTACATGGAGATGTCAATTACAAGAACTTTGACCTTTTGGCATGCTTGTGAATTGGACCTCGTGTCTTTTTTCACTTGAATAGAGTAATTATAGATAGAATAGGACTCTTGCTCGCTAATCGTCGGAGTTTCAAAAATGTTCATTTGATCTGAAAACTTGATTTGCTTTCCTTCCCATTTCTATGGATGACTTAATATGCAAATAGGTGAAATGCTTTTTTATTTTATTTTATGAAATCTCTTAATTTCCTCGGCACGATAATTTGGTTGGCTAATTGGTAAATAGATGCAGCTCATCATGTTAATCTGCAAATAGGTGAATGTCTTTTCTTCTTGAAATCTTTTAATTTCCTCTGCACGAAAACTTGGTTGACTAATTGGTAAATAGACAACATTGCATGGCAATGTCCTGAGATGACTGTTGGTCAATGATAGCATGGAATTATGGTAGGATGATATTTTAAAAAGTATATATTATAAATTTATGACATTCGTAGTTTGATCTTCTATGAAGTGCCTATAGAAGTTATTTTCATCGAGGGATGTTTGAAACAATATATGCGTGTGTACGAACTTTCTGTTTTCTCTTTCTTCCGCAGGTTTTGGTCATTGCAAATCCTGCAGATAGGCTTGCATTGGTTTTGAAGGAATTTGCACCATCTATTCCTCTCAATAACATTACTTGTCTCACTAGACCCGATCATAATCGGGCATTGAGTCGGATTTCGCAGAGGTTGAATGTTCCAGATTATGTTGTGAAAAATGTTATCATATGGGGAAATCACTCGTCAACTCAATATCCAGATGTCAATCATGCTATGGTTAATACATCATCTGGTGAATATCTTGTGCGTGAACTCATTAACGATGATGCATGGTGAGAAAACCATCTTTGAGTTGATTATTGACGGATTTAGTTGGTATTATGATTTGAGTTTTCTGTAGTTGTAAAAAATTTTATTTGCTGAAGGTGGAATGATGGAGGGTTTATTACTGATTTCCAAGAACGCACTGCTGAAATTTCTCAATCTCCGTGGGATTTAAGGGCAAGATCTATTGCCCAAGGTGCCTGCGACCACATCCATGACTGGGTGCTTGGAACTCCAGAAGTACCGGTGTCTTTTTCCTTTTCCTTTTTACTCGATTCCATTGAGCTTTTAGTTAGGCTTGTTTGTTCTGAACTCTCGTTCTTTGGACTGCACTTTCTCAGGGTAGGTGGGTTTCCATGGGGGTGTATTCTGATGGCTCTTACAATGTACCTGTTGGCCTCATCTATTCCTTCCCGGTAACTTGTCGCAATGGAGAATGGACCATCGTGCAGGGTATACAAAATTCTATTTTCCCATTAAAATCAATTACAATCTTCATTATTTGCACTTTCTTCTAACAAATTCTGTCCGGAAACTGTTGTTGGTCCGAGATGTTTATCTTGCACTTTGTGGCACTTCAATCTTTTCATTAAACTGTTTTTTGGAAACTTGTCTTTGTATTTTGGTTTGTGGCCTATTTAGTCGTCTTGGGATTTGGTCATGTTCTGTGGTCTTGATGTAGGTCTCCCACTTGATGAGTTCTCGAGGAAGAAGATGGATTCGACAGTGAAAGAACTAATGGAACAGCGCATGCTTAATGTTGACTCTCTTCTACATTGTATTTGGCGGCGGCATAGTGCTTGAAGCGCTCGCCACCGCTGTGCACAGTCCCCTTCCCCTCTTCTATGTTCCGTTTGTTTATTTCCCTATCTAATTTTGATATTTAAAAACCAGACCCTCCAAAAATAATGGTGAATTAGTTAAAACATGACATGCACTTTGACCGAAGCTCCAGCTAAAATTGGCCGGAAAGTGAAAGCCACAAGTCAAGATATATTCACTTCCACTCGCATGAAATTGCATTCACAAATTAAGAACCAATTCAATTTCCACTGTCCCATCGATTGCCATCTTTTGTCACATAAGATTGGCAAGTATGCCAATGGATTTGCTGCAAATCAATGTAGTTGGTGTTGAGGCGCTTGGGGCACTTTTCAATACTTCTCTAATGCTTGCAGCATGAACCCATAAAAACTTTTGCATTCTCATGGATATAACTTGATTCTCGGAACAGCAGCATATTTTTGTTCCCAAACTGACCTATGATGGAAGACTGTTAAGTACATCAACAATTAAGGACGTTGTTTTTCTTTACTTGGTGATTTTCTTAATTGATATTAACTCAAACGAGTTCGCTTAGTGCTGTAATGACTGAAGTATTGATGACGCGAATATCAGCAAGTTCAAAATGGTACTGCAGTTCTTGAGGGTGCGTTTGGTTCAACTTTGGAAATGCTACTTAGGGGAATGCAAATACCTTTAGGTTAAAGCCTCTTGAGGAAATGCAAATGGTGTTTAGTAAAAAATTCTTTGTAAAGCTACTTTGGCCTAATTAGTGTTTGGTAAATTTTTTTTGCAAAAGGGCTTTGGGAATTATGTTTTTTATTAAAAAAAAAAAAACCTAACTTACCATTTGCCAGAGCTACGGCCGCCAGCGAGCTAAATCTGGCGCCGGTGGCTGTCGCCCGAGGTTGGGCAACCGCCGGCAACCCAGATCTGGTGCCGGCGACCGTTGCCCGAGGCCGGGCGGCCGTCGCCCGAGGCCGGGCGACCCTCGGCAAGGGTCACAGGACCCAGGCGGCCGCCTGAGTCGCGTGACCCAGGCGTCCGGCTCCTGGGTCCTGGCTGCCTGAGTCACACGACCTAGGCGGTCAGCACCTAAGTCGCGCGGCCCTCACCTTGGGTCGCACAACCCTCGCCGAGGGTTGCCCGGCCTCGGGCGACGGCCGCCGGCCTCTTGCCGGCCCGATCCGGTGCCGGCCGCCCTCGCCGGCCTCCCTAACCGGCCACCTCACGAAGAAGATGAACAGTAACAGGAGGGGCAAAACCGGAATAAACTAAAATAAGTGAGGGTAGTTTGGGGACAAAAAATTTGGAATCAGCATTTGTCGAATGCTAAAAGCCCAAAGCTGGTCTGGACCAGCTTTGGGCTTTCAACATTCCAAATGCTAGCATTTGGTAAATGCCGATCCAAATGTTGAACCAAACGCAGCCTAAGAGTCATTGCCGAGATAATTGAAAGGGTGTTGAATTAAAGGCACAAAATGATGGCATCCTATATGTATGAGAAACATACTGCCTAGTACAATATTATTTTGTATCAAATGCCACAAGAACAAGTAGGCCCTCAATTGTATCGAACAACAAATCAAAACTTTAGAATCCAAAATTGCTCAGCAATAAATCTGGGCCTTATACACATATATACTTAAGTTTTTGGGTGGTGAATCCCTTAACATGGCATTAGTAACTCCTTCGAACCTCATGTTTACATGTCTTAGCACACCATGTGCGTTTCCATCACAAGTAAGACATTCTTGTCAACTGTTGTCCATCGCCATCAGTTTAAACTAGAGAGAATGTTAAAAGCCCTGCATTGCTCAAGAATGCGATAATTGTGGCCACACTGAGACCCACACGTACATGTATAATCTCAACAAAATAGGTTAAGTTTTTCACTGAAAATCTTCTACACTCGCTTAGATACATAACATTCTGAGTAAGCAACTCCAACCCCTTCAAGTGTCCCGCTTCTTTCCTTGTTTAAATGCATGCACCAAAAACAGTTATGCTGAAAACTTTTTTCCCCACGATGATGCTAAGTGCAGTTTACCCCAGCAAAATGCGACAGCATCCTTCATCAGTGCTGAAAGACCAGATAGTCTAAGATTGCACCAAACCATTAAACAAATTCTGCCTTTCAGCTTCTACTCACATATAGAGCCGCTGTAATGCCAAATGCTGACAGTAAACCTACCAAACGAGTCACTCTCTATGTCATGAAGTTTAAATCTCAGGAACTGAAATTAAGTCAAGTACCTTGCTCTTGCGGAACCGTTAGCAGAGAACATGTTCCATTTCCATTAAACTAATGGAAAAGGAATGAACCCTCTTTCATCCATTATAGCGGCTTAAGCTTGCAACTCCTAACCAAATGGAAGAATGAGATGACACTGTGTTCTAAAGTAGAGATCCAAAACATAAGACAAAGTAAAAGTTACAGTAAGGTTTAGCTTTTCCAACTTGTGTTAAGTGCACTAACACAGTGCCACTGCATGCCAAATCGCAGAGCTTTAGAAAGAGAAACTTTGGTTGTTTTCAAGTGCTTGAGAATGAGTGTAGCGGAGATGAGAATACTTCACCAGATTTGCAGGCACACAAGAAATTACAAGATAAAAATGAATATACGAGGTAGGTATTGCCCCGATTGAAGAGAAGATGAGAGAAGGACGTATGCTATGTTGACACATGCTTGACCCAACCGATAATGGATAATGCGCTAAGGACAAGCCTAGATCAAGGCGCTCTCAAAGGACTTGTGACACATATATATCCCTTTTTATAGGGTGCCTTGTAGAATATTCAAGTAAATAGATATGTACTGAGCCATTTATGACTTCGTTTTTAGTCTATAGATCATCCATGTTTAAGTGTGTGAAACTATAGAAGGAACAATATTTATATTATGTATTTTACTCTGTGTTATTATGTCTTAGAAGTATGTTACTATTAGACATAAACATTTTCTTTATTATGAATAGACTCGTGTTTTTATGATGAACTCGTTAATTATTTAGAATTGTGGCTATTTTACTTAATAGAAAACTTTTTCGAGAAAAAGTAAGGGAACTCGAGAATGTGAGAAATTAACCGTGTTTTGGGGTGTGTTCCAAAACCTAATGAGAAAGGTTATAAGTGTGAAAGACACAGCAATTTCCAGCTACTATTTAGAAAAATCGGCGTCCCTAAATCACTCCAGCAGAGTAATAGTTAATGTATCTGCTTGACAAAGACTAAAGAGAGACAAATTTGGTGAACCTGCATAAACAAGCATTAATCTCGGGTACTCCTCAGAAAGGACTGCTTTTGTCTTAAGGAGTGTTTTCTCCCTTTCTTTAGAAAGGCTTTTGTCAGTTAAGATCAATAGAAGAAAAACAGAAAAGCTTCTTTAGAAGGCTTTTTAGGAGAATATATAATATTTCTGCACGATCAATAAAAAGCCATCAAATTAACACTTTCCTCCTTTGATAATAAAAATAAGCGTAAGTAAAATCTATTTCCCTCTCTACATGGTCTTTGATGTATTTTCACTAAGACATCATTTGTTTCGCGAAAAATAAATGATTTGAAAAAATACTTTTTTTTCTCAAAATGATAGTTTGTACCGCTTGAAACAATTAATCAATGAACAATGTTTTCATTATGTCTAAAAATTTTTTGTAGACAACGAAAATATTTTTCGTTCGTTCATTTTCGTAAGTGATATAAGTAATTATTTTTTAAAAAATATTTTATAAATGATTTTTTTTTGCAAAACATTTTTCCCCTTGCTCGTGCAGCAAGGTGGAAAACTTCTCAAAAAGATTGAGCGCTAGAGCTTGCTGGTGGACCAATTGGGCAAAGGAAGGGTACGTGGACCGACATGCCAGCTAAACCTGTCAAAATGGGTTATAAACTCATCTCGTAACCCATATATCAGTAAATGAGTCATAAATTAGTTAGTTATATTCACTAAATATGTCATAAATTGATTAGTTATATTCACTAAATAGGTTATAAATGGGTATAAACATAATATGGGTGTTAAATGGGTCAAAATGGGTCGTAAATGGGTCATAAATGGGTTTACAACTTATTTAAACTCAATTCACCTCTCTTGCCCTCACTCAATCTCGTGCTCACTCACTCCGCACTCTCATCTCAGTTTGGGTATAAGTTTTCCTAGATTGAGTTAATGCTGCGTTCGTTTGGCGAAAAATATTTTCCAGGAAAACATTTTCTGGGTTTTCCAGTGTTCGGGGGCGGAAAAAATTTTCCCTCAATGAGGGAAAACATGAACAAATTTGTGGAAAATGACTTCCTCTTTCTCAAAAGAGGAAGTCATTTTTCACAGTCTTCTTCTTCTTTCACCAGATTTTCAATATTTTCTATCCTCCCTAGTCGCCTTCCGCCACTCCCGTAGGTGGCCGTTGGTCTTCGTCGCCGGTCGTCAGCCACCGGTCGCCGCCGCCGGTCGCTAGCCGCCGCTGCCGGTCGCCGGTTGCCGCCGTCAGTCACCCGCCGCCGACCGCCGGTGGTCGCCGAACACTGGAAAGTATTTTCCGAGACTTTTTCAGATTTCAGCCGAACACCGAAAAATTAAATTCTGGAAAAACATTTTCCAGGAAAATGACTTCCGGGAAAACATTTTCCAAAAACATAATATTTTTCGCCAAACGAACGGAGCCTAAGTATGGAAATATTTTAGCTATATGGATCGGGTCAAGTATGGGTTGGATATGGGTCATTATATTTTCATTACAGGCCTATTTGGGTCGAACCATTTTCGACCCGACCTGACCCGAACCCGACCCGACCTACTCGTTTGATAAGTCTAATGCCGGCAGAATTGGTACATAAAAGATGATCCAATAAATGGGAAAAAAAAGTTCTTTTGTCGCGATGAAGAATGGAATTGTTGGGCCCGTGCCTAGCAAAACAAGGAGTCATTTTCATGTTTGATGTCTCACTTTTAACATTAGGGAGTACGATAATTGGCATGCGCTTTGTGCGGGCATATTTGTTTCCATAGTTACGAATACTTTCATAGCAAATCTAAATCCGTGTTAATGTTTGTGATGAAGGTAATGTCAGCTAAAAGGCTACATTTAAGAAAATAAATTGGCGATAAGCATGAAATTTTTTATATTGTGTAAGAAAAATGAGAAATCTAAATATCTAGGATAAGTTCCTAACGAAGTATTTGATTTGTGTAATAGTGACCTAAGGTAAGATAAAAGAGAAGTAACGCATGGTGAACGCAGAGATTGAACTCTATGGCCAGTAGATGTATTATGTCATAACATAGATTATTATGTTATTTACGGTAGTGCACGTGAGATGATGTCCAAATCAGGACTAAAACACTTGGACAACTTTCCTTTGACCAAATGCCAGAAAAAAGCACGGATACCCTTAGGACAAAAATAAACCCGTCTGAAACCCGAATTAAAGCACGAATTTTAGCTCACAGGCCAGAAATATTCACGAACTTATACCCCAGGACAAAGATAACCTCACTTTTGAAATGATCCAAAAGAAAGCATAAACTTTTACTCAATGGACAAATGGATCCAACATTATCATTTTCTGGAAAAAATGGTTATGCTACATTAGCATGGCTAAGAGCGGCGACGTGTACAATAGACACGTCAACCGAGCAAACCAACACCTGTATTTTTAAATAAAAATGATGTGGTTTGAGTTGGGTTTTGATTCATTCTTTTCAGATAACAGAGAGACATAATAAGTTTAGCTCCAAATCAAGTTTACAAAGTGCCTAAGATTTTGCCCCAAATTGAGTTTGCAAATTAGGATTTAGATCACTGTTTTGAGCTGATTTGTGGAGTTTAAGCAAACCATGAAGTTCAATTAGTGTATCATGTTTGCAAATTAGAGGTTCAAATCATTGATTTCACCACGAATCAAGCAAATAATCCTTAAATCGTAGCGAAATGGCATCATTTTGGGTTAGTTATGTCACTGCCATTAGCCACCTAAGATGTCAATAAACCTCTTTGGACGGCAAATCAACAGTGGATAACGAAAGTTCATGCTTTTCTTTGGTCTATTAAAAAGTGTGTTTGTTTTAGTACCAAGTGTACAAATTTGTGGATATTTTTGTCCCTCGACTCCACTGTGGTTAGTCACCTCGATTCTAGTATCTGCGCAAACCAGCAACACTCACTATCAAATATTATGCATCACAAACGGGGATAAGTGCACTCACATCTTGTTTTGCGACTTGTGCAAGCTCGACGCTTTAATTTATTTCAAATTTGAAAAAACCCACCGTTGGCTACACATGACCCGCCGTAGCGTAATGGGCAAGCCCCACCATGTCACCCTAGGGCAGGCCCATTCAATGGCCGGCACATGGCATCACTTGGGGCGGGGCGCGCATGATAACCGTTCTATTTCTGTCTAGAATTAGTTTTCTGTTCCCGAGAACAGGTTTGGAGTAGAAATCCGTTTGATAACGCAATTTCATTTTTCTATTTGTGGTACGACTTTTTATTCAAGAACTAGCTCTGGATAAAAAATCACAAGAAAAAAAAAAGTAGGTTTTCTATTTCTAGACGAGAAATAAAAATCATTTCTAAAAGAACCTGCCTTTTCTCTTCAAAATACATCTCTTCCTAAATTTGGCTCCGGTTTAACCTGGTCAGACCGGTCCGAACTGCTTCGGTTCGGTTCATTCCTGGTGGAAAATAAAAAAATTCTTAAAAAAATTAGAAAAATCATTAAAAAATTAGAAAATTCATAAAATTCATAAAAAAAAATAGAAAATCCGGAAAATTCATAAAAATCTCAAAAAAATTCAGAAAATCCATAAAAATTGAAAAATTCCAGAAAAATTCATAAAAATTTCCAGAAAATAAAAAAAGTCAGATTTCGGGAAAAGAGGAAATTTGGTGAATTTTTTCAAAAAAATAATCAAAAAATTAAAAATTTCAAAACTTCATAGAATGAATTAGAATACCTGTAGCCACCCACTTTGAGTGAAATTTAAATTTTTGAGGTGCCCAAATGATATTTTTGAAGACTCTTTTGTTTAGAGATTTAAAAAGGGTTTTAACCCCTAAAAAACCCTAAAAGGGGTTTAACCCCCAAAAGGAATTTTTACCCCTAAAAAACCCTAAAATCCTAAAAAAACAACATACTCCTTTGAATGAATAAGCCTTTATGGCTTTATTAGGGTTTTGGTATTTTGATTGATTTTCATTTTAGAGACCATTTCTAAAAAAATGGATTTTTGTTCTGGGAAATATAAATTTGTGTTGTTATCAAACGGATTTATGTTCTAGGAAATAAAAATTTTATGCTATTATCAAATGGGTCTTTGTTCCAGAAATAGAATTTTTTGGTCGTTATCAAACGGGTTTCTTTCCTCAGAAACTCGTCTCGGGAATAGAAATAAAATCTATTTCTGTTCCAGGAATTATTTTTGGAACAGAATGGTTATCATTCGCACCCTTGTCAGCCTTGTTCCACATTTCCCTCGTTAAAATTTGTGCCTCATCTTTCTCTTTAGTAATTGCTATGTATTTTTCCTGCGATCTCCTACCTTCTTCTTTCTCCTTTGTGCGTAATGGGCCGATCCCACTACAATGGCCGACACGTGGCACCACGTGTCGGCTGGGTCCTATCTTTCTCTCGTTTAAACTTTTGCCTTCTCTTTCTCTTCATTAATTGCTACGTCTTCTTCCTGTGATCTCCCTACTTCTTCTTTAATAGGCAGGCCCGACCAAGTCATCGTGGAGCCCGCCCATTCAATGGTCAACACGTGATGGCACGTGTCGACCGGGTTCCTCCTTTCTCTCGTTCAAACTTTTGCCTCCTTTTTTCTTTTTATTAATTGCTGCGTCTTCTTCATGTGATCTCCCTCCTTCTTCTTTCTCCTTTTGGGTGTAATGGGCCTACCCCACCACGTCACCGTGGGCCCGGTTCATTCAATGGCCGACATGTGGCGCCACATATCGGTCAGGTCCAACCTTTCCCTTGTTCAAATTTTAGTCTTCTCTTTCTCTTTATTAATTGCTGCGTCTCATGATTTACCTCCTTCTTCTTTCTCCTTTGTGCATAATGAGCAGGCCCCACCGCGTCACCATGGGGCCGGCTCATTCAATGGTCATCACATGGCGCCACGTGGCGATCGGGTCCCAACGGTGCTCAAATAATGATCTCCATACATCCTATTGCAATAAAATTGTATATCAATATCTCCTTTCGAACAATTACTTGTCCAATAGGATGCTCTCCAACAAAACTCAAATTAAGGATCAACAAAACTCTTACAAACCTTGCGCATTTTTGGACCATTCGCGAAGCCATCGTCTGCGTCACACGCATTCCATTCCCAATTTAGCTTGCTCAAAGAAAATTTTCGGAGTGACCTCGTAAAACAGGCGATCGATCGAACAAAGGAAAAACGCCATCGGAGCGTATGACACAAGAAATCAACAGACAGAATTCTCATAAATTAGAAGCGCTAGCAGTAAGTGATCGCCAAAAGGGGAAAAACCCTAACCTGAGCTCGTTTGATGCAGAGGTCGAATCGGAGCCGGGAAGGCAACCGCGTAGGCAGAGGCGGAGGTGGCGTGGACAAGAGTGAAGAGAAAGACCCCTTCGCAAAATGGGAGTGAAGCTCGTGGAAGTTCAATTCGAGCTCGTTGGACAGCGGATTGGAGCCATCGATGCCCCTCCGATAAGCAACAGCGGAGGCGACGGCAGAGGCATGGTTCGTCGAACAAGAGAGAGTAGAGTGGAGAGCTGTCTTGGCCGCGAAGAGGGGAGGCCTGGAGGGACGAAGAGAACAGAGTTGAGTCGTGGAGGACATAGAGAGAGAGAGAGAGAGAGAGAGAGAGAGAGAGCCGGCGTCATTCTCGACACTGAGAGAGCAGAGAGAGCGGAGTATCAGAGAGTAACGAAGCAACGGGAAGAGAATTTTAAAGTTTCTAACAAGCAGGCCCACCTTTGACACGTGTCGCATATCGCGTAACGTAAGTACATAACAGCCATCTAAGGGTTGTTTGGTAACATTTATGTTTCCGGAAATAATTTTGTTTTAGAAAAAAAAATACTATTTCTTTTTTTCGGACGAGTTTCTGAGCATAAAAACGTGATAACTGTACAAAATTTCTATTTATGAAAGAGTAAAATATTACCTTAAAACCCACCGTTGGCTACACATGACCCACCGTAGCATAATGGGTACGCCCCATCACGTCACCCTGGGGTTGGTCCATTCAATGGCCGACACGTGGTGCCACATGTCTGTCGCGACCTCCCCGAACCAGGCCCCGCCGCCTAAGGGGTTAGGCTAATGGATTACTAAGTTAAACCTAGCTCGAGCTCTCCCAAGCTCATACCAATTCACAACTTAAGTTAAAGTTATTAACATGGAAATCAATTTCACCTAGGAGTCGCCACTAATCAATTTTTGGTGGGCCAATTAGACACCCAAATGAAACACGGGAGGAATGCTTCACTTCTACGAACCAGAGATTCAATGGGTACGGAGACTTGATTACACTAGCGATCTACTAGTGCCCTTTCGGTACCTAAACTTGATTACTTGCAAATTAACGTACTAGGCAGCCTATCGAAAAAGCTAAAATTCCGTCTAACCATGCTAAAAATAGAAAATACCAACCAATAAATTAAAGGCGCGCAACCAAATAATCACAAGGAAAACAAGCAACCAGTGACCTAGCATCGTCTCTAAAAAAGAAAAGGCAATCAAAAGCCCTAAAGTAAAGCCCTCATGGCTTGTCCGATTTTTGGGAATTTTTTAGAGGGTTTTTTCTCATTTTTTCATTTTTTTTGTTTTGAGTTTTTAACCTAAAATCTAGTGAAATTAAGCCCAAACTGATTTCTGAACATCTCCTAATTTTCTGATTTTTTTTTTGAATTTTTCTGAATTTTTTAATATTTTTTTAATTTTCTGAATTTTTTAATGTTTTTCAGACTTTTAATATTTTTTTGGGTTTTTAAACATTTTCGAATTTTTTGGAATTTTTAATATTTTAATATTTTTTTGAATTTTTGAATTATTTAGTATTTTTTAATGTCTTAATATAATAATTCCGGACCAGGTCCCCTGACCCGATCCGCCCGACACATGACCCGGGATCCCCATTCCCTGCTCCTTTCTATTTTTTATTCTTTTCTTTCGGTTTTCCTTTTTTCTTTTTCTTTCTTTTTCTTTTGTTTCTTTTTTCCTTTTTTATTATTCTTCTTTCTTCTTCATCCCCTCCTGCGATTGACCTTCCTGCCCAGAAAGCTTCCCTGCTTCCTACTGTTCTTCACCGAGAACTCCTATTCTTCAACCGAGACCTCACCAAGAACGCTTTTGGGCCTCCGACCGACGACGCGGGCCGCCAACGCCGACTACCTACACTGGGCTCACGCTCTCACCATCGACCCCCCCATCCGCCGAACCTTCGGCTAACTCCGGCTGCCGAACGACACCGGCAACCAAGATTCATTCTCCGATCCCCAAACTTTCGGCCACAAGAAAACGTAAAACCCAAACAACCAAGCATACACGACATGGAAAAGAGCGAACTGACAGTGGCGGCTTCGAGCCACAGGTGTAACTGGGCAAAGGAGAATGGAGCTCCGGCGAAGGTCACGTCCATGGCCGACTCGAACGATGCAAGATATGCCACAAAACCGAAAGAAACCACAGAGAAAACACGAAGTCAGACACCATTCGACCAATATGGGAACCAATCAAGCATAAAAATCGAGTTTCAAGCACCGATTCGCAAAAAATAACTCGGACCTCCATTTAGGCATTTCGTCGAACATGTGATGTGCGAGTTCATAAAAATGTTCTAGAGTGAGATTTGATGCGGTTTTCAATTCAAACGTGAAGTGAGAAGACCCATACAACTGTTTTTTGCCACAATAAGGTCTCAGTTTGCACAAAAACGACCCGAAAACGCAAGATCAAACTCGGGGTCATAAACTCAAAGAACTTCGTTGAAGCATTTTGGCAAACAGGTGTTAGGCAACTTGAAAAGGGAGCTAAATGCCTAATCTCGACACGATTCGTAGTCTTTTTTTTTTTTGACACGTGATGTTTGGAAAAGGTTCATTGAGTGTCAAAAACGAGTTAGCTTCCTTCGATGGGGCCGGGCGACCACCGAATAGGCTCAGTGCGCC
This sequence comes from Syzygium oleosum, assembly GCF_021117445.2. Lineage (NCBI taxonomy): Eukaryota > Viridiplantae > Streptophyta > Magnoliopsida > Myrtales > Myrtaceae > Syzygium > Syzygium oleosum. The sequence continues at coordinate 12,251,507 of NW_026607485.1, forward strand.
CGGCACCCCAGAGGCAGGGGAAGGGGGACAAAAATAGGGGAAGAAAAGGATGCAAAACCCACCTGGTTCGGGGTTGACCGAAGAGAGGCGCGACAACTGGGGCCTCGGCGGTGGCTCAGGCGACGTTCCGGCGAGTGGGTGAGAGTCGGATCTCTCCGATTCCCCTCAACTCTCAGTCGGTCTCCGTTTTTTTCTTCTTCTTCTAACTCTCTTTGCGTTCTTGGCTCCCTCGATTCTCTCTCGGTTTTGCCTCCCCCTCCAGTCTATTCTCTCCGGAAGCTCTTCAAGTTCTCTTCTCTTTTCCCCTCTCGTTCTCTCCGCTTTGCTCTCTCGTTCTCTCCGCTTTTTTTCTCTCTCGTTCCAAGCCTCCTCCTTTTAGATTCCCGCCGGCCCTCTCTCTTTGGTGTCCCTCCAAAACGGTCCCCGATCAGTCAACGAAGCCAGCTCTTTTTCTTTCTATTTTCAGCTTAAAGCTGCCGTTGATCAGCCTGCCCTTCTGCATCGCTTCTGCTTCTTGCTGCGTTCTACCTTTTTTGTGAATGGATTGCGCTGTCAACAGAGTAAGAAGAAAAGCTCGGTCTTTTTTTAATTTTTTTTTGGTCATTTTACCTTTGGCTTTTCCTTTCCTTTTCTTTTGGCTTCTCTTCTCGTAGCCCCCCTTCTGACGTGCACTCTCTGAGAGAAAGCAGATGGCCTTCCCCTCTTTTGTCTCTTCTCTCTTTTGTTTTTATCTTTTTTACTTTCTTTTTTTTTTAAATTTATAATACTTTTTTTAAATAAATAAATAAAACAAAAGGAAAATATGTTTTCACTAAATTCTATTAATGCAAATGCACCTAACATCTATATGCCAAGAAATTTAATGAGAATATTTTTGGTTTAGGGGTTAAGAATTAAACCCTAATTTTTTGCGATAAAACCCTAAATGATTTGGACAAAATTTAGGTGTCAACAGCTGCCCCTCTTTGAAGGGGAGTTCGAAGAGGTTCCCTTCAAAGACAAAAGACACCTAAATTTGTCAGCGGAAGGCAAGCGAAAGTTGGCTTTACGCAAGAGAAAAAATAAAATAAAATAAAATAAAACAAAATAAGATGAGAATGAAATAAGTAAAATAAAATAAGATGAATAAGGTGTGGTTTAAAGTTGGACCACAAGCTTTTGGAAATCGTGGTTTAAGGTTGAACCACAAACCTTTGATGCGTAGTTTAAGGTTGGACCACAAACCTTGGAAGCGTGGTTTAAGGTTGGACCACAAACCTTTGATGCGTGGTTTAAGGTTGGACCACAAACCTTGGAAGCGTGGTTTAAGATTGGACCACAAACCTTTGATGCGTAGTTTAAGGTTGGACCACAAACCTTGTGAAAGAGTGGTTTAAGGTTGGACCACAAACCTTTGGAAACGTGATTTAAGGTTGGACCACAAACCTTTGGAAACGTGGTTTAAGGTTGGACCACAAACCTTTGGAAGTGTAGTTTAAGGTTGGACCACAAATCTTTTGGAAAGAGTGGTTTAAGGTTGGACCACAAACCTTTTGAAAGAGTGGTTTAAGGTTGGACCACAAACCTTTGGAAACGTGTTTTAAGGTTGGACCACAAACCTTTGGAAACGTGGTTTAAGGTTGGATCACAAACATTTTGAAAAGCGTGATTTAAGGTTGGACCACAAACCTTTTGAAAGAGTGTAAAGGAAGACCCGGAATATTTTGAAATCAGGGTTTCAGGAAAAAACCCAGAACCTTTTTGAAATCGGGGTTTAAGGGAAGACCCGGAACCTTTTGAAATGAGGGTTTCAGGAAAGACCCAGAACCTTTTGAAATCGGGGTTTCAGGAAAGACACGGAACCTTTTAAAATCGGGATTTTAGGAAAGACCCGGAACCTTTGAAATCGGGGTTTGTAGGAAGACCCGGAACCTTTCGAAATCAAGGTTTAAAGGAAGACCCAGAACTTTTGAAGTCGGGGTTCTAGGAAAGACCTGGAACCTTGTGAAATCAGAGTGTTATGCAATAAATGCACAAACCTTTGCATTGTGTGGTTTAAGGACAAACGCACAAACCTTCAGAAAGCATGATCTCACTTGGGGAAGACTTCTCATGTAAGAATGATTTCGAGCTGTTAGAGCTTGCCGTACCTGTCAATCAAAAGATTCCAAAATGGATATTGCACATTTGATGGAATGTGTTATACCAAATGCTCTGGTAATGAAGGCATACCATGTGAGATCAATGTCTTTTGATTATATGTCATGAGAGACAATATCAAAAGGGTATCATCCATGAGAAAATATTGATCGTATGAGCAATTCAGGATGGATTCAATTGTTTGGAAAGCATTCAACATCCTTCAATATCGCAAAATTGCCTTTAGGCTTGAAAGACATCATTAATCATCAAATTCCCTTAAGAGACAAATCTTCGTCAAAAGACATTGGCTCATGAAAAGGGCTAGTTAAATATACCAAACAAGAGTTCCTTAGTCAGAAAGGGCTTCTCGCAAGCTCTCAGAGAAGGTTGTTTACTCCCATCCATTGATGTTGGAAATAGTCTAATCACTCAATATATCTCACATAACCGCTATCGAGGGTTTTGAGAATCATTCGCAATAAGTACACATTGACCAATCTAAGAGGTCTTTTAAAGGACTATAATGCGGGCTTGGTCATGGTTTCAACAACGGATAAGCATTGACAGCTAAGAAATGAAATAATTATTGATTGTCATCTTCGCCAAGTTTACAAGTCAAGAAACCTTTAGATAAGATAAGACAACCTTGCCTCCACTTCTTCAAGCGACAGCTTCTTTATAAAGTCCTTATTTTCACTTGAATCATCCCAATCAGAAGAGACTTTGGGAAATGGTTGTAATATTGATTCGGTGAAAGTCTCGAAAGGCTCAGAAATTCTCAAATGGGATTTAGGAGTTGGTGATTATCAAGACATTATTACCATATCATCCAATCTTTTTGAAGGCACTTGACTTTTGAAATCCAACTTGTCTCGAAAGTCCATTGACTAATCATTTTAATGTAAGAGCTTTGCTCTTTTCTCTAATGACTTTTGCATTTGCAATGATTTTTTCTTTGTAAGCATTTTGCTTTTGACATTCCCCTTTTTTTTCATGAGAATTTTTCTCTTGATGCAACTTTTCTTTTTGCTCTTTTTTTTACAATGGGCATTGGCCTTGCTTTTACCAGGCACACTGCTTTTTCATGCCCCCTAGTTTTCATTTGACTTTTGCTCATTTGAATCTTTTGAGCTCCTAGGACTTTCGAGATTTTTTACTTGTTGTGACATAAGCACCAATCGCCATGGTAAATCATGTGCCTTTCCCCAAGGTGGAAAGATAATCACCACTCGGGCTTTAGAAATGAATATTCAGGCTCAACTTGGCTAAGCAAATGGTATGAGTGTTTGGATAGAGAAATGAATGATCTTCTTCATTTTGGGATGTTTCAAGCTTCCATAAGGACTCACCTGAAGTTACCACAAAAAGATTAATACAAGTAAGGGTAAAGAAGTTTTTCTCATCTTTTCCTCCACAGAATGTCAACCAAAACCTCCAAATTTGCCCCGTTGTGGGGTGGTTCTTGACAGGGGTATTTTGTAAAAATTCTCCACATGTAAAGGCTCAAAGGGGCTTGACTATGGTCACCTGTAATGTGTAGGATATATGAAAGAAATGCCTCTTTTCATTTTGATCTGTGTACTACTCGCGAATGAATCTCTTGTCCTTGAACAACACATGTTTTCTTTTCCGCTCAACTCTCAAAGTACTTACAGGACGTGTTTAGAAATGGTTTGCCTTTCCTCATTCTAAGTATTTCTCACTTGGCATTATTAACATATTTCCTCTTATTTCGCCAAGATCACCTGAGTTGATTGATCTCCATAGGGAATTTTGATTCAAAATGAATATTCCACCAAGCATCCAGACAACTTTGGACAAGGATGATATTCAAAAAAAAAATTTGTGAAAAGTTTATTTTCACAATTTTCACTTTAGTGCTTGTTTTTTTTCTTGAAAACATCGAAGGTTTTTTCTTTGTGGTGAAAATTATCCATTTGATTTCCATTTGAATTTTGGAAGGAGGGTACTTACCTGCGGCGTGGTGACTTGGTAACCCTGTAAAGAATAAGAAAGAATGTGTTAGTGCATGAATATTCATAAATTGAAAAATTTTGGAAGGAGGGTACTTACCTGCGGCGTGGTGACTTGGTAACCCTGTAAAGAATAAGAAAGAATGTGTTAGTGCATGAATATTCATAAATTGAAAAATTGGAAACGATACATCATTACCCTTCATTTGTGTTTGTCCTTCAGGTATTTGATGTTTCCTATCAAAGGAAAAGAGAATCATGTCAAAAATGAAATCAATATGTACAATTGGAAACGATACAATTTACCCTCATTCGAATTGGCCTTCTTGGATGTTGAGCAACTCCTCTCTTTTTTGCTTTGGGTATTAACATTTCCCTCCACCCGCTTTCTTTTGCCTTGACTTTTCGGCATTGTTTTGCTATCTGAGGGCATTGTCCCTTGGATATTTTGCCCTATTTATTGCATGCTTCCTTGGTAGGAGGCGTCGCTTCCGCGGTCAATGTGCACCTTTGTCTACAAGAGATAAGACATGTTAGTTCCATTCCAAAATTGAATTGGACTAATTTAGGAACGATACACCATTTCTGTGTTGAATCGAATGACTCCGCTTTATCATGCATCATGGGTGAAGTTACTGCCGTTTGAGTGACCTGCCCTGTTTATCACCCTGCAAGAAAGGAAATGGAACACGTTATCTCCATTCTCGATCGAACCTAATTTAGGAACGATACATCCTTTTGTGCTAAATTGGATGGTCTTGTCAATATTTGTTGGCGGGAGGCGCTGCCCCTATGGATAGATGCTTTCTTGGAAGAAGTAGTTGTCACCATGGTCAAACATATTCTTTTATCTGCAAAATGAGAGATGGCACGAGTCATTTCGATCTTCAATTGGACTAATTTGGGAACGATATACACCCTTTTCTTTTTGAGATGGCGTAGTTCTGAACCAAGTTGTCTTCCTCATGCAATCCTGTAGATTCTCGGGAACTTTCTTTGCATCAACTCTTTTTGTCCTCACAAATTCTGCACAAAGGGAGAAACAAGTCATTCTTTAAATAAATCGAATTTAACTCGGAATGATTACATCTTTTTACTTGAGGGCAATATTTGATGACTAATCCTTGCTTGTGTGCATCTACACTTCGAAGTATCGTTTCGTAGACCACCAATAATCATCCTCATGCAAGGATTGGTTGCCAAGAAGCTCCATATGTGTGGACCCATCAAGGGGTTTCCCAACCAATGAAGTAGTTTCGGAACCAATGAATCTTTCACATATTTCTTCTTGATGAGATCAAACTCAGAATTCAGGAATATTCAAGCGCAGTCATTCCTCGGATTCATTATCCAAAAATAGAGAAGCATAGAAGCGAGGCAGATTTTTGAAAATGAAGTTCTTCACAAACTGAGGGATGCCAAGTCCCACGAGTCCTTGAACTCTTGGAGTCGAACACCAAGAAGGTGGCCGAATGGAGCCAATGCGCATCCATGATGTAAGTAGTGCTCACAGCCAAGTCTCGTTTCCTTGCACGGAATCATAAACTTCCCTTTTAATGTGTCTTTCAATGGTTGCTCCTCAATTGGTAGTACTAGTCTGATCAAGTTCATTTCCATTCATGACAAGACCATCTCAGCATACTCAGAAGTGGATGGCATTGTTGGCGACTACCATCCAAGAGAACCTTGGGGTGTGTAACTTTACTAGTCTCTTCGTGACATAGGGAAACCAGTAAGATAACATTGGCACAAGTAAAGCATCACGGTCAGTGGAGATAAATATATGCTCGCACCAACTTGACTAGTCTGATAAAGCCTTACAAGAGTGTGCCAGAAGGTTGAAAAATGATGCGAGTTGTGTCGAAGGTCCTCCAATTTGTGTTGAGATGCATCGGGGCAAGGTTCTTTGCCTTTTGATGCTGCCCGTGCTCAAATGGTTTTGAATGAGGAGGGGGGGTGTACATAACATCTCCCATTGACAATTGCATTAATTCTCTTAAGGAGATTAACCCGTAGTGCTAGGCTGCAAATCAAGAGATATGATTTGGAGCGTTCCTTCGCATACTGAGGATGAAGGCATCAAGCCCAGCATTCTGGCAAACTCCTTCCATTCATTATGAGATATGTGGCACTCAAGTTGCGAGCCTAAAAAAAAGTGAACCCCATCACAAAAGGCCGATCAAGTACAATCTGGTTAACGGTTTCCAATCACGAATGCTAGATCCAACAGCTTCAAACATTAAGGACACAATGGAAGATGCGTCACACGTGTCTTTTAAATTCATGAGAACTCGAGCATCCGATGAATCTACTGTTAAAGTTGGACTCTCATTATTTTCGAACTCCAGGAACGCAACCGATACAGAAACCTCATAGTGCCTAGACGCTGCGAAGGGTGTCGAATTTGCTAGAGCAACTGAAAGTCAAAAGTCATCCGTAGATGGTATTTATAGTCTTCCCCATATCTACCAATCCTTGGCTTGACCTCTGAAATTTTGCGCACAACATTTGGCTGTGATTTAATTTCTCTGTCTTCGAAGGGAGAAAAACACCAATTTTTGAAATTGTCCACTCTCACCATCCTAGAATGTTTCTCCCAAGTCTCCGTGGAAATTTAATCCATTTGGGTAGCTTGCAGTATCTCCAATTGGACCCAAAGCAAAAAGTTGCTTATGAACTTGAATTTGAGTTACATGATTTACAAAAACATTCAATTGGGTTCGCAATCAAAACCCAAAACACAAAACATGATTCCTATTAAGAATAAAGACAATGACAAAGTACAAAAAAACTCTTGCATAGAAGATTGCAATAAACAAATCTCGTCCTAGCTTCTGAGTTCACTTCTTGGCATGGTCAAGCGAGGAGATCCCAAAGAAGGGCCGTTGCGTATAACCTTCAAAAGGAAGACAATGTCAGTACGTGAATGAAAAAAGTGATCTCTCAATGAAGCCGCCTCTTATAACAAAAGCAAGGCGACGATGCGTGCCCCCATGATCCCTATTTGTAGGGATTTGGTATTTCACCAAGATTTCGTAATAAGAGGAGATATCATTAAAAAATCAAATCGTGGCTATCAATCGAACGGCCATTCTATTCCAAAAGTTCATGCGCAAGATGTGGCATCAAATGTGAAAGACTAATTTGTGATTTCGATTTTTGGAGAAAATGAGGTGATTCTTGTTTCGAGAAATCAATACACAAAAATGTAAATTGAATTTCAATTCCGAAATGAGGACAAAAAAGAATTTTATCAAAAATTTGATTTCAACTTTATGCCCCAAAATACCATCTCGACTTGAAAGGATTTCTATACAAAATATGATTTTAAGCCCATAATTGAAAATTTAGACAAAACCATATGTTTTGTAAGGCCAAATTAGAGGTGTTTGAGTTTTATGCTCAAGGCTCACTGTCAAGAGTAATTGCTCGAAATTTTCAATTATAAGCTTAGATCACCTAGGGCATTCGATTGATTTCCACGAATTTCAAAAATAACAGTTTGAACCAAAAGTGAACAAGTAAAGAGAGAAACCATACTTACATTGGATGACAAACTTTTAATCACGTAAACATGCGAATGTAACGTGCGGTTGAACTTCTACTCTAGATGGCTTAACTAATTGGAGTTACCAGGGTGGGATGACTAGTCGCGGCCTCGCGCACTAAGCCAAGTCCTCGTAACTTCGGCTCGGTCAAGAATGATACCCCGATGCGACGCGGCCTTGCGGGCAAAGGTAAGCATCCTCGACACCAAGAAAGAAGTTTTCGGGATTGAGTTGGGCAACCTCTACTACGCGGCCTCGCGGTCGAAGTCGTATCCAACTCAATACCATCCTAAACATTCCTAGTGCAGCCCAGGTCCGGCAGCATGGTTGTGTGTGCAACAGTGTAGTGCTAAAACATTTAAAGCATGCACAACAGTTTATAAGCAAACAATGCTTCAAGCATCCGAAAAAATAAACATTCATTCCCAAACTCCCAACCTACAAAACCATTTAACACTTTGTTAGCGGACTTACCTTAGCCTTCACAATGCGCTGCCATAAGACCACATTAGTTAACAAGCAATCAAGCTATACTAGGCCTAAGTCCTCAAGTCCCCAGCGGAGTCGCCAAGCTGTCGCAACCTCCCCGAACCAGGCCCCGCCGCCTAAGGGGTTAGGCTAATGGATTACTAAGTTAAATCTAGCTCGAGCTAATCCCAAGCTCATACCAATTCGCGACTTAAGTTAAAGTTATTAACATGGAAATCAATTTCACCTAGGAGTCGCCACTAATCAGTTTTTGGTGGGCCGATTAGACACCCAAATGAAACACGGGAGGAATGCTTCACTTCTACGAACCAGAGATTCAATGGGTACGGAGACTTGATTACACTAGCGATCTACTAGTGCCCTTTCGGTACCTAAACTTGATTACTTGCAAATTAACGTACTAGGCAGCCTATCGAAAAAGCTAAAATTCCGTCTAACCATGCTAAAAATAGAAAATACCAACCAATAAATTAAAGGCGCGCAACCAAATAATCACAAGGAAAACAAGCAACCAGTGACCTAGCATCGTCTCTAAAAAAGAAAAGGCAATCAAAAGCCCTAAAGTAAAGCCCTCATGGCTTGTCCGATTTTTGGGAATTTTTTAGAGGGTTTTTTCTCATTTTTTCATTTTTTTGTTTTGAGTTTTTAACCTAAAATCTAGTGAAATTAAGCCCAAACTGATTTCTGAACATCTCCTAATTTTCTGATTTTTTTTTTTGAATTTTTCTGAATTTTTTAATATTTTTTAATTTTCTGAATTTTTTAATGTTTTTCAGACTTTTAATATTTTTTTGGGCTTTTAAAAATTTTCGAATTTTTTGGAATTTTTAATATTTTAATATTTTTTTGAATTTTTGAATTATTTAGTATTTTTTAATGTCTTAATATAATAATTCCGGACTGGTCCCCCGACCCGATCCGCCCGACACATGACCCGGGATCCCCATTCCCTGCTCCTTTCTATTTTTTATTCTTTTCTTTCGGTTTTCCTTTTTTCTTTTTCTTTCTTTTTCTTTTGTTTCTTTTTTCCTTTTTTATTATTCTTCTTTCTTCTTCATCCCCTCCCGCGTGACCTTCCCGCCCGTAAAGCTTCCCTGCTTCCTACTGTTCTTCACCGAGAACTCCTATTCTTCAACCGAGACCTCACCAAGAACGCTTTGGGCCTCCGACCGACGACGCGGGCCGCCAACGCCGACTACCTACACTGGGCTCACGCTCTCACCATCGACCCCCCCCATCCGCCGAACCTTCGGCTAACTCCGGCTGCCGAACGACACCGGCAACCAAGATTCATTCTCCGATCCCCAAACTTTCGGCCACAAGAAAACGTAAAACCCAAACAACCAAGCATACACGACATGGAAAAGAGCGAACGACGGTGGCGGCTTCGAGCCACGGGTGTAATCGGGCAAAGGAGAATGGAGCTCCGGCGAAGGTCACGTCCATGGCCGACTCGAACGATGCAAGATATGCCACAAAACCGAAAGAAACCACAGAGAAAACACGAAGTCAGACACCATTCGACCAATATGGGAACCAATCAAGCATAAAAATCGAGTTTCAAGCACCGATTCGCAAAAAATAACTCGGACCTCCATTTAGGCATTTCGTCGAACATGTGATGTGCGAGTTCATAAAAATGTTCTAGAGTGAGATTTGATGCGGTTTTCAATTCAAACGTGAAGTGAGAAGACCCATACAACTGTTTTTTGCCACAATAAGGTCTCAGTTTGCACAAAAACGACCCGAAAACGCAAGATCAAACTCGGGGTCATAAACTCAAAGAACTTCGTTGAAGCATTTTGGCAAACAGGTGTTAGGCAACTTGAAAAGGGAGCTAAATGCCTAATCTCGACACGATTCGTAGTCTTTTTTTTTTTGACACGTGATGTTTGGAAAAGGTTCATTGAGTGTCAAAAACGAGTTAGCTTCCTTCGATGGGGCCGGGCGACCACCGAATAGGCTCGGTGCGCCCGGCACCCCGGAGAGGCGAGGAAGGGGGACAAAAACGGGGAAGAAAAAGGATGCAAAACCCACCTGGTTCGGGGTTGACCGAAGAGAGGCGCGACAACTGGGGCCTCGGCGGTGGCTCAGGCGACGTTCCGGCGAGTGGGTGAGAGTCGGATCTCTCCGATTCCCCTCAACTCTCAGTCGGTCTCCGTTTTTTTCTTCTTCTTCTAACTCTCTCTGCGTTCTTGGCTCCCTCGATTCTCTCTCGGTTTTGCCTCCCCCTCCAGTCTATTCTCTCCGGAAGCTCTTCAAGTTCTCTTCTCTTTTCCCCTCTCGTTCTCTCCGCTTTGCTCTCTCGTTCTCTCCGCTTTTTTTCTCTCTCGTTCCAAGCCTCCTCCTTTTAGATTCCCGCCGGCCCTCTCTCTTTGGTGTCCCTCCAAAACGGTCCCCGATCAGTCAACGAAGCCAGCTCTTTTTCTTTCTATTTTCAGCTTAAAGCTGCCGTTGATCAGCCTGCCCTTCTGCATCGCTTCTGCTTCTTGCTGCGTTCTACCTTTTTTGTGAATGGATTGCGCTGTCAACAGAGTAAGAAGAAAAGCTCGGTCTTTTTTTAATTTTTTTTTTGGTCATTTTACCTTTGGCTTTTCCTTTCCTTTTCTTTTGGCTTCTCTTCTCGTAGCCCCCCTTCTGACGTGCACTCTCTGAGAGAAAGCAGATGGCCTTCCCCTCTTTTGTCTCTTCTCTCTTTTGTTTTTTTCTTTTTTACTTTCTTTTTTTTTTTAATTTATAATAATTTTTTTAAATAAATAAATAAAACAAAAGGAAAATATGTTTTCACTAAATTCTATTAATGCTAATGCACCTAACATCTATATGCCAAGAAATTTAATGAGAATATTTTTGGTTTAGGGGTTAAGAATTAAACCCTAATTTTTTGCGATAAAACCCTAAATGATTTGGACAAAATTTAGGTGTCAACAATGTCGGCCGGGTCCAACATTTCCCTCGTTCAAACTTTTGTCTCATCTTTCTCTTTAGTAATTGCTACGTATTTTTCCTGCAATCTCCCACCTTCTTCTTTCTCCTTTGTGCGTAATGGGCCGATTCCACTACAATGACCGACACGTGGCGCCACGTGTCGGCTGGGTCCTATCTTTCCCTCGTTTAAACTTTTTCCTTCTCTTTCTCTTCATTAATTGCCACATCTTCTTCCTTTGTGCGTAATGGGCCCACCCCACCACGTAATCGTGGGCCCGGTCCATTTAATGATGGACACGTGACGCCACATGTCATTTGGATCTCCCCTTTCTCTCGTTCAAATTTTTGACTCATTTTTCTGTTTATTAATTGTTGCATCATGGGGTAAGTACAGCGTAAGTGCCATAACTTTTTTTTGGCTCACTTGAGTGCCATAACTTTCAAAAAAAAGATCACTTAAGTGTCACTTACGAGCTGGTCGTGAGGGCCTAAAACTGCGGCTTTTCCGGCCGAACAATGACCTTCCCGGTGAGGCGAGCACCACCAGCTTGAAGAGGGGGTGTCGGTGAATCATTCCATGGCCTCCGTTCATCTTGAAATTTCCGTTTTAGCCTCCGTTGACGAAGGTAAAAATGTTTCGTAGTCACACAAATCGGTTTGATAAATTGTGTGACTACGAAGCATTTTTACCTTCGTCAACAGAGGCTAAAACGGAAATTTCGAGATGAACGGAAGCCATGGAATGATTCACCGACACCCCCTCTTCAAGCTAGTGGTGCTCGCCTCACCGGAAAGGTCACCGTTTGGCTAGAAAAGCCGCGGTTTCGAGCCCTCATGATCAACCCCTCTGACAAGCTGGTCGTGAGGGCCCGAAACCGTGGCTTTTTCGGTCGAACGGTGACATTCCCGGCAAGGTAAATAGCACCACCAGCTTGAAGAGGGGGTGTCGGTGAATCATTCCATGGCCTCCGTTCATCTCGAAATTTCCGTTTTAGCCTCCGTTGACGAAGGTAAAAATGTTTCGTAGTCACACAAATCGGTTCGATAAATTGTGTGACTACGAAGCATTTTTACCTTCGTCAACGGAGGCTAAAACGGAAATTTCGAGACGAACGGAGGCCATGAAATGATTCACAGACACCCCCTCTTCAAGCTGGTGGTGCTCGCCTCGCCGGGAAGGTCACCGTTCGGCCGGAAAAGTCGTGGTTTTCGGCCCTCACAACCAGCTCGTAAGTGGCACTTAAGTAATCTTTTTTTTGGAAGTTATGGCACTCAAGTGAGCCAAAAAAAACTTATAGCACTTAAGTGTCCTCCGTACAAAAGTTATGGCACTTGCGCTATACTTACCCCGTTGCATCTTCTTCCTGTGATCTCCCTCCTTTTTTCTCCTTTGTGCGTAATGGGCCCGCCCCACCATGTCATCATGGGGCCGGTCCATTCAATGGCCAACACATGACGCCACGTGTCAGTCGGTTCCCTCCTTTCTCTCGTTCAAACTTTTGCCTCCTTTTTCTTTTCATTAATTGTTGTATCTTCTTCATGTGATCTCTCTACTTCTTCTTTCTCCTTTGGGCATAATGGGCTTGCCCCACCACGTCACTGTGGGTAGGGGTGTCAAAATAACCCGGTCAAACATAACCCGACCCGACCCGACCCGAAAATTTTCGTTTTGGGTCGGGTTATGCCTCATCTTTTTTGGGTAACATTAAAAACAATTGGGGTTTTGTCTTGAATTTATCGGGCTCGGGTACCTGAGCCCAACCCAAATCGAAATATATGATTTGTTTTTGGTGCACTCTCAAGTCTCAAGCGTTGAAACCCTATCTTCTTCCTCCATTGCGACAACACAGAGAATTTTGCGGCCGCGCAATCCATCATTTTCTCCATTAACGCCTCTCGAGAAGGTCTCCTCTCTATCGCATTTTGCTTCCTTTTGGTACTCTCTCTCTAGAACTTTCTCTCTCCTCTTTTTCCCCCTATCCGTTGATGCTGATTGTTCCGCTGTTCTTGTGATGTGAGTTGATTGATGCGATCTGTGTGTTCGATATGGCCTAAGGTTCTACGTCGATCGGAATTTTCTGAGCGGAAATTGATGTTGGGTTTTGCAAGTCAAAGCTAGGAAAAATCCGAGGTAGAAGGAGGAACGTACCTAAAACTTGGGTTTTAGGACTTGCGAGCGAGGAGAGCTTTTTGAGTCCAGTAGAGGTCGACGATTTGCAAACCCCAGCTTCAGCTTCGATCCACCAGCATCTGTATCGACTGACTCGTAAGCTTCTCTCTCGGTGGCACTCATTGTTGAAATTCTTGATTGGCTCATTCCTCTGTGTCTAATTGGTGTTTTGTCCTTCGGTTCTTATCGTTTGATCGACCTGGTTGCAGTGAATACCGATTTGTTGCTTCTTGAATGAATCAATTTGTATTGTGTTAGATTTTAGAAATCGCGGGTCCATGGCGATAATCAGTGCTTAGCTGTTGAAGTTAATCAGTGTGATGCAAATGGGGTTTCCCTTTGACTGCTTTCTATTGTGCTATTCTCCTGTCTTGGTGTAGATATGTTATTGCCTTCATAACCATTATGAAATAGATGATATGCATGTTGTTCACCATGGTTCGACTAGTTTGCGGATGAACTCCATCGGAGTTCCCTGTGGCAAAAGGGTTTGGCTTACCGTGATGCATACTTTTGATCGAATGTATGTCTTTACGCGTTTGGTAGTTTTGGTTCTTGTTCTTTGTTTCGTCCACTTGAATGCTTGCTTATTTATCTATGGTAAACGCATGCTTAAAGATGATGGTGAACTGTTTTGAACCACTTGGACACTGTCGTTTGCACATTCCTTCGACTCATCAGCCTTGATAGAGCCTTGAAAATGATCAGTGGACCGAAAGCTCTTTAGTGATGTAAAATGGTAATACGACGAAATCAGGTTCCTGAGGTAATTCATTATTTTGAAGATGTTCATGCTTGCTCTTGAGATAGACTTTACTTTACTATGTCAACTTTCTATGGGAATGATGGTTTTTGTTGATTCTGGAATGTTAATTATTTTTGCTGATTGCTAGATGTCTTTGTCGACGGATTCTAGCCTCCCAAATAGAAGGAAGAGATCCATTATGTGGGATCACTTTAAAAGGATTTCATGTGCAGACAAGAATCAAGAAAAGGCTGAATGTTTATATTACGGGGTCCACATTGGTTGTTCTAGTACTTAAGGGACTAGTTCAATGCATCATCATTTAGATAGATGTAAGGAAGATCTATATGCAAACATCGAGAAAAGGCAAAAAATGCCTCGGATCAACCTATTGGGGTTGGTACTTCACCATGGAAATTTGACCAGGATGCTAGTAGAAAAGAACTAGCGACCATGTTCATTCTTGATGAATTGCCCTTTAAGTTTGTAGAAAATGAGGGTTTTCAGCGATTTATGTATAGAATCTAGCCAAAGTTCTCAATCCCTACGCGTAACACGTTGAGGAGTGATTGTTATGCATTATACGTGGAGGAAAGAAGAAAATTGATGAAATATTTTGCCGACACACGTCCTAGAGTTTGTTTGACGACCGACAAATGGACCTCTTGTCAAAATTTGACTTATATGTCTCTCACTGCTTATTTTGTTGATGCTGATTGGAAGTTGCATAAGAAAATCCTAATTTTTTGTTAAATCCCAAGTCATTATGTCGAGATAATAGGAAAGTCAGTTGAGAAATGTTTGACTGGTTGGGGGATTCAAAGTATTTTTTCCATCACCGTGGATAATACAAGTTCAAAAGATTTAGGAATTCAATACTTGAAAAGAAGACTTAATTCTTGGAACACTTTGGTATTGAAAGGTGAGTTACTCCACATGAGGTGTTTTGTTCATATATTGAGTTTGATTATGAGAGAGGGATTAAAAGACATAAATGATTCAATTGTTAGAATATGTTCGGCTATACGTTATGTGAGGTCTTCTCCTGAGAGGTTGAGGCGGTTTAAAGATTGTGTTGAACTAGAGAATATTGAGTCCAAGAGTCTTGTATGTTTGGATGTAGAGACTCGTTGGAACTCGACATATATGATATTGGAGGCAGCTTAGAAGTTTCAAAAAGCTTTCTTCTTATTGGAAATTCAAGATAGCAAATTTATTGAAGAACTGTCCAAAGCGAGAGGGTTGCCTACTAGTGATGATTGGGACTGTGCCCTTCACCTTCTTCCTTTCCTGAAGTTGTTCTTTGATACGACTTTAAAAGTGTCGGGTTCTTATTATGTCACTAGTAATGATTTGGCAAAGGATATCTATGGGCTTTTTGGGATGATTAATGAATATTGTGAGAATGAGGATAAAGGTTTGCAGGAAATGGTTAAAAGAATGAAGACCAAATTCAATAAGTATTATGGCAATGTGAACAACATCAATCTTAATTTGTTCATTGCTTGCATACTTGACCCTCGACATAAGTGGGAATATGTGAAATGGTTGATTAATGATGTTTATGAGAGCAAGCAAGCATAAATTTTATTTGATAAAGTAACATCATCACTAACATTATTGTAGGAGCAATACCGCACTGGTAAATGCCCCCAAGGCAACTTGAGATTAAAGGGTACAAGGACAGTAAATGTGTCAAAGTCTCCCGTGGTTGGTGCGGACTTTATGACTGCAAAGTATCTTAGCCAAACGGGACAACAAATTTTGGAAGAAAAATCAAAATTGGATAAATATTTGGAGGAATGATGGAAACGTTATAGCCTCGACTTTGATATCTTAACTTAGTGGAAAGTTAATTCTTCAAGATATCCTATCCTCTCTTCGATCGCTCGAGATATTTTAGCCGCGCCCGTCTCGACTGTAGCATCAGAGGCCGCATTCAGCACAAGAGGTCATGTACTCGATGTCTTTCGTAGCTCCTTGACCCCAAGCATGGTGGAGGGTCTTTCATATGCTCAAGATGGGCTACGATCCTCGCCATTTTCACTTTCAATGGAGGATGACTTAGAAGAATAAGAAAATTTTGAGTCAGGTCAGAAAACATAATTGTGGAATATTTATTCTTTTCTATATTACAATGGATACTTAAGTTCTCATTTTGATTGTGAATTTAATGGAGAGTGTTCAACTACAATTATGGAGCCGAACCCGATATCGGTTTCTCTTGATGATTGACAAAGTTGAAAATTGGTACTTGCTAAACTAATTTTTTTTATTGCAAATTTACTTTTTCATATTCAGATTACGCATTTAGTAATTGCTGTCTTCTTCATTTCTTACTTGTAGGTTGACCTTACGGAAGAATGGTTTCCTTTCTTTCCAAATCTCTGATGTAGGGTTATTATCACCTGCTTTACTTTTTTTTTATCATTGCCCTAGTTTGTGAATTGGTCCTACTATGCATGTAGACAAGGTTGTATAACATTGGAGCTACTTTGGCGGAGTTGCCTTGGCGGAGTTGCTATGGTTTGGTTTGCTTTGGAGTAGATATGATCCACTTTTGTCTTGTTGAGAGGATGAGATGGGGTCACTGAACTGAATTCGAAGGTCAATAGGTTCCTATCCTGGGGTTGGGGGTTGAAGGTCAATAGGTTCCTATCATGGGTTTGGATTTAATCGTCTATCCGATTTTGTCGATATGTGTTTGGAGTTTATATACGCTTGTGTACTCTGTTTTTATCAACGTAAATCTTTGTCGTAACTCGCAAGTAGCCCTGTTTGCTTTTTTCCCACATCATCTTTCGGTGTCATTCTTATCGAGGGGTGGTTGGTTGTGTTGTCCGAAAGTTTTGGAGCTTTTGGTTGGGGCAATTAGGAATTCTGCCATTTGTGATTGATCATTCCTAGGTTGCGATCCGGCCCAAGCAGTCGTGTACTGCAACTACAATGGTGTGATGGTGTATAGTCATTGGATTTTTCTCGCTCAGCCTTTGGTTTAGCTGTTTGATGTTTGTCACATGCTATGCCGCTGATATGTAGATACGAGATATTACATGTGGGGTTTAGGAGTCAGATGCCCCTCTGTTCGACTTTTTCCCTTTTTGCTATATTGCTTGACAGTATCTCTTTGGGCTTCTTAACTCTTGTTACCCATAAAAGAAAAAGAACGGAACGTGTTTGTTGTTCTGCATTCTTGTGTTTGACAATTCAGAGGCCAGTTATTAATCCCATGGTCGGGATGAGTCTAAGACTTGTTTATAAATTCACAAACTATTTGTGAAACTATCAGAAAAGTCAAAATGCATGTCTGCATGTCATATGGATCCATGCTACTTAACAGGGAACATGACTGTTTATATAGAAAACCCATGAGGTACGTCGCATAATTAATCTTCGAGGTTTTTGGAGATGTGGGACTCCTAAACGATTGTGCGTGTAACTTAACCTTAATTTATAATAAAAATCTAAAACACGAACCCGACCCGAACCGACCCCACCCGATCGTGCGGCTATATCATGTTCAGGTCTTGTTTCGGGTCGGGTCAAGCACACATATTCATTGTTTCGGGTCGGGTATTATGAAAACCTGACCCGAGCTGACCCATTGACACCCCTAACCGTGGGCCCGGTTCATTCAATGACCGACATGTGGTGCCACATGTCGGCCAAGTCCAACCTTTCCCTTGTTCAAATTTTTGTCTCCTCTTTTTCTTTATTAACTGCTGCATCTCCTTCTTGTGATTTCCCTCCTTCTTTCTCCTTTGTGCACAATGGGCAGGTCCCACCACGTCACCATGGGGCCGACTCATTCAATGATCGCCACGTGGTGCCACATGTCGGTCGGGTCTCAATGGTGCTCAGACAACGACCTTCACGTATCCTATTACAACAAAATCGTATATCAATATCTTCTTTCGAACAATGACTTGTCTAATAGGATGCTCTCTAACAAAACTCAAATTAAGGATCAACAAAACTCTTACAAACCTTGTGCATTTTTTGACCATTCGCGAAGCCATCGTCCATGTCACAAGCATCCCGTTCCCAATTTGGCCTGCTGAAAGAAAATTTTCGGAGCGAACTCGTAAAATAGGCGATTGGTCGAAAAAAGGAAAAACGCCATCGGTGCATATAACACAAGAAATCAACATACAAAATTCTCATAAATCAGAAGCGCTAGCGGCAACTGATCGCCAAAAGGGGAATAACCCTAACTTGAGTTTGTCCGATGCAGAGGTCGAATCGGAGCCGCGAAGGCAACCGCATAGGCGAAGGCGGAGGTGGCGACAGCTGCGTGGTCGGGAGTGAAGAGAAAGACGCCTTTGCAGTAATAGGAGCGAAGCTCGCGAAAGTTCAACTTGAGCTCGTTGGACGGAAAATCGGAGCCACCGATGCCCCTCCGACAAGCGACGGAGGAGGCAAGGTTCATCGGATGAGATAGAGAAGAGTGGAGAGTTGTCTTGGTCGGGAAGAGGGAAGGCCCGGAGGAACGGAGAGAGCGGAGCGGAGTCATGGAGGACAGAGAGAGAGCGGAGCCAGCATCGTTCTCGGCACTGAGAGAGCAGAGAGAGCGGAGTATCGGAGAGTAATGAAGCAACGGGAAGAGAATTTTAAAGTTTATGACAGGCGGGCCCACCTTTGACACGTGTCGCATATCGCGTATCGTAAGTACATAACGGCCATCTAAAGGTCGTTTGGTAACATTTATGTTTCCGAAAATAATTTCGTTTGAGAAAAAAAATTCTATTTCTATTTTTTCGACGAGTTTTTTTAGTATAAGAACGTGGTCATTGTATAAAATTTCTATTTTTGGAAGACTAAAATATTACCTTAAAACCAACCGTTGGCTACACATGACCCGCCGCAGCATAATGGGCAAGCCCAACCACGTCACCATGGGGCTGGCCCATTCAATGGCCGACACATGGCGCCACATGTCGGCCGGGTCCAACATTTCCCTCGTTCAAACTTTTGTTTCATCTTTCTCTTTAGTAATTGCTACGTATTTTTCCTACGATCTCCCACCTTCTTCTTTCTCCATTGTGCGTAATGGCCGATCCCATTACAATGGCCGACACCTACGCATCGCCGACACCGACACGCGACACGACAGGTCATTTTTCAAAAAATAGAGAATTCCGACACGTTGGGACACGTTGTCAGAGATTGAGATTCTTCCGCACATCGTAAAACTTTGATTGTGCGAAGACATACTCGTGACAAACCCAATATCGATTCATTCTAAAGGTTATCTTTTCTTTTGCATTTGTATCTCATAATCTAAATTCGGATAATTGAGACCAAACTCATTTTATCACAATTGAAATTCAAAAGAAATGTACTTCCCTCCTAGCCAAGCAAATAATTAAAAAGGCATTATTTATTACCTGTGATATGAAACCACAAAGGCATTACGCAACTCAATTGCCTTCATTCTTTATTAAAAAAAAAGGAAAATTTCCAAACTTTAGTGCGATGGATAGGTCTTCTGACAACCTTGAGAGCAAGAATCCTCACAAGCTCCAACCTTCTTCACGTCCACTCCAACTTTCTCGGGGCCTATATGAGTTCATATATGAAACAAGAAATTTAAAATGTCACTCCCATCAAAATTGAAATTGAATTTTTTTTAGCTAGAGAATATATTAGTCCAAGGAAATAAAATGATTTGATACAGAATCATCCTCTCATAATTAAAATATAATAATGAGACACCGATAGAGAAGCAAGTTTATACAATGACTTTCTTGGTTTTATGAATCTCATAAGAAGTTATGTTATATCGTCAATCTCGATACAAAGATTATTACCTGGATGGTAGTCAAGGCAAGTAGACAAGAAACAACCAACATTGCAGTGCTCCGATGCCAGGGACGTCAAAGACTCACCAGAGCATCTCTTGAGGCATTTGGGAATGCATACAAATGGCAAGGGATCGCCACTACACAACAATGCACAGGTCGTATTGCATGACGCGAATGCCACGTCGACGTTGATGGATGACCACAGTATCAGAGCCGCCACAAGCATTGTCGACCCCATTCTCTTGGATTCTGTTACCTCCATGGCTATTCCCACTTAAACTATTTGTAACCTCTCTCTCTCTCTCTCTCTCTCTCTCTCTCTCTCTCTCTCTCTCTCTCTCTCTCTCTCTCTCTCTCTCAATGAGTTTTGATAGCTTTGTGAGCTAGAGCAGTGATGTGTTGAGATGAACAAGTGTGGCACATTTATATAAGGGTATGAAGAGGTGAAATGCTACTATTTTCATTTAATGAGAATATGCTTGATATACCAATGATATCGATTTCTTACCAAATTTCATGGTCCAATAAAAAGGTGATGATAAGTTGCTATCTATTGCAAGAATTTAGTCTTATGTGCGGGTATTTGTCAAATTTGATCTCATCAATAAGTTTCCTTCTAAATGACCCTAATTTTCTCAAATAAATTCAATTAATCCTTGACAAATTTACCAGATTCTAGTCTATAACAGAGCTCTTTGAGTAAGTCCCTTAAGCAAGTAGAGAAAGGCTTTTTTTTTTTTGAATCCTTGACACATCATGTTATCCTTTGAACACTATACATATGCATCGAGGACTAAAATGAATTGATTTAACAAAACTAGGACTTTGTCGATAGAGGCCCAAAAAATAATGTTGCATTTGTTCCCTAATTTGAGATGGCGCACGTCATTTTTTTTTTTGTATTCACATTGTGAAAGTCTTACATTAAGTAAATTTTCCTTATTTAATACATAGTGATGAGCCAAACGAGGTAGCATTCAACGTGATTTGTCTCTTCAACTATGGTAATAAGCCACATAGGTAAGGGGATGTAGCCCAAAGTCGACTACTTGAACAATAGGATCGGGAGAGTAACTTGCACACACGAAAACTCCGTCACAAAATCGAGCAGAAATTTCAGTTCTGCGCTAGTTCAGGAAAATGGGCATAACTTTGTCGATACAGATCGGATTGACCTGATTCCAAAGCCAAAATAATTAAGACTCTTTGATCTATAACTTCTATATTTTGAGTTTTCTCATATAAGCACTGTAGAGCTGTCGATTTCAGAAGGAGGTGGGCGGTTGTGACTAGTCAAGATGCGGAAAAAGATGGGAACTTCAATGGTTGCTCTTCTAGGCCTCCAAGGAAGTTGAAATGTCATCAATTATTTTAGATTGATGGCTGCAACTCTTCAAGGATGCAGACTTCAAAAGCTCCGACTCTTCAAGGACGGAACGAAATCTCTTCTAGGTTTTTAAGGGGTTTCAACTCTTCGAGGTTCAAGAGAATTGCACTAAGCAAATTTCATTAATCAAATTCAGTCTATCTTCGTATATAAACTTGATGGCTTTTTATAGTACAAGAAAAGTAAAAAAACTAAAAGCAAATCTAGAAACTAGAAGCTATTATTAAATGCACAATATTTCCAATGCTTGTGACCATCTCAAGGAGTTTTGATGCAAGCTTCGATGCATGGGAAATGACAAAGTCTTTATGACAAAGTCAAAGATGAGGCTTTTCACTTATCGATGAAACTCTTGATGTTTGTCGATCTTGAATACGAGCCGATCTTTTTAGCTAAACGAGCTGGTCTCGAATACGGGCTGCATCATATGGGCAAGAGCCAGTAGCAATTGGGACACAAATGATCAATGACTGTCATGGAAACTTCTTCTTTCGATTTGTCTTGCATGGAGATGAGGTTGGAATTAATGCTAAGTGATAGTCTCAATATATAGTTCATCATAGTTCATCAACGCATACGGTAACTGATGCTTCTATTGCTATTTAAATGACAAAGAAGCATGCTCATGCTCTGGGACGGTTCCATTTGGTCCCTAGCCTGTTCTCAGGAGTGCACCTCTGCTCCTCTTCCCGAACATTTATAGTAGAACTAGGGCAAGCTCCCTAGCTTGCCTTTTTAAGGACGGTACTCGTGGCCATCCCCAGTGGAGCATGGGGTGATTAGCTGGCTGCGTCCCAAGGGTTTTGGAAAATAGCTTAGTTAAATAAAGGGATAAGTGTATTGAAACTCTTAAAACTTATCATAAAAGTGCAATTAAATCCTAAAACTTTAAAAAAGTACAATCAAAACATAAAACTTGACACAAATTTTAGGTTGTGATTACACTTTTTAAAAGTTTTAGGACTCGATTTCATTTTTTTTAAGTTTTATGACTTAAATACACTTTCATGACAAGTTTTAGGACTTGATTGCACTTTTTGAAAGTTTTAGCAATTACACTTTTGTAACAAGTTTTATGACTTCTAGTGCACTTATCCCTTTATTTAACTCAGCTATTTTCCAAAACCCTAGGGTGGTGAATAAGACTTGGAAAACATGTGAACATGAACCTACACGTGCTTCAACTTTATTGTAGTCTGCTGCAACCTTCATGGTATCAATATGCATTAACAGAGAAAAAAAAAGGCTTATGTTATTTGACGACGTGGCCTTCGCTAGTCCCGAGTGAGGGTCACGGCCGTCACTCAGATCTAGAAAGGGCCACGAAGCCCTCGCCGACCCTCGCCTGTGATCGGGGAGGGTCACCCGATGACCCTTGTTGGACTTCGAAAAAGAAAAAGAAAAAGAAAAAGAAAAAGAAAAAAAGAAAAAAAAATTCAAAATAATATTAAAATATGATTAAAAATTGTCCAAGTTAGCACCGGTTGTGTCACGTAGGACAATTGTCCATGTTAGCAATTGACAGCTAAAATTGGCTAGACGGACTCAATTGGTAAAAAGTGAAAATTTTTATGACTCAATTGGCAAATTAAATTAAAATATTTATGATTGAAATGACAAAAGTGCAATAGGTTTAGAATTTTTTGAGCAATTTTCTCTAGAAGAGTGATATGACCAGTGAATAGTGTGTATGTGTGTTTGACCTAAATAAAAGTCTAAAAGAGTTTGGTTAGAGATTTCGGTGAAGACTATTCATTTCTTTCTTCCTCGAATTAAATAAGTACATAAATAAGTAGATTTATTTACTTATTTGAAATTTGGGGACTAAAAGTCGTCCTACTCTACCGGTGAACGCCTTCAAGCATGGATATCTCCACAATGTTCTCTACGATTATCCAAATTACTAAATACTTAGAGATTTCTAGTTTTCTTTTTGTCTGTTCTACTCTAACTCTCAACTCACTTTCAGGCTTTTGCCCTGTCTCTTTGCAAAGCGTGAGAATCAAAACCCACTTCTGAAACTAAACGTCCCTACTCCTAGCCCTCCCTGAGAAGGTGAGGAATTGAACTCCCCATCTCCCCCTTCCCAAGTAGGAAGGGTGGCTACTAGAGCGGCTACTAGGGCAAACTCCAGTGGTTAGAGATTTCTAGTTGACTTGAACTTGTTTTTGTCTTCTCCACCGTATTTGAAAATTAGTGTGGAATTATTTGAGATTAGCTCACTAATTAAGGTCAAATTATTTGAGATTAGCTCGCTTGATTTGCTCTTAATTTTGTGGATGAGTGTACTATTGAACGAGTGTTTAAATTGTATGATACGTTTTCGATTTTAGTAAGCTTTGATTGAGTGTAAGATCACCAGCTGAAGTTAGGGATCCGTGGTGCCTCCCTAAATATATGGTTTTCTTGCATTTCTGAAAATTTAGACAAAATATTATACATCACCGTCCCCAAACCCAAGTTTCATCGACCACATGCCATTGCTTGGAATTGTTTGATTATGATAGCTGAGGAGACCTTAATAGTCAAACATATCTTATTGGGTTTAATATCAACACTTATTAAATTACAATGAGTTGAACATTGGTGCAGTTAGATCCGACGTCAGAGAATTTTCAGATTAAGAATTGGAGGTCACTTGTTTAAATCCCACCTACCGTTTGTAAATTGGTTAGGACCAGGGCTGCTGCACTAGCCAAAAGTATGAATTGGACTTAACCGGCTCATGGAGCTTGCAAAGTGTTCAATGGGCATTCCGGTAATTAATCTCCACACTCGTTCCCCTGAATTATAAAAGAAAGCCACAGTGAGCTCGATTTGTGCTGAAATGGCAAGGACGAACCCCAGAATCAAGACCCTGAGGCATGATGCATTCAATTCCCAACTTCAACATCAATGTCTCATATCCCAAATTTTTCTAAACCCGAGCTCTCAATTTGAGCTTGAGCATTGCGTTTGAATCCGAGTTCGACTCTACTTTTTGAAGAACATGTTGCTAGAACCCGTACTAAACTTTTAGATAGAGTCTCAGCTGTATATGCATAAGCTTAAATAGTTCAGAGAAGGCCCCTCGTTATTAATGCCCATCCGATTCCGTTAGGGGACTTTGAAAGTTGCCATGTTTTGCTGAAAGACATAAATGATTCAATTGTTAGAATGTGTTCGGCTGTACGTTATGTGAGGTCTTCTCCTGAGAGGTTGAGGCGGTTTAAGGATTATGTTGAACTAGAGAATACTGAGTCCAAGAGTTTTGTATGTTTGGATGTAGAGACTCGTTGGAACTCGACATATATGATATTGGAGGCAGCTTAGAAGTTTCAAAAAGCTTTTTTCTTATTGAAAATTCAAGATAGCAAATTTGTTGAAGAACTGTCCAAGGCGAAAGGGTTGCCTACTAGTGATGATTGGGACTGTGCCCTTCACCTTCTTTCTTTCCTGAAGTTGTTCTTTGATACGACTTTAAAAGTTTCGGGTTCTTATTATGTCACTAGTAATGATTTGGCAAAGGATGTCTATGGGCTTTTTGGGATGATTAACGAATATTGTGAGAATGAGGATAAAGGTTTGCAGGAAATGGCTAAAAGAACGAAGACCAAATTCAATAAGTATTATGGCAATGTGAACAACATCAATCTTAATTTGTTCATTGCTTGCATACTTGACTCTCGACATAAGTGGGAATATATGAAATGGTTGATTAATGATGTTTATGAGAGCAAGTAAGCATAAATTTTCCATGATAAAGTAACATCATCACTAACATTATTGTAGGAGCAATACCGCACTGGTAAATGCCCCCAAGGCAACTTGAGATTAAAGGGTATAAGGATAGTAAATGTGTCAAAGTCTCCCGTGGTTGGTGCGGACTTTATGACTGCAAAATATTTGGCCAAACGGGACAACAAATTTTGGAAGAAAAATCAAAATTGGATAAATATTTGGAGGAAGAATGGAAACGTTGTAGCCTCGACTTTGATATCTTAACTTAGTGGAAAGTTAATTCTTCAAGATATCCTATCCTCTCTTCGATCGCTCGAGATATTTTAGCCGCGCCCGTCTCGACTGTAGCATCAGAGGCCGCATTCAGCACAAGAGGTCATGTACTCGATGTCTTTCGTAGCTCCTTGACCCCAAGCATGGTGGAGGGTCTTTCATATGCTCAAGATGGGCTACGATCCTCGCCATTTTCACTTTCAATGGAGGATGACTTAGAAGAATAAGAAAATTTTGAGTCAGGTCAGAAAACATAATTGTGGAATATTTATTCTTTTCTATATTACTATGGATACTTAAGTTCTCATTTTGATTGTGAATTTAATGGAGAGTGTTCAACTACAATTATGGAGCCGAACCCGATATCGGTTTCTCTTGATGATTGACGAAATTGGAAATTGGTACTTGCTAAACTAATTTTTTTTATTGCAAATTTATTTTTTCATATTCAGATTACGCATTTAGTAATTGCTATCTTCTTCAATTCTTACTTGTAGGTTGACCTTACTAAAGAATGGTTTCCTTTCTTTCCAAATCTCTGATGTAGGGTTATTATCACCTGCTTTACTTTTTTTTATCATTGCCCTAGTTTGTGAATTGGTCCTACTATGCATGTAGACAAGGTTGTATAACATTGGAGCTACTTTGGTGGAGTTGCCTTGGTGGAGTTGCTTTGGTTTGGTTTGCTTTGGAGTAGATATGATCCACTTTTGTCTTGTTGAGAGGATGAGATGGGGTCACCGAACTGAATTCGAAGGTCAATAGGTTCCTATCCTGGGGTTGGGGGTTGAAGGTCAATAGGTTCCTATCATGAGTTTGATTTAATCGTCTATCCAATTTTATTGATATGTGTTTGGAGTTTATATACGCTTGTGTACTCTGTTTTTATCAACGTAAATCTTTGTCGTAACTCGCAAGTAGCCCTGTTTGCTTTTTTCCCACGCCATCTTTCGGTGTCATTCTTATCGAGGGGTGGTTGGTTGTATTGTCCGAAAGTTTTGGAGCTTTTGGTCGGGGCAATTAGGAATTCTTCCATTACACTTTTGTGATTGATCATTCCTAGGTTGTGATCCGGCCCAAGCGGTCGTGTACTGCAACTACAATGGTGTGATGGTGTATAGTCATTGGATTTTTCTCGTTCAGCCTTTGGTTTAGTTGTTTGATGTTTGTCACATGCTCTGCCGCTGATATGTAGATACGAGATATTACATGTGGGGTTTAGGAGTCAGATGCCCCTCTGTTCGGCTTTTTCCCTTTTTGCTATATTGCTTGACAGTATCTCTT
Organism: Syzygium oleosum; assembly: GCF_021117445.2. Classification (NCBI taxonomy): domain Eukaryota; kingdom Viridiplantae; phylum Streptophyta; class Magnoliopsida; order Myrtales; family Myrtaceae; genus Syzygium; species Syzygium oleosum. The sequence goes on from NW_026607485.1 coordinate 12,277,949, forward strand.
TGGGCTTCTTAACTCTTGTTACCCATAGAAGAAAAAGAAAGGAACGTGTATGTTGTTTTGCATTCTTGTGTTTGACAATTCAGAGGCCAGCTATTAATCCCATGGTTGGGATGAGTCTAAGACTTGTTTGTAAATTCACAAACTATTTGTGAAACTATCAGAAAAGTCAAAATGCATGTCTGCATGTCATATGGATCCATGCTACTTAACAGGGAACATTACTGTTTATATAGAAAACCCTTGAGGTACGCCGCATAATTAATCTTCGAGGTTTTTGGAGATGTGGGACTCCTAAACAATTGTGGGTGTAACTTAACCTTAATTTATAATAAAAATCTAAAACACGAACCCGACCCGAACCGACCCCATCCGATCGTGCGGCTATATCATGTTCAGGTCTTGTTTCGGGTCGGGTCAAGCACACATATTCATTATTTCGGGTCGGGTATTATGAAAACCTGACCCGAGCTGACCCATTGACACCCCTAACCGTGGGCCCGGTTCATTCAATGGCCGACATGTGGTGCCACATGTCGGTCAGGTCCAACCTTTCCCTCATTCAAATTTTTGTCTCCTCTTTTTCTTTATTAACTACTGCATCTCCTTCTTGTGATTTCCCTCCTTCTTTCTCCTTTGTGCATAATGGACAGGTCCCACCACGTCACCGTGGGGCCGACTCATTCAATGATCACCATGTGGTGCCACATGTCGGTCGGGTCTCAATGGTGCTCAAACAACGACCTTCACGTATCCTATTACAACAAAATCGTATATCAATATCTTCTTTCGAACAATAACTTGTCTAATAGGATGCTCTCCAACAAAACTCAAATTAAGGATCAACAAAACTCTTACAAACCTTGCGCATTTTTGGACCATTCGCGAAGCCATCGTCCACGTCAAACGCATCCTGTTCCCAATTTGGCCTGCTGAAAGAAAATTTTCGGAGCGAACTCGTAAAATAGGCGATTGGTCGAAAAAAGGAAAAACGCCATCGGTGCGTATAACACAAGAAATCAACAGACAAAATTCTCATAAATCAGAAGCGCTAGTGGCAACTGATCGCCAGAAGGGGAAAAGCCCTAACTTGAGCTTGTCCGATGCAGAGGTCGAATTGGAGCCGCAAAGGCGACCGCGTAGGCGAAGGCAGAGGTGGCGATGGCTGCGTGGTCGGGTGTGAAGAGAAAGACCCCTTCGTAGTAATGGGAGCGAAGCTCACGAAAGTTCAACTTGAGCTCATTGGACGGCGAATCGGAGCCACCGATGCCCCTCCGGCAAGCGACGGAGGAGGCAAGGTTCATCGGATGAGATAGAGCAGAGTGGAGAGCTGTCTTGGTCGGGAAGAGGGAAGGCCCGGAGGAACGGAGAGAGCGGAGCGGAGTCGTGGAGGACAGAGAGAGAGCAGAGCCAGCATCGTTCTCGGCACTGAGAGAGCAGAGAGAGTGGAGTATCGGAGAGTAATGAAGCAACGGGAAGAGAATTTTAAAGTTTATGACAGGCGGGCCCACCTTTGACACGTGTCGCATATCGCGTATCGTAAGTACATAACGGCCATCTAAGAGTCATTTGGTAACATTTATGTTTCTGAAAATAATTTCGTTCGAGAAAAAAAATTCTATTTCTATTTTTTCGACGAGTTTTTTAGCATAAGAACGTGGTAATTGTATAAAATTTCTATTTTTGGAAGACTAAAATATTACCTTAAAACCAACCGTTGGCTACACATGACCCGCCGTAGCAGAATGGGCAAGCCCCACCACATCACCATGGGGCCGGCCCATTCAATGGCCGACACATGGCGCCACATGTCGGCCGGGTTCAACATTTCCCTCGTTCAAACTTTTGCTTCATCTTTCTCTTTAGTAATTGCTACGTATTTTTCCTATGGTCTCCTACCTTCTTCTTTCTCCATTGTGCGTAATGGGCCGATCCCATTACAATGGCCGACACCTATGCAGCGCCGATACCGACACGCGACACGACAGGTCATTTTTCAAAAAATAGAGAATTCCGACACGTTGGGACACATTGTGTATTAAATGTATAATTTTATATATACATGATAAATTATCATTTTTATGATTATTTCAATCAAATTAATTTGATTCAAATCCACAAATAAATAAATAATAATAAAGAGCCTAGAATGAATTTACACTAAAAATATTAATCCACCATCTATTAACATCATCCATTCCATTCCAATAATCATCCCCATCGCACCAAAAAGACCAAGCATATCAAACTTACAGGCCGTCATAGAAATAACATAATTGGAATGATAATTATTTTTATTGCAAATAATGAGATGAACGCGGCAGAGAAAGGCAGAGAGGACGAGCCCTTGCCCTAACCCCTATGCAAACGTACAAAAGGTACAACCCCTACATCTCAGAAAACATAATTCACAGAGACCCCCAAAAATCATATACCCAATCAAAACCAAAGAAACAACACCAGAGTACTAAAAAGGGGCGAGGGCATGACGGTGTACGAGGGCTGCGGTGCGGGCAGCAGGGGGATCGTGGAGGGGCCGCTGGTCCCCGGCGGAGCAATCTGGCCATTGCTGGCGCTATTCCACATGGCTCAAGAACCTTAGAAAAACCTCCCCCGGCAGGTTGAGCGCACGGCTCTCGGTACACGGAGCTGCGACGCGAGTTGAGCGCAGAGGGACAAGATCGAGAGGGAAGAATGGCGGTTCGAGATAGATCGAGGCTACTGCCGAGAGTATGTGTGGCTGCGTCGGATGGCAAGGCTGTCGTAAGATGAAAAGAGGCGTGGACTAAGTAATTTTGGGCTAAGTACGTGGGGCCAATTCATTCAATGGCTGACACGAGGCGCCACGTGTTGGCCAGGTCCAACCTTTCTCTCGTTCAAATTTTTGTTTCCTCTTTCTTTTTATTAATTGTTGTGTCTCCTTCTTGTGATTTCCCTCTTTCCTCCTTTGTGCATAATGGGCGGGCCCCACCACATCACCGGCTCATTCAATGGTCGTCACGTTGTGCCACATGTCGTTCGGGTCCTAACGGTGCTTCGACAACAAACGGATTTCTTTTCTTTTTTTATTTCAAAGAACAAAATAACATAAAAATAAAAATAAAATAGGATGGCTACCAATCAGATCCTTAGTCACCATATCGGCATTTCCTTCCGAAGCATCTCACGGAAGTACTGACACTCTTACCAAATGCACAAATGGAAGTCCAGAAACGACGATTGTGCGGATCGGAAAAGTTTGGGGATCCCCACTTTCGTGAGCTGGTACGCTTTCCCTTCTGCAAATTCAACTTCCAAGTATGAACATACTGTAATAAACAATGGAGCAAGCTTGCAGGCTTTAATTTGCTTTCCCATCATCTCGACTCCCTAGAAAGAGAGACAATTTAGCGCAACCACAACAAATTATGTAAACCTTAACATCTATGATGAGCAAACACTCGAATGAAACACTTGGAGAGTTTGGGATCGATTGCTCCGAACTAAGTAATTTTGCTAGGTGAGAGAGACTTCGATTAATCATATCTCGGCGTGAGTCCAAGGCCATGATGGTGCTCCGGTTCGTGGGGTTCGCGTAATCGGTCGAACCGGTCATGATGTGTCCGGTCGGGACACAAGTTCAAGCGGACATGACATGTTCCCAGCCCATTGTGAGCCCCTTGTTTCGCAGTACGCCGCTGTTGATGCGACAAAACCTAATTCGAAACTCAAAATTAGCAACACTTGAATAAGGAGCCGTAAAGATACATGTTCATCTGGAATGCGTTAGCCATAAAGACGGTTGGATCCGAGCTCCCGGTTCGGTCCCTGGAGCATCTGGACGAGCACGAGCTGGGTGGATATGGCAGCGGCTCGCTGGGGCTTCGGTGCATGCTCGCCGTTCCGGCTTCCTTGCGAGGCTAACTCAGTCGGAACACAGCCGGCGGCTCTCGGTCCCTGTAACCAGCGCTCGGCGGGTGCCCCTGCAAATGTTAGTGTCACGTTAAGCACAAATTTGTCATCTTCTACAATGACTCGGCCAAGAAATTTAACCAAGGGGTGATTATTAAATCATCGAAGAGTATGAAGACATAAATAATTAATTGACTAGTGAATTTTACCGGGAGGATAGTTCTGAACTCAGAGATGAGGTAGTCGGAGAAGACTTGGAGGGAGAACCGGCACAAATCGAGGAATGGTCCCAAATTTTTTTATACTTTCTCAGTGTATTTTTTTTATTTTGTATAGTTGGAGTTTCCCAAATTTTATAAAACTTATTTGTTTGCCATCCCTTTCACCTCATGCTATGTACTCGTTTCTTAGTGTATTTTTTTTATTTTATATACTTGGAGTTATCCCGGATTTTATAAAATTTACCTCTTTGTCATCCCTTTCACCTCATGCTATGTACTCGTTTCCTAGAGTGTGTTATATATATATATATTTGAAGCTATCCCGGATTTTATAAAATTTACTTCTTTACCATCCCTATCACTTCGTGCTATGTACTCATTACCATCCATTGCTTGATGGTGATAGATACCACCAAAAAATATTAGAAGATACTATCATGATTCAATTCTTTTATAGATTTACTTTTTTTAATTGGTCTTAATATATAAGGAGGCTTATATGACTTGTTTAATTGAGGGAGAGACAAGGGATTGGAGTCGACGGGCGGCCGCGCATCCACGGCGCGCTTCGGTTTGGAAGGCGAGGCCACGTCCAAACCCGACGTCGCCTTGATCCTTCCAGTTGCTCGACAGAAGACAATGGAGTCTTTCCAACGCACCAATGGAGCTTCTACTCGATCACTTCAACCAAAAAAATCAGAGCTTTGGCGATTCTCTGCACATAAAGAGAGGATAAATTATTGGGTAGAGCTATGCCAGCGAGGTTCGTCGAATAGCAGAGACGGCGAGAACCCTTCAAAATATATATCCCCAAATGCAAAAAGTACACATATTTTGGAGTAAATATAAGGAAATGTTTACCTTTCGAGGGGGAGGCGGAGGCGGTGGCGTAGTATAGAGCCGGTCGTGGCTCGTCGGATGGCGGAGACGGCGAAAACAGAGCAAGACAAGAGAGATGGAGAGAACAGAGCGAGTCGAGAGAGACGGCATGGCTGGGTGTGGTTCGTCGGACGGCAAAGGCAACGGACGAGGCGGCGGCGGCGGCGGCGGCGTTCGTCGGAGGAGAGCTTGGTCGTGAGTTGGAAGGGTCACGCGAGTCGGGAGGGAGAGAGAGAGCAAAGTGTGAAAGGAAGAGTGAAGAGAGAGAGTATCCTGCTTCAACCTTCGAAATTTGGCTATCTTACACTGGTGGGCCCGAGCGACACGTGTCGTACGATGGGTGACTTGGATTTTGCCATTGTGGAATTACAGTTCTACTCAATATTTTCTCAACTGGTGGAGGTAAATTTGGCATGATGGGTGACTCGGATTTTGCCAGCGTGAAATTATAGTTCTACCCAATATTTTCTCAATTGGTGGAGAGTAAATTTATCACAGGTGTACCGGTTTGGGTTAAAAAATTAATTTGGACTAAATTTATCACAAATATACCAGTTTGAGGTTTTTTTTTGTAGTATTAACCATATTCTTTATTTTCCGATTTTCCTTCAATTCATTTCCAAATTTATAAAAAAAAACCCGCACGCCCGCGGTACTTGACCCGCCGCAACGCGAAGTGAAGCACTTAACCGGCAATCTTATTTTCCTGTCATATCTTTATAGATTGACATATTCGAAAATGTGATTTTAATAAAAAGAATTAAATTTTTTATATTTCGTTTCAATAATTCTCTAGTCTCTAGTCCAATTAGATTAGTTCACGTGCTTTGTTCTAGAAGTTAGCACGAAATAAAAAAAAAATTGGAGGATGATATTTTGTTATTTCGTTTGTGTTAGGGTTTAAGGATGGTTTTAGTAAGGACATGCTTGAGATGGACTTGCTTGATAGAAGAGACCTGACTATATCTTCAAAGGGTTTACTGTGGACTGTTGAGCATTGAAAACACTACATCTTGTCTCCTCATGAACAAGTCTATTTCATTGAAGGAAATTTATCTGTGTCTAAGTTCCTTCAATGGGATCAGCACTCCCATCCCTCATGTTCGGGGCCTAGCGAAAGGACGACGCTGATCAACTTCGAAACATCCCATTCTCTGCTCAATGGATCAAGTTTACTTTCAGATTACATATTTGGAAGGCTGCTCCGCCTTCTCTTCTGTGGCTTGTTATTTGCTCAATGTCCCATGGAGGGCGCTCTCTGCTCGGAGGATATTACTCCTTTGACCGATCACGATTTGGACTGGATTGTCGAGTTGAGGTTATGACGGATGTCGGGATGTTGTATGCCTACAACATTGCAGACACTGTCACATAGCAATGTATGCAATGTCAAGTTAAAGGGTCTGCCGGAATGCCAAGCTACGGACATTGCAGACACACTATGCAACAGACATTACTTAAACAAGCGCAAAGCTCAAGGACTGAACCATATTCAATTTGATATATCCTCAGTCTAATATAAGACATATTCATGGCTTAAAGGGGATGAAAAGATGGTACTAACGCATACTGGGGTAATAAAGACGAGCATCCAGGAACATATGATTTATTCTGTGCTTTCACAAAAGGGTCTTCATTTATCAATGTTTGAGCTTGGAAACCTGTGATTTATATATGCTTTCTTTATAATCGTTGGAGGAGATGAAACATTGATTAGCATATTGTAGGCAAATATACCGTTGTCTATCCATACTTATTGTGTTAGAGATATGTTGTAATTCAGGTGGATAATTGATGAGCGAAAAAAAACCAAGGTAAATAAAATTGGGGAAGATGCCTTCTTGACAAGAAAGAAGGCTTTTTTGACTCTGTCAGAAAGCTCATTGTGCTCCACAATAAGCATATGGAATAAGTAGCATATGTCTTCGCAAGTGTCTCCGGTATTTGGATCGCCTTGTTGACATATCTTACAATCACGTATTGGAGATACATGGATCAACTCCTTTGAAGCATCTTGACATTTTTAGAACCACCTTGGTTGAGGCATCACGTATGTCTATGTAAGCACAATTATCAGTCTTCTCATCTTGTATTCCTTTAGGCAGGCCAAGAACAAATTCTCTGTTGAGGATTTAAGAAGAACCCAACATTGGTTATTATGAAACAGTACCAAAAGGCAGCAACAAATAATTCCTCGCAGAACTCTGATGCACATTGGCTGTATCTTAATCAATAGAAGGTCAACACGGTGCAATATCAGACTATCACGAACTCATTGTCTGTACCTTGGCTTACAAAGCCAAGAAGGGCATAGAAATCAAGTTCTTACGCAATCGCTATTGTTAACCATTGAATCGGAACACTCATAAACACCAATCGCTAACAACTAATGTTTTCTTCTACCCAGTAAAGCTCAGGTGGTGAAGAATCAAGAAGCTAATCTCCTCATTGGGAGCTGAACGGTTCAATAATGGTGAAAAAAGATGTGCTGTACCTGTACAATTACTAGATACTTCCGTTCTGTACACATCTGTCGTATGTGATGTGGATTTCGGTAACGCGACATCCATCTTTCGTATGAGAGGAGGATTTCTTGGCTAAAGTTTGGACAATTACTCGCCCTTTTTGGCTACTCTGCAGCAACCAGGCCAAATCCATTCAATTCCGAGTCCCACCGGCCACGTCTCGGTCTGAGTCTTCCATGCAATCTTATCACACGGACAATTCTGCTATAGAAAAAGAGAAGAAAAGAGAGAGTAGAGAATGGAATAGCTAAGTAAGCGGAGCAAACAGTGTTTACTCTTCGCTTGGTTTGGTTGAGAGTGTTGACTCCAAACACTTCCAAGCAGGTCTGTTCATAAACCCAAAGAACAGGTAGTTTTCTTTAGCCCTTGTCTAAGAAGGCAAACTACTGTAAGCTCAAGACGACGACGGTTTCGACTGCTTCTTAACAGGACCCATCTGGTTGAAAAGTTTGCAAGCTTACAGAATGAGCTTCCAGTTTCTTCATGAAGAAAGACTCCAGAATTTTCATGCACGGAAGCAGAAGGCCCGTGATATGAAGTTGCTCGAGTGGCTTCCTCAGTGAAGAGGATTCTAGGAACTTTTGTCAATGCATGCTTTGAGCAATGATGTCACCGCATGTAAGTTTATATACTCACCCGCCGTCCCTGTAACCAGCATTATTAACTTTTCCAACATGTCGATAAATGGATTTTTTCAAGTTTGCTAAGCCGATCAACTTAGACAAAAGTGTCTGGTGTCGAGTTGAACTAGTACATATAACATAGTCCGACATGGACCACCACAAAATGCCCGCGATTAAAAAAATTTATCGATAGTGCGATCAGCTGAAGTTTCATTACAGAATATGCAGTACAATACTTATTAAACACACTCAAATACAGTACATGAGAACTCTGACACATTGTTGAGCTCGAGAGCAGTCTACACTAAATTTCTAACCCAACATCCTGCGAAGCCGCATTGTTGAAGTAGGTAACGGTGTTGATTCTTCACGTTCAAATCATGCTTTGATCATCAGATTAATTAGGAATTAGTGAATGGTCAGTTGGGGTTTCACCAATTGATTGAACCATCGGTATGCACCACAAGTGACTACGTGCGCCCTCGAACCAAAGAGAAATGTTGCGGGCCGAGTACAAGAGCGGGCTTTCTCTCAGTTTGAGCTTTAACTATAAAAGTTCCTTCACACGTGCCATGCGCATGCCTAATTCAAAATTGATTTGGATGATTTTTTTTTATAGAGATATGGATATAAATTTCACAGGTTAGGATGTGTGCTCACAATAGTAGCAGATTTTTTTAGGTAGGTGCTCAAAGATATCGAATTTTAAGTATTAATGATATTTAGGGTGCGTTTGTTTAATTGAAAATTTCATGATAAACGAAAAGATTTTCTATAAAATCCATTTTCTAGGAAAATTATTTGGTAATTTAGATAAAGTGATTTCCTTCTTACCAGAAAGGAAAGCCGTATATAAGTTCGTTGTTTTGAGTCCATTAAAAATATTTTCCGTAAATCAATAAGTTTTTTTATGTTATCTGAATACCGGAAAGTCGGAAAATAATTTTTCGAAAAAAGCTTTCGTACAAATAAACAGACCCTTGATGTTGTTTTTTACTTCTTATGAGATGTAAGGATGTTTTGGTCATATGAAATGTGGACATTAAATTCTACGAACGTATCAAATCTGGCAATTTTTTCTTTAATAATGAAAAAAGTTATTGGACTTGATTATGCAGAAAATATTACTTATACGAAGGCATTTTAATCAAAATCACACATATCAATTAGGTGAATTCTTTTTTGCTTTTTTAATTCATCGAAAGCGAGGCGATTATGAATATCGCGAAAATTACATTCGGAAAATTCAAGGATCAAAGGGCAAAAGCAGATAATCGTGCTCTTAAAAGATCTAGAGTAATATTCTATGCTGAGTTTCGCATTTCTTCTTCTTATGAATTCAGTTCTTCTCCTCAATTATTGAATCAACCCACCCAGATTGATTGCTACTTCGAATTTTGCTGATCGCATGCACTTGATTTTTGTTGTAAAACTGTATTAGATAATATAGAAATAACAATAATTGGAAATATGTTGAAAAAGATGAGAAAATAAGAACAAATATCTTAGGCGTGCAAACACTGTCATTAAGGATAATTCCGCCTCTCGAAGTGCGAAACTCGATGCCTAAGGCTGCAACTATCGTCCCAGCATACGACAGATCTTCCTCTTTACTCCACACTAAATAAATAGAGGGAACAGGAACAACAATGTTGTACGTAAAACCCAACTAAAATGGAAAGAAAAAAAAAATCTTATCTTGGTATGCTTTTATTGAGATATGGAAATTCTCTTTATATGCAAATAAAGAGCAGAGTTAATAAAGAAATAAATCAAATCAAACGTTACAAAACCATTACAAATTGATTGTAGTCATACTTTCCATTAAAGTAGTTACAAAATAATTGCTTTGAATATTTCAAAACCGCTAAAATATCCAACAATTTTTTTGTGTGGCAGCGATTGACCGAGGTGAGGGCGAGTAGGGATTCAATTTGGGCCCAAACATTCCACTCCGACTCATAGCACATGGACAGTGGCAATCGACATGTTACACAACGTCGGCGCTGTTACATGATACATCCATTATATAAAATAGTTTCTCCCTTTCCATATTGTTTGTTTAACAAAAAGAATAATTCGAGGTCTATTTTCACGGTGCAAATTAACAACATCGCAAGACCATATACAACTTACTTTAACAACATTTATCAGCGCCGAGAAATTGCGCACATACCTTCGGACATCGTCGCCGTGTTTTAGCTCACGTAACACACTCCGAACATTATTGAACCCCATATTCTCAGGAAAGAATTGTTGCCTAAGTGGTTGCCTCTCAAGTCATCCCATGTATTTGAGTTGTGGGCACCCTTGTTGGATCTTGTCATACTTAATCCTTAATCCATTTTCGATCTCCGGTCATTTGAGTATCGACCATAATTTCGAAGTCTTTCGCTTTAAAGGACCGTGCGGCGTGTACTATCCTTGGCTGTGATTAGAACACCGGCCAACTCAAGCGCGTAACATTTCAATGCTAAGGGGCACACATGCAGGTCCCAAGATCGTTTGCGAGAAAGAACAAATGAAAATGGGTTGCGAGAATATGTTTTACCCGGTTGTATTAATCAAAGGTACAAGCAACGTACATCGAGGGACTATCGTGATAGGAGAGTTTGAGTGACTGAACCCCTAAAGAGCTTTCCGAATATCATCTATTCAAACACAAGTAGACATTACAAGCACCATCTAGAACTAACGAAAAATAAGGAAGATAATATGAAATGTCTAAAATACCCCTGTGCTAACGTTGGTGCGCGATTGACCCGACCGATAGCGGATGACGCGCTATGGGCGAGCCTAGATCAAGGCGCTCACAAAGGACTTGTAACACATATACCTATCCCTTGTATGGTGTGCCTTGTAGAATATTCGAGTAATTAGATACGTACTGAGCCATTTATGAATTTGTTTTTAGTCCTATAGATCATCGGTGTTTTAAATGTGTGAAACAATAGAGGGAGCAATATTTATATCATGTATTTTACTTCGTGCTATTATGTCTTAGTAGTATGTTACTATTAGACACTCGTGTTTTTACGATGAACTCGTTAATTATTTAGAACTGCGGCTATTTTACTTAATAGAAAACTTTTTCAAGAAAAGGTTGGAACGCTCGAGAACGTGAGAAACCGACGTATTTCAGGGTGGTTCCAAGACCTTAACGTAAAAGGTAATCCTAATTGGTTGTAAAAGACAACAGCAATTTCCAACGATTACTAAGAGAAATCAGATTCTTGAAAGCATTCCAGCAAAGTTAACATTTAATGCATCTGCTTGACAAAGACTAAAGAGAGACAAAATTTGGTGAACCTACATAACCAAGCATTAATCTCAGGTACTCCTCAGAAGGGACCGCTTAGTGCTTTTGTCCTAAGGAGTGTTTTATTCCCCTTTCTTTAGAAAGGCTTTTGTCAGTAAAGATCAATAGACGAAAAGCAGAAAAGCTTCTTCAGAAGGCTCTTAGGAGAATCTACGATTCTTCTGCAAGATCATCGAAAAGCCATTAACACTTTCCTCCTTTGATATTTCTTTCTTTTCTATTATTTTTTCTATTTCCTGCTGAACATGGACTTTGATGCATTTCACTAAGGTTCTGTCTGTTTCGCGAAAATAAATAATTCGAAATTTTTTTTTCCAAAAATGATGATTTGTATCGTTTGAAATAATTAGTCAATAAAAATATTCTCATTATCGATAATAATTTATATCTCAATATTTTCACGGACGATAAAATATTTTTCGTTTATTTATTTTCGTAAATGATATAAATGATAATTTGTATTCATTCATTTTCTGCTAATTAAATGGAGCCTAAATTCTTTTAGTTTCATCAACGAGGTGGGAAACTTCTCGAAAAGGTTAATTGCTAGTGCCGTGCAATTAATAGCAGGTGGACCAATTGGCCAAAGGAAGGGTAGGTGGACTGACATGCCAGCAAGCGGAATTGGCACATCAAAGAGGATCCAATCAATGAGAAAAAAAAATGTTCCTTTGTCATGATGAAGAAGGGGGTTGATGGGCTCGTGCCTAACAGACAACGACTCTTTTTAATACAGCATTCTCATGTTTGATGTCTTGCTTTTAACATTAGGGAGGGAGATACTTGGCGCGCCGCGGACATGTTTGTTTTCATAGTCACGAATACTTTCATAGCAAATCTAATCCCGTTTTAATGTTCGTGGTGTAGGTAATGTCAACTAAAATGTTATATTTAAGAAAATACATTGGCGATAAGTGCACAAATTTATATATTATGCAAGAAAAACGAGAATCTAAATATCAAAGATAAGTTCCTAACGAAGTACTTGATTTGTTCAATAGTAACCTAAGGTAAGATAAAAGAGAAGTAACAACGGATGGTGAATGCAGAGAATTGAACTCTAAAGCCAGTAGATATATTATGTCATTACGTCATATAACGTAGATTATTATGTTATTTTCTTAAATCAGATATAGTTTACTATCATCAACTAATTTAAGATAAACTATGTTATTTATATTGTTGACATGATGGCATATTTCTAATTTTACGTTGAATTTAAATCAAATTTGTAATGCCACTCTTGTTATATATATTTAGAATAGTATGTGCTGTTTATAAATTTGTGTTGAGATATTCTATCTTTATGTACTTTTTTTTTGTCAAATTGTTTATCAAAAGAGAAGTGGCTTTAAATCAAATTGATAATTTTATTAGCTTACGCTTCACTAATTTAAACTAAATGGGATGATTTTACTATCATGAGTTTTATTAAACCAAATATATATAAACACTTATATGTCAAGGTATTTTATCTAAATCTGTCATTATTTATAAATTTCAAATAACAAGAGAGAAAAGTTGGTCGATGACAGATCAATAATTAATAAAATTCTGTAGCAAGACATTATATTATATGATTTTACTTAATTTTATGTAGTTTACTATCATAAACTAATTTAGGATTACTGAGATAATGACATATTTCTAATTTTACCTCGGATTGAAATCAAGTGGACAATGATACTTTTATGATTTATATTCATAGTAATCTATGTCATTTATAAATACATAATTAGATAATTTATATTTTTATTTTCCAAGATATTCTAGTTAAAAGAGAAAAAATTTTGAAATCAAATTGATAAATTTTACAATCTTAGGCTTCGTTAACTTACTCACTTTGCCACGTAATCTTCAATTCCCTCTTTTACTTGATCTATAAGATAACTCATGAAGCATTTACCTTCACGAGCAACAACGAATGCAAATGCTAAAATTCACAAACCTTGAGAAAACGGGTGAATTTGGATGAACATTGCTGCCTTCCCGCCAATCATCACCGTGCAAGTAATTTTTATGCAGGTGGAAAAAGGGAGTAAAAACATCTAAATAATATGAAAATCGCGAGGCTCATATTACCCGCACTTGTGATGTCCAGATCCAGTTGAATGATGTCGAACACGTTGATTCTCGGTGTCAAGTTATGTCTTCTTAGAAGCGTGCATGATATCTAAGTCAGAAAAGCACCAATCGACGAAATTATGTTTGCAAATCAACACATAAGCTAATAGCAAACTAGAAAAGTAAAAAATAACACTGTATATACATGTTAGAGCTACGCACGGATCCTTAAACATTATATGAAAAGAAAAAATATTAAATGTTAAATAAAAAACGAAAAACAAAGCCTACTAACCTATGTAAATATTGTATCAAAGTAGGAGGACGACGACGACGACGACAACGGCGATTAATATAGTATAACACAAAACAAGCTAAGTTTAGATGAATTTTATGAACTTCCATCTTTCTCCACTACTTAGTTTAATTCAAGTATTTTTAGCAAACCTAAACTCAAGATCGTATGTATTTATCATTATATTTCAAATAATATTGTTTTTATTTCATCAGGCGTTTGATGATGTTTAAACCTTTGATTTGTCAATTATTTAAAAATAACATATAGAAGCAATGCTAAGTGCCTTGGCTTAGAACAAGGAAAAATGTTACGGTTCGAGTACAAGAGTGAACATTCTCTCGCTTCTAACTTTAACTATACAAGTTCCTTCACGTGCATTATGCGCATTCATGATTCAAGATTGATTTGGATGATTTTTTTTTACAGAGATATGGATATGAATTTCACAGATTAGGATGTGCGCTCATGATAATCGAAGATCTTCTAGGTTAGTGCCCTATGATATCGGATTTTAAGTATTAATGATGTTTATGATACGTTTGTTCTACTAAAAATTTCATAATAAAGGAAAATATTTTCCATGTAAAAATTTTCAACGAACATGGATAGTTTTCATTTGTTTTGTGGTTTGAGGAAAGAGATTTTTTTCGTAGCAAAATGGGAAGTCATATCTTAATTTGTTGTTATTAGTCCATTAAAAACATTTTCCGTTGATCGATTAATTTTCCATTATTTAAACACCAGAAAGTCGGAAAATAATTTTTCAGGAATACTTTTTCTTCAAATAAACATACCACTTAATGTTCTTCTTACTTTTTATGAGATGTAGAGATGTTTTGGTCGTATGAGATGTGGACATCAAATTTGGAAGTTGGCTTTATAAATCGTATAGATATAAGAGAATAGAATAAAATTGATCGGGAAGAGGGAGACGATGCTTACCACAAAATTGGATTAAGAAGAGCGCACCTTTGCCTAGCCAAAATGGATATAAAGTCTTGTTGAAGTCGTAATTTTAATTTTAACTCTGACCTTAATTTTTGACAAAACTGCACTTAAATTTCCATGAACGCATCAAATCTGGCAAATTTTTCCTTAATAATGAGAAAAGCCATCGAACTTAATTACGCAGAAAATATTACTTGATCGGAGGCATGTTAACGAAATTAAACATATCAATTAGGTAACTTCCACTGTATCCGGAGAGACTAATCAGTAAAAATGAAAAACCAACGTTGAAATGCTATAAAAATTTCATATCGCTTTATTCAGATCCATGTAATGAGCACTTCGAATTTTATTGCATTTGTTAAGGATTTGAGATTTTGTTTCCGAAAGTTTATAGATATTTCCAAAGTTTGACATAGGTTCATTTTATTTCATAAATTCAATGAATTAAAAAAAAAAGCTATATAAAATAAGTCTACAATTAAAAAGAATTCTCATGTTTAAAAAAAATCGGATTATTTCATGTTTAAGTATATATAAATCAACTAAAGTGGCGGTACACTCCTTAACAATTTTTTTTAATTCATCAAATGTAAAACCATCAAATGAGTGGGTTTTGGTGTTTGAAGTAGATTCAGATTCAATAAAATTTTGTTTGACCAAAAAACAAAACGAATGGGTTACATCGAAAATAATCCGACTCAAACTGATCAATTTCCATGCAATATAAATTTAATATTTCATACCTGACCCAATTCATATTACTAAAACACTTTCATATTTAACCTAATCTAGGAAAATTCACACCCAAATCAAGGCGAGAGCACGGAACGAGCGAGCGGCATATCGAGAGAGGGTAAGAGAGAGTGAAGAAAGAATTATTGAGATGAGTTGGGTCAAGGTAAGTTGTGAAACCATATAATTCGAGACTTTATCATTTTAAACACATTTCTAACCCATTTACAGAATACGAATAACTTATATGACAACCCAGCTAGTCGAATACGGGTTAACAAATGCATTTATAATCCATTTTGACAAAAAGAATGGTCTATGGCTCATTTTGACGGGCCTAAAAAGGTAGGCAACAATGAATATCGCGGCAATTACTTTTGGAAGATTATAAGGATCACAGGAGCAAAAGCAGATTCAGATTCATTGTGACTCTCCAAAGATCTCCAGCATGAATGCCAAAGTCTCGAATTTCTTCCTCTCATCAAATCCCAGTTCTCCTCCTGAATCCTCCTCGTATGATCGACCCACCCAGAATTGATGCTGCTCCGAATTTGGCCGATCGCACCATGATCAGTGCCAGAGGCGAGAGAGAGAGAGAGAGAGAGAGAGAGAGTGGCAGGGGCACTTTGATCTTTTGTGGGTAGCCGGCGATTGACCGGAAGTGGGGGCCAGCCGGAATTCCAATTTGGGCCCCAGACATTCCCATTCCGATCCGCACTCATTTCTAATTGTTACTTTTCTCTCATTTAAAAATCGTTACTTTCCATCGAATTCTCTAATAGTTCGGTGAAAGAATTTCATTCATTGGGTCTCTGCGTTCACACACCCTTTTGACAATCCGAATTCAGAGCGTTGGGTTTCGTTATTTAATGCACACCCTCTTTGACTTCTCCGCAAACGAGCGTGCGTAGCAGGGTAGCGGAGAAAGTCGGTCGCACAAGGATCGAGAGTTTGGAAATGGTACTGACAATTTGGAGAGAGAAAAGGGTGGTGAAGAGCTTGAAGAGAGAGAGAGGGAGAGAGCTTTGGATTCTTGGCTCATCAGAGGGAAAATCAACTCACTTTTGTGGTTTTTGTTTTCACCCTGATGAATTGTGGAGATGAGCTGGGGATTTGATTTCTTGTGGGCTCAGTCAATGCTTTTGGGCTATCAAAAGGTAACTTTTTTGGTTAGAGCCTGTCTTGTTCTTTACATAATTACCTCTTTCCTGTGGGATACTGTGATGGGTTTTGTCGATTCTTGAATCTTTATCTCTTAACTTTGACAGAACTTTACTGTTGATTGTGGTTAAGGCTTATCTTAGTTCATGGGGCTGTGGTGGCTGGAGTTTCTGGGTTTTGGTTCATTCTCCTTTTTGTCATGCTCTTTTGGTGGTAGAAGTTGAATAATTGGACTAGTTCAGGGGGAATTGGTGAAGTGCTGTTTCAGACTACTGGTAGTTGCAGTCTTTTATGAATCTTTCTTTGGATTTTTGCAGCAAGTGTGTATGTTTTTTGACGATCACGGAAGTTATGTGTCCATGGATTCTCAATTGTTGTAGGACAGGCAGGTTTTCCGAGTAGATGCTGTCATGGAGTTTTATTTTGGTTGGGTTCTTGTATTGAGCACTATCCGGTCATAGATGTTGTTCGTGCTACATTTGTGACAGGGATTTGGGATGAGCATTGGGATATGATGAATACAGAAGCTTGCTTCTTCCTTTACTTGTGATTGATATGAATGAATCTTATGATGTTCAGATGTTGATCTTCTCTATTTTGTTCATGTTGCTTCCTTTAGTGGCACCTCCAGTGCAATGAAACATAATGACATCTAGGAATTGGATGAAAAAGCGGAGATTCAGCATTCGAGGGAGGTTAAAGAAGATGATGAAATGCATCTTTTCGGGAGAGCAGGTACGGGTGGATGAAATGATAGACTCTTCAGAGTCATTGGCCACTCGAGATTACTCAGCCAGTGGGTATTCATCTCGAGCTGGTGAGGCAGAACCAAAGGTGGATAAGAGCAATATTGAAGAAGCCGAGTCATCTCTCCGGGAAAGCGGTTATCTAAACTATGAGGTCAGTTTCTTTTCTTAAGTTATTTTTTTTTCTTGGCTTTTGTGATAACGGCTTTTAAAAATGAACTCTCAATGTCTACTACAAAACCTCCTAGCAATTCCATTTTCGGTGCTAAATTGCAGAATTTTGGGCTTTCTGTCTTATAGTTAGTTGCATAGCTTATTTGTTTTGGTATTTCATCCAGATAGTGATATTAGGTCCCTTAAGCATCTCGTGATACGTACAGACAAGTCTCTTATTGTTGTGATAGTGCCAGGGTGATAGGTCCCTTTACTGTCTTGAACTGAGTTGCCTTTTTTAATGTGGAGGACTCTTGGATAATGCTATAAGGCATCGTGGGAATTAGGATTGCATGGATGACTGCTGAAAATTCTGTGATTGTATCTAAGAATGGCTGAACTGAGAAACTTGATCATGGCTGTAGATCCAGAAGAAGTTTGGTTCTGTCATAGAATTGTGTATTATTTTTTTCCGTTAGTGTGGATCAGAATCTGTTGTTCTCCGGGCAGAGCCATGTCATTATGTTACTTCTTCTAACACATATTTGCCCAATACATTACAAGGAAGTTTAGTAGTGAACTTCCTTCATTGGGTTTGATGTTATCCATGACCATGTAGAAGGACCTAAGCCTGCTTCATCTAGATTCTTTTAACTTGCTAAAAGAATTTCCTTTTGTAATTATATTATTGGATCTCTCACACACAGGAGCGAATCATTAGCTAAAGTTCTGTCCAGATCCACACTTTGTTTTCCACTTGACAAATTTTCCACAAACAAATGAAATGTCAGGATTTCTTCCACAAGTCAGACAATGGATTTATTTTAGGCTTGTGGTCTTAATATTGCCTTATCCCGTGGTCATTCATGATCTGTTAGAAGTTAACTGTTCTTGTGAATTTTAGGAAGCAAGAGCATTATTGGGAAGGCTTGAGTATCAGAAAGGTAATATAGAAGCTGCACTTCATGTGTTTGAAGGAATCGATATAGCTGCTGTTACTCCCAAAATGAGAGTCTCCATCTCTAGAAGAGGCGATTATAATAGACGTCACTCGCAAAGTGATGCCGCACCAACCATGTCCATGCATGCTGTTAGCTTACTCTTTGAAGCTATTTTTCTCAAAGCAAAATCCTTGGAGCATCTTGGAAGGTTTGATGGTAATTTCTTTCCTAAACAACATATGTTTTGATTTTTGTACAGCCAACATCTGCATTCATATCATTGATGTTTTTTCTAAGATCACACTATGGAGCTTGGATAAATTCATTAAATCTTTGTTGTGACCCAAAAATAAATAATCAGCTTTTTTTTTCTATGCGTATTATCATGAGACAGCACTAAACCTTTCTCTTTTTGTATTCTTTAGACAATTTTACAAGGGATTGACTTATTTTGCAGAAGCTGCTCAATCATGCAAAATTATTCTAGACACTGTTGAATCTGCACTTCCAGATGGCTTGCCTGAAAGCTTCAAGACTGACTGTAAAATACAAGAAACTCTCAATAAGGTTGTTGAATTACTTCCAGAGTTGTTGAAACTTGCCGGTGATTTCCAAGAGGCTATCTTGTCGTACCGCCGTGCCCTGCTGTATCACTGGAACCTTGAGGTGGAAACCGCTGCAAAGATACAAAAGGAATTTGCAATTTTTCTTCTCTATAGCGGTGTTGAGGCAAGTCCTCCAGACCTGCGTTCACAGATCAATAGTTCTTTTGTGCCAAGAAACAATGTAGAAGAGGCGGTGCTTCTGTTGCTAATCTTACTTAGAAAACGTGCACTTGGAATGATAAAATGGGACTCATCTATCATGGATCACCTTTCTTTTGCCCTATCTGTCTCTGGTGGATTGAAGGCCCTTGCTCATCAGGTTGAAGAGTTGCTCCCGGGAATTTTCGAAAGAAATGACAGGTACTGCATTTTGTCTCTTTGTTACCACGGGGAAGGGGAGGACATGGTTGCATTGAATTTACTGAGGAACTTGTTTAGAAACAGAGAGCATCCAGATTGTATACTGGAATTGATGCTTGCTTCAAAAATTTGTGCAAAAAATGAAGTTTGTATTGAAGAAGGCATAGGCTATGCTTGCAAAGCAATTAGGGAATCACATAGGAGGTGCAGCCAGAAGGCCAGTATTTCAAATTGCTTGCTTGGGACTTTGTTATCTGCTAAGTCAAGATTAGTATCTTCTGATAGCGAAAGAACTTTGGAGCAATCAAAAACTCTTGCAGCTCTTGAAGTGTCTGAGAGAATGATGAAAGAAAGAGACCCCTTGGTTGTGCATCAGCTATGTCTTGAAAATGCTGAGCAGAGGAAGTTGGACATAGCGCTTTATTATGCAAAGCAACTGCTGAAACTGGAGGCAGGGGCTAGTGTAAAAGGATATATCCTCTTGGCTCGAATTTTGTCAGCTCAAAAACGGTTTGTTGATGCCGAGACTGTTATTAATGCTGCTCTGGATCAGACTGGGAAGTGGGATCAAGGAGAATTGCTGAGAACTAAAGCGAAACTTCAGGTTGCACAAGACCAGCTAAATAACGCCATTGAGACATATAGTCAGCTTCTGGCTGTTCTTCAAGTGCAGAACAAATCTGCAGGAGTTGGAAATAAGTATCGCAAGGTATTGTTTTGATCTACCTACACATAATATATTTGCCAAGACCTTTCTAATGAGGAGATTGATAACCTGGTGATTTTGATCTTCTCAAATGTGCCGACATGGGAATAACCCTTCTTGCTCTGTTTAGTTCTTGTACATCTCTTTTGGCTTGGAGTTAATCTCTTCCCTATAACTGATTAGAATAGTATAAAGAGAACAGTATGTCTGTGTTCACTATTAAGATTGGATCATCAGGTGATTCATCTACCTGGAATGGTGTTTAATAATATTTACTGTTTTGCAAATGACAGAGTAGAGGGCAGCATCACAAGAGCTTGGAATTGGATACGTGGAATGATCTAGCTAACGTGTACACCAGTTTGTCACAGTGGCGTGATGCTGAGATATGTCTTTCGAAGTCGGAAGCTATCAGCCCCTTTTCTGCTTCTAGATGGCACTCTACCGGTATGTCAAGTTCATCTCTCTCTCTCTCTCTCTCTCTCTCTCTCTCTCTCTCTCTCTCTCTCTAAGTGCATTTCTGCTCATTCATATGGAAGTTTTCTTTTCCCAAATAGTGATCCCCGTCTACTTCTTTTGCTTTATGGAAAAGTGTATATATCACCAAACTAACTGAGCTTTTAAACTTAGCTTTTGCATATGTGGCTTGATCATAGTGAGCTAATTGCTCTAAAGTTGATGATTCCAAGAATGAAAGTGGAAACATGTTTCACAATATTTTAGCAGAGAAATGTGTCCATGGATCATCAGTCGAGAATAATTTTTACCTGACAAAAAGATCATAGTTTTCATTTTACTTCTTTTCAGATTTACATAACAATTACATGCAAGGGCATTTCAAATTTTTCTGCCAAAAGGAAAACAAAATACCATAGCAGCTTCTGAAGTTCTTCACTGTACTTGAACAGTTAAATTTGCTTCCATCTGGTCAGATAAGAAAAGAGCATACCGAAGCAACTTTTCTTCCAATAAATAACTTTATTTATCGATCCTAAGTTTCAAGTCTGGACGAATGGCTCCTCTCAGTCTTCATGGATGTTGTGTTGTAATTCTTTATAGCATTGTCGCCGAAAGTCAAGTTTTGGCTGTTATCGTGCACTGAGTGTTTTGATTGGCTTCTGGTAGGTTTACTATACCAAGCAAAAGGTCACCACCAAGACGCCCTGAAGTCGTTTAGGGAAGCACTAAACGTTGAGCCCAATCACGTGCCAAGCTTGATTTCCACTGCTTGCGTCCTTAGACAGCTTGGAAGTGGATCTTTGCCGGTCATCCGGAGCCTCCTCACCGATGCGCTTCGACTCGACAGAACAAACCCATCAGCTTGGTTCAATCTTGGGCTGGCCTATAAATCCGACCCAGGAGCATCGGCACTTGAGGTGGCCGAGTGCTTTGAGGCTGCTGCTCTTCTGCAGGAGACTGCTCCGGTCGAGCCATTTAGATAACCTCTCTGTAGAGTGTAAATGGTTAAGGATCAATTGTATATTACTCATTCCTTATACACTAACTCACATTATTAAAGATAGATGTAAAGGTGATGGTGGAAGTCAATATAGAGTAAAAGCTTTGGGAATATTTTTTGGAATATCATTTTGCTCTCTATGGTTGAGTAGGAAATTGAAGCTGAAATCGACGGTGGTTTGAGGGACATTCACAGTTTTTTGTGGGTTGATGTTGTAATTTTGGGATTCAGCAGTTTGAAAGTTTAAATGTTAAGATTGCACATGCGATGCTTATCAATAATAATGATTTTAATAAGGGTCTTGTCAACTAGTCCACGCATGGGACTTGTTGAGCATACTTATATAGAAGGATCCGATTTTCAAGCGTTGATTATGCATACCATGAGGAGAATAGTGTGTGGAAAATTGCAAATTCACTTTAGTTAGCTTTTGAAGAAGTGTCAGGCGGTCCTTCTCAATAAAATCTTTTAATAGATAAAGAGAATGAAACTGTATCTTCCTTGCGTATGATCTAGCTACCACAAAAGATGCGCTTTCATCCACCTCACTTTCTTGCATATTTTCGTAGATTGAACTGAGTGATATAGTCAATGCCTTTCGCTAGAAGATGATCTAAAGATTGGTTGAAACCTGGCACTATATTGACTAGGAAAGCAAATTGAATCTCTCAGATTTTGCAGTAATTTAGGGATGTACTCTTTATAGTAAGACAAACTTCAGTCTTTGTAAGACATTCGACAAAGCTATAATGTGCAAAAGACTTGTAATAGAACTCAAATTTAACTGCTTTCTTCAAATTTCCAGCATCAAAACTGAGCATAAAGAGCAGTGTGCTGAAGCTATCATTAGAATGCAGTGATCATGTAAGAGTGGGTGTGTTCAAATGAACAGAAAATTTTTGAGGGAATAACATGTCAAGATTCAAGAAGCCCGTGAGGAAAAATATAAGCGCAAAGCTGAAATGATAATTTTGCTCATATGAAAAAAATTCAACCAGACAAGGCTAAACAAATTTACTGAAATAAGTTAAAAGAAGTCATCCATTGGCTTGTTTTTAATGACAATTACAAGGCCATATTGTTATTCTTTGCGTAAATCTATCCCTGCCTTCTTGGCAACAGCATCGAGTCCGTTTTTCTCAATGGTTTTCAATGCCTTTGTTGACAAACGCAGCTTAACGTAGCGCTTGCCGGCTTCCCACCAGATCCTCTTGTACTGCAGGTTCACAAACTGCAACTTCTTCGTCTTGTGGTTTGAGAAGGAGACTTTGTTTGCCCTGTTTGCTTTTTTCCCTGTGAAGGGACATATTCTGCCTGAAAGTGAATCAAAACTAATTCCATGAGCAGCCTCGCCAACTTATGAGATAAATGGCAACAAAGCAGCTATTTAAGTTCATGCTGACACTTCGACCAAAAAAACTAAAAAGTTCATGCCGACGCTTAGATGCCATCTAAAGCAAGCATAGCAGTGAAACTTTCAGCTGATGAGAAAGAATTCCACATCGAACATAGGCCAAGCAACCAATTAGATATGATAAATAAATATATATAATTTACACAGACGTGCACATTATTTTAGATAATATGAGGAGGACAACCCCCTTTATATCCCTAAGATATCAGTTAATAATGAATGTCCATTGATAGAACCAAACATATACAAGTATTCTACATGATAACCGGACGAAAGTAACTCTACAAATAATGAGAAACACTAATTCATCTTACTACTGCATCTCAAGTGCAAAGCACCAAAGAGGGGGGGGTGCCCGCATTGTAGGACAGGAAACTTTAGGAAAATACAGGCTAAAAATGACTTGTTCATCCTTACAATCATGCCAAAGCCACAACCACTTCCCTGGGGCACTTTTTTTCTTCTCCTAAATTGCGCCAAGGTCCTTTGCATATATGTGGATGGTAGTGGCTTAGAATTTAAACAATAAAATTCCTCAAGAATATGAGTTTGCACAATGTTAAAAATCAAACGGCTTTTAGTTTCAAAGGTCCGTGCAAGCCCACACTTATCTGAAAGGCATGAAAAGAGACCATCCTAATCTGAAGGCTTGCTAAGGGGGATTAAATGCTTTCAACAAGACAGGAGAAAGTCGGATTATGAACAATGAACCTACAAAGCCAATTGCGAGTGCATAACCACAGAATGCTGTTTGTGTCATCCATGATGGAGCACATGAATGAGAAAACCTCTCATTTTTAAGGCATTCTTGCATAAGCTAAATCAGGTCGCGTACCAAACCAACAAATACATTGTAATTGTACAGAAACATAACAAGATAAGAATGTCCCCTCAGCAATTGTTTCGTCTTAAGTTCCAAAAAGTTTGAAACTAAAAAAAGAACAAAACCAAGAAAAGCAAAGCCTTTTCCCACTGATCAACAGGCAATGTTAGGATGAAATGAACACCCAATTACTATTTAGCCCATCAAAGTCGAACCAAAGACTGCAATGAGAAGCAAAGAGAACAGATTCGGAGTTCCAAATGCGGCATGTTAGAACTGCACCGTGCAGAAACCCCCATGTGTGTCTCAAGGTCCGAACTACCCAGAGGCAAACGAAATTGAAGTATCTTTAAGCATGGCGAACAAGTAGACTAGTTCTACTTCAAAATTCATTCTTTTCCTCAATCACTACGAATGGCAACGTAAGCGGCTCGAAGCAATCAGACATGAAAAGAGCCAGAGAGCACCAACTGAAACAGCTTCCAAATCCCAAAAGACATAGAAACAAAATCCCGAAACTACCCCAAGCATCGAACATGAAGCAAGCGGATGAGGAACGAACCCACGTCATGACCACCATGATCGAACGAAAGAAAGCAAAGACAAGAACAAAGACCCAGAAAACTAGATGGAAAAAGGAAGACGGAAAAAGGGGCGTACGAGCAACGGGTTGCACTGCCGGCGCCGGAGCAGGTACAGGTCCGGCGAAGCGACGAGAGTCATCGCAGGAGACTCTGAGCCCGCTCAACTGTGAGGCGACGAACCCAATCTCCGACGAAGCCCTGGCCCTCGGAGGCGCAAGGGTCGTTCGGTTGAACTGGGTCTTGCGGAAATGGAGAGAGCAAGCGTTCCCCAACAGCACTCCCGAAGTCACCGTCGCCATAACCACCGATGAACGATAAGCGTCTTCTTCGAGAAGGCTAAGGAAGAGGGGGGGAGTGAATTTGGACAACGTTAAAAACGTTATCTTTTCCGAAGCTCGTTCTCGGCTTCGGTCGTGCTGTTTTGTGGAGCTGTGGAGAGTGGGGCGGAGAAGAGTTGAACTGTTTGTCTTGAGATTGGGCCAAAAGTTGGAAAACCGGAAGAGTTTTGGGTTGAATATTAAATAGGATTTTGGGGGCCCGATTGCAAAATTTGGCCTATTAGATAGATATGTGATTGGTATAAGTGCACGGAAGTTCTTAAACTTATCACGAAAGTGCAATTGAGTTTTCGGAACTTTCAAAAATTGCAATTAAGTCATTTCATTAATTCCATCCAATTTGACAAACGGAAAATGCTAACAAATCTTAGCATTTGATTTCAGTAACTTGATAAGTTTTAGGATTTAATTGTACATTTTCAAAGTTTTAAAGCTTCCATGGCACTTATTCCATCGCGATTCTATTACCTTCGAAGCACTTACCCATTTAACCTTCTGACACAATGCAATGCAATGAAGTTTCCAAACACCGTTTAAATTTATGTCATATTATGCTAAGCTTTTTTTTTTTTTAACTATTCGTTAATATTACCTACGTGGCAAGTGATACATGCGAAAACTCGGGGGCCTTCACATGTCGGCAAATGGGAAAATTGGAAAAGGCAATCGAATGAATGAACAAACCGCTCTTCATCTATTAAAAAGGTTTAGGACTGCTAACTTTAGGATCTCAATACTTATCGTACATACTAGTTAAAAGCAAAAAAGTTGTTGTCCATGCTATGCAAGAGGATTTATCTCACAATTGGATCAATCCTGATCTCTAGATGGCAATTCGTGCAACGTCATTATATTTATGAATCTAACTTGTTCTATTTCTAAATGACTCAAAGATGAATAAAACTTCACTCCGCATAAAAAAAATGAATGAAAACGTATCAAGTACCATGGACTTTGTTGAGTCAAATATAATTTAAATCGTGCTTCTATCATGTCATTGCTGTTGCATGTCATGCATCGGTAGAATAAATTACAATGATAAAATGCCAGTTGCATAGTCTAATTGATTTTTATATTGCAATTCATCCTCTAACATTTTCTTTTGGCAATTAAGTCCTCGAGCTTACTCAGTTTGTACATCATCAGTAAATTTTGACTTTTATCATTGTGTTAATGACTCTTACGACGTTGTTGACATGGCAAAACGGCTCTTGCTCCAACCCTTCTCCGTCCCCGAGACGGAGAGGGGAGATCATAGACAATAATATCACCCTGATCGGTATAGTCATAACCTATAATATTATCGCATACGAAAGTTCATTGAGAGGAAGCACAAATCATTTAGAATTTGACAATTTAATAAGAAAGGTCGAATCGAAAAGAATGTATCAAATGTCCCGTCACAATGCAAAACCATGCGATCGAGGTGCAGATGGTAATAATACACAAGCCCCCAAGACCAAACAGAAACATCATAAACAGTTGGCCAAAGGGCTCAAGGGAAAGTATTGCTCTATACTTTAGGGCTTTGAGAAACCAGGAGAGTAGAAGGAGGTAGATGCCTAGATGGAGAAGATAAGAAAAGAAGTGATTGTGTTGGTGAATGAAGGGACACCCACGAGAATCCTAGATCAGGCAAAAAGGAGACTTAAAGATGTACCTATAACAAAATTGCCCTATGGATTCATCAAAGGGGTTGGGGAATAACTGATGATAGGCTTAGAAAACCTAAGTCCAAACCCAAAGAAGGCCGAACTCGACCCCAAGAGAATTGGTTCGACAATCGAAGGATAGGAACCCGAATGTTTGGCATCGTCTTTGATTAGTCATATAAACATTAAGCATATGATCCAAAGATGTGAGTGAAACAAATCTCAAGAGGTCAAGGGATTGAAGTGGTATGTTTATAGAGGGCCAAGACACGCCAACAGGAGAGGTCTAAACAACCATCGACATTTTAATGAAGGGTCACAACGGCATTCATTGAAGTGGCCACAGCAATCTAATCAGTTTCTTCTACCGACCGCGAGGGGCACATGAGTGGGGGCTTTCCGCTCGAGAGTACAAGCACGAACGCCTCCGAATAGAGAGAGAAAGAGAGAGAGAGCAATCCCTGGTGAAGGTAAGCTTCTTCCCCAACTTAGGCATACACTCCTACTCTACTTCTGTGCTCTCTTAATTAAGATTCAATGGGCATCGAAGAGCTCACCAGGGGCTCTACCCGGCCCTCTTCTCACCTCTCTCATCGTGCGCAGTACTCCAAGACCCAGGTTACTGTCTACAGCAAAGACGAAGTTGCACGTCAGAAGCCAAAATCTGCAACCGTGAAACCTTGGACTATTGATGCTTGGTAACGGCAAATACCACATACCGGTCGTATGTATGACATTGCATTAAAAGAAATTGAATTGCAGAAGAACTAATGGTGTGAGAAAACCCGTGCTACGAAGTCCAACCAACCTATGCATCCCATTTTGGTGTGTCCCCAGTTCAATGGCATCCTAATGGATACTGGTAGTTATTTTCATACACGGACTGCTCACAAACTAGATCGCCTTTCTCAATGAAAAGGGTACGTAAGCAAAAAATGAACCTAAACCAGCATACCGACATGTTAATCATATCAGAGTGTTCCTGAAATAAACAAAAAGTGTAGAGGAAATGCAAATGATGTGGTCCCCGTCTGGGAACACACACAAGTGCACGTAAAATTCCATAATGCCTTGAAACTTCCCTTAAGAAAGAGTAGAGAGGAACAAAAGGCACGGGCTGAAGTTGAAATATCATTCCTAATGTACGTAAGTGCACATTAAACCTTTCTGTAGTCCCTATCCCCCCCTAGAATCATGGCTAATCTTCTTAAGCCCTCTGGGCAACTCCATGCAGTTTTAAGGTATCCGTTAGTCAGCAACCTCCGCAAGGAGAAAAATAGGCCACAAAACCCCCAACCTTATCATGGCACAAGTCAGTATATGTTACAATGTCAAAATGTGATATGGCATTGCCAAAATTCAAAGGAAGTCCAATACCACTTCAGAATGCTGCGATTAAATAAGGTGAAACCAAACCCTGACGACCGCCAGTAGATGAATGGAAATGGTCACAACAGTAATCGAGTTCACCCCCTCATAAGTCCGACAGAGAGGTCTGTGATGCATCTTTATGTGTCTAGGGGAATTAGACCTTCTGAGACAGTCATACTGTAACTACTTTAACTTGCCATTCTGTAATATTCATCCTCCATACTTTCTCCTGTAGAGATCAAGAGAAACATATTCCACTGTCACGGGCCGCTCGTCAAATAAACGCCCATGCAAACTATGTGCCGCCACGCTAGAGCACTCAATTCTTTTAAACTCCACTAAAACACAACCTGGCTCAAAAACCTGTTCAATATTGAGATCATCACCCTTAGCATCACCGTTCTGAATGATATCTGATTCCATATTCATGTTGCCCTCGGGTACTTCAAGAGTTTCTCTCGTCGACCAATTGCTTTCCTCTGGAAGCAACTCTTCTTCAACAAGTGATTTCTTTTCCAAATGATTATCCTCCATCTGAGCAATGTCAGCATCTTCATTGTCTTGATTATCTGGGTCACCATTCACAGTGTTCAGCTGTTCAGGGTTTTCTGAAGTCGGCATATCTGTTGTTCTTTGAGAGGTCAGGTCACTAATCTCCACTTGTGCATCAGGCGGAGCCATCTGAGGAGAATCATTATCAGCCACATCATCCACAAGATTGTTTTCATTGGTGTCACTGCTATTAGTTGCTGGGATGCCATCTTCTTTAAGTTGATTTGCATCGCTAGGGATCTCAATTTCATTGACTCCTCCAGCTTCTTGGTCAGCAACTTCTTCTGAAGTCTCTATCCTGTTGTCGTCACTTCCCGTTCTTGGTCCAGTGTCATCAGTGATTACACAAGGTTCTGCGATAGTCGAACGGCAAGGACCACTATCATGCTTCACAACATTCATAGATTTAATGGTGCCAAACCTGCAGGACACAGATACACCACAATCATATACATATGCTAAACCTGACAGATCAAGCCAGACTCAGACTCAGAGAAGGAAAATCTTTGCCAGACCTTGCACACTCCAGACGCACATCTTCTAGTACTTCATCCACTTCCAACTCAGAGAGAGACAAAAAGCCTTCAGGAGCGAACTGGCTCACATAAAGAGAACATACAATTAGTACCATCAGACATAAAATGGTATATGGACGGACATAAAACTTGTATCACCGAGAACTCAATTATATCTAGAAAGGTTGAGGACAAAATTGGCAGTACCCATGAGAGAAAAAATACAAATCAACCCTTTTTCTTCTTTCGAAGAAGTTGACTGACAATACATACAGGAAATCCATGAGGAAAATCAGTTCCATACCACATTTTTTAGCTTCAGAACTTCTGTTGGCTTCTCAAGAAGAGGCCTTGCATGGTCAGGAATTGCACAAAGGGACTGATTTTCACTATTTCCCTAAAATATACCAATTCCATTGTCAGCACATACTGAATTTAGTCAGTAGGAAACGAGAAACATAATGCAGTTAATACGGTAAATTAGTACCATTGCTGCTGGATCTGGGACAGCTTGAACTACAGTTAGAACTTGGCCTCCCAACTTAATACCATTCAAACCAGCACATGCTTTCAGAGTCACTGATTGGTCTACATACTGAAAGTGAGAGTCAAATTACTCAACGTCAACTAAGAAAGAGATTGCCTGGAAAATCAACCAGAAAAGGAGCAGATGAAAACCAATCACAGAAAAACTTTCAACAGACGCGAGTTTTACACCCAATGACATTTTCACAATAAGCAGATAAGATGTCTCAATTGCAAGGCATTGCAGAATTTCTTTGAGAGAGCACATACGGATTTTTTGATCAACAGAGGGTGGAGACACCATAATGAGTTGCCAAGATCTTTACTTTTTGAACAAGTGTAAATGTTATTTCTGCATATAAGTTCGATCCAGTTTTTTGGTTTTGTGCTTTTTCCTTGGTGGGGTGGGAATAAGCATAGACATAGTCAATGTACTCTTATTCTGCTTCCCATAGATGAGCAACCAATGATATTGAAGGATGCTAATATGATATAAAAAAAGAGTCCGGCAGAGAAATCACCCCATCCAATTGTCTGTCTAACTGGATTGACATGCATTCTGTTTAGGGGTGTGCAAAACGGACCGCCCAGACCGGACCGGCCGGTTTGGTCCGGTTCCCGGGAGTGTTGGTCCGGTTCCCTGTTCCTAAAAGTGGAATCGGTGTCCGGGCGGTCCGGTTCCCGGTTCCCAGTTCCAAGGGTGAACCGGACCGGACCGATTATATATATATTTTAATTTTTTTTCAAAAAATTAGTAAAATATAAACTAAACCCTAAGTGAACTTCATCGACATAAATTCATTGACAAAAATTAGTAAAATGTGAACTAAACCCTAAGTGAACTTCATTGACATAAATTCATTAACAAAAATTAGTAAAATGGGAACTAAACCCTAAGTGTTTGACCCAAAAAAAAACCTAAGTGACCGGTTCCATTGGACCAATTCGGTCCGGTCCGGCTCCCAGTCTTAGGACCAACCAGTCCGGTTCCCGGTTCCCAAAATTGGGAACCGGTTCTCCTCGTCCGGTTCCCGGTTCCACCTTGGAACCGAACCGGACCGGACCAGGAAACGATCACCCCTAATTCTGTTTAAACAGCAATCCTAGCAAATTAAGGACCACCGTACTCTCGTTTCACATGCACTAAACACCGCCTTAATTATTTTGGCCACAAACACCCTTTTGATTTATATCTAATTTCACCTCGCAATAACTGTCATAAGGACAAATACTCATTGCCTAACCATCAACAAAATTGTCAAAAAAATCATTGTCTTAAGTATTGTTTTGCTGAAAGAAAGATGTCTTGAATATAATAAAACTTTTCATTAGCAAAGAATCTCA
Organism: Syzygium oleosum; assembly: GCF_021117445.2. Taxonomy (NCBI): domain Eukaryota; kingdom Viridiplantae; phylum Streptophyta; class Magnoliopsida; order Myrtales; family Myrtaceae; genus Syzygium; species Syzygium oleosum. Next base: position 12,308,698 of record NW_026607485.1, read on the forward strand.
TGTTCAATGCGTACTATCAACATTAAAGAGCACAATGGTGCAAGTTCCGATCAGACCCTGCAATGTTAAGAGACAGACTGTACTTTTACAGAGTCAAGATGACAAAGTGCATTCGAATTGAAAGTTCAGGTACCTTCCTTTTCACAAATTTTCTGGAATAAAAAACTGCACCTATTCAACAAATTTTTTGGTCCATTCAAAAGTGCCACCCAGCCAAAAACACTCAAGGTATGGAACACTAACTTTGATTCTGTTTAAGAATTCTTAAAAGCACAAATACGACATAGATCAAAGACAATGGTACTATGCAATAAATAACAGCAGACGAAACAGCCTTAAATCTTAAGTATGTTCAAGCACTGGAAAAAGTTCATTGTGAAGAGAAAAGAAACACAGTAGGGGAAAAAACATATGCAACTTACCTCCAGGAAAGCATACCGATTGGTTGCATCATCATTAGCCTGGAAGTGGAAAGCTTTCAATGGTCCAAATACACTAGCAATTTCCCTGAGCTGAAACACAGTCAAAATTTGACAAATTACTCTTTTATGGGCAAAAACATTTACCAATTGAAGTGGATCAAATGAAACACTATTACACTCAGATTAGGCATCATTGTCAGGTCCGTACATGCTATCTGTGAGGTTTACCTACTTACCCTTTTTGGACAGGGTATTCCTAATGAGGTCCTCACAAACAGAGAAATGGGAAAAGCAGAGGAAATAGACAGACCAATAGCAATCAGAGCATCAAAATATCTAAGCACAGAGTGACCACTTGAATTAATCAAATTTAAGAGAAGAAGATTGTGATACCATTTCTGATGACAGCACCTTGGAAATTCCTCCAATAAAGATCTGCAGCCACAATAATGCAAAGATACATTATTGGACAAAAAATCTCTCAAAGAAAGTTAACAGCGACCAGCTCAATCCTGTCATCTTTGGGCAAACACCTAGATATCAGAAAAAACAACACAAAAAAAGAAAAAGAAAAAGAAAAAGCAAAAGTAGAATGGAGAGACAATCTCTAAAAGCAAAGAATAGCACTGAATCAACACTTTCACTCAAGCACATAAAGGATTGCCTACCTTGATATACTTAAGATGCTCACTATAATACTTACAGCATCCCCCTCTTCTGCAAATATAGCTAGACCGATAGAGACTAATAAGACAAGAACCGAGGTTTGCCATCTTTAATTTCCATTGAAGCATTATTTCAGCCTTTGGGTTTACCTGGTTCCACTTCTATCTAGAACAACAAATGGGAATTTTCTCTTAGTCTGACACTTGCTCAATGACTTACAGTATTGGTAGTTGTAGTTAATTAATAACTCGACTACAAAATTCTTTTGTGTTCCATTAAATGACCGAATTGTTGAAAAAAAGACATCCCGTTAAAAAAAAAAATCTTTTCAAAAGATTTGAAAACAAAAGAGACATATAGTAGAAGAAAGTAAAACCATATATCTGAAAGAAATCAAGATTATTAGACATATTAATGAGATGAACTCTTCAATCTGTTAAGAGGTTTATATCCTCCCCTTCAACTCTTCCGTCACACCTTTAACTCTTCCATTACAATCTTCAGATTTGTCCATTAAGAAAATGAATTATGCAGATTTTCCATCCAAAGATATCCAGTATTCAACAACCGAGCTTTCCATACTAATAAGTAAAATTAGTTTATCAATGCCAAAACCAAATGGTAAAAAGCTGTAGCAACTTAACAATGTCACCAGAGATCAACACTTCTAGGTCCAACTCATGTACCACCACAACACCTTCCAAGGAAAATTAATTCCAATAACACTTCTGAAATACCAATAATCTTCGTATTCATAACAAGCCAAATTTGGAATGCAATTCACCATAATCAGATATGACCAACATCCCTTGACAGCAGACATGACCATGGCAAGAACCACCAACTGTACTGGATATATTCAACATAAGTACAAATGCATATGCATTACAGAAATGCCAGTTCTTATATTATGCTTGCACTGGCCCATTACCCATGTAAAACCTTAGAGCTCAAAGCCTCAAACTAACCAATAGCACTTCTTGGGATTGAGGATTCTACAAAGAATGCTAGTTTAACCAGGAACTCACAAAAAAGCTCACTATCGTGATGACTACAACAAGATATCCAAGAAATTACCTTATGGGGTGAATCATCGACAACATCGCTCATCAAGTATGCTGCAACATCTGATCTTGCTGTTTCGCCAGGGTCACCAGTCTGCATGAAAATAGGAACTGTCTGAAAACCTACAACATGGATAGTAACAAAGATCTACCTCAGAAACCACAGATAAATTTGAACTACGAGTCAAGCAATTACATCTATATACAGCATAAAATTGCAAACACTTACAAGTTCCAAACTGAAGAAAAGGCCATTGCCCCCAGAAATAAACATTGAAGATACACAGAAATGAAGTATGTGCATAGTCAAGCACAAAAACATGCACAAACACTAACAAACAAAGATAAAAAGCAGAAGAGAGGATTGTAGTGCCCTCAGAAACATCGCATAAATTTTGGCATAAACATAACCAAGCACGTGCAACTATATATCTGACAACTTAGGCATTCTCAGTTATACTGGTGCTTTTGGTAGGTTCACTACATCAAACTCATATCCAGGATCACATCACCATCACTACCAGTGGCAGTGTTCATGTTGAGATTTAAATTACAAAAAAGTTTCTCAACTACTTTTTATGACAGCAATTTGTGCACCACTGAAACCAGCAAGATCCATAAGGAATTAAAAACCAAAACAACAATGTTAGCCTCCATTGACCAGTTTAACATCCCTGGACAGATATCAATATTTGATTGTTTTATCATTTTTCAATTTAGTCCAACCAGAGTTCTCTGACATTACTCAAATGGGGAAAAATAAATATTTGAAGCAATTGTAAGAAAAAATTTCCCATTGTAGTAGCCTTGTAGAGCCAAAAAAAAATGGATGAACCTTCAAGTTTGAAGGAAAACAGCTCAAGAAATGTCAAAGGTGCAAGTTATGAGGCCACAACATCTTAGTATGTTTGCTACTATGGACTGGATTAATTAACTAAGAAAGGAGATACCAATACAAGAAAAGACTAATCTCATAGACAGAAGTTGATGACTCGACACAGAAAATTATAGAGCTTTAAGCACAAAAGCCACTGAAAGTCAGATCACTAATCAAACCCCAAATCCAAAAGTCTCAGAAATCTCCACAATAGCATGCTTTACATGACAAACTCATCCGAGAATTATGAGTATCACCTATTCAGAAGTTGTACAAAAACCTTATGCTGCCAAAAATTTGGTTTCTCTCACATTTTACTCAGCATCATGCAACTATAATTTTCTGGCAGGATACAAACGAACACATTTCTGAAAGATTGACTCTTTTATAATATGCCAAAAAGATTTTAAGTTGGGAAAAAGATGCTTGCTTTAAGTTGTAAAAAGTAGCCCAAAAGCACCTTTTCTGAAAACCATCCTTCGAGCAGGGCCTCTCTTTTACCCCTATTTGAAATATCAGACTTCATGAGACCTGCTTGAAACTCGAAATGGCTGCAATTTTTTTCTTCAGGAATCACAAGATGTGTCTATATTGTGCACTTGCCATTCATCATCCAAAAGTCAACTGGGATTTAATGCTTTTCAATGCCTAAGCAAACATGCGATGAAGATTAAAAATGATAATCTCCCAGCCCTATCCAGCAGATACCCAAGTATACATTTGACTACCAACCATGAACGATTCTATTACTCAGATAGATATTGCTTTAATATCATCTTTAACTGAATCAAAGAAGGTCGAAATCATTGAAAACCTCACAAATGACTGAATAAAGATTAAGTAACCCTTATAACAGTAATTGGAACACAAATAAAATGGGACCATAATGGAAAAATTTTCAAAGATGATGGTACTCTATCAGACCTACTTATACAGGGTGGAGAACAAAAAGGTCTAACAAGGTGCAAGGAGGAGGAATATGCAAACTTCTCTCAGGAATATGTGGCCTCAATAAAAAAATGAAATCATAAGATATTGCTACAAAAAGATGGCTATGGTGTTCTCACGGAGTAGCATTATGGAAACCTTAATTGATAAAGCACAAGTTAAACCTCTGTTAACAGCCAAGCATGAGATGGAAGAAACGGCATGTGATCAACTAAATGAGATATAGAGAATTTCGAACAGCAAAATGTTTCAGAAATGACTAAATACTTCACTGCTTTTACTGCAGAAACTCCCCCAAAGGACTACATATATCTCTTGCTATTTTTTAATGGAGGACAACAGGTCAATTTGTGGTATTAAAATGTTTGCACAAAAAAGGAGAGATCATATATGAGCAGCAGGGTTCTGTTGCTGGTCAATACCGGAATCCATGACATGCTTAAAAGATTGCAATTCGTCCCAATTTCTAATAACAAATCAAACAGCTGACTCCTAACAACTCAGAAAACGGACAATTATTCCACAATCAGAAACCCTAATCAGTTGGAAATTTTCAAAAGATGGACTAGTAATGAAACTTCTTCCCCCCACCTCCTTCTCTAGAGGATAAACTTTTTTGTTACAAGGAAGATAGCCCCAGAAATTCCAAAATCTATCTTCACTATCCATTCAACAAACACCAAACAAAACGAGATAGCTATCTTCCGACCAGATGAGAGACCCAAAGCCAAAACTGATAAGAAACCTCAAGCACATCAACTGGTCACTACACCTGGAAATCTTCTTACTTAGGAGTCAGCTTCACCATCACCAGCCAGAATGTGACTTATGAAAGAACCAAGATAGACACCCTATTTAAGAGATTCCAGCTTTCAGTCAGAACACTCATCAGATATTCAAGAAAGCATGTACAAAATACTGAAATGAAAGCCACAGTTCCTAGTATCATGTTACATAAGCAATGGCAATCAATCTCCGACAGACTGATATAATTTCCCTAAGATCCCATCCCCCAAATATATAGTTCTCCGGATAGGCATTTCTCACTATACAAGCAAAGACTGCAAGCAACTTACAGAAAATATGCTATTCAGTTGGATAGTTGGTAGTCGGTACACTTCATGCACCCTAGAGAAACCAGAACAGCTAGGCAGAGAGACAGAAAGAGGGGGGGGGCAGGGGCGGGGGGGCGGTGTAGGGATTCATATGTCTTTATTAACTCAAACACTCAAACAACAAACAACTTGCATGCTGCTGTCATTTGATTTACCCATATGCAAAAAATACCAACTGATGCTACAAAATCCCAGAGCAACGAATACCCACCATAAAGGGATAAAACTTAACTGCTAAACGCAATCAATACTAGGAACAAATCAGCTGCTGCATTAACTTCCTCTCAAAAGCATCATCTCCAGGTGAATCTGTAGCTAATTCTCTTGGACATTTTTTGTCCAAAAGGTGCTTGTTTTCTGTTAAAATATAAACCCACATCACTTGATTATTGGTTATTCATGAATGCTTCAAAGTTGAAGCATCTTCAAGCTAGACGGGACAACTTCCCAAAAGTTGCTATAGGATACCGCAGCTTAGGTGTTGCTAAATACCCTAGAAAAGATGCAAACCACCATTTCACAGCTCAAACAGCCTAGTCATATGGAAATTAAATCATCAATACATTATTGTGTCCCTTGAACATATTTCACCTCTATCGCCAATGAGAACAAAAAAAAAATACATCCTCACATGCCTAGAGTTGTTCTCTATACTATATAAGTCCAGTCTGGACTAAGAAACCTTCTCTTGCAGATCCCATTTCACATGCATTAAAGCCCTCACTAACATTTCCCTTATACTGCAGTCAGATAATACAACATAACGCAAGATATACTACTGACTAAACAACCTCTAGCATATGGGGTGTCTTACCCAGGAGTAATGCAGGAGAAAATGCGAAAGAGACGTAGTCTCCCAGTGAATTTCTTATTTATTAGGCCAATTAGCAAATCTCTGAATTAATGATAGCATATGCCCATATACGACCACAAAAAGAATTGTCTTTGGCTCTTGATAATCTACATAAAATAAACTGTTTGTTAATTCCCAAAAAAAACTTGCAGAGAAGCAATTGTTGTGCCCTTCAACATCTTCTAATAAACTCCTTACCTAATGCTAATTAGTCAACAAATATCTTAAACACCAAATCCAAGTCCCACTCATTTGTAATACCACATTTGGAGGTGTGCAGTATATGTCTTCCAGAGTTTTGTTGACTTCATGGTTCTAACTTCCACCAATCAGAAAAATCACCGCATGTAAGAAAACAAACTAGATGAACCTTATAATCGTATCACAAGACTTTATGAGGCCCCAAAGTTGCAATTATCTAGTACATGCCGACCCTGTACACTGAAGCATTTTTTCTTACAACATAGTTGCATTTCCCACATAAGAATATGGGAAAGGAGACTGCATGAACCTTCATACTCAGGGGCACTCAACTTTGTGAAGTCCAAGATTTCCTAAACTAATCTAACTAACAGATTAGTCTAGGCTTTTTCCCTTTCATTTCTCTCAGATAATTTAACACCCTCAATACCAAAAGAATAAAAATTCCGATGATCACCTCTTGCACATGCCCGTAACATCGTGGAAGTCTTTAATGGAGATAGAATGATATAGCACTATATGGACAGACATGTAACCATAAAGAACGTATTCAAAAATAAGAAGGGAATAAAGAAGATTCTTACAGCCACTTCAACAAAATCCTTTGGACGTCTGATTTTCAAAAGGGAGCCAGAAAAGGAAGCTCCATCAAATGAAAGAGCAGCTGAAGCATCCTCAGGAGTGAGAAACTCAACTAAAGCTTGACCCTTCTCCTTGTGTATCTGCAATTTTTACATGTTAAGCTGCACAGATCCTCAATGATATAAAATACCAAGTCATTTTTTAGTTTGGAAGCTTACAATACAGCTGATGCATGGTTGGGTTCCCTGAATATGATTAACCCCTGAAGACAGCAAATAATTATTGAGACATGCCACAATGGCTTTCTCAGAGGCTGAAGCTGGTATGTTTTCTACATAAAGCCTCCTCCTAGGCCGTGTGGACTCTGTCAGTTGAATTGAGTCAATGGAGGCGGTGGTCTTTGTAGGAGGAACATTTGGAGACGCAACGGGCAGAGGTTTCATTGTACTTAAAGCAGCAGAAACAGCACTGGCCAACTGATGCGCACTTGATGGCATGGCTTGATTTGTAGATTGAAAACTATGCAAAACTGATGCAGTAAAGCCATCTTTTACACTCGTTGGAGGAATATCCCATCCAGCATTTTTCCTCTCTGGAGATCGTGTAGCAGGGGAAGGAGTCTTGATGGCTTTCTCAGTTTTCCTCTTTCTTGGGGAGTAACCACCGAGCCCGCTGGCAATCTCTCCATGTCCATGGGAGTGATTGCTTGAACCATTACCAAGAAATCTGGTCCTGTCAACATCAACATGGTGTCTTTCAGATCTATCTTTGAAAGAACTAGAGGACGACTCCCCATGTTTCCTACCATTGTACACTATACGTCTGTGCCCCTTCGGCGAGAGTGAAATCGATCTTCTGTCCCTTCCACGCTCTCTACTCCTTGATCTTTTCCTTCTGATATTTACTTCATCATTACGGGACTTTGTTAATTCTTTCCTTTCCTTTCTATCCAAAATTTCTGAATCACGCACTCTTCTCGGATCAAGTTTCTTTGACATGTTCCTATCTTTGATATCCCTCTCATCTATATCTCGGTGCTTTCTCTTACTTTCTCTCTCAGATTTTCCTCTACTTCTCTCAGTATACCGTTCATTGACATCTGGCTCTCTTGGATGCCCCTTTCCAGCTTTGTCTTCAAGATCATTTCTTGCCCGTTCAACAGGTTTGCTTCTATCATGCATTATCTTATAATTCTCCTCCCTGTTATCCTTGTGTCTGACTTCACTGCTTAGTCTACTCTTCAATTTACCTTCTAACTCGCGACTTCTCCTATCGTTCCCTTTCACGAGAATGTCTTCCTTAACGGAAGCACGCTCTTCTTTTTTTCTGGATCTTGCTCTAGGTAAAAGCTCCACTTCGTGGGTGCTTTTGTCTTTGCTTCTTGTGTAACTATCTTCCCTTAGGTAATGGGAATTTGGCCCCTCTTTACCTCTAAACCTTGACCTTGCTAGATCCACTGAAATTTGTTTTTCATTACGCAGGGAAATACGTTCAGTATCCTTGAAAGTTTTTTCAGATTCATGCCGGATCGGCACATTCTCAATAATCTCCCTCCTTGAATTTTTATCCTCTTCTGCATCTTTGTGTTTCATAGTTTGAGATGATTCCTTGCTTCTCCTCATCTTCATTATATCTTCAAAGCATAAAGGTCTGGTCCGAGCAGCAGTACTATCATCCTCGTCTTCATGTGATGGCTCTTTTCCAACACGCCTTTCCTTTTGTCTACTAGATCTGCTCATTTGGGCTCAAAGAAAATTACAGAGGTGAATCCTGACGATAGACCTTGTGCTGGAGATCTTAAGCCTATTAAACAGACAGAGGAAAAGGTAAAGAGCATATTAGCTCCCGAATTCAATATCAGCCTCTAGATATACTTACAAGAAGCATTTAATACCAAGATCAACTATCTACAATTCAAAATCCGCCAAAAAGTCATCCATAATAATCCGCTGAAAAAAATAGTCCTACAAAAACTGAAAACAGCTTCCCGCTGCAATCGAGTTAAATATGTAACACAGAAAATTACACCCAGCATTCCAATGGAGAAGCGATTGCAAATAACAATTAGATATTTGATACATGCCGTCATGGCAAATTCTAGACCCATGCTCAAATCAAGATTACCGCACTCTTCAATAACGCCTACATCCTAAGTAAACCAAGAAAAAAATGTAAGAAATAGTAAGACTTAATATCAGCATTCAAGATTAAAGTAGAAGCATCATCTGAAAAGAAATTAAAACACTACAATATTTTCCAGACCCTGATTGACAATCCAAACAAGTTAGCCAACTAATCATGACATGAAAAGCAAAAGATGGTTTTCACATTGATATAAAGGTTCCCGGATTGAACAGAGTGGAAACACAACACTGCTTTTGTAAATACTAAAGAACTTGCAAAGACTAAATCAAACCCTCGATGAATTGATCCCCATCTTAGTGTCCATGGGGAAAAACATAGAATATAGAATATGATCATGGAGTAAAATTGCTATTGCTTCAGCAGAGATATAGTACTCTACAGTCCAACGTGGGCAAAGTTCTCAAAATATTGAGGCGACATTGCAATTGCACTGGCAATTTCTTCGGTCATACAAGTGCTTTTGTATTTAACCATAATGTCTCGTATGCCCCAGAAAAAGTTTGTTCAAAACAACAGGAGGCTCAATGAATGAAAAACGGACAAAGAATCAAGACTTTTTTTTAATCAAAAGAACAAAGGATGACAGATCTGAAAAAATTATCTCGTTTTTACAAGTTTGGAAAAAGCCAGCAAGTAAGATGATCAAGTTTCAAATGGAACAAAAATCAGAACCACTCCTACACTTCTCTCCATACGAGTTTCATAGCCATGCGGTATTTTCATAAACATATTTGGAAAAAAAAAAACGAAAAGATTTTTTCACCTTTCATAAAGTTGGATCATTTTGGTATTGCAAGAATTAGGTCCTATTAAAGAAACAAGGGACTCCAGCTGTATGGCCACAACAAGAAGCTTATGATATTTTGATATGATTAACAACATAAGAGCACCAATCTTGTTGGCTAGATGAAGGCTCACTTGTGCACTCAACACGTACTAGCACTAGACAACTACGGGAGAGTTCTGTTTCAATAGCCATGTGTAAGCAGTCTGCAAAAGTAGTTACAACAATCTGTCTTCTACAAACAAGCTGAGGAAATCTTTCCGTATAACCAGTTTCAGTTGTTTAGGAAAACTCATCTTCTATTAAGTCTTTACGAATACCTTCGCAAAGAAACACAACAAAGAATTCCCTACTTTCAATGGCTTGAGACACGGTGCTTCAAAGAATAGACAAAATTTTACTCGATTCTTCTTGTAAGAACAGAAAGCAGTCACAAAGCTGCCTTCAAAAGAGCCCCTTTCCACGGTGCTGATCCGACCAAGCCAAAGGATATGCTGAAAAGACTCTAGAATCACCGCAAAAGCATCAATGCAAAAATTTCCCACGGCCCAAGTAGTTCACTCATTTCCCATTTCTCAAATCTACTAGCGACTGCTGATCGCAAAACCGATTCGTATGTTCCAAATGCAGCCGAACCCGCCTCACAGGTTCATGCGAAGCGTCGGTTCTCGTATTGAAAACAGGGAAATTCGCCAAGCCGCTCCATCAACGTGAGTGCAAGGCACAAATTAAGCTCCCATGTACAATCAGCCAGTCAAAACTAAAGCTCACAACACCTCTCATCACCAAGGGATGGAATTCGAAACCAAGCATTCGCAAGCAAGGCAAAGCAAAGCAATCACGCATTCAACCACTGCGCCGAAAGACGAGCTAGGGCAACCCCATTACCAAGACGTCCCGCACCTATACTTCCCGAAAGATGGGGGGAAGGAAAACGAAGGAAAGCGAAATCGAACGCAGACCCTTCAGCGGAAGCAAGCAATTCCGCTCCCGCGAGAAGCGAAGAGAGGTCAAAGGCCGAACCTTTGGGGGGAGGAACGCCGCCGCCGCCGCCGTCGAAGTTCTGGGTCTCGTCGGAAGAAGAGCGATTTGTCGCGGTGGAGTGAAGTGGGCGACCCGGAGGTGGAAGAAAACCTAAAGGATGGATGGTGGAAGCGGAGCGAACTACTCACATGCTCTCTTCCTTTTATTATGATAGGATCGAACTATTGATGTGGGATGGAATCATGGAAGGTCTAAATATTCTGTTTAATTTATGTGATTTCCCCTTGAAAGAAAAATCTCATGTGCTCAACAAGATTTTTGTTTTTTTTTTTGTCACTTTCTGATGATGAAAAATAAACCCGACCTGAGTAAGGTCGTTAAACTGCTCCATCCTAAGCCTCGCCAAGATCTCGTGGTCCCGAAATGTAAAGTAATTAGAGGGTTATTCTTTACTTCAGGGAAAGAAAAGCGTCTTGGGGTCTAACGCCGGGACATTTGTATGATTTCTCTTTGAAAGATTATATACTTCCCCTTTTTTTTTTTTCCGATGATGAAAAATAAAGAGTTCTTTCTGTCTAATTTTCTTTTGTCTTTGATTGGTATGGTTGGTTCGTGAAAATTAATAGGAAAAGTTGATAAGTCTCTAAAAAAAAAACGGAATAGGGCCGAGTTGGCTTTAAACATAACTAGATTTGAACAAGAGCACTACAGGGAAATATTAACTATATCATGATATTTTCTCAAGAATTGTTTCTTGAAAGTCACACGCATGCGACTCTAACTCGCAAGGCAATGGTCATTTTTATGTAAGGAGTAAATTTGCTTTTTCACAATTCTACTTGTTTTGCTTTCAATTAAGACTTTTGCTTGCTCGTTCAGTACCATGAATTTTGTTAGATAAAAAAAAATAGTTCTAATGCGAACTTCTATTGAACATTTCAACGTTTTTTTTTTAACTCTTCCTATTAAATATTTCCTTGAAATATATTTGTTATTTTTTTCTAATATTACGATAATGTTGTTGATCACCTATAAAAAAAAATTCATATATCCTATAAACAACGACAATTGAGAATTTTCTAACTATTATCGAGTCCTTGCATTTTAGGTAAATATAAAATATGAACTAAGAATTCTGTCCTTATTTCGTTTAAAAGAGGATGATTTTTGTCAAATTCTCTGAGAAAGTATCAGTACCATGAATTTGTTATTGAAAATTAAAGGAGTACCAAATTTAGAAAAGAACAAATTAACATCCACAATTGAGTTTCTAGCTGAATTGTACATTTCATTTTTTTATTGCTATTTTGGAATAGGAAAGTAAATGGGTTTTTTGAAGTGAGGTTTAAGAAAGAATAAAAAATTGAAATGTTGAATTAAGTTGAGATAGGAAAATAACAATCATAAATCATCAATTTGCCTAAAAAAGATGTTAGTAAATATTAATACATGCATAATAAAGCTAATTTGGTCTATTAACATAAAAAAAATGTTTTTAATAAAAAAAATGAAAATAAAGCTACCTTAAAACCGTTTTTGTGATGTCATTGCCAACTCTTTTCTTCCATCCCATAAAAATAGTTTTGTTCTTTCTTCTTAATATTTGCTAATTTTAAATCTCATTTCACTTGTAATGAGGTGAAATGTGGTCATATTTTATAAAGTTTTATACATGTGTGGATTGAGTTACCATGAAATTTGAAATGTCAAAAGACACCAACACATTTTACAAATCTCTTATAAGGAATAATTTCTTTCTATTGGCAACAAAAATTTTAGAAATTAAAACATGAGGGCATTATTCAAAACTTTACCAATTTTCGACCTTTGAGCGATCAATAATATCGACTCCAACTGGGCATTGAACAGCGGCATCTCTCATCCCGTGTACCTTATCACGGAAGAAATCGATCGTCTTAATAGGTCACAACAAGAAAGTCACGATCATAGCACAATACGATTAAGTAGTCCACGACAAAGACGAGATCCCTTTTCGAGAAACAGTTTTAATGAAAAAGCTTGAAATATCGTATCATATTTCAGTGAAAAAGGAGGAAGTGCAAGAGCGCTTCTAGATAGAATTTATCAAAGTGCAAACAATGAGATTGTAATTGGTTTTAATGGGAAAATAGGATTTTCCTTACCTGGCACAATTTCCATTAGATATTTATTTTGTTTTTACTATTGGGATTACTATATTTTATATATCTGTATTCAATTTTTATCATAATTATACCATAATTTGCAAGTCGATTAATGAGCTTTTGCAAAATTTGAGTTAATTGGACATCGGACGACAAGTCAAAAATTAACCAGGTCGTTCTCACCACTAGTTCTTGGATAACATCAACTAGTTCTTTCAAAATAAATGCAATCATACTTGCAGAGAAAGAAAGACAATGTAAAAAGGAAGTTAGGTAATTAAGATATTTTCACTTCAATATTTATATTATTTGAACAACCTTTCGATGAAAATAATTTCTTTCGGAGATGCTTCATAGAAGATCAAACTAATTAATTGCACAACATAAACTTATGTTTTAGAAAATACTAAGTACACACTAAAAGAAAAAGGAACTCAAATAACAATGTATCAATATTTTAGCGATATTACGAATATGATGTTGTCCCCTCCATAGTTGTAATATACACTATTTGGAATATACATTGAAAGTTCGACTAATTAGCTTTCAATAGACATAAATACAAGTCAATTGAATGTCGAACAAAAAAGTTATGATTGTCAAAATTGAGTACTTTTTGGTCGAATTTTATGTAAAAGTATGACTACCATAAATTTGTTAATGAACAGTAGAGGAGTACCAAAATTTATAGGAAAAAAAATTAAAATCCCCAATTGAGTCTCTAGCTGAATACACGTTCCATTTTTTTTTATTGTTATTTCGGAAGAGAAAGTAAATGGTTATTTTCAAGTGAGATTCAAGAAAGAATAAAAAATTAAAATGTTGAATTGAATCGAAATAGGAAAATAACAATCATAAATCATCTATTTGCCTAAAAAAGATGTTAGTAAATATTAATACATGCTTAATAAAGCTAATTTGGTAAATTAACATAAAAAGATGTTTTTTGTAAAAAAAAATTAGAAATAAAGATACCTAAAAACTGTTTTTGTCGTATCATTGGCAACTCCATTGTCCATCTCATACAATTTTTTTGTTATTTTATCTTGATATTCGCTAATTTTAAATCTCATTTCGCTTGTCATGAGGCACGCGATGCTTGAAATGCATCGGGTTTTATATAATTTAATACCATGGTGAAGATTGAGGTACTGTGAAATTTGAAATGTCAAAAGAAACTTTCTATCAGTAACGGCTGAAGTGCATCAAAAAACTTCAAAACCTCCATAGGACTTTTCTCGAAAAAAATGGAGGTAACAATTTCACTGATCATGGATGCAGTGAAATCCCTACTGTAATCTACATCCAATATATCACTTTTACTAATCAAATACTTATCACCACAATATTCAAAACCCCATGGCAAAGCCGTTTTGCAACATATGTAAAACCGTCCAGGAAGCATAGAGCAAGTAAGCCTTCAATAAAGCAGGCTGCGGCAAATCCCATGAAACAAACATGGCCAATTGCTGAGAGGCTAACTTATCATTGAAGTACTTCCTAAACATCATTCTCGCCAAGAACGGGAAATCGGTAGCTAGTTGCTAATTTAAGTCCCCATATGGAGATACAAATACCGTATTACCATACACAACATTTTCTATTTAATAATAATGAACGGTTCTAAATTAAGGGGATAATTTTGTGTAAAAAATTCATGCCACCAATTTACTTGATTTTTGCACCCACGGAAAGCTCACTATTGGACATTCAATATGGCATAATGTCTGACCAAAAAAAAATGTATAATAGTTTCATTGAATTTATTGATGAAACCTAAGTATTATTATGTCAAATTCTTTCTCGAGGTTTGTGATATTATGTACAATACACCCAAGTTTTGGCATATATTTTTCTATTGAGAAATTAATTTATTCCAGAGTCAAATGAATTTTCTCAATTAGTATTTTATAGCTTGAAATTATTTAAATTTAGGAAATCTTTAAATATAGAAGTTACAACAACAAATTGACCAAAGCAATTCGAGTTTTTTTTTTTGGAAAATTGTTACTTTTAGCTATTCACATGTAATTATTTCCTACTTTGATGTATTGCCTAACTCATTATGTGGGCTACTGTGTGTTTATTAAAGAGAATACAATTTTCAGAAAATCCCTTCTATAATACTGGTCTGTTTGACATTGTTATAAGTTGTAATTATTGATGCTCTGTCCTATTGTAATATGCTCCGCTCTCATCTAATTTTCACAAGTGCTTATCAAGTATTTTTTTTAAAATAATTTGTATTGTGTTGCAATAACTAATTTCTATATGGTTTACAATAAAATTTATTGATTCCATAAAAACGAGATCACTTCATTAAATAATTTTCTGAACTTTGAAATTTTCAAATATTTAAGAAATCCCTTTAAACGTGTATAATGCCACTTGATATTTGTCTTCACTAGTCGTGTTATCTTACATATGAAAATAACAAATCACATATATCTGTATGGAGTTAAAGACTTGTGAAAGAAGGCACTAAAATGTGTGTGTAGATTATACGCTTGACAAATGTTCTTCTCCTGCCTTTTTTATTTATCTCATTTTAATATGTCTCGTATTCTAGACCCCGAGTAATATAGTTGTTGGTGGGCGGAGCCATGCTTTGCTGTAATCGTGAAGTGTTGACTCTTGTGTTTAGTAAACTACGTTTCAAGTTTGGAGCACCTTAGAACCGGGTGAGATAGCTTCTTAGAAACGGTTGTAACTTTGAACGTAACGTAGCTTTGAAATGCTTGCCAAACACCTTATAATAGTCGCATTACTTATTTTCATCGTTGAAGCTGCAGTGAAACTGTACCAAATATTCTCTTCATCTACTAATTTTATTAAACTCAATGTTACTTTACAGCTTATTTGATTTGACATCATATCTTGGCTAGCGAGCACGGTCGGAAGAGCTTGGACAATTAAATGCTATGGTGGAAGAATCAAACATCATTTTATATAAAATAAAAAGCGCAGAACTCCCTCCTATCATATCTTCGATAGATGGTGTACAAATAATGAACATCTTCACATACAAATTCAATAAAATTAAATGCAAATTATGTCCATATTTGGAACCCATCATAAACAAGATTGGTTGAAGAATTTCATGGATATCGGAAAACATGGGGAAAAAGGAAAGTCGAAGATCAAAAGCTCCCGTGGCCAAATCCGTGAATAAAACGAGAGACCAGGGGCAATTCCGGAACGAGGCAAAGCAACGTTGACGTGTTCACGTTGTTGTGTTTGTGTGCGTTGTTTTGACATCCGAACAAGAACCACAGAGGAGTCTGGAGAGAGAGAGAGGGGGAGAGAGATTGAGAGAAACCGCTTGAAAATAAGCGGGGGAAGGGGACGATAGTTGCAGAAAAATCTCAGAGGAAAGGGGCTTTACCGAGAAAATCGCTAGAGGGAGAAGAAGAAAACTCGAAGACCCTTTTGGCATCGTCGTCCTCTGTGACATTCCACTTTCCCATTTCTGACTCATTCCTCTCTGATTCCTGTTGTACCTCCATTCTCGTACAAACGCACGAAAACGCAACAAAGCAACTCCGCTACCGACGAAGCAGGCGCGCAAATACAGCAGCATAGTGTTTGCAGTTGGCAAAAGATTGATTTGGAGTGGTTCGAGTGATTGGTTTGTTCTATTGTAACGCCGAAAGCTGGTTCTTTTCTGTGTCATCGGTGTTTATTTTGGAGATTGGCCTATGTTAAGGTGTCCACGACATTGAGTTGTGACCACAATTAAAAGGTAATCGAGAATCCAATTTAAATTCTAAAGGATCGAAATCTTGATTAAATACACAACACATAGGGAAATTTCTTAATTAGTAGATGGACTTGTGAGCATAGATGGCAACTTATTGTCACATCTCTGGAAGAAGTTAGTTTCATCGAATGGTTGTTCGAAAAATATAAATATTTGATTGAAAATAAATTAATTATCTAACATCTTTTTACACTGTCTTTCTTTGCAAGCATGATTGAATTTATTTCGAAAGAACTAACTAATGCTATCCAAGAACTAGTTGATGGTGTTTCTAGCAACAACAAAAAAAAATTGATGGTGAGAAATACGAAAGATCAAATTAACTCGAATTTTGCACCTACGGAAAGTTTATTAGTCAAACTTTTACTTTAGCGCAGCACTTTTTCCGCTACACTCATTTTCTTTGTGTTTTGACCATACTATCTCTTGTATGACCCACCACTTCTCTTAAAAAATCTGAAAATGTTACGAAATTTATATTAACCGCATTGAGGATAAGTTCAAGATACATAAGGGCCCTAACCATATTTCGACTCGTGATCAATCCATAGATACCAATAGAAAATAAATAGGCACTCAAAACAAGTACATGTTTGAGTATCATTGACCAGCTCCTTATTAATTTTGATTCATTTCAATATGAACAAGAATTCAACTTATTGAATTGACTATAATATAACAAGTACAAAACAAAGGAATAGATTGATATTTGGTAATGTATCAAAATAAAGAATTTATATTTTATACATGAACAGTTTTCAGATAGAATTGAATAGAAATGGATTTGATAACAGAAAACAAAGTTGAATTTTGATTGCTATTAATGCTATCCAAGAACTAGTTGATGGTGTTTCTAGCAACAACAAAAAAAAAATTGATGGTGAGAAATATGAATGATCAAATTAACTCGAATTTTGCACCTACGGAAAGTTTATTAGTCAAACTTTTACTTTAGCGTAGCACTTTTTCTGCTACGCTCATTTTTTGTGTGTTTTGACCATACTATCCCTTGTATGACCCACCACTTCTCTTATAACTCTACAAAACTGATTCCTTTTTATTTTGTTTCTTATTTCTTTTTTTCTTGCGAGTCCCACTTTCCTTCTTCTTCTTTCTTTCCACGCCTAAATCATCTCTCCGTTTTCTCTCCCATTCTCTTCTTTATACACCTCCATGTGATGCCAACCCCGTGATGCTAACCCTATTGTCCTCCACACTTTCCAATGGAGATTCGAGAGGCCACGGTAATGCTTCCTCTGCATCCTATGAGAACGCACAAAACCCCCTACAGGGAAATGGATGCTCCCCTTGCCGACTATGCCCGGTCATGTAACTTCTCATGTGCATTTTGCCGAGAGCATTTTTAGGCCTTTCCTTGAAAACCCATGTGTAAAAGCATCGAGTGGCAAGTCTGATTTCTGAAAGTCGGGCACACCATTACGGTCTTGAACTAATTTGGACTTTGATTTTTCATTCAAAATAGGCCTGAAGTAGAAACTAAAGAAAAACCAGGCGCTCCATGCACTATCAAGGTGCTTGTTACTCTTATGCCCCACTTTTAGGATATTAACATTCATCTCTATTTGGTAAAGTTAGTGTCCCAAACAACATTTAAAATATCACAAGGGTCATTCCAAAGCAGAGAGGGTGGACTAGGCCTTGATGACAAAGGGAGATTGATATCAAGTGGTCCTCCATGGATGATCGAGCCATCTATCTCTCTCCAATTCATCGTGAGACAAAAAGCGAGAGTCCATGGACAATAATGTCAATGGATGATGACTCTCCATTGATAGTATTGCTAGAACAGCTTCTCCGACAATTTTCGCTTTATGTTTTCCTTCGAGCTTGTGCTTCTCAATCAATAATTAGAGCAAAGATCTCCCTAACATGCTCATGAAACAAATCAAAGCAAATACGAAATTATTGAAGCAGCAATCCGTTAGTCCACAAAACCTCAGAGACCCCCTCACAAGTACAGAATTATTCAGGCTGCGTGTGGCGGAGAAAAAGGGCTCGTTGGGTTGAGCCCAATGTTGGTGCCAACAAGAGTGTGGAGGACGACGGGGTTGGCATGATAGATATTCGAGTAGGGAGGCGTAAAAACAACAAAATGGTAGAGAAAACAGAGAGACGATTTGGGCTTGATAAAAAAGAAAAAGAAGGAAAGTGGGACTTGTAAGAAAAAGAACAAAAAGCAAAATAAAAATGGATAACTTTTGTAGAGTTATAAGGGAAGCGGTGGGCCATACAAGGGATAATATGGTCAAAATATACAAAAAAGGAGTGTCTAAGCTTAATGAGGAGTGGAAAAAGCGGGACCATTACTTTATCATATAATTATGATAAAATTAAATAGAGAAATATACAATCTATAATTTATTGAAGGAAAAGGATAATCTTTCTCCTCTTCATAACAACTTGAATGAATCTTAAATGTGCTACATTGGTTCATCTCAACATATCACTATACGAGGTTATAAAGCTGTCAAAACTCATTAAGAAAAGAGAGAGAGGGGCTAAGAACAGATTAGCTGTGAGTAGAATGGAGGTAACGGCATCCAAGAGAATAGGGCCGAAAATGTTCGTGGTGGCTCTAAGGTCGTCTATCCGTGTCGACGCAGGCATATTTAAGTTGTGCGTGTTGAAGTATGCATTGTTCTGTCTCTTTGACCCCAACCCATTTGTATGTAATGTGGACTGCATCTCGCATTGCAACAAAGGCGCTTCATGTCTACAGTATCATAGCACCACAATATGGGTGGTTTCTTGTCTACTTGCTTGTACTAGCATTCAAATAATAATTTTTGCATTGAGATAAAGAATAGAACATAGCTTCTTATCAAATACATAAAACCAAGAAAGTCAATTCATTGATTTTTTTGATTTTTTTTTACATATTTAAATTCATGTAGACACCAAGAAAGTTGTAGTGAACGCGAAAAAGGTTGGAGCTTGTGTGGATTCAAGCTCTAGAGTTGCCAGAAGACCTATTTATTACACGAAAGTTTGGAAAGTTTCCTTTTTTTTTTATAATAAAACAATGACAATTAAGTTTTTTATTTATTTTGTCGTTTCATTCCACAACTAATAAAAAGTGCCTTTATAATTATCTGCTTGACCATGAGTGAAATACATTTCTATGAAATTTCAAATGTGATAAAATGAGTTTGCTCTCTATTATTTGGAGTTAGACTATGAAATATAAGTACAAAATTCAAGAGTATTTCAACTTTGATCTGAATTATCAAACACAATGGAAACCGTGGCTTTAGTAATTTCAACTTGGCTGGTGCCAGCAAGAATGTGGAGGACGACGGGATTGGCATGATAGATATTCGAGTAGGGAGGCATATAAACAACAGAATGGGAGAGAATAGTGTCAAGAATGTTGCATTTGCCGGAGTCGTTCAGTCTAGTGATTTCTTTTCTTACGTAAAAGAAGCTCTCTTTTCGAACATATAAAGGCCCCTTTTTCTTCTTGTGAATGTAATGTGATGTGATGGTGCTGTACCTAGTAGCAATTGATGTTATCAAATGCCCCTCGGATTCGAGATAGAGGTGCAATGTGGGTCAATAACCCATATATTATTTCATATTCAATGATTGGGAATCATAAATGGGTTGACTTTAATTTTAAAAATAAGCTTAAATGGGTCATAAACGGGTTTCCTATTAATTTAATGGGTATTAAACTTAAGTGAATCATAAACATGTCATTTTTATTTTTTTCATTTTCTGATTTTTTTTTTCTGAATTTTTTATAATATTTTTATTCTTTTATTCTTTTTCTTTTTCTTTTCCTCTTTTTTTCCTTCTTCCTCCACCAATGGCCGGCCACAACGACAGCATGCCGTGGCCGGCGGAGGAAGAAGAAAAAAGAAAAAAATAAAAGAAAAAAGGAAAAGAAAAATAATTAAAATATGATTTTTAAAAAATAAAAATTATTAAAATAAATGTATAAAGGAAAATCAAATTTGATTTTCCATACCAAACAACAGAAAATATTTTCTTATTCATTTTCAAGTTTCAGCCAAAATATAGGAAAATAAAATGATCTCCTAGAAAATATTTTCTAGAAATGTAACATTTTCTACGAAACAAACGGAATCTCAATTTTAAAAAAATATATATGTAAATTGTCCACTAGATTTGTATTGCATAAAAGTGTTTTAACAATATAATTTTAAAAAAAATCATAACAAACAAGCTCTCCTAGATTTAGTTAAATGTGTCGGGTTGAGTCGAGTTTGAGTCGAGAAATTTATATTGCGATAAATGAATCATAAACAGGTTAAATGGGTTATAAACAGTTTTTGGGTCGGATCATTTATGACCCAATCCAAACCCGACCCGACTCACCAGTTTGACATGTCTAACTTGAGACACTATAGATTCAAGAACCCCTTCGAAACAATTAGCCAGCACGGCAATGGTTCTCTAAAGGACATTAGATAAATTTACGACAAAAGAGCGGTCTTAGAAAGCATCAACATCAATTCTTCCATAGGAATGCATTTCGAAAACTCGACAAAGGCAGCAATTCAGTTCATTCACTCTGTCAGGACCAAGAACAGCACCAAATCTTTGGACTAGGTATAAGATAACAGCTTTATATGATTTTCCTTTGGCTATGGAAATCCAAGCACAGGACCTTACATGCATCATGCTAACAATAAACGGAGTTCATATTAAGTCTGAAAGAGCAGCAAAAAAACCAAATCCATTTACACCAGTCTAAAGTTAACTAAGCATTGTAGGAACAAGTATAAAGATTTGCATTCCCTCATGGCATACTCTGAACTGAACTTATATACATATTGTTCACCGATTTGTCGCATCAACCCATGTTTTCTCTGCGCCGAACATGTCTTGATCTGTCCTTGGATGATCTTGGCCTGTCCTCAGCTCTCTGAGGTTGCGGATCCACTCTCCCCTTTGCCTCTCAGGTGACCTTTGAACAATCTCTCCATTCACAAACAACTCAGCTACGACAAACAGCAAGAATACACTATTAGTTAATACCCTTGTATGACATCAAGATCAGCTAGAAACTAATACATTAGTAAGTCCAAACGGAAAGGTGCATTGGATTTATGAAAAATGCACTCCGTAGTCAGAGATGGCACACACGACTCGGAGCCATATCTTAATAGCCCCAGATTAATACTGCTGCCGGAAATCGACCCTCGCATTGCTGTCATAAGGCTCAAACTCGATGGAGATTGGTTACTCCTGTATACCGGCCCTCACTATGCATGCAAAAGTCCTATGCTACCAGCCTTTTCACAAGTCTAGACGTGGATTGCGTCCAGCTTGTAATTACTATGTCTCACTCCCGTCGAAGCTTTCGTTTATCCGGAGTGTTCAACTTTCAAGGGGAAGTGGAAAAAGTAACGAATTCTACAACATTTATTGAATGGATTCTGCTTGTTCCTCAGTCACTAGGCAGATTTAGCTGTGTCTTCTAATAGGTGCTTAAACTGAAACTTCTGCTTTCGTCGACTTATGGTTAAGGCTTTGTGTAAACCTAGTTATTCAGTTTTCTCATTACAATCATGTGTCTCTCATTCCACTGCAACCAAATTACTATGTGCTTGCTTTAACATTCACTCGATTATAGTTGAATGTTCACTCCATAACGAGACCAAATAAATTGCCGGTGAAATTAAACGAAACCAGATTGGACAACAACATTAGCTAGTGCGGTGAATATTCTAGCACGAGCAGAATCTAACCTCAAATCTGGAGAGGACAGAGTAGGGGTGTGCAAAAGAACCGGGACCCGCCCGGACCGCCCGGAACCAGACCGGAACCGGTCCGGTTCCCGGTTCCAATTTTTTGGAACCGGTACTGTTTGGGCCGGTTCCCGGTGTGGAACCGTCCACCCGCCCACCCG
This sequence comes from Syzygium oleosum, assembly GCF_021117445.2. NCBI lineage: Eukaryota > Viridiplantae > Streptophyta > Magnoliopsida > Myrtales > Myrtaceae > Syzygium > Syzygium oleosum. The sequence continues at coordinate 12,331,142 of NW_026607485.1, forward strand.
GACCGGATCGGTAATATAATAATAATATATTTATTTTTTTAATTAAAAAAATTTGACAAAAAAAAATTAAAAAAAAGAAGAAAATTTGTTATCATGTCTGAAGCTCTTGTGTAGTTGGGATACCTTGGTCATTTTTCTCAATAATTAATGGGTACCCACTTGATTTATGGATGACGTGGTTAATATAATCGATCATAGTGTAGGAATTGTATGAAAAGTTATGTTCTTTTCCTTTAATTTGTTCTGTTGATCCGATGTTGGTCCACAGATTTTTTTTTTTATTTGTCTAGGAAAACTTGTTAAGACCGGTTCCATGGACCGGCCCAAGAACCGGACCGGACCGGCGGTCCGGTTCTCGGGCGGGTCCATGGAACCGACGGGCGGTTCTCGGTTCCAATTTTTGGAACCGGTCCTGTAGCGGGCGGTCCACGGTTCCGGGGTGGGAACCGCCCACCCGGACCATGCACACCCCTAGGACAGAGTACTGAAAGCACAATGGACGCTCTTTATTTCTTCTTCAAAATCCACAAGATCATTCAATAGCTCAAGATGGCCAGATCTTGGCAAGAAAGTAAACTCGAACCAAATCGGTAAAACTAAAATGCACAGGAACAACTCTTAAAGGCTCTCGATTCTTGACCGCTCACAGCCAAGATAGGGAGAAACAAGAGTTTCCAAATAGATAACAGATTCGACATCGTTGTCGCTTTGGATGGGATATTCCTCATAAGTATCATCCTCCGGATCGAACAGTGTCATCTGGTGCATATCAATCTGAAAAACGATTTTTCCGCCCCTTGTGCACGCGGGAATCTTCACATATTTGTAGAGAGATATGCCATCAGTCAGAACACTGAAAAATTTTGTCCATGATGCGTTGTCACCTGTTATCCATGCCTCGAAGCAGTCATTTATGATGGAAACATGGTATATGAACAGATTGGCCCCGTGAGTTCCAAGTCCCTCGAAAAGTATTTCCCCATCGACTTCGGGGACCGAAAGCACCTGATGGAATTTCTCTTCCGACAAATCGAATGACATGATCACACTCTCGCCCCTGCTTCTGCTCTCGTCGATGACGCACCAGTGTAAGGCCCCATTCCAATAAACTCCCCTTTCCGTAACCGGGAGGTCGTTTTCCGGTTGGACTTGCTTGATTCTCCAAGAAGCGGACTTGAGCGAAAATATTTCCACTTGCCAATTTTCGACACCGTCGCCCTGTACTATTTTGTAGTCATCGGATCGAGGGTCGTATCCGAATCCAACGAATAGCTCTTCCAGCTCGAAAAGATCGGAACCGGGCAAATCCCAACCCTCATCCAGTTGAAAAAGATCGGAATTGGGCAAATCCTTGCACTCCCTGGTGGACGGATTATACAAGAGAAATCTGCCGGGGACAAACAAACATACCAAGCCATCGCAGGACCCCACGAGGTATGGCTCCCAGGCAGTATCCTCCATCCTCAGCTCATGAAACTCTACCACCGCGCGATCATCAATGCCGCCGACGCCGTCGTACGCCTGGTAGTCTATGGTCTCGATGGGGCTGGTCTTGAAGATCCTCTGTCTTGAAACCATGTCTCCCGCCTTCAGCCTCTGCAGGTGGGTCTTGGCCAGGTCCGGGTCGGATATCAGAGACCGCCACCGCTTGCAGACGCATTTGAACCGCATCAACGACTTGACGGGCAGCCTCAGGAGCAGCTCGATGACGATGTCCTCGGGCAAAACTTCGGCCGCCGCGTCGGCAAAGGGTCTCTTCATCGTGCCCGGGCTTCGAGCTGAAAGATCAGTAGTCCCTTCGCATTTTCAATCGTCAGCTGAGCCGAGGCCCCTTGTATCAGTTAAATTTACCAGTCAAAAGTCACGCAAAGAATCGACACCGAGCCAAGAAAAACTTACACGGCACAGCAGAACAAGACGAGGGTCGACGAGATCTTCGGCCGAGCGGGGGCAGCAAATGGAGACCTCGGATCTTGGGCGCGCCCGGGACGCCGGATCGACGTCGATCGGGCCGGCGACGGGCCGCCGGTGGCCCTTCGCGAGGTCCAACGCCGTCGCCGAGCGGCGGAGGCGGCGGCGGAGGGGGGCGGGGCAGGGGGGAGGGAGGGAGGGTGGGGTGAAGAAGAGAGGACGTGCGCTAGGTTTTTATATGAATATATTCCGACACGACCGCGTCATCTGATGAGTACGTCCATGTCAGAATCTCAAATGACCGATCTTTAATAAGCAAAAACTTTGGTTAAAATGATGATGGAAAACTCTTATTTCCGGAATGCTAAATACATTTTCGTTTTTCCTTCCGTTTTATTTTAGGGTTTTCGAGAAAGCTTTTCCGTTCATTTTTCCGCTTTAGGAGAGCTCCGGCGAGCACGGTCGAGAGGGGGCAGTCCCGGCTCGTCACGACCATTGCGAAGGTTGAGCAGGGTTCGTTGCCGACCCAGTCTCTGGCGGCCGGCCTCGGTCCGCCGCTCGGCCACCGGTCTCTGCTCCAGCTCCCGTTCCGGGCCTCGTCCGGCCCCTACGATGAAGCCTACGGCTTTCACGCCTTGCACGTCCAGCTTATTTAGGATTATGATCAATGATTATAGTATGTTCTCGTTCCTCGGCCATAACAGGTTCTCTCTTTATATGGGCAATTTTTTTGTAGTCGGGGACGACTGATTATGGCGGGCAGATCGAGTTCCGCGACAGATTTTAATTTGAAGAGGCGGAAGGCGTGGGCTTGCGCGAGAGATCGATCATAGGGTCAAGTCTTGTTATCCGATTGATTTGAGAGGATCGAATAATTATAAGGGGAACACGTGTTCCGCAAATTAAGTGTCGCAAGGAATTATTTCCGTTTGTGCTCACACGTAAGATTGTGATATCATCAATTGAATGTAAATGCACCGGTTGAACTTTGGTTTTTTTTTTTTTTCCTATCATATTTTATCTCTCAACTTACTCTCAGACTTTCGTCTTTCGCCATATCTCTTTGCGGGGCGTGGGAGTCGAAACCCATATCCGAAACTAAACGTCCCTACCTCTAAAATCTCCTAAGAAAATGAAGAATCGAACTCCTCACCTCTCTTTCTCAAATAAAAAAGGTGGCCACTGGCATCAGTGGTTGAACTTTGGTCTAGAAGGATTGATTTTGGTGCTCCAAAAATGGAATATAAATAATTTAGGGATTGCCTTTCCTTTTATATATATTTTGTATTTTCCTCTCATATATGGATATTTGTTCACTGGTTGAGCACAGGTGACCACTCACACAAGTACTTTCCTTTTTAAGTTATGACAGATTCTCCTTCCTTATGAAGAGTGGATGCTTTTAAATTTTGGATTAACACCGTGGAAAACCCCAAATCGGTATATTTATAACAAATTTATCTTCCGTTAGTTTCCGTTAAATTTTACCGTCAAATTACTGAGTTAAATGACACATGGGTGTACCAGTTTGTGATTTTTCGTGGTATTAATCTAATTTAACGGAAACTAACGGAGGGTAAATTTGTTAACACATGTACAAGCTCGGGGTTTTTAGTGGTCAAAAAATTAGTTTGGAATAAATTTGTCACAAATGTACAAGTTTTGGGGTTTTCGTGATATTATAGCCCTTAAATTCTTTGGACACAATTTTTGTAATTCAGGACGACCGATTATGTTGGTAAATTATTCTTTAACTTACATTTTCACGAATTTAGGGTAGATTATTCCTAGTCCCCACAGCTAAATGACTTGTTCTCAATATAAATGGACATGACGTCATCCTTTCATAATCAAATTTGTTTTCACTTTTATCTTTCTTCCTTAATTGATTAGATTTATAGGTTAATACCACGAAAAACTCCAAACTAGTATATATATAATAAATTTACTTCAAACTAATTTTTTTAATCACTAAAAGCCCCAAACTAGTACGTTTGTAACAAATTTATTTTCCGTTAAATTGGATTAATACCACAACAAAATCATTAATTGGTAAATTTGTGACAAACAGAGGGGTAAAACTCTAAACTGGTACACCCGTCAATTGCCACGTGTTATTCAACTCAGCAATTTGACGGTAAACTAACGAAAGGTATATTTTTCACGGGCGTACTAATTTGGGATTTTTGATGGTCAAAAAATTAATTTAGTATAAATTTACCACATGTATATCAATTTACGGTTTTTAATGATATTAACCCTAGATTTATTTTCTAAATCATAGAGGCTCCAAGATAAAGACTTCATCGCAACAAGCAAGTTAAAGACACAGTTGCGACACATTGTGGGCTAAGGATGAGCACTGCGCCGCGCAGACAATTCGATTCGATCTCGTCACGACATTTTCATATTAGGTTTATGAGACCGGCGGGAACAAACTTCCTCGCCTTTGTCTCTTGAATCTAATGAATAAACTCACAAGCTAACACAATATTTTCTGTGCTAATTCGTCCCGGAACCGGAATCGGAACCGGAACTGGAACCAATGCCCTAGAGAGTTTTAAGACTCCAGAGAATCAAGAACCCCTTCCAAACAAATTAGCCAGCACCTCGGCAATGATCTTCTAAGGAACATCATCCTTAATTTACAACAAAAGAGCAGTCTCATATCCCATCAATATCAATTATTCCACAGGAACGCATCTCCGAAAATCGACAAAGCCAGCAATTCAGTTCATTCGCTCTTGTCTGGACCAAGAACACCACCGGTTTTCGGACACGGTATAAAAACAACTTTATATGATTTTCCGCTATGGAAATCCAACCACAGGACTTACATGCATCATCTTAACAATAAAAGGAGTTCGTGCAAATCTGAAAGAGCAGCACAAAACAAATCCATCAACCCCGGTCCAAAGTCGACTAAGCATTGCGGGAACATGGATAAAGACTCGCAAGCCCGCAAGGCATACTCTGAACAGAACCCATATGCATATTGTTCATGGATTTCTCACGTCAACCCATGTTCTCTCTGCGGCGGACGTATCTTGTCCTGTCACTGTATCTTGGCCTGTCCTTAGCTCTCTGAGGTTGCGGCTCCACTCTCCTTTGCCTCTCGGGCGATCTTTGAACGATATCTCCATTCACAAACAGCTCAGCTGCAACATATAGCAAGACCGCCGTATAAGTCAATACCCTTCTATGACATCAAGATCAGCTCAAAACTATTACACTAGTAGGTCCAAGCAAAAAGGTGAACTGGATGAATGAAATATGTCTCCATATTTAGAGATGGCATACATGACGTGCTACTGCATACACCGGATTAGTACCATGCCTTAAAATTGCGACAAACCATGCTGATGAGCATTTAATGTTCCCATTTCCAACGCTTTCGCAACTCCGCCATAGATGGAGCATCGAAAAACTTACCCCAGTTACAATGCAAGTCCGGGGGCATCTAAGTCAAAGGCTACCCATGTGCTGGTATTTGGGAAAAAAAGGACCATTATATACAAGGGAATTACTGAGTATAGTCGATCATCTGCATTACTGAGTATAATCGATCGGCAAGCAATCTACCCCAAATCCACCCTCCATCGCAGTTTTGCTGAGACTCCACAAAAGGACTTCTAAACCAAATTCTTTTTTACCTTGATGTATTTTCTCAATAAGCCTATGGATGATGGTGCTTTTCCAAAAAGTGATCTTGAAGATTACTCTTTAGCGAACAATTTTTCGGAACCAAAAACAAGAACTGTTTTAATGTTTTTGAGTGGAGAAAAAACATGTACACAATATCTATTAGGCAATAATTTCCACATTCATAGTAATGAAAAAAAAAATCGACTTTTTGGATTTGTCCCTTTGAACAAAAAAGAGAACAAAAGCAGAAACAACCAAAAATATTTTGAAGCAAAAACGAGACCATTTAAAAGGCAGTTCATTTATATAGTTTTCCAAACAAGTCCATAATATTAAATATTTTTCAAAATGGAGAGCTCTATACAGTATCTTAAAGCATTGCCAAAATGAGGCCAAAGTGTTTCCCACGTGGAATCCAAAGAAGTGGTACTGCAGTCACATTAACAACAAGGGATAATGACACAAATATTCCCTGAAATTTAGCTCAATATGTAATTTGATCCCTGAACTTTTAATTTGTTCAATGTAGTCCCTGAACTTTAGCCTAATGTTCAATGTGGTCCCTGAAATTTTAATTTGTTCAATATAATCCCTGAACTTTTGGTATATGTTCAATTTAGTCCATGAACTATATGAAAATGTACAATATAATCCCTGAACTTGAATTAATGGAAGGAAGTTCAGGGACTATATTGAATATGTATCAAAAGTTCAAAGACCACATTGAACAAATTGAAAGTTCAAGGACCACATTGAACATTGGGTTAAAGTTCATGGACTATATTGAATAAATTAAAAGTTCAGGGACCAAATTGCATGTTGAGTCAAAGTTTAGGGACTGTTTGTGTCATTTTCCCTAACAACAACAACATCAAGCGAGTCCATCAATAAGTGTACTGATAAGGATATAACTTTTCAGAATCTCATGGACAGGCGTCCTTATCAATGTAAAAGTCATTTTTTCCGTTTGTCTACAAGAAAGATAGTCTGTTTCTCTACCATGCAAATTCATAGAAGTCCACTGCATTCACAATTAACAATTGCATTCAAACATCCTGACCAGAAAAATATATACTCAGCTCCAACGATCAAGTCAATACTATCATCTGAGACTTGCCATGCACCATGCATAAGCATTCTCAAAAGCGTGTAAATCAGTTATACTGTTTACAAAGACTAAGGTCCATGCCTCAGTGTGTCAATCAGTTTGCAGCCTGCAAAATAAGCATACTCGTTAAAGACAACCTAAAATTAGTGAGACACTAGTCACTATAAGATCCATAATCAAATTCATGACAAACTCAAAATACAGTGTAATGGTGAAATGTTTTTGTTTCTTCACTGATCTGCAGATCCGTGAAATTTAGATAGGTAAGAATAGTTAAAAGAGACATTTGATATAAGTCCATTAGCATTCAAAGCTAAACATTGTCAACAGACTACTCAGATTTTCCAAGATTGACTATCTTGGCATCAGCTCGCGTCTTCTCTCTTACATTCTTCTTAATTATCTGAGAGTTAAGTATTAATTTGTGTTAATTGAATATCATTAACAGATGAATAATATTAGAAGTGGAATTAGAGGTTATCGTGTAAGTTTCCAGAGTTTCTACATTCACAATATTCTGTTTAGCAATATTTTGTTTCGGACTTCAATTGTAATTTTTCTAGCGGACATGTAGAAGTAACAATCGTGATAATCGAGGCTCTGCCGTATATTTATAGGCGGGCACGAAGGATCTAAACACGGCCTTCTTAATTCCACTTTTCAGCTTGACTTGTAGTGGATAGACGATCTCAGCTTGGTAACTGCTGGTGCTTTTGACAGATGATACCTTGTCTTCCAATGTTTTGGACAGCATGGAAGGTGAAATGTTCTGTTTGTTTCCTTTCTGTTTTTTTTACCAGTCTGGCATTGGTAAATTGAGCTGGAATATCACTCAATTTTCATGCCAATGAACGGTCCTCACGTTGGCATAATTTATATCAAACGGTGCCACCTTACTGTCTCTTGAACTAAATCCTGCAATTTTTCTTTTGCTTGATGGTGTTGCCCAATTACTATTGTAAATCATTTCTTTAATAGGCATTTCTCTGGAAAAAGTCAAACAAAGCCATTGGTTGTCAACTGAAAGCTTTAGAGGGTACACCGTTGATCATGCTTTTGCAGGTTTAGCAGACTACAGTTATAGTTCTTCTTGTAAGCAGCGCAGGGAGCTTTTCTGGTGCCCCACCAGTTACCTGGGTTGCCTTTGGAAGTTCACTGTTGTAATTCTAGTATTTTGAATCTCGAGTCTTTATAGACCATGGTTGCCACTGTGGAGTGCATCATTTGGTCTCTAGAGTGTACACAGTTGCTGCATTACATACATATGCGGATGAGTTCTGTAAATTCAAAAATTTTGAGATACCACGATCCATGCTTGGATATTGTTTTGGACAGCCATTGAATTGCCAAGTTGGAAATGATCTTCTAAAGCTCAGAGATATTTTCTTTGGCAACAGTTACTTGAGAATCTATTGAGGTCTTTTTATTCTTTTACCTGAAACCTTGAAGTAAAATTCCAGTAAAGGCCTCAGTTTTCTACCATCTTGATTTGACTCATTGAATATGTCATTGTTGACCAATTTATGATTTAGGACTTTGCGAACGCACATTGACCACTGAGATCCAAAGGATATGGCTGCTTAATTACTAAGTTTTGTCAAGATGCCTAAATGTTCATCGAAAAAAACGTCTCCAATGCTTTCTTTGATGCTGTGTGTAGGGATCTGCACTCTTGTACTGCAGGCAACACGGGAACCCGAGAAGGAATTACCTTCATTTTCATGTGACGCTCCAATATATGTGCCTATCTTGACTAGTCTATTTCGCCTTTCAAAACCGAAACGGCACAAGATTCACCAGGTCTACTTCTAGTTTCTGCAACGACCTTTCCACCAAATTGTTACTAATAGCCGGTATTGATTCATAGTAAAAGGGAGATGTTATGGAAACAAGAAGACAAAAAGGTTGCAACATATCCATTGGCTTATGCAAACTTATTAGGCTTGACAATGTACGTAATTTATCGCAACTGGAGTATGTCGATAATTTCCTTGAAGTGAATGTTAACTGCTTGAAATAGTTGCATGGTCCAATCTAGTGTCAAGTGTAATGTCTGAAGCTTAGTCCCCTGATCGAGAGTTTCTAAAGGGCATAATATCATCGGAAAGCTAATAATCGATCCCTTATGCATTTCAGGTGACCAAACGCAACAATATAACTCAATACACTTGAACAGAACTCGATATCCATTGATGTATATGATATGATGCTGAAAAATAAAAATTGAATTCTACGCCAGCCATTGCACTGCCAATGTAGACTCTAATGGAAAAAGTGATCAATTGACCGAAATATTTGCAAAAGAAATAGAGGAGCCACTGAGCGAACTCTCAACCTCAGCATTCCTTCACTGAGCTAAAATGATGTTGGTTCCAATATATACAACTTTACAGGCAAAAAATTTGAAGATTTACAAATGGAGAGTGAAAATCACTTTTCTCTTGAGGCAAGCAGAAACCTAAACTAGGAAAGGTAGCAATGAAACAGGGAACAAAAAAGATGCCGATTTTAGATTCAGACAGAGCAACTAATCAACCAATCTTCTCGGTATTGGTATCATCTGCAGGCCATATCACGGTCTCAATCCGCATTAACTCCAAGTTCTCGTCGGAGATTCCTTTGTTAATTTGGCATGATCACATTTCTGCACAGACAACCAACAACGCACGTAAGCATCAATCCCACCCTGATTGGATATTTATGAACTAGATGATGTAAATCTTTGGTACCTTGATCTATTTTCCATATAGGTGAAGACGTGTTACCATCACTCTATCAACGAGGTCGTGTCTCTCCTGTAAATGGCAGAAGAGGAATTGTTATGGTTATTGGATTATGGATATATATTCACTTAAGAGGGCCTATCGATGACGCAAATATACACGCTAAAAGAACATTCATAAAAGGTTTATCCTACATAAACTCTGATCGACACTTTAAACTTAGATACCGTCGATTACGGTTTGAAAAACTCCCGCAACAAAGTCCAAAATAGTGTATGTACGTTGCGTTTCACTGCTTCCACCATAGCAAGAATGGAACCAATCACCCGATAAACCCTCGTGGGAACTGTCGAATTTCCATAGTCCCATGATACATCAATGCTGCACAAATGTAATCTTGAATAGCCGCCGGATAAAAGGTACTACCTTTCTAACACATGAAATCCACAGACAAAACATTTGGATTTAATCAAAACAGCCGATAGATAACTATCATATTGTTTTTCTCGCTCTCCCTGGGATTCAATCCTTGGACACACACCTAGCAAACCGAATCCACGCATCACCAGGCCAAAGCCCTGACGGCATAACTCCGACATCATTTAGTTTATGGTACAAGTGAAAGTTTTCAGCATTTAACATTCTCATCCAGACAAGGATTAGTTTTCTCTGTTTCACCCCCAGAAAAAACACGATAAAGGACCAAACACCAAACCTGAAAAGAATCAAGAAACATGTTCGTAATGTTTCCAAAATCTCCATCAATAACTACAATCGCAAGAAGCCCCACCTAGAAAGTGGTCTCAAGCTCTTACACATCAGGCAGCATACAAGACAAGTATCTCAAACATTGAAAAAGATTAAATTTCTCAAATGCTCACGGTTCTAACATCCTCAAAACCGTCTTCATACTGACCATCCAACTCACTGACAACAACAAGCCCTCCTCCTTCCTTGTGGTGTCGCTTCCCCGAACTCCATCTCATAGCACTTGTCGAAAGTGCTTTTGCCTCGACTCACCCCAATCATGCCAAGAATCACTAAACGAACTCCCGAATGAGGCTTGAAGAAGAAGAAGAAGAAGAAGAAATTAGATGGGATTAACCGTGAGACTTAATTATATTAACTTAACAAATTTTAAGGCTCGATTGTATTTTTTATAAATTTTAAGACTCAGCTGTACTTTATAAGTTTGAAGACTTTTGACGCATTTATCAATGAGTCAAAAAGCCCATTTGGTTCAAAATTACGAAAAATCCCTACAAGACCCAATTCCGTGTCCATGGGTCCTCCACGCAACCCAATGTCCTCAGAAAACAAATAAAACTATATATATATACATCGGTTCCTATTTTCTTACATAATTGTATCAAACCTTTCAAAGTCTAAGAAGTATCAGAATTTTCCACCTCCAATGTGTATTTTTTGACAGACCGGATGGAGTAGCAAATTTTTGGATGTCCAGAATACCATATTCCATAATTTTTTTAAAAATTTCGGAATTTCTGGAAAATAACAGACAATTCGATTATTTTCCGAAAATTAGGAGAAATTCACATGTTGTAGTGTTTTGCGTGTTGGTTCCAACGGAAACGACACGGCAATCAAATGTCGGGTCGGGCCGCATGAGTCATCGAAAGTGACCACGCACGCTTAAAACTAGATTTCTAGAGTATCCAGTTTCAAGTTACAGGCTTCAAGGACTCGATAATCCATCCAAGAACAACCAAATCGCGTGATTTTTGCGTCACCGGAAGGATCACAGGTAATATTCCGAATCCGTACCAAGGATCGACCCTAAAGCTCATGTGCATTGATCCGTAGCTTCGCGAGAAAGTTACCCAGTCACCCACCCGTGGCCGCGGCTTTGGATGCTCGTATCTTCCGGACCACACGCCGGAATCGCTTGCTGTCAAGTCCTGCTGATTCGCGGTGAAGGGAGGCATCTCCACATGCCCTAATCTCGTAACACACTAGAAATCGCGCTCTTAAAAATAGCGGCTAAACTCATTGGGGCCAGAAAAGCCCATTCAATGCGAGATTACATAAATTTCGACCCAATTCCGGGTCCATGGGCCCTATACGTAACCCCAGTGGCCCAGAAACATCGGAGACGCTCAACTTTTGCAGAAAGTAAGTTATTTTTCCAGAAGATAGATGAAAAATATGTAATGTTTTTTTGGGGAAAATACCACCAAAAATCCCAAACTATGCCACTTGTGACAAATTTACCCTAAACTTTTTTTTTGTGACACGAAAAACCTCAAACTATGCCACCTGTGACAAATTTACCATGAACATTTTTTTGTGACACAAAAAATCTCAAACTATGCCACTTGTGACACATTTACCCCACAATACTTTGGCCCATGGGCATTTTCGTCTTTTTCTGGAAATGTCGGATCGCCGGCGAGGGTCGCCCTCGCCAAATCCGGCGTCGGGCGACTTCGCCCGACTCAGGCGAGGTCTGCCCTCGCCGGAGAAGAAAAGAAAAAAAAAGGAAAAAAAACCAGAAAAAGGAAAAAGACGAAAATGTCCATGGCCAAAGTATTGTAGGGTAAATGTGTCACAAGTGATATAGTTTGGGGTTTTTCGTGTCACAAAAAAAAGTTCCGGGTAAATTTATTACAAGTGACATAGTTTGGAGTTTTTTGTGTCATAAAAAAAATTTATGGTAAATTTATTATAAGTGATGTAATTTGAGGTTTTTTATGGTATTTTCCTTTTTTTTTAATCAAGTATTGGTCGTGCTGGTCTTTGAAGGAGTGGGGGAGAAAAAGAATATTTAAAAATGAAAATCGAGAAGAAGACAGAAGCTCTCTGTGCAATTCAGTCAATGATGGCTGGATGAAAAGTCTGTCCTTCCTTGCACCGGAAGTCGCGTGTCTGTCCTTCATTGGATAGATTCATGTCACGCTGTTGATCACAGTGGTGAATGTAAAGTACCTTTCTTCTTGAGACACTTTATTCCTGCTACTGATATCGTTGACCAGGAGGGGGAAAGAGCAAGACGAAGACCTGGAGCTAACGAGGCTGAGGAGACGAAAGAGAAAGAAGCTGTCTTATGCTTGCCATAGCAGTGAGAGCATAGCGTGACCGGATCGTACTCGGGGCTTCTTCTTTTCTGGTTATGATGGCGGCGGGGACTCTGAGTAATCCGGGGCGAAGGTCGGGTGACAGGAGGAGCAGAGCAGCGGGGGAGAACAATCCACCACCCGTGCTGCAGGCTGCGGAAATTCAGGGGGAGAAGCCGGCACGCGCGGCGAACAAGCTGGTCTTCTTGGACCCTTCGGAGGAGGGGTTTGACTTGGAGTACTTTTTGATGGGCAGTACCGAGGTTTTAGGGAAAGGGACCGTCGGGACGTCTTACAAGACGGTCCTGGAGGACAGGAGGACGGTGGCTGTGAAGAGGCTGAGGGATGTGGCCTTGCCCGTTGGTGAATTCAGGAAGACGGTGAACGCATTGGGAGCGATGCGACACGAGAATCTACTCCCCCTGAAGGCTTACTATTACAGTAGAGACGAGAAGCTCCTGTTGTTCGATTACGTGCCCCTGAGAAGCTTGTACGGACTTTTACATGGAGGCAGTCGGTCGGAAAAGACCCTGCTTAGCTGGGAAATCAGGCGCGGCATCGCTCTTGGAGCTGCCCGGGCCATAGAGTACTTGCATTCTCAAGGTCCCAATGTCTTCCATGGAAAAATCAAGTCAACCAATGTCCTCCTCACGGCATCCTATGATCCGTTAGTTTCCGATTACGGCCTGACCCACATCCAGGCGCCTGCGAATGGCACATCGAAGGCCGCTGACCCTCAAAAGGAGGATGTCTACAGCTTTGGGGTGTTTCTTGTGGAGCTTCTAACTGGGAAAATGCCTGATGGGGCTGATCTTGCATTTTTGGTTAAGCCCACCACCGGAAAGCACTGGACTGTTGATGCTTTCGATCCTGAGTTGGGAGATTGCCAGAATTTCCAGGATGAGTTAGTGGGACTGTTGCACGTGGCGATGGCTTGTGCATCCGACTTCCCTCCGACGCGCCCTTCGATGTCTAAAGTACGGAGGATGATTGAAGACCGGCAGTCACAGCCACTGCCCGACCAGATCATCCAAGAGAAAGATGATTTGTCTAAAAGGACAAGGTGAGTCGATTTTTTAGAAACTGCTGAAGTTTACAACTGGGATCGTCTAAATTCTTTATGACAACATTACCAACATAAATCTATTTGACCTTTTACTATGCACATTTGATGCAATGAACAACGACAGCAAGTAGCTCCCATTCCCGAGCAAATTATTGGTTTACAGACTTACAATCTGTCCTAGTCTACAGAGATAATTTTCTCCACCATAAAGTACGTGTTATGTAAAATGAAGTAACATGACTTTTGGTTTTACCTGAGTGCAATTCTAGTGTGTCAAGATGCTTGATGTTAAGCATATGGATTAATCCTGGTGCACTCTGGCCTTACTCTGGATATTCTCTTACAGGAATCTGCCCGATGGAGGGGTGTTGGAAGTTTCAGACAGAGTCTATGGTAAGCTTTAACGTATTCAGTCTCGGTATGCTTACAATAGTTTATATGTGTAGTATTGTCAGATTCCAGGATTCTATGTATGCTCCTTTATTTTAGTGGTTGGGTGGAATAACAGTCTCTAGTCTTATTTTCTGACATTTTCCTCCTCTAGGAGCACTGTAGTACTTCAACAATATGGGAATTAGTGGAAAACCAGTGTGAAAACTAGGAATGAATTAGGCATATCATAGGTCAAAAGATCAGAGAAGCTTGTGTACTGTAGTTTTTGGTTTTTTTTCCCATTTTGGTCATAAAACTGGACTCTAGGCTCATGAAACAAATGCAGACTAAAACTTCTAGGATTGACAACTTTGTTACTTTGCAAAGGAAGCATAAACTTTCTGTCTAGGAGTTAGTAGGGCTGTTGCATCTTGTTGACCACCTCCGATCAAATAGTTTCTCACCACAAGCATTAACTTCCATAGAAGCATGTCATTGCATTTTATATCACTTCTGATTTCGAGTTCATTTCTTGCCTCAGCTAAAAGGAAATTCTTGAACCAATCCACACTTGAATGGTACCATTCACACAACCCATAGCCCTGCTTTAACCTGGGAGCATATCCATGCTCATGCAAACCAACTTCAAGCAACTGCATAACCTCAGTAGCTTTTGAAGGTGCACCAATGTTTTATAGACCAGCCAAATGGCATTGGGACTCAACTCTGATAAGAAGAGTTCAGTTCATGCCGGATTGAAGAGAAGAAATCCCATAAATCGTCAATGATTGCTAGGCTATCAGACTGTTGAGACTAACCTGAAACCGGAGTAGGTCAATCCAGTGCCCATTTTGAAGGACCATAGCATGGAAATACTAGCTATCTTGTAAGCTTTTTCAGCAGGACAAAAAATGCCCACCTCTTAAAAGAGCAGGGGGAGGGTTTTTTCTCAGTGGGCCCGCTTCACTTGGTTAAGTGGGCGCATGAATCATTCACCTAGATTTTTTAAAAATATAAAATAGATGCTATTTTCTTTGAAAGTCTGGAAAGCCTAGAAGTAGAAAGAGATAAACCTTCGATGGAGCTACTTGGCCACAAGCCCTTTCTGTAATTGCTTGCTGGTTAATCACAAAGGCTCTTGCGGGCGCTACTGTCTAGTCATAAATGCATATTTCGCCATTCCCAAATGAACTTGCTGGTGAAAGGTCATAAGCATTCAATAGGTTTATCTGCAGAAGATTCTCATGAGGTGCTTATCCTTCAAGTTCAGGGGATCATTTCATTAGTTGATTCATCACTAGTCTGGAAATATCAATCACGCTGCACCTCTATGGAAATGATTTGCGGTACATGTATCCTACTTTACAAGAAACTTAACTAGTCACTCTTTTCTGGAAGTTTACGAGGTTATTTCTTCGGTTTAGTTTCTAAATAACTTTTGACAGCGTAGCAAGTCATCATATGCGATTTGGAAGCTATGTTGCATGAGTACTTCATTTTACCTCAAGAATTTAATTCATTTCATGGTCTATCAAGTTTATACTGAGCCCAAAGGAAGGACACTTGATGATAGATGTCTCCTTCTAGCTTCATCTATATTTGTACGGAAATCTTATGCACATAATTGTTTTCATATGTTGATGTGGATGCAGTGTTTGAACACTGTCTTACCACGGATTGGTCCGCTTTTGGCCAAATTACCACGGACTGGTTGAAGGATGACGAATATGAGTTTTACATGAGAGGCATAGTTGCAAAACTCCAAGACCAATTTCCTGCTGCCTCTTTCATGGTGCTCAATTTTGGAGAGCAAGAAAACCAAAGCCAAATGGCTAAAGTGTTCACTGAAATAGCAGTTTGATCAATTGGCGAGACACATAGACAACACAAACGTGAAATAGACAGTCATCCCCTAGATGAAGGAATTGTTTTGGCTAGTATTACCATGTAATGCTCCTATAATAACTACCACATAATTTCCTTGTCGATTTTCCTTTTAATTAGATGAAAATCTATGAATATGGAATAAAATCACTTTGGACTCAAAATTTCACAAGTTGTAGCTACTGTCTACAGGGATAGGTGTCATATCACCACGATTTATAACTTAAAAGGAAATTTCTACTGAACATAATAAATTTCCTTGAAGTTGCCTCGCCTTCTGCAATTGCCTGAATTCTCTTTGTGGTTATTATTGCTTAACATTTTTCGTAAAACAGGTGAAAACACAGAATCTTTGAGGGGAGAAGAAATAGCAGCTGTGACAGAAACAAAAATGGGGGTAACTTCTGTCAGTGACTCGGCATCCTCATCGGCTATCAATAATGGTAGTGTGGAAGCTACTGCTGCAGGTGTCTCCAACTCACCGCAATTCCCTGATATGATGCTGCCGAAACAGGAAAAACAATACCAGCAGGACGGCTCACCATCATCAACCTCCAGGTCATCTGGATATGACTATGATGTTTTCTTGAGTTTTAGGGGGCCAGATACTCGTTTAGGCATTACAAATTTCCTCTATACCAGGTTGTTAGATGCTAGAATCCACACATTTAAGGATGATGAAGAGCTCCGAGTTGGAGAGGAGTTTGGTCCTGAGTTGCTCAAAGCTATCAGCCAATCAAAAATTGCAATTCCCATCTTTTCCAAGGGCTATGCCTCTAGTAAATGGTGTCTTGATGAGTTGGTCAAAATTGTGGAGTGTAGTGAAATAAGGAGACAGAAGGTTATGCCCATATTTTATGACGTTGCTCCGGCAGAGGTTCGTCATCAAATTGGGTCTTATAAAGAAGCCTTTCTTTTGCATAAGGAGAAATTTGGTGCGAAGGTCAGTGAGTGGAAAGCTGCTCTCAAACACGTTGCCGATCTAAACGGATGGGACAATTCAAAGAAGAATAGGTATGTCATTTTCTGGGTTATCACTTTGGCGCAATGTTTTCCATAATATTACCTTGTTGTTCTAATTATGTTTTCCCTTTTCCTTTCATAATATTAGAGGTGAAGGAGAACTGATAGACGAGATTGTCCAGAAGGTTATAGATGAGTTGAAAACGGCTTATCTGCTGGTGACAGACTACTTGGTCGGAGTTGAAAATCGTGTGAAGGAAATCCATACAATGATGTGTGGTGACTCGGAGGATATAAGAATTCTCGGAATCCATGGTATGGGGGGTGTTGGAAAGACTACTCTTGCCAAAATCATCTACAACCAGCTGTCACATAATTTTGAAGCTCATTGCTTCCTTTCTAACATCAGCGAAACTTCGAAGCTAAAGGGCATCGAAGGTTTACAGAATCAACTAATCTCTGACGTTCTAAAAAAAAAGTGGTCAAACATTAGCAATGTTGAGGAAGGAATTAAGAGAATAAAAGAAAGGTTATGGGATAGAAAGGTTCTGGTGCTATTTGATGATGTTGATCAAATGACTCATTGGGATGCACTGGTAGGAAAACCTGCATGGTTTGGTTTAGGAAGTACGATTATCATAACTAGTAGAAACAAGGATATTATCGAGGTTCCTGAGGTTAATTATCCATATGAGCTTAGGAGCATGAACTTCAATCAATCTCTTCAACTTTTTTGCAAACATGCTTTTGGAAGAGATTACCCTTCGGATGACTATGTTGCTATCTCCACAGAAGTGGTCAAAAGTACGGGAGGTCTTCCTCTTGCTCTTGAGGCTATAGGTAAGCTACTTCCGCGTAGAAGGAAAGATGTTTGGGATGAGATATTGAAGAAGTTGAAACAAGTTCCTCTCAATGAAGTAAAAAGAAATTTGAAAATAAGTTATGATGCCTTGGATAAATGGCAAAAGCATCTCTTTCTTGATATAGCTTGTCTTTTCACTGGATTTGATCAACGGGTAGTGCTCCACTTGTGGAAAGATTCCAATCTCTTCCCAGAGGAAGGTCTTGAAGTCCTTCAAAAAATGTCTTTGATAAAAATCGACGAACACAATAAGCTATGGATGCATGCTCAGCTAAGAGGCCTTGGTAGAGACATTTTTCGTCGAAAATGTTATAAGGAACGAGAACAGCAAACTTGGTTGCGGAACCATGAGGAAGGTTTGGACATGGTGATGGAAACGAAGGTAAAGTTGCATTTCAGTTACTTTATCCCCATCAAGCGGAAAAATTTCATGCCTTTTCACTGTGATTGTTTGCTCAATAATGTTTAAGGGAAGTTATTTCTTATCTCATGATTATTGTTTCCATAAGAATTGAATTCAAAAATTCCTTTCAGGTTCTATTTGCATCTAATGTTCGGCTTAGCTGAATAAGTCGAGATTGGATTGATCGATATATAGTATAGAAAGAAAAGAAAGTGAGGGAACTTGTTTTTTTGGTTATACTAATGCTTAGATTTATTTTTCATATTTGGAAAGACGATTATTATACTTGCCCTTTTGTTTTACTGTCGCAGGGAACAAAAAAAATTGAAGCTCTTTGCCGAAAGTTTGACCCTCAGTTGATATACTGTTTTGCAAAAGAAGAAGTTGAGAGGCTATCTAATCTAAGATACCCTGAAGTGAGGGTTTTCCCGGATAACTGGCCTTCAAATGATTTCCCAGCCAATCTACAAAACAATATGCTTATGCTTTCCAAGTTGAGATGCCTTTCGTGGCATCATTTTCCCTTGGAAGTTAAGATCACCAATTTTTCCATGATGAACATAGTCATTCTGCATTTGTGGCACTGCCTTTATCTAACTGACATCCAAAGCATTGAAGGCTTGGCTAGTCTCAGAATTTTGAAGCTCATAGAAATTCCGCTACTGGAGAGATTACCCGATTTATCAAACTTGAAGAAGCTCAATGAACTACACTTGGGGCACTGCCATAATCTAATTGATGTGCAAAGCATTGAAGGCTTGGGGAATCTCAGAACTTGGAAGCTCATAGAAATTCCGCTACTGAAGAGATTACCTGATCTATCAAACTTGAAGAAGCTCACCGAACTTTACTTGCGGTACTGTCATCGTCTAACTGAAATAAAAAGCTTTGATGGTTTGGAGAATTTGATGATCTTAAAGCTAGGTGAACTGCCTCTACTTGAGAGATTGCCCAATTTATCAAACTTGAAGAAGCTTACACAACTTGACCTGCGACGATGTCATAATCTTGTGAAGATTCAAGGAAGATTGGAGTCATTGGAAGACTTGTGCATACAAGGATGCAAATCTTTAGATGAGGTGCTTGATCCAGCTTCAAGTTTCAAGAAACTAAAATCTTTGCGAATACATGATTGCAAGAAGTTACATCTTGACAGGATATGGGTCTCGAAATTCGAAATATCCGATAGAGTATATGGAAATTCGAAATGTTTACTACTGAGTAAGATGGGCATTTGTGTTTGTCTGCTCGGTAGACAGTTCTTTTTGCCATCCCTGCCACAGTTAAAATAGACAACGTACACATTGTATTGAAACAAGAGTTGATCAGGTCAGCCTCCTATCATAACAATCTTAGTGGAACTAGATTTTCTACTAATACAATTATTAATTCTGTCCAAAATAAGAGTTGATTAGGTCATCCTCTCGTCATGAATTAATTGGAATTTTTACGGAATACAGTAGATCAACATCAAGGTATCTTCCTTACCCAAAAAAAAAAAAAACATCAAGGTATCTAGTCAACATGTATGACTCATTGTGCACACTCGATATTGTATCTTTTGATAAAACCCAACAGCATCCTGAGGGGTTGAGCCAATGGTTGTCTCAGTACTTAGCGAGTGGGTTGACCATTTCAATGTCTCCATGTGGAAGACTTATTGATCTTCCCGAACTTAGGACATGACTTGTATTATAAGTACACTCTCTAGTTCCATTTTTGCTATATTATGGGTGGGGACAACTTCAATAGTCATAAGCACTGGTTCCTTTATATATATATATATATATATATATATATGTGTGTGTGTGTGTGTGTGTGGAATCCAATGAGGAAAGGCAGTCACTAAAATTATTTCGTTTATAACTTTTTGATATCATAGGTATATTTTCTCTACCCACTATATATGTACACACACAACCGTGCTCCACCATAAACAATGCTCATGGAGCACGGGTGAGCACTCCAGTACCATCACTCAAAACACTCTCATTCTTCGGTTATAACAGGTTCTCTCTTTATAAAGAGTGGATGCGTTTAGATTTTTTTAGCCCATATTTTGTAGTTGGCAATGACTGATTATGGTGGTAGTTCGGTAGATTATTCTTAACTTACATTTTCATGAATTTGCGGCAGATTACTCCCTAGTCCCTGTAGCTGATTTGTTCTCAGTATGAATGGGCATGACTTCATCTTTTCATAATTATATTTGTTTTCATTTTATCTTTCTTCTTTAAACGGTTAGATCTTTTTATAAAAAAAAAATTGTAGAGGCTCCGAGATAAAGACTTCGTCGCAACGTAAGGTGCATCCTCTACCGAAAGCAAGTTAAGACACGGTTGCGACGCATGCAGACAATTCCATTTGATCTTCGTCATGACTTTTTCGTATCAGGTTTTAAGACACGGGCGGGAACGAACTTCCTCGCCTTTGTCTCTTATATCTAATGAACAAACTCACGAGCTAACACAATATTTTCTGAGCTAATTCGTCCTGGAACCAATGCCCTCAAGAGTTTAGACACCAGAGAATCAAGAACTCCTTCCGAACAAATCAGCCGGTACCTTGGCAAAGATTTTCTAAGGAACATCATCCTTAATTTACGACAAAAGAGCTGTCTCAGAACCCATCAATATCAATTATTCCATACGAATGCATCTCTGAAACTCGACAAAGGCAGCAATTCAGTTCATTCACTCTTGTCTGGACCAAGAACACCACCAATTTTCAGACTCGGTATAAAATAACAGCTTTATATGAATATTCTTCAGCGATGGAATTCCAAGCACAGGGCTTACATGCATCATCTCAACATTAAACAGAGTTCATGCAAATCTGAAAGAGCAGCACAAAATAAATCCATTCACCCCGGTCCAAAGTCGACTAAGCATATTGCAGGAACATGGATAAAGACTTGCCACCCCGCACGGCATACTCTAAACAGAACCCATATACATATTGTTAACCAATTTCTCAGATCAACCCATGTTCTCTCTACGGCGGACGTATCTTGTTCTGTCATTGTATCTTGGCCTGTCCTTAGCTCTCTGAGGTTGCGGCTCCACTCTCCTTTGCCTCTCAGGTGATCTTTGAACAATCTCTCCATTCACAAACAGCTCAGCTACAACATATAGCAAGACCGCAGTATAAGTTAATACCCTTCTATGACATCAAGATCAGCTAGAAACTAATACACTAGTAAGTTCAAACAAAAAGGTGAATTGGATTTGTATATGCTCCATATTTAGAGATGGCATGCATGACATGCTACCACATCTTAATATCCCCGGATTTGTACCATGCCTTAGAATTACGACAAAGCATGCTGATGAGCCTTTAATATTCCCATTTCCATTTTTTTCGCAACTCCGTCGTACATGGAGCATCCAAGCCAAAGGACACAAGTCCCGGGGGGGCAACTACGTCAAAGGATACCCATGTGGCGCTAATAAAGAAAAAAGGACCATTCTATACATGGAAATTAAGTAAAAAGGGTAAAATGACCATTTTTATCATCTGCACTACAGAGTATAATCAATTGGCCAGCAATCTACCACAACCACCCTCTACCGCATTTTTGCTGAGACTCCACAAAAGGACTTCTAAACCGAATGCTTTTACCTTGATTTATTTTCTCAATAAGCCTATGACAAACCAAGACGACAGCGCTTTTCCAAAAAGTGATTTTGAAAATTTTTCTTTAGCGAACGATTTTTCAGAACCCAAAACAAGAACTGTTTAATGTTTTCAAGTGGAGAAGAAACTTTTATCAACATCTATTAGACAATAGTTTCCACATACATAGTAATGAAATAAAAAAAATCAACTTTTACATTTGTCTCTTTGAACAAAAAAGAGAACAGCAGCAAAAACAACCAAAAATCATTTTGAAGCAAAAACAAGAACATTGTAAAGAACAGTTAATTTATATAGATTGCCAAACAAGTCCATAATATTAAATATTTTTCAAAATGGAGAGCTCTACACAGTATCTTAAAGCATTGCCAAAACGAGGCCAAAGTATTTCCCATGTGGAATACAAAGAAGTGGTACTGCTGTCACAGTAACAACATTAACCAAGTCTATTGACAAATGCAGGAATAAGGATATAACTTTTCAGAATCTCATGCACAGGCCACCTTATCCATGTAAAAGTCTTTTTTTTTTCGGTATTGTCTACAAGAATAAAGTCTGTTTCTCTACCATGCGAAATTCATAGAAGTAGACGGCATTCACATTTAACAACCGCATTCAATCATCCTGAGCAGAAAAAAGATATGTTCAGCTCTATCGATTAAGTCAATATTATTTTCTGAGACTTGCAATGCACCATGCGAAAGCATTCTCAAAAGCGCATAAATCATTATATTGTTTACAAAAATTAAGGTCCATGTCTCGGTGCGTCAATCAGTTTGCAGCCAGCAAAATAAGCATACTTGTTAAAGACCGCCTAAAATTATTGAGACACTAGTCACTATAAGATCCATAATCAAACTCATGACAAACTCAAAATACAGTGTAATGATGAAGTGTTTCTGTTTCATCACTGATCTGCATATCCATGAAATTTAGATAGCTGAGAATAGTTAAGAGAGACATTTGATATAATTCCATTAGCATTCAAAGCTAAACATTGTCAACAGACTCCTCACCTTCGCCAAGATGGACTATCATGCTGGCAGATGTCCCCAATCGACACATTTTAGTTATTCATCACTAACAACACTCACCCATGCAATAAAATAACCAATCAGACTTGTGATGAAACAGAATTTAGTGTAACGATGAAGTACTTCTGTTTCATCTCCACTGAACTGCAGCTACATGGAACTAGAAAGCTGAGCATAGTTAAGAGAGACATTTGATATTAGTCCATTAGCATTCAAAGCTGAACATTGTCGACAGACTCTTCAGCTTTGCCAAGATGGACTATCATGCATTTAGAAATCTTTAATAGACAAATTTTAGTTATCATCACCCACAACACACACTCATACTCACTAGGGAAACAACATATATGCATAACCAGTCATTAAACTAAAATCATCCTATGTTGACTCCACACGAGTGATTCCACCATTAAGAATGGCATAAAGTCCCAGCAGAAACGCAGCCTTGAACTTTTCTTTGTCAACTACACATGCAAAGTTTATAACTAATTGAACAAACAAACATATATTTTTACACTCAAACATAAATGGTGGAGACATAACACCTTTTAAAAGTAAGCAATTTCTTCTTTCAGTTCATTAAATGCATCAAGCTCATAGCACATTGAAAAAGACACAGCTTCGTCTGATCAGGATATCCTACGAAATTCTACAGTTCATGCTCTAGATGCGTGAATGTATTTCACTATGCTCTCCACATCTAATCTTTCATTAAACATTCACACTGATGCCTCTAGGGCACCACAACATGCAAGGTGAGAACAACCAAAATTCTTGCCCAGTCAAAACAAGTCATTCAGCAATCAAATCCAGTTTTATAGGTAAGCCAGGCTTTCAGAAACTAAAGAAACAATATTGAAGCCATTATTTACCCTTGAAATATACTCAAGATCCAACGAAAAACGAAAAATAATATATCCACATTTTAACCGTCAATATGTCATTACCAAACTATATGCCACAATGATAAATAGAGGATAGCTCACGATTCATCTAAAAGGAACAAGCCTTACCCCCATAGTCCTTGTACTCAGGATCAACATAGGAGTCTGGAAGCACAAACAATACCCCAGGCAAACCTGTTCACAAATACAAATTATTTCAGAGCTGAGGAATAGACCAGCTTAAAGAAACCAGATAAAGAGAGAAAGACAACTGACCTTCAAGCTTGTTTGATGTCTCCTCATCAATCTCACAGCCGAACCCAGTATATCTCTCACAGGACACGTTGTATATCTTCTGCTTCGATTCCTCCTCACTGATGCACATTAGCAAACACAAGGGACACTAAAATCAACCTAAAGCCCCAACATTTCATCATCTAAATCATTAGCACATCTGATGCAAACTCGCTCATCAATATCACATAACTTTCAAATGTCAAACACAAT
This sequence comes from Syzygium oleosum, assembly GCF_021117445.2. NCBI lineage: Eukaryota > Viridiplantae > Streptophyta > Magnoliopsida > Myrtales > Myrtaceae > Syzygium > Syzygium oleosum. The sequence continues at coordinate 12,355,214 of NW_026607485.1, forward strand.
CAAACACGGGGATTATCAATCCAAAAGGCATAGCCTAAAATCTATAAAGAAGGACCTCCAATCAGTTCGTACAGTAAGCACTACACGGGGCAAAAGAAACAAATTCGACTTCTTGACTTAGTAACTAATACACAGTTCATAACAGAACCAACCTTACTACCTGCACCAACATTTCTATTAATAATCTGAACTCTAGTAAACTTATGCCAAAACTCCTTACATTTCGGGTTTTCTACAGGGGTTCCTATGTAATTCATCATGTCAGAGGAGTGTTACCAAAACATTTCACACGAACAAAGGGTGTCCGAAACCGTAACCATATCCAAAAGTGGGCATCTCCGCGCATTTCTAACAAATTACTTTACGTCAATGCAACTTATCCTTTCTTATATCTTCCAAACCACGAGGAAAACAGAATAAGGGTAAACCCACTACCTCCCGACAACTTTGGCAAGGGTTTGGATATAACAATCGATCATCTGCTGCTTCGTGGCGTTCTCACCCCCAGGCTTGTCCATGACGATGAGCCAGTGCTGGTAGTCGCACCCGGGGAACAGCGGCGCCATCTCCGTGGGCGGCCGGTCGCTGAAGTTCGACCCGGAGTTCAGCGGCGAGTACGGGGAGCCCCCCGACCGGTTCACGCGGCACCGTATGGGGGCGAACCGAGCCCCGGCCGCGCCGAAGGAAGCCGACCCGACGGCGCGGGAGAGAGGGCGGCCGAGGGCTCGGCGGCGGAAGAGGAGGGACGGGAGCGGAGGAGGGGAGGTGACGGAGGGCGTGGTCGAGAGGAGGCGCTTGCCGACGAGAGAGAAGATGGTGAGGCGGCCCGCGGCGGCGGCGCCGGAGGCCGTGGCGGTGGCGGTGGCGGTGGCGACGGCGCGTGCTAGGGTTTGGGCCATGGCGGAGAGAGAGCTCGAGGGCGGCGACTGCGAGAGTGAGTAAAAATGACGGTTTAGCAAGGGGATAGAAGGAGGTATACTTATCGCTGCGTTTATTTATTTATTTATTTTTGTCATATATATGCAAAAATTAGGAGCGAGAATGAAAATGAAGCTACGCATCTTTTATCAAGAGCTCCATAATTCAAAGATCAGGCTCCCACTCTTTCACGGAACATGAACGATTCGAAATTTCTTTTTTCAAAAAATAAAAATCGCTTGTATCATTGCTTACAAAAATGAACGAACAAAAAATATTTTCACCATCCACGAAAATATTTAAACATAAATTATTATCGATAATAAGAGTTTTTTCAATTGGCTAATTATTTCAAGCAATATGAGCGATCATTTTTAGGAAAATATTTTTCAAATCGTTCATTTTCCACGAAATAAACGGGCCTTAGTTAGCAAAGTACTTTGAAATTCAACTCAAATCTCTTCCGGTTCAAGCACCTCAATACATTGAATTTAATGCTCCGTTTGTTTCATGAAAAATGGATGATTTAGAAAATATTTTCCTTAAAAAGATCGCTCGTATCGCTTGAAATAATTGGTCAATAAAAATGATTTCATAACCAACTACAATTTCTATTTAATATTTCCGTGGATGATAAAAAAAATATGTTCATTCATTTTTATAAGAGATATAAGCCATTACTTTAAAAAAAATATTTTCTAAATCATTTATTTTTTGTGAAACAAATGAAGCCTAAGTCAAACTCCAACTTAGAAATCGTCGGACCAAGTTTCTCATTAATTTAATAGAGTAATTAAAATTTTACGACTTCCAGACGTGTTTATATATCTGTAGCAAAAAAGTACAAATTATATTATCATTTTTTGTTCTGTCGTATTGTTAAATCTCGAGTGTAGGCTCAAGTCTGAGTTTGAGCTGAAATTATTACAAGTGAAAAGCCATGTGATGTTTCAACATGATATATTTTCAAAGGATGGGACTATTTTCGCTCCCGAAATCACTAAGTCCCGTCTTATTTCATTATAGAAACGAAATTGCTCTTAATCATCCAAATGAAATTCAGATTGGGACCCCAAATTAATTCACTTTACTTCCTTTTTAAGTTTTATTATTTCCAGGTAAGATCAATGATTATGCTTGTCACGTGTTGACTGACCAAAAAAAAAAAACAATGTCACGTGCGTTTTATTAAAAAAATTAATTGGGTGTAACGTTATCATGCATATTAAAAGAATTACGTTTGTTTTTTTTTTTCTTTTTTTAGGTTTTAGTTTTATTCATATTAACTTTGTCGAATAGAGAAATTTTCAAAAAACCTAATTCTTTTCTAAGTTGTCGAGAAAATTTATGAATTAATTGTCAAATAGAATGCAGAAAAATTCGACCATGAACAAAGTTTTACCACGGTTAGATATATGTAGGCTTCTATTTTTATTGTGCATATCATCACTAAATTTTTTTCCTATCAGTTGTCCTTTTACACACACATAATTTTATAGGATGATAAGATGAAACAAAAAAAAACCTCTTTAAAGATTTTCCAAAATAAAATCGCAATTACATTCTTCAATGCAAAAATTAAATAGATGAAATTAAATTAGATCAATGACTAACATAATATAAGGAAAGAAAATTTAAAGGACACAAATTCGTTTGGAATTAACAAAAATTTATATTATCATGAAGTGTTTATAAAAAAATATTATGGTGTCTCAATGTGCATGACTTTTTTTTTTATCTCATTGTTTTTAGTGTACTTTTAGAGTCTCGTATAATTTCTTATATGCTATCTATAAAAGTATCTCATTGATGGTAGAAATAATTATCAATTCTTTGATATAGAAAATGAAGGGGCAAATACCAAAATCATAGCTCAATTTTGACTGGCAAGTGCCATCCACAAACCTATAAGTGAAACCGTACATTGAAAAGATAAAATTACGTCTCCGTGCAAACTATTTTAACATTTTGCTTAAGGTTTTTTTTTTGCTTAAGGTTTGAATGGTTTAGTTTTTAGTTGATTCGGACCATTCGGCTATAGATGCTTAGCGGGGATCCTTGTACATGATGAATAACCAAATTCCAGTTGAAACAAAATCTTTACTCTTTAGGAGAAATCAATGAAAGGACATTAATTCAAATCCTAGATTTTTGTGTTTTGGGTGGGTATGGGAATCTAGAATTTGAGGATTGACAAATAGTAGACGGCCACAAATTTACCAATAAAAGAATGAAAAATTTCATTCATAAGTCTCATGAGAGTGCTTGGAAGTTGGAGCATTGGAAAGTCTTAATAGCATATCAAGCCACTCATAGAGGCCTCCTTAGTTTTGAATGCCGTCTTCCACTCGTGTCCTTCTTGCATCCTAATTTGATGATAATCACTCCTCAAATTTATCTTGGAAAATATAGTAGAACCATGCAATTCGTTAAGCATATCATCAAGTCTAGGTATGGGGTACCTATACTTAATGGTGATGGTGTTGATGGCTTGGCTATCTACACAATTTTTGAAAGAACCATCATCCTTCTTAGGCAAGAGTGGGACTAGAACGAAACAAGAGCTCATGCTTTCTCGGATATATCCTCTGTTGATAAGTTCATCGACTTGTCTTTGCAACTCATTTGTTTCTTCTAGATTGCATCGATAAGCAGTTTTGTTCGGTAAAGAAGCACCAACGATCATATCGATTGATGCTCAATGCCTCTTATGGAAGGTAATCCAGGTGGCAAATCCTCTGGAAACAAATCTTCAAATTCTTTTAATAAGGAATGCATTTTAGGATGCGGGGGTCCCTCTCTCTCTTTTTATCCTCGACCATGAGCAAAGAAAATACATTCTTCTGTTTGCTAATGGCTCTCTCAACCCATGTTTCATTCAAAAAAAGGCTACTCTTACTTGTGTTTTCCACCCTAGGTTGATTTTAAAGGATCATGGACGGATTCAAAGGTGCAAGGGTAATGCATGTCCCTTGTGAAAAGAGTTAACGTTTTTATGACCATTATGCACAGTTTTCCTATTTTATTGATAAGGCCTCCCCAATAATAAGTGGCATGCATACATGAGAATGACATTACATGGAACCTAATCTTGGTAATTCTTCCCAATTGGAAAAGACACGACAGCTTGTTTGGTTACCTTAAGATCGATTCCTTTACTAAGCCATTGAAGCTTGCACAGTTGAGGATGCTTAGATGTTGGAAGCTTCAATTTGTCGATCAAAGTTATGGATGTGATGTTGGTGCAGCTCCCGCCATCGATAATCATCGTACAAACCTTCCTATTAATGGTGTAACGGGTTTGAAATATGTTATCCCTTTGCTTATCCGCTTTTGGAGAAATTACTATGTGTAATGCTCTCTGGATAACTAACAACTTGCCATCATCAGCTTCTTCCACAACCTCTTGGTCAGGATCATCCTTCACTTCTTCAAGCTCCAAGTCGATCTTCCTATTTCTTGAAGAGTCATAACACTCCGGTTAGGACAATTAGCTTGCAAATGTCCATAGTCATGGCACTTAAAGCATTTGTTAATTCACCATCAATTTTCTTGTGGAGTTCTTTGACAAACTCTAAAGTTCTCTTTCTCCCTATCCTTCTTTGACGTACTCTTGGTCTTGCTTGAGGAAGCATCCTTAAAGAAGGATGTTCCATTTATTGATGTTTAGCAGAAAACCTCTTGCTGCTCTTTAATTGTTTCTTGACCTTTATTTCTGGTTTACACTTTCCTTCGAAGGACCAAGAAAGTATCGATCAATTCCCGATTCATTCTACCGAGGTATCGAGCTATGGTTTGCTCCTGCACTTCTGGAACTTTGCACCTCATCATGAATTGTTCAAACTCCCTAGTGTATTCTTTAAGGCTCATCTCGTGTTGTTTGAGGGAATTTGGCTTCAGGAATAAGTCTAACTTGTAGTCATTGGGCAAGAACCTCTTTTTCATCAATTTTTTTTTAGTTTTTCCCAAAATTTGATCTTTCTTTTTCTTTCCCTGTTTCGATGATGTTTTAGATCTTCCTACCAAAGAGAAGCATATTTCATTGATTTCAAGACAACAACCTTACATCTCTTCTCATTCGAGTATGGCTTGAAGTCAAAAACTCGTTCGATCGCATGCAACCAATCGATAAAGTCATATAGATTGAGATTGCCCTCAAATTCAGGTACCTTCACTTTGATTTCACGATCATTCTCCTTGTAACTCACTCTTCTCCTCTGGAATTGGTATTCAGAATTACTAGAGTTACCTCTGGTGGATTCGTCACTAGAATTTTGAAGAAAATCTGAATCATCACGTCGAAGTTGATTATCAGGATGCTTTGCTGGTTGTCCTTGTCTCACCAGATCTTCCAGAAGATTGAGGACTCGCTCCATTTGTTGCTGGAGTTCAGTTATGGCACGATCTTACCTTTTCGTTGTGTGCCTATTCCAAAGTCAAGCATCTTTGAACCAAATCATCCATTTTCAATATGAGATGGATAACAGAAAGAATCACTCAAAACAAGTCCATCCTTGAGCTCTGATACCAATTTGATGTGTGTGTTGGACTAGTGATTCTAGAATTGGGAATTTGCCTTGTTAAGCGTATGGATGGGTGTATTGAGATGGATTGGATAAGCAAGGTTCACCACCAAAGCATGAAGGCACAAGCTACCAGCCAAGGATAAAGAACCGGGATAATAACAGCTCACCGCAAAGGCGTAAAGGATTGCTCCACTGGCCAAGGATAAATAATTGTTTGATTCGGCACCGAGGAACCTGTAAAACGAATGAGATAGAAATTCAAAGAGGATTCTTATATAATGATCAAAATGTCTGCATTACAATTGAGAACTCTCCTCTATTTATAGATGAATTAAAACATAGGAAATAGACAAACATTAAAGACATGGGACTACCCAAATATTAAAGACATGGGAATTCAGAAAGCAGTTAAAGTCCTAGGAAATAGAACCTTGACTCTTGAAAACTGCATCACAATTAAGACTCATAAAACTTGGCCTTGAAATTTGTTCACCGGCCTTGACCAAAATATAACTATCTTGAAAGATCAACAAATATCCAAGGAAATCGCTCAGAATAGCTTCTCATCGATATATCTTTGAAATCGTCAACTAGTCTGGTGAATCGGTACTGGATCGGCAAGGGACGAATCGACAACTCTTTAATTGATATATTGGTCAATAGCCTCTACGTCGATATCTTCATTCTTGACCCATCGAAGCAAGTTGTGACCAAAATTTATTTTTGCTTGGATGAAAACCGATTGCGCATGGCCAGTCGATGGAACAAGGTTGGAACTAAAGGTTTGTTCCATAAAATCAGGTGCTCCCGCATCATGATATCACTTAATTAGAGCAATATCTCTTCTTAACACCATTATATAAGTATACATTTTGAAATGGATAGGATGAGATAATGATAACAATATCATTAAAGTTTGCACAAAACATACCATTAAGTATTTTGTCATTTCCGTTTGTTTCCGATGAATAGAAAGTTTACGTGGCAAACCCTTTTACTAATTTTTCCATCCTATGTAGCATCACATCAAAAAAGGATTGAAAAATTAAACATAACAGGCTAAAAGTTTAAAGGAAAAAAGTAGAGATAGAGAGAGATCGTAGGGGTGACGATATCTTGGGGTGATCGGTTTTAAGATGGGTGGATTCTCCACCTAGAATTGGGAACCGACCTTGTGACCCTCAGTTTTAGTTCGAATACTAGTTCTAAGAACAGGCCCATTTTATGTTTCGAGTAAAAAACCAAATTGTTATAAAAAAATAATGAAAGTTGCACCATTTCACTATAAAAAAACAGGTTCGTTGGTTAAGAAATTATGTTGTTATTTGTTAACGTTGAAGACCGTAGTTCAATTCTTGGGTAAAAGTATTTATAGGTTTCTAAAAGGGGCTTTAAAATCGGTTTGAACTGTATCAACTTGAGAACCGGGCTGGTTGAATCGGTTCTAGATTCGTGGAACTGAAACCGAACTGATTCTTCCTAGAATCAGCCCTGAACCAATTAGTTTAGGCCGATCCGATCCTATGCTAGGATTAATTCGGACCCGATTCCAGGATTAATTCGGACACTAGGCATATGGGGTTGTGGCTGATGTGACCCACAATTTTTGGGTCTTTCCTCTCTTTTTTTTTTCTTGAGTCCCTATTTTCTGGAGATAACATTTGCGCATGCTTTTATCTTCTTATTGGTCAATTCCATTCCCATTTGCCAGAATTTGATTTTGCCACCACCTCCAATGGCAGGTCAAAAAGAGTCGACAACTCCCCCAGGGTTGAAACGCTTGACGTTAAAGCGCACGACCAAGAAGAAGGTAGGCTATATTGAAAAGGGTTAATACCATGAAAAACCCTAAACTTGTACACTTATGACACATTTACCCCAAACTATTTTTTTGACCATAAAAAACCCCAAACTGATACACCTGTGACAATTTCACCCCGAACATACCACAAAAAACCCCAAACTGGTACACATGTGACAATTTTACCCCAACTAATTTTTAATATTATTTTTTTGAATTTTTTCTTTTTTCTTTTCTTTTCTTTTCTTTTTTTTTTCTTCACTTCAACCTCTGGCCGGTCGCCTGTTCGGCGACCGGCCAGAGGCGGAAGCCGGCGAGGGCCGCCCTCGGTAGCCAGCGGCGAGGCCGCCCTCGCTCAACTCGGCAAGGGCGACCCTCGCCGGATCTAGCGAGGCGGCCCTCGCCGGCGTCGGCGGCCCTCGTCCGGCTCGGGCGAGGTGTCTCGCCCGCCTAGGCGAGGTGCCTCGCCGGAAGCCGAGGGCGGACCCTCGCCCGCGTAGGCGAGGTCGCCCTCGCTGAGTCGGGCGGCCAGACCCTCGCCTACGTCGGGCGAGGCGCCCTTACAGGCGGGTGAGGACAGCCTCGCCCGACGCCGGTGAGGGCAACCCTCGCCCGACGCAGGCGAGGGTCGCCCTCGCCTGAGTCGGGCGAGGATCGCTCTTGCCTTGGGCAAGCGAGGACAGCCCTCACTAGACGCCGGCGAGGGCGGCCCTCGCCCGACGCCGGCGAGGGCGACCCTCGCCGGCTTCCGCCTCTGGCCGGTCGCCGGACCGGCGACCGGCCAGAGGTTGAAGATAAAAAAAAAATAATAAAAGGAAAAAAATAAAAATAATAAATAAATATTCGAAAAAAATAAAAAAATATTAAAATTTTAATTCGGGGTAAAATTGTCACATACTGTCTGATTTGGGGTTTTTGTGGTAAGTTCAGTAAAATTGTCACGAGATGTCCGATTTGGGGTTTTTGATGGTCAAAAAATAGTTCGAGTAAAATTGTCGCAGTGTACCGGTTTGGGGTTTTTATGGTCAAAAAAAATAGTTTGGGATAAATGTGTCATAAGTGTACCAGTTTAGGGTTTTTCGTGGTATTAACCCTATTGAAAATGACTACAAGTGGAGAACCAGATGCTTATGGAAGTCTGCTAAGATGAAAACCCGAAAGTTGTTGGTTGAGAGGATTCGAGTTCGATTCTTTCCGTTGCTGATTTTATCGTTCATTCTCCAAAGCCTTAATTTTACCGTTTTCTTTTTTCTTTTCGCCAGAATATGCAATCTTTCTTTTTATCTTACTGCGCGTGTACAACATTAAATAAATATATAAAAGGAAAAAGAAATAGATTGAGGTTGTCTCAAAAATGAAAAAAAGTTGGTTATTTTTCGGTGAACGATTACGGAGAGAGCCGCGAGTGTAGAACTAATGCAAGTGGGCTTTTTTAGTTTTTTTTTTTACCGAATCCCAGTTTTTCGTATTTTTATTTCTTTCAAAAAGATTCTTAAATTAATTATAGGATGCATCTAAGTTTGGCTTTTTCTTTCTCATTTTTCATTACTTTGTCTTTCTTATCTCCATTTTTATTGAGTTAATTTAGGGTTAATACCACGAAAAATCCTAAACTGGTACACTTGTGACACATTTACCCCAAACTATTTTTTTGACCACAAAAAACCCCAAACTGGTACACCTGTGACAATTTTACCCCGAACTATTTTTTTGACCACCAAAAACCCCAAACTGGTACACTTGTAACAATTTTACCCTTAACTTACCACAAAAAACCCCAAACTGGTACATATGTGATAATTTTACCCTGAATTAAAATTTTCATATTATTTTTTATTTTTTCGAATTGTTATTAAAACTACAGTGCAAACACAGGTCAATGAAAAGCCTGCTGATGACTTCGTCTATTTACCGGGAGAAAAAATAAGAAGAGACAAATTAATAGTCTCTTGAACTTTTTCCTATTATAAAAAAAAAATCACTACACAATCAGGCCGTAGGCTTTGGTGCATACCCAAACTTCAACTTTGGTAAACAAATTTGTTCTATCGATAGACAATAGTTTTAGTCTCATGACATGTGTGAAGTGTATTTAATTGGAGCAAATTTGATTTAGGGTTAATACCACGAAAAACTCCAAACTGGTACACATATGATAAATTTATCCAAAACTAATTTTTTGACCATTAAAAACCTCAAACTGATACACCTGTAATAAATTTACTCCAAACTAATTTTTTGACAACGAAAAACCCAAACTGGTACACCTGTGACAAATTTACCCTTCGTTACCTTCCGTTAAATTTTACCATTAAATTTGCTAATATGGATGACACATGGTGATGTAGTATGTTGACGTGGCAAGTTCACGTGAAAATTCATAAGGTCCAAGAAAAATTTCAAATTGGTCCGCTAATGAAAGGTAAATTTATCACAAAATTACCAATTTAGGATTTTTAGTGGTCAAAAAATTAATTTGAGATAAATTTATTATAGGTATATCGTTTTGAGTTTTTTGTGGTATTAATATTTGATTCATGTTTCCAGAAAAAAAAAAAACCTTTGATTTATGTATATTTTCTATTCGCGTGAACAGAAGTGTGTTACTGTCGTGGAGGTACACGTGGAGGTATACTAACGGTGTTCGTCTACCGTAAATAAAAAATTAAAAGGGAAAGATTCCATCATGTGCATGGTCCGACTTTTGAAATCCGAAACCACCGCGCAATGTGCGTCAGTTCGACACGTGTCCTCGAATCTGCCACCAGACTAGCGTCCACATTTTTAAAGCAAAACAGGGCCAACCTGCTTTGCTTTTTGACCCACGGGGGCCTTTGGGTCTTTCCCTCCCGCAGTTTTTCTGGACCCCACGCGTCCTCCGCACCACGTGACATTTGCACGTGCTTATCTTCTCATTGGTCGATTCCCATTCCCACTTGCCATAATTTAGATTTCCTCATATAAACGTAGTAACAGACGAGGCATGAAACCCTTTAAGTTGACCACACAAACCAGAAGAAGGTAGGCTATATTGAAAATGGCGGAAGCGGTGCTCTTCAACCTCGCCACGGACGTACTGGAACTGGCCAGTTCCATCATCGCTTCGGAGATCCAGCTTGGAGGTGGAGCGAGAGATGAGCTCGTACGTCTTAGGCAGACCGTTGAAAAGATCCGAGCTGTGCTTTTGGATGCCGAGAAGGAGCAATGGCACGACGCCCGGGTGAAGCTCTGGCTCAGTAGGCTCAAGGACGTGCTGTACGACGTACAGGACTTGCTTGACGATGTCGTAACACAAAATCTAAGGGGAAAAGTCAATTCCGGCGACAAGATGTCGAAAAAGGTAAGTGTTTTCTTGTCCAAATCAACACACCGCCTCAAAGTGGCTAATAAGATTAAGGAAATTAGGAAGAGACTGGATCAGATTGCAAATGAGAAGGACTTCTTCCATTTAGAGCCGCATCTGAGTGAGTCAACTATTGCTACTGTGAGGAGGAGGATGACTCACTCTTTTGTGCGCCAGGAAGAAATTATCGGTAGAGAAGAGGATAAGAAGGAGATCATCGCCTATTTGTTTGATTCCTCCTCCGGAGAGAGTGTTTCGGTTGTTTCCATCGTCGGTATAGGAGGAATTGGAAAAACAGCGGTTGCTAAGCTGGTATACAACGACGACAAGGTGAATGACTGTTTCAAGCTTAAGATATGGGTGTGTGTATCTGACGTCTTTGATGAGGATTTGATCATCAAAGGAATACTGAAATCTGCCCCTGCCCTCGATGAGTTTCAAGAGGATCCTGAGATGATGAGAAATCTTCAAGACATCGAGAATAAATCTAAGGACCAGTTGCAGAGTCTCCTTCGTAAGGTACTAGATGGGAATAAATACTTGCTTGTTTTGGATGACTTATGGAATGAAGATCGCCAGAGATGGTTAGAGCTCCGACATTTGCTAATGGGTGGTTCATGGGGAAGCAAGATACTTGTAACCACTCGTAGCCACAAAGTTGCAAAGGTCACTAATGCGAATTCAGTTATCCATGTTCTACGTGGCTTATCTGAAGATAAGTCCTGGAACTTATTCAGGAAAATGGCTTTTAGAGATTGGACAGAATCATTAGACCCGGAACTGGAGGAGATGGGTCGAGATATAGTTACAAAATGCACTGGGGTTCCCCTTGCCATTAGAACTATGGGATACCTTTTGTACGGCAAAAAGAAGGATATATGGCTTCGTTTCAAAGTGCAGGGATTTCCAGAAATACCAGAAATTGATGATGGAATTATGCAAGTCCTCAAGCTCAGCTATGATCATCTTCCGTCGCAGTTAAAACATTGTTTTGCATATTGTGCGTTGTTCCCAAAAGATTTTGTCTTTGATAAACAAACAATGATACAACTCTGGATGGCACAAGGCTTTATTGACTCATTGGAGGGGAACGAGGACCTAGAAGAGACCGGGGATAGTTATGTCTCAGAACTACTGAGTAGGTCCTTCCTCGAAGTTGAAGCGGTCGATGATTACACTGGTGAGGTGAAAATGTTCAAGATACACAATCTCATGCACGATCTTGCCTTGAAAGTCGCAGGAGGCGAGTTGGAGATGATTAATCGTAATGAAGACTGGATCAGTGGAGGAATTCGACACGCATCATTTGTTTCACAATCGTTCCCACTACAGAAAGTGATGTCTCTACTCGAAGCAACCAAACTACGAACATTTCTCTTTTTGAAAAGTAGAACATCTGTACAGAACTTATCCCCAAAAGAATATAATAAGTTCCTCTCCAAGTTAACGCATTGTCGAGCATTGGATTTGGGCTTTGCGGATTTTTATGTTACTCCTTCTTTGGGGAGTCAGTTGACGCACATAAGATTTCTTGATGTTTCTGAAAACCAATCCCTTGAGAGTTTGCCGAATTCAATGACGGATTTGTTGAACTTGCAGACTCTTAAACTCTCTGGTTGCAAGAATCTTTAAACACTTCCAAGAGATTTGAGGAAATTGGTCAACCTTAGACACCTCTTAATTGATGGGTGTGACTCACTCAGCCACATGCCACGTGGGTTGAACCACTTGTCTTCGCTTCGGACTTTATCCCAATTCATCGTACAAAAGATAGACCACAAAGTACAAGGTGGTGTGGGGGAAGTAGATGAATTGGGAGGGTTAGATAAATTAGCCGGGTCCATTACTCTTGAAAAGTTGGAGTTCCTTCAACCAGCACCGAACAAAGGTCACTTGAAGGGAAAACAACGTCTCCGTTCCTTGGTGTTGAAGTGGTCGAGGAAGCAGCAATATAACAAAAGCGAGAGCGATGAATTGATCGTGTGGGAGAACCTTAGACCGCACCCAAATTTGACTTATTTGACCATATCCTCTTGTATGAGTAGGAGTCCGCCAAGCTGGCTTGCCTCTATCAGCAATCTTGTTGTGCTCACACTCGAAGAATGTAGAGGATGGAAGTATCTGCCACCCCTCAGTGAACTCCCTTCCCTAATGGCATTGACTCTCTTGTTCTTAAATGCGTTGGAGTTCGTTCAAGAGATAAGTGACCTGGCGCAATCTAATACTACACGCCCCTTCTTCCCATCTCTGGAGAGACTATCCCTCCTCGACTGTTGCAACCTAAAAGGATGGTGGGGAAGAAGGCAACTGGTGACGACAAATCAGGATCATCCACCGTACGATTCAGAATCATCATTCCCAAAACTTTCGGCCGTGGAAATACGGGGTTGTCCCCACCTGAATTCTATGCCACTGTTTCCCTGGATAGAAAACTTGTATACAGATGGAGATAACACGAAGTTGTTGGAACAACAAATGATGGCCGTTCAAGATTGTCCATCAAAAGCACCAGTGGAATCCACATTCATTCCTTTCTCTAGATTAAAGAATCTAAATTTTGTTGCTGTGGGTGATCTGGAGCACTCAATGCTCGAGACTTTACTTCCGGTGCTTAATAATCTCGAGTCCATGAGCCTCAATGATTGCCCCAAACTAAAGAGTCTCTCTCGTGGCATGTGGTACCTGTCCTCACTCCAGCACCTCGTTATTGGGGCTTGTGAAGAACTCGATTTGTCGAGCCACGACGACGAGCATGGCACCCAGTGGCGATCCCTCGTGAAACTCCGCGTTCTTAGATTCAGACGACTTCCAAAACTGGTTGCGTTACCCGAGGGGATTCAAAATGTCACCTCTCTACAATTTCTCAAGCTTGAAGGCTGTGAGAATCTGACGAGTTTGCCAGAATGGATTGGCAATTTCTCTTCACTCCAAGAGCTTGAAATTATTGATTGCCCGGGTTTAATGTGTTTGCCTTATGGAATGCGCCGCCTCACCTCCTTGAAGAAATTGACTATCGTTCGGTGTCCCACTTTAGAAGAGAGTTGCCAAACTGAAAGCGGTGCAGATTGGGAAAAGGTGTTGAAAGGGGTATGTGTTTTCTTCTCCGAAACAAAGCAACTTGGGAAGACACTGGATTGGATTGAAACTGATGAGGACTTCCCTTTAGAGTCGCATCTGAGTGAGGCAGCTGCTGCTATTGTGAGGAGGAGGACGACTCACTCTTTTGCGTGCGAGGAAGAAATTGTTGGTAGAGAAGAGGACAAGAAGAAGATTATCGCGCATTTGTTTGATTCCTCTTCCGGAGAGAGTGTTTCGGTTGTTTACATCGTCGGTTTAGGAGGAATTGGAAAAACAGCGGTTGCTCGGCTAATATTCAACGATGACAAGGTCAATGACTGTTTCCAGCTTAAGATGTGGGTGTGTGTATCTGACGTCTTTGATGAGGATTTGATAATCAAAGAAATACTGAAATCTGCCCAAGAAGAGTGGCAAGGGGATCTTGAGATGAGAAATCTTCAAGACATTGAGAATAAATCTAAGGACCAGTTGCAGAGGCTCCTTAATAAGGTACTACACGGGAAGAAATACTTGCTTGTTTTGGATGACTTGTGGAATGAAGATGGCCAAAGATGGTTAGAGCTCCAATGTTTGTTGATGGGTAGTTCGTGGGGGAGCAAAATACTCGTAACCACACGCAATCAGTCAGTCATGCAGGCTACAAATATGAAATCTGTTATCCATGATCTACATGGCTTATCTGAAGATAAGTCGTGGAACTTGTTCAAGATAATGGCTTTTGAAGATGGGGAAGAATCATTACATCCGAGACTGGAGGAGATAGGCCAAGATATAGTTAAAAAATGCTATGGTATTCCCCTTGCTATCAAAATTATAGGCAGCTTTTTATCCACCAAAAACGAAAAGGAGTGGCTCTATTTCAGAGAGCATGAACTTTCAAAAATAGATAACTTGGACCACGGAATTATGGAAGTCCTCAAACTCAGCTACGATCATCTTCCATCGCAGTTAAAGCGTTGTTTTGCATATTGTGCGTTGTTTCCAAAAGATTATGTCATTGATAAACATAAAATGATACAACTTTGGATGACAGAAGGCTTAATTGAGTCATTAGACGAGAATCAGGACCTAGAAGAGATTGGGGATAGTTATGTCTCGGACCTACTGTATAGGTCATTCCTTGAAGTTGAAGAGGTTGATTATTACACGGGTGAGGTGGAAATGTTCAAGATGCACGATCTCATGCACGATCTTGCCTTGAAAGTCGCAGGAGAGGAGTGCAAGATGGTTGATCTCAATGAAGGCAACATGGAGGGAGAAGTTAAACATGCATCACTTGCACGTATGTTGCTGGAGAAAAAATATTGAAGTCCTTGGGGAGAGTAGGGTAGGTTCACCCTGTTTCAATTACATGCTCATACTCACTTTTCTTTTCTTTTTTCGTAATGTTTTTTTTCCCTTTTTTAGCCTTTTCAATATAAGGTGGGTAGGGATTCCAGTAGTTATGAGCTCAATACCGTGCCAACGGTAATGGCAACAATTGATTGACCATCCAGCCATGGATTAGACTTTCAATATTTCTAAAGCTCACAACTCACCTCCAATCAATTATTGTATGCCGAGAAGCAATAACGGCGCAACCACCAGGATCGAAGACGTGCTTGTACGACGTGCAGGATTTGCTCAACCATGTCGCAACCCGAGATCTAAGGCACAAGGTCACTTCTGGCAACAAGGTGTCGAAAGAGGTACGCATTTTCTTCTCCAAATCAAATCAGCTTTCACACCTCATCGAAGTGGTTAATAAGACCAAGAATGGTTAATCTCAATGACGGCGGCATCAGTGGAGGAATTCGATATGCATCATTTGCTTCACAATCGAGTGACTGTAATTGAAGCGACCAATCTACGAAGATTTCTCCGTTTGAAGAGCCGAACATCTGTACAGAACTTGTCCCCGAATTAATTTCATTGGATTTTCTCCGAGTTTAGTCATTGTCGAGGGTCGGTGTTGTGCTATGCAGATTTTTGTGTCTTTCCTTCCTTGGAAAATCGGTCGAAGCACATAAGATTTTTTTTGATGTTTCGAAAAACCAAACCATCAAGTGTTTGTCGGATTCAATCACGGATTTGCTGAACTTGTAGACTCTAAAAGTCTCTGGTTGCAAAAAGCTTAAAACACTTCCAAGTGATTTAGGAACCTGGTCAACCTCAGACCCCGGCAATTTTGTATAGAAAATAAAGGAGGTTAAAGACATCGCATGTTGGCCCTTGATTTTGTAAGGTAATCTAGTGAAATAGTTTTCTTTTATTGTCCTATTCTTTGCACTAGACTTTTCATTTTTTTCACAGGAAAGTTATAAATTTTTTGCATTATTTTGTGGGATATGGCTCATTTATGTTACACAATTATAAATAAATTTAGTTATTTTCCCCAAGGCTCATATATGTCAGTGTCACACAATTCTCAATAAATTTAGTTATTTTGGGGAATATTCATTCAACCATTTCCAATAAATTTTTTTTGATGTCGTGGTCGTGGTCGTGGTCATTGTCATCGTTTAGATCTATAAGTATCAAGCCGACTGTCTATCTAATATTAGTTTGTATTAATCTCAATATATGATTAAACTTTTTTGACGATGCCGCTGCCGCTGCCGCACACTTCCACTGTCGAACACAAACACGCCAGCAAGGGCCGTGGCCCCACGCAGCAGAGCCGTCTAATGGCCGCCGGTGGTGGCGACGACCGTTGCGCCGAGGGTGGTGGCCCACGTGAAAGAAGCACGAAGTGAGAAAGAAAGTGAAGCCAACTGACCGGCGACCGAGCGAGAGGGAGCGACATCACCAAATTTGGGCATGAGATGGGGAGATTTACACGAAGTGAATCTATCCTTGCTTTCCATCATTCTCAGCTAGTTTTCTTTGATTTTGTCCCTCATCTCCTGTGCAACGATGGCAACAATGCTTGAGCTTGAGTTTCCGATCAAAAATCTCATCTCCATTCCAACGTTCTCAAACTGGTTTGGGCACAGGGAAAAGAGAAAAGAAAAAGAAGAAAACAAGAAAAAAAATGGCCTCAATAAATGATAACAAGAAAAAGATGGCCTAAAAAAAAATGCCCTGTCTTGGCTTTGAAAATGTCACGTGAATCGTTCATGCTCGCCGGCCGGCAAACATTCATATGACGGGGCCAGCCAGAGAGCTCGGGACTGTATATGAGAGTTAGTTGATCATTTCAGAGTTTTATTTGAGATAAGATTCATTTTGAGCCATCTTCTTAGAAAGTAGTTTCAGTTAATGTCCTTATTTAGAAATTTTCGATAACCTTAAGTGAAACTACGGGCGGTGCAGTCGTTTTATTCTACAGAGATTAATAATTCGAGGGGAGACTATTTTCACACCCCATTTAGCTTAAGTCACATTCTTTTAAGAAAATTGACCAAAATGGCCTTCAATAACATGAATATCTAGCCAAATATTTATTCAACTTGCCTGTCTAGTCTCCTCACTTATTTTAAGTTTACAAACAATTGCTTTTATGTATAATTCTCTTATGTTAAATGGTGTTTTGGTCTAATCTGTATTTCTATTGCTTTTTTTTATTTTATCGATAACCTTTTTTTTTGTTTATTCAATAGAAACAAAGATTACAAAGTTATTAGGAATCTCAATGTCCATTTTTTTGTACATCCAATATATAGAATCATAAGAAAGCTTTTTTCCACAAATAACAAGCAAAACATTAGCTCTGCAATTTTAGCACAGAACTTTTTTCAAATATAAAATCCATATTTTGTAAGATGTTGATTTCTCTTTACACAATAGAAGATTGCTTTTTTAAATATTCAACAAGTTGAATCAAACAATGAGCGTCCATCTTTATTCTGTTTAGCAATAATTGTTGTTCTTAATATGACTAACTATAGAGATGAAGTGAAACAGAAAGAAAAAACACTAAAGATGCTCAAAGTCATAACCCTTACCCAATGATCTCCCAAATTTTCTAGCACTATAAACCCAGAATGACCAACTAGCTATGACGAAATAGATAACTTTTAACGTCTCGAAACCTTTATTTTTTAATCATTTGAATGAAGAGAATTATCTATGATTTCACTGACATATGAACTCATCTGAATTACATCTTATACCAAATTAACTTGTTGAAATTATCTCTTACGAAATAATAAAAGTTCAATTATGAAGAATCTAAAAACCAAAGACTGGGTCATCATATTTTGGAAAACTTAAAGCTAAAGATTGATGAAAGAATAAATGTAATTGGATGCTTGGGAGCATGCTTATGTTCCAATCTTGCAAACAAACCCGCCATTTTTTTTCCTTTGGAATTCGTAGGCCGACGCATTTCTTAAATAAATTCTTACTCTAAACAAATTTTCGATATCGGAAGAGTAGGTGAGAATATTTAAATCATAAATTTTTATTATCAGGTGTCTACGGTAAACAAGAAGAGATACAAGACACCAGACGAGAGAAGAAATGAAAAGGTTAAATTATTGTTATGAAACAAAAGGCAGGTTCTTGAGGGTATACTTATGTGTGGAGGACATTTTGGTCAGTTTACCTAAAAGAACGTGATTTTTTTTTGTGAGACGAAAAAAGGATTAAAGCAGAATACAAAAGTTTATCATAAATCTATTGTTCCTATTTTATCACCTAAAATAAATATGAAGGAGCTTCAGGCAATGGAAAGAATTTGACTTAAGCTTAAAACTTGTATAAATAGCCCCATCATTTTTCCAGTTTTAATGTACCAAGTACTTTTCCTTATGTTCCCTTTAACTTCTATTCTGTATAGTACTAACTATTACTATAATTATCATTTACGATTTTGATTTTGATTTTAATTTTAGTATCGTTTGTAATTAACTGTTGGCGATAGTATTGTACTAACAAATAATTGCGTGCTTGGATAAGTCATAATTTTTATATTAGGGCGCGTAATTCGATGCGATTCGACATGAGATTGACCTCCACATAAGACTGATTTGCATCTCAAGCTCGAATTGGATGGCCTCCACATAAGACTGAACTTATCCGGGGTTAAAATGCACTGAAGTGAACATGTAATCCTGAACCCACGTGCCATATGTACATCTTTATCGACCACACAAGTAAGGATCCTGAAAAGATCACCCCTCATGCAAATTTACAAACCGCAAGCGCAAGAACTTGAGCACAGTAATAATTTGTGATATGGAATTGCATTCCCCAGGAACCCATACAACCTACTTTTCTTGTTCCCAAGAAATGACTACACAGGTTTATTCATCTATTAGTACCTCCAAGTCTCTGACCATTTTCTCCAAGCACGTGCTCTGTCCAAGTGATGAGCATGCATGCCAAAAAAAAAAGTCATTCAAAGGGAAACAGGTCACGATGTTTGTGCGAGTGTACACACCTGTCTCTGTGTCAATAATGCAGCTGAGCTGCTTTGCTACCAAAATTTACTCCCATGGTCTCCAACAATCTGAAAGTATCAGCCTTTATATCACCTGATTTACAGTTGAAAAGTAATATCTAAGATCTACTGCTAAAGTTAAAGTTTTGCTTTAGATGAGACATTAACCTCAAAACTAATTATGTAAAACCCACAGAAACTTTGGCCCCCAAAGCTACTGCTAAATTGCATCCCAAGACCATCAGATAACATAGTGTATGAATCACAAATTCGTACATGTTCAGAATGAGATCTCACAGAATTGTTCGATTCGCCATGGAGTCAACAAATTTAGTTGATTGACCTGGACTTAATCGGTTGAAGAATATATATTTCACCTCCACTGATCTCGAGCTCAAATGGAAGAAGAAAACATAGAACACTTAAGAGCGACATCTGATGTGAGTCCATTAGCAATCAGAGCTAAATATTGCCATTAGACTTTTTAGCTTTGCCAAGATGGACTAGTATGTATGTTCAGATGGTTGTGGGCCTCTCAGCCTTTCTCATTGCAAGAGAAATATAATAACATTACTTGTTTAGCAAAAACGTAACAATAACAATGACATTATTTATGCTAGTGTTCAAAAAACTTATGGTATGCAATCAAATTCTTGATAATTAAGAACAGTCCAGAGAACCATTTCTTAAGGAGGGTGTTAGGCCGTACACCTGAAGTCATTTACAAAAGATAGGACAGGCATCTGCCAAAACTACCGAAACCTATTAATGCACAAGCTAGGATCATAATCTGAACAAAGTTTTGTGTGTGCATGGCAGATGCAGGTAAAAGGTGATGTAAGGTAGCCGGCAAGGTGCCAATATGAGTGACCCTTCACCTCATACATAAAAGGAGAACAAACACTAAAAGCTACAAGCCTTACCTCCATAATCCTTGCATTCAGGATCGACATACGAGTCTGGAATCACAAACAAAACACCAGGCAACCCTGTTGGCAGAAATTATTTATAGCTTTTAGCAGATAAAAAATAAGTAGCACAAATTAGAAAAGACACTAAGAGAAATGAAAAGTAACAAATGAAGCAACCTTGGAGCTTGTTGGACGTCTCCTCTTCAGTCTCACACCCAAAACCAAAGCATCTCTCAAAGCAGACATTGTAGATCATCTTCTTTGCTTCCTCTTCACTGTAGCCATTCACAAACAAAGCAGCATGGACAGTCAACAAAATCTTCCAAACAAAAACCAAGTAGGGAAAAACGTCGAGCATTCCACCATCATCATAGAAAATCACCAAGACAAGAGCTTGCAACTGCTGTAAGCTTCAAAAAAACATTCATTTGCATAAGATTAGCACAACCACAAGATACCCACATGAGAAACATTTCATATAGCTCGCATAAAGAAGTCATAGCAAGCAATCCACCATACAGAGATCAGAAACTCCTCCTCCTCCTCCTGCTTTTACAAACCGGCATCATAAGAATTTAGAAAAGAACGCGGAACCTCACGGCCTGCCAACAACTTTAGCCAGGGTTTCGAACGTAAACAGTCAGTCATCTGCTGCTTCGTAGCTCCGTCGCCAGCAGGCTTTATCCACGACGACGAGCCAACGCCGGTGATCGTAGCCCGGAAAC
This sequence comes from Syzygium oleosum, assembly GCF_021117445.2. NCBI lineage: Eukaryota > Viridiplantae > Streptophyta > Magnoliopsida > Myrtales > Myrtaceae > Syzygium > Syzygium oleosum. Next base: position 12,375,881 of record NW_026607485.1, read on the forward strand.
AGAGGCGCCGCCTCCGGAGGAAACCGCTCGCGGGAGGCCGAGCCGGAGTTCGCCGGCGAGCAAGTGGAGGTATATGGGACGGGGTCGCGCAACGCCCGGACCGGAGCGGACCGTGTTCCGGTTGAGGCCGGCGGAGGGAGGGGCGGGCGAGATGAGGAGAGGCGGCGGAAGAGGAGGGGGGGGGGGGGGGCAGCGGAGGCGACGGAAAGGAGGTTTCGGTCGAGAAGAGGCGCCTCCGGAGGAATTGGACGGACAGGGCGCGGGCGGCGCGGGCGGCGCGCGGCGGCGGAGGAGGTGGAACGCGCCAGGGTTTGTGGGCCATGGTGGGATCGAGACGGCGAGGGATAAAAACTGAAGTGGAGAAAACACATTTTCGTTTTTGAAAAAAAAAAAGGGAAGACAATACATTTCAGTATATAATTTTTTTTGCTAGGCTTTTTTTTTTTGCCTGGCTTAGAAAATCTCATTTATGTGAGGGCCAAAAAAACCAAAAAGAGGCTTTTATCTTTATTTTCCTTTTCTTTCTCTAAAATCATCATCAAACAAATTGAAATCTGAGTGATGTATTTTGGTAAAAAAAAAAAAATTATGATAATTGTAATGTATAATGTGATGACTTGTTTGGTAATGACAAAGTGGAACAAAAGAACAATCAAGAATTAAAATTGTTACCGCTCGGAAACATCGACAAAATACATCTAAATACTCCAAACAATTTAGTATTTTCTAGTGAAACATGGACGGATGATCTCATATTTTTAACTTCGAAGCTCAGACATTGCCTCCATTTCTGCGCTATGAGATGTTGCTTTGGTCGCCGCTCTCTTTGAAATCGTGTGCGATTTGCGTAAGGATTAAAAATTGCCCTTGAGATGGAATAAGAGAGCATAAGTGGGTTATGGTAAAAACTAAAAGTAATGAGCATATGAGACATGTACGGTATCTCACACATAACTCTTTCTTTCGATGTTTTTAAAGGGCTTGTCTTTTAGTTTCCAGTTACCAGTAATCTATATCATAAGGCTCTCGTTCTCAGAAAATTTCTCATATATAGTATCAACTAGGGGTGTGCAACCTTGAAACTAAATCGGACCGGATTGATCTGGCCGATCTGAGTGGTTCTCAAGGAGATTGCTCCAATCCCAATTCTAAAAATTTGGAACTGGGAATAATCGGTCCGATTCTCGGCTCCACATAAGGAACCAGACCAATTGGACTGACCAAGGTTCCTTAATTCTTTTTAGGGCAAATACCATAAAAGATCCCAAACTATGCTCATAGTGATACAAATACCATAATTTTTTTTTTACTAAAAACCCTAAACTTGTCCACTGTGATTCAAATACCGCAAAATTTTTGTTTGTATCACGAAAAAGCCCAAATTTATACATATGTGACATATATATACTCTCTATTTTAGTTCCATCAATGATATATTTGTCACATTAGAATAAATTCAGGGTTTTTTATAATACAAAAAAAAGTTTGAGGTATTTGTGTCACAATGGTAAATTTAGGGTTTTTAGTGATATAAAAAAGGTTGAGCGTTCGAATCCCGGGTGCCGCAGGGTGACTTAACCGGTGGCACGTGTGTGGTGGCTAGCATGTGTCGCCCCCAGGGTTTACCCCCCGGCTGTCGGCCGTGCGGGGGTTCCCTGGGTTACCAAAAAAAAAAAGTTTGCAATATTTGTATCACAAAGAGAATAATTTGGGATTTTTGTGGTATTAACCCTTTTTTTATTTTTTATTTTGAAGCAAACCCTAATTATTAAATTTTTTTCATGCTGGGAAACTCCCACTTGTAGGGAAAAAAAAAAAATCACCCGTTACGGGATCGACTCTGAAACTGAACTGGACCAGTTGGTTTGGTAGATTGGGCTGGTTCCTGCTTCCACAAGCTAAGAACCGACCTTACCCGATATGATTCTAGGTTTCATGATGAGAATTGACCCACTCTACAACCGATCACCTCTATTAACATAGTGGCAAGGGTAGAGCATACTTGTGGAATTACTCATCTTACCACGTTGACAATACAACTGATCGGAGCTATCTAAATAAGCCAGAAAAAAGGATCGATTTGCATTCCTCTAAGGTGAAGGCCGGAGCATTTTTTTGCCCTTTTTAACAGAGTATATATAATCCACTTCAATTCATTCCTTTCCTCTTCAAATCTCCTTCTGGGGTAAAGCAATAAGTTGTCTCTTTCTACCTCTGTTGGCTCTCCAGTTTAGCCAATGAGGTGGTGTTCTTAGGCTTTGTGCTTTAATTTTACAGTCCTCCCTCCATTGGGGTGAAATGTACTTGCTGATAGATACTGTGAAATGAGAGGATATAAGAGGCAAGTTCTTTTAGCTTTGAAGAAAAAGATTCAAAGATCATAAGCTTCTATGGAAATAGCATTTTGGGCATAACAGATGCATAAGTATTTTCATATAGACATCGCACACGCCCTGCATATCGAATTGCAAGAATGAATTTCATTGCCCTGTTAATCACGATTCGATGCTGTACTTTTTTCAATGTGGAAAATGATAAACTGTCAAACTTTTAGGTAAAGAACAAGAAAAACATAAACCGGATTATAGATTGTCGAAACTCCAATTAAGAGAGCTTCATCTTACCTACACAAGAAGTGTAAATCGTTCACCGCTGTTTTAGCATCATCATCCTAACTTTTCCTGAAGGCATGAATGAAATCTCCGTAATTCTTTTCATAGAAAGTTCAACAAACTATTGCGACGACTTGACCTGCAGTTACTATCAGAATAAACAGGCTACAGGAACAAGCATAGATACCGAGATATGCCACAAAAAAATCGCCTCAAGGAGCAATCCACTGATTCTATATGTATCAGCTAAAGAGGTGTCATCCAATCAAAATATTTAATTCTTTATTGCAGCTTAAAAGCACAACACAACATTGTTGGAGGAGTACATAATTACATACACAACAAAGCCTAAGGCAATTCGCAACCATGTAGAAATGAAAACCTTCATTTTATCTTAAAGAGCTTTGCGTCGCCAGACTTGGTGCTCGCATATTCATTTTTCTTCATGCAAGTGTAGCCTGGAAACCATATGCTCCGATATCTGCGAGAAAACAATTTTCAACATGTGACCTGATCATAGTATAAATGAAAGAGCAAACATGTTTAGATCATGCCAATCCAGAAGATATCCAGTTATTTTTAAAGCACCAGATGCAGCAGAACATGGCCATTGTTTAACTTATTCGTCTCAAGTGCTGAAGTTAAAAGCCAGTAGTGAATCCTTCACTCCCTTGATTGGATACCTAGAAACCTATCAGCAGACACCTCATGAATCATGTTACAATGTGAGAGGGACCGGCTCAGTTTTTCGTTTGACTGCCTATAATTAGGTAATGAAACTGCTCTGAAAGAGCATGTGCATGTTTATGTACGAGAACCATGTGTGGTTCTTTGTCTGAATCAAACTCGTCAACATGTCTGCTTCTTTAAAAGAGACGATACCTAGGCTCAGAAAAGGTGCATATTGCAGCAAACCTTATCCAATTCAAAAGAAAGTGGAAAAAGTAGGACACACCTAAGAAAAGATTCTAATCAGTAAAACTATCTGAAGAATAACAACATGTACCACCTTCCCCAACCACCCTATGCTCATGGCAAAGGTAACTAAGTAATGGGAATTAGGTGGCTGGGCAGTCGCTAATTCTATCCTTGTTAGCCAAAAGGCGAAGGAAAAAAGGACTATTTGAATTTCTTTTTGCTGTATGTCAACAGTTTGCAGCAAACTAAATAAGTACTTAAACGCGGAATTTGTATTCAACAGAAGACAGATTATTTCCATAGGCATATTGTCATAAAGTAGTGAATATGTATTTGATTCCCATCTTTTGGAGAATAGTGATTTACGTGAGCTTGAAAGGAAAAGAAGGTGCTATGCTGTTCCATTGCTTGCGGAAAGCATCGTAACGCATCAATTGTTATGAAAACCCAGATATTACTTCCGTCATCTTTCTTTTAGCCTACAGAATTGATGCCAACTAACCTGCTCGGTGTGAGGCAGATACTTCCCATCAAATGTCAGAAGAACACGGTCCTTCCCATCCACACCTTTGACTTTGTCAACCGAGCAGTAGAAATCTATGGCTGACATTCTGCAAAAACACGTTAAAGGCAATAAAGTCAATGAGTTAACAATTGAACAAAGCTGAAATAGAGACATCCGAGTTCCTAATATTCAATTATTCATTCCATGGATGAGGAATAATCATCCCTGAGACCAGCAGCTAGGCCGCTTCCTAGATCGACTTACTGGTCAACTCAACCAAGCAAACCAAGGAAAGGTGTTTTGTATCATTTGAATGTTCTACACAGAATCTCATATCAATTTCACGAATCTAATTTACATGATTTTCACTGAAGTGGGGACCCATCATAAGACATTGGCAGGTCAATAATAGAACAGTCCTATTTCATGCTGATGACCACTATCATTGCTTGGGACGTGCATCGTTCCAACTTACCCACTTCCTGTTTTCATAACCACAAATGAATTGTGTACACCCAAAAACGAGCTACTTGCAGGCTTGTTCAGCAGGAGACCTAATAGAGGGGCTAAAGTCATGCCAATATCATACTATGTAGACAACATGGTCAAATTTCATCGTACTAGAACAAATGGTTTGTGCATGGACAAAGATGCAGATTTCCAAAAGGAGAATGATACAGTTAGGAATTTAGACTTACATGCCATCACCAAACTCTTCATTTATAATTTCCTTGATGCTTTCTCCGAAATGCATCACCGCTTCATTCAACCTGGGAATCCAATAGCCAAGGACTTAGAAATTAAAGCATTAGCCATTTCCAAGATTCTGATCAGCATCACAGACTATCCGTACCATAATCGAACAGTACAGCAATGACAGAAAATCCTACAAGCTAGAACAGGATTTGTCCCAAAGGCAAAAAATGAAAGCTTTGGATTGGCGTGTTTTCAGGTCGTATCTATCTCTTGAAACCGCAGCTACAGAAAAGAGAAAAGTCGAAATAACCTCATCTGGTGTTCTACGTAATTCCACAGCCTACACAGGCAGCCTTTCATTGCGAAGGATCATTAAAGAACATCTTTAATAAGAGAAAAACACATAGTTTGCTCGTAGTTCAAGAATCAAGACTGTTTTGTTGAGCTCAACTCAGCCACCAGATGCAGACAGAGCTTAAACAGAGTAGTCTCCCAAGAAAGAGTATAGTCATGAATTAAATCAACTCTTAACACCAGATAACTGGAACTACCACTTCAGTTGATAGCTATTGCACTTTTGTCTTCCACTCTGAATCAATCGACACCGCGATAAGCATTACACTTCAAACTGATTCATCTACACCTTACATCAGATAAACAACAATCCATGCAGATTTTAAGGGATGGACATGCCCTCACAAAAATTCTAGCACATGCTAGGAACAAAATACAGCTCATGGTAACTTACCAAAAAAAAAAAAATACAGCTCATGGTTAGATTCGTTCGCGACACAACCGAATGACCCATCATCCGAAATCTAAAGAATCGAAGACCCATATCCCTCAAAGCACAAAGCCACACAGATGAACCAAGATAATTCAAAAGAGAAATATGTTACTTATAGAGAAAAACAGAAAAATTTTCGATCATAGGAGCTAGTAATAATGAAAAGGGGACCTGTAAACAGTAGGATCTTGAATCAAACTGGGGTCATAGGACCTCATGGGGGGCTTCATCATCTCGTGGAGGAGGTCCTCCGGCAGGTCGGGCAGGGCCGCCCGGAGCTTCGGGGCAGTGTCGGGCTTCAGCTGGGCCTGTCGTTTCAGCAGCTGGGCGACGTAGACGTTGGTGAGGCCGGTCTCCTGCGCTATCTGGCTGAACGACTTGCCGGACTCGTGCTTCGCCGCCTGCAGCCGGCCCACCACGGACGCTTTGCTGTTGCTCGCCTCCATCTCACTCGCTCAAAATGATTTGCGCAGTACGGGGTACAAAGTACAAACTGGAGAACCAGAGTGCTCATGTAAGCCTGCTTAGATTGGACAAACCCAAAAGTTGTCGGGCACGAAAGGAAGAGTTTCTTGGATGTATCTGTGTGGGAGGGAGAACCGTGAGAGAACCGTGAGAGTGTAGAATTATCACAAGGGGGCTTTGTTTTTTTTTTTTATAATTATTTTTCGGCTTACTCCCAATTTTGTTGTTCTTTATTCCTTTAGAAAATGATTAAGTTTTGAGCTGAGAAAATGACGCAAGCGATCTTTGAAACTTTGGCCACATGTGCAACGTGATTCTTGAACTTTTTAGTTGTCCAATGTGGTATTTAAATTTTAATTTAATGTGTAATGTGGTCCATGAACTTTTAATTTGTTTAATGTGGTTCCTGAACTTTTGGTACATGTTTAATTTAGTCTCTAAACTATATGAAAATGTTCAATGTAGTCCTTTCATTAATTCAAGCTCAGGGACTACATGTAACATTTTTATGTAGTTTATGGACGACATTGAACATGTCATGGACCACATTAAATATATTAAAAGTTCATGGACCATATTGCATATTGTGCCAAAGTTTCAAAAACTGCTTGTGTCATTATCCCTTTTGAGTTTTTCATCACTTTGTTTTTCATATCTCCATTTTTAATGAGTTAATTTTTACACATAAGCAAATTCTAACTTATAAGAACATGATTCCACATAAATCCATCAGTTTGTATATGACGTTTACAATCTAGTTCAGATTCTCGTCATTCCCGTAATCGCTAAAATTTAAATTTCTTTTATTTCGTATGTGAAATTACAAAAAAAAAATATCACGGGTAGCTGTAATGTTTATAATGTAAGCGAGTTGGACAAGACCATCCCAATTATGCCAAATTTCATTCAGTTTTTGAGTAGTGGACCAAAGTAATAGTCTACTAAACACATGTTACACCAAAAAATGAACAAGTCATCGATATAGATGAACACGTGACTACTGCGTAAACACAAGTGATCACGTGACTAGTGTGCGGACATTACTATGCACATGACACATCGTTGATGACCACATCAATATTGATATGTGTCGACGACACATGTTAAGGGATACAGTCAATTAGCTGTCGACATACGATGACGAAGGACCAGTAATTATCAATGAATGTGCCGATGGGCGAATGACAGTGTACAATTCCTTGAATACCTGAGAAGCGTTGAGACAGAGTTCAGAAATTCGAAGCCGCCAGGGGATAGGACGATATAAACGATGGATCAACTAACAAACATGAGGAATTTAGAGGTACGATTGCAAGCCCAAGAGCACCACACTGGGCATCTGAAATTGCGAGGCAATTGTCATGAATGTTTGAAAGAATAATCATCTCATAGTAAGACTATGAGATCGTGAGAACGTGGGCACAAGATAATGAGGCAGTTAACATGCACTTTCAAAGGAATTACCGTTCGAGAACAAGATCAAGAGATCGTGGAAGTATAGGCATGAGACTTTTGGAAAAGAAAAAAAAAGGACTTTGGGGACAATCGACAGAAACCGTTTGAGGAAAATGCAACCGCTAGCAACCGTTGGGGAGCTGTTACCACTTAACCAGTATAAATACCACCAGTCATCTACCGAAGAGTATCCTTGCACAAATCAAACAAATTTACTATCTTTTCAGTATCTTTACTTTCATGCACAATACTTTATTTTCCTAGTTGTAGCTTCCAAATTCGCGTCATCGATTAAATTCCGGCTTGTATTTTTATCTTGGATGTTGTGTCGTCGATTAAATTCCAACATAATTTGTTTGATTCTGATTGCTTTACTGAGTCTATATTTTCCAAGCCTTGTCGTCGATTTAATTCCGACATGGTTTGCGTTCGTACAGTTATGTTCTAATTAAAGTTGTTGGTTCTTATTGCTTGTGATATTTCCCGTCCGGAGTTGGTGCAAGATCTTGGTTTCCTTTAATTTAAAAATCGAAGAATGACTTTCGGTAAAAGATATTTCGTCGCTGGAGAAATTCCAACAAAACATAATGAAATCCCGTGATGACTAAGTCTACTTTTTGGGAAAAAAGAAAAGACAAAGCAATAGTCTCTTAAATGTTTTTTTTGTGGCAAAAATTATTATACGAGCAGGGCTGGCTAAGACTTTAATATGTATACAGATTTTAATTTTGGTAAACTAATTTATATAATCAATAGAAGAGAGTTTTAAGATCATGTTTTTTGTGTAAAATGGATTTAAGTGGAGCGATTTAACTAGTAAAAATCCCTTTCTGTATATTTTCTATTTGTGTAAACAGGAGTGTATTAACCCATCACCTAATGTACCTCACTTCAACACTTGTCTTTCAATTTGTGGGAAACCTCTTACCCATATTAATACTGGAGAGCATTTTATCGATGGTCTTTCTTAATGTTCTGCTCATCAACTCTTTTGGAAACTATTTTCGTTTGGAAACTGATCTCAATATGTTTACCAAACGCTTTTTCAAGTATTATTTTCAGGTTTCAGATGAAAATGAAAATAAAAAAAATGGAAAATTTCCTCTAAACAAATAGAGCAAGTTGCTTTGCTTTTGCCGCATCCTTTCTTGACCCAGAAGCCTTTGGGGTCTTTTCCTCCTCTTATCTTTGAGTCCCTTTCTAATGGACCCAAGTCATCTTCGCACCAACTAACATTTGCACATGCTTATCTTCTTGTCGGCTAATTCCATTCCCACTTGCCAGAATTTGATTTATCTCATCGGAAACCCCTAACGTTAAGCACACAAACAAGAAAGAAGGTAGGCCATTATTTGAAGTTGAATAGGTTGATTACTTCACAGGTGAGGTGAAAATGTTCAAGATTCACGATCTTACCTTGAAAGTCACAGGAGATGAGTGCAAGATGGTTAGTCTCGATGAAGGCATCATCGGTGGTGGAATTCGACATGCATCATTTGCTTCACAATCGTCCTTGCTACATGAAGTGACCCCTCTATTGGAAGCGACCAATCTACGACATTTCTTTCTTTAAAGAGTAGTCCGTCTGTACATAAGTTGTCTCCAAGTAAATTTCATGGAATTCTTTTTTCATATTTAGGCATTATCGAACGTTGGTGTTGGGCTGTGCAGATTTTTGTATCCCTCCTTCTTTTGAGAGTCTTTTGAAGCACTTAAGATTTCTTGATGTTTCTGAAAATCTATCCATTAAGAGTTTGCCAGATTGAATCACGAATTTGTTGAATTTGCAGACCCTTAAACTCACAAGAAGCTTACAACATTTCGAAGAGATTTTAGGAAATTGGTCAACCTTAGACACCTCTTACTTGATGGGTGTGACTCACTTAGCCATAAGCCGTGCGGGTTGAACCACTTGTCTTCGCTTCGGACTTTATCCCAATTCATCATACAAAATATGGACCATAAATTACCTCATGGTGTCGTAAGAGTAGATGAACTAGGTGGGTTAAACAGATTGGTTGGGTCCATTACTCTTAGAAAGTTGGAGGTCCTTCAATCGGAACCGAACAAAATTTACTTGAGGGAAAAATGTCTTTGTTTCTTAATTAGAGTTGAAGTGGACGAGGAAGCAACAAAATGGCAAAAGTGAGAGCGATGAGTTAATCGTGTGGGAGAACCTCCGACCACACCCAAACTTGGCCTGTTTGATTATAGTCTCTTGTATGAGTAGGAGTCCGCCAAGCTGGCTTTCCTCCATCACCAATCTTATTGAGATCCAACTTGATGTATCTAGGGGATGGAAGTATCTACCGAACCTGAGTGAACTCCCTTCCATAAAGGCGTTGAATATCACGGGCTTGGACTGAGAGGATGATGGGGAAGAAGGTAATTGGTGGTAGCAGATCAGGATTATTTGTGGTACGATTCACAATCATCAATCCCAAAACTTTGGTCGTGAATATTAGGGGTTGTCCCTGCCTGAATTCCATACGAATTAAGCCATCTGACAAATTCATGAACAAATTGGGCAATTGGCTTAATTCATTGTGAGAATATGACAAGTTTGCCGGAATGGATTGGCAATCTCTCTTCGCTCCAACATCTTCAAATTGAGGGTTGCCATGGTTTAGCATGTATGCTTGATGGGATGCATCATCTCACCTCCTTGAAGAAATTGAGAATTGTTGGGTGTCCCGGTCTGGAAGAGAGGTGCCAAATAGAAAGCGGTGCAGATTGGGAAAAGATTGCACATGTTCCATGCTTATCATTTGAGAGTGACAATAAGGATGTTTGCTTTAAAAAAAAAGAAACTCCTATTGCGTTACTTGTATTTTTTATAATTGCAGAAATCAAAATAGACGATTCTGGACCACCCGCCTGGGTAGCGCTGCTGGAAAGGGCACTCTTCCTCTCGCAAAAGATTGGGTGTTCGAATCCCGGGCGCCGCAGGGTGACTTAACCGGTGCACGTGTGTGGTGGCTAGCACGTGTCGCCCCCAGGGTTTACCTCCCGGCTGTCGGCCGTGCGGGGGTTCCCTGGGTTACCAAAAAAAAAAAAATAGACGATTCTGGTATTATGTGAGTTTAAAATCGAAATTATTTTTGTACTGGTAAATTTGTAAAAAAGGTTGTTTACAAAAAGTTGATTGGCAACTTCTTGACTTGTCATGCATTTTTAACTTATCAATACTTTTAGAAAAGCACCAGCATTCTTCGGTCATTTCAAATTACTAACTATTCCGAAAATGTACGAAGAACCAATGCGTCAAAGTTACTAATTATTATACAAAATTACCAAACTAAATTTGAGTTACTTACCGATGTTTATTTGACTTTTTTCAAATTACCAAGTGTTCCAATAATTTATCAAAATTAAACTGATTCAATCACCAGCATGTTAATTTACCAAGTACGATTTAGTAGCTTCATATGTAGGTAAATTATTCTAATAATTACGAATCAATCAAATAAATATTGGTAACTAACTTAAATAAAATTTGATAACATAAGTTCCAAAAATAGTCGGTAATTTTGAAAAAAGTTGATAATCTTTATAAGAATTTGTTACTTTAGCACATTAAAAAGTTCCCAAACAAATGTTGGGAAGATGATGAGAACAGATGGCACTTTTGAAACAATCAAATTTACATTGAGAAGTGAACTCAAACAGAAGTTGGCAATTTCGTATAAAAGTTAGTTCTTCTATAAGTTGGTAAGCTGCATAAATAATCATTGGTAGATTATTTAAACATTTGGCAATTTGGAAACAATAAAATATATGTTGATAAATAACTCACATAAGAATTGGTAATTCAATTACAAGGTTGGTAACTTAAGCTCCACAAATAGATGTTAGTAAATTATTGAAGTAGTCAAGAATTTTTAATGTGTTGGTAATCTCATATAAAAATTTGTCACTTTAACCCGTTGGTAAGATCCTGAAATAAATGCAGGTAAATTATTTAAAGCAAACAGAAGTGGGTACATGACTCGAGGAGTTGTAATTTCATATAGACTTCAACAACATTAGTAAGCTATGCAAACAAATATTGGTAAATTAGTGGAAACAGTTGATAATTCTAAAAAAAAGCACATACAGTGGTAACTGATTCAAACAAGAGTTGGTAAATTAATGCAAGAGTTGGAAACTTTCCCGCAAATAAATATCCGTAAAGTATTGGAAAGTGTGGTAATTTTGAAAAGAGTTGAAAATTTCTTACGAAAGTTGGTAATTTAACCCCTTGGTATGCTCCAACATAGATGTTGGTAAACTAGGCAAAGATATGCTGGTAATTGATTCAAATAAGAGTTGATAATTTAACAAAATAGTTGGTGATATAAGCTCCATAAGTCATTATCGATTAATTATTGGAATACTAGGTAATTTTGAAATAATTAAATAAAATTAGTAAGTGGACAAAAAAAAGGAGTTGGTAATTTCATGTAACATTTAGTAATTTTAACAAGTTGGTAAGTTGTCGATAAAAATTATTATAAATTATCGAATCTAAATCACGTTATGAGATAATCTATATAAAAATAATGTGTAATTAATCTATGACTTATTTGTATTGTTTGACCATAATTACATATAGTTTATTTGTATTTATTTGTATTTCATATAATTAATCTATGATTTATTTGTATTTCATATAATTAATCTATGATTTATTTGTATTTCACATAACATGCATTATCTTTGCCATTGACCTGATGAGTAATGTTTCTCACTTTATTTAACTTGAAACAAAAATGGACATTTTCCGATCATTACTTATATTCAAAATAATATATCTTAGATTAAAAGTTATTTTAGGATATATTATCTTAATCTATTCCTTTTGAAATAAATGGAGGAGCTTCTAATTTGAGCGAGGAGGAGAGACCTTTGATCCTTGTACTTGAACCCGATTGGTCGATTTTCAATTTTTTTCTTCATAATTTTGGATTCAAACAAAATTGAATAGTTGTCGAATAATGAACTAATGAGTTAAAACTCGGTAGATCTTATCTGATTTTTTAAAAAATATCTCAATTTAAATTGAGTGCATTAACAAAAAGTTATTTCAATATATTTTATCTTTATCTTTATCTATTTTATTGGTGGAATGCATTTGAACATAATTCCTTCCAAAATTTAATAAGTGATAGACGTTTGATACCGACAAATCACTAAACTAATGCTAATTGGTCAAATATGGCCCATGTGGCGCAGTTTTGCTATGTGACTTACCTCGTGGTGATTGAACTATCCAAATGCTTGCACTTGAAAGTTAACAATTGTTGGGAAATTGAAACGGAGAATACATGAATGAAAGAAAACGACAAGGAGAGTAAATGTTTCAAAACATAAGGGAAATTTAACTACAGGACTGGGATTAAAGTGCGTGAGAGAGGCAAATGAACACAGGAATCGAAACTAAATGAAAATTACAACGCCCTTGAAATCTACTTAAGCTAAAAGTACAACATCGGACGAAATACGAAATTGATACTCACATGACACATTGGGGAAGAAAAGCTTTTTGGGTATAGGTGGTCATATTTTTCTTCCTCCTCTTTTCTTTATGGATATATGGACCCGAGCAAGTCCTTAAAAGGCTCAAGAAGAAACAGAGGAAAGAACTCTCTGGTATAGTGGAGGGATATCCCCATAAATTCTTTCCATATTCCCTCTCTCTCGGAAAGACAAAGATAAAGAGAGAACTTTGGAGCCTTCTGGGTGGAGAAAGTAAACTTCATGCCAGCTTCGGTTAATTACTGCTGGGTAGGAAGGTATAATAGCCTCTTGCGCCCGGGGTAACAGAAGGGGAAGCTTCGGCTTCCTGCCAGTTTGCCTATGCTTTGCATAGTGTCTTTCAACCAGAGGAGTATATGTTGAGCTTAGAGGTTCAATGATGTTTTTCTCTTCTTTCTATAATTGCTTCCTCAAGCCCATCTCAACTTGATTTTGGGGTATTTGGGGTGCGTTTGTTTCGTGGAAATGATTAATTTAGAAAATATTTTCTTAAAGATGATCGCTTGTATCGCTTACAAAAATAAATGAATAAAAACCCATATTTTCACTGGCCATGAAAATATTTAGTGAAAATATTTAGATATAAATTGTTATCTACGATGAAAATATTTTTCATTAACTAATTTTTCGAGCAATACAAACGATCATTTTTAGGAAATTTTTTTCTAAAATCATTCATTTTTTGCTAAACAAACGAAGCCTTGATTGCAATTGTTTTACTCATCTAATTTTGACGCACAGCCCAATAACCATTGCCCCACTTATAATACGTTTTGAGCGAATTGTTTGAGCGATTACTCTACCATTATTATAGGGGTATGGGGTTCGAGAGAAAGAAACATCAGGGCGGCATATCAGTTTTTCCTTTATACTTTACTTGGAATTGTTTTTATGCTATTAGCTATTCTGTTGATTCTTCTCCAAACGGGAACCACCGATTTACAAATATCATAATCTCTTCCATTTCACATAGGGCTATTTCCTTTTCATACTTCGAGGCGTTCGGGCCCCAAGTATTTCCTTTCCTTACCAATTCACAATTATATCTTAACAGTACTTATTTCATAAAGGTTGATTTGATGATGGTGCGCTTAAGCATGTGAATCCGATGCATATGGATACGAAAGAAATAAGGAAAACCGAATATGCTCTTAATGAGAGGACATCCCCGGAATGAGTGATGGTGCGCGGAAATTCAAATTTGAGGCCCTTGGTTCCGATACCAAACAAGTCTTACCCATGAAGCAAAAGCCATCTAGAATGTGATATATGAGGTGAAAAGTCCCTCAATTTACCTCATGCTTCCACAAAAAAACGGACAATAAATTATCTATGTCATTTTCTCCCCTCAATTTTTTGTTTGTCTCGAAATCTCTCTCCTTGAACATATTTCATTAAGAAACATCTTGAGAAAAATCCAAAGGAATGGGACTCGACATTGTCAACTGTATTATGGGCTTACCGAACATCGAAATGATCCAGTACAAGCGTTAGCCCTTATATGTTGACATATGGACAGGAAGTGGTGCTTCCACTGGAAATCACCGTACAATCCCTAAGGGTACGTTTCCAGAGCGAAATTTTACGCTAGGAATATCAAGAGTTGATGTACATGAACATTGACGAACTGGATGAAGTTAGAGCATCAGCATCAGATCATGTCATCGCTCAGAAAAAGAGAGCCGCCAAGGCTTACAACAAACATGTAAAAGCCAGACAATTTGCTGTTGGCGACCTTGTTTGGAAAACTATCTTGCTGATTAAAATGAAAAATGAAGGATTCGGTAAGTGGTCCCCAACATGGGAAGGACCATATCAAGTAACCGATTCATTAAGTGGTAATGCTTACCGACTAATGAGTATTGATGGCGTAGAGTTGCCCAGATCAATCTACGGGAAATATTTGAAAATATTTTACCCAACGACGTGGGAAATGAGAGAGTGGCAAGAAGAAAAAACGAAAGATGCTGATATTGCCATTCCATTATCAAATGCGGTTACATAGTCATTATGAAATTCGAGTGAAACTGGCTCCTGATGCCCATAACAAAGTCACGCAAATGGCCATCCATATGTAGGTTCGCTTGTTTGCACTGAGCACAGGTGGTGCTCGTGTCCACAGCTAGCTCGAAGAAGCGATCGCGCTCGGCTTCGAGTGCTCCTAGCCTTGACTCCTGGGAAGCCAGCAGGTCATTCATGTGAGTTTTAAACTCCTCATAGGACGAGATTTCTTGGCCTGTTTAATGTAACATATGAAGGATTATCTACTAAAGATTACGCATAATTAAACCCGAAAAAAAAAACCTTACTAGATTATAGCCAATCCTCCTACGAGTTAAAGAAATATTATTCTGCTTAGTAATTGTCATATTAGAATTCTCAAGGTTTATCTCATTGTTGCTAAATCATTATAATGTATAAAAGACACAATAGTCGTACACATAACTATTATAGCGCACTGCATAAATATCCTCATTCTAACCTATCACTAGCATCATATTATTTGCTCTAGCCATCATCACCTCATCTGTAGAGTTTTAAAACGGCAAAAGTACACTAGAAGTGCTATAACTTGTGTACGGCGATCAGTTTGGTGCCATAACTTTTTTTCGGATTACTTTGGTGCCAACTTTTTTGAAAAACGATCATTTTAGTGTCAATGCTGACGTGGCTCGCCGGAAATCCTATGTGGCGCTGACACGGCTCGCCGGAGAGGTTCAGTAAGCATTAAAAACCTAAAACGACACCGTTTAGCCCGCTGACGTGTACATTTTTTAAAAAAAATTAAAAAAAAAAAAAACCTGCAGCAGTGGCGAGGGAGCCCTCGCCGCTGCTGCCGCCAACCCACCACCGCCGGGAAGGGCCGGCGGTGGTGGGCGCAGTGGTCGGCGAGGGCCGGATCCGGCGAGGCGAGACCTCGCCGTCACTTGGGTCGCGACGGCGAGATCTCGCCTCGCCCAGCGAAGGCGAGGCTGACCTCGCCGTCGCCTGGGTCGCGATGGCAAGGCGCGGCATCGCCTTCGGCGGGCGAGGCGAGGCCGGACCTCGCCGTCGCCGGGTCGCGACGGCGAGGTCGGCCTCGCCTTCGGCCGGGCGAGGCGAGACCTCGCCGTCGCGACCTGTGCGATGGCGAGGTTTCGCCTCACCTTCGCTGGGCGAGGCGAGACCTCGCCGTCGCGACCCAGGCGACGGCGAGGTCTCGCCTCGCCGGATCCGGCCCTCGCTGGGCTCGGCAAGGGTCGCCGGGCCCCGGCCAGGGGCCGGCGACCCTCGCCGACCACTGCGCCCACCACCGCCGGCCCTTCCCGGCGGTGGTGGGTTGGCGGCAGCAGCGGCGAGGGCTCCCTCGCCGTTGCTGCAAATTTTTTAAAAAAAATTAAAGAAATTAAAAAATTCGACAAAAAGCCACATAATTTCCACGTGTACAAATCAGACCATTTTTTTAAAATATAAATGCCAGGTCAGCATTTTGACCGGAATTTTGGCCGGAGTCACTAAAGTGATCGATTTTCCTCCGACTTGGCACCAAAGTGATCCGAAAAAAAGTTATGGCACCAAAGTGATCGCCATACACAAGTTATGGCACTTATAGTGTACTTTTGCCGTTTTAAAACGTGTTACTAGTTTGAGGTTTTGGTGAGACTAACTAGTATACAAAAGCAACAACTCAAACACGAGAAATATGAAATCAGAGACATGACATGGAATCAAAGACGAGCTAGCCAGTCTCATCTTTCTACTGAAGAAGTCATCACGTTATCATCACGACGGGATAGAAAATGATCTTCTTCTTGGAGTCGTATGTTCCTGAAACCTATTGTCGCAGCATCCAGTACACACACGGCGGATTCCATGTAAGTCCGCGACCTTTGCTTCAAAAAGTCCGCTGCTAGGGTGAAAGGCAATCATCATCAAGTATCTTCAGGTTGCCAACTATCAATAAAGAGTCGGAGCTTGAATATTGGTTCATCAATCAAACGGCAGCAAAAGAACCGAAAGGGCACGGCCTTATTTTGAAATTACTACGCCAATAATATGTGGTGAATCGTCGTTCCAAATTGAAGGAACAAGATCATTTCTTGATGAAAATATATGACTGCTAACACCCGAAACTTCTTACGACAAGTCAAGTATAATAATGAAAATAAAAGAAGGTTTCAGTTTTGATCCAATTCACAGGAATACCAAATGCGCAGAATTATATCCGCTTCAAGCTCGAATCCTCCATGACTCATACTTACCAGACCATTTGGGGACACACACACACCATTAGTCAAGAGAGAGATCAACCTGAAAATGCCCACACGGCCCAGGAAGTTGAAAAACCTAGAGCTCTCTCCCTGTTTTTTGCTTTTCTCACGGGCGTCTAAATGTGGACCTGAAGATAAGCATCAGCGTTCGCGTACTTAGAGTAACGTAGCAGGCGGATGAGCAGAACGAACAGCATCCGAAGAAGGGTCGTCCATAACAGAAAAGAGAAAGGGGCACTCGAACGTTGTATCACTGCTCCGGCGAGGGGGTTTTGGTGGGATCTCTCTCGTGCCTTCTCCATTCACTGGAATCTTCTCTAACTTCGTTTATCCCAAGCCTGACCATTACAGCTTCCAAACTCCACCGTCGTTCGCCATCGGGAACTTTCTTACCTTCGTCGGCACCTATCGATTTTTTCTCAAGTAACCTTTGGCTTGCTCTCTCGCTGGTTGCTCCTAGAAGATTTCAGAGGCGTATTTTTCTTTTCCGTTGAGTCCTGGAGACATCCCGCTAACGCCGCGTTTAAGAAAGCATAGTGAATGCTCTCCGGCTTCAAAGTGTTAATATTGTGTCTCAAGTTTTAATCTGTGTACGAAATTCGAGCAGGATCTTGATTTATTCAAATTCGATGAGGCCATTAATCCAATTCAAGTTTGGATTTTGTTGGGCGGGTGGTTTGGTTGGATATAGATAATGAAGTATCAACAGAGTATATTTGTTTTGATCGCAGGTTTGTTTCTCTATTGATTGACTTTATCTAATGTCCTTGAGACGGCGTACTGTGGACGTCTAAAAGCCAAACAAGAAGGAGAACTTGAATATTTGGTGGGTCCGGTCAAAAGTGGAATTGTTGACTTCCACAAAAGGACGAAATAAAGGGGCGCATATATGTTCTGGAGAAATAGGAATTCAAGGGTTTTCTTTTTTTTTTTGGGGCTGCCTCGCGAACAGGACGTACAAGCCGAGAGTCACACAAGAAGAAGCCGAACGGTGGGTTTCTTGTGATGGTGAGCCGCCGCACGAAGAACACAAAGAAAAGGACGATCTGAACGTCCTTGGCTCAGTCGCGCGTGGAGCAAACAAAAGAGTATCGGATTCTTTTCTCTCTGTGTGAGTTTTCTAAGTGTATTCTCTGTGAGAGATTGTGAGATAATACTTGTAGGTTTACTTTGAGCTTAAATCTAGGTATGGGAAACACTCGAGTGTGTGAAAGATTGAAATCCTGTAATTCTCTAATTGATTAGTGGATTGTTTGCTGCTGGCTCTTCCCGTGAATGTAGGTACCGATACTCGGATCGAACCATGTAAATCTCCAGTATCCTTATTGC
Organism: Syzygium oleosum; assembly: GCF_021117445.2. Lineage (NCBI taxonomy): Eukaryota > Viridiplantae > Streptophyta > Magnoliopsida > Myrtales > Myrtaceae > Syzygium > Syzygium oleosum. Next base: position 12,394,415 of record NW_026607485.1, read on the forward strand.
TCATCGTTTATTTCTCTGGTGATTTCGCGTTGATTTAATTGTAAGATCCGTTAGCGTTTTTCACGTTATATCACAATACGAAGCTCAAGATATTTCGAAATCGGTTCAAGCATATCATCATGGAAGTCCATCTTGACAGGAAAAATATTCCGGTCCTTCCTCCTGTCACCGCGATCTTCAATCGCGAACGAAACTCCTCTTCGGTAAGGTACGGTTCAAAACTTCTTTTTTTTTTTTTTTGTCTCCCTTTATCTAGGATTAAGGATAGACATTAATGTCCTGGCGGAGTTATGTGAAAACGGACTAGTCTTAGTGGGGTTGTTGATGATTTGGCCAAGATCTTTGCTGCTTTGATATTGTTAAATCTAAAACATTACTTTAGTATTGGATTTATGGGAACCAAACTAACATGGATTTGACCCTTATCTCTGGGTTATTTTGAATGAGAGTATAAACCTATTTTACATAAAAGGGATTCTTCATGGATCACTGAGCATGATTTCGCTGTTACTATGACCGAATCTGAATTTCCTTTTTATTTGCGTTTCTCGGTTGTTGCTGCATTCATGGTGATGGGGACTCAATGCTGGTTTGTCTATCAGAAACGAACTGGAGTCAGCACAACATTCCACAATAACTGGAGATAAATTTTTGGTGAGAGCTCTCTTCTTGACGTTCTATTTGTTCATGCTCCGGACATTTTCACAGTGCTGAGAGAGGGAAAACAATCTAATAATGGACTGCCATGAATAGTGGTGGCCGATAATGGTGTTCCCGCGGTGGACGGAGGAGACTTGTGGTTGTGCATGGACTGTTTTCAATTTGGAACTTAAATGTATTGATCATAGGTGATGCTTTAAAAAGCATGTTGTAGTGTTAGATGTTTTAGATTTATAACGAAAGCTGGCGTTCTGTAAAAGAAAATAGAGTGCTAGATAATGACGGTTTTAGCGTGGGCCTGGCATTATTACGATGGAAAATTGAGATTAGTATGGGCTGTGTAGTCATGATATAAACAGGGCCTAGATTGGAGCTTAATGTAGTTTTAACAGAAAATAAGCTTAACAAGATTGCACTTGACTTGGGCTTAGCTTGCATTTTAAATTAGATTTAAATTGCTTTGAGAATGGATTTGTAAAGAGAAAGGCACATTTACGAGACTTGTTACAACCTCAAATTTGGACAATTAAGGATAAATAAGGCGAGTTAGAAGAGTCATGTCTCTTTAAGAAAGAGATTTGTAAGGTTGATAAGGATCGATACACAAAATTCTCAGTAGAAAGCAGTGTGAGAAAAATGTGCCAAACTCGAGTGGATATGAAAAAATAGCCCAAGTTTATGGAATGGTTAGTTGCATCACTAAAACTTTAAGTGTCGACATTTTTTTGGTATTATCTTTGAATAACAAAGTAGGATTTTATATCTCTTGCACTCTTTCACCAATATGGAAAGCAACTTTGGGGAGCTCCAAGCGAGTGGTGCTGATAGTCCTTCACTAACACGGCAAACTCAGTTTGCACTTTGTTTCTACACGTCATAGCTTTTCCAAATCTCCTTTTGCCATGGAAACTTCTTGTGCCTTACATATATATTAATCAACTGCTACTAGTCTCCCCCTCCTTATGATGTCACATGAATACTTATATAGGTCTGAGGAATTATTTTGGGCTTTGCTTGAAACTTATTCTTTGAGCTTGGTGAAAGATCATCTTGTGGATAGATAGAAAATTTCTTGGCTAAATGTTGCTAGTGAATTTATAATCTTGGATCCTTGATGAAAGCAAGTGAATTTTTTCTTGGATTGTGTATTGAATTAAGTGAACCCTAACGTAATGGAACTTAAATTTCTTTGACAAACACTAAAATAACTCTTTTTGGTCGAGAAACGAGCCCTATCACGATCAGGGATAACTAATCATGAGGTAGTTTCTCAATCGATAAATGAGACTAATGCTCGAATCTACAGTGACTGAAGCTCTAGTTATATCAACAAAATATGCACCCATTTCTGCTAATGTGCAGTGATTCTAGGATTTCCTTCTGCACTTTTGGTGCCAGGGCATCGACTGACTAATTGCTTCCACTTATGTATGATACCGTGAAATGAAATAGGATAGAGACTCTCTTCACAATTCTCTGTATCACTTTTGCTGTCACAATTCTGTTAACAAAGATGAGGCAAAGTACTAGCCTTGCACCTCTGCAAACCAAATGAACAAACAATGACCGCAGAACTAAACATGAAACGAACAAAATTGACAAATGAAGTAACTCTTATTACCCAAATGACAAGAAAATCAGAAGGAGTTCGCTAGCATCGAAGTTATGTAGGGTGTGCATGGAATGCATTCCGGAATAAAAATTCTGTTCCGGAATGCATTCCGTAACAGAATGGCGTTTGTTAAAAAATTTCCGGAATGCATTCTGGAGCGATTTTTGCATTCTGGAATAAAAATGCGTTTGTTAAAAATACTTGATTCCAGAATGCATTCTTGATTCCAGAATGCATTTTTGATTCCGGAATGAGTTTTTGGCAAGAAAAAAGAGAAGCTACTTTTTGTAGCTTCTTGATTCCGGAATGCATTCTCCCTATTTTCTCACAATTTTTTTTTTCAGAAAATGCATAAAAATTGAAAAATTCTAGAAAAATTCATAAAAATTTCCAGAAAATAAAAAAAAGTCAGATTTAAGAAAAATATGAAATTTGGTGAATTTTTTTTAAAAAAATAAAAAAATCAAAAATTTCAAAACTTCACAAAATAGCTTAAAACACATGTGGCCACCCATTTTGAGTGAAATTTAAATTTTTTGAGGTGCCAAAAAAAATCAAAAATTTTCAAAACTTCACAAAATGGCTTAAAATACCTGTGGCCACCTACTTGGAGTGAAATTTAAATTTTTTGAGGTGCAAAAAAAAAGAAAAATAATAAAAAAATAAAAATTTTCAAAACTTCACAAAATGGCTTAAAATACCTGTGGCCACCCACTTTGAGTGAAATTTAAATTTTTTGAGATGCCCAAAAAAATAAAAAAAAATAAAAAATTTCAAAACTTCACAGGATGGCTTAAAATATCTGTAGCTACCCACTTTGAGTAAAATTTAAATTTTTTGAGGTGCCCAAAAAAATAAAAAAAATCAAAAAAATCAAAAAATTCAAAACTTCACAAAATGGCTTATAATACCCGTGGCCACCCACTTTGAGTGAAATTTAAATTTTTTTAGGTGCAAAACAAATCAACAAATCAAAATAGATTTCTGTTCCAGAAATCAATTTCTGGAGCAGAATTAGTCATGTTTTACCAAACAGATTTCTCCTCCAGAAATCAATTTCTGGCAAGAATTCCAGAAATCAATTTCTGGCAAGAATTTGATTTCTGGAGCAGAATGGTTACCATTCGCACCCGTAGCCTCTGTCCAATGCTGTTTGACAGTTTGCCCCAACTTTGAGAGTAAACTTATCACCTAAAACGCATATCAGATCTATGGCATTTCTCATACACGAAGCAGAGCAATGCTGCTTACTGCACGATGACGATACTAAAAGTATGGAAAGGTCATCATCTTTCTTATTTATCATCAGCAAGTTTCGGGAGCTTTATTTTGCATAGTTACTTCAAGTTCAACATTTGCTAATATTGCAATTCCCAAGATATCATTTGTATAGATGATACAGAGTAGCACTAAAGTCCCTCACTCAAGAAAGTGTTGCAACTTATGTAAATGAAACGAAGCCAAAAGGATAATATCAAACCAAGTGACAAGGAGTCCCCAATTAATCATGACACTTCCTCGAGATAATATCTACACTGCAAGGAACTCTCCTTATAGATATCACATTCCTCTTTGGCGTTTGAAGCATTCTCTAAACAAACTTTAATAGCCTAACAAATAATAGAAAATGTGAGAAGTCGTGAAAAACAGAACCTCATAATCAATCCAGCAACAAAAACTACACCAAGCAACCCATGGTACTATTAAACCTCCCACTTGTTTGGCTGTCCACTCTTTGATGAAGAACTAGACGATTAAAGATTGCTAGAAGCACCTTGTGTCCACTGACAACAGCACTAAAGGATTTTCTAAGCCTAAGTGTAGCAATAGTCCTTGGCCATACCTACACATTGAGTTCAGAGACACACTCGGACTAATTTATCTCGACAACTTGTGCTAAAGTTATGAGTGTAAGTCCTTATTGGCCAGCGATATAGTAGGTCTGATTGGTAAGCCATATAGTAGGTCTGATTGATGGGGCTGGAACCATCGTAACAGAAGATCAATGTCAGAACTAAAATAGGTTTCACCGTTCTCGAAGTTTTTCCATGAGAAACTTCGCAAAGTTCTTTGGTATATGAACCTAACTATTAGATAATGAGGAGAAACAAGTAGAATCTCTTTTCATGGTAGTTCAATCAAATCAAGTTGTATAGACAATCCTCACCATCCAAAAGTCTTAACCTGACGATTAGAGCTACTTTAGGCAATGTTAGTAATGTAAAAAAAGGAGAATGTAATTTATCTGCCAAAGTTATGGCTCAACCATAAGAAACTTTGTGAAGTTCATGGTAGAATCTCTTTTCATGGTATGCCATAGTATCTATGGCATACCTCATTTGTGCTTACAAATTACTCTCCTTTTTTTTTTTTTTCACATTTTGTACATTGCCTAAAGCAGCTCTAATCGTAAGGTTAGGACTTTTGGATGGTGAGGATTGTCTATACAACTTGATTTGACTTAACTAGCATGAAAAGAGATTCTAGCCGTTCCTCCTCATTAACTGATAGTTGGGTTCATATACCAAAGAACTTCGTGAAGTTCGGGAATGGTGAATCCTATTTTAGTTTTGAAATTGATTTTCTGTTATGATGGTTCCAGCCCCATCAATTAGACTTTCTGTATGACTCACCAATCACACCTACTATATGATTGGCCAATCAGGACTTACACTCATAACTTTAGCACAAGTTGTCGGGATAAATTAGTCTGAGTGTGTCTCTAAACTCAATGTGCAGGTATGGCCAAGGACTATCGCTAGACTTAGGCTCAGAAAATCCTTTAGTGTTGCTGTCAGTGGACACGTGTGCTTCTAGCAATCTTTAGAAGTCTAGTTCTTCATCAAAGAGTGGATAGCCGAACAAATGGGAGGTTTAATAGTACCATGGGTTGCTTGGTGTAGTTTCTGTTGCTGGATTGATTATGAGTTATATTTTTCACGACTTCTCACATTTTCTTTTATTTGGTAGGCTGTAAAAGTCTGTTTAGAGAATGCTTCGAATGCCAAAGAGAAATGTCATATCTATAAAGAGAGTTCATTGCAGTGTAGATATTATCTTGAGGAAGGGTCACGATTAATTGGGAACTCTTGTCACTTGGTTTGATATTATCTTTTTGGCTCCGTTTCATTTACATCAGTTGCAGCCCTTTCTTAAGCAAGGGAGTTTAGTGCTACTCTGTATAATCGATCCAAATGATATTGGGAATTGCAATTAGCAAATGTTGAACTTGAAGTAACTATGCAAAATAAAGCTCTTGGAATTTGCTGATGGTAAATAAGAAAGATGATGACCTTTCCTTACTTTTAGTGTCGTCATCGTGTAGTAAGTAGTATTGCTCTATTTCATGTATGAGAAATCCCATTAATCTGATCTGCGTTTCAGGTGATGAGTTTACTCTGGGCAAACTGTCAAATAGCATTGGAGAGGCTACGTAACTCCGAAGCTATACAAACTCCTTCAGATTTTCCTATCATTTGGGTAATAAGAGTTACTTCATCTGTCAATTTGGCTTGTTTCATATTTAGTTCTGTGGTCATCATTTGTTCATTTGGTTTGCAAAAGTGCGGGGCTAGTACTTTGCCTCATCTATGTTAACAGAATTGTGACGGCAAAAGTGATGGAGAGATTTGTGAAGAGCTTCTCTGACCTCTTTCATTTCACTGTGTCGAACATAAGTGGAAGCAATTCGTCAGTCGATGCCCTAGCACCAAAAGTGCAGAAGGAAACCCTAGAATCATTTCGCTCTAGCAAGATATTTATTAATTTAAAGTGAGACCTTAGGCTCCTATCATTTAAGTCAACCAAAAAAATATATATAGGTGAATCTACTATTTGCAACTGACGTGGTTGAGGAAGGGATTCATGTGCCGGATTGTTCGTATGTAATACGGATTGACCTTCCAAAGACGGTCTGGAGTTATGTACAGTCTCGCGGACGGACAAGGCAGGATAACTTCCGGTATGTCATCATGCTCGAGAGGTAAAGTCTTGTCCATGGTAATTCTTCACAATATCTGAGTACTCTGTGTGAATAAGTAGCATTCTGACGGCAATTTTTACCTACCTCGGTATGTGTTTCCCTTCATCATTATTTCAGGGGAAGCATAAAGCAAAGGGATCAACTATATGACATCATTAGGAGTGAATGATCCATGACCGACGCAACCATAAACAGAGATCCTTTTGAGTGCAACTTGAAAGCGTGCACGTTAGAGGAAACGGGTGCATATTTTATTGATATAACTGGAGCTTCAGTCACTGCAGATTCGAGCATTAATCTCATTTATCGATATTGTGAGAAACTCCCTCATGATTAGTTATCCCTGATCGTGACAGGGCCCGTTTCTCGGCCAAAAAGAGTTGTTTTACTGTTTTTCAAAAAAAATTAAGTTCCATTACGTTAGGGTTCACTTAATTCAATACACAATCCAAGAAAAAATTCACTTGCTTGCATGATGGATCCAACACTATAAATTCACTAGCAACATTTAGCCAAAAAATTTTCTATCTATCCACAGGATGATCTTTCGCCAAGCTCAAAGAATAAGTTTCGAGCAAAGGCCAAAATATTTCCTCAGACCTATATGAGTATTCATGTGACATCATAAGCAGGGGGAGACTAGTAGCAACAGATAATATATCAGTAAGGCACAAGAAGTTTCCATGGCAAAAGGAGATTCGGAAAAGCTATGACGTGCAGAAAAAAAGGGCAAACTGAGTTTGCCGTGTCAGTGAAGGACTATCAGCACCACCCCGCTTGGAGCTCCCCAAAGTTGCTTTCCATGTTGGTGAGAGAGTGCAAGAGATATAAAATCCTACTTTGTTATTCAAAGATAATAGCAAAAATATGTCGACACTCAAAGTTTTAGTGATGCAACTAACCATTCCATAAACTTGAGCTATTGTTTCATATCCACTCGAGTTTGGCACATTTTTCTCACATTGCTTTTTACTGAGAATTTTGTGTATCGATCCTTGTCAACCTTAAAAATCCCTTTCTTAAAAAGACATGACTCTTCTTACTCGCCTTATTTATCCTTAATTGTCCAAATTCGAGGTTGTAACAAGTCTCATAAATGTGCCTTTCTCTTTACAACAATGAAAGTCCTTCATGAACAACAGTCTCCCCAAATTGTATGTGTCAAACATAAAAAGATTTTAAACAAATCAAGTAGAATTGATTGCTCCCCTCCATGTTGGAGATAGAGCTGGAAGATGAGGCCGACATACTTCGAGTTTAGGTAGAATATAGTGTACAAATCTAGTCTTCTCGATAGAATAACCATATTCTGCAACAGCAACATTGTTGCCTCCTTCACAACCCAAATCATAAGTTGTTGTAGATGGTCTGCAAAATGATCTAATGCAAGGACCCTGGAGAAAAGCAATATTTCCCATAACACGCTACTAGGCATTGCCCAGTTAAAATAGCAAGATTACGACAATTAGAAAAGCATTTGCATGATGAATGTAAACCCCAACTGGACTCGGGTCGGGCCTTTGAGCCTGGTCCGAATATGATCTGATATAGATTCACGGGTTTTGGACCAAAGGACAGGATTGGGCTTTATGTCAAATCCATTCTCAAAGCAATTTAAACCCAATTTAAAATGCAAGCTAAGCCCAAGTCAAGTGCGATCTTGTTAAGCCTATTTTCTGTTAAAAACTACACTAAGCTCCAATCCAGGCCTTGTTAATATCATGACTACACACAGTCCATACTAAATCTCAATGAAGGGATATGACATGCGTCATTTACTCCTTCACAATAGTTTTTCGCAAGAGATAATGGTCTCTTTGGTCGAAGCAACCAAACTACTAACTTTCTTCAATTTTGCTATTGATACGGACGGGATTTCTCTCATTATAAATATGGAAAAAATTATCTAAAAAGTACTAAACCTATTGCAATTTGATCATTTCAGTTCTAAACATTTTAATTTTGCCAATTGAATCATATATCTTTTTACTTTTTGCCAATTGAGTTCATTGTGAGTATATTTTTGTTCTTAGATTGTCGTCGATTAAATTTCAGCATAATTTATTTGCATCCGATTACTTTATCAAGTATGTATTTTTCAAGCCTTGTCGTCAATTAAATTTTGGCATGGTTTGCGTTCGTACAGTTTTGTTTTAATCAAAGATGTTGGTTCTTTATTGCCTATGATATTTCTTGTCCAAAGTTGGCGCGAAACCCTGGTTTCCTTTAATTAATAAATCGAAGAACGATTTTCGGTGAAAAATATTTCGTCATGGGAGAAATTCCGGCGAAACATAATGAAATCCTATTGATGACCGAGCCTACTTTCCGGGAAAAAAGAAGTGACAAAGTAATATTCTCTTAAATGTTTATTTTTATGGCAAAAATTATAATACAAGCAGGGTTGACTAAGAGTTTGATACATAAACAGATCTTGATTTTGGTAAAACTAATTTATATAATCAATAGAAGAGACTTTTAAGATCATGTTTGTTTGTGTAAAATGGATTTAAGTGCGGGGATGTAACTAGTAAAAATCCCTTTATGCATATTTCTATTTGTGTAAACAGGAGTGTATTAACCTACCACCTAAGGATGTGCAAAAGAATTAGGAACTGTCCGGGACCGGTGGTTCCTAAGGGAATCGGTACAGTTCCCGGTTCCAGGCGTGGAACTGCTCGTCCACCTGCCCGGACCGGATCGGTAATATAATAATAAATATAATATAAAATATAAAATTTTTATTTAATTTTTAATTTTTTTTAAAAAAAATCCTAAATCTCTAAACTAAACCTAACTTGCTCGACGTTCACAGTCTCATATTGAGCCGAGAAACACTTTCTTTCGCTTTCGCCTCACGCTCACTCTCACTCTCTCACTCTTCTCAGTCAATACTCACTTCATCGTCTTCGACTCTCTATCTCTGTCTTTGTCTCCGTCTTTTCGTCTCCTTTCTTGGCTAGTAGGACCGGTTCCCTGGACCTATTCGGGAACCGGACCGGACCGACGATCCGGTTCCCTGGTTAATCCATGGAACCAATGGGCAGTTTCCGATTTCAATTTTTAGGAACCGGTCCTTAGGAGGCGGTTCCCGGTTCTAGGGTGAGAACTGCCCATCTGGACCATGCTCACCCCTACCACCACCTACTCTACCTCATTTCAACACGTCTTTGAATACTAACACTGACAATCTTCTCAATGTTCTGCTTATCAACTCTTCAATTTCTTAAACTATTTCGGAAACTATTTTCGTTTGGAAACTGGTCCCAATACGTTACCATACGCTTTTTTCAAGTACTATTTTCATGTTTCAGATGAAAATGAAAATAAAAATAAAATGGAAAATTTTCTTTAAACAAATAGAGCAAGCTGCTTTGCTTTTCCCCCATCCTTTTTTGACCCAGAAGTCTTTGGGGGTCTTTTCTTGAATCCCTTTTTTCTGGAACCGACGTGTCTTTCGCACCACCTCACATTGGCACATGCCTGTCTTCTCGTTGGCCAATTCCATTCCCACTTGCCAGAATCTGATTTCCTCATCGGAAACTATTCGCTCGTTTTACGACGAGGAATATCCTTAACCAAAACTTCGATTTTCGATTTTTATTAAGGTAGGTTCTGTGGCTTGATTACTAGGAGAGTTGTGGTGAAAAATAAAGTGTAACACAGGATTGTATGGAACGGATAGAAATCGAATGGACTGGAAATGGGTCTGAGATCGACAAAGTTTCGAGCTACGTTACAATACTCCTATGAAAGCTGTAAAGGACTTGAAAGTGAAACAAAGCTGTAGGAAGTTGAAAATGCAGGAAGTAAAAGTACAAAGGAGACTAAAGTGCAGATAAGCTTGAGTGTTTTTGCATTGTTGTTGGTGTTTCCTCCTCCTTTCTTCTGAGTATTTGTATCTCTTCTCATTCTGTAACTGCTCGTCGGTTACTTCTGTGTTTTCAAACTTTGAACTTTGGCGCTTCCAATAACTGCCCTTTCTAATTGTCCGCCAAAACTTGATCTCAACTGCTGGGATGACTTCAAATCTGGACAAGTAACTCCCCACAATATGCTCGTGCTCACTATCCTCGCTTTTTGCTCATAACTTCCTGCTATCGTGACTTACGTGGCTAGGCTGTGATTCATCTTTACCGATTTTCTATAATGTCGGTATATTCCCGAAGCGTAAACTTCCCGAATTTCGGGAAAAAGTCAACATTTCGAGGCATTAATATTCCAACGTCCCAAACTATGACTTTCCATGTTTCGGTAAATAAACAGATCTTCATCAATTACCGAATTCGGGATATGATGCCATTCATGCTTGCTCCTCAACATGTTTCCGAATTCTATCTAAACGCATTTCGGAGGATGGCTAATTTCCATATACACCAAATTCGGCATTAAAGCCGACTCTACGTTTGTGCCAATTCTTATTTTGGTGTCAACAGATGCCCCATTTTAAAAGGATTAAAAGAACTTTTAATTCTTTTAAATGCCAGAAGAAAAGACACTTACATTTTATTCTTGCTGTCGCTTCGTCACCTCGCTTCGCGCGCTTTGCCCTTTCGTCTTCAAAACACTTCTTCTAAAAATCGTTCCTTTCTTCATTCCTTTGCATTATCACCTTCTCGACTCTCTGCAATTTTTCAACTCTCTGCACTCTCTCTCGATATTCGTCTGAACCTAATGGCTTCAAAAGCTTCCAAGGATCAAACTTTTTCCTTTTCCGCATCAGACGCCCTTGATTGCTACCATTTATTCCGAGATTCCGAAGATTTCAACGAAAAATTTCATCTGTTCTCTGTGGAGAATGACTACGAGGATTCTTACATCCTTGGTCCAATAGTTCACAATCATTTCTCTGTTCCAAAATGCCTATCAAGCCAGTTCCCACGTCACCAATTTGAGGTACTTCCAGTCCATGAATCATCTATCTTGGCATATCAGTGGCACTCTCGTCCTCCTCGCCTTAGGGCTTTTTCTGACTTTGAGCCTGATTTTTATCAATGGTATCTTCGACTCCTTCCTTCTAAGGGTCCTCTTTGGGATACCCTTTTGATTCATAATGCTCTGCGTCTCAGCTGCTTTGATTACCATTTGAATCGCGAACTGATCGGAGCGTTATCTTGTTTTTGGTCAACTTCTACTAACTGCTTCTTTTTCCCTTTCTCTCCTATGTCGGTAACTTTGCTTGATGTATACTGCTTTACTGGGCTCTCTCCTTTAGGTACAGACCCATCTACTTTGTCTCTAGATTCTCGCTCAATGCTTGGTAAATTATCTAATTCTAAAATGGCCTTTGGGGCATTCATAAAAAAGTACTTCAAGAAGGAGAGTATAATTACCGACGATGAACATACTGCTTTTCTTTTGTACTGGCTCTGTAAATTCCTTTTCTGCCACCTTATAGTTAGGATTTCGAATGACTTCGTTATTGTTGCCTCAGCTCTAGCATCAGGGACCTCACTGGCTTTAGGCAAAACCATGTTAGCCTTGCTATATCGTGGTTTAGCCCATGCTTCCTCCTCCATCGCTTCAGAAGAAGTTAGTGGGGTTTTTGGTGGTCCTCTTTGGCTTCTTCAAGCATGGGCGGCTTTCTATTTCCCTGCTTGGTTTTCTAAGGATCAAGTTATCCAACCCCTTTCGATTTCCATTCCTGACCAACCAGTCTGCCAGGCCTTGAGTAGGAAATTAATCCCTGTTTTCGAAGAGCCATCTTCTTATCTTCGGTATTTTATTTCTCAAATTTATTCTGTGGAAGAGAACCCATATTCCTTCTCTCCTTTTTTTGTTCCCCAATTCAAGTCCTACCTTCCTGCTTTCCAGAAAAATAGGAGTGACTTCTAGCAGATTGTTCTGACTTCTGTTGATCTTCCTGTAAGATTTTCAACAAAAGGCAGATTCGTTGCTGGTTTTGAAATTTACTCTCCCCAATACTGTGCCAGACAACTTGGGCTAATTCAAGGGGTTCCTATTCCAGCCCTTTATACTTTCTCCTTTGCTTCTTTTGATAAAATATCCTGCAAGCTGAAAGATAATCAACCTTTTGTTGAGCTGACCACACTGGTTCGGGGTATTCATCGATTGTCTCGTGTTGCCGAATTTACTGGATACCCTGACCGTTCTTCAGCCGATTTTGACCTCTGGTGGGATGGTTATCGAAAGACCGTATTTTCAGATCCTCTAGATCAAATTCTCTTGAAGATAAAGGATGCCATTCCTCTTACAGTGTCAAAAACCATTGAAGCTGCAAATGTACCTTCAACTAAACCAACAGAGACTTCTAAAGGTAACTTGATTCTGTCTTTCCATATTCATGTATTTTGTTTGATACTCAACCTTCAATCTGACTTTTTATTCTTACAGTTAGTAAGAAAAGGAAAGCTTCAGACTCACCTGCTCTTGCTCCAAAGAAAGTACCAGCAAAACGTAGTGTGAGGAGAGTGATTATTCGATCCTCGGAGTCATCTCCAGAAAGTTCTCCAACAGTGAGTCAATCTCCAGAACCCACACTTCGAGCTATGATAAAGCCACGCACTCCAAAAGGTAACTCTCATGCTTTACTTTTGGAGGTTATTACAGCACTAACTTGTTTATCTTCTGATTAATCCAAGAACTCTTAAGACCTATCAGCCCAGTGCTGCTTCTCCTGTTTCTCTTCCTAGCAAGGCTCCTGCCCCACCAGCTTCCAATCCTTTACCAATGATTCTTGCTCCTTTGACAGAGGCTGAATTGATTCAAGAACAACCCTCTGTTCCAAATCCGAAAGAGAGTATACCACTAAAGGATACTCCTGCCCCTGTTGTAGGATTTGAAACAGATCTTCCTTCATCTTTCATCGGTAAATGTTACTATCTTTTGTTTGATTCAAGATTTTATGTTGTCGTCTAATATACATAGGCCAACATTTGCAGTTACTGATGAGCCCACTCCTGTGCTTTAAGAGACTCCAATTTCTGAAGGAGCATTACTTGCAGTTGCTAATGAGCCCACTCCTGTGTCTCAAGAAACTCCAATTTCTGAAAGAGCATCAAGTGTACCATTACTACCTGCTACTTATACAGTTACTGTTCTACCTCCTTCCATATCTCGTGCTGTGCCCAGTCCACCTGCCGAGATAGAAATTTTTTCTCAGGCTGAACAGGCGAAAATGGAAAGAATATTAGCAGGTACTCATCCTAGCTCTTCCACAGCTCCTGATTCTCCAGAGTCCTCAACTTTATCAATGTCTGCCGAAATTCCCAAAGAAATAGCCAAAGTTAAATGGGAAAAGCTCCTTAACTTATTGGAACCTGGCTATGGGAAATTGATCAATGACTCTGATAATTAACGCCAGGCAAGGATTCTCTTCCGGGAAGTATGTTATGGTAATCCATCCTTTGTATTATCTGAGCCTTTCCAAGACAAGATTGATCTCTTCGCTGTTGGCTTCGTGGACGCTGTGAGCACAATAAGAGTCAACCTTGATCAACTCCCTCGCCTTCTCTTTGGGGAAAACCGAGGACTGGCAATCCAAGATGAGCTAGCCCGTAAGCGTGAAGATGCTCGTCTTTTCTACAACAATTTCAAAGTTGAAGAGAGCAAGCTTCAACGCTTGGAGGCCAGGAAAGAAGAGCTTGAGGCAGAGCTGAAGATGGTGATTGCCCAATTAGAAGAACAGAAGCTCACAGTTTCAACCTTTTGTCCTACACTTAGGCGCAAAATGAAGCAGTGTCGGGAGTTGGAGAAAGAATTTGATGCTTCTATTGGAATGGTCAGAGTCCATGAAAAGAAGAGAGCTGAGATTATGGATGAAAACCATAGGCTTGAGACTGAATTGAGAGACTTTGTAATCGAGGCCAAAGCTCTATTGGCCAAATGGAAATAAATTGATAGACCCACTTGCTGGATTTTGATCTCCTTTACATTTACTTAATATCCCGATGATACAAATTCCTGACGCTGTACTTTGTCCACATCAATAATTCAACCCTATTAACCAAAGGTTAAACCTAATATCCATTTAGCTCCTTTGACATTTAAACCAACTCAAAGAAAATTGTTCCATTGCAACTTTCACAATTTAAAGGTCAAATAATAACCTTCCTTTTCGCTCATCCTCTTTGGAATTACTAACTACCGACTTGATAACTGTTTGTCCATACGCATAAACCACGTTCCGCCTCTATTTCAGTTCTCCAAAAATTCTGGCGCATTACTACCCACGATCTGCTCCATATCCTTTACCTTTATAACTGCCCAAGCTCACCAAATCTCTCCTGAGAACTTACAGTCCTGTTCATGATGTCTTCACATGGTTCTTCATCTCAATTGCTTCTTTGGTTCTGATCACAAAGATGTCGCATTTCCTATGAAGGTAAATTTTCCATTGAACATTACCAGATTTGGGCTTTGACAACTATTTAACATGGACAACTTGTTTATTCCACTATCTAGGTGATCGATCCTTATGGAGACGACTGCACGAATTACTGTTTCAAGGACATAATGCTTTATTATTGAATCACAAGCATAAGGTAGAAGTTACCGATTTGACAAACTTCTTCGGATCCAAAGTGTTTTCGTCTGATTACGCCTTCTTGGATCGGTTTGGGAGCTATGCTCTTTATTCCTGCTAGCTTTGATAAATTCGAACATAATGTGAGGGAAATTTGGAATTTGGAGCCTATTATTGTGGAAGCTAACGCCCTTCATCTTCAAATTGAGGAAGAATCTTTCCGATTACGAAATTCCAAAGAGAAATATGTTCAAGCTCAGGACTCCTGTACTCAAGCTAGAGATGACGTTGAGATGACATGTCAACTTCTCAATTTCCTTTCCAATCATCATCGCGTGGAGCGGAGGATACTCAGAGATGAAATTTCCCGTGTTAAGTCTATGGTTGAAATTTCTTCAAACAAATACAGGCAATTGCTTCAAGAGGCTTGGGAGAAGTTTGAAATCGTCCGCTTTCATTCTCGTCACCTAGAGTATCTCGAGGGACAACAATCTAAACTCCATCAGGATCTTGCCTTGCATTCTCATTATGTAGCCTAAAACCTCAAACTTGTTAATGACTTACAGATCTTTGTCACCAAGATTAGAATGTACTTTCATTTCGAATGAATAGATTAATTTCCTTGTGTTTCCCAGATTGATGGATGATATTTCTTCAAGAATTTTCCATTTATAGAACGTGATAGTTCTTTTGCATTGGCATCCATCAATCGGTATGCGTTCCCACTAAGCACCTCGGTAACTAAATATGGGCCTTCCCAATTTGATGACCATTTACCGAATTCCCTGTTCTGGAGGTTAAATGGCAAAATTGCTTTCCACACTAAATCCCCCACAATAAACTGTTTGACCTTTACCCTTTTATTAAAAGCTCTGACCACTCTTCTCTTTTGTGCAATCAAATGATCCAAAGAAGCCGCACGAACCTCATCTAGCTCATCCAAATTTATGTGCATCCAATCTCTATAATCTTCGAACAACATTTCGCTCTGCAATTGGACTCTTAAAGATTGTCTTGTTATCTCCATCGGTAAAGCGCTTCTTGTCCATATGTAAGCATATAAGGGTGACACACTGTGCTTGATCTTCGTGATGTTCGGTATGCCCACAACACCATTGACAGTAAAACATCCCATTCTCTTGGATTTTCTTCTAGATGCTTCTTAATCAGTCCAATAACAACCTTATTAGTTGCTTCAGCTTGTCCATTCGCCTGGGGATAATATGGTGTGGAATAGACCATTTTGATTCCTCTTGATCGTGCAAATTCTATTACTTTTCTTCCAGTGAATACTGTTCCTTGGTCCGCAGTAATCGACTCAGGCAGGCCAAACCGATCAATTATGTTTTCTTCAATAAACTTGACCATAGTCTTCTGTGTAATACTCTTATATGGAATGGCTTCCACCCACTTTGTAAAGTAATCCGTAGCCAATAAAATGTAACTATGCTTATGAGAAGAAGATGGATAGATCTTACCTATTATGTCCATTGCCCATCTCCTAAATAGCCATGGCTTTATGATAGAATGGAGCTCCATAGCAGGTACATGTTGCAACGGTCCAAGCTTTTGACACGAAAGACATGCTTTGGCATAGTTGATACAATTCTGCATCATTGCTGGCAAAAAATATTCATACCTTTTTAACAGCCATCTCATCTTGATTCTTGCTTGATGTGCTTCGCATATACCTTCATGTGCTTCTGCCATAACCAATTTCGCATTATCTTCATCAAGACAGCGTAAGAGCAATCTATCTGAGGATTTTTGGTATAATTCCTCTCCTAACATAACATATTTCTGGGCCTGCATCCTCAGCCTTCGATCTCTTGAATCTGGGTTCTTTAAATATTCGATGATGGTTTGTCTCCAATCCTCTTCTCGAACTACTTTGCTAACTGCTATCGGTATCTTCCTTTGTTCAATAGGAGGTACCGACAGCGTTATAGTAGTTGTGATGTCTGCCAACTCTTTTGATATTCGGTATCCAGAAGCTACTTGAGCCAACTCGTTAGCCTCGAAATTTGTGTCTCTTTTAACATGGATTATGTCGTACTATCTGAATTGCTCTAATTGCTTCTTAGCCAAATAGTAATAACCAATCAAATTTTCATTTGAACATTGGTATTCTCCCTTTAACTGTTTCACCACTAATTGTGAATCACCAAATACTTTGATAAACTGTACTTTCAACTCAATCAATATTCCCAAGCCAATAATTAGTGCTTCATATTCAGCTTGATTATTTGAACATTCAAAGTCTAACTTACAGACGCACCTTGTGAGTTCCCCATCGGGAGAAATTATTATCAATCCTGCTCCAGCCATACTCTTAGCACGCGATCCATCAAAGTACATAGTCCATGGTAGCACTTGACTGAAGCTCTGCTCATTTTCTTCCATTTGTAAACATGGGTATTTGGTAAGAAAATCAACAATGGCTTGGCCTTTTACTGCTTTGATCGGCACATATATCAAATTAAACTCAGACAAGATAAATGCCCACTTGGCTATACGCCCTTTTATAACAGGTCGGGATAGCATGTATTTTATTATATCAGTCTTGCCGATCACATGCATTTTAGTTGGCAATAAGTAATGTCTTAACTTCATACAAGCAAAGTATAAAGATAAACATAATTTTTCAATTGCGGTATATCTTTTTTCAACATCAGTTAGTGTTCTGCTCAAATAATATGCCGTTTGTTCTTTTCCACTTTCATTCTCTTGTGCCAATATACTCCCGATAGTTATATCGGTAGCCGATAAGTACAATTTCAGTGGTTTGCCTGCTTTTGGCGGCACTAATACAGGAGGATTCATTAGATAGGCTTTGATCAAATTAAACGCCTTTTGTTGTTTCTCTCCCCATATAAATTCGTCCTGATTTTGAAGACGCAGAAGCTGTGTCATCGGCTCCATTTTAACAGATAAATTGGCAATGAATCTTCTAAGAAAGTTTATTTTTCCAATCACCATTTGCAATTGTTTCTTTGACGTAGGATGGGAAAGCTCCATGATAGCCCTTGCTTTGTTCTTGTCAATTTCAATTCCCCTCTGATTGACCAAAAATCCCAAGAAATTTCTTGCTCGTACTCCAAAGGCGCACTTGGTTGGATTCATCTTCAATTTGTACTTCCCCATCCTAATGAATGCCTATTCGAGATAATCCAGATAATCTTCTTGGGCTGACTTAACCACCACGTCGTCAATATAAACTTCTAAGAATTTACCGATCATATCATGAAAAATAAAGTTCATTGCCCGTTGGTATGTAGCTCCTGCATTCTTCAATCCGAAAGGCATAACTACCTACTGAAAAGTCCCGATCACACTAGGACATCTAAATGCTGTCTTCGGGACGTCTTCCTTAGCAATAAAAATCTGGTTATAATCTGAATGACCATCCATCAATAATAACATCTCATTTCCCGACGCTGAGTCTACTAACATATCTGCCATGGGCATTTGGTATTCATCCTTTGGGGTGGCATTATTTAGATCCCGAAAATCAATACAAACTCTCAGCTTTCCATTCTTCTTTTTCACAGGGACAATATTTGAAAGCCATTCAACATACCTGGCTGTTTCAATAAATTTTGCCTTCAGCAGCCTTTCTATTTCCTCTTTGACTTTATCGACCACATCTGGAGCAAATCTTCTTGCTAATTGTTTATGCGGACGAAACCCTTTCTTGATTGGAAGGCGATGTTCTACAATATCTCTTGACAAACCAGGCATTTCATGATAGTCCCATGCAAAGCAATCTTTGTACTCTTTGATCAGGTTAACCAACTTTTCTTTCATGCCCCCTTGCAAAAACGTACTTACATACACTGGACGAAAACAACCAGGCTCTCCTATATCAACCTCTAATAATGGATCTTGAGCCTCCATTGTTCTCTCTTCTTTGACTAACAATTCTTCCCACTCATCAATACAATCTGAGGCTTCAACCTTTTGCTGTGCCATTTCCGCCAAATGTGTGAAGTATCTTTCACAAACTTCTTGCAATACGAACTCTTTTTCCATAAAGAATGCGTAATTCTTCTAATGCCAAGCTTGACTTGGGGATCCATTCATCTTTCATATCCCCGAAGCAGCAATAAGCAAAGGACTGTAGATCTGTCTTTGGTGATTCGACAGCATAACCCTCATGTGAACAATCCCGAATGTCGGTCCATCCGATTGAAGCATATCCCAAATCTGCCTCAACATATTCCACTTTCTCGCCAATCCAAAATGCCAATATTTGATGTAATGTTGAAGGTACACACTGATTAGAGTGTATCCAATATCTTCCAAGCAACAGATTAAATGAACCATCAGCTTCTACTACAAAGAAAGTCGTTTTAGACGACCTGGACCCTATAGTTAAAGCACTATTGCCCTCTTGACTTCGGTAACTTCCCCAAGAAAATCAGATAACTGAACATTGGATGGGATAATGTCATTGTCATCTTTTCCTAATTTCTTGAAGTATTTGTAAGATATGAGGTTCAAAGTAGCTCCAGCATCTACAAAGATTTTACCGACAGACCTACCATTGACCCTGCCTGAAACAATCAAGGACCTTAAATGTTTTGCTTTTTCAGAAGGTACCTTATCAAACTTGATGGCTTCTTTGTCGGGGAACTGAAATTCTGCCATGGCTGTCTCCTTTTCTGAAATGTGTTCGATGTCTTCTTCTACTATCAAATTAGTTCCATACTTTGCTGGAAGTTTAGCGTGGATCATGTTTATCCGTATTGGAGAACCATATTTCTTTAATATCTTGGAGTAGCAATTCGGTAACTTCTGCCATCTTCTTGTGACAATTTAGGATCCAAGTTCTTTTGCTCCACTTTTCTTTGTTGTTTTGGGTTGAGAGCTACGGTGATCTGCCCAAAATTAATTGTCTGTGGCACCTGAGAAACTCCCTTTTTCATTTCAATGTGAGAGCTACTTCCCGAATCACCTGGTTTTGGTTTAATCCGATCTTTTTCATCAGGGTTTTTTTTTCCAGACCCAATTACCTTTCCTGCTGACAGATGTGAAAGGTAAATTTTGCCTTGCTGTACCTTTAGCTTGACCACTCTCAAAATTCCTTTGTCTGTTTCTCATTCGCTGGAAACGGCTCTTGATGGTTCTGTAAGATGCTTGTCCCGGCGCTTTAACTGTTGACCATTTTCCTTCGGGAGGGTCATACGGCATATTAACTATTTTTCTTTTGTGGACTTCCTGAGAAATTGATGGTGGTGGATCATCAAATTCATCTCCCCAGCCAGTCAGCTCAACTGGCAATGATGGTGTCACGCCCCGAACCCCAACAAGCTCGCGCCATCCCTCCTCGGTCGAATGATGCGATATCCCAGGGTATCGCCGACCCCACTTATGATCATCAGATATTTAATTCAACAGCGGAAACCACAAATCACCCTAACAATTAAAACTGAGGAGAGTAGGGAGAATACACATATTCTTTTCTGATTCAAACCTATACCATAATATTCACAATTTTACAAACCAATATATACATGTGCACACCGTACTATAAAACATCGATATCAAAAAGAACCGATGACCTGGGCATTCTATCCTCAAAAATGGTACTCCTAAAAAACCTAGCTTCAACCCCTGTACTAACCTCTACGCCCCTTACTCGGCGTCCATTCTGAGTCTGACTCTTCGTCTTCTGAATCCGAACTCTCCTGAACAGTTTGCTCCTGTAAGGTCTCCGGCTCTGCCTCAATCTCAATCGGGTGATTTATGTCACCCGACTCGGCTGGAACTTCATTCTGATCCTCTTCCCATAATCCATCAAAGAAGTTGTATTCAAGCACGTAATTAGGATCCATATACTGCTTATACGGGAGTACATACTTCGATTCCTCCTCAGGCTCCTCAGACTCGTCAGGCTCAACCTCGGGTTCTACCTCGGGTTCTACCTCCTCTGGTTCCTCCTCGGGAATTGGTTCTAAATCTATATCCATCGGGTCGCCTTTAGCCTGCGATGCTTCGGGTGCAGGCTTGTACTCAGCCCCGGAAGATTCTTGAGCTGCGGGCGCTGGATGTAAACCAGACTGAGCTAAACTGACCTCTGTACTTGTCAACTCTCCATCTATTGGAGGTATGGCAGACGGGTCCCAATCCCCAACTAAGTCAAACGGAACATCAAAACCCCTAACGGGCCCGAACTCATCCCCATCTACATCCCGGAAGAACCAGGCAGTATAAACATGAGTCTCCCATAAAGGTAGTCCTACCTCTACAAAAACAGTCGTAGTATGCTTAATCCAGGTCATTCCATCACCCATAGGAAATTCTGCAACCTCAAACTCGGTGTGCACTGGTACCCCAAAACGCTTTGGTGGTGGTGGCGGAGGATTCATGGTTCAGGTCGGGGTTCTGAAAAATGTTGGTTGAAACAACCATGAGACTACATCTCAATAAGTACACCCCTAAACCCCACCTAGGCTATCACGTACTTCCGGACAATTACACAAACACAAACACAATCATATACGTGCAATCACATGCAGGTACGATTCTAATTTCATGCATTCATTTCATTCTCATCATATCCTTTCCCCATCTCTCGCCAGTGACCCGCGTTGAAGTACACGCCTCAGGTACACTGCGACCTCTTATCACAACACTTCAGGGCCCGCGTTAACGTACACGCCTCAGGCCATGTTTCTTGCCCGCGTTGAAGTACACACCTCAGGCTCAACACCTACCACCTACTGCGCAACCCGCATTGAAGTACACGCCTTAGGCTGGCAGTCTTCCGGTAGTACCGGGCATCGTCCCGCGTTGAAGTACACGCCTCAGGACGGCACAACTTCCACGAACACATGTCATACCACCTTTCTTTCTTGCTCATGCACATGCTCAACAAGCATTTACCACACTTAACTGGCCAATCACACATGGCCCGTGCACGCATCAACTCACACACAAAATATGCTCACCAAGCATTTGACATGGCCAATTTTAATAATTAAATTAGTCTGGCCCAAGCGTGCACCTAACAGGCATAATTCAATCATGAAATTACTCAATCATGCACTCAATTTCATCACCCCAACTTAGTCGCAATTCCAACACACATTAAACACACAATCTGTCATTTTTCTCCAACCAAACGGCGTCGAATCAATTCCGGCCCTTCACGGCACTTTCTCATAATTAATTGCCGGTTCTAAAAACCCAATTTTCATCCCGATCAGTACATCACAGCTCACCGAACAGCCCATCACAGCCCACTTTAGTCTCAAATTTTTCCACCAAAATTCCCAAAATTCAATCCTAAGGCCCGCTAAACATTTCCTCACCTAAAATCATATAAATCCGCGCCTAAATAAACCCGATTTCACCCAAAAATTTATCCGTCGATACCTGAGGTCCTAAATGGGTTTTAGGGCGCGACTTACCGAGTTCTAGACTTACGCGGCTAGAACGGAGTGCGGCGGTGAACGGCGGGGACGGCGGCGATCCGGCGGCGCGGCTTGCTTGGCGACGACGCGGCGTGGCTTGCTCGGCCGAGACCCACGGCCACACGGGGAGAGAGAGAGAAGGGGAGGAACGGCGGCGAACGGTGGGGTGGTGACCGGCGGGCGTACGGACGGTGGCGGCGGTGTGGCGTGGCTTAGCGGGCGGTGGACGGTGGCGCCGGTGTATGGCCAAGGGAGAGAGAGAGAGATTTCGGTGAGGGGGGGAAGGTGAGCCGAAGAGGGGAGAGAGAGAAATGAAGAGAGAGAGAGGTTGATCTTGACTCAAATAGTGCACTTTAGACCAAAATGGCAAATGACCAAAATACCCCTCTATCACATTTTTGATCCAATGGTCCAGATTCGATCTAATCTTGAAATCGACGGCCCAGATCGAATCTCATCCAAAATATCCAAGGGCAATCTTGTAATTTCTCAAAAAGTTCAAGGGCAAAAGTGTCTTTTCCAAACTTTGGGGCAAAATTACCAAAATGCCCTTTGCCCATAAAACTAACCCTTTATTAATTCCCAAGGGTAAAATGGTCACTTTCTTATTTTCTCATCAAAAATGAATTTTTCTGAAGGATTCGGGCACATCCAAAATTGTACGTTACAACTGCAACGTCGTCCTAACGTCCCGTTGTGACTTCCTAATTTTCCGATGTCCAATTTGGGCTAAATTAAATAATTAAATTTTATTAAACGCAACTCGAGCGTTTCTCAAACTAACGGGCGGCTTGTTGGGGAAATTCGGATATTCGACCTATGACTGACACTAAATCGAGTCACGTGCAAGTTCATTCGGTACATGACGACCTCGATTGTCATTAAAATCGCGAAGATCAATCACTAGATCCGAGGGGCACGATCGTTTGGTATAGGTTCAGGATCATTCGTCAAGTCATTTCGTGGTCCAGCGGAATCACCCACGATCCACTATTATGACAGTGGCGAACTGACCCCTGACTATCCTTGGATCGGCCAACAGTGGCTCAAAATATCACCTCAGCGGTTTTATGGTCGAAAATCAATTCACGATCGAATTTTCTCTTAGTCGCGCGAATTTAATTCCCCAATTAGCCTTTCCCTATTGGTTAGCATCCCAGGAATGATCAGTTCCGGGCGAGAATTTACTACGAGTACATTTCATAAAACTCAATATTTTACAAATCCCAAATGGACAAATTTTCAGGATGTCACAAATGGAGGTGGATAATCATCCGTATCTCCATAATAGACCCCATAGTCAAATTTCTCACTAGGCTCTCCAAGTAATCCGACTTTGGGATCACCTTCCTTATATCGCTGCCATAAACTCTTTTTCTTTGCAGACTTCGGTAATGTTTCGTTTTCTTCATGAACTTGCGTAACCAACTCGCGAATTGGAGGGGCTAGTCGAGATGAATCAGGGTGGTATTCCTTTCTCTCATGCCTATGACTAACATCTTTTCTTTCAAGCACCTGTGCTGTCTGCCTTGAGTAAATTTCCTCCTCTCTTACTTGTTCCGAAGAGTTTTCGGTAGCTACAATCTCAGATTTTACCTGTGGTCTGCTTATCCTGCGGACAAATGTTCCCGATCTGTATCTCCCTCTCGCTCCTCTCACGTATTGGGACCTGGGAAACTCTCGATCTTGCCGAGTCAGCTCCTGGTGACAACGAGTGCAAAGTTGTTTGTTGTCATCGTCTATTGTCTCTCGTATATTAACCATGCTGATCATGTTCGGGAAAGGGTCTGTGTCTACTTCCATTAGGGCCTTGCCTTTGTCCTCGGCAAATTTAATCTTGCCTTGGCGAATTGCCTCTTGAATAGTCTTTTTAAACACAATGCAATTTACCGTATCATGAGTTGTAGAGTGATGCCATTTGTAATATCTCTTATCTGCTATTTCCTCCATTGACGGGATTACCTGTCCTTCAGATAATTTGATCATTCCATCTTTCAACAACAGGTCAAATATTTCATCTAACTTGTAAATATCAAAAGAATAGTTATTTGTCTCCTTAACCTTGAACTTGGACACATCTCTCACCCTAGCCGGTTTAAGTGCTGGACACACATACGGTTTTTCAAGCACCATGGTTGCTACGGCTATCTCATTCTCCTCTTCGGTTGTAACACCATGTTCGGTACTTTCAGAAAGTGCCACTGTCTGCCGATTGTCCTTATTCGGCTTCTTATCTTTCTCCTTCAACAAGTGTTCGTACTTAGAAACCCGAGCGTTTAACTGAAAGAGATCGTCAAAGGCTTGTCCTTCAAATCTTTCCTTAAGGTTAAACCTTAAACCGTTAAAAGCCAAATCTGTGAACTCCTTCTCAGTGAGTGATGTTAAACATCGATTTCTGGATTTCTTGAAACGTGCAATAAACTGATCTACTGTCTCGGTACCATATTGATACATCCTGGCCAAATCGGCTACCATTACCTCTGGTACCGTTCGGTAAAATTGAGAATGAAACTGCCTTTCCATCTCGGCCCATGTTTGAATAGAATTCGCAGGTAAATTTGTATACCAAGTGAATGCTGTTTTGGACAAAGACAATGGGAACAACCTTAGCCTTAAATACTCATTAGTTCCAACTTCTCCACATTGTGCCAAGAATCAACCCACATGCTCCACAGTTGACTGATCCTCCTCTCCGGTAAATACAGCAAAATCTGGCATATTGAAACCCTTTGGATATGGTATGTTATCAACCCAATCGGGATGCGGCTTCCTATATACTGGCCTTGGCAATCCCCTCTCTGCTCCCAATTGTTGCATTACCAATTCTACCACTCTATCTGAGTTCCATGGTCTTAAATTCTGCTGGCCTAACCAAGGATCTTGACCCCTAGGATCAAACTGCTGAGGTCTATTCACCTCCTGCTGCTCCATGTTGAAATTAACGGGTAATGGTGGCCTATAAAGAGGATTTTCTATCATATGAGGATATGGTTAAGGCGCAGGTGGTCTGATATGGTCAGCATTAGGCATATTTATTGGTGGAGGCACGTTCAGCACTGGTGGTGCATTTGTGACCATGGGATTAACCAAATTAACATCATTTGGGGCATTTTGAGGGAAATTATAAGCACTAACACCATTCATAAGGTTTATAGGGGTAGGATTCTCTGGCCTTGGTATAATTCTAACAGGAGGTTGAGAATTTGATCCCCCATTACCATTATATCCAACATGAGGAGGTCCCGATATTGGTGGGAACGATGTTGTCCCAAGAGGATTTGCATAAAAGGGTGGAACTTGAGAAGATGAACCGGGACGCGATATTACCTCATTTATAGCATTGATCACCATGGGCTTTATCACATCAGTCACATGTCGCACTATATGATTGGTAAGGTCGTTCTGCTGTTCCTCAAACATCCTTTTCATCGTGGCTACCAAGGTATTATCTGGTGCCAACGCGCGGGCTTGTTCTTCAGTTAATTGCCGAGGAATGTTGGCATTTTCCTCAACTTGATTAGCCGCAGAATGCTCAGAATGTGCTCCATCAACTGGATTGTTGACGTTACCCACCGGTATTCCTTCAGATTGCCTGGTTCTCACAATTTCTCCAAATCTTACCACGCAGGTCCTACCGGGCGTGCCAAAAAGATGTTTGCTCGTTTTACAACGAGGAATATCCTTCACCAAAACTTTGATTTTCAGTTTTTATTAAGGTAGGTTGTGTGGCTTGATTACTAGGAGAGTTGTGGTGAAAAATAAAGTGTAACACAGGATTGTATGGAACGGATAGAAACCGAATGGACTGGAAATGGATCTGAGATCGACAAAGTTTCGAGCTACGTTACAATACTCTTATGAAAGCTGTAAAGGACTTGAAGTTAAACAAAGCTGTAGGAAGTTGAAAATGCAGGAAGTAAAAGTACAAAGGAGACTAAAGTGCAGATAAGCTTGAGTGTTTTTGCATTGTTGTTGGTGTTTCCTCCTCCTTTCTTCTGAGTATTTGTATCTCTTCTCATTCTGTAACTGCTTATCGGTTACTTCTGTGTTTTCAAACTTTGAACTTTGGCGCTTCCAATAACTGCCCTTTCTAATTGTCCGCCAAAACTTGATCTCAATCGCTGGGATGACTTTAAATTTGGACAAGTAACTCCCCACAATATGCTCGTGCTCACTATCCCCGCTTTTTGCTCATAACTTCCTGCTATCGTGACTTACGTGGCTAGGCTGTGATTCATCTTTACCGATTTTCTATAATGTCGGTATATTCCCGAAGCGTAAACTTCTCGAATTTCGGGAAAAAGTCAACATTCCGAGGCATTAATATTCCAACGTCCCCAACTATGACTTTCCATGTTTCGGTAAATAAACAGATCTTCATCAATTACCGAATTCGGGATATGATGCCATTCATGCTTGCTCCTCAGCATGTTTCCAAATTCTATCTAAACGCATTTCGGAGGATGGCTAATTTCCATATACACCAAATTCGGCATTAAAGCCGATTCTGCGTTTGTACCGATTCTTATTTTGGTGTCAACAGAAACCATCAACGTTAAGCACACAAACAAGAAAGAAGGTAGGCCATATCACAAATGGCAGAAGCAGTGCTCTTCAACCTCGCCGCCGACATACTGATATTGGCCAGTTCCATAACCTCTTCGAAGATCCAATTTGTACGTGGTACGAGAGATGAGCTCCAAAGCCTTAAGGATACCATCGGGACCATCCAAGCTGTGCTTCTGGATGCCGAGAAGCAGCGATGGCACCAACATCAGGTCAAGCACTGGCTCAAGAGGCTCAAAGAAGTGATGTACGACGTACATGACTTGCTCGACGATGTCGCAACTGAAGATCTGAGGCGGAAGGTCACTTCTGGCAACAAGATGTCCAAAGAGGTACGCTTTTTCTTCTCCAAATCAAATCAGGTTGCCCAACGCTTCAAAGTGGCTCACAGGATTCGGGAACTTAGGAAGAAACTGGATCGGATTAAAAATGATAATGAGTTCCATTTAGATCAGCATCTGAGTGAGGCAACTCTTTCTATTGTGAGGAGGACAACTCACTCTTTTGTGCGCGAGGAAGAAATAATTGGTAGAGAAGAGGATAAGAAGAAGATCATCGCCCGCTTGTTTAATTCCTCCTCAGGAGGGAGTGTTTCGGTTGTTTCCATCGTCGGAATAGGAGGACTTGGAAAAACCGCGCTTGCTCAGCTGGTATACAACGATGACAAGGTGAAGGACTGTTTCAAGCTTAGGCTGTGGGTGTGTCACGGGGATCCTAAAATCTTTGATGAGGATTTGATCATCAAAGAAATACTAAAATCTGCCCAAGATGAGTGTCAAGGGGATCCTGAGATGATGAGAAATCTGCATGACATTGAGAATAAATCTAAGGACCAGTTGCAAAGTCTCCTTCGTAAGGTATTAGATGGGCAGAGATACTTGCTTGTTTTGGATGACTCGCAGAATGAAGATCGCAAGAGATGGTTGGAGCTGCGAAGTTTGCTAAAGAGTGGTTCATTAGGAAGCAAGATACTCGTAACCACACATAATAAGTCAGTCGTGCAGGCTATAGATGCGAAATCAATTATCCATTTTCTACATGGCTTATCTGAAGATAAGTCGTGGGACTTATTCAAGAAAATGGCTTTTGGAGATGGGGAAGAATCATTAAACCCAAGACTGGAGGAGATCGGTCGAGATATAGTCAGAAAATGTGTTGGTGTTCCCCTTGCCATCAGAACTATAGGCAGCCTATTATACAGCAAAAAGGAAAATGACTGGCTCTATTTCAAAGAGCATGAACTATAAAAAATAGATAAGTTGGACAATGGAATTATGGATGTCCTCAAGCTCAGCTACAATCATCTTCCGTCGCGGTTAAAGCATTGTTTTGCATATTGTGCGTTATTTCCAAAAGATTATGTCTTTGACAAACAGACAATGATACAACTTTGGATGGCACAAGGCTTTATTGAGTCATTGAAAGGGAACGAGGACCTTGAAGAGACTGGAGATAGTTATGTCTCGGACCTACTGTGTAGATCATTCCTTGAAGTTGAAGAGCTCAATCATCACACAAGTGAGGTAAAAATGTTCAAGATGCACGATCTCATGCATGATCTTGCCTTGAAAGTCGCAGGAGATGAGTGCAAGATGGTTAATATCAATGAAGGTGGCATCGGTGGAGGAATTCGACATGCATCATTTTCTCTACTTGAAGCAACCTCTCTACTTGAAACGACCAATCTACGAACATTTCTCTATATGAAGAAGGGGAAATCATTTGGACCGGACTTGTCCTTGAATGAATGTCATGGGATCCTCTCCAAGTTAAGGCATTGCCGAACGCTGGTGTTGCGCAATGTAAATTTTTGTATCCCTCCTTCCTTGGGGAGTCAGTTGAAGCACTTAAGATTTCTTGATGTTTCTGAAAACCAATATATCAAGAGTTTATCGGATTCAATCGCGGATTTGCTGAACTTGCAGACCCTTAAACTCTCTGGTTGCAAGAAGCTTACAACACTTCCGAGAGATTTGAGGAAATTGATCAACCTTAGACACCTCTTAATTGATAGGTGTGACTCACTAAGCCACATGCCATGTGGGTTGAATCACTTATCTTCGCTTCAGACTTTATCCCAGTTCATCGTACAAAAGATGGACCATAAAATTCCTGGTGGTGTTGGGAGAGTAGATGAACTTGGTGGGTTAAACAGATTGGCAGGGTCCATTACTCTTGGAAAGTTGGAGTTCCTTCAATCGGCACCGAACAAAAGTCACTTGAGGGAAAAGCAACATCTTCATTCCTTGGTCTTGAAGTGGTCAAGGGAGCAGCAAGATAACAAAAGCGAGAGCGATGAATTGATTGTGTGGGAGAACCTTAGACCGCACCAAAATTTAACTCATTTGACCATATCCTCTTGTATGGGTAGGAGACCGCCAAGTTGGCTTGCCTCCATCAGGAATCTTGTTGTGCTTACACTCAAAGAATGTAAAGGATGGAAGTACTTGCCAACTCTGAGTGAACTCCCTTCCCTAAGTATGTTGACTCTCAGTAACTTGGATGCATTGGAGTTCGTTCAAGAGATAAGTGACCCAAACCAATTTAATATTGCACGCCCCTTCTTCCCATCTCTGAAGGTACTGGACCTTCTCAAGTGTCGCAATCTAAAAAGATGGTGGGGAAGAAGGCAACTAATCGGAACAGATCAGGATCATCAGAGGTATGATTCATAATCATCATTCCCAAAACTTTCATCCGTGCGTATACGGGATTGTCCCCAGCTGAATACCTTGCCACTGTTACCCTGTGTAAAAAATTTGAGCACAGATGAGTTATCGCGAAGATGTTGGACAAGTGATGGCTGTTCCAAATTTGTCCATGAGACGCTGCAGTGATATCCACATTCATCTCTCTTTCTAAATTAATGAGACTTAACTTTTTTTGATGGGTGGATCCGGAGCACTTGATGTTCAAGACTTTACTTCGATTCCTCATTAATCTCGAGAGCATGTACCTCCATAATTGCGTCAAACTATGGAGTCTCTCTCATGGCATCCGGTACCTATCCTCGCTCAAGCACCTCTATATTGTCGCTTGTGAAGAACTCGATTTGACAAGCCACGACGAGCATGACACCCAGTGACGATCCCTTGTAGCACTCATTGGTCTTATAATGGATCAACTTCTGAAATTTGTGGCGTTACCCAGGGGATTCGACATGTCACCACTTTGCAATATCTCACTGTTGAAAGCTGTGAGAATCTGATGAGTTTGCCGGAATGGATTGGCAATTTCTCTTAACTCCAAAGGCTTCACATTATTGACTGCTGAGGTTTAACATGTTTGCTTGATGGGATGCACCGTCACTCCTCCTTTAAGAAATTGGGAATCGTTGGGTGTCCCGCTCTAGAAGAGAGGTGCCAAACAGAAAGCGGTGTAGATTGGGAAAACATTGCGCACGATCCGCACTTATCATTTGAATCACCTATTTCAAATAAAAGTAGATTCTATATTAGACACGTGGTTTTCAATAAAACTTTTGTTCCTTTATGTTTGTTGGATTTATGATAAAATAGTTGTTCTTTTGGAGTAAAACATTTTGTACATGTATAGAACACATTTCATATTGTATTTAGGTAAAAATAATTCATTTTAAATCATTTTATACATTTTGGTTAGGCAAATAAATATGTAATATATCAATTATTACTTATATTCCAGACCTCGCAGATATAGTTCCGTCATCTCATATTCATATAAATAAGCATAACAATCTTTTAGTATATCATTAGATAGCACAGGTTGATAATAAATCGAATTTTCATACGTCATATATTTATAAAAGAATTACACTCAAAATAGGTATATCTTCATATGCAAATTTTTACTGGCTTGTAATACGATTCTCATGATAACAATACTCTTATAATTTATCATAGTAGTGCCAATTTTCTCAAGTGCTTCAACAAAAATGATGATTTATATGCGTCTGTATACGCACCTCCGTTTAATTTCCTGGCCCCATGAACATGGCAGAACCATTGCTTCTCAATCTCGCCACTGAAATACTGAAGCTAGCCGGTTCCATCACCTATTATCGAAAGATCCAATTGCTATGCGGCATAAACGATGAGCTCCAGAGTCTCGAGGACATCGTCGAGACTGTTCGAGCGGTGCTATTAGACGCCGGGAAGTTGTCACGGCGAGAGGACCAGGTCAAGTGCTAGCTCGAGAGGCTGAAGATAGTGTTGAACGAAGTTGAGGTATTGCTCAACGATATCTCCCGGTGGCGGCGCTACATATAGTAGAAAGTGAGGGCAGCTGCCCCGACCCATAGTTCTATGGAGAAGAACCCATTTCATGGTAAGTCTAGGCATTATTAATCTGAATTTTAAGTATGTTTGTGTGTAATTTAAAATGTTAAACCCCGATTGTTTGGAAGAAAAGATTGGCCCACCATGCGGAAGCATTTGGTGTCATGTGAAAGCAGTGCACTTTTGCTTTGAATTGTGCTAGTTTACAGAGAAGAAGAAGAAAGCTAAAATGAGGATGTTGTGCCTTGGAAAAAAAGAAACTCCTATTACGTCACTTGTATATTTATATATTTTTTTCGGTACTTTTATTAGCAGAAGTATTTAATTTAGTGCAACCATGTATAATTCCTCATAAATTTCATCTTTGATAGTTTTACACATTTTTGGAGTTGGTTTTGTAAAATATATTGGGACCGCAACACTTGTTTGTGTATAAATATACGTTGTGCCGTAAGTAAGTCGATCCTGGTGGAAATTTATTCCTGGCTCCGCCACGGAAATCTCCACCCAAGAGCAGAGGCGAGCAATGAATTCAACTCGTGCAGAGCCTTAAAGTGGGTAATGTAACAGCCTGAATTTCGATGTAATTTCGGGATCAATAAATTGACCATATTTCGCATTTCATTTTAGTAAGTCTCGCCCAGAGCTGATCACTCTCGGGATACTAACCAATGGGGTATGGCTAACTAGGAAAATGGTACGTGGACCAGGGACCCGATCGTGAATTGGGCACCGATCTCGAGAAATGACGAGAGAATATTATGAATCAGTATGGACCGATCTTAGGAAAGGTAACGGATCTGGTTTGGCCAAGGCCAACGATGTACCATCGGATTGCAGGTGATTCTGCAAGACCGAAAGTACACGTGGCCAACCAGTCTTGAACTTGAACCGAGCGATCGTGACCTCTGGAACTAATGATAATTTCTCATTCTCTCAATGATCGAGACCATTACGATATGGATAGCCCTAGGTCGATACACGTAACTCCTAAACAGCCGCCCGTTAGTGAAAGACCCTGAAATTGAAAGTTTAGCAAGTTTTGTTCACGAAATTGAGCCCGGATTTCGAGATCGATTTTCGAAGGCTTAAGAGACTATTTTTGGGAATTTGACGTCATATTACGCTGGCCACACACGTTTGGGGTTAGTACGAGTGAAAATTGGAATTTCGGTCCGGGGGTGAGAAATTACGGTTTTGCCCCTGTGGGCACCGAGGCCGGATTCGGAGGCCGTTTGAGTTATTTTTCGCGGCCAATGTCATTTTGGGGTGGCCATGCACATTTAGAGTGGTTTTGGCCAAAAAGTGGAATATCGACAAAAATTGGAAAAATAATATTATTTTATTCCCGAAACTTTGCAGTCAGTTTTCGAGGACTTAAAAAGTGAATTTCGCGATTCCGACGCCATATTATGTTGGCCACGCACATATGGAACGCGGGTGTGTGAAAATTGGAATTTTGACCAGGGACCGAAAAATTACCAAAATGCCCTTGGACCCATTTTTGGTAATTCCGAATTTTGGATTTAATTAGGGGGCTAACCAAGGTGAGTTACGGTTAAACCAGGTCTGGTCAGCTTGGGTTAAGGATCAATGACCATTTTACCCCTAAATTATTGGATGAGAAGGAAGGATAGCCCTTGGATCAAGGGCAAAATTGTCCAATAACCTAAGATAATGACACTTGGAACCCACTAAATCAATTGTTGACCCTTATTTGACCAGATCACTCTCTCTCCAGCAGACCATTCGGCCAAATCCCCGAGAATTTCCTTCTTCTTTCCCATTTTACGTTACTGCGGTTCACGTTACGCTCAGCCCAGTCTGCATTCAGAGGAGCAGGCCACGGGCTGTCCCCGCCGAGCCAGCACCACCAGCGGCCCTTTCCGCCCAAGATCGGCCACCCTCGGCCCATTTCCAGCCGAACGAAGCAAACAGCAGCAAATCGCCGTTTCCGTCGTCGCCGCGGACCGCCGGCTTGCATCGGAACGCCGCCGTCGATCCTTACCGTTCGTCGGCGATCGACCGCCCGTTCCCGTCGTCCCGAGTCGTTAATAGGCGAGTATAAACCCCAAACCCTTAATTAGTCTAATTGTGTCCTTAGGGGGTAATTAGGGGTTAATTAAGCTCATTTAGGACCTAATGATGTTTATTTGGGTGTAGGATGATTATGATAGGTCATTAGGGCTTAATGAGGTTATTTAAGTGTGGATTAGTGTTCAAAACAGCCCCTGTTCTGGTACTGTTCACAAAGTACCGAAATTGTGCATATTTGTCTAAGTTTTGCACTAATTGAATTCAATGATTCAAGGCTTGAAATTAGACAATTCAAGTGTTAATTAAGCTCATTTGAGGCTTTATTATATGTATTTGGTGGTTGGATGTTTGGAGTAGGTGATTAGGCCTTAATGAGATGGTTTAAAGGTGGTTTAGTGCCTAAATGTTAATTTTTCCTGGTACTGTTCATTCAGTACCGAAAATGCCTAATTTGTGCCCAAGTTGAATATTCTAAGAATAATGGACTAGTGACAAGAATTTAGGCATTTTTAGGGGATGATTAGGACGTGTATAAATCCTATTGAATGACCCCGAAGTGGTGAGAACAACTATTGAGATGGATTTGCCCAGGGCGGGCCTTTAACGCATTGAACTACCTTGGAATGAAGTGCGAATGAATGTGGGATTCGTTGAACCAAAGTGGAAATATATTGAATGTGCCAAGGATGCGTTGAATTCGTTGATTTGGTGAATGATTGTGTTCGGCATGTTGGCTTAGGTATTATCGGTGTAGTCTGGACTGGATTAGGTAGTACCAGTGTGTAATTCGGACTGGATTGAGATCGATCGTTGGAAATTAAGTCTAAGGAATTTAGTGGGATTATTAGAAATAATTATTGGACTAGCACAGATTAATCGGGGATTATGTGATTGGACTGCTGGGTATGCCCGGGTTGATTGACTGGTTGATTTCTGTACCCAATTGTTGGGAAATTGAGTAATGCCATGTCGCGTGACCGCGTGGCCGACTTGTGCGGAGTGTGATTGGCCATATGATGGCTTGATTGGATTATTGAATTGCATATTGTGGAATTGAGCCGCATGGTATTAATTGGCCAGTGAACGATTGTTGCGGCATGAAATTAACTGAATGCTTGAATTGTGCTGATGCTCATGTTGCATTGTTTTGCATTTCATGGCACGCATAGTGAATGCCGGGAACGAGGCGTGTGATGAATTGTGCGAGAATGCGTGCCTGCTATGAGCATGTGATCACCTAAAATACCCTGAAGCGTTATACGCTGGGTTCAGATAATAATGAGTTGTGTGATCACCTATGGACCTTCGGGTCGATACCGTCCTCATGGACTTTGAAGCAGGACGATGCCCGGTACGTCCGGAAGGCGACCATCCTCATGCACTTTGAAGCAGGCTCTGGTTCGCAAGGAGATCAGTGTTGCGCCTCA
Source organism: Syzygium oleosum (assembly GCF_021117445.2). Taxonomy (NCBI): domain Eukaryota; kingdom Viridiplantae; phylum Streptophyta; class Magnoliopsida; order Myrtales; family Myrtaceae; genus Syzygium; species Syzygium oleosum. Next base: position 12,428,858 of record NW_026607485.1, read on the forward strand.
TGCACTTTGAAGCAGGCTAGAGACACTGGGCCAGATCGGTTGCTGTGCCTCATGCACTTTGAAGCAGGCTAGACGCACCGGGCCATGAAAAAAATTGATGACTCGAGTCGTAATAATAATTAATTTGGGCAAGTGTGCCAGTGTGGGCCAGTGGGCCAAAGAAATGTGCATGACATGTCAATGACATTTGCATGCATAAACATGCATTGATTGGCATGCGAGTGTGTGAGACTCGGTGTGTGACCATGGGATTGGCGTACGTGTGATAATGTGTACCACGTATGTCCCGTGATTATTACATATTGAACTGTCTAACCTGCAGGGTCAGCCAAGTAAGAGATCTGGGTCAGAGGGCCTAGGTCGGAGTTTATTTATAAATTGGTTGGTTATGTTGTTTTGTGCTGTCGGTCAGGAGATTGCATGTTAGCCTAGCCTAGGTTTAGGGGGTCATACTCGCTGAGATTAGTCTCACGGTTGTGTAAACCGAAACATTTTTAGACCCCCAGCCGTAGGATGCCGAGGACACCACCACTTTTTGGGATGCTGCATTTCATCCAGCAGTCGTTGAGCGTGCACCCCTGTGGAGACGGAGCAGATCGGAGAAGTGGCTGTTTGGTTATTCCTAGGAGTTGGTGTTTTATTTGAGTTGTTGGGAGCACTGTAAAAAGAGTTTTAAAATAGTGATATAAGTATGTACATATTTTCTGCGTTGATTGTTGTTTATTGCTTGGCTATCCTTAGTCTCATGCGATTTATTGTATGGGTGTATATATTTATTTATATACGTTGCTTCCGTATGTGTTTGATCTCTGATTGGGCATTGGGTCGGCAATGCTTCCTGGGAGCGTTGCACCATAATCGACTGTCGACGGGATGTTGCGTTCCGGTAGAGTACGGGGCGTGATAGGTAATCAGAAAGAATTGCGGGTGACAAGAAGTTCCATTTAGATGTACATCCGAGTGGGAAAACAAGCCGGCCGTCCGTTGGGAGGAGGAGGAAAGCTCACTCTTTCGCGCGCGAGCACGAAATAATTGGTAGAGAAGAGGATGAGGAGACCATCAAACTCCCGTTTGATCCCACCTCCAAGGAGAGTGTTTCGGCTGTGTTCCAATCGTTGCCATAGGAGGTCTAGGAAAAACCGCGCTTGCTCAACTAGTGTACAATGACGGAAAGTAGGAAGAGCTTATTATGATGTGGGTGGGCTTGTATGGTTGATGTCTTTGATGTACATTTTGATCATCAAAGAGAAATTTTGGTGGAATGGGAAGCCTGCCAGACATCGAGATCGACTTCTTCGTTTTCTTATCGGCCTCATTTTCTTTTTTCACTTCATAGGGGCATTAGGGAGCCAATAACCACTTCCAAAGGTCATGGTTATGAGATTGCGTGCTACGCTTGTGGAAAGCTTTTGCACGTTCTGTTCCTTTGTCAAGATCTCAGTAATTTCGTTTTAAACTCGTCATTCGAAAAAGACTTACCAAGAGTGGCTAGACCGATGATGATGTCCATGAAACGAGTGAACGAGTCTTTGATGCATTGATCGGGCCCCATCTTGAACAATCCGTTATTGTGCCGTAGCACGCTAATCTTGATCTCTTTGACGCAATTAGTTCCTCCGGAGGTGACCTTCAATTAATCTCATTCTCTTGCGTCATTCGACACAATGAAATTCGGTTGAATTCAGTAGGGGCAAGAGCACAATTGAGAACCTGCTTCGGTTTGATTTTAGTGATGCTCAAACAAAGGCCCTCTTTGGGAGCACTAGTGGATTTCCCTTTCTTCATCGGTACAAAGGGCCCTTTTTGCACAACTACCCGAAGGTCATGGGTCCATTGAATAAACGAACCCAGCCATCCTACATTCCGAATAAGAATAGTTAGCACCATTAAACAACGGAGGGACGAGTAATCAAGCTACCTGCATTCAAGCTAGTTCCAACAATGGTTCCCATCGGTTTTTATCTCAAAAGTATAACACTTCGTAGTAAGGGAAAATTATTCTCATACCAAATGTTAGGCCCAGGTAAGCAATCAGAAGGGGTGAATTGGTTTTCAAGAAAACACAAACTAATTTTGTAGAACCAAACCCAATCATTGTTTCGCTTCCACGCATAAAGTGAACTAGCATATGAAGAGTGGAAATTAAAGAGTTTAGGGAAAAAGAAATTGCAAACAAGATTTATTGTGGTTCAGCTTGGGTGTGGATACTTGTCTTTGAGATTTAGCAGTCCAAGTAGGCTGAATGCCAATAGTTATGCTAAGAGTACAACTACTGCCTTGATACAAGTGTAGAACTAGCTGCCTCGAAGAACCTGACTTCTTTCTACAGTAACCTCGCTAGAGACTAAGTAACTATTGGACCCACTTAGAGTTGTTCTCACACCTTGTAAAACATAGCACAATAGATTCTTTCACTGGATAATAAACCACATCTCTACTAGACAAAGTGTTTTCGTATACTCTCTTGCACACTTTGTCTGTTACCTAGACAAAATCATTCACTCTAAATACAACCATTTCTCTCTATGTTGACAAATGAATTTGTCACACTTGTTAACTCTTTCGAACAACACTCAAATGGGTATTACAAGCTTACAAAAAAGACGGACTCGAAAAAACCTCTCAACAATGCTATTTCTCGTTTTTGCCCTTTTCTACTATCATGCCGTGACTGATTTTTCTCCAATTTATAATGCTCGAAGTCCGAACTTGTACTTTCTAATTGTTATATCCATCTAATACATTGTAGAATCTCGGCAAAATTCCCTAAAAAACACGTGCAAAATATTCCTTCAACCTTGGCTGCCAATCAGATATTCTATTCATGGCCGGTTTCGATCATCCCACTCACCAATTTTTTGAACGAATTAGTATGTGAGCTTTGGCATAAATAATCTTGGGAAATAATTACTCAATCAGTCCTCAATCTAGTGTACATATGCTAATGCGGTCATACTTTTCAATTTTGCCGATGTAATCCTAAACCTTTGAGCAAAAATTCAATGTAGTCCTTCCGGCTAATTTTTGCCTAAAATACTGACATGGCAGCACTCTAGTCATCACCAATCATGCTATGTGGCACGACCGACATCTGACGTGAATAATGTTTAGTAAAACAACATAGTTTTGCTCTGTTTTTTTTTTTTTAAATTTTTAGATTATTTTATTTTTCTTTTCTGTCCTACTGTTCATCTTCTCCAAATGCCATCTTTAAACTTTAAAACTAAATGGTCAATTTTACGGTGGGTCATGAGTTATATTCAATAATACGTGTTAGTTAAAATTTAATTTCATGATATCATATGTTTTTTCAAATTTAAATCAAAAGATACAAATTTTTGAAATCTAATTGGTAACTTACCCGTCATTTTTTTTTTCAAACTAACATATATTTTTCTAAAAGTATATTTCAAGATATTTGTTTCTATGATGTTTTGGGTATTTGTAGAGCTTTGAAGGTCGATGTTTTTCTTGTTCTTTCTATAATTGCTTCCTCAAGCCCATTTCAACTTGAACTGCTCATAACTTCCTTGGGTGTCTGATCTTAACTGCTCCTTGAGTTTTGGGTATATGACTGTAATTGTTTACCCATCAAACTCTTGTTTGATCTCACCTCCAAATCTACGCGAGGGACTCTTTGCAAAACACCCTAAATACCTTCTAAGTGAATTGCTTAAGCGAATCTCTTCCTTTTCGTACATCGAGCTATTTCCTTTCCTTAATTCGGGACTTCCGGCCTACGAATTCACTACAACGAGGTATATATTTTATATCATAACACTACCCATCGCATTGCATGAGAATCCGATGCGTATGGATATGAAAGAACAGGGGAAAATTGATTGTGCCTAATGAGAGGAAATCGTAAATGAGTGATGGACCGTGAAAATGCGACTTTGAGACCCTTGGTTCCGATGCCAAACAAGTCCAACCCATGAAGCACAAGCCGTATGGTGGGCTCTCTAATGGAAGACTGTTGACTCTAACATGATTTTCCTTTATCAAACTCAGAAATGACGATATATGTGAGGTCTTCTGACAACCATCTAGAAAGTGAGATGTCGATTATTAACCTATTTTCAATTGAAGCGACACAAAACTCCCTTTGCATATATAAAGATGTGATTTGATTGACTTTTCTTGGTACCAGGTTCACTAGTTGTGGAATACATCAGGTGTATTTGAAAGAGTCAAGCTAGGTTGGAAGAAAATCGTCTAGCCTAGAAGAAACACAGAGTGAAAACTATACATGGCGAGAAAGGAAACCAGATTTGTTCAAAAACCATTAGTTTTGTACAGGATGATGTAAAGCCACTCGTTACCAAACAAAGAAAGTAAATTAATGCCTGTGTGTATGTACATTTATGGTTTGCGCTAATTTGCTCTAGAAGTCCTAGATGCTTTATGTTGCAAACACCTTTGACGACCTTAGTCAGGTGACTTAATCCTATCCGACCGCGTCAAATTGGCTACTTCATTTCTGTATTCCGTGTGATTCGAGTTTTCCTCCTATGGATTACTCTCTTTTTTTCGACTAGGGTTATCTTGTCGTGTCGAGTTCTTGCATTTCCATTCTGTGCCGCAATAACTATGTGAACTAGTAGAAGTCAATATGTGGACCGAATCCGGGACAATTAGTCTGAAGTTTGATCCGAAAGTATCAACTTGATTAGTTTTTGTGAGGTGAGTCCAATAAACAGTCGCTGTTAGCTGGATTTTGCTTATTACGCAAAAGCAGAGGGTCAATCACGCCGTTTCTGCATATATTCTTAAAATATTCTATATTGTCGTTTACGTTGCAACTTGCTATTACCATATAATTGAGTCTCAATCGCCCTTTCTCTCAAAACAAGCTAGGGAGAAGAAGAGGGGTCAACATCAACTAAATATCTGACGACTCTCTGAACAACCACGTTTGACCAAGAGACACTGTAAAACTTAACGTTGCTGTCATGAAGTCGTTGAGGATTTATGGTGTTTTAATTCAGCTTTCAGAGAGAGATTATGAATGATTAGGTAATTTTTCTTTGAAGATAGCTTTAAAAAATTTCGATCAATTTTATTTTGAAGGAAAAAAAGAAGCACATTCTTGAATTAATAGACTGCATTTTGAAAGAGTCAAGCTAGGTTGCAAGAAAATCCGTGAGAACTATATACATCGGGGCAAAGGAAAACAGATTTGTTCAAAAGGCATTATTTGCTCTGGAAGTCTTTAGATGCTTTATGTGTCAATCGCCATTGACAACATTAGCAAGATGACTCGATCCTACCTAAAAAGCACGCAAAATTGGCTAGTGCATTTATGTATCTAGTGCTATCCGAGTTTCTGTTCGATAGGTTACTCTCTTTTGTTCGACTAGGGTTATCTTGTCGTGTCGGGTTCTTGCATTTCTGTTCTGTGCCGCAAAAATTGTGTGAACTATAAGAAGTCAATATGTGGATCTGACTTGGGTCAATTGATCTTAAAGTTTGATCAAATATCAACTTGATTTGTTTTTGTCAAATGAGTCCAAGAAACGGTTGCTGTTTAGATGGATTTTGCTTATTCTGCAAAAGCAGAGGTCCATCACGCTATTATTATATATATTCTTAGAATATTCTATATTGTCGTTTATATTGCAACTTGCTATTAGCATGTGATTGGGTTTCAATCCCCATTCTACTCAACATCAAACTAAATATCTTCAACAAGAGAGATTGTCACACTTACTCTATGTTGCTGTCATGAAGTCGTAGAGGATTTATGGTGTTTTAATTCAGATTTCAGATAGATTATTGCAACAGCATAAAAAATAAAAGGAGGAAAAAAAAAACCTATAATTTCGCTTTTCATGAAATTATGCGACTCAATTCATTTATTGTTGAGGTGGCGATCAACCAGAGATGTTGCTAAAGTGATGCCGTGCAGGCTTCAAGCAAACAAAAAAAATTAATAGAGGATGCAAGCATATAAGTACAAAATGAAAAATATAGAAAAAAAGTTAAGTCGTCAAAGCATACAGCGGAAAACTATTAGAGAAAAAAATAATGGGCGAGAGAAAGCATTTTGTATATGAAAGTCACACCAAATAGTGATGACAAGTGGAGAAACCGGACAATAAAAGATGAGCTTTTCAAATTTCAAACTAAAAATTGATTAGGATGCATATTACATCGAGAATGTGAGTGATTAGGTATGCCATATCAATTGTATAATCAACAATACCTTTTCAATTCGGAGGGATTGCGGCTAGACTTGTCAAAGAGTTAGGTCGTGCAATCGTGCCTCGGCAGGCCAAGTCCAAATACGTTAATAGCATAGCCATCTAGAAAGAAGAGCAAATTATAACAGTCGACCTATCCCAGTTGAATCCAAAATCATTATCCAAGTGATGAAACGGCTTACAATGTGTTCGACTTGGCAAAGTCCCCAAAAGGAGTGCTCATAGTGTTTGTAATAATCTAGCGCGTTTTACATGGGCCAAAACTATTAAAATGAGGATTCATGGGGACCTGTGATGAACAGTATCACGGTGCATCGCCCATCTGACTTGTGACTCGTAGGTTATGCTCGATTCTAGATTACCCATGGGAAGTGGTAGAGATAATTAGGATAATTCTCTAGGATATTTTCCTATATTAGAGATAATTATAATATTTCTATTGTTTTTCAACTTGGTATTAGAGCGAAGACGAGAGGCTGGCCAATTTCCTCGAGTCCAAAATCAAGTGTCTATGTGGAAAAGCAGCAAAGGGTTCACTGATGCATTGGTTCTGGACCACGTTTGTTCGGGAGAAACGTGTTCTTATCACCAAGTTGGTGATGTCTTCGTTTGTGAGAAGACTGGAAATGTTCACGTCTGTGATGAGATGTGCAGAGAAATTGTTATGGATCCTGCCAATGAGCTCTTGGTTTGCAAAATATCTGGACACTGTTTAGATAGGTTGCTGTCAGCTGCTGAAATGGAGCCTGATGCTGAGCAGCAGCAAGGTGGGGTGTGACGGATGAAGTTGAACCATTCATGGGATCTGGTCGATTTGCACGAGCTTATTTATTGGGATACAATTGCGATGACGAAAGAGAGTTAGATGCTGTGTTGAGGTTTTGCTGAATTTTAGGGATGGGATGTATATGGTTTTGCTGGTCAGCAAAACTGTCCAAGTGTTTGTCCATTTGAATAGTTAATGCCAGCCTAGCCTGTATAGTTATATTCGAAATAATATTATTAGATGACAGAAAATTTTCTTAGGGTTCCTACCAACTCTCATTGGGTAATCTGGTTGGATAGATGTTAACATCTCTATGGAAACATGTTGTCAAAGGTTTCCCCTGATATTTTCACCATGATTTCTGGATTTTTTTTTTGTCCTTCTTACTCTAACTCTCAACTCACTCTCAAACTTTCGCCATGGGAGTCGAAACTCACATTTGAAACTAAACATCACCACCCCTAACCCCCTGGATTCGCCATTCACCATTTTACTAGTGGAGCATTAAAAAAAAAAAGGAAGGGATGTTATAGATAATATAGGAAAATATCCTAGAGAATTATCCTAATTATCTCTAACAGGAAACATCGAAAGACTACTTGGTAGATTTTTCTATTCGCTGCTCGCTAGCAACTAAGTTGGAAACTCTAGACATAAGAGATTTGATCTAACGAAGAAGTACTTTTTATCATTATTCAGAGGTCTTCTTCTCCAAATTGTTACCTCTCTATATATAAAGGCAAACGAAAAAACAAAAATAAGAGAACTTGTGCAATTCCGTATCCTAATGTTCACCAGTCACCACAACTACATATGTTCGATCTTGACCAGTTTATAGCGTTATTTTCGGGCCAACCACGTGACTGTTACATCCGATAAACTCGTCCATAATAATAATGGCCATAATAAGATCTCTCTCTCATATATATAGAGTCATTATTACGTGGCAAAATTTTTGACTAATTTTTCTATTCTATGTAGTATCGCATAAAAAAAGTGCTGCAAAATTTTAAAAAGAAAGACTCGATTCCAGGTGGGTCGATTCTCCTTGTGACCCTAGGTCTCGGTCCGATTTTTGATTCTACGTAGAAACCGGTCAATTTGATCGAAGAACTCATTTGAGTCTAGGATTGCTTAAGGATTTATTAGAGCGGGATAAATTCACTTTTTTTTTTTTCGAAAAAAATTATATTCATTACTCAAAAGAATACATGAGAAATACAATGACTCTCATGGAAAAGAAAATCGAAGCAGAGCAAATCCCAGAATACAACAAAACAAAGCCAAATCCAGAAATGAAGGAAGATCAATAGAGTACCGGCAAGGTTAAGCACATACTCATTCCATAAAAACGGATCTGTCAAGCAAAATAATTAGTGACCGATCACTCGATCTCGTATCATCATCGGTGATGAGCACATGCCGGAAAGTTCTTCCATAATTATTGCGTTGCCTGTTAGCGGTGCACATCTAGATTCGGCTTCCTCTATACCATTGTCAGACGGGGACAACCAAAACGGGTTGAAAAAACACAGATCTAACTTTTGGAAGAGAAAATCTTCGTGGTTTAACGAGACGCCAAAGCTCCTATGATCATCAATGAAACTGGAGGTAGAGGACCTGTACACGGACAGAGGACGGGGATATCGAAACCCCGAAAACATTATCAAATTCTCAAATCTAAATGGGGAGAGAAAAGCCCCTAGATCTAGAATTAAATCAGGAGAGTTCAAACTCTCAGATCTAGAAGAAGAAGAAGATGGAGAGAGAGAAGAGAGAGTGAAAAAAACTTTTCGGCTTCTAATGTTACGAGAATTGGATAAATTCACTTTGACATGTCGTTTTATTCAATGGATCGCAATTTTATGGCCAAATAATTTAATAGCTATTCAGTTACATAGTTCTCTTAAGCGTGGTGTGCTCATCTATACATAATGAAAATATAGGTGGCATAACTCCGAGTGCAATAGATGACCATTTACTGCTTAATGTAGCAAACAAACACACTGTCTAATAAGATTATTATGCTCTGGATTTGCAAACAATTTTGCACGAAGAAATAATGAAAACGTGATGGATTTAGTTTTTTTTTCTATTTTTTATAATCTAGCTAGTGTGGATGCCATTTGGTTTGTGTTCAGGCTTTCTATTGTATTTTTCCATGTGCAAGCGTGAGATCGTAACGTGCGCCTTTAAACAAAATGTATCCATTATTGTTATCATAATCGTAAATATGGGAGGAAAAGTTTTAATTGACATTATAGAATGATGTGGCTATTAATTATCACGGGTGAATAGGTGAATATACCCAAATTTGACAAATTAAAGCAGAATTAAAACAATCAAGATATATATTGTCAAATTTGAGTGAACTAAGAGTCTGAACAAAGCTCAGATGTAGTATATCAATATGCAAAGATAAATGACAATAGTTGAAGGATAAGAGAATTTGCACACAAATTTATAGTGGTTCAGCTTATACGCCTACGTCCACTCTCCACACAGATAGCCTACTGGCTGAATTTCACTAATGACTCAATCATATGTTACAGACAAGAATGTTAATTCTCGATCTCAATATTTCAGAGTCACTTCCTCTCATAATACCAAAGTAACTTCTTTTTAAACCTTTTCAGATATTACAAAGTTCAAGCTCAAGAAGACAAGTGTGTATGGTTAAAGCTCTCAATACTTTGAAATTTCAGATTCACGATCTCTCTTCTTTTCAGGATCTCCTTTTATACTCATTCACTTTCAATCTAGTCGTTGGACAGTTTTTAGAAGATCATTTTTCAATGATTATGTTGGATACAAATGCTTGAAGAAGATTTGGTAGCTAATGAATAATGAAATCAGAATCTTTTAGAGGATTCAGGTGCCTATCCAACCAAATCAGAGTTTCCATAAGTAGAGTTTTTCATTTTGTAAGAGTATCATGTCATGATTGATTATCAACCAATTTTCAATGATTTGCTTTAAATTAGATCGTTGTAAAACAATCTTGAAAGATTGAAGATCAATAATTTCCAATAAAGAAATCCTAGCTAGATCACTAGTCATTGCATTTAATGTATATCGTTGAGTTTGAGAAAGTTTGAAATGTTGTAGTTTGACTTTGAGTTCTTTTTAAGTTCGAATATGTAGAGTCCGAATATCAGAAAAAGCCTTGATAATTTCAACTGCTGCCTTTGACGAATTCTTCATATTGCTTTAAGAATATTCTTGACATACATTGATGATGTCTGCGAATACTCTAAACCGTGAACAAGATATTCAGAATCTAAACATTGTTTTTCCATGAATATCACTTGAAATTATTTAAGTTAGATTCAACAGAAACTTATGGAATGTTTTGTCAATCTTCAAAACATATTAGGAGGTTTTCTCAACATAGAATTTAAAAGTACCCCTGTATCTCAATTTCACCTCACTCGCTCAAAGAAAGTCTCTCTGCATCCCTATACTTAAGATTGACAATTCTCAACACGATATATTTATACGACATGACACAAGACGTAATGAAATACGTTTAAATTTAAAAAAAAAACGAGTTCGTGTCATAAATGATTACGACAAGATAAAAATTGTGTCTTAAGAGTGTTGACTCGCTTAACTCATTTAAACACGAATCGACACATTTAACATAATGTATCTATGTGTCATTTGTTTCAACACAACTCAATTAGACGCGTTTTACTGGATTTAATACTCATGTTTAACATAGGTACCTCCTCAACCGTCGCATCATAAGGTTCGGAAAAAGGCAGCTGGTAGAAGAATGATAATTGGTGGTATGATTCACAACCATCATTTCCAAAACTTTCGTCCGTGCAAATACGGGGTTGTCCCAACCTAAATTCCATTCCATCGTCCCTGGGGGTAGAATACTTTAGATTAGGAGGAGTTAGCGCAAAATTGTTGGAATAAGTGACGGTTGTTCCTAAATATTTATTAAAAGCAGCATTAGTATCTACATTTATCCCTTTCTCTAAATTAAATAATCTACATTTCTTTGGTGGGGTGGATTTGGAACATTCGATGCTCGAAATTCTACTTCGATTCCTCAGTAATCTCAAGTCCATGCGTCTCTACCATTGCAGCAAACTAAGGAGTCTCGCTAGTGACATGCAGTACCTGTCCTCTATCGAGCACCTCGATAAACGGGCTTATAAAGAACTTCATTTGTCGAGCCATAACCACGGGCATGGCATCCAGTGGCGATCCCTCGTGAAACTCCGTGGTCTTAGAATAGGAAAGTTTTTCTTGGCTCCGCCACTTAAATCTCCAATCGAGAGCTAAGGCAAAGATTGAGGGACTTAGGGAGAAATTTGAAAGGATTGTGGGCCACTGGAAGCTTCATCTAGATACACAATTGAGTGAAGAAACGGTTGTCGTCGGGAGGAGGAGGAAAACTCACTCTTTCGTGCGCAAGAATGCAATGATTGGTAGGGAAGAGGATAAGGAGGGGAGACATTCAATCTCTTGTTTGATCTCACCTCCAAATCTACGAGAAAGACTCTTTGCAAAACACCTCTAAATAACTTCTGAGCGAATCTCTTTTATTTCACATTTAGCTATTTCCTTTCCTTACTTCAGGACTTCTGGGCCACAAATACACCGCTGAGCGGTATATATTATATATCTTAACATGACCCCTCATACAAAGGTTCATTTAATGACGGAGGACTTAAGCATGTGAATCCGATGCATATAGATACGAAAGAAGTGAGGAAAAAATATTATGCACTTTAATGAGAGGAAATCTCACAAATGAGTGATGGGCTGTGAAATTCGACTTTGAGACCATGGTTCCGATACCAAACAAGTCTGACCCATAAAGCACAAGTTGTAGGCTGCGCTTGGCTCTAACATGATTTTTCTTTTTTAGTCTAACGGGTGATGATATATATGAAGTCTTTGGATGACCATCTAGAAAGTGAGATGTGAATGTTTGACCTATTTTCAATTAAAGCGATCCAAAGCTTGCTATTGCGAAAGCATACATCTTAGTTACAATTGTCAAAAGTCATCTAGGCTTTGCATCAACAAAGATAAGATTCGACATCAAATCTTGACTTTTCTTGTTACCGAGTTCACTAGTTGTGGAATCACACGAATCAAGCGACTGTATTCGAAAGGGTCAAGTTAGGTAGGAAGAAAATCCGTCTAGCCTAGAAGAAGCACGAGTGAAAACCAAACATGGGGAGAAAGGAAACCAGATTCGTTCAAAAGCCATTGTTTTTATACAGGAGATGTAAAGCAACTCGTTACTAAGCAAAGAAAGTAGGTTAATAATGTAATGACATATATATATGTATATGTATCTATGTATGTAAATCATAGTAAGTTCTATTGACTTTGATATTACTTCTATTAATGTTGTTTCGACCGAAAGGAATGTATTGTTGTTGTTATTGTTTGCACCAATCTGCTCTAAAAGTCTTAGATGCTTTATGTGGCAACCACCATTGACAACATTACTAAGGTGGCTCAATTCTATCTAATTGTCCCTAAATGACTACTGCTAGACCTGCCAAACAAGTGGATCAGGTTGGGTCGAAAATGGTCCGACCTAAATTGACCTATTTTCATGTAATATAAATCTAGTGACCCATACCCAACCTAACTTATACCGAACTTATATTTGACCCGACCTGAGCCATATTACTAAAACAATTCCGTATTTAATTCAGTGTAGAAAAACTCATATCCAAACTGAGATGAGAACGCGGAGCGAGCAAGTGCAAAATCAAGTGAGGGTGAAAAGAAACACCCATATTATTTTGAGCTTCATCATTCTAAATTCATTTACTGAATATAACTAACATATTTAACAACTCAGCCCATTAAATATAGGTTAGACCTATTTTGACAGATCTAACTACTGCATTTCTATACCTCCTGTGATTTTGAGTTTTCCTCCAATAGATTACTCTCTTTCCTTTGACTTGGGTTATCTCGTCGTGTTTCTTGCATTTCCATTCTGTGCCGCAATAATTATGTGAACTACCAGAAGTCTATATGTGGACCCCAGGACAATTAGTCTAAAGTTAGATCTGAAAGCATCAACTTGATTAGTTCCTGTCAAATGAGTCCAAGAAACAGTCGCTGTTTAGCTGGATTTTGCTGATTATGCAAAAGCAGTGGGTCAATCACGCTGTCATGATTTATATACTTAGAATGTTTCTATTTTGTCAGCTATATGGCAACTTGCATATAATTGAGTTCCAGTCCCCATTTCTTTCAAACCAAACTGCGGAGCAGAAAAGGGGTTCAACATCGACTAAATATCTCACAGCTCTCTGAACAACCACGTGTGAACGAGGAAAATTGGTCAGCGACGCATAGTTGGACATGGGACTACAGATTTCAGTTTTATTCGTCCTTTGCTCGTGCTCGAAAGGAGAGATCGTCACGCTTACTCAACGTTGCCGTCATGAAGTCGTAAAGCATTTATGGCGTTTTGATCCAGATTTCGGAGAGATTATGGCAAAAGCATAAAAAAGGAATAACTAAAAGGGTAAATTTATCTTGTAATTATTTTGTTTTGCTCACAGAAAAGAAGATGAAAATGAAACATATAGAAGAAAAATGGTTTTGTTTCGGTGAATTTTTTGTCAAAGCAAGCAGCTGAAAGCTAGTGAAAAGGCGTTTGGTATATGACAGTCATATCACATACGGTGACAAATGGAGAAGTTGGTCAATAAAAGGTAAGCTTTACAAAATTCAAGTGTAAAAATTGTTTGGGATGCATATCCTGCCCAGAATGTGATTGGTTAATTAGGCCACATTAGTCATGTGACTTAAATACAATACTGATGGGTTGCGAGTAGGCTTGCCAAAAAGTTAGGTCGTGCAATTGTGCCTTGGCAGGCCATGTCCACATAACTTAACAGCATACCCTTATCAGAAAGAAAAAATCGATTATAACGTCCGACCTATCCCACCAAATCCAAAATCATCATCCAAGTGATGAACGGGCCTACAATGTGTTTGATTTGGGCAAAGTCCCAAACGGAGTGTTCAAAATATCCACTCAATTTTATAATGATCCGATGTGTTTTTTTTTTTTTAGGTAATCGAGGATCCGCCACCATTCCCCGGGGACGAGCCCGCACAGGTAATCGGGGCGCCTATACCTCGGGGGAGACTAGCCCAGTAACCCACTGTCAGGGCCCCCCACTTAAATTATGGAACCGAGCAGGGATTCGAACCCAGAACCTCTGAGGAGGGAAGGAAACCGCCCACCAACTCGGCCATGCGCAGGTGGGTATGATCCGATGTGTTTTACGTGGTCTTAACTATCAAATGAGTATTAATGGAGACCTGTAACGATAGATCTTACTTATGAACAACATCACGATGCATTGACCATCTTACTTGGGTTATATGTATAAAAGCACAAGAAAAAAATTTTAAAAAAAGAAAATTGGGACAATTCTTTGTCCTAATGTTCACACGCCTACATATACTACAAATTATGTATGAGGTGAGATCACATATAGAGTCATTATTTATGTGGCAAACATTTTTACTAATTTTTCTATCCTATGTAGCATCGCATAAAAAAAGGGCTGAATTTTTTTTAAAGAAAGACTTCAAGTTTAAAGGAAAAAAAGTAGAGAGAGAGAGAGAGAGAGAGGAGGGGTGGCGACATCTAGGGATGATCGATTTTAGATGGGTCGGTTCACAATTATGAGAACTGACCTTATAGCCCTCAATTTTGATTTGGTTTTGGTTTCGTCATGGAACCAGCTGATTTGATTAAATAACTCATTCATATTCTAGGAATTCTTAAAAATTGTTATAATTGGCTAAATTCACTTTAATGTGTTGTTTTATCCAATGGATCGCTATTTTGGCCAGATAATTTCATAGGTCATTCAATTACATGATTCTCTTAAGCTGGTGTGCTAACCTATGCATAATGAAAATTCAGGTGGCATAACTCCGAGTGCAAAAGGGGACCATTACCGCACAATGTAGAAAACGAACAATCTATGCATTAAGATCATTATGCTCGGGATTTGCAAGCAATTTTACGCGAAGAAACATTAGAAACGTGATGGAATTAGTTTTTCTAAATTTTTTAATCTAGCTAGTGTGGTGGGTACCACTTTGTGTTGTGTTCAGGCTTTCTCTCGTGTTTTTCATGTGGGGGCTTGTGACTGTGGCATGCACCTTTAAACAAAATGTACATGTCATTATCGTAATCGTACATATGGGAAGAGTTTTAAATACCGATCTCAATTTCGATCTCACTCACTCACTCAAACAAACTCTCTCTCTCTCTCTCTCTCTCACAACAAGATCCTTTTACATGACATGCAATTAAACAGGTTTAGATTTAGAAAAAAACGAGTTTGTGTTATAAACGGTTATGACAAGATTAAAATTGTGTCTTACGAGAGTTGACCTGCCTAACCCGTTTAAACACGAATTAATACATTTAAGTTAATTTGTTAACGTGTCATTTGTTTCAACACAACACAATTAGACACGTTTTAACGGGTTTAATACTCATATTTAACATACGTAACTCCTCCACTGTCGCAACATATGGTGGGAAAGAAGACAACTGATGGGAGCATATCATGATAATCTACGGTATGATTCACAATCATCATTTCCAAAACTTTTGTCCGTGCAAATACGGGGTTGTCCCCACTTGAATTCCATGCCATTGTTCCCCATAATAGAATACTTTACATTAGGTGGAGTTAGCGCAAAGTTATTGGAATAACATGTGATGAACAAATTGTCTATCAGAAGCAGTACTAGTATCCACATTCGTCCCTCTCTTTAAATCAAAGGATCCACATCTCTTTGGTGGGGTGGATATGGAGCACTCGATGCTGGAGACACTACTTCGGATCCTTAGTATTCTTAAGTCCACGTGCTTCTGCTATTGCGGCAAACTAGGTAGTCTCTCTCATGACATGCAGTACCTGTCCTCGCTCCAGCACCTTGATGTGGACTTGTAAAGAACTCAACTTGTCAAGCCACAACAATGAACATGGCATCCAGTGGCAATCCCGCACGAAATTCCGTGGTCTTAGAATCAAATAACTTCCAAAACCAATGGCGTTTTTTCAAGGGGATTCAACATGTCACCACTCTACAATTTCTCAAGGTTGAGCGCTGTGAGAATATGACGAGTTTGCCGGAATAGATTGGCAATTTCTCTTTGATCCAAGAGCTTTGTGTTATTGGTTGCCCAGGTCTAACGTGTTTGTCCGATGGGATGCACTACCTCACCTCCTTGAAGAAATTGAGAATCGTTTTGTGTCCGGCTCCGAAAGAGAGGTCCCAAATAGAAAGTGGTGCTGGTTGGAAAAAGATTGCGCATGGTCCATGCTTATCATTAAATAATTGTTTTCGGACCATATGCTTGTATCTTTGCTTTTGTTTGGGAAGATGAAAAACCTTAACTATCATTAAAGTAGATACAAGAAAACATTATTGTGTTTAGGTATAATTTTTTTTTTCTCATGTCATACATTTTTGTTAGTCTAATAAATATGTAAGATGCCAATTACAACATAATATTCCTGACTTCGCAAATATAATTACTCCATCTCATATTCATATGAACAAATGTAATATTCGTTTAGTACATCATTTGATAGGACGAGGTAATAATAAAACTCAATCGTCATATGTTTCATTTTCTTAACAATATTAAGATCGAAATAAGTTTTATATGCAAAATTTGTAGGTTTGTGATACGATTAATGTAGACTCATGATAACAATATTTTTAGATTTTTCAGAGATACCGATTTTTCAAGTGCTTTAACAAAAATGATGTTTTGTACTCATTCATTTAGCACACCGTTTAATTTCTACCCCATGAATTTCACCTTTGGTAGTTTTGCCCACTTTTGGAGTTGGCTTTGATATACATACTGCGATCGGAATAACTGTTTGTGTATGAATGTAAGTTGTGCCTTTAGTTGATCGATCCCAGGATAAATTTGTCTCGGCTCTGGCACTTAAATCTCCATTCGAGAGCTGAGGCAAAGAGTCGCGACGAGTGACAATGTGGCGACAAAACCGCCTCGTTCGTAGCTTCAAAGTGGGCACTAAGATTCAGAGACGTAGGGAGAAATTAGGAAGGATTGCGGGTCATAGGGAATTTCATCTAGATACGCATTCTAGTGAGGAAACAGTCGCTGTCGCCGCCGGGAGGAGGAGGAAAACTCACTCTTTCGTGCGCGAGAACGAAATAATTGGTAGAGAAGAGAACATGATTTTTCTTTATTGAACTAAGGGATGACGATATATGGGAGGTATGCGATGTCCATGTTTAACCTATTTTCAATTAAAGCGACCCGATACTTGCTATTACGATTGCATACATGTTAATAACAATGGTCAAAAAGCCAACTAACCTTCTCATTTATAAAGATATGATTTGATTGACTTTTCTTGGTACCGGGTTCACTAGTTGTGGAATTAATTAGGTGTATTGGAAAGAGTCAAGCTAGGTCGGTAGAAAATCCGTCTAACCTAGAAGAAACACACGAGTATTTTTGTAGAGGATGGTGTAAAGCTACTCGTTACTAAACAGAGAAAGTAAATTAAATATATGTATATTTACATACGTTTCTTACTCATTTTAACAAATTAATCATGTCAAATAAATATCTATCGAACGGGCTTAATTTCCTTGCCAAATATATCCCAAACTTTTTTTCTTGCCAAAAAAAAATCCCCTACTTTTATTGGAGTTCCAAATCTATCCCTGTTAACAAAAATGTCCAAGTCGTCGTTAGTTATCTGATGTGGCATCCACGTGTGCTGTCACATAAGCCAATATAAAAGAAAAGAAAGAGAAAAACTAAGAGATAGAAAGATAAACAAAAGAAAAGGACAAAGAAAAACTGAGAGAGAGAGAGAGGCGGCTATGGCTACTCAAGCTCTAAGCTCCCGGCGGCCATGGTCGCTTGAGCTTCCAGCTCGCAACATTCATGGCCATGGCCAATCAAGCTTTGGGCTCACGGTGGCCATTGCCACTGGAGTTTTGAGTCACAAGCTCGAGGCCACCTAAGCTTCGTCGAGATTGCGGCCATGGCCTCTCAAAGATTGGCTTTAATCAAATCTTGAACAACAAAATGTCCGGATTTTTATGCTCCCTTTACTCCTCATTCTTCCTACTGATAAGCAACCCGATTACGCACAAAATTGGAAACAAGACTAGAAAATTTCGTGACCTAGATCTGCCGGGATCGACAGTGCTGAGAGGCGTGTACGAGCGATGCTGATTCAAGAGCGACATGTTCACCATCTCAATCACCAGACTTGCGCCCGAACTTGATGACACCGGCGACGAGCTCGCCGGAACTCGGAGACTCTTCAACTCTTCTCCGTACTTGTGGAATATCTGAGTCCGATTTCATGTGGATACCACCTCGGATAACTAACGGCAACTTGGATGTTTATGCTAACAGGAGATAGATTTGGGAGTCCAACGAAAGTTGGAGTTTTAGAACAAAAAAAAAATTCGGGACAAATTTGAGATTGGACCTAAAGAGCAAATTTTTAGGGAGTAGGCCCTATCGGATGTAATTTTCACTCTTTATAAAGTGGGTGAACAGGTGGAGTATTTCCTTACGTGAAATCAAAATTAAGTAATTACATGTTAAGTTCCATTGACTTAGATCTGGTACTTTATGTTGCAACCACCATTGACAACATTAGCAAGGTGACTCAATCCTATCAAGAAAGTGCGCAATATTGGCCAGTGAATTTCTGTATCTTGTGTGATTCAAGGTTCCCGCCGATAGCTTACTCTCTTTTGTTCGACTAGGGTTATCTCATCGGGTCGGGTTCTTGCATTTCCATTCTGCGCTGCAATAACTACGTTAACTATTAGACATCTATACGTGGATCGAACGTGGGACGATTAGTCTAAAGTTTGATATAATAGCATCAACTTCATTAGGTTTTGTCAAATGAGTCCAAGAAACAGTCGTTGTTTAGCTGGATTTTGTTTATTATGCAAAAGCAAATGGTCAATCACCCTGTTATTTTATACATGTCCTCAGAGAGTTCTATTTTGTCATTTATAAAGCAACTTGGTATGGCAAAAATTGAGTTTCGATTCCCGTTTCTCTCGAGCCAAACTGGGAGAACCAAAAGGGTCAACATCAACTCTGTGAACAACCATGTGCGAACAAGGAATTGGTCGACGCGCTTGGTTGGATACTTGGCTCACATATCAATCGTCTTTTGCTCGAAAAGTTTACTTGTGCTCGAAAAGAGAGATGGGTCTCGCTGACTCAACGTTGCTGTCATGATGAAGTCGTATGGTGAGGAGTGGTCTTGAGAAAAAAGAGCCTTTGGAGGATTTAAAATGCAATGCATCTCCCCTGAGTTCTCCTAGAAGTATTTACCAAACACCTGTTCTTTTTGTCAAAGACCTTTGGCAAAATCCGACAAAAGTTTACTCGTGCTCGAAAAAAGAGATGGCCACATTGATGCAACGTCGCTATCGTGAAGACGTAAAGGATGGTGAGGAGCGGCCTTGAGAAAAAGGCATTTGGAGGACTTTGGAAATATAATGCATCTCCCCAAATGTAATGACCCGGTCTAACGAGGGCAGAGAGTGGTCGTTGAGGCCCGAGGATCCGGATAACGAGCGGCTCTTGACGGGCTTCTAGGATGACGAAGGGGGCAGAATTGAACTGAATTGCACACCGAAAATGGGGAGAGCGATGTGAGTTATATATATAAATCCAGTTATAATAAACGTAAACGGTCAGATTAATTCTATACTCTTTTCTAATCTATTTATAATCCCCAGATCCTTGGCCATTCATGGTATCAGAGCCAAGGGGTAGATAAATATATTTTATATTAAGATCATTGGCAGTTACGACGATTTCCTTCGTGGAGATATTTTTAAATGATTTGTTGTTGGATGTGGTCCCGACAGTAAAACCTAGTGGGGTAGTGAGTCCATTGGTCAGCATTGTTGGAGATCATTTGGAAAGAAGAAAGTAATCTTTTGCAATGAACTTATTAAGAAGATCCGAGTCTTCCTTTAGTTCTTTATCACAAATGTTCTCAGATCAAGGACCAGTAAATAGAGAAGAAATTAGCATAGAAGATTTTAATAAATCTATCGAAAATTGGATCTATCCAAAAATCAAGCTTAACCAAATTTATGAGCATTCAAAGTTTAAAATTTTTGGACACAATGATTATATCATTGTTACTGAAGAAAGAGATGTACCACTTTCTAATTATTTTGCTTCAATACAGCTTTTGAATAAAGATTCTATAAAGAAACATTCCATAAAATGGAATTATATGCATATATGATTAGTATAGGTTGGTGCTAAACCCCTTACTAAAGAAGGTTTAGATACTTCTTTGCTTCTTGTTTTAAGAGATGCGAGACTTTTAAAATATGATGAATCTATTCTCGGAGCTGTAGAAACAAGTCTATGCAGTGGACCAATTCATTTTGATAGTCATCCCGGTCTTACCGTTTCCCTTAAAGATAAAAATATTTTAAAATCTCTGACTCTTCAAATAAAAACTCATAATTACTCTATAGCTGAAGGTTCTATCCCCATAACTCTTATTTACAGAGTTTATTGCAAAGTAATGAATTCTGCTTTTGGTAGTAAAGCTTTTAAACTGATTTCCAATAGAGAAACTCTTCTTTTACAAATGGATATTTCTAAAGCAAATATTACCATTCCAAGGACCATTCCTTGGAATCAAATGACCCTTCCTGATCAATGGGAATTAGAAAACCGAATTCCCCAACAAATCATTCAAAACTCTGATCTTACTAATATTATTCAACACCCTGAAGGAAGAGTAACTATATAATTTTTCAGAAGATCTGTTGATATTTCTAGAAGATCTTGTGACATCAGATCAATTCCTTCTTGACATTCCACTTCTTCTTGAAGATCTATAGACACTGTTCCTAACATTCCTTTGAATAATTCTGAAGAAGCATCTACAAGTGCTCCTCCTCTTCCAAATATCAGTGGTATAGATAGTAAGTTTCTTCAGATTTCCTCAATCCTTCTTTGAAGAATAAGAGATCATAAATCTCAATAAACCTTTCAACCTTTCCATATCCCTTGAATAACCAGTAAGTTCAAAAGCATCCCTATATCCCTGAACCTCCTTATGTTTCAGATCTTGCTCATAATCTGAGAACACAAAGGCTTTTATTTACTTTCGCACTTGTACCTTTAATACTTGCAGTTCAGTTGTAATCTTTTAATACTGTTTATATACCAGTAATCTTTATTTAATTGCAATTTAATTTAGAGCAATTTAATTTACATAGCCTACAATTGGCTGATTGAATTGCCTATGGCCGATCTGTCTTTTACTTAAAAGCAATTCACTTCTTCTTACTGTTTTGCCCTTTTTATTTCTGCATATCTTAACCACCTACATGATTGGTTTAGTGATCTTACTTCTCATTCTATATGTTGCTTATGGTCTCTGTATAGCTTATAATGCTCATCTTTTTATTTAATCTAATTTTTATTTATAAATCGTTTCTTTATTTAGTAAGATTTTTATATATAATCACTCTTACATTAGAATTATTTAACATATTATACAAACCTTTGTAAAACTTTCTGATTTTTACGATTACATCAGAAACATTGAACCAATATCCTTCTTTCATATGCTTTATAAATCCAATTCTAATAAACGTAAACGGTCAGATTAATTCTATACTCTTTTCTAATCTATTTATAATCTCCAGATCCTTGGCCATTCATGGTGTGTATATATATATATATATATATCATGTGAAAATTAGAATTAACTCACAGAGGCGCCTTTTGATATAACTTCAAGCTTTGCTTTGAAACTCCAAATTAAGCATGCTCAGGCTAAAGCACTACCATGACGGGTGACCTCTTAGGAAACTGCCTGCCTGTACGCCAAAGGACAAAATCGTGAGACTCGGTATGGAACGGGCCAAAGCGAACAATACCTCCCTGAGTTAAATCCAGACTATCACACCAAAGTTCTCCCAAAAGTGTTTACCAAACACCTATTTCTTTTTGCTGAAGGTCTTTAGGGCCCCAAAGGCCTTTGGTAAAGTCCAACCAAACGCACCCATTGTGTAGTGCTTAAATTCAAATTTTGTAGAGATTATTACCACAAAATCAAAAAAGGAAAGAGGAAAAAAACCTCTAATTTCACTTTTCATGAAATTTTACAACTCAGTTTATTTGTTGTTGAAGTGGAAGTCAACAAGAGATGTTGCTAAAGGATCTAATTTCCTAAAAGAACATAAATCTTACGTCGAGTCTCAATCCTGATTAAATCTTTCTTTTGACTCATAAAAATTATCAAGTTTCACTTGAATCTCAAATCTGGCCCCAATAGATTGTTGTCCAAAGTCACCATTAGTTGTCCACGTGGCAATTTCAGGTTAGCAATAAATCCACATTACTTGCTAACATGGAATTAAAGGTTAAAGCTATGTTGACAGTCACACCTAAGATTGCTACACGTGTCCTTTTTTATTTCAGCTGTAGCACGCCCAATCGAAACCAAGCAAAACCTTATTACCAAACACACATTCCTCTCTCTTCCTCTCTCTCTTGAGCCCCTCAACCACAGATGAAAATGGTGTTGGGAGAAAATCAATTGGGAAAAATGGAATCAGATTTTGAGGCATGAATACATTATCTTTGAGGAATTATTTTCCCTACAAGATTGCTAATAATTACTGACAAAATGCTCAAGGATAGAACAAATTCTCAAACGAGAATATAATATAGCAATTATGATATTTCTCCAAGAACTCTCAAAAGGGAAATAATTGAAAATAATGGCTGTATTATTTTTTTTTCGAGAAAGAGACGAAAAATTGAGAGAGGTAGTTATTGAACCAGAAATGTTGATAATAAATAGCGAAACCCTTTTGTGAACAAACATACTATTTCAATATGATACAACTATTCATTTTTCAATTTTAAATTCAAATTTAAAAAAAAATAATTGCTGAAAAGAAACCGTCAATTGAACAGATACACACTCATATCTTTACATCAATTGAATAACCATTACACACTCATATCTTTTTGATGTGGGACAAGACACCTCTTAGTTTGATTTACAAACAAACTACCAACAATCCCCCACTTTGTTCGTAAAACAAAAATTACAAAAATATATAGCCAAAATTTCCATAAGATTAATATACATACATAAAGATCTTTTTCGAGTTAAACATTTATTGAGTGCTAGTATCTAAAAATTCTATAGAAGTTACAAGTAGTTGGAGCTTTAAACTTGCTACTTTAATAATATGATTGGATATAACGCACATACACTAACCTCTTGTTTCAACAAGAAGCTCTATAATTTACTTGATACTATTATGGTCTTGTGCTTGTTCCTGTTTCATGATCTCTCTTGAAAGTAATCCTAACTTTCGTAAGAAGCAGTACCACTTCTAAGCTCATATAGGTAAAGTATTTACCATGTGTTTCGTTATTAATAAACACATTACTAATTTGTATTATACTTAAGGGTTAATACCACAAAAAATCTCAAACCAGTACACTTGTGAGAAATTTACCCCAAACTAATTTTTGACCACCAAAAATTCCAAATCGGTACACATGTGACAAATTTATCACAAACTAATTTTTTGACCACAAAAAATCCCAAATTGGTATATTTGTGACAAATTTACCTTCCGTTAAATTGGATTAATACAAAAAAACCACAAACTAGTACAACTACGACAAATGGATGGTAAAACCTCAAACCGGTACATCTGTCAACTGCCACGTGTCATTTAACTCAGCAATTTGACAGTAAAATTTAACGGAGGGTAAATTTGTCATAGGTGTACCAGTTTAGAGTTTTTAGTGGTTAAAAAATTAGTTTGGGATAAATTTGTCACATGTGTACCGATTTAAGATTTTCTGTGGTATTAACCCTATACTTAATTAAGAATATAACTCAGTCTACAAAAACCATAATAAATGATACTGACTTCTCATGTCCGGGCTAATATCAATATCAAATAATCACTTTCAGTAACTTGTTTTTACCCATTAAATCTTGTAACTAGTAATATACTAGTATTTTAGTTAGGTTACTATTACTGGTGATTTAAGTCAAAGGGTTTTAGTCCCATTTCTTTGGAGGTTATCTTTACCGCCTCTCTTGGTTGAGCCTTTGTAAAGGGATAGCCGGATTCTTGCTTGACATCACATAACCAATTGTTATAGTTTCATCCTGAATCAATTGTCTCACATACTTATGTCTTAGACTGATATGTCTAGACTTTCCATTATAAGTGCTACTATAAGCTCTTGCCAAAGTAGCTTGACTATCACAATGGATATAAGGCATGGGACTAGACCATACTTTGATATCCAACAACAAATTTCTAATCCATAATTCAGATTCCATGGTTGAGTGTGTTATACATGTTTGTTTCTTGCTCGCCCAAATATGAAAATCCATCCAGAAGTAGATGTTTATCTCCCACACTTGTAATCCAACTAGAATCGATGTATCCTTCTAATACATCGGATAATCTTTATAGAACAATCTCAAATTTTAAGTTCTCTTAAGATAACCAAAAATTCTAGTAACAACTTTCAATGTTCTATACTTGAATTAATAGTACAATGCAGTGCATACATTAAAGATCCTATATCACTCGCAAATTCAAGTTGTTCTACTGCTCTATCGATATTATAATTTAACTTAATACTTGAGTCAAATGGAGTGCTCACTTCTTTGAAACCAAAATGTTTAATATTTTTTCAATGTAATGACTTTGGCTCAAAAAATAACCCTCACTATGTTTTTTTAATTTTAATACCCAATATAGTATCTACATCACCTAAATCTTTCATTTTAAATATGGAAGTTAGATACTTATTAGTCTCAATGACTTCGGTCATATTGATTCTAAAAATAAGCATATCATCAACGTATAAGCAAACTAAAACACCATAGTCTTTAGTGAATTCAGAATAAATACACTTATTAGCACTATGATGTTTGAAACTATTAGACAATATAACTGAATCAAATTTTTTATGCCACTACTTTGGTGTTTGATTTAACTAGCTTACATACTTCCCTCTCATTTCCAAGAAGAACAAAACCATCAGGATGTTCCATGTAAATTTTCTCATTTAAATCTCCATTTAAAAATGCAATTTTGACATCCATTTGATGAATGCAAAGAGAATAAAATGGATGCTAATGCAAAAAGAATTCGAATAGATGTTATGCATGCTACAGGAGCATATATATCGAAATAATCTATTCCTTTATATTGTCTATACCACTTGGCCACTAATCTAGCCTTAAAGGCTTGGATAGAACCATTGGAATTATCTTTTCTCCTGAAAATCCATTTGCACCCAATTGGTTACATCCTTTTGGTAAATCTACTAATACCCGAGTATTATTGGACATAATTGAGTCAATTTCATCATTTATAACTTCTTTCCCAAAATGAGCATCACTAGAAGACATAGCATTACTAAAACTTTTAGGATCATCTCTCATAATTAATACTAAAGAATATTTATTTACCACGTTATTATCTCTATCTCCTTCAACAAGGAAAACATGAGTAATAAAATATGGACCTAAATCTTTCAATTTCCTTGCTCTAGTGTTTCTCCTAGGTTCAGTCGTGTCTTTAGAATCGTGACTTTGATTGACTCCGACTCTATTGTTGCCAAAATAATTCCTTAAAATTGTTGGAAAAAAATCAATTGGGAAAAATGGAATCAGACTTTGAGGCGCGAATGCACTGTTTTTAAGGAATTGTTTGCACCGCTTGGTTGTTAATGGTTACTTGCCAAAATCCTTCAGGATACAACAAAGTCTTAATTGAGAATACCAGATAGTAATTATGCTATTTCTCCAAGAACTTTCAAAAGGGAAACAATTGAAAACAATGGCTGTATTTTTTTTTTTTTTGAGAAGAGACGAAAAAATGAGAGAGTTAGTTATTAAACCAAAAACGTTGATAATAAACAGCGAAACCCTTTTGTAAACAAAAATATTGTTTCAAAAGGACACAATTATTCATTTTGTAACTATAAATTCGAAATTAAAAATAAATAAAGAAAATAACCATTGAAAAAAAAAGTCAATTGAATAGACACACACTCATATCTTTTTATCAATTGAACAAATAAAAGATAACCGCCACATACTCACATCTTTTTGATATGGGACAAGGCATGTCGCAATTTGTTTTATCAACAAATGGGCCACCACCATCCTTCATCTTCATCGTCATCGATGAACCACCACCCCATACCGAACTGTGTCTCTGCTCGTCATCATTGTCATCTCTCTCTATTACCCTCATCGTCTACAACTTAGTTCATAAATTGCGAGAAAGCTCGTGCTTGGTCATCATCATCTTCTCTGCCTGGCTTAGCGATGGAGGAGCTTGTGCCACAACTGAGCTCGTCGACTGCAATAGAGGTCGACATCATGCCTGCTTCTAGGCTCAACCACCATGAAGTCGGCGCCAAGCCTCCAAATCCAAATTTAGAAGCTCAGGGAGAGGGAGCTCGATGCACCAAGCAAAGCTCTGCCATAGGCAACGAGCTCGACACTAATGCTGTTGAGCTCGCCCGTGGGTGTGTTCTTTACTTACCACTTTGTAGGTCTAGTGAATTAGAAAATTTTTTAGGCTTGAAAGCCTTATGGTATAAATTAATAGTTCTCTAAAGAGTAATAGACAATCCCTTTGAAAGGTTGAGAGAAGGGCTATGTATGTGGGATAGCATACCGGTCTCAGTTGACTAATTATATATATCATATATATAGTTAGAGAGAGAGAGAGAGAGAGGAGAACAACAGTGGTAGGTTGTTCACTGTTACTATGCTTCCGTGAAATTTTTGTCAAAGCACACAGCTGAAAACTATTAGAGAAAGAAATAATGGGCAAGTGTGGAGGGAGAATGCATTTCATATATGACAAGCAATCTTCATAGAGATGACACGTGAGAAGTCGGCCAACAAAAGGTGAACTTTTCAAATTCAAACTTAAAAATAATTTGGGACATATCACTCCAAAAATGTGTTTGGTTAGTAATGCCACATCAGTCGTGCGACCAATGATAAAATACCTCTTCGGTTTGAAGGGGTTGCGATTGGGCTTGCCAAAAAGTTAGGTCATGAAATCCTGCCTTGGCAGGCCAAGTCCAGATAACTTAACTACATACCCCTATAAAATCATTATCCAATTGATGAACGAGCCAGCAATGTGTTCGGCTTGGGCAAAGTCCAGAAAGGAGAGGTTGAAGTATATATACAATTTTGAAATGATTTGTCGCATCTTACATAAGGTGAAACGATCATCATGAGTATGCATGAGGACTTGTATGATAAATTTTACTTACAAATAACATCACAACTCATTGCTCATCCGGCATGAGATTGATAGGTTATGCTCAATTCTAAATTACCTTCGAGAAGCATCATATGACTACTCCATGGATTTTCCTTATTGACTGCGCTAACAACTATGTTGGAAATTTAGACATAAGATGATCTTTTCTTAACAATATCGAGAGGTCTCGGATATGATTCCTATCTTCCTCCACCTTCTTCTTCTTAATGTGACCTATATTTATAAAGGCAAACGAAAAAATAAGAAAATTTTGGGCAATTCCTTTTCCTAATGCTCACACACCTACATGTATACGCTAGTGACTAGTATAGACTATAGATCCGCCAAACCCGTCCATAATAAAAATGGCCATAATCATGTAATTAAACTTACGTACGAGGTGAGATCTCTTAAAGAACAGAGGAAAAGAAAAATAAAAGGCCAACTAGCAAGAAGAAGACAAAAGTAGAACGTCGACATGGGGGAGGGTGTTTGTGTCATTTCCCGATCGGGGTACCTATGATAATTGCAAGCCGTCCGAGGTGAGAGATGGGAAAGTCAAACTCAGCTGAAGCCAGAGAGAGAGAGAGAGTCGAATTTGTGGAGGACTGACTATAAAAGGGTGGACTTGGGGGTTGCAAAGCTCTTCGTAGAAGATAGCTTGTAGCACCGTAAGAGCTTGTACTGTGCAACACCCAGAGAAACACAAGCTCATATCTTATATACTTGTAGAGAATGTCACTAGTGGAAGAAGGAGCTGATGATTACACCCAAGATGGAACCGTCGATCTCCGGGGGAATCCTGTCCGTCGGTCGAAGCGCGGCGGATGGACCGCCTGCTCCTTCGTCGTTGGTACTCTCTCTCTCTCTCCCTCTCTCTCTCTCTCTGCGCATTACATGTGAGTGATGGGGAAGTCAGTCTTCTTCATGGGGTGAAGAGAGTTGTTGTTTTCTTGTGCTTGTTTGATGTGCTTTTTGTGGGTTGTGCTGATTGGTTGGACTTGAATGGTATGCATCATGCTCTTCCACATACTTTGGAGCTGCTTTTTCCTTTTTGAGTTTCTTTCCTGGACTTTCTTGATGATTTAGGTGTGAGCCTTGCAAATGCGTGAATGACTCGTGTTGGGTGTTGAGCATAGCTGGAAAGATAACCCTAACCGACAACCTCCCATTATTATCATTGAAATGTGAACCGCAGACATGAAATAATAAATTGCTGAAGTAATAAGTCGTTTCTTCAACTTGTTGCTTTGGAGGTTGTGCCTCGTGCTTGTCCATTTGTCTCTCTTTCCATCCTTTACTGGTGTGCTCTCCTAGCATGATGTTGAACGCTTGATTTGGGTTGTCAATATTTCAATTTAACCTTAGTTTCATGGAAGAGAACTGTGCATAGAGATTGAATGTTTGTGCAGAAAAAAGGAAAAACATATAAACGCATCATTGCTAATACGATGAACATATTCAATCACAGTCGAAATATACGTATTGGGTGTGGACCGTTCGCATTCTTTCGCAGGCCTCGATGTGGACCCGCGAAAATTCGATCTGACTTCGATCCAGATAATCGGGATCATGCTAAGTATTGCTCCTTCCAAAGTGGGTGTCAAGATTGAGTGAAAGCAACCATATATGCAAAATTCTCTTCTTCATGGCTTTAAGACTTGCAGAAGAAGTAGGTTGAGCTGCAAAAATACACAATAAAGACACAACTCCATTTTCCCGATAGGGTACCAGTGGCCATTATTATTCTCCAAAAAGTAAACAAGATCTGCCCCATAAATAGTTAGTTGGGCTAGCAAATCTTCCATATTCAATTTTGCAACCTACTGAAAGTACCTTGGCATTCACAAAGTCTTCCTTAGATGCCCATTAAAACCATGATGTGAATCTAGAATATGGTACTTTGTCCAATTAACGATAGTGGTAATCAGAAGAATACCCCCATTGATTGGCTAGTTCATATATCCACTGCCCTAAAAGTCAAGCAATATGAGAAGCTTCCATTTGCTTTGGACCATAATTATCTCAAGAAAGTACAAAAATTCGAACCTAAATTTTGACTTCCCCGTGAGAAATTCTACCCTACAGAGATTATAACCAGTCGAGATGTAACCAGAAGATGCTGAAGAAAGCCAGTAACATCTTCTCCCCATAGAATAATCAAACCACAAATTGACATTTTGTCACATCTTTGCTGTCCCTAATTGTCGGCTTTGGTCTAATCCTAAACAGTGAATAAGCTAGCTGCTCAACACTAAGTCCAAATCATAGAGCGAAGCATCTGTTTGACCCATTTCTTCTAAGATTCCTCTGATAATAATGCATCTTCAATTGGAAATAAACAGTACATGGTTACAATCTTCTTTTGGCCATTTTGTCCGTTGAATCACGCAAGCCCCATGTGTACCTTGCACTTTCCTTCCTTCATTTTCCATGATTCTATGGTCATGTATTGTACTTGAACATATTAGGTAAGTCGATTTCAATTAAGTCTACTGAATCACGCAACCCCGTCTCGTGTCATGTTTTTTATAATCATTTTTCGTATTGCTATCGTTCGAACCCGTCTAAAAAAACCTTCTGTTTTTAGCGAAAAATCGAAAATCCTATGTATATTATCCCTGAGAATTTGAATGGTGGTAGTAATGCAGATCAGATAGAGCCTAGCCGCAATTATTCAATTTGGCTTGTTTTATTGTATTTTGTTTTTTTTTTGTTTCGTTGGTCTTTGCGTTGACTTGTTGACTAAATTGGGTGCAGTGTATGAAGTCTTCGAGCGGATGGCGTACTATGGAATCTCGTCCAACCTTGTGCTCTATCTGACCAAGAAGCTCCACCAAGGCACGGTCACGTCGGCCAACAATGTCACCAACTGGGTCGGCACCGTCTGGATCACGCCCATCCTCGGCGCGTATGTCGCCGACGCCCACCTCGGCCGCTACTGGACCTTCATCGTCGCGTCCGCCATCTATCTCACGGTACGTGCCATCCGCATTGCCGTCAGAGCGTGTGTGGAAACTTATAGTAGTCATCGTCAGACTCGGCCACAACCTTTTTAGCGTTCCCTTATAGAGTCGTTATCGGATTCCCACATGCTATATACTATAGTTGTAGCAGTTTGGGTTGTACATAAGATCCAATTCCTCGTGCTTCATATGGAAATCGAGAACGATTCTTGGTTGTATTTGCCGGCCAAGAATATTTTAATTTTCTAGCCACTCACTGGTTATTAATCCACGTTATCCCAAAAGTCCAAGGTTGAAAAATAAAATGAGGGAATAATTTTCCGTGAACGACTCAAAATGCTTCAAAAAAATTTCTGGCACAAGAAGTTATTCGGTGCTAAATAAATTAATAAAAAGTAATCCACGTTAAGGACAAATTGGACCGCCGTTTTGATGATATGAACTCTATCGACTCGGAGGTTGTCGCCATGTTCCTCGGTGGTCCTTGCTTATCCTAGTAAGAACCAACCTACTATTCCATCGTATACTTCCAAGGGAATACGTGTGGGAATACTGTTCTGTCTATTTTAGGATGTGAAGATCACGTGCGAACTCGAAAATTAGGGAATGTTTAAACTTAATTACAAAATTAGTGACTGACTAATGCTACAAAATATGACTGGCTAGAGATAATAAAGTCTATAGTTTAAGTTTAATAGGGAATAAGCCATGTATTATCATTATTATAGACTATATAAAATTGGTCGTTGAGCATTTGGTACATTGTAATGTAGAGAAAGCGTCTTATACAACATATTGAATAGTCTTTTTCGTCATGGACGAGATAATTAAGCATGTCTAGCTTACTTCATGCAGGGCATGTTGGTGCTGACCCTGGCGGTCTCGCTTCCCGGCCTCAAACCGCCTCCGTGCTCGGCAGCGAACGTCGGTGATTGTGAGAAGGCCTCCACATTGCACCTCGCCATCTTCTACGGCGCACTGTACACGCTGGCGGTTGGGACCGGCGGGACCAAGCCCAACATCTCGACGATTGGCGCGGACCAGTTTGACGACTTCGACCCAAAGGAGAAGGGCCACAAGCTGTCCTTCTTCAACTGGTGGATGTTCAGCATCTTCTTTGGGACCCTCTTTGCCAACACCGTCCTGGTGTATATTCAGGACAACGTGGGCTGGGCTCTCGGGTACGGGCTCCCCACCCTCGGGCTCGCAATCTCGATTGCGATCTTCCTCGCGGGGACCCGTTACTACCGGCACCGGGTGCCTGCTGGCAGCCCGTTCACAAGGATGGCCCGGGTCATCGTGGCCGCCGGAAGGAAGTGGAGCGTGCGGGTCCCGAGTGATCCGAAGGAGCTTCATGAGCTTGACCCACAAGAGTATGCCAAGAAGGGGAAATTCAGGATCGACTCAACACCAACCTTGAGGTAAGAATTTGCATCAAATTCTATCTCTTCCGTGTTCCCATCTGAAAGACTTATCCCTCAGCTGTCCATTGAAATATTAGTTTTCCAAAAGCCATAGCTATCATCAAATACTGTCACATCTCATGTGTGTTCAAATCAAGTTCGTCCATAAATTCATATGTAGATTCCTCAGTTTCATAGTTGTGCACTCATAGAAGTGTCTTCACGAAGTAAAACAAGGATGATTCATATCTGGAGTTAGCCTTTTGATTCGCTGTGTGGCTCACTCTCCATGCAGATTCTTGAACAAAGCATGCGTCCAAACCGGGACGACTTCTCCGTGGAAACTATGCTCGGTCACCCAAGTTGAGGAGACGAAACAAATGCTGCGGATGATCCCGATCCTGATTGCGACTTTCGTCCCGAGCTGCATGGTGGCTCAAATCAATACCCTCTTTGTCAAGCAAGGAACTACCTTAGATAGGAGCATCGGCAGCTTCAAGATCCCCCCGGCGAGTCTATCTGGATTCGTGACCATCTCGATGCTCGTCTCTGTTGTGTTGTACGACCGCTTCTTCGTCAAGATCATGCAAAGATGGACCAAGAACCCGAGAGGCATCAGTCTTCTTCACAGGATGGGAATTGGCCTCGTCCTCCACATCGTGATCATGACCGTGGCGTCCTTCACCGAGAGATGGAGGCTCCGAGTGGCTACGGAACACAATTTGGTTGAATCGGGAGGACAAATACCACTGACGATCTTCATCCTGCTTCCTCAATTCGTGCTCATGGGAACAGCCGACGCATTCCTGGAAGTAGCAAAGATCGAGTTCTTCTACGACCAAGCGCCGGAGAGCATGAAGAGCCTGGGCACGTCTTATTCAATGACCACCTTGGGAATCGGGAACTTCCTCAGCAGCTTCCTCCTCTCCACGGTGTCGCACATCACCAAAAGGCACGGCCACCGTGGGTGGATACTAAACAACCTGAATGCGTCGCACCTCGACTATTACTATGCCTTCTTCGTGGTGCTCAATATTCTGAATTTTGCGTTCTTCCTGTTCGTGGCGAAACTCTATGTGTATCGCGCTGAGGTCTCGGATTCGATGGTGGTGCTCAAGGAAGAATTAAAAGGGCTGGAGAAGGTACATAACCAGGAAGTGCCAGTGACACAGCTCTGTGATAGGTAAAATGTCACCGCTCGGGTTTGCAACGAATAGATGATAGTGAAACAATGCTTATAGCCTAAGGTCTACCTGGTGTAGAATATCCAGCACTTGTACGGCTCTTGCCGTCGCATCGTAGCGTAGCTTAACATTTATACACAGATGATGATGATGTTTATACTTCTTTCTCGTTTGCGCGCCGTCGAGTTCAAAGGCGACATTCGAATGACCACTCCAGGTTCGCAATTGCTTTTAGTATCAGATGGTCAAAACTCCGGCAATTCATTGTACAAGATATTTCAATCGTTATATATGTCAGTTAAAGAGAGATGATCGATCCATTTTCACTCAACTATTATGATAGAACAACAAACTAAATTGCATATGATAGATATTAAAATGCAAAACTCAGCTGCAAAGACAATGACATCATCGTATCGGGTTGATTCAGCAGAAGCTCGACATCTTCAAGATGTTAAACTGTTTACCCCGTTAAGATGTCTCGACTTGAATTTCCACTTTGTTTCGTGTGAGGTCCACAACCAATAATGCCCACCTTAATCCATGAAATCTTTCGCTCGACCAAACAATGAAGGTTGCCATTGGGACTGTGTTGGTCGTGAGATTCCTTCCATAAGATATTCACAAAAAACAAGAACTGATTGTGGACTGACCAATTACTGACACCTAAATTTTGGAGACTCAGTTAGTCGTTTATTGCATAAAAAATTAGGGATCGAACCCGGTCCCTAGAAAAAAAATTAGTTAAATTGCATATAGATTAGGAGCATTTGAATTAGTATTTAGGTCCATATAATTGCATTTGCATTGGATCGGCGACGGATGGACTTAAATGGATCACTCTGAACTTAATAAAATTAGGCCAAACCCACTAAAGAATATATAGCCGAAATTTTAATTATGTGTGCCAAGTTGAAAAATTGGTCTTTAAATTATTGACCATAATGAATAATCGGAAATAATCTTCGTGGAATTTGTACGTGCATATGTGGAAGTGAACATAAAGAAAGAGGGCAAAATTGATTCTGTGGATTGCGTACATGTTGCGACCTACCCTCGGGTGCACCACCTAGGGGTTCGGTTAATGAATTATTAAGTCTAAGCCTAACTTGGGTTTTCCCAAGCCCTTACCAATTCGCAACTTAAGGTTTAAGTTCTTAACATGCAAATCGTTTCAATTGGGAGTCGCCACTAATATATATTTTGGTGGGTCGATTAAAAACCTAAGTAAAGTATCGAGAGAATTACTTTACTCCTATGAACGAGAGATTATGGACTCGGGGACTTGGTTACACTAGATTACTCTAATGTCCTTTCGGTACCTTTTTTCTTTTATTTTTAAAAAAATATTTGTAGGTAGCTTGGATTGATTTTAAACCTATCCACTAACATGCGAGGTGATCATGCAGGTGCGCAACCAATAATATAATACTCAATAATGCAAAGCAATAACTAAATTGCAAGGATGGATAGAAAATACTTACCTTAGAGCAATAAAAGCATCTGCAATATTAGTTAGAAAATCACTTTAACCATAATATGATTTCTAATTAACACGCAATTTTACTCAAATTTTTTAGGGTTTTCTCTTATTTAACAAAAACTAAACTTTATGTAATGCATTCTACGTCTAGTATGACATGCAACGTACGATTTATGTAAATGTCCAAATTCTAATATGGCATGCAAATGAACCTAGAAATACGATTTCTAATGACATGCGAGCAATGACACATGTCAAGGTATGAATGACATGGCAAGATGACATGTGAGCATGATGCAATTAATCTATATGACATGCACGTGGTATTTTTTTATATTTTTTTATTTAAATTCGGAATAAATAACTAACCTAATTTAAACATGTAATAATAAAATCTAAGAAAAGAATCTAATCTATTGTAATAAAATAATCAAAATTTATCCTAAACATGCATTATATTATCTACTCAAATCTCACGTAATCTTTTTGTATTTTTTTTTGTGGAAAGACAATCAATTCAATTCAAACAAAAGATAAAAAAAAAATAGCAATGAACACGACACCCAATCACAAGAAATATTATCCATATCCATTTAAATTTAAAAACAATAGATTGACAAATCATATCTCCGGCATGAGGATCGGATTGGTCAATCTTCTGCACAATCGTGAATTATATCTCGAGCGGGAGATCGGATTGACGATTTTCCGTGCGATCGCGAGTCATATTTTGGGCATGAAATCGGACTGTCGATCATATGCACGTTGTGCAATTAGGAAATAATTCCTAATTTAAAAGCTATTCGGGAACTTAATGGATACGATAATATCATTTAAAGATTCACATAAAATTGTAACATTTCAAATAAGGAAACAATATACTCGAAAGTCAAATTATATGAGCTTTTTTACCTAATTCGAATATTTGCTTTCCAAGTTTGAATGTCTCGGGATTGGACTCATGGATCAGGACAGGGTGGATTGGCGATGGATCACGAGCGGCTCGTCTCGATGGTGGTTCGCGGCCAAGGCTGGCCAGCAATGTGGACGCTCACGGTGAGAGATGCTCACCGAGATCTCGGCGGAGTTAGTCGCTGAGCTGCTACTTCATGGCTTCGTCATCAAAGGGAATCACAATAACCGGCAAGGAGATTTATCGGACTTCCCAGCAAGACCAAAGAAACCTGCAGATAATTCAAGTTGGATCCAACGAATTCTGTTGACTTCGTTGGACCCACTGAGAAAGAAAGCAAGACCAAGTGCTAGCAAATTGAACGTCACAGAAGCACGATGATGGCAGCAAAGATTCATTGGACTCGGTACAGAATTGCCGAGCGCACTGTAAATTCAATGGTAGGGAATCTACTGGACTTGACTGGAACTCGGCTGAGGAGCTTTGGATGTGGGGTGTCCACGGTGGAGAGTGCTCGATTCGATGGTCTCGGTCACAGCAGCTGCGACGTCAACATTAGGGAGCTTGGCGGTATCGGAGCCGGGCGATGCAGCGACTGGAAGCAGCAGCACGCGGCGGCAGTATTGGGCTCATCAGCGCGGAGGCAACAGCGGCGGTAGGCGGAGATCGGTGCCGGAGCAACAGCGGCAGCAAACAACTTGTTACGGCTAGTGCTTTTACCTAGGAGGGGGGTGAATATGTGATTTTATCAAATTGAATGATTTAAACATGCAGAATGAAAATAGTCGAGGTCAATAACTCGTATGAACAATGTCAGATGGATGTGTATGACAAACTTGTATATAAGTTGTCGTCGGATGATTGCGT
The DNA here is from genome assembly GCF_021117445.2 of Syzygium oleosum. Lineage (NCBI taxonomy): Eukaryota > Viridiplantae > Streptophyta > Magnoliopsida > Myrtales > Myrtaceae > Syzygium > Syzygium oleosum. The sequence continues at coordinate 12,465,037 of NW_026607485.1, forward strand.
TTGATGACTAAGATGATGTTTTAACGAACTTATTTGACAGATATGTATGTAGTATAATATCAGTAATAATAAATGAAAGTTTAGGGATAAAGAATACTGCACATAGATCTTTATAGTGATTCGGCTTTATTAAGCCTACGTCCACTCTCAACGCTGGTAGCTTGTTGGCTGTGTTTCACTATTGAATCTCCAAGAGATTGCAAGAGCAGTGCTTCTCAGATGATAGACTGTACTATCACGTACACTCTTCACTCAAGTAATTTTCTTTGTAAAGTCACAACGTGGAATACAGTAATCACAAGTGTGTAAGATCGAAGCTCTATTCAGACTTTGGAATTCTTGATTTTGGTTATTCTTCATGTACGACGTTTGCACTCCTTTTATACTCCTCTACTTTAAATCTATCCGTTGGACAGTCTTCAGAGGATTGATCTCCAAATCAACCCGTTGGAGAAACTTCCCAAAAAGAAAATGTATAGCCGTTAGAAGAAAAACCATTATCTCCGGATGATTTGATCGCCCATACAATCAAATCAAGGTTTCCATAAGTGTAGTTCTTCGTGTTTAAGGAACGATCTTGTGATTGCCAATTAGAATATATTGAAATATCAATTTGATTGTCCTGCATAAACTTGCCAAAATAACATTTATTGAATCTGACGAGTAGTTTTGAGTCTGATAACAAAGTCGTTTCATCGACTAAGTTTGATGACTCAGTACTTACCTGCATCAAATAACTTAAGTGTAATTGTGGTCAGTAAAAGATTATGGATTTTCCTCAACATTCTCCCCCTTTTTGATGATGACAAAACTATCCATATGCTTTAGAAATATTTATGTGAACAAAAATATTTTTGTGAATAAAATAGTCTTTTCAGATGATATAACAGATATAACAATCAAAGCATATAAAGCATTGTTAATTTCTGAAACCAGCATGATATTTAGATATATCAGTTCTCATTTTACTGCTCTTCGCCACACTTGCATTCACAATCTTTATAATACTTCTTCCCCTTTTTGACATCAGCAGAAAGGATAAGTAGCAATAGCATAATCAATAAAAATTCAATAAGAGTTCAACAGAAGAGTCTTACAACTAGTGTTGAATCACAAGTCAATATCCAAAGTTCACACCAACATTACAAAAATAAATATTGAACGCTAAAACAAATAGCTCAGAAACTAATTGATGGGAAGATATGTGATCAGTTTGGTTGATTTGCTGGAGGAGCTGAGGGTCTAGAGGGTTCCGATGAAGAAGGTCCAAAAGGTGCAAGTGGAAAAGGCACTTGGATAAGACTGAAACTAGAAAGTTGGTTCAATCGTTGCTCAATATGTGATGAGAGCTGATGAATCCGTCCTTCAATATTTGCAGTGTGAATTGCTTTAATTTGTACATCAGTTCTGACTTGTACCTTCAAATTGTTGTTTCTTGCTTCCATCAAGTCCTTGAGCTCCCGGATTCCTTCTTTAAGTTCATTTCGGAGTTCCCTAACTTCATTCTGAATAGCAGCTTGCCTCCACCTTAGATCTGTAATAGCTGCATGATCTGACAGATGAGGAGATATTGTATCCGGAGGGAGTGTTTGTGGTATGAATGTCAATAGATTCTATGACCTTCTCTTTTCCTTTCTGTTGAGCTTCAGATGGAACATTTTCATGTTCATCTCCTTCAAGAGGGAAATCTGCAGATGTTGCTTCTGAAGGGTCTGCCTCTTGTGCATTCCGATTTTGCTCCTCCTGAATGTCAGCCAGATCAAAGCTATTTTCTTCAACATTTTGAGCATTATCTTGCTCATACTCCTCCTGCATTTCAGCCTCTATAACAGGTTCATGCTCAATCTTCCCCTGTCTCCTAGAGGGTCCTTCTCCGTAGAACTACATATCATCAGTTTCTTTCTCTGCAGTGGCCATTTGCTCTTGCTGATTTTCGATTACAATTTTGTTGATGAGATCACTAAGTGATTGCATCAAGCTTTCATCCTCATCTCGCAGCCTTTAAATTTCAAGTTGAGTTGCAACATGCCTGGCTGCATGAGCTTTTTGCTTGGCTTCTTGATTAGGTGGCCATTGCATAAACCTTGTTTCCTCAAGGCTTCTGTCATCAGCTTGAGATTGCTCATCAGATTTTTCATCTGATATCTTCATTTCATCAGAATCACTGGCCACACTTTGTCTCTTTTGGCTGGTCTGTCTGATCTTGAGGTTGTCACCTACACTTTCCTCTTTCTCACTAGAGGTTTGATTGATTCCTCTTCATCAGATTCATGAAGTATATTAATAAAACTCTTGTTCTGTTCACTTATCAGCTCGACTGGAATAATCTTACCCTTCTTATCCTTCCAACTTTCTCCATCAAACATATATCCCATTTTGGTCATCATAAGTTCCCCAACAGTCATGGTTTGAAGAAATTTGCCTTTGAGTTTTGCAGAAATGGAGATTTTTAAGTACTCAAAGGTAGCAGTGATCAGAGCTCCATAAGAGAGTTGACCTTTACTCTTCTTGACAGTTTTGTACATTTGAAGAAGTATCAAATGGGACAAGGAAATAGGAAATGTGTTTTAAATTGCCCAAATCAGCTTTGCCTCATATCGAGAGACATTAGTTTTAGAAGATCCTTTGGGTCTGAGATAGTTTATGATGATTTTGTGCAAGACAATGGAGTTGAGAGGAAAAAGAATATGAGATACATGAGATGTGGAACCTCTGACAAAAGATGAGTTACTAGACAAAGATCGGTATGCCGAATCAAAAGTGGTAGGAACAAAAGAAAATTGAATATGTTTTACTCCTAGAATGGCAAAGAGATCAGAGGCTGTTAACTTATAATCTTGTTGAAAAACAGAGAATTCAATCTCAGCAGGAGAATTGAAAGATAGATTGGAATAAAAGTAAGCAGTGAGTTCGGGGTAAACCTTGTGGGAAAGAGAGCACATTCTCTGAAAATCAAGATTTTCAATCAGCTTCTGAATCTTGATATTGAAGTTTTCAAAGAAATTGTAGTCTACTACTATGTTATTCATGATTTCTCTGGCTAAGAGAGAGTTGTAAGCAATCTGATGTGCTTTGTTTCTGAACAAACTGTCTCTTTTCTTGTCATCAGGGGAAATTCCATAAATAGGCACAAACTTAGTGAATAATTTCTCATCATTATCCTCCTTTCTAGAGTCAATGTTTTTGCTTTTTTCTACAATCTGGAGTTCCTCCCCACCAACAGATTCATTTCCACCAACATTCGACTGTTCCCCTATTTTCTCTTTGCCTTTTCTAGAAATCCCTTTCTTCTCTGTCATAGGGGTTTCCTCAATATTGATGTCTTTTTAAGTACTATACCTTTTTCAGCAATAGGTGTTCTTCAAATCCTCATACCCCTTTCATATTCATCCACAACTTCTCGTTCAGACAGAAAATCTAATGTCTTACATACCGCATTTATAGTGATTTGGTTACTCTGATTTTCTCGAAGTATTTTGATGGTTTTTATCAGTTGTCTTGCTCTAACAAAACGATCACGTTCATGGATAGGGATTCTTGGAGATTTATTACCTTCAGACGACTCCTTGTCAGAACCCGTGTCAGAGATATCGATCTTCTCTGGTTCTCCATCTTATTATGCCCTGGTGAACATTCCCGCGATACGATTTGATCTTCTGGAGCCCTTGATTCCTTTCTTCGATTCAGAGGTCTATTTAGGCGCTATTGAAGAGATTTTTGGGTTTCAGAAGAGAAAGATGGGATTTTTAGGGTTTTAGTGAGGAAATCGTGTGTTCGAAGAGAGTGATAATGAGACAAAAGAAGAAAAAGGTTTTAAACCGAGAAGTGCAATAAATCAGTTCTTACAAAACCCTTTTTGGAAACTGTCAATTGACAGTTAATGGAAATTTCGAAAATTATATTCCGAAAATTTTAGGATTTTAATTTCCAAATAGTATCATTTAAGACAACTTATTTCAAACAATCATATCATTCAAAATACATGAGAGATACATACCTTTTATAAGGTGGGTTGCGTGCCAAAACTAGACGCTTCAAATATATGCTTGATCAAATAAGTCATCAGATGCAATGTGAGTTTATACTGCACAGCTCAATAAAGTGAATTAATAATGTTTAGTTTTTTTTTTTTTTTGGTGACCCAGGGAACCCCCGCACGGCCGACAGCCGGGAGGTAAACCCTGGGGGCGACACGTGCTAGCCACCACACACGTGCACCTGTTAAGTCACCCTGTGGCACCCGGGATTCGAACACTCAACCTTTTACGAGACGAAAAGTGTGCGCTCCAGCAACGCCACCCAATTTGTCTCTAATAAGCTTAAAAATTTTCTTTTCTAGAGATTTTGTAAAAATGTCAGCTAATTGCTATTTAGTGTCTATAAATTGAACATTGATATCTCCTTTTAAAACATGATCACAAATAAAATGATATTTAATATCGATATGCTTAGCTCTTGAATGTAGAATAGGATTCTTGGTCAGATTAATGGTGCTGGTATTGTCACATTTGATCTCCACAGTTGAGTCTTTGATGTTGAAGTCTCTCAATTGTTGTTTTATCTAAAGGATTTGAGCACAGCAACTTCCAAGTGAGACGTATTCTGCTTCTACTGTAGAAAGAGCTACAGTTTGTTGCTTCTTTGAATACCATGAAATAAGTATGTGTCCTAGCAATTGACATGTTCTGGAAGTACTCTACCTGTCTATCTTGTAATCAGCATAATCAGCATCAGAATATCCAATGAGAGTAAAATTTGATCCCTTTGGATACCATAAATCTAGTGTAGGATTGGTGCCAACATATTTTATAATTCGTTTGACTGCAGTAAAATGAGATTCCTTTGGTTCTTACTGAAATCTTGCACACAAACAAACACTGAACAGAATATCTGGTCTTAAAGCAGTTAAATATAAAAGTGAGCCAATCATACTTCTATATATTTTTTTATCTACTGGTTTTCCTTTTTCATCATTGTCTAGTTTAATGAAATATGACATTGGAGTTTCTGTCTTTTTGCAATTTACCAAACCAAACTTTTTCGCAATTTCCCTGTCATACTTCTCTTGATAAAGGAAGGTGTCATTTTTGGTTTGTTTAACCTGTAATCCAAGGAAGAAAGTTAAGTCACTCATCATGCTCATTTCAAATTCACTTTGCATCATTTTAGAGAAATTCTTACACAATTTTTCATCTGTAGAACCAAAAATAATACCATCTACATAGATTTGAACAATTAAAATATCTTTACCTTTTCTTTATGAATAGGGTAGTGTCTACATTACCTTTTGTGAATTCATTTTATTCTAGAAAGCTGCTCAGTCTTTCGTACCAAGCACGTGGTGCTTGTTTGAGACCGTATAGTGCTTTCTTGAGGGTATATACCTGATCAGGCTTCTGAGGATTTTCAAAACATGGAGGTTGTTCTACATATACTTCCTCTTTGATGTAGCCATTCAAGAATGCGCTTTTGACGTCCATCTGAAACAATTTAAAATCACAGAAACAAGCATATGCTAGTAAAATTCTAATTGCTTCTAACCTGGCCACCGGAACATACGTTTCATCGTAATCTATTCCTTCCTCTTGTGAATATCCTTTGGCCACAAGTCTTGCTTTATTTCTGACGACTTTTCCTTGATCATCCAGTTTATTTCAAAATACCCATTTTGTTCCAATAACTGAGTGATTTTTGGGGCTAGGAACGAGTTCCCATACTTGATTGATCTTAAATTGTAAAAGTTCCTCTTGCATGGCTTCAATCCAGCTTTCATCTTTCAAGGCATCTTCGACATTTTTGGTTCGACTTAAAAAATGAGAGTTAGCGTATTTATGACTTCTTTTGCCTTTGTTGTGGTTTTGATTCCTTCATCTAAATTTCCAATGATGAGGTCTTTGGGATGACTGGATTTTTGCTTCTAGTTTTTGTTGAATCTCCCATCGTTTTCATCATTGAAATTTGATGATTCTTCATTGTGTTGTTGGTTTGATGATTCCTGAGCTTCATCAGATCTTTGATTCTGATCATTTTCATTTACCGTCAATTCATGAGATGCTTTGTCAGAGTCTTTAGATACTGGATTTTTAGTGTCAGAGTCATCTTGTTGATTCTGAATTGAATCTTCAAACTTGACATTCAATGATTCTTCCACTATATGAGTATTTTTGTTGTATACTCTGTAAGCTTTGCTGGTAGTTGAATATTCAAGAAAAATTCCTTCATCTGACTTTTCATCAAACTTTCCAACATGATCATTAGGATTTTTGAGAATAAAACATTTGCATCTAAATATCCAAAACTAAGAAATATTAGAAATTTTATCTTTGAACAGTTCATAAGAGGTCTTTTCAAGAATTTATCTTGGAAAGATTCTATTTGAGATATAGCAAGCTGTTGAAACAGCTTCAGCCTAAAAATGTGCTGGAGTTTTGTTTTCAAATAGAAGAGTTCTAGCCATTTCTTGGAAAGTTCTATTCTTTCTTTTAACTACTCCATTTTGTTCAGGAGTATAAAGTGAGGAAAAAGTATGTTGAATACCATTTTCATCACAGAAATTAGAAAAATTTTGATTTTCAAATTATTTTCCATGATCTGATTTAATGCTCGAAATAGTATAGCCTTTTTCATTTTGTACCTTTTTGGCAAATTTTGAGAAATATTCAAATGTTTCACTGTTATGAGCCAAAAAGAATACGTAGGTAAATCTTAAATAATCGTCTATAATAACTAAACATTATTTCTTGCCTCCAAGACTTAGAGTTTGAGTAGGTCAAAAAAATATTCATATGAAGCAACTGTAAAGCTCGGTTAGTGTTGATATAGTTTATTGATTTAAATAAACTTCTTACCTATTTACCTTTGGAGCAAGCTGAACATAACTCAGTGCTCTTGAATTTTCGTTCTGGCAGTCCTTTGATGAGTTTCTTTGAAGCTATTTTGGAAATCAACTTGACACTTATGTTTCCGAGCTTCCTGTACCACTGATCAGATTCTTCTTTTATGGAAACGAGACATTGCAAGTCCGACTTGTAAATGATTGCTTGTTGTCTTTACTTATCCCAGAACATTTGTTTTCTTAGAAAGTGATTATGTAATCAATATCACATAATTGACTAATGCTAATTAAATTGAAGTTCAAACCTTCAACTAGTGAGACTTCGTTGATGATGAGATTTTCAATTCTGACAGTTCCTTTGCCAATTATTTTGATTTGTTGTTGCCTCCAAAGGATACACTTCCTCCTTTAATTCTTTCTAACTGGATAAATTTTAGAGGATCTCCGGTCATGTGTCTTGAGCAACCACTGTCAAGATACCACTTGTTCTTTCTTTTCTTTTATGCCTGCAAAAGATAAGTAACTCACTTTTTTTTGGTACCCATATTTTCTTGGGTCCATTTTGGTTAGGATCAATCATTCTCAGAATGTCTCTCTGAACATGTCTCTAAACCTTAGGACAGTCACTCTTAAAATGATTTGAATCACCACAATTTGAGCACTTATAGGAAGTTTGACCATTGAATTTCATAAACTGCTTTTGAAAGTAATTTTGATACACAAATTTGGGAGGTCTTTTCTTTAGTCTTTCTTTGACATTGGGAAAAGCATTTTTCAATTCAGTATTTTCTCAAAATCCAAACCTGATTTATTATAATAGGGAACTTGAATTGACAAGATATGTTGAAGATTTTTCGAATCCATTGAGAATTTCTTGGTTATATTAGAAATTTCATTTTTCAGAAGTTCTTTTTCATTAGAGATGCGATCAAAACTTTCCTTAGAAATATTTTTCAGATCAGAAATTTCCTCTTTCAGTAAATCATTTTCCTTTTCAAGAAAATCTTTATTCTCCTTGATAAGATTAATTTTTTGCATCCTTTTGTAAGATATCTTGCTGTTTTAAAAGATTGTTTTCCTTTTTTAAACATTCATTTTCATATGCAATTGACTCATCAATTTCCTTGTTTTGAGTCGCACTTTTTAAAGACAAAATCTCCTTTTTCAATACAGAAATCTTTTTTAAAGCAGTTTTGTTAACAGAGACTAACTCATCAATATAATTAGTAACCGCTTCAGGAATTTTTGAATTACTTACTTCGTCTTTTTCATCATAACTTGATTCTGAGTCTGAATTTGCCATCAAACAGATATTGGCAAACTCTTGTTCGCTTTCATCATCCTCTGAAACATTCCATGTTTCAGCTTTGAAAGCCTTTTTATATTGTTCATACTTTCCTTTGTTCTTTTTGGGCTTTATGTGTCCGTTCTTTTTGCAGTAGAAACATATCAGATCCTTGTTTTCTTCATCTTCGGCACTTGATTTCTTATGAAAGTTTAGCTTCTTGATCATATATGACTCAGAATTCTTGAATTGCTTCTTTGACTTATTCATCTTCACTTTCTTTGCCATCTTTCTCAGTTTCTTGACCATTAGAGCCAACTCTTCATCTTCACCTTCATCTTCATCTTCATCTTCATCTTCATCTGAATCTGAATATGTATTTGTGTCATCATAATCAATGTTAGTTTTTAAAGCAATGGACTTTTTACCTTTGGATTTTTCAGTTTCTAAGAACTTCTCGGTTTCATAGGATTGAAGAGTTCCGATAAGTTCGTCCACCGTGAGTAGTCTGATCCCCTGAGTTTCTCGAATAGAAACTTTGATGTTGTTCCACTCTTTTGAAAGAGCTCTCAGCAACTTGCTCACCTTCATAGGTTCTGAGATTGGATTATTTTGGAACTCAAGCCCATTTACTATCTCAGTAAATCTGCTCTGCATCTCGGAAATTGTTTCATTTGGTTTCTGAGTGAAGGACTCGTACTGCCCAAGGAGAATGTTGAGATTTGTCTCCTTGACTCTCTCTGTTCCTTCATGAACAAGCTTGAAACGATCCCAAATTTCTTTTGCAGTTTTGAGATTTGCGATTCGTTTATATTCAACACTTGCTAGACCATTGTATATGGCCGTTCTGATCTTTGCATCAAGATGGATCCTTTTGGAAATTTCCTTGGCCAAGAGAGCTAGAGCTTGAGGTATGATTTGCTCTCTAATTCCTTCGGCAGAAGGTGTCTCATTTTGTTCTTTTGAAGTTTATGGGGATTTTGTTTCGGTTGAAACGTTTAGAATGATTCCATGTTCAACGATGTCCCATATATCTTGATCTATTCCCAAGATGAATGTCTTCATCTTGTTTTCCCATACACTGTACTCAGTTCCATTGAAATAAGGCGGTCTGCTGTTGTGACCTGACTCAGCATTACTAGCCATCAAGAATCGTTAGCTCATAAGTAAAATAACGCTTCAAAGAAAAAAATGAGCACTAGGCTTTGATACCAATTGTTACGGCTAGTGCTTTTACCTAGAGGAGGTGAATAGGTGATTTTATCAAATTGAATGATTTAAACGTGCGGAATGAAAATAGTCAAGGTCAACAACTCGTATGAACAATGTAGATGGATGTGTATGACAAACTTGTATATAAGTTGTCGTCAAATGATTACGTCAGATGACTAAGATGATGTTTTAACGAATTTATTTGATAGACATGTATGTAGTATAATGTCAGTATTAATAAATGAAAGTTTAGGGATAAAGAATACTACACACAGATCTTTATAGTAGTTCGGCTTTATTAAACCTACGTCCACTCTCCACGCTGGCAGCCTATTGGCTGTATTTCACTATTGAATCACCAAGAGATTACAAGAGCAGTGCTTCTCAAATGATAGACTGTACTATCACGTACACTCTTCACTCAAGTAATTTTCTTTCTAAAGTCACAACGTAGAATATAGTAATCACAAGTGTATAAGATCGAAGCTCTATTCAGACTTTGGAATTCTCGATTCTGGTTATTCTTCTTGTACGACGTTTGCACTTCTTTTATACTCCTCTACTTCCAATCTATCCATTGGACAATCTTCAGAGGATTGATCTCCAAATCAACCTGTTGGAGAAACTTCCCAAAAAGAAAATGCATAGCTGTTAGAAGAAGAACCATTATCTTCGGATGATTTGATCGCCCATACAATCAAATCTAGGTTTCCATAAGTGTAGTTTTTCGTGTTTAAGGAATGATCTTGTGATTGCCAATTAGAATATCTTGAAATATCAATTTGATTGTCCTGCATAAACTTGCCAAAAATAACACTTATTGAATATAACGAGTAATTTTGAGTCTGAAAACAAACTCTTTTCATCGACTAAGTCTGATGACTCAGCACTTACCTGCATCAAATAACTTAAGTGTAATTGTGGTCAGTAAAAGATTGTTTTGTCATTCTTTAAAACTAATTATGCATTTTCCTCAACACAACTCACAGCAACAGGTTTGGCCATAAGCAGGCGGAGCGGGTGCGATGGTGAGGCAGCACGGGCACGAGGTAGCGCGGCAATGAGGTGACGCTTTCTCACTCTTGCTCTTTAGTCTCGCTATTTCCTCACATGTATCTCGTGCTCTCGGAAATTGTCTTCTGGGAATTATTAGAGCTCTCCTTTGCGCATTGTGCTATCATCCCTTTTATATGCAAAGAAATGGAGCCCACCATGGAAAGAAAATATACAAATTTTTTCCACTTTCCAATCACATATTGCACGATCTAGATATGCAATTTCTTTCCTCCTCTCCCCTCTCGCACACATCTCCTTTTATATTTGTTTTGTCTTCTTCCCCCACCAAATCAGAATATTGTCTGTATTTCAGCCAAGATTCCACGCCTAAACCAACAAGATTACACCTTTCAAGACTTCGAAAAGAATCTCTTTCTTTCTAGTCTCTTTGTTTTTCGCTTCTTGACCGAGAATTATGCACCAAATATATGCAAACATATAATATGCACACAATCAAGAATATAACCTTTTGCACGATTTAATTTCGCTCTTGATCGCATATCCCTAGATCGTGAACTTATGAAAATTGTTTCCAAGTGTAGGACCCCTCGCGCAAAAATGAATGGGCTAGGCCAAAATTTTTAATCCATGCGGGTTTAGTCCAATTCCATTAAGTTCAGAACCATTCATTTAAATCCATTCGCCGCCGGTTCGAAAAATATGTAATTAATGTAATTAAACTATATGATAAATGCTCTTAAAACTAAATGCAGTTTAATTATTATTTTTGCTAAGTGTCAGGATCGACTCGTAATTTTCCTATGCAATATGTACCTAAATTAATCGCCAAAATTTAGGTGTCAACAGTTGCCCCTCTTTGAAGGTGACCTCAAAGAGGTTGCATTCAAAGACTAAATGAAGCCTAAATTTTGACCATGCATATGTAATGAATGTTATTTTTGGTGGGAGTATGAATCCCATTTTAAAATGCAATATGTTACGATGCATGCCGTCATAAGATGGAAAACATACCTAGAGTTACTCACCTAATTGGAGCGGTAGAGTAGTTCGAGGCATGACTTTGATTCTGTATTATTTGACAATCATTTGGGCTTTGTCCCAAAGATATTGCCGGATAAACTGCTAGGGGACTCGGTGACCTGCAACTCAATTAGGACACACGAAGGGTAGTTCGAATTACCTAGATATCATTTGAGGTAATCGAAGATGGTGATCAATAGACACCTGGATATCGTCTGAGGCATCTAGAGATCAAAGCATGGAAGACTACTTCGAATATCTAGATATCATCTGAAATACTCTAAACGGAATTTCGCTAAATGCCTGTATATCGTCTGAGGCATCCAGTGATAATCTAGTGAAACGGAATTTATCCTACCTTTTATTGAAATACCTGGATATCGTCAGAAATACTCAAGAAAATTATCCATAAGGAACCTGGATACCGTCATAGGTGCCTAATGCGGGGCTTTTTCTGAATTGCTAGGAGGGGGGCTTAACGAAGTACCTAGTTATCGTCTGAGGTATCCGAGAAGCGGTTCAACAAATTGAAATACATTCTAACTTTTAACGAAATACCTGGATATCGTCAAAGATATTCGGAAAAAGTCAACTGCTAAACACCTAGATATCATCAGAGGTGTTCAAGAAGAAACTTTCCAAATTGTTTGAAAGATGTGCCTAACAAAATATCTGGCTATCATCTGAGATATTTGAAAGGACTTGATCGATAAATACTTGGATATCGTCGAAGGTATTTAACAATTGGGTGAACAAGGGGACTACCCCGGATACTCAGGGGTTCCTTGATAAAATACCTGGATATCATCAAAGGTACTTGAAAAGGCTTGATCAATAGATGTCTAGATATCGTCAAAGACGTCTAAAGACTGCAACAAACTGATCAAATATGCGGGCCTAATGATTGCTCGAACAAGCTGGGGATACTTGGATAATAATAGGCACCTAGAAGGGGTAAAGATATACTTACCTAGTGATATCTTTGACTCTTGAAGGCGCGTCTCCTGCTAGACGCAATTATAGGCAATATGTAATATGCATTCATAGGCAATCAAAGACGCATATACTCATGCGCTATAGATTCAACTGGTTTTCATGCATGATGATTTTGTCAAATCAGCATTACAAAACTTCACTAGGGAGAATCATGACAAGACAATCCGGATTCACAAGTGAATGTCTTGAAAATGTCGAATGAGGGACTGCCGATTCGAAAGGGCTTTCACTTTTTCTCATTGAAAGAGGCTAATTTTTTAGAATCACTCCATCTCACATTCATCATGTGGACAATGGTCTGAGTATTCTCGCAAGGAGTACGGCTTTACTAATCCGAGAGGTCTTTGTCAGGACCATAACATGGGCTTGGTCAATGGCTTAGCAAAAGGGGACTCTTTGAGTCGAGGCCATTGAAAGAAAATGCTCCGCAATCGTCTTCGAGTTTATAAGTCAAGAACCTTGTAAAATGAGATAAAAATGGACTTGCTCACACTTCTTCGAGTTAAAGCTTATAAGCATTTGAATTCCCACGCGAGTTCAAGTGCGTTAATATGAAGAGACTTTGTAAGGGACGTAACGCAGGCTAGGTTCACGGGTTTGAGAAACAAAAGGATCATTAGGCTCAAAAAGTGTATAGTTGGGGTGAAAGAGTTGGTGATCATCTCGGCAACCGGTCTTCTCCTTTGCTATCATGGTCTGTCTTTGTGGATATACAATCAACTCCGATCCCTTGTATACTACTTCACTGGGGATAATTCTGACACACCTATTTTTCTATTGGGCATCGGCCTTGCTTTTACCAGGCATACTGCTTTTTCATGCCCCCTATTTTATTTTTTCATATATTTTTTTTGCTTTGACACTTATGGGCATTGGCCTTGCTTTTACTAGGCACACTGCTTTTTCATGCCCATCCTTTTATTTTTTTCTTTTTTGGCTTTTGACATACACTATCTACAATGCATACATTAGCCAACCACACTTTGGCTTGTTTTGACCGAATGACTCGACATTTGGACTCTTGGAGGTCTCTGTCTTCTATCGATGCTCTGGAGATGCTGCTTGGATAGGGATGGCTTTTACCTTGCCCCAATGTGGGCGATGATCACCAACTAGGTTTAAGAAATGAATTTGCAGGCTCAATTGGGCTTAGCAAAGGGTAAGCATATATAGTGTTATGGCTAGTGCCATCACCTAGAGGGGTGAATAGGTGATTTTACCAAATTGAATGATTTAAACTTGCAGAATAAATATAGTCGAGGTCAATAACTCGTATGATCAATATCAGATGGATGCATATGACAAACTTGTATATAAGTTGTCATTAGATGATTGCGTCAGATGATTAAGATGATGTTTTAACGAGCTTATTTGACAGATATGTATGCAGTATAATATCAATAATAATAAATGAGAGTTTAGGGAAAGAGAATACTGCACACAGATCTTTATAGTGGTTCGGCTTTATCAAGCCTACGTCCACTTTCCACACTAGCAGCCTTTTAGCTGTGTTTCACTATTGAATCCCTAAGAAATTACAAGAGCAGTGCCTCTCAGATGATTGACTGTACTATCACATACACTCTTCACTCAAGTAATTTTCTTTCTAAAATCACAACATGGAATACAGTAATCACAAGTGTGTAAGATCGAAGCTCTATTCAGACTTTGGAATTCTCGATTCTGGTTATTCTCTTTGTACGACATTTGCACTTCTTTTATACTCCTCTACTTCCAATCTATCTGTTGGACAGTCTTCAGAGGATTGATCTCCAAATCAACTCGTTGGAGAAACTTCCCAAAAGAATATGCATAGTTGTTAGAAGAAGAACCATTATCTCCGAATGATTTGATCACCCATACAATCAAATCAAGGTTTCTATAAGTGTAGTTCTTCGTGTTTAAGGAACGATCTTGTGATTACCAATTAGGATATCTTAAAATATCAATTTGATTGTCCTGCATAAACTTGCCAAAAATAACACTTATTGAATCTGACGAGGAATTATGAGTCTGATGACAAAGTCCTTTCATCGACTAAGTCTGATGACTTAATATTTACCTACATCATATAACTTAAGTGTAATTGTGGTTAGAAAAAGATTATTTTGTCTTTCTTCAAAACTAATTATGGATTTTCCTCAACATTCTCCCCCTTTTTGATGATGACAAAACTATCCATATGCTTTAGAAATATTTATACGAATAAAATAGTCTATTTAGATGATATAACAAATGTAATTGATAATATAATAGATATAACATTCAAAGCATATAAAGCATTGTTAATTTCTGAAACCAGCATGATATTTAAGTATATTAGTTCTTATTTTACTGATTTTTTTGCTCACGGCACACTTGCATCCACACAATTCACAATATTTCTCTCCCTTTTTTACATCAGCAGAAAGGATAAGTAGTAATAGCATAATAAGAGTTCAATAAGAGTTCATCAGAAGAGTCTAACAACCAGTGTTGAATCACAAGTCAATATCCAAAGGTCACAAATATTGAACACTGAAACAAATAACTCAGAAACTAATTGATGGGAAGAAATGTGATCAGTTTGGCTGATTTGCTAGAGGAGCTGAGGGTCCAGAGGGTTTAGATGATGATGGTCTAGAAGGTGGGAAAGGCACTTGGACAAGACTGAAGCTAGAAAGTTGGTTTAATCGTTACTCAATATGTGATGAGAGCTAATGAATTTGTCCTTCAATATTTGCAGTGTGAATTGCTGCAATTTGTACATCAGTTCTGACTTGTACTTTCAGATTGTTGATTCTTGCTTCCATCATGTCCTTGAGCTCCTGAATTCCTTCTCTAAGTTCATTTCGAAGTTCCCGGACTTCATTCTGAAAAGCAGTTTGCCTCCACCTTAGATCTGTAATAGTTGCATGATCTGACATAGATGAGGAGATATTGTATCCATAAGGAGTGTTTGTGGTCCGAATATCAACATATTCTATGACCTTCTCTTTTTCTTTCTGTTGAGCTTCAGATGGAACATTTTCATGATCATCTCTTTCAAGAGGGAAATCTACAGATATTGCTTCTGAAGAGTTTGCCTCTTGTACATTCTGATTTTGCTCTTCCTGTATGTCAGCAAGATTAAAGCTATTTTCCTCATCATTTTGAGCATTATCTTGCTCAAACTCCTCCTGCATTTTAGCTTCTATGACATGTTCATGCTCAAGCTCCCCCTGTCTCCTAGAGGGTCCTTCCTCAGCTTCTTTCTCTGCAGTGGCCATTGTCTCTTGCTAATTTTCCATAACTATTTTATTGATGATGTCACTAAGTGATTGCATCAAGTTTTCCTCCTCATCTCGCAGTCTTTGAATTTCAAGCTTAGTTGTAGCATGTCTGTCTGCATGAGCTTTATGCTTGGCATATTGATGAAGCAGCCATTGCATAAACCTTGATTCTTCAAGGCTTCTACCATCAACTTGAGATTGCCCATCAGATTGTTCATTGGATATCTCCATCTCATCAGATTCACTGGCCACAACTAGTTTTCTTTTGGCTGGTCTGTCTATTCTTGAGGCTGTCATCAACACTTTCCTCTTTCTCACTAAAGGTTCGATTGATTCCTCCTCATCAGATTCGTGAAAAATGTTAACAAAGCCCTTGTTCTGTTCACTCATCATTTCGACAGGAATAATCTTACCCTTTTTATCCTTCCAACTTTCTCCATCAAACCTATATCTCATTTTGGTCATCATGAGTTCTCCAACAGTCATGGTTTGAAGAGGGTTTGGCTTTGAGTTTTGCAGGAATTGAGATTTTTAAGTACTCAAAGATAGCAGTGATCAGAGCTCCATAAGGGAGTTGACCTTTACTCTTCTTGACAATTTTGTACATTTGAAGAAGTATCAAATAGGACAGAAAAATGGGAAAGGTATTTTGAATTGCCCAAATCAGCTTTGCCTCATATCGAGAGACATCAGTTTTAGAATATCCTTTGGGCCTGAGACAATTGATGATGATTTTGTGGAAGACAATAGAATTGAGAGGAAAAAGAGTGTGAGATACATGAAATGTGGAACCTCTAATGAAAGAAGAGTTACCAGACAGAGATCGGTATGCCGAATCAGAAGTGGTAGGAATAAAAGAAAATTCAGTATGTTTTACTCCTAGAATGGTAGAGAGATCAAAGGGTGTTAACTTGTAATCTTGTTGAAAAACAGAAAATTCAATCTCAGTAGGAGAAGTGAAAGATAGATTGGAATAAAAGTAAGCAGTGAGTTCAGGATAAATCTTGTGGGAAAGAGAGCACATTCTCTAAAAATCAAGATTTTCAATCAACTTTTGAATCTTGATATTGAAGTTTTCAAAGAAATTGAAGTCTACAACTCTGTTATTCATGATTCCTCGGGCTAGAAGAGAGTTGTAAGCAATCTGATGAGTTTTAATTCTGAACAAACTGTCTCTTTTCTTGTCATCAGGGGGAATTTCAGAAATGGGCACAAACTCAGTGTATAGTTTCTCATCATTATCCTCATTCCTAGAGTCAATGTTCTTGCTTTTCTCTACAATCTGGAGTTCCTCCTCACCAATAGATTCACCTTCACCAACATTCAACTGTTTTTCTACTTTCTCTTTTCCTTTTTGAGAAATCCCTTTCTACTCTGTCATAGGGGTTTCCTTAACTTTAGTTGTCTCTTTTAGAATTATACCCTTTTCAACAACCGGTGTTCTTCCAATCCTCATACCCCTTTCATATTCTTCCATAACTTCTCTTTCAAATAGCAAACCTAATGTCTTACACACCGCATTTACAGTACTCTGGTCACTCCAATTTTTTCGAAATATTTTGATGGTTTTTATCAGTTGTCTTGCTATAACAAAATGATCACATTCATGGACAGGGATTCTTGGAGATTTATTACCTTCAGACAACTCCTTGTCAAAGCCCGTATCAGAGATATCGATCTTCTCTGGTTCTCCATCTTTTTCTGCCCTGGTGAACATTCCTGCGATATGGTTTGATCTTCTGGCGCCCTTGATTCCTTTCTTTGATTCAGAGGTCGATTTAGGCACCATTGAAGAGATTTTTGAGTTTCGAAAGAGAAAGATGGGATTTTTAGGGTTTCAGTGAGGAAATCGTGTGTTCGAAGAGTGTGAGAATGAGAGAGAAGAAGAAAAGGGTTTTAAACTGAGAAGTGCAATATATTGATTTTTACAAAACCTTTTTTGGAAACTGTCAATTGACAGTTAAGGGAAATTTCGAAAATTATATTCCGAAAATTTTGGGATTTTAATTCCCAAACGGTATCAATTAAGACAACTTATTTCAAACAATCATATCATTAAAAATATATGAGAGATACATACCTTTTATAAGTTGAGTTATGCACCAAAATCAGACGCTTCAAATATGTGTTTGAACAAATAAGTCATCAGATGCAATGTGAATTTATACTGCATAGCTCAATGAAGTGGGTTAATAATGTTTAGTTTATCTCTAATAAACTCAAAACTTTTCTTTTCTAAAGGTTTTGTAAAAATGTCAGCTAATTGCTGTTTAGTGTCAATGAATTGAACATAAATATCTCCTTTTAAAATATGATCACGAATAAAATGATGTTTAATATCGATATGCTTAGCTCTTGAATGCAGAATAGGATTCTTGGTCAGATTAATGGCGTTGGTATTGTCACACTTGATCTCCACGGCTGAGTCTTTGATGTTGAAGTCTCTCAATTGTTGTTTCATCCAAAGGATTTGATCACAGCAACTCCCAAGTGAGACGTATTTTGCTTCTGCCGTTGAAAGAGCTATAGTTTGTTGCTTCTTTGAATACTATGAAACAAGCATGTGTCCTAGCAATTGACATGTTCCGGAAGTACTCTTCCTATCTATCTTGCAATCAGCATAATTAGCATCAGAATATCCATTGAGAGTAGAATTTGATCCCTTAGGATATCACAACCCTAGTGTAGGATTGGTGCCAACATATTTGATAATTCGTTTGACTGCAGTAAGATGAGATTCTTTTGGTTCTTACTGAAATCTTGTACACAAACAAATACTGAACAGAATATCTGGTCTTAAAGCAGTTAAATATAAAAGTGAGCCAATTATATTTCTATATAATTTTTTGTCTACTGGTTTTCCTTTTTCATCCTTGTCTAGTTTAATGGAACATGACATTGGAGTTTCTGTCTTTTTGCAATTCATCATACCAAACTTTTTCGTAATTTCCCTGACATACTTTTCTTGACAAAGAAAGGTGCCATTTTGGTTTGTTTAACCTGTAATCCAAGGAAGAAAGTTAATTCACCCATCATGCTCATTTCGAATTCATTTTGCATCATTTTAGAAAAATTCTTACATAGTTTTTCATTTGTAGAACAAAAAATAATATCATCTGCATAGATTTGAACAATTAAAATATCTTTACCTTTTCTTTTGATGAATAAGGTAGTGTCTACATTACCTTTTGTGAATTCATTTTGTTTTAGAAAGCTGCTCAGTCTTTCGTACCAAGCACGTGGTGCTTGTTTGAGACCGTTTAGTGCTTTCTTGAGAGTATATACCTGATCAGGCTTGTAAGGATCTTCAAAACCTAGAGGTTGTTCTACATATACTTCCTCTTTGATGTAGCCATTCAAGAATGCACTTTTAACGTCCATCTGAAACAGTTTAAAATTACAGAAACAAGCATAAGCTAGTAAAATTCTTATTACTTCTAACCTGGCCACCGGAGCATACGTTTCATCGTAATCTATTCCTTCCTCTTGTGAATATCCTTTGGCCACAAGTCTTGCTTTATTTCCGACGACTTTTCCTTCATCATCCTGTTTATTTCGAAATACCCATTTTGTTCCAATAACTAAGTGATTTTTGGGTCTAGGAACGAGTTCCCATACTTGATTGATCTTAAATTGTAAAAGTTCCTCTTACATGGCTTCAATCCAGCTTTCATCTTTCAAGACATCTTCAACATTCTTTGGTTCAACTTCAGAAATGAGAGCTAGCTTATTTATGACTTCTTTTGCCTTTGCTCTGATTTTGATTCCTTCATCTAAATTTCCAATGATGAGGTCTTTGGGATGACTCGATTTTTGCTTCCAATTTTTGTTGAATCTTTCATCGTTTCCATCATTGAGATTTGATGATTCTTCATTGTCTTGTTGGTTTGATGATTCCTGAGCTTCATCATATCTTTGATTCTGATCATTTTCACTTACCGTCAACTCATCAGATGCTATGTCAGATTCTTCAGATGCTGGATTTTCAGTGTCAGAATCATTTTGTTGAGTCTAAATTGAATCTTCAAACTTGACATTTAATGATTCTTTCACTGTTTGAGTGTTTTTATTGTATCCTCTATAAGCCTTGCTTGTTGTTGAGTATCCAAGAAAGATTCATTCATCTGACTTTTCATCAAACTTACCAACACGATCATTAGGATTTTTAAGAATAAAACATTTACAACCAAATATTCGAAAGTACGATACATTAGGAATTTTACCTTTGAACAATTCATAAGGGGTCTTTTCAAGAATTTGTCATGAAAAGATTCCATTTGAAATATAATAGGCTGTTGACACAGCTTCAGCCCAAAAATGTACTGGAGTTTTGTTTTCAAATAGAAGAGTTCTAGCCATTTCTTGTAAAGTTCTATTCTTTCTTTCAACTACTCCATTTTGTTCGGGAGTATAGGGTGAGGAATAAGTATGTTGGATATCATTTTCATCACAGAAATTAGAAAAATTTTGATTTTCAAATTATTTTCCATGATCTGATTTAATGTTTGAAATAGTATAACCTTTTTCATTTTGTACCTTTTTGCCAAATTTTGAGAAATATTCAAATGTTTCACTTTTATGAGCCAAAAAGAATATCCAAGTAACCTTACCACAAAAAAAAAAGAATATCCAAGTAAATCTTGAATAATCATCTATAATAACTAAACATTATTTCTTACCTCCAAGACTTAGAGTTTGAGTGGGTCCGAAAATATCTATATGAAGTAACTGCAAAGCTCGGTTAGTGCTGACATAGTTTATTGATTAAATGAACTTCTTACCTGTTTACCTTTAGAGCAAGCTGAACATAACTCAGTGCTCTTGAATTTTTGTTCTAGCAGTCCCTTGATGAGTTTCTTTGAAGCTATTTTGGAAATTAACTTGACACTTATGTGTCCAAGCTTTCTGTGCCACTGATCAGATTCTTTTTTTATGGAAACAAGACATTGCAAGTACTTAGACTTTGTGTCTAGTAGGTAAATATTTCCATGTCTTCGACCCGTAAATGATTTCTTGTTGTCTTTACTTATCCCAGAACATTTGTCTTCTTGGAAAGTAATTCTGTAACCAATATCACATAATTGACTAATGCTAAATAAATTAAAGTTCAAACCTTCAACTAGTGAGACTTCTTTGATGATGAGATTTTCGATTCTTACAGTTTCTTTGCTAATTATTTTTCCTTTGTTGTTGCCTCCAAAGGATACACTTCCTCCTTTAATTCTTTCTAACTGGATAAATTTCAGAGGATCTCCGGTCATGTGTCTTGAGCAACCACTATCAAGATACCACTTATTCTTTCTTTTCTTTGGTACCTACAAATGATAAGTAACTCACTTTTTTTGGTACCCATATTTTCTTGGGTCCATTTTGGTTAGAATCAATCATTCTCAGAATATCTCTCCGAACAGGTCTCCAAACCTTAGGACAATCACTCTTAAAGTGATTTGAATCACCGCAATTTGAACACTTATTGGAAGTTTGACTATTGAATTTCACAAACTGCTTTTGAAAGTGATTTCGATACACAAATTTGGAAGGTCTTTTCTTTAGTCTTTCTTTGACATTGGGAAAAGTATTTTTCAATTCAGTATTTTTCTCACAACCCAAATTTGATTTATTATAATAAGGAATTTGAATTGATAAAATATGTTGAAGATTTTTCGAACCCATTGAAAATTTCTTGGTTAAATTAGAAATTTCATTTTTCAGAAGTTCTTTTTCATTAGAGATGCGATCAAAACTTTCCTTAGAAATATTTTTCAGATCAGAAATTTCCTTTTTCAGTAAATCATTTTCCTTTTCAAGAAAATCTTTATTCTCCTTGATAAGATTAAACTCTTTTTGCAAAAAATCAATCTTATCCTTTTGCGAAATATCTTGCTATTTTAAAAGAAAATTTCCTTTTTTAAACAATCATTTTCATATGCAATTGACTCATCAATTTCCTTGTTTTGAGTTGCACTTTTTAAAGTTAAAATCTCCTTCTTCAATACATAAATCGTTTTAAAGGCAGTTTTATTAACAGAGACTAACTCATCAATATAATTTACAACTGCTTTAGGAATATTGAAAATACTTACTTCGTCTTCTTCATCAGAACTTGATTCTGAGTCTGAATTTGCCATCAAACAAATATTGGCAAACTCTTGTTCGCTTTCATCATCTTCTAAATCACTCTATGTTTCAGCTTTGAAAGCCTTCTTATATCGTTCATACTTTCTTTTGTTCTTTTTGAGAAGAGGACATTTGGGCTTTATGTGTCCGTTCTTTTTGCAGTGGAAACATATCACGTCCTGGTTTTCCTCATCTTCAGTACTTGATTTCTTCTGAAAGTTTAGCTTCTTGGCCTTTGATGACTCAGAATTCTTGAATTGCTTCTTTGACTTATTCATTTTCACTTTCTTTGCCATCTTTCTTAGTTTCTTGACCATTAGAGCCAACTCTTCATCTTCGTCTTCCTCTGAATCTGTATCTGTGTCATCAGAATCAATATTAGTTTTTAAAGCAATAGACTTTTTACCTTTGGGTTCTTTAGTTTCTAAGAACTTTTCTGTTTCATAGGATTGAAGAGTTTCTATAAGTTCATCCACCGTGAGTGGTTTGATCCCCTGAGTTTCTTGAATAGAAACTTTGATGTTGTTCCACTCTTTTGAAAGAGATCTCAGCAATTTGTTCACTTTCGTTGGTTCTGAGATGGGATTGTTTTGAAATTCAAGCCCATTTACGATCTCAGTGAATCTGCTCTGCATCTCAGAAATTGTTTCATTTGGTTTCTGAGTGAAAGACTCGTACTGCCCAAGGAGAATGTTGAGGTTTGTCTCCTTGACTCTCTCTGTTCCTTCATGACCAAGCTTGAGATGATCCCAAATTTCTTTTGCAGTTTTGAGATTTGCAATTCGTTTATATTCAACACTCGCTAGACCATTTTATATGGTCGTTCTGATCTTTGCATCCAGATGGATCCTTCTGGAAATTTCCTTGGCCGAGAGAGGTAGAGCTTGAGGTCTGATTTGCTCTCTAATTTCTTCGAAAGAAGGTGTCTCATTTTGCCCATTTGAAGTTTATGGAGATTTTGTTTCGGTTGAAACGTTTGGAATGATTCCATGTTCAAGGATGTTCCATATGTCTTGATCTATTCCCAAGATGAATGTCTTCATCTTGTTTTCCTAGACACTGTACTTAGTTCCATTGAAATAAGGCGGTCTATTATTGTGACTTGACTCAGCATTACTAGCTATCAAGAATCGTTAGCTTAGAAGTAAAATAACACTTCAAAAAATGAGCACTAGGCTCTGATACCAATTGTTATGGCTAGTGCTATTACCTAGAGGGGAGTGAATAGGTGATTTTACAAAATTGAATGATTTAAACGTGCGGAATGAATATAGTCGAGGTCAACAACTCGTATGATCAATATCAGATAGATGTGTATGACAAACTTGTATATAAGTTGTCATTAGATGATTGCGTCTGATGACTAAGATGATATTTTAACGTTCTTATTTGACATATACGTATGCAGTATAATATCAACAATATTAAATGTCACGCCCCGCACTCCTCGGCGCGCCACATCCCTCGTAAAGGTCGATTCGTGTGCGACGTCCCAGGACGCGTCGCCGACCCAACACCCAACACAGAGATATAAAGCACATGCGGAAGTAATTAAAACCACCCGTACAATAAAATACACATAATCCAGGATAGCCATACAATAACCAGCACGGATAAATATACACTTGTTTTGATATCGGGAAACATATACAATATTCATAAACAGCCCACACTCAAAAATCAAAAGCGGGGTACGTGGCTCGGCGATCAACCACTATATCTAGCCGGGGCTCCTCCCAAAACGTTTCAATACGCCTGCCATCCTCAGGGCTGGGGGTCTGAAAAATTGGGTTTCAACAACAGTGAGAATAAATCTCAGCGAGTAATTCCCTAAACCTAAATTAGGCTAAAGTGCACCTCCTGACGAGTACTAAATCAACACCCCAAGCAAATCATAATTGACTTAGGCCCTCGGGCCCAAACCCAACACTCACCTTGCCCTGCAGGTTAGGCACTTACAATTCAAACATAAAACATAGGACCCAGTCGCAGCACATGTACACATCATTTGGTCACAACGCATGTCATGCTTATGCTCGTGCTCATACGCGTGCTCACGCCTCATCAATGCATTTTCGCACGCTTGCACTCTAGCATACTTGCCATTTATCAATTTCTCCTCCGACCCGCGTTAAACGCATCAGGTCCGACCCGCGTAAAACGCATCAGGTCTATCACTATCCAGCACTTCCTGGCCCGCGTAAACGCATCAGGCCCAGTGTCTCTAGCCCGCGTAAACGCATCAGGCGCAACACCGATCTCCATATACGGACCGAACCCGCGTAAACGCATCAGGTTGGCCGTCTTCCGGCAATCCGGGCATCGTCCCGCGTTAAACGCCTCAGGACGGGTTCACTACCCCGCGTAAAACGCATCAGGGTTTATTGTGATCACACATTCACAAGCACCAATTTTCATCTGAACCCCGCGTTAAACGCATCAGGGCATTTTAGGTGATCACAATGCACATGTCACTCGAGCACACTTGTAAATGCACATGCCGTGCCAATGCTCGTGATGCAAACTCATGGCTATAACGTTCACATATGGGCATTCACTTGCACCGCACCACTTACTCAAATCACGATGCAATCATGCGCACTTGCACCACGCATATTCAATTTCATAAATCAACATGCCCAATCAGACAATCAATTCAAATCAGCCATGACATCAACTTGACACACAATCCATGCACGATCCACACAACCGGGATAACAAGAACCCTCACATTCGAGGCCCGCCAAGCTATTCCATTCTTAGTCCCGCTAAACAAGCAACATGGCATCCTAAAATCAATCACAACCAGGCTCATTTAGCCAGTCAATTGATCAATGCGATCATTCCCGGTAATTGCACAATTAACCTCCAAATTGATCGCTCATAGACCAATTCAAACCCGGTATGGACAGCCACCAAACAGATCGTCCTAGGCCAACAAATGTCCTCAAAACACTCCATTTGACTCCCCAAAATATCACCCAAATCAGCCACCATGAGGACCAAACTAGGCGCGCACTATAATCCACAATTGAACCCGAACTTAACCGAACTCGGGCCGATTCAATCCAATACTTCCAGCCATCGCATAGCACATTACGGGCCACTAATCCTCAATTAAATTGTCACACTAAGCCCGTAAAATAGCCACAAAATCAGCCACCATACGATCCACAGATTTCATCCGCCAAGTCCACAATTTCGCCCAAATCAAGGCATCTATGCTTCGCCACATCACAGCACTCTATAGACCACTAAACCTCGATTAAATCATCACTCTCGGTCACCAAATGTGCCACAAAATCAGTCCCTAACAGCCACCGTTTGGATCACGAGTTTCTCCCGCCAAATCCACAAATTCGATCCGAATCGAAGCACCCAAGCTCAGCCGACTCACAGCACAATACGGGACTCTAAATCTCAATTAAAGCATCACGACTCACCACCAAAACAGCCACGATAACAGCCCCTAACAGCTTCCACCGTTTAACCCCTAAATTAACCTAATTAACCCCTAAAACCCGTCTAGAAATGCAAATTGTCCTAATTAGGGCTTAGGGTCAAACTCACCGGGTGTCCTAAGCTTCAAACCGTGCTGAACACGCGGCAATGGTGGCTGGACAGCGGCGACGCCTCGCTGGAACAGTAACGGCAGCGGCGGTTCCGGCGAACGGTGCGAGTCTAGGCGGAGGGGTGGCTGGTCGCGGCGGTCGGGAGAGAGAGAGAGGACGGACTGGTGAGGCTGGTGAGGCGTGGGATGGTGGTTCCCGGCGACGGCTCCGGCGGCGGCGGCGCGGCTCCTCCGGTGAGGTGCTCCCACGGCCAAACAAGAGAAAGAGAGGGGAGTGATGGGTGTGGGTGGAAAGGGTGCCGGGCGAGAGAGGGAACGGCGGCCCACGGCCGCGCGACGCACGGCCTGCAGTCGGCTGGGCGCAGCGCGCACGCCCGAGGCCGAGGCGGAGGAAGCGGCGGCGGCTTCCATCACGCGCGTGAGGAGAGAAAGGGAACGGTCGGGCGGCGGCTGGTGGTCAACGCGACGGTGGTCGGGCTTCTTTGGCGGCGGCGGCGGAGTAGCGTCGGGCGGAGCGGACGCGGCCCAGGCGAACGGAGTAGAACCGGTCGCGGGCGAAGAAGGAGGAAAGAAGAAGAACAGGAGGAAGAAAGGAAAAGAAAGAAAGAAAAAAAAAGAGAGAGAGAGTAGGTGGGGTGGGTGTTGAGGGGACATCTGCGAGAGAGAGGGAAACGTGGCCGGAGGGACGGGCGTGGCGGAGAGGAGAGAGAGAGAGAGAGAGAGAGAGGGGGAGAGAGAGAGAAATAAAAGAAATTAAACTTCATTCAAATATTAATCGAGATCCGATGGCCCAAATTAAAAACCGAAAGTGGTCTACCGGTCCAAAATAAGCCTCGCACATAAAAAGGGACAAAGGCCAAATTAATTAGACCAAATCATAACGAGGGAGGTCTACTAGTCCAAATTTGCACCGATCAAAAACTCCCCTTTTTCCATCATTCCTGACAATCTCAACGTTGGCCCCGACCATATCGACACCGTCCAATTTATTTCGTCCCGACACTCCCGAAAATCGACTGCGAAGTCTGGGGTCTAAATAACGGCCAAATTTGATCGAGTGCGATTCTAGCGAAATCTCTAATTTAAAATGATAACCGGGAGTGATCAGTTAGCGGGCGAGATTTTACTATAAGCACACTGACAAATTACGCGTTTTACAAATCCCAAAAATGGGCCGAAATTCGGGATGTCACAACTCTTCCCCCCTTACAAAAATTTCGTCCTCGAAATTTACAATCCAACCCAGTTATCCAAACAAATGGGGGTATTGGTGTTGCATCACTTCCTCGCTTTCCCATGTGGCGCCTTCCATCCCGTGATGTTCCCAGACAACTTTGACTAACGAGATCGTCTTGTTTCTCAAAACTTGCTCCTTTCTGTCCTCGATTCGCACTGGCTTTTCCACGTACGACACCCTGTCGTCCACGTCTACCACCTCATGATTTAGCACGTGGGTCGGGTCCGGTTCGTATTTCCTCAACATCGACACGTGGAAGACGTTATG
Organism: Syzygium oleosum; assembly: GCF_021117445.2. Taxonomy (NCBI): domain Eukaryota; kingdom Viridiplantae; phylum Streptophyta; class Magnoliopsida; order Myrtales; family Myrtaceae; genus Syzygium; species Syzygium oleosum. The sequence goes on from NW_026607485.1 coordinate 12,491,845, forward strand.
AACCTGCGACAAATTCGGCGGCAAGGCGAGACGATAGGCCAACGTCCCAATCCTTTCCAAAATCTCGAACGGGCCTATATACCTTGGACTTAGTTTCCCTTTCTTGCCAAACCTAGATAGTCCTCTCATCGGCGAGACCTTAAGAAATACATGGTCGCCAACTTAAAACTCCAATGGTCTACGCCTTCGATCCGCGTAACTTTTCTGACGGCTCTGAGCTGTTCTCAACCTTTCCCGGATAGTCTTTCTTCGTTTCTACCGATTGCTGAACCAACTCTGGACCCGTTATACTTCTTTCTCCTACCTCATCCCAACACAACGGTGTTCTGCAAGCCCTGCCATATAGTGCTTCGAATGGTGCCATTCGATACTCTGTGGTAGCTATTGTTGTAGGCGATTCGACCAAATGCATTGTTCCTCCCAACCGCCCTTAAAATCCAAAACACATGCTCGCACATGTCTTCCAATGTCTGAATCGTCCTTTCAGACTGGCCGTCCGTCTGAGGATGATAGGCCGTACTGAATTGCAACTTAGTCCCCATGGCCACTTGTAGACTTTTCCAAAAATTCGCAGTAAACCGGGGATCACGGTCCGATGTGATTGATACCGGTACTCCATGAAGGCGAACTATCGACGCACATATAATTACGCCAACCTTTCTAGCTCGAAGTCTTTTCGCACCGCCGAAATGCGGCGACTTGGTCAACCGTCCACTATCACCCAAATAGAGTCGTGTCCCGGCTTCTTGGCGATCCGTTACAAAATCCATTGTAATGTGCTCCCATTTCCATTACGGGATTTCCAACGGCGCAACATCCCACCAGGCTTACAATCTGTGCCTTCACTTGTTGGCACGTCAAGCACTTAACCACATGCCTGGCCACATCCGCTTTCATTCCGTTCCACCAATAGTGTTGTCGGAGATTCTGGTACATTTTTGTGCTGCCCGGGTGAATACTATAACTGCTCCTATGAGCTTCCGATAGAATCTCTTCCTTAAGTCTCAAATCATCGGGCACGCATAACCGTCCTCGAAACTTAAGAATTCCGTCCTCGGACACTTGGAAGTCCGGTTTCCTCTTAGTGCCATCCATCTCTAGGATCTTCTGAATCTCAGGGTCCGTAGACTGCAACACCTTAATCTTGCCTTGCACTTCTGGTTCAATCCGTAACGTCGCCATCAGACTGGAGAGGTGTCCTACCTCGAATTTAAATTCTGAGTCCCGCGCTCCTTCCAATAAAATCCACTCTTTGACCAGCAAATGCGCGATGCTCGATTTCCTGCTTAAGGCATCCGCTACCCGGTTGGCCTTCCCGGGATGATACAATATGTCACAATCATAGTCCTTCAATAATTCCATCCAACGTCTCTGTCTCATGTTCAATTCTTTCTGCGAAAACAAATACTTGAGGCTCTGATGGTCCGTGTAGATCTGAAACCTTTCTCCCGCATAAGTAGTGCCTCCCGGATCTTGAGTGCGAAAATAATTGCTTGCCGGTTCAAGTCGTGGGTCGGGTAGTTCATCTCATGAGGCCTTAACTGTCTCGATGCATAAGCAACCACCCTTCCATTTTGCATTAGCACACATCCCAATCCTTTGAGCGAAGCATCGCTATAGATCTCATACCCGCCCGATCCTGAAGGAATCGTCAACACTGGCGCCGTCGTCAATCTCTGCTTCAGTTCCTGAAAACTCTTTTCGCACTTTTCCGTCCATTCAAACCTCGTTTCCTTCTTAAGCAGCTTCGTCAGCGGAGTGGCTATCGCTGAGAATCCTTCCACAAATCGCCGATAATATCCCGCCAGTCCTAAGAAACTCCGAACCTCAGTAACTGTCGTCGGTCTCGGCCAATCCATTACTGCTTCAATCTTTGCCGGATCCACGGAGATTCCTTCTCCGGAAATTATATGCCCAAGAAATGCAACTCGATTCAGCCAAAATTCGCACTTGCTAAACTTAGCATACAATGCGTGCTCTCTTAGCGTCCGTAAAACTCTTTCCAGATGTACCTCATGTTCCTCGGAGCTCTTTGAATACACTAGAATATCATCGATGAAGACAATGACGAACTGGTCCAAGAACTTTTTGAATACCCGGTTCATTAAGTCCATGAATGCAGCAGGGGCATTCGTCAGTCCAAACGGCATCACCGTGAATTCATAGTGTCCGTACCTCGTCCTGAATGCCGTCTTTGGGATATCCTCCTTTTGGATCCTTAACTGATGATACCCTGTCCTTAGGTCGATCTTAGAAAATACCGAGGCTCCCTGCAACTGGTCGAACAGGTCGTCTATCCTTGGGAGGGGATACTTATTCTTAATCGTCACTTGATTCAGCTGACGGTAGTCGATACATAGCCTCAACGATCCATCCTTCTTCCTGACGAATAGGACTGGCGCTCCCCATGGAGACGCACTTGGTCGGATAAAACCTTTGTCTAGCAATTCTTGCATCTGAACCTTAAGTTCTTTCAATTCCGACAACGACATCCTATACGGCGGCTTCGAGATTGGCCCAGTCCCGGATGCCAACTCGATAACGAATTCCACTTCTCTTTCTGGTGGCAATCCCGGCAATTCCTGAGGAAAGACATCGGGAAAGTTGCACACCACTGCTATATCCTCTAGCCGCACTTCTCCTGCCGTCGAATCAACTACGCTCGCTAAATAACCTTGGCAGCCCTCATCCAACAATTTAGTTGCCTCAACAGAAGAAACCCAAGGGATCGAGGTTCCTCCTCGACTCCTACGAACTCGAATCTAGGGTGTCCAGTAGGCTAAACCGAATCACCTTACTCTTGCGAGTCCATTACGGCATTACGCTTAACTAACCGGTCCATGCCCACAATTAAATCAAAATCATACATTGGCAAAACCGCTAGGTCTATCCTGCTTTCTACGCCACCAATCACTATCTCACAATCCGGACATCCTAACGATATGCATATCTTATCCATTAACGGCGTAGTCACACACAACCGCACTTCTAGCAAAACGGGGTTTAATCCACCAACTCAACAAGCGAGCGGATATAAGCGAATGCGATGCTCCGGATCAAATAATGCATACGCGACATGACGCAAAGAGAAATCGTACTGTGACCACGCCGGCGCATTCTCAACTTCTCTTCGCGCCATGGCGTACACCCGTCCTTGTGCCGGCGGCTGTTCACATTAGCCGGCGGTAGATTCCCGGCTGATTCCCAATTCGGGGTTGATGTTGCATCGGGGTCTGCGGGCGGCTGCTGGGGACAACTCGATTTGATGGTTCATACTCCCGCATTTGAAGCAAGCCCCAAGCACATTCTGCTTGGGATTCGGCTTTCCAATGTTCTTCACGATCGGTGGGACGAACCTCCTGTTTCCCGCCATTGGTTTCTTCCCAAAACGGCGGTTGTCCTTAGCCGGGGCGAACCGCGATCCAGATGCGGCCGCTCTATCTACTTGCTCTCGCTCAATAGCCTGAGCTCTCTCATATAAGTCCTCATAAGTCTTTAAATTCACAGGTATCAGCTGGCCGCGAATGTCGGCTTTCAGCCCATCCCGAAACCTTCGCGCCTTATCCTCAGGGTGTTCCACCATCCTTGGCGCGAACCTCGACAGTCTCGCAAATTCTGCCTCGTACTGATCTACGGTCATCAATCCCTGGCGGAGCCTCATGAATTCTGCCAATTTCCTTTCCCTGGCGCTCTCAGAAAAGAATTTTCCCAGGAAAGTCTCAGAAAATACGGTCCAAGTCGGGGCGGTCCCTTCGGGAAATACCTTTCCTTTGGTGGCCTTCCACCAATCATCGGCGTTGTCCTGCAGTTGATATACCGCCAATGTCACCTTTTCGGCCTCGGTACACCCTAGCACTTCGAAAGCCTTCTCCAACCCCTCAACCCAACGGGGTGCGGCCTCAGGGTCACCTTTCCCATTGAACTTCGGCGGCTTTAATTTCAGGAACTGCTCTACTAACTTGGACATCGGCCTGCCCACATTCACTGGCGCTGGAATTGGATCCTCCTGATTCCCCTGATTCCCATTATTTCCATCATTCCCATTTGCCCCGTTGGCAGCAGCCATGGCGGCCTCAACAGCAGCAGCTATAGTGGCATCTCTCTCTTGGGCTAGTCTACCTCCCAGAATTCCAGCTTCCTCGAGAGCTCTTAAAATTCCATCTACCCTCGGATCCTCGGCAGCCCTTACTTGCGGTTCTACAGGGTCCTGTTCACGACCTCGGCCTCTGCCTCTACCACGGCCTCGGCCTCTACCACGGCCTCTTCCTTGGCTACTCATCTTTCCAACTCGCACGCTCACCTTCCTGCTATAATTCCATTCAGGAATTAGAGACCTAAACCAAGCTAAACCGGTCTAAGGTCCTAGGCAGGTATATACAGCAGCAATCAAGCAACCAGCATGCGGTCTTACACAAACAGCACAACATCTCAACCAAGGAGATTCGCGTACTTACCTCGGGTCCTGCCGCACCTGCACTTTACGATCAACTAAAACAAGCACTCAATCAAACACAAGCAGTCAGGAGGTACACAAAGCACACGAGGTCACCCTACTGGCTACCCAAGGTCACCGCTCCTTATCACTCCAAGCTTCGACCTAATTGGACCGAGCTGACCTTGCTCTGATACCAAATCAAACGGGGATGTCACGCCCCGCACTCCTCGGCGCGCCACATCCCTTGTAAAGGTCGATTCGTGTGCGACGTCCCAGGACGCGTCGCCGACCCAACACCCAACACAGAGATATAAAGCACATGCGGAAGTAATTAAAACCACCCGTACAATAAAATACACATAATCCAGGATAGCCATACAATAACCAGCACGGATAAATATACACTTGTTTTGATATCGGGAAACATATACAATATTCATAAACAGCCCACACTCAAAAATCAAAAGCGGGGTACGTGGCTCGGCGATCAACCACTATATCTAGCCGGGGCTCCTCCCAAAACGTTTCAATACGCCTGCCATCCTCAGGGCTGGGGGTCTGAAAAATTGGGTTTCAACAACAGTGAGAATAAATCTCAGCGAGTAATTCCCTAAACCTAAATTAGGCTAAAGTGCACCTCCTGACGAGTACTAAATCAACACCCCAAGCAAATCATAATTGACTTAGGCCCTCGGGCCCAAACCCAACACTCACCTTGCCCTGCAGGTTAGGCACTTACAATTCAAACATAAAACATAGGACCCAGTCGCAGCACATGTACACATCATTTGGTCACAACGCATGTCATGCTTATGCTCGTGCTCATACGCGTGCTCACGCCTCATCAATGCATTTTCGCATGCTTGCACTCTAGCATACTTGCCATTTATCAATTTCTCCTCCGACCGCGTTAAACGCATCGGGTCCGAGCCGCGTAAAACGCATCGGGTCTATCACTATCCAGCACTTCCTGGCCCGCGTAAACGCATCAGGCCCAGTGTCTCTAGCCCGCGTAAACGCATCAGGCGCAACACCGATCTCCATATACGGACCGAACCCGCGTAAACGCATCAGGTTGGCCGTCTTCCGGCAATCCGGGCATCGTCCCGCGTTAAACGCCTCAGGACGGGTTCACTACCCCGCGTAAAACGCATCAGGGTTTATTGTGATCACACATTCACAAGCACCAATTTTCATCTGAACCCCGCGTTAAACGCATCAGGGCATTTTAGGTGATCACAATGCACATGTCACTCGAGCACACTTGTAAATGCACATGCCGTGCCAATGCTCGTGATGCAAACTCATGGCTATAACGTTCACATATGGGCATTCACTTGCACCGCACCACTTACTCAAATCACGATGCAATCATGCGCACTTGCACCACGCATATTCAATTTCATAAATCAACATGCCCAATCAGACAATCAATTCAAATCAGCCATGACATCAACTTGACACACAATCCATGCACGATCCACACAACCGGGATAACAAGAACCCTCACATTCGAGGCCCGCCAAGCTATTCCATTCTTAGTCCCGCTAAACAAGCAACATGGCATCCTAAAATCAATCACAACCAGGCTCATTTAGCCGATCAATTGATCAATGCGATCATTCCGGTAATTGCACAATTAACCTCCAAATTGATCGCTCATAGACCAATTCAAACCCGGTATGGACAGCCACCAAACAGATCGTCCTAGGCCAACAAATGTCCTCAAAACACTCCATTTGACTCCCCAAAATATCACCCAAATCAGCCACCATGAGGACCAAACTAGGCGCGCACTATAATCCACAATTGAACCCGAACTTAACCGAACTCGGGCCGATTCAATCCAATACTTCCAGCCATCGCATAGCACATTACGGGCCACTAATCCTCAATTAAATTGTCACACTAAGCCCGTAAAATAGCCACAAAATCAGCCACCATACGATCCACAGATTTCATCCGCCAAGTCCACAATTTCGCCCAAATCAAGGCATCTATGCTTCGCCACATCACAGCACTCTATAGACCACTAAACCTCGATTAAATCATCACTCTCGGTCACCAAATGTGCCACAAAATCAGTCCCTAACAGCCACCGTTTGGATCACGAGTTTCTCCCGCCAAATCCACAAATTCGATCCGAATCGAAGCACCCAAGCTCAGCCGACTCACAGCACAATACGGGACTCTAAATCTCAATTAAAGCATCACGACTCACCACCAAAACAGCCACGATAACAGCCCCTAACAGCCTCCACCGTTTAACCCCTAAATTAACCTAATTAACCCCTAAAACCCGTCTAGAAATGCAAATTGTCCTAATTAGGGCTTAGGGTCAAACTCACCGGGTGTCCTAAGCTTCAAACCGTGCCGAACACGCGGCAATGGTGGCTGGACAGCGGCGACGCCTCGCTGGAACAGTAACGGCAGCGGCGGTTCCGGCGAACGGTGCGAGTCTAGGCGGAGGGGTGGCTGGTCGCGGCGGTCGGGAGAGAGAGAGAGGACGGACTGGTGAGGCTGGTGAGGCGTGGGATGGTGGTTCCCAGCGACGGCTCCGGCGGCGGCGGCGGCGGCTCCTCCGGTGAGGTGCTCCCCACGGCCAAACAAGAGAAAGAGAGAGGAGTGATGGTGTGGGTGGAAGGTTGCCGGTGAGAGAGGGAACGGCGGCCCACGGCCGGCGCGCCTGACGGTCGAGCTGGCCGGCGACGCGCGGCACGCCCGAGCCGAGGCGGAGGGCGGCGGCGACGGCTTGCTGCACGCGCGCGCGTGAGGAGAGAAAGGGAACGGTCGGGCGGCGGCTGGTGGTCAACGCGACGGTGGTCGGGCTTGGCGGCGGCGGCGACTGGCGGAGTAGCGTCGGGCGGAGGCGGACGGCGACTGGGCAGAACGGAGTAGAACCAGTCGCGGGCGAAGAAGGAGGAAGAAGAAGAAGAACAGAGGAAGAAAGGAAAAAGAAAGAAAGAAAAGAAAAGAAGAGAGAGAGAGAGTAGGTGGGGTGGGTGTTGAGGGGACGTCTGCAGAGAGGGGAAACGTGACCGGAGGGGACGGGCGTGGCAGAGGAGAGAGAGAGAGAGAGAGAGAGAGGGGAGAGAGAGAGAAATAAAAGAAATTAAACTTCATTCAAATATTAATCGAGATCCGATGGCCCAAATTAAAAACCGAAAGTGGTCTACCGGTCCAAAATAAGCCTCGCACATAAAAAGGGACAAAGGCCAAATTAATTAGACCAAATCATAACGAGGGAGGTCTACTAGTCCAAATTTGCACCTGATCAAAAACTCCCCTTTTTCCATCATTCCTGACAATCTCAACGTTGGCCCCGACCATATCGACACCGTCCAATTTATTTCGTCCCGACACTCCCGAAAATCGACTGCGAAGTCTGGGGTCTAAATAACGGCCAAATTTGATCGAGTGCGATTCTAGCGAAATCTCTAATTTAAAATGATAACCGGGAGTGATCAGTTAGCGGGCGAGATTTTACTATAAGCACACTGACAAATTACGCGTTTTACAAATCCCAAAAATGGGCCGAAATTCGGGATGTCACATTAAATGAGAGTTTAGGGAAAGAGAATACTGCACACAGATCTTTATAGTGGTTCGGTTTTATCAAGCCTACGTCCACTCTTCACGCTGGCAGCCTGTTGGCTGTATTTCACTATTGAATCACTAAGAAATTACAAGAGCAGTGCCTCTCAGATGATAGACTGCACTATTACATACACTCTTCACTCAAGTAATTTTCTTTCTAAAATCATAACGTAGAATACAGTAATCACAAGTGTGTAAGATCGAAGCTCTATTCAAATTTTGGAATTCTTGATTCTAGTTATTCTACTTGTACGACGTTTGCACTTCTTTTATACTCCTTTACTTCCAATCTATCCGTTGGATAGTCTTTAGAGGATTGATCTCCAAATCAACCCGTTGGAGAAACTTCCCAAAAGAAGATGCATAGACGTTAGAAGAAGAACCATTATCTCCGGATGATTTGATCGTCCATACAATCAAATCAAGGTTTCCATAAGTATAGTTTTTCGTGTTTAAGGAACGATCCTGTGATTGCCAATTAGGATATCTTGAAATATCAATTTGATTGTCCTGCATAAACTTGCCAAAAATAACACTTATTGAATCTGACGAGGAATTATGAGTCTGATGACAAAGTTCTTTCATCGACTAAGTCTGATGACTTAATATTTACCTGCATCAAATAATTTAAGTGTAATTGTGGTTAAAAAAGGATTGTTTTGTCTTTCTTCAAAACTAATTAGGGATTTCCTCAACATATAGGATAGAGAAAGAAATGCTCTTCGTCATCCTAAGGCACTTGAGCTTCTTAGACATTCATCTGAAAAAGAAATACTCGAAGATTAATGCAAGTGAGAGCAAGGAAATTTCTATCCATTTTATCACCTCCTGATACCGACTTACCTCCAATTTGCCTCGATGTGGGGTGGTTCTTGACAGAGGTAATTTTCAAAGAGCTTCTCCAAGTGTTTACGCTCAAAGTGGTAAAACAGTGGGCAACCTATAGTGTATGAGATAGAGAAATGAAATGCCTCTTGTCATTTTGTTTGCCGTATTTTTTGCGAGATAACTCTTTACCTTGCGAACATAGAATTTTTTTTCACTCAACTCACTGGGGATTGGTGTATGGGACTATATATGGGGCATGTTTTGCCTTCCATCATCTCGGTGTACCTCATCCAACACATTTAATTCATTCCACATGAGTTATTAGATTGTTCAAGCAGATCCCCCTTTTTTGAAATTGATGATACAGACTGACAAAATAATCATGCCGAATTTAAGAGCCATGCACACATCTCCACTTGAAATTAATTGAAACCATTTATTTATCAGTGAAGTGTTTGCAACTCAGAATATAAAACCAAACACTTGAAAACTTTTGCTGCAAAATATTAGATTCTATGAGGGATAATACATTTTCACAGCATCAGAATTAACAGGAGTGGAAAACTCATGACCATCCATCTCTGCGAGAATCAGGGCACCTCCGGGAAGCACCTTTTTAACCACATATGGACCGATGTAGTTTGGGGCGAATTTGCCCCTAGGAACAGGAAAGACTGGCAGTACTTTCCTCAAGACTAGATCATTTACCTCGAAGTGTCTTGGATGCACCTTTCGATTGAAGGACCTAGCTATTCTCTACCGATAGGTTTGACCATGGCAAATGGCTTTCAATCGTTTCTCATTAATTAGGTTCAACTACTTATATTTGTCCCATCTATTCCACCTCGGACAACTCCACCTGGGACAGGACTCGCAGGGAAGGGATCTCTACTTCGATGGGTAGGACTGCTTCCATGCCATACACCAAAGAAAAAGGGGTTGCCCCGACAGAGGTTCAGATCGAAGTCCGATACGCCATTAGTGCAAAGGGCAACATTTCATGCCAGTCACGATAGTTTTCTGCCATTTTGGCCAAGATCTTCTTGATATTTTTGTTAGCGGCTTCATCTGCTCCATTCATCTGTGGACGATAGGGAGATGAATTCAGGTGTCGGATCTTAAACTCGTTGACCAACTGATCTATGAACTTGTTGTTCAAATTTGTCCCATTGTCGGTGGCAATAGCCTCGGGGACACCACAACGAGCGACTATGTCTCGCTTGATGAATCTTACAACGTTCCTTGTAGTGATGTTCGCATAAGATGCCGCCTCAATCCACTTGGAGAAATAATCAATCGCAACCAAGATAAATCGGTGTCCATTTGATGCCTTGGGATTAATTGGGCCAATCACGTAGATGCCCCACATTGAAAAGGGCCATGGCTCGGACAACTGATATAGTTCTATCAGGGGAACATTTATTTTATCCCCGTGAACCTGACAGCGATGACATCTTTGGATATGTTGGATGCAGTCACTTTCAAGACTGAGACAATAATAGCCTAACCTCATGATCTTCTTAGCTAACATGTGGTGTCACGTCCCGAACCCCATCGAGCACGCGACATCCCTCTTCGGTCTAATTAGTGCGACATCCCAAGAAACGTCGCCGACCCAAACGAACCCATCAGAGTTTAATCGCGGCGAAAACATCAAACACCTCAATAAGTATTTTACTTGGGGTACTAGGGAGAATAAATTGCCAAACCACCAAATTCTATACTATACCTCGAATTAAGCACAATATCCATTTACAACATAAACTTATGCCACAACCGTCAATTTACAAACCACAAAGCAAAGTATACACATTAAACTACTAAACTGCAAACCACCGATATCCCAACGGATTAGTAGCCTGGGTAACGCTACACCAAAATGGGATACTTCCAGACTCTTCTTCAGCTCCAAAACTAATCCCTACGCCCTCTAGATGGCGTCCACTTTGACTCACTCTCTTCTGAATCCTCATCTGAATCCTCATCAGGCACATGCTCATTCGACGTCTCCGAATCGGCCTCAATCTCGATCGGGAACTCTACCACATCATGATTAGTATGCATAACAATCCCAAATACGCTGCAGCGGCGGCGGCAAAAGGTTCATGGCTCGGGCGGGTGATCTGAAATGGTTTGGTTGATACAACCATGAGACACTTCTCAATAAGTACACAACCTAAACCTTATCTAGGCTACCACGTATTCCAGACAAGTCCAGACACCGAATCAAGCAACACACAAACAACGTCCACACAATCGTATTTACCTTATTTTCAATATACGCAACCTGCACGTTAGTCTTACAATAGCACTATTCCACTCACATGAATGTTCAAATCTCATTTCATGCATTCGTTCCGTTCTCATCACGTCTTTCCACATCACTCGCCAGTGACCCGCGTTACAGTACACGCCTCAGGTCCGCTACGACCAACTCATCACAACACTTCAGGGCCCGCGTTACAGTACACGCCTCAGGCCATGTCTCTTGCCCGCGTTACCGTACACGCCTCGGGCTCAACATCTACCACCTACGGCATAAACAACCGTCTCGTTTTCACAACACTCCGTCGCCCATGTTACAGTACACGCCTCAGGCCATGTCTCTTGCTCGCGTTACAGTACACGCCTCAGGCCCAACATCTACCACCTACTGCGCAACCCGCGTTGAAATACACGCCTTAGGCTAGTAGTCTTCCGGTAATACCGGGCATCGTCCCGCGTTGAAGTACACGCCTCAGGACGGCACAATTCCCATAATCGTACATGCCACACCACATTCACTCTCTTATTCATGCACATGCTCAACAATCATTTACCACACTCAATTGGCCAATCACACGTGGCCCGTGCACGCATCAATTCATACACAATTCATGCTCACTAAGCATTTGACATGGCCAATTTAACAATTAATTCAGTCTGGCCCAAGCGTGCACATAACAAAGCACATTTCAATCCATCAAATCACGATTCAATAAACACACAAGGCCACTCATGGGCCCACAAACACAGCCACGTTCATAGGCATAAATTCGACATTTCCAAGCATGTTAAACATCACAATCCAGCCATACTACCACACACCAAACCGACACCATTTGTCCTTAAATCGAGCCCTAAGCTCGCCAATTCCCTCCCACAACATCCGACACTCTATTCAGTCTCACTCCAGCCTCGAAGCATCCTCATTTCATCCTCAAATCAACTCATCTAACACATATTCAAGCATAAATTCTGGTCACGAGGCAGCAACTATTCAACCCCGACACCCCCGCCATTCCGCTCATAAAAACGAACATTCAAAGAATCGGGGTAAAATTGGGCAGTTTACACAGTGACCGAAATCCCATTCAAATAAATAGTAAACGAACTCCAAAATTTCTGAAATTTGGATATGTTGCGTAAAACATCTTGATAAACATTTTCCGTGAGAACTCGAAACCCAGTTCCAACTGTAAACACCTCTTTTTGTCACTTGGAATCAGATGAAAATCAACCCGTCCGGTCAGGCCACCTGACCATAAAAATGCATCTCATCCAGTGCCCAAATCACTTTGGAAAGCCTTGAAATTTTTATATGTCATAGTCACAAATGTCCCCAACAATTTTTGTGAAGGAAGTATTTCGAAAATGGGTCTGGAAAAATTTATAAAAATTCGAACAGACCCGCAGGTCGGAGGAACAGTGTTTCCAGCACACTAATTTAGGTCCAAAGATGGACTTCCGAATGGCCTCCAATGATTTCCAAAAATTCTCAAATTAAACTATGTCATACTTCAAGATGTTAGGAGTATTTTTCATGAAGAAAACTTCCTCAAATTCAGCCCACACAAATCTCCACAAAATAGCAAACCGGACGAGTACAATAACCGCGAATCCGAGAATCTCACCAAACCTCCCGGATTCGAACCCCAATTGATTTCTACCGAATTTCAACCGCTAAAACTCATTCCGAGACGTCTAACCCAACACGCAACAGTCACCAGCAGCCATGATCAACACCATAATCAACCCCTAAACTACCCTAAACCGCGTCTAAACGAGTCCAATAATACCCGACGTCCTAGGCAAGGGTTAGATTGCGACTTACCAAGCTCTAGACTAGCGCGGCTAGAGCGGAAAGCGGCGGCTATCGGCGGGGACGGCGACAAACGGCGGTACGGCTTGGCGGCGTGGACGGCGCCGGCGATGGTGAGCGGCGGCGGTGACCTCCTTGCCGCGGCTCACTCACGGGAGGGAGAGAGAGAGACGGCGGTTGAGGGCTGGTGGCTCGGCGGTGGCGCGGCACGGCACGGTGGAGGCGGTGATCGGCCAAGGGGGAGGGAGAGCTCACGTGAGGGAGAGGAAGAGAGAGAGGGAGTTCTCGGTTGGGGGGAGAAAAACGTGAGAGAGGAGAGAGAGAATGAGGAGAGAGAGAGAGGTCTTGACTAGTGAAGCTTGGATCAAAATGGCAAATTACAATCTTGCCCCCCTCTAACAATCCAAATTGACGGCCCAGATTCAATCTTATCTTAAAACCAACGGCTGAGATCGAATCTTGCTCAAAATATCCAAGGGCAATCTTGGAATTCCTCAAAAAGTCCAAGGGCAAAAGTGTCTTTTCCAAATTTTAGGGAAAAATGACCAAAACGCCCTTGCCTCACAAAACTAACCTTTAGAAAGCCTTAGGGGCAAAACGGTCACTTCCTCCATTTCTCATCGAAATCGAATTTTTCTGAAGGATTCGGGACAATCCAAAATTACACGTTCCAACTGCAACGTCGTCCTAACGCCCCGTTGTGACTTTCTAATTTTTCCGGTGTCCGATTTGGGCTCAAACGAATAATTTAAATTTTATTAAACGCAACTCGAGCGTTTTTCAAACTAACGGGCGGCTCGTTGGGGAAATTCGCATATTCGACCCGTGACTGATAATAAATCGAGTCACGTGCAAGTTCGTTCGGTTCGTGACGATTTCGTTTGTTATTTAAATCGCGAGGATCAATCACTAGATCCGAGGGATACGATCGTTCGGTATAGGTTCAGGATCATTCATCAATTCATTTCGTGGTCCGGCGGAATCACCCGCGATCCACCACTATGACAATGGCGAACTAACCCCTAACTATCCTTGGATCGGCCAACAGTGGCTCAAAATGTCACCTCGGCGATTTTATGGTTGAAAATCAATTCACGATCGAATTTTCTCTTAGTCGCACGAATTTAAATCTCTGATTAGCCTTTCCCCAAAGGTTAGTGTCCCAGGAATGATCAGTTCCGGGCGAGAACTAACTACGAGTACATTTATGAAACCAAATATTTCACAAATCCCAAATGGACAATTTTCAGGATGTCACAACTTTTCCCCCTTTACAAAAATTTCGTCATCGAAATTTACAAATCCCACCACTACTCAAACAAATGGGGGTATTGACGTTGCATTTGCTCTTCACTTTCCCACGTTGTGCCTTCTGTCCCGTGGTGTTCCCAAATAACCTTGACCATCGGGATTGTCTTGTTCCTTAAAACCCGTTCTTTCCGATCTTCAGTCCTTACTGGTTTCTCGACCTACGACACCTTGTCATCGACTTCTATCTCCTCATAATTTAACACGAGTTGGGTCCGGTTCATATTTCTTTCTCTAACTTCGTCCCAACATATGAGCGTTCTACATGCTCTGCCATACAGCACTTCAAACGACACTATCCCAATACTCTGCTGAAAATTGTTATTATACGCAAATACTACTAAGGGCAATTGTTCTTCCCACTTACCTTAAAAATCAAGCACACATGCTCGAAGCATATCCTCTAAAGTCTGAATCGTCCTCTCAGACTGTCCATCCGTTTGCGGATGATAAGTTGTGCTAAACTGCAGCTTTGATCCTACTGCCGTCTGCAAACTTTTCCAAAAATTGGCGGTGAACCTAGGATCACGGTCCGACGTAATCGTCACTAGTACTCCGTGCAATCCAACAATCTGTCGCATGTATAATTTCGTACACCTTTCCGACTAAAAGTCCTTTCGCACTGCCAGGAAATGCGTTAACCTGGACAATCGATCCACTATCACCCAAATAGAATCGTGTCCTCTCTGGTTCCTTGGTAGTTCCGTCACATAAATCATATTTATATGCTCCCATTTCTATTTTGGGATTCCCAAAGTTCGCAATAATCTTCCGGGCTTACAACGTTGCGCCGTCACTTGTTGGCACGTCAACACTTGGCCACATTCCTTTTTAGATCACTCCACCGATAATGTTACCATATCATCAGGCACGCACAATCATCCTTGAAACTTCAGAATTTCATCCTCGAACACTTGAAAGTCCATTTTTCCCTTTTGCGCCATCCCTTTCTAGACTCGTTTGAATCTCAGGGTCGGCAGACTGCAACGTCTTAATCCTTGCTTGGATCTCCGGTTCGATTCTCAATGCAGTCATTAGATTAGACATCAGACTCACCTCGAACTCAAACCCTGAGTCTCTTAGCCTTTCCAACAAGATCTACTCCTTAACCATCATGAGCGCTATACTTCGATTTTCGACTTAGGGCATCCGCTACTCGATTCTCTTTCCCAGGATGATACAGGATATCGCAGTCGAAGTCCTTAAGAAGTTCTATCCATCGGCGCTGCCAACTCTAAATCATGCGTCGGATATTTCATTTCATGCGGCCTCAACTGGCGCGACGCATATGTAACTAATGTTTCAAGCTAAATTAATACACATCCCAATCCTTTTTAATGGCGCGTTACTATAGACCTCAAATCCTCCTGATCCAGACGGAATAGTCAAGATCGGGGCAATTATCAGCCTATACTGCAACTCCTGACAACTCCTTTCACATTTTTCATCCCACTCAAACTTAGTTTCCTTCATACACAGTCGCGTCAACGGCCTGGCTATCGACAAGAATCCTTCTACCAAACGTCGATAATAACCGGCCAAGCCTAAGAAACCTCGAATTTCTATCACTGATACCAGTCTTAGCCACTTAGTCACGGCCTCAACTTTTAACGGATCCACAGAAATTTCATTTTCCGACATTATGAGTTCAATGAACGCTACCCTGCTAAGCCAAAACTCACGCTTACTCGACTTGGCGCAGAGTGCGTGTTCTCTTAAGGTCCGTAGCATAATACTCAAATGTACTTCATGTTCCTCAGGGTTTCTTTCGAATACTCTAGTATATCGTTACTGAAAACGGGGACGAACTGGTCTCGAAGTTCCTTAAACACCCTACCCATTATATCCATAACGGCAGCAGGGGCATTGGTTAGACCAAAGGGCATCACTGTGAACTTATAGTGCCCGTACCACGTCATAAAAGCAGCCTCGGAATACTCTCTTCCCCGATCCATAACTGATGGTGTCCGATCCGTAAATCAATCTTAGAGAACACTGGGGTTTCTTGCAGTTGATCAAACCAATTCTCAATCCTTAGCAGTGGTTACTTATTCTTAACTGTCTCTTGGTTCAACTGCCGGAATCGTTACACAACCTCAGTGTCCCATCCTTCTTCCTTACAAACAGGACCGATACTCTCCATGGGAACACACTAGGATGACTGAAACCCTTGTCCAGTGGTTCCTGAATCTGGACTTTTAATTCCTCTAATTCTGACAACGACATCCTATAAGGCAGCTTCAAGATTGGCTCAGCCCCAGGGCCAACTCGATAACAAACTTTGTTCTTCTTTCTGGTGGCAATCCCGGCTATTCCTGAGGAAAGACATCGAAAAATTGCACACCACTGCTATGTCTTCTAACCGCACTTCCTCTGTCGTCAAATCAACCACACTTACTAGGTAACCTTTACAACCCTCATTCAACCATTTAGTTGCTTTTACTAGTAAAACTAATGAGATCGAGGTTCCTCCTCGACTCCCCATTAACTCGGGTTTAGGGTGTCCAGCCGGACTAAACTGAATCACCCAGCCACTACAATCCATCACGGCATTTTGATTAACTAACCAATTTATGTCGGCAATTACATCTAGGCCATACATAGCCAGAACTGCTAGGTTTATCCTTTCTTCTCTATCATCGATCACAGAAGTGGCAGTCCTTTCTATCAACTCATAATCATTTGCCTTGGCCCACTCATAAATCTCCTTATAGTCTTTCAGACTCAGTGATATCGTCTGACTACAGAGGTCCGGCTTCAATCTATCACGGAACCTCCGGGCTCTATCCAATGAGTCCTTCATTATTTTTTAGGCAAACCTAGATAACCGAGTGAACTTAGCCCCATACTGGTCCACGGTCCACTGTTCTTTGCCCTTGACTAAGCCTCATGAACTCCGCCAACTTCTGCTCCCGGGCACTCTCAGAGGAATACTTACCATTAAGGGTTTCCACAAACATCGCTCAAGTCTGGGCGGTGTCAACCGGGAACACTCTTCCTCTGGTGGCTTTTCACCAGTCATTTGCATTTCCTTGCAACTGATACACTGCTAACGTTACTTTCTCCTCATCCGTACATCCCAATACCTCGAAGGCTTTTTCTAATTCTTCTATCCAAAGTGATACAGCCTCAAGGTTATCTCTACCATCAAACTTAGGGGGCTTTAACTTCAGAAACTGCTTGACTAGCTAATGCATTAGTCGATTCGCATTTAACTGCCCCTGTCCTTGATTTTCATTGTTGCCATTAATGGCAACAGCTACAGCGGCCTCAACCGCTTGGGCAATAGTGGCATATCGCTCCGGAGTCTGCCTGCTCATCAAAGTCCCAACTTCCTCAAGGGTCCTTAAAATTCCATCCACTCTGGGGTCTACTGCAATTCTAGCGTTAACTCCGAGACCCTCTACAGTTATAACATCAACTCTGGGGTCCTCTACAGCTCTAGCTCGAGTACCACCTCGACCCCGTACTTCTCTTCTTACGCCCCTTCCTGTATCTTTTCCTGTTCCTCTTCCTACACCTCTTCCTTCGCTGCTCATTATCCCAATTTATATCACTCTCCTACCTGCTATAATTCCATACAGGAATTAGAAACCTAGGCCAACTATACCAGTCTAAACCTAGGCAGTGATTTACAACAATAATTCACTTAGCAGGCAATCTACCATCACAACACCAAATCACAATCAATGAGGTTCGAGCACATACCTCAGGTCCGGACGCACTTGTACTTCAATCATTACAACACTCAATTCAATAAGCAATAACCACAATAGTTTCGAAATACGTGTAGCGCTAGACACACCTATGGCTCACTAAGGTCTCCCTAGCTAACTACGGCTACCCTAGATGGCTACCCCAGGGTTCCCACTCCTTATCACTCCAGGCTTCGACCGACCTAGATCGAGCTGTCCTCGCTCTGATATCAATTCAACTATGCTGTCATATCCCGAACCCCATCGAGCACGCGACATCCCTCTTCGGTCTAATTAGTGCGACATCCCAGGAAACGTCGCCGACCCAAACGAACCCATCAGAGTTTAATCGCGGCGAAAACATCAAACACCCCAACAAGTATTTTACCTGGGGTACTAGGGAGAATAAATTGCCAAACCACCAAATTCTATACTATATCTCGAATTAAGCACAATATACATTTACAACATAAACTTATGCCACAACCGCCAATTTACAAACCACAAAGCAAAGTATACACATTAAACTACTAAATTGCAAACCACCGATATCCCAAAAGATTAGTAGCCTGGGTAACGCTACACCAAAATGGGACACTTCCAGACTCTTCTTCAGTTCCAAAACTAATCCCTACGCCCTCTAGATGGCGTCCACTTTGACTCACTCTCTTCGGAATCCTCATCCGAATCCTCATCAGGCACAGGCTCATCCGACGTCTCTAAATCGGCCTCAATCTCGATCGGGAACTCTACCACATCATGATTAGTATGCATAACAATCCCAAATACGCTGCAGCGGCGGCGGCAAAAGGTTCATGGCTCGGGCGGGTGATCTGAAATGGTTTGGTTGATACAACCGTGAGACACTTCTCAATAAGTACACAACCTAAACCTTATCTAGGCTACCACGTATTCCAGACAAGTCCAGACACCGAATCAAGCAACACACAAACAACGTCCACACAATCGTACTTATCTTATTTTCAATATACGCAACCTGCACGTTAGTCTTACAATAGCACTATTCCACTCACATGCATGTTCAAATCTCATTTCATGCATTCGTTCCGTTCTCATCACGTCTTTCCACATCACTCACCAGTGACCCGCGTTACAGTACACGCCTCAGGTCCACTGCGACCAACTCATCACAACACTTCAGGGCCCGCGTTATAGTACACGCCTCAGGCCATGTCTGTTGCCCGCGTTACCGTACACGCCTCAGGCTCAACATCTACCACCTACGGCATAAACAACCGTCTCATTTTCACAACACTCCTTAGCCCGTGTTACAGTACACGCCTCAGGCTCAACATCTACCACCTACTGCGCAACCCACGTTGAAGTACACGCCTCAGGCTGGCAGTCTTCCGGTAATACCGGGCATCGTCCCGCGTTGAAGTACACGCCTCAGGACGGCACAATTCCCACAATCGTACATGCCACACCACATTCACTCTCTTATTCATGCACATGCTCAACAATCATTTGCCACACTCAATTGGCCAATCACACGTGGCCCGTGCACTCAATTCACACACAATTCATGCTCACTAAGCATTTGACATGACCAATTTAACAATTAATTCAGTCTGGCCCAAGCGTGCACATAACAAAGCACATTTCAATCCATCAAATCACGGTTCAATAAACACACAAGGCCACTCATGGGCCCACAAACACATCCACGTTCATAGGCATAAATTCGACATTTCCAAGCATGTTAAACATCACAATCCAGCCATACTACCACACACCAAACCGACACCATTTGTCCTTAAATCGAGCCCTAAGCTCGCTAATTCCCTCCCACAACATCCGACACTCTATTCAGTCTCACTCCAGCCTCGAAGCATCCTCATTTCATCCTCAAATCAACTCATCTAACACATATTCAAGCATAAATTCTGGTCACGAGGCAGCAACTATTCAACCCCGACACCCCCGCCATTCCGCTCATAAAAACGAACATTCAAAGAATCGGGGTAAAATTGGGCAGTTTACACAGTGACCGAAATCCCATTCAAATAAATAGTAAACGAACTCCAAAATTTCTGAAATTTGGATATGTTGCGTAAAACATCTTGATAAACATTTTCCGTGAAGAACTCGAAACCCAGTTCCAACTGTAAACACCTCTTTTTGTCACTTGGAATCAGATGAAAATCAACCCGTCCGGTCAGGCCACCTGACCATAAAAATGCATCTCATCCAGTGCCCAAATCACTTTGGAAAGCCTTGAAATTTTTATATGTCATAGTCACAAATGTCCCCAACAATTTTTGTGAAGGAAGTATTTCGAAAATGGGTCTGAAAAAATTTATAAAAATTCGAACAGACCCGCAGGTCGGAGGAACAGTGTTTTCAGCACACTAATTTCGGTCCAAAGATGGACTTCCGAATGGCCTCCAATGATTTCCAAAAATTCTCAAATTAAACTATGTCATACTTCAAGATGTTAGGAGTAACTTTCATGAAGAAAAATTCCTCAAATTCAGCCCACACAAATCTCCACAAAATAGCAAACCGGACGAGTACAATAACCGCGAATCCGAGAATCACACCAAACCTCCCGGATTCGAACCCCAATTGATTTCTACCGAATTTCAACCGCCAAAACTCATTCCGAGACGTCTAATCCAACACGCAACAGTCACCAACAGCCATGATCAACACCATAATCAACCCCTAAACTACCCTAAACCGCGTCTAAACGAGTCCAATAATACCCGACGTCCTAGGCAAGGGTTAGATTGCGACTTACCAAGCTCTAGACTAGCGCGGCTAGAGCGGAAAGCGGCGGCTATCGGCGGGGACGGCGGTGAACGGTGGTACGGCTTGGCGGCGTGGACGGTGCCGGCGATGGTGAACGGCGGCGGTGACCTCCTTGCCGCGGCTCACTCACGGGAGGGAGAGAGAGAGACGGCGGTTGAGGGCTGGTGGCTCGGCGGTGGCGCGGCACGGCACGGCGGAGGCGGTGATCGGCCAAGGGGGAGGGAGAGCTCACGTGAGGGAGAGGAAGAGAGAGAGGGAGTTCTCGGTGGGGGAGAGAAAAACGTGAGAGAGGAGAGAGAGAATGAGGAGAGAGAGAGAGAGGTCTTGACTTAAATAGTGAAGCTTGGATTAAAATGGCAAATTACAATCTTGCCCCCTTCTAACAATCAAAATTGACGGCCCAGATTCGATCTTATCTTAAAACCAACGGCTGAGATCGAATCTTGCTCAAAATATCTAAGGGCAATCTTGGAATTCTTCAAAAAGTCCAAGGGCAAAAGTGTCTTTTCCAAATTTTAGAGCAAAATGACCAAAACGCCCTTGCCTCATAAAACTAACCCTTTAGAAAGCCTTAGGGGCAAAACGGTCACTTCCTTCATTTCTCATCGAATCGAATTTTTCTGAAGGATTCGGGACAATCCAAAATTACACGTTCCAACTGCAACGTCGTCCTAACGCCCCGTTGTGACTTCCTAATTTTTCCGGTGTCCGATTTGGGCTCAAACGAATAATTTAAATTTTATTAAACGCAACTCGAGCGTTTTTCAAACTAACTGGCGGTTCGTTGGGGAAATTCGCATATTCGACCCGTGACTGATAATAAATCGAGTCATGTGCAAGTTCGTTCGGTTCGTGACGATTTCGGTTGTTATTTAAATCGCGACGATTAATCACTAGATCCGAGGGTACGATCGTTTGGTATAGGTTCAGGATCATTCGTCAATTCATTTCGTGGTCCGGCGGAATCACCCGCGATCCACTACTATGACAGTGGCGAACTGACCCCTAACTATCCTTGGATCGGCCAACAGTGGCTCAAAATGTCACCTCGGCGATTTTATGGTCGAAAATCAATTCACGATCGAATTTTCTCTTAGTCGCAAGAATTTAAATCCCTGATTAGCCTTTCCCCAAAGGATAGTGTCCCAGGAATGATCAGTTCCGGGCGAGAACTAACTATGAGTACATTTATAAAACCAAATATTTCACAAATCCCAAATGGACAATTTTCAGGATGTCACATGTGGCCATTCTTATGTGGACCACATACCCCCTCGTGTACTTCTTACATGATTATGGTAGCTTCAGCCGCGTCCATACACCTCAGCAGGATCAAATTATAGGATCTTTTATATAGCTTTTCACCACTAACAAAGAATTTTGAAGGCATTCTCATTATGTATTTCCTATCGGCCGGGGTGCTTCCTTCATAAAATTCTTATCTTTGGATATAACTCATGATATCGTAATACTACAGCTTTTTGTCAGGTCTTCGGTCATAACCATACAGTAGGCCGATTTTGTCAGGACTTCGATCTTCAAGGGTTCTACCTCTAATCCACAAGTCACTTGCAGCATGAATGATAACGTAGCTAGAGCATCGGCGAACTGATTATGGGACCTCGACAAGTATTCAAAGGAGATGTCCTCGAATTCCTCAATGATTTCTTCAAGGTATTCGTGGTATGGCATAAGCTTAGCATCTTCAATTTTACATTCTCCCACCATTTGGAGGACGATTATAGCAGAATCACCATATACCTTCAATTTAATTATCCCCATTTCAACCACCGCTTGGAGTTCGAGGATGTAAGCTTCGTACTCGACTATGTTGTTGGTACAGGAGAACGCCAACTTTGCTGCTACTGGATAATGTTGCCCATCTGGGGATATTGAAACTGCCCTAGTGCCAGCACCAGCCAAGTTTATGGCTCCATCGAAAAACATGGTCCATATGTCTTCCTTTATTACCAAAATGCGATCTTCTAGAGAATATCTATCATCATCAGGAATTCTAGGATTTTCGGCTAACATATCAACAATTACTCGGCCTTTAATTGACTTCTGTAGCATCGTCTGGATATCAAACTCTAAAATTAAAATCTGCCACTTGGCTAACTTCCCTACCAGAGCTGTTTGATCAAGTAAATACTTGACGGGATCGTTCTTAGTCACAAGAAGCGTCTGGTAATGCAATGTATACTTTCACAGCCTATGGAGCACCCATATTGGTGCAGCGCAAGTCTTCTCGACTTCAGGATAATTCAACTCCGAGATGGTGAACTTCTTACTTAGGTAATAAATGGTTCGCTCTTTTTCATCTTCAGGCCTTTTTTGGGCTAGCATCGCACCTAGAGACTCGCTGTGAATTGTAAGGTAAAGGATTAAGGGCTGCCCCGGCATTGGTGGGACTAGCACCGATGGTTTCATCAGGTACCGCTTCAGTTCGTTAAACATTTTTCAATAATCATCGTCCCATTCCACTTGAGCATTCTTATTTAGGAGTTTAAAGAATGGCTTGGCAGTTTCAGAGAGCTGGGAAATAAAGCGGGCTATATAGTTCAATCTACCCAGGTGGCTTCGCACTTCTTTCACGATCGATGGGGGTTGTAACTCACATATAGCCTTCACTTTGAAGGGGTCGACTTCAATGCCCTTACTGCTCACTATGAACCCGAGTAATTTGCCCGAGGTTGCTCCGAATATTCACTTCGCTGGGTTGAGACGGAGCTTAAACTCACCGAGTCTCTCGAATAATTTCTTTAAGGTATCGACGTGATTCTTCCTGGATCGAGACTTGGCGATCATGTCATCGACATAGACCTCGATCTCCTTATGCATCATGTCATGGAAAAGCGTCACCATTGCCTGTTGATATGTTGCCCCGGCATTTTTGAGGTCGAAGGGCATGACCTTGTAGTAGAATGTCCCCTAAGGAGTGATGAATGCCATTTTCTCCTTATCGTCATCTTTCATTTTTATCTGATTATAACCCTATCGCGCCCGCTTTTCTCTTTTTTGGGGCTTTTCGAGATTTGCGCGCTAAGGAGGTATTTCCGTATAAGGGTCTCTTCTAGACCATACCTCACGTGACAGTGGAAGGTAATTTCCTATTTATTCTAGGTTTGTGATTTTGGAGTCGCCACTAGTCATTATTAGTAGGTAGACTAGAAACCTAATCGAGGTACGGGAGAAATACCACGATTCTACGAACCAAAGATTCTGAGTACGGGGACTTGGTTACGTTATTGATCCCGAATCGAGATCCCTAACGCCCTTTCGGTACCTGAGAACGATACGACGTCTAACGTATCATGCAAATTTCCGAGGCTTATTCTATCCATTCTAATCGTAGGAAAGACCAAACAAGTATTAAACGCACAATCGAAGCCAATCAAATCAATCAATCCTAAGTGGTCTCTAAAAACGAAAATCAATCAAAACATCCAAACCCTAATGAAGCTTTAGAAGCTTATTCATTTCATGATTTACATTTTTTTAGGGTTTTAGGGTTTTTTAGGGGTTATAACCCCTGAAATTTGGGATTTCTTTAAAAATGCCACTTGGGTACTTCTAAAAATTCAAATCTCACTTTTTATAGTTGGTTACAATGTTTTTTGGACCATTTTGTGAATTTTTTAAAATTTTTGAATTTTTTTTCTGAAATTTTATTAACCGAGAATTAATTTTTTATGATTTTCTGAAAATTTTTATGAATTTTTCAATTTTTAAATTTTTTATTGATTTTCCAATTTTTTTTTACATTTTTTATTTGTATTTTTTGGATTTTTTGAATTTTTATGAATTTTCTGAAATTTTTTGAATTTTTACGAATTTTTCTATTTTTTTTTTTATGAATTTTCTATTTTTCTGAATATTTCGAATTTTTAAAATATTTTTAAATTTTCTGCTTTTTATTTTTATTTTTTGTTTTCTAGATTTTTTTATTATTATTTTTTGAATTTTTAGATTTTTAGATTTTTTTATTATTTTCCCGCCAAGAGACGAACCGAACCGGCCCGGTTCAACCCTGTTCGGCTCGGCCGAACTGGGCACCACCGGCGCCGGCGCCGATCGTCTTCTCCAGCGGGCACGGTGCTAAAACGGCACTGTTTCTGGCCTTCTTCACTGGAGCATTTCTCCGAGCAGGTGGTGTGCATGAGTCTGGGTTTGATGTTTTCGAGGCCGCCGGTTTGTGCTCGTCACCGACAACCCTCCGGCGACCTTTTGGCCATTCTGACTGATCCACGATGAAATCCATATTACCTATTATCAATCTAGCCTAATCTTTGTGCCGTCGGACGTTCGCCGGCCGGTGAAAATCTAGTCGGAAAAACCTAAATCATCACTAATATAAGCTAACATTTTCAGACCTCAAATGATTAATCTAATCGCCTTAGCCATCTAAATCGATCAAAATAACGATTCAAAACATCAAACAAGGATTAAGGGAGGCTAACTTGGGTGGCTTATGGCCACGGCGACACTCCGGCGAGGACCTCCGAGCTCCAGCGAGGTGGTCAAATGCATGGCCGACTCGGTTTTAATGCATTTTCGATCATTCAAAATGCAAACAAACAATGAAAATAAGGTCAGAACATGTTTTGAGCATTGAAAAACTCAAACTCGTGGAAGAAAATGTCTGATTAGCAAGATTGAACTCAAGTTCACCATTTTGCAAATCTAGAAAAACCGTGGCTATGAACAATATTTACCTGCTTCGTTCGATAACCAGGAGGAATTGCCGAACTGATCCGCACCCCAATAGTTGTTCCTTGACACTTGATCTTCACCCTGGTGGTCTTGGCCTCGCCGGAAAAGGTCTGGATTGGCCGGAAAAGGCTCGGATTCAGGCCTTCAGGACCAGCCGAGTCGACTGGAACAACCAGGGGAGAGTCACGGCCAAATCACGATTCGCCGGTGCTCCGCTGTCCACGGCGGCCCCGAACACTCGTGAGGGGACTCTCGACCCTCTCTCTCTAGATCCTTCTTGTTGGTTTCGCTTCTTTTTCTCTCCTTTCTCTCTCTCGATTTTGTCGAACACCTTCCCTTCGCAATGTTCAAGTTTTTTCAGTTTTTCATTGATAAAAAATCCCGCCCAAAGTTTGTTGGAACCGACCTTGAATCGGTTAGGATTATTCCCAGGTGCCAGTTGGATATTTTCCAGCTGGTCCAGTTGATTAAAACGTGCTAATTTGATCGGGAGAAGTTGGTAAAGTTATGGGCACGGGAGTTATTTTCTGGGTTTTGAACGTTCTGAGGTGATCCGGGCGAAGAAGACGGGTCACTGGGTCGGGCCGGGTTGACCCGGTCAACCCGGCAGGCCCGATTTTGATTAAAAACTCAAATTGAACTCAATTTCAACCGATTTTTTCAAATTAAACCCCAAAATTGAATTCCCCATCACATTCTGAACCCAAATATATGATTTTCCCCATTATTTGTTATAATTGTGTTCAAGATTTTCACATTTTTGTATTCAGGTTAATAGGATTTTGTTCAATTTGATGTCTAATGACCTGATTAGGAAAAATTGATACCAAAATTGAATTATCCACATTTGATTAACCCTAGAAATAATGGTCTCATGTTTTGACAATTTCATATTGGGCACGATTCCCAATTTGGGTTCAAAATTCTTAATTTTCAATTGAATGTTGGGGATTTATGATTTTTATATTAAATTGTGCAATTGGACCGACTATTATACAATTCAAGGTCCCAGAATCATTTGTTGTGAAGGCACTATGACTTAAAAATGACTAGAAAAAATTTAATTGCATTTTTGGTTCAATTCGGGTTTAATTTTACCCAATTTTGGTAAAAACATATACCCGATTGATATTTTTCAAAATTGATGATGTATTCATGAAATTGGATTTAAAATAAGACTAATGACTATTTTTATGGAATTTTCTGATTCCATTTAC
The DNA here is from genome assembly GCF_021117445.2 of Syzygium oleosum. Lineage (NCBI taxonomy): Eukaryota > Viridiplantae > Streptophyta > Magnoliopsida > Myrtales > Myrtaceae > Syzygium > Syzygium oleosum. The sequence goes on from NW_026607485.1 coordinate 12,518,494, forward strand.
TATTTTTCTTGATTTTCTCACCTATTTTGACTAAAAGAAATTAAGGAAAAATGCAGAAAAAAGCTAAAAAAATTATTTTTTGGTTTAGAAATAGGTTTCTAGGCTTGGCCAAGACCCCTAGTCCTAATTTTGAAATTTTTGAAAATATGAAAAAAAATGAGCTAAAAATTAGGTGTCAACAAACTCGAAAAACCATCCACGAAGGAAAATAGCTCAAATCCGGCAGTACTATCTATTAGAACGTCTATGTGTGGCAATGGGAAGTTTTCTTTAGGGCTGGCCTTGTTCAAGTCGCGATAATCGATGCAAACCCGAACTTGGCCATCCTTCTTCATGACCGGCACGATTTTGGCCATCCAGTTGGGGTATCGAGTGATTTTGATGAATCCTACTTTCAAGAGCTTCATGACCTCCTCCTCTATTTTCTTCGAAAGTTCAGGCTTGGTTCTCTGTAGCCTCTGTTTCTTGGGCAGTATGCCCGAATTAGTAGGCAGACTGTACTCCACAATAGAAGGGTCTAAACCCAACATATCGGCATATGACCAGGCAAAGACATCCTGGTAATCCTTCAGCAGTTGAACCAGGCGTTTCGCTTCACCTTCGGGAAGGATTGCTCCTATTTTCACTTCTTTGGGCTCTTCAGAATCACTCGAGTTAATAGTGATAGTTTAGTCTGCCGTGAGGACTTTAGGTCTTTCATGATGCTCTAGATCACGCTGAAGGTCCAAGGAGTCATCGAGTTTGTCGGTGTTATCAGGATCAAGCTCGACGGCACATAATTCATCAGATGGGTCCGTTCCCATACCCTCACGTGTGACAAGATTGCCCCTGAAACATAAAGTAGGGATTCAAAAGGCCAAACAAGGTTAAACATTGCATTTTTTTCAATTTTTTTGGGTTTTTTTGAAAATTTTTGTTTATATATTTTTCTGGGTGATTTTTTTTAAAATAATTTTCAAAAGGGTTTTAACATGAGGGAGCATGAAGAAGCCCAGGCCTTAGAATTCTCCTTGGATTATATTTTTCTTTTATTGGTTGGATATCATCACCGGATTGGTTTGATGTACCTCAACATGCCCTCAAAAAATGAAAACAATTTATAATTTCATTGATTATCACTAAATGAATTACATTTATTGTAATGGAAATTTTGACAATCAAATCCTAAAAACGAAAAGTCCTAAAAAGCAGCTCCCGAGACGGGGCAAGTCCTAAAAAGCAGTAAAAATTCACACGCAGGAGAGTGTGCGGAAAAAGTAAAGGTGTTACTTTTGCGGGCCAGTGCCCATTCCCTTCAATGGTTCTTCCACGATAGCTCCAATAAGCATATCATCGAACAGGACAGTGATTCCCTCAATCACATCATCGGGGTCTTCTGTCACTGGAGGTGTTGGATCATCCATACCTCCCCATCCATCGGGGATAATAGCACGCGGGTCAATATAGAAGCTCCGGGGTGCCGAGTATTTCACATAGTAGTCAAACTTGCTACTCGGTTGTCCCAATGTATCGATTATCTCCTTCTCTTCATGTATCATTCTTGCAGGGCCAGGGAATGTGGTGCGGATGTGTGGAGGCAACCTACCACGCCCAAGCTCTCCATTATTTTGTGTACTTTTACGCCCACGTTCTTCACCATTCAACTCTTCCTCTAATCCCTGTCTAATCTACCTGTCTCCTCGACCACATCTACGTCCTTTGCCATGTTGTCCACTTCCACGTCCACGTCTAAGTCCTCGTCCCCCATTATTTGGCTCGCTCGAACCTTGATACCCCAACCCAGTATCGTGGGGCCTTTAAGAGACCTCCACTGGTCGGCGGATACCTTAACCATTCCTGCCAAGTCCTTCACCCGGGTTAAAATCATGGGACACCATAACTCTTCCAATCATGATTGCAGCATTTGACACCTCAAGAACAGGTGGTGCTGAACCCCGAGATGCATGTATGGTCGATACGAGCTCGAACGACTGATAGCTCGATTCTATTTTGCAATCCGGCTCAACATAGAGAATAGCCGTTGTGTGGTAAATTGGGTGCTCTTCTTCACCGTGGACCGTGACTAACTTTCTCTACACAATGAACTTCACCTTCTGATGTAGACTCGATGGCACAGCTCCACCATTATGAATCCATGGACAATCCAACTGAAAATTGAATGCAGTGGGAATGTCCATAACTTGAAATAGGATGTTGAACATTATTGATTCTATCTGTATGTCAAGGTGGATTTCTCCTATCACTTCTTTCTTCGTTCCGTCAAAGGCTCGCATGGAGGTCTTAACAGAATTTATCCTAGAAGGATCTATCTTGAGGGTGTGTAAAGTTGCTAGAGGACAGATGTTCAAAGTTAATCCGTTGTCAATGAGTACCCAGGCTACATATGAGGCCTTGTATTTGACAGAAATGTAGAGTGCCTTGGTATGGCCTCCCCTTTCCAGAGGGATCTCTTCATCCAAAAAGGCTATGAGGTCCTTGAGGAGTATAGAACCCACAAATTCCTTCAATTTATCATGATCGATCGTCTCAGGCACGTGGACTTCACTTAACACCTTCATTAAGGCCTTCTGATGCTTGATAGATGTCTAGAGTAGTTCAAGCAGCGAGATTTGCGCGGGCATCTTGCACAATTGTTCAACTACGTTGTATTCGCTAGCCTTGATCACGACCATAAACTCCTTAGCTTCTTCATCGGTGACAGGTTTTACAGGCTGAGCATTAGCTTGGGCATAGGTACGCCCAGGCCTTGTAACCAAATCGACATCGAGACTGTAGGACCAAAGGACCGCTCTATTGTCACTATACTCATATGATTGAGGTATCTCGATCACTATCCCATTACCAGTTGTAGGTGTCTCTACTATGATCCCTTCATCATCGGACACATCCTCGAGCGGAGGCATGTCCTCAAGTAGAAGGTCGACCTTGTCTTCTCTGGTGTTTAGTGCAGCAAACTCCTCTTCCCAATCAATGACCACTTTGAAAATCGTAGAGATGATGCTGATGCGGTTAGCATAAACAATCATCCCGATTTCTACCATTCTAGAAATTCTTTCCTTCATGACGACCAGGGGAAGGACCTCATTGCTTGGATAATAACCGGCTTTCACTAACTCATTATAAATGTTAGCAGTGTGCACCTTTACATTCTTAATTGGGCCAGCATCAAAACTGAATATGGCATTGACATTGCCCGTATGATAAGGGAGCGGGTTGCTCTTAACGTTCGGCTTAGTGGGTTGAAAAGAGAAGGCATTTGTGTCAAACAAATTTTGGACTAATGTTTGAGGCTAATACAGTCGTCAGTTGAATGCCCGACTTCACCCATACGATAATCACATTTCTTGGACGGATCGTAGTTATAAAACTGCTTGGGGTTGGGTTGCTTTGGCTCAGTGGTAAGCAAACCTTTCTTCCGGAGGACCACCAGCACTTGAGATAACGACCCGTGGAGGGGAGTGAACTGCCTCTTGTTGTTTTTCCTCTGGGAAGTTTGGCGCCTTGCATTTGGTTGTTACACCTTTACCATTTGAATTGTTGGGGCAAGCTTAGCATTCTCGCGGTCCGGCTAGGTATAAGTCACATTCACTTCAACTGCCGGTTCCTTCTCCTTTCTTGCACTAAATCTTTTGGTTGAGGAAGATGGCTCTACGAACCACCCGTCTCGATCTGCTAGCCTATAGGGATAAGTTGATTGAAGCTATCATTCGGAATGGCTACCATTTGATTACGGTACTCATACGGGAGGGTTTTGATGAACATCCTCTTCAACTCACTGTCTACAGGTTTTGGGACAACCTGAGCAATTAAATTCCTCTATCTGATAGTGTAGTCTTTGAACGACTCCATCTTTTTCATTTGAGCACGTTCGAGATACTCATGGGTAGGAACGATATCTATTATGAACCTGTACTGCTTTAGGAATGCTTCGCTAACTTCCTTCTAGGTTTTGAGGTTATTTATCTTTTTCATGAGATACCAGTTTAAGTGTGACATTCCGAATTTCGACCCATTTTGGGATTTCTAAACGGGTATTTCGTTAGTGCGCTTATAATAAAATCTCGCCCGGAACTGATCACTCCTGGGTTATTCTTTTTAAATCAGAGATTTCGCTAGAATCGCACTCGATCGAATTTGGCCGTTATTTAGAGCCCAAACTTTGGTGTCGAATTTCTCGGAGTTCCAGGACGAATTTAATTGGACGGTATCGATATTATTGTGACCAGCTTTGGTATTACCCGGAATATGCGAAAAGTGAATTTTTGACCGAGTGCAGATTTGGACTAGTAAACCTCCCTCGTAGTGTGTTTTGGCTTATTTTATTTTGGCCATTTTTCCTATATTATTAATTAGGAATTTTGAGAGCCGTTAGATCGTTTTTGGGTTTGAAATCGGACCGTTGGATCGCGATTATTATGTTTGACTTTTGGCTCTCTCTCTCTCTCTCTCCTCTGCCGCGCCTCTTCCCCATGCACGTCCCCTCCCCCCCTTCACGCTCACGTCTTCTCTCTCTCCCTCCTCCTTTTTCTTTTCCTTTCTTTCTCTTCCTCTTCTTCCTTCGTCCCTGCGCCACTGCTCCTGCTGACCGCCGCTCATCGGCGCTCGACCGTCGCCGGCCGTCTACCTTGCACCGCCGTTCGCCCAACCGCCGCACCGCCGCCGGCCGCACCATCGCCGCCGCCATCCCAGCTTTCCCCCCCCCCCCAAGCCGCCGTCGCCCTTGCTGCTCCGGCGACGACGCGTCTGCCTCGCCCCTGTTCGGGCCGAACCTTCGCTGCCGTCCCCAGCTCGCCTGGCTACGCGTCGCCTCGGGGCCTCGCGCGTGGCCGTTGCCGTTTGGCCGCTCGTCCTGCACCGGAGCCTGCCACCGTCGCCCCTCCTCTTCCTTTTCTTCCCCTGTTCACGCGGCCTTTGGTCGCGCCGGAGCCGAGGCCGACCACATCTACCGCTCGCCGCCCGGCCAGCAACCGCCGCCCGTCCTCCCAGCTGCCGGCCTACTCGCCGTCGCTGGCTTGCCGTTCACGCCCCACCAAGCTGCTTCTCTCTTTCCCCCCTCCTCCCTGGTTCAGCTTGCTCCTTCCCACCCCTGTTCCAACCACCGACTCGTCGCCGCCGTGAGTCGCCGCGCGTCCGCCGGAGCTGCCGCCGTTCCGGCGAGGCCCCGGCCCTCCCTTGCTGCCGCCGAGCTGCTGCCGCCTCAGCCGGACCTCCTTGCCGCCCGGCTGTGGCCGAGAGCCTCGCCAATTGCCGCCGCCGTCGCTGTCCCGACGATTTCCCCCGCTGTCCAGCCTCGCTTTCTTCCTCAAGTCGAGGTAAGCGACTCCCTAAACCTTGTCTAGGACTTTGGGTATTATTAGACTTGTTTAGTGGTTGTTCGGTGTGAAATTAGTGGCTGATTTAGAGGCTAATTAGGGGCTGTCATTGGCTGGTTCTTAGGTTGAAATGTCGGCTTTTATATGTTGAAATGGTGGGCTGAACGGTGACGAATTGTGTGCTGTCGTGGGGGCTGATCAATGGTAGAAATTGTGCTCAATTAGTGGCGGGTCATCGAGCCGAAGGGTATATCGATTGAGAATGAAATGGGGACTGATTTGTGGGAGTTTTTGACCGTTTTGTGGCTGAGTTTGGAGTGGAATGATGCTGGAATTTGTATCGCGATTAATGATCGTTTGCATGTGATTCGATATTCGATTGGCGGTGGTTCGCGTTGATTGTTCGTGGTTGGATTGACGCATGTTATGTGAGCTTTGGCTTGGCGTGATTGAATGAGGGGCCGAGCGTGTTTGAATGGCGGTTTAACTTGTGATTGCCCATGTGTGATCTAATGCTTGAATTGTGAATGCCATGTTGGTTGTTCCGTAGCTAATTGTGATTGGGGCTAGGGACCAAGAGTGATTAAATGATGGCTGGTAGTTTGTGGTGAAACCGTGGCTGTTTGGTTATGTGGCGAGTTAGTTCGGATTTACAATGGTGGATTTGGTTTGTTGGTTAGCTCATCGTGTGATCGACACTTGAAATGAATGTGTTATGGGGCGTGTGTGATCACCTGATTACCCTGATGCGTGTTTACGCGGGGATTGAAATGTCCTGAGGCGTGTTACGCGGGACAATGCCCGGATAGATCGGAGGGCTGCCAACCTGAGGCGTGGTTACGCGGGACAATGCCCGGATAGATCGGAGGGCTGCCAACCTGAGGCGTGGTTACGCGGGTGGGGCGAAAAAGGCAAGAAAAGACCTGAGGCGTGTTTACGCAGGTCATTGGAGGATGTTGAGCCTGAGGCGTGTTTTACGCGGGCTGTGAGAATGAGCCTGAGGCGTGTTTACGCGGGTCATTGGAAAGAAAGTTGAGCCTGAGGCATGTTTACGCGGGCTGTGAGAATGAGCCTGAGGCGTGTTTACGCAGGCTGTGAGAACGGGCCTGAGGCGTGTTGATGTGGGCAGTGAGAAAGGACCTGAGGGGTGTTGACCCGGGTTGTGAGAAAGTTAGATGGATGCGCATGTGAAATGTGTTTGGGTTGAATTGGGTGAACGCATGTGTGTATGGCGCTCGAATGATTGTGATATGTGCTTGAGGCTATTTTTGCGTTATAGTGACATGATTAATGTGCAGAGTTGGCGTGGAAATTGAGGCGAGGTAAGTACATTACGTGATTTCTAATATGTCATTAGTTAGGTTGCATGTTGATACTCGTCTGGGTACGCATTGGCCTATGTGGGGTTTATGGGTCTGCTTATTGAGATTTATCTCATTCCAGTTGTTAAACATTTTCAGGTTTTGAGTGACGAATAGTCATCACGTGTGGTTCGGAGGCCGGAGGTGGTATTGGACATTGATGCTTCACCCTTGTTTGGATGCCCCTTGTTAATAGTGAAGTTAGGCTACCAAACCACCACCCCATTTTGATGATCGTGGTTTTGAAGTTAGTAGCCAGGGGTTGATGTTGTGTATTGTGAATGCTATAGGTAATTGCCAAGCTTGTTATGCGTATATTGATTTGTGCAAATATTATCCTTTGGTCATTATGTATTGTCTGGGTTATTTCTATTTCGCTTCCGCTTGCCTTTATCGTTGGTTGTTTCGTTTGGGTCGGCGACGCGTCCTGGGATGTCGCGTTCAATACGGCCATCGAAGGGATGTCGCGGGCCCGTCGGGGTTCGGGGCATGATATTAAGGCAGGACCTGTTAAGCTTGCTTGAAATGTATGGATCATCAGGAGTTCATTATCAATATACGGAGTCATCTGCACGTGGTATAGCTGTAGGTGGGCATTTGGGCAAGAGGTGCCATTGTACTTGTCAAAATCCGGCATCTTGAATTTTTTCGGAATTTTGATTTGTGTGTAAAGAGACAAGTCGATTGAGGGCAAATCATGTGAGCCTTCCACTTGTTTCACTCTTTCTTCAAGCTTATTGAATCGTTTGTCGTGCTTTGCACCTAGTACGTCATCAGGTTTATCTTTGCTGACTACAATCCGGACGGGGTCATCTACTAAATCAGGAAGATCATCGTCCTCCTCACTATCAGCATTCTTTCCACCTTTCTACTTTGGATCTAGTGTCTCGAGAAGTGCAGGAATAGGAGTCAATTGAAGGGCTTTGATGTCGGAGGACATTTGTTGCATTGCGGCGAGGAATTGTTTCATTTGATCCTCAATACCAGCGACACGATCACGCAATTCAATTTGATCGGCCATTTTGGCCCTTGACCTCATATGGATAGGCGAGCGTGATCGCTCCGTAATCACCTAATTCGCGAGCAAATGAGCATATATAAGTATTAAAAACAAATAACATGCCAGTCCATGACACAGGTCTATCCGCTTTGATTTATAAAAAAAACTTTATTCATAAGGAATTCTTGACCAAAAATTATGAAAGCAACGACTTGAAATCCCCTAAACAAATATGCTAGAAAAATAATGACCCAACTTCCTAAACAACGAATCTAGAAAAAAAAATATCTTAAAAGACACGAGCTATTTCATTTGGCTTGATCAATATTAAAATGGGATGTGATTTCCAAACGTAATCGCTTATTCTCCTCGACTAAGTGTGTAACTTGCTGTTGTAACTTCTCAGCTTTTCTCTTGAGACATCTTTTCTCAACACGGTTGGTGATCTTCTCAGGCACCCTTGGTATCTTTGGGTAAGTTATTTGGAATCTTGTGTCGTCGAATGTATTCAGCTGTAGCATAATACTTTCTTTCTTTACCCTCTAATTCTTTTTTGGGCCATATGAGCATTTGTGGATGGCACATGTCCCACATCAACTTGATTAGAGAAATGTTATCCTCATGGTCGAGGACTCTGTCGGTGAAGTCGACTCGAATTGAATCAGCCTGCTTCAAAGCTAGGGGAAGCTCTTCCACCACTTGATACTGGTGAGTCACCCTAATCGAGTAATATTCCATTGCCCTAGTGAATCCCAATAAAGGGATTAGGCAAGCACGTCCACATGTGAGTCTATCCTCACAAACTTGGAACCATTTAGCATGCCATAGGAAACATTTGGACTTTGGATTTTTAAAGAAAGCTAGCCAATTCGAATAATGATAATCTGGTGCATGTTTTTGTTTATTCTCAAATCTCATGATAGGGTGATCAGAATTGCTAACTTTATGTATAATCATTAAACTACCAAACTCTTTTAAGTGAGATAAGAACCAAATTTGCAAAAACTCAGGAGAAGTATGGAAAATTTTGTCACCGTTTTCTTTAAATCGAAAAAGGGAAAGAAAAGTTTCTGCCATGAGGAATTAACAAAGTTCATTCCCCCGCACACTTGTCCTACTAACTTAGCAATCAAAGGATTAATAGCATTTTACAATGAGGGAAAAGTATAAATCCAAAGAAGGCTAAAAGGAAAATCCTTCTCATTTGAAATGAGGTGCCATTTTGAAAACATTCATCAAGAAATGAAAACGGGCAAGTATTACAATGACCTTTCAAAAATTTTCTTATCTTTTCTTCCTTGATTCTCAGAAAATTAGATAAAATCGAGACATGATCTATTCCGATAGGTGGACTAATTAATTCCGATTTCAAAGATTTTCCAATGGCAATACTATATTCTTCCAAGGTCGAAGTGAGCTCATACTTACCAAAGATGAAAGTAATTGTCTCTGGACACCAACAATGGGCAAATGCTTGAATGAGGCCGCCATGAATGTTGATATGCAACAGAGGGAGGAGTCGGCCAATTATTGATTCCACGAACTCACGGCTAGCTCGGTCTAGCTTGTCCCACCATGCTTTGAGTTCCTTCTTGGGAGGAAGAATAAGTCGAATGCCGGAATTTCCCATTGTGTATTGACCAAGACTTGCGATCAACCTAGTGTCATGGACCGACAAGACAATACGATAAAGTAAATAAATTGTAGAGGAAAAGTTCAAAGGACTTACTTTACCAATAACCAGGTGGCAATTACATAGACATATGCATGCTACGTGGCTCGATTTCTACTCTAGAAGGCTTAACAAAGTGGAGCCACGAGGATGATCGGACTAGCCGTGGGCATGCGGACTAAGTCGGGTCCTCATGACTCCGGCATCATCAAAGAGCCGACCCATGTTGCGGACATGCGGACCGAGGTGGTAATCTCTTTGATATCAAAAAAGAAATTTCGGAATTGAGATGGGCAACTCATACCGCGAGTAGACAGTCGGAATGGTATCCATCTCAATACCATCCTAGGTGATCCTATGCAGCCCAGGTCCGACGACAGGTTGTGTGTGCTAGAGTGTAGTGAAAATGCATAGGCATGCACAACTATTCATATGCAAACAGCGCTTCAATATCAAAATTAGAACATTCAATTCTCAACACCTCCTTGCAAGACAAGAGTTAACAAACACTCCACCCATTATACCTCCCATTCTGCAAAAACATTTAACACCTTAAACGTTAGGGACGTACTTGGAATCCTCGCTGCCAAACAAAAATATTTTTTTTTGTTTTTCAAAAAAAGAAAATTCGGCCTAAGTTCACTAAGAGATTTAACTCAAGTCCCCAACGGAGTCGCCAAGCTGTCGCGACCTACCCTCGGGTGCACCATCTAGGGATTCGGCTAATGGATTATTAAGTCTAAGCTTAACTCGAGCTCTTCCAAACCCTTACCAATTCGCGACTTAAGGTTTAAGTTCTTAACATGCAAATTGTTTCAATCGGGAGTTGCCACTAATATATTTTTTGGTGGGTCAATTAGAAACCCAAGTAAAGTATCGGGATAATTATTTTACTCCTACGAACTAGAGATTATGGACTCGGGGACTTGGTTACACTAGATTACTCCAATGCCCTTTCGGTACCTTTTCTCTTTTATTTAAAAAAAAATATTTGCAGGCAGCTTGAATTGATTTAAAATTATCCACTAACATGCGAGGTGATCATGCGGGTGCGCAATCAATAATTAACACTCAATAATGCAAAGCAATAAATAAATTGCAAGGATGGATAGAAAATACTTACCTTAGAGCAACAAAACCATCTGCAATGCTAGTTAGAAAATTACATCAACAACTTTAATATGATTTCTAATTAACACACAATTTCACTCACATTTTTTAGGGTTTTCTCTGATTTAACAAAAACTAAATTTTATGCAATGCATTCTACGTCTAGTATGACATGTAACGTACGATTTATGTAAATGTCCAAATTCTAATATGGCACGCAAATGAACCTAGATGTACGATTTCTAATGACACGCGAGCAATGACACATGGCAAGGTATGAATGACGTGGCAAGATGACATGCGAGCATGATGCAATTAATCTATATGACATGCACGTGGTATTTTTTTTTATATTTTTTAATTTAAATACGGAATAAATAACTAACCTAATTTAAACATGTAATAATAAAATCTAAGAAAAGAATCTAATCTATTGTAAGAAAATAATCAAAATTTATCCTAAACATGCATTGTATTATCTACTCAAATCTTACCTAATCTTTTTGTATTTTTTTTTTGTGGAAAGACAATCAATTCAATTCAAACAAAAGATAAAAAAAAATAGCAATGAACATGACACCCAATCACAATAAATATTATCCATATCCATTTAAATTTAAAAATAATAGGTTGACAAATCATATCTCGGGCATGAGAATCGGATTGGTCAATCTTCCGCACAATTGTGAATCATATCTCGGGTGGAAGATCAGATTGACGATTTTCCGTGCGATCGCGAGTCATATTTCGGGTCATAAATCGGACTGTCGATCATATGCACGTTGTGAAATTAGGAAATAATTCCTAATTTAAAGGCTATTCGAGAACTTAATGGATACGATAATATCATTCAAAGATTCATACAAAATTGCAACATTTCAAATAAGGAAATAATATACTCGAAAGTCAAATTATATGAGCTTTTTTACTTAATTCGAATATTTGCTTTCCAAATTTGAATGTCTCGGGATCGGACTCGCGGATCAGGACGGGGTGGACTGGCGATGGATCACGAGCGGCTCGTCTCGATGGTGGTTCGCGGCCAAGGCTGGCCAGCAATGTGGACGCTCACTGTGAGTGATGCTCACCGAGATCTCGGTGGAGTTAGTCGCTGAGCTGCTACTTCATGGCTTCGTCATCAGAGGGAGTCACAATAACCGGCAAGGAGATTTATCGGACTTCCCAGCAAGACCAAAGAAACCTGCAGATAATTCAAGTTGGATCCAACGAATTCTATTGACTTCGTTGGACCCACTGAGCAAGAAAGCAAGACCAAGTGCTTGCAAATTGAATGTCACAGAGGCACGATGATGTCAGCAAAGATTCACTGGACTCGGTACAGAATTCCCGAGCGCACTGTAAATTCAACGGCAGGGAATCTACTGGACTTGACTGGAACTCGGCTGAGGAGCTTTGGATGTGGGGTGTCCATGGTGGAGAGTGCTCGATTCGGTGGTCTCGGTCACGGTAGCTGCGATGTCAACATTAGGGAGTGTGGCGGTGTTGGAGCCGGGCGATGCAGCGACTGGAACCAATAGTGCGCGGTGGCAGTATTGGGCTCATCGGCACAGGGGCAACAGCGGCAGTAGGCAGAGATCGGTGCGGGAGCAACAACAGCAGCAAGCGACTCACAGCCACAGGTCTGGCCGTGAGCAGGCGGCGATGGCGCGGTGAGGCGGCACGAGCACGAGGCAGCGCGGTGATGAGGCAGCGCTTTCTCACTCCTACTCTTTAATCTCGCTATTTTCTCACGTGTATCTTGTGCTCTCGAAAATTGGTTTCTAGAAATTATTAGAGCTCTCTTTTACGCATTGTGCTGTCATCCCTTTATATGCAAAGAAATGGAGCCCACCAAGGAAAGAAAATATACAATTTTTTTCCACTTTCCAACCACATATTGCACGATCTAGATGTGCAATTTCTTTCCTCCTCTCCCCTCTCGCACACATCTCCTTTTTATATTTGTTTTGTCTTCTTCCCCCACCAAATCAGAATATTGTCCGTATTTCAGCCAAGATTCCACGCCTAAGCCAACAAGATTACGCCTTTCAAGACTTGGAAAAGAATCTCTTTCTTTCTAGTCTCTTTGTTTTTCGATTCTTGACCGAGAATTATGCACCAAATATATGGCAAACATATAATATGCGCACAATCAAGAATATAACCTTTTGCACAATTTATATTTCGCTCTTGATTGCACATCCCTAAATCATGAACTTATGAAAATTCTTTCCAAGTCTAGGACCCCTCGCGCAAAAGTGAATGGACTAGGCCAAAATTTTTAATCCACGCGGGTTTAGTCCAATTCCATTAAGTTCAGAACCATTCATTTAAATCCATTCGCCGCCGGTTTGAAAATTATGTAATTAATGTAATTAAACTATATGATAAATGCCCCTAAAACTAAATGCAGTTTAATTATTATTTTTGCTAAGTGTCGGGATCGACTCCTAAATTTCCTATGCAATATGTAGCTAAATGGATCGTCAAAATTTAGGTGTCAACAGTACAAAAATTTGGTCAATAAAGAAAGGATTGAAAAAGGAAAAAATACAATATATTCTAGACATTCTTGAAAGGAAATTGGGCTTTGTCTTTTCCCATGAAAACCCCTACGATATGCCTCCTATAAAAAGGCCACTTACGGACAAAGGTGAAGGGGAGGCCACGCATATTGAATACACGGCCACGATATAGGTGGCAGCTTGAATGGAGGGAGAGATCGTGAGTGGAAGCGAGAGATAAAGAGAGAAAAAAAGTCCTCTTCTTCCTTTGGTGGTCCACTTCTGCACTTTAACCTCCTCTTACTGTCTTCTCTAGCCTTGCAAGCACGCTCGACAACTTGCGACTGCAACTTGGAACGGCTGCCGAGTTCCTCCCAGCAGCCGCCGCCTGAGACGTCGCTTGCATAGCGAACACCAGCTGTTCCTGCAGGTTTTCTCAACGCCTACCATCGAGTCCAAGCTTTTTGACGAGTTCCCGCTGCGCATGATCTCCTCTGTCCAGTTCGGGCAGGGCCTCATCAACTCGGGTGGCTCTTGGCTAGGGACATTCAGCGAAGCAGCTAAATCCAACCCCGATTCTGCCTCCGGTCAATGCTAAACTGACAATCCCAGCAAGTTTTTCTTCCTTTGCAGGTTCTGCAAACGGACCGAGCAAGTTCTTGGCAAGATCCACAAGGAGTGGACCGACAATTTTGGGGATATCCACGATTGAGGAATTGGTCCATAAAAAGAAAAGGAACAGAGGAGACTTGGACTTGCTTGGCGAGACACACAAAGGAAGAAACATACAGAAGAAGACAAAAGAGAAGTCCTCATCGACGGTCCTTGCCGTGCCACTGTCGGGCACTACTAGCCAAGGTGCCACTGTCCTTGGTGTCACGGCCAGTTGAGCCCTCACCCCCAGTCCTCGCTCCACCACCACCACGAGCTGAGCCGCTCCCCGCCAAACCGACGCTGTCGTTGCTGCGGTGTCCGTGAACCCGGCGCTTAGCTGAGCCGCCTCCGCGCCGCCGTCGGCCACCCGTCGTTGGCCATCCTGGTCCGCGATCCCGATATCCTGAGACAATTCAAACTTGGAAGTTACCCGTGAAATTAGGTAAGATTCTCATCCATATTCTTAGAATATCTAGTTTCCTAATTTTTCGGGTGTTTGACTATTTTTGCGAATATTCTGTGGACCGCTAGATATCTAAAGATAATGCATCTGATATTCGCAATATTCTAAGATACCCCAAATTAGGAGTTTTTTCCTAATTCAACAACGTACTTGGATGACTATCTGATACGCAGCGGTACGGAAGATTATTATCCTATCCATAACTACTTGCATATTATAATATATTTTATTTGCTTTCCAAATTCAAACGATCGGTTTTCCATCGATATCCACGACCCTCTGGATATGATCGTTAGTTCGAACCGTTTGCCTAATTTGAACATGACAAATAAATCTTGCGGATTGCAGCCTAATTTGAACATGATAAATAAATCTTGCGGATTGCATGGACTGTTTGAATACGATGGCTATCTTTTGTTTGATTACCTTATCTTTGACATAAAAGAAAATCCAAAAATATTAATTGGGATTTAAATTAGAAATTTTGCATGTTTAGGAAATCCTAAATATATCTAGAAGATAAGATAATTGCTTAATTTAAATTGGGATTTAGGGTAGTTTATTTCCTAGTTTGAATTAGGGGTTATTCTATTCCAAATAGATTATTTAGGACATTTTAAATTTCGAATTTTCATAAAAATACCCAAAAAGAAGTCATTTTAGGATAAGTTAGAATGTCTTTCTAGAATAGATTCCATGTTATTTTAGTCATTTTTTTAATTCCAAATTTCATTGAAAAATACCAAAAATACATCATTTGCCCATTGTTAAAATTAGGTCATATTGTCGCATGACATATAATTCTCATGCTAGGTTTAATCAATCGCATGTCATGTTTTACATGTCATTGCACTTAGGTTAGTTTTCATCTTAATAAAGAGAAAACTCAAAAAAAATACGTTGAGTGAATTGCTTGTTAATTAGAAATCATATTATGGTTATTTGTATGATTTTCTAGCTAACATTGCAGATGCTTACATTTCTAAAATGTACATTATTCTCCTAAGCTAGTAATTTATTTACTGCTTTCTTTATTGGGTGTTAAGTTGGTGGATTGCGCACCCGCATGGTCACCTTACGTGTTAGCAACTAGATAATAAAATGGATCCAAACTGCCTGCTCAAACATTTTTATAAAAAGAAAATGTACCGAAAGAGCGTTAAACTAGCTCTAGTGTAACCAAGTCCCCAAACTCAAAATATCTGGTAAAACATATCTTCTTATGTTTTATTTGGGTTTCTAATCGACCTACCGCAAATAATTAGTGGTGACTCCAGCATGAAAACATTTGCACGTTAAGAACTTCAATCCTAAGTCGCAAATTGGTAGGGCTTGGGAAGGCCCGAGTTAGGCTTAGAGTTAATAATCCATTAGCCGAACCCCTAGGTTGCACACCCGCGGGAGGTGAGGTCACGACACCAATCATACCATTTGTTGGGTTGACGTCGCAAAAACTTGATATATTCACCGAGAAGATCATCAAGAAAGAGCCAAAGTTGGAGACCGTCAACATAACCAATCGGATCGACCTTCACTAAAAAACTTAAGCCAATGACTTATGAAACAAATGAGATTGTTAGTTGCTCCACACTATACCAGTTCTCCGATGTAGGACTTTTTCAACACAATTTACACGTGCATCTCAACATCTCAATGAGAAAATTCCTCCCAATGCAGTCACCAACGACAGAACATAATTTTCTCTATGATATCCCAAATGATAATGCACTACTAATTGATTGTTCTGCAATCAATAACATAAGATCCGCAATCCTTCTTTTCTGTCGTCTCGTTCTATTTGGAATGTTCGTTTCAAGAACCGATTCGCTACTTGATCATTCCTGTGACACAAGACTCGTAGTATCGTGTTCGGATCTGATCTACTCCACTGTTCGGTTGTTGGAAGCACAAATTGCTTTTTCCTCGTATCCTCGGTTCCGTTCTCGTCCATTTTACGCATCACAACACTAATATCTTGGATTAGCTTGTCCGTTGGTTGACTCATCAAAGCGATCACCATTTCCACCGTCTCTGCCTCCTTCTCCACTACGTCCTCGCTCATCAATCCTTCCCCAGATACACAAAATGATCGCTTCAAGCACTCGAAGTCCTCCTCGATCATTCGGTGATTCGACCTGTAAAATATTCTAGAGTTCCCTCCTGCAAGCAAAACCATAAGGTAGGCATCGAAAGAGGCCTTCATGACTTCTTTCATCGCTAATGGTTGTGCTTGATCGATGAGAATCATGCAAAGCAGACTCAAATCTGCTTCAATGTCCGCAAAGTTGGCCTTACACGTGCACTAGCGACTTCACCAATATAGAGGCTATTGTAGAAGATATGGTTAGAGTCGACGAAGTTCAAGCAATGGGCAGCAACTTCTGAGACATGTTGGCAGGCTTCACGTATGGCCGAGCAGGCGTTCTGAAAGTAGGAAGCACAGTCGTTATGGTGCTTCTTGTTGCCGAAATGTCTTTGACCAAGAGAGCCAATGCGAGAGAGTGACAACATCTCTTCCAAGGAGTGGAGATAGGCGAGGAGATAGTGCAAAGTGTTGAGGCGGATGTAAAGGTGTTGCGTCCCGTGGCTCATCGATGGGTGAGTATGGTCAGCTTCTCTCGTCCGGCATCCTCGTGAGTCTTCTATGCCGACCTTGCAAGGGGTCACCTTTCTACAGAGTTTGGCAAACTTGGAATCTCGACGACATCTCGTTAAATGGGGAAGAACAGGTATGAAATTTTGCTTTTATCCTGCATTGAAGATTTTCTAGAAATAATGAAATCAAGTTGTGGTAATTCGAAACAGAACATTATATTCTAAAGATTATTTTTAAGAAACTAACAAACGTTTCATGACTTTTTAGATATATATGCCATACTTACTCTTCATTTCTAAGGTGTCATTGGTCAATAGACATTAAATGTTTTTGCAATAAAAGAAGAATCTGGCAGTCACTTCTTATGTAATCGCAAAACTAAAGCATGAGCATACATCAAGTCAACCATTGACTTAGATGAACAATGAGAATGCAATAGGTACAAAGTGATAAGCGAGGACAAGCTACATGACAGGTGATACTTATCACATGATGCAACAATTGCGGCATAGTCCTGAAAGAGACTCCGTAAACTGTTTACGAGATCATGAACCAAATCCTTAGTAATTTCCATTCGAATGGCGAAGAAGTCGTCCACGGTTTCTTTAGTGAACTTGATCAAGTCTTCAGCTGATTCCGCACATGGCTTTGCTTTCGATTTCGGATTCCATGTCTGTTACGAACCACACTTGTCATTAGCTTTTGTTTTGAGAGAGTTAGTTATTGAACCAAACTACTGGGGCAAACCCCAATGGCCACCTTTCATACTTGGGAAGGGGGAGGTGTGGAGTTCGATTCCCCACCTTCTCAGAGAGGGCTAGGGATGGAGACGTGTAGTTTTAGTTGTAGGTTTCGACTCCCACACCCTGCAAGAGACAGGCAAAAGTCTGAGAGTGAGTTGAGAGTTAGAGTAAGACACATGAAAAAAAGAAGTTATTGAACCAAAAACGTTGATAATAAATAGCGAAAACCTTTTGTGAACAAACATATTGTTTCAAAAGGACACAATTATTCATTTTTTAACTATAAATTCGAAATTAAAAATAAATAAATAAATAACTGCCGAAAAAAAAAACAGTCGTTTGAACAAACACACACTCAAATCTTTTTATCAGTTGAAAAGATAAAAAATAACCGTCACATACTCATATCTTTTCGATATGAGACAAGGCATGTCGTAATTTGTTTTATCAACAAATGGGCCACCACTGATCTCCATCTTCATCGTCATCGGTGAACCACCACCCCATACCGAACCGTGTCTCTGGTTGTCATTGTCGTGTCTCTGTTACCCTCATCATCTACAACATAGTTCATAATGGCGAGAGAGCTCATGCTTGGCCATCGTCATTTTCTCTACTTGACTCAGCGACGGAGGAGCCCGTGCCACAACCGAGCTCGTCGACTGCAATAGAGGTCGACATCGCGCTTGCTTCAAGGCCCAACCACCATGAGTCGGTGCCAAGCCTCCATATCTAGATTTGGAAGCTCGGGAAGGGGGAGCTCAACGCACCAAACAAAGCTTTGTGATTGGCAACGGGCTCGATGCCGATGCTGTAGAGCCCGCCTGTGAGTGTGTTCTTCACTGACCACTTTGTGGATCTTGTGAATTAGAAAATTTTCGAGGCCTGAAAGCCTTCTAGTATAAATTAATAGTTCTATGAAAATTAATAGATAATCCCTTTGAAAGGCTAAGGCCGCGCATGGCAACCATTCTGTGCTCGGGAACAGATTCTGGTCAGAAATGATTCTTTTTTATTTTGTGCCCGGGAACTGATTCTGAGCTTTTGAAGGAGTTTGGTAACGGCCCAAAATTTCTATTCCTGAAATAGTAAAAGAACATAAATGCGTTTGATAACGGCATAAAATTTCTTTTTATTAATAATATTTTAATGACATTTTAAATATTTTAATATTTCTTTCTTTTCTTTTTTTCTTCTCCTCCTTCTTGGCCATGGCCGGTAAAATATTTTTTAATTAATAATACTTTTATTAAAAATAATTTTTTTATTTTTTTTGGCCATGGCCGGTAAAAAATTGTCTTATAAATAATTTTTTTATTAATAATTTTTTTTAAAATATTTTACTAAAAAAAATTTTATTGAAAATATTTTTTTCTTTTTTTTTCGCCATGGCCTGGTCACTGGCCATGGCCGATAAAATATTTTTTTATTAATAATATTTTAATAAAAAATATTTTTATTGAAATTATTTTTTTTTGCCATGGCCTGATCGCTGGCCATGGCCGGTAAAATTTTTTTATTAATAATGTTTTTTTATTAAAATATTTTAATCTTGCTAGATACGGCAAGGGTGGTCCTCGCGCCGGACATTAGAAGCTATATTAAAAACCATGAAAAAGAAGAAGAAAAAAAAAACTGATTCTCATTTTTGTTCCCAGAATCAAGAAGCTACTTTTTTTTTATTCTTGATTCTGCTCCAAAACTGATTCTGGGCACAAATTTGCAAAAATTTGTGCCTAGAATCAAAAAATTAAACAAACGGATTTCTATTCCCAAACTGATTCTGGGAACAAAAGAACAGAATCAAACACTATTTGGCAAGTTGTCATGCGCAGCCTAAGAGTAGGGTTGTGTATGTGGGAGAGAGAGAGAGAGAGAGAGAGAGAGGAGCAACTGTGGTAGGTCGTTCACTGTTATTGTGTTTTAGTGAAATTTTTGTCAAAGCACACAGCTAAAAACTATTAAAGAAAGAAATAATGGGCAAGTGTGGAGGGAGAATGCATTTCATATATGGTAGGCATTCCTCATAGAGATGACACGTGGAGAAGTCGACCAATAAAAAGTGAGCTTTTCAAAATTCAAACATAAAAATAATTTGGGACACATCACTCTAAGAATGTGATTGGTTAGTAATACCACGACTAATGATAAAATTCCTCTTCAATTTGAAGGGGCTACGATTGGGTTGCCAAAAAGTTAGGTCATTAAATCCTACCTCAAGCAGGCCAAGTCCAGATAACTTAACTATTATAAAATCATTATCCAAGTGATGAACAGGCCAGCAATGTGTTCGACTTGGGCAAAGTCCAGAAAAAAGTATTCAAAGCATATGTACAATTTTGAAATGATTCAGCGAATCTTACATAAGGCGAAACAATCAACCTGAGTATTCATGGGGTATTATATGATAAATCTTACTTATAAATTACATCACAGCACATTGCTCATCCGGCATGGGATTGATAGGTTATGCTCAATTCTAAATTACCTTCGAGAAGCATCAAAAGTTTCCATGAATTTTCCTTATTAATTGTGTGCTAATAACTATGTTGGAAATTTTAGACATAAGATGATCTTTTTTTAACAATATCGCGAGAAGTCTTGGATATAATTCCTATCTTCCCCCAACATCTTCTCCTTAACGTGACCTATATTTATAAAGGCAAATAAAAAATAAGAAAATTTTGGGCAATTCCTTTTCCTAATGCTGACACACCTACAGTTATACGCTAGTGACTAGTATAGACAATAGATCCGCTAAAACCGTCCATGATATAAATGGCCATAATCATGTAATTAAACTTACGTACGAGGTGAGATCTTTTACAGAACAGAGGAACAGCAAAAGAAAAAGCAAATGGCAAGGAGACAAAAGTAGAACGTCGACATGGGGGAGGGTGTTTGTGTCATTTCCCAATCGGGGTACCTATGATAATTGCAAGCCGTGCGAGGTAAGAGATGGGAAAGTCAAACTCAGCTGAAGCCAGAGGGAGAGAGAGTCGAATCTGTGGAGGACTGACTATAGAAGGGTGGGTTTGGGGGTTGCGAAGCTCTTCGCAGAAGATAGCTTGTAGCACAGTAAGAGCTCGTACTGTGCAACACCCAAAGAAACACAAACTCATACCTTATACCTGTAGGAAATGTCACTAGTGGAAGAAGGAGCTGATGATTACACCCAAGATGGAACCGTAGATCTCCGGGGGAATCCTGTCCGTCGGTCGAAGCGCGGCGGATGGACCGCCTGCTCCTTCGTCGTCGGTACTCTCTCTCTTTCTCTCTCACTCTCTCTGCGCATTACATGTGAACGATGGGAAGTTTGTGTTCTTCATGGGTTGAAGAGAGTTGTTGTTTTCTTGTGCTTGTCGATGCGCTTTTTGTGGGTGGTGCTGATTGGTTGGACTTGAATGGGATGCATCACGCTCTTCCACATACTTTGGAGCTGCTTTTTCCTTTTGGTTTTCTTTCCTGGACTTTCTTGATGATGGGGCGTGAATCTTGCAATGTGCGAATGACTCGTGTTGGCTGTTGTGTGTAGCTGGAAAGATAACCTAACCGACAACCTCCCATTATTATCATTGAAAGGTGAACAGCAGACATGAAATTGTAAATTGCTGAAGTAATAATTCCTTTCTTCAACTTGTTGCTTTGGGAGGTCGTGCCTTGTGCTTGTCTATTTGTATCTCTTTCCGTCCTTTACTGGTGTGCTCTCCTTGCATGATGTTGAATGCTTCATTTAGGTTATCAATATTTCAATTTCACCTTAGTTTCATGGAAGAGAACTGTGCATAGAGATTGAACGTTCGTGCAGAAAAAGGAAAAACGTATCATGGCTAATACGGTGAACAGATTCAATTACAGTCGAAATATATGTATTGGGTATTGACCAATTGGCATCTTTCGCGGGCCTCGACGTGGACCAGCGAAAATTCGATCGACTTCGATCCAGATAATCAGGATCGTGCTAAGTATTGCTCCTTCCAAAGTGGGTGTAAAGATTGAGTGAAAGCAACTATATATGAAATTCTCTTCTTCATGGCTTTAAGACTTGCAGAAGAAGTAGATTGAGCCGCAAAACACACAATAAAGACACAACTCCATTTTCCTGATAGGCTACCAGTGGCTATTATTATTCTCCAAAAAGTAAACCAAAAATCTGCCCCATAAATAGTTGGTTGGGCCTAGCATATCTTCCATATTCAATTTCCAATTTAATTTTTCAACCTACTGAAAGTACTTTGGCATTTACAAAGTCTTCGTTACATCCCCACTAAAACCGTGATGTGAATCTAGAATATGGTACTTTGTACAATTAACGATAGTGATAATCAGAAGAATACCACCACAAATTAGCTAGGGGATCTATCCAGTGTCCTAAAAGTCAAGAAAGATGATAAGCTTCCATTTGGTTTGGATCATAACCATCTAAAGAAAGTACAAAATTCGAACATAAACTTTGACTTCCTTGTGAGAAAAGTCTACCGTAGAGAGATTATAACCGGTCGAGATGTAACCAGAAGATACTGAGGAAAGCCAGTAACATCTTCTCCCAGTAGAATAATCAAACCACGAATTGACATTTTGTCACATCTTTTCTGTCCCTAATTGTCAGCTTTGGTCTAATCCTAAACAGTGAATAAGCTAGCTGCTCAACACCAACTCAAATCATAGAGCGAAGCATCTATCCGTTTCTTCTAAGATTCCTCTGATAATAATGCATCTTCAATTGGAAATAAACAGTACATGGTTACAATCTTCTTTTGGCCATTTTGTCCATTGAATCACTCAAGCCTCATGTGTACCTTGCACTTTCCTTCCTTCATTTTCCATGATTCTATGGTCATGTATTGTACTTGAACATATTAGGTAAGTCAATTTCAATTAAGTCTACTGAATCACGCAACCCGTCTCATGTCATGTTTTTTATAATCATTTTTCGTATTGCTATCGTTCGAACCCGTCTAAAAAAACCTTCTGTTTTTAGCGAAAAATCGAAAATCCTATGTATATTATCCTTGAGAATTTGAATGGTGGTAGTAATAGCAGTAATGCAGATCAGGTAGAGCCTCGCCGCAATTATTCAATTTGGCTTGTTTTATTGTATTTTGTTTTTTTTGTTTCGTTGGTCTTTGCGTTGACTTGTTGACTAAATTGGGTGCAGTGTATGAAGTCTTCGAACGGATGGCGTACCATGGAATCTCGTCCAACCTTGTGCTCTATCTGACCAAGAAGCTCCACCAAGGCACGGTCACGTCGGCCAACAACGTCACCAACTGGGTCGGCACCGTCTGGATCACGCCCATCCTTGGCGCATACATCGCCGACGCCCACCTCGGCCGCTACTGGACCTTCATAGTCGCGTCCGCCATCTATCTCACGGTACGTGCCGTCTGCATTGCCATCGGAGCGTGTGTGGAAACTTATGGTAGACATCATCAGACAAGGCCATCACCATTTTAGTGTTCCCGAATAGAGTAATCATCGGATTGACATGTGGAAATCATGCTAAGCCGGCCTAAAATCCGTTCTTTGAAAAAGCAAAGAGATATAATCGTAGTTGAGTCGATGCAATTTAATTAATACTCGAGCTTGAATCTGCTCAATTGCACCTAGCTGGATGCACGATCGGTGCTCAATTTCGAATTCTTAAAATACAATATGATCATGTGAAAACTATATCATTTAGCTATACATAATATGCATATATCATGCTTACGTAGTTAAAAAGTATAGGAATTAAGCTTTCCAGCTATGAGTATTTTTGAACTTGATCTCGACCTGATTAAGTACTTGAACCACTTAAACTCGAGAATAATCGACCCGAACCAAGTTCGACTAATCTTGGCTATTTTTCAAGATATACTAGTGGCAAAAATCCATCCCAAAAGTTTAGAGGAAGCACATAGATAATATAGTGTAAAGAATTTCTAGATCATACTTAATGGTTTGTCCTTATCGAAAAAGTATATTGAATTCATCGTCGAGACTCGCTAATAAAAAACGATTAACTTAATTTATGAACAGATATATGAGTACTGTTTATAGATTCTATACTAATCGACAACTTGTTATACAAATTAAAATTTATCTTTGATTCCCATAAACTATATGCTATAATTGTGGCAGTTTGGGTTGTACGTAAGATCTAATTCCTCCCTTCATATGGAAATCGAGGACGATTCTTGGTTGCATTTGCCGGCCAAGAATATTCTAATTTTCTAGCCACTCACGGGTTATTAATCCACGTGATCCCAAAAGTCCAAGGTTGAAAAATAAAACGAGGGAATAATTTTCCGTGAACGACTTAAAATGCTTCCAAAAATAAAATCTGGCATAAGAATTTATTCAGTGCTGATAAATTAATAAAAAGTAATACACGATGAAGACAAATTGGACCGCCGTTTTGATGGTCTGAACCCTATCGACTCGGGGGTTGTCGCCATGTTCCTCGGTGGTCCTTGCTTATCCTAGTAAGAACCAACCCACTATTCCATCGTATACTTCCAAGAGAATACGTGTTGGAATACTGTTCTGTCTATTTTAGGATGTAAAGATCACGAGCGACTGCAAAAATTAGGGAATGTTTAAACTTAATCACATAATTAGTGACTGACTAATGCTACAAAATATGACTGGCTAGAGATGCTAAAGTCTATAGATTAAGCTTAATAGGAAATAAGCCATGTATTATTATTAATAAAGACTGTATAAAATTAGTCGTCAAAGCGTTTGGTACATTGTAATGTAGAGAAAGCATCTTATACAATCGGAACATATACTTTTTCGTCATGGACGAGATAATTAAGCATGTCTAGGTTACTTCGTGCAGGGCATGTCGGTGTTGACCCTGGCCGTCTCGCTTCCCAGCCTCAAACCGCCTCCGTGCTCGGCAGCGAACGTCGGCGATTGCGAGAAGGCCTCCACGTTGCACCTCGCCATCTTCTACGGCGCGCTGTACACGCTGGCGGTCGGGACCGGCGGGACCAAGCCCAACATCTCGACAATCGGCGCGGACCAGTTCGACGATTTCGACCCGAAGGAGAAGGGCCACAAGCTGTCCTTCTTCAACTGGTGGTTGTTCAGCATCTTCTTTGGGACCCTCTTTGCTAACACCGTCCTGGTGTATATTCAGGACAACGTAGGATGGGCTCTCGGGTACGGGCTCCCCACCCTTGGGCTCGCGATCTCAATCGCGATCTTCCTCGCGGGGACCCGTTACTACCGGCACCGGGTGCCTGCTGGCAGCCCGTTCACGAGGATGGCCCAGGTCATCGTGGCCGCCCTGAGGAAGTGGAGTGTGCCGGTCCCGAGTGATCCGAAAGAGCTTCATGAGCTTGACCCGCAAGAGTATGCCAAGAGGGGGAAATTCAGGATCGACTCAACACCAACCTTGAGGTAGTAATTTGCATCAAATTCTATTTCATCCGTGTTCCCATCTGAAAGACATTATACATCAGCTGTCCAATACTGTCACATCTCATGTGTGTTCACATCAAGTTCGTCGTTAAAATCATATGTAGATTCCACAGTTTCATAGTTGTGCACTCATAGAAGGGGGGAAGAACACTAGAAGTGCCAAAAGTTGTGTACGGCGCTCACTTTGGTGCCAAAAGTTTCAAACGGATCACTTAAGTAACAAAAATTGTGAAAAACGATCACTTAAGTGCTACTTCGCCGGAAATCCGACGTGGTATTTTTTTATTAATTTCTCAAACTGATGTGGCTCGCCGGAGGTTGATGTGGCTCGCCGGAGGCTGATGTGGCATTTCTTTTCTTTTTTTTTTCCTTTTCTTTCTTCTTTCCTTTCTTTTCTTTTTTTTTCTTTTTATTTCCGATGGCCGGCGTCCGGCCACCGGCTATGGCCGGTCTCGCCGGGCGTCGCCTTCCTCCGAGCGAGGCCTGGCCTCGCCGGATCTGGCGAGGCAAGCCCTCGCCGGGGCTCGCCGTGCCCAGGCGAGCGTCGACCTCGCCTGGGTAGGGCGAGCCCCGGCCCCTCGCCAGATTCAGCGAGGCCAGCCCTCGCCGAGGCCACAGCGGCCTCGCCGGGCCTTGCCCGGGGGAAGGCGACGCCTCGGCGAGGCCGCCGTGACCTTGGCGAGGGCTCCCCTCACTAGATCTGGCGAGGCTGGCCCTTGCCGAGGCCACGGCGGCCTCGCCGGGCCTCGCCCGGAAAAGGCGACGCCTCGGCGAGGTCGCCGTGGCCTTGGCAAGGGCTCGCCTCGCCAGATCCGGCGAGGCCGGCCCTCGCCGAGGCCACGACTGCCTCGCCGGGCCTCGCCCGGAGGAAGGCGACGCCCGGCGAGGCCGGCCCTGGCCGGTGGCTGGCCTTCGGCCACCGGTCATGGTAGAAGAAGAAGAAGAAGAAAGAAAAGAAAAAAAAAATCAGAAAAAAATATTTAAAAAATTGAATTATATACGTGGAAATGCCACGTGTCATTAAAAATTTGAATATAAAAGTCACGTATTAAATTTGATCGGAATTTTTCGTCGTTGGCACTTAAATGATCGCCGGCGTAAACTTTTGGCACTTAAGTGATCCAAATGAAACTTTTGGCACCAAAGTGAGCGCCGTACACAACTTTTGGCACTTCTAGTGTCCTTCCCCCCTCGTAGAAGTGTCTTCACGAAGCAAAATGCTGGCAAAAAGATGTAATCCATGGACGATTGATGGAACAAGGATGTGCAGCATTTGAACAGTGTTTCGTGAGTTAAACCTATTCGTCGTAAGGGATACAATAGCCTATGGTTTGACTGATGTGTGGCTCTCTCTCCATGCAGATTCTTGAACAAAGCATGCGTCCAAGCCGGGACGACTTCTCCGTGGAAGCTATGCTCGGTCACCCAAGTGGAGGAGACGAAACAAATGCTGCGGATGATCCCGATCCTGATCGTGACTTTCGTCCCGAGCTGCATGTTGGCTCAAATCAATACCCTCTTCGTCAAGCAAGGAACTACCTTAGACAGAAGCATCGGCAGCTTCAAGATCCCCCCGGCGAGTCTATCTGGATTCGTGACCATCTCGATGCTCGTCTCTGTCGTGTTGTACGACCGCTTCTTCGTCAAGATCATGCAAAGATGGACCAAGAACCCGAGAGGCATCAGTCTTCTTCACAGGATGGGAATCGGCCTCATCCTCCACGTCGTGATCATGACTGTGGCGTCCTTCACCGAGAGATGGAGGCTCCGAGTGGCTAGGGAACACAATTTAGTCGAATCAGGAGGACAGATACCACTGACAATCTTCATCCTGCTTCCTCAATTCGTGCTCATGGGAACAGCTGACGCATTCCTGGAAGTAGCGAAGATCGAGTTCTTCTACGACCAAGCGCCGGAGAGCATGAAGAGCCTGGGAACATCTTATGCAATGACTACTTTGGGAATCGGGAACTTCCTCAGCAGCTTCCTCCTCTCCACTGTGTCGCACATCACCAAGAGGCACGGCCACCGCGGGTGGATACTTAACAAACTGAATGCATCGCACCTCGACTATTACTACGCCTTCTTCGTGGTGCTCAACATCCTGAATTTTGGGTTCTTCCTGTTCGTGACGAAACTCTATGTGTATCGTGCCGAGGTCTCGGATTCGATGGTGGTGCTCAAGGAAGAATTGAAAGGGCTGGAGAAGGTACATAACCAGGAAGTGCCGGTGACATAGCTATGTGATAGGTAAAATGTCACGGCTCCGATTTGCAACGAAAAGATGATAGTGAAACAATGCTTATAGCCTAAGGTCTACCTGGTGTAGAATATCCAGCATTTGTACAGCTCTTGGCGTCATCGCTACGATGCGTGGCTTAAACATTCATACACAGATGATGATGATGTTTATACTTCTTGGAAGAACACGAAGATAAAATCTCTATACAGTCTATTTGCGGGTACGACTCTTTCTTTGCTAGTTTACACCGCTGTCGAGTTCAAAGGCAACATTCAAATGACCACTCCAGGTTCGCAATTCCTTTTTGTATCAGATGGTCAAAACTCTGGCAATTCATTGTACAAGATATTTCAATCGTTATATATGTCAGTTAAAGAGAAAGGATCGATCCATCTTCACTCAACTATTATGATAGAACAACGAACTAAATTGCATATGATAGATATTAAAATGCAAAATTCAGCTCCAAAGACAATGACATCCTCGTATCGGGTCGATTCAGCAGAAGCTCGACATCTTCAAGATGTTAAACTGTTTACCCCATTAAGAAGTCCCAACTTGAATTTCCACTTTGTTTCGTGTGAGGACCAAAACAAACAATGCCTACCTTCATCCGTGAATTCTTTTGCTGGACCGAACAATGAAGGTTGCCATCAGGACCGCGTTGGTCGTGAGATTCCTTCCATGAGATATTCACAAAAAAACAAGAACTGATTATGGACTGACCAATCATACCATCTGTTGGGTTGACGTCGCAAAAACTTGATATATTCACCAGGAAGATCATCAAGAAGGAGCCAAAGTTGGAGATCGTCAACATAGCCAATCGGATCCACATTTACTAAAAAACTTAAGCCAATGACTTATGACACAAATGAGATTATTAACTGCTTCACACCATACCAGTTCTCCAATGTAGGACCTTTTCAACATAACCCACACATGCATCTCAAAGCCTCAATGGGAAAATTCCTCCCAGTGCAATCACCAACGACAGAACATAATTTTCTCTGTGATATCCCAAATGATAATGCGCTACTAATTGACTGTTTTGCAATCAATAACATAAGATCGGCAATCCTTCCTTTCTATCGTCTCGTTCTATCTGGAATGTTCGTTTCAAGAACCGATTCGCTACTTGATCATTCCTGTGGCACAAGACTCGTAGTATCGTGTTCGGATCTGATCTACTCCACTGTTCTGTTGTTGGAGGCACAAATTGCTTTTTCCTCATATCCTCGGCTCCGTTCTCGTCCATTTTACGCATCATAACACTAATATCTTGGATTAGCTTGTCCGTTGGTTGACTCATCAAAGCGATCACCATTTCCACCGTCTCTGCCTCCTTCTCCACTACGTCCTCGCTCATCAATCCTTCCCCAGATACACAAAATGATCGCTTCAAGCACTCGAAGTCCTCCTCGATCATTCGGTGATCCGACCTGTAAAATATCCTAGAGTTCCCTCCTGCAAGCAAAACCATAAGGTAGGCATCGAAAGAGGCCTTCATGACTTCTCTCATCGCTAATGGTTGTGCTTGATCGATGAGAATCATGCAAAGCAGACTCAAATTCTGCTTCAATGTCCGCAAAGTTGGCCTTATACGTGCACTGGCGACTTCACCAATATAAAGGCTATTGTAGAAGATATGGTTAGAGTCGACGAAGATCAAGCAATGGGCAGCAACTTCTGAGACATGTTGGCAGGCTTCACGTATGGCCGAGCAGGCGTTCTGAAAGTAGGAAGCACAGTCGTTATGGTACTTCTTGTCGCCGAAATGTTTTTGACCAAGAGAGCCAATGCGAGAGAGTGACAGCATCTCGTCCAAGGAGTGGAGATACGCGAGGAGATAGTGCAAAGTGTTGAGGCGGATGTAAAGGTGTTGCGTCCCGCGGCTCATCGATGGGTGAGGATGGTCAGCTTCGCTCGTCCGGCATCCTCGTGAGTCTTCTATGCCAACCTTGCAAGGGGTCACCTTTCTACAGAGTTTGGCAAACTTCGAATCTCGACGACATCTCGTTAAAGGGGGAAGAACAGGTATGAAATTTTGCTTTGATCCTGCATTGAAGTTTTTTCAAGAAATAATGAAATCAAATTGTGGTAATTCAAAACAGACCATTATATTCTAAAGATTATTCTTAAGAAGCTAACAAACGTTTCATGACTTTTTAGATATATATGCCATACATACTCTTCATTTCTATGATATCATTGGTCAATAGACATTAAATGTTTTTGCAATAAAAGAAGAATCTGGCAGTCACTTCTTATGTAATCGCAAAACTAAAGCATGAACATACATCAAGTCAACCATTGACTTAGATGAACAATGAGAATGCAATAGGTATAAAGTAATAAGCGAGGACAAGCTACATGACAGGTGATGCTTACCACATGATGCAACAAATGCAGCATAGTCCTGAAAGAGACTCCCTAAACTGTTTACGAGATCATGAACCAAATCCTCAGTAATTTCCATTCGAATGGCGAAGAAGTCGTCCATGGTTTCTTTAGTGAACTTGATCAAGTCTTCAGCTGATTCCGCATATGGCTTTGCCTTCGATTTCGGATTCCATTTCTGTTACAAACCACACTTGTCGTTAGCTTTTGTTTTGAAAATTGTTATAATCAGTAGTAAATTTTATTCAGGAGAATATACTATCAAATGAACTCACTTCTGATTCTGTCGCTCCCTGTAGACAATCTTTGCCTTTCTTGAGCCTCCCTTCGATCCATTGCTTTTGAAGCCTTGACATGGTCGACTCAACCTCATATGGAATCATTTCCCTCACAATCATTTTGCCTCCATCTTCGCATTCTACAGTGTCCTCGACCACCAATTGTGCCAAAACTTTTTCTAGCTTCCCTGCACTCTCCAATACTGTCACGATTTCATTGTCAAGTACCGAAGCGGAAGTCAAATGTTGTTTCAGAATTAGTCCATAACAACTGTGCAATGTGACGGCGGCGACTGAGGTTGCAACGGGATGGCACTTCCTAAGAACAGGACTGAAGGTTCCTCTTTCTTTTAAAGCCAAATCTTTGGTCTCTTTTGCCAACCGAATGAGTCGTTCACTCTCATCTTGTCTCGTATTCATTTCGCATTCTTGACATCCTCTTTCGGCCATCTAATGTGAGCAATAACAAGGAAAAAAGTTTAATTTCTCCACCATGGTAACGCAAAATGAAGGGAGAAATGAATCGCTTACACACCTTCGAGAATGCATTCTTCACAGACGATCGTATGTAACCATCCATGAGATCTACAGTCGGGTCCGTCACAGCATCACCTATCGCTTGTTCTGTTAACCTGGAAAGCATTACATCATCTCCTCCAATGCTTGACACAGTCACTGCAAACGGCAGCAAATTCTCCATCAAGTTCATCCTCCCGTCCTCGAAGTAGTCATGATAGTTACCCAATCTCTTCTCTGACCACCCTCGTATCGAGGTTAGAACTAACGATAGAACCTGAATGAATAGAGCATCTCGGTCCTGCTTTTTGGCGTCATTTGCTAATTCTGCCAACATGGCATGCGAAGCGAAAAGAAGTTCAGGTTCCAACTGCATCGTGCTGACGTATTGTTGGAAAAACACCCATGTTAGGCACAGATTGTGTATCGGCCGATTGATTCCAAGTATCAACCATGTTTTCTTCATGAGCTCAAGAAGCTCATCGACCTCGTCGAGGACTAAAGTCTCGTCCCTGATGTCAAATATCGACTGCAGCAGGGTCACATACAGGTGAATGTTCAAAGGGAATCCATCAGCCCAGTGGCAAACATCAGTAGGAGTTCCATTGGCGCTTCGCCATGATAAAGACACCACGGAATTGCTGAGGCTTCGCATGGTGTCTGAGTTTTCCCCGATGTCTAGGATCTTCGTCTCGCTGGCTTGGATAATTTCTTTGAGACGGACTGCGAACGTGTTTGGTGTCTCCAATGGGATTGACGGGTGAAGAATCAACCCCGCTTCTAGGATCTTGAGCTGTCTCTTTTGCCAGGCATGATATTCCCTTGAGTCGTTGAATTCAGATGGTTTTAGGTGGCGGAGAAGCTCGAGTGGAAGGATTATCGTCTCCGCCCGCTTACCAATCTACCGAGATTGAAAATGGCATGAATGAGCATTCACGTTTGAAAGATTTGCATCTGCTGATTAAAGTATATGGCTCTCAAAAATACTTCTACTTATACAATTTTCATTTGTTGTATTATATGATCAACTCTAATTCAACATGTAAGTACTTGTTCTCACTTTCAATTTACTATCTCCTAATACACAAAAGGAAGATACGTGAAAACAAATTTCTTTGCATAATAGTATGTATACCCCACAAGAGAAAGATGAACAATGAAGCACTTCTTGAGACTTACGTACATGGCCTACATGGGTTCTGGTGAGCGTTTTCCTGAGCCAATTATCACTCTGCTCCGTCACTCTCATTTGTTGCCTCATCAGCTCAGCTGATGTGAGCGGTCGCTTCGGCCTAGCCGCCACCCCCTGGGGACACGGCGAGCTCACAGCACCCGAGGCCATCTTCTTTGACGGTGTCCGATTCAGCATCTTCAACCCGAGGGTTCTCTTGATCCGGCTGCTTGGGGCCATCCCCACTCCTTTGGTCCGGGACGACGTGGACTCGGGCTGCGGCTGGTTCCACATCGAGGAATGGAACATCAGGGCGCTCCGCCCCCCGAATCCGGGCGAGGATCGGCACGACATGAAGAACATCTCGTACGCCGTCTCGCGGATGTCATTGGCCTCGAGGCCGGGTAGCTCGCCGAAAGGCCACTCGAGGTCGGCGGCCATGGGCGGGCCGCGGTTGGCGTTCCGGTGGCGAACGAGAAAGAGGGGGCCGGAGGAGGATGGTCAATGAAGGAGCGATTATGGTGGGGCAAATGTTTGGCAAGACAAAGAGGTGGGAATGAGGTGAGGAATGAGCTGTTTTTCTTTTGTTAGTTGTGTGACACCACTTTCGCACTAAGAGGAGAGAGAGAGAGAGAGGGCGGCATTGTATTTGTCAACTTTCTTTGTGCGAAGAAAACGAGGATTGCACTAGCAATTAACGAGACATGAACATCGTTTCGATTCCGTTTGTTTTTTCTTTTAGTTTCTAACTAAGGAAATGGGACCTTAACCTCTGTTTGTTTTGCGAAAAGCGTAACGTTTCTGGAAATAAAAGCTAGTCACTAATTTAAATTGAAAATTATTTTCCTTAAAACGAACGGAGTCTTATAGTAAGTTGGGATGCTTTACAATTAGGGCCAACCATATTTATTGCATCGACGAAAATATCCTCACAGTTTATGCATATCTACGCAAAGGTGGAAAAAAATCTGACATTCTCCCTCTTCCCGGGAAAATATTAGGCAGTATCAAAGTGCCACGCATCAACTGTCGTAGCGCACACCTACCCTATCAGATCCATTCATAGACTGACACGTGGCAAATGAATTAGAATTTAAGGATAAGTGCATTGAAAGTTTAAAAACTTGTCATCAAAGTCCAATTGAGTCATAAAACTTTCAAACAGTGCAATTAAGTCCTAAAACTTGTCACAAAGTGCAATTGAGTCCTAGAACTTTCAAAAAGTGCAATTAATTCCTAAAACTTGTCAAATTAGTCCAATTAAATTCTTTTTTTGATTGCACTTTTTAAAAGTTTTAGGACACAATTACACTTTCGCAACAAATTTTAGGACTCGATTGCACTTTTTGAAAGTTTTAGGACTTGATTGCACTTTCATAATAAGTTTTAGGACTTGATTGCACTTTTTGAAAGTTTTAGGATTTAATTACACTTTCGTAACAAATTTTAGGACTTTTAACGCACTTATCCCTAGAATTTAATAAAATCAAACTGATTCAGACCACCTGCAAAAGGAACAATAACGCGCGGCGACCTTCGAGAAAATTCGAACGCCCGCCAAACCATCTCACTCTTTCAACCATCGTTTGCACCCATCGTATAGTTTCAGAGAAAAGCTTTAATTGCACACATCTCCCTCTTCAACCATCTCCGCCCAGCCCATCTCTTTGATCGACCAGTCTTTTAGGTTTTCGAAGGCTCCATCTCCATTTCAGAAAAGACTTCACGTTTCAGAGGCTGCCGGTCCCTGCTCAACTTTCGCGTAGAAGACCGCCGCTTGACCGTACCCCTTTTATGAAGTTAATACAGTGGAGTACTACTGCCTTTAGATTATGGCATTCTATAATGCCGCAGCCGTCTTTGGTTTCTTCAGCATAGTGTTGTCCTGGACTATTCGTGTCGCAAAGAATTTTGAGGACCAGTACATTTTGTCTTTGCTCGCTCGTCCTTACTTCTCCTCGAGTCATTTGTTCTTTGGACATTGGATTGGTTACATGAGAGGACTAGCTGAAGATAGAGGTGTCAAAAGAACCCGCCCAAACACGATCCGACCCGACCCGATCCGATCCAAACAGGAAATTTTCGTATTGGGTCGGATTGGGTCTTAATTTGTTTGGGTAACAAGAAAAATAATTGGGTCATGTTTTGAATTTATTGGGTTCGGGTACCCAAGCCCAACCCAAACAAGAAAAACCCAAACAAGGAAACCCTAGATCTTGGGGTCTTTCGGCCAGATAGCGCTTCCGAACCATCCATGCCGGCCACTTCGTAGTTTCTTCGCCAATTTCGCGAAGAACAAAGGCTTCTCAGCTCTTCCGTCCTCTTTCTTGGTCTCCCCTGACAGCTTCAGATCATCCCACACGCCTACACACCGCTCATGCACAGGGATCTTTTACCGAACAGAAGCGGATCTTCTTCTCGGGTTTTGTCTGGGAGGGCCATGAATTGACAGAGCGCGATGGCGTTCGCGATCATCTCCACTGGGTCGGGCGTTGGGGTCGCGTCAGCTTCTTCTCTGCTTCCTCTCAGCCAAGCAGCCGTGGCGCAATGGGTACTCGAGTTGTTGCCACGGCCTGTCGCCCACCGCAGAGCGGTCTTTACCAGATACAAAGCGAAACAGAGACCAACATTCGCCGCAGAAGCTGTAGGCGAACCAGTCGGCCATCGGTGAGTGGACCATCAGCGCATGCGCGACACCGTTCTCTGCTGCATCGAGCGAGCCCTCACTGCTTGCTGGGTTCGCTCAACTCAGTCCAGTCAGAGTGGGACAGAGTCGCTCGTCACCGTTGTCGAATGTCTCAAATCGCCATCCATTTCGTCGAGCTAAATGTGGTCAGCTTTCAACAAGAGTCGGATCGGATCATGCAGCAAGAAACTGCCCATCGGAGCTCCCTCATCTTCCAGACTAGCCTCGGAACTTACGGTGGGAGAGTAAAAACAGAGACAGCGGAGCATTCGGTCTATACCAAGTCTTTAGTGAGCTTCAAATTCTTCTCCGGAGAACCTCACGCGCCACCGTGTCTCCCGAGTCATTTCTTTCCGGTCTGTAAAATTGGTTTTGATTCATTCTAGATTTGTCCACTGATTTCTGCTCTGTTTCGTTTTATTGTCGTGCATGGGGTCGCGGCATCAAGCCCTTTACGAGTCATCGCACCATACCCTCGGACTGGCGCCTATTGTATTGGACTTCACGTCGCCGCCACGGTCGCGCACCTCGTGACCTCGCACCTCGCTTTTCTGTTTAGAATTGACCCCGCACCTCGCGGCTCCTCGGGAGGCTCAGGCTTCACCGGCGAGGCCGCGCCGGAAGGGGCATCTTCGGCGTGCTGCAACTGAGGAGACGGGGCGGCACGGAAAGATAGAAACTCAGGAAGCAGAAGGGAGTGTTGGCATAGGCGCGAGTGGAGTGCATGGAAATCAGAAATTCATTTTTGGGCGTGGAATGAGTTTGGCAGGTTTTTGAGGTGATGAGAAAGCAAGAATAAAATCGTTTGGTTGAGTTTGAAACACGGAACCCGACCCGAACTGACCCGTCCCGATCACTTGGTTATATCATGTTCGGGTCTTGTTTCGGGTCGGGCCGAGCACACATGTCCATTATTTCGGGTGGGTCGGCTATCATGAAAATCCGACCCGACCCGACCCATTGACACCCCAGCTGAAGATACCATGAGTGGGGACTAATTTTCCCAACAATGTGGTGTTTTTAAGGTGGGATGATTCCTATGTCTCTTCGGAGTTTATGGATGTAAGGTACCATGGTGTTTTTTCTAATGGGGATGGAACCTTCTGAAACGTAAACATTGGTTGAAAAGAGAAAATGGGTTGAGCGGAAGAGGTTGAAGAGAGAGATGGGTGCAAAGGAAGCTTTTCTCCGAAACTAAACGATGGGTGTAAACGGTGGTTGAAAGAAAGATGGTTGGGTGGGCATTTAAATTTTCCCAACAGCTTCTTTTTGCATGTGGACAGAAATGAGTTCGCTTTTTACTTAATTTTTTCTCATTTGCCACGTGTCAGGCTATGAGTGGATCTAATTGGGTAAATACGTGTCATGCCGCCGGCTGACATGATGCTTTGATATCGCCTCTCTCCATCTCTCTATTCAATGGTTTGTCAATTGTTTACGTGGCGTGCATTGTTCCACTCTAAGTCAATCAGATATTGACACGTATATATTGATATGGATTTAGACGGACAAAATAAAAAATTTCCTTCCACCTCAGTTTTTCTCCTCCATCTACGCGGTCAACTTGAGCCCACTTTGCACCTCCCTCCGCCATCGCCACCGGCAAAGTTACCGGCTCCATGTCTATGGCGACCACTGTCGGGCATCGAACTGTCTCTATAGTCTTTGTGGTTGGAATTGCAGAACACGGCCATGGCTCCGCGCAGTTCTAAGGTCTGTCACGGCCATGGCTCCGCTGTTCCAGATCTAAAAGTTCCCCATCGTCCTTACTCGTCCATGGCAGTGCCTCCAGGTTTGAGTCGGACGCTGTCATGCTCCAAAGCCTATCACGACCATGGCTCCAAGGAGGACGATGGAATGGGGACACCACGATGGTGGGGAGGTGGGTGTCAAAGATGGAGGTCACAGCGCCCTTGAGTGGTGGTGGATGGAGACGTTAGGACATGGCCGAGTTGGGCGGTCGATTGGATAGATGGTGGCCGTGATGGAGGTGAAGAGAGAGAAAATCTGTGTTTTTATTTTTTTTTCCGACCAAGACATGTGTCAATTTTCAACTGCGTCAATTCATCGCGCCACATCACCATATGACGCGGCACTCGTAAATCACCGAATATTTTCTTGCTGCTTTGCCTCCGTTGCCATCGCCCGTCGCTCATTGGCAAATTTCATGAGAAAGATGGCAGTAGCATAACTTAATTTCTCCGAAAAGAAGAAGGGAAAATGGGAAAGAAAAACAAAAAGGGAAAGAAAATGAAAAATAAAAGGTGGTGAGGAAAACACGTCTCGACAACTCATTTTAAGTTGGCTCATTTCAATTATTCAACGGGATAAATTTTAAATATGCTGATTTACCTCCCCTAAAATTAGAGGATAAATTAACAAGTAAACCCCCTCATTTACATGTCGACGATTGAAATAAGAAGACAGATTTAGTCGCACCACCAAAAATAAAATCGACTTCATCGAAATTCCCTCGATTTTGCGGATACAAGTGTCCACAGAAACCCCAATATATTATGGGATAATTATACAAATTATCCATTAACTTTGAGCCAATATGCAATATAGTCTTCGAACTTTTAATTTGCTTAATGTGGTCCCCGAATTTTAGTCTGGCGAGCAACCCTAAATTTTTTAATTTGTTTAGTGTGGTTAAACTATATGATACTGTTCAATATTGCCCCTAAACATGAATCAGTGAAAGGATAATAGCGAATATCATATTGTTTAGGGACTAAATTGGATATGTACCAAAAGTTCAAAGATGATATCGCACGTTGGGTCAAAATTCAGAGATCATTTATGCCATCTTTTTATATATTTTTCTCTCTTTTATCTGCCCACTCAATGGACAATCATGACCCCCCACACCTCTCTCTCTCTCTCTCTCTCTGCCTCGGATCTGTGCAACCGTTGATGTCTATAAACGTGCGGACCTCTACGTAGTCATGGTCACGGTTCGGAACCGGCCGGTTTCGGTTCGGAACCGGCGGTTCCGGTTCATGGCCATGCGTGAACCGGCCGGTTCGGTTCCGGTTTGTAATTTAAAAATTAAAAATATAAATTATGAAATAAAAAATAATAAATTATAAAAATATGAAAATTCAATATAAATTATAATCAAAATGAAAATTGTAGGGGTGATCGGTTCCCGATCGGAATCGGGAACCGAACCGATAAGACCATTTCTTTAATTTTAGAACTAGGAATCGGACCGACAAACCATAGAACCGGGAACCGGACCATTGGTCCAGTCTAGTTCTAGGCGGTCCAATGGAACCTTTTGCTCTTAACTAGCAAAAGATCGTAGCCACAAAAGGCATACAACTTCACAAAATCATGGTTTGGCTTGGGTTTTATAAACAACCCATTGATAATCTCTTCATTCCCATTCGATGTGGGACTCTTGGCATTTGCAAGACAAGCCAAGAGTCTCACATTGAAGGTGTTCAAGGCAAGCCGAGAGTCTCACATCGAATGGGAATGAAGAGACCATCAAAGGAGTTGTTTATAAAACCCAAGCAAGTCTTGTAATTAGAGTTCAATACACCCAAGCCAAGCATTGTAATTGGAAATCAATGTATTTACAATGCATGGCAATTAGAGTTCAATTTGTTTTATAAAAAAAAATTAAATAATGACTTTTTTTTTAAAAAAAATTTCATTATTATTTAAAAAAAAATTTGGAACTGGAACCGGAACCGCCGGTTCCGGTTCGGTTCCGAAGCGCGGGTCCGATCAACGGGCCGGGCCCGGGTTTGACCGGCCGGTTCCGGGCCAAAACCGGTCCGTGGCCATGACTACCTCTACGGTTGACGTGCTCAAGTCAAGGATAGGGCAACACTGGTTAGAGATGAGTTCCAATGGAGGAAAGAGACGCCGCGATGGCAAGAGTTTTGCAGCAAGCATGATGAGGGACGTGGAGGATGGCAACTTTGGGCTACATGGGGAGATAGATTTTTTTTTTCGGGGAGAATGAATTATGCCTGTTAGGTTTTGGCAATTTGGCCTCTAATGTTTTGATTTTTACGATGTCCATCCAAACATCTTGAAATCTATTTTGATGTGCGTCCTAACTTTAGCTCCGGCTAAATTTTCATTGGAACTTGAGTCATGTGCTCTCAATCCATCTAGAAAGTTTGAATAAAAAAATTTACATTTAGGTCCTCACGATTTTCATACCGTTACAAGTTGTCCCCTGACTTTTCGAAATATTCGCAATATGTCCTTTGATCTCCTGAATTGCATGACGGTTCTCCATCTGCAAAATCAAAGTAAGATAGAAATTGAAACAAATTGGAAGAGAGAGAGCGTGTGTGTGTGTGTGAGAGTGTGTTTCGTTGGGCAACGGAGAGTTAACCCTCGTTGGGCTGGCACAACCTAGGAAAGCGAATAGCTAAAGCCCATTCGGATACTTAAGAAAGGATTGAAGTCGCAACGATGGCGACGGTGCTGACAGCCATCCTCACGGCCTTAACTCAGCACACACATCCCTTCCCCTTCCCAAATGTAAACTACGAGCGTTACGACCATCATCCACCTTGCCAGCGGCGTTAGCAACAATAGACACTATTGTTATACTTAGAGGTGAGCATGGTTCCAAGGTAAAATCTAGAATCGAATCGGTGGAAACCTGTCCGGTTCCAGGTTTCAAGATATGCATGGTAGATTTCAGGTTCTAAAAATTGAGGAATCTATTTCAGCAAATAAGTTCCAGATTCCAGGTAGGTAAAACTTGAAACAAGTTTTTGTTTTTTTCTTGGTCTACGTCTTAGCATGATCTTGCAGTATTTCATAGCGTTCGATGATGAGTATATATTATGGAATTACTAGTCTGAGTTTCCATTTTATGAGTTTCCATTTTATGACTGAGACTTTCACTTTGTATCTTTAAATATAAGTTGTGGTCAATGAATTGTAGCAGTAAGCAGTGGTCATAAAAGGTAATGATTTACCGCAATCGTTCAATTAATAATACAGATGGAACCTGAGTAGACCCTAGAACCTGTGATAGGGTAGGTTCCAAGTTCTAGAGTATGCAGAGTAGGTTTCAAAAGGAACTTCTATGGAATCTAGAACCGTTCACCCTTAGTTACACTGCTTCCACATCTCTACGTCAAGTTTCTTTTTGTACTTCTATATTATAATTAACTTCCTCGCGACTTAGAATTAGTATTTCAAGGGATTAGGAGGTACATCGCAAAGGTATTGAAAGCTCATTTGCACATGGTGACGACATGTAAAGGCCAAGGCGGAAAAATAAAATTTTGTCAAAAAATTTTGTACGAATTTGCCTTGATAGAAGGCATCCATTGATCATGTGAGAGCACGTGACCAAGTATTGACGAGAATTTAGCCATAGTCGATGTTAAGTTTCACATTGAAACAAAATTGAAAAGTGTCTGGGTGAAAATAGATTAATTGAAATGTAAGGTGGCATATTGCCATTTCGCATAAAACCTAGGGGAATAATATAGTTCGTTGAACCCTCAAATTTTGCTTCCACTTTAAAAAAAAAAAAATATGAACTGTAACCCAGGGTTGACCGAGAGTTGATCCGCGAAATACGTGACGCAAGACACATTTTAAACCTCAAACATGGGTTCCAACAAGTCAAAACGAGTCCTTTGACACCTAGATCGCCACTTGAATCTGGTAGGCAATTTTTGACTGTCGAGCCGCTTGCATATTCCAATACTAGGAATCACAAGCATTCCAACGAAAGCAAAAATGGGGCCAAGTGGATGTCGAATGAGAAAGTAATGGCCGATCAAAGTTCGGTCTAACCTTTCAATACCTGAAGTAAATGTTCCACAGCAAAATAACGGACCTACGGTCTCGGAATAGAATGAAACTTTCTAGACCCCTACGAATGGTAGATGGTGATTTTTTTTT
Organism: Syzygium oleosum; assembly: GCF_021117445.2. Classification (NCBI taxonomy): domain Eukaryota; kingdom Viridiplantae; phylum Streptophyta; class Magnoliopsida; order Myrtales; family Myrtaceae; genus Syzygium; species Syzygium oleosum. The sequence continues at coordinate 12,558,510 of NW_026607485.1, forward strand.
ATAAAAATGATATGTCATCAAAGCATCCGATTCATGGGCCCGAGCCTTAAACCCAATATAGGTTGAAATATTGGGTGTATGGGGAGCAGATTGGAAGTCCCAACACCATTGCTTTTCGATATGGGATGGAAATGCAAAATACAGCGTCGTAATATTCGTTTTAGCGTAAGCTAAATACATCGTTATACCGCCCACATGTTCTTAGGCCACTGTATTGTCAAAATGAAATCTCTAGTCTCAATAATATCATTATGCTTTTAGAAATTATTCATGTTTCTAGGCCGCCGTAATGACTGTTTTATATCTCATATTTGAATTAGGCTATTAGGATGTTGGGGGTATTAAAAATTGCCTAAAGTTGCATATGAACATCATTCAAATATTCAAATTCGCTAGCAAATTTGATTTCGACTTCTAAGTCATTCGCTCATGTCTCATTCAATGCCTCTTTCCATGTCACACGCAATGCATAGTACACATAAAAAACAATGCATACACACAATGGGGTCACCCAATGCACAAAATGATGCGATCTTTCTGCCTGATTGCATATTGGCTAAAATTCAACCTTTAGATTTTTTCAAGAAAAGGCACGATAAATGTGAATTATGGCTCAATCGTGAAGTTATGGTATTGGAAGGACTTTGCGAGACGTTAATCCGTACCTCACCTAATCAAACCCCCGGACCTTAGCCTCTAGTTATTGCACCTAGACCAGTCATTCTGCACATACCATCTAGGTAGTTTATTTTTCTTATAACTGCTTAAACATTATAGGTGTCCAATCGATTTAAGTTAAACAAATTGATTGGTGGCGACTCATCTCTACTTTTCAATTTATGTACCGGGTATGGTAGCCAACTCAAACCTAAGGTATGGGAAGGTCCAAGGAATGCGGGGCGCAACAATTTGGTGATCCCTAATTTGCAAAATTCGAGGGCGCTACAATGGCAACTCCACTGGGGACTACATTAGAAATAACTTGTTAGAGGGTTCGAGCCACATTTCCCAAAATTTTCGATTAAGCGCTCACCTTGTCATGCAATTTCTTCGGTTCGCGTTGTTGCATTCATTTCGCATGTGTTTGATTATTCGAACTATCTCTTATTTTGTTTGCTAACCCTCGATGCCTATTGTCTCTTTACATGGTTGCACATGCGTGTTACCACCATTGTATATTACAGCTCGTTGCAAACTCTAAAATAGATAGGGGAACTAGTACTTGCGTAGATTGTTGTGACATGCGTCACTGATATCGACATAGAAAGCATTTCTTGGCAAGGATGATGAGTTATGGACCCCCGAATACCTTAGGTTAGCAGCTAACATCAGATTGCATCACCTCTCATGATTCACAACACCTCGGTATGCCATACCATCCCTTGTCACACTCACTTTTCCAATAATTCAAGATCCCCAAATTTTGTCAAACCATAGTTAAGTTTGTTGTCTAAATTAATAAGGGGAAATTTGTCCAAAAAAATCCTAAACCTATTGTACGACGACCAATTCCATCCTAAATCTTTCAATTGTGTCAATTTAATCATAAAATTTTTTACCATTTGTCAATTTAGTCATTTCAGCCAATTTTATCTAGAAATCAATGATGTGAACAATTTTTTGCATTTTCTTATAAAAAATTTCTGAATTTTTCCTTTTGTTCATTTTTTTTTCTTTTTTTCCCTCCCCCACTCGTCGAGCTGGCCTGACGACTAGCCACGGGCGAGGGCAAACCTTGCCTATAGCAGATCGCCGACCATGGCCAAGTACTGGCCACAGGCAAAAGGAAAGAAAAGGAAAACTTTAGAAAAATTTTAAAAATATGCAAAAATTGGCCATGTCAACGTCGGTTACGCTACGTAGAATAGCTGGCATTCATATAAGTGATTTCTGACCAAAATTGGTTGGAATGACTAAATTGACAAATTATTAAGAGATTTAAAACTAAATTGGTATAATTAAAAGGTATATGAATGAATTGGCCGCTGTACAATAGGTTAAAGACTTTTTGGATTAATTTTCCCATTAATCAAGTGCATTCACTTGAACCGCATTCCAAGGTTCGATTGATACTTCACGCGAATTAGCGATCAACTTCAACTGTCTTTCTAGATCAGACACATTTTTCAAAATTTAAGTTTATTTCACAATCTCAAAGAGTAACATTTCCAAACTATCACTGGTTTCGAAAATTTGAGCTCTGATGCCGAGGGATTTGGCCAAATTTCTTATTATGGCTCGAAACATAATCTAAAATGTTTTTGGCTGAAGTTCCGCACATTTACAATTTATCTATACGGACACATCTTTCCTTTTGAGGAAAAGGTTTACCCTGATTGTTCAAACAACAGGTCGCAGAAGTCCCATTCGAACGAGTTCAACAACAAGAATGGCCCAAGGAGTTGAGCAGAGGGTTGGCGCCCTGGGAAAGACTATCCATGGCCTAGCTGATGACGTCAAAGTCCTCTCATCTTGGCTCTTTCGCAAAAGCAAAGGTCCCCCACTGAACCTTCCAACCCAGTTGCTCTCCCACGGACATCACCGCCCTTTGTCTTTTTCTTGTTTGCTCACTCTTGAAGATCCTTTCGCTGTTGTTCGCATCTCGACCTTAGCTGCTAAATCTCAAAAGAAGAAAGAGCTCAACCGCCTCACCCCAATTGAGGAAAAGTTGAAATGTAACCAAGGGCTGGATGATCTGGGAGGAAAGTTGCAAGAGATCAAGACCTATCGAATAATTTGCTCGATCCCATCATATACACCGTTTCCGAATCAATTTTCACGGTCATGTACCCCTTCTTTCCTCTCGTACCACTCATCTTGTAGAGAAGTTCCTTCACAGTGATGGGCATTATCCTGCGGTCTTCTCCCAAGTATGAAACTAGTCGAAAACAGGCTAATCCATTCATCCAGGAAGGCTCTAAGCCTACCAACAAAGGTTCTTCTTGGTAACTTTGCAAACCGAATTACATAAACTTACGAGCCGAAATTGATTTCGAGTCTCAGGATTTTGGCTTTCAAAGATTAACACAAGCAGATTGTCAGTAACCTCAGGTGGTATACGCCCAGATTGGAATACGAATTCGAAGAGTTCACAAGGAGATTCACCAACTTATGTTACACAGATTTGGAAGAAACCCACGCGTAACCTTATAGGGTATGACCGTATGAGGTTCCATAAGGCATTGTTTATATCATCATCAGTAAAGTGACTAACCACCACAAAAAGATTCCTGATGGTCCATACCCATAGGCTCAAACCTGAACGTTCTAAGCTTTCTAATCCCTCTGGGGATTAAGGTCTAACATGATAGGAGCATGATCAGAAAGCAACCTACGGAGGTGGGAAAGACAAGCTTTAGGAAACTTGGCTCTATAACTATGATTGCAGCAGGCCTTGTCAAGTCTTTCTAGGATAAGGGTATCCTGATCGTGATGACATCCAGGTAAGAAAAGGTTCAGCAAAACAATATCCATTAATCCGCAACAATCAGAGTAAACAAGAAATTTGTTATTTCTCTTTCTATTAGCTCTTCTACCACCTATTTTCTCATTACTGCGAGTTATTTCGTTAAATTCACCTATAGCGATCCGAGGCATATCAGAAGAATTAGTGACATTTACCTAATTATTCAATAAAATAATACGATCCTCTAATTTAGGGCTAGCATCTATACAAGACAGATAGCAATTTTCATTGGAAGAGGATCAAGCATTACATGTTGGCGTGAGTTGTCAATTAGGACTAAGTGGAGCTATTTAAGGCTAATTAGTTGCTAAATTTGTACTGTATAATGTCCTTATTTTGAGGAACAACCAGATTCTTAGTTTAAAATAGTGCATAACCTAGAATAGTTTTGGTAGTTTTTTCTCTATACAACTATTTATGCTTTCGTATTCATTCAGAAAAGATATCGAAGAAAAAAAACATCTCTATTCATCCTGGTATCGGGGCCAAAATCCTAGGGTTTTCTACTATGATTAGACCTTGACCAAAAACTTTAGAAGAGGAAGGAACAAAACCTGATCAGAAACTATGATAGAACCAACTGATTTGGTGGCGTACCCGCAGCATGACAAGAGGTCTTCTACAAATGCCATCCTTGATGACTTAACGACCCGAATGACATAGGTCTTGACGCAGAATCAGACTCAAACCATGGCACCAATCAATGATTCTTCTATTGCATAGATTGGCATTTAGTTGGACTGCACCAACTATGCCCTATGGTCCCAAGTTGTTGAGATGTATATCTCCGGCAAAGACAAATTGGGATATATCAATGGGCATTTTCCACAGCTTCAATTGAAAGATCCAACCTTCATAAAATGGAGAATTGAAAATGCAATTGTGAAAGAATGGTTGATTAATTCCATGGACTCAGCCCTGATAAGCAATTTTATTCGTTTTCAACCGCAAAAATGGTATGAGATTTGATTGCTACAGCTTTTTTTTATGGAACTGACACCACTCAAGTGTATGATTTGAAAAGACGTGTGACTAGAATGAGACAAGCCGGATGGCCCATTGAAACATATTATAATGATGTTCAAGGCTTATGGAGAGAAATTGACTTTCGTCGTCCTAACCCAATGGAGAGTCCCACTGATATAGAGAGGTATAACTCGGTTCTACAGAAAGATAGAATCTATATTTTTCTTGATGGGTTCGATAATTGTCTGGATAAGATACGGGCCGATGTGCTTCAGATTCGTCCATTCCTTACAATTGAAGAAGCCTATGCCCCTGTCCGAAGGGAGGATGTAAAACAAGTAGTTGTGATGTTAGGCACGAAACCTGCATATACCACTGCCATGGCTGCTAAAGGAATCAAGACGAAACCTCAGCAACCACCGATGCTCGGAATATCCAAAACCGGTTCTTCATCTTGGAGATGGAAAGATGAATACAACCTCAAAGGCTAAGGCACAACCGGAAGGAGGTTGTACACACCGTGGGAATATGAAGCATACTCTTGAAACTTGCTTTTAAGTTACATGGGTACCCAAAATGGTGGAAAGAACTCAAGGCACAAAAAAAAAAACCATTAATCTGATGCTAATAGTGGGTTGGAACGAGATTCCTTGATAAATGCAGAACCTCACTTGTCTTTGATTCCACAAGTAGAACTTCAAGTGATTCAACTACTCTCAACAACAAAGGTAATCGTGGCTATTCTCACAAAGGAGATCATTGGGCGTGGTACTAAGACGGAGGGTTGTACTACATGGATGATTTTATTCCTGGTGTTGACACCCAAAATTATCCTTGGTGGGAGCGGGCCGATTGCAAGTCACAAAGGACGTAAAACACGGCCCACATAGCATGAATTCGGAGAAAGGTCGTGAGTCAGGCTCATAAGTATCGGAAAGATTTGGAGCAGTTATCGACAGGACACGTCATAGAAGTGTCAACAGGTTGACAAGCCCAAAATCATGAGCCTTGCACATGACGTCGACAAGTCCAAGATCACGAGCCTTGCATGTGACGTCGACAAATCCAAGATCACGAGCTTTCCATGTGATGTTGATAAATTAAGCACGTGGTGTTACATGGTAAAGAAATTCATTTCCACGTGTCAAAAGGTAAAGACATGACCGTGGACGTGAAGATCAAGGAAGTTAAATAGTGAAACGTGGGAAACAGCAGGAAATAAGGAGACACGTGGAAGAAAATAAGCTATTACGTGATGCTCAAGGGGCGCAAGCAACATCGACAAGTCAGGAAGCGGTTAAAGTGTGAAATGTAAGGAAGTGGAAAATAACTTTCAAGGAGAAGTAGCCGATCAACAATTATCAGGCTGCCCTATAAATACTCAAGGATTTCCGACGTAGAAAGGACCTCCGAACAAGACAACATACCTCTTATCTATCTTTATTTTCAGCACAATAGGAGTAGTAATAGTTATAGCCTTTCGATTCCACGTCGTAGATTCAATTTCGGTGCGAGTCTTTATCAGATCCAACATTGTTAATTAAATTCCAATGTTGTGCCACCAGTTCAACGTCGTCGATTAGATTCCGGCGTTGTGCTTAAAATATAGCTGTTGATTAGATTCCAGCCATATTCTCTCAGGGCACGTCATTGATTAGATTCTGGCGTACCTGGAATTGTAATGTTGTGTATTGGTTGTGTCGTTGATTGGATTCCGACATAGCTTGGTCTTGGCATTTGCAAGTTGTCATCCTATTGTTAGTATTGTGGAGTTAAGTGTATTATCGAGTTAAGTTGTAAGACACAAGTTGGGTTTAATAGACGCATTTGACATTCTCTGTCCGAGCTTGACTCAAGACCTAGTCTCCTCTAATAAAATCCGAAACGCAGCGTTCGGTAAAAGATTTTTGACGAGATAAAACCGGCGAAACACCTGGTAAAACAAATAACATGCAACACTCAACTGGTATCAATGAGAGATAGATTTGGCTATAGCATCGTCATTTGGGACATCTATCATTTAGTTATATGAAGTACCTATTTCCTGAGTTATTTTCCAACTTACAGAATTCATCTTTTAAATGTGAAACTTGCATTTTAGCTAAAAGTCATAGGGTACCTTTCTCAATAAGCTTGCATAAGAACGATATTCCCTTTGCCTTAATTCATTTTGATGTTTGGGGACCTTCTCCAATTACTACTGTTTCCAGAATTCATTGGTTTGTGACATTTGTTGACGATTGTATTCGAATGACTTGGCTATACTTACTCAAACACAAATATGATGTGTTGGGTGTGTTTCGAACTTTTCATGCTATGATTCATGCTCAATTTTCATCTAAAGTTCAGATTCTACATATTGACAATGGTGGAGAGTATGTTAATCGGGAATTTCAAAATTACTTCCAAAATCAAGGTCTTCTTCATGAAACATCATGTGCTCAAACAACACAACAGAATGTAGTTGCAAATGAAAAAACATACGTATCTTAAAACTGCTCATGCATTATTGATTACGCACATGTGCCGAACAAATATTGGGATAATGATGTGGTCACAAAAGTATATCTATTGAACCGTATGCCTTCAAAAGTGTTGAATTTTAAGACTCCATTATAAGTTCTTTCCAATCATGTATCTCTTCAATCCTACCCAACAGTTGAACCTGCAACTCTGGGTCATATTAGAGAACCCGAGTTCCTCCAGCAAATCCAATTGTTTCAGAGATAAGCCGTTCCATGCGATCTCCACTGATTCTAGCCTCCAGTAGCATGAGGATATGCAGCTGATAGTACTCAACAATATCCCGCACATTACTCAATGCGGGGACGTATAGACGCATGTTGGGAGATTAAAAAGAACACAAAAAAGGGAGCGCGTGAAAATAAGTTTCATAAAGAGAAAAGGGACCGATTAATGGACATTAAAATTCCTAGCATAACAAAATTTATGAATCTCAAAATCTCTAGTTTGTAGAAAGTAAAGTGAATTATTGTGCTTTAGCTCCTAACCGGCATAATAAATAGGTTAGTGAGGAATTTAGGATAACGATGCTTAAAATAAATGAGAAACGAAGTTGTGATTAGTTAGACTTGGGCGAGTCCAACAAAGGGCAAAGGCTATCTCCTGAGAGGATACCGTTTGACATCCTGTTAAACTCCTTGGGATTCATTTCAGTAGGATTGTTAAACCCATCAATATATCTAGTTTAATTTAACCATCACTAAAACTTGAAGTCAATAAGTTGTGGGCAGACCACCCTAGGTTCTGCACCCACCAATTTATCCTAACCTCTCTCTCCGGGGAAAGCATTTTCACCTTGGTTTCCAAAAAATGGAATAAGACTTCCATCTTTTAGATTTGGGAATAGCACCAAAGAAGTCTTAAACTTATTGCATTTGTACCAATTCAGGTCTAAATCTTTTAATTGGACCAATTTAGACCTAAACCCCAATTCAGTCCATCTAGCCAATTTAGGCCGGAAATCGCTAACGCGGACGCTGACCGTCCTACATGGCACGGTCAGTGCTGACGTAGACATGTTTCATAATTTTTGAATTTTTTATTAATTTTTTAAGATTTCCTTTTTTTTCTTTATTTCCTTTCTTTTTATTTTCATTCTCTCTTTTTTGGCATGTGGTAGGTACTTTGCCATGGCTAGTGACCAGCCACAGGCGAGGACATCACAGCACTCGCCAGCCACTGGCGAGGGTCACCCTTACCCAGGCTGCAAGGGTTGAGCCCTTGCCAGTGGCCGACGATGGCCGAGATGCACTCGCCTGTGGTGGGTGTCCGGCCATGGCCGAGTACTAGGTACAAGCCAAAGGAAAGATAAGGAAAAAAATGAAAGGAAAAAAAGGAAAAAGAATTAAAGAGAAAAAGGGACTATTTTTTAAAATTAATAAATTAGTTAAAAAATATAGGGAGAATACCACCAAAAACCCCAAACTATGTCACTTGTGATAAATTTACCCTAAACTTGTTTTTGTGATACGAAAAACTTCAAACTGTACCACTCATGACAAATTTACCTTGAACTTTTTTTGTGATGCAGCCCTCACCCAACCCCAGCGCCGGCGAGGGCCACCCTCGCTAGCTTCCCTCTTCCATGGCCGGCGGAGGGAAGAGAGAAGAAAATAAAATAAAAAAAAAAAAGAAAAAGGAAAAAGACGAAAATATCCATGGGCCAAAGTATTGTGGGGTAAATATATCACAAGTGACATAATTTGAGATTTTTCGTATCACAAAAAAAAGTTCATGGTAAATTTGTCACAAGTGGCATAGTTTGGGGTTTTTTGTGTCATAAAAAAAAGTTTATGGTAAATTTATCATAAGTGGCATAGTTTGAGGTTTTTAGTGGTTTTTTCCCAAAAATATATTAAAAATGTCCGCGTTAACACCGGCTGTGCCATATAAGACGGCTGGCATCCACGTCGGCAAGTACTACTTAATTTGGCCGAATTGACTGAATTGGTATCAATGTGAAAATGTTTAAAACAAAATTGATTCAATTGAAGGAATTAGAACTAAATTAATACAAATGCAATTGGTGTATGACTTTTTTGGTACTTTTCCTTTAGATACCGAGGCCCCTTCTCCAAATCAAGCCATCATCACCGGATGTCCCTATCTTCCATTATAACAAGAAGGATATGATCCTTTAAGCTCATTAGTTTCTCGTGTTGGCGAGGTCTAAAATGACATCGATGTTGCGTGAAACCGAGTCTCATATACGTTGAATTACCATCGCATCTCTTGCAATTGTTCATTTCAAATTCATTCGGAAGTCCAATCAAATTGTGTTAAGAATTTACTTTTCAACGAGCACGTGTGACGAAAGCTTAAAGAAACACGTCTTGAGAATAAGATAAACAAGTGGATTTCTCTTCCTAAATAGTAAAATAACCTAACCCTTTGGAGCTTCAAACACGATACGTCATGGTCATAAATATGACGAGATTTTTTTCTGACCATTATTGAATGATGCCAACAAGGCTAATTCATTCGAGTAAGGTATATATCACTATCTAGCTATAATGAAAGAGATTCTGCTATAATGTCACGTCTCCAATTATGTCAATTAAGGGCGTGCATGATAATATTTCTATTCCAGAAATAGATTTTTCTATTTCTATTCCGTGGATGAGTTTCTAAGCAAAAATGCGTGTTTGATAACGACACAAAATTTCTCCCTTTCGAGCTGCCGGCGGAGGACGGCGGGTGGCGGCGAGGGGTAGAGGACAGTGGCCGGCGATGGGAGGTGGCCGACCGGCGGCGAGAGGCAATCGGCAGCGGCCGACGTCGGGTGGTGGAGCACGGCGGCCAACGGCGGGGCACGGTGGCTGGCGACGGATAATGGCGGCGGAGGGTGGCCGGAGGCAACCGGCGTCGAGCGGTAGAGCACGACGGCTGGCGACGGAGGATGGCGGTTGGGGGTGGGTGGCAAGGGGCGACTGGCGACGGGGGGTGGCTGGCACCAAGTGGCGGCCGGTGTCAGGTGGCGATCGGCATCGGGCAGTAGAGCACGGCAACCGGCGGCGGAAGACAGTTGCTGGTGGCGGGTGGTGGCTAGCGTCGGGCGGCGGAGGACGGTGGTCGGCAACAAGAGGCGGTCGGCAAGCGGTGGACGGCGGGCGGGAGGCGGGCGGCGGTGGGAGCTGGCTGGCAGGTGGCGGCGAACGATGTGGGAGGCGGCGGTGGGCAGGTTGCGGCCGGCGTTGGGCAGCGGCGAACGACGGAAGATGGCAGTGGGAGGAGGCGATCGGCGAAGGAGGCTAGGAGTAGGCGGCCAACGACGGGAGGCGACTGATGGCAAGAGGCGGCCGGTGGTGGTGGGAGGCGGCCGGCAGCAATAGCGAGCGGCAAGGGAGTGGCTGGCTAGTAGCAAGGGTAAGCGATAAGAAGAGTTTTTATTTCTCATATCTGTTCCAGAAATAGAAAAGTAATTTTTTTTTACTTCTGATTTCTACTCCAAACCTATTTCTGAAATAGAAATTTGTTTCAAAAATAGAAAAATAAAATTACATTACTAAACGGATTTCTGTTCCAAACCTGTTCCTGAGAACAAAAAAATAAAAAAAAATAAAGAAATAAAAATATTACCGTGCGCGCCCTGAAACTCCCCTCTAGCCATATTCAAAGTTCTTTACGAAGTTTTCTCCTTTTTCCTCCTTAAAAGTCTAAACTCACGTCCCAAGCAGTCCAATTCGAGTAACATAAAAAATAATTTCCTCATAAATGATTGACGTTTTGGGAACGATCGCTTGCTCACAATCGGAGCACGTCACGACGCTCACTGACCAACGAAAAACGTGCGGTCGCAAACGAGTTGCAGGGATCAGACGGCGTGGCTTCATTACGTGCAATCATTCGTTCACGGCGTTAATTGAAAAGTTCCCCCTGGGACGTTCTTTCGTTCTGACCACTCTTTATTGGAAGGGAAGAAGATTGGCGGGCCATCGTGCCTATGCTTAATCTGGGAAACTGGATTTGGATTGGCTAATTGAAAAATAATGAGCGATCTGTTAGGGGCATAGCAGAATTGTTTTTTCAATATATATGTCGATAATTAATCAAAAAGATATTTTTGGATAAGAATGGAGAATCTTTGCAATTAAAAAAGTTTTAATCTTGGAATAGTGCCATTAGTATCGGGGATTACAGGTTAATCTTTGATTCTTTCTTGACAATTAGTGGGGACTTAGAATAGGAGTTAGGCTTATGGGAACACGTTGTACGGTATCTACAAAAAAAGATTTTGATCCCATGAAAAATGGCAAAGGTTGAGATTCCCAAAAAATGGCTATGTGATGCTTGAGATTTCCAATAATAACAATGTCCTTAATTAGTATTAAAGATTAAATGATGTAAGAGCAAATGAATGCTCACAAATCCTCATGAGATATCAATTGATTTTCAGAGATTTTTTTGCCTCATATTGAGGGACACATTTACGGTGGATTGAATGCACCGGACAACATTGCGATGTGTCATCCTAATTTAAAATATATAAACTTCATAAAACGAAGTAAAATTACTTTATAACGTTATGGCGGTTCGTCGTAAATAAATATAAAAACGTCATGATAAAAGAGGTGGTATTATCTATTGTTATACCTTAAAATTTCCCTCGGTATTGGGAGGGTCCACAACCTTCTCATTACTCCTTCGGAATCTTGAAATTGAAAAAGTGGGAGAACATTTTGCTTTTCATTTTCTTCCTTTCTTTTATTTTGTCAGGTTATAAAGTTCAGGTCTCGCAGTAGCACCTACTACATATGGTTAACATTTACAACATGGTGCAAAGAAAGAAAGAACAATCTAAATCTCAAACAAATTATTAAGATATCTCTTGAGTTTGAGTCCGTAAATGAAGTATGATCCAAATAAACTAGCGAGGAGTTTAAATTTTTTCCTAGTTTTTAGCATGTTTCCTAAATGGGGTTTCCTACTTTACATACAAATTTATTTTTTTTGTTGCCAGGTGTATTCCTAGACTTTGGAGCTCCTCTAAGAAGAGTTTACACACAAATATTATATATATAAGAGATTGATTGCACACGAGAGCAAAATAGATCAGCGTTAGGGTTTTTCTCTATAAGTTTTCTAATTGAGTTCTTTTTTGTGGGCTAACACTTGTAGATTTGCTTTTGGTATAATCTAGGTTGAGAAACACTTGAGCAAGTTGAACGACTGTAAGTTGTGTATTCTTCAAATTCATAGTGAATTTCTTGGTTGGTAGCTCTCACCATGGAGTAGATACCAACGCTCGGATCGCATCACGGTATCCAATTCTTTGTTAATTTCTCGGCTAATTCTTTCTTCTAGAGTTATACCTGAATTGCAATTATGTTAGCTTTCTGTGTTATTTTCACAATCTAGAGCGCATCTATTTCTTTGTTTTAAATCATTTCACAAGTTATCTTTCATAGATTAAAAAGGACACTCAAATTATAGCTTTTCCGATTCAAGCTCTAGCTTATAGCAGTTCCAAATGGTGGAATATGGGAACGTACTTCCCCACCAAAAGCCAAACAAATTTTGTACATTAGTCATATTTTGTAATTTTTAATAACTCTTACGGGTCCCATCCTTTTCTGCACTTATGCAATTCCATGCAATAAATTTAAATAGTTATTTTCTTGATGATATTACTGAAAAATTATACTATGAAATACAGTGCATCAACCAATTAAAAGAGTCGTTGTAACATATATCGCATGGCGACAAAAAAAAAACATAACGCATAATTTTTTTTCTTAAACAATTATGAATGCTTTATTTGAGAATTGGACCTAATTCTCTAAAAACCCTCAACTTTATGTTTAGTCCCAATTTTATGGGGAACCTTATTTTGTCTAAAACAATCTCTCAACTTTCACTTTAGTTTCAAATCTGCCGACACGTTAAAAAATCATTATTAATTTCTTCAAAATTATGAATATCAGGGCTAGTTGAATATCAGCACCCCCACTTTCGTATGGAACAGCATAAACCTTCTGATGTCGATAATTTTGCAGAAACCAGCGGCGATTTTCGGACGCGGGGGCAGATTTAGGACCAAAGTGAAAGTTGAGATTTTTTTTAGACAAAAAAAAAAGGTTCGGGGGAGAATTGAGATTGAACCTATAGTTGGGGTTTTTTTTTTTTTTTTTGAATTAGCCCCTGAGAATAGTAATCCATAGAACTATTTCATTCTTTCAGTAACCACCAACCAGTTCGCCCATTTTACATTGACGACGAGTTGGATTGGGGTAAGGTAAGACGAAGAATCGCTCTCTCTCTCTCTCTTTCTCTCTCTATATCTCTCTTCATGCTCAAGCGGCTCGTCGTCCTCTCTTTGCAACCGACAAAAGTGTGCATGTGATAGAATCCGTAGTAGTAGGAGATATTTGAGGGAACGCAAGTACCAGTCCGAGCGATTCTGGGCTTCTCTCTCGCCCCAGTCTCTCTGCTATCCCAACCCATTTAAAAGGTTTAACCTCTTCATCTTCTTCTTCCAATCTCTCTCTCTCTCTCTCTCTCTCTCTCTCTCTCTCTCTCTCTCTCTGTGGATAAAGTTTTACTGGAATGTACACAGCATTCTTCTTCTCTACTGAAAGTTCTTGAATTCATATCCCCAGAAAGAAGATCTGCAATTTCCTTGAAAATTTTCCTTCTCGAAAGATCATCCACCTTCTTGTATTGCCTTGTGTTCCATGCATTTTGAAGAGTACCCCTAGTCACTGCAGAAAAATTTTCCAACTTACCCTAAAGGAAAGATTGCATTGGCATTCTTTTAACAGTCTTTTCTTTCTCCCTTTCTTCTGCGAATCAAGATTAGGGTGTCTGCTGAGAAGAGATTGGGAAGAAGATGAAAGTCGGGGTGATTGGTGGCGGCGTGAGCGGCCTCGTGGCCGCGTACGAGGCGGCGAGAGGGGGAGCCAAGGTGGTGGTGCACGAGAAGGAGGATTACTTGGGCGGCCATGCCAAGACCGTGTCCTTCGACGGTGTCGACCTGGACCTCGGCTTCATGGTCTTCAATCGAGTAAGTAGTCTGCAGCCATCTCCATCTCCATTTTCCTCCTCTTCTTCTTTCGCATTTTGCCCCCACCATTATCGTCACTGCATTTTCCTCCATTTTTCTTGTTGAGTCCGCCCCGCTCAGGGCAAAGACAGAGATCTAGTTGTACATGTCAGGAGCCAAACATCTCGTGACAGATAAGAGTGACTTCCTCGTTATTACGCTAGTCGCCCATGCTCGTCCTCTTTTCCCTAGAAACACAATAAACGACTCTCTAATTGGGGTTTTAGGGGGCTGCGAAGGCAGTAGAATAGCTGACTTTCTGAATGTGCAATGTTCAGATTTAGAAAGTCACAGTGCCTTTCTCCACGTGTATATGTCTAATTTCAACCTTTTGTTTTTTCGGTTTTTGCGGCATATATTTTTCTCTCTTTTTTTTTCAATCTTAAATATAAGATGGGCTGATTTCGCAAGTATACTCTCCAATTGTCATGAATCAGAAAGCTTTTCTTGAAAGAGAGAGCGCCTTAAGATTATAGGTATTAATGGTTATCGAGATAGGCATGCTGCTGCCTGTTAGTCTCTGATACCATTTATTTCCATTTTATTAGTCTCGGAGCGGTAAGTGGAGATTATAATCTTTTTAAGAATTCGAATAACATATTAATTTTACTTGAAGGGAGAAAAGTTAATAGTTGGACAAGTTCAATCAAACAAACTCTAATTGAAGAATTAGTATGAGAATAGAGTGGAATTGATAACGATGTGGAACTATTTTTGGTGTTATGTGAAGAAACAAGGAATTGAAAGAAAAGGGCTTCGGTGGAACAGTCGGGTGTGGTCCACCGCTGCAATGTCAGCCCAATAAAAAGTTAGAGGCTCTGAAAATGATTGGGCCTCTTTTCAGTTCTTGGATTTTTTTTATTCAAGTATTTAATTTGAAAAGAATTGCAAATGATGATGATTTAAAAAAAAAAGTTTTGTTTCAAGTAACACGTGCACGTACATGTTGTTCTAAGCATTAGAAGTTATATGTTAACTGGACTAGCCAACCTATTTACATGAGGATCTCGCTTATCGATATACCAAATATCAAATTATATTAAGTTTAGTCCACTATTACAGAGTTACCTATTTAGGTACTCACATGTTATGAGGATAAACTCGGAGAGTGAACCTGTGCACACGCGAGATTATTTTCTATTAAAGGGAGTTTAGCACGTTTAGTAGGGACAATAAGGTGATCCAATAGTTTGTAGATCCTTCGTTATCAGTATGAAAAGGTTCAAATGACTATTTAAACATGTCCTGCTCGTTTGAATGTGTATTTACTTTGTCTCCGACCCCGACTTTCCAACCGCTCTAGAAAATCAATTGTCAAGTGTAATCCGATGATTAAAAATTATGACATAAAATGTATTTTCGAAATTTATGGCATTATCTTTCTCTCCGATGCTATTTTCAATTCCGATGATAGAACAACTAGTGGGCAGTGGGGACGGCATTGCAACATGGGACAATGTCCATGAAAGTGCACAGCTAAGCCAGTTTGTCATCTTCTTCTTTGATTGGGAAACAAAGTTGCATAGTATTATCGTTTTTTTTTTGTCGGAACATATAATTGTCTACTTCTTCTACTTGTCTCGCCTCTTTTTGGTGTTTGTGGCGGGTTTTCGAGAAGGTCATGGGAATAACCATGTGACATGTATGAGAGCTCTAGGCTCGACTAGTATCGGTCGCGTGCGACCATTTAGTGAACTTAGGTTGGATTTGCGTGGAATCCGCATGATACCCATTAATTATTTTTGGGTAGATTCCATTAATAATTTCTCGCTACTCGCACTTTGGAGCTAGAGCCTGAAGTAGACCTCAATTGCGGCCCTAGTGGTTCCTTAGGCTTGCCAATCCGGCTAGATTTAGAGCCGGAAAAAAAGCGGGTTCTTGTCTAGTTAGATTTGCTTTATTCTCTAGTGAGAGATTTCTTTATGTTTATAGTTATACTATAGAGAAAGGAGTTACATGACTGAAGCAACATGCATGCTGAACATAGACATAAAGATATAACGGCTCAATCAATTTTCAACTGAGAATAAAAATAAATAGATCTGGTCTTAGTCGGGCTGCATAATAATGGCCCGACTAGTTCTTTTCCAGCCCATGAGTTTGGGGCTGGGCTGGAAAAATGTGTTGGTCCAGAGAGTCCGATTTCAATCGTTGAGCAAACAGGCAATCTAAGTGTGTTGCGCATGTAGAAACTTAGGTAGTTGAAAATTTCTTTCTTTCTACTTACAGTGATCGGAACTATTGTATGTATGGATAGAATTTGTTTATTATACATGTATAATGTCAATGCTGAATGTGCTATTGATCAGTTTTTACCCTCAAGACATGGCACATCATCGAGAAAGTCGTCGGCCATTGAAATGTCTGAGTAGCTTTAACCATCAATACCACTAATGCGCTGTGTACGTCATCGGTAACTCGAGTTGCAGCCATTGATCTGTTATTCTCTCACTTTGAGATCATGGTTCTTTGGCATCTTAGAAAAGTAATTTTCTTCATAAAATCACGGGTCTCCTGCAGGTTACATACCCTAATATGATGGAGTTGTTTGAGAATCTTGGAGTGGAAATGGAGATATCGGACATGTCATTCTCCGTCAGCTTAGACGAAGGCCAAGGCTGTGAATGGGGAAGCAGAAATGGTCTTTCGAGTTTGTTTGCCCAGAAGACAAATTTGTTGAATCCTTACTTTTGGCAAATGGTCAGAGAAATCGTCAAATTTAAGGAGGATGTCCTCAGGTAAATCAAATCTTTTTAGTGCTCAATATTGGAAGGTTGTTTGTATTTCTGTCTCTGGTTCTCTGAACTGCTTGTAGCTCAGAACAATGATAGTGATCATTATCATTTTATGCCAAAGATTTCCTGCTAATCTTTTTTGCAATCTTGCCAATGAACTTCCCACTATAAGAAGTAGGAAATATCATTAATGAAGTGTTGCCAGCTCAATTGATCACAGATGATATCAGTGTCGAGAGGATTTCTTGAAGCCTACGTTTTTGGCAATATGCTACACTGTTGACATGAGATTTCAAACTTTTTGAGCAATGATATTGGTCATTTTTCAAAAGGAAACTCTGGGACATTCCATGCATTTTATAGCAGGATAAGATGATTAGATATCAAATGTTGTCTCGAAAATGGTCAATATGTATTCTCAAGGTAGCATATCCTACATGACTTTGCAAGGTGATCAAGCTGGGCCTACTGCGTTAAAAAGTATAAGCCAATCTTCAAGTTCTTACATTCTTTTCATATGCACGACTGGACAATCACCGGCATTCACTCTGTTTGATGCCTGTTTATTTTTGCAGTTACCTAGAAGGACTTGAGAGCAATCCCGACATCGATCGCAGTGAAACTTTGGGACAGTTTATCAAGTCACGGAGTTACTCTGAATTATTTCAAAAGGCTTACCTTGTGAGATTGTTGAATCACTGTACTCTGTCATATCCTTGATCTTTTACTCATATAACAAAATCTGTCCTTCGCTTGTTTTTAGAATGTAGATCTATGGCAATTGTCAATTAATTTTATTTTCCTATAGATCCCAATTTGTGGTTCAATCTGGTCTTGCCCTTCGGAAGGAGTCATGAGCTTTTCAGCCTTCTCGGTTCTGTCCTTTTGCCACAATCATCATCTGCTTCAGGTAGTTCATGTGGCTCTAGAAGTTTGATTGGAAATGATAAAACCGTGTTTTGCCATTTCAGATATCCTACCAACCAATTCTCTGCTGCTTAAGTCGGTAGCATTTTGTATCAATGAGTCAATCACCTAATCTTTTCTTCCACGTCTACCAATCGGTCGTCATAATACTCTTTGTCCATTTTTACTTGGTTTCTTGTAGGTTTTTGGCCGCCCTCAGTGGCTTACTGTCCGGAGACGCTCGCATTCTTATGTCAATAAGGTGATGACAATTTGGATGTTCAGTAGTTCGAGATGGAAAACTGGATGTTCTTGGTTATAATTTTTCCCTTTGAAGCTCTACAAAGAATTTGATGAATTGAATAGTAAATATTTGTGAATTCAGGTCAGAGATGAGCTTGAGAGTAGAGGGTGTGAAATAAGAACAAGTTGTGAAGTGCGATCCATCTCAACTAGTGACAAGGGTAAGTACTTGCCGTTTAAGTCTCATCCTTTTCCGCATTGTTTAGGTGACATGACATGGAACTAGAGCAAACGATATGGATGTGATAACCAAATTGTCATAGTAGGTATATTCAAGAATCATCATGGCAATTTATAGTTTGTGTCCTTTCAGTCCGAATTTATTAGTAACAGGAGATTGAACAGGATGCGTTGTCCTAACTGGAGATGGTTCTGAAGAAGTATATGATAAGTGCATCATAGCCGTCCATGCACCGGATGCTCTGAGATTGTTGGGAGACCAAGCAACGTATGATGAGACGAGAGTACTTGGTGCATTCCAATATGCCTACAGGTATAATTGGTTAATCTGTAGCTTGCGCATTTTCGGATCATGTTGTCATGACTAGTATTTGCAAACTTACTGCTAATGAAATATCCAATTGTCCACAAGGGCACAGTTAGTTTATGTAGAATGGAACAATGGTGTCCACAGTGATAACATTGTCGATAGCATCTGCTTTAAACCTTCTGCTTGGGAAATTTTATTTTTTTTAAATTTTGAGAATGGCAAGCTTCTTTTTTCTTTCTATATTTACTACAGAATGCAAAACCATCGGTACATTTTTCTATTGGCAGCGAGATTTATCTTCATCATGACAAAACTTTCATGCCCAAAAACCCAGCAGCGTGGAGTGCATGGAATTTTCTGGGGAGTACTGAAAATAAAGTGTGCTTGACGTACTGGCTCGATGTGCTTCAGGTATGGCAAATGTGCTTTGCTGATTTTATTTTTGATGCAGCTGTGCCCTTCAGGATCTGTTGCACTACAAACTCGAGCTACATATTGCCTTAAAATAAAAGAAGTGAAGCTTGCAGTTGTCATGGAGTGCATAAATTACACTAAATAGTATTAGGTTGATATGCATAAAAGTTGTTAATGCCCACTAAACTTTTAGCAACATAGCATCTTTGTGAGGTGCATTCCGCAACATGTTGACAATTTCCGTGGCTTGACTGCCTCTAGAACTTCATTTATGTTGGCACCAGTTTCAGCATGACCGATGCTCTTTTCTTTAATTGGGCCTGAAAAATTTTGCAGAACCTTGATCAGAAGGATTTGCCATTTCTCGTGACTCTCAATCCTTCACGAGAACCACAAGACACATTGCTTAAGTGGTGCACTGGCCATCCAATTCCATCTGTTGCCGCATCAAAAGCTTCACTCGAGCTAGATCAGATCCAAGGAAAAAGAGGAATTTGGTTCTGCGGAGCATACCAGGGTGGGCCTTTCAATTTCTATATTAGCCCCAGTGATTGTTTTTAGCAACGCTGCAAGTATTATTTATTTCTATGCATGCAATAAAGAACTCCTGCAAGGTTCTTGCCATCTTTGTTTTGGTTAACTTTTGAATGAGGAGGGTCCTAAATTATGCCTATGTGATGAGTCAATTTTGTATGGTCTTTGCTCATGAAGTTGCTGTAACTTGAATCTTTTGGTAGATAAAACTTTTTAATTCTTGGACTCAGGTTGCCAAGGGAACATAGTTGTATATCATGACCAACTTGTGTTCTTATTTTTCTTTCAGGGTATGGCTTCCATGAGGATGGATTGAAGGTATAATCTCTCTCTCTCTCTCTCTCTCTCTCTCTCTCTCTCTCTCTCTCTCTCTCTCTCTCCTCGACAAGTTGGATATGCGATTTTAAGTTAAGGGACTTCTTTGCAGGCTGGCATGGCTGCTGCACATGGAGTGATTGGACAAAGTCCTTCTGTTCTTGAGAATCCTCGACATATGGCTCCTTCACTCAAGGAAATGGGGGCACGCCTTTTTGTTACTAGATTTCTCGGACGATATATTTCTACTGGCTTGGTAACGTGAGTATACTACTATTTATCATGATAACTACTTGCTTGTAGTATACATGTTTCTTTGTCTTATTTCTCTGTAGATCCTTAGAAATGTTAACTGTCATTGCTCTGAATCAGTCTCTTAGTCAACATCTTTTCATCTTCAACGTCATATCCATCGCTAGTTTGTTGTGGTCTGCTCCTGCATTTTCATTAATAGCTTAGAACAGAATATGCGAATTTACTTGTCAGTAAGAATGATATCGCAAAAAGTGAAAATTGTTCTTAATGACTTACGGCTTAGGGGAACATTTTCAGAATCACGTAGCTATAATTATGCTTTCGTGAGTGGCAGTTTATTAGAGGAAGGAGGCACCATGTTTACCTTCGAGGGAACCATGAAAAGATGTCCTCTGACGGTTACTTTGAGGATCCACAGTCCACAGTTTTACTGGAAGGTATTGTTCTAACTTTACGCTCAACTTCAGCCCACGCCGGATAAGACCATTCAGGACCCTTCTATGAGTAAAGCACAGTTTTTGCTAGTTCCTGCTGAGACCCTTTTGTGTCTTAATAACAAATTTTTTGGTTTTTCAGGTCATGACTCAGGCCGATTTAGGCCTAGCAGATGCATACATAAATGGTGATTTTTCTTTTGTAGATAAAGATAAAGGTCTTCTAAATCTTATTCAGGTTATTTTCTTCATCAAACAGACTTCATTTTCCAAATGCTGTATCCTTTGAACTTATCAAATGCTTAATCACTTGTCAACAATATGTATAATCGCAGATTCTCATAGCCAACAGAGACACTGATACTACTGTCTCGAAATTAAGTAAGAAAAGGTACTCAATAATTTACTAAGTGGAACACAATGCTTTGGACCTTGTACGATCTTATTAAAGATATTAAACCAATGGATGCCCCTTTTGATTAGGGGTTGGTGGACACCAATGTTAGTAACAGCTGGTATTGGTTCAGCTAAGTACTTCTTCAAGCATGTATCGAGGCAAAACACTTTAACACAAGCTCGCAGGAACATCTCCCGGCATTATGATCTGGTAGATACTTTATTCCTAGTCTTTTTTCCTAGCATTTTGTCAAGAGAAAAGAACGAACCAGAATACATTGTTAATTTCTCAATATTGATGTATATCAAAAGCAAGAATGTGCCTGTACATATGATATGATGTAATTCTAGGATTTCCATTTCGTCATATTCGCAGAGCAATGATCTTTTTTCGCTGTTCTTGGATGAGACTATGACATACTCATGCGCGGTATTCAAGGTCAGCAACCACAACCCTGTTTTGATATTTCTGCTGCCAAATACGTGCTTTAGAAGCCAGAGTGAATAAAAAATTCATATCTGCATGAAGTCTACTCGCTCAAAACAATGACGCGTTCTTGTCCTGTTGAAAAATATGATAGATGGCAGGTGAAGACCTAAAAGTGGCACAGATGAGAAAGATCTCTCTTTTGATTGAAAAAGTAAGTTTTACTTGCTCTTAGTTGTCGGCTGCTTGACGGTTAACCTTTGACTGTTTTGTTTTGTGACTAATGCTTTGCCTCACAAAATGTAGGCGAGAATTGAAAAGACGCATGAAGTTCTTGAAATCGGCTGCGGTTGGGGAAGCTTGGCCATTGAAGTGGTCAGGCAAACTGGATGCAAATACACCGGCATTACTTTGTCGAAAGAGCAACTGAAGTATGCTGAATCGAGAGTGAAAGAAGCGGGCCTTCAGGTATCCAATCTGCCTGCATTTTGTACTTGAAAAATTGCTTTATTCGGTCCGGGAGATGATGTATTTCCTTTTGACGCAGGACCGCATCAAATTTCTTCTTTGTGATTATCGCCAATTGCCAAGTACCTACAAATATGACAGGATCATTTCCTGGTGAGTTTGTTTTTTTATAATATGGTTAAACAGACCAAAAAAGATGCTTAAAAGACTCACTCTTGATGGAATGAATTCACAGCGAGATGATAGAAGCAGTCGGCCACGAATACATGGAGGAGTTCTTCAGCTGTTGCGAATCGGTGCTAGCCAAAGACGGACTTCTTGTTCTACAGGCATGTGACATAAACCAGATTTGCGGCTCAAATTATTGTTTCAAAAGTAAAGGATTTGTTAATTTTTTTTCACTGGTGTGTCAAATTCCACTAGTTCATATCCATACCCGATGAGCGGTACGACGAATACAGGCGAAGTTCAGACTTCATAAAAGAATATATCTTCCCCGGCGGCTGCCTGCCTTCCTTAAGTAGGATAACTTCAGCTATGGCCTCAGCGTCCCGACTTTGGTACAATTGCGTAACATTAAGTACGTAAGTTTCTTTGTTCTTCTTCACTTCATTTATTCAGCGAGAGATCTTCCACTACAGCGTGGAGCATCTGGACAACATAGGAATCCATTACTACCAAACGCTTCGGTGTTGGAGGAAGAACTTCATGGAGAAACAGAGGTGACTAGTGACAGGATGCTGCAATCACTTTGGTACAATTTCTCCCGGTTTAGTCGTTATTCATGACAGCTTTCTCCTTTTGCAGGAAAATATTGGCTCTGGGATTCAACGAAAAGTTCATAAGGACGTGGGAGTACTACTTCGACTATTGCGCAGCTGGTTTTAAGTCGCACACACTCGGAAATTATCAGGTAATGCCTCATTATTTTAAGCAGTACTCCTTTGTTTCCTCGTGATGGGTGATTTCGCTCTCGTCAAGTTGAAAATAAAATAATACACTAGTGCAGATTACAAATGCACGTTTTAGTTTAGTGCTTCCTCTTCAAAGTTTAATTTTCGATGAACTTCGAGATGCAGATTGTGTTCTCACGTCCGGGAAATGATGCTGCATTTGCCGATCCGTACTTGAGTTTCCCGCCGTCTAATTGATCTTTTCATTTCGAAGTCACTAAGCACGACCCAACCGAGCCTGCTCACAATGGATTCGCTCAGGGTCATTCACCCCTTGGTTCCCGGGAAATTTTTCTTGCTTCTTTCAGTGATTCAACATTCTTTGGTTTTTAAACACCATATTCAAACGTGCAAAACGTGCAAGTTGATCGGTTGAGAGAACAGTTCTCTTTTTGTAGTCCAGAATGATATTCAAATGGGTGCAGTTATTGATTCAGAGAAGGAATTGGCCAAATTCTTCTTCTGCATCTAGTAGTAAATCATCTGCATCTGAAGGTGCGAAAATATGCTATTCTTTAACCGCTTTCGAGCTGGTTGCACAAGCATGTGATGATGTGAGTTGAGAGAGAGAGATTACATTAGATAGTTTTGATTGCCCATATGGTGTCTGCACCAGATGAACGAGACGAGATTGCGTCCTGTGACAGAAATTTCCTCAATCTGATCGGGACATTCTCAACATGGGTTGGTAACTTAGTTTCAATAGCACGAGGAAACTTTTCATATAGATCATGTAGTTGTCACGGGACAAATGAAAGATGGCCAGAGTCTTGATCAAAGGCAACTCATGTGATTTACCCAATACTTTATCAAGAATTTCGGGATGATTTACCTCGATTTTTTCTTCATATTCTGAGTCTGACATCAAACAAATGTTTGCACACTCGATTTCATCGTTGGCCTCACTTTCAGTGTAGCTCCAAATCTCTGCCTTTAGAACTTTCTTCTTCTTTCTCGAATTTTCCTTATTCTTTTTCAGAAATGGACAGTTTGGTTTAATGTGCCCGCGTTTCCTCCATTCAAAACAAATAATGTCTTTACCTTCTTCTTTGCTCTTGAAGTATTTTCTTTCTTCAGGCTGCTCGTATTGTTTCCTTCCTTTGAAGTCCGTTTGTTTCTAGCCTTGTTTCTGCATTTCTTTACCATTAGAGCCAGTTCTTCATCATCTACTTTTTCTGCTTTAGAATCTATTTCACATGTATCACAAATATTAGATCTTAAAGAAATTGATTTCTTACCTTTATGATCTTCTTCATCATTCACACGTTCTGCTTTGTATGCCATAAGAGTTCAAATTTACTCATCAACTGTAAGAGGCATGATCCTGTGTGTTTCTCAATGGATGTTTTTATGCTGTTCCATTATTTGGAGAGTCCTTGCAGGAATTTATTCACTTTCTCTGCAGGTGTAAAAGTCTTTCCTTTGATATGCGAGTCCATTGATGACCTCAGTGAATCTATTGCACATCTCATTGACTGTTTCATTTGGTCTCAAATTGAAGGATTCGCATTTGCCCAAGAGTACATTTATTTTGGTCTGCTCGATTCTGTCAGTTCCTTCAAAGGTCACTTATAATCTGTCCCATTTCTCTTTTGCTGTTTCATAAGAAGAAACGCGACTATACTCATCAAGAGATAAAGCATGGTAGAGTGAATTGCATCTAAAGCTTCTCGTTTTGCCAACTCTTGAGGGGTAATTGTGGCTGTTGGAGTTGAGTTCGCATTTGTATCTCCTGACTCAGAGGATGCAAGTGTAGTTGTTCTTGGTGTAACAATTACTCCATTTTGCACTGCTTCCCACATTAAGGGATACTGAGGAAAGTTTTCAATTTGTTTTTCCAGATATCATAATCTTTCCCATCATAGTTGGGAGGCCTAATGTTGCTCTGTGCTTTGATAATACCTGGTCCAAGCATACTAGCAACAATAGATCATTAACTCAAGAAGTAAACACTTAAAAAAAAATAGCACCAAGCTTTGATATCGATTGATGTTGGCTAACAGTATCACGTAGAGGGGGGGGGGGGGGGGGGGGGGTGAATAGGTGATTTCAAAAAAAATTTCAATATATTACGGAATTAAAAAAAGTCAAGTTTGATATAAGCATAATATTGGAATTGATATACGTAGGAACATGTTATATCACATAGTGTGGTGTGCTTCTATTAGGTAGTAATGAATATAAGCAGAGAGATAAAGAACGATGCATTCGGAGCTTTCTAGTGATTCAGCTTAGTATAGGCCTATATCCACTCTCCCTAACAACTTACTGGTTGGATTCCACTAGCGATCTTTGAGTAGTTACAGTAATATGTGCCACTTATACTCAAGCACTTCTTCCCAAAGCTAGTGCTACTATAGATCTCACTATCATACACCTAAGCACACACTATAACACCAACATACTTCTCAATAGGTTACAATTTTTGTGCACTCAAAAGACATTACAAAGATGTAAAGCTTTTCTTTGTATTTGGATTAATTATCACTCTTGATCTCTTGTACTCTTCTCGACGTCTTGTTAATCTCTTTTATACTCCTCACATCCAATCTTCCCGTTGGACAATCTTCATAAGGATCAATCTTCAAACTATTCTTTGGAAGATTATTGAGCAAATCAATTTAGCAGTTGAAGTCAATCAATTTGAGTTTACATAGATTTGGTCCATCATACAATCAAATTTTCAGTTTCCATAAGTAGAGTAGCTTGAACTATGGAAAGTACTTTGCCTTTAGGATGATTGCCAATCAATCAAGATATCACATGTGATTAATATTTTTGCGTAGATAATTCTTGAGATTAATAATCAATCAATTTCTACCAAAATAGAAATCCATACCAAATCACTAGTTGTCGAATAATAAGATGAAATAATTCATCTTGGGATATTTTTCTCTGAGCACTTGACAGGGTTTTCCCCCTAGGTAGTGTAGTTCCTCTACTTATATCAGCAATCCCCAGTTATATCTGACTTCCCGGTGATATCAAACTCGGGTTATATCACATTTCATGGTTACATCCAATTGCGTTTTACTAGGTACTTCGAGTACTATGGTGATGTAGATCATGTATAATGTTCACCTCAGTACCTCCAAGTCCTTAAGAACTTTCCATTCTTCTAGATTTGTTCACCCTATAATTTAGGTCTTTCCATCTATCTCGAATCTTTTCAATTTTGTACTTCTAAGATCCTTTTATGCAAATATTACCTAAAGTATAAATAACACTTGCATTTATCAAACTCGTAAGGAATTATGGATTGTTTTGTCAACTTCAAAATATATGAGGAGGTTTTCTCAACATCCAGAACTTGGAACTATTTATGGAGTTTCTTATTTTCTCATAGAGAGTGAAGAAAAAAGAGAGAGTCATTTGGGTTTGGGTAAACTGTGAACCCATTTAACATCTATATTGAGAGGGCCTGAAACTATTTGGGAAAATTGTCAAAAAAGTCTTAATTCTATTGTACTTTTGTCAATTTAGTCATAAATTTTTCAATTTTGTCAATTGAGTTCAAAACCTTTTCATATTCTGCCAATTGAGCCCATCCGGCCAATTTTGGCTAGAATACGCTGACGTGGACGCTGGCTATCTTACATAGCACGGCTGACGCTGATGTGAACCATTTTTAATATTATTTTAATATTTTTTCGATTTTTTATTAATTTTTTTCTTTTTTCTTTTCTTTTTTTCTCATTTTCTTCTTTACTTTTGTTTTTTTTTTTATACCAGTGGCAGGCAAGGGTCTCGTCGCCCGCGAAAGAAGGCAGCCTCACTTGAGGCTGGCAAGGCTAGCCTTGCCTGCAGTCATAACCTTCGATCTCAAGCTTGAATCTGGGCGAGTACTGTGGGCCATCGAATGTATCGACCCTTTGTTCGAAGCCCTAATGGATATAGTCGCTTGAGCTTGAAGGTTTTGGCCGCGGGCAAGGCCGCCTTCAGCCGTGATTGGCGAGGCTGGCCTCGCCCGCAACCTTAATGGCCTCTCCCAGATCTGGGCGTGATAGGCCAAGGGCCACAACCCTCACTTGTGGCTGGCGAGGGCGTCGCAGCCCTTGGCAGCAGCCCTTGCCCAGTGGCCAGAGAGGGCCCAACAACCCTTGCCGACCACTGGTAAAAAAAAAATGAAGAAGGAAAACAAAAAAAAGAAAGAAAAAATTAATTAAAAAATTCAAAAAAAATGATAATATTATTAAAAATTATTCACGTCAGCGCCGACCATATCATGTAGGACAGCTGGTGTCCATGTTAGTGAATTTTGGCCAAAATTGACCCGATGGACTCGATAGGCAAAAGGTGAAAAGGTTTAGGACTCAATTGACAAAATTGAAAGGTTTAGACTGAATTGGCAGAAGTGCAATATGTTTATGATTTTTTGGACAATTTTCCCGAAATTGTTCTCATAACTTCTTTCAGAGATTTTGAAAAAAACAGGAGAACATTTTTTTTTTCATTTTCTTCTTCTTTTTTGTCATGTTATAAAGTTCAGGTTTGACGACACCACTTAACACATACAAAGAAAGTAGGGAAATGACATAAATGGTCTATAAACTTTGACCTAATATTCAATGCCGTCTCTAAACTTTTAATTTATTCAATATGGTCCTTAAACTTTAGCCTAATGTGTGTCATCACTGAACTTTTAATTTATTCAATATGGTTCATGAACTTTCGGTACATGTTTAATTTAGTCCTACACTAGATAATTCAGGAATTAGTTTGAATATTTGCAAAAAATTCAGAGACCACATTGAATAAATTAAAAATTCAGATATGACATTGCACTTTGGGTTAAAAGTTCAAGGACCCCATTAAATATATAAAAAGTTGATGAACGACATTGCACATTAACCATTCGTGTAATTATCCCAATATAGTAATAACAATCTAAACTTCCAACAAATTATTAAAATATATCTCGAATTTAATCCAGTAAAGGAAACCAGATGCAAATAGGTTTCCTAAAATTGAGTGATTTTCTAATTTGTGTAGGTGTCTTGAAAAGAGTTTTGATTGGATAAACATTTTATATATATAGGAGATGAAATTTTTGTTGGTTATTTACATACTTGAGCAAATAAGAGGAGTTGGATTTTCTATGTGAGTTTTTTAAAAGAGTTTTCTGTGCTTGCGTGAGAGAGAGAGAGAGAGAGAGAGAGAGAGAGAGAGAGAGAGAGAGAGAGAGAGGTGCCACTGGTCAATGATAATATCAGTCGTTGGAGATACTTGAGGGAATGCAGGTATCAGTTCGATAAATTCTCGGCTTCTGCATCGCTCTGTCATCTCTACTCTCGCAACACCTTTTGAAGATAACCTTTTCATCTTCTACACACACTCTCTCTCTCTCTCTCTCTCTCTCTAAGGATAAAATTTTCTCGGAACGTGCTGAGGAAACTCTTGAGAAAATCTGGGTACGTAGTATTCTTCTTCTCGACTGAAAATTCTTGAAATCTTATATCCCCAGAAAGAAAGAATTTGAACACTTGCAAGAAAATCAAGTTTCCTTAACAAAAAATTGTCACTTCAAGTTCCTCCCAATACATTGCTTCTTCTTTTTTTTTCCTAAAAACATTCACTTTCTTGCATGCATTTCCAATGACTGCAGAAAATCTCCATTTACTCTAGATGGTAGATTGCATTGGCATTCGTTTTAACAGTTTTTCTTTCATTTTTCTGGAACCTAGATTAGGGTATAAACGAAGAAAAGAATAGGGAAAGAAGATGAAAGTGGGGGTGATTGGAGGCGGCGTGAGCGGGCTCGCAGCAGCGTATGAGGCGGCGAGAGGAGGAGCGAAGGTGGTGCTCTACAAGAAGGAGGATTACTTGGGAGGCCATGCCAACATTGCCCAGACCGTCTCTTTCGATGGCGTTGACTTGGACCTCGGCGTCATGGTCTTCAATCGCGTATGTCTGCAACTCTCCATCTCCATTCTTTCTTCTCTTCTTTTTTGACCTTGTTCTTCTTTTTGTGCCCACCATTATCGTCACTGCATTTTCTCCATTTTCGAGTCCCTCTGCTCAGAGCAAAGACATATCTAGTTGTACTTCCTCCCTAGTACTCAAATCACCCTTCCTCGTCCTCTTTGCCTAGAAATTAGAACAAGTAACTTTCTAAAAGAGTAACATCATTGCACGTTTAGAAAGTTACATTGCATTTCTCCAAGTGTTCATGTTTACTTTTTATCTGTTGTTTGTTCAATCTTGCGCAATACACATTTTGATTTTTTTTTCTTTCACTTTTAAATGTTTAAAATCCTAGCGATATATAAATACAAATATCGAGATTCACGTATGATTTTATTATTTTTTAAGATTTGAATATTATATTTAATTTTGACGAAAAGTTAGTTTCTTGACAAGTTTAATGAAACAAATCTAAATTCAAAATTAGTACAAATATAGAGGGGGGACTGATTGTGATATGGAATGATTTTGTATTATATGAAGTATAAACCAGCTACGGATTATAATGCTACGGATTATTGAAAACTTTTATCTTCCCTGATATTGTTGTTTTCACAAAAAAGAAAGTTCATTCCAATTACTTGAAATGAAAATGAATAACCAAATCATAAATTAACAAGAAAAGCTCCCAAACCCCAAAATTATTTAAACCCTCTCATCTCTCATCTATAGCATTTGACATTCAAATTTTGAGGAATTCCTCTCTTAAAATGCATGCAAACGAAATTAGCATAGATTGACCCTTCCATGTGTAAATCTATCCATCTATGTTATATAGCAAATCCACTAACAATTCTGAACTCAACAATTCACCTAAAATTTCATAAAAAGTCCATAGCCATAAGATAAATAATGACCTTATACTATTAATTAGTAGGCCGAATTGTAGTTTTCATTGGCCAACATGGTATCCCAAAATTTCTCATGGATTACAAATAAGAATTAATCTTGTCTAATATTCTTTCCAAGTAAATGGGATGGTCATATCAAGCATGAAACTTTGCTTATCAAGTTACCCATTTAGGTATGCGTAAGATAATCTCGGTGGAGAGTGAATTTGTGCATTTATGTGATTATTAATTGTAAAAGGGAGATTATCACGTTTATTAGAGACAATGACATGGTAAAAAAATCTCGAATACAATGTTGTCAGCACGAAAAAAACAGGTTTAAATGAGTATTTGAACATGTCCCGCGCGGTCTTTCTGACCGGTTTAGAAAATTAACTGATAAATTCATTCCGATGATGTAAAAGTTTAAATATATTTAATACACATTCTACATTTATGGAATTATTTTTCTCTCATGTGCTATTTTTAATTTTGATGTAAAAACAATTAATGGGTACTAAGGACGGCATTGCAACAATGGACAATGGCCATGCTAAGGCAATTTGTCGTCTTACGAGAGCCTTAAGCTCGACTAGTGTCGCCCGCGAGCAATCATTTAGTAAATCTAGGTCAATGTTTTAAATCGAATTCGAATATTGAACCCATGAATTTTTATGGTAGATTCGGGTAATAATTTCTCATTGCTCACACTTTAGAGCTAGAACCTAGAGTAGACCTCGATCACGGCCCGAGCGGTTCCCTCAGCTCGACGTGACTAAATCAACGTGCATGACCATGTTTAATCTGAATATAGACATAAAAATAAAACGGCTCAATTGGAATAGAGCGGGCTCAATTTGGCTTCCATTTTACCTTCTGATTTTTTGTAAACCCCAAAAATTCCTGCATACTGTATGAATCACTTTCAAACTAATAATATAAACGAAAATGTGTGTAGGTTGGGCCGGAAAATGTTTTGGCTCGGAGATTCCGATTTCAATCATCGAAGAAACAGGCAATTTGAGTGTCTTGCACATGTAGAAACTTAGGGAGTTGAAAATTTGTTTGTTACCAGTAACACTAATCGAAACTATTGTAAGCGTGGATAAAATTTGTTTATTACCATGTAAAAATCGTTGATGGATATGCTATTGATCGGTTTTTACCCTCGAGACATGACACATGATTAAAACAGTCGTCGGCGATTGACATGTCTGTGGGCAGCTTTAACCGTCGAATCTTGTCTCAGAATATAAATCGATTCAATATACCATTAACACGCTACGAACGTTATCAGTAACGAGAGTTGAAGACATTTGCCAGTTATTCTGTCCCTCTGAGATCATGGTTCTTTGGCATCTTAGACAAGTAATTTTCTTCATAAAGAACCACTAGTGTTGAGCAACTTCAAATGCCGACGCGAATCACGGGTTTCCTGCAGGTTACGTACCCTAGTATCATGGAGTTGTTCGAGAGTTTTGGAGTGGAAATGGAGATATCGGACATGTAATTCTCGTTCAGCTTAGATGAAGGTCGAGGCTGTGAATGGGGAAGCAGAAATGGTCTTTCAAGTTTGTTTGCCCAGAAGACAAATGTGCTGAATCTTTACTTCTGGCAAATGCTCAGAGAAATCATCAAATTTAAGGAGGATGTCCTAAGGTAAATCAAGTCTTTTCAGTGCTCAATACTGGAAGGCTATTTGCATTTCTGTCTCTGGTTCTCTGGACTGCTTGCAGCTCAGAACAACTATAGTGATCATTATCATTTATGCCAAAGATTTCCTGCTTATCTCTTTTGCAATCTTGCCAATGAACTTCCCTCTATAAGAAGCAGGAAATATCATTAATGAAGTGTTATTGCCAGCTAAATTAATCATGGATGATGTCAGCGTAGAGAGTGATTTCTCGAAGCCTAAGTTGTTGGCAATATGCTACACTGTTGACATGAGATTTCAAACTGTTCGAAGAATGATATCGGTCTTTTTCCGAAAGGAAACTTGGGACATTCTATGCATTTTATAGCAGGATAAGATGATTAGATACCAAATGTTGTCTTAAAAATGGTCAATATTCATTCTGAGGGTAGCATATCCTCCATGACTTGGCAAGGTGATCAAGCTAGGCCTACTGTTGGCCACGAAAATGGCACTTCCAGGATCACCATAAACAGAAATCGAAACACGTAAATGGAGAAATTATCTATTCGCGTACCTGGTTTGGAATTCATCGAACTTGACGCGGAATTGGTGGCGATTTCCGAACACGAACTCAAGTACATCTCCCCTATACCCTTTGTCGGACACTGGCCTAATGAGATTGCTACTCACGAGAAGAAATTCCTCTCTAGATCCGTATGTGAGTCAAATTGTGCATCATCAGATTAGGAGATGGACTTGAGCGCTATTTAAATAGTTTTCGACCACGGGCCCTCTCATTACGGGCCGGGCCATACTCGGCCCACACTAGCTAGCCCCATATTAGACTTATTAAGAATCCATAGATCTCACATTTGTTAGACTAAACTAATTCAGTTAATTTCAATTAATGAAGCCCACATTAGGAAATTCTTACATTCTCCCACTTGGGCGATATTAATTGAAACAGAACTGTGTGCGCACCCTTATTTTGAACTAGAAATTATTCTTAATAGTCAATCCAATCCCATAAAGTCTCGAACATCAAATCATGGCGGTAACTACATGTACTCACGCAGAGCCTTCCATGGTCACGAGTGCTTTCAACTTTACTGATATGGATTCAATATGGTAGTGTGTTAAATGGACAATACCTCATAATGAGTGATACTTCATGTGTTGTCCATTTTGTCAGTCTAAATTCTCTCTCCTCAAGTGTCACAAAACCTAGTGTGTCACTAGATAATATCTTTCATGGTTCCGACGAACCTACATTTGTCTTACCCTTATAGTTAACTATTCCTTATGTGTAATAAGACATATCGATAATGTTAATACCAAGAATGCCCCTAGCCTGTACTCAAGGTTTACACAATGCTTCGAGGATTTTATCAAATATATATATGTACTCAGCTTGATAAAATTACATTCACAAATACCCCATTGAATGCAAAGTTGATACATATCCAATTGTTACAAAATGTAACAAAATCATATACAAATTTCATAAGAGCAATACAAGACTAAACAATTCCCACTAATTAACAATATCCCATGATACTCTTAAGTCCATGTTAATGACATGTCGATCAAATATACGAGGGTGAAGGCCTTTAGTTAGTGGATATGCAATCATATCATCTATCGAAATGTGCTCTACTGTAATGTCACCATTCTAAACTGTTTTCTTTATGGTCAGGAACTTGACCTCCATATACTTAGACCCCTTGAAACCTCTGTTATTGTTGACAAACAATACTGCAGCTTTATTGTTACAATACAACTGTATGTACATATCCACAAAATCAAATACGGTCAATTCTCTAATGAGGTTCTGGAGCCAAATAGTCTGAGTAGTGGCCGAAAAGCATTCTATGAACTCCGCTTGCATGGTAGAGGATGAAATGGATTTCTGTTTTTCACTTTTCCATGATATTGCACCTCCCACTAACAGAAAGATGTATACTGTTGTCGACTTCTTTTCATCCTAACAGCCAGCAAAGTCTGCATCCGAATACCCTACTAGGTGCAGGTCCTGAACATATCTGTAAATCAGCATATAATTTCTTGTCCTCTTTAAGTACCCCAAAACCTTCTTGGCAACAACCTAGTGATCGTGTCCTGGATTTGACTAATATCTGCCTAGAAGTCCTGTTGCAAAATTAATATTTGGTCTAGTACATACTTGAGCATACATAATACTCCCAAGTGCACTAGCATAAGGTACATTCTTCATTTGGGCTTTCTTAAAATCTAAATGAGGACACTGTGACAGACTCAACTTATCACCCTTAATGACAGGAGCAATTCCTGGCTTGCATTGCTGCATGTTGAATCTTTCTAAGATACGATCAACATATGCCCTCTAAGATAAACCCAATAGTCGGCGAGAACGATTTCTATGAATCTCAATGCGAAGGACAAAAGACGCCTCACTAAGGTCCTTCATATCAAAGTTCTTTGACAACATCCGCTTTGTCTCATGTAGTAAACCAAGGTCACTGCTCGCAAGCAGGATATCATCCACATAGAGTATAAGGAAAATGAATTTCCTCCCACTGACCTTACAGTATATACACTGATCTACTTTATTCTCAACAAAACCAAATGAAGTGACAACACTATGAAACTTCAAGTACCATTGTCTAGAAGCTTGCTTGAGACCATAAATAGACTTTTTCAGTCTACATACAAGCGTACTCGAATCATCTGCCGCAAAGCCTTTGGGTTGCATCATGTAGACTTCTTCATTAAGGTCTCTATTGAGAAAGGCAATTTTAACATCCATTTGGTGTAACTTCATATCGAAATGAGCTACCAATGCCATGATCACTCTGAAAGAATCTTTAGAAGAGATTGGAGAAAAAGTTGCTTCATAGTCTACTCCTTCTCTCTAAGTGAAACCCTTAGCTACCAGTCTAGCTTTAAACTTCTCAATCTTTCCTTTGGAATTCCTTTTAGTCTTGTATACCCATTTGCAGCCAATAGATCTGTGACCAGGTAATTCAGCAAGTTCCCAAACACCATTATGCTTCATAGACTGCATTTCATCTCTCATTGCATCTAACCACAATTCTGACTGAGGACAAGAAACAGCTTCTGCATAAGTCACTAGATCAGTTACAAAACCGATATCTTAATCTTGCTCTCCTATATAGACTAAATAGTCCGGTGGTATAGCTAATCGTCTCTCCCTAATGGATCTCCTAACTGGAGCAGCAACAATCTCATCTTGCACCTGAGAGGCTTGAGGAACTTCATCAAGAGCTGTCTCAGCAATAAGATCCTGAGCCTCAACAGGTTTAGTCTGTGGTGTGGGAATCTTTACAATTATCTGTATGGGAGAAGAAAAAGATATAACATTACCCACCTTACTATTATCATCAATAGTCTGTGTGCAGCTACTTTCTTCGGCCAGATCAAACTCCAGAAACTTCGCTATTTGTGATTTCACAATTCTTGTGCCTCCATTGGAATTATAGAACCGATATCCCTTTGAATGATCTAGGTAAGATACAAAGTAACACCAAGTGGTTCTAGAGTCCAACTTACTTAATGTTGGATTATATAACTTCACTCCTGTAGGACATCCCCAAACCTTAAGATGGTTTAAGCTAGGCTTATGTCCAGTCCATAACTCAAAAGGAGTCAATGGGACAGCTTTAGTAGGTACACGATTTAGAATGTACAAAGCTGTTTTCAAAGCTTCACCCCACAGAAAATCAGGTAAGTTTTTCCTACTAATCATACTCATCATCATTTCCATAAGGTGGTGATTGTGCCTTTCGGCCACACCATTCTGCTCAGGACTTCCGGGCATAGTAAACTGAGCCACTATCCCAGAATCTTCCAAGTATTTGGCAAATGGCCCTTTAAGCTGTCCAGCATCGCCGTGCTTGCCATAATACTCTCCACTTCAATCAGATCTAACAACCTTTATGACCTTTCCTAACTGTTTCTCGACTTCAGTCCGAAAAATCTTGAACTTGTCAAGAGACTCGGACTTTTCCTTAATCAAGTACAGATAGCCATATCGAGAATAGTCATCAATAAATGGGATGAAATAAAAATATCTACACAAAGTAGCCGTATAGGGTCCACAAATATCAGTGTGAATGACCTCCAACAGGTTAGAACTTCGGACTGCAGTTTTCTTCCTTATCTTGATCATTTTACATCTACAACAGTTTATGCATATCTCTAGGTCATTTTTAAGAGTAGGAAGGATGTTAGTTTTTATCAGCCTTTCTATTCTATCCTTAGAGATATGACCAAACCGTTTATGCCACAATGCACAAGATTATTCCTTAGGTAGAGGTCTTTTAAAAACAACATTTTTAGCTGTATAAGCGACATATATGTCATTGCGAGACAAACACAATGTGTACAATCCATTCGACATATTAGAGTACCCGACCTTATTTGAATCATGAAACAAAGAAATAATATTGTTCTTGATTTCAAAAAAGTAGCCATATATGTCCAAACACGATACGGAAACTAAATTCCGTCTAAAAGAAGGTACATAGAAAGTATCTTTTAACATCAATCTAAAATCAGAGTCTAGAATTAAAATAACATCTCCCACAAACACCACGTCGACTTTCTCGTTATTTCCCACAGTGAGTCTTAATTCATCCTAATTTGGCGTCATCCGGTTTATGAATCCATGTATGGTAAACGCAACATGATTAGTTGCACCACTATCTAGCCACCAAGAATTGGATGGTGTTTCTGATAGGTTGGATTCACAAACAAGTGCCAAAGAATCATTACCTGTAGGCTCATGTTTGGATAACCAAGCCTTGAACTTTCCACAGTCCTTCTTTATGTGACCTTTCTTCTTACAAAAGAAGCAGCGATCACCATCCTTCTTGAAGGATGTTTTCTTTGGACCCATATCGTCAAATTGACCAATAATTTCTTGAGTACCTTTATGAGTACAATTTCTGAACATCTTATTCTTCCTCTTGTGGGAACCAGAAACATATAAGGTTAGATGCCTTTTTTCCTTCTTAAGTTTCTCTTCCTCTGCCACCACCCTAGCTATCAAGTCATTAACCAACCAAGTCTCATCTTGGGAATTGTAATTTGTCTTTGTAATCCCAAAATCAGGTGGAACGGTGCTCGGGGCTTGATGCACAATGTAAGCATCAGGAATAGAAACATTAATAGCTTGAAGCTTTGTCTTTAGGTCTACCATCATAAGGACACAATCTCTAACCCTAGAGAGAGAGAGAGATAATCGCCGAGGCAGTTATTTGTGGAAACTGCAAAAAGAACAAAAGAGTGAGGCAGAAGGAAAATGTACATTCTTTAACTTTGACATTCACACTTACAAGAAAAAACCTCTCTCACTCAAAAAGAAAAAGGGCTCTTACTCGACGATCGAAGAATCATACTCTCTCGGCATTACAATCGGAACATTTAATCCGTGGAAAACAAGATACGTCCTTCTTGGTGATGTACTTTAAATGATCGGTGATTCAAGTTTCAACTGGGCACGTTTCCGCATATGTTTTTAGCGTTACTCGTTAGTTTGAGCCCACATATTTTACTTTATCTATCTTTGATGCTAGATATGAAATCTGATGGATTCTTTGAAGAGTATATACGTGAACTCAAGTTTAGATATTGAGTATGTCTAAACTATCATCTGTACGGTATTGAATGTAAGACATACGCTCTATGGAAAGGAGTTAATACCGTAATACGTATTTCATACTACGTATGCATGAGACGACCAATAAAAGTGGCAAAAGTTTTGATCTCAACTTTATGTCGTGTGAGGCTCTTGAGGATAAGAGTTCCTCATTTAGTGCATTTACGACTATGACTTATTCTCAAAGTTTCTATTCAATGTTCGCTATCTTAGGGTGTTGCTAATGGTTATGAATGATTCGACCTAATGGGGCATTTCTAGAAAAGTGAGCTGGACTGAAATGGAGAGGTTTAAGGAAAGATGAAGATCAATTTATTTATGATGTCACATTGTATTTTTGTAGTCACAGGTCGACCAATTATGATTTTGAGTAAATCATAGTTGTTAATACAATATACGGGATACTAAAAGAGATCAAGAGAGATATAAATGTGACTAATTGATCTAGGGTACTGCATATTATATCTACTTGAAAACGTTATGCCCAATTTCAGCTGCTATGTACTCCTAACAAATGCATGGCAACGAGCTCTTAAAGTATGCTGGTCGCACGGATTATTTGCTAGTATGAATATTGCAGAGAAGAGGGAGTCATGTTTAGCCCACCATGTGCAAGTGAGAGATAATGGGTTTTATAATTTTGGGCCGCCCATGTGGGGCTAACCCAGCCCATTAGACATGAAAAAGCCCATGAGAGAGATATATATTTTACTTTCGGACATATCAAATATTATGTCCTCATCTTAACACTCAGCTAAGGCGACATATATAGTTTAAGCTTGAACTCTCGATTATCACCTAGATAATAAACTTAAAATTGTCTCATCTCTATTTATCATACAGTAAATAGAGGCGATTACCCATATGAATAGGCTAATCTCATCCGTCCGACATACTTTCTCAATATAATGCACTAAGCATTAATATGCATAAATATAAAATAAACTCATAGGCATTAATAATGATAGAACAACTTCATTAAATGTGAATATTCAGGGACAATACAATATTCAGTACATCACTCTCTATGCAGTCCTAAAGATTTTACATGACCATTGAAAACATCTCTAGGAATTGGCTTCGTCATAGAATCTGCTATCATTCTATGCGTAGATATGTACTGCAAATTCACATCCTTTCGTGCTACCATATCTTTAACAAAGTTCTATTTGGTATCTATATGTTTGGTCTTGCAATGATATTTTGGATTCTTGGTGTAAGCTATCGCTGCTTGGCTATCACAATTAACCAATAATGAGGTTGCAGCATGCTCAGTAACACTTAAATGATCCAAAAATCTCTTAAGCCAAACTCCCTCTTGTACTACTGCTAACAATGCCACGAACTCAACTTCCATGGTGGATAAGGCTATACAAGTTTGTTTCTTACTGCTCCAAGATATGGCACCATTATTCAGTAAGTAAACAAATCCAGAGGTAGATTTCCTTTCATCCAAATCTCCTTTCCAGTCAGCATCTAAGTAGCCTTCAAGTCGCACATCTTTTCCTTGATAACTCAGAGAAAAATCAGCGGTACCCTTTAGATACCTCATGATTCTTTTGACGGCTTTCCAATGTGCTTGACCTAGATTTGATTGGTATCTACTTACCATTCCAACTGCAAAACATATGTCAGGTCCTGTACACATCATTGCGTACATCAAACTTCCAATAACACTAGCATAAAGAACACGTTATTGGCGAGAGACGTGCCGGTTCGTCACGGCCGCGTGTGGCCGTCACACGCCGCCGCGCCCAGGGCATGTATCGGTGCATGAGGGCACATGCGGCCTCCATCAGTGACGTGCCACCCATCAATCTTTTCGTCACGACAAGTAGATTCCAAATATGTAATAAAATTCAACTTTCATCCGACCAAAAATTTTGAAAAGTGGCAAAAACCTCTCGGTCAAGATGAAAACGGTCTTAAGCTACATGTTTCAGTTCTAAGATATGACAGGCTCTGATACCATAAGAGAAAGAATAAGAAGTTCAGAAATCGTACTCATAAAGATACTCATGTAACTACTGGTCAATCTGGCGATATAGATCTAAAGAAAACATCTTTCAAGAATGATAGTGATTGCTACTTCTTTTGTAAGAAGAAATGTCACATAAAGAAGGACCGTGGAAAGTTCAAGGCTTGGTTATCCAAATATAAGCCTGCAGGCAATAATTCTTTAGCACTTGTTTGTGAATCCAATCTATCAGAAGCACCATCCAGTTCTTGATGGCTAGATAGCGGTGCAACTAATCATGTTACGTTTACCATACATGGATTCATAAACTGGAGGATGCCAAATCAGGATGAATTAAGACTCACTGTGGGAAATAATGAGAAAGTCGACATGGTGTTTGTGGGAGATCTAACAACCTTTATGACCTTTCTCAACTGTTTCTCGACTTCAGTCCGAAAAATCTTGAACTTGTCAAAAGACTTGGACTTTTCCTTAATCAAGTACAGATAGGCATATCAGGAAAAGTCATCAATAAATCTGATGAAATAAAAATTTCTACACAATGTTGCCGTATAGGGTCCACAAATATCAGTGTGAATGACCTCAAACAGGTAAGAACTTCGGACTGCAGTTTTCTTCCTTATCGTGGTCATTTTACCTCTACAACAGTATACGCATGTCTCTAGGTCATTTTTAAGAGTAGGAAGGATGTTAGTTTTTATCAGCCTTTCTACTCTATTCTTACCCAACTGAATCTTTGAAAATCTCTCATACCAGGGATATGAGCTTTATGTATCACATTCATTGTATACATGTAATACTAGATGTAAAGATAGGGGCGTATATCTCTGAAATTACATGTCATGCTAATTATATTGTTCCATTCATTGATAGACAATGACTTACACTCTACACAGTCCTTATGTGGTGATATACATGTGAGCTATCATATGCATTTCCGAAACCATGGAGAAATACAAGAAAATACGCAAAATTACCCTAAAAATACGCGTATATAGGGTTCTATACATATTTTCACACTTTAAAAGTTTCAACCATGTAAAATAAATACACCACAATATAGAGAATCTCGATACGAGTGCGACGGTACCAAGAACGTCCCAAATGGATGCCGGACGCGCCCTCACGCGCCATCGGAAAATGCGGCGCGTGCGTGCGTATTTAGTCGGTCAAACCCGTCTGAACCGCCGGTCCGACCAGTTGACCGGTCCAACCGGTCAATGGTCAACGTACCAATCCGACCGGTTGATCGATCGGGTCAACGGTCTGGTCTGGTCGAGTCATCGATCGGTCGGGTCAATAGTCAGGTCGGGTCAGGATCCGGGTCAACCCGGATCCGCGCCCCCACTAACGTCATGTCAGCAGTTACCGATGGTTACCGGTGGGAGACGCGCTGGTTCATCATGGCCGCGCGTGGCCGTCACGCACCGCCGCGCCCAGGGCGTGTGTCGGCGCGTTAGGGCGCGTGCGGCCTCCCCTGGTGACGTGCCGCCCGTCAATTTTCTCGTCTTAACGAGTAGATTCCAAATATGTAATAAAATTCAACTTTTATCCGACCAAAAATTCCGAAAAGTGGCAAAAACGTCTCGGTCAAGACGAAAACGGTCTTAATCCGCATGTTTCAGTTATAATCTATGGCAGGCTTTGATACCACATGTTAGCCACGAAAATGGCACATCCAGGATCACCATAAACAGAAACCGAAACACGAAAATGGAAAAATTATCTATTCGCGTACCTGGTTTGAAAACCATCAAACTTGACGCGGAATTGGCGACGATTTCCGAACACGAACTCAAGTGCATCTCCCCTATACCCTTTGTCGGACACTGGCCTAATGAGATTGCCACTCACAAGAAGAAATTTCTATCTAGATCCGTATGTGAGTTAGATTGTGTATCATCAGGTTAGGGGAGGGACTTGAACGCCATTTATAGAGTTTTTGACTACGGATCCTCTCATTACGGGCCGGGCCGTACTTGGCCCACACTAACCAGCCCCATATTAGACTTATTAAGAACCCATATATCTCACATTTATTAGACCAAACTAATTTAGTTAATTTCAATTAATGAAGTCCACATTAAGAAATTCTTACACCTACGTCATTAAAAAGTATAAGCCAATCTTCAAGTTCTTGCATCCTTCTCGTATGCACGACTGGACAATCACCGGCATTCACTTTGTTTGATGCCTGTTTATTTTTGCAGTTACCTAGAAGGACTTGAGAGCAATCCTGACGTCGATCGCAGCGAAACTTTGGGACAGTTTATCAAGTCACAGGGTTACTCTGAATTATTTCAAAAGGCTTACCTTGTGAGATTGTTGAATCACTGTACTCTGTCATATCATTGATCTTTTACTCATATAACAAATTCTGTCCTTCGCTTGTTTGTAGAATGTAGATATATGGCAATTACCAATTAATTTTATTTTCCTACAGATCCCAATTTGTGGTTCAATCCGGTCTTGCCGTCTGGAAGGAGTATATGAGCTATTCAGCCTTCCCGGTTCTGTCCTTTTGCCACAATCATCATCTGCTTCAGGTAGATCACGTGGCTCTAGAAGAGTTAGTGATTGATTGGAAATGACAAAAACTTTGTTTCGCAATTTCAGATGTCCTACCAACCAATTCTCTGCTGCTTAAGTTGGTAGCATTCTGTATCAATAAGTCAATCACCTAATTTTTTCTTCCATCTCTATCAGTCTGTCGTCATAATACTCTTTGTACATTTTTATTTGGTTTCTTTGCAGGTTTTGACCACCCTCAGTGGCTTACTGTCCGAAGATTTTCGCATTCTTATGTCAATAAGGTGATGATAATTTGGACATTTAGTAGTTTGAGATGCGAAACTGGACGTTCTTGGTCATAATTTTTTTCCTCTTGAAGCCCTCCAAAGAATTTCATGAGTTGAACTGTAAATATTTGTGAATTCAGGTCAGAGATGAGCTTGAGAGTAGAGGGTGTGAAATAAAAACAAGTTGTGAAGTGCGATCCATCTCAACTAGTGATGAGGGTAAGAACTTGCTGTTTAAGTCTTGTCCTTTTCTGCGTTGTTTCGGTCACATGACATGGAACTAGAGTAAATGATATGGGCGTACTAACTAAATTGTCATAGTAGGTATATTTAAGAATCATTATGACAATTTATAGGTTTGATCCTTTTAGTCCACAATTTATCAGTAACAGAAGGAGATTGAACAGGATGCGTTGTCCTAACTGGAGATGGTTCTGAAGAAGTATATGATAAGTGTATTGCAGCCGTCCATGCACCGGATGCTCTGAGATTGTTGGGAGACCAAGCAACTTATGATGAGATGAGATTACTTGGTGCATTCCAATATGCCTACGGGTATAATTGGTTAATCTATAGCTGGCACATTTTTGGATAAAGTTTTCATGACTAGTATCTGCCAACATACAACTTGAGAAATATTCAATTGTCTATCAGGGCACGTTTAGGTGATGTAGAATGGAACAATGGCGTTCATAGTGATACCGTTGTCAATTGCATCTGCTTTAAGCCTTCTGCTTGGGCAAAATTTCTTTTGAAATTTCAAGAATGGCAAGCTTCTTTTTGCTTTCTATATTTACGGCAACCATTGGTACATTTTATTTTGGCAGCGAGATCTATCTTCATCATGACAAAACTTTCATGCCCAAAAACCCAGCAGCGTGGACTGCGTGGAATTTTCTGGGGAGTACTGAAAATAAAGTGTGCTTGACGTACTGGCTCAATGTGCTTCAGGTATGGCAAATGTGCCTTGCTGATTTTATTTGTGATTCTGCTGTGCCCTTCAGGATCTGTTGTGCTACAAACTCGTGCTACATATCGCCTTAAAATAAAAGAAGTGAAACTTGCAGTTGTCTGCACAAACTACACTAAATAGTATTAGGTCTATATGCATAAAAGTTGTGAACACCTACTAAAATTTTAGAAACATAGCATCTTCATGAAGTGCATTCCGCAACATGTCGAGGGTCCTAATTTTTAATGAGGGTCCTAATTTTGTATGGTCTTTGCAAATTTTTACAGGCCCTACTACAAACTCGTGCTACATATTGCCTTAAAATAAAAGAAGTGAAGCTTGCAGTTGTCATGGAGTGCATAAACTACACTAAATAGTATTAGGTTGATATGCATAAAAGTTGTTAATGCCCACTAAACTTTTAGCAACATAGCATCTTTGTGAGGTGCATTCCGCAACATGTTGACAATTTCCGTGGCTTGACTGCCTCTAGAACTTCATTTATGTTGGCACCGGTTTCAGCATGACTGATGCTCTTTTCTTTAATAGGGCCTGTAAAAATTTGCAGAACCTTGATCAGAAGGATTTGCCATTTCTCGTGACTCTCAACCCTTCACATGAACCGCAGCACACATTGCTTAAGTGGTGCGCTGGCCATCCAATTCCATCTGTTGCCACATCAAAAGCTTCACTCGAGTTAGATCAGATCCAAGGAAAAAGAGGAATTTGATTCTGCGAAGCATACCAGGGTGAGCCTTTTAATTTCTATATTAGCGCTGGTGATTTTTTTTAGCAACGCTGAATGTTATTTATTTCTATGCATGTAATAAAGAATACTCCTGCAAGATTCTTGCCATCTTTCTTGTGGTGAAATTTTTAATGAGGGTCCTAAGTTATGCCTAGTTGATGAGTCAATTTTCTATGGTCTTTGCTCATAAAGTTGGTGTA
The DNA here is from genome assembly GCF_021117445.2 of Syzygium oleosum. NCBI lineage: Eukaryota > Viridiplantae > Streptophyta > Magnoliopsida > Myrtales > Myrtaceae > Syzygium > Syzygium oleosum. The sequence continues at coordinate 12,601,902 of NW_026607485.1, forward strand.
ACTTGAATCTTTCGGCAGCTAGAATTTTTTAATTCTTGAACTCAGGTCGCCAAGGGAACATAGTTGTATATGTCATGACCAACTTGAGTTCTTATTCTTCTTTCAGGTTATGGCTTCCATGAGGATGGATTGAAGGTATAGGCTCTCTCTCTCTCTCTCTCTCTCTCTCTCTCTCTCTCTCTCTCTCTCTCGACAAGTTGGATATGCGATTTTAAGTTAAGGGACTTCTTTGCAGGCTGGCATGGCTGCTGCACATGGAGTGATTGGACAAAGTCCTTCTGTTCTTGAGAATCCTCGACATATGGCTCCTTCACTCAAGGAAATGGGGGCACGCCTCTTTGTTAGTAGATTTCTCGGACGTTATATTTCTACTGGCTCGCTAACGTGAGTATACTACTACTTATCACGATAACTACTTGTGACATTCCGAAATTCCACCGATTGGAATTTATTAAATAACTGAGTTTTATGAAATGTGCTCGTAGTAAATTTCTTGCCCGGAACTGATCATTCCTAGGAATGCTAACCATTAGGAAAAGGTTAATAGGGAAATTAAATTCGCGCGACTAAAGAAAATTCGACCGTGAATGGACTTCGACCATTAAATCGCGGAAGTGATATTTTGAGCCACTGTTGGCCGATCCAAGGATAGTTAGGGGTCAGTTCGCCACTGTCCTAGTAGTGGATCGCGGGTGATTCCGTTGGACCACGAAACGACTTGACGAATGATTCTGAAATTATACCGAACGATCGTACCCCTTGGATCAAGTGATTGATCTTCGCGATTTTAATGACAACCGAGGTCGTCACGCACCGAACGGACTTGCACGTGACTTGATTTAGGTGATGCATGAAAACCATTCTGGTTTTGTCCAGAACTGGTTTTTTGTTCCCAGAATCAGTTTTGGACCAGAAACTCGTTTGGTAACGCAATTTCATTTTTCTATTTCCGGGATAGGTTTGCTTCCAAAACTGATTCTGAAATCAGAAATGAGAACCAAAAAAAAGTTGGTTTTTTATTTCTGGAACAAAAGTGAGAACCATTTCTGAGGAATTCATTTTCTTCAACACACATATTCATATGGAAGTCACGATCTTTGAGGTGAGAAAAAAAAGCAAAAAATCAAAAATTTCAAAACTTAACAGAATGGTTTAGAATCCGTGGCTACCCACTTTCAGTGAAATTTAAATTTTTTTAGGTACCGAAAAAAATAAAAATAAATAAATAAAAATAAAAAATTTCAAAATTTCACAAAATGGCTTAGAAAACCTATGGCCACCCACTTTGAGCAAAATTTAATTTTTTTAGTTGCCAAAAAAAAAATAAAAAATTCTAAAATTTAAAAACTTCACAGAATATCTTAGAATACCTGTGGCCACCCAATTTGAGCGAAATTTTATTTTTTTAGGTGCCGAAAAAAAATAAAAAAAAAGCAAAAAATCAAAAATTTCAAAACTTCACAGAATGGCTTAGAATACTTGTGGTCATCCACTTTGAGTGAAATTTAAATTTTTTTAGGTGCCGAAAAAAATAAAAAAAATAAAAAATTTCAAAACTTCACAGAATAGCTTAAAATACCTGTGGCCACTCATTTTGAGTGAAATTTAAATTTTTTTATATGCCAAAAAATAAAAATAAGCAAAAAAGTAAAAAATTCAAAACTTTACAGAATGGCTTAAAATACCTGTGGCCACCCACTTTGAGCGAAATTTTATTTTTTTAGGTGCCGAAAAAAATAAAAAAAATAAAAAAAAAATTTCAAAACTTCACAAAATGGCTTAGAATACCTGTGGCCATCCACTTTAAGCGAAATTTAAATTTTTTAAGGTGCCGAAAAAAATAAAAAAATAAAAAATAAAAAACTTCACATAATTGCTTAGAATACCTGTGGCCACCCACTTTGTCACGCCCCGAACCCCGCGAGCGCGCAACATCCTGCAACGGTCATTATGATGCGACGTCCCAGAACGCGTCGCCGACCCAACATTTTATCTTTTGGCTACGCATGCGGAAGCTAAACAAAGATTCACCCGGACAACAATAATAAACAAGGATAGATAGGAAAACGGTTTACAACATCAAAATCAAAACACCATTTTAACATTTACTTGATTAACCCCTGGAAACATTTTTACAAGCCCACTTCAGGCATTTCCAAACATAGTCTACAAAAAGATGTCGGGCTGGGGGTCAATCTACTTCACCAAAAGTTAGCTTCCAGGCACCCCGAACCATACTCGGTGCATCAATATGCTAAGGGCCTGAAAAATGTTTAACAACCACAAATGAGATAAAAATCTCAATAAGTTAACGCCTAAGCCCCGTTTAGAAGGTCAACTCACCTCGGGGGTCCCTAACCAGGCAATACAGCATCAACAGCAACATTATTAAATAACCACAGGCATCCTTACCTCGCCTTGGTACACTCGTTGATGAAATGAACATGTCACATACTCGAAGCATTTAAATAGATTTCCCATGCATCAATGCATCACAGGCGCGCGTGTCTCGATTATAAGACAAAATCCACTTGGGCACGTCCCATACCATGCCTAGCAGTTTCTACCCTATAATCAAGCACTATGCATCACACGTATTCCAGTTATTACGCCCCCTCGAGGCCACTACACATCAAGCGATCTGCAGCAAGATGGCAGTCTTCTGGCATAACCGGGCTCCGTCTCGCCCCATCGGGCACGGCTACGTCAAACGATCTACAGTAAGACGGCATTCCAATACGGCAACATCAAACGATCTACAGTAAGATGGTATCCCGTAAGGAGCATCGAGTCCGGCCTCGGGCCGCGACAAGGCATCCGGGGTATCGGCACTCCAGATAATCCCCAGGCATCCGATAAATCGGGCATCGTCAAGCGATACACAGCAAGACGGCTCCAACGTGTGACCACACGAGCACACAAGCATTCCGGCCAATTATTATCTTCTCAATTAGCCCATGCGTCCGTGAATAGTGCTCACATTAATGCCATACAATAATATCACATGGTCACACATGCAACAGTCAATCGATTCATTTTCAAACATGAATTCAACATCGGATCACAGCCAAATAAACATTATTGAAAAGCTAGGTAATTGCGGTTACTGTCTCTATTATGCCGGAAATCGAAAGCCAAAGATTTCAAGTAAAGACCGGCAGATTATGGAATTCTAGTAAAACTGGACAGATTTGTATGTTTTGGGAAATCAACTTCAAAAGCATAGCAAATGGCCTCCAAAAATTATAAAATTCGAATATGTTATAAACAAGACCTTCACAAATATTTTCCATGAGAACACAATCCCAAAATCCTTATACAAAGATCACTTTTGATGGCTCGGAAACAACCCAGAACTGGTCCGCCGGAACAGGGGAACTGAACCAAAAGAAATACTCGTTTTACAAATCAAATCCTTTCAAAACACTTTGAAATTTTTACACGTTGTAGAAATGGATTTCGTTTACAAATCTTGTGAAGGAAGTATGGTCGAAATCGAACTGGAAATTTTTATAAAAATCCGAATAGGCACGAAGGTCACGGAATCCACAGTATAAAACAATTCTGATTCGGTAAGAAATTGGACCTTCGTGTAACCCATTTGAGCTCAGAAAAATATGAAATTCAAGTATGTTATAGATCAAGATCTTGTGAACAACTTTGATGAGGAACACTTTTCAAGATTCTAACCACAAAATGCTTTATAAAAATGGAAAACCAGGGACGTACAGTAAAATCAGTTCTGAAATCAAGATAAAAACTCCAAGAAACACCTTCAACTTTGAGATCCACCACTTCTCAGCCATGAAAATACCACACCAAGAGTTCAAAACGACATCCAACATCTATTTCAACTTAATCTAGCAATCAAGACTCGCCAACGCTCATTCTAGAAGTTCAAACGCACTAAAACATTAACTAGCTAAACTACCCAATGCAAGTTAAACATCCTAAACAAGGGATTAGATGTTAACTTACTCGTCTAAAAACGAGTACAACGCGAGGACGACGACAACGACACGAGTTGTCTATGGCGGCCTCGGCTTGACACGGCAAGCGACAGACGGCGGTGAACGGCACACGGCGATCTACGGGGGCTCAAGGATGGTGGCGTGAAGGTGTTGGTGGGTGGACGGCGGTGGTGGGGTGATTCGGCCGAGAGAGAGGGAGAGAGAGAGAATAAGAGAGAAAGTGAGGAGAGAGAGAAATAGGGTTTAAATTTAAATCAAGATCAATGGTTGGGATTTGTTCTTGATGCCCAAGCAAAGATCAAGGGCTAGGATGTGTTCTTGCTCCCCAAGCAAAGATCAAGGGCTAAGATCAAGCCTTGCTCTCCAAGTTCCATCCAACGGTCAAGATTTAATCTAACACAAATGTTTCTAGAAGGGTAATTTAGCAAATAATTTTCGATGGCCAATTTGTAAAAATTATGAGGCGACGTCCTATAGTTCGGGTGTGATATCCTTGAGCACTCGACATGCAAAATCGGATCATAATTCGTGTCTGAAATCGATCAATCGCAACTATAGTTTATCTCGAACTAACGAGCAGCTGCTAGAAATAAATTTTTCGATAGCCTTTCCCCTTTGGTTAGTATTCCCTAGGTGATCAGGCCAGAGCGAGAATTAACTAGTAGAGCGTCGATGAAATCACCATTTCATAAATCACCAAATTTGGTCGAATTTTCAGGATATCACACACTTTGAGTGAAATTTAATTTTTTTTTAGGTGTCAAAAAAAAATAAAAATAAGCAAAAAAGAAAAATTTTCAAAACTTCACAGAGTGGCTTAGAATACATGTGGCCATCCACTTTGAGTGAAATTTAATTTTCTTTAGGAACCAAAAAAAATAAAAAAAAAATCAAAAATACCATTTGGGCATCTAAAAAAAATTAAATTTTACTCAAAGTGGGTGGCTAGAGGTATTGTAAGTCATTCTGTGAAGTTTTGAAATTTTTGATTTTTTATGTTTTTTTTCATCTAAAAAAATTTAAATTTCACTCAAAGTGGATGGCCACATGTATTCTAAGTCATTCTACAAAGTTTTGAAATTTTTTATTTTTTGCTTTTTTTCACCTCCAAAAATTAAAATTTCACTCAAAGTGGGTGGCCACAGGTATTCTAAGCCATTCTGTAAAGTTTTGAAATTTTTGAGTTTTTGAATTTTTTTGGGCACCTTAAAAAATTTAAATTTCACTCAAAGTGGGTGGCCACATGTATTCTAAACTATTCTGTGAAGTTTTGAAATTTTTGATTTTTTGATTTTTTTTGGGCACCTAAAAAAATTTAAATTTCACTAAAAGTGGGTGGCCACAGGTATTCTAAGCAATTCTGTGAAGTTTTGAAATTTTTGATTTCTTGATTTTTTTTGAAAAAATTCAACAAATTTCCTATTTTCCCGAAATCTAAATTTTTTTTATTTTCTCGACATTTTGATGATTTTTTCTGGAATTTTTCAATTTTTTGGGATTTTCTGAATTTTTTTAAAGATTTTTATGAATTTTTCGGATTTTTTATTCCATTTCAGGAAATATAAATTTTGTGCTGTTATCAAACGGGTTTCTGTTCTAGAAATATAAATTTTTTGTCATTATCAAACGGGTTTTTTTTCTCAGAAACTCATCCAGGAACCAGAAATAGAAAAATCTATTTCTGGTTCAGGAACTCATTCCGGAACAGAATGGTTATCATTCGCTACCTTAGTATCAGTCATGAGTCGATTTCGCGAATTTCCCCAGCAAGCCGCCCATTAGCTCGAGAAACGCTCGAGTTGCGTTTAATAGAATTTAATTATTGAAATTTTGCCCAAATTGGACACCGGAAAATTAGGAAGTCACGACGGAACGCTAGGACGACGTTGCACATGACACGTGCCAATTTTTGGTGCGCTCAAATTCTTCGGAAAAATTCGATTTGGACGAGAAATGGAGAAAGTGACGATTTTGCCCTTAAGGATTTATAAAGGATTGTTTTAGGGGCAAGGGGCATTTTGGTCATTTGTGCCTTAGATATTTTGGGTCAAAGTTACTATTTAGTCTAGACCACTCTTCTCTCTCTCTCCTCTCTCTCATTTCCCATTCGGTTTTCTCTCTCCCCGTGAAAATTTCCCCCAAATTGCCGTGAGCTTCCCCCTCCTCCACCGTGGGCTTTCCTTGGCCGTTCTTCCTCCACCGCCGGCACCGCCACTCGCCACCACCGTCCGGGCCGCCCTCCAGCCGCCGTACCAGCCCTCAAGCCACCACCACCAGCCGCCGTTTTCTCTCTCCCTTCCTCTCGGTTCCCCCCTTTGGCCGTGAGCCTTGCCGGCCACCGCCCAAGTAAGCCGCGCCGTCGCCACCCAAGCCGATCGCCGCCACCCGGGAGCCGTACGTCGTCGCCGCTGTTCCCGATTAAGGGTTGCCGCTTTCCGTTCTAGCCGCGATAGTCTAGAACGCGGGTAAGTCGCGCTCTAAACCCAATTTAGGACTTCGGGTATCGACGGGCGATTTTGGGCGAAATCTGTATAAAGTTATGTGCGGAATTGTATGAATTGGTAGTGGAAATTTTATGGCGGGCCTTGGGATTTAATTCGGGCATTAATTATTGGAAATTAGAAAATAACAGTGGCTGTGATCTACTGTTCATGGGGCTGTGATGGGCCAATCGGGACGCAAGTTGAATTTTTAGAACCAAGAAATTATGGTGAAAAAGTCCCGTGAAGGACCGAAATCGATTTGACGTCGTTTGGTGGAAGAAAAATAATGATTTCGGTATTAACGGACTAGTGTTCGGCAAAATTTGGGGTTTGTTTCATGGACGAATTTATCGAGTTCACCTTGGGTGAAATTATGGCTGAAATTATGATGGTTTTGGGGTTATTTAGAGAGTAAATAAGGGCTGCCTATGAGAAGTATACATGCTGGAATTTGTGGTTCGGAATAATGTGTTTATGGCTTGATTTGTGGTGCATATGTGTCGGATTGTTTTGTGATGTCGTGGCTGAATTGTGAGGGTCCTTGTGACTGAAATTACTCGCGATTGTGATGGTTATATGTGTGTTTATAAGCTGCGAATTACTGTTCACAAGCTGTGATTTACTGTTCACGGGGCTGTGATGATTTGTTCGGGACACAAGTTGGATTTTTAGAACCGGCATTTAATGGCGAGAAAGTGTCGTGAAGGATCGGAATTGATCCGACGCCATCTGGTTAGAGAAAATTGGCAATTTACGCGTTTTAGGCGCGTTTGGAATTATTCTGGATGGAGTTGATTTAATTGGGTGCTTAGTTGTGTAATTATATAATAGAATTATGCATGTTTGGTGCACGCGTGGGCCAGATTGAATTAATTGTTGACAGTGGCCATGTGAATTGCTGAATGAGCGTGTTTTATGTGTGAAGTGATGCGTGCACGGGCCACGTGTGAAGGGCCAGTTGCGTGTGATAAATGCATGTGGAGCGTGGGCATGAGGGAGAAGGAAATTGTAGTGTGGCAAGTGATGGTGGGAAAGTGTGTGAAAGTGCGAAAGTGCGAATTTGGGATCGGGCCGAGTATCATAAACTCGGGCCGCGATCATGTAGGTCTGTTGCATTTGGCACAGGCTGAGGCTTGAAAAAGCAAGAATGAGAATCGGCCCGAGGCACGATCAGCTCGGGTGAGACCAAGATTGGACCAAGGCATTATAAGCTTGGGTTTCAATCATGTAGGCCTGTTGCATTTGGCGCGGGCTGAGGAAAGTGTGAATGTGGGATCGGACCGAGGCGTGTGATGCTCGGGGCGCGATCGAGTGTGAGTTGGGATCGGGCCTGGGGCGTGTGATGCTCAGGTCGCAATCGGGGCCTGAGGCGTGAACGAGTACGCAGGCCGGAAGTGTGGTGATGATTGGTCGCAGTGTACCTGAGGCGTGTACTTCAACGCGGGTCACTGGCGAGGATTGTGAAAGTGGAAAATGAGAATGGAAGGAATAATGGGATGAGAACGGTACATGCGGGTGTTGCATATGACGTGATCGTGATTGAGTGCAAGTGTGTGCATTATTGAGCCTGACCGTCTTAATTGATGTGCTTGTGATGTGATTACTTGATGTTCGTGAATGTGTGTGATTGCGTAATTGTCTGGAGGTACGTGATAGCCTAGGTGGGGTTTAAGGGTGAACTTACTGAGAAGTGTTCTCACGGTTGTTTCAACCGACAATTTCAGAACCCCGACAAGAACCATGAATCCTCCACCGCAGCCACCAGAGCGTTTTGGGGTACCCGTGCACTCCGAGTTGGACGTTGCAGAGTTTCCAATGGGAGATGGGATGACCTGGATTAGGCATACTACTACCGTTTTCGTAGAAATAGGCTTGCCCCTGTGGGAGGAACAAAAGCACACTGCCTGGTTATTCCGGGATGCTGACGGGGATGAGTTCGGGCCCGTTAGGGGTTTTGATGTTCCCTTTGATTTAGTTGGGGATTGGGACCCGACGGCCGTACCCCCGATAGACGGAGAGTTGACTAGTGTGGATACTAGTTTAGCTCAATCGGGTTTGCATTCAGCGGCCGCAGCTCAAGGATCTTCAGGGGCTGAGCATGAACCCGAGCCCGAAGCGTCGCAAGTTGAGGACGACCCGATGGACATAGATTTAGAACCGATCCCCGAGGAAGAACCAGAGGAAGCGGAGGCCGAGGTAGATCCCGAAGCGGAGCCCGAAGTGGAACCCGAGGACGAATCTGGCGAGTCTGAAGAGCCTGTAGGAGATCCGGAGTATATACTCCCGTTCGAGCAGTACATGGATCCCAATTATGTGTCTGAGTATAATTTCTTCGATTTCTTGGCTGAGGAGTATCAGAACGCAGCTCCAGCTGAGTCGGGCGACATCAATCACCCGATTGTGATCGAAGCAGAGTCAGAGCCCTCAGAGGAGCAAGCTGCTCAGGAGAGTTCGGAGTCAGAAGATGAAGAATCAGACTCAGAATGGACGCCTAGTAAGGGGCGTTAGGGGTTAGTACGGGGGTTCCTAGTAAGTTTTGAAAAGTAACATTTTTGGGATAGAATGCCAGGTCATCGGTCTTTTTGGTATATCGATGGGTTGTAGTACGGGGTGTAAGTGTTGCGATGGTGGAAAAATGTGGCGGTCGTAAGTTGTGAATATTTTATAAGTTGGCAATGAAAAGAAATATGTGTATTCTCCTTATTCTCCCCAGTTTTATTTGTCAAGGATTATTTATTAGTATTCGCCGTGGTTGTAAATCTCTGATGGCGATTTGAGGTCGGCGACATTCCTGGGACGTCGCACAAATCGACCATGTGAGGGTGTCGCGTGCCCGATGAAGTTCGGGGTGTGACATCGCGTATGAATTGGTATCAGAGCAAGGTTAACTCGATCTGGACTGGTCGAAGTTTGGAGTGATAAGGAGCAAAGATTTGGGGTAGAAATTAGGGAGATTTGAGTGAGACAGAGCGGAGTGAGCTACACGTGCCTCCAGATTAATTGTTGTGACTGATTGAGCGGATTGTTTGTTGTGATGATTGTTTGCCTGCTAAGTGAATTATTGTGTTAATTCACTGCCTAGAACTAGACTGATCTAGTTGGCTTAGATTACTAATTCCTGAGTGGAATTATAGCAAGTAGGAGAGTGGTAGAATTGTGGGATGAGCAGTGAAGGAAAAGGAGTAGGAAGAGTCCCAAGAAGGGACGCTAGAAGAGGAACGAGAGGTCGAGGTCGTGCTCGAGCTAGGGCTGTCGAGGACCTCGGAATGGGTGTTAGAGCAGTAGAGAATCCTAGAGTGGATGTTGGAGCTACCGTGGACACTAGAGTGGAAGTTAGACTTACTAAGGATCTTCGAATGGAAGTTGTTATGAGGACGTTGGAACGGATCGGAAATCTGTTAGAACAGCAGACTCAGGAAAGAGCTGCTGAAATTGCCCAACCTGTTGAGGCCCCTATGGCTGCTGCTACTGTCATTAATCATGAGAATCAAGGGCAAGGGCAAGGAGTTGTGAATAGACCGATGCATCAGCTAGTAGAACAGTTTATAAAGCTGAAACCGCCTAAGTTTGCCGGGAAAGGTGATCCTAAGGCTGCACCTCGATGGGTAGAGGAGCTTGAAAAGGCTTTTGAGGTGTTAGAGTGCAATGATCATGAGAGGGTAACTCTGGCGGTGTATCAATTGCAGGATAATGCAAATGACTGGTAGAAAGCCACCAAAGATAGGATTCTTCCGGAAGGCACAGCTAGGACCTGGGCTGTTTTTACTGAGAACTTTTATGAGAAATATTTCTCGGCCAGTGCTAGGGAAAGGAAGCTCGCTGAGTTTATGAGACTCCGCCAGGGTCAGATGACGGTAGATCAGTTCGTGATTGTTTTTATTGACGATATATTAGTGTACTCGAAGAGCCTAGAGGAGCATGAATTTCATTTGCATCGAGTGTTGCAGACTTTAAGGGAGAACGCGCTATATGCTAAGCTTAGCAAATGTGAATTCTGGCTCAGTCGAGTAATATTTCTTGGACATGTGATTTCCGGAGAAGGAATCTCAGTGGACCCATCAAAGATTGAGGCTGTGATGAAGTGGCCTAGACCAACGACGGTAACAGAAGTTCGGAGTTTTCTGGGTTTGGCCGGATATTATCGTCGTTTTGTGGAAGGATTTTCGGCAATAGCAACACCGTTGACATATTTGTTGAAAAAAGTAAACGAAGTTTGAATGGACTGACAAATGTGAGAGGAGCTTTCAGGAATTAAAACATAGGTTGACAACGGCACCGGTGTTGATGATTCCATCAGGACCCGAAGGATATGAGATATATAGTGACGCGTCGTTGAAAGGATTAGGGTGTGTGTTGATGCGACATGGGCGAGTGGTAGCATATGCATCCAGGCAGTTGAGGCCACATGAATTAAATTATCCGACGCACGATTTGGATTTAGCCGCAATAGTGTTCGCCTTTAAGATTTGGCGACATTATTTATGCGGAGAAAGATTTCAGATCTATACTGACCATCAGAGCCTCAAGTATTTATTCTCGCAGAAAGAGTTGAATATGAGGCAGCGACGTTAGATGGAATTGTTAAAGGACTATGATTGTGATATTTTATATCACCCCGGAAAGGCAAACCGAGTAGCGGATGCGTTGAGTCGGAAATCAAGCATCGCGTATTTGATGGTCAAAGAATGGACTCTGTTGGAGAAAGTGCGAGACTCAGAGTTCAAATTGGAAGTAAGTCAAGTCTCAAGCTTGTTAGCCACTTTAAGGATTGAACCGGAAATACAGGCTAAAGTTAAAGCTTTGCAGTCTACGGACCCAGAGGTACAGAAGATTATTGAGATGGACGTTACTAAGAGGAAGCCGGATTTTCAGATATCCGAAGACGGTGTATTGAAATTTCGTGGGAGGTTATGTGTGCCAGACGATGCGGGAGTTAAGGAAGAAATTTTTTTTCCGAAGCACATCGTAGTCAGTACAGTATTCACCCCGGCAGTACAAAAATGTACAGGAATTTGAGACAATTTTATTGGTGGAATGGTATGAAGTCGGATATAGCTAAGCACGTGGCTAAGTGCCTGACGTGTCAGCAGGTGAAAGCGCAACATTGTAAGCCTGGAGGATTGTTGCGACCGTTGGAAATCCCAGAGTGGAAATGGGAACATATAACCATGGATTTTGTGTCGGGATTGTCGAGAAGTCAAAGAGGTTATGACACCATTTGGGTGATTGTCGACAGACTAATTAAGTCGGCACACTTTTGGCAGTGCGAAAGGATTTCGCGTTAGAATGATATGCAGAGTTGTACGTGCAGCAGATAGTTTGCCTGCATGGGGTTCCAGTATCGATTACGTCAGATCGTGATCCCAGATTTACCGCCAATTTTTGGAGAAGTCTGCAGACGGCTCTAGGATCGAAGCTGCAATTCAGTATAGCTTATCATCCACAAACGGATGGTCAGTCTGAGAGGACAATTCAGACTCTGGAAGATATGCTCAGGGCATGTGTGCTGGATTTTCAGGGTAAGTGGGAGGAGCAACTACCCTTAGTAGAGTTTGCTTATAATAATAGTTTCCAGCAGAGTATTGGAATGGCGCCTTTTGAAGCGCTATATGGCAGGGCTTGTAGAACGCCCGTGTGTTGGGACGAAGTGGGAGAAACGACTATAACTGGACCAGAGCTTATTGAGCAGTCAATTGAGGCAGTTAAGATTATTCGCGAAAGGCTGAGGACAGCGCAGAGCCGTCAAAAGAGTTATGCAGACAAAAGGCGAAGACCTCTCGAATTCCAAGTAGGGGATCACGTGTTCCTTAAAGTTTCGCCTATGCGAGGATTATCCCGATTTGGTAAGAAGGGCAAATTGAGTCCGAGGTACGTGGGACCCTTCGAAGTGTTAGAAAGGATTGGAGATTTGGCGTATCGCATCGCGTTACCGCCAAATATGTCGCAGGTGCATAATGTGTTCCACGTATCGTTGTTGAGGAAATACGAACCGGACCCGACGCACGTATTGAGCTATGAAGAGATAGAAGTAGATGATAAGGTATCGTACGTCGAGAGACCAGCCAGGATTGAAGATCGGAAAGAACGGGTTTTGAGAAATAAGACGACCCCAATGGTCAAGGTTATCTGGGAGCACCACGGGACTGAAGGCGCAACTTGGGAAAGTGAAGAAATGATACAACGTCTGTACCCCCAATTGTTTGAGCAGCAGTAAGGAATTGTAAATTTTTAGTAGTGGTAAGATTGTAAATTTCGAGGACGAAATTTTATAAGAGGGGAAGATTGTGACATTCCGAAATTCCACCAATTGGAATTTATTAAATAACTGAGTTTTATGAAATGTGCTCGTAGTAAATTTCTCGCCCGGAACTGATCATTCCTGGGAATGCTAACCATTAGGGAAAGGTTAATAGGGGAATTAAATTCGCGCAACTAAAGAAAATTCGACTGTGAATGGACTTCGACCATTAAATCGCGGAAGTGATATTTTGAGCCACTGTTGGCCGATCCAAGGATAGTTAGGGGTCAGTTCGCCACTGTCCTAGTAGTGGATCGCGGGTGATTCTGTTGGACCACGAAACGACTTGACGAATGATTCTGAAATTATACCGAACGATTATACCCCTCGGATCAAGTGATTGATCTTCGCGATTTTAATGACAACCGAGGTCGTCACGCACCGAACGGACTTGCACGTGACTTGACTTAGTATCAGTCATGAGTCGATTTCGCGAATTTCCCCAGCAAGCCGCCCGTTAGCTCAAGAAACGCTCGAGTTGCGTTTAATAGAATTTAATTATTGAAATTTTGCCCAAATTGGACACCGGAAAATTAGGAAGTCACGACGGAACGCTAGGACGACGTTGCACGTGACACGTGTCAATTTTTGGTGCGCTCAAATTCTTCGGAAAAATTCGATTTGGACGAGAAATGGAGAAAGTGACGATTTTGCCCTTAAGGATTTATAAAGGATTAGTTTTAGGGGCAAGGGGCATTTTGGTCATTTGTGCCTTAGATATTTTGGGTCAAAGTTACTATTTAGTCTAGACCACTCTTCTCTCTCTCCTCTCTCTCATTTCCCATTCGGTTCTCTCTCTCCCCGTGAAAATTTCCCCCAAATTGCCGTGAGCTTCCCCATCCTCCACCGTGGGCTTTCCTTGGCCGTTCTTCCTCCACCGCCGGCACCACCACTCGCCACCACCGTCCGGGCCGCCCTCAAGCCGTCGTACCAGCCCTCAAGCCACCACCACCAGCCGCCGTTTTCTCTCTCTCTTCCTCTCGGTTCCCCCTTTGGCCGTGAGCCTTGCCGGCCACCGCCCAAGTAAGCTGCGCCGTCGCCACCCAAGCCGATCGCCGCCACCCGGGAGCCGTACGTCGTCGCCGCTGTTCCCGATTAAGGGCCGCCGCTTTTCGTTCTAGCCGCGATAGTCTAGAACGCGGGTAAGTCACGCTCTAAACCCAATTTAGGACTTCGGGTATCGACGGGCGATTTTGGGTGAAATCTGTATAAAGTTAGGTGCGGAATTGTATGAATTGGTAGTGAAAATTTTATGGTGGGCCTTGGGATTTAATTCGGGCATTAATTATTGGAAATTAGAAAATAACAGTGGCTGTGATCCATTGTTCATGGGGCTGTGATGGGCCAATCGGGACGCAAGTTGGATTTTTAGAACCAATAAATTATGGTGAAAAAGTCCCGTGAAGGACCGAAATCGATTTGACGTCGTTTGGTGGAAGAAAAATAATGATTTCGGTATTAACGGACTAGTGTTCGGCAAAATTTGGGGTTTGTTTCATGGACGAATTTATCGAGTTCACCTTGGGTGAAATTATGGCTGAAATTATGATGGTTTGGGGGTTATTTAGAGAGTAAATAAGGGCTGCCTATGAGAAGTATACATGATGGAATTTGTGGTTCGGAATAATGTGTTTATGGCTTGATTTGTGGTGCATATGTGTCGGATTGTTTTGTGATGTCGTGGCTGAATTGTGAGGGTCCTTGTGACTGAAATTACTCGCGATTGTGATGGTTATATGTGTGTTTATAAGCTGCGAATTACTGTTCACAAGCTGTGATTTACTGTTCACGGGGCTGTGATGATTTGTTCGGGACACAAGTTGGATTTTTAGAACCGGCATTTAATGGCGAGAAAGTGTCGTGAAGGATCGGAATTGATTCGACGCCATCTGGTTAGAGAAAATTGGCAATTTACGCGTTTTAGGCGCGTTTGGAATTATTCTGGATGGAGTTGATTTAATTGGGTGCTTAGTTGTGTAATTATATAATAGAATTATGCATGTTTGGTGCACACGTTGGCCAGATTGAATTAATTGTTGACAGTGGCCATGTGAATTGCTGAGTGAGCGTGTTTTATGTGTGAATTGATGCGTGCACGGGCCACGTGTGAAGGGCCAGTTGCGTGTGATAAATGCATGTGGAGCGTGGGCATGAGGGAGAAGGAAATTGTAGTGTGGCAAGTGATGTTGGGAAAGTGTGTGAAAGTGCGAAAGTGCAAATTTGGGATCGGGCCGAGTATCATAAACTCGAGCCGTGATCATGTAGGTCTGTTGCATTTGGCACAGGTTGAGGCTTGAAAAAGCAAGAATGAGAATCGGCCTGAGGCACGATCAGCTCGGGTGAGACCGGGATTGGACCGAGGCACTATAAGCTCGGGTTTTGATCATGTAGGCCTGTCGCATTTGGCGCGGGCTGAGGAAAGTGTGAATGTGGGATCGGACCGAGGCGTGTGATGCTCGGGGCGCGATCGAGTGTGAATGTGGGATCAGACCGAGGCGTATGATGCTCGGGGCGCGATCGAGTGTGAGTTGGGATCGGGCCTGGGGCGTGTGATGCTCAGGTCGCGTTCGGGGCCTGAGGCGTGAACGAGTACGCAGGCCGGAAGTGTGGTGATGATTGGTCGCAGTGTACCTGAGGCGTGTACTTCAACGCGGGTCACTGGCGAGGATTGTGAAAGTGGAAAATGAGAATGGAAGGAATAATGGGATGAGAACGGTACATGCGCGTGTTGCATACGACGTGATCGTGATTGAGTGCAAGTGTGTGCATTATTGAGCCTGACCGTCTTAATTGATGTGCCTATGATGTGATTACTTGATGTTCGTGAATGTGTGTGATTGCGTAATTGTCTGGAGGTACGTGATAGCCTAGGTGGGGTTTAGGGGTGAACTTACTGAGAAGTGTTCTCACGGTTGTTTCAACCGACAATTTCAGAACCCCGACAGGAACCATGAATCCTCCACCGCAGCCACCAGAGCGTTTTGGGGTACCCGTGCACTCCGAGTTGGACGTTGCAGAGTTTCCAATGGGAGATGGGATGACCTGGATTAGGCATATTACTACCGTTTTCGTAGAAATAGGCTTGCCCCTGTGGGAGGAACAAAAGTACACTGCCTGGTTCTTCCGGGATGCTGACGGGGATGAGTTCGGGCCCGTTAGGGGTTTCGATGTTCCCTTTGATTTAGTTGGGGATTGGGACCCGACGGTCGTACCCTTGATAGACGGAGAGTTGACTAGTGTGGATACTAGTTTAGCTCAATCGGGTTTGCATTCAGCGGCCGCAGCTCAGGGATCTTCAGGGGCTGAGCATGAACCCGAGCCCGAAGCGTCGCAAGTTGAGGACGACCCGATGGACATAGATTTAGAACCGATCCCCGAGGAAGAACCAGAGGAAGCGGAGGCCGAGGTAGATCCCGAAGCGGAGCCCGAAGTGGAACCCGAGGACGAACCTGGCGAGTCTGAAGAGCCTGTAGGAGATCCGGAGTATATACTCCCGTTCGAGCAGTACATGGATCCCAATTATGTGTCTGAGTATAATTTCTTCGATTTCTTGGCTGAGGAGTATCAGAACGCAGCTCCAGCTGAGTCGGGCGACATCAATCACCCGATTGTGATCGAAGCAGAGTCAGAGCCCTCAGAGGAGCAAGCTGCTCAGGAGAGTTCGGAGTCAGAAGATGAAGAATCAGACTCAGAATGGACGCCTAGTAAGGGGCGTTAGGGGTTAGTACGGGGGTTCCTAGTAAGTTTTGAAAAGTAACATTTTTGGGATAGAATGCCAGGTCATCGGTCTTTTTGGTATATCGATGGGTTGTAGTACGGGGTGTAAGTATTGCGATGGTGGAAAAATGTGGCGGTCGTAAGTTGTGAATATTTTATAAGTTGGCAATGAAAAGAAATATGTGTATTCTCCTTATTCTCCTCAGTTTTATTTGTCAGGGATTATTTATTAGTATTCGCTGTGGTTGTAAATCTCTGATGGCGATTTGAGGTCGGCGACATTCCTGGGACGTCGCACAAATCGACTAGGTGAGGGTCTCGCGTGCCCGATGGGGCTCGGGGCGTGACACTACTTGCTTGTAGTAGACATGTTTCTTTGTCTTATTTCTCTGTAGATCCTTAGAATGTTAACTGTCATTGCTCTGAATCAGTCTCTTAGTCAACATCTTTTCATCTTCAGCGTCATATCCATCGCTAGTTTGCTGTGGTCTGCTCCTGCATTTTCATTAATAGCTTAGAACAGAATATGCAAATTTACTTGTCAGTATGAATGATATTACAAAAAGTGAAATTTGTTCTTAATGACTTACGGCATAGGGGAACATTTTCAGAATCACGGAGCTATAATTATGCTTTCGTGAGTGGCAGTTTATTAGAGGAAGGAGGCACGATGTTTACCTTCGAGGGAACCAGGAAAAGATGTCCTCTGATGGTTACTATGAGGATCCACAGTCCACAGTTTTACTGGAAGGTATTGTTCTAACTTTACGCTCAACTTCAGCCCACACCGCATAAGACTATTCAGGACCCTTCTACGAGTAAAGCCCAGTTTTTGCTAGTTCCTGCTGAGACCCTTTTGTGTCTTAATAACAATTTTTTTGGTTTTTCAGGTCATGATTCAGGCCGATTTAGGCCTAGCAGACACATACATAACTGGTGATTTTTCTTTTGTAGATAAAGATGAAGGTTTTCTAAATCTTATTCTGGTTATTTTCTTCATCAAACAGACTACATTTTCCAAATGCTGTATCCTTTGAACTTATCAAATGCTTAATCACTTGTCAACAATGTGTATAATCGCAGATTCTCATAGCCAACATAGATACTGATACTACTGTCCCAAAATTAAGTAATAAAAGGTATTCAATAATTTACTAAGTGGAACAAAATGCTTTGGACCTTGTACGATCTTATTGAAGATACTAAACCAGTGGATGTCCCTTTTGATTAGGGGTTGGTGGACACCGATGTTAATAACAGCTGGTATTGGTTCGGCCAAGTACTTCTTCAAGCATGTATCAAGGCAAAACACTTTAACACAAGCTCGCAGGAACATCTCCCGGCATTATGATCTGGTAAATACTTTATTCCTAATCCTTTTTCCTAGCATTTTTTCAAGAGAACAGAATGAGCCATAATACATTGTCAATTACTCAACATTGATGTATATCAAAGGCAAGAATGTGCATGTACATATGATAGGATGTAATTCTAGGATTTCCATTTTGTCATGTTTGCAGAGTAATGAACTTTTCTCGCTGTTCTTGGATGAGACTGTGTCATACTCATGCGCGGTATTTAAGGTCAGCAAGTACAACAACCCGTTTTGATATTTCTGCTGCTGAATACATGCTTTAGAAGCCAGAGTCAATAAAGAATCCATGTTTGAGTGAAGTCTAGTCGCTCAAAACAATGATGTGTTCTCGTCCTGTTGAAAAATTTGATAGATGGCAGGTGAAGACCTAAAGGCAGCACAGATGAGAAAAATCTCTCTTTTGATTAAAAAAGTAAGTTTTACTTGCTATTAGTTGTGAGCTGCTTGACGGTTAACCTCCGACTGTTTTGTGGTAATGCTTTGTCTTATCGAAATGTAGTCGAGAATTGAAAAGATGCATGAAGTTCTTGAAATTGGCTGCGGTTGGGGAGGCTAGGCCATTGAAGTTGTCAGGCAAACCGGATGCAAATACACCGGCATTACTTTGTCAAAAGAGCAACTGAAGTATTCTGGATCGAGAGTGATAGAAGCGGGCCTTCAGGTACCCAATCTGCCTGCATTTTGTTCTTGAAATTCTACTTTATTAGGTCCAAGAGATAATGTATTTCCTTTTAATGCAGGACCACATCAAATTTCTTCTTTGTGATTATCGCCAATTGCCAGGTACCTACAAATATGACAGGATCATTTCCTGGTCAGTTTGTCTTTTCATATTAATGTTAAACAGACCAAAAAAGATGCTTAAAAAACTCACTGTTGATTTCACAGAGAGATGATAGAAGCAGTCGGCCATGAATACATGGACTTCGGCTGTTGCAAATCGGTGCTAGCCAAAGACGGACTTTTTATTCTACAGGCATGTGACATAAACCAGTTTTGTGGCTCGAGTTATTGTTTCAAAAGTAAAAGATGTGCTTATTTTTTTCGCTGGGGTGTTAAATTCCACTAGTTCATATCCATACCCGATTAGCGGTAGGACGAACACGGGCGGAGTTCAGACTTCATAAAAGAATGTATCTTCCCCAGCAGCTGCATGCCTTCGTTAAGCAGGATAACATCAGCTATGGCCTCCACGTCCCGACTTTGGTACAATTGCGTATTTAATTCTTTGTTCTTCTTCTCTTCATTTTTTCACCGAAAGATCTTCCACTACAGCGTGGAGCATCTGGACAACATAGGAATCCATTACTACCAAACGCTTCGGCGTTGGAGGAAGAACTTCATGGAGAAACAGAGGTGACTAGTGACAGGATGCTGCAATCACTTTCGTACAATTTCTCCCAGTGTAGTTGTCATTCATGACAGCTTTCTCCCTTTGCAGGAAAATATTGGCTCTGGGATTCAATGAAAAGTTCATAAGGACGTGGGAGTACTACTTCGATTATTGCGCAGCTGGTTTTAAGTCCCGCACACTTGGAGATTATCAGGTAATGCTAGTCATGGCCACGGCCGGTTTTGGCCCGGAACCGGCTCGGGTCAAACCCGGGACCGGCCCGTTGACCAGGCCCGCGGTTCGAAACCGGAACCGGCCCGTGGCCTACGGGCCCGGTTCTGATTCCAATAATTTTGGAACCAGCCCACAACCAGCGATTCTGGCCCGATTCCAAAAAAAAAAAAACAGAAAAAAACTGTTGCTGCACAGCAGCCCCACCCCCACGTTCCCACCCCCACCACCGGTCCTCCTCCTCCAAATCCCTCCTTCCCCCCTCTCCCCTGCGCCTCCTCCGGTCTTCCCCTTTTCTCCTCCACCCGCCCCCCGTCTTTCCAGATCTGACCCCCGCCGCCGTCGCCCCCGCCCATGCCGCAGCCGCCGACGCCGATGCCCCCTCCTCCTCCCCCCCTCGCTACCCGGCGCCTCCTTCCCTTTTCTCCTCCGCTCACCCCTCATCTTCCCAGATCTGACCCCCGTTGCCGTCGCCCCCGCTCATGCCGCAGCCGCCGACGCCGATGCCCCATCCTCCTCCCCCCTCGCTACCCTGCGCCTCCTTCCCTTTTCTCCTCCGCTCGCCCCCCGTCTCCCCATATCTAACCCTTGCCGCCGTCGCCCATGGCCGCAGCTGCCGACGTCGACACCCCCTCCTCCTCCCCTCCTCACGAACCCGCCCAACCCCCGGGGGAGGAGGACCCCCCGCTCCTCCTCCCCGTCCCCGTCCCCCTCCCGGCCCCCTCCTTCTCCCCCTCGCCGCCGCCCCCGTCTCCCGCTTCATCTCCTCGCCGCCTTGAACCCCGCCTCCACCACCATGGCCAAGGCCGCGAAACCCGAGCGACGACCGACGGAGGATCAAGCCTGCAATTTTTATTTTATAATTTATTTTATTAATTTTTAAATTACGAACCGGAACCGGCCGGAACTGGAACCGGAACTGGTCCGGAGCTGCCGGTTCCGAACTGGAACCGGAACCGGAACCACCCCTTGTGGTTCCGGTTCATACATGGCCACGAACCGAAACCGGCGGCCGTGGCCATGTAATGCCTCATTATTTGAAATAGTACTGCTTTCTTTCCTCGTGATAGGAGAAATCTGCTTTCGCTCTCGTCAAGTTGAAAATAAAATAATACACTAGTGCAGATTACAAATGCACTTTTATTCTGGCGCTTCCTCTTCAAAGTGTAATTTTCCATGAACTTCGAGATGCAGATTGTGTTCTCACGTCTGGGAAATGATGCTGCATTCGCCGATCCGTACGTGAGTTTCCCGCCGTCTAATTGATCTTTTCGTTGCGAAGTGACTAAGCACCACCCAACAGAGCCTGCTCACAATAAATTCTCTCTGGGTCATTCAACCCTTGGTACACGGGAAATTTTCCTTGCTTCTTTCAGTGATTCAGCATTCTTTGGTTTGTAAGAACGATGTTCAAAAAGTGCAAGCTGACCGGTTGAGAGAACGGTTCTCCTTTCGTAGTCCAAAATAATATTCAAATGAGTGCAGTTATCGATTCAGAGACGGAATTAGCCAAAATTCTCCTTCCACAACTAGTAGTATAACATTTGCATTTGAAGTAGGGGTAAGCATAATTTCAAGGTAAAACCTGAAACTTGAAAACCTGATCGATGAGAATCTATAGTTTCCAAGTTTCAAGGTATGCAGGGTAGGTTCTAGATTCTAAAAATTGAGGAACCTATTTCGACGAGTAAGTTTCAAGTTCTAGGTAAGTGGAACTTGGAACCTGAAGCCTAAATAAGTATTTTGTATTTTTTCTTGGTCTATGTCTTCGCGTGATCCTGCGGTGTTTCATGATGTTAGATAATGAATGTATAATCTGGAACCACTAATTTGAGCTTTCATTTTATGACTTGTTAATGTTTTATATTCTTCATATATTTAAATATATGTTCTGATCAATGGATCATAACAGTAAGTGGAAGTCATTAAAAGTGATGATTCACTGTAATTATTCAATTAATAATACATGAGAAATCTGAGTAGACCCTGTAACCTACCTGGAACCTGTGATAGATAGGTTCCGGATTTCAAAAAATGAGGAACCTATTCTCATGGGTAGGTTTCAGATAAAACATGTACGGAACATGGAACCGCTCACCCCTAATATCGATTCACACAATGACTTCTCGTTTTAATTATATTTATTTGAACCGTAATACCAAGAAAACTAGTTTTCTGTATTTTTCTTGATGAATGATAAGCTTGTTCAGTATTATTGCATTCATTTTCGTTTTATTTAAGTAAAAATGAAATTAAAAAAAAGAAGAACATGTTAGACCTTAGAACCTACCCTAGAACTTGTGACCAAGTAAGTTCCAGGTTTCAAGTTCTAAAAAATGAGGAACCTGCACCCGAGGGCAGGTTCCAAGTTTCTTACACTCACCCCTAATTTGAAGTTGCAAAAATATGCTATTCTTTGCCGGCTTTCGAAGCAGTTTGCACAAGCATGAGATGATGTGAGTTGAGAGAGAGCGAGATCACTTTAGACAGTTTTGATTGCCCATATTGTGTCGGCATCAGATGAACGAGACAAGATTGTGTCCCGCCACAATAATTTCCTCAATCTGATAGTAACATTCTCACCATGGGTTGGTAATTTAGTTTCAATAGCACAAGATAACTTTTCATAGACTAATGAAAATTCTATATGATTTTGAATCTTGACAAGTTTAATGAAACAAAATCTAAATTCAAAATTAGTACAAGAATAGAGGGGAACTGACTGTGATATGGAACTATTTTTCAATTACATGAAGAATAAAGAATTTTAAAAAAAAGTAGAAAAAGACAAAGGGAATGACGGGTCTCCTGCAGGTTACAACCCTAACATGTTGGAGTTGTTTGAGAGTCTTTGAGTGGAAATGGAGATATCAGACATGTCATTTTCGTGACTCTCAGTACCCTAATATGATGGAGAGTTGTCTGAGAGTTTTTAGTGGAAATGGAGATATCAGACATGTCATTCTCGTGACTCTCAATCCTTCACATGAACCGGAAAACACATTGCTTAAGTGGTGTACCGGCCATGCAATTCCATCTGTTGCCACATCGAAAGCTTCGTTTGAGCTACATCGGATCCAAGGAAAAAGAGGAATTTGGTTCTGCAGAGCATGCCAGGGTGAGCCTGTCGAAGTTTCGACATTAGCACCGGTGATTGTCATACCACAGCCTTTTAGCAACGCTGAGAGTATTATATTCCTATGCATGTAACAAAACTTTGAAGGGCCTAATTGATGAGTCAATTTTGTATGGTCTTTGCTCGTAAAGTTGCTGTAATTTGAGTTCTTATTCTTCTTTCGGGATATGGCTTCCGTAAGGGACTTCTTTGCAGGCTGGCATGGCTGCTGCACGAGGAGTGATCGGACAAAGTCATTTTGTTCTTGAGATCCCGACATATGTATGGTTCCTTCACTCAAGGAAATTGGGGCACGCCTTTTTGTTACTAGATTTCTCAGACGTTATATTTCTACAGGCTCGATAACGTGAGTATACTACTACTTATCATGAAAACTATTGGCTTGTAGAGTACACAGTTCCTGGTCTTGTTTCTCCGTAGATCCTCAGAAGTGTTAAGTGCCATTGCTCTGATACAGTACTAAGTCATAGTCAACATCTTCTCATCTTTAAAGTCATATCCCTTGTTCCGACCAAAAACAAAAAGTCATATCCATTGCTAGATTGTTGTGGACCACTCCCGCATTTTCATTAATATATTAGAACAGAATTTGCGAATTTACTTGTCAATAAGAATGATATTCGAAAATGCAGAATATTCTTAATGACTTGTGGCTTAGGGGAACATTTTGAGAATCACGTGGTACTAATTATGCTTTCGCGATCGGCAGGTTAATAGAGGAAGGAGGTACGATGTTTACCTTCGAGGGAACAACGACAAGATGTCCTCTGACAGTTACTTTGAGGATCCACAGTCCACAGTTTTACTGGAAGGTATTGTTTTAACTTACGCGCGACTTCAACCCTCACTGGATCAGACTATTCAGGACCCTTTTATGAATAAGGCCCGGTTTTTGCTTTTTCGTTCTGAGACTTTATGGTAGCGCATGATAATCATTCTAGTTCTGTCCAGAACTAGTTTTCTGTTCCCAGAAACAGTTTTGAAATAGAAACTCGTTTGGTAACGCAATATCATTTTTCTATTTCTGGGATAACTTTTTGTTCCAGAACCGATTCTGAATCATAAATCAGAACAAAAAAAAGTAGGTTTTTTATTTCTAGACCAAAAATGAGAATCATTTCTGAGAGAACTCTTTCTTCAAAATATATGTTCATATGGAAGTCACGATTTTTGAGGTGGGAAAAAAAGAAAAAAATCAAAAATTTCAAAACTTTACAGAATGGTTTAAAATATGTGGCTACCCACTTTAAGCGAAATTTAAATTTTTTTAGGTGCCGAAAAAAATAAAAAAAATAAAAAATTTCACAAAATGGCTTAGAATACCTATGGCCACCCACTTTGAGCGAAATTTAATTTTTTTTAGATGCCAAAAAAAATAAAAAATAATCAAAAAATCTAAAATTTAAAAACTTCATAAAATGTCTTAGAATACCTGTGGCCACCCAATTTGAGCGAAATTTAATTTTTTTCAGGTGCCGAAAAAAATTAAAAAAAGCAAAAAATAAAAAATTTCAAAACTTCATAGAATGGCTTAGAATACCTGTGGCCATCCACTTTGAGCGAAATTTAAATTTTTTTAGGTGCAAAAAAAAATAAAAAAATAAAAAATAAAAAATAAAAAACTTCACGGAATGGCTTAGAATACCTGTGGCCACCCACTTTGAGCGAAATTTAATTTTTTTTAGATGCCAAAAAAAATAAAAATAAGCAAAAAAGCAAAATTTTCAAAACTTCACAAAATGGCTTAAAATACCTATAGCCACCCACTTTGAGCGAAATTTTATTTTTTTTAGGTGCTGAAAAAAATAAAAAAAAGCAAAAAATCAAAAATTTCAAAACTTCACAAAATGGCTTAGAATACCTGTGGCCATCCACTTTGAGTGTAATTTAAACTTTTTTAGGTGCCGAAAAAAATAAAAAAAATAAAAAATTTCAAAACTTCACAGAATTGCTTAGAATACCTGTGGCCACACACTTTGAACGAAATTTAATTTTTTTTAGTTGCCAGAAAAAAATAAAAATAAGCAAAAAAGAAAAAATGTCAAAACTTCACATAATGGCTTAAAATACCTGTGGCCACCCACTTTGAGCGAAATTTTATTTTTTTTAGGTGCCGAAAAAAATTAAAAAAAGCAGAAAAGCAAAAATTTGAAAACTTCACAGAATGGCTTGGAATACATGTGGCCATCCACTTTGAGTGAAATTTAAATTTCTTTAGGTGCCGAAAAGAAAATTAAAAAATCAAAAAAATCAAAAATACCATTTGGGCACCTAAAAAAAATTAAATTTCACTCAAAGTGGGTGGCTAGAGGCATTCTAAGTCATTCTGTGAAATTTTGAAATGTTTGATTTTTTATGTTTTGATTTTTTTTTTCGGCACCTAAAAAAATTTAAATTTCGCTCAAAGTGGGTGGCCACATATATTCTAAGTCATTCTGTGAAGTTTTGAAATTTTTAATTTTTTTCTTTTTTTTCACCTCCAAAAATTAAAATTTCACTCAAAGTAGGTGGCCACAGGTATTCTAAGCCATTCTATGAAGTTTTGAAATTTTTGAGTTTTTGAATTTTTTTGGGCACCTTAAAATATTTAAATTTCACTCAAAGTGGGTGGCCACATGTATTCTAAAATATTCTGTGAAGTTTTCAAATTTTTGATTTTTTTTGGGCACCTAAAAAAATTTAAATTTTACTAAAAGTGGGTGGCCCAGGTATTTTAAGTCATTCTATGAAGTTTTGAAATTTTTGATTTTTTGATTTTTTTTAAAAAAATTCAACAAATTTCCTATTTTCCCGAAATCTGAATTTTTTTTATATTTTGGAAATTGTGATAAATTTTTCTAGAATTTTTCAATTTTTTTGGATTTTTTGAATTTTTTTGAGATTTTTAGGAATTTTTTGGATTTTCTAATTATTTTTATTCCATTTCTAAAAAAATGGATTTTTGTTCCTGGAAATAGAATTTTGTGTTATTTATCAAACAGGTTTTTGTTTTAGGAAATAGAAATTTTGTGCTGTTATCAAATGGGTTTCTGTTCCAGAAATAGAAATTTTTGGTTGTTATCAAACGGGTTTCTTTTCTCAGAAACTCATCCTTAAACCAGAAATAGAAAAATATATTTCTGTTTCAAGAACTCATTCTGGAACAGAATGGTTATCATGCGCACCCATATGTCCTAATCAAGAATTTTTGGTTTTTCAGGTCATGACTCAGGCCGATCTAGGCCTAGCAGATGCATACATAAATGGTGATTTTTCTTTTGTAGACAAAGATAAAGGTCTCCTAAATCTTTTAAAGGTTATTTTCTTCATCAAACAGACTTCATTTTATAAATGATGTATCCTATCAAACATATCAAATGCTTAATCGCTTGTCAACAATATGGAAACTCGCAGATTCTCATAGCCAACAGAGATTCTGATACTGCCGTCTCGAAATTAAGTAAAAAAAGGTACTCAATACTTTACTAATTGGAACAAAATGTTTTTGACTTTATATGATTTAAAAGATACTAAACCAGTGGCTGCGCCTTTTTGATTAGGGGCTGGTGGACACCGATGTTCTTAACAGCTGGTATTGCTTCGGCTAAGTACTTCTTCAAGCATGTTTCAAGGCAGAACACTTTTGACTCAAGCTCGCAGGAACATCTCCCGGCATTATGATCTGGTAGATACTTTTATTCCTTATCTTTTTTCCTAGCATTTTCTCATGAGAACAGAACGAACTAGAATACGTTCTCAGTTTATCGACATTGATGTATATCAGAAGCAAGAATGTGCTTGTGCATATGGTATTCTGTAACGCCGATTTCCATTTCATCGTGTTTGCAGAGTAATGAACTTTTTTCGCTGTTCTTGGATGAGACTATGACATACTCCTGTGCGGTATTCAAGGTCAGCAGCCACAACCCTGTTTTGAAATTTTGCTGCTGAATATGTGCTTTAGAAGTGAGAATAAATACAAATCCATATATTAATGAAGTCTAGTGGCTCAAAATAATGTCGCATTGTTATCCTGTCGAAAAATTTGATAGATGGCAGGTGAAGACCTAAAGGCGGCACAGTTGAGAAAAATCTCTCTTTTGATTACAAAAGTAAGTTTTACTTGCTATTAAATTCGGGCTGCTTGACGGGTTAACATTCGACCGTTTTGTGACTAATGCTTTGCCTTAAAAAAATGTAGGCAAGAATTGAAAAGACACATGAAGTTCTTGAAATCGGCTGCGGTTGGGGAAGCTTGGCCATTGAAGTTGTCAAGCAAATCGGATGCAAATACACCGGCATTACTTTGTCAAAAGAGCAACTGAAGTATGCCGAATTGAGAGTGAAAGAAGCAGGGCTTCAAGTAATGCAAATACACCGGCATCTACCAGCATTTTGAACTTGCAAACTTACTTTATTTGGTCCAAGAGATAATGTATTCCTTTCGTATTCCTTTCGATACAGGACCGCATCAGATTCCTTCTTTGCGATTATCGCCAATTGCCCAGTACCTACAAATATAACAGGATCATTTCCTGGTGAGTTTCTCGCCATTTTGTCTTTTCTTGATATGGTTAAACAGACCAAAAAGTTGCTGAAAAGACTCTCCTAATGGAATGAATTCACAGTGAGATGATAGACGCAGTTGGCCACGAATACATGGAGGAGTTCTTCGGCTGTTGCGAATCGGTGCTAGCCAATGACGGACTTCTTGTTCTACAGGCATGTGACATACAATGGTTTGGCAGGTTGAATCATTGTTTCAAAAGTTAAAGATGTGATTTTTTTTCATTGGTGTATTAAATTTTACTAGTTCATATCCATACCCGATGAGCGGTGCGACGGATAAAGGCGGAGTTCAGACTTCATAAAAGAATATATCTTCCCTGGTGGCTGCCTGCCTTCGTTAAGCAGGATAACGTCAGCTATGGCCTCTGCGTCCCGACTTTGGTACAATTGCGAAACATTAAGTACATGAGTTTCTTTGTTCTTCGCTTCGTCTATTCACCGAAAGGTCTTCCACTACAGCGTGGAGCATCTGGACAACATAGGAATCCATTACTACCGAACACTTCGATGTTGGAGGAAGAACTTCATGGAGAAACAGAGGTGACAATCGACATGATGCTGCGATCGCTTTGGTGCAATTGCTCAGTTTTGTCATCAGTCGTGACACCTCTCTCCTTTTGTAGGAAAATAATAGCTCTGGGATTCGACGAAAAGTTCATAAGGACGTGGGAGTACTACTTCGACTATTGTGCAGCTGGTTTTAAGTCTCACACGCTCGGAAATTATCAGGTGATTCCTTGTTTTAGGCAGTACGACTTTCTTTCCTCGTGATGGGAGAAGTTACTTTCACTCTCGTCAAGTCGAAAATAACACAACTGCAGATTACAATGCACTTTTTCTTTTGGCGCTGCTTCTGCAAAGTGTAATTTTTTGATGAACTCCGAAATGCAGATTGTGTTCTCACGCCCAGGCAACGATGCTGCTTTTGCCAACCCGTACGTGAGTTTCCCGTTGTCGAGTTGATCTTTTGGTTGCGAAGTGACTAAGCACAGCCCATTTGAGCCAGCTCACAATTGATTCCCTCAGGATCATTCAGCCCTTGGTTCTGGGAAACTTTTGTTGCTTCTTTCAGTGATTCATCGTTCTTCGGTTGTGACCACCATATTCAAACGTGCAAATTAATCTTGTTGAAAGAACAATTCTCTTTTTGTTGTCCAGAACGATATTCAAATGGGTGCAGTTATCGAATCAGGGAAAGAATAGACCAAAATTCTTCTTCTGCAACTAATAGCAAATCATCTGCATTTCAAGGTGTAAATAAGCTATATTCTCCAACTGCTTTTGAGTCAGGTTGCACAGGCATGAGATGATGCGAGTTGAGAGAGAGAGAGACTAATTCAGACAGTTTCGATCGGAACAAGACGAGATTGCGTCCCGTGACGGTAATTTCCTCAATCTGATACTAGCATTCTTAACATGGGTTGGTAACTTAGTTTCAATAGCACGAGTTTTAGGACGCGAATGATAACTATTCTGTTTCTGTCCAAAACTAGTTTTCTGTTCCCGGAAACAGGTTTGGAACAGAAACCCGTTTGATAAAGCAATTCAATTATTCTATTTCTGGAACAACTTTTTGTTTCAGAACTGGTTTTTGACCAAAAATCAGAACAAAAAAAAAATAGGTTTTCTATTTCTGGACGAGAAATGAAAACCATTTCTAAAAAAACATGTCTTCTCTCTTCAAAACACATCTCTTCCTAAATTTGGCCCCGATTTGACCTGGTCAGACCGATTCGAAACGATTTGGTCCGGTTCATTTCCGGCGGGAAAATAAAAAAAATTCTAAAAAAATTAGAAAAATCAGAAAAATATCAAAAAATTCAAAAAATTCATAACAAAAATTTAGAAAATCCGGAAAATTTCTAAAAATCTAAAAAAAAAAATTTCAGAAAATCCATAAAAATTGAATAATTCCAGAAAAATTCATAGAAATTCCCAGAAAATAAAAAAAGGTCAGATTTTGGGAAAATAGGAAATTTTGTGAATTTTTTCAAAAAAAAAAATCAAAAAATCAAAAATTTCAAAACTTCACAGTATGGTTTAAAATACCTGTGGCCACCCACTTTGAGTGAAATTTAAATTTTTTGAGATGCCCAAATGGTATTTTTGAAGACTCTTTAGTTTAGGGATTTAAAAGGGCTTTTAACCCCCAAAAGGAGTTCTAAAAAAATGGATTTTTGTTCTAGGAAATAGAAATTTGTGTTGTTATCAAATGGGTTTCTTTTCTCAGAAACTCGTCTTGGGAACAAAAATAGAAATATATATTTCTGTTCTAAGAATTGTTTCTAAAACAGAATGATTATCATTCATGCCCTTAGTTCCCATAAATCATGTAGCTGTCACGAGACTAATGAAAGATGGCCAGAGTCTTATTCAGTGGCAACTTAGGCATTTTGCATGCCATAGAACTTGAAATTGAATGACAATTCAACTTGCCAACATATATGCTAGGAAGCAGATACACTCTCCGGAGGTCACGGTGTCCGACACGCGTCCAACACGTGATCAACAGGTGTCAAACATCCGACACATGGTCAACGCTCTGGACACGTCAAGGACATGCAAATCATGCATCCCAACGCGCCATTCCAACACGCACCGGTCAATTTTAAACATTTTCGTATCATGTATCGCTTGTCAGTGTCCGCGCTGCTTAGCATATATGAAGGGAAAAGACAGACAGAGAGAAGAAGCCCGCCAAGCTCTCACCGCCGCTCCAAAAATGGTGGAAACCCCGCCACTCGACGCCTTCTCATTGATCACATCTCCCAACCCAACGACACCTTAGTTCTACTCAATCCTTCTTGCCCTTTTGCAGTCTCCATCGACGGAGCGAGACCATGATTGTTTGACCCCCGAATGGCGAAAAATGGCCTCGTCCCCTGTCCCAGCGCCCTCAACAACCTGCTGACTTCTCTCATTCGTTCCGGCTCGTTCGACAAGGCGTGGCGCCTGTTCAGTGACTCCAGGGCCAAACCCGGAACAGTCGACGAGCGGAGCCTCGGGATCATGGTGAAGGGCTGCTGCGAAGCCGGTCGCTTGGACAGGGGTCTCGAGATCTTCGCCCGGTTGAAGGAGATGAACTGGTCTCCGGTGGCTTACGTATACACGGCCTTGATCGATGGCTGTTGCAAAAGCGACGACGTCGAAAGGGCCGGAGAATTGTTCTCCGAGATGAGTGAGCTGGGTTTGGTTGCCAAGCGCAACACCTACAGAGTGTTGCTTGATGGGTATCTGAGGAAAGGCATGAAGGAAGATGGTTTCGAGCTGTTCCGAAAGATGAAGGTTAGTGGGGTTGTTCCGAGCGTACATACTTGCAATCTCATGATCAACGTGCTTTGCAGGGGAGGTGATGTAAACAGAGCCTTTGAACTGTTCGACGAAATGCGCGAGCGAGGGATCGCGTACAGCGTTGTTACATTCAACGTTCTCGTTCGGGGGCTGTGTCGTGAGTCGAGAGTTTGGGAAGCCGAGAGGTTGGTGGACTTGATGAAAAGGAGCGGTATGAATCCGGACGTGATTACATATAATACGCTCATACATGGATTTTGTCACTGTGGGAAGTTGGATAAGGCTTTCAGCTTATTTGATCAACTGAAGTCAAATGGTCACTCCCCATCGTTGATTACATACAACACTTTGATTGCTGGATTCGCTAGAGCCAAGAATTTGCCTGCAGTGACTGATTTGGTGAAGGAGATGGAGGAGAGAGGCATCTCTCCTTCGAAAGTGACCTATACTATTCTAATAGATGCCTTCGCGAGATCAGATGACATGGAGAAAGCATCCGACATCTATTCATCCATGCAGAAGGCAGGATTCATTCCTGATGTGCACACATACGGTGTTTTAGTACACGGGTTGTGCACAAATGGTAATATGAAGGAAGCATCGAAGCTGTTCAAGTCAATGCGTGATGGGTGTGTAGAACCCAACGATGTGATATACAACACAATGATCCATGGATACTGCAAAGAGGGCAGCTCGTATAGGGCCCTGAGTTTGCTCACGGAAATGGGCAAGAAAGGAATGGTTCCTAACTTCGGCAGCTACAGTCATACCATCGAGGTTCTTTGCAAGGATTGCAAGTGGGAAGAGGCAGAGGATTTACTGAATGCCATGGTGAAGTTAGGTTTGAAACCGTCTCTTGCTCTTCATAATATGATTTCAAAGGCAAAGAGTGGCACAAGTTAGCGTGGCAAGACTGAGCTATGTATATTATGGAGCTCTTTTGTGGAAATTCAATTTCTATAGACCAATCAAATGGCATAGTCCAAAGAGTTGCTTCCAGCCGGAATTGACCAGTGCCAACGAGCAAGTACCAACCTCTGCATCTGTAAGATTCTGCCTTGGGTTGGGTATCAAGTCGTGCATAATTTTGGTAATGCTCAGGCTTTGCAGTTCTGGATATTGTAGATTTCAAGATTTGATTAGGACAGTTTTGTCATGATTTTACTTACTAAAACTCCTGTGTTAATCATGGATTGCTGTTATTGACCCAACATGAAAAATCATCCTTTGTTGTTGAGAAGTGAGGCCATACCTATTCATTATGTGACTAGAAAACAGCATTGAACAATGACCCAACTCTCGAGCTGCCACAACTTTCTTGTTTTTTTGAATGTTTTGAGTGCGATGACAAATCATTCGTTTCAAAATCACTGTCTGTCAATAGATTTGTGCGATGAAATGGTTTCATGTGCAGAACTTCCAATTCTTGGAGGAGCTCCTTTTAAAGACCGATCAAAATGGCGAGCGCAATGGCGTCTCTTTTCGCATTCGGTGACGTTGCAGGTGCCCACAACGCTACAAGAGCCAAAAAGGAGTTGAAGCGAATCGTTCATAATTTGAAAATAGGATAGAAGAAAGGACAGAGAAGAACAAACAGAGACGAAGCGATAACTGAAGGCTTGTGTTGTAGCATATTTTGAGAGAGAGAGATGGTAATGGACTTTAGGTTTGTAACGAGGAATGGGATTCTAATTCCTATATTTTTCATGTTTGGAGAGAAATCAAAAGGTGGAATTGGATTCCACTTGAAATAGGGTTGCTGAAAAATGCGGAATTGGATTACCTAGCAATAGTTTTCATATTATGAGTCCACATTTCTAACGTCATGAATCTACCGAAAAACCCAACTCTATCATACCTGCCATCCCCATTCGCCGATCGTCGCCACCGGCCACTAATCGCCGATCACCGCAATTGCTAATCGCCTTTCTCCGGTGGCTATTGTCGATCACAAATGAGAAGTGTTGTTTGTTTGAAATGGGAATCCATTTGAAAATTTTTTATCATGAATAACAAAAAATCTCCTTAATGTTCATAATGGAATTTCATTAAGTTTTCTGTAGTATCAATCCTAAAATTTACTAAGAGAACAGCTTATCTCTGTTGGTGTTAAAAAAAAAAAGAGGCTAAATATGTTATGTCATATGAAATTTGAATCTTCTTTCCACATTTCCAATGTTGTCTAGTTGTACATAAAATCCAAACATAATGCTTTCTGAAGTAAGGATTTCTTCTTTCGACCAAAAAAAAAATGTAAGGATTTCTTCTAGGAAATTATTTTATTCATTTTGGAGGAAGAGAAGTTTCATGGGCGAAAAGAGGGCATGATGGTGTAACCAGCAAGCTGTCAGACAAAGCTGGATTTGTCTCCATCTTTTATCTCTCCTCATTAAATAAAAGCACGAGTGCCCACCACCGCCACCTCTTCTCCTCCTTCATCATTATGAGACTTCCAACGTTCCCTTTTTTCAAACACTTTGGAGCCACAGCACAGATTTGAAACCCCCTCTCTCTCTCTCTCTCTCTCTCTCTCTCTCTCTCTCTCTCTCTCTCTCTTCCCTCAAATCAAATGCCCTTCAACACCCACCCACAGAACGCACACGGTCTCTCCCTGCCCCTGTTTCCTTCATGGGCCATCTCTATTTGAGACAAACTCCTCTTCCATGAAGATCTTCTAGCCTTGAAGAGAGACACACTCGCCCCTGCAGAACCCACCCCCACCATTGATGGGGTGCTTTCTTGCGTGTTTCGGGCTCTCCAAGAAGCGGGGGCGGAGAAGAAAGCCAATCCATTCTGGAGACCAAGTACATGAGACCCTTTTTGTTTCCAAAGCTTCATTTTTGTTCTTCCTCTATTTCGTGATTGATGCTGAGTGCTTGTGTTTTTGGGTTGTTGCAGGTTGGTCATGGGAAGTATGAGCCTCTGGATAACTCATCCCAACTAGATCTGGAAATTGGTCAGGACTCCAGCACCTCGACTTCTTCCTTGAGGTTAGTCCAATCTCTGTACGTTAAGTGTCTTGAATTACTGATTTATTAGGAGGGTACTTATAATTTTGCAATGCTTTTGCTCTTATATATAGCAAAAAACAATCTAGTGCGAAGACCCGAAAGAAAGTCCGGTTCAACTTGAATGTCCAGACCTATGAGCCCATCCCGAATGCGGATGCTTATTTCTCGGAAAGTGATAAAGAGGAAGATAAGAGAAAACCCAACGATGAAACATCCCGGTTAGATCGATCCCCAACAGTACTTAACGAGGGTTCGATTGCTAAAACAGGTGCTCGCTATTCGGAGAACTATAGGTATCAGAACTGCAGAGACAGCTCTGATGAGGAGGAGGAATTGCTCTACGATGATGATGATTTCGAACTCGAAGATGAGGACGATGATATAGGCAGTGATGACGATATCGATTTTTATGGCAATATGCAGGATTCTAGAACGAGTCAGAAGCAAATTCCCCTGCAATTCAATTCTTCGGTGTCTTCGAGTATGAAAGAGCAAGTTTCTCTGTGGCGGTCAGATTTGGACAAAACTGAAAACCTGATATCCCATCATTCCATGAGTGTCCTAGAAACAAAAACTCTGAGCACAAGTGAAAATGCTCGATGTAGGACTCAATACGTGGATTCTGTACTAAACCCGGTCGAAAATCTTATGCAGTGGAAAAGAGTCAAGGCGAAGGCCACGCAGGTTAAGCACCATCACAAGGAGAATGTAGTGTTGGAGAAACAATTTAGCGCGCCATTTTCACCGAATGCTAGATCTAGTCCCTCAGCTTCCTCATTGGGATCCAATTCAGTTGCTTCTAAACCTTTTGGCGCGGTGAACACGAGCCTTTCTAACTGGTTGGTCTCGTCCAACACTGTTCCATCCGAGAATGCACCTGTCAGTAAGAGCAGCACCATCTTATTTAAGACCGTATGATCGGAGCAAAAGCATGTTTTATTGAGCTGATTTCAGTCATCAACAGATGGGATCAAGATGAATTTCATGTGAACCAAAGGAACGATAAGGAATAAGCTGATGAAACACTGGTCTGCTGTAATAAAGCAATGCACATGGCAATACAATTTCACAACATTGTGATCAGGATTTTCATCCGTCATCCTGGATAAAGACAGTAACCTTCAGTCACATACATGCCGTTATCCAATATTTTGTGTGTTTTGAGTTATATTCTTTGCCTCTTACAGGCAATGATTGTTTCTGCTCTCTGCTTCTTGTTTGTGAGAGAGAATTGGACTTTTTTTCCCTTAGTGTATTTGGAGGTGCTTGACTACTTCTGGTTGTTATTTTGTTGGTGATGATCATATATTGTTCGATTGTCTTGAACTGCCAAGAGGGTTGGCTCCGAATTTCATTATGACACCAATATATTCAGCATCACAGTTCATCTGTTTTATCTGAACAGAACCAAAATGAACACAGAACACAATTCGGGCAATGAAATTTCTGCAAAATCATGCACATCTGAGATCCATGTTTATTCTCCTAATATCTGTTGGTGAAATGAAAGGACAATTGTCGTGCTTCAGAATCATCGCCATTGTTCCACGTTGAGCATCTCAAAAATAGTATCGAGTTGAGAAGTGATTACTGATCATTCCTTGCTCAAGAAGCACGGGTATTATGCTTCAGTTATTCTTGAGGTGCTCGGGACAAAAGACTTCGGCAAATACAAATTTGAGATTTTACTCCGGTGCTCGAAGAGTCCTTGACACTCAAATGTTAGCCCGAAACCAAAATGAACAATGACTACGGTCGGTATCTCTTTGGATTATACAGTACTTGATATTTGTTCAAGTAAAGGTATCTGTCTTAAGAGGCGGTATATGCTTTCAACCAGCATAGGACTCTTGCACGGATTTGTGTGCTTGGGCCATCTGGGCCGATCACTTTAGAAGAAAAGAAGGAGAACCGTACGATCAGACAAACCCAAATTAACTGGGAACTTGCTGTCTCTTCTTTGAAATAAGTTTCAATAGAAAGAAGTAAATTTCAAGAAAACTAACCAGAAACTGATTTCAGAAAATTCGCTCTTTAGGAAGTTGCTCAACACTTACGAACTTTACTCAAGTATTGGGTTTAAACTTATATAATGAAATAAATAAGAAAATTATTCACCAACTCCGAAATTAATATTTCACCTTGAAAAGTAGCTAAACACCTACAAAATTACTGCGTACTACTTGCTTTGGTTATAGAAGAAAGCTATTAAAAAATGTGGAAACCTACTGTTCTATTTTATACCACCGAGGTGGCTGGCATAGTGACTAAAGGGTTACCTGTATTTCACGAGGTCATGAATTCAATTCACGTCATGAGAGAACTTTTAAATGACTCGTATTATATTGCATAGCAGTAGCATCACTCGTGTGATGAGGTTTCTCAGCTGCTAGTATCTTCGTGAGGTTGCAGTGACGGGCTTACCAACTTTGAAATCTCTGGTCACAAGGGGTGCGAATTAGCAAAGTTCAAATTGAACTTTCCAAAGAAAATATAAGACCCTTACAATGACATCCAAAACTTGTCCCTAGCACTGATCACCTCTCTTTGCCCTTTTACTTAAGAAAAAGAATATTACAACTTATTTTTCTCTGTGAAAAAAGTACTAACCTCGTCTAACAATTACTAACTTTTATGTTACACTCGTGACTTTGGGAAGTTACTATACATACGTGTTGACAAATTACTAATAACTTACAACTTAGAAATTATTCATAACGCAAGAAGTTACCTATATATGTGGAATACCTACTAAATATATTGCAATTTACTTTTTATAAAATAAAAATTTGCTAAGAACGTTGAAACCCTACCTATTGATTGATGAAATCTTATATTCTCAAGGAGTCCTTGGTTTGGATATAGCATATTCAAATCACATCATCTACCAGTTAAAGTAATCTTGAAGACCACGTTCATCACTTACCGGTCGCCTTCCCATGAATATGAAACGGGCTATTGAATTTTTTTTTTCTGTTCACGATTAGTAAAACAAAAAGATGTTGATATTTGGTTGCATCATAGAATAGAAGTAACAGTTCCTCATTCTTTTCTACCAAAACTATGCACTTATTGATAGCTACTATTTTTTTTTACGTGATAAGTAGCTTCAAATTAGGAAAAATAATTTTTTACCATTGAATAGTTGGTAAGTTTTCAGTGATTGTAGTAGCTTGCCACATAACAAAATAAGTTTCACCCCATCTTGTAGAAAAAGTTTGACCATTATAGGAAATACTAATTTCCCATATGCTTTGTTATATGGGCGTGTTTGATTGACTTTTATGCTTAATGAAATTCTTTCGGCACACGCACTTTAACATTTGTTAATCCGATACACCTAAGGTTATTTCCGCATACAAATTTTGACACGTAGATTCGTATCTAATTTTTTTCATGCTGTTTTGAAACCGGTATAACAAAATATTTACATAAGCAGCGCGATCCAACATGGTTTTGAGAGTTTGGTGATCATCATAGATGGATATTAATTTTCTTTCACATATGGTTGAGTTTCAATATGCTT
Organism: Syzygium oleosum; assembly: GCF_021117445.2. Lineage (NCBI taxonomy): Eukaryota > Viridiplantae > Streptophyta > Magnoliopsida > Myrtales > Myrtaceae > Syzygium > Syzygium oleosum. Next base: position 12,638,822 of record NW_026607485.1, read on the forward strand.
AGTAAATTCTAATACACAAAATCATCAAGATTAATGTGGTTAGTAGCGCTTTACTTACTAGTAATAGTCATAAGTGATTAGCAAAAATCTCACATGCGCTCAAGATTATCGATATACATACATATCAATGTCAGTAAGTTTTGACATTCTGAAGTAAGTCTCTTAACAACTCTGGTAAGAAACTGGCTACAGCCAGTTTCAATGGGCAAGTGGGCACAGGATCATAGAAATGCCCTTAGCATAACAACTTATACAGATCTGTACTTATTCACCCTCGTTTCTTTGCAGAATCACAATTTCCCATCACACTATCCAGAAAAAATAGAGAGAGAGAGAGAGAGAAAGAGAGAGAGAGAGAGAGAGAGAGAGACATATGTATCCAGAAAACTCAGTATCCGCGTCTCTTGCCATTGAGAAGCCTGCGTGGTAATGTCACTGTTAATTAGACTCGTACTCGAGTAAGCGCGGTATGAATTCATGTGTAATGTATTTTATACATAGTATTGCATCTTAGACTATCAAGATGAACTCAAAATCTTCTTTTCCTCTTTGGGATAAAGCACTACTCTTTCCTCCTTTGTTCGTAGCCGTAGTCACTAAAAGACTCATGATGTCGCGGAGAACAATCTTAGTGGAGGCAATTTTCATTGCTTGCCATTCCTGAACCAAACAACCATCCTCAAGCAGATCCCACTACCCAATAGGGGATGGTGTCGACATGGCCAATCTGCTATGTGGTGATGTGCAGAGTCATATCACTACTACATTATGGTACATATGCAAGAATCATTATCCTCATCATCACTGTCGCTCGGCTCACTGCAGGACAAACAAGGCAATGCTCATCACCAAGCATCAAATTCAGGGAAAAAGCAATAAAAGTCCAGTAACATCTGTAGAAAGGTGAAGTAGGAAAAAAAAAAAAAAGAACTAGGGAGTGCACTTAACTGGCATAAAACCACAAAGATTGTTTAGATGAGATTATTTATACAATCTTTATCATTTCTTTTTTGGCAATGGTTGAGAGTTCAAGCATTCACAGATCTGATTTTATCAAGCAGAGAACAGTGAGTCTACAACAACCACTATTGCTTTCGTTTGACTATTATTAATGTCAGTGGCTTCCTTCTCGAGTACCCCTACTCTATTTTCTGCTTAATTGGCATGAAGGTGCCTATGCATCATATGTGGACAAAACTCAAATATATTCTCGAACTCAAAGACAGGGAAGCATATTCAAAAGCAAAGAGATCAGAAAGAGGAATCTGGTGATCTGTTCACCAAGTTTACTTCAGGCTATATGCAGTTGAAAGGATGCACTCATCATCAGACAGATGAGTTTGTTTAAGAAATTAGTACTGCGATGACCAATTAGAGATGGAACATGTATCGCCACTCTTCTGCTTCTTAGCTAATTTGCAGTTAAATCATAGAAGTTCTAAATCAAACCAAAACAAAGGCAAGAAGAATATTAGGAAACAAGAAAAGTACAGCAACTTGTGCAGACAATTTAAATAATAATGGATTCCTAATGGACACCCAACCCACCATACACTACTATTGCAGCAACTTTTCGTAGACAAATTGGGCTGTGACATCCAGAAAAAAACGACAATTGTTTATTTCTTCAGTATATTCATCTCATCATTCATTGGTTTTGATTTTGAAGGGATATTAATGGGCCTATGGTCGATATGAAGACCTACTCTCTTGTTAGTACCATAAGGATAAGCTCTCCTAGTTCTTCACATCCATCGTCTAAATTCCCTTGCCTTGACCCTCTTCTATCTGGGATATATATATACATATATACCCAATTTGAACTTCCCTAATGCATTTCAATTTAGTAAAATGAAGAGTGCATGGACGATCCATATGTTTTACATATAACTTCCTGCAAGCGACAATTTCGTTACAGCTTTACAAGATTAGTATTACATGCACGAACTCAAAAAGATCACAAGACCTGTAAGGGTCACACCATCCTAATAAATTGAACATGAAAAGAAAGCAAAATGTCTTCACAGAACAAATATGGCAGTCCAGAACATGAGCTGACCAGTGGACCAGTGAGAAGGCATATTCTTTCAAAATTAAAGCAACCGATCTGTATGATCATGAGCATCAAGCCAACCATATGTGACGTGCAGGATCAGATGAAACCATTCATCTTTTCACACTTGTAGAATCCCTATCTTTCCTCCCCTTACTTACAAAGTTATCACATTCCCCATCCCATTTTATGTCATGCTTTCATTCAAGTGTAGGCACTCATTTTTGTATATGATGGGGTTAAACTTAAGAACATACTGATTATGGTCCAAAAGGGTTCATGCACTGCTTATTGTCTGCTTCATTTTTATGAGAGTTAGGTCAACCTCTTCATCGCCTACTCTTGGCTGTAGAGTTCAACAAAAAATATTCTCCACTGCGTCTTTGCACGTTTGAGTATTAAATATCCCCAGGTACATGGAGAATCCTTATATATTCGAAGTGATGACACAAATCAACCCTCAACCAACATAACTAGAAGCCTTACCTCCTAGGTTGGAATTAAAATAACGGACATCACTGTCTACATTCATTTGACGAGGACTAAAGTCTAACACATATTAGAAATATACATGAAGATTGAAGATGATCTCAGATAGCTGAACTCTGAGCACGTTAGACAAAAAGACTGATAAAGAGGTCTTAACATGATAAATTATGCAATTTAAGGCCTTCCTTCTCCTCAAATAATATCATAATCTGCAAATTCTCTGGTGCGGTTTTCAATAATCAGGAAGGCTCAATCCTCTAACAGTAAGATCCCAAATCTGATGAAAATTTGTAAGGGAAGAATAGAGACTGCTAAAAAGCATGTCTAGCATGGGTCTTTCCACAGTGGACCATGAAAATGAGTTTCCAATTGATCTATTTTAGTGGAAAAAGCTAAAAACCTTCTTAAAGCAACTGGTCGTTGTCATAGAAGATGGCCCAGTCATATGTTCACAATGTCCAAAAGAAAGTAAAGCTTCGGCCAGTGCTTGACAAGCCCTAGATATGGCTTCTCAATTTTATTGGATTTCGTTTCAAAGACTATTGTTGAATAGCTAAGCTGACAAGTTCCAGACATAAGAAAGCATAAACTGCAATTGTATCGCCAAAACTATAAAACGGGTGAAGAGAGAAACACATTATGTAGCGCAATGATGGAAAAATCTTGATCGACCTTGCTTCAGTTAGCATCACTAAAGCTCTAGTTGCTTGAACAAGTTAAGTTTATAAATTATATAAAATTTAGATAACACCACCTTACCGAGTGTTTCCCCACTAAGTGTAGTCAACTACATGGATCCTCTTAACCCATTGAGCTTTCGCTTATACTGTATCCTCCAGTAATATTAAGTATAGACAAAAAACAACAGTTAGGTAATTCCCGTTCTCAATGACTAACATGTAACAACCGCATGCATGAAGTCAAATTGTAGTTACGGCAGCAATATTAACTTATCATGGCATACTGAACTAATGGTATTACAACCATTCATTTCCAACCTTTAGCAAATAGAAGTATCAAAGCGAAAAACAATATTAAGAGTAACTTTTCTCCTTCACCAACAGAGACTACCGACTCTAGCATCTATTGCACTCTCTGGAAACTTATCAGACATACATCAAGTTCTATGGAAGCCATCAAAAGTCAAACTCCAATTTCTTTCACCCTTTTAGACTGTACTCAGAATCAAGCACCAGTACCGGTTATACCACAATACGTTACCTGTGTTTATAGTTGCAAGACAACCTCAAAAGTCACTTTACTTTACTAAGCTTTCTTAGTTACATCATCCCCAGTAAGGCAGGATATAAGACCAGTGCTAACCAGTCAGACTACTGTAAGATCATAACAACTACCTTCTCTGTTTTCTCACCTAAGAAGATAATAAGAACCATAAATTCTGCCCTTAATAGCCACCCACCACAAATTGAAGAACCGCAATTACAACAATAATGACTAAGCTTTAATAAGTTTGAGGCAATTCAGCATAGAAAATGCTACATTAACAACCTAAATAAATCCTATAATCACAAACATGCCAGCTTACAAACTTTTAAGAGTATAATCAAACATTTAACATACTACTAAAGTGTCATACCTCGGTTGAAACTCCAACACCTCGGTGAGATTGTTGCCGTTGCTATCATTCCACTGCACCTTCCTCCTTGTCTTCTCGGAAGTTCTAATCATCCCAACCCCTCTCGGCGGCAACAACGACTTCACCTCGCTGTCCTCTTCCACATCACCATTACCCTCAACCTTTCCAGGGTCTACATCACTCACAGGCTTCACAGGCTTCTTATCATAGCCGTTTGCATCCTTAGCACCCTCATCCATCAACAGTTACAAGAGCTACTTACTACAGAATTACCAAAAATTTTCTTCCGATGTCGAGTCGAAACCCGGATCAAAAAACATTAAGCAAAGAGAGAATATTCAGGGCCTCCGGATTGAAAGGAAAACCCATTTGCCCAAATTGCTTAAAAATCACGCGATCGCAAGCACGCAGAGATGAAAGTCAACGCCCGCCTTTTGACCCGATCCTTGATCTAACCCCAGAAGACAAAAAAAGGTCTAACCCCAGAAGATAAAAAAACCAAAAGGGCAACGACCCAAGAACCCCCAGAAGCCGGAAACGACGGCAGAAACGGAAAGTCCCCAAATTTGCAGCTGCAGATCGAGATGATTTGAGAAACCAATGCTGATTGCAAACTCGGGTGGGCAAGAAACCGTCGTTTTCTCTTTCCCCTCCGACACGGGCAAGAACAGCTAGAAGCCCAGAACCCAGAGAAGTGCAGAGATCGTCATGAGTTTTTCGACTTTGAAGCAGCACCCGCTCTTCGATGGAAGCGACGGGAGACAAGGAGATGCGAATGTGCGCGTACGATGACGGAAGCGAAGCCTGCGAAATGGAATAGAATAGGGGGAGTTCGGGTTGGTGGGACACGTGAATATATATATGATAGGCATTGTGTGGTCTGTCTGTGGGACCCCCTCCCTCTCTCGCCGAGCTAACTTTCCTCTCCTATGTTGTGTTTGGTAATGTTAGTTAATATCGTTATTGGTTACATGGTATGATTTTCTTTGTAAGATGCATAGTTGATTTTTCTTCTTGTTTTGTATTTTTCTTATAATCACATGAAATTATCAACTTGGAAGAAAAATAGAAAAAAACACATTTATATGACTTGACCAGTGATGATCAATTAGACTCGCGGTAATTGATTGGGGATCTCTGAAACTTTCATAATCTATCGTGTTACATTGCTTTAATTCATTTTCTTTATATCGCTCCAATATTGATCCTCTCGAAACTAATAGTAATTTACACCTGTCCTTTGTCCTTCATATCATCCAAGGTTCTACCGGTGTATTAACACTTGAAGGCTCAATTTGCTTGGCGTATAATGAATGATTTAGAAAAAAAAAATTCTAAATATGGTTGCTTGTGTCGTTTACAAAAATGAACGAACAAAAAAGGTTTTCATCATCCACGAAAATGTTTAGACATAAATTTATGTCGATAATGAAAACTTTTCATTGACTAATTATTTTAAGCAATTATTTTCTAGAAAAATAATTTTCAAATCATTCATTTTTCGTTAAACAAACGGAGCCTTAAAGAGAAATATGATTCCCTCCTTTTGGGAAGGAGAAAACGCAGTCCAACTAGAACATCAATGTACACTACAAAGAAGCAACAATCTAACCTGTGCTCAGCAAAGAATGTCCATGGGGAAGTTGACAAATTCGGGAATAGTTGCGCAATTTGAGATACCATCTGCAAATAGTATTTGAATCTTTTTCTACCATATTGTAACAATTGAACCTATCTTTTTATCATTATTTCTTCAAAAAATAGATGCTTCATATGAAAACTGTAATGGTGGTCAGTTAAGTGATTAGTGGAAATGCTTGCGGTGATGATACTTAGCTAATGAGATTATAAGAATCAAGAACTAATAACGTGAATTGATCGTAACTATCTAGATCATTGAATTAGATAGATTCCAAATGAGACACCCGATGCATGTTAGGGATGTTGTCGAGGGTTCAAACAAATTGTCACACAATCCTTACTCTTTCTTTGACTCATCTATCCTGACAGCTAGCCGATGGTAGTACCTCGTACTATTGTTCGAAAGTCGGGGCCACTTGAGTGGAGCTTGAATTTCAACATGTGGGAATTGCGTTGATAGAGATTGCAGACATTATCAGAGCAAAATATCTTGAGGATGCTGGAAGCCAATGCGGAAATAAGTGAGTTACGTACAGATAAAGGTCAGCTTAAGGGAAAACTCAATTCTTGCAGCAGCAGCAGCAAAATAACAATGTAAGCACTTTCAGCGAGCTCAGTGACCATACAATGAAGGGAAAACCATTGAAATGCTAGTCTCAAATTGGGCAATTGACAGAATAATCTATATAGACTATAGTCTATACTGAGTTTCTTTCTGCTCCTTTTCATCTGAGCTAAGCTTTCGTGTGATCGCACCAATATCTTCTGCTGCAACCGTTAGCATCTCCATTGATTTCGATCGCAATCATAGAATCAGGCATCATTCTTCATAAAACTTTACCTCGTAGCTGATCAGCCTATTGAGTTGCTATGGTCCTCAGTTTTCTTTTCCAATTCTTTTTTTTTTGGGTTTCTGTATCATGGCCATGGCCAAAGAATCCATGTCAGTTCAGTCTGCAGAGTCTTGATACAGTTACCGAATAGCGCTTTCAAAAAACAAAAGCTTGGCGTAATCAAAAACGAAAGTTCCAACCAGTTGTTTCTAACAACTACTCTTCTTTCCGCTATGACCGTCTGAGACTCAAAATATGGCGCATTAAAATGCCACTTAGGTAGAGAGGGTGACGACAATGACATTTCACCATATAAAGCAAACACCGGCAATAACCTCTGAAAAGGGTTTTATAAGAGTACCATGAAAAAGACAACATACCTGCAATTGAAATTGTTAAATTCATTCAATTCCTCTAAGAAAGAAATATTTATATGTCCCATTATGACTACATCTAGCTGACTATTTCAGAAGTCAAAAGCATGGAAAAGTCAAGCTAATTGACCCGTAACTCGTCTCAAGGCCCCTAATCATACTACTTCTTCACGTGTCTCGTTTTCTGAAAATTGATGAGCAAGAACTAGGAAGGTAGGTCTAGCCAACTGAGAGGTTGGAAGGAGCAAGCAACTGCTCTCCTTCTAAAGTAAATTCGACAATGCAACCGTAAGAGAACTGCAGGGGCGGCCAATGTAAATGATGGTGGATGATCCACCATACTTGCCACTAGAGCACCTGATCAGTCCCTAAAGAAAATGTAAAAGTATAGCCATGTAGAATGGATTCGAAAGGGAAAGCTAGCAATTTGTGGGCTAAGCACCTAACTGTGACCACCCCCGTGGGTCCAATAGGTGGCAGACATGCCTTGCTAAAGTTGTCATAGCATTATTGATGACATAAAGTGGCTTGAATCCTTTCACTGGAAATATTTAGTAATCTACAACTTCAGGTAAACAGAAATATCACAGAGGTCACATAAGCAGGTGTAAGGAACCTACCTGTCATTCTACCATTCTGTAGAGAGGATCATCGATCTTTTCTCCAGCTCAAATTGGCATGTTGTGTGACTCAATCTATAATGACAAAGGCGCTTGCTCTGAACCAGCGCATGTTGACAGAGGTTTGGCCAAAATCCCATAGAATAGAATGCTTACTTGATGCCGACCAAACAAATTGTGTTCTTTGACAGTTGGACGCATGAGTGAAGAGATAGATTCGTATCTCAAAATCTAAGATCGTGAACTAGAAAAAATCTTCGCCGAGAAAATCAATAGAATCATTTGCAGAATCCAAGACCATGGGTCGGCCTAATAAAGTCTACAATTGAAATCCAAAATATCCTTCTGCTGCAGAGTCTACTACTCAATCACACCAAAATAATAAACCACAAAATTGGGTACATCTATTTAAACATTCACAAAAATTCTGCATAAAACTATTTCTCTGTCCTCCAGGATCTTCCAAAAGAACAGCAATACAATAAGTTTGTCTTAAACAGCCTTTTATAAAACGAGTTGCTGTTAGGCCTTTCCCCTTCAACTGGTTTTGGTAACATCAGATGATCAGAGGATCATAATTGCTCTCCTAATGAATCACCGTTCCTGTTTCTTGGAAACTTGGCATCAACAGCAATTAGGCTTATTGTCATCGATGCTTCAAACAAATATGTCATGTGCAATGAGAAAAAATGTTTCATTTATATCTCAAGTGTCTCGTCAACGCTTCGGTTTAGTCCACCCACCGTGGCCAAAAATAGAGCCAATGTTTCATAACGAAGTTTGGGAAACAATCTCTAGACCTTTCCATTAGACAAAAATAGAGCCAATGTTCATAGATCTGTTTTTTTGGGGTCGAATCATAGAGCTTTAATAGCTTCAAAGAACTAAGATTGCTCCCAAATGTAACACTAGCAACTCCATGTGGTGGTGATGCATAATTGACGATGCCACAAATGCAGCGCTGAAGACACCAGAAATATACTAATCAAAGCGAAGGGCTTACTCCAATTGTCTAATTGATCAATTCTTCATGTTCGTACTCATCTTTGGAACCATGTTTCTGCCAATTTGCAGGGCATATGCCCTCGACTTATGAACAAACCAAACAAAACTTTTAATGTAGGGTATATACATAAGTGAAGGACAAAACATTACATGTCAACCACGAGACCCAAATGCATGATGGTCCCGTGGAGCAAGTGGTAGCCATGAATTGTGATCCCCTATTTCCTCTATCAGGTGCAATCAGTTAGACTTGAACAAAAGAGTCTTCATTTGTTGGCAACCAGTCACTAAAGCAAAATTTCTACTAACTCTTTTCATTGCGAAACAAAAGAAGGATTTAAAAGAATCAGTTGTTCATTGGCGACCACGAACAGGCAAAAGTAGCCTACCTAAATGAAGTGAAGAATTACAAAAAGAAGGAGCAAATATGAGTGACCTTCATTCCAGCTCAAATTGAGGTGCCGGCCGCATCAACATGCTCTCCGATTCAAGCTGAGCCAACAACGGCCCACTCGCATCGCCGAATCTCAAATTCCGGTTACACGACAACAAGCCAAACAGCCCGAAGCCGACAACGACAACCCCGATGGCGTGCACGATAAACAACAGATTCATCAGTGCGACGCCCCGCAGACCATCCTCCTCAAGAGCACATTTCACATCGAGATCCCACCGTCCTGTCGAAACCCCCGACTTGTGACACCCCTTTAAGGCAAACACATCAGTACCCAAATTCAGCCCAGCTTGCAAAGCCCAAGTCCCCTTGAACACCAAGCCAGACGACAACAAGTACTCTGCAAAGAACGCGGACGGCCTCACCCCCAAGTACACGCAAGAACCAGCACAGACAAGACTCAATCTCCCCAGCAGCTCATACACAGGCGCACCAAGACCGCCGACCCCCTTCCCGATCACCGAATACTCCACCAAGAAAGCAACGCCGGCGACGACGAACACGTACCCTTCGCTTATCGCGGGGCCGTCCACGTATTCCTTCAATATCACGAGGACGACGAGGACCCAGAAGAGGAAGACGGCGGCGGACTGCTGGGAGAAGGCGAAGCGGTACGTGGGGGGGCCGGAGAAGGTGAGGAAGAGGAAGGACTCGGAGAAGGAGGCGATGGGGAGGGCGACGAGGAGGGCGTAGAGGTCGAGGTTCTTCCACCGGGGCTCCGAGAAGTACCAGGGCTTGGATCTGTAGGAGGAGGGGTTCTTGAGGTAGAGGGAGTAGGAGCAGAGGAGGCGGCGGAGGCCGACGGGGAAGAGGAAGAGGAAGGCCGAGAGATGGGTGGCGAGGGACGCCATTTTCTTGATCGGAAGCGGGTCGCCGGCGTCGTCGTCGCGTTTCTTGATTTTCTTGATCTCGATGAATCGGTCAGGGCAAGAGATCGTTGAAATTTTTTAGGAGGAGGGGTGGTTGTGTGCACTCTCGCACGACGTTGGGCTCGTTGCATTCGTCTTCTGTGGGGAAGAGAAGTTCCTTTGATTTTTGTTGTTGGGAAAAAAAACATTTTCCGAAGACAAATGATTTGAAAATTATGTTTTAAAAAATGATTACTTGTATTTTTTAAATAAATGAATGAACAATTGAAATTTAAACATTTGCACCTACTCTTTTGAATTCACAATTTGGCTTAGAGTAAGAAAAATAATGGGGGATTTGTTTACAAGATTGGAGCATAAGCAATGCTTCGGAATATCGAATTACATTTATTCTTTCATCGAAATCAGCTGTAACTTTTCAAAAAATGTTGTGACCGAATTGTAAGCGATAATGTAATTCTTTATGCAGAAAATTCGGAATTAAAGAATCTTAGATCTTCATGATTAATTCACGACAAAAGGGATGAAGATATACCTTTACTCATAGCAATAATTTTGAGAAAATGATTATTGCAGAAATAGGAAAAATGAAGAAATTTGATTTCTCTCTCTTAACCCATTTTTGTCTTTTATGTATGTTATTTGATGGAGGATAAAATACAACATTTCCTTATTTTGGGTGGAGAGAGGAGTAGACTCTTTATACAGGCCATCAATATGTATATTTCATTAAAGCACGTAAAGAGTTGCAATTTTTTCATAAGAGTTGCACCTTTTCATCTTCATAAGAGTTGCAACTTTTCATTACCAATATATTTTTGGCACTTAAATAGTTATTACACCATTACTTAATAACATTACATGGGCCACAATTATTCTTACATTCTCCCACTTGGCCTATATGACCTTTCTTTCATGGTTTAATAAAGACCATACTGTACAAAATAACATTATGCTAAAAAATTTCTTAATTTGGCTATCACATAATAATCACAATTAAGTAAGGGTCATTAATCGCACAATCCCTTCCAAATACTACAACTATAGCTCTCTACTTAATATGATTTATATATGAAAAGAAAAGTAATGATCCAACTATAATGTCTTTGTTTCTGACCAAAAAAAAAAAACTATAATGTCTTTGTTAGAGACCATCTTGTTAAACATTTATCTATTTCCATCATGTATGTTAAATAGAAAGTAGGAAATATCATAAACACAAATGAGCTCCAATTAGGAAATAAGTAAACTTAATGAAATCATAATACAATAACATTAATGGCGTCCAATGATGCACATCCTTTCAACATGTTCATTAAATATTTTGGGCGATAGTTCTTTTGTTAAAAGATCTGCAATCATAAGGTTGGTGATAATATACTCAATTGACAAATTTTGTTTCTAAACTTCTTCTTTAACAGACAAGTATTTAATTTCCACGTGTTTAACACCCTTAGAATACTTCTCGTTCTTATAAAAGAAAATTGCTAAGGAATTATCACAATAAATTTTCGCAACCTCTATCGACAATCACAAAACCTAAAATAAAGTTTCGCAGTGATAATCCATGAACAGTGGCATCAAAGCATTGCACAAACTCAGCCTCCACAGTGGATGCAATATTGATTGATTGCTTCGCACTTTTCCATGAAATTGCCCTCCAACAAAAAGGAACAAGTAGCCAAACATTGATTTTCTTGTATCGGCACATCCAGCTAAGTTTGAATTTGAATATCCAATCACCTTAAGATAATAAGATCTTTTATAAGTGAGCATACAATTCTTAGTTCCTTGCAGGCATCTAAGAACTTTTTTTGCATATTTCCATTGATCCAATCCTAGGTTACTTTTATAACCACCTAGCATTTCAACGGCAAATTGATGTCTAGCCTTATGCAAGTTTGAGCATACATTAAACTCCCAACAACAGATGCAAATGGAATACTTTTCATTTGCTCTTGTTCCAATTCATTTTTCAAACATCGCATAAGGCTAAATTTCTCCTCTTTCTGAATTGGAACTACCCCTGCTAAACATTTATCCATATTGAATTTCTCTAAAATTTTATTAGTGTAGGTTTTCTGAGACAACCCTAACAATCTTTGTAATTTATCACAGAACATGTCTATTTTCTGTTACAAATGTTGCCTCGCTCATATCTTTCATTTTAAAATTCTTAGAGAGAAATTTCTTAGTTTTACATAACAAACCAAGAATAATAGTAACAAGCAAAATGTCATCAACATACGGACTATAAAAATAAACTTGCTCCCATTGACCTTATATATATACATCGACCAACACTGTTTTTCTTTAACTTATACACCATGTTCTGACCAAAAAAATAACTTATACCCCACGTGTTCCTTTCCTTTAATTGAAAAGCCCTAAGGTTGGTCCATATAAACCTTTTCCTCTAAATTCCTATTAAGAAAGGTAGTTTTGACATTCATTTAGTGTAACTCTAAATCGTAATGAGCCACTAAAGCCATAATAATTCTAAGTAAGTTTTTCTTGGAGACAGGTGAAAAGTCTTCTTATAATCAATGTCATCTTTCTGAGTAAAACCTTCAATAACAAGTTTGGCCTTATACTGTTTGATATCACCTTTAAAGTTGTGCTTGGTCTTAGAGACCCATTTACACCCGACCCTTTTACATCCTTCAAGCAATTCAACAATATTCCAGTCTTGATTTTGATCCATAGATTTTAACTCTTCCTCCATGGCATTAAACCATTTATTAGAATCATCACATTCCATGGCCTGTGAAAATGAACTTGGATCATTAGCAATTCCTAAGTCAATTTCTAACTCTCGTAGATAAACCACATAGTCATTAGAAATGGCTGACCACCTTTCTCTTTAAAATATTCTTAATGTCATTTCTTGTGGCTAAATTACTGTAGGTTCAATATTGACATTTTCATTATGGAGTATTTGATAATTTATTTGTTGTTCTTGATTATTGTTGGGTTGAACTATAATATCAGGAGCAACAACTTTAGTAATTTTGGATATAGGAACTTTTACCCTAACTTCTTAAATATAAATATCATGCATTCTTTCACTTCCACTGATATCACCATTTTCAATGAACCTAGGGTTTCTAGGTTTAACAATTCTTGTACTACGATTAGGACAATAAAATTTATACCCTTTGGATTTCTCTACTGGACAACCTTGAACATACAAGTGTCATAAACTAGGTTTCTATCCCGTCCACAGTTCAAAAGGAGTCTTTGAAACTACCTTACTAGGAACACTATTTAATAAATACATTAAAGTCTTTAATGCATATATCTCCAAAAATAAGGGTAAAGTAAAAAAACTCATCATACTCCTAACCAATTCCATTCAAGGAATTTAGTAAATGGACCCGGACATTGTCCTGATTTATTATACCTTCCATAATCTTCACCACCTCTAACTGACCTTACTATTTTTCACCTTTTTATCTAATTGCCTTTCAACTTTTTTAATATGCACCTCAAGTGAGTTCATTGATTGAGATTTATCATGCAATAGATAAATGTAACCATAACGTGAAAAATCATTAATAAAAGTGATAAAATAACTTTCTCCACCAAAAGATGGAACATCAAAAGGACCACATATATCAATGTGTATAATTTCAAGAAAGAAACAAGAGATCGGGTTCTCTTTTGGGAGCATTTTCATGAATCTGTGATCTGAAATTGAGTTTCTCCCTTTGGTTCTTGGATGATGGCATTAAGCTTACACCAGAATGTGCAGGTCCTAAGGGAGATAGAGCTGATCATGCGAAAAATCTCCATGTTTTGACCTATGAAGGCAGATGAAGGCAGAAGGAGATTGGATGATGGCCGGAGATGTTTCATGGGAGTGAGTTGAATCATCCCATACAAGTTCTGATTACTTTTCCAATTTAATGACCTTTTTGTACATTACAACCAGCATTCCTCACAGTTTGTCCAATAATGGCTTCCATAGGATGTTCATGACCACCGTCAAGAGATTGAAGATCACGAGAGCTGACAGATCTTAGCATTTATGACAATTTTTCCAATTTTTGGATTATCTTCTCCTGATTGTGTAAAACGATGTCGTTCACTCCAACTCTCTCTCTCTGTTAACTTCGTCGTCATCTTCTCCTCCTTCACCATCCTCTCCACTGCCACCCACCACGCCAAGCACCGCTATCCTCTTTACTAAAAAAAATTGCCTCGTTTCACTTTAGACATCGTCGTTGTCGTTGCCATTCTTAGCTGCGTCCATAATTGTGATTTGTCAAGCTTTATTTTCCCTGTTCTTTGGTTGGAAGCTTCGAAAAGTTGGAATCGTAATTGCAGATTGTTCATAGATTTCGATTATGGTTGCCACTAACATTGCTCATCTTTGTTGCTATTTGTCGTCGTTCATCGTAAGCTGTTTTTGCTAGCTTCATCTCCGGATGAGCACCAAGAATGCTCTGTTTCACTCTGTTCTATCACCGAAAATTTCGAAGGTTGTTGGATCTCGTTCGAAGTTCTCATGATGATTCTAATTTCAAGTGATGACGCCAATTCATGCTTGCTTAATCATAGATTGTGAGTAGAATCTCTCTTCATCAAGGTACGATTCTATTCACTCAATCTCGGTTTATTGAGGACAAAAATAGCAGTGTCAAAAGCTAGTTTTCGATTGAACAACAATCTGATCGAGTTTGATTTTAGCTCAATGATTGTTAATATGTTTACATGTTTGGCTTTAATATGGATGTTGGATTCCAAATTGCTTTGAATGTAATACACTGTTAGGAAATTGCTCGCCACATGTTCGATGGAGATTTGTCTCCTCCCATCAATCTCGAAGCCAAAACGAAACCCTAGAATGGACATCCTCAGGCAAAAACTACTCAAGAAGCACTAAACCCTTGCCGAAGAAACCGGTGGCCAGCGCATTGTCAAGCGCTCTGAGATCGAGCATAAGCAAACCTAGAAGCTTCACGCCCAAAAGAAGTGTGAGTTCAAGGCCAAATCCCACCGCCAATCCTCCTCCTCCGACGCCGCCTTTAAGCCCAAGTTCTCCCCCTCTATCTACATTGGGGGCAAATCAAATAGGGCTTTGATTTGGGGTTGAGGTCAACTTAGGATTTTCAATTTAGAAAATTTCTTATAAGTTGTGATTTGGGTTTATATTTGAGGCAAAACGCGTAGATGACGTCGTTTTAGGCTACTTATGCTGATTGGGCAAGCCAGCGAGCCATGTCAAATAGAGAAATTAATAAAAAACTGGCCACATTGAATTTCTGGCGACACTAATCGGAGTTGGCACTTACATGATTATTTTTTATTAAAAAAAGTGTCATTTAAGTGATCCGAAAAAAACTTTTGGCAATAAAGTGAGCGCCGTACAATACTTTTGGCACTTCTAGTATCCTTTTGCCAAAACTTAGGTATCTTTCTTGAGTATAATGGTAGGCCGAAAGGATACGTGTCAAGGATGATACCATACTATAATCTCACTCGATTTTGATTATCTGAGACATATAGTGCATTAGTTGGGTTTTTCTAACTTCTTTTAAAGTATCTAGTTTATGGAGAAATCCAAAAGAGGACCAGACTTGACGAATATCACTAATTTAGATCACACGAAGGAATGCCATTTTCAGCTGCATTAGTACATTGACCCTTGATGGATGAATCACTTAGCATTTGTAATCAAGGTCGTCCAACTTTGATTTAAAAAGATGTTACAAAGGCTATGGTTCACCGTTAGTGATTTTGTAGATTGGATTTGCTTCTTGAGATATTTGTCTCTAGGTGCTACATGCAATTAATGTTTTATAGCCTGCGAGTATCACGGGCCGACATATTCTTGGCCGCGGAATAACCCGTGCGGCACCTAATGAGTCAAGAACACCAGGTTAGCCTTCCTTCTATAAATTGTTCCTAAGAGCAGTATGGTGAATCGTATCCTCACACTGGATCGTACCATGCACAGTTTACCTCATGCATTCAATCATTCGAGTGAGACATACAAATCACTTCGATAAAATAGCTGGTTTTGGTCTACCATGGCCTCAAAAGGTGAGTAATATCAGCTTCCGCCCAGTTTGTACATGGAAGGCTAACCCCGCCTTCAGAACTTCTCATAGTTATAATTGTTTTATTCTATAACTCTTAGCACAAACGCTCTGATGCCACTCCTATGAATCAGTCGTATCATTTCTTTTGTATCACTCACTCTTCACTTCGATGCCACATAGCTACACTCTTCAACTCACGAGGGTACACGGGAGAATTCGGTCTATGACATTCTCCCTTACCTAGTTTGTGCATGTAAGGGCAACGCCTTTGTTGTAGGTTGTTTAGTCATTTCCTTGTGTCCCACAACCATCAATAACACTCCTTCGGGATTTGCATGACCTGCAAACGCTCACGTAACAGAACAAGCCATTACACACCATCGGTAGCTTTCCCCTATCTAAGCTTTTTGCAAATCTCCATTAACTTGTGCTCTCCCTCACAAGTGTGGTATCCTGAGCAAACGGTGCTCTCACAGCAGCACTTTCTTTGGCCTACGAAGCTTCTCCTAATCTCGGCAGATCAATGGATGTTATTCTCCCTATTTGATGCGTGATAATAGATTTCCTCTTGAGATTCACTCGGAACGTTTTCCCTATTCGGTAGGTAGTTCAAGAACTCTTGTCCCCTACATTGCCATCCTAGTAATTTACCAAGAACCACACTTTGTCCAAACCCTCTAAGCCCGAATGATCACTCCAGCCCTCACAAATCTAGGTACACCACAGGCTTTCCTTGAATTATCCACCTAATAGAGGGATCAAGCTCTTATACCATTTGTCACGGGCTAATAGATTCTTGGCCGCGAAATAGCCCATGCAGTGCCTGGTGAGCTGAAAACACCAAGTTAGCTTGCTTTCTATAAATTGTTCTTAAGAATAGTATGATGAGTCATATCCTCACACCGAATGGTATCACAATTAGTGTAGCTCAGACTAGTCCTTTGAGTGAGACACACAGATCATTTCGATACAATAACTAGTTTCGATCAACTATGGCTTCATCAACATAGCGACATCAGCTCCCGACCAATTTGTGCATGGAGGCCAATCCCACCTTCAAAGCCCTTCATAGTTATAATCATTTTATCCCTAAAACCATTCCTATGAATCAATTGTATCATCCCTTCAACGTCACTCACTCTTCATCCTCATGCCACACAGTTCCACTCTTCAGCTCACAAAGGTATATAGGAGAATTCGATTCGTGACATTATCCCCCACCCAATTTCGCAACACTCTTATTACGGGCTTTTATATCGCTTTCTTGCACCCCACAATCATCAATGCCACTCCCTTGGGATTTGTATGACTTACGAATGCTTGGTCAACAAAACAAGCAAGTACACTCCATTAGTAGCTTCCCCAAATAAAAAATATTCGCAAATCTCTAGTCACTTGTGCTCCCCTCGATAAGTGTTCCAAGCCAACTTTCGCCTACTAAGCTTCTCCTGGTCTCAGCAACCAATGGAGGTTTCTCTTTATTTGAAACGTGGTAATAAACCTCCTCTTGAGATTCACCCATTGATTTAGGAACGTTTTCCATATTCAATGAGCAATTCGGATCAGTCTTGTCCCTCTATTGTCATCTTAGAAGCTTACCGAGAGCTGTACTTTGTGCAAGCCTTCTTAGCCCTGACAAACACTCTCTACCCTCATAAGATTAGGTAGACTATAGGCTTTCCCTGAATTTACCCACTTAGGTTGCGCATGGCAACCATTCTGTGCCCATAATCTGATTCTGGACAGAAATGATTCTTTTTTATTCTGTACCCGGAAACAATTTCTAAGCATTTGAAGGCGTTTGGTAACTGCCCAAAATTTTTGTTCTTAGAATAGAAAAAGAACAGAAATGTGTTTGGTAACTACACAAAATTTCTTTTTATTAATAATATTTTAATAATTTTTTGAATTTTTTAATATTTATTTCTTTTTTCTTTTTTTTTTCTTTCTTTCCCCTTCCTTTCTTGGCCATGGCCGGCCGCCGCCGGCGACCGGCCATAGGCCAGGGCCGGCGAGGGCGTCGCGGCCCTCGCCGGTGGCGACGGCGAGGTTGGCCTCGTCTTGGCTGGGCGAGGTCGGCCTCGCCTTGGCTAGGCGAGGCTGCGAGCCGCCCTTGTTGGCCCTGGCCTGTGGCCGGTCGCCGGAGGCAGTGGCCGACAGTGGCCGGCGGGTGGCAGGGCCGAAGAACAACAACAACCAAAAAAAGGAAAAAAAGAAAAAAATCAAGAAGAATCAATTCTGAAAAAATTGTTCCAGAATCAAGAAACTACTTTTTTTTTATTCTTGATTCTGTCCCAAAATTGATTATGTGCACAATTTTGCAAAAATTGTGCCCGGGCACAAAAAATTTAACAAACAGATTTCTGTTCTCAAACTGATTCTGGGAACAAAACAACATAATCAAACACTATTTGACAAGTTGCCAAACATGCCCTTCCTGTAGGGATCGAGTTTGAATACCATTTGCCAAGGGCCAACAGATTCTTAGCTACGGAGTAGCCCGTATGGCGCTTGGTGAGCCGAGAACATTAGGCTAGCCTTCCTTCTTTAGATTGTTCAGAAGAACGGTTTGGCGAATCATATCCTCAGGGTAAACCGTACCACGAACAATTTAGTTTGGGCATCCAGTTGCTGAAGTGAAACATATAGATCACTTCGGTACAATAACTGGTTATGGCCTGCCATAATCTCATTAAGAGCAACATCAGCTCCCGACCAGTTTGTGCACAGAAGGCGAACCAAACCCTTAGAACTCCTCATAGTTATAATCGATCTATCCTAGAATTCATAGCACAAATGCTCTAATGTCACTCCTATGAACCAATTGTATTATCCCTTTTGTATCACTCATTCTTCACCTTGATGCCATAAAGCTCCACTCTTTAGCTCACAAGGGTACATTGAAGAACTCAATCCATGATATTCTCCCCCACCCAATTCCACAACACCCTCATTGCGGTTGTTCTGTTGCTTCCATGCACCCACAATCATCAATGCCACTCCCCCTGGGCTTGCATGACTTGCGAACACTCGCCCAACAGAACAAGCCAATACACTCCATCGATAGCTTCCCCCGATCAAAGTTGTTCGCAAATCTTTAGTCACTTGTGCTCTCCCCTATGTAGCACCAACACATTGGTAAAGCCAATGTGTCGGTGTTCGACATCGAGACGCGGTCAAACAAGTGTCGGATTTCCGACACGCGGTCAAACAAGTATCGGATTTCTGACATGCGATTCTGGAATCTTAACACACGATTCCGACATACACGGGTCAATTTTATAAATTTTCAAAAACTTTGGGGTCAAAATGTAAATTTATAAATAAAAAAAAAGAAAGAAAAAATGGAAGAAAAGGGGCCAAACACATGCTCTTTCTGCTCCCATCTTCTTCACTCAACCCAACAACCTCCCCCTCTCAAATTCTCTTCTTTCTGTCCTTTTCGTTGACCGATGACTCTCTCCGCGCCACTAGCCACCGCAGCTAGGTACACCTCTCTCTGTTTCTTCCCCTAATTGTACTGCTCTTCTTCGCTCGACCTCTGGTTCTTCGTTGTCCACTCTAGGGCTCCGTGACTCATTCTGCTTGATGTTGGGTTGCCTCGGCAAGATCCGCTGGAAATTGAGTGAGAGATTCATTCTTGGTGATTTTTTTTGGCTTCCCTGATGTCGTGTAGCTTCTCTTGGCCACGTTTCATGAAATCCCTTATGGCCCTCTGAGATTCGATCGTCTCAGCTTAGCTAGCGAAAATTAGATTCTTTGTGTCGTGTTACGTGTGCACGGGGATGCGATTGCTATGTTGGCAAAAAAAAAAAATCATGTGCTTTCTTGATTGGGTTATTCTATATTCACTGAGTCTTTTGAGTTTCAAGTTCTTAGACATGGATAATATCAGGGATGCCTATTCTTAAGCCGGTCCATGAATCTAATCTACGATAGGTCTCTGAGGAATGGCTTTTTCTGCCCATTGAAATTTAGCAGACTTAATTTGGTCTTGTCCTTAACATCTGTGGGATTTCTTAAACTTTGACCACAAGATCATAGATATAGGATCAGTATGATTGTTACGTTGCCCTCAAATGCCCACTTCGTAGTGAACCTTTATGTCGATGAGATTAGTGATACGATATATGGATTGTTGTCTTGATTTCCACCATCTGATGCCACTTCTCTGTTGGTGCTTGCAGGGTAGTACTAACCTAGAAGCTATTCAGATAATCAAGAAAACGGGAGGATCTTTAAAGGATTCTTTTCTAGATAAAGGGTGAGGTTACTAAATATTCCCTTATTAACTTAGTTCTCATGGAGGCTCTATCCACCGCACATCTAATACAATAGGTAATAAGTTGATGAATAACTCCCTCCATCAATCTGATGCACACATATTTGGCATTTTCTTTGGTATTGGAATGTTTCATCAAAATTCTATAGTGTATTCCAACCATAGACAGGATCGACACACAATTGCTGCTGTATATGGTCTAGTAACATCATTTATTGTTTATTTGCATAGTAAACCCAAACCTAGCGTCTGAGAATGCTTAACAAAACTAATTTGGAGCTCTACCTTTGTGCAGATTTATTCTCGACAAGAAAATAGGTATTAGATTGTGTTTTGGGCAAACAACACAAACCTTTTCATGATCATACAAGCTTAAATGCAAATTATGATCCTTGGATGGTGCATGAAACACATTGTGACTGATTGTGTGATCTGCAATTGGGCTAGTTATGACCAAACTTCCATAAATTATGGAGGTTTGGGATACTGAACGTCGATGGCTTTGAATGAGAAAGGATGGGTGGTGATTCCCTTATGGAGAAATTTATATGGCATAAAGTTTTAACTTAATTGTATCGGCTATTTCTAAAGACCTAGCCTGCTTATCTCAACTTGCTTTGTTTGTGTTGATGCCTACTGTTCAAAAGAAATGGAACATGATAGAAATATTTCATCTCTATGTTGTTGTTGATACCTAATTTTTAGCTCACTTTTTCATATTTTCAAAAATTTCAAAATTAGGACTAGGAATCTTGACCAAGCCTAGAAACCTATTTCTAAACCCAGAAAATAATTTTTTAGCATTTTTCTGCATTTTTCCTTAATTTCTTTTAGTCAAAATAGCCGAGAAAATCAAGAAAAATAGCAAATGGAATCAGAAAATTTCATAAAAATATTCATTAGTCTTATTTTAAATCCAATTTCATGAATACATTTTCAATTTTGAAAAATCTCAATCAGGTATATGTTTTTCCCAAAATTGGGCAAAATTAAACCCGAATTGAACCAAAAATGCAATTAAATTTTTTCTAGTCATTTTTAAGTCATAGTGTCTTCACAACAAATGATTCTGGGACCTTGAATTGCATAATGGTCGGTCCAATTGCACAATTTGACATAAAATCAAAAATCCCCAAAATTCGATTGAAAATTAAGAATTTTGAACCCAAATTGGGAATTGTGCCCAATATGAAATTTTCGAAATATGATACCAACATTTCTAGGGTTAATCAGATGTGGGTAATTCAATTTTAGCATCAATTTTACCTAATCAGGTCATTAGGACATCAAATTGAACAAAACCTTACCAACCCGAGTACAAAAATGAGAAAATCTTGGGCTCAATTATAATAAAAATTGGGGAAAAACATATACTTGGGTTCGGGATATGATGGAAAATTCAATTTTGGGATTAAATTTGGAAAATTGGGTCAAAATCGAGTCGAATTTGAGAATTTAGACCAACCCGGGTATGTCGAGTTGACCGGGTCAACTCGACCCGACTTGGGTAGCTTGTCTTCTTCACCCGACTTGCTCAAAGCGCACTAAACCCAGAAAATCAGTTCGTGCCCACGACTTGACCGATCATTCTCGATCAAACTAGCACGTGTTAATCGGTTTGGCCAGTTGGAAAATATCCAGCTGGCACCAGATAATCATCCCCAACCGATTATGAGTCAGTTTTAACAGAATTTGGGTAGGAAATTAATCAACAAAAACGAAGAAAACCTGAAGGAGAAGGAGGAGAACCTGTTCGACGAATTGCCAAAGAGAGAGAGAGAGAGAGAGAGAGAGAGAGAGAGAGAGAGAGAGAGAGAGAAACTGAGCCAAACCAAAGAGAGAGAATCAGAGAGAAAGGGTTGTAGGTTCTCCCACGAGTGTTCGGCGCCGCCCTAGACGGTGGAGCGCCGGCGAATCGTGAGTTGATCGTGACCTCCCCTCTCCATTCCAGTCGGGAAAGCCTGATCGCGAAGGCCTGAAACCGGGCATTTTCCGGCGCACTGAGACCTGTTTCGGCGAAATCAAGACCACCAGGAGGAAGAGAAAGTGTCAAGGAACAACCCTTGGGGTGCAGATCACTTCAACAATTTCGTTTGGTCATCAAACAAAGCAGGTAAATCTTGTTCAAGGTCACGGTTTTTCCAGAATTCAAAAAATGTGATTCGGTTCAATCTTGTTGTTCTTGCGATTTTTTTTGCGATTTTGCATTCCAGGATGTTCATTACTAGTTTCTAATCATTTTGTTGTTGTTTGATTGTGTTTTTGGACATTAAAATGCATGAACCGAGTCGGCCCCGCCATTGAAACCCCTCGCCGAAGCTGAGGTGACCCTGCCGGAGCGTCACCGTGACCATAGGTCATCCAAGTAGGCTTCCTTTCAACTTTGTTTGATGATTTGATGTTGATTGGAACCGATTTAGACGGCTAGGGCGAGTAGGATAGTCATTTAGGTTCTGAAAAATGTAAGTTTAGCCGGTGAAGGTTTGGGTTTTTGGACCGAATTTTAGCCGGTCGGCGAACGTCCGACGGCACAACGATTAAGCTAGATTAGTAACAGGTAATATGGACTTCATCGTGGATCAGTCGGAATGGTCAAAAGGTCGCCGGAGGCTCGTCGGTGACGAGCCCGAACGGTGACCTCGAGAACGTTAAATACGGAACAGTGTCCACCAACTGTTTGTAAAAATGCCTCAAAGAAAATACTCAAAACGGCGCCGTTTTTGGCTCTGGTCTCGCCGGAGGGGATGACCGGCGATCGGCGCCGGCGACGCCCAGTTCGGCCAAGCCGAACCGGTCCGGTCCGGTTCGTTTCCCCGGCGGGAAAATTTGAAAAAAATTCTAAAAAAAATAAAAAAATCAGAAAATTCTAAAAAAAATCACAAAAATCATACAAAAATTAGAATTTTTTTAGAAAATCAGAAAATTAGAAAATTTCATAAAAATTCAAAAATTTACAGAAAATTCATAAAAATTTAAAAATTTTCAGAAAAATCCAAAAATTTTCAGAAAATTCATAAAAATTTCGAAAATTCGGAAAATACAAAAAAAAAATTTGAAAAATTTGGAAAATCAATAAAAATTGAAAAATTGGAAAATTCATAAAAATTTTCGGAAAACCATAAAAAATCAATTCTCGGTTTTAATAAATTTTTCGAAAAAATAAAAAATTAAAAAAATTTTGAAAATTCACAGAATGGTCCAAAATCATTGTGGCCAGCCATAAAAAGTGAAATTTGATTTTTCGGAAGTGCCCAAGTGGCATTTTTAGAAAATTCCAAATTCAGGGGTTATAACCCCTAAAAAACCTAAAACCCTAAAAATGTGTAAGTCATGAAATGAACAAGCTTTTAGAGCTTCATTAGGGTTTGGGTGTTTTGATTGATTTTCGTTTTAGAGACCACTTAGGATTGATTGACTTGATTGACTTTGATTGTGCATTTAATACTTGTTTGGTCTTTCCTGCGATTAGAACTGATAGGATTAGTGGGTAAGCCTCGGAAATTCGCATGACACGTTAGACAACATATCGTTCTTAGGTACTGAAAGGGCATTAGGGATCTCGATTCGAGATCAATAACGTAACCAAGTCCCCGTACTCAGAATCTCTGGTTCGTAGATCGTGGTATTTCTCCCGTACCTCGATTAGGTTTCTAGTCTACTTACCAATAATGACTAGTGGCGACTCCAAAATAAAAAACCTAGACAAAATAAGAAATTACCTTCCACTGTCACGTGAGGTATGGTCTGGGAGAGACCCTTACACGGAAATACCTCCTTAGCGTGCAAATCCCGAAAAAACCCCAAAAGCGCGGCGCGACAGGCTTGGCGACTCCGCTGGGGAATTCCTAACTTTTCTAAGTGGACTTAGGCCTAGATAGAACGATATGCTTGTGTTTTGTGCTTGCAAGGATCCCAGGTACGTCCCGCTAATGATAGTGTTAAATGGTTTTGCAGGCGGGTGTTATAAGGGGTGTTGTCTTTGCTAACCCTTGTTTTGCAGGATGGTGTTGGGATTGAATGTGTTTTGAATGAATTTTAGAAGTGTTGTTTGGTCATTAATTGCTATGCATGTCTTTAAATTGCTTTAGCACTACACCATTAGCACACACCACCCGTGGCCCAACCCCGGCTACATTTAGGATTACCCTTAGGAGGTATGTGTTTAGGCGGAACTATGGGCCGATTGCTCATGGGATCGTTTAAATACAATGCCGATCACCGAGGTGGAATAATATTCCATAACTTTAGGCCGATTGTCTATTGGAATGAAATCCCTTGTCCATTAAGGTGATGACCTTGAGCCTTTAGTATATCCAACCCTCTTTAGGCGTCAAAACCTCACTGGTTGCATTCGTTTGTCTTTGTGGTTGGTATACCTAAAACCAAACAAAAATATCATGGTAAGCAAGTATCGTTCCATTCCATTCCTTTACAATTATGCAATGCTAGTTGGCACATTTTTAAAAAATGCCTAAATGACATTCAATGCTTGATCTAAATGCTCTTTCATTTTAGAATGCATGATTAAGGCGTCATACTCCATTTGATCATTCTTTCATTTTTAGATGAAATGTGTAGGTTCATGGCGGATTTCTCATGTGATTCAAACGTTCATTTCAATGTGTTTGAAGTTGCAAACCATAGTTTATGACTTTATGGTCTAAATGGAGTATGACAGAATGGGCATTTAAATCACACATTGAATTTGTCCATAATCTCAACTATATGCTTTTTTAAGGTTTGAATGGACTTAAAATGACATTTGCATTACTTTCGAGGCATGCAAGTGTACTTTACCTCCTTTTCACCTCAAAAGAACATATGATTGAAATGGAGGCATTAAAATTGATTCGCAATCTATGGTGACTAATGACAAATCTTTTTGCATAATTAGGCTAAATGGGGAAACTAGGGTAGCGCATGGTAACCATTCTGGTTTTGTCCAGAACTAGTTTTCTATTCCCAGAAATAGTTTTGGATCGGAAACCCGTTTGGTAACGCAATTTCATTTTTCTATTTCTGGAATAACTTTTTGTTCCAGAACCGATTCTGGACCAAAAATCAGAACAAAAAAAAAGTAGGTTTTTCATTTCTTGAACAAAAGTCAAAATCATTTCTGAGGAACCTGTTCTCTTCAAAAAACACATCCATCTTGTCTCCTCTCATCTCTCTGATCTGGAAGCCCGTCTCTCTCTCTACTCTCTCTCTGTTGCCATCGAGAGGAAGCCAGGGCCGCTCGCTCGCTCGCTCCTTCCTGCTCCACGTAAGCTCCGATCCTACGCTGGATCTTCTCTCATCTCTCTCTTTTCTGGATTTGGAAGTCACAGTGATCGGGGGGGTTAGCTTCGGCCTCGCCATGGCCGCCGGTCGACCTCGCCATCGCCCAAATTTGGGTGATGGCGAGGTCGATCTCCAGACCTGGGCGAGGCCACCGCCGTCTTGCTCACTCGCTTTGGCCGAGAGGAAGCCAGGGCCGCCATGATCGGGGAGGTTGGCTTCGGTTCTCTTCCGTCTCAGCAAAAATGTGCAGGAAAGTTCAAGTTCATACATATAGTTTGTGGGAAATGTTAGAATTAGTCTTTTGTTCATAATTTTGTATATGGGTGGCTTCTACCTGAAGCCATTTTACATAGGAGCTTTACCTTGGTACTTTCTTGATGAAATCTTTTTATCATTCAAAAAATGAAAGTGTTGACAAATATGAATTGGTCGGTTGTTTGTGGGTTCTGTTATACCGAGTTTGATGGGTGAATACAGAATACTAGATTACTTAAAGTATGGTTTAAACCTGAGCTATGTTCTTGCGCCTACACTTTTTAAGATTTATGTTAAAAGTTGGTTTTTGATCATCGTACTGGAAGCTTTGTGCTAGTTGACCAAATATTTCGATTAAAAACGTGAGGATATGATCAGATGGTGTAACTTGAGCTGAGTGGTGTCACAGTCAGGTTTATTGAGTAGTTACTATGCATTCTCATGGGCTTGGATTGAATTAATTTGTCTTATGGTTTTTGTTAAACTATGTGTGTTGTAGGTTAGGTGGCAAATACCTGGTCATGCTGCAGTCAAGTTGAGAACCGTACTGTAGCTTGACGGGTGGTAGTTTTTTTTTAATGTAAGGTATGGGAATTGACCTGGACGCATCTCTTTTTTTTTAAACCTTAATTTTCTTCTACAGAAGTGGATGGAAAGTGATTTTTCGCCCTTAATCTGTCTGCTAGGTGTTCTGTTACTCGTCGGATTTACCTGTGGTTTGGTTTCTAAAAGAAGCTTGTGAGAGAGAGATATGGTGACAGGCTTTTTTCAGAGAGCTAATAAGAAATTGAAAAAAGAAGAATCAATGTGCAGCAGCAGCTGTTATGAGACATGAAGTTGATAGTATCGTGTGGTTACGTTCTGTGTCCGTGACATTTGCATCTTTCTGATGCCCTGTTTTCCGGTTCGGTTAATGCATGGTTTTTACTTCCGGTTTGTATTTACTAGTACAAATTACAATCTTGTTGGCAAAGTGGGAAATCAGATTCAAATAGAATGATAAGTATAACTTCTTTGGTTTCTTAAATCAAGAGAAGCATAATCATGTTTGTACCCTGCTTTCGGATCGCATGTTTTTCATCTTAGAACTGCTTCATATGAGTCTTCCTTAGCCCTATCCTGAAGTTTCAATTCACTTCTTTCAAAATTTTGCTAATTGTTAGTTCCAATTGAGAAAATGAAACTTTTTTTTGCCAGTGAAGGCTTAGGGAAGAAATGAAAAATGGTATATGGGAAATTACACTAGGACTGATATTTCTCATTGTTGTGACTTGTCCTTTTAGCTTTTCCAACAAATGCTCCCATGAAACTCTAACTAAATATTTTTTTTCAAGTACAAGCTGCTGCACCTATAAGTAAAGGAGAACTCGAGAGGGCCACCTGGACTTTTCTCCACACTCTAGCTGCTCAGGTCTTCTTAGTAAATAAAGCCTAGCTTTTTACTTTCCTTTTCGTTTTCCATTTACGAAGTTTTGCCTGAATATATCAGTATACTCCTACATCATTTGCACTTCTGCTGAGTTCTTCTGAATTTCTCAAACAATAAAGTTAGCACTAATTATCTATCAGAACACTCAACATTAAAGCACATGTACATCGAACGGTTCAAATTGTAGATGATATGGCTCTTTACATCAAATCTTCTGCATTTGAATTGGTACACCATATGATATGGCTCATTTGATGTTCAACCAGTTAAGGGTAAATGGCATCTCAAAAAGAGGCACTTGTGGCAAAGTGGACTGAGCCTTTAATCAATTTGCTTGTAAGCTTAATGGTAGAAGAGGTACAAAGAGGAAATCGCACCACTACTACCTACAACAAAGTAGGGTGGAATAACATAGTTACCGAGTTCAATAAACAAACAACACTCCAGTTTACTGTAGTTCAGTTGAAGAACGGGACAAACAAATTGAGGAGACAGTATGGGAGTTATAAGAAGCTTCTTTCACAATCTGGATTTGGATGGGATAATGTTAACAAAACGGTTATTGTGGAGGATCCAAGTGTATGGGATGATCACATCAAGGTATCAGTTTACTTGGGTCATTTTGTTCTTATTGTGGATGTATGTTTCGATTATGTTGCTGACGTATATCACTATTTTTGAAATTGCAGGATAACATCGAATGGGCTAAATTTCGAAAGGATGGGTTTCCTCAATATCCCTGTGACATTCCGAATTTTGGCCCATTTTTGGGATTTATAAAACGGGTATTTCGTCAGTGCGCTTATAGTAAAAATCTCGCCCGGGAACTGATCACTCCCGGTTATTATTTTTAAATCTTGAGATTTCGCTAGAATCGCACTCGATCGAATTTGGCCGTTATTTAGAGCCCAAACTTTGGTGTCGAATTTCTTGGAAGTTCCGGGACGAAATAAATTGGACGGTGTCAATATTATCATAGCCAGCGTTGAGATTGTCAGGAATAGTGAGAAAGTGGATTTTTGACCGGGTGCGAATTTGGACTAGTAGACCTCCCTCGTAGTGTGTTTTGGGTTATTTTCTTTTGGCCCTTTTTCCTAAATTATAATTAGGATTTTTGTGGACCGTGGGATAGTTTTCGGGTTCGAATCGTGACCGTTGGATCGCGATCATTGCTTTCTCTCTCTCTCTCTCTCTCTCTCTCTCTCTCTCTCTCTCTCCTCCTTCTGCCGCGCCTGCGCATGTCCGCCCATGCATGCGCACGTCCCCTCTCCCTTCTTTTCCGCTCACGTCTCCTCCTTCTCGTCTCCTCTTTTCTTTTCTTTTTTTTTTTCTTTTCTCCCTCTTCCCTTCCTCTTCTTCTTCGTCTCTTTCGCCCGACCCTTGCTTCTCGCTTCGCTTCTTCCTCCGCCCGACCGCACCTCGCCGACCGCCTCGCGCCGCGTCGCCCGACCGAGCCGCGCCGCCGCCGCTAACCGCCAAGCAGCCCCGTCGGTCGCCCCCGTCGCCTGGTCGCTCCCCTCTCTCCCCCGACTCCCGTCCACCTCCGCAGCTCCTCCCCGCCTCCGCAGCCCGCTGCTCGACCGCCCTTCGCCTCCGCCCGACGCCGCCCCACCGGTCCGCCGTCGCCGCCGTCGTCCGAGCCGCCGCGTCGCCCAGCGGCTCCGCCCGACGCCGCCTTCCTCCCCTCCCGAGCGCGCGAGCTCGGCTCGCCGCCGCTTGCCGCCGCGTTCGGCGAGTCCCAGCCGCCGTCCAGTCGTCCAGCCGGCTCCCCAGCTCCGCCCCGACGCCTGAGTGTCGTTGTCGCCGCCGCCGGTTCGACCCCCCCTCGGCCCCCAGCTCGCCCCCTCTCGCCACCACTGCCCCTGCTTTCTTCCTCTCCCCTACGGTCTCCGTTGCCGCCGTCGTGTCGCCTCGCCGGCCCGGCCGCGGCCCAGCCCGGCCCGGCCAGCCGGTCACTCGTCCGGCCCGGCTAGCCGGCTCGCCGGCCAGCTAGCGGCTCGCCGGCCGGCTTGCCCGAAGCTCGCCCGGCCCGCCCGACCAGGCTGCGCCCCGCCGTAGCTCGCCTCCGTCGCCGTCCGGCCGTCGTCTGGCCAGCCCAGCTTGCCGGCCAGCCCACCCGGCCAGCTCGCCGGCCCCGAGCGTGCCTGGCCGTGCTCGAGCTCGCCGGTCGAGCGTCCGGGCCGTGGCCGAGCTTGCCGGCGCCGTGCCCGTCCGACCGGGCGCGTCGCCCGTCCAACCAGGCGCGTCGCCGGCCGTGGCCCGGCGCCTTGCCCGTTCAGGCCGGGCACCTCGCCGTTCAACTTGCCGTGCGCCCGGCATGCCGTTCGCCACCGCGCCCGCGCGCCAGCGCGCCGTCCGGCCATTGTGCCCGCGTTGGCCGGCCACCGCGCCCGTTGACCCATGCCCGCGCCTAGTTCTAAGATTGTTCACCCGGGCCATTTTAGGCCCGAGCCGATTTTCTCCGGCCCAAAACCAAGTAAGTAACTTCCTAAACCCTACCTAGTACTTTGGGTATTTTTAGACTTGTTTAGGATGTGTTTAGTACCGGCTTAGGACTTTAATTAGGCGTGGGCTAATTAGACTGATTGTGCTTAATTGGTGAATTATTGTGGCGAAAATTGTGCGGCTAATTTAGTGATTGACTGAGATAAATATGCCTGACTGAATTGTCGTGGCGCTTGTGGGTGAATTGGATTAATTGAATGTGCCGACATGAATGTCGGGTCAGTGGACCGATGTGGGGAGCATGAATTGAGTTGACTGATGTGGCGTGCGAGATTGACATTAGTGAAAGGGTGGTGATTGAAATTGATTTATATGACTAAGAGCATGGTGAATTTTGTATTATGGTGCATGTGCATGAGAAAAGCCCGGATCGATCGGAGGGCTGCCAACCTGAGGGGTGTTGACCCGGGTTGTGAGAAAGGACCTGTGGGGTGTTGACCCGGGTCGTGTGAAAGTAAGAAAGGTCCTGTGGGGTGTTGACCCGGGACAGAGCCCGGATTGATCGGAGGGCTGACCTGTGGGGTGTTGACCCGGGTCGTGTGAAAGTAAGAAAGGTCCTGTGGGGTGTTGACCCGGGACAGAGCCCGGATTGATCGGAGGGCTGACCTGTGGGGTGTTGACCCGGGTCGTGTGAAAGTAAGAAAGGTCCTGTGGGGTGTTGACCCGGGACAGAGCCCGGATTGATCGGAGGGCTGACCTGTGGGGTGTTGACCCGGGTCGTGTGAAAGTTGGATGGATGCGCATGTGAAATGTGTTTGGGTTGAATTGGATGAACGTACGTGTGTATGGCGCTCAAATGATTTTGATGTGTCATTGACTATTATTGCATTATTATGATTTGACTAATGTGCAGTGTGGGCATGTGGTTGGATGGCGAGGTAAGTCCATTTATGTGAATTATATATATGTAATCGGGTAGATTGCATGTACGACTTGTCTGGGTACGCATTGGCCTATGTGGGGTATAGGGGGTTGCTTATTGAGACTCGTTCTCACGGTTATTATATAACCATTTTCAGATCTGCGACCGTGATTGATTGGAGACGACACCAGGGTATCTCGGGGATGGAGGACGGGTCAAGTTATCCCATATTTTGTGTGCCCCTCTTTTGTATAGCGAAGTAGGATACCCCACCACTATTCCCTTTTGATGTTGTGTATTTGGAATTATTGTTTTGTGCTATCCCTTTGTCATATTTTATTGTCTGGGTTGTTTTAATTTCGCTTCCGCTTGCCTTTATCGTTGGGTGTTTCGTTTGGGTTGGCGACGCGTCCTGGGACGTCGCGTTCAATGATTGACCATCGAGGGGTGTCGCGAGCCCGTTGGGGTTCGGGGCGTGACATCCCTGTTGATTTGGTATCAGAGCAAGGTCAGCTCGATCCAAGTTGGTCGAAGCCTGGAGTGATAAGGAGCGATGACTTTGGGGTAGTCAGTTAAGGAGTCTTGTGTGCCATGCGTACCCCAGACCGTGTGATTGTGATTGCTGAGTGATTATATGCAATGACATGTGAAATGCAGGTGCGTCGGGACTTGAGGTAAGTGCGTGAAACCTGTTGGTTGTGATTGAGTGATGTTGGTGATTTGCTGCCTGCTTTGTGAATTGTGGTTGTGATTTGGTGTCATGGATGATTGGCTGCCTGCTAAGTGAATTATTGTTGTGATTCACTGCCTAGGGCTTTAGACTGATATAGTTGGCCTAGGTCTTTAATTCCCGAGGGGAATTATAGCAGGTAAGTGAGTGGTGTGACATTGTGAGTTTAAGCAGTTGAGGTCGAGGTCGAGGTCGAGGTCATGTAGGTCCGCAAGCTAGAGTTGCAGAGGATTCCAGATGGGATGAGATTTTGAGGGCACTCGAGGGAGTTGGAATTTTAATGGGAAGACAAACTAAGGAGCGAAATGCTACTGTTGCTACTAATGCCACTGATGCTGAGGCCATTATTGTCGCCGTTAATGGAAATGTTGGGAATCAAGGTCAAGGGCAAGTTAATGCAGTCAGATAGATGCGTCAGCTGGTTGGAAAATATTTGAAATTGAAACCTCTGAAGTTCGATGGTAAAGGTGACCCTGAGGCTACATTGCTTTGGAGGTATTCGGGTGCACTGGCGAGGAGAAAGTGACCCTGGCTATATATCAACTTTAAGGAAATGTAAATGATTGGTAAGAGGGCCCCCAAAGTGGGATATTTCAGAGGGCATATTTCTAAGCTGGGGTGTCGTTATCGAGGCCTTCAATGGGAGGTACTTTCAGAGAGCGCGTGAGGACAGAAAATGACAGAGTTTCTTCGGCTTCACTAAAATTGAATGTTAGTCGATCAGTACGAGGTAGAGTTGGTAAGGTTATTTAAGTACGCACCAAGGATAGTTAATGATCGTGTGGATAGGACAAGGAGGTTCCGGATGGATCGAAACCGAACCTCCGCGATCGCTGATGTTAATGAACTTAAGGGATTGTAATGAGCTGTATGACAAGGCTTAAACGGTTGAAAGGGATATGAATGAGAGGGTTACCGTATAGGGATTGCGGTACACGCCAGCTAGGGATAATAGGAACTTTGGAATGAAGTCTATGACAGAGAATCGGAGATTTGTCCCTCTAGTAAGAAAGGACTTTAGGAAGTCGAGTTACCACTCCAATACCGCATGTCGGTCTTGTGGAAAGAGGCATAGGAATGACTATTGCCAAGGTAGAAGTGGAGCATGTTGTGGATGTGGACAGTAAGGTCACCAAGTGAGAAATTGTTGAACCGATAGGTTAGGTTACTAATGCAATCGCAGCGACCGCAGGTAGGACATTAAGCGAGAGCTGCCTCGCAGATTTATCAGAATCGACTAAGGACGTAAGGAAAAGTGTATGTTGTGGCTGAGAAGGAAGTGAATGATGCGCCTTGAAAGTCTAAATGCGTTATGAGATGGTATTGGGTACAATAGAAGATGATTTTGAAGTTATCGCTTGAGTGGTCATGTAAGACTTATAATCAATCTTATGGTAAATAGGCGCAATCAGTTTACGGGTTTCTGAATTATTGATGATATTCTTGGACGGGTTGGGAATGATAAGTGTGGTTTGGAAATTTCGGATTTTGTAAGGAACCGGGGTGATTTAATTTGGGAGACTGTTGGATTGAAATTGGAGGGATTAAGCCTCGTCTTTGAGGTGTGGAAAGATAACTATCTTGTGATTAACTCGTTGGTTAAGGAGTCAAGGCTAGAGGACATAGCCGAAGTGTATAATCTTCCTGATGTCTTTCCTCAGGAATTGCCGGAATTGCCACCTGATAGAGAAGTGGAGTTTGTGGGTGAATTAGCCCCAAGGATAGAACCGATCTTGAAAGTGCCCTATAGGATGTCACTGTTGGAATTGAAGGAATTGAAGGTCCAAACGCAGGAGTTATGGGATAAAGGTTTTATTCGCCGAGTGCGTCTCCATGGGGAGCGCCAGTGTTGTTCGTGAGGAAAAAGGATGGATCCTTGAGGTTGTGCATTGACTACAGACAATTGAACCAGGTGACCATTAAGAATAAGTATCCGTTGCCAAGGATTGATGACCTATTTGATCAGTTGCAAGGGGCGTCGGTGTTTTCAAAAATCGATCTGAGGACTGGCTATCACCAATTGAGGATCAAGAAGGAGGACGTGCCGAAGTCGGCATTTAGGACGAGGTACGGACACTATGAGTTTACGGTAATGCCGTTTGGACTGACGAACGCCCCTGCAGCCTTTAAGGATTTAATGAATCGGGTATTCAAGGAATTTTTAGATCAGTTTGTGATCGTGTTCATAGATGATATTCTGGTGTATTCAAAGAGTTCCGCCGAGCACGAGGTACATTTGGAAAAGGTTCTACGGACCTTAAGGGAACACGCACTCTACGCTAAGTTCAGTAAGTGCGAATTCTGGCTTCACCAAGTGGCGTTCTTAGGACATGTGATATCCGGAGAAGGAATTGCGGTGGACCCGACAAAGATTGAAGCCGTCACGAATTGGCCGAGACCGACAACAGTAACCGAGGTTCGGAGCTTCCTCGGACTAGCAGGTTATTATAGACGCTTCGTGGAGAAGTTTTCGGCATTAGCGACGCCGTTGACGCGGTTACTAAAGAAGGAGATGAGGTTTGAATGGACGGATAAGTGCGAAAGGAGCTTCCAAGAATTAAAACAGAGATTGACGACCGCGCCAGTGTTAACGATCCCGTCAGGCCCGGGAGGATATGAGATTTACAGTGACGCGTCGTTAAGAGGATTGGGATGCGTGCTAATGCAACACGGGAAAGTAGTGGCATACGCATCGCGATAGTTGAGGCCACACGAGCAGAACTATCCGACGCATGACTTGGAATTGACCGCGATTATTTTCGCTCTTAAGATTTGGAGACACTACCTGTGTGGGGAGAAATTTCAGATTTATACGGACCATCAAAGTTTAAGGTACTTGTTCTCCCAAAAGGAATTAAATATGAGACAGCGCCGTTGGATGGAACTCCTTAAGGATTACGACTGCGAGATTATGTATCACCCCTGGAAAAGCTAATAAGGTAGCGGATGCACCGAGTCGGAAATCGAGCATCGCGCATATGATGGTCAAGGAGTGGACTCGTTGGAGGGAGTTCGGGATTCGAATTTAAGTTTGAAGTGAGTCATGTCTCGAGCCTACTTGCAGCGCTGAGGATTGAACCAGAAATACAGACTAAGATTAAGGCTTTACAATCGACGGACTCGGAGACTCAGAAGATTTTGAGTATGGATGCCACAAAAAGGAAATCAGATTTTCAGGTATCTGAGGATGGAATTCTAAAGTTCCGTGGACGGTTATGTGTACCCAAAGTGATACGTAACCGAAGGAAGAGATTTTGTCTCAAGCACACCGTAGCAATTACGTATTCACCCGGGTAGTACGAAAATGTATCGAACTTGCGACAAGCATTATTGGTGGAACGGCATGAAAGTGGACGTAGCCAAGCACGTGGCCAAGTGTTTAACATGTCGCAAGTGAAGGCACAACATTGTAAGCCGGGTGGAATGTTGCAGCCATTGGAAATTCCCGAGTGGAAATGGGAACACATCACGATGGACTTTGTAATGGGATTACCGAGAAGTCAAAGGGGTCATGATTCGATTTGGGTGGTAGTCGACCGATTGACAAAGTCAGCACATTTTCTACCTGTACGAAAGGACTTCGCCTTGGAAAGGTATGCCGAGATTTACGTGCGACAAATAGTCCGTCCGCACGGAGTGCCAAGTGACAATCACTTCGCATCGGGATCCTAAATTTATCGCCGCCTTTTGGAAAAGTCTTCATGCGGCATTAGGAACGAAGTTACAGCTTAGCACGGCCTATCATCCCTGGACGGATGGCCATCCGAAAGGACGATTCAAACTTTGGAGGACATGCTGAGAGCGTGTGAGTTAGATTTTCAGGGCAAGTGGGAAGAACAGTTACATTTGGTGGAATTTGCCTACAACAACAGTTTTCAGCAGAGTGTCGGGATGGCACCGTTTGAGGCACTATATGGCAGGGCGTACAGAACACCATTGTGTTGGGATGAAGTGGGGGAAAGAAGTATAACGGGTCCAGAGTTAGTTCAGCAATCGGTGAAAACAGTAAAGGCTATCCGGGAAAGGTTGAGAACAGTCCAAAGTCGTCAGAAAAGTTACGCAGACCGAAGGCGTAGGCCGTTAGAATTTCAGATTGGCGACCATGTATTTCTTAAGATCTTGCTAATGAGGGGACTATCTGGGTTTGGCAAGAAAGGGAAACTAAGTCCAAGGTATATAGGCCCGTTCGAGATTTTGGAAAGGATTGGGACGTTGGCCTATCGTCTCGCGCTACCACCAAATTTGTCTCAAGTGCACAACGTATTCCACGTGTCAATGTTAAGAAAGTATGAACCGGACCCGACCCACGTGCTGAACTACGAAGAGATAGACATGGATGACGCGAGTGTCGTATGTGGAAAAGCCAATTCGGATCGAGGACGAACGAAAGAATGCTGCGGAACAAGAAACTTCCGATGGTCAAGGTGATTTGGGAGCACCATGGAACTGAAGGCGCGACGTGGGAAAGCGAAGAGTTGATGCGACACCAGTACCCTCATTTGTTTGAATAGTTGGGTTGAATTGTAAATTTCGAGGACGAAATTTTTGTAAGGGGGGAAGAGTTGTGACATTCCGAATTTTGGCCCATTTTTGGGATTTATAAAACGGGTATTTCGTCAGTGCGCTTATAGTAAAAATCTCGCCCGGAACCGATCACTCCCGGTTATTATTTTTAAATCTTGAGATTTCGCTAGAATCGCACTCGATCGAATTTGGCCGTTATTTAGAGCCCAAACTTTGGTGTCGAATTTCTTGAAGTTCCGGGACGAAATAAATTGGACGGTGTCAATATTATCGTAGCCGCGTTGAGATTGTCAGAATAGTGAGAAAGTGGATTTTTGACCGGGTGCGAATTTGGACTAGTAGACCTCCCTCGTAGTGTGTTTTGGGTTATTTTCTTTTGGCCCTTTTTCCTAAATTATAATTAGGATTTTTGTGGACCGTGGGATAGTTTTCGGGTTCGAATCGTGACCGTTGGATCGCGATCATTGCTTTCTCTCTCTCTCTCTCTCTCTCTCTCTCTCTCTCTCTCTCTCTCCTCCTTCCGCGCGCCCGCGCATGTCCGCCCATGCATGCGCAGACGTCCCTCTCCCTTCTTTTCCGCTCACGTCTCCTCCTTCTCGTCTCCTCTTTTCTTTTCTTTTTTCTTTTTCTTTTCTCCCTCTTCCCTTCCTCTTCTTCTTCGTCTCTTCTGCCCCCGACCCTTGCTTCTGCTTCTGCTTCTTCCTCCGCCCGACCGCACCTCGCCGACCGCCTCGCGCCGCCGTCGCTCCGACCGAGCCGCGCGCGCCGCTAACCGCGCCAGCCCTCGCTTGGCCGCCCCGTTGCCTCGGTCGCTCCCCTCTCTCCCCGACTCCCGTCCACCTCCGCAGCCTCCTCCCCGCTCCGTGTGCCCCGGCCGCTCGACCGCCCTTCGCCTCCGCCCGACGCCGCCCCACCGCCGCCGCCGCCGCGTGCCGAGCCGCCGCGTGCCGCCCGGCAGCCTCCGCCCGACGCCGCCTTCCTCCCCTCCCGAGCGCGCGAGCTCGGCTCGCCGCCGCTTGCCGCCGCGTTCGGCGAAGTCCCGCCCCGCCGAATCCGGTCGTCCAGCCTGGGCTCCCAGCTCCGCCAGAAGCGCTGAGTGTCGTTGTCGCCGCGCAGGTTCGACCCCCGGCCGAAGCTCGCCACACTACCGCCACGCCACTGCCCCTTGCTTTCTTCCCTGCTCCCCTACGGTCTCCGTTGCCGCCGTCGTGTCGCCTCGCCGGCCAGCCGGCCCGGCCGACCCGGCCCGGCCCGGCCCGGGTCGCATTTCATGCCGCCGGCTAGCCCGGCTCATGCCAGAGCCCGGCTAGCCCGGCTCGCAGAGCCCATGGCTCACCCGAGCTCGCCCGGCCGTAGACGAGTGTCGCCCGCCGCGTAGCTCGCCTCCGTCGCCGTCCGGCCATCGTCTGGCCGGCCAATCTGACTTGCCGGCCACCACCCGGCCGAGGCGGCTCGCCGGCAGCGTGCCCGGCCGTGCTCGAGCTCGCCGGTCGAGCGTCCGGGCCGTGGCGAAGCTTGCCCGGCGCCGTGCCGTCCGACCAGCGCTGTCGCCCGTCCAACCAGGCTGCCGGCCTGGCCCGGCGCCTTGCCCGTTCAGCCCGTGCACCTCGCCCGTTCAACTTGCCGTGCGCCCGGCATGCCGTTCGGCCACCGCGCCGCGCGGCTGCGCGCCGTCCGGCCATTGTGCCGCGTTGGCCGGCCACCGCGCCCGTTGACCCATGCCCGCGCCTAGTTCTAAGATGTTCACCCGGGCCATTTTAGGCCCGAGCCGATTTTCTCCGGCCAAAACCAAGTAAGTAACTTCCTAAACCCTACCTAGTACTTTGGGTATTTTTAGACTTGTTTAGGATGTGTTTAGTACCGGCTTAGGACTTTAATTAGGCGTGGGCTAATTAGACTGATTGTGCTTAATTGGTGAATTATTGTGGCGAAAATTGTGCGGCTAATTTAGTGATTGATCGAGATAAATATGCCTCGATCGAATTGTCGTGGCGCTTGTGGGTGAATTGGATTAATTGAATGTGCCGACATGAATGTCGGGTCAGTGGACCGATGTGGGGAGCATGAATTGAGTTGACTGATGTGGCGTGCGAGATTGACATTAGTGAAAGGGTGGTGATTGAAATTGATTTATATGACTAAGAGCATGGTGAATTTTGTATTATGGTGCATGTGCATGAGAAAAGCCCGGATCGATCGGAGGGCTGCCAACCTGAGGGGTGTTGACCCGGGTTGTGAGAAAGGACCTGTGGGGTGTTGACCCGGGTCGTGTGAAAGTAAGAAAGGTCCTGTGGGGTGTTGACCCGGGACAGAGCCCGGATTGATCGGAGGGCTGACCTGTGGGGTGTTGACCCGGGTCGTGTGAAAGTAAGAAAGGTCCATGGGGTGTTGACCGGGACGAGCCCGGATTGATCGGAGGGCGACCAGGGGGTGTTGACCCGGGTCGTGTGAAAGTAAGAAAGGTCCCGTGGGGTGTTGACCGGGACGAGCCCGGATTGATCGGAGGGCTGACATGTGGGGTGTTGACCCGGGTCGTGTGAAAGTTGGATGGATGCGCATGTGAAATGTGTTTGGGTTGAATTGGATGAACGTACGTGTGTATGGCGCTCAAATGATTTTGATGTGTCATTGACTATTATTGCATTATTATGATTTGACTAATGTGCAGTGTGGGCATGTGGTTGGATGGCGAGGTAAGTCCATTTATGTGAATTATATATATGTAATCGGGTAGATTGCATGTACGACTTGTCTGGGTACGCATTGGCCTATGTGGGGTATAGGGGGTTGCTTATTGAGACTCGTTCTCACGGTTATTATATAACCATTTTCAGATCTGCGACCGTGATTGATTGGAGACGACACCAGGGTATCTCGGGGATGGAGGACGGGTCAAGTTATCCCATATTTTGTGTGCCCCTCTTTTGTATAGCGAAGTAGGATACCCCACCACTATTCCCTTTTGATGTTGTGTATTTGGAATTATTGTTTTGTGCTATCCCTTTGTCATATTTTATTGTCTGGGTTGTTTTAATTTCGCTTCCGCTTGCCTTTATCGTTGGGTGTTTCGTTTGGGTTGGCGACGCGTCCTGGGACGTCGCGTTCAATGATTGACCATCGAGGGGTGTCGCGAGCCCGTTGGGGTTCGGGGCGTGACAATCCCGATCTGTGTATCGTGTTTGGCGATACATATGCTACTGGGGATTACGTAGTAGGAAATGTAGAATGCTTGGTAGTGTCGGAGGGGGAAGACAATGGTCGTGGTGGTGACAATGGTGGTGGTGCTTTGGTAGGTGATCCAAACGAACTTAGTGATGGAGTCTTCACACCTGACGTGAGTGGCACGCAAGTTCGCAAGAATCATAAGTTGGATAGGACTCCAAATTCGAAGAGGAGGAGAAAGAGTAGCACATATGATATTGCTAGCACCTGCAAAGCCATTCAAGATATGATCAAGTCCAAGGCGGGTCAATCAACAAATGGCTCTGTCACCTCACATGCCCCCCCACCCGAGAACCCCTACTCCATGGGAGCCGTGGTTGCCATCTTAAATGACATGCCTGACTTAGAGCAGAATCTTCACAACAAAGCTATGAATCAAGCATGCCTTAGTGCCAACTGGAGAGAGGGTTTCGTCATATCTTTACCTGAAAGGAGACGCGGTCTTCTTGAATCTCTTTGAATAGATGTTGAGAACTACGATGACTTTTTCATGTTTGCTTTATTTTCACTTAATGACTTGTGTCCTTGAGATACTTTGGTTTGTTTTTATTTATGGAACTATGATGACTTTGGTTTGTTTTTAATTATGCAACTATGATGACGTGGCTCTTGTTAATTATGGAACTATGATGACGTTGTGGCTATTGTTGGTTCCTGACTTATTTGTTGTGTTTGTGTTCTTCATGCGAGGGCATAGGTAATATGGAGGGGGGGTGAAAGTAGCAGCAATAATGGTCCAATAGCATCAGTTGAACCAATTGAACAGGTCTTCGATGATTTTGAACTTAATATACTGAAAGCATGGATGTGTACCGTTTCGTTGAACATGTCTATGCACACGAGAGAACCTATTAGGGACAGTAAATTGTCAAGGCCTGAATGGATAAGAGAGATTCTTTATGGACATTCAGATAGGGTATATGAAGCTTTTCGAATGGAGAGGCATGTCTTTCTCAACCTTTGTGATTTAATGAAGGCAAGGGGTTGGTTGGTAGATAATCGATATATTAGGGTAGACGAACAAGTTGGGATATTTTTATCTATGATTTCTCACAAGAACTCGAATAGAGATTTATGTGAGAGATTCCAACATTCGGGACAAACTATCAGCAAGTACTTTGCTAAAGTGTTGCAAGCAGTTCTGAATCTGGCAAGAGAAATTATCGTACCACCTTCATTTGATGTTGTCCCAGAAGAAATTCTTATCAATCCTAAATATAATCCTTACTTCAAGGGAGGATTTTCATACATTCCTTTACACCGTCATTTACATTTTGTTGATAATCTTGTATAATGCTAGTCTTTGCTGAAATGATAGGGCTGCATAGGTGCTATTGATGGCACTCACATTCATGCTTTTGTACCAGTGTCGAAACCGATCCCATTTAGAGGCAGGAAATGAATTACCACTCATAATGTGATGTGTGTTTGTTCATTTGATATGAAATTTACATTTGTGTATGCTGGTTGGGAAGGCTTTGCCAACGATTGTCGGGTGCTCTCGGTAGCACTCGAGACACATCGCTTACAATTTCCTCGACCTCCACCAGGTATTTGCTTGTTTTTCATGGGATAATTTTCTTTATAACTGTATTGCATTTGCGAATCATGATCAATATATGAATACCTTGTGATAGGCAAATACTACGTGGTAGATTCTGGTTATGCTGCAGCTCCGGGATTTTTGACTCCTTTCAAAGGGGAACGGTATCATATTAATGATTTTAGGGGTAGAGTGAGGCAGGCAACAACAGCAAGAGAATTATTCAACCATAGGCATTCTTCACTAAGGAATGTTATTAATAGATCATTTGCGGTGTTAAAGAATCGCTTTTTCATTTTGAGACACATGCCTTCATTTTCAATTCAAAAGCAGTCATGTATTGTAATTGCATGTTGTGCTATTCATAATTACATCCGTGATCAAGACAAGATGGATAATAACTTTTCCCAATGTGGTGATTCAGAGTACCCGTTTGGAAGTGCACAAGATGAGGTTATCGACGATACATCGATCGAGGAGGATATCGAGATCAACATGCTTAAGAAAAGAATTGCCAATCAATTGGCAATTGATAATAATATGGCAGAGATTCCATGAAAATGTGTTTCCGACTTTTCTAATGTATTTCCATTATTTTGTATTTGAGGATTTTTTATGTTGGCTCTTATAATGTGACGTGGTATTTTGGGATCTCCTATATTGGCTCTTGTAATGTGATGTGCTTGGTTTACTTTTCTCCATAAGCATTTGGGATATTATGAGGAACGATGCACACTCACAAATATTGAGAGCAAATATTGAGAGCGATGGTGGTTGAATGCTGAAGACCTGTTCCAGTGCTTGACCATTTGCATTAATTTGACTGGAATTTGTGTGCGGGGGTACGTAACGTTACGAATCCAACGAAAAATTTAATTTCGAAACTTCACAGAATGGCTTAGAATACCTGTGGCCACCCGCTTTGAGCGAAATTTAAATTTTTTTAGGTGTCGAAAAAAAAATTAAAAAATTAAAAACTTCAAAACTTCACAGAATGGCTTAGAATACTTGTGGCCACCCATTTCGAGAGAAATTTAATTTTTTTGAGATTCCCAAAAAAAATAAAAAAATCAGAAATTTCAAAATTTCATAGAATAGCTTAGAATACCTGTGGCCACCCACTTTGAGCGAAATTTAAATTTTTTTAGGTACCGAAAAAAATAAAAAAAAATAAAAAATTTCAAAACTTTGCAGAATGGCTTAGAATACCTATGGCCACCCACTTTGAGTGAAATTTAATTTTTTTTAGGTGACGAAATAAAAATTAAAAAAGCAAAAAATAAAAAATACCATTTGGGCACATCAAAAATTTTAAATTTCACTCAAAGTGAGTGGCCAGAAGTATTCTAAGCCATTATGTGAAGTTTTGAAATTTTTGATTTTTTATATTTTTTTTGCACCTAAAAAATTCAAATTTCGCTCAAAGTGGGTAGCCACAGGTATTCTAAGCCATTCTGTGAAGTTTTGAAATTTTTCATTTTTTTATTTTTTGATTTTTTTCGGCACCTAAAAAAATTTAAATTTCACTCAAAACGGGTGGCCACAGGTATTCTATAAGACATTCCGTGAAGTTTTGAAATTTTTCACTTTTTGATTTTTTTTTCGGCACCTAAAAAAATTTAAATTTCGCTCAAAGTGGGTGGCCACAGGTATTCTAAGCCATTCTGTGAAGTTTTGAAGTTTTTTATTTTTTTTTCGGCACCCAAAAAAATTTAAATTTCCCTCAAAATGGGTGGCCACAAGTATTCTAAGCCATTCTATGAAGTTTTGAAATTTCTAATTTTTTATTTTTTTTTGGGAATCTCAAAAAAATTAAATTTCTCTCGAAATAGTTGGCCACGGGTATTCTAAGCCATTCTGTGAAGTTTTGAAATTTTTAATTTTTTTAAATTTTTTTAGGCATTTCAAAAATATTAAAATTTACTCAAAAAGTGGGTGGCCACAGGTATTCTTAGCAATTCTGTGAAGTTTTGAAATTTTTGATTTCTTGATTTTTTTTAAAAAAAATTCAACAAATTTCCTATTTTCCCAAAATCTGAATTTTTTTTTATTTTCATGACATTTTGATGAATTTTTATGGAATTTTTCAATTTTTTGGGATTTTCTGAATTTTTTTTAGATTTTTAGGAAATTTTCGGATTTTTTAATTTTTTTTATTCCATTTCTAAAAAAAAATGGATTTCTGTTCCTGGAAATATAATTTTCTGTTGTTTATCAAACGGGTTTTTGTTTTAGGAAATAGAAATTTTATGCTGTTATCAAATAGGTTTCTGTTCCAGAAATAGAAATTTTTGGTCGTTATCAAACGGGTTTCTTTTCTCAGAAACTCATCTTGGAACCAGAAATAAAAAAATCTATTTCTGTTTCAATAACTCATTTCGGAACAGAATGGTTATCATTCACTACCTAGACATCCAAGTAATTCCCATTCCTCGAAAGGAACTTGTTGCTCGGTGGAAAGGCATGTCCAAGGATAACCAAACTTATGTCCAAGAAAGGCTTGGATACCTTCTCGAACTTATGCATGTGGAACATCAAGTCAGTTTAATCCAAGCTTTGGCGCATTTTTGGGAGGTTTCCACCGCCACATTCCATTTTGGAGAGCATGAATTGGTACCAACATTAGAAGAATATCAAGCCGCCATTGGAATTAATTCTAAACCTAGGGTCGTAGAGCCACCCGTTCGACTTAATCCTATGAGCATTTTAGCCGAATTCCTCAATCTCAAAATTTCCAAAATCGAAAAATTAATCAAATCAAACATGGGTAGATTTCCATTATCCTTCATAATATACAACTTTTCAAAACTTCCTAAGGAAATGGGAAACACTTCAGCCCGGGTATTCATTCTAGCTTTCTTCGGCTTTGTTCTATTACCCGTGTCTAGAACGGGATTAGACCCTTTAGTAGCTGTGATCGCAAGACAAGCATGTCTTAAATGGGATTTCTCTAATATGCTTTTTTCCTAAACCGTCATTTCCTTAAACACATACCAAAATCATGGGAAGGGTATCTTTCAAGCTTCTACTGGTCTTTTGTCATTATGGTTCATCTCACACATTCAACCTTGGTGTCGTTTCATGAACATTCGCGAAATTTGTTCGGCGATAAATCCAATTGAGCGATACATTCGTATCCAAAGCAAACTACCCAAACAATCTTTCTTAGATTGGGCCAATTTCATTAGAGCCTTAACTCCTAATCAAATCTAATGGCGGATCAATTAGCCATAGATTAGCAAGGCAAAGATCACGAGCCGAGAGAGAAATGCGGTACCATTGCTTGGTTTGAGTGGAGGAGCAGCTTATTGCCCTCTA
The DNA here is from genome assembly GCF_021117445.2 of Syzygium oleosum. Taxonomy (NCBI): domain Eukaryota; kingdom Viridiplantae; phylum Streptophyta; class Magnoliopsida; order Myrtales; family Myrtaceae; genus Syzygium; species Syzygium oleosum. The sequence continues at coordinate 12,682,754 of NW_026607485.1, forward strand.
AGGGTTATTAGACAATTTGGGATACTTCAACAAGTACCACCGGTATGGAATCCCGAAGAGTTCGCCTTTGATATCCTAAGTGGAATAATACCCGAAGAGGAGAAGAATGTCTTTCAAGCCAAAATCCACAAGATCATCTTATCTTTGGATAACCCACTCGAACAAATAATCGAGTGGCCAAAAAGCTTAGAAGAAGACGTGAAGATTTGCATGGCCTTTAAAAAATACATCAAATGGATAGAAAATAAGCGTCCAATCGATGTCGAGCCATATGTCCCGTTGAGCGTCATACCAGAACCTGTAAAGGAATATGTCCCAAAATACATTGTTCCAAGCATGCCTAGAGTGGAACCCTACGTCCCTGAAGAGGTTGTGATCGATGTGGAAGAATGGGAGTCTCGAGCCAAGGAATGGGAAGAATACCAAAAGGCGGAAGCTATCTTATCTAGCAAGAAGCCTAGGATTGGATGATTTAGATTTCCATTTGAGTTTAAAATCATGATGTCAAACAATTTCAAATTTTATATGCAATGATGGATTGATCATTTTCTAAACATGCATAGATAATTTCATAACATGATTTCAAAACATAAAGGAATCACCATGGATTGCAATTCTTTTAATTGTATGATTCCTTGAGAAAGACATTGATGAAGAATTTTATACAAGGCTAAGACTTGTATAGAATTTCTTATCCTTAACGATCTCATGAAACCATACAATTAAAAGGATGTAGGGTTTCGTGATCATTTTGCTATGATAATATCGGGTCTTTTTATGAAGCAGGTTGTTTAGCAACGGAAGGTAAAAGACCTCGGACTCGCCTATAAGTTAGAATGACGGAAGAAGAAACCCGTGCTCGACTAACTGAAGTCGAGAATCAAATGACCCAAATGGTTGCAATGATGGCGGAAATGAAGGCCTTTATTCTCGCATCTCGAGGATCTTGTCCTACTACTTCAAATGTGGGAACTTCAAACGCTACCGAAACACCAATTGAAGACCCAGTTAGAAACAAAGAACCGGTTCAAGAAAATCCTCCAAAGACTACACCTGAGGTAGTGAATTTGGAAGAGGATGATCAAACCAAAAAGGCATCCAAAACAAAGGATGAAGAAGAGGCCAAGAGATTGGCCAAAATTGAAGAATGCCTAGCAAGTCAGGGATATGAGCTTCAAAGGTTCGACAAGTTCTCGCCATACGCAAAGGTGGTTGTTCTAGAAAACTATAAGGAACCGGAGTTCGTGAGCAAGTATGATGGCACTGGTTGTCCCAAAAGCCATTTGAAGTATTATCTCCGTAAGATGGCAAGATATTCAGACAATATGCCACTTCTTATCAGCACATTTCAAAATAGTTTGAGAGGGGCAACCCTTGCATGGTATACAGCCCTCGACATAGAAGACTTCACTGAATGGGATCATTTGGCTGGAGAATTTCTTCGCCAGTACAAGTTTAATGTTGAAGTACTCCCAACTAAAGAAGATCTCGTCAGAACTGAGAAACAAAGGAATAAAGGGTTCAGAGCCTATGCTCAGAGATGGAAAGCTGTTGCCTCACAAGTAAAGCCCGCCATAAGTGAAGATAAGCTCATTGAGCTTTTTCTAAAATCATTGTCAACTGAGTATTACGACAAGCTTCATGTATCAGGTTGTCAAACATTCACTATGTTGGTCAAAGTAGGTGAAAGAATTGAATGGGGTTTGAAAGAAAAGAAGGCTCAAGAAACAGCAGCACGAAGGCCTTACCATGGGAAAAAAGACAAAGAACCCATCCGAGAAGTGGCTATGGTGTCGAGCCCAAGTGCTCATCAAGCATCATTTCCAAGGCAATCAAATGTTGCTTGAAAAAATCCAAGGCAATTCGAGCCAAATAAAAGGCCCGTGAGGCAATATACACCGTTGCCCCGACCCCTGTCAAAGCTATTACCAATGCTTCTGGAAAGGCATTTGATGACCAAAGAAGTACCGAGAGACAATCCTGCGAAATTTTCTTGGTACAATGAGTCAAAGACTTGCGTCTATCACATTGGAGAAAGGGGACATGATGTGGATAATTGTCCTATTTTAAAGTACAAGGTTCAACAGCTCATTAACAAAAAGATATTAAACTTCCAAGAGCCCGAGCCAAATGTACATCAGAGTCCTCTTCCTGAGCACAATACGGTAAACATGATCAAGGATGAGGGAACAGTGATCGAGTCCGACGATGAAGATGAATATGGCGGCAAGATTAAGGCTTCTCGATTAGGAGATGCTCGCTTCCGTCAAGAAGCACTCCTAAAAGGCGAGATTGTAGACAACTTGGGAGAAGACTCCGGAAAATATAACTTCCAAGTGAAATATACCCCACCGCCATGGGCGTTCAAAAATGAAGTAATTGTGCCTGATGACTGGGGTGGTATGGACGATGAAACCAGTCCTGAGGAGAAAGCTCTACCCAAGAAAGAAATGCTTCAAGATGAAATAGATCCGGATGAAAAGGAGAAAGAAAAAGTCCGTCAGGGTGAAAGGCATTTCACCCAGAAATCGGCTAGGGAAGGCGAAACTGTAGACCTACTCGGTCAAGACAGTAGTAAATACAATTACCGTGTCAAATATACACCTCCTTCATGGGCATTCAAGAACGAAACAATCACACCTGATGGTTGGAGTGGAATGGATGCTGATGAAGTCAATAGAAGCATAGTATCCATGATTACACCATTTCTAATCAAGCTTGATGAGGTAGATAAATATAAGGAGGAGGAATGTCACATCACACCAGTTACTATTCAACTTCCCATTGATCAGCTGAGGATCGAAGAAGAAGAAACGCAGCCTGTGATCATCACTCTCCCTCCAAAAGAAAAGTTTGACACTAAGTGTGTACCTTGGGATTATTCTCCCAAAGAAGTCGATGCCATAACCCGATCAGGGAGATGCAATGTCCCGAAGGAAAATGAACACGAGAAGAAAGGAGTGACTGAAGAAGATGTTAAACAGTTACTCTTAGTCATGAAGACGAGCAAATTTGAGGTAATTGAACAGCTAAGAAAGATGCCAGCACAAATTTCTCTGTTGGATCTCTTCAAGACTTCAGAAAGCCACAAAATGGTGCTTATGAATCTTCTCAATGAGGTGCACGTCTCGGAGATGATTAATGAGGTACAATTGGAAGACTTTGTCGGCGCCATTCTTCTAAAGGATCAAATTGCCTTCTCCGATGAAGATTTCTCAATTGACGGGCGTTCCCACAATAAAGCCCTGTATATTGCCGTCAAATGCCGGGGCAAGGAGGTGTCACGGGTGTTGATCGATAATGGTTCCGTACTTAATTTGTGTCCACTAAGCACACTGCATCGCTTGGAGATTAGTGAGGAGCTCATCAAACCTTCTATGGTAACAGTGCGCTCATTTGATGGAATGAATAAAAACATTATTGGCGATATCGAGCTCGAGGTAAACATAGGTCCTGTGCCTTTCCTGATTGACTTCCAAGTAGTGGATATTCCAAGGACTTTCAACTTGTTACTCGGAAGACCTTGGATTCATATGGCTGGCGCCATTCCTTCAAGTCTTCATCAGAAGGTCAGATTTGTCATTAATAGCAAAATGATCACTGTACACGGGGAGACAGATTTCACCACCTACAAGGAGAGTGCAATACCGTATGTCGAATCCGAAGTGAAAGAAGAACCAAGTTATCATTCCTTCGAAATGATCTCAATGGTGCAAATTCCTGCAGGTTGCATTATAAAATCCCCGGAGTTCTCAACACCATCCATTATGTCTGGAAGAATGTTATGCCAATATGGATTTACTCTCGGTAATGATCTTGGATCAAAGTTTCAAGGAATCAAAGAACCTATCACTCCTCTCGCTACAAGGATGAAACACGGAGTAGGATATATTCCAAATAACTCTAAAGATCACCATGGAGGCCAAGGCCAAGGTCGAAAGAACCATGGAGGCTGTAGAGGTCAAGGTGATCGCCTCATTAATCCGTCCATATGGAAGGGCAAAGCTAGAGAGCTTCCCTATCATCATATCCACATCAAGGAAACTTTTACTGGACCCTCTAAGCTACTTCAAGAAGAAGACTTACATGCAGAGGAAGAATCTGTTCTATCAAGCTTATTTGAGGAGAATACCATCAACGTTATCATAACTGAGACAAAAAATACCTACGCACTGGAGTAGGAAGATTCTCTTGAACTTTTGCTATAAACTTTTCTTTCCATTGCATTTTGTTAATTGCAATTTCAAGTTTCTTGTGATTTCATTTGTAATTTCAATTAAGCTGCAATTTACATTCCTTTTGATGTAGATGTAATTGCATTTTTCAATTCAATAAAACTGATCAAATGTTTTATTAAGGACATGTAGAAACAAAACCAAACCTATGATGAATAGTATCCTCATTCGCGAGGCTTGAGGCTTTGGGTTTCTATATTGCTCCTCATTGCGAAAATGATTTTAAGAGCAAGGAAGTCTAATGATATGAGGACTAGCTCTATCTTTATGTTCTTTCAAAACAAGTTTCAAAATGAATTTCCAAAAAGTTTTTCATAAGACCATGTGCGCAATTACTAATCATGTTTGTTACATGTTAGGCATGAGCATTCACTTATCCATAATAGGTTTATATGTGACCCAAATCTTTCCAAGGAGATCACTTGCGATATTGAAGTGGATAATGAAGATGAGGAATGGGTCAGAAGGGAATGGATCCGTCATGAAGAATCAAAGCCACTCACGTTAGAGAAAACAATCACTGTTAATCTGAGCGATGAAGAAAATCCCAAAGAGGTTAAGATTGGAGAAAGTCTTCTCTTAGCAGAAGCAGAAAGAATCACATAATTGCTCAAGGAATATCAAGATATATTCGCATGATTTTATGCTGACATGTCAGGCCTTGATCCAAGCATAGTTGAACATGCTTTGCCAATTGATCCGAGTATTTCACCAAAGAAGCAAAAACTGAGGCGAACAAAGCCGGAACTGGCAAAGAAAATAGAAGAAGAGGTGATGAAATTGCTCAAAGTCGGTTTCATCGAGGTAGTACCATATCCAGAATCGGTTGCTAATATAGTACCCGTAATGAAGAAAGATGGTCGGGTACGAGTGTGCGTTGATTATCGCGACCTAAATAAAGCAAGCCCTAAGGATGATTTTCCGCTTCCACACATCGATGTATTAGTGGATAGCACTGCTGGGTTCAAAACATTTTTATTCATGGATGGTTTCTCAGGATATAATCAAATCCTCATGAAGAAAGAGGATAAGGCGAAAACGTCCTTCATAACACCATGGGGTACATTTTGTTATAAGGTGATGCCTTTCTGTTTGAAAAATGCCGGTGCTACATATCAAAGGGCAATGGTAACTTTGTTCCATGACATGATGCACAAAGAAATCGAGGTATATGTGGATGACATGATTGCAAAATCCAAACAAGGAGAAGATCATGTTGAGGTGCTTCGCAAATTGTTCGAAAGACTTAGAAAGTACAAGTTGCGGCTGAACCCCAACAAGTGTGTATTTGGGGCAAAATCTGGCAAATTGCTAGGATTTGTGGTCAGTAACAGGGGAATCGAAATAGATCCTTCCAAGATCAAGGCAATATACGACTTAAAGACTCCTTCTACGGTAAAAGAAGTGAGAAGCTTGTTGGGGCAATTAAACTACATTGCCCATTTCATATATCAGCTTTCCGAAATTGCTAAACCATTCTTCAAAGTATTGAAGAAAAATGCCAAAGTAAAGTGGGATGTGGAATGTCAACAAGCCTTTGACAAGATCAAAGAATATCTGGTATGTCCACCAGTGTTGGTACCACCAATTCCTGGAGTCCCACTGATTTTATATTTGACGATTCACTATGAGTCGTTAGGAGCGGTGCTTGTACAAAGAAGACCAAATGATGGTAAAGAACAAGCCATTTATTACTTGAGCAAGAAATTCACAACATCATAAGCGAATTACCCAACAGTTGAGAAGACATGCGTTGCATTGATTTGGGTATTACACAGATTAAGACAGTACACCCTTCATCATCAAATCTTGCTAGTGACCGAGAATGATCTGATCAAGTACCTTCTTGAGAAATCCTCCTTGGTCGGGAAATTAGCAAAGTGGCAAGTCTTGTTATCTAAGTTCGACATCAGAAGTTCATCCCAAAAGTCAATCAAAGGACGAGCAATAGCAGACATGTTGACAGAAAATTCGCAGAATATTGCCAGTTCTGAAGAGCGACTTGATGACCACATATTGACATTAGTCGACGACAAATGGACTATATATTTTGATGGTGCAACCAACTTATCCGGATCAGGAACTGGGGCAGTACTAATCTCCCCAGAAGGCCAACACTATTCCGTATCTGCAAAATTGGTATTTCCATGCACCAATAACGTCGCTGAATATGAAGCGTGCATTCTCGGCTTACAATTAGCCCTTTCAATGAAAGTAAAAAGGTTGCAAGTATATAGAGATTCTATGCTCATCATATTGCAAATAACTGGTGAATAGCAAACTCGAGATGCCAAGCTAATTCCTTATCACAAATATTTAGAAGAGATGATAGAAAGTTTCGAAGAGATAACATTCGATTATCTTCCAAGAGCCCAGAATCATTTTGCAGATGCTCTTGTAACTTTGTCATCCTTACTACAGGCTGAAGATGGTATGGACATAAAACCATTGAGAGTCAATATACTTGAACAACTAGCTCATTGCATGATGGTCCAAGCAGAGTTCGACAATGAACAATGGTATCATGACATCAAGAGGTATCTTCAATCAGGAGAATTCCCTGAAGAAAGCCAACCAGGTGACAGGAAGTTTATAAGGAAGATAGCCAATAAATTCTTCCTCAGTGGTCAAACTCTTTACAAGAAATCATTCGATTCAACTCTGTTAAGATGTGTGGATGCTACAGAAGCTGAACAGATTATGAAAGAAATTCACGAAGGTGAATGTGGACTGCACATGAATGGACATTTTCTAGCCCGAAAGATTATGAGATTGGGATATTATTAGATGACAATGGAATCATATTACATCCAACATGTGAGATGTTGCCATCAATGTCAGGTTTATGGAGACAAAATCAATGCACCGCCAAATGAGCTACATCAAATGTCTGAGCCATGGCCATTTTCAATGTGGGGCATTGATATGATTGGTCAAATTAACCCCAATGCCTCAAATGGACACCGGTTTATCCTGGTTGCTATTGACTATTTCACTAAATGGATTGAAGCAAACTCCTACACAAATGTTACTGCCAAGAATGTCGCAAGATTCATCAGGCGGGACATCATTGCTAGGTACGGAGTTCCGGAAGCAATAATTACGGACAATGGCTCAAATCTAAACAACAGGATTGTAGATGATTTACTTGAGCACTTCCATGTCCGACATCTAAACTCATCTCCATATCGTCCACAAATGAATGGAGCAGTTGAAGCGGCAAATAAAAATATCAAGAAGATACTGGCCAAGACAGCCGAAAATTATCGTTATTGGCACGAAAGGTTGTCGTATGCTCTGATGGCATACCGGACTTCAATTCGAACAACAACTAGAGCAACCCCATTTTCTTTGGTTTACAGAATGAAAGCAGTGCTACCTATTGAAGTGAAAATTCCTTCATTAAGGCTACTATCCCAGTTAAAGCTTTCAGAAGCTGAGTGGATCCAACAAAGATATGAACAACTCAACATGATTGATGAAAAAAGATTAAGAGCTATATGCCATGGACAAGCCTATCAAAGACGAGTGGCTAAATCCTTTAATCGAAAGGTGAAATCGAGGAATTTCGAAACAGAGGATTTAATAGTGAAGAAAGTCATCTTCAACAATTCAGATCCTCGTGGCAAATTCACTCCAAATTATGAGGGTCCATACATTGTCAAGAAGGTTCTTCCTGGAGGAGCATTGATTCTTGTAGATATGGCAAGAACAGAACTGGCCTATCCTGTAAATGCAGTTGCTGTCAAGATTTTCTATCCATGAAATGAAGACAAACATTCAAGAAAAGATTCTGATCACTTTAGAACATGTGCATATCATGCACGCCATGCATTTCATGAACATGTTTATCGGTTTTGCAGAAGAAAGCAAAAAGAATCCGAATCAGTCGATGATTTTAGAATTCCCAATGGAGTTATCAAATAGTAGATGGAAGTATCACTTTCAATTCTATTTTCTATTGATATCCTCTAATGTGCTTTCCTTTTTATCATCCCCAGATAGACAAAGAAAAGGGAGCAACAACAGAAGAATCCCTAGTGTAACCGAAGCAAAAGCATGCAAACGAGAGGGATCTTGATAAATTGATCAGACAGGTATCCCTAAATCGTGAGGGCATATACTAAAGAGGTTACCTTTCTAAGAGAAAAATCAAACTTTTTCTTCCCCAAGCGGAATGACACTAAGGTTGAGCAAAAACAAAACAAATTGCTTTGTAAAGGAAAATACCTCAGAAATGTTTCAATCAAAGATTTTGAAACATACTTTCTTTGAAAATGCACTAAGCATCAAAATTCCCTAAAAATGGATAATTTGACAAAAGGCTTTGAAAAATTTCAAAGAGAAAGTTTGGATCAAATCCAATGGAAAGACCTTCAAATGATGAAAGGTAAGCCATATCCAAACACGTCCCTTATATACTCAAAGTCAAAATAGAGAAGTGAGTGAGAAAAACTCATCCGAAGGAAATAGAGGATATTCGCAATGATTACATGGATTGAAATGATGAAAGACAATCATTTCACTATCCCAAACACATGCTTATCCCTTGCAAACCAAATTTGAGCCAAAACAGTGGAGAAGTTTTCCCAAAACAACCCTGTTAAGAACCACCCCACATTGGGGCAAATCAGGAGGTTTATGGATTGATAGCTATGGAGAATAGGATCAAGAAAGATTTTTTGCATACTCTTGCATCAATCTTTCTGAGATAACTTCACATGAAGTCATATGGAAGCTCAAAACATCCCAAGAGGAAGAAGAGCACTTCATTTCTTATACCCAAACACATTACCTTTGGCAAAGCCCAATTGAGCCTGAATATTCATTTCAGAACCCTAAATTGGTGATCATCTCTTCACACTGGAGCATGAGCATATGATCCACTTTAATAGATAGGAAACAAAAGGGTAGAACACAGAGTCCTTAGAATTAAAAAAAAAAAAGATCAAAGACAAAAGAGTCTGGGGCATGAAAAAGCAGTGTGCCTGGTAAAAGCAAGGCCAAATGCCCGAGAAAAATGAGAAAGAAAAGAGAGTGCAAAAGAAAGCTCAAAACGATAAAAAGTCGTGATAAAGCAAAGTCAAGATCATGAGAGATCATAGATCACAACAAGTGAGAATGAGCAAAAAGAAAAGAGATTGTGATGAATGTTAGAGGACTCTGATATTCATAGGAGAAAAGATCTTTAGTGAAAAAAGAAGAAAAGAAAAAGTGGTGATGCCAAGAAGATCATCAATTTCATGAAAACCCTGAATTCAAAACAAATGAGCCTTTTGAGCCTACCTAATACCAACAATACAACCTCTCCCCAAAGACTCTTCAGATTGGGATGTTAAGAGTAGAAACATGACTTTATGACAAGAAGTCATCACTCAAAGAAGTGTATGTAATACTATCTTGTCATATTCTCGAGGTTATTAACTTGTAGACCCAAAGTCAGTTGTGACGAAATCCTTTTCTTGGCCTCAGAATGTCTATTCTTTGAATAGCCATTGACCAAGCCAATATCACAACCTTTTGAAAGACCTTATCGGATCAATTGGATTGTATACATTGCTAATATCTCCGAACACCTAAGGATTGGTTAAGAGAGATAAAATTGAGGGATATCAGACAAGTCCCCTTTCAATCAAATGAAGGAAAGACCAAGTTCATAGATTGAAACAAATCCTTTCTAACGAAGGTCTTCCAAACGATCATTTCAAGCATTTCTTGAAAGATTGCAGGCATTTTGTTCAAATAATTCCTTGAAAAGGAAATTTGATTGTCTGAAATGCGTTAATGCAAAGAATGCATGTTTCAAAATCAGGTTTCAAAAGTTTTTGGTCAACTTAAAATCAAATTTTCAAACAGTTTGTGGTAAGCTAAGGAAAAAATCACATTTCAAATATTTTGATTAATTTCAAAACTATTTTTCAAAATAGTTTTTGGTCAACTAAAAACTATATAAAGGTTAGTGAAACCTCTAAATCACAAAACTCATGGTTAAGGCGTTTATTGTTTGAAGTCTTCCCAAAGTCCTATTGGTGAGGAACCTTTAGGCAAAATTCAAGTCCTACAGGCGAGAAGCCCCTAGGCAAATTCAAAGTCCTACAGGCGAGGAGCCCCAAGGCAAATTCAAAGTCTTACAGGCGAGGAGCTCCTAGGCAAATTCAAGTCCTACAGGCGATGAGCCCCTAGGCAAATTCAAAGTCCTACAGGCGAGGAGCTCCTAGGCAAATTCAAAGTCCTACAGGCGAGGAGCCCCTAGACAAAATTCAAGTCCTACAGGCGAGAAGCCCTAGGCAAATTCAAAGTCCTACAGGCGAGGAGCCCCTAGGCAAATTCAAGTCCTACAAGCGAGGAGCCCCTAGGCAAATTCAAAGTCCTACAGGCAAGGAGCCCCTAGGCAAAATTCAAGTCCTACAGGCGAGGAGTCCCTAGGCAAATTCAAAGTCCTACAAGCGAGGAGCCCCTAGGCAAATTAAAGGCCAACTGGTGAGGAACCACTAGGCAAATTTCCAAATCCTCAGACGAAGAGCCTCAGGCGTTCATGGTTCGTGAGTTCATCCTTAAACCACGAAATCCGAATAACCATGATAATCATCACCACCATCAATTCATGCCCTTGGATAAGCAACAAAGAAACTCTCACAAATAGGTAAGTTTCTCTTCCTCAATCATTAAGAACCTTTCAAAATGTATTCTGAAAAGAGAACCTTTGGATTAGATCACAGATTTCAAAAGCAAGACCTTAATCAATTGTTGTGAAATTTCCATCTTATCTTGTTTAGTGAGTCAACTAAAAATTCAGGTGTCACCTTGTTTTTGAGATTAACCTCTAACGAGCTTAATCTCAAAGAGGGGCAGCTGTTGACACCTAATTTTTAGCTCATTTTTTCATATTTTAAAAAATTTCAAAATTAGGACTAAGAATCTTGGCCAAGCCTAGAAACCTATTTCTAAACCCAAAAAATAAATTTTTAGCATTTTTCTGCATTTTTCCTTAATTTCTTTTAGTCAAAATAGCCGAGAAAATCAAGAAAAATAGCAAATGAAATCAGAAAATTTCATAAAAATAGTCATTAGTCTTATTTTAAATCCAATTTCATGAATACATTGTCAATTTTGAAAAATATCAATTGGGTATATTTGTTTTCCCAAAATTGGGCAAAATTAAACCCAAATTGAACAAAAAATGCAATTAAATTTTTTCTAGTCATTTTTAAGTCATAGTGTCTTCACAAAAAATGATTCTGGGACCTTGAATTGCATAATGGTTGGTCCAATTGCACAATTTGACATAAAAATCAAAAATCCCCAAAATTCGATTGAAAATTAAGAATTTTGAACCCAAATTGGGAATTGTGCCCAATATGAAATTGTCGAAATATGAGACCAACATTTCTAGGGTTAATCAGATGTGGGTAATTCAATTTTGGCATCAATTTTACCTAATCAGGTCATTAGGACATCAAATTGAACAAAACCTTACTAACCCGAGTACAAAAATGAGAAAATCTTGGGCTCAATTATAATAAAAATTGGAGAAAAACATATACTTGGGTTCGGAATATGATAGGGAATTCAATTTTGGGATTAAATTTGGAAAATTGGGTCAAAATCGGGTCGAATTTGAGAATTTAGACCAACATGGGTATGTCGAGTTGACCGGGTCAACCTGACCCGACTCGGGTAGCTTGTCTTCTTCACCCGACTTGCTCAAAGCGCACTAAACCCAGAAAATCAGTTCGTGCCCGCGACTTGACCGATCATTCTCGATCAAACTAGCACGTGTTAATCGATTTGGCCAGCTGGAAAATATCCAGCTGGCACCAGATAATTATCCCCAACCGATTATGAGTCGGTTTTAATGGAATTTGGGCGGAAAATTAATCAACAAAAACAAAGAAAACTTGAAGGAGAAGGAGGAGAACCTATTCGACGAATTGTCGAAGAGAGAGAGAGAGAGAGAGAGAGAAATCGAGCCAAACCAAAGAGAGAGAATCAGAGAGAAAGGGTTGTAGGTTCTCCCACGAGTGTTCGGCGCCGCCCTAGACGGCGGAGCCCCGGCGAATCGTGAGTTGATCGTGACCTCTCCTCTCCATTCCAGTCGGGAAAGCCTGATCGCGAAGGCCTAAAACCGGGCATTTTTCGACGCACCAAGACCTGTTCCGGCGAAACCAAGACCACCAGGAGGAAGAGAAAGTGTCAAGGAACAACCCTTGGGGCACGGATCACTTCAACAATTTCGTTTGGTCATCAAACAAAGCAAGTAAATCTCGTTCAAGGTCACGGTTTTTCCAGAATTCAAAAAATGTGATTCGGTTCAATCTTGTTGTTCTTGCGATTTTTTTGCGATTTTGCATTCCAGGATGTTCATTACTAGTTTCTAATCATTTTCTTGTTGTTTGATTGTGTTTTTGGATATTAAAATGCATGAACCGAGTCGGCTCCACCATTGAAACCCCTCACCGGAGCTTAGGTGACCCTGTCGGAGCGTCACCGTGACCATAGGTCATCCAAGTAGGCTTCCTTTCAACTTTTTTTGATGATTTGATGCTGATTGGAACCAATTTAGACGGCTAGGGCGAGTAGGATAGTCATTTAGGTTCTGAAAAATGCAAGTTTAGCCGGTGAAGGTTTGGGTTTTTGGACTGAATTTTAGCCGGCCGGCGAACATCCGACGGCACAACGATTAAGCTAGATTAGTAACAGGTAATATGGACTTCATCGTGGATCATTCAGAATGGTCAAAAGGTCGCTGGAGGCTCGTCGGCGACAAGCCCAAACCGGTGACCTCGAGAACGTTAAATACGGAACAGTGCCCACCAACTGTTTGTAAAAATGCCTCAATGAAAATACTCAAAACGGCGCCGTTTTTGGCTCGGGTCTTGCCGGAGGGGATGACCGGCGACCGGCGCCGGCGACGCCCAGTTCGGCCAAGCCGAACCGGGTCGAACTGGTCCGGTCCGGTTCGTTTCCCCGGTGGGAAAATTTTAAAAAATTTCTAAAAAAAATTAAAAATCAGAAAATTCTAAAAAAAAAAAATAAATCACAAAAATCATACAAAAATTAGAATTTTTTTAGAAAATCAAAAAATTAGAAAATTTCATAAAAATTAAAAAATTTACAGAAAATTCATAAAAATTCAAAAATTTTCAAAAAAATCCAAAAATTTTCAGAAAATTCATAAAAATTTCGAAAATTCGGAAAATACAAAAAAAAATTTGAAAAATTTGGAAAATCAATAAAAATTGAAAAATTGGAAAATTCATAAAAAATTTCGGAAAACCAAAAAAAATCAATTCTCGGTTTTAATAAAATTTCCGAAAAAAAAATTAAATTTTTTTTGAAAATTCACAGAATGGTCCAAAATCATTGTGGTCAACCATAAAAAGTGAAATTTGAATTTTCGAAAGTGCCCAAGTGGCATTTTTAGAAAATTCCAAATTCAGGGGTTATAACCCCTAAAAAACCTAAAACCCTAAAAATGTGTAAATCATGAAATGAACAAGCTTTTAGAGCTTCATTAGGGTTTGGGTGTTTTGATTGATTTTTGTTTTAGAGACCACTTAGGATTGATTGACTTGATTGACTTTGATTGTGTGTTTAATACTTGTTTGGTCTTTCCTGCGATTAGAACGGATAGGATTAGTGGGTAAGCCTCGGAAATTCGCATGACACGTTAGACAACATATCGTTCTTAGGTACCGAAAGGGCGTTAGGGATCTCGATTCGGGATCAATAACGTAACCAAGTCCCCGTACTCAGAATCTCTGGTTTGTAGAATCGTGGTATTTCTCCTGTACCTCGATTAGGTTTTTAGTCTACCTACCAATAATGACTAGTGGCGACTCCAAAATCAAAAACTTAGACAAAATAAGAAATTACCTTCCACTGTCACGTGAGGTATGGTCTGGGAGAGACCCTTACACGGAAATACCTCCTTAGCGCGCAAATCCCGAAAAACCCCCAAAAGCGTGGTGCGACAGTTGTGTACATATTAAATTTATAATTCTTGTAATTATATTTTTTGTAGAATGACTTCAAGCATGAATAGTAGCACTTTTTGTACACAAGCGCCTACAATATTTGAATAAACCACTACGGAGGTATATCACTAAGCTAGCTACTCGTAGCGATGCGGGGGGAAATTTATCTTGGAAATGCAATTTTTGCAAAAAAGATTTTAGGAGTTCATATATGAGAATGAGGGCTCATTTGTTGATGATAAGTGGAAAAGGAATTGGAAAATGCGGAAAAGTAGAAAAAAAATGATCTTTTGGAGATGGAAAGATTAGATGAAGAGGTCAATGCTAGATTAGCGAGTCTTGTACCTAAAAATGTACCTTTGCCCCCTTCTAGTTTGTCAATTAGTGGTGGCGGTATTGGTGAGATGGATTCATACTCCAAAAAAAGGAAGAGTGGAAGTGGGAGTGGAGGATCACTTGAGAAGGCATTCAATATGACTCAATAGGAACATTTAGATTATGAGATTGCTAGGATGTTTTATCTGGCGGGCTTGCCAGTTAACCTAGCAAGGAACCCTTACTTTCAATCCGTTTTAACTTATGCCGCTAATAATAATATTGCGGGGTATGTGCCACCGAAATACAATTTGTTGAGGACCACTTTGTTGCAAAAAGATAAGGCAAATATTAATAGGTTGTGTACACCTATTAGATACATGTGGAGGGAGAAGGGCGTAAGTATTGTGAGTGATGGATGGAGTGACTCACAAAGGAGACCACTTATTAATTTTATGGCGGTATCGGATGGAGAATCTATGTTTATAAAGTTGGTTGATTGTTCGAGAGAAACAAAGGATATGCATTTCATTTTCAACTTATTCAAAGAAGTAACCAATGAAATTGGGCATGAGAACGTGGTTCAAGTGATTACGGATAATGCTTCAAATTGTAAGGGCGCGGGACAACTTATTAAGTAAGAATTTCCATCCATTATTTGGACGCCTTGTGTGGTGCACACTCTTAATTTAGCTTTGAAGAACATTTGTACCGCAAAGAATACGGAGACCAATCATGAAGTTTATGAAGAATGTAGTTAGATTTCCGAGATTGTTTCAGAAGTTATGCATATCAAACGTTTTATCTTGAACCAGTCCATGAGGTTAGCAATATACAATGAGTTTATTAACTTAAAATTGCTTTCCGTAGTGGATACACGTTTTGCTTCGATGATTGTGATGCTTAAGAGGTTCAAATTAATAAAAAATGGTCTTCAAAACATAGTTATTTGTGACAAATGGAATATATATCGAGATGATAATCAAGGGAGGGCTAAGTTTGTCAAGGAAAAGGCGTTAGATGATTTTTGGTGGGATTTCATTGATTATTACTTCCCTTCATGGCTCCTCTTTATGACATGCTTAGAATTTGTGACATCGACAAGCGTTGTTTTTACTTAGTTTATGACATATGGGATTTAATGATTCAAAAAGTGAAGAGAGCTATATATGAGCATGAAGTGAAAAGGCTAGATGAGAAGTCTACATGAGGCGGTTCATACAATTCTTGTGGATCGTTGGACTAGAAACAACACTCCACTTCATTGCTTGGCACATGCCTTGAATCCTAGGTAAGTTATAAAATTGTATGAGATTATTACTTTATTAGTCGTTCTTTCTTTGACATAATAATATAATACTCCTCTTACTTATTATGGTTTAGGTACTATAGTGATCAATGGCTCAATGAAGATCCTTCTCGAGTTTCTCCATACAAGGATAACGAGATCATCCAAGAAAGAAAAAAAATGCCTTAGGAAATACTTTCCTAACTTGGATAAGCGCACCAAGGTGAATTTGGAATATGTAGATTTTGCATACAAAAATGGTGAGTTTAGAGAATTTGATTCCATTCAAAATCGGTATTCTATAGATCCTAAGGCTTGGTGGGTTCTTCATGGTGGAAGTGCTCATATGCTTCAAAGCATAGCCTTAAAGCTTCTTGCATAACCTTCTTCTTCATCATGTGCCGAGAGGAATTGGAGTACTTACTCCTTTGTGCATTCGGTGAGGAGAAATAAAATGATTCCAAAACGTGCAGAAGATTTAGTTTTCATTCATAGCAACCTATGTCTTCTATCAAGAAAAAATCCATAATATGCAGAAGGAGAAACCAAGATGTGGGATATTGGCAGAGATGAATTTGACACGTTTGAAGATGTTAGAGTGCTTAAAGTTGCAAGTCTTTCACTTGATGAGCCGGAAATGGAGTTTGTTGTTTTTTCAGAAGAAGTGGACAATGTAGATGAATGACTTGTTATGTTTCGTGGTGAAATGTGGATTGTTTTTTGTTTTTTAACTTATTGTTAAACGTTAAATTTAATGGTGGAATGTGGATTGCTTGTTTTTTTTTCTCTCCAAGTTTTATGGATTATTAGAATGGAATGTAGTTGAATTTGTCAAATTGAAACAATGAATAATATTAACAAATGGTGGATTAATGTTTTTAGTATAAATTCATTCTAGTCTGTTTTTGTATTATTTATTTATTTGTAGATTTGATCATAAAAATAATAATTTAGCATGTATATATAAAAAACGTGTCCCAATGTGTCGGAATTCTCTATTTTTTTAGAAATGACGTATCGCGTGTCGCATGTCAGTGTCGGTGTTACATAGGCTCTCCCTGATAATTGCGGCATCCTAAACCAACTGCGTTCTCGTTCTCTCGGTAGCACTTTTTTTCGCCTACTAAGCTTCTCCTAAACTCAGCAGACGAATGGAGGTTTATCTCCCTATTTGAAACGTGGTAACGTACCTTCTCTTAAGATTCGCATATTGGCTCCGTTCGTTTGGCGGAAAATATTCTTCCGGAAAATATTTTCCGGGTTTTCCGGTGTTCGGGGGGCGGAAAATGTTTCCCGTGGAAAAATATTTTCCTTCCCCCCTTCACAAAATAGCCTAAGTCTATGGAAAATGACTTCCGCTTCTTCAAAAGCGGAAATCATTTTCCGGAGCTTCTTCTTCTTCTTCTTCACTAAGGTCGCCGGCCACCACCGCCTCGGGCCGCCGGCCGCCACCGCCGCCGCCACCGCTAACGGTAGCCGGCCGCGCGCAGCCGGTCGCCGGCCACCGCCGGATCGCCGGCCGCCGCCGCCGCAGCCGCCGGGCGCGCTGTCGCCCGGTCGCCTGCCGCCGCCGGTCTCCGGCCGCCGCCGCTGCCGGTGCTGGCCGCAGCCGGCTGTCGTCGGCCGCCGCCGCTCGGTCGCCGACCGCCGCGGTCGCCCGGCCGCCACCGTCGCCCGGTCGCCGGCCACCGCCGCCGCCGCCACCGCCGGCGAAAAACATTTTCCGAAACTTTTTCATATTGATCGCCGAACACCGGAAAATTATGTTCCGGGAAAACATTTTCCAGGAAAATGACTTCCGGGAAAATATTTTCCAAAAGGAGAATATTTTCCGCCAAACGAACGGAGCCTAAGTTAGGAACATTTTTCCTATCTGGTATGCAGTTCGGGTCATTCTTGTTCCCCTCCCCCCATTGTCATCTTAGAAGCTTACCAAGAGCTGCACTTTGTCCAAGCCCTCTTAGCCCCAACGATCACTGACTGCCCTCATAGGATTGAGTAGACCACAAGTTTTCCTCGAATTACGCACCTACTGGAGGGATTAAGCTTTGATACCATTTATCGTAGGCCGATAGATTCTTAGCTGTTGACTAGCCCATGCGGCGCCTAGTGAGTCGAAAACACCAGGCCAGCCTTCCTTCTAAAGATTGTTCATTAAAACATTATGTTGAATCATATCCTCACCCAGATCATACCATGCCTAGTTTAGCTCGAGCATTCATTCGCTTGAGTGAGACATACAAATCACTTCGCTACAATAACTGGTTTCATCCGATCATGGCCTCATCGAGAGAGGGACTGTTGTAAAATTTGAATGGCTTCGAATCAAGAGAGCAATCAAGTCAGACTTTGTGGCGTGATATCACTTTCCTTAAGGATTTATTTGCCCCACAATTGTTGCTAATGGTCACTGGCAAAAATCCTCCAGGATACAACAAAGTCTCAAAATGAGAATACTATATAGCAATTCTAGTATTTCTCCAGGATCTCTCTAGGAAACAATTGAAAATGATGGCTGTAGTTTTTCGAAAGAAGACTTGAAAAATTGAATGATTTTCCTTCTTACCAAAAACTGACATATATAGAAATCGGTCTTCATAGGCAACTCTTCACGAAAGGTTGCAAAGCTAACAAAGATATTCCTTCGGAAGAAGTTGCAAACTGAACAAATGCAACCCTTCGGAAAAGGTTGAAAACTGAACAAGTATAATCTCCAAAAGTTGTCTTGAAAAGACACATGTAAAATTTGGAATAAAATAAAATAAAATATATATAAATAAAATTCCGAATTTTCATACTTTCGAAAATTATTTAATAAACAAAAAACAACCTTTCAACTAATAAAATAAAAAATAAAGGGATTAGAGCTAATTAAACCGCGGCCGCGCAAGCGTGCAAAGTGCTAAGTGCGCCTAATAATCGCGCAATTATTCGCGCACCCGCACGCAGGTATTGTGTGGACTAGCACACACCCCATTGTCTTCACTCTAAGGAGTAAGAAGACACTCACAGTTATAAAATGGCCAACTTACCCAAAACTTTCCTACGTGGGACAAAGGAAAAAGCATTGTTTTTTTGTTTTACAAACAAACATCCAACAGGGACATCAGCTCCCGACTAATTTGTGCATAGGAGGTCAATCCCGCCTTCAAGGCTCCTCATTGTTATAATAGTTCTATCCTATAATACCTAGCACAAACGCCATGATGTCACTCCTATGAATCAGTTGTATCATCATTTATTTATCACTTACTCTTTACCTTGATACACATACCTCCACACTTCAGCTCGCAAGGGTTCAAGGGAGAAATTTGTTCGTGACACAAGTTGTTTTATAAAACATAATCTTTTGGAAATGCCCTGCCGATTATTGTTGTCCAAGTGGGAGTATGTTGGAAATTTTTATAAATGTGGGCAAACATTAATCTCATAATATTTTCAGTTTTTAAAAAGATAGACTTACATAAAATAATTAAAATATATGAGACAAACCAGCAAGTTAATTATTTTAGTAGTAAAGAGGTCATCATTCTTCCACGAGGTCACGAGATTTATTCGAGTTGTGAGTAAACTTCTAAACGGCGCGTATTACGTTGTCTAGCTGCAGCATAACTCCCACAAAAAAACTTTCACGAGTGATAAAAGTAGCCACAACTCATATTATATTAGGCTCACCATATCTCGGCTCAGTAATTAAATGGATGATTGGTATAGGCCTGCATTTAAACAATAACACATGATAAATGGGCATGTTAGAATGCATACTATAAATAGACTATGGTCCCCTCTCCACTCCTTATTCTAAATAAATTTATCGGTTTAACATAAAACCATATAAGGAAGAGGAGGAGAGGAAGACCTAATCTTCAATTCGTACAGCTATCCTTATTGATTGGCTCAAAGATAGTGGCCGGCCAAAACTAGGTATATGAAATTGATTCGAGCTTAGGTATTCTAAATTCTATAGACAGACTTAGATTGTCCAAAATTAGAAATATGCGGAAGAGCGAAAATGTGAAATTTCTATATATTTTGTTGTATTCTGATAAAGAGTACATGATGCTATTGATAATCTTTATTAGATAACTATATAAGTAACATATCAATTAAGGATATGCACAATCAAAAGGAAATATGAAGAATCTCCTAGATATACGTACCATCACAAGAAACATGGAAAATCAAGGGAAATATTATAAATATCTCTAGGACATATCCTAAATATCTTTAACATCTCCTCAAACTCAAGGTGAGGTGGAAGAAGTCTACTTGAGTAAGATCCTAAAAATGCTTGGGTGTATTGTTGAAGCGATTCGGTGTGCTAGAGAGAACCTGCGGATGTTAACGTCGCTACTTACATGACTGTTATGTGTTGTCACAGTTGCTATGCAGACTATGTGGCAGTAGTTTGCGTCACTCAATAGGCTGCTTCAAACGAGACGGGCAATATTGAAAATCAAAGTTGAGACATTGATATTAGTAGTTGCTGAAAAAGAAAGGATTCAAGATAAGTGATGCGCACTCAAGTGTGCACTTAGTGCAACGTTCACCCAATGCACCTCAAGGTCGTGTAGCCCTGATACTAAGATAAGAAATATGCAAAGGGAGAAAATGTGAAATTTTTATATATTTTGATATTCTAATAAAGAATACACGAGCCTATTTATAAGCTTTATTATATAACTATCTAATTAACATATACATATATATATATATATATACACAATTAAAAAGAGATATGGAAAATCTCCTACATATATGTACAATCACCAAAGATATGAAAAACCAAGGAAATATTTTAAATATCTCTAATAGTTCATTTTCTTATGGGAGTTTCTTATTCAGTACTGGTTTTAGTCTCTATAGGCTGGGCTAGAATGTGTATTAGATGACATCAATTGTAAATCCTTCGACCAACAACGTGAGCCGTCCCAAATCCCGTGATCCCGTATGGTTTTCAGGAGCACATGGCTATCACGATTGGTCCGACAAAAGAGGTCAAGAGTGAAGGAGAGCAGTGCTAGAGCAACCAGTTCCCAGATTTGGTGTGCCACCACAGGCTAGTCCAAGTGTGACTAGAAGTGAAATTGAGTCGAGCTACTCGCAAGTAGCTCAAACTTTGATCGATGATTGCTCCACTTTGAGTCATTTGATTTTGAGTTGAGCTCGATCTTGATATCAAAACGGTTCGTCTTGATTACATAACAAGTGTTGCGGTGCAAAGCAACAGAGTGGAGATTAGATAAGATATGTCGATGCAGAATGAAGAGGGAACATTCCCATTACACAAAAGGGTCGCAAAGAGAGGAGATTTTGTTTGATTACACGCCTGAGAGTGTGAATAAGAAATCCCATGTGATGTAACTAACGAGATATTGAGAAATTAGTATACCTAGAGAAGTTAGTATACTTAGTTGCAACATAATTGACGTCTTTGAACTTTTAAATGAAGATAGAGGTCTAACCGGATTTTTTGATGGGTTTGGATATGAACTCCCTCTTGATGATTGATAGTGGACCTATGCACGAGCATAACCATAACTCGGTGATCACTTATAGGCATATAAGCTTACGTGGGCCAAAGTGTTTTCCTGATGACATAATCCTCTCTAGTGGTTCTTTCTTTCTTTGTTTGAAACTCATATATCGTTCATTCAAAGTCGGGCTAGTGTTCAATGAAGATTATACATGGAGCTTTGAGACCTCATGCCCATGGAAGAGATGGAGTTCGAAATCCACCTAGGGAAGAAAAACCCTAAGAAAATTTCCATTATTCAAAAATTTCCGTCCTTAATTTCTCACAAAAAATCTTAAATTCTCCATCACGTTTCCCTCCTTAATTTACAAAATTGATTTAGTTAGTGATGTGATAATTAGTTATTGGGTAGTGAAAATATTGTTCACTCGTTTAGATGTCTACTTATAATCTTAGTGTACCTAACATTGCTCTAAGAAAAAGAATCACCCAAATCAATTCGAGCAATTGATATTAGAAACTTCTCTCACTAGTTATTCAAATGGAAACCATCTACTTCGAGGTCACATTTCTCCAACAAAGTAGGAAGGCGTTCCAAAATCTCCACCAAAGAAAAGAAGCAAACCCTTGACTCTGTTCCTCAAACCTTTCCAAATAACCAGAACCATCACATGTTCAAGACTTCACCATCTTTCTTCATCAGTCGGTCTCTGCTCTCTCCAAACTATTCTTTCTTAGCCACCCACCAGCAAAAATTGTGTGTCCCACGTCGCGTCATGGTTCACATGCATTTTAGGCAGTTTGAACTTTGAATTGAGAAGGGAAGATGGAAGTCTCCAACTGGGTTCTTCCCATCTTCCCTCCCTTTTCCTTCCCCGTGTCTCTCAACACACATTCTTGGTCAAAAGCCAGGCTAGTCTCCAATTCATTTGCACCGTCGAATTCGGTCACCATTTTTGCAATGGCCTTGTTTCGTTTGACGAAAACAACGCAAGCCTGTCCGAGAAGTTTCCGACCTCGAACGCTCTCGAGCTTAGGGCAACGCTTGTCTGGACCCCAACGTATCAAACAAGTACTGATGTAAGGTTTATCGTGCTAAACTCAGTCGAATGTTGAGAATTCATCAGATACGTGTGTTCCGACAACAAGCTTGAAGCTCCCATATAGTTCCTATATCGTGATTGAGAATCCGTAAAATGAGTTTATATACTTCTATACAGATGAATTCTTTATTATCCCGCATAAACCGACACCCTTTGAGCATCCATTTGGGACTAATTCATCCACAGCCGGTTTTAGACCCACGAAATGAACGGTTGAGATTCACCCGATGGTCCACGACGAGCTCGACACGGACTCGAATTTCCCTCGTCTTGTGCGCTATGCACCGTACAGTTGCCAAGGGGTGCGAGGCCAAGTGGGTCCATACTCCCCGGAGAGAATGGAGCCATTAGAATTGCAGATTCAGATCTCCTTTCTTCCCAAAAATCAGGGGACCACAGAAAAATAGCACAGATGAGAGACCGTGTACAAGTGACATACGTGGTTCCTGAGATTCCAAGCCACCAGAACGTGTGGCTCCTGATGCTTCCTGACCTCCCATAAAGAAACGGGAGGCTCTCATCATCACACCACACCCCAAAATATCATCTCCTCGCAAGGGCACAACATTCGGCAAAAGACTCAACCACACACAGTCGCCCCAATCTTGCACAGAACCAGAAGCAACCAAAGTCGATCCCACTGCTTGAGCTTCAACTTCAGCTCGAGCATCTTGGTTGGTTCTTGATTATTTTGCCGTTGCATCTGTCGTCAAAATGGCCGCGACATCAATCTCCGCGGCAAACTTGAAAGGCGGGTTCGGGTCTTCGTTCCAAGGGAGCTGGGGGAGTTCGATCATGGGTGAGGACCACCATGCTCTGATGGCAAAATCCGCGGTGAGAGTGAAGGTAGCGAGCAAGCCGGCGAGGTGCCAACCGGTGATGAAGAACGTCAATGAAGGGAAGGGGCTGTTCGCGCCGATCGTGGTGGTGACGAGGAACCTCATCGGTAAGAAGCCGTTCAACCAGCTACGGGGCAAAGCCATTGCTCTTCACTCGCAGGTACACCAGCACGTATTCTCGTCTAAATGACCATTTATAAATCAGTCTTCGTAAACCTTAACGTTCGTTCATATATTAATCCGTTGCTTTTTGTGCAAATTGATTTTGTTCTTTTAGTATAGTTTCACTATAATGGCATCCATCGAAAGTTATAGTATTGATGAATGAATGAGATAGAGATATAATGGTTTTGAATGGGATGAACATTCTAGTTCTTGTATCCAATTGGGATAGATGAAATTATAGAGATTCAAGATTGTATGTCTTTTAAATTTTCAATGCGTGTGACCTTTGAAAGAAGTAGGAAAGAAAATTAATCAATGGTATACTTGAAATTAAAAGAAAATATTGTTTTTACACAGATGAGTTTGTGGTTTACAAAAAAAGAGAAAAAAAATCAGATGAGTTGTGGATAATTTGTCTGAAAAATGTGTGTGGTTAAGCAGTTTTCTGACTATTGACATCCAAATAATAAGAATTTTGAAATTAGGAGGTACCATGTCACTTGCATTTCATAGCTTTATGATCAAATATTTAATTATGCTTTTCCGAAATTCGAAAATTTAGGTGTTACTCCACTTGATTCATATCATACACACAACATCAAAACTGATTGTAGCATAAACACTGTCTATGATCAGGTGATCACAGAATTCTGCAAGTCAATCGGAGCTGATGCAAAGCAAAGACAAGGGCTGATCCGATTAGCCAAGAAGAACGGAGAGAGGCTGGGGTTCCTTGCCTAAGACGAGTCGAAGATCGATCCTCAGCGCATTTGTTTATTTCATGGGACGAAAATGTTTTGGTCCAATTAGCATATAAATATATATATGTCTGGTCCCCCCCACCCACATACATTTTATTCTGGCTTGGTTGCTAGAGTTTCCACGTAATGTAGTCATATACTTTTGTCTCACGAGCTTCCTCATAGTTAATTCAGTTCTTATTCGTAACCTATCACTTCTCTCGATGGCAGAATAAATTCGCTTTGAAAGCTAGAAAAGTGCTCGCGATCAAGTGAAATTGCTCTTTTAGGGTCTAGAGATCTGGAAGTCGAGTTTCGGATCCTCCTCGGACCCTGGAAGCACTCTCCTTCCTCGCTTTATTACCGAGCTAGAGTTTCGTAAAGCCCTAGTTTCATCCAGCATAGAAAAGCCATGACAAGTCTAAACCTTATTCGTCTAATCGAACCAGTAACTTCGTCTCAGATCACTAGTCTCGGTACCTGTGCTATACTTGCCTGATTTTCTCATCATCTGATTGATCCTAATCGTGCAGGAAGCATAGTGATTGATTACGAATAACGACGAGATGTCGAGTAAGATTACCGAGACAAACAGTATAGAAAGACAATACACATGTCGCTAAAAGTACCCCTGCGAAATGCAAGATCCGTTCTTACAGCTTATTGATCGTTTGCTATTTCTGCTAACAACCTTAACTTGTTCTTTAATTGTGTCATGGTTGAAGAAATGCACCATTAATAACACAGAGAGTGACATATCTCTATGTATTAAGTCTAAACCTGTTCATGGGGCAGGCAAAGGAAGATATGCACAAGCCCGCCAGGTAGAAGATGGTGGGCAGACCAGGCCTTTCCAGTACCCACATTGGCTTTATCAAAACAGCAGCCTATAGCCTGTCGCTTATTTCTCATATACAAACAGCAGCTCTGGAGCTCGAACCGATACCCCACTCGATGCAGGCCGGTTGTCGAACATTAGACCCAAGAACCAAATCGCTTCTCTTGGTAACCAGTCTGGAACTGGACAATCCAGGCCGATTTCCAAGTTGTATCGACCATATGCTCATCTCTACCGAGCATATTGACAGATCTCAGGCTCCCTTGCTCTTGTAGAACCTTTAGAATTAGAAGTGAGTTTTGCTAAGACTCTATGTTGTAGACACGACATTATTAGACAAACTCATTGGGTCGTGGATAAATATATCAAAATCTATTTTTGCTGGCCAATAACTAGACAACTAGCAGGTAGTCAGAGACTCACTATTTTATCTCCTTGCGTAGCTAATAGAATGCTAATCTTTCTTTACCATGTCGTGTAAACTGAGACCAAACACAATCTATATCAAGAAGCCAGTGGACAGGACTAATCACACACTGTTTAAACTGACGCTGAAATCCTAAAGTGTGCTAAAAATTTACAAAGTTCAAATTAAAATTGAGAACAAAAAGTCCACTGAATGCAGTTTTTTTTTTCCTTCTGGCTTAACAATCTAGTGAGAGATCTTAAGGTCGGACGATCATGAATTCAAGACAGACCTTGCTACATAACATCCCAATCTCCTCCTTGCTACTTACTTCATTGATAAACCTTCAGGCTTGAACACCACTGTATGTTTTTCAATTGTCTCACTGAATTCCAAATGCACCCTCTTTTTGCTCACATCAAATTTCAGGTTATTTCATCTTAAATCTCTTTAAGCTCAACAAGGGGAAAAAGATAAACATTAGAAATTATAATACCGCGAACTGCATCACATTTTTTCCAGGAGAGTACCAGAAAACAAGAGAGAAACACGATCAATGCTTCAAGTTTGTGTAACTCAGGTTTTTAGAGTTAAACAGCATGCAAAAGCAGGAGTTCCCATAAACACCACAGTATAACCACGAACTTCAATAGATCTGAAAGGTAAGCTGGAACAATACATAATTAAGTGCAAAAAGAGGAAAGTCAATTCATATTGCTTGTCATGTGGTAATCTTCACAACAACATGCATTTCTACTGTTTTTCAATAAGCTTGAGCACAACATGAAGAAGAAACAGCTTCATGAGGCAAAACAAAATTGCAAACCCAGATGGGGGAAAAACATCTCTAAAGCATATCCAGCCTTTTCTTTTTGTTTTGCGTGCTCCAGACTCCAAAACATGCCGTGCTTGCTAAACCATCCATGCGATAAATATAACATTCAATTACTATCACCAAGTCCTGAAGCTGCCACTTAAAGGAACACCAACAGAATTGGCAGCAGAGATTCAGGCAGTGTAGCGTCCCCTGACTGATTTTTCCCTTCTAGAGTCATCCTGCAATAAACAAGACAGTCAAGAAGGGTGGATACACGATGTACAACACCACCAAACACGCTATGGTAAGACTTACATGGAAGCTGTAAGTGATCTTATCAGTGACATCCATGATTTCCTTCCACTTCCTGCCAATACCCGTCTACATAAGAAAGATCAATGCAATTAGTATTTTATGTTGAGCGATTGATTCATCCGCAACCTTGAATGATGATTTGGTAATAGGTAATATAATGCAAAGGTACTTCACAAATCCCCAGAAAATAGGCTATGAAGTGTGGATCTAACTACATTTACCAGCTTCAGGTCCCAGGTTTGGCAATTGAAACCAGATCCAAGTTACAAGTCCATGGAAGAAAAAATAACTTAAATTGCATTGCCATAGCATAATCACTGTGAATCAGACAACATTATTGGTGCAGGGGCTTGACGAGATTTAACTCATAGAAGGACAGCAGGTACACATTGGCTGCTTATAAAGGACTAGTTTTAAAAATCTACACCTCACCGACCACATTTGTACCATATGATGTTGACTTAGATGGAGGAAAGCCAGCACATCAATTCATGTAAGGAAAGACATCACTATGGCTCGACTGCACTTATCAAAGAGACTTGATATTTCGAATCTAATGCTCATTGAACGACCATAATCACTGTTAAAGAAAGTTGTCTCGGCGAGAAGCACAAGTGATCATCTGGTAGAACATAGGTGTTCATTTGCTAAGCCCCCAAATAGAATGACCACTATCATGAAGCTTCAAATCCCAGTATCTTTTCCCGTTCTAGGTTTCTTTTATGAGGTAGGTGGAAAAGTTACAGGAAAGAACAGCAGTGGGACTCTCAAACTGTCTAAACAGATCTTTAGCCTTATAAAACATGAACTAATCTGTAGAGACATCAAGTTCTGATACAGAAAAGAGCGTAATTTTCTTTTTCTTCTAAGGATGAGAAAGGATAATATTGGCAGAGCCAAGGAGATGGTGACATGAACTAATCGGTAAAGCCATCAATTTCTAACAAAGAAAGAGCTTGTAATTTTCTTTTTCTTCTGAGGATCAGAAAGGATAATATTGGCAGAGCCAAGGAGATGCTGACCTCTTTGGAAATAACTTATGAGCTACACAATCAATCAGATACATGACAACATGAACATTTACAAAAATCTGTACATATTGACAGGAAGGAAAGATCAAAGAGAGATCTTCACTTCATAGTTTTCATAATATGGTAAGAGAGAATCACAACAAAACATGTTGATCAATGAACAGGCCCCAGAGAGGTGGAACTGATTACTTGAGTTTATTTTAGATAGAATATGTACCTGTACAGCCTCATTTGAAGCTGTCTTTGTCCACAGAGCGAGTTTGTCCCCTCTTTGGCGCACACTAGCAACAACCCCGCAGATTTCATCTGCCTCGTCGAATTGCTCTCCAATTAAAGCCATCAACTGCAAAGATATACAGATTAACCAGGTTTACTATAAGTCTACTATTCAAGATTATTGAACATGTGAAAACCCATATATGTTGTTCCTTTTCCCAGTTCACTGAATTATTCAATAGGTTTTGTAGAAGGTAAAGAGAATGAATTAATAGGAAAGTCACTCAAAAGCTTCTCACTGTTTCAAGCCACATTGTATCAAGGGTAGCCTTTCTGCTGCTGGTAACAGTCCACTTTCCTCCATTAGCACACTCAGGATCTTCCCATTTGGGTTCAATGCCGGCTTTAAATAAGTGAAAATCAGCGTTCGCGAGCAACTTGCTTGGCTTAAAGATTTGATCGTACAAACTACAAGAAAATAGTTAACTCACTTAAATAACCATTCAATAGATGAAAATTTGTATGAACTTTGGGAAATGTCAATATTGGTAGAAGTGTGAAAGACAAGCTCTTGTAAGGCAGACACCTTGATTATAAGAAATTACTTTGGGCTTTTAAAGAAAAAACTGAATAACAATGCAAACAAAACAGAAGGGCACATTGCTGCTGAAAGGCATCATACAACAGTATCGGACAATGGCAAAGCAACGGTCACAGAAAAAAGCAATTGTATTCAGTTACTGAAGAGAGCAATTTCAACAAATAGTCAGTCACGCAAAATATATTTGAACAAATACAAGGCCAATCTCCAGCGGGCACATTATTTAAGCTGAGCTCAAGGTTGAGTAAGTATCATTCTACTCTTGCAAGTCGAAAATACGACTCTTTATCTTTCAACAAATCTCCTTGAGTTGACAATTCAAGTCAGAAGTCCACCCTGCAGTTTTCCTGTCATTTTGGATATCATAAACCTTAACAGCATTGACAGAAGTAAAACAAACTGAGCCCGCAGGATTCGGATTTCCTACCGATCTCCTTCTCTTATCCTTCCTTTTCATTTACACACTTGGAACCATTAGTCCTAACTCCAAAGGAAGCCCAGGAGTAACCCTTTTAGATCATCATCTCAACCCAGAACTTCTCCTGAAATAATCTTTCGCCCTTTCAGCCTCACAACCACCGCATGTTCACAATCATCAGGAAGCACGACCGGATCACGAATTGCGAAGGCACCCAACTACTAACTACATACCAGCAGCACAACTCATATATCAGCAGATCCAAAAGCACCCCTTCTATCCCACAGGAACCCAAAAAACCGAGACGTTCCAATCCACCACCCCATCAGGCCAGATACCCCCCACATCACATCCTAACAAGCCCTAAGAACAGCGGCACGAACACGCAAAAAAATTCAGCCGGAAGCGACGGCACGACAAGCCAACATGACAGAGGAGCGAAGGAAGGGACGGGACATGGGGATCGAGACCGACGGAGGCGTACCACCAGAAATCCTCGACGGTGTCGAAGGTGTAGGCCTTGCGGAGAGAGGTCCCCCAGGCGGCGCCCTGCTTGGGCTTCGATTGGTTGTCGAACCAGAACGTCCACTTCCGCTCCAGCTTGTGCGGCTGCTTCGCCGCCGCCGCCGCCGCCGGCGGAGCTCCTTCGATCTCGGTCGCCATAATCCCACCAACTCCTCCGCCCAGCTTGTGCGGCTGCTCTGCGTTTTCTTCTACGGAACTGGAAAGAAAGAAAGAGAGAGAGAGAGAAAGAGAGATGTCCTAAGATTTTTCAGCTTTTACGGCAAACCTCCTAGGTTTTTCTTGAGTGAACTTTTCAATCGGGAAAAAAAAATATTTATAATTGTTCCTTATACTATTTACAAAAATAATTTTCAAAAAATATTTTCATCGTCACAAAAGTATCAACATGTAAATTGTTCTTAATAATGGAAATAATCTCTTATTGACTAATTATTTAAAGAGATACGGACGAAATTTTTCTAAAAATCATTCATTTTTCATCGAACGAACGGCTGGACTTCAAACGTATGCGGCGCTCATCCAAAGAAATATGTAAGAATCTTTATGTAGACATGATAATTATCCATCTCATCTTCACTTTTTGACTTTTTGTGTAAATTCGACGGTTCACGTAATTTTGTATATACCGTTATGAAAAGAGAACTTTCAAATTTCCTGTCCAACTCCGAATTCATTATAATATCCTCAAGGCTTACGTGATTCTTACAACAACAAAATCTAGCATGGCAATTTTATGTATTTTTTTTTTGTCAGAAATTTTATGTTCTTGACAATTTTTAATGGGCAGCTACTTCCGCTTAAACTACGATTGCATTGACATATCTCTTATAGTTTGGGCACGCGCTTCCTTAAAATAATTGCCATTTTCTTTTCATACGTAATCACCGAACAACATTTACACGCCTAGCAGCCGAATTGGCTCTAATTTATATTTAATGTAACACCAGAAATCATTTTAAGTTGAAAATATGAAGTAGCATATGAATTTTTAGACTTTGAATTGTATTTTTTTTTAAATGTTGACCACAAACTCAACACATAATTTTTTTTTTAGGGAAAATACCATCAAAAATCCCAAACTATGCCACTTGTGACAAATTTACTCTGAACTTTTTTATGTGACACGAAAAATCCCAAACTATGCCACTTGTGATAAATTTATCCCAAACTATGCCACTTGTGACACATTTACCCCACAGTACTTTGACCCATGGACATTTTCGTCTTTTTCCTTTTTCTGTTTTTTTCCTTTTTTTTTTCGTTTTCTTCTCTCTTCCCTCTGCCGGCCATGGCAGAGGGAAGCCGGCGAGCCCTCGCCGGCACTGGGTGAGGGCTGCCAATTCGAGTATGTGTGGTTTAGGTTGGCTCCTCTCCTTCAAAGCCCCTCCCAATTCGGTTCGTTCTTTTTTCCTTTCTTTCTTTTTGGCTAGCGTACGTGCCATCCATCCGTAAAACCTCCACATAAAAAAAAAACGTACATTTTTTTCTTTTAAGAATTATGAAAGATTATATGTATAGTTTCCACCATTTAAATGCCTCGCGGCTAAAAAAATATAATGAAAATAAAGAATGAAGAATGAAATAAAAGTAAAGGTACAATCGATCGTGATCCGAAATGGACGGCGAGCGGGTTCGTGTTGTGTCCGAGTCGGACTAATGATTTCACAATTGTCCTGGTTTCGTGAATACTGAGAAGCGATTCCAGGGAATGAGGATATATAACCAGAGAGATGTCATAAACTACTCATAGGAAAGCACTGCCACAAGAAGGTCTGTTGGAAGTTTATTCTACAACATGTGCTTGGCGCGACGGCGGAGGTCCGGCCCTATGTTCTCAGTCAACTGATGGGGCCGGTTGTCGACATATTCTCTCTCGACTTTATTCGGCTATTACATTACAAGCACGAGAGAGAGATGGAGATCAGGGCCCCGGCAATTCATCCGAATGTCAGAGGTTCGCAGCTGGGTCGTCATAACTCGTCTTTGGAGCCTCCATCTCCCGGTGGTCCGGCATATGATGCGTAGGCCTTAATTATGGACTCGTAGATTTCAATTCCTTTCAGATACTCGGTTTTGCTGAGGAACTGCAAACGGAAGGGAAATTGATAAGCATTGTAAAGGTAACCATGAGCAAGGTAAAAAGACAAAGGGACTTGAGAACAAGCCCGATGCTGCACTTCACCTCATTATGGACGTGAAGCAGGACAGGAGTATTAGCCATGGGCGAGAAGCCAATTGCCGGCAAACCCAGATTCCGGAAGTGGCGAGCATCATTTGAAGCAGGAAATATCTCGGGATTCCCGAGCTTTCCATTAGCCTTTTTGACAGCCTCTTCCAGCAATGCCCACCAGGGATTAGAGCTGTCTGTGGCGGTGAGGATTGGATTTCCAAATTTGTCGTGCGGAGAAATCTTATCCTTGAACTGCCCAAAACTCAGAAATTGGTCAGACTCTACACTTGCAATATTCAGTCCCATCAAGCCAATATGCATAAGTAGATCGACTACAGATTAACGCATTAGTATATCCACGATAAAGAGTGCTTCAAAGCAGGACCATGCTGTTGTTCTACAGCTCTACCACCAACATGTCGGTTTTTTATTTTTGGTCGTGACCAACACAACGGTTGAGCAGGCCTCATTTGTATCTTACCTCTCAGGAGCTCGTGCCTGACAAAATGAAAGAGCAGTAACTGGCCAAAATTAAACGACTTTATGCAGAAATCTCCATTTAGGGCCATAGCAATCCTCATATCGAGAAATGAAACCATCCTCCCAGTGTGGAATTATTGTATGGTAACACCAAAATTAAAAGTCATAGCTTGCAAAGAGGTTTGCATGTACTTCAAGGGATATCTAGATCTTTGTGCAGTAAAATAAAGGACATTAACATTTCAAGCGATTCTAGGACCCAATAACTGTTCCTCTCGTTATCTAAGCCACAAGGTATGCACAGTAATAGCATGCACTCTTTCCATCCTTAACATCGTAAACTATTTGCAACCATATTTTCATTCGCGCACGCTGATCAACGTCGCTACGAGGAAAAGGGGACCAATTTCTTCCTTTAGAAGTCATAAAAGAGTTTGTTTTTTTCTTTTCATGTCATATCGATTTTGCAATTGGGAAAAAGAAAAATCTGTAAAGCTTGCTGCACACATAAAATCCAATCAGAAAGTTATTACAGTAGATACAATACTGACAAACAAGGATTTTTGAGCTTCCTTGAGCACAGAGATGTTATTAAGAGAAAAACTGTTAAGCGACCCCTACCTCAAATGTCATATTGCGTGTGATAGGTGCCCATTCTTCTGCTAACCTTCTCATTAAAGCTTTAGGATCAGCAGTTGGTGGGATCCTGACATCAAAACCCGCTTCAGCTTCCGATGGCTGTAAGTTCATGACAAAACCCTGGGAGAAAACAGAAATCAAACAAAAGGATGCATCAGCTTGTCTTCAAGCAAAACCCTCAAGTGGAGGATATGTCCAACCAAGCAACACCTTCTATAAAAAGTACATATTGTTGAATGTCCAATTGTTACCAAAGTCGCTAGCGAGAATGTCACTCAGACAACTTATTGTCCTATCGGGCATTAATCTTTTCTCTGTGATCCTATCTATGGGCAATAGCAGCAAGCCAACAAGTACAATCGAACACGGTCATGGAAAAAGTTTTGCAGGATCTTAGATGACACCATAGAAGAACAAATAGCAGCACACAGACAATGAGATGTCCACGCACTTTCTATGGGACCAGGAGTAATTTTCATGGTCTTTTCCATAAAAACGAAGGGATAGGACATGGCAATTCTTTAATAAATAAAGAAACTAAAGGTAATAAATACAGCCAAAAAATGTGAAGCTTATAACTAATTATCAGGCATTGGACTTAAACTTGCATTTGCGAGTGTAAATGCAGCATCAAGTGATCTCTCCAAATTCATTCGAGAGCCAAACCGACTAATGACACCGACGCATCGAAGCATAAGCTCTGCTGCTCATGATAGAGAAAAGAACTTACAGTGGGAGAAGGAGTGCCAGCCTTGAGGAACACCAAATTAACTGAAATAACCTCTCCTTCAGCCTTCAAACCTGCTTTCACCATATCGAACTGCGAAGCCCTGAATCTCCTCACACTCTCGATGCTTTTCAGCAAGTTCTCCATTGCGGTATTATCGGACAGCTTTGCACCATGTCCAGGTGCTCCAGTTGCCTTGATCACCAGCCACCACCGGCCTCTCTGTCCATAAAATGCCCGATAATATTCCGTTGGCGACGCCAACCCTACATTCGAAGAATCGACAACCGCTTCTCATTTTAACACCCCAACATAGGCAAGAACTCGATATGCACTAAAGTGTACACTATTTTTCCATCTACTCCATGTATGCACTGAGTAATTTATAAAACTCTCGCAAAGGTTTCATTTGCGGATGTCAAATGACATCCCCTATTTGATTTCAAATGACACGACTTTCGCCCCGACGAAAAAATCACAACCTTGATAAGCTCGAACAGAGAGAATCAATCTACCTTCGTCGAGAACAATGCCGACGTTCATGTCCCTGAACTCATCGGACTCCGCGAGCTTGGCGGCGCCGACGTGCCCGCCGATCTCCTCGTCGGGCACGAACGAGAGATAGACGTCGCGGAGCGGCGCGAACCCCGAGCGCTTGAGCCTCCGGATCGCCTCCAGGTACTGCATCCCCACGCACTTCATGTCCTGCGAGCCGCGGGCGTAAATCCGGCCCTCGGCGTCGGCGCGGGCGGCGAAGGGGGGGTGGGACCACTTGTCGTCCTCGGCCGGCATGACGTCGGTGTGCGAGTTGAGCAGCACGGAGGGGAGGGAGGGGTCGGAGCCGGGCCACTTGAGGAGGACCACGGGCTTCCCGGGGACGAACTCGATGGCCCGCCCCTCGAGCGACAGGGACTCGGCCTGGGAGAGGAGGAAACCGGTGGATTCGGAGTAGTCGGGGTTCGGCTGGGCGGTGTTGATTCGGAGGTAGCGTTGGAATCTGGCGACGATCGAGTCGTCGCCGTCGCCGCCGTCGCCGTCGCCGCCGCCGCCGCCGCCGGAGCTAGAGGGCGAGACGAGTATTATGAGCGCGAGGAGATAGAGGACGCGGAGGCTTCTGCGATCGAGCTCCATGGCCGACGACGGGAAGAGGCGGCGGCGCCGAAGGTGGAGAGTGTGCGATGAGCTGCAGGCCCATTGATTCCCGATGCGCGAGAGAGAGAGAGAGCGTGTGACGGAGAGAGAGTGGGAGAGGTGCGATCCGCTGCATAGAGGGTGAACCGTAGGTTATCGTGCGAGCGAGACGAGGAGCCTACCTCGGCCTCCCGATGCTTCCGCGATTAGAAAGTCTTTTACGCCACGGATCTACCACGCATGATCGTAAAGAAAAAATTTCAGATAAAAGATATGAAATGTACTCATCTTCTCAAATAAAGGCTCGAAATGGACTTCACATTAAAAGAAAAAAGAATTTGAAGTGTCCTTGTCGATCTCAAATAAAAGGCTGAAGTAGCCCTCGTTTGTGGCTTTTGTGGGCGGCCCTCGCTTGACCCTCGCCTGACCCTCTCCGAGCATTGCCGATGGCCAATCATCGCTTGGAAATCAGGCTCTCCTTTGAAACTAACATGGCCATTTCAGACTCTTACTTAAAACAAGATCCATTTCGAAATCTTATTTGAGAAAATAATGACATTTCATGTCCTTATTTGAAATAAAGTCCACTTCAAACCCTTATTTAGAATTTCTGCCGGCCGTAAAGATGATGCGATGTAATCGATCGATCGAGATTGTTCAAGTGGTTTGGGATCCTATCATTTTGAGGTCATGCGCGTACGTATCTCCTTTTCGATTGATCTATCAGGTTATACGTTGTTATCGTGCAATGTATCTGTCATACAAAATAGGTCCTTCCATCCGAATAATCACTTGACAAAAGGTTTCAATTTTTTTGAACGATATATCGCGCACCTGGCAAAATAATCATGCTTATCACAAGAAAAAGGGAAAATTAAGCCTCGTCTTTCGCCATCATGCCATTGCCCTCCTCTCGCCATCTTCCATGCTCAATCTCGTCGCCACCTACCCCTCTGTCCTTATTTCTCTCCGTGCACTTCTATCCGGCGACCTCAAATCAACCTTGATATGAGGTCGAGGCAGACATCATTAGCAAGGGATGTAGGAAAATACGATCCTCTTTCGAAATTATGGTTTATAATGGTAATTACCTACGCTAGAATGTGATCCCATGCGGCGGGGGCACGTAGGAATTACACAACAAATCTACTTTCAAAGTTTTCTTCTAGTAAAGTGGACTTTCCATTTATCTTGTTACATCGTATCCTTGCCACAAGTTCAATATTGACGCCACTCACACCCCCAAAAAGAAAAAACATCTCAGAACACTTGTCGCCTTATGTATCGATCCCAAGATCAAGCTAGGGCCTCGAATGAAGCCGCTAATACAACTTGCGACGAAAGTGAGGATTACGTGACAGAATACATAAGCGATGCCCCATTCTACCTTATGTAATGATATCCGTGCGTATGCACCTGACTATTCAATCGATCCGACCGTGGCGTGCACCGAAGATTTCGAATGATGCCAGCAACGTCCCACGAACGGATTATGAGCTCTATAGACCGTATCATGTGAGAATAACGTGGCCCACATGATGTTATGAATTAATAGTTTAATAAATATTTAAGTGCTAAAATATATTGACTATAAAAAATAGATGAAAATGTATAATTCTATTGAAAAGTTAAAGTTCCTTCGAAGAGGTGCAACTCTTATGAAGTGGGATATACTTTGATGGAAGGCACCACTTGAAGAGATATATATTAAAAGAGTCTGGTCCTTTCTCCACCCACGATAACGTACGAAAAGAACGTTGTATTTTTATCCTCCATCGATAAGATACATTATGC
The DNA here is from genome assembly GCF_021117445.2 of Syzygium oleosum. Lineage (NCBI taxonomy): Eukaryota > Viridiplantae > Streptophyta > Magnoliopsida > Myrtales > Myrtaceae > Syzygium > Syzygium oleosum. The sequence continues at coordinate 12,719,000 of NW_026607485.1, forward strand.
GAAAAGTGGGTTAAGGGAGAGAAATCATATTTCTTTATTTTTTCCGTTTTCTGCAACAATTATCTTCAAGGGAAACGCTATGGATAAAGGTATGTCTTCATCCCTTTTATTGTGAAAATCATAAAGATCTAAGATCCTAGATCATAAATTTTCCGCATAAAATGATTACGTTATAACTTACAGTCGGTATCAGAGCGAGACTTAGGATCTCATGATTTTCCGATTATGGTTTCTGGGTTTGGATTTGCCAAACGATGTTGTTTTTTTGTTATTTGCCAAAGTGATTGAAATGATTTCTTGTTCCGATTCATTTCGTTGAATCTTGGACTTGTGTGATGGCGCCGACGTGATCTCCAAAACACACTCGTTAATTTGGTCGAAGATGGGCTATTGGAAGAGACCCCGATGACGGAAGGCGCAATGGAACGGGGCACAAAAAAAAAAACCGAATGGACGCGATGAAGAAGGCGCGTGGAAGCCACGTGCGCGCTGCGGTTGTAGGCGCGTGGATCCACACGCCAAGCACGTGACGCACACGGTGAAGGAACATGCGCGTGTGACGCACGCACCCGTGCATCATAGGCGCGTGGGCCCCACGCACCTACACTGCAGTTGAGGCACGTGCACAACACGCGCCTGCTACCCTCTCCGCTGGTTATTTACGGTTCTGCCCTTCTCAGCATGATTTTACGGTTCTGCCCTTGACCGTTTTATTTACTGTTTTGCCATTGATCGAATTATTTACCATTTTGCCACTGGCTGCTGAATCTACGGTTCTGCTCCCTATCGATTCTGATTTTACAGTTTTGCCTTTATGCATTAATTTATGGTTTTACCCTCAGCATGCAATTTGGTAAATATTTGTGAATGAAACAATTATAGTGTTTTACAATTTCAAGAATTCAATTATGAGTGGTTTGTTAGTCACCAAAGCGGCCGAACCATAATGTCTTGAATTTTTTAAATTGTATAATATTTCTTTCAATTACCCATGATTAATTGATGCTATGATTGGAATTGATATATTACATATCCTTATTGGTGTCATGGGTATATTGAAGTTTATTTATTATAAGGACTTAGGGATTGACCAAAAGGTTAATCAATTTCTTATAATTCATGAACATAATAGTTGGTAATTAATATGTCTTGTTGAATTTGTTTGAATATCCAAAGATATCAAATAAATTTTAATGGGGTGTATTTATAATAACCAAATAAAAGTTATTAGCATCATTTTGGTTTATTGTATGTTTATATATTATAGGATCACCCAAAGGAGAACTATGATATACATGTAATGTTTCATTTGAATATGATAATGTGATATTCTCAAAGCATTAATGTATGAGTATATTCTTGTATATTTGTAGTATTTGTACCTGTTTCTCTTCATTTGCATGCTTCGTCTGTTCTTTTATTCAATGGAATGAATTTCCCTGATTGGAGTGAACAAGTCCAATTTCACCTAGGTGTCTTGGATCTTGATTTAGCATTTCAAATTGAGAAACTGGCTGCTATTACTAATGAGAGCAGCGATAATGAAAAGTCTTTCCATAAAACTTGGGAAAGATCGAATAGATTAAGCTTAATGTTTATGCGAATGACAGTTGCAAACAACTTAAAGACAACTCTTCCCAAAACTGACAATGCTAAGGAATTTATGAAATTTGTGAAAGAGCGTTCTCAAACTGCTGATAAGTCACTAGTTCGTATATTGATGAGTACTTTGACCACCATGAAATATGATAGTTCACGTACCATGCATGAACATGTACTAGAGACGACAAACTTAGCGGCAAAATTAAGGACTTTGGGAATGAACGTGGATGAGTACTTTTTAGTACAGTTCATACTTAATTCCTTGCCTCATGAACAATATGGGCCATTTCAAATGAATTACAACACTATAAAGGATGAGTGGAATGTAAATGAATTGGCCAGTATGCTTGTTCAAGAGAAAATAAGGATAAAGAATCAAAAGGCTCATTCTGTTCATCTCTTAAGTCATCAAGAAGCTGAGAAGAATTCCAAGAGGAAAGGTGGAAGGAGTAAGAAGAAAGATTTACACAACCTGAATGACTCTTCTAAGGCTTCTCAAATCCACAAGAAGGAACATAATCTTATTAAGTGTCACTTTTGCACTAAAATTGGACACTTGAAGAAAGATTGTCTGAAGTATAAAGCTTGGTTCGAAAAGAAATGTAAGCCTTGTGCTTTAGTATGTTTTGAATCAAATTTTACTAAAGTTCCTCATAATACTTGGTGGATTGATTCTGGTGCCACCACTCATGTTTTTAATACGATGCAGGGATTTCTTTCTATCCAAACCATAAAGCCAAATGAGAATTATGTGCTTATGGGGAATAAAAACAAAGCTCCAGTTGAAGGCATTGGCACTTATCGTTTGATCTTAGATACTGGGCATTATTTGGATTTGTTTCGAACCCTTTATGTACCTACTTTTTTCCGCAATTTAATTTCTTTGCCAAAACTTGATGTAGCGGGATTCTTTTTTAAGTTGGGTTGTGGATCTTTCAGTTTATATAAGAATAATAATCTTATTGGAACTGGAATTTTATGTGATGGTCTCTACAAGTTTAAACTTGATAATGCTTTTGCTGAGACCTTAATGACCTTGCATCATAATGTTGGCACTAAACGCAGTTTAGTGGATGAGAATTCTGCTTACTTGTGGCATAAACGTTTGGGTCATATATCCAAAGAAAGAATGCAAAGATTAGTGAAGAATGAAATTCTTCCAAATTTGGATTTTACTGATCTTGGAGTGTGTATTGATTGTATTAAGGGTAAACAAACAAAACACATTGAGAAAGGTGCCACAAGAAGCACAAAGCTTCTTGAAATTATATATATTGATATACGTGATCCTTTTGATGTTCCATCTTTTGGTAAAGAAAGTTATTTTTATGTGGTCCTTTTGATGTTTCATCTTTTGGTAAAGAAAGTTATTTTATCACCTTTATTGATAATTTTTCACATTACGGTTTTATTTATCTATTGCATGATAAATCTCAATCAGTGAATGCACTTGAGGTGTATAGTAAGAGGTTGAAAGGCAATTAGATAAAAATGTGAAAATAGTACGGTCAGATAGAGGTGGTGAATATTATGGAAAGTATGATGAATCGGGACAATGTCCGAGTCCGTTTGCTAAATTCCTTGAAAGACATGGTATTTGTGCTCAATACACAATGTCAGGTACACCACAACAAAATGATGTAGCAGGAAGGCATAATCGTACCTTAATGAAAATGGTTAGGAGTATGATGAGTTATTCATCTCTACCCTTATCATTGTGGATGTATGCTTTAAAGATTTCTATGTATTTATTAAACAGGGTTCCTAGTAAGGCAGTTCCAAAGACTCCCTTTGAACTATGAACGGGAAGGAAACCTAGTTTATGACACCTGCATGTTTAGGGTTGTCCAGCAGAAGTAAGAATTTACAATCCACATGAAAAGAAATTGGATTTAAGAACAACCAGTGGTTACTTCATTAGTTATGCAGAGAAATCCAAATGGTATAGATTTTATTGTCCTAATCATAGTACAAGAATTGTTGAATCTGGAAATGCTAGGTTCATTGAAAATATTGACATTAGTGGAAGTGAAGGAATGTGTGATGTTTGCATTCAAGAAGTTAGGGTGGAAGTTCCTCTACCCAAAACTTTTAAAGTTGTTGTTCATGATATTATAGTTCAACCCAATAATAATCAAGAACGACAAATTAATTATCAAACACTCCATAATGAAAATGTCAATATTGAACCTACTGTAGTTAAGCCACAAGAAATAGCATTAAGAAGATCTCAAAGAGAAATGAGGTCGGCTATTTCTAATGACTACGTGATTTATCTACAAGAGTCAGAAATTGACTCAGGAATTGGTGATGATCCAGGTTCATTTTCACAAGCCATGGAATGTGATGATTCTACTAAATGGTTCAATGCCATGGAAGAAGAGTTAAAATCTATGGATCAAAATCAAATTTGGAATCTCGTTGAATTGTCTGAAGGATGCAAAAAGGTCGGGTGTAAATGGGTCTTTAAGACCAAGCGCGACTCAAAAGGTAATATCGAACGATATAAGGCCAGACTTGTTGCTAAAGGTTTTACTCAGAAAGAAGACATTGATTATAAGGAGACATTTTCACCAGTCTCCAAGAAAGACTCACTTAGAATCATTATGGCTTTGGTGGCTCATTACGATTTAGAGTTACACCAAATGGATGTTAAAACTGCCTTTCTTAATGGGAATTTAGAGGAAGAAGTTTATATGGACCAACCTGAGAGCTTTTCAATTAAAGGAAAGGAACACATTGTGTGTAAGTTAAATAAATCAATATATGAACTTAAACAAGCTTCCCGACAATGGTATCTTAAGTTTAATAATACCATAACCTCTTTTGGATTTAAGGAAAACAGTGTTGATCGGTGTATATACATGAAGGTCAGTGGGGGCAAGTTTATTTTTCTAGTTCTGTATGTTGATGACCTTTTGCTTGTTACTAATGATCTTGGTTTGTTGCATGAAACCAAGAAATTTCTCTCTAAAAATTTTGAAATGAAAGATATGGGAGAGGCAACGTATGTAATAGGAATAGAAATATTCTGTGATAGATCACAAGGATTGTTAGGGTTGTCTTAGAAATCCTATATTGATAAAATTTTAGAGAGATTTAATATGGATAAATGTTCAGTAGGAGCAATTCCAATTCAGAAAGGTGACAAATATAGTCTTATGCAATGTCCGAAAAGTGAATTGGAACAAGAACGAATGAAAAGTATTCCTTATGCATCTGTTGTCGGAAGCTTAATGTATGCTCAAACTTGCACAGACCAGACATTAGTTTTGCTGTCGGAATGCTGGGCAGGTATCAAAGTAACCCAAGATTAGATCATTGGAAAGCTGCAAAGAAAGTTTGTAGATACTTGCAAGGAACGAAGAATCACATGCTCACTTATAAAAGATCTGATCATCTTGAGGTAATTGGATATTCAGATTCAGATTTAGCCAGATGATACAAGAAAATCAACTTTTGGCTACTTGTATCTTTTGGCAAGAGGTGCAATTTCATGGAAAAGTGCAAAGCAGTCAGTTAGGGCGCGCATGGAATCCATTCTGAAGCAGAATTTCTGCTCCAGAATGCATTCTGGAACAGAAAGGCGTTTGTTAAAAAATTTTCGGAATGCATTCTGGAGCAATTTTTGCATTCTGAAATAAAAATGCGTTTGGTAAAAACACATTCTTTTTTTGGTTCCAAAATCAAATTTTGATTCCAGAATGAGTTTTCCACCAAAAAAGAGAAGCTACTTTTTGTAGCTTCTCTCTTTCCGGAACTCATTTTGGCCCTAATTTCTTTTTCGTTCTCTTCCATCTCGTTCTCTCTTTCGGAATTCATTCTGGCCCTAATTTCTTTCTTTCTCTTCCATCTCGTTCAACTCTTCAGTTTCGTGCCCTCCCCTTCCCTCCTCTCGATTGCACCGGAACCGCCACTGCACGTGGCGGCGATCGATTTGGGCCTCCCTATATCTCCGCCTCTTCAGTTTCGTGCCCTCCATCCCTCCTCGCGACTGCACCGGAACCGCCACCTCACACGGCGGCGATCGATTTGGCTCTCCCTATATCTCCGCTGCTTCCGTTTTTTCATGCGTAGCTGGTGAGCCTTCGATTCCTCCAACTATTTCACCTCATCTCGTTAGCTTTTTCCTTCGGTGCAATCTGCGGTGCGCGACGCGGCCACCCATTTAGGGCATGCGGCCCGGGCGAATCTCGCTCGATCGAGTCGGAAAGAGGGAACGAGACGCCGCGGAGTGGTATGGCGAGAACTTGATTAGCATGTTGCGGATTGAGGTTGAGGTTGAAGTTGAGCCGCGGGATTTCAGTTTCGAAAGGGCTTTGATGTGTGGGTTGTGTGACTAAGTCGGTTTGTTTCGTCATTCGTGTCTGGCTCTGCGGTTCGTGGCGAATCGCCGCAAGTAGTTGGCGCTTTTGTCTCGTTTTTATATAAGTTATCATTTCTGGGCGGCATCTCGAGCACTGACTTTGGTTTTAGCACAGGCACTAGATGATGGGTTTACCCCAGGAAGGTTAAATTTTATGGATTGGGAGGACAACCTACAAGTGAAAGATAGCTTATCGACCTGAGATAGTGAGGGGAAACCATGGCATTTCATTCAATTTATCTCTTTCGAAGGCTATTCTCGACTCATACTATAATCTTTCTGTTTTCCTATGCTATACTATTTGTTAGCTCTTTGGTAGAGTTTCTCCATTTTCAGGGCTTGAAGATGGTTATAAATCTTGTAAATCAAATAAAGAGTGTGTGAAATCACGAGCTTTAAGTGTGACTGGAGCTTCAGTTTTCTGCATCGAAAGACTTGTGTGTGCTCAATCTTGAGGCATGCATTGCTTTGACTGTTCGATGTGTCTGATTTTAGGGTTCACTTGAATTGCCTGTATCAATTAATTATTGCCTCCCATCTTATGGTTTATTTGAACCATTTCAAATTCCAATAATCTCGAGAATGAAGTTGGCCCATTTATCCTTTTTATTTGTATTTTCCCTTTGAATATCAGTATTTTAATCTTCACGATTTTCCTCTCTTCATTAGCTCTCAGGTGCAATATCTATATTTTCTCAATGATATTCAGTTAAAGGCTTGAGTCTTGTAGCTGCTTGCAATAATCTTGTGAAAAAGGTGTTCACTTGAAAAACTTTTGAAGGCTTGGGGATTGTCCCCTCTACAATTCTAGTACATAGTACATTATGTTGTTCTTGTCAACCATCATTACTCTCTGGTTGATGGTGCAGTTCAGCTTGGGACTTGATTCAAATTTTAGCATAATTTTTTTTAACCTGAGTTTAGCTCCTTATTTTGCATGTTTCCACCAGTAGGCAAGCCCCTTACATAATTTGATATATGGACTATGCATCTTTTATGTTTGCTTTGATTGAATAGTGATTATCAAGTTTGGCTGGTGGTGTACTTCCTTTCTCAATAGCTTGAAACTAATGACATTAGGGTGTGAAATTCTCTGCTCAGGTACAATTTATGTTCTCTTTTGTAGATGTGCTCCTCTATTTAATTCTTGTTTGTTTGTTGAATCGCCATTACCAGCATTTGCCCCAGAAATTTAATCGATTTTGCATAAATGGAATCCTCCAAATGCACGTACATGGCAAAGTTGACTGAGCCGTTGACCGAATTGTTTGTAAGTCTGATGGTAGATGAGGTAAAAAAGGGAAATCGTACATCATGTACCTACAATAGAGTAGGGTGGATTAAAATTGAAAAATAATTCAATGAACAAACATGACGTCACTTTAGTCTACCACAGTTCAAGAACAAGGCACAAAAACTGAAAAGACAATATGGTAGTTTTAAGAAGCTGCTTTCAACAACGGGATTTGGATGGGACGATGACAGCAAGAGGGTTGTTGTGAACGATGAAACTGTTTGGGCAAATCACATTAAGGTGATGTTACTTACTTGGGTCATCTTATTATTGTAACCTCAAATTTCAGATTTATAAAATGTTGAGTACTGCCTGACATTATTTTGAAAATGGCGCAGGCTAATACTGAATGGGCCAAGTTTAGGAAGGACGGATTTCCTTTGTATTCACAGTTTTGTGTTGTATTTGGGGATACATACGCCAATGGGGAGTTTGCAATACGAAATACGCAAGGCGTGGCACCGTCGGAGGGTACAGGTGATAGTGGTGGTGGTGGTGACAATGGTGTTCATGTCAACCTAAGCGAACCTGAACTGTTTTTCGAAACCCAAGCTGATGTGGAACAATTTAACGTGTCAGCGAGCCCACCTCCAAAAAGTCACATGTTGGATAGAACTCCAAATGCCAAGAGGAGGAGAAAGAGTAGTTCACATTCATTGACGCGACCTGCAAAGCCATTCAAGAGATGATCAAAGCTAAGACAGTTCAAACACCAAGTGCCTCTGTCACCTCACAGTCCTTAATACCTGTGGACCCTTACTCTATAGCAACCGTGGGTGCTGTCCTAAATGCCATGCATGACTTGGACAAGGTTCTTTACATCAAAGCTATGAAACATGCCGTCATTAATGCCACTTGGAGAGAGGGCTTCCTGACATGTCTTTCCGAAATGAGAGTTGCCTTTATTGAGACTATGGATGAGTAGTTGGAGGCTGTTGAATAATTGTTGGGCTATAGTATGCCGTTTTATGTTTGAGTTCATTTCGGCTTTTCACTTATTTATTTCAGACATTGACTTGTCTTTTATGACTATGTGTTTGTGATGATGTTGAGACTTTGCTTTAATGTGATTGAATTCCATAATTATCTGTTGAGCGGTATTAAATTCCCAACATATCAGTTCAAATGTATTGGCTTCCCAACTGACATGTTGAGTTTGTCTTCTTCTTTCGCATGATGGCCTAGGTAATATGGAAGGGGGTCAAAGTAGCTGGTCTAATGATCAAGTAGCATCAAGTGAAACAATTGTATTAGGTGAACAAGACTTTGATGAGGATGAGTTGAAAATATTGTTGGCATGGTTGTGTACTGCTTGGTTGCATAGGTCCATGTACAGGACAGAACGTATTAGGGACAGCGTATTGACAGGACACCAATGGGTTAGCGAGCTTCTTCATGGACATTCAGATAGAGTATACGAAGCATTTAGAATGGAGAGACATGTTTTTCTTAACCTTTGTGGTTTGCTCAAGTCAAGAGGTTGGTTGGCAGACAGTCGATATGTTAGGGTAGATGAATAGGTTGCCATGTTTTTATTAATGATTTGTCACAAGAACTCCAACAGAGCTTTATGTGAGAGATTCCAACGTTCAGGATAGACTGTTAGCAAGTACTTTGCAGCGGTGTTGAAAGCTGTTTTGGAATTGGCGAAGGAGATTATCGTACCTCCTTCGTTTGATGTTGTCCCAGAAGAAATTCGGATTGAGCTAAAGTTTAATCGTTACTTCAAGGTACGTTTTTCGTACATTTCCTTGCACCATTTGATTAGTTTTGCTCACAATCTTGTCTAATGTATGTATTTAATTAAATGACAGGGGTGTGTAGGTGCTATTGATGGCACCCATATTCATGCTACCGTACCTGAACATATGCAACCACGATTTAGAGGTAGAAAATGCACAACCACTCAGAACGTGCTGTGTGTGTTCCTTTGATATGCGATTTACTTTTGTGTATGCTGGTTGGGAAGGATCAGCCAACGATTGTCGGGTGTTGTCGGCTGCACTTGACACACCTCACCTACAGTTTCCTTGACCACTCGCAAGTGCTATTTTGATATATAATGAGTATTTGTGTTTATGATTTTGCTAGGATTGCATTTCATGATCAATTCATGAATACTTTGTTGTAGGCAAGTACTACGCCGTCGATTCTCGTTATGCTTCAAGTCCAAGATTTTTAACACCATTTAAAGGCGAACGGTATCATATACCAGAATTTCGACGAAGTGGGGGACCAACAACAGCAAAGGAATTGTTCAACCACAGGCATTCTTCATTAAGGAATATCATTGAGAGATCCTTTGCGGCTTTAAAGAATCGTTTTTTTGTTTTGAGACAGATGCCTCCATTTAAATTTGAAAAACAAACGCAGATTGTAATTGCATGCTGTGTGATCCATAACTACATCATTGAGCAAGATAGGATGGATAAGTGTTTGTCTATATATGGAGATCCGGATTATATGTGTGAACCTACTGAACAGGGTACAGACGATGTAGTAACGACTGAAGAGGAAATCGAGATGAACATTATTAGGAAACGTATTGCCAATAAAATGGCTAGGGATAATCATATGCCGGAGATTCCATGAAATTCGGTTTTCCACTATTGTATTGTACTTCCATTATTATTATTCGAGGATTATTTGCTTTTTTTGCCTTTTGTGATGTAATGTTGTATTGTAGGATTCATATTATGTGTAATTGAGGATTTGGTACCAAGTCTTCTTGTAATGACATGTTATTTTGGAATTTATGTTCTTTTTATTTGAGGATTTAAAAAAATGTACTAGATTTTGCCTCGAATATCATGCATTGTAGGTTAAGATAAATAATATTTTGCAATTGAGTTCGGACTATCTTTGTTGCGGAAATAGAATTGACGTGCCGTTATCAAATGTATTTTTGGCTTACTTTGAGTGAAATTTAAATTTTTTTAGGTGCCCAAAAAAAATAAAAAAATAAAAAATTTCAAAACTTCGCAGAATGGCTTAGAATACCTGTGGCCACCCACTTTGAGTGAAATTTAAATTTGTGGGCACCTCCAAAAATTTAAATTTTCACTCAAAATGGGTGGCCATAGGTATTCTAAGCCATTCTACGAAGTTTTGAAATTTTTTATTTTTTGATTTTTTTTGGGCACCTAAAATAATTAAATTTCACTAAAAAATGGGTGGCCACATCTATTCTAAGCCATTCTGTGAAATTTTGAATTTTTTGATTTTTTGATTTTTTTTGGGCACCTAAAAAAATTAAATTTCACTAAACGTGGATGATCACAGGTATTCTAAACCATTATGTGAAGTTTTAAAAAATTTTATTTTTTGATTTGTTGAATTTTTTTTCGGAAAAATTCAATAAATTTCCTATTTTCCCGAAATCTGACTGTTTTCCACTATTGTATTATACTTCCATTATTATTATTCGAGGATTATTTGCTTTTTTTGCCTTCTGTAATGTAATGTTGTATTGTAGGATTCGTATTATGTGTAATTGAGGATTTGGTACCAGGTCTTCTTGTAATGACATGTTATTTTGGAATTTTTGTTCTTTTTATTTGAGGATTTAAACAAATGTACTAGATTTTGCCTCGAATATCATGCATTGTAGGTTAAGATAAATAATATTTTGCAATTGAGTTCGAACTACCTTTGTTGCGGAAATAGAACTAACGCGCCGTTATCAAATGTATTTCTTATCCAGAAGTAGAAATTTCCTCTTATTTTATCAAACATATTTCTCTTCCAGAAATTAATTTCTGGAGCAGAATTAGTCCCGTTTTATCAAACAGATTTCTCCTCCAGAAATCAATTTCTGGCAAGAATTTGATTTCTAGAGCAGAATGGTTACCATTCGCACCCTTATTGCTACATCTACTATGGAGGCTGAGTTTGTGGCATGCTTTGAGGCCACTATTCATGGGATATGGCTGCGGAACTTTATTTCAGGGCTTGTGATTGTCTACAGTATTGCCAGGCCGCTGAAAATTTATTGTGATAACTCTGCAGCAGTTTTCTTCTCTAAGAACGACAAGTACTCCAAGGGTGCTAAACATATGGAGATTAAATACTAGTCAATTAAAGAAGAAGTTCAGAAACAAAGAGTGTCAATTGAGCACATTAGCACCAATCTTATGATTGCAGATCCCTTAACAAAAGGACTGCCGCCCAAAATATTTAAAGAATGTGTTGAAAGGATGGGTATTATTGGATGTCATTAATGATTGTATTATGAGTGCATTAAGTTTATTTATTTGACACTTTGAGCTCAATTATGTGTTTTTGATATTTCATGTTTCTATTTGGTATACATGATGAAATAGATGAATGTGTAACATGACAGTCTCTAACAGAGACATTATAGTTGGACCATTACTATACTTCTCATTTATGGATCATATTAAGTAGAGAGCTATAGTTGTAGTACATGGAAGGGACTACGTCGATTAATGGCATACAACCGCTATGACTCGCATTAGTTTCTTTATTTAACTGTGATCATTAAGTGATAGGCAATTTAAGAAAAGTTTTAGCATAATGTTATTGTGCACATTATGGTTTTTATTAAACCATGAAAGGAAGGTCATATGGGCCAAGCGGAAGAATGTAAGAATAATGTGGCCCACATGAATTTATGAATTAATGATTTAATAAATATTGAAGTGCTAAAACATATTGGCTATGAAAAATAGATGAAAATGTGTAATTCTATTGAGAAGTTAAAGTTCCTCCGAAGAGGTACAACTCTTATAAAATGGGATATGCTTTGATAGAAGGCACAACTTGAAGAGATATATATTAAAAGAGTCTGGTCCTCTCTCCATCTACGAATAACGTACGAAAAGAACGCTGTATTTTTATCCTCCATCGATAAGATACATTATGCGAAAAGTGGGTTAAGGGAGAAAAATCAAATTTCTTCGTTTCTTTCGTTTTCTGCAACAATTATCTTCGGGGGAAACAATGTATGTCTTCATCCTTTTTATTGTGAAAATCATAAAGATCTAAGATCCTAGATCATAAATTTTTCGCATAAAAAGGATTACGTTATAACTTACATATCAATCTGGTACAGATGGACATAGATTTCAAACGATTTTCATAGAACAAGATCCCACCATATGTGGCGTCTTGGACCGTTTTACGCACTAATTTCTCTTTGCTCTGCCGTGCCCATTTCGCCCCTCGCTGTCGCAGCCTCGACTGTCACGTCGACCGTGCACCCTTCGGCCTTCCATATTTAAAAAAGATAATATATATATATATATATTTCATTGATTCTCGCATATCTCCCTCTCCCGAAAATCTCTCACGAAATTAATAATAAAAGAAAAAGGAAAAGGGGAAGAAAGAAAAGTTTACAAATCCCCACACACCCACTCTAAAACCCACAAACGCCTCCTCCCAGCCACCCCCTTAAACCCATCTCTTCAACACACAGAAGAGAGAGAGAGAGCAGAGAGTTTGAACAGCAAGTCAAACGCCACCGCCGAGAGAGGAAGCGGGCGGGGTGGAAGAAGAAGAAGAAGAAGATGAAGATGGAGGAATCGATGAGAGAGTGCATGAGGAAGCTGGCCCTCTGGCACACCCGCACCCTCAAGCCCTTCATGACCAGCGACGAGCTCGAGCCCCATCATGGCCACCCTCGGCTTCCTCGGCCTGCCCCCCCCCCCCTCCGCCTCCCCCGGCGGCTCCCTCGCCTGGAAGGAGTACTACGCCTACTCCTCCGTCTCCTCCGCCGGCAGGGCGAGGCCGCGGCTGCCCTACCCGAGGATCGACCGCCTGCACAGCTACACGTATCAGGCCTTCGTCGACGGTGTCAGCTCCTACCTCGAGATGCGTTATCAGTTTTCACAAGGTTTGATAGTTTTGTTGGGAAATTATTTGTGCTTAGAATAGTGGATTGTTTGACGCGAGAAAAGAATTAGACTTTCCAGCTAATCTTTCACATGATTAACAAAAGAATATGTTAAATTTTTTTGTTTTTTAACATCTTCCGATATTTATGTGAAAAATGGCGGAAATAATTTAATTTGATTTAATATAATTTAATATAATCGGATTTTGGGCAGGGGCATGCCGCTGCACGGGGCTTGATCTGTACAAGAAATGGCGACGCATGCAGGACAGGAGGACGAGAGCGTCTTCGTCTACAGAGAAGGGACTCTGGATCAGGCCACTTACAATCTCTACCATCTCCACCGTCGCAGCGGCAGCGGCGGCAACCGCGGCAACGGCAACGACGGCAATTACATCGACGCAAAAATGTATTATGGGAGCGATAGGAATGGCTCTTTGGTTATTCGCAACAAGGGCAACAGTGCGCCAGTCAGCTGTCTCGTCCCTCTGAAGGACATTATATTTTGACGACGGCGGCGGCGGCGATCCGGAGTTTTTATGAGTGTAGGAAAGCGAATGAAATCGCTCTTTTGTTTATTGTCTGTTGTCTTTTCTTTTCTGCGAGGTACATGGCTAGTTTTTGGTGAAAAATATCGGAAAGGCTCCGTTTGTTTGTAGGAGAACTATAGTAGAGGCAGGTCGCTAATGTTAACGAAAGTAACAATATTTGTTAAAGAGCTAGATATCGTCTAATCAAATTCCTTTATAATTTATGACATATCGGTTTACTCTGAAAATGATGATGATGATGATATATATATACATAATTCCCATATATCATCGATGAAGATAGAGCTAGTAAGAAGATAGATGAGTGGATTGTTGCTAGGGTGGTAGGTATCATCGATGATGATATCCTTGTTCATCCTATCGTACTTCTAATTGTCACTAATGTATGAATCATGGGATAATTGTCTAAAAAGTCATAAACTTATGCACAATGGTCAATTCAATCTTGAGTCTTTAAATTATGCCAATTTAGTTTTAAACTTTTTGTCGATTTGCCAATGTAGTCATTTGGCCAATTTTGAATGTGGACGCTGGGCGACTTATGTGACATGATCGTCTGGCATTAATGTAAATGATTTTTAGAGTTATTCTGATTTTTTCCTTTTTTTTTCCCTTTTCTTTTTGTCAATGGCTGGCAAGGCCTAGACTCATTGCAATGATTTTTAGAAAAATTTATATATTTTTCTAAAAATTTTCAAAAATCATTAATGTTAGTGTTAGCCGGCCCACGACCGGTCATACCACGTAGGCCAACTGACGTTCACGTCAATGATTTTTAGTAAAAATTAGCTGGAATGACTAATTTGCCAAATTGCTAAAAGGTCTAGAACTAAATTGTCACAATTTAAAGGTTTATGATTAAATTAACACAATTTAAAGGTTTTATGATTGAATTGGTCGCTTTACAATAAATTATGATTCTCTTCGTGAATCTATGGGTTGTGAGCTGTTTTTACATTAATTTGGTTAGCGATTTATATAGTTATTTGTAGTATCGATCTTGCAGGTATTAAATGTTCATGATTTTGCAGTTATTTGTAGACGCTACAATTTGATTCGTTTTGTATGATTTTATGAGTATTCATCCCTTGGTACAATGGACTTTCGTAATAAAAAAAAATTGGTTTTTTTTGCATTAACTCTGATTGAATATGGCCTTGAATAGAATATACATGAATTGACGAGCATCATTCTAGCAAAACAGGCATATTTTGGTCAATTGTTGCTGCGAATAGTACTTTTGTCTAGTCCATTCGGGCATTTTACCATGATGGTAGCGTAATCTAGCTTGAATTAGTCGCAACTTGAATGATGTGCAATTTTCGTAAGGTATCTCATGGCCCAGGGGTCGTAACTTACCTCGATCGGATGTTGTTTACTTCTTAATTGGGCAGTAACTTACCTTGATGCATTGTGACTTATCGGAATTCTTCTCCCAATATCGACAGTATCTATAGTTAGCAATTACTCAGTGAATTTAACATCAAATTATCGTAAACAGCCCTTTTTCTTTTAGATAGATCATATTAATTTACTATATTTCACCGCGAATTTAAATTAAATTTCTTGAGTTACCCTTTTGGGTCTGTAGAGTACCTTTAGAGCGCTTAAATTTACTCCTTTTCGTTCCTAATTAATTCCGATTGTACTGCTATATATCGTGAATGATAAACGGAGTTCGTGAAATAA
Source organism: Syzygium oleosum (assembly GCF_021117445.2). Classification (NCBI taxonomy): domain Eukaryota; kingdom Viridiplantae; phylum Streptophyta; class Magnoliopsida; order Myrtales; family Myrtaceae; genus Syzygium; species Syzygium oleosum. Next base: position 12,734,359 of record NW_026607485.1, read on the forward strand.
ATTTTAATTTTTGTGAAAGATGTCTATTTAATTTTGTAAGTTGTTTTTATTCATGGTAACATTACATGTTGAGCCATAAATAACAAATGAAATTTCGTAAAATTGCAAGCGTTACCCAAATCGTATTTTGCAGTGGAGGACACGAGAAGGACGACTGGTTCCGCCATGCCATTTCGTTGCCCCAGATCTGCAAATGCGCCGCCGCCTCACCGACCGCCACCACCGCCCTCCGCTGCACCAATGTCGGCCTCTGCCTCCCAATCCCTCGGCGGTCAGTCCCGCTCCGGCCGCGTGATCGGCCCCTCCCTCGACAAGATCATCAGGAACGCCGCGTGGGAGGAAGCACTCCCACATCTGTCTCCGCCTACAAATCCGCCCTCGACAGGCTCGAGACCGCCGCCCCGGCCGATCCTCCCTCTCCACTGGCTCAACCTCTCCTTCCCTTGCCGACGCCAATTTCGTCCTCCAGCCCCTGATCCTCGCCCTCAACTCCGCCTACGGCAAGATCGTGGAGCCCGTCCACGCTCGAGTGCGCCTTCAAGCTCTTCTCGCACAACCTCGTCCACGCGGAGATCGGCGTCGGCGCCGGCTCTGGCTCTGGCGATCAGGCGAGCGCCGGGGGGCGACAGAGTAGGAGGAGGAGGAGGTCCGGGCTCGATTTTGAGGCTGTTGCAGGGCGTGTGCAAGTCGGGCGGGATCATCGGGGAGGAGGCCATCGAGCTCGGCGTGCTCAGGGTCGCGCTGGCGACGATACGGTCGCCTTTGCATTTTGATCTGAGGCGATTGCTTGGTGCATATAGTCAAAACTTGTTACAATGTGTATCTCAGTGGCTAGAATGGGACTAACCAGATCTCCTCCGGCATGGCCGGCGGAGAGAAGAGAGAAGAAAAGAAAAATAAAAGAAAAAAACGAAAATGTCCATGGCCAAAGTATTGTAAGGATAAATGTGTCACAAGTGGCATAATTTAGAGTTTTTCATGTTACAAAAAAAAGTTCAGGGTAAATTAGTCACAAGTGGTATAGTTTGGGATTTTTCGTATCACAAAAAAAAGTTCAGAGTAAATTTATCACAATTGATATAATTTGGGGTTTTCGGTGGTATTTTCCCTTTTTTTGTCCAAAAAATGGATTCAATGAGTTTGGATTTTTGGTAGGAAAAGAATTCCCTTTTGAGTTCCGTAACAGCAAAAATTAACTTAAAAATAAGATAATACATATACTTGTATAAATAATGTCCCGGTATACAACTTTAACAATTTAAATATTTACAGATTTAAGATGCTCAAAATAAAATTAAAAAAAAAGCCTAATTCCTGGCAGTAAAAGTTATAGAAGAAATCTCAAAAGCTTGAAGCAACGCCTACGGTAAACGCTCTCTTATTAAGGAGAAAGTATTCGGTGATTACAATGTTTCACCTCATAAGCTGACGTGGCATGAATTTTTTTTGTTAAAATCCAATTCACCGGTGGCCACGGACCTCGGATTTCCAGATTTCTGGAGCTCCGACGATTCTCGCCCACGACCATGGATCCTCAGATTTCAATATTTACATATTTGTCCTTCGACAACCATGGACCTCGGATTTTCAGATTTTCCGAGCACCCAGATTTCCAGATCTGGCCGAACGACACTAACTATCGTCATGGACAAGTCTCGTGTCCCTCGTTGGTGCCATCTAATCATAAAAAGAGTTGTCGAATAGATTTGGAGCAGCGCCTAGATTTAGACCTATATAGAGACATATTGAGAGTTTTACTTTTTTTCTTTACTTATGTCCATGTCATTTATATGTGGTAATTTGTGATTGGATTTCAACAAAAAAAAATGCATGCCACTTGCAATTGACCCGGTGGCGACCCTCGATCAGGTCTGGGCAAGGGCCGGCGACCCTCGCTCGATCTGAGGGATGGGTGGGGCCCGTGACCCCAACCGGCCGTCTCCCACCAAGAAGACGTCGTTTTAGTCTCATGTTTCATAATTTAGCCACGTCATTGTCAAGTAAAAGAGATAAAATATTAAAATAAGTTACGTCAATGCCACGTCAGCGTTTTTCATTGGTAAATTAGACGGTGTTAACTTTAGGACTCGATTGAACCAATTTGATAAATTTTAAGACTTGATTGTACTTTTTGCAAGTTTTGGGACTCAATTACATTTTCATTATAAGTTTTAGGACGTCTAGCGAATATATCCCTAAAAAAAAAAAACAGTTTGGTCTAGGAAGTTTGGTTCCATAACTGGGACCGGGAAACAGATTGACAATCACTGATTCCAAAATTTAGGAACTGTGAACCGTGCAAAATCGATCGGTTCAGTTTGGTTCCCGGTTTACTCCGGTACCAATGCTCGTCTCTAGTACGCGAGGATCACAAAGTGTTCTCTCTCATATGAATCGATCTAGGGCGAGCCAAGGATGCAGCGTTCCACACAACCTCCCCCATGCACTTCTGAATCACTTGAGATGGAAAGTCGCGGGTACAATGCACCCGAATATTAAGTGAATATAGTACGGAGACTAAATTGAATTCCGATCATTTCCGGCGATAGAGGTCTACTTAGATTCCATCGTAAGACGATCCCGTTCAATTTGGTACGTTCATGTTCTCCGCCCGGATGACCGGAGGAAAACACGAAAGCTGCGGACGTGGCGAAACAAAACGATCGTGTCCGAGAGTCCGACACAGAAGAGAGAGAGAGAGAGAGAGAGTCCAACCAATTTTTAAAGAGGACCGCCATTAAAAGCTCCACGCGATGCATGCAAGTCTCAACACATGGACGCAGCACCGCCACGGTCACCTTCCTTGCATGCCCGCCACGCCACATTCGGCTCAACTCGGGGCGCCCCTCTCTCTCTCTCCCCATGTCGCTTGATAAGTCCTTCGTGGGTGGTGGGGCAGTTCCGCTTGCTCGGTTTTCATCACCAGAGAGATAGAGAGAGAGACAGGAGAGAGATGGCTGCGACGACCGCGGTGATCCCGTCGGAGAACGAGGCGCTGGCCACGGAGGCGCCTTACGCGCCGGTGACCTACGAGAGGAGGGTCCGTGCTGACTTGGAGAGGACGCTTCCGAAGCCCTGTGAGCTTGTTCATTTCTTTTTTCTCGTGATTACTCATTTGCGTGACGGGATGCGACTGCATGTTTGTCTTGTCCATCACGAGTTATAATGCATCTCGGAGGGGGACGTTCGTCGTAATTCTTGGTGGGTTTGAAGTGCATGCTAATCGATAGAGAGAGATGATAACTTCAGACATGAGACTTGCAAGTGTCGTTGACATGCAGTTACGGAAAGAAGTAGGATAGATGATGACTTCAATAGTTCGATTCTGCACCATTATGATAAACTTAAATAGTTTGAATAATGACCTTGTATATTATGACTCCGATCACTCTACATCAAGTCCTTTTTTGTATGATCTCAAATGATTATCATCCGTTTTCTTGGATCAAGCCTTACTCCAATCCATATGGACGGGTCAGTTTGCTTGCTGTCAAGCTATGCATGAGGAAAAACATATACTTGTAACCTAATTACATGATTTTGACTCAGGCCTGGTCATTGACCTGACACCATCTAAACATTTTGCGAAACCCAATCCCAATGAGCAAATGATTTCAAAATCCAACCTGTAGGTGCTAAATTGTTTTGGTTAAAAAACTTAAGGACTCAAAAAATGCACCAAACTCTAGGGACTGCTACAGGTGGGATTTACTCACCCAAATAGTCTTGTGTGCATGGAAATCTGCTACCATCTAGTTGTCAAAGACAATGGTGTCATGACCATTTCGCATGCGATCCAAATGCAAAAGGCGAGACTACGTGTTGGAGTATGATATAGTTTCTAGAAGAGAAAGTGATTCGAACATCATGAATGAAGATCCACGTTAAGTAATTGATGGATCGAAGATGTTTACCTGCATGACTCTAATGCCATGTAATGCATTTGAGATGGTGTATGCATGGCATTACTTTTCTCTGGCTATGGCATGGACATATCTGTGTTGTACTGGGACATGTGCTAATTGTCGTCTCAGGGCAAGTGGATGCTGAAGCATGATATTTAAGGTAATGGGGAAGCCATGCTCGCTCATCGAGCTTAAGGGTGATGGACTATTTGGACATTACATAGAAAAGCTTATTGTTTCTGGTGCCCAGAGGAGAGATCTTTCATAAGAAGATGATTCAGAGTCTGTTAACAATGTCGTCAAAAATTGGTTTCGTCAAAATTGGTTTCCTCAGGCATATCTTGCGAACATTTTTATTTCAGTGATATTAATAGGAAAGCAAAGTTACTCAAACATATGATTTCAAGCCTTTTCCTGGTCTTGACTTTAAAATTTCATGGCTCTAACGGCACCAGAATTGCCATAATATATTGAAAAGTCATGTGCTACTTATAGGGACATTTGTCTTTCCTTCTCATGGAAGCAATCAGAGTTTCCTGGGAAAATATATTTGCTGAGATCAGGATCATTGAGGTTATCTATGTGATTATTTCTAGAGCTGGTAATGTTGCGGTACTACTATCAATTATTCTAAAATATATAAATACTTGATCACACCTCTCACGCGTAGGGCTGGACATATGGAATATATATAATTGGAGAGGCAAGTAGATGTCCTTTCAAGACCTCATGCGCTGGTATCATGTGAAAATGTTGTGGGATCATTATCAAATATTCTAAATGATTGAGTTGTTAAGATGAATGCGTGATTTAATATTTAAATACTTTAACGTTTGTCGTGAACCATTTTCCTCCATCAATCTTATTTGGTGAGTTGTCTTGTCCTATGACAGATCTGCCCAGGGCATTGAAAGCTCCTGATACTGATCATCCTTATGGAACACCAGGGCATAGGAGTAATAATCTCAGTGTTCTTCAGCAGCACTGTGCCTTCTTCGACCAGGATGGTGATGGGATTATCTACCCTTGGGAGACTTACATTGGTAAATTCACACATTGCTAGGAAACAAGCGATTTATCTTGGTTGCTGCTTCTTATGGTGATATGTTCTCTTTTGGGACTTCTAGAACAAGCTGTCACTAAAAGGACATGACTAGTCCCTGTATGATCTAGTGTTGTTTTTTACAGTTGTAAAAGTGAATGGAGTTTTAGACTGCCTCTAAGGCAATGACATTAAAATTTGAGACCTGTTTTGCCGAACTTGTGATGGACATTAAGGAATGATGCACTGGCAAAATTTGAACTGTAAACTGTTAGATCAGGAATGAAAATAGACTTAACAAGATTGAGAAAGAGGTATATGTGAAATTTGCTTGTTCTCTTCATAAATCCTTATTTAATCTTGTGTTGACATCTATTGCTAACGTGTTTAACATGATGGCTTGTCTTATTACTCTGTGTGCTTTCTCGCCTTCAGCCCTTAAGTTCTTTCACACCTTCACAGGGTTACGTGCAATAGGTTTCAACACAATAGCCTCTCTGATCATGACAATTGGAATTAACTTGGCACTAAGTTATCCAACCCAACCTGTAAGTTATTTTGACACTGTTCCTGCAGCATGCTAATTTACTTCTGGAGCTGGTATTTGAGTCGGGCATAAATCCTTTATTACGAAATCCTGCTGACCGGCAGATACAGTCAGTAGTTCACCATGAATATTTTTCAGTGGCTAAAATGAGTCTAAAGGCAGCTTGGTCCATTTGGCATTCTGCACGATGATAATTTGGACAAAATATGTTAAAAGGCCATCAGGTAGTGTGATAAGAGAGAAGGGTAAGACTAGGAACGAAGATGATCATCGTGGGCAAGCAAAGGTCACCAAGCATAGAGGTTTGACTGTTGCCTTGGGAGGTTCCAATTTGATAGAATCAATCTCATAAAAGTTTTGAACTGGTACATGCACTGTTTTCCAACTCCTCGATAAGTATTTGGAATTGGCATGGCATAGCACATTAACATGAATGGCACATTTTATGCATTATGATTGGTAACTACTTTACATTTTACATGTGAAGGGTTGGTTTCCTTCTCCCTTCTTCCCCATTTACATAGACAACATTCACAAAGACAAGCACGGAAGTGACACTGGAACATATGACACAGAAGGAAGGTACTTATCATTCATGAGGCTGAAACCTGTATATATATGGTCTTTGCTCTCTCATATACATATTGATACCATGAAGTGGAATATCAGGTATATACCAGCACATCTCGAGAACATGTTCAGCAAATATGCTCGTACTGTTCCTGACAAGATTACCCTTGGAGAACTTTGGGACATGACTGAAGGGAATCGACATGCATTCGATGTCTTTGGCTGGTTAGCTTTTTTATTTCTCTCAGTTTTTTCTTTTTACTCTTATACTTAATTGAGGCTATGATACTCTGTCTCATGTAAATGAGATGCAGCATACTATGGAGGCAGGGAAAAGCATCTACTTTTTTGGGTCTCTGCTTTAATGCGATCATCAAGATAAGACTTTTGTTGCCGATGGTAAAACTGGCAAAATTCCAGGAATAACTATACCCGAACTACATTACTTAGATTATGAGTTAACAAAAGTCTTGAGATTTTGGACATTTATTTGTTAACACAAGTCTGATATTTTGGTCATTTATTGTTAACACAGGTCTGAGATTTTGGTCATTTATATGTTTAGTCCTCGAAGCTAATCCTACATACACGATAGATGCCATATTCATGTCTTCTAAACATCGGTGCTGGGATGCATAAGTTTCCTACATTGTTCTCATGTTACTATGCCACTGTTCTTATTTGAGATCTCAAAATTCCTCTGGTGACCGGCTGGGTGGGGGACGCAGGGTTGTGAGCAAGCTTGAATGGGGAGTTCTGAACATCCTGGCGAGGGACGAGGACGGCATGCTGTCGAAAGAAGCCGTGAGACGCTGCTTCGATGGGAGTTTATTCGACTATTGTGCCAAGATGCAAATGGGAGCTGAAGGAAAGGGCTAAACTAGAAGCAGTGTGTAGTCTGTCGCTTCTTGTGTAATGAGTAGTGAAAATGACCAGTGTACAGACAAAAAAACCTCGTTAGTTTCACATTCATAGTCTGGAGTGCCCCCTTGTTAAATATGAGTTGAACATACTTTTGTTTGCTTAAATAATGAAAGACTGCCCTAGTTTGTGAGCAACTAATTTTCTGCTTGAGGACCACCACTGCTTTGCTTGGTGATGTAGATCATCAAGATAGATCCCAATCCAAAGATGAAAGGTTGTAGTTTTTGGTAAGGGGGAGTTTCATTGACAATGGGAGAAAGAAACAACAAAGCAAGACGAGTGCCTGGTGGAACATGGAAAATGGGTTTTTGTTCATTACATGTTTGCAAGAGATGATGTTTTCAGGAAATGTAGTAGAGAGAATTTGGAAGCTTGAACGTCATCTTGGCACTCGGAAGTCCCTGGATGCTGCTGTATTGGTCTCCAAGAATGCCCCATATGCGATACCCTCCACTGACTAATTTCTCCCTCACCTCAGCCTTGTAGCTTTGCACTCCTTTCAGCTCATCCTCAGGTCCCCTTCACCAAACAAAACAATAGTTAGATTCACATAAACCGAAGGCTTTAGTCTCTACAATGTGACTAGGCCTTATGCCGACCAACTCGGTCGCCACTAGGTGCAACACCTGCTGTCAACTTTTGAACATATATGACGGGATGATACCCCGTGAAGAATTTGGGAGAGAGAGAAAGAGACCTCAGGACAAGGCTACTCCAGCCATGGAAACCCACATTGACAAGGTTGTCAATGGTGGCAGATCTAAGGTGTTCCCTCCTCGAAGAGACCAAGATGATCTGAATGCCCTTGGCCTTGATCTCATTGAAAAGACTGAGCGAGTGCTCCAAAGCTGGTGCCTTTGCCTTGCTCATCCACTCTTCTAAAGAAGTCACATTCAACTTCTCTCCCCTGTTCATCAGCAATTTGAAACAAAATGGCATGAGTGAACCAAACTTTATCACATTGATTTAGCCTGACCCGTGATTTTCTTGATACAAAAGATATGGAAAGAATAATCGATACCCATACTGATGTTTCTTATAGTAAGGCACGGTAGACAGCAAAGTGTCATCAATGTCAAAGATCCATGCATCTCTGCCATCCCTCTTCAAGCTGCAGCTGGTGCTGAGATACACCATGCACTCCTCGATCGCCCGCTCCGAGTCGACCTCGTACTGGGTCGACTTCATGTACTTGCCGACGTAGTCGACGCATTCCTCGGGCACCACCTCGAACTCCCGGATGTTGTGGAGCTCCACGTTCATCCTCCAGCCCTCGCAGTAGTTCTTCAAGCTGATCTTGATCCCATTTCTTGTTCTCTGACTGTTCAAGATGTTCCAATCTGCCGAGCAGAGGGAGATGAGGATGCCCAGTGAAAGGGACAAAGAGAAGAGGGCTCTGGCGGCCATGTTCGGTTCAGGATGTGAGAGAGTGAGGAGGTGCGTAGATCAGGCGCTGATACTTAAGATTGGAGTGATGATGAACATGTTGGGCCCCGACCGGAGCGCATGTCACATGGGGACAGGATGGCTTTTGTTCCAAGAATGACATGGTGCTTAGATTGAGCATTTCTTGAGTACCGCAACAGGGGAATTGATTGGCCCACTAATTATTTCTCGAGCTTTCACGATGCGTTAGACAGAGGAAAGAGGAAGTAGAGAATGGCAAAGGATGTATTTCCAGCGGTAAAATTACACAAATGATTTTATGAACTGTGCAATTCGTTCACTGAATTTTCAATTTATTTAATGCGGTCCATGAACTTTAACCCAACATGTAATGTGGTCCCTAAACTTTCGGTAAATGTTCACTGTAATTCCAAGACTATATGAAAATGTCTAATGTTATCCTTCCATTAGTTCAAGTTTAGAGACAACATTGAATATTTTTATATAATTTAGGGACTAAATTGAAGATATACCAAAAGTTTATGGACCATATTGAACAAATTAAAAGTTTAAGGACCATATTAGACTAAAGTTTAAGGACGCATTTAACAAATTAAAAGTTTAGAAGTCACATTGTACATTGAGACCATTAATGCCATTTTCCCTATTTGCAACTATAGTATCCAGAGTATACACTGGGGACTTAGACAAAATCACGTAATCAATGGCTTCGAATGAAATTCACTTTTTTAATCGCCGATGTAGTAATGAAAAAGGAGAACATGACAATGCCTCAACATAAATTATATATATACATTACGACTTATAAGTGCTTCTAAGACAATCAATAAAGTATTTGTAATATGAGAAAATTAGTACAATTCCATGTTTGGTTGTTTAATAATTGAACGGCATCGTAGGTATTGCTCATGGCCTTAAAATCGTTAATTTGGAAAAAGGGTGTTTGGAGGGGTTCTTTAATTAGGGTTTTTATCTTTTTCCTCATAATGTTACCTACAGATTGCTTGTCTGCACCTTAATAAACAGCCATTAATCATTACTGGGCCATGCGTTTGCTAATATTTCCCATCTTTTTATATTTCGATTCTTCTTTTTTTTTTTGGGGGGGAAAGTATCAGCACATGAGCTGGTCAATTATTGTTTTTAGCTTTTTAGTAGTACATACTTGTCATTGCAACATGTCAAAAAGACAAAATTGGCTTTTGACGAAATGGCAGCCGCTTTTCACGCGCAACCGTGATTACATGCGTAATTTCCTCCATTCAATTGACAACCTAGATTCTACCAAAAAAATAAATAAATTGACAACCTAGAAAATAAAAAAAAGAAAATTTCAAATAAATTACTTTCCCATTTTCGGTGATTAGATGATGGAAAACTATTGATGTACAAAAAAACATTTTTCAGGGACTGAATCAACAAGCTTAAAATAAGAGAAAACAACTTTCCTTTCTAACAAAAAAGAAATCACTTTCTTTAAATCACCAAACAAATAAAAATTAACTATTTTCCATTCATGGAAAATATTTTTCCTTATCGTGAAATATTCGGTAAAATAAACACACCACTAAAGTACATTTGTCTTTTACAAAAGAGTTTTCAGAAAGCATAGCGAATAAGGCTCTGTAGTTGGTACTTGTTCGACTTTATTTGAGACACGTTTCATGATCAAAGACCATTTCGAAAAAAACGACTCCATTTCAAATTCCTATTTGAAAATTTTGTTAGGAAAAACGGTTCTCGAGGAAGCGAGGATCCTAGGAAGTGATGTCAGTCGCCAAATAGACAATTTCAGAGTTGTTTTTTTTGCCCATTTCATTATTATCTACAAAGGTACGTTTGAAAACTTGGCCAATCAACCAGATAATAGATCAATACAAACAGGAATTGCATTGGCGGACGCCGAAAAACTCTCGTTAGGGATACATCCATGTCTCATTGCATCTTAACTATCTAGCACAACAGGCAAGTGCTCCGCAAGCATTGAAAGTCAAGAGCAGCGTAGCTTCACATTGAAACATTGACAAACAACATTGTTAACAAGCCGATTCAACGGCATGATCAAATACATGTCTCTTCAAGCATGACAAATGCAGGAAGATGGAACAACTACCACATCATCGAGAGACAAAATGATACATCCTGTATCAAAAAACTGGTCCACTTCCAGCATCCAGGGAGGTTTTGTTTCAGAGTGAAGATTGTATTCAAGTTACAACTGTATTTGTTTCAATGAAAAGAGCTTTCCGTGAATTAATTTTCCGAAAATCACGATCATAACATGCCCTCTTGTACTTGACCCGAAACCAATCAATCTAAAGCCATGAGGAAAATAAAGAGGGCCACAGGCGGAAAGACTCGAGAAAAGAACCCACGTCTAGAAAGCATATACTTTAAATCTTCTAAACCATGACAACACTTCAAAACAAAAAAAAAGGGGATAGGTGAGCCTCCAACATGTAAAAATTTATCTGCGAACTAAGCAATCTGAGGTTTACTTCCACCGGTAACATCAAACCACGATATGAAAACAAATAACATGAACAAAAGATAAACTGCAACGTTCAGACGATCGCATTGGCTGCGCTGGCAATTCTCGGCCACAGGTCTGCACACTCTTTCCCAATTGGACCGGTGATGGCAGAACCTGAAAATTATTAGAAGAGGATGAGATACAAGGATCATCGAGAAACACCATTCACAACTGCAACTCTGATTTCAAAGTTGGGCCAAAACCTTTCATCAATCAAACTAGTCTTGCCTTCCGACCTAAAACCACACTATTTGTATCCGAAAGCCTAGTCCTATTCTATTGATTTGTAAATACCGCTCTACAACTCTTCATTTCAGTTATTGAATCAAAGCGTTTGAACTTATGTAACATTTGCGTGTCGTGAAGAGAACTATACCTTTCATTTCTCCTTTCGGATTCACAATGACACCGGCATTATCTGCAAATATAGTCAATTACAGAGTCAGAAAACAAAATATAATGCCAATATGCAAGAAATCTATCAATATGGTACATCTACTGATGCAACATAACAATAAATATGATGTGCAATCACTTAATAGAGTGGTCCACCAAACGAAAATAAAAACAAGCGCAAAGAGGTCATCGGTAGAGTTTGTCGAGCCCAAATGGAGCAGATGTTACAATAGGAGAGACGCGACATCTGTAACGAAGGACACTCTTACTTTTCCAGACTCGTAACTGTATCAACCACAGATGTATGGTGGATACCTGACTTATGTCTGGTAAATTATACGTAATGTTTTGCTCACTAAGACAATAGAGCTGCCACCTTATACCATTAAGGAAAGTCATTTAACGATAATCATCATGGACTTCCATGTATAACAATGTATGCGGACTGTGTCATCTTTGACATGGGAGAGCTGAACAAAACACAGGCCAATCTCAGAGACTAAGACAGTATCCCAACCTTGACAGGGATGATAAAACAATTTTAACATCTGGTATAGGGGTAAGGCTGGTAATATTTACTCTAGCTGGTTATGGGAGGTGAAGAGGAACCTAAACGAATCCTCAGCACCACATCACCAGCAATTGTAAAACAGAAAGCGATTTCATGATGAAAACAGAAATTTTCTTGTTAACACGTATGACCATTGGAGAGATAAAACCTAAAAGTACTCGAACAGTCATAGAAAAATTGTCACCTAATTAAGTATGACCACAGAAACATGAAGGGGAACTTGCTAAAAGTTCAGATGCATGTTGCTACCACTGAATGCAACCACAACAACCCAAGCAAGATGCAAGCGGACAACCAAAGCATACAATCCAATTAACCAAAAGACAAAAGCAATAACAACCTTCGAAGTACATGTAGACGCCGTCCTTTCTGCGCCACGGCTTGCGTTGCCTGACAATGACCGCGGGCATAACCTTCTTCCTGAGATCGGGCTTCCCCTTCTTGACGGTGGCCATCACCATGTCCCCGACGCAAGCGGAGGGCAACCTGTTCAAGCGACCCTTGATTCCCTTCACCGAGATGATGTAAAGATTCTTGGCCCCGGTGTTGTCCGCGCAATTCACCGTGGCCGCCACCGGCAGACCCAGCGACATCCTGAACTTGTTACCCGCAGAACCTCCACGTCCTAAAAAAGCCAAGAGACATCATCAAAAAAACACGAATACCCAAATTGCCCGATCCACCATCCCGACTACTCAAACCAAATTTCCCACGCATCACACCAAATGGCAAACAAAGTTAGACCCCCAAAAAACCATCCAAATTCCTCTCATGCTACACTCATAGTCAGCCAAAAAAACAACCACAACGCCTGATCAACACAAAGCCCCAAACCACCCCATAAAACCATGAGCTACCACGAACAATGCATCATTTTTTTTTTTTTTTGAAGTTAATTCCAATAGCGGGTCCAAAAGCAAGATCTCCAGCGACACACAGCTAACTAGCAAAGAGGCAAACGAAACCAAAAACACTGCGAACACACAGCAACCGCTGCGTCTTTCGAGGAAAGCGAAACGGCACGAAGAAGAAAGAGAGAGGGAGAGTGGGATGACCTCGCTTCGACATTTTCGTCGGCAGGAGAACCAACCACCACCACCACCAGCAGAGATGAGACTAGGGTTTTGGGGAGGCCGCACGGCCTTCCAATATATAGCGGCGAGAAGTCGGGGAAGACCGAAGAAGGCAGAGGAGGAGACTGAGCTAGGGTTTTTCGTGGGCTTTCCAAAGCCCATCGTCGATGGTTTTGGGCTTCGCTGTAATCGGGCCCAATATTCCGTTTCTAACCACAGATTGGGCCGATTTGTCTCGGCCCAAAAGCCCATCAACTCCCATGGTCCTTCGGGAGTTATTATGTGTCATGCTCTTGTACTTTAGTATTTATTTTGACTATAGATATGGTATATATATAAATATTTGAATTATATCTGTCCAGAAAGCTTTGATGCGTTGCTTATTGCAAATAATTTTTTTTTCTAATTATTTTACATTTCCACTCTTTTTTTTTTTTTTGGCTATCAAAGCTTGCCGATCGACCGCTCTACTAAAGTCCTTAATGCTTCCAAAACAAGCTCACCTAGGAGCAAGTATTAGAAGTTTAGATGCATGTGAATTGGGCGCACGGAGTCTTCAAACCCGCTCTTCCCTTTTTTTTTTTTTTGTCACTCGGCTTATGCTAATTTGTTTTTGCCCCGACTCGAAAACCCGCATGATCTAAGGAGAAGAAACGTATAAAGAATATTGACAGGGATTGTATCCTTAGTCACCCGATTCCGTCTTTACTTTTATTATTTAGAGCTCATAATTTTCAATTTTTTTTTCAATCGGGTCCTTAAACTTTGACTTCGCTTTAAATTAGGTCATTCCATTCGCAATCTAATGAATAAACTGCCGTGATGTATTTTCCATTTTTTTCTTTTTAGCTTGTTCCTTGTCTGTGCCACTGACAATGTAGATGTAGGGAAAATTATCAATTAGTTTAATAGTAACCATATTATTCATTACTTATACTTTGTTAACCATAATTCATAGTTAATAAGAAAATGAGATATGAAAAATAATTGTTTCATTAAAACCTATTTATATCATACAGTATAATATTTAAAAGAAGTAACCAATTATGTTTTATAATTTATATTTTAATCATACTAATTAATGGTTAATTGTCTTTAATTTTATTAGTTATATACTTTTATTGATTAGTTTTTTTAGTTAAAATTGGGAAGGAGTGGTGTGGCTCCTCCATTTCGAATAAGGAACCAGCATTCCTCCTCATTCTATTGCAATGGCACAAGCCAAACACACGATGAATAGGGAACAAGCATTCCTCCCAATCAAACATATCAGATTTCAAGAGAAAAACCACAAATTCATAGTACTGTTAAAAGGTTGACAAATTCTAGGAGGAGTGTCTGAAAACTTGGCTTCATGAATTCTGCCTGAGGCAAATTCATGTTCCTCTTAGACAAAGTAAAACAGCAGATATCACAAGTTAAAAAGATCAAAGTTGAGTCCTCCTGATTTTTCGCTTTTCGAACAACGTTACACGAGGTGACGCGGATCAGCCGATGGGTTTAGGGGAAAAGATTGGCTGTTCACCAACGAAGAAGCGCCCTTCATGTGTGAAGATTGAAATAAGAACCGCGATAAGTATTTTGGGAGCCAAACTCTGGAAGCTACGACCAAAGATCAGAAGCTGCAGTGGAGCCGGGTGTTGCAACAGGTCATATGAGAAGCATGAATCATGTTAGAAACTGTGCGGCATAATTTAATTTGTTAGACAGTTGCTGTAACTTAAAAAGCCTTGTTGAGCCGAATCAATCTACAAGCCTCTGGTAATCTAAATATGTGTAAGCTCAAACCGTTTGCATAAAGATGTGCATTAATTGATCTTTGTGTTCCCTCTTTTTAAATCGGGTTCTTTGTTGTGCAGAACTGCCACAACAATTCCGCAAGTATCCCTTGTTGACGCGACTTTGTACCGAGATTGAACCATGGCGAATAACCCGACACTCAAAACATCCTGACTAGGATCTCAGCATCTGACAGTCTGAAATCATCAGAGAACTCCTGAAAGCAAAATAAGTACTCACAGAAGAATCTCAAAAGCAGCAAATCAATAACATGGACTGCTTCTGAAACTTTATCCGAAGTGAAACTACTCATAGAACAGCAGATGCCAGTTAATCGCATCAGGTGGACATTGATGATTTAATAATTACAACATTCCAATCTAAAAGGAAGCAAATTGCAAGATTTTTACATTTTAAAAAATCCTGGAAATCTAGACTCAATCCATGCCATGTATTGTCGTACAAGAAAGCATTCTAAAACGAAGACACTGACCACCTCAGAGACTCGTTGAAGAGATCGTACATGTTGTATAAATCATTACCAATTTCCTTCTAACCAAAGTAAATTGAAAAAAAAAAGCGCGATACTTCGGAAAAAAGCACCAAAATCCTATTACTGCATTATTGTTCAACTCCTGTACAGTTTCGATTGGAGAACACGACTCTGAGAATATATACGCGCAATAGCAATCGAGAAAGACTGCAGAGGTGATAATGCTGAGTTGAAATGAATAAGATAAAGGCCATCGCGGACGTCCGTCATCCTTAATGTAGGAAGACAATGCTCTGAACCCTGAAATAGCATTTTTAAGTGAGTTCACCATAATTGCTGAGACTCGGAGAAATGAAAATCTAACATAAGAGTCTCAAAATAAAGCGGCAACCCCTTAAAAGATATTGAGTATCAGCGACACTGTCTAATACTATATAATCAAAATCCCTTGTCTTTAAGCAGTTAAGTGTTAAACCTATCAATATCTCGTCTAAGAAGACCATTTCAGATCGATTTGTCTAGACAAAGTGTAGGAACTCGGAAACAAACAGTGTGTTTGATGCTGGAGAAGCTTTCCATCATTTTCATTATATAGATGTCAAATCACTTTGCATCTTTCTCCATACATTTTGTTCTAATTCAAATGAAAATTGATAAAGCATGGAAATTCCTTCATGAAATTTCACTTTTCATCTCATTTTCCTTGAAAATCAAGAAAACTGTTGCCTTTCTTTAGCTTTACAGGATAAATGTCCTGCGTAAAGCAAGGTCTCCTGCCTCCTTGAGAATTTCTGACTGTTACACCCCAAAAAATATAGGTGTTTTACCCGAATACTAAACAAGACTTGCAATTTATGTTGTTCGATGCATTTACTCTTTATCATGTTGGACGCCAAGAGTCTCAAAATAAGATGAATATTTGATTGCTGTAAATCTTATAGAACATTTCGACTTGCAATAGTAACCTGCTTCTGCAAAAGCAAGCTACTCATGTCCACACGGCTTAATGATGCAAACCAGGAATGCTGATAAAATCTCATATATCAAATGAAATGAAGCAATGAGTGCAAAGAAAAGAACCTGCATATAGAGATCGAATGACATGCAGTCCCGCTCATCGCAATCGGTATTTAGAATACGTCCGTCGCTTGATCTTGCTTCGAGTAGTGTGAGCGGACAGCCCAGGTCCCATCCACCGCAGTCACACTGTCCACCAGATTTCCATCTTTCAATGAGCCTAGAGGGGCCACCATGGTGCGTTCTTGGTCCACCGTGAAGTCCTGCAGGGACTGCAACTTCCACACTGATGACACAATCGCCAGAATCTCTATCACCACACACTGAAGTGCATGCATCTGGATGGTTGATTTTCCTAGTTACCCCATTCTTTTTGAGGAACTTCAAGCCCCAGCCTCCGGTTTCTTCCTTCTGAATGTCCCTGACACGGTTCTTCACTACAATGGCAGCTAATTCAAGATTGGGCGGAAGAAGATGCTCCGGAATGCTAAGTCCGCCTGGCATATCCAGGTTTCTGTGCATAGTTTGGCCCGATTCCAGAGAATAATCATCCAAAGTCCCACTTTTTCCAGACACACTTCTCTGCTTAGACGAATGACCGGGCCAGAACACATTAGCCACTTTCTTTGCCAACTTCTTATTCTTCCTGCGGTTGACACCCATAGCTTGCCCCTCTTCCGGAAAAGTTTCCCAGCCACCAAACAGAACAAACTCGGTCTGCAAGATTTTGAGATTCTCCTGGCAAAGAGACGTTGACGTGGCCACCTCCATCTTTCCTATAGGATGTGGCTCGTTATCATGGCTCACGTGTTCTGTTGAAGCCTGCCTTTTTGAATAGAACAAGTACACCCAGTCTGAACCCACAAGACTCGATGCTCCGACCTTCATGGGATCAGCTATGAGTATCTCTGTCTGGTCATCTATGGACAGAACGAAATGCGGCATACCAACCTTCCATGTGCAGTGGAGCATACCCTGAGAAAAAGCAGCACCAGGAGAAGAAGAAGATCTATCGGAGCTCCTTGAACTCATGCTTGCAATCGAAATAAGTCTTCTGTTTTTGTAGTCACAACCAGAGCTTGGTATTTCCTGAAATGGCACTTCATTTTCCATCTCTATCGGCGAGCTGACACTCTGCTGATTCGGAGAGTCTGTCAAATCGCAACTTGCTGAGTCCTTAGCATCATGTGGGTTTGATCTTATGTATTTGGCATCAGTCGTGAGTGCACCAAAATGGCAAAACTGAGGACTCTGATCTATGTCTTTTTCTATGATGGTCTTGCTTCCCAGTATCGAATCTATAATCCACAGCCCAGCATGCCTCCGGACGACATTCCCAGTTCCAATTGCTGGTAACGAACACTGGAAATTAGGCGAGGAGGTCAAATTCACCAGTATGTTGCATGTCGCATCCTTTGACGCACTTCTGTGAACCAATTCCAGGCAGTGCCGGAGATAGTTCTCATCGAGAGCAACCAGATGCTTTGGGATTTTAGTACCTAAGCCGAGAAGTCTTTGGGCAGTTGCGTCCTTCGCACATCTTTCACGGCTTTGTGATTGGCTGATATTTAGTACAAGGTTATCATCCATCCGCTTTGCTGCGGTTTTGGAGAAGTCAGAACAATCACTGTGTGACGAACACACCTTCTTTCTCACCCCGCTCCGTGAATCTTCCTCTCGCACATCTTTCTCAGTAATTACAAATGAGTTCACCATGTTCAACCTCCAGCTACAAAAGCAAACACTAATGTGTGCATCGAACTGCTTGGGACAATGAGGCGTCGCATCGCTGAACAACCATATTCTCAGCTAACATCTGAAATCGCTGGTCCAGAAATATCCAAATCAGATAATTTGAAATGTTTTAAAACTTAAACAAAAAAAGATATGTCTCTTATATGTTAGCTTGGCTTCTTCAAAGAGAACCCGGATAAACAGGAATTGATTGGCAGATCATGGTTGCAAGTATATACGTAAATACAATCAAAAAAATCAACAAAAGAAAGATGACAGTGTCAAGCTCAGACAAAGCTTGAATTGCGAAACTAGATGCAGAAAAATAATAACCTTCCACTTCACTGATATCTAAGGGGAAAAGACACTTAAACAGGCAGAAAGTAACTATTTACCCTGATTTTGGAAAATAACAGAAGCAAGAACCTTGAATGATCTGTCGAAAGAATTCAGTAGCAAATGATTGAATTTTACCCAAGAGCCAGCTCAGCTTCTCTACAACAACAGGAGATTAATCCCACAAAAAGAAGAACAATTTGGAACACTGCAAGAAGATTTCCTTTGAAATGAAACAACTACATGAGCTCCACACTTCCACAAAAAAAGCATTTAACTTTCAATATTGCTTAAAGCAATACACACCCTTTGCCTTTGGTCCCCCCGGCCCACGTCCATCCACAGAAAAGGACATAGAAAAATACAAGTCATACACAAAAACCCACAAAAAGTTGGATACTCCCAAAGCCAAGTTAAAATCTAATCGATCCTTCAAAAAAGAAGAAGGATGAAGACTTTTGAATTATACCTGAAGAAACGGATCCAAGAAAGGAACCGCCAATGCTGGGCTTGTGTGTGTGTTGCACCAGAAAACAAGAACCACCCTTTTTGAACCCCAAAAAAGCATATGATTTTTTACTAAAGCAGAGAGAGAGAGAGAGAGAGAGAGAGAGAGAGAGAATCCAATCCTATTGCTTTCTGAGCTTATCTAAGAGAGCAAAATAAAGGGTACTGTTATGATCACCCACCAAGCACAGAGAAACTGCCCTTGTGAAGTGAAAGCAAAAGTCAATGGTGGAGTTTGAAATGAGAAAGAGAAAAGAAACCACTAGCGAGAATATGCCAGGTTCTTCCAACAGTTGTTGAACCTGAACATGAGGCCGCAAAAGCAAGAATCGTTTCTTCCTTTTTCCACACTCTGAAGCGATCTTTAATTGACCGCAGAGTTTAAAAGGCGTCAGCGTTTCAACAGGGGAAGGTAGGGAGAGAAAAGTGACCATTAACTGAAAAGTAAGAGAGCTGTAATATGGTGTAAATGGTGCATAAAAATTGGCAATTGTAAGCCACGTTTTCAGTTGGAAAGAAGGAAACTTGTGCTGAATGCAATCCCAAAATCGCGGGTCATTTGTGGCGTCCATCCAACCATCTTGTTTTTGTCCTTTGGCTTCTTGCTTGTAGCACAACTACATGCTTGGAAAAAGACAATGTCTTGTTTGTTCATTAAATGATAAAGGAAAATATCTTTCATAAAAATGACTTTTAAGAAAAATAATTATTTTTCATTTGTTAGATGATTTAGGAAAAGCGATTTGCTTCTTCCTGAAAGGGAAATTCTTTTTTCCTCAATTTAAGTTTGTTGTTTTTAGTTCACGGAAAACGCTTTTCGTAAATGAATTATTTTTCTATATTCCAAACATCGGAAAGTCGGAAAACAATTTTCCAGAAATAATATCGAACCTATGTCAATGGCACATGGCCAAAGTAGCAAAGTGTGGAATTAATTGTGAATTAAGCAAGTAAGACTAATGACCTAGCTTATGATTAAGAGATTCCATTTCTATCAAGCCTATATTCTTCTTTGGGTCAGTCTATCATGCCAATATTATTATTAGGAGCAAATGTTCTCTCAGTCAATCATGGCCTTGGAGAATGTGCTCACATGTAATTGCTTTGGTGGAAAAATTTAATGATCCTAACTAACCCATGTGGAGGTTACACATGTGACCTAAGTTTGAAATTAAGGTGAAATCTTAGGATTCGTCTACAAAATATTCTGTTTTCATCACTCCTATGCAAAATTTGTCAGATCAGTGCCAAACTATCTATGAAAAGTCAAAATAGATGTAGGTATTATTATTACTAATTGGAATTCTAGAGATCACAAGCGTAATTTCTCCTTCAGACTTTGTCGTGCAAGCAATGTTCAAACCTACTTTATAGAAAAAAAATTTGTTCATGCCAAAAATTTAATATAAAAGTAAAGTGTCTTTAAAGCAGATGTCTGAGTTATCTGGTTGCGTTTTTTTTAACGAGTAAAATATTGAGCAAAAGCGACAATTTTGTCTGGAGTTTGTCCAAAGGAAAGCAAGAAGGAGACAAATAATGGTATGCTGGATCTTCAAGATACGAATAATAATTCCAAATATAAGTGGGACGACTCAGATATTGGATGAATTTCAAATTTTGAAATTTAAATGAAACCAAATTGTTGGTGGACCGTTTTTGGGAAAAAAAATTGTGTTTTCCTCCTTAGAAATATATTTAAAATTCCTAAGACCATTTTTAGGAATTTTAAATGTGCAATCCTTGAATAAATGTTGTAAGAAACCTCAAGATGAAAAGGCATGAATGATTAATCACTGGGGTTTGCCCTAGTGGCCACCCTTCCTACTTGGGAAGGGGGAAGTTGGGAGTTCGAATCCCCACGTTCTTAGGGGGGCTAGGGGTGGGGACGTTTAGTTTCAATGTGCGTTTCGACTCCTACGCCCTGCAAGAGGCAGGACAAAAGTTTGAAAGTGAGTTGAGAGTTAAAGTAGGACAGATAAAAAAGAAGAAAAGAAAAGGCATGAATGATTGAATTGTCGGTGATTGGGTTTGATTGGTAAATCTCCATTCTTTTTTCCCTCAACAAAATCTTAGTCTTGGATTATGCACAGAAAATCAAGACATCATCGGTTGATTTGGTTACATATGAACTAACTTGTGAAACGGGTATGGAAGATTGTGGTCCAATTAGTACAGCCTCAAGTGACTCGAAAGCTTAATTTGTTTCGCAAAAAATGAATAATCTGAAAATTTTTTTCCCAAAAATGATAGCTTAGATTACTAAAAAAAATGAACAAACGAAACTTTTTTTAATTATCCACGAAAATGTTAGAAATTTTTTTATTATTGATAATAAAATATTTTTTATTGACTAATTATTTCAAACGATACAAATTTATTTTTTGAAAAATATTTTCTAAATTATTTAATTTTTTCGAAACAAATGGAGCAGGAAATGACATTTTCTTTTTCCCTACGTAATCACTAAACTCTAAACACAAATCATATCTTTCTATAATGATCTAAACTTTTAGGGTAAAAAACCTTTAGTTACATAATAATTTTTTTTTTGGTCATTTCTTCAAATAAAATATCTAAAACTTGAAGTATATAGCCGGTTTCAATAGAAGCTCGAGTCATTAGAGAAGTAAATAAATAGTACATATCTTATATCCTAATTAAAGCGATTCATATATATGTCAAATCAAATTGACATCGAACAACTTCATTGAAAGCTATGCCAATATACATTAAATACTTTCACCACAGACTTCATTGCTTTACATATTATTTTTGTATAAGATCTTCCCTGTTCAACATCGCGTCAGTTTGAACCTAATGCATGCGAAAGGCCCCACGATTCCAAATAACTAATATTTCCCCAGACCCATTTTCCTTTGGCTTTCAAATAAATTGTTAAAGCAAATTCAAATGTTCAGAGAGAGAGAAAGAGAGAGGGTGAGCTGGTGCGCATGATAGATACACGACTCCACAATGCAAGTGGAGAAACATAATGATATTTTTCGAGCACGATATTGACTTTTGCTTGCTTCGGCACAATCCGAGTGGTTTTCGTTTTCAGGGCAATGTGGATGCAGAGACTTGGAGGGGGATAACGTAGTTGAAGGGTACAAGCTAAAGCAAGAGCTATAAATTAACACAGAGATTACCTCGCAAAAAGTTTGGCTGACAAATCACAAGACATTTTGAATTTGACTCCTTTAAAAAAGAAAGACAAACACAGCCTATACTTTTTTCAACTCACATGTAAAAACTTTTCACAATTTCTCCGCAATTGATGTACTTTTGTAGTGAGTTGAATGCGCCTAAAGTGCTAATCAACTACATAAAATTTCCAGTGCATTGACGGTTTTCCTATCACTTTGATTGTTGTCCTCATATGTCATTACTTTGAAAATGGAATATTTTCCTTGTTAAGTGTATATTCCCCCTTAAGGAAAATCCTATTCAAATCAAAGCTCCAGTAAAAGGAAAAGTTGAAAAAGTAGGCTTTTGCAAGGGTTTGGGTATCCCAAAAATCATTTTTGGACGTCGTCTAACTTCCTCTGCATGGACTCAGCTTGAAGCCGAGTGCTCAAACACCAGAGTGTCTGGTAAGTTGCCAGTAGCCACTGGCATGCGACAGTGAACCCGTGGCACGAAAACTCGTTTCAAATTTTTTCTACCTTTTAGAGGCTCTTCACATTACTCTCAACAACTATCCAAATGAAAAGAGTGTTTTTAGGAGTCTTTCTAAAAATTTTCTTGATGAGATTTCCGCAAGAGAATGTGAGATAAACATTGTGTGATTGTCAAGTGTAGTTGCGGATAGGGCATCGCCACTTGAGATATCATAGCATGTAGTTCTTCATTTGGCTATAGTAAAGTCTTTGTTGTTGTATTCTTTTCTCCGGGAATGTAGGTAACGTGAAACGAACCATGTAAATCCTGGTGCCTTCTTTCATATCTACCCTTTGTTGCCTCAGTTTGTACTTTATGCTAATCACTACTGATATGATAGCCTATTTTCCGATGATGATGCGGTCATTATCATTTCTTGCTCACGGTCGGAGTCAATATGTCGGCAACCTAATCATTTCATAAAAGAATTGTTTTACACAACAACAAACTGGTTATTCAAAGAAAGGAATTTATATATGTATAGACATTTGGCCAAATAGAAACAGATTCTCAGCACGAGATTGACTTTCGTTTTCTTCTCCACGCTTTGCATTTGCTTCCTCAGTCTATCCGCGTGCTTTTCATTCTCAGGGCAATGTGAATGCAGAGACTTGGACGAGATAACGTAGTGAAGGGTTCAAGGAGACCGTGCAAAGTGTTGAGGTGGATGTAAAGGTGTTGCGTCCTACCGCTCGTCGATGGGTGAGGGTGGTCTGCTTCGCTTGTCCCGCATTCTTGCGAGTCTTCTACGCCGACCTTTGCAAGGGGTCGCCCTTCTACAGTGTTTGGCAAACTTTGAATCTTGACGACATCCCGTTAAAGGGGGAAGAGCAGGTGCGTAATTTTGCTTTGATCCTGCATTGAAAATTCTCAAGAAAATAATGAACTCAAGTCGTGTTAATATGAACAGAACATTATATCCTAAAGATGACTATTTCTATGGAACTAACAAATGTTTCATGACTTTTTAGATAGATTTGCCACACTATCTCTTCATTATCTAATGTATTATAGGTCAAGAGACATCCAATGTTTTTGCTGTAAAAGAAGAATCTATAGTCATTTTTTCTTATTTAATCATAAACTGATGCGCGAACATACATCAACCATTTGTAACGTTTTCTTAATGTGGGTTACATTAATTGAGATTGTAATTACCCATTTACGGGTTTGGTCTAATAAGGTTGGATATAAGGTTTCTTAATTGGTCGGATATGGGCCCGGCTTATGTGGGCCGAGTTTAGCCCGGCCCGTTATGAGAGGGCTTGGCTGGAAACTCTATAAATATTGCTAGAGGTCCCTCCTCTGCACCCAACTCTCCAATCTCTCTCAAAACGCTCTCAAACTCATCTAAGGAATCCGTGAGTCAGCTGAGGCGGTCTCATAGCGCCGGGACTTCGGGGGTGATAGGGGAGAAGACCTACGGCACCGGTTCGTCGTCATTTCCACATCCAGGATGATGGAATCCAAATCATGTGCTCAAATTCTATCCATCCTTTTACCGTACTATCTATATCTCACTATGGCGATCCTAGGGTGTTCGGCCGAGCCATACGGGCCGGCCAACATGTGGTATCAGAGTCGCCATAGTCGAGAAACGGGCCGGGTACTGTGCGTATGTGATTTTGATATTTTCATCTATTGAATGTTAGAATAAATCACATAGATGGATAGATCGTCGTGAGACGAGAAAAATGAGTGGTTGTGGGCCGCCAGGAACCACCACACGCGCGGCCACGCGCCAAGGCGTCGCGGAGGCTCGGCGGCACACGTGCGGCCATGCGCGGGTGTTCCCCAGCACGTGCAATGCACGTGCTAGGGTTTGCCGTGAGCCGAGTCAATCCGGTTACTCGACCTGACTTGCGGATCGGACCCATTGACCCGACCCGACTAAGGACCCGACCCGAGAATTGACCCGACCCATTGACCAAACCGGTCAACAGGTCGGACCGGCCATTTTGGCTAGCTTAAGCGCTGGCGCATGAAGCCCACGCGCCGCGCCTTCAGGAGGCGCGTGAGGGCGCATCCGGCCTCCAATTGGAGCGTGCAAGGTACCGGCGTGCTCGTATGAAGATTCTCTACATTGTGGTGTATTTATTTTACATGTTTGATACTTTTAAGGATGTGAAAATACATACGGAACCTTATATACGCGTATTTTTAGGGTATATTTTGCGTATTTTCCTGTATTTCTCTATGGTTTCAAAGATACAAATTAAAGCTTACATGTATATGACCACATAAGGATGTGTAGAGCATGTTTCATTGATAGTATGTATAAGGTTCTATATATATCAATGTGTAGAGCAATGTAATTAGCATGATATGTAATTTTAGAGACATTGGCCATGTCTTCAATTCTAGAATTACATCTATATAGTATATGTGAGACATAAAGTTCATATCCTTAGTATGAGAGAGTTTCCATGATTCAATTTGGTAGTGATCGCCAAAGTGGCACACTTGATTGAGTTTGAGAAATATCAGTCTCATATTGTTAAGATGTCTCCTGTTCTAGTGTGTTGTCATACTCCCAAAGGAGGTGATTATATATTGGTTCATAGAAGGATGCATGTACAGCATGCGTGAGGAATAACTGATCCTAGTGGTTCATACACCAAAAGGTGGTGAATTCATAAAAGATTGGAATATATTCTCATGGCCGTTGTCATGTAGAGGGTATACAATTGCATGTCGTGTATTCTGCCCGAAGGTGATTATATGATGATGTGTGTAACTCTCAAGAAAGTACTCACATGATGCTGATTATAGACATTGCTTGTTTTTAACAGTCACCTTCTCCCTGAACGGCAACTCCATAAGTATTGAGGTTCTTACTGGTTCAAACTTTAAGAAATGGAAAGAGGATTTTCTGTTTGGTATGGAGCTGGCAGATATTCATATTGCTCTTACTGAGGATAAGCCAGCAGATGTTACTGCTGATAGCACGGACATAGAAAAGGCACTGAGTGCTGCCTGGGAAAAGAGCAATAGGATTTGCTTGTTACTGATGAAGCAATCCATTAAGGACCACTTGAAGAGTAGTTTGCCAGCTGACTGCACTGCTAAAGAAATGATGGAAACCTTGCAAGCGAGGAATCGTGACTCGTCTAATGCCGAGGCTGGGACATACATGTAGATACTCAGTAATATGAGGTATGATGGTTCAAGTGGGGTTATGGATTATGTCCTTAGGATGGTAGACCTGTAGACGAAACTAAAGGTTCATGAGATTATCCTTTCTGATACTTACATTGTGCATCAAGCCCTGAACACCCTTCCTACTGAGTATGGAATTATAAAGACCAACTATAATTCTCAAGATGAAAAGTGGTCGGTCAATGACCTGATAGTTAGGGTGGTGGCAGAGGAAGAAAAACTAAAGAAAGATAAAGGGAATCTTGCTTTCTATGCCTCTAGTTCCAGTAGCAGGAAAAGTAATAAGTTTAAGAATCGTACTCAGAAAGGAATTCCTGAAACCACCGGTCATTTGGACCATTTGGGTCCTGAGAAAGCATCCTTGAAGAAGGATGGTGTTCACTGCTATTTTTTTAGGAGGAAGGGTCACATGAAGAAGGATTGCAACAAATACAAAGCTTGGTTGTCTAAGCGTGAGCGTTCAGGTATTGATTCTTTGGCACTTGTTTGTGAATCCAACCTATCAAAAGCCCCATCCGATTCGTGGTGGCTAGATAGTGGTGCAACCAATCATGTTGCGTATATCATATACGGATTCACAAATAGAAGGAAGCCAAATTAGGATGAATCAAAGCTCACTGTAGGAAATAACAAGAGAGTCGACGTTGAGTTCGTGGGAGATGTCATATTAATTTTGGATTCTGGTTTTAATATGATGTTAAGAAACACCTTTTATGTACTTTCCTTCAGGCGGAACTTAATTTTCGTATCAAGTTTGGATGTTTGTAGCTACTCTTTTGAAATAAAGAACAATGTGGTGTCTATGTTCTTTAATTCAAATAAGGTTGGGTGCTGCAATATATCGAATGGATTGTACATATTGTGTTTATCTCCCAATGATATATACGTCGCTTATACAGCTGAACGGGTTGTTTCCAAAAGGCCTCTACCTAAGGAATAGTCTTATGCATTGTGGCATAAACGACTTGGTCACATTTTTAAGGAAAGAGTGGAAAGGCTGATAAAGACAAATATCCTGCCTACTCTTGAAAGTGATCTAGATACTTGCGTAGACTGTTGTAGGGGTAAGATGACCAAGATAAAGAAGAAAACCGCAGTCCGTAGTTCTGACTTGTTGGAAGTCATTCACAGTGACATCAGTGGATTCTATGCGGCAACATTGTGTAGAAATTTCTATTTCATTACATTTACATACGACTATTCCCGATATGGTTATCTGTTCTTGATTAAGGAGAAGTCTGAGTCTCTTGACAAGTTCAAGATTTTTCGGACTGAAGTCGAGAAATAGCTGGGAAAAGTCATAAAGGTTGTCAGATCTGACCGAGGTGGTGAGTATTGTGGCAGGCTTGGCGATGCTGGACAGCTGAAAAGACCATTTGCCAAATACTTGGAGGATTTTGGGATAGTGGCTCAATTAACTATGGCCGGGAGTCCTGAACAAAACGGTGTGGCCGAAAGGCGGAATCGCACCCTTATAGACATGATGAGAAGTATTATTAGCAGGACGAACTTACCTGATTTTTTTGTGGGATGAAGCTTTGAGAACAACTCTCTACATTCTAAATCGTGTTCCTACCAAGGTTGTTCCAAAGACTCCTTTTGAATTATGGACTGGACGTAAACCTAGCCTAAATCATTTTAAAGTTTGGGGGTGTCCCGCAGAAGTAAGGTTATATCATCCAACATTGAGCAAGTTGGAATCTAGGACCACTCGATGTTACTTTGTATCATACCCAGATCATTCAAAGGAGTATCGGTTTTACAGTCCCCATGGTGGCACAAAAATTGTAGAATCACAGACAGCGAAGTTTCTAGAATTTGATGTGGCCGAGAAGGGTAGTTGCTCATAGACCATTGAGGATAATAATATGGTAGATACTATAATGTCGATTTCTCTACATGTACAGACAATTATGGAACATCCTACACCACAGACTGAGCCTGTTGAAGTTCAGGATCTTGTCGTTTAGGCAGCTCCTGATGAAGTACTTCAAGCCCCTCAGGTGCAAGATGAGGTTGTAATAGCTTCACTCAAGAGATCTATCAGGCAGAGACGATCGGCTATATCACCAGATTATATGATTTATCTGGGAAAGCATGACTACGATATATGTTGCGTGGTTGATCCAATAACTCATTCATATGCTGTTTCTTGTCCTCAATTAGATATGTAGGTGGATGCAATGAAAGACGAGATACAGTCTATGAAATATAATGGTGTTTGGGAGCTTGTTGAATTGCCTAAAGGTTACAAGCCTATCGGGTGCAAATGGGTATACAAGGCTAAAAGAGACTCCAAAGGAAAGATTAAGAAGTTCAAAGCCAGACTGGTAGCCAAGGGTTTCACTCATAGAGAAGGAGTAGATTATGAGGCGATTTTTTCACCGGTATCTTCTAAGGATTCTTTCAGAGTGATCATGGAATTGATAGCTCATTTTGATATGAAATTACACCAGATGGATGTTAAGACTGCCTTTCTAAATGGAGACCTTGATGAGGAAGTCTATATGATGCAACCCGAAGGTTTCGCAGCTGATGATTCAGGTAACCTTGTGTGTAGATTGAAGAAGTCTATTTATGGCCTCAAGCAAGCTTCCAGACAAGTTTCATAGTGTTGTCACTTCATTCGGTTTTGCTGAGAACAAGTTGGATCAGTGTATATACAGCAAGATCAGTGGGAGGAAATTTATTTTTCTCATACTCTATGTAGATGACATCTTGCTTGTGAGTAGTGATATTGGATTACTATATGAGATAAAGCGAATGTTGTCGAAGGATTTTGACATGGAGGACCTTGATAAGACGTCTTTTGTCCTAGGCGTTGAGATTCATAGGGATCGTTTTCGCCGAATATTGGGTTTGTCTCAGAGAACATATGTTGATCGTATTCTGGAAAGATTCAGTATGCAGCACTGCAAGCCAAGAATTGCTCCTATCATAAAGGGTGATAAACTGAGTCTGCCACAGTGTTCTCATACGGATGTTAAGAAAACCCAAATGAAGGATGTACCTTATGCTAGTATACTTGGAAGTATCATGTATGCTCAAGTTTGCACTAGGCCAGACATTGCTTTTGCAACGGGACTTCTAGGTAGATATCAGTCAAATCCAGGATACGATCACTGGGTTGCTGCCAAGAAGGTGATGCGGGACCTAAAAAGGATAAAAGACTATATGCTGATCTACAGACATGTTCAGGACCTACAGCTGGTAGGGTATTCGGATTCAGACTTTGCTGGCTGTCAGAATAAAAGGAAGTCGACAACGGGTTACATCTTCAAGTTAGCAGGAGGTGCAGTATCATGGAAAAGTGAGAAATAAAAATCAATGACATCCTCTACCATGCAAGCAGAGTTTGTAGTATGCTTTTCGACCGCTACTCAGGCAATTTGGCTCCGGAACCTCATAAGGGAGTTGACCGTATTTGATTTTGTGGATCGGCCCATACAGTTGTATTGTGACAATAACTCTGCAGTGTTGTTTATTAACAATAACAGAGTTCTCAAGGGGTCTAAGCATATGGAGGTTAAGTACTTGACCATAAAGGAAAAAGTCAGGGATTGTGACATTACAGTAGAGCACATTTCCACAGATGATATGGTAGCAAATCCACTAACTAAAGGCCTTCGCCCTTGTGTTTTTGAATGACATATCGTTAGCATGGGCTTTGGAGTATCATGGGATACTGTTCTTTAATGGGAGCTGCTTTTATCTATGCTCTAAAAAAGTTGACATCTGTGTTTTGTTACTTTCTGTAATATTTTGCATGTGTATCAACTCATTTGCATTCAATAAAGAAGTTCATTAGAATCATAAAGATATTCTCTAGTGACACATAAGGTTTTCTGTGACACTTAAAGGAAAGAGAATGGGGACTGAATGCATGATTGTGATGTTGAGTACACATAAAAGGTAAAAATCTTAAGGTACTGTGTAAACCTTAAGTAAAGGCTATGGGCATATAGTTGTTAGCCTTAAGGATATGTCTTATTACACATAAAGTAATGTTAATAATAAGGATAAGATATATATAGGTTCATTGGAACCATAAGGAGGTTTATTAGAACCATAAAGATATTCTCTAGTGACACATCAGATTTCTGTGACACTTAAAGGAAAGAGAATGAGGACTGACAAAGGGGATGACACATGAGGTATTACTCTCTATGAGGTGTCATCCGCTTGCCACACAACCATATCGAATTCATATCAGTAAAGTCTAAGACACTTGTGACCATGAAAGGCTCTGCGTGATTACATGCAGTTACCGTCATGATTCGGTGTTTGAAACTTTATGGGATCGGATTTATATTAAGAATTATCCATAGACCAAATAAAGGTGCACATAAGGTACGATTTTAATTAATATAGCCCAAGTGGGAGAATGTAATGTTTTATTAATGTGGGTTACGTTAATTGAGATTGTAATTACCCGTTTACGGGTTTGGTCTAATGAGATTGGATATAAGGTTTCTTAATTGGTTGGATATGGGCCCGACTTGTGTGGGCCGAGTTCGGCTCGGCCTGTTATGAAAGGGTCTGGTTGGAAACTCTATAAATAGCGCTGGAGGTCTCTCATATGCATCCAACTCTCCAATCTCTCCCAAAACGCTCTCAAACTCACCTAAGGAATCCGTGAGTCAGCTGAGGCGGTCTCATAGCGTCGGGACTTTGGGGATGACAGGGGAGAAGACCTATGGCATTGGTTCGTCGTCATTTCCGCATCTAGGACGATGGAATCCAAATCGGGTGCTCAAATTCTATCCATCCTTTTACCGTACCGTCTATATCTCACTATGGTGATCCTAGGGCGCTCGGCCGAGCCATACGGGCCGGCCAACACCATTGACTTAGATGAACAACAAGAATGGAATAGGTACAGAGTGACAGACACCACATGATGCAACAAACGTAGAATAGCCCTCAAAGAGACTCCCTGCTATCAGCGAAATCATTAACCATATCCTCAGTAATTTCCATTTGAATGGCGAAGAAGTCATCCATGGTTCTTTAGCCAACGCGATTAAGTCTTCAGCTGATTCCACATTTGGCTCTGCCTTCGATTTTGGATACCATGCCTGTTACGAACCACCCTTGTGATTATCTTTTGTTTTGAGTAATTGTTATAACTAGTTGTAAACTTTAATAAGTAGAATACGTTATCACATGAACTCAATTCTGATTCTATTGCTCTCTGCAGATCTTTGCCTTTCTTGAGCTCTCATCGATCCATTGGTTTTGAAGCCTTGAGATGATTGACTCAACCTCATATGGAATCATTTCCCTCAGAATCATTTTGCCTCCATCTTCGCATTCTACTATGTCCTCGACCACCATTTGTGCCACAACTAATTTCTGGCTTCCCTACACTCGCTGGTAGTTTCATGATTTCATCGTCAAGTATTGAAGCAGAAGTTGAATGTTGTTTCAGAATTAGTCCATAACAGCTGTGCAATGTGATAGACGCGACTGCAGTTGCGATGGGATGGCACTTCTTAAGAATGGCACTGAAGGTTCCGCGCTCTTTTAGGCCAAATCTTTGGTCTCTTTCGCCAACCAAATGAGTAGTTCACTCTCGATCTAGTCTTGTGTCCATTCTACGTTCTTGACATCAACTTTCGGCTATCTGATGCAAGCAATAACAAGGGAAATAAATTAGTTACTCCATAATGTTACCGCAAAATGAACAGAGAAATAAAAAACTTACACATCTTCAAGAATGCATTCTTCACAGATGATCGTATGTAGCCATCCACGTTATAATATCCAGTCGGGTCCATCGCTGCATCACCTTTCGCTTGTTCTATTACCATGGAAAGCATGACATCATCTCCTAAGATGTTTGCCGCCTTCACTGCCAATGGCAGGAGATTTTTCATCCGGTTCATTCTCCCGTTCTTGAAGTAGTCATGTTAATTACCCAATCTCTTTTCCAACCAACCTCGTATCCAGGTTAAAACTAGCGATAGAACCTTAATGAACAGAGCATCTTGGTTCTGCTTCTTGGCCTCGTTCGCTACTTCTGTCAACATGGCATGTGAAGCGAAAAGGTCCAGTTCCAACTGCATCGTGCTGAGGTATTGTTGGAAAAACACCCATGTTAGGCACAGATTGTGTATCGGCTGATTGATACCAAGTATCGACTATGTGTTCTTCATGAGTTCGTCAACCTCGTCGAGGACCAAAGTCTCGTCCCTGTTGTCAAATATCGACTTTAGCAGAGTCATATACAGGTGAATGCACAGAGGGAATCCGTCGGCCCTGTGACAAACATCAGTCGGAGTCCCGTTGGCACTTTGCCATGATAATGACACCATGGAATTTCCGAGGCTTCGCATGGTATCTGAGTTTTCCCCAATGTCCATGGTCATTTTCTCACCGGCTTGGATAATTTCTCTGAGACAGACCTTGAACATGTTCGATTTCTTTAACGGGATTGGCAGGTGAAGAAGCAACCCTACTTCTAGGATCTCGAACTGTCTCTTTCTGTCGGCCATGATATTCCTTGGAGTCATCGAATTCGGATGGTTTTAGGTGGCGGAGAAGCTCGAGCGAAAGGTTAATGGTCTCCGCCCGCATACCCATTTACTGACATTAACAATGGCATGAATGAACTAACATATACACTAGATGCACATTTGAAAAATTTGTATCTACTGATTAACTCAAAAAAACTTGAGCGCTGCAGTTAACTTGGATAAGGAATTGCATTCTCCAGGAACCCATAAGAACCTCCTCTTTCTATCCCGAGAAATAAGTACACGGACTTGTTCATCAATTAGTACCTCCGACCATTTTCTCCAATCGGTGAAAGAACGTCGCGTGCTCTGTCGTTGGATTTTGGCTGGTCTTTGTCTTTGACTCCCGGAGGTTGTGGCTCCGGTCTCTTCTGTCGCTGCGGTGGTCTTTGAACAATCTCCCCATCCTATTCTGTGAAAGGTAACGTCCTATTCTTTGTTGCAGCAAATCAAGTAACCTATTAGTAGCACAAAACGTGAACGGGAAATAAACGCACAAAACAGAATCGATATGCCTAAAGTGTCACTCTTTTAGTATTTTTCTCATGTATTAGTCACAGCCCCAACTCTACAAGAACTAGACACTGACACGACCGTTCTTTTACCCAAATGACGCCGCCTCCATCATAACCATAATTCAACCTGATATTGAAATATATACATCTATATATGTTTGATAAAAAAGTCATTTGGTTAGAGGATCAAAGTTTCCATAATTCAAATATATACATCTCCATTTAACAATTAAATTCAAAAGTTCATCTCAAATCTAATCAACTCATACCCAAAAATCTCACCATTCAAAATGTCCTCCTGATAACGTAAACGCTCTCGTCTTAGTTGCGGTTAACGGAATAACTTGAAAAGCAATTAAGATGAATGAAATGAGCAACCACAATATAGTGAGTAATACATCTCTTCTAAGCTGATCGGACATTCATTATGCATGTCTATAAATCGTATCATATCATCCCAAATCCAATAAAAGATATACGTAAAATATAAAAAACGGAAGATATCTTCCCAACAAAAGTTTTTATGTATAAGATTAATCAACCATATCAACTCACAATAACAAATCAACCATAACGGTCTATTCCATTGATAAATTTATAATCAAGTCAAACGTTAATGATCCATTCCATCAACTAATCTAATACTCAACATCTAACTATAGTCATAATTAACCCCCGTGACAAAGGTGATCAAGTTTAACTTTGGCTAGTCTCCACCTATATCAGCCGGTGGTTTGGCCCAAAAGGACATCCTGATAATAATATGCATACCTACCACCTTAATGAATTCTAATCATAGGGACATGAGCATAATTCATTAATATTATTCTCCAATAACCCACAAATCCAAATTCACAGACCAATTTCAAAACTCAGGTTTACTGACCAAATTATATAACTTTTCACGATTTAAAATATAGGGAAAATTTCAATTAAGGACCCCAAGTGAGGTCCTTTTCTAAAAAGAGGACCCAAAGTGAATATGGTGTCAAATAAGGGCCTGAAGTGCCCAATCAGTCTCAAATAGGAGCCCGAAGTGCTCAATTCGTCTCAGGTAAGGACCTTGGTTCGCCGACCGGTCAAATCTCGCGGGCCGGCGAGCACAGTTACTGTTTCGGCAACCGGAACAATACATTTCATCTCTGTTTCTTTTTTTTTTTTTTTTCCTTTTTCTGTTTTTTTTTCTTCTCTTCCCTCCGCCGGCCATAGCCGAGGCCGGCGGAGGCCGCCCTCGCCGGCGTCAAACGAGGGCCACCCTCGCCTAGGCTGGGCGGGCGAGGCGAGGGTTGCCCTCTCCGGTCTGGTAAGGGCAACCCTCGCCTCGCCCGCCCAGCCCAGTCGAGGGCCGCCCTCACCGGCGTGGGGCGAGGGCGAGGGTTGCCCTCGCTGGATCTGGCGAGGGTCGCCCTCGCCGGTGTCGGGCGGGTGAGGGCGACCCTCGCCATATCCGGCGAGGGCAACCCTCGCCCTCGCCCGCCCAGCCCAGTCGAGGGCCACCCAACGTCGGCGTGGGCGGCCCTCGACTGGGCGGGCGAGGGTGACCCTCGCCGACGTCGGGTGAGGGCAGCCTCCGCCTGAGGCCGGCGACCTCCGCCAGCCCTGGCTATGGCCGGCGGAGGGAAGAGAAGAAAAAAAAAATAGAAAAAGGAAAAAAAAAAGAAACAAAGATGAAATGTACTGTTCCGGTTGCCGGAACAGTAACTGTGCTCGCCAGCCGGCTAGATTTGACCGGCCGACGAACCCAGGCCCTTACCTGAGACGAATTGAGCACTTAGGGCCCCTATTTGAGACTGATTGGACACTTCAGGCCTTTATTTGACACCATGTTCACTTTGGGTCCTCTTTTGAGAAAAAGACCCCAAGTGGAATTTTCCCTAATATATATTAAAGTACCTTTCATAAACCATATTCATAAATCACGAACTTTTCGTAATTCTTTCATAAAAGGTTTGGCAAACTATTTATAGGCAATCAACTCAAATTGTATTCAACGGATATTTTTCCATTTCAAATAGATATAATGGTAATAACTGCTCGATCTTGATTTTATGCAATAAGACATTTTAAAACTCATAGTATATCTCATCCATATCGCTTCTGAAATATGAGTTTATAAATTTCAAAGAAGAATTAGCACCACTCACCTGATATAGCCTAATCCAAACCTCAAAAGTTATCTTGATCCCACGAACTCACAATCTTATAAAATGAGCGAGAAATGATATCAAAATTAAGCAAAGCACTGCCTCAACTACGAATCAACTAAGCCAAGCTTATTCGCTGATAAAACGACTGTTACGCGTTAACAAAACTCCTGTCCGAAGTGAATATTTGAATCTATCTGTACCGCTGAGCTTGAGCGTAAAAGTTCAAAAATTTGTTCCAGTCAAAACATACTTCATTGGGGATTTTCGTCAACCCCATAGGTCAAAAACGTCCTAAACTATCATTTCCATATAATTCCATAGCTTATCAATTCCCAAATCGGACTTTACAGTTCAAAACTCACATAACACCGAATATATGACTTTAACTCTGAAAAGTACTCCGATTATACGAACGAATGGCTTGAATACTTACCGGGCCTTGCAATTCAGAGTTGATTCGGCTTGTCGAGATGTCCAAAACTATACGCTAAAAATTTCTCTCTCCTCTCTTTTCTCCCTTTCCTTTCTCCACGGACGAGCTTCTTCTTTTCCTGTGTCACGGATCGTGCTTCTTCTCTTTTTGCGCTCATATGCACATCTGGTGAAGGAAATTGAAAATGGGCTTAGTATTTGGGCTGGGGCTGGGCCATTATTACATATAATTAGATATCTAATTAACATATAATTTTTTTATACCTATCTATGAAGGAATTGTCGTTTCCTCATTCCAAGTGGAAGGGAAGGAAAGGGAAATTTTATGTATTTTCTCATTCACATGATTTTTTTTTTCACACACCACATAAAGCAAGTGGAACATACGTTCCGTTTAATTCATATCCGAATCGCCCTTTCTATTTCTAGTGCCAAACCATATGTTCTCTGTTCATGAAAAAAAAATAAGGGCAATTCACGAAACCTTTTAGCCTTATGACTATCGGAATGTATATCATCTTCGTGACTACCGTAGTGTACGTTGTTGATGTGTTTGTGGGTGCACTTATCTAGTCGTACGACAAACTTTCTTGGGATTAGGATTTTTTTTTATTTCTTAAAAAAATGATTTAGTCCAAGTAAACAAAGCATTCTTAACTCGTGCGCTCAAGAATTAATTCTGCGTACGTGGAGTGAATCTAGGTGTTTTGCATTGCGAAAGAAGATTTGCGTCCATGAGTGGACCTTCTTCACCTCATCCATGAAAGCAGAACAAACACCAAAAGCTAGAAGCTTTAACTCTATAATCCTTGTATTCGGGATCAACGTACGAGTCTGAAATCACTAACAAAACACCAGGCAACCCTGTTGGCAGAAATTATTTATAGCTTTTAGGAGATAAAAAATATATTACACAAATTAGAATAGACATTAAGAGTGAGTTTTTAGGTTGGACTTTCTAACGTGGTTTCAAAGTCAGGTGCTATCCCTTTTGCGCGTGTGTCCACCCCCGTTAATTAAATTCTACACATCACTCCAAATCCGATTTGCACATGAGAGAGGGAATTGAAATTTCCTCCACTGCTTAATGATCGGTCTTATAGGCTCTCTATATACATATCTATAAGCTTAAGTTTTTGGGGTCAGACTTTTTAACAAAGAGAAATAAAAAGGAACAAATGAAGCAACCTTGGAGCTTGTAGGGCGTGGTCTCCTCTTCAATCTCACACCCAAAACCAGAGCATCTCTTAAAGCAGCCATTGTAGATCTTCTTCTTTGCTTCCCCTTCACTGTAGCCAATTTACAAACAAAGCAGCGTGGATAGTCAACAACATCTTCCAAATGAAAGAACCACATAAAGAGAACCCTCGAACATTTGATCATCATCATTGAAAATCACCATGACCAAAGCTAACTGCTGTAAGCTTCAAAAACATTCATTTGGATAAAATATTAGCACAGCGACAAGTACCCAAAGAAAAAACGTTTCAGATTGCTCACATAAAAAGGTAAAAGCAAGCATCCACCATTCAGAGATTAGAACAACATTCACCAGCGTCTTAATTTTCATTTCACTAAATTCATATTAATTTTCAATTTGGTCCTTTGTTCCTTCTCCTTTTGTTTTACTTTATATTTCAAGCTATATTATGTAATTCCTTTCTTTCATAAAAAAATTGCATGATCATAAGGATCTTTCATCAAATATTTGCATGATCAAAAGGATGAGGTCATGCAAGTTAGAGTGCAGCTGCGAACTTTGACGTTAATAATTTATACGTGCCCAAATTTATATGTAAGTCCCTTCATAAAATAAGTTCACACTTTGACAAACACCTTTGAAATTTGAGCAATAATAATTGCATGTGAATATATGTCTATGTGATCATAAATTCACTATTTATAAAAGAGACATAATTTCTTAATTATCTTTTTTTACTAATCGAGTCATCGAAACATTTAGAGTTTCTTAATTATCATTAAAAAAGTATCTCTTTGCTTTTATTGTCACAAAACATGGATGGTCCCGGAATTGATCAATTTAATAAGTCCCCCAACTCTAAATTTTACACATATTTTTACATATAAAGGCAATTACAGAGTTATCATCGGTTGATAGAAGGGTCCTCAAGTATCTTGATATATGTGTATAAAGTTGTCTCAACTTTACTTCGAGAATGTATTTATATAAATTATGATTTATAGAGAGTACTACAAATGTTGAAAAATTAATAAGACGAATAAGCAGGCTACAATGCAAACTTTTAGGGTAATGAAAAAAAATCATAGGGTTGTATTTGTTAAATTTTTTTATCGCACATCCAACGCACTGTGTTAATATTCTAGTATAGAATATGAAGGGGGATTTTAAAGACATGGCATGTTGACTAGATTCTTGTCAATTTTGTAAGGTGATCTAGTGAAATAGTATTCTCTTATTTTCTTATTCTTTTGATAAGAGTTAACATTTTTCACACAAGAAAGCTAATTTTTTTTAATTATGGCTCATTTATGTTAAACAATTCTGAATTTACTTATTTATCCCAACGCTCATTTTGCTACACAATTCTCAATAAATTTAGTTATTTTGAGGAAATTTCATAAATTTGCTTAACGATTTCTAACAAAATTTGTTGTAGTTGTGATTGTTGTTGTCGGCGTTTACACCTTCAAGTGTCAATCCAATTGTTCGCTAAGTTTTTATGAATCTCAACAATGATTAAACTATCTTTTTCTATTTAAGGATTCTTTTTGGAGTAGAATTTAGTTAATTTATTTTCTTCGCCAAACTTCAATGCTCAAGTATTGACAAAAGAGGCCCCCATGCTTTTCTTCTCGAGAAAAAACCACCAAAAACCCCAAACTTTACCATCTGTGACACATTTACCCCGAACTTTTTTTTGTGACACCAAAAACCCCGAACTTTGCTTTTTGTGACACATTTACCCCAATGTATTTAGTCCATGGGCATTTTCGTCTTTTTTGCTTTTTCTTTTTTTTTTTCTTTTTTTTTTCGTTTCCGGCGAGGGGGCCCTTGCCGGCGTCGGGCGAGGCCGCCCTCGCCGGCGTCGGGCGAGGGCCGCCCTCGCGCCGCCGGCGAGGGCCGCCCTCGCCGGCGTCGGCGAGGGTCCCCTCGCTCGCCCAGCGAGGGCGACCCTCGCCGGGCGAGCGAGGGGGCCTCACTCGACGCCGGCGAGGGTCGCCCTCTCCCAATCGGCGAGGGCCGCCCTCGGCGGAGTCGGGCAAGGGCCGCCCTCGCTCGCCCGGCGAGGGTCGACCTCGCCAGATCGGGCGAGGTCGACCCTCGCTCGACGCCGGCGAGGGTCGCCCTCGCCGATCTCGGCGAGGGCCGCTCGCCGACGCCGGCGAGGGTCGCCTCGCCCGTCTGGCGAGGGCCGCCCTCGCCGGCGTCGGGCGAGGGCCGCCCTCGCTCGCCCATGCGAGGGCGACCCTCACCCGACGT
Organism: Syzygium oleosum; assembly: GCF_021117445.2. Taxonomy (NCBI): domain Eukaryota; kingdom Viridiplantae; phylum Streptophyta; class Magnoliopsida; order Myrtales; family Myrtaceae; genus Syzygium; species Syzygium oleosum. The sequence goes on from NW_026607485.1 coordinate 12,773,087, forward strand.
CGGCGAGGGCCCCCCTCGCCGGAAAGGAAAAAAAATGAAAAAAAAAGAAAAAGCAAAAAAAACGAAAAATGCCCATGGACTAAATACACTGGGGTAAATGTGTCACAAAAAGCAAAGTTCGGGGTTTTTGGTGTCACAAAAAAAAGTTCAGGGTAAATGTGTCACAGATGGCAAAATTTGGGGTTTTTGGTGGTTTTTTTCCTTTCTTCTCAGTAAAACTGACGAGAAATGTTAATCACTATGAAGGTGTGATATATGAAATAATCATAAAACAAGTACTTCAAGGTCATACACCAAAAGAAATAAACATTTAATTGAACAAGAAAGATAGTAAAGGATGCTAATGAAGTCATGACTCATTTTAGGAAAAAAAAACATTTGCGTGTTATATAACATGATATCACTTGACTAGAGCAGTGGCTCTTCTCAACATCATTGTAAGAGCATAAATTTTGAAACGGACAGGATGAAATAAGGATAACAATAAAATTATAGAATATTTATCTTAAAAAATTGTGAAAAATGTATTGGGCTACGAACCACGGGTCTTCAACTAGTTAGTTAAGATTATCATTTGATTAAAGGGTAATCTCCACCGATTAGAAAGGTTCAATCTGATTTTAATCTACAGGAATGAGCTCTTTATTTATTTTTATTTTTTTTGCTGGTCAAGAATTTCCAATTAAGTGTTGATTAGTTGGTAAGAAGTTCGACTAAAGGTGAATTGAAAATCGAATCTAATGACAAAATTCGAGTTTTGAGATAAACTACCTTTTCTTCGGGGTAAATCTTTTGCGCAAGGATAAAACCATAATTGGACCTGGACCAATTCTGTCCGGAGACTACTTGTGATCGATTGCCAACCAATGCCGAACAAACCATTACTATAATCTGCTTATAACAAAATCGATAGCGTGACCGATTGAATATGAGAACAACAAGGCTTTGAACAGTGAAAAAGGTAATTTCGGTAATGAAAACAAGCCGTAAGTGTGAAAATAAACAGGAAAATGTTTTTTTCTTTTTCAAAAAAAGAACACACCTCAACTATTTTCAACTTTCCTTTAAAATCAGGTAAGAACCTTTCACAATATTTGTAACCATTAAATATTATTATATAAAATTTTCAATGTATTGACGGTTCATTCAACACATCGATTGCTATTCTGATACGCCATTACTTTGAAATTAGAATGTTTTCCTTGTTAAGTGTATAGGAAAGTTTTATTCAAATCAAAGCTTCACCGAAAGGAAAAGTTGAAAAATAGGCTTTTGCAAGGGTTCGGGCATCCGAAGGATCATTTTCGGACGCCGGTCTAACTTTCTTTGCATGGACACAGCCCGAAGCCTCGCGCTTTGGCAAGTGGCCAATAGCCACGGGCATGCGATAGTAAACACGTGCGGTTTTGGCATGAAACTCGTAGTTTCGAGTTTTTATCTAGCTTTTAGAGGCTCTTCACACATTACTCCGAAGAACTATGCAAATCGAAGGAGTACTTTAGAAGTTCTCTCTATAATTTCTCTTGATGAGATTTCTACTAGAGAATGTGAGGTAAACACGGTGTGATCGTTCAACGTAATCGCGGATAGGGCATCACCTCTTGAGATGTCAGAGTGTGTAATTCTCCATTCGATTATAGCAAAATTTTATTGTTGCGTTATTTTCTCCATGGATGTAGGTCACATAGAACGAACCACGTAAATCCTTGTATATTCTATCTTTTATTTCTCTCTTCTAGTCATTTGTCTAGAACATAAACTTTATGTTAACTACTGCTGACATAAATACCTATTTTTCCATTATGATGCAGTCATTATCATCAGAGGTGAGCATGGTCCGGAAGAGCGGTTCTCACAATAGAACCGGTAACCGCCCAATAAGGTGCGGTTCCTAGGTGCATCCATGGAACTGGTTCCACCAAGTTTCACGCAAATGGAGGTGACCGAGAGCGAGAGAGGGAGGTGATGAACGGCCGAAGGCGCGGCTGTGAGTTGAGAGTCGAGGCCTTGAGTTGATAGGCGTTGAGCTTGAGAGCCGACACCATGAGTGAGAGATAGAGAGACGGCTCAGACAGGGTGAAAGTGAGACAAGACGAGCACTCGGTTGATGAGCATTGAGCTTCAGATTTGGGATTTTAAGGCTTTTATTTTTCTTAAAATTATTTATTTTTTTTATTGGAAATTTTTCTTAAAAATTATACATATATTACCGGTCCGGTCCGGGTGAGTGTCGCGACCTAAAATTTCTCTCAGGCTAATGGATTGTTAAGACTAAGCCTAACTCGGGCCCTCCCAAGTCCTACCAATTCGCAACTTAGGGTTTAAGTTTTTAACATGCAAAAGTTTTTATGCTCGGAGTCGCCACTAATCAATTTATGGTAGGTTGATTAGAAACCTAAATAAAACATAGGGAGATATGTTTTATTCCTACGAACCAGAGATTCTAAGCCCGGGGACTTGATTACGCTAGATCTGATCTAACGCCCTTTCGGTACCTTTTCTTTTCAAAATGTTTTGGCAGGCAGTTTAGATCCATTTTAACTTAGTCACTAGCATGTGAGGTGATCATGCGGGTGCGCAAACCACCAATTTAACACCCAAGAATCAAAACATTAAATAAATTGCAAGTTTGGAAGAATTACTTACCTGGAAGCAACGTAAGCATCTGCATTGTTAGCTAGAAAATCACATTGACACCCTAATATGATTTCTAATTAACAAGCAATTCACTCAATTTCTTTTTTTTTGGATTTTCACTTATTTAAATGAAATTTAGCCTATATGCAATGACATGCGAAAATGACATGCGATTAATGCAACCTAGCATGCAAACTATATGTCGTGCGACGACGTGACCTATTTCTAATGACAAGACGAATGATTATTTTTGGTATTTTCTCAATTTAAATTCGGAATAATAAAAATGCCTAAATTAACATGCAAACTATGATGACTTAATCTACCCTAGCATGATTTCATTTTAGGATTTTTGTTAAAATTCGAAATAATGAATTACTTAAATTAAGAATACAATCTATCCTAATCTATCCTAAAACAATTCATTCTTCTTTTCTTGGGATTTTCATGGAAATTCGAAATAATAAAATAACCTGAATAATCTATTAAGATTAGAATATTACTTAATTTAAACTAGGAAATAAATCATCTCAAGTCCTAATTTAAATTAAATAACTACTCTATCTTCTAGATATATTTAGGATTCCTAGACATGTGAAAACTCTAATTCAAATCTAATTAATATTTTTTGAATTTTCTGTTTATTTGAAAAAGGAAAGCAATTAAATAAACAATGATAGCAACCACATTCAAAACGTCCACGCGATCCGCCATATTTGTTTCAAACTCGGATTAGGCACAAAAATCAAACTATCGGTCATATCTATAGGGTTATAGATATCGACGGAAAACCGATTATTCAAATTTGGAAAGCGGATAAAAATCGTTATCGTACCCAAGTGGTTATGGATAGGATAATAATTTTCCGTATCACCGCGTATCGAACCTTAGGGATAAGGTCGGATAGTCGTCCAGATACGTTGCTAAATTAGGAAGTTTTCCTAATTTTGAATATTTAAAAATATTGCGGATATATCGAACATTATCCTAAGATATCTAAATATCCACATGATATTCACGAAATATTCAAACACCCATATTAGGAAATTAAATATTCTGAAAATATCGGATAATGTTGAATTACCTAATTTGCAAATAACTTCCAAATTCGAATTGTGGATCGGGATCGGGCTTTGCGGATCGAGACGGCGGTGGTGGCGACGACACGGTGGCTCACGGGCGTCGAAGACGACGGGGGCGATGACCGGCTGAACAGCAACTTGGCGGGTTCGCGGTGGCGGTTCGGCTAGGACCGTCGATGAGGGGCTCAACCGGCTGCGGTGACAAGGACAATGGCGCCTTGGCTAGAGGTACGGTGCCACGACAAGGACCGTCGATGGAGACTTCTCGGTGTCGCGGTATCGGTGAGGTGCTCACAACGCGGCCAGCGAGAGCTTTAGATAACTCAGCTTGCCGTTTGAGTGAGATCACTTGACACACCGGGACGATCACCAACGAACCAGACCAGCGAAAAGCTTCAAGGACGCTCGTGGAATGTTGAGAACGCTGTAGGAAACAGAGACCGGCACGGCGAGAGCTGCAACGAGAAATTGGACCAGCGAACAGCAAAGCAGCAACACCCCTTTGTCTTCACTTGATTTTTTTATTCACAGCCTCTACTTCGTTTCTTTTCTTCGTGAATATCTCCCCTCCTTTGTCACTCTCAGCTTGGACCAATCAAGACAAAAACCACCGCTTGATCATGTCTAGTGTTGACTAGATTTTATTGCTTTGGCAGTGGGTCTTCAATGGCCGCATCTCTCGAACGACGGAAGCGTTGGTGCGGCGATGATGGATGGTTGCCAAGCACCGAAGGAACCACCGCGGGAGGACAGAACTTCTCTTCTTTTTCAGCCATCAATCTCTCTCGTGCTCTCAGGAATTGTGTTCTGGAAATTATGAGAGTCCCCCTTTGATTATGATGCATAACGATATATTTATATCGCAACCCTAGGTTAATTAACCGGGCTTCCTAGTCCTAATGGGCTTAGACTTAGGCTTAGATTTTAATTTAATTTAAATGGGCTCAATTAATTAAGGATAATGGGCTGAATTAAGCTCAAATTAAAACAACCGAGCCCGTTTGACTTGTAATTCCCGGCCCTTGCATTCCAAGCGAGCCGAGTCCCATTCGATGAAATTTAAGCTCGTTCGTCACCGCCGGTCCGATGCAAAATGCAATTAATCTAAAATGAATTTAAACTATATGTTATGCAACCTAAATATTTTTGTTTAGGGGTTAAAAATTTAATCCCTAATTTTCTATACAAATTACGACTAAATGGTCGCTAAAATTTAGGTGTCAACAGCTGCCCCTCTTTGAAGGTGAGCTCGTAGAGGTTGCATTCAAAGACTAAATGATACCTAAATTTCAACCATGCAAATGCAATGAATGTTGTTTTTGTAGGGATTATGAGTCCCATTTTAAAATGCATTAAGAAATGATGCATGCTAACATGAGTGGAAAACATACCTGGAATTACTTACCTGACAGGAGTGAGATAGCGCAATTCGAGGCACGACTCGGACTTTGTATGTTGTTTGGCAAATGTCTGGGCTCATTTCCATAGGTATTGCCTGATATACGTTGATGAACTTCGGTGATCTACAGTTAAGTCAAAACACACGAAGAAAGCTCGACGTATCCAATCATCATCTGGATTCGTGAGAACAGTTCCGATCTTTACCAATTACCTATACATCTCCATAGGTGTTTGCAAAGATTTGGCCGCTTCACTTATACCTACTCATAAGTGAATTGCGGGGAGAACTTTTGAAGTCAAGAGGATATTCCGACCTTTACATATACCTGCTCATATGCAAAGATTTGGCCGCCTCACTTATACCTGCTCATAAGCGAGTAGCGGGGGAACACCTGGGGTTGAAAGAATATTCCGACCTTTACATATACCTGCTCATATGCAAGGATTTGACCACTTCACCTATACCTGCTCTTAGGCGAGTAGCGGGGGAATACCTGAGATTTGGGGAGAATTCCGATCTTTACATATATCTGCTCATATGCAAAGATTTGGCCGCCTCACTTATACCTGCTCATAGGCGAGTAGCGGGGGAATACCTAAGATTTGGGGAGAATTCCGACCTTTACATATACCTGCTCATATGCAAAGGTTTGGCTGCCTCACCTATACCTGCTCATAGGCGAGTAGTGGGGGAATACCTGAGATTTGGGGAGAATTCCGACCTTTACATATACCTGCTCATATGCAAAGATTTGGCCGCCTCACCTATACCTGCTCATAGGTGAGTAACGGGGGAATCTTCTCGAGATTGTATGAAAATCTGTGATTTGGTGAACAAAGGGGCCAACCCAAGTGTTCAAGGGTTCCTTGACAAAGTACCTGGATATCATCAGAGGTACCTGAAAAAGCTTGATCAATAGACACCTAAACATCATCAAAGGCAGCTAGAGATCGCAAAAATTATCAAATGTGGGTCCTGACGATTGCTCGAACAGGTTAGGGACACCTAGATAGTCATAGACATCCTAGGGATAGAGATATACGTACCTGGCGATATCTCCAACTCTGAAGGTGTGTCTCCTGTTAGACACGGATTTAAGTAACATGTAATATGCATTCGCACACTGTCAAGAACACATATACACATGCACTATGATTTTCAACTTATTTTCATGCACGATGATTTTGTCAAATCGGTATTACAAACTCCGCTGGGGAACAATCATGACAAGACAATCCGAACTTACAAGTGGGTGTCTTGAAAATGCCGAATGAGGGACTTCCGATCTAAAAGGGCTTTCTCTCATTCTCATTGAAAAAGGCTGATTTATGAGAATCACTCCATCTCACCTTCATCATGTGGACAAGGGTCCGGGTATTCTCGCAAGCGGTATGACCTTACCAATCTGAGAGGTCTTTGTCAAGACCGTAACATGGGCTTGGTCAATGGCTTAGCAAAAGGGGACTCTTTGAGTCAAGGCTATTGAAAGAACAATACTCCGCAATCGTCTCCGGGTTTACAAGTCAAGAACCCTGCAAAACGAGATAGAAATGGACTTGCTCGCACTTCTTCGAGCTAAGCTTATAAACATCTGAATCCTTCGTTAGTTCAAGTGCCCTAATCTGAAGAGACTTTACAAGGGACGTAACGTAGGCTAGGCTCATGGGTTGAGAAATGAATGGATCATTAGGCTCAAAATGTGTATAATTGGGGTGAAAAAGTTGGTGATCATCTCGGCATTATCACCGGTCCTCTTTTTCGCCAGGGATTGTCTTCTCGGTAGATGCTCCATTGGCCTTGAGAGCTTATCACTTGACTTCTTAAGACTGTGGATAACTTTGACACATCTTAACATTTTCTACTCCGAAGTTCTCTCCTTTTTCTTCATTTTTTTTTCACAGGCATTGGCCTTGCTTTTACCAGGCACACTGCTTTTTCATGCCCCCTAGTTTTTCTTTTTTCTTTTTTTCATTTTTGACTTTTGACACACTGTCTACGATGCATATATTGGCCAGCCACCCTTTGGCTTGTTTTGACCGAATGATTAACATTTGGACTTTCAGGGTCTTCGCCTTCTATCGGCGCTCCGGATATGCTGCGTGGACAGTGATGGCTTTTACCTTGCCCCAGTGTGGGGGATGATCACCAACTGGGTTTAAGAAACAAATTTGCAGGCTCAATTGGGCTTAGCAAAGGATAAAGTGTGTATAGGATAGAGAAAGAAATGCTCTTCATCATCCTAAGGCACTTGAACTTCGTGTGAATTCATCTGAAAAAGCAACACTCGAAGATTGATGTAAGTGAGAGCAAGACAATCTCTATTCATTTTTCACCTTATAATGCTGACTTACCTCCAGTTTGCCCCGATGTGGGGTGGTTCTTGACAGGGGTAATTTGAAAGAATTTCTTCAAGTGTTTAGGCTCAAAGTGGCGAAACAATGGATAACCTGTGATGTTTCGGATAGAGAAAATGAACTGCCTTTCGTCACTTTGGTTGCCGTACTTTTTGCGAGATAACCCTTTACCTTGCAGACATGAAATTTTTTCACTCAACTCACTGGGAATTAGTGCATGGGACTGTATATAGGATAGGGTTTGCCTTTCATCATCCCGATGTACCTCATTCAACGCATTCAATTCATTCCACATGAGTTATCAGATTGTCCAAATAGATTCCCCTTTAAAGTCAATGATACTGATCGACAAAATAACCATGCAGAAATTAAAGCCAATGCAAACATCTTAACTTGAAATTGGTTGAAACCATTTATTCATCAGTGAAATGTTTGCAATTCAAAGGTATAAAGCCAAACACTTGAAAACTTTTGCTGCAAAGTATTAAATTCTATCAAGGATAATACATCTTCACAGCATCATAATTAACAGGAGTGGAGAACTCACGACCATCCATTTCTGCGAGAATCAAGGCACCTCCGGGAAGCACCATTTTAACCACATATGGACCAATGTAGTTTGGGGCGAATTTGCCCCCAGGAAAAGGAAAGATTGGCAGTACTTTCCTTAGGACTAGGTCAATTATCTCGAAGTGTCTTTGACGCACTTTTTGGTTGAAGGACTTACCTACTCATGCGGCAACTGGATCAAGCGTTTCGTCTCACTTTCAGGGAGATTTGCTCTTATCTTTACTTCCTTGGTTTCCTCCGCATCACCCAAGTTAATAATGACAGTTTGGTCTGACGTGAGAACTTTGGACCTCTCATGTCGTTCTAGATCGCGCTGAATATCTGAGGAATCGTCGAGTTGGTCGGTGTCATTGGGATCAAGCTCGGCTGCACATAATTCATCAGATTGGACCGTTCCCATACTCTCACGTGTCGCAAGATTACCCCTGAAACATAAAGTAGGGGGTTCAGAAGGACAAACAGGGCTAAACGGTGTATTTTTTTCTAAATTTTTCTCTTTTTTATTTTTTTTTGTGACCTTTTTTTCGAAATTTTTTTTTCAAAAAAAAAAAAATTTAACACGACGAAGCATGAAGAAGCCTAGGCCTCATAATTCTCCTTGGACTATATTTTTCTTTTATTGGTTGGATATCATCACCGGGCTGGTTTAATGTACCTCAACATGCCCTCAAAATGTAAATGAACTTGTAATTTCATTGAATAGAGTCAAATGAATTACATTTATTGGAATGGAAAATGCAACAATCAAGTCCTAGAAAAGAAAAGTCCTGAAAAGCAGCTCCCGAGACGGGGCAAGTCCTAAAAAGCAGTAAAAATTGCCACGCAGGGGAGTATGCAAAAAAAAGTAAAGGTGTTACTCTTGCGGGCCAGTGCCCATTTCCTCCAATGGTCGTTCCTCGATGGCTCCGATAAAGAAATTATTGAACAGGGCAGTGATTCTTTCCATTACATCATCAGGATCTTCTGTCACTAGAGGTGTTGGATCATCCATACCTCCCCATCCATCGGGGATAATATCACGTGGGTCAATATAGAAGCTTGGGGGAGCCGAGTATTTCACATAGTAGTCGAACTTGCCGCTCGATTGCCCCAGGATGTCGATCACCTCCTTCTCTTCATGTATCATTCTTGCAGGACTCGGGGGTGTGGTCCGGATGTTTGGAACTATGAGAAGATCGTCTCGGCCTTGGCAGAGCCACGAAGCACGGAATGTGAATGCCCCAGTATCTAAGAGGTCCTGAACCTTGTGCTTTAGAACATAGCAGTCATCAGTGGAGTGACCGACTTCTCCCAGGTGATAGTCACACTTTTTGGATGGGTCGTAGTTGGAGAACTGCTCAGGATTAGGCCGCTTCGGCTCAGTGGAAAGCAAGCCCTTTTCCCAGAGGATCGTCAATACATGGGATAAAGACCCGGGGATAGAAGTGAATTGTCTTCTAGCGCCTTGTCGTCGATTAGAGAACGGGTGTCTCGGTGGGTTGTCTTGACATCTAGGGAGTAGTCGTGCTTTGCTTTGCTGGGGCCGCGATGTTGGAATGAGTGGATCCCGATCACCTTGTTCGTGCTTTACGAACTTTGGACGCAAGGTGCTCAACTTCCTAGGATCAGGGGACTCAATAGTATTGCCAGGTACGACTGCTTTGTCATTTGGGTCGGTGCTGAAGGGCTTCGTTTGAATCATCACCGTTGGCCCTTGAGGAAAGGGACGGGTCGTGGTGAGTTGTTTCAAGCAGTCCGACAAATGCGCCGTTTGCCTCGAGAGTTGTTGGAGAATGACAGAGGCCTGCTTCAGGTCCTTCTCGATATTAGCGAGGCAGTTCAGCACTTCACTTTGATTACTTGTTTTCTCTCGTGGCCAGGCGGGAACGGCCGGTGGTCGACGATCCATGATCACTTAGCTCGAGTATCAACTTCCTTGTGGTAGTGGCTCACAGCTAGAGGCGTCTCGGCTTGGCGGTTAGTAGACGTATGAGGCTCCGAGAAACAAAGACACGAACGGCGTTTATGTAGAGAAGCCGCAGTCGCCGCGAGAACGGCAAGTGGTGGACGGAGCTGCGGTTTGCTCCGGGCAGTGAGCTCACGGTGGCGAAGGAGCAACAATGAAGGAACTCGGCAAGGTTGCCCCTTGGCGAGGCTCGAGCGATGGATCGATAACTGTGGATGATCCGTAGTCACCTAATTTGAGAGAAATGAACCAAATAAGCACATGGTCAAGACAACGTTGGTCCATGACACGCTTTCTAGTCTTTTTCATTCTTCGTTTATTCATAAAAATACTCGTATATGAACGAGACTTTATGGAAAAGTGCTCTAAGCAAAGAAATATAAATAACACTCTAGACACAACCTAGGAAATAGACGCATCAAAATCCCTAATCATAAAATTAGGAAAACCAAAAATTAAGACTCCCTAGAAACTATGAACTGAAAACAAATTCTCTGAAGTTTTTTTTTTTCGCCATTTTTGTTATAAAAACGATAGCAACCTCTTGTGAAAATAATTACCTATGACACACCCAGGAAATAAATTCTCTAAAAAAAAGGCTTTCTTTCTTTCTTTTTTTATTTTAAAAAAGGACTCAATGATTATTACTTTCAAATTTAAAACCCAACCTAGACCTATCATGGACCGACCCGAAAAATGCAATAACTAAATAAATTGCAAAAAGGAGAGTTCAGAAGACTTACTTTACCAGGTAGGACCATGGCAATCACATAGACATGCGCATGAAATGTGAGGTTCGATTTCTATCTAGACTCTGACTTGCAAAGTGGAGACGCGAGGATTACCGAGCTAAACCAGTCATGGTGGTGGTTAGGCTGGGATTCCCCTGACTCCGGGTTAGTCAAGGAGCCGACCCGGGTTGCAAAGGGTGCAACCGTGGTGGGAATTCAATGACACCGTGAAAGAACTTTCGGGACTGAGGAGGGCGACCCGTACCACACGGGAGTGGTCGGGGTGTCCGCTGTCTCAATACCATCCTAAACCTGTACCGCCCAGGTCCGGCAGCAGGTAGTGTGTGCGGTGTAGTGTAAATGCAAGGCATGCACAGCAGGTTATATCATACAGCGCTTCGTGCATAAAATAAACCATACATCCAAACACCTCCCTGCAAAACAAGGGTTAACAATCACGCCTCCCCTTATACCTCCCATTCGCAAAAACATTTAACACCTAAAATGTTAGGGACGTACAGGATCCTCATTGCCAAACAAAAATATTTTTTGAAAAGAAAAACTGGCCTAAGTCCACTAAGAGTTTTAACTCAAGTCCCCAGCGGAGTCGCCAAGCTGTCGCGACCTAAAATTTCTCTCAGGCTAATGGATTGTTAAGACTAAGCCTAACTCGGGCCCTCCTAAGCCCTACCAATTCGCAACTTAGGGTTTAAGTTTTTAACATGCAAAAGTTTTTATGCTCGGAGTCGCCACTAATCAATTTATGGTAGGTTGATTAGAAACCTAAATAAAACATAGGGAGATATGTTTTATTCCTACGAACCAGAGATTCTAAGCCCGGGGACTTGATTACGCTAGATCTGATCTAACGCCCTTTCGGTACCTTTTTTTTTCAAAATGTTTTGGCAGGCAGTTTAGATCCATTTTAACTTAGTCACTAGCATGTGAGGTGATCATGCGGGTGTGCAAACCACCAATTTAACACCCAAGAATCAAAACATTAAATAAATTGCAAGTTTGGAAGAATTACTTACCTGGAAGCAACGTAAGCATCTGCATTGTTAGCTAGAAAATCACATTGACACCCTAATATGATTTCTAATTAACAAGCAATTCACTCAATTTCTTTTTTTTTGGATTTTCACTTATTTAAATGAAATTTAGCCTATATGCAATGACATGCGAAAATGACATGCGATTAATGCAACCTAGCATGCAAACTATATGTCGTGCGACGACGTGACCTATTTCTAATGACAAGACGAATGATTATTTTTGGTATTTTCTCAATTTAAATTCGGAATAATAAAAATGCCTAAATTAACATGCAAACTATGATGACTTAATCTACCCTAGCATGATTTCTTTTTAGGATTTTTGTTAAAATTCGAAATAATGAATTACTTAAATTAAGAATACAATCTATCCTAATCTATCCTAAAACAATTCATTCTTCTTTTCTTGGGATTTTCATGGAAATTCGAAATAATAAAATAACCTGAATAATCTATTAAGATTAGAATATTACTTAATTTAAACTAGGAAATAAATCATCTCAAGTCCTAATTTAAATTAAATAACTACTCTATCTTCTAGATATATTTAGGATTCCTAGACATGCAAAAACTCTAATTCAAATCTAATTAATATTTTTTGAATTTTCTGTTTATTTGAAAAAGGAAAGCAATTAAATAAACAAGGATAGCAACCACATTCAAAACGTCCACGCGATCCGCCATATTTGTTTCAAACTCGGATTATGCACAAAAATCAAACTATCGGTCATATCTATAGGGTTATAGATATCGACGGAAAGCCGATTATTCAAATTTGGAAAGCGGATAAAAATCGTTATCGTACCCAAGTGGTTATGGATAGGATAATAATTTTCCGTATCACCGCGTATCGAACCTTAGGGATAAGGTCGGATAGTCGTCCAGATACGTTGCTAAATTAGGAAGTTTTCCTAATTTTGAATATTTAAAAATATTGCGGATATATCGAACATTATCCTAAGATATCTAAATATCCACATGATATTCACGAAATATTCAAACACCCATATTAGGAAATTAAATATTCTGAAAATATCGGATAATGTTGAATTACCTAATTTGCAGATAACTTCCAAATTCGAATTGTGGATCGGGATCGGGCTTTGCGGATCGAGACGGCAGTGGTGGCGACGACACGGTGGCTCACGGGCGTCGAAGACGACGGGGGCGATGACCGGCTGAACAGCAACTTGGCGGGTTCGCGGTGGCGGTTCGGCTAGGACCGTCGATGAGGGGCTCAACCGGCTGCGGTGACAAGGACAATGGCGCCTTGGCTAGAGGTACAGTGCCACGGCAAGGACCGTCGATGGAGACTTCTCGGTGTCGCGGTATCGGTGAGGTGCTCACAACGCGGCCAGCGAGAGCTTTAGATAACTCAGCTTGCCGTTTGAGTGAGATCACTTGACACACCGGGACGATCACCAACGAACCAGACCAGCGAAAAGCTTCAAGGACGCTCGTGGAATGTTGAGAACGCTGTAGGAAACAGAGACCGGCACGGCGAGAGCTGCAACGAGAAATTGGACCAGCGAACAGCAAAGCAGCAACACCCCTTTGTCTTCACTTGATGTTTTTATTCACAGCCTCTACTTCGTTTCTTTTCATCGTGAATATCTCCCCTCCTTTGTCACTCTCAGCTTGGACCAATCAAGACAAAAACCACCGCTTGATCATGTCTAGTGTTGACTAGATTTTATTGCTTTGGCAGTGGGTCTTCAATGGCCGCATCTCTCGAACGACGGAAGCGTTGGTGCGGCGATGATGGATGGTTGCCAAGCACCGAAGGAACCACCGCGGGAGGACAGAACTTCTCTTCTTTTTCAGCCGTCAATCTCTCTCGTGCTCTCAGGAATTGTGTTCCGGAAATTATGAGAGTCCCCCTTTGATTATGATGCATAACGATATATTTATATCGCAACTCTAGGTTAATTAACCGGGCTTCCTAGTCCTAATGGGCTTAGACTTAGGCTTAGATTTTAATTTAATTTAAATGGGCTCAATTAATTAAGGATAATGGGCTGAATTAAGCTCAAATTAAAACAACCGAGCCCGTTTGACTTGTAATTCCCGGCCCTTGCATTCCAAGCGAGCCGAGTCCCATTCGATGAAATTTAAGCTCGTTCGTCACCGCCGGTCCGATGCAAAATGCAATTAATCTAAAATGAATTTAAACTATATGTTATGCAACCTAAATATTTTTGTTTAGGGGTTAAAAATTTAATCCCTAATTTTCTATACAAATTACGACTAAATGGTCGCTAAAATTTAGGTGTCAACAGTGAGCAAGTGGGCAGTTCCATGCCTAGAACCGGGAACCGGACCGGTATTCACTGTATCTAGTAAATTAGAACCCGAAACCGGACCGGTCCCCACGGGAACCGCCGGTTCCGAACCGGTCCACACGAGAACCGCCGGTTCCGGACCTTCGGTTCGGTTCAGGGCGGTTTCTGGTTCTTTTGCACACCCCTAATTATCATTGCGTGCTCATGGTCGGAGTCAATATGTTGTCCACCTGATCATTTCATAAAAGAATTGAATTAAAAAGAAAATAGCAAACTGGTTTTTTCAAAGGAAGGAATTAATATACATAGGCAGTGACTGTTCTAAGAAGTCTCCTTCTCTTTCTAGAACTAGCAAAATGTCCATGTGTTGCATGGGTCAAGACTACATAAGTTATATTACTCTAAATGTTAATGTTGATATGAATTTTCACAGAAGAAATTTAATGCAGAAAATTTTAACAAAATAAATATTCACGTCAATTAATTCCCGCTAGAGTTTATATAGAATTTCTTTTGAAGTAAATCCAAACCTCGTCATTTAAGTTTATTGAGACATAAAATTGCAATATTTAATGAATCATAATATAAGTATATGGAGTATTCGAGCCTGTAAAATAATATGAATCAATTAGAAACATGAAAGTACAAAGTGAAAATATAAATTCTCTTCTCTTGATAGCTTTCCTTCATTTGTCGGAATGTTTACCTTTGTACCCCCGACTTGGTATGGAAAAGAGAAGCAACTTATTTATGTAGAGTAAAATGCTTTCTTCTCTCTTCTGCATCTTTTCTTCTCTAATTTAGAGAGGTAGAAGTGTTTTCTTCAGATCAAATTCCAATTTTCAATTTCTTTTTTTTATGGAAATTCTTCCTAATTTTATAGTTTCCATTATTTGATATCTACCTTTTTGTGTCGGCAAAAGTCATTAGATGTCTTATCATTCCTGACAATGTATAATAAAGAGAATTGGATAATCAGCGAAAATATGCAATATTTAATTTGAATTTTTAAATAAATTCGCAATACTTATTTCACTAGGAATTCCTATGTAGAATATCGTTTATTATTTTTATAATAAAAATATTCAAATTTTCCTTACTTTTCTTGTGAAAATTTAGTTGCCAACGTTTTTTATTTATACACTTCGCATTTGATGATGTTCGAAGCTAATTAGTTTTCCTAACTTTGTAAATTTTAATTTGGTTATATCATGATTATTTGTTGATATCTTTTACTTAGGCTCCGTTCGTTTGGTGGAAAATATTCTCCCGGAAAATATTTTCCGGGCTTTCCGGTGTTCGGGGGGCGGAAAACGTTTTCCGTGAGAAAATATTTTCCTTCCCCCCTCACAAAATAGCCTAAGTCTATGGAAAATGACTTTCGCTTCTTTAAAAGCGGAAATAATTTTCCGAAGCTTCTTCTTCTTCTTCTTCACTAAGGTCGCCGGCTGTCGCTGCCTCCGGCCGCTGCCGTCGCCGCCTCCGGCCGCCGCCGCCGCCTCCTCCGGCCGCCGCCGCCTCCGCCTCCGGTCATCGCCGCCGCCGCCGCGGTCGCCGCATCCGGTCGCCGGCCGCGGCCGTCGCCGACCGCCGGCATACGCCGCCGCCACCGGTCGCCGGCCGCCGCCGACCGGCGGCGGCGAAAAATATTTTCCGAAACTTTTTCATATTGGTCGCCGAACACCGGAAAATTATGTTCCGGGAAAATATTTTCCAGGAAAATGACTTCCGGGAAAATATTTTCCAAAAGGAGAATATTTTCCGTCAAACGAACGGAGCCTTAATGTTACTATATTCAATATGTTACATGGACATTCAGGTCGCAATGGTGAAATACTAGCGGTCCCATACTTTAACGTCTGTATGACAAACAAATTGATATCAAAATTAAAAGGAGCACGAGATATTATTTAGAAGATACAATGATGTTTTAACAAGATATATCTTCAAGTGTGATGCAGACTATTATCTGAACTTAATGCAACCAAAAAATATATGCTTTGAAATAGCATTACTATAGCTCAACAAGGAAAAAACAAAAAGGTGCTTCGTCAGTCTCGATCCATGGGGTTCTCATGTTCGGGGCAATGTGAATGTAGAGACTTGGAAGCGAATAACGTAGTGAGGTGTTCAAGGAGATCTGCATAGTGTTGAGGCCAACGTGAAGGCGCTGCGTCCTGTGGCTAGTCGATGGGTCAGGATGATCAGCTTCGCTCGTCCCGCATTCGTGCGAGTCTTCTATGCCGACCTTGCAAGGGTTTGTGCTTCTAGAGAGAGTTTGGCAAACTCGGAATCTTGACGACATCTCGTTAAATGGGGAAGAGCCGGTGTGTTGATTTCGCTTTGACCCTGCCTCGAAAATTTCCAAGAAATGAAATAATCAAAGTCGTGTTAATCAAGAACGCCACATTATATTCTTAAAGATGATAATTCCAATGAAAGTTTTCCAATGAAAGTAACGAATGTTTCAAGAGACATCCAATGTTTCTGCAATAAAAGAAGAATCTGAGAGTCATTTTTTCTCACTTAATCCTAATACTGAAGCGTAAACATACATCAACCCTTGACTTAGATGAACAACAAGAATGCAGTAGGTACAGAGTGATAACCGAGAACAAGCTACATGAAAGGTAAACACTTAAACCACGTGATACAACAAATGCAGAATAGCTGAAAGAGACTCCATAACCTGTCAGCAAGATCTTTGGTGAACTTGATTACGTCTTCAGCTGATTCCGCATATGGATCTGCCATGATTGCTTGGGTCGAGACTTGTTTGAGGTAGTCAACGGGATGAACCTCGATCCGAGGTTGTGAGGGCTCGGCGGCAGCCTCCATTTCCAATCACGGGGAGTTGCCAGCGAAGAGGAGATATGGAAGAGAGAGAGATCGGGCATACAGAGAGAGATTGAGTGAGAGAGTGAGAGGGGTGCGCGCTACCGCCTTCGCCGCCCCTAGCTCCGCTCTTGCCATTTTCAATCAACTCGATCCAGGCTTCAAGAGTCAAGACCTTGTCCGAATCTTTAATGCTCGTCGTGACCCATCACTGGCATCATCACCCCGTCCACAACTTGACGGGGTACACTGTTACCCTCACTAATAATTGGGCCGAGCATCGGCCGGCATCATCCTCGTCATGTGGCTCGGCTTCTTCACTCTCAACTTACCACCATGCCCAGATGTTGTGCGATGAAACTCCCCAGCCGCAGCCGCATCCACTGCATCATATCTCGCATCTCCATATCTAGCTTTTCGTCTTCAAACTCATCCGAGTGATCACAGCGGCGCGGGATGGGAGCTTGAGGCGGTGAGGGGTGGTGGACGCGGACAGAGACGCACACACGAGCGGCGGGGGGGGAGAGAATTGTGCCCAACCGCGAGCTTCCTGTAATTAGTGTAGTACTCGGGATTGATCTCCAGGAGCTTCGCGCTCATGTCGAGAGCCTCCTTCGTGTATCTGAGAGCAAAATCGCATCACTCAAACACCCGATCAAAATCGTTCCGGTGATACGACGCTTTTGATCTTTTCAGCGAGAGAGATTGTGCATGTGATGTGGTTGCGGTGCTTAGAGAGAAACCGGGATTGAAGAGCTGTTAGCTTCTGGGCTTTGGTGGTTGATGCTGCTGCATCTTCCAGCTTCGGAGCCGTCCGAGGCCGGCCATGCATATTTTCCGGCACAAAGAGAGAGAGAGAGAGAGAGACGAAGTGTGAACTTGGAATCAAGAGAGGCTTAAGGATTAAGGAAGAAGCTGTTGAACTTGAATCCGAGTCTTCTGATCAGACAAAACTGAGAGAGAAACGTGGGACCCATGATTTTGGCATTTCTGTCATTCTAACCTTAAAGTTATTCCATGTGTATGCACTTTGGGCTAATTACAAAGAAACAACTGATCCACGCTATTCTTTTCTCTGCTGCAAGTTATGCTATTTCATCTGGTGGAGTAACTTAGCATGAAGTAACATGGAGATGCCGTTGGCCTTGCTATATATTCGTGCCTGAAGTTGATCATGAGGAAGCACCCGACAATTGTCTCCCAACATCAGCCTGAGCTCTGCAACCTTCTCTCAAACACTTCTCAGCCCCAGCTTTTGCCTTTGCAAATGGCGGAAGCAGTTCTCTTCAGCCTTGCCACTGACATACTGAAAAGCCTCACCGCCGAAATGGCGAAACCTGGAGGCTCCTTCGCTTCTCAGAAGATCCAGTTGCTCTGCAGTGCCAAGGACGAACTCCTAAGCCTTGAGGACACCGTCCAGACCATCCATGCAGTGCTTTTGGATGCCGAGAAGCAGCAGTGGCACAACAACCAGGTCAAGCTCTGGCTCAAGAGGCTCAAGGACGTATTGTACGACGTACAGGACTTGCTCGACGATGTCGCAACCGAAGATCTGAGGTGGAAGGTCACTTCCGGCAACAAGATGTCGAAAGTGGTACACATTTTCTTCTCTAAATCAAATCAGCTTGCATACCGCCTCAAAGTGGCTAATAAGATTCAAGAACTTAGGAAGAAACTGGATCAGGTTAAAAATCATAGGGAGTTAAACTTAGAGCGGCATCCTAGTGAGGCAACTCTTTCTTTTGTGAGGAGGAGGACATCTCACTCTTTTGCGCGCGAGGAAGAAATAATTGGTAGAGAAGAGGATAAGAAGGAGATCATCGCACATTTGCTTGATTCCTCCTGCAGAGAGAGTGTGTCAGTTGTTTCCATCGTCGGTATAGGAGGACTGGGAAAAACCACGCTTGCTGATCTGGTATACAACGATGGAAAGGTGAAGGACTTTTTCGAGCTTAAGATGTGGGTGTGTCATGGGGATCCTAAAATCTTTGATGTGGATTTGATCATCAAAGAAATACTGAAATCTGCCAAAGATCAGTGTCAAGAGGATCCTGAGATGAAGAGAAATCTGGAAGGCATTGAGAATATATCTAAGGACCAGCTGCAGAGGCTCCTTCCTAAGGTATTAGATGGGAAGAAATACTTGCTTGTTTTGGATGACTTGTGGAATGATGATCGCCTGAGATGGTTGGAACTCCAACCATTGCTAATGGGCGGTTCAAGGGGAAGCAAGATACTAATAACCACGCGCAGTCGGTCGGTTGTGCAGGCAACGGATGAGAATTCAGTTGTCCATGATCGACATGGCTTATCTGAAGATAAGGCATGGGACTTGTTCAAGAAAATGGCTTTTGGAGATGGGAAAGAATCATTAGACTCTAAATTGGAGGAGATAGGTCGAGATATTGTTAAAAAATGTGCTGGTGTTCCCCTTGCCATCAAAACAATGGGTGGCCTTCTATACGCCAAAAAGGAAAAAGAGTGGCTCAAATTCAAAGACCATGAACTTTCAAAAATAGATGAGTCGGAACACGGAATTATGGAAGTCCTCAAGCTTAGTTACGATCATCTTCCGTCGCATTTAAAACATTGTTTTGCATATTGCGCGTTGTTTCCAAAACATTATGTCTTTGATAAACAGACAATGATACAACTCTGGATGGCACAAGGCTTCATTGAGTCATTGGAGGGGAATGAGGAACTAGAAGAGCTGGGGATAGTTATGTCTCGGACCTACTAAGTAGGTCCTTCCTCGAATTTGAAACGGTTGATGATTACACTGGTGAGGTGAAAATGTTCAAGATGCACGATCTCATGCACGATCTTGCCTTGAGAGTTGCAGGAGATGAGTGCAAGATTGTTAATCTAAATGAAGGCAGCATCAATGGGGGAATTCGACATGCATCATTTGCTTCACAATCATCTTCACCACAAGAAGTGACCTCTATTCTTGAACCGAACAATCTACGAACATTTCTCTCCCTGAAAAAGAGCAGAACATTTGTACAGAATGGGATTCTCTCCAAGTTTAGGCATTGTCGAGTGTTGGGCTTGGGCTATGCGCATTTTGGTGTCCCTACTTCCTTGGGAAATCGGTCCAAGCACTTGAGATATCTTGATATTTCTGAAAACCTATCTATGGAGAGTATGCCAAATTCAATCACAGATTTGCTGAACTTACAGACCCTTAAACTCTCCAATTGCAAGCATCTTAAAACACTTCCAAGAGATTTGAAGAAATTGGTCAACCTGAGACACCTCTTAATTAATGGATGTGACTCACTAAGCCACCTACCATCCCTAAGTGAATTCCCTTCCCTAAGGACGTTGAATCTCATGGGCTTGGATGCGTTGGAGTTCCTTCAAGAAATAAGTTACCCAGAGCATTCTAATACTACGCGGCCCTTCTTCCCATCTCTGGAGAGACTATCCCTCCTCGACTCTCGCAACCTAAAAGGCTGGTGGGGAAGACGGCAAATGGTGGGAGCAGATCAGGATCGTGCACGGTACAATCTACAACCATCCTTCGCAAAACTTTTGTCTGCAGCAATATTGGGTTGTCCACACCTGAATTCAGTGCCACTGTTCCCCTTGATAGAATACTTGAACATTGCTAGCGCGGAGTTGTTGGAACAAGTGATGGCCGTTCTAGATTGTCAATCAAAAGCACCAGTGGAATCCACGTTCATCCCTCTCTCTAAATTAAAGGGTCTACATTTTGCTGGTGGTGATTTGGAGCACTCAATGCTCGAGACTTTACTTCCGGTGCTTAATAATCTCGAGTCCATGAGCCTCAATGATTACCCCAAACTAAAGAGTCTCTCTCGTGGCATGCAGTACCTGTCCTCACTCCAGCACCTTGTTATTGATGCTTGTGAAGAACTCGATTTGTCGAGCCACGATGACAAGCATGGCATCCAGTGGCGATCTCTCGTGAAACTCCGCGTTCTTAGATTCAGACGACTTCCGAAACTGGTGACATTACCATAAGGGATTCAACATGTCACTACTTTGCAATTTCTCCAGATTGAATTATGTGACAATCTGACGAGTTTGCCCGAATGGATTTATAATTTCTCTTCGCTCAAAGTGCTTGAAATTATTGGCTGCGAGAGTTTAAGGCGTTTTCCTGAAGGGATTCTCCGCCTCGGCAACCTAGAGGAGAAAGTTAGAGTCATCGGAAATGTCCCGCTAGCGGTAAGTCTAGACACCATTATCTCAATTTCAAGTAGTTTTGTGCGAAATTAAAATATTAAAGACCGTCACCACCAGGCGGAAGCATTTGGGGTCATGTGAAAGTAGCGGATTTTTGTTTTGAATTGCGCGTGCTCACAGAGAAGAAGAGAGAACTAAAATAAGGATCCCGCGCCTGGGAAGAAAAGAGACTCCTATGACGTTAGTTACTTGTATCTTTCTGTTTTGGTTTTGGAACTTTTATTTGCAGGAGAATATATTTTAAAGCAACCGTATATTCCTCCTCACAAATTTCACTTTTGGTAGTTTTGCACCTTTTGGGAGTTGGCTTTGCAAAATATATTGTCTTGCGCACGTTTTCTGAATTTAAGACAAAATACCCGTTAGTTTGGAGTAAAACGAATTATACATGTATAAAACACATTTTGTATTGTATTTAGGTAAACATAACTCATGTTTTACTCGTTTTATACATTTTTGTTAATCAAATAAATATGCGACATGTCAATTATAACATGTAATCGCGGACTTTGCACTTATAATTACATCTTCTCGTAGTTAGATAAGCAAATATAATATTGTTTTAGCATGACATTAGGTAGCACGAGGTAAAAATAAAATCAATCGTCATACGCGATATTTTTATAAAAAATTACAAACAAGATAGGTATGCTTTTATATGCAAGTTTTACTGACTAGTTTGTAACGCGATTAATGTTGGACTTGTGATAACATTATTTTCAGGCTTAATTTCAATAGTACCGATATAAAAGAAAATTTATGTTTTATACCCGTCCGTATAGCGCAATGTTTAACTTCTACCCCATGAAAATGGCAGGAAAACTTCTTCCGCCAACTACTTACTTCTGTCCTCAGGACTGTACTTGCTCGATGATTTCCCCTGTGGCGGTGCTGCATATTGTTAAAATATGGGGGCAACTGCCCCCACTCAAAAGTGGAAGTCCCTACTTATGCGAGATTTGGCAAGTGACTGACTCGGCGCTTTTACTACTCAGCTCGAAGCTACAGTTCAAGGGAAGTGACGAGAGGATCGTAACGCTTTTGCTTGTCAGTTCTGTGGCGACGAACTATTTCATGGTAAGTCTCGGCTCACCATGCGGAAGCATTTGGTGTCATGTGAAAAGTAGCGCACTTTCGTTTTGAACCGTGCGGGTCTACAGAGGAGAAGAAAAGAACTAAAATTAAGGATGTCGTGCCTTGGAGAAAAAGGAAGCCCTATCACGTTACTTGTGACCTTTTTTTTTTTCCTCGTGTCGATATATTTCGGTGCATTCGTATATTCCTCATCGTAAATTTCATCTTCTATTGTTTTTGCCCATTTTTCAGAGTGGTTTTGTACAGTATGTTGCGCTCGCAGTTCATGTTTGTTTAAGAATGTGCGTTGTGCATATTCAATCGGTCCCGGTGAAAATTTATTCAGGCCTACGGTGAAATCACCATTTGAGAGCTGAGGCGAAGAGTCGCGACCAGTGACAACACCGCAATGAAACTGACTTGTGCGGAGCTTTAAAGTGGGTAATAAGATTATCACGATCCTCTCAAAGTGAACCCCGAGAGAGTTTAATGGATTGCTAAGCGGGCATATATAACGCTTTGGCGAGTCAGTGCTTACGCTTTGCATAGACTCTCTTAAGCACTACTTACCACAACTTCATCTCAATGATTCATCGAATTTAAATTAGAGTTGCCACTAACCAACTTTGAGCTGGTTAGGAGCTGAGTACGGCATGGAGCTTGCCTTACTTCTGTGAACAAGAAATTTCGGGTACGAGGACTCGGTTACGCTAGTTTTGCCTAGTGCCTGTTATGGTACCTTTTCTCTTTAAATAATACATTATTTCATGCAATCTTTTCTGATTTTTTTTTTCCTAAACATGGAAACCTATATGGCCATGCATACCCGGGCAAGCGATAAAATGAAACAATCAGTAATAAAAACAAATAAAGGTATAAAAAATAAACAACCCGAGCCGTATCAAGCAAAGTTAATACAAGACCTTGTGAACATGTCCTGGGAGAGGACCACCGTGAGTTATGCATGAATATGCCCTAGATCTAGTGGTAACGAGTGATGCATTTATTTTCCAACAAAATCTCATGAACAAAACAGGATCGGGTTCGGATAACTACTCCTCGGGATTTGAGGAAAGGCTCGACTTATACCTCTTTAATCAAAAAAAATTTTTCTGGATCTTTCAACTTGTGATTTTGAGTAAATGGGTGTGCCCTATTCAAAATTCGTGTATGCTAAATATTAAACGATAATAAGCATATAAGAAAATCAACTAATAAAAAGACAGCCCGAGCCGTATCGTGAAATATAAAGATAAGGAAATTAACCCGAGCCATCTTGGACAATAAGTAAACATGGCCTCGTTATTATGCTCCAGGATAGGACCCGTGAGCGAAAAAATATAAAGTATATGCTTGTTCCCTAAGTAGTCAAATGTATACAAAGGATAGTGGATATGCAATTATCACATGCTATACAAGAACAATGTCCTAAATAAATAACTTTCCTAAAATGTGTCACCAAAAATGGAAATAAAATTTTTCACCTAGTAATTTAACTTACACTGCATGAAATGTAATCCCCAAGTCTAGAATGTGAAATATATTTTGATAACTCATGCAAAATATTTTCCTAAGGCGAACTGTGCAGAAGAGGAAATTAAATCTAATCTAATCGATGCGCATTAAATGCAAATGCAATCCGAGAGATATTTCTAAGTGAATTTTAATGAATATGCAATCTAAAGTTACTAACATGAAAGATGTATTTTGTTGACACCTATTTTTAATTTGCCCAAAATTAATTGCACAAAATTTAGGAGTTAATTTTCTTAAATTCCTAAAACAAAAAAATATTTCTATTTAAATGCATTACATATAGAAATTAGGCACATTTATATTAATAGGGTCTATTAGATTGTTTTAAAAAAAATTGCAAAATTTTTTTTTTCAAAAAAAAAAAAATCGAGTCGGGCCAAGTCGGTGCCGGGCCGACCTAGCCCTTTTCTTTTTCCTTTTTTCTTTCCCCGCACGCGGCCCAGCCCTTTTCTTTTCTCTTTTCTTTTCTCCGCGCGGCTGGGCCTAGCCCGGCCCAGTTCCCCTTCTCCTTCTTCCTCCCCCGTCGAGCGTCGCTGTGGCCTCCCCTGTTTGCCCCTGTTCTGGCCGCAGGGTGACGCACGGCGGCGCCGCTCTGCGCCGTCCCTATCCGGCCAGAGCAGGGCCGGGAGAGCACGCCACAAGGTCGTGGATTTGGGTGTATATTGATGTGACACGTTAGGATGTAGCATATGAGTCGCGACAGCTGAGGTCGTACGAGAGGATTTATCTAATGCACGATGGAGAATTGATTGCGATGTTCGGTGTCGCCAGAGAATGACTAGATGAATACTAGATGTGCTAAGTCGTGAGTCGATTGGGGTGTATAGGGTGATCAAGGAATGAACCTTGTTGGGAAGACTCAGGGACTCAGAAGTTAAATTTGAGGTGAACCGGATGTAGAATCTGTTGACCGCCTCGAGGATTAGTTGGAAATCTAGGCCCAGAACAAGGAATGGCATTATGTGGATCACGAGATACGAAGAGTCATTGAGGTGGATGCCGATAAGAGGAAGTTGGATTTCCATATATTCGGGGATAAAAATTTTGAGGTTCTAGGAATGATTGTGTGTACCCGATGAGGTGAAACTCGAGGAGGAAAAATTTGAATGGAAATTTCCGCAGTAAGTATAGTGTCCACCCGAGCAGCACTAAGATGTGTTAGGACTTGCGGCAACATTACTGGTGGAATAGAATGAGGGTAAATATGGCCAAGTATATGGCCAAGTGTTTGAAGTGCCTATAAGTGAAGACACAGCACGGTAAGCCTAGAAGGCTATTATGACCGTTGAATGGAAATGTGATATGATCCCAAGGATGTTGTAACAGGATCAAAGTGAAGTCGGAGAAAACCCGATTCCATCGGAATAGCAGTTGATAGACTGACTAAGTCAGTGTACTTCCTGACATTGTGAACAGACTTTGAGTCGAACAGATAAGGAGAGTCATCAGAAAGGTCACACGATCGGAGACGACGACTTTTAGAGCTTGAGATTGGGAACTAAGTGGCAGCCCAAGTGTTCCTCAATGGAAAGATTATCCTAATTTGACAGAAAAGGGAAGTTGACCCGAGGCATGTCAAATTGTTCGATATTCGGGAAAAGATCGGAGATATGATCTAGCAAATTGCCTCGTCGCCTAATCTGTCCTAAGTATATGATGCATCCCATGTGACGACGTCGAAGAAGTATGAACCAAATATGACCCACGTTAAGGGGAAACGGACGTGGACGATAAAGTGTCGTACGTGAAAGGGCCGATGAGGCTTGAGGACAGAAAGGATCATGGGCCACATAATAAGCCAGTCCCAGTTATCAAAGTGAATGGGAGCACCGAAGGACAGAAGGTGCCGTTTGGGAAAGCGAAGAGGCCCTATGACGTCAAACCCCCAGTTGTTTGAGGAGATAAGCTTGAATTGCAAATTTCGAGGACGAAATTTTTATAAGGGGGGAAGAGTTGTAACATCCTGAATTTCGACCCATTTCCGGGATCCGACAAAGTGGATATTATTTCTCAGTTGATTTTAGTACGTCTCGCCCGGAGCTAGCCCCTCGCGGGATACTGACCAATGGGAAAGGCTAACTAGGAAAACGGTACGTGGACCGGGGACCCGATTGCGAATCGGGCGCCGATTACGAGAAACGGCAGGGAAGTATTTTGGGCCAGTGTGGACCCATTCTAGGAAGGTGACGGATCTGGTTTGGTCAACGACGTACGATCGGATCGCGGATGATTCCGCTCGACCGAGAGTGCGTGTGGCAAATAAATCCCGAACCTGAACCGAACGATCGTGACTCCTGGAATAACCAATAATTCCTTGCGTTCTCCCGATAATCGAGACCGTCACGACTCGAGTGACCCTAGGTCGATACACGTAACCCCTAAACAGCCACCCGTCAGTGAGAGGCTCTAAAATTCTGTATTGAGCAATTTTGATCGCCAAATTGGACCCGAATTTCGATGTCGAAATTCTATGGGTGTTTGCGACTATTTTGCGAGGTCGACGTCATTTTTGAGTGGCCACACACATTTGGGGTTGGTACGGTCGAAAAATGGAATTTCGACCCGGGACCGAAAAATTACCGTTTTGCCCCTGGACCCTGTACTGGGTATTCCGAATTTTGGATAATTTTGGGCAATAATTGAGGATTAAAATAAGTGAATAAGGAATTGGAATTATTGAATTACCCATTTGCCCCTCAATTATTGGATTGGGCTAATTATGGACCGTTAGATCAAGGGCAAAATGGTCCGAGGGCTAGGATCGTGACACGTGACACACCTTTTTGACCCATAAGACCCCTTTGACCACTCTCTCTCCTCCCATTTTCCTCCCCCATCAGCCGTGCACTCCCTCTCCCACGCCACTTCTCCTTCATTTTCGTTTCCTTATTCTCCTTCATTTTCTTCTTTGTTTGGCCGTGAGAGGCCCTCGCCGGAGGAGCTCCGCCGTGCCGCCGTGCAGTCGCCGCCGCACCACCTCGCCACCACCAGCAGTCTCATCTCTCTTTCTTCCCTTTCCTCAGCCGCGTGAGCAGCCCCCACCGTGGATCGCCGTCTGCAACCGCCGCCGCTTGCGCCGCCGTGGAATCGGCTCAGCCCACCCATTTTCCCCACTTGTTCAGCCTTGTAAGGAGCTTAGGAATCTAAGTGAGTGGAAACCCTAACCCTTAATTAGGCTTGTGTGCACTTTGGACAAGTTTAAGGGTTATTAGGGTATTTTTAGGGGTTAATTAGTGTGGGCTGATTTGGGGCTGAAGTTGTGATGACTTTAATGGCCTAAGGTGATGATTTAGGGATGGTTTAAAGGCTGTGGATAATTGGATTAGTGGTTTGTTGAGCTTGGTTTGCTTGGTGATGCATATTTGTTGATTTCCGGTACGGTTACTGTTGCGTCGCCGAATTTTGTTATTTTTGGTGTGATCTGTGTGGGCAGAATTTGAAGAAGTGTTCTTCATGAAAGTTGTTCCCAACATCTTTAAGTATAACATATTTTAATTCGGGAATTTTGGAAATCATTTGATTCCATTCGGAAGTCCATCTTTGGACCGAAATAAAACTGCCCGATTTACTGTTCACCCGACCTGCGGGTCTGTTCGAATTTTTATAAATTTTTCCAGGCCTATTTTCAAAATACTTCCCTCACAAAAATTGTTGGTAATATTTGTGGCTATAACATATAAAAATTTCAAGACTTTCCAAAATGATTTGGATACTGAATAAGTTATATTTTGATGGCCTGAGGGGCTGTCCGAGCGAATCGGATTTTGTCCGACTTTGAGTGTCAAAACGAGGTGTTTACGGTTAGAACTGGGTTTCTAGTTCTTCACGGAAGATGTTCGTCGAGATGTTTTGTACAACATATCCAAATTTCATAATTTTTAGAATTTATTTACCATTTATTTCAAATGGATTTCTGTCACTGTGCAACTGCCCAGTTTGGACCCGATTTTGTATATTTCCGGTTTTTCTCTCTCTCAGACTGATTAGTGGCTGTCCTCTTTGGATCCGAATTTGATTAAAATGGACCAAGTTGAGGTTAATCGGATTCTTGCCATGAATGGTCCGAATTAAACGATTCAGTGGCAATTTGGTACTTGATTGGGCTCTATTGTGTGGTGACACGTGTGTATATTTGTTGGCCAATATTGATATGATATTAGTAGGCCTTGATTGCGCAAGTTTTTGTGTGCACCAATGTTGTGAATTGGGTGCCGCGCTGAATTATGTTTAATTGAAATTGGGCATGCCAATGAAATGCTGGTTGATTATGTTATGGCACAATTGAATATGTTGGTATTATGGAAGTGCATGCCCGTATTTGAAATTGGTGCTCATTATGCATCGTGTGATTACCCGAGTGCGGGAATTTGCATGGCTACGCATTTTGTATGCAGAGAATGAGCATGTGTGATCACCCTAAATGCCCAAATGCGTTTACGCGGGGCTCAGATAAAATTGGCAATGTGCCGTGTGATCACTTAAGGCCTTCGGGTCGTGGCCTTCGGGTCGTGCCGTCCTGATGCGTTTACGCGGGACGATGCCCGGTTCGTCCGGATGATTAAGGAGATCGGTGTTGCGCCTGAGGCGTTTTACGCGGGCTAGAGACACTGGGCCATATGTGCTTCGGCGCGGGCCGCGGAGTGTTGTGGGCCTTCGGGTCGGAATGTTTATTGGCCTTCGGGTCGTGGCCTTTGGGTCGATTTATAAAATTGCTAAAATGACCCACATGCCAGAATGCATTGTTTGAGGCAGTTCATGAGCATGAGCATGTGTATGGCGTACGTGTGACCAGTGTGTCGCGTATGTGCCGTGTTTTATACAAAATACCTAACCTTCAGGGTCAACAAGGTAAGCGATCCGGGCTCAAGGGCCTAGGTCATTTGATTGACATTATTGTCCGTTGTTGTGTTGATTTGCTTGTCGGGAGGTGCATGTTAGCCTAGTTTCGGTTTAGGGGGCCTACTCACTGAGATTTGTCTCATAGTTGTTTAAACCCCGTTTTTTAGACCCCTGTTAGAGGATACCTGGTGTACCCGATCAGTATGAGGATTCGGAGCCCATAGAGCAAGATTCCAAACAAGATGGCAAGGTCGAACAGATGGATTCGGAGGATGAAATAATCGAGGCTAAGTCCGAGTCATCAGAATCTGATCCGGATTGATGTTCCTAGGATCAGTCTTAGTCGTGGAGTGGTAGGGCCAGTAACCTTTTGACCTTAGTGGCCGCTGATATGTTTTTGGTAGGCTGTTTGTATATGATGTGTAAAAATGAATTTTGTAAGTGTTTTAATTGCAGTTAATAGTGCTGTTGGATTATCCGTTGAGTGATGTCTCTGTCACCCTTGGTCATGTATTGTTTTGTACGGGTGTTTTAATTATTGCTTCCGCATGTGCCTTATGCTCTGTGTTGGGAATTGCGTCGACGACGCGTCCTGGGACGTCGTAGCAAATTCGACCGGTACGTGGGATGATGCCGCTTCGAGGGGTTCGGGGCGTGACACCTGTAGCTATGCCGTCGCCCGCAAAGCAGCCGGAAAGCCTCCAGTCACGTCGCCGAACGGTGAGCCTTCCCCGGTGCTCTATTCATCCCTGTTTTTGTGTCCGGTGTGGCCGGGACTCGCACCGGCCGTGTCACGCGATTCCCGGCCCATACCGTCTTCAGTTCCGGTCCCTAATTTCTGTTGAAGGTGAGCCACAACCGTCGGAGCCGACCGGTTTGTCGGAACAGGCCAAAACGTCTCTATTTTGGTCACGCACGCCAGGTGTTTGACGAAATGCCTCAAAGAGGTCGGTTTTTAATTCGGTCGCCAGCCGGCGAGCGGCGGTCGGACGACGACCCACGTAGGTGGCAAGGCTTGGTGGTGGTCCCAGAGGCCGGAT
Source organism: Syzygium oleosum (assembly GCF_021117445.2). Taxonomy (NCBI): domain Eukaryota; kingdom Viridiplantae; phylum Streptophyta; class Magnoliopsida; order Myrtales; family Myrtaceae; genus Syzygium; species Syzygium oleosum. Next base: position 12,802,684 of record NW_026607485.1, read on the forward strand.
CTGGAGTCGGCGCCGGCCTGGGTCGGCCGGCGGAAGGCCAATTTTGGCTCCGCCGACGTTCCCGCGTGTTTGTACACGCGGGGGTGACCCGACCCGGGTCAACGCCCTGGGTCGGATCTATTGACCCGGGTCGGTTCCGACCCGGATCAGCTAATCCGACCCGGGTCAACGCCCTAGGTCGGATCCGTTGACCCGAGTTGGTTCCGACCCAGCCCGGATCCGCAACCCGACCCAGTTTTGATATTATATTATTATTTTATTTTCTGTTATTTAAAAAAAATAAAAAAATTTAAAAAAATTTAAATTTTTTTTTTCTTTTCTTTTTCTTCCTATTTACTTTTTTTAAAATAATAATAAAATCTTTTTTTTAAAAACTTATTTTTTTTTAAAATTTACGTAGTATATCTGAATGTTTTAAATTGTTGTATTATTATGCGTGTTGTTATAATTGCATAAATTGCCATGTTTAATTAGATAAGCCTATATAATTATGCAGTAATATTTTGCATGTTATTTTTATTGCTGTTGTGTTATTATTATGCATGTTTTTTTTTAATTAAAAAATAATTGCATGAACTGTTGTGTTTTGAATGTTATTTGACTTAATTAGGATTAAAACCTAAGGCTGCATATCTATTTTGACTGCTGATCGTTTATGATTATGCACTCGTTTGATCACCTCACATGTTAGGAGAAAGGTATTAAAATCAATCCAAATTGTCTGGCAAATGTTTTCAGAAATGAACAGGGTAAAAAGGTACCGAAAGGGCATTAGTTATCCAACTAGTGTAACCAAGTCCCCGGACTCATTTAATCTCTGGTTCGTAGGAATAGGGTGATCCTCCCATCACCCTATTTGGGTTTCTAATCGACCCACCCCAAATCGATTAGTGGCGACTCCTTGGTATAAACCATTTGCATGTTAAATACTTAAATCCTAAGTCGCGATATGGTATGGGCTTGGGAGAGCCCGAGTTAAGTCCCGAACCTAGACTTAGCATGTACCAGGCGAAACCCCCTTCTTTTTGCACACATGTTGACGATAAAAAAGAAGAAGAAGCAGGGAGGTCGGTTGCAACATATTTCTTTTTACTTTCCATTCCAATGACATTCAAATTACGGAAGTAAAAATGCAAATAGGACAGTCAAATAATAATGCAATCCAGACAACTTAAATATGTACGAGAACACTTAGTTCACGAAAGAATCTTAGTCCCCTATAATGGCAATTATTATGATGCAAAAGCAATGCGAAATCCTATTCGAATAAACCACTATATGCAAATATGCCTTTTTCTAAGTGTTAGATATTCAAGATGCAACTTCCTAATGCATGATCTCATGCACGATCTTGCTCAAAAAGTTGCTGGAGGTGAATGCAAGATTGTTATTTTTAATAAAGGAGGAATTGATGAAGGAATTCGACATGTGTCATTTATGTCAGAAATTTTCTCCAAAGAGAAAATGGTGTCCCTACTCGAAACTTCCAAATTACGGACGTTTCTCTATTTGGAAGGTGATGCCCTAAAACAAGAACCATCTATCCTTGACTGTCACAAAGTTCTCTCTAGATTAAGGCATTGTCGAGTATTGGGTTTGGGCAATACAAATATTCCTCTCCCTCTTTCCTCCTTTGGAAAGTTGAAGCACTTAAGATTCTTGATGTTTCTAAAAACAAATCTATCCGGAGTTTGCCAGATTCAATAACGGACTTGGTGAACTTGGAGACACTTAATCTCTCTGGTTGCTGGAATCTTACAACACTTTCAAGAGATTTGAGGAAATCGGTCAACCTTAGATTTCTTGATGTTTCTGAAAGCGATATCCAGAGTTCGCTGGATTCAATCATGGATTTGGTAAACTTGCACACCCTGAAACTCACTTATTGCCGGAAACTTACAACACTTCCAAGAGATTTGAGGAAATTGGTCAACCTTAGACACCTCTTAATTGATGAGTGTGACTCACTGAGCCACATGCCATGCGAGTTGAACCACACGTCTTCGCTTCTGACTTTATCCCAATTCATCGTCCAAAAGATGGACCATAAAGTACCCAATGGTGTGGGCAACTTAGATGAACTGGGTGGCTTAAACAGATTGGCTGGATCCATTACTCTTGGAACTTGGGGTTCCTTCAACCGGCACCAAACAAGGGTCACTTGAGGGAAAAGCAACGTCTTCGTTGCTTGGTGTTAAAGTGGTCGGAGGAGCAGCAAGATGGCAACAGTGAGAGCGATGAATTGAGGGAGAATCTCATACCGTACCCAAATCTGACCGAGTTGACCATATATAATTGTATGAGTAGGAGTCCACCAAGCTAGCTCTCTTCCATCACTAATCTTGTTGAGCTCAAACTCATTGGATGTCAAAAATGGAAATACCTGTCACCCCTGGGTGAACTCCCTTCCCTAAGGAGATTGAGTCTCATTAGCTTGAGTGCCCTAGAGTTCACTCAAGAGATTAGTGACCCAGAGCAATCTAATACTGCACGCCCCTTCTTCCCATCTTTGGAGGATCTGTGGCTCAATTTTTGTTTCAACCTAAAAGGATTGTGGGGAAGAAGGCAACTGGTGGGAGCAAATCAGGATCATTGGCGGTACGATTCACATTCATCATTCCCAAAACTTTTGCACGTGAAAATATTTTCGTGTGAATGCCTGAATTCAGTGCCACTTTTCCTCTGCATAGAAACCTTGAGCTTAAGTGGTTATTCCATAAAGTGGTTGGAACAAATGGATGGCCGCTCCAAATTATTTATCAGAAGCGGCAGTATCCACATCCATCCCCCTCTCTAAATTAAAGCACCTAGAGTTTTATAATGCTAATGCGATGGATTCGGAACACTCAATGCTTGAGACTCTACTTCCATTGCTCAGAAATCTAGAGTCCATGAGCCTTTTGTATAGCGGCAAACTAAGGAGTCTCCCTCATGGTATGCAGTACTTGTCCTCGCTCTTGTTCCTCAAAATTAATGATTGTCCAGAACTCGATTTGTCGAGCCACAATGATGAGCATGGCACCCAATGGCGTTCCCTTGGAAAACTCCATGATCTTTGTATCATGCGTCTTGATAAACCGGAGGCATTATCCGCCGAGGGAATTCAACATGTCGCCACTCTGCAATCTCTCCATGTTATTGGCCGTAGGAATTTGAAAAGTTTGCCGGAATGGATTGGCAATTTCTCTTCGCTCCAAGAGCTTGATGTTGGTGGCTGCTCAGGTTTAATGTGTTTGCCTGACGGGATGCGCAACCTCAGAAATTGATAATCGATTATTGTCCTGTTCTGAAAGAGAGGTGCCAAAGAAAAAGCGGTGCAGATTGGGAAAAGATTGAGCACCTTCCATGCTCACGGGAAGGTCATGTTGTGTACTAAAGGAAACCAGCCAGTCCCCAGGCCTCTAGTCCAGTGGCAAGGGAATACCAATAAAAGAAAACAAAAAATGGATGTCATCGGATGACATTGGCCATCAAAATACTCAGAGTTTTTCACTTTTTTTTCTTTTTATTTTGGTAGTGGAGTTTCGTGATTGATCTTTACTTTTGTCAAATGCTCAGTGAAATTATATAATACATCGAGTCTTTTGACATAGCAGGTGAGAGGGCGAACCTTTTGACTGTCTTAAAAGTAGACCTGTTAAACGGGTGGATCAGGTCGGGTTTGGATCGGGTCATAAATGGTCCGACCCAAATTGATCCATTAACCCGTTTTTGACCCATTTATTTGTAGTGTAAATATCCCGACCCATACTTGACCCGACCCATACCCAACCCATACCCGACCCATATTGCTAAAACACTTTTATATTTAACCTTATCTAGGAATACTTGTTTCTTATGATTTTTTTAAAAAATTATACTGCTAAAACATTTTATGCAATACAAAGCTAGTGAAATTTATATATATATATATATATATATATATATATATATATATATATATATATTTAAATTGAGGTTCTATTTGTTTCGCGAAAAATGCGACATTTCTAGAAAATATTTTCCACAAAGTCATTATCCAAGAAAATAAAAAAATTTCTGATGTTTGGCTGAAACCTGAAAATAAACTAGAAAATATTTTTCAATATTTGGTATATAAAATCTGATTTGATTTTACTTTGTGCATTCATTTTAATAATATTAATATTTTTATTATTTTTTAAATCGAATTTTTAATTTTTTTAAATTTTTTTCTTTTTCCTTTATTTTTGGCCGATCGCCGGCTGCCGTGGTTGGCGATCGACCACAGGCGAGGACGAGCTTGCCGGAGGCCGGCGAAGCTTGTTCTCGCCGATCTGGCGAGGCCTCGGCCTTGCTGGCCTCAGGTGAGGCTCCAGCTTGCCCGATTCCGGTGAGCTGAGCCTTGCCAGCCTCGGGCGAGGCTCCACCTCGCCAGATTCGGCGAGGTCGAGCTCGCCTGAGGCCGGCAAGCTCGCCCAAGGTCGGCGAGCTCGCCCGAGGCCGGCTAGCTCGAGTCTCGCCAGATCGGTGAGGCCTCGGCCTCGTCGGAATCGGGCGAGCTCGGGGCTCGCCAGATCGGCGAGGCTAGAGCCTCTCCCTAGGCCAGCGAGGTCGTCCCGCCCCGGTGGTCAGTCGCCGTGGCCGACCACCGGCTGAAAAAAAAAATAAAAGGAAAAAAAAATAAAAAGAGAAAAAAATAAAAATAATTAAATTTCATTTTTTTAAAACATATTTATAAAGAGGGAGAGAGTGTGTGGATGGGTCTAGTGGGTGGGTTGAAAATGGGTTCCAAACTCAACCCATTTAGACCTATTTATCTTTAAGTTTAAAAGTTTAAAACCCATTTAAGATTGATTCTTTAAAATTAAAGTGACCCATAATAGACCCGTTTATTTTTTAATTGGGTCATATATGGGTTTAAGACCCATTTTGACACCTCTACTTAAAAGCAATAAACATAAGCAACAGCCATGTGGGTGTATTATGTAAAGCATAAGTAAGAAAAAGATGGTTAAAACAGAAAGAAACAAGCTTCGGTACGAAGGTTCGAGATAAGTAATGAAGAATCAAAATTAATAGATTAATGCATAGAGGTCCCAAAATCGTAACTTTTGGTTCGGTCAATTGATAATAAGCAAAAGGAAGGTGGTTAAATCAGAGAGAATGTGAGCTCTTACATTCAATTTTGATATAAGTAATTAGAAATCGAGATAATGATAAGGGTATAGCGGTTTGAAAGCTTGTAATTCTTGGTTTAATTCGTTGGTGATAATCATCAATCTTTATAATAAGAAAGGAAAGGGTTTTATTCGTTTTCCTGAGATTAAGGCTCCGTCCGTTTCACGGAAAATAATTGATTTGGAAAATATTTTCTTAAAAATCATCATTTGTATCGCTTACAAAACTGAATGAACGAAATTTTTTTTATCATTTATAAAAATGTTAGTACATAAATTATTGTAGATAATGATAACAATTTTCATTGACTAATTATTTCAAGCGATACGAGTGATCATTTTTAGGAAAATATTTTCCAAATTAGTCATTTTCCATGAAAGCAAATTGAGCCTGTGTTCTTTTTTTTTTGGATTGATACAGCAAATTTCAAACCGCTATACAGTAGTTTTGGTTTGAACTATATAATCGCCAGAACCATGACAGCTGAATGGCTCTTTTGGAGCTCATCATCGCATTCCTCCTGTTCAAAGCCCTAACCGCCTTGAGCTCCAAAGTGACCTCACTGTCCCTCGAAGGGATGGTACAAACACGACCCTCAATCTCGGCCTCTGACTCGATCGACTCGGGCAAAAGATCGTTTGAGGCGTCTCAGCTACTTGCACGTGAAGTCCCACCACAAGTTTGAGAGACAAGACGAGAGTAAGAGGAGGCTCGAGGCCAAGCACAAGCCCAAGAATCGTCTAGGGCTGGCAAGGTCGACACTGACCAGGACTTGAAAGTGAAGAAGGAAAGTTTGAAAAGCTTCGCAAGGAAAGCTCACCCTCATTGACTCAATTCTTTAAAACTTTGACTAAAATAGATTTTTCGATTAAGGAAGAGCCTTGAACGATATTGATTTTCTTGTGAGGTTTGCGGCCAATGCATGATGTGGATGTATGTATGCAGACTAATGCAGTCAAATTTGGCTATCTTGCTGAATATTGCACCTTGCGCGCATAATATACCTAATTACATACGAAGTGCACAAGGAAGTGAAAACTTATGGCCTTTTAGTCCTTATTTGGAGAGTAACATTCACTAATTGAAAATATCAAATACCTTTGATACATTGATTTGCCAAGTTTGCCATGCTAAATCATTCATTTTCAAATAATAAATGCTCGCAAATGAGAGAAGAGCTAAACAAGTTTAGCAATGGGTCTTAGTAATAAGATATGTATGATTGGAGGCTACAAAAGAAATCATATCTCAAAATATTAACATGCGGCCGGTTGAAGCATATAGGCTTCACCTTCGCTGATCTAGAGCTCCATTGGAAGAAGAAAGCATAGAACACTTAAGAGAGACATTTGATCTAAGTCCATTAGCATTCGAAGCTCGATATTGCCATTTGACTATTTAGCTTTGCCGAGATGGACTAGTACGGAAGTTCAGATACTTGTGGGCCTAATCCTTTCTCCATCGCAAAGAGAAATGTAATAACATCATTTGTTTAGCAAAAACATAATAATAATAATAATAATAATAATAATAATAATAATAATACCAACAACATAATTCATGCTCGTGTCCACACAAATTCCTGATAATTAAAAATGAAGCAACCTTCGAGCTTGTTGGACGTCTCCTCTTCAATCTATTGTACATCTTCTTCTTTGCTTCCTCTTCACTGTAGCCATTTGCAAACAAAACGGCGTGGACAGTTAACAAAATCTTCTAGATAAAAACCAAATCATGAAAAACCTCGAGTATTTGACATCATCACGAAAAATCACCAAGACAAAAGCTTACAACTCCTGTAAGAATCAGAAACGTTCATTTGGATAAAATTAGCACAACTACAAGGACCCAAAGGAAAAAAAATACCATATCGCTTCCATAAAAAAATCAAAACATGCTTCCACCATACAGAGATCAGAAACTCCTACGAACCCTAGCCACCTCAGAAACCAAATCAAATCGATTCAATATGGCACCATTAAAGAATTAGAAAAGAACGCGGAACTCATAGCCTGCCAACAACTTTAGCCGGGGTTTTAGTGTAACAGTCGATCATCTGCTGCTTCTTAGCTCCATCGCCACCAGACTTATCCATGACGATGAGCGAATGCATCACAGCCCAGAAACAGAGGTGCCATCTCCAGAGGAAATCGCTGGCGGGAGGTCGAGCTGGAGTTCGACCTATGGCATGGGGTTGATTACTTCATTTGGGCTATTGATATAAACTAAATTCATGGAAAAGAACTACGGAGAGAGATGAACGTCTAGGCAGAAAAAGGAGAAAAAGAACAGGAAAAGATATGCGGAAGAGACTATGGCCGCTAACATGATGGACAATTCAATCGTAGTCGCAAACCCATTTGCGCATTGTATATGCAGGTTTCTGAAAAGAGAATGATACAATTAGGAATGTAAACTCGCATGCCATCACCAAACTCTTCAGTTATAATTTCCTCGATTCTTTCTCCGAAATGCATCACAGCTTCATTCAACCCCGGATTTAGTTAATTCTTTTTATTAACTAACCTTCATTGCATGTTATCGAAAAAAAAAAACCTTCATTGCATGTTATATAACATGATATCACACCTATTAAGAGCAATGGCTCTTCTTAACACCATTATATAATTATAAAATTTGCAGCGTATAGGATGAGATAATAACAACAATATAATAAAAAAAATTATCGTAATAAAATTTCTCATAAAGTAATGTTTTTTGATACACGGGTCTTCGATCAGTTACTTAACATGATCGGAGTACGGAGACAACTTAAAGATCAGTCGATTGCCAACCAAAGCTGAACAAACAATTAATATAAAAATAAGTCTGCTTAGAAGAAAATAACTAGTGTGGTCAAATTGAATATGGGACCAACATGGCTTTGTGCAGGAAAGAGATAATTTCGTTAAAGAATACATGTGGAGAAGTATGCCAATTATATGTGTCGTAAGTGTGACAATTACAATAAGAGTCCCTAAACTTACCATGATATGGATTTGAATCCCAAAAAATTTATTTCGTTCATTTAAATCCTAAAGGTTGCACAAAACATACCATTAAAGAATCTGCTAATTCCACCAATTTCCCTTGAACAGAATGTTTAACTTGTTTATTGATTCGGTCCGCTTCCCAAGTTTAAAGTAGACCCGTACTAATAGTGACATCTAGAACTGGATGAGGGTTGCCAGCCTATATCGGTGAATTTTTGGGATATATAGATGGGAGGGCCGCGAGAATGTAGAATTAATGCGAGTAAGCTTTAGTTTTTTTTTTAACTCCTCCCAGTTTTTTGTTATTTAATTCTTTTAAATAGATTCTTAAATAATTATATAATGCATTAAGTAAGTTCTAACATATAAGAACATAATTCCACGTAAATGCGATCAATTTGTATTTTTTTTTGGGTCGAAAATACTGAGAATTTCATTAACTAAAGCAAAATTTGTGAACATCAGAACATAAAAGGGAAAAGTGCTGAATAAGTCCTGAACCTTTTGGGGTGGTGCCAATTTAGTCCTAAACCTATTTTTAGTGCCAATTAATCCTAAACCTTTTGATATAGTGCCAATTCAGTCCTTTTGGCCGGATTTTGCTGACGTGGATGTCGGCCGGCCGACGACCGGTCACCGGAGCTGGCGTGGACAAAATTTAATAATATTTTAATCTTTTTTTTCTTTTTTTTCTTCTCCCTCTTTCTCCAGCCGGTCGCCAAAATAAGAAGAAAAAAATTCACAAAAATATTAAAATATTATTAAATTTTATCCATGTCAGCTCTGGTGACCGGTCGCATGCAGGGCCGACGTCCACGTCAGCAAAATCCGGCCAAAAGGACTAAATTGGCACTATATCAAAAGGTTTAGGATTAAATTAGCATAAAAAATAGGTTTAAGATTAAATTGGCACCACCCCAAAAGGTTTAAGACTTATTTAGCACTTTTCCCGAACATAAAAATATCTAACATGGGTTGCAGGGCTTAGACAGCCAAGTGGAAGGAAGTTCTTTTTCCCGGTGGGCCTTAGTCACCCAATCAGCTAGCTGGTTTGTCTCTCTGGGACAATGGGTAAAACGAACAAAGTTGAGATGGGCCAGCTTCTTCTTGCACTTTTCAATCCAGGCCCTAATATCCCAAGGGCTTTTGTCCGCGCCCAAGATACAATTGACTAAAGGACCGGTTGTCACTTTGTACTTCGACAACAGCTTCAGAGTCTACTTACTGGTCAAAGACTTCTTCCGTGACTGGAATATGTGGGTGTTGCGTGCCTTCCAGATGAACCGCAGTATGCGCGTGATTTCCTCATTTGACGGTAGGTTTGTGTTTGATTCAAAGCTTTGCAACATCCATTTATCCTTCTGGTAATGGGCTGGTTTGGACTTCTACTCTGTAGCCTTGGATCCGACCATATGGTTGTGTCCAGTGACAGAGGAAGATGTGTTTGATTGTTTCTGGAGCTTGGTGACAAAGAGGGCACATTGGGTCGGGTAAGATGTTCCTTTTGAAGAGATTCTCTCTTGTAGGTAAAGCGTTTTCGCATAAACTCCATAAAAAGATTCGAACTTAGGGAGGGTGTTCAAATTCCATATTTTTGTCCATAAAGTTCTCGAGGTATGGTATGAAGAAGAGGCTTGGTCTGTTTGCTGATGCTAGTGTCCAGAATATAGCTTGTTATAGGCACTTTTCACCGTGTAGGTCCCGCGGATTTATTCCCTGTCCAAACCAGCCGATCATCCTATGGATTCCTGCTTAGTGGAATCACTACCTACACTCTCATCAAATAATTCTGTAGCCAATCAATTTGTATTTGATGTTTACAGTTTAGAGACATTTCTGTCATCAATTAGATTTTAATTTTCTTTAAAATCCGATATGAAAGTATAATAAGTACCACGAGTGATCGTAACGCTTATAGTGCAGGCGAGTTGAATGAAATCATCCGATTATGCCAAATTTAATTTAAATAAAAGTTTAGATTTTTATTATATATATATTAAATTATGTCTCGAGTTTAAGTCAATACTCAATACCTAATTAGCACGTGCATCATTTATCAGTACGCTGAAATGAGGAAGCATGTCCGCGGAGCATTTAATGAGAAACGGCGCATGTTCTGACGAAAGAATTATCCCCGCTCTTTCCATGGCCAACGTGCAACATTTAATGAAGGACTCATAAGCTATTTTCTTCTTTGACCATGTATGAAAGCTCCTTCAAAGTAGTCGCAAGAAGAATAGACCAAAGTAATAAATTGTGGGCTTCATTTGTCTTCATTCATTAACTTCCTCTGACTTTAAAAGGAAAGAAGAGGAAAGCAAAGTCATGCTCATCTCTTTTTTTCAACGCGTGCATGCATGCCCATAAATTTATGGTAGGCGTCGGTGCTGATTGAGGGCATGCATGTGCTACCATTTAATGAGGCTATTTATTGTTTCCTTCCCTTTCTCCTATAAATGGAGAGGAAGTCTGAAGATGGATAGTGCCCGAGAGAGAAGTAGTTAAGAAGTCGAGAGAAGAGAGAAAGCTCCAGAGACGAAGTGGAGATTTGTGAGTAGAGTCGGGTCCATTGAGTTGAGTTATTAAACATTATGGATATTGAATATATACTAAGGCTAGAAAATATTTGAGCGTGAGTGATTATAACTCTGTAATTCTCCGAATTATTAGTGAATTATTTACCGGTTCTCTCCGTGAACGTAGGTTCCGACATTCAAACCGAACCACATAAATTTTTCGTGTCCTTTTATTGTTCCTCGTTTTATTTCTCTATCGTTTCTACGGCTCTCGACTTAATTGCAAAGCTTATGATCCGCTTCCGCCGCATCACCCGATTATACAACAATCGGTATCAAAGTTAAGACTTTGCAATTATGTCTGGAGCAAGAGTAGAAGTTGAGAAATTTAACGAAAGGAACAACTTTAGGTTATGGAGCGTCAAGATTAAGGCGCTATTAACAACTCAAGGTTTAGCCAAGGCATTGGAGGGTAAGGATAAGTCACCCGAAACAATGAGAGATGACAAAAAGGATGAGTTAATGGAGAAGGCAATGAGCATAATCCTGTTGAACCTATCAGATGAAGTGCTAATAGAGGTAGCCAAGGAGAAGGATGTCGCAGCGTTGTGGGCAAAAATTTAGGCCTTCTATGTAACGAAGGGTTTAAATAATCGCTTATACATGTTGAAGAGGATGTTTCAGTTCCGATACACTGAAGGTACGTCAATCAGATCCCACCTAGATGAGTTTAATAAACTCATGATGGACTTTAAGAATGTCGGTAAGATTTTAGACGATGAAGAACAAGGCATGATGTTGTTGGCATCTCTACCAGAGTCATAGGAGCACTTTACTGACTCCTTGTTATAGGGGCGTACCACGATTACCTCAGAAGACGTAAAATCCGCCTTGTTCTTAAAGGAGTGGCAAAGAAAGTTGCGAGATGACAGTCTAGCGCAAGATGTAGCGCAAGGACTGGTGGTTCAAGGTAGAGACCAACATCGGGGGCCTAGCAGCAGTAGAGGCAAAAGCAGGTCGAAGTCGCGACATAGAAAATCCAAAGGTTGGGTGAAGTGCTTTGAATGTCACGAGGACGGGCACATACAGAGAAATTGTCTGAAGCTGAGAAATAAAGGCGGTGGGTAAAATGCCACAAACAATGTGGCGAATGTTGTCGAGAAGAGTGCCAGGGATGCCGAGGCCGTCCTATGCGTGTCTACGAGTTCATAAGGAGACGAATGGGTGCTAGATTCTGGATGTTCCTATCACATGACTCCTCATAGGAATTGGTTCACTACCTACCAGACTGCAGATGGTGGTAGAGTTCTCATGGGGAATAATGCAGCCTGCAAAGTTGTGGGGATAGGGACAATTCGGATCTGGATGCACGATGGTATAGAGCGGACACTAACAGACGTGAGGCATGTACCGGATCTTAAGAAAAACCTTATTTCTCTAGGGACACTCGATGACATCGGGTGCTGGTATACCGCTGAAGGTGGAGTACTGAAAATCTCTCGAGGTGCTATGACAGTGATGAAAAGAAAGAAAGTGAATTCTCTCTATCATCTATTAGGAGAGACCGTGACTGGAGCTGTTGCAATTTCATTAGGTGAGTTAGACTCAAACTTGACTCAGTTTTGGCATATGCGATTGGGGTACATGAGTGAGGCTAAAATGACAATACTGAGTGAAAGGGGGTTGCTGAAAGGTCAGAAGACAGGGAAGCTGGACCTGTGTGAGCACTGCATCTTCGGGAAGCAGCGCCATGTTAAATTCGGTACAACTATACATTCGACCAAGCAATCGGTCGAATACATTCACTCAGATGTCTAGGTGCCATCTCTAGTTCCTTCGAAAGAAGGTGCCCGATATATGCTAACATTTATCGATGACTATTCGAGGAAGGTATGAGTATACTTCCTGAAGCACAAATTCGAGGTGTTTGATCGGTTCAAGAATTTTAAGGCATTAATTGAGAAGCAGTCAGGTAAACAAATCAAGTGCCTGAGAACTGATAATGGCATGGAATTCTGTGGCAAGGATTTTACTGAGTTCTGCAAAAAGGAAGGGATTATGAGACAACGCACAGTTCCCGGGACACCATAGCAGAATGGCGTTGCAGAACAGAAGAAAAGAATTCTACTTGAGCGAGCTAGGTGCATGCTTTCGCATGCAAAATTGGGAAAGGAATTTTGGGCCGAAGCAGTGAATACGGCTTGTTACCTGGTTAATCGATCTCTATCATCTGCTATCGAGTGGAAGACTCCTGAGGAAGTATGGTCGGGAAAACCTATTGATTACTCCGGATTACGGATATTCGGATGTCCTGCTCATGCTCATGCGAGTGATGGTAAACTTGAGCCGAGGGATAAGAAGTGCATATTTCTGGGTTATGCACAAGGGGTGAAAGGCTACAGGCTGTGGTGCACTGATCCCAAATCACCAGATTTTCTAATCAGCAGAGACGTAATCTTCGACGAGACTGCAATGCTTCAAAAGAGGAGCTTTGAGACTCAACCAGTAGAGCAAACGGATCATGGTGTTAGTAGTGAGGTGGAGCTTCAAGTGGAGCCTCCGGAGACCTTAGAGATAATAGAGGAAGAGACTGCAAATGAGGCCACAGTTCCTGAAAACGGTGATACTGAACAACCAGTAGAACCGCAGCACCATATAGCCACAGACAGACAAAGAAGGTAAATCAAACCACCGGTACGTTATGGTTATTCTGATATTGCCTATGCATTGACTGTAGGTGGTGAGGTAGAGGTAGATGAGCCTTCATCCTACTCTGAAGCAATGGCTAGTACTGAGTCGTCGCAGTGGCTAGAGGCTATGAGTGAAGAGATAGAATCGCTCTATTAGAATCAGACATGAGAGCTGGTCAAAGTACCCAAAAGCCAGAAGATTGTCAAGTGCAAATGGGTCTGCAAGCGGAAGGAAGGCATTCCCGGTGTTGAGGTAGCAAGATACAAGGCGAGACTTGTTGCGAAGGGGTATACTCAGCGAGAAGGCATCGACTACAACGAGGTGTTCTCTCCTATTGTAAGACATGCTTTGATTCGTGTATTACTTGCCTTAGTTGCTACATAAGATCTCGAGCTGGAGTAGCTAGATGTGAAAATAACGTTTCTTCATGGTGAGTTGGAAAAACGAATTTACATGAGGCAGCCAGAGGGATTTGCTATTCCAAGTAAGGAAGACCATGTTTGCTTATTAAAGAAATCTTTGTATGGGCTAAAACAATCTCCTAGACAGCGGTACAAGCGTTTTGATACTTTCATGGCTAGTCAAGACTATTCGAAAGTCAATTTGATAGTTGTGTTTATTTTAGAAGACCAGAGAATGGGTCTTTGATTTGCCTATTTTTATATATTGATAACATGTTAATCGCAACTAAACATATGTCTGATATTGATGTGCTAAAGCGGCAGTTGAGTGCTGAGTTTGAGATGAAAGATTTAGGTGCTGCTAAGAAAATATTGGGTATGAAGATTTTGCATGCCAGGACTGCAGGAACGTTGCGTTTATCTCAAAAGAAATATATTGAGAAGATTGTGGCACGCTTTAACATGCAGTCAGCAAAATCTGTAAGTACTCCTTTAGCCGCACACTTTAAACTTTATGACAAGTTATCACCACAGACTAAGTAGGGGGAGGAGCATATGTCCTGTGTTCCTTATTCTAGTGCAGTGGGTACTATCATGTATGCCATGGTATGCACTAGGCCTGACATTTCACAAGCTGTAAGTGTTGTCCGCCGATACATGACGCACCCAGGTAAGGCACATTGGGAAGCTAAGAAATGGATCCTCGGATATTTAAAGGGACATCAGACGTTGATATTGTGTACCTAAGGGACGGCAATGGCAGTGAGATCATAGGGTATGTGGATTCCGATCATGCTGATAACTTGGATTACCGCAGATCATTAGAGGGGTATGTATTTATACTAGCAGGTGGTGCAGTAAGTTGGAAAGCATCCTTACAGGACAATGTTGCCTTATCTTCAACAGAGGTAGAGTACATGGCACTAGTCATGGCCACGGTTCAGGAACCGCCGGTGTTGCTTTTAGTGGCCATGTATGAACCGGAATCGGAACCGGAACCACAAGGGGCGGTTCCGGTTCATAATTTAAAAATTAATAAAATAAATTATAAAATAAAAATTGCAGACCTGGTCGCTGTTCCTCCGTCGGTCGTCGCTCGAGCTTTGCGGCCTTGGCCACAGTGGCGGAGGCGGGGTTCAAGGCGGCGAGGAGATGAAGCGGGAGACTAGGGCGGCGGCGAGGGGGAGAAGGAGGGGGCCGGGAGGGGGACGGGGATGGGGACGGGGTCGTGGGGAGGGGAGGAGGAGGGGGAATCGGCGTCGGCAGCTGCGGCCATGGGCGGCGGCGGCGGTCAGATCTGGGGAGACGGGGGGAGGGCGGAGGAGAAAAGGGAAGGAGGCGCAGGGTAGCGAGGGGGGAGGAGGAGGGGGCATTGGCGTCGGCGGTTGCGGCCATGGGCGGGGGCGACGGCGGCGGGGGTCAGATCTGGGAAGACCGGGGGGGGGGGGGGCGGGCGGAGGAGAAAAGGGGAAGACCGGAGGCGCAGGGGAGAGGGAGGGGGGAAGGAGGGATTTGGAGGAGGAGGACTGGAGGTGGGGCCTGGGGGTGGGAACGTGGGGGTGGGGCTGCTGTGCTGTGCAGCAGAAGGTTTTTTTTTTTTTTTTTGGAACCGGGCCCGGAACCGGCGGTTCCGGGCCAGTTCCAAAATTATTGGAACCTAAACCGGGCCCGTAGGCCACGGGCCAGTTCCGGGCCAAAACCGGCCTGTGGCCATGACTACATGGCACTAACCTTTGTAGCGAAAGAAGTGATATGGCTAAGAGGTTTGCTCTCGGACCTTGGACTGGAGCAGAAAAGTGTCACTATACATTGTGACAATCAAGGTGCGATATATCTGGCTTATAATCCGATATATCACGAGCGAATGAAGTATATTGACATCATGTACCATTTTATTTGAGATATCATAGCGAAGGGCAAGATTGTTGTGAATAAAATAGCAACAGCTGAGAACCCGGCAGACATGATGACGAAACCCGTTCCTTTGGCGAAGCTCGAGCTCTGTTTGAGCTCGATACGTGTCTGCAGAGAGTAAGCGCCCGTCGGGGCGTCGGGAGAGCCTGCATGGATAATAAGCACTATAATTTGGCTACAAACATTAAGTCAAGGTAGAGAATTGTCAAATTATATCTCGAGTTTAAGCCAATACACAATACCCGATTAGCATGTGCATCATTTATCAGTACACTGAAATGAGGAAGCACGTCCGCGGAGCATTTAATGAGAAACGGCGCATGTTCTGACGAAAGAATTATCCCCGCTCTTTCCATGGCCAACGTGCAGCATTTAATGAAGGACTCACAAGCTATTTTCTTCTTTGACCATATATGAAAGCTCCTTCAAAGTAGTCGCAAGAAGAATAGGCCAAAGTAATAAATTGTGGGCTTCATTTGTCTTCATTCGTAACTCTGTAATTCTCCGAATTATTAATGAATTATTTACTGATTCTCTCCGTGAAAGTAAATTTCGACATTCGGACAGAACTACGTAAATTTCTTGTGTTCTTTTATTGTTTCTCGTTTTATTTCTCTATTATTTTTACGGCTCTCGATTTAATTACAAAGCTTATGATCCGCTTCCGCCGCGTCATCCGATTATACAACAACATATGAAATTATTGCTCAATGATATATTCCGCCGCGTCACCCGACATATTGAAAAGCCTCGCCACCGAAATGGCGAAACCTGGAGGCTCCTTCGCTTCTCAGAAGATCCAGTTGCTCTGCAGTGCCAAGGACGAGCTCCAAAGCCTTGAGGGCACCGTCCAGACCATCCAAGCTGTGCTTTTGGATGCTGAGAAACAGCAATGGCACAACAACGAGCTCAAGCTCCGGCTCAAGAGGCTCAACGACGTGCTGTGCGAGTTACAGGACTTGCTCGACGATGTCGCAACTGAAGATCTGAGGTGGAAGGTCACTTCCGGCAACAAGATGTCAAAAGCCGTATGCGTTTTCTTCTCTAAATCAAATCAGCTTGCATACCGTTTTAAAGTGGCTAATAAGATTCAAGAACTTAGGAAGAAACTGGATCAGATTAAAAATGATCAGGAGTTAAACTTAGAGCGGCATCTGAGCGAGGAAACTCTTTCTATCGTGAGGAGGACAACTCACTCTTTTGCGTGCGAGGAAGAAATCATTGGTAGAGAAGAGGATAAGAAGGAGATCATCGCACATTTGCTTCATTCCTCCTCCAGAGAGAGTGTGTCGGTTGTTTCCATCGTCAGTATAGGAGGACTGGGAAAAACCACGCTTGCTGATCTGGTACACAACGATGAAAACGTGAAAGAATGTTTCAAGCTTAAGATGCGGGTGTGTCATGGGGATCCTAAAATCTTTGATGTGGATTTGATCATCAAAGAAATACTGAAATCTGCCAAATATCAATGTCAAGAGGATCCTGAGATGAATAGAAATCTGGAAGGCATTGAGAATATATCTAAGGACCAGTTGCGGAGGCTCCTTCGTAAGGTATTAGACAGGAAGAAATACTTGCTTGTTTTGGATGACCTGTGGAATGATGATCGCCAGAGATGGTTGGAACTCCGACCTTTGCTAATGGGCGGTTCAAGGGGAAGCAAGATACTCATAACCACGCGCAATCAGTCGGTTGTGCAAGCTACGGATGCGAATTCAGTTATCCATGATCTACATGGCTTATATGAAGATAAGTCATGGGAATTATTCAAGAAATTGGCTTTTGGAGATGGGGAAGAATCATTAGACTCGAAATTGGAGGAGATAGGTCGAGATATAGTTAAAAAATGCGCTGGTGTTCCCCTTGCCATCAAAACAATGGGTAGCCTTCTATACGCCAAAAATGAAAAAGAGTGGCTCAAATTCAAAGAGCATGAACTTTCAAAAATAGATAAGTCGGAACACGAAATTATGGAAGTCCTCAAGCTTAGTTACGATCATCTTCCGTTGCATTTAAAACATGGTTTTGCATATTGCGCGTTGTTTCCAAAAGATTATGTTTTTGATAAACAGACAATGATACAACTCTGGATGGCACAAGGCTTCATTGAGTCATTGGAGGGGAACGAGGACCTAGAAGAGACTGGGGATAGTTATGTCTCGGATCTACTGGATAGGTCCTTCCTCGAATTTGAAACGGTCGATGATTACACTGGTGAGGTGAAAATGTTCAAGATGCATGATCCCATTCACGATCTTGCCTTGAGAGTTGCAGGAGATGAGTGCAAGATGGTTAATCTCAATGAAGGTGGCATCTGTGAAGGAATTCGACATGCATCATTTGTTTCACAATCATCCTCACCACAAGATGTGACCTCTATTCTTGAACCGAACAATCTACGAACATTTCTAGCTTTGAAAGAGAGCAAAACATTTGTACAGAATGGGATTCTCTCCAAGTTTAGGCATTGTCGAGTGTTGGTCTTGGGCTATGCGCATTTTGGTATCCCTACTTCCTTGGGAAGTCGGTCAAAGCACTTAAGATTTCTTGATATTTCTGAAAACCAATCTATGGAGAGTATGCCAAATTCAATCATAGATTTGGTGAACTTACATACCCTTAAACTCTCCAATTGCAAGAATCTGAAAACACTTCCGAGAGATTTGAAGAAATTGGTCAACCTGAGACACCTCTTAATTAATGGATGTGACTCACTAAGCCACCTACCATCCCTAAGTGAATTCCCTTCCCTAAGGACGTTGAATCTCATGGGCTTGGATGCGTTGGAGTTCCTTCAAGAAATAAGTTACCCAGAGCATTCGAATACTAGGCGGCCCCTTCTTCCCATCTCTGGAGAGACTATCCCTCCTCGACTGTCCCAACCTAAAAGGATGGTGGGGAAGACGGCAAATGGTGGGAGCAGATCAGGATCGTGCACGGTACAATCCACAATCATCCTTCCCAAAACTTTTGTCTGCAGCAATATTGGGTTGTCCACACCTAAATTCAGTGCCACTGTTCCCCTTGATAGAATACTTGAACATTGCCAGCGCGGAGTTGTTGGAACAAGTGATGGCCGTTCTAGATTGTCCATCAAAAGCACCAGTGGAATCCACCTTCATCCCTCTCTCTAAATTAAAGGGTCTACATTTTGCTGGTGGTGATTTGGAGCACTCAATGCTCGAGACTTTACTTCCGGTGAATACAGTATGTATCTATAGCATCGAAACAAAAAAAATGAATTATCCAATGGCATTGATTGCACGATAATAAAGTATGCGCCCAATTTTTGCTTTCACACCCACTATATGTTTAAAGAATTTCATAACCGTGGAGTTTCTCACCTTAAACTGCATCCTTCATCATTTTTCTGACACCCTTCGCACCAATAGCCAGATCCAATAGCTTCTGTCACTTTCTTTTTACATGTTTTGCATGCACGATACCACATCGTTTGATCAGGCTTAATGAAACTCATAGGCTCTGACGCTGAAGAATACAGGCTGTGACAGATGAAGATGTAAGTGGTAAACATGTAGCATTTAGTTGACTCGAAGCTAACCCACCCTGTTTCTCTGGTTTTAACTTGATCGATTTGTTTGGCACAGCCTGCATTCTTCAGCGTCAGAGCCTATGTGAGTTTCATTAAGCCTGATCAAGCGATGTGGTATCGTGCATGCAAAACATGTAAAAAGAAAGTGACAGAAGCTATTGGATCTGGCTATTGGTGCGAAGGGTGTCAGAAAAATGATGAAGGATGCAGTTTAAGGTGAGAAACTCCACGGTTATGAAATTCTTTAAACATATAGTGGGTGTGAAAGCAAAAATTGGGCGCATACTGTATTCTCGTGCAATCAATGCCATTGGATAATTCATTTTTTTTGTTTCGATGCTATAGATACATAATGTAGACCCAGTGGCGATCTCTCGTGAAACTCCGCGTTTTTAGATTCAGACAACTTCCGAAACTAGTGACATTACCGGAGGGGATTCAACATGTCACTACTTTGCAATTTCTTCGGATTGAATGCTGTGAGAATCTAATGAGTTTGCCCGGGTGGATTGGTAATTTCTCTTCGCTCGAATTGCTTGAAATTATTGGCTGCAAGAGTTTAAGGAGTTTTCCTGAAGGGATTGTCTACGTCACCAACTACTGGGAGAAAGTTAGAGTCATCGGAAATGTCCAGCTAATGGTAAGTCTAGACACCATCCTCTCAATTTCAAGTAGTTTTGTGCAAAATTAAAATATTAAAGCCCGTCACCACCAGGCGGAAGCATTTGGGGTCATGTGAAAGTAGCGGATTTTCTGCCATAGAATTGGACCCTCTACCCCCCTCCCGATCTTTGGAGTCTACTTTGTGTTGATGCTTTGCTGGTGTACTCGCAAGCTACGACTTGAGATATGAATGAATATCGTTATTCTGAAAAAAAAAAAAAAAGTAGTGGATTTTTTATTTGAATTGCGCGTGCTCACAGAGAAGAAGAGAACTAAAATAAGGATCTTGCGCCTTGGAAGAAAAGAAACTCCTACGACGTTAGTTACTTGTATCTTTCTGTTTTGGTTTTGGAACTTTTATTTGCAGGAGAACATATTTTAAAGCAACCGTATATTCCTCCTCACAAATTTCACTTTTGGTAGTTTTGCACCTTTTCGGAGTTGGCTTTGTAAAATATATTGTCTTGCGCACGTTTTCTGAACTTAAGAAAAAATACTCGTTAGTTTGGAGTAAAACGAATTATACGTGTATAAAACACATATTGTATTCCTTACAAAAAAAACACATATTGTATTGTATTTAGGTAAATATAATTAATTTTTTACTCATTTTATATGTTTTTGTTAGCCAAATAAATATGCGACATGTCAATTATAATATGTAATTGCGGACGTTGCAATTATAATTACATCTTCTCGTATTCATATAAACAATTTTAATATTGTTTTAGTATTACATTAGATAGCACGAGGTAAAAATAAAATCAATTGTCATACGCGATATTTTTATAAAAAAATTACAAACAAGATAGGTATGTTTTTATATGCAAGTTTTACTGACTGGTTTGTAATGCAATTAATGTTAGACTCGTATAACATTATTTTCAGGCTTAATTTCAATAGTACCGATAAAAAAATTTATGTTTTATACCCGTCCGTATAGCGCAATGTTTAACTTCTGCCCCTTGAAAATGGCAGCGGTGGCTCGTCTTCTGTCATGTAATTGAGCTGCGGAAGAGCGTTGGCTGAGGAGGCTGAAGAGTGTCGTACGAAGTAGAGGACTTGCTCGATGATATCCCTGTAACTTTTTTGTGTTTCGATATATTTTGGTGCATTCGTATATTCCTTATCTTAAATTTCATCTTTTATTGTTTTTGCTCATTTTTTGGAGTTGGTTTTGTACAATATATTGTGATCGCAGTTCATTGTGCCTTTATTCAATCAGTCCCGTGAAAATTTATTCATGCCTCCAGTGAAATTTCCATTTGAGAGCTGGGCAAAGAACCACGACCGGTGACAACACGGCAATGAATCACGACTCGTGCAGAGCTTTAAAGTGGGCAATAAGATTGTCATGACCCTCTCAAGTGAATCCCGAGAGAGTTTAACGGATTGCTAGGCGAGCGCATATAACCCTCTTGCGAGGTAGCGCTTACGCTTCACATGGACTCTCTTAAGCACTATTGACCACAACTTGATCTCTCATTCATGATTCATCAAATTTGAATTAGAGACGCCACTGAATCTAAGCTAGCTAGGAGCCGAGTACGGCGTGGAGCCCGTGGAGCCTACATTACTTTTGCGAACAAGAGATTTCGGGTGCGACGATTTGGTTACGCTAGTTTTGCCTAATGCCCGTTACGGTACCTTTTCTCTTAAAATAAAACATTATTGCATGCAATCTTTTCGGATTTTTATTCCTAAGCACGGAAATCTATATGGCCATGAATACGCAGGCAAGCAATAAAATGAAACAATTAGTAATAAAGATAAATAAAGGTATGAAAAGAAAACAACCCGAGCCGTATCAAGCAAAGTTGATACAAGACCTTGTGAACATGCCCTGGGACAGGACCACCGCGAGTTGTGCATGAATATGCCCAAGATCTAGTAAGTAATAATGAGTGATGCATTTATTTTCCAACAAAATCTCATGAATAAAACAGGATCGGTTCGGCTCTCGGAGTTTGCGGAATGGCTCGACTTACACCTCTCGTATCAAATTTTTTTTTTTGGATTTTTCTACTCGTGATTTTGAGTAAATGGGTATGCCCTAGTCAAAATTCGTGTATGCTGAATGTTCACAAAAATGGTAATAAGCATATAAGAAAATCAATTAATAAAAAGACAGCCCGAGCCGTACCGTGCAATATAAAGATAAGGAAATCAACCCGAGCTGTCTTGGACAATAAGTAAACATAGCCTCGTCGTTATGCTCCAGGACAGGACGCGTGATCAAAAAATAGAAAGTCTATGCTTGTTCCCTAAGTAGTCAAATGTATAAAAAGGACATAATTATCACATGCTATACAAGAACAACGTCCAAAATAAATAAATTTCCTAAAACGTGTCACTAAACATGGAAATAAAATTTTTAACCAAGTAATTTAACTTACACTACATGAAATGTAATCCTAAGTCTAGTATGTGATATATATTTTTGATAACTCATGCAAAATATTTTCCTAAGGCGATCTGTGCGGAAGAGGAAAGTAAATCTAATCTAAACGATGCACCCTAAATACAAATGCAATCCTAGAGATATTTCTACGTGAATTTTATTGAATAAATCTAAAGTTACTAACACGAGAGGTGTTTATCTTTTTACTTTCCATTCCAATGACATTCAAATTACGGAAGTAAAAATGCAAATAGGACAGTCAAATAATAATGCAATCCAAACAACTTAAATATGTAGGAGAACACTTGTTCACGAAAAAATCTTAGTCCCCTATAATGTCAATTATTATGATGCAAAAGCAATGTGAAATCCTATTCGAATAAAACACTATATGCAAATATGCCTTTTTCTAAGTGTTAGATATTCAAGATGCAACTTCCTAAGTGAAAAATACCTAATAAATCTAACCATGGAATTTTATTCAACAGCCCCCTAACTATGCAAATCTAAAATGTAAACATAGCATGTTAATCTAACATAGAAAAGTAGTTGTTGACATCTAAATTCCGGCTACCATATTTCATGTTGCATAAGAAAATTAGGAACCGATCCTAACCCTAAACAAAAATACCACTAACATAATTTGCTCATAAATTGCATTTAAGTCGGTCCGGTTATAAAAATGATGCATGGGGTTCAAGGATAGAGACCCTGGTCTTTATTGACTGAGCTCACATGAGCTAAGTCCCAATGAAATTGGCTAACCCATTTATCTCTCTTGCTTGGTCAAATTTCACATGTGCAAGGCACATGTGATTCCAAAATTAAGAGAATAACTTAAGGAGCAAGGATTCACAAAATATATATCAAGGGAGAAATTATCGGTCAAAGAAAGGGAACAACTTAACAAGGGAAAAGAGACATTATGGGCTGAATAAAGGAATATCTCCGTAGTAGTAGGATGTATGGCAAGGTGAAACCATATATTTGGACATGCAAGGCATATCTCCTAATTCTTTAAAAAACGGCAATAGGAATGTATACACTTGGAAGGAAGAGATTTGCCTATTGAAAGAAAAAGGAAGAGTTTAGGACAAAATTACCCTTGTTCTAGTCGCCAAAAAATGTTCGCCGGCGAATATTTGGCTGGCCGGCGAGTTGTTTGAGACTGATTTGGCTACTTCAAGCCCATATTTGAAGCAAAATTCACTTTAGGCATTTTTTTGACATCGCTTCAACCGTTTATTTGGAATTTTCCCAAAAATATATAACACAAATTAGAAAGACAATAAGAGTGAGTTTTTAGGTTGAATTTTCTACCATGGTAACCGAGTTAGGTGTCATACCTTTCGTGCGTGTGTCCACCCTCATTAATCAAATTACCCACGCCACCCCTACTTCGGCTTGCACGTGAGAGAATGTGTTGAAATATCATTCGTCGCTTAACAACGGGTCTTATGGGCTCTTTATATACATACCTATAAGCTTAAATTTCTAGAGTCGGACTTCTTAACAAAGAGAAATGAAAAGGAACAAATGAAGCAACCTGGAGTTTGTAGGACGTCTCCTCTTCAATCTCACACCCAAAACCAAAGCATCTCTTAAAGCAGAAGTTGTAGATCTTCTTTGCTTCCTCTTCACTGGAGCCATTTACAAACAAAGCAGCGTGGACAATCAACAAAATCTTCCAAATAAAAAACCACATAGGGAAAACCCTTGAACATTCATTTGGATACTATTAGCACAACGACAAGTACCCAAAGAAAAAACGTTTCATATCGTTCACATAAAAAAGTCAAAGCAAGCATCCACCGTACAGAGATTAGAACAACATTTCATTATGTTGAAGTAAAAGATTTATCCCAACATTAATCCCGTTGCTGATTTTATCGGCCATTTTTAAGAGCCAACAGTCCTGTAATCTTACTTTTTTTCCCTCCTTTTTTGGCCAGAATCCTGTAATCTAGTGTGCAAAGTTGAATAAATATACAACTTGACGTGGTCCACTGTTACCGCCACGAATAATTGGGCCGAGCGTCGGCACAGCATCATCCTCGTCATGTGGCTCGGCGTCTTCACTCTCAACTTACCACCATGCCCAGATGTTGTTCGATGCAACTCCCCAGCCGTAGCCGCATCCACCGCGTCAGATCTCGCATCTCCATATCTAGCTTTTCGTCTCCAAACTCATCCGAGTTATCACAGTGGGGCGGGATGGGAGCTTGAGGTGGCGAGGCGCGGCGGACGAGGACAGAGGCACACACACGAGCGGCGGCGGGGAGAGAATTGTGCTCAACTGCGAGTTTCCTGTAATTCCAAGTGGTGTAGTACTCGGGATTGATCTCCAGGAGCTTCGCGCTCGTGTCAAGAGCCTCCTACATGTATCTGAGAGCAACATTGCATCACTAAAACACCTGATCAAAAGAAGTCGTTCAGTTTATACGACGATTTTGATCTTTTCACAGAGAGAGAGAGAGAGAGAGAGAGAGAGAGAGAGAGAGAGAGAGAGAGAGAGAGAGAGAGAGAGAGAGCGCATTTGGTTGTGGTGATTAGGGAGAAACCGGGATTGAAGAGCTGTTTGCTTCTGGGCTTTGGCGGCTGATGCAGCTGCATCTTCTGGCTTCGGAGCCGTCTGAGGCAGGCCATGCATTTTTTCCGGTGGAGAGAGAGAGAGAGAGACGAAATGTGAACTTGGAACCAAGAGAGGCTTAAGGATTAAGGAAGCCGTGGAGCTTGAATCTGAGTTTTCTGATCAGACAAAACTGAGAGAGAAACGGGGGACCCATGATTTTGGTAGTTCTGTCATTCTAATCATCAAAGGTGGGGATGATGGCAATAGAGGGGTGGATTCAGTGCTTCAAAATTATTCAATTTAATATGTACTTTGGGCTTTTCACAAAGGAACAAGTTATTCACGCTATTCTTTTCTCTATTGCAAGTTATGCTATTTCATCTGGTGGAGTAACTGAACATGAAGTAACATCGAGATGCCGTTGGTCTTGCTATATATTCGTGCCTGAAGTTGATCAAGAGGCACCGCCAAACCATTGTCTCCAAACAAAAACATCAGCTCTGCAACCTCCTCTCAAACACTCCTCAACCCCAGCTTTTGCCTTTGGAAATGGTGGAAGCAGTTCTCTTCAGCCTTGCCACTGACATACTGAAAAGCCTAGCTGCCGAAATGGCGAAACCTGGAGGCTTGTGACATCCTCAATCCGACCCCTGTTTGAGACGTGGGAAATGGTTTAAAGTACTGAAGCATTGATAGCAGGGATAGACCGTGAGTCGAACAAGCTTAAATGTGGATCGATTTCGGATCAACCACGAGTCGCCCTTAATCCCTGAAAGTCTCCCATTTGTACAAGCAACGTCAGAGGCTCTTCCAAGTGAATTTAACCATAGAACTCGGTCTAGTTACGAGTATCGGTTTATAGATAATTAAGAGACAACCTTTTTTGACGACTTAATTAAGCATTATTGGACCGTTAATCTTCAGACAAGTGAACACGAGCCAAGCATTGGAAGCCCAACGAAGGCCCACGCCCAAAACAAGTCTAGTGGACTTGTTCGGCCTTGTTAAGCGCCCGTCAAGAGAGAAAAGCCCATCTTGCCCACATTTGACCATTTGGTGATTTTTGGAAGATTGTACATTAATGTGCCATGTGCATTAATAGTGTTTAATGAATAGTAACCTACAGTTTAGCCTTTAATGCACCTTCTAGAAGCTTTGATTGGGAAGAGACCAAAGTTGGTCTTGCTTTGAGGACGAAAACAACCTAGCTAGCTTCTTGTTTGGTTCTCTTGGTTAGTTCCCAACTAAATGCATGTGCCTATATTGGTAGCCATGCAAGCCTAGTGTGAGACTTGATGGAGAAGAATTCAAGATGGCCTCTTGGCCTTGTATTTGCTTGGATGGGAGCAAATTAAGGAAGACTTAGGCTAGGGTAGATAGTAGAGTTCATAAATGCAATTGCATTATTGCTCTCTCTCAAACTCAAGGAAGCCTTCCCTTTTTCTCTATGATTTCTCTAATTTCTCTCATTCTCTCTCTCTCACTCACCCTCCCTCTCGGTTGCTCGCCGTCCATGCCATCGCCACTCGCCGTTCGTCCGCCGTTTGTTGTCGTCCGTAGATCTCACCCCGGTTTTGTGAGTAGATCCCCTAACCCTTGGATAGGGCGTTATGTTGCGTAATTTGGATGTAGGGTAAGTTCCGGTTCTGTGATTTTCATGATTGATCTCGCTTGTTTAGGAAGAGGAAGCTCGTGTATGAATTTTGTATGGTTTACTCATGATTTGCTTGGGTTTCGAAGTTCGAGAATTAGTATATCCTTGTAGCATGTATGACTAGTTATAAGAAAAGTCTAATATGGCCACATGATTGTCAGATTTGGAGAGACTGTTGTTATTTGATTATGTTTTACCATGTGCATGTCTATTTTTGCAAGATATCGTTATGGTTGAGTTATGTGTCTGTAGAATGTTGCTTGGAACCAATTGATGAGTGATTTTAGTAATTGTCTTGCAAATATTAATTTATAATGAAGTGTTGTTGGTTATATGTGATTGTGGATGCTTGAAATCATACTCCGAGTTGTTCGGCATTTCTCTATCGACTCGGTTCCGGTAAGTCATAATATACACTTATTGCACGCCTTTGAGGCTCTTGCATGTGCTTGAAGCAGAGATAAGAACCAGTATGAGTGATTGTTTGTGCGTATGATCACATAAGAGAACCCATCACCGATGGATTTTGGATGCCGTTCGCGGATGAATTTCAGAACGAAGCCCTTGATTGGATCTCGTTGTCGAGTGAGTTCGAGACGTTGCTGTGCTCGACTGGGCGGGACGATGCCTAGTTACACCGAAAGACCACTGACGAGGGTTTGGTCTTGGTCGATTGCGATCGGACCGCTTGCGATCATAATAACTGGAACACACGTGAGATGTTGTGAATGCGATTGTGCACGACTTATGTGACATGAATTGGACTTTTGGTTATTATGTGCATTGTAGGTGCTCGAGGTCCTCTTTCATGTTTATAGATAAGGCAAAGCAAGGGCTTTGCTATTGATCTGCCATCGACATTTTGATCTCCAAGTTTTTCGTGTTTTCGATGCGAGGCATCCTCTGATACGAGGATTAGGCGATTTACTTATTAAGTTTTACTCATTTATTATTGTTCACTTCTTTTCAAGCTTGTAGGTATGTATAGCTGTATCGTCCGTTTTGGGTACTCCGTAACCAAGGAAGTGGACGTTACTGAAGTCGTGGTAGCGGGGAGTGATATTACCTATCATAAGTACACCACCACAATATGGGTCGATGAGGGCCTAGGGCACTTGGTTTCTTCTCGTTTTGTGGCCTGGTTCGTATGGTTCAATAGGGATCTCTTCGGTCCTTTTCGTGGGTTCGACGGACCCCCGGGTGACATTGGCGGAGCCCTAATGGATCCCATGGTGGGGAACCCTCTCAATGGCGTCGTGAGCGACCTGGACTATGATCCCGAGCCTGAACTATAGAGAATCGGCCTCCCGTGGGGAACCACTTTTTAGAAGTCGCCCTCATAGATAGAGGAGTTAGGACTAATCTTGACCCTTTGTGGGCTTGTAATTAGCTAACTTCCGATTGTTAATGATGCTTATATATGAAATGTGTTTTGTCTACGTGTTTTTCTTACTATCCATTTGTTGTCGTTGATTGGGTGATGTTCAAGTATGCTTCTGCATGTGCTTAATCGAAAGATAAAAGAAACGGGTCGGCGACGCCTTTTGGGACGTCGCATTTCAATGACCTCGCGGATGTCGCGCGCCCGAGGCTCGGGGAGATAGGGTACGGGGTGTGACAAGGCTCATTCGCTTCTCAGAAGATCCAGTTGCTCTGCGGTACCAAGGACGAGCTCCAAAGTCTTGAGGACACCATCCAGACCATCCAAGCTGTGCTTTTGGATGCCGAGAAGCAGCAATGGCACAGCAACCAGGTCAAGTTCTGGCTAAACAGGCTCAAGGACATGCTGTACGACATACAGGACTTGCTCGACGATGTCGCAACCGAAGATCTGAGGCGAAAGGTCACTTTCGGTAACAAGAAGTCGAAAGCGGTACGCGTTTTCTTCTCTAAATCAAATCAGCTTGCACACCGTCTCAAAGTGGCTAATAAGATTCAGGAACTTAGGAAGAAACTGGATTGGATTAAAAATGATAGGGGTTCCATTTAGAGCAGCATCAGAGTGAGGAAATAATGGCCATCGGGAGAGGAAAGAAACCTGAAGTTTCTGCACCCGACAGAGCAATAATTGGTAGGGAAGTGTGACATTCCGAAATTTCCGCCAATTGGATATTATGAAATAACTGAGTTTTATGAAATGTGCTCGCAGTAAATTCTCGTCCGGAACTGATCATTCCTGGGAATGCTAACCATTAGGGAAAGGCTAATAGGGGAATTAAATTAGCGCGACTAAAGAAAATTCGACCGTGAATGGACTTCGACCATTAAATCGCGTAAGTGATATTTTGAGCCACTGTTGGCCGATCCAACGATAGTTAGGGGTCAGTTCGCCACTATCCTAGTAGTGGATCGCGGGTGATTCCATAGGACCACGAAACGACGTGACGAATGATTCCGAAATTATACCGAACGATCGTACCCCTCGGATCAAGTGATTGATCTTCACGATTTTAATGACAACCGAGGTCGTCACGCACCGAACGGACTTGCACTTGACTCGATTCAGTATCAGTCATGAGTCGATTCTGCGAATTTCCCCAGCAAGTGTAACAGCCCGAATTTCGATGTAATTCCGGGATCAATAAAATTGACAATATTTCGCATTTCATTTTGGTAAGTCTCGCCCGGAGCTGATCACTCTTGGGATACTAACCAACGGGGTATGGCTAACTAGGAAACGGTACGTGGACCAGGGACTCGATAGTGAACGGGACACCGATCTCGAGATATGATGAGGGAATATTTTGGGCCAACGTGGGCCGATATTAGGAAAGGTGATGGATTTGGTTTGGCCATGGCCAACAATGTACAATCGGATCGCAGGTGATTCTGCAAGACCGAAAGTGCACGTGACCAACCAGCCCTGAACCTGAACCGAAAGATCGCGACCTCTGGAACTAGTGATGATTTCTCATTCTCTCAATGATCGGGACCATTGTAAGTCGAATAACCCTAGGTCGATACGCGTAGATCCTAAACAGCCGCCCGTTAGTGAGAGACCCTGAAATTGAAAGTTTAGCGAGTTTTGTTCACGGAATTGGGCTCGGATTTCGATGCCGATTTTCAAAGGCTTAAGAGACTATTTTTGGGAATCTGACGTCGTATTACGCTGGCGACACACGTTTGGAGTTAGTACGAGTAAAAATTGGAATTTCGGTCCGGGGGTGAAAAATTACGATTTTGCCCCTCGGGACGCCAGCGTTGCTTTTCGAGGCCAAATGAGGTTATTTTTCGAGGCCGACACCATTTTTGGGTGGCCACGCATACCAGGAGTCGTTATGGCCAAAAATTGGAATTTCGACAAAAAATTAGAAAATAATATTATTTTATTCCCGAAACTTCGCAGTAGATTTTCGAGGGCTTAGAAAGTGAATTTCGTGAATCTGACGCCATATTATGTTGGCCACGCACATATGGAACACGTATGTGCGAAAATTGAAATTTCGCCCCGGGACCGGAAAAATGACGGTTTTGCCCCTG
This sequence comes from Syzygium oleosum, assembly GCF_021117445.2. Classification (NCBI taxonomy): domain Eukaryota; kingdom Viridiplantae; phylum Streptophyta; class Magnoliopsida; order Myrtales; family Myrtaceae; genus Syzygium; species Syzygium oleosum. The sequence goes on from NW_026607485.1 coordinate 12,832,661, forward strand.
GGCCGTTTTCAGGTCCGAATTTTTGGGAAATTTTTGGGATAAGTAACTATGGTTATCAGCTGCATTATTGGCACCAAAGACCCAATTGCCCATCAATTATTTAAGCCTATCTCTTTAGAACCGTTAGATTAGGGGCGTTTTGGTCATTTTTCACGGATTGGCGACACGTGGCGCCCCTTGGCTGCCATGTTTGACCAGATAAGACTCTCTCTCTCTCCTCTCACCCTCACTCACGGCAGAACCACCCCCAGCAGCCCCCACCAGCTCTTTCTCTCCCATTTTCTCTCTTTTCCCTCATGGTTTTGTCTTGCCGGAGCTCGCCGCCGGCCACCGGAGCGCCGCCGCCGGCTGCCGTGCCTCGCCGTCGACCACCTCAGCCCCCAGCCTGAGCCTCGCCTCCGTCTGACCCCTTTCCCTCTCTCTTTCCCTCTCTTTTTCTCTCTTTTTCTCTCCCGGTTTAGCACCGCCGCCGCGTCGGAGCCTCGCCGGAGCTTCACCGGAGCTCGGATCGCCGTTCCGTCGCCACCCAGCCGTCCAGCCTCACCGTACGACGCCGACCGTCACCGTCCGTATGGTCGGTACTGTAGCGTCCGTACGGCCCGCCGTGCCGTCACTGCCACTTCGCCGGCCACCGTTTCCGACCGCCGTACAAGTCCGTACCGCGTGAACAGTACGCTGTGAACAGTACCGTGAACAGTGCCGCGTGAACAGTACGCGCCGCCGGGAATTCCGCCGCCGATTTCACTGTTCATCAGTGATCGGTCGCCGTTCCTCGTCGTCGTGATCTTGGATTAAGTGAGTAAAATTCCTAAACCCGGATTAGGACTGTTAGTGCGTTTTTCTGGACTGGTTTAGTTATTATCGGTACAATTTGGACTGGCTTGGATAGTATCAGTGGGTATTTCAGACTGGGTTGAGGACGGATTGGTAGAAATTATCATTGGGAAATTTAGTGGATTAATGAGAATTATTTGGGGAGATTAATTGGATTAAATGACCAATTTAGGAGCCCGTTGGAAAATTACCGGGTATGTCCGGGTTGACTGATTGTACGTCAATTGTGCCTAATTGTGGTTGATTTCGTACTGCTATGTCGTATGTGGTGTGGCTGAGTTTATGGAGTGCGATTGGCCATTGTTTGGTTTACAATGAATTATTGATTTGTGAATCGCACGTTAGGCCACACGGTATTAATTGGGCCAATTAAGCACGTGTTGTGACATTGAGTGTCTGAATTATATTGGTGCTCGTGGTGCATTGCATTGCATAACATGGACACGCATTGCGTATGCCAAGAGTGATGAAATTGTGTGAGAATGCGTGTCTGCCATGAGCATGTGATCACCTAAAATACCCTGAAGCGTTATACGCTGGGTTCAGATAATAATGAGTGGTGTGATCACCTAAGGACCTTCGGGTCGATACCGTCCTCATGCACTTTGAAGCAGGACGATGCCCGGTACGTCCGGAAGGCGACCATCCTCATGCACTTTGAAGCAGGTTCTGGTTTGCAAGGAGAACAGTGTTGCGCCTCATGCACTTTGAAGCAGGCTAGAGACACTGAGCCAGATCGGTTGCTGCGCCTCATGCACTTTGAAGCAGGCTAGACGCACCGGGCCGTGAAAAATTGATGACTCGAGTCGTAATAAATAATAAATTGGGCGATTGCCAGTGTGCCAGTGTGGGCCAGTGGGCCGGGAAATACACGTGACATGTCGACGACATTTGCATGCATGAACATGCATGGACTAGCATGCGAGTGTGTGAGCCTCGGTGCATGAGCATGTGATTGGCGTACATGTGATAATATGTGTCATGTACGTGCCGTGATTATTATATATTGAACTGCCAACCTGTAGGGTCGGAGGATTATTTGATTGTTGTTGCACTATGGTTTCACATATTTATTTCCGGTCAGGAGATTGCATGCTAGCCTAGCCTAGGTTTAGGGGTTGAACTCATTGAGATTCGTCTCACGGTTGTGTAAACCGAAACATTTCAGACCCCCAACCGTAGAATGTCGAAGGCATCACCTCTTTTTGGGATACCGCACAATATTCAGCGGTCGTCAAGCGTGCACCCCTGTGGTGATAGAGCAGCCTATGTGAGATATTATGCTGTTTTGTTTGTAAATGTGGGAGAGGCGCACTACCACACCCAAGAATATGTGGCTTGGTGCTATCGAGGAGCCGACGGAGCAATCGGACCCCCGCTCAGGACCTTTGATGTCCCGGTAGATGTGAATAATGTCATGATCCCACATATGGTAAGTGGTGAGATTTCCGATCCTCCAACTACGCCTGATTGGAGCAACCAGGGCGAAACCGTGGACGGACCTGCTGCTATGGTCGAGGAGGCTGAGGAACCTGAAGTGTTGTATGCTGATCTGGAACCCTTGGACCACCAGAATGAAGAAGAGCCGGTAGCTATGGAAGTAGATCACGAACATGATGGAGAGGTTGAGGAACTGGGATCCGATTAAGAAATAGGAGCCGAGGACGAGCTAGGATTATACTTAGACCCTGAGTTAGAACCGGATTCGGTGGACGAGAGTGATGCAGCAGAAGACATGGATTCCGAGGAGTCTGAGTCCCAGGAGAGCTCGATAGAGGAGTTCTCAGGGTCCGACCGGGACTGGGGTCCCTAGGTTAGCAATACTCCTAAGTAAAGCGAGTACACCTTTTTGACTGAAGCCTGTCTTAGTCCCATCCAGTACCCCTAGCTACTTACCCTTTTGACCTAGAGGCTGCTATTATGAGTGTTGACTGCCGTTGTTGTATAAACGAATATTGTAAAAAGGTTTTTATAGCAATGTAAGTATGTACCTATTTTCTACTGCGATCGTGTTTATTGCTTGGCTATCCTTGGCTCGTATTTTATAATTGTCAGGGTTGTTTATTTAATCGCTTCCGCTTGTGCTTGTTCTCTGTTGGGCGTTGGGTCGGCGATGCTTCCTGGGACGTCGCACTGCAATCGACCAAGGTAGGGATGTTAGCGCTTCGTAGGGTACGGGGCGTGACAGCAAGCCGCCCGTTAGCTCGAGAAACGCTCGAGTTCCGTTTAATAGAATTTAATTATGGAATTTTTGCCCAAATTGGACACCGGAAAATCAGGAAGTCACGCCGGAAGGTTAGGACGACGTTGCACGTGACACGTGTGAATTTTTGGTGTGCTCAATTCCTTCGGAAAAATTCGATTTGGACAAGAAACGGAGAAAGTGACCAAAATACCCCTAAGATTTATTAAAGGGTATATTTTAAGGGTAAAGGGCATTTTGGTCATTTCCGCATTTAGTCAAAATTTACTATTTAGGTCAAGAATGTCATCTTTCTCACCTCAATTTTCTATTCCTTTGCCGTGAAACACCTCCCCCAAAATTGCCGTGAGCTCTCCCTCTCTCTCCCGTGAATTTCCTTGGCCATTCTTCTTCACGCCAGCGCCACCGCCGCTCACCGCCGCTTGCCACACCGCCGGACCGCCACCTTACCGTCGCCGTGCCGCCCTCCAACCTCATCGTCTCTCTCTCTTTCCCCTCTCTTTCTCTCTCTTCCCGTGTCCCGTTTCTGGCCGTGCAAGACCACGCCGCCGCCGGACCGCCGCCGTGCAAGCCGGAAACCACCGTGAGTTGTTCGCCTTCGCCGTAGAGCGCCACCGCTTTCCGTTCTAGCCGTTTTAGCCTAGAACGCGGTAAGTCATACTCTAATCCCGATTTAGGATTTTGGGTATCGCCGAACAATTTGATTTTGGGTGAAATTGGACTTGTGCGGGTGCGAAATGTTGGGGCTTTAGACTGGGAATGTATGGCGGGCCTTAAGGAATTAATTTGGAATTTTTGGAGGACGATTTGAGGGAATTTTAAGCTAAGAATCACTGTTCACGAGCTGTGATTCACTGTTCACGAGGCTGTGATGCTCGGTTCGGGACGCAAGTTGGATTTTTAGAATCGGTATTTAATGGCGAGGAAGTCCCATGAAGGACCGGAATCAATTTGGTGTCGTTTGGTGGGAGAAAAATAGAAATTTATGTGTTTTACGTGTGTTTTAATTATAATTGAGTTGTGGTGGTAGAATTGTGTGTGCATCTGTGCAATGGGCTGGTGTAAATATGTTTGATTCGTGCACGTTTGGGTTCAATTGAAATGATTGTTCAATTGACCATGAGATATGCTGAGTTAGCCAACGCGGGTATGTCGCGCCTAAACCTAATTTAGGACTTTGGGTATCGACGGGTAATTCCGGACAAAATCAGTATGAAATTAGGTGCGGAATTACATGGATAGGGAGTGAAAATTTTATGGCGGGCCTTAGGAATTAATTCGGGTAATATTTATTGGAAATTCAGAAAATGGGGGCTGCGAATTACTGTTCATATGCTGCGAAACACTGTTCACTGACTGTGGATTACTGTTCACGGGTTGTGATGGTCCGATTGGGATGCAAGTTGAATTTTTGGAACCTAGAAATTATGGCGAGAAAGTCCCGTGAAGGATCGGAATTAATCCGACGCCATTTGGTTGGAGAAAATTGGCAATTTACGTGCTCTGGGCATGTTTGAATTATTCTGGATGGGGTTGATTTAATTGAGTATTTGTTTGTGTGTTATATGAGGTAACTCGAGGATGAAATGAGGATGTTTCGAGGCTGGAGTGAGACTGAATAGAGTGTCAGATGTTGTGGGATGGAATTGGCAAACTTAGGGCTCAATTTAAGGCTAGGTAGTGTCGGTTTGGTGTGTGGTAGTATGGTTAGATTGTGATGTTTAATAGGCATAGAAATGTCGAAATTATGCCTATGAACGTGGCTGTGATTGTGGGCCCATGAGCGACCTTGTGTGTTTATTGAACCGTGGTTTGATGGATTGAAATGTGCTTGATTATGTGCACGCGTGGGCCAGATTGAATTAATTGTTGAAATTGGCCATGTCGAATGCTGAGTGAGCATGTTTTACGTGTTAATTGATGCGTGTACGGGCCGCGTGTGATGGGCCAGTTGATTGTGGTAAATGCTTGATGAGCATGTGTATGGGTAAGAAAGAAAAGTGGTGTGGCTTGTGATTGTGGAAGTTATGTGAAGGTGTGTAAGTGCGAGAATGGGATCGGGCCGAGTATCATAAGCTCGGGCAGCGATCACGTAGGTCTGTTGCATTTGGCACAGGCTGAGGCTTGAAAAAGCAAGAATGAGAATCGGTCCGAGGCACGATTAGCTCGGGTGAGACCGGGATTGGACCGAGGCATCCTAAGCTCGGGTTCCAATCACGTAGGCCTGTCGCATTTGGCGCGGGCTGAGTTGGGATCGGGCCTGGGGCGTGTAATGCTCAGGTCGCGATTGGGGCCTGAGGCGTGAACGGGTATGCGGGCCGAATGTGGTGAATGATCGCAGTGTACCTGAGGCGTGTACGTTTACGCGGGTCACTGGCGAGTGATGTGGGAAGTGATGAGTGGTCGCAGTGTACCTGAGGCGTGTACATTTACGCGGGTCACTGGCGAGTGATGTGGGAAAGAGGAATTGAGAACGGAAAGAATGTGTGCGAAATGAGAATTGTACATGCGTGTGTTTGCATCTGATGTAATTGTTATCGAGTGCGGGTGTGCGCATGATTAAGCCTGACCATATTAATTGATGTACCTGTGTTGTGATGATTTGATGTGCGTGAATGTGTGTGTTTGTGCTATTGTCTGGAGGTACGTAATAGCCTAGGTTGGGTTTAGGGGTGTACTTACTGAGAAGTGTCTCACGGTTGTTTTCAACCAAATATTTTAGAACCCAAACCTGAGCCGTGAATAATCCGCCACCACCTCCAGTACGTTTTGGAGTTCCAGTGCATACAGAGTATGAGACAGCTGAGTTTCAAATGGGAGACGGGATGATGTGGAGTTAGATTCTGAGTGGACGCCAAGCAAGGGGTGTTAAAGGTTGTTACGGGTTGGATGGCAGGTCATCGGTTTTTGTTCTTACTCTTGAAGGGTTAGTAATGTGTGCACTGGTAAACTAAGGTTTGTATTTTGAATTATGGTGGTACAAGTTTGACCGAGTAATGGATATGTATATATTCTCCCAATGTTTCCCCAGTTAAATTTTTAATTCGGGTGTTTTATGGATTCCGTGTGCGCAATTAAATCTCTGATGTTTAGATGAGGTCGGCGACAATCTGGGACGTCGCAACTGATCGACCGGAGGCGGGATGTCGCGGGCTCGACGGGAGCTCGGGGCGTGACAGGAAGAGGACAAAAAAAGATCATCCAACTTTTGTTTGATTCCTCCTCTAGCCAGAGTGTGTCAGTTGTTGCCATCGTTGGTAAAGGAGGCCTTGGAAAAACCGCAATTAATTGCACAACTAGTGTACAACGATGGAGAGGTAAAAGAATATTTTGGGCTTAAGACGTGGGTGTGTGTAACTGATTCCTTTGATGTGAATTTGATTATCAAAGACATTCTTAAATCAGTGAAAGACGACTGTCAAGGGGATGATCATGAGATGAAAAGAGTGGAAGACGACTGTCAAGGGCATGATCATGAGATGAAAAAAGCGAAAGCCAACATGAAAATGTTATTACAAGATCTTGAGAATAAGCCTTTAAACCAATTGCCGAGTCTTCTCCATGAGATTCTATGTAGGAAGAAATACTTGCTTGTTTTGGATGACTTGTGGAATGAAGATCGGCATAAATGGTTAAAGCCTGGAGATTGGCTATAGGGTGGTGTACGAGGAAGCAAGATACTTGTAACTACTCGCAGCAACATTGTTGCAAAGGTCACAGATGCAAAACCAGCTATCTTTGATCTAGAAAGCCTACCTAGAGACGAGTCCTGGGATCTATTTAGGAAAGTGGCTTTTGGAGATGGGCAAGACTCGATAGATCAAAGATTAGAGGAGATAGGAAGAGATATAGTTAGAAAATGCACCAGGGTTCCCCTCGCCATTCAAACTATAGGAAGCCTTTTGTATGGCAAAAAAGGAAGATGAGTGGCATCGTTTCATAGTGCATGAACATCCACAAATACCAGAAATTGATGCGGTTGATAATGGAATTATGCAAGTCCTCAAGTTCAGTTACGATCATCTCTTGTCATGCTTGAAACATTGTTTTGCATATTGTTCATTGTTTCCCAAAGATTATGTCTAACATAAAGAGATGGTGATACGTCTTTGGGTGGCACAAGGCTTTATTGAGACTCCCACCGGAAAGGATAACCTTGAAGTGGTTGCGGACAATTACAAGTCAGAACTACTATGTAGGTCATTCCTCGATGCTGCAGCCAAAGGCGACCATGGCGAGGTCCTAACTTTCAAGATGCATGATCTCATGCACGATCTTGCCCAAAAAGCTGCTGGAGGTGAATGTAAGACTGTTAATTTTAATGAAGGAGGAATTGATGGAGGAATTTGACATGCTTCATTTATTTAAGAGATCTTCTCTCAAGAGAAAAATGGTGTCCTTGCTCGACACATCCAAACTACGGACATTGCTCTTTTTGGGAGGTGATGGACTCGAAAAAGAATCCTCTAAATTTGACTGTCACGAAGTTTTCTCCGGGTGTAGGCATTTTTGAGTGTTGGGTTTAAGCAATATAGATATTCCTCTCCCTCCTTTTTCCTATGGAAAGTTGAAGCACTTACGATTTCTTGATGTTTCTAAAAACAAATCCATCCAGAGTTTGCCGGATTCAATCACAGATTTAGTGAACTTGCATACTCGTAAACTATCTGGATGTGAGAAGCTTGCAACACTTCCAAGAGATTTGAAGAAATTGGTCAACCTTAGACACCTCTTAATTTATGGGTGCGACTCACTGAGCCACATGCCATGTGGGTTGAACCACTTGTCTTTGCTTCTAACTTTATCCCAATTCATCGTCCAAAAGATGGACCATAAAGAACCTAGTGGTGTGGGGAGCTTAGATGAACTGGGTGTGTTAAACAGATTGGCTGGATCCATTACTCTTACAAACTTGGGGTTCCTTCAACTGGCACCGAACAAAGGTCACTTGAGGGAAAAGCAACGTCTCCGTTGCTTGGTGTTAAAGTGGTCAAGGGAGCAGCAAGATGACAAAAGCGAGAGCGATGAATCGATCTTGTGGGAGAACCTTAGGTCGCATCCAAATCTGACCACGTTAACCATATACTCTTGTATGAGTAGGAATCTACCAAGCTGGCTCCCTTCCATCAGGAATCTTGTTGAGCTCAAACTCAATAGATGTGGAGAATGGAAATACCTGTCCTGGGTGAACTCCCTTCCCTAAAGAAATTAACTCTTAAGTATTTGGGTGCACTGGAGTTTGTTCAAGGGATAAGTGACCCGAGGCAATCTAATACTATTCGCCCCTTCTTCCTATCTCTAGAGCAACTGATGCTCTTAAATTGTAGGAACTTGAAAGGATGGTGGGGAAGAAGGCAATTGGTGGGAGCAGTTCAGGATCATTGGCGGTACGATTCACATTCACCATTCCCAAAACTGTTGTGCGTGTGGATAATGTATTGTCCCCACCTGAATTCAGTGCCATTTTTCCCTCAAATCGAAGCCTTGTGCTTAGTTGGAGTTAGCATAAAGTGGTTGGAATAACAAGTGATGGCCATCCAAAATTATTTATCAGAAGCTACGTTCATCCCTCTCTCTAAATTAGAGCGTCTAGAGTTTGGTGATGTAGTGGATTTGGAGCACTCGATGCTCGAGATTCTACTTCCATTACTCGGAAATCTCAAGTCCATGAGCCTTAGGCATTGTGGCAAACTAAGGAGTCTCCCTCATGGTATGCAGTACTTGTCCTCGCTCTTGTTCCTCAAAATTCGTGCTTGTGAAGAACTTGATTTGTCGAGTGATGACAACGAGCAAAGCACCTAGTGGCATTCCCTCGCGAACCTCAGTGATCTTAATATCATGTGTCTTCAGAAACTGGTGGCGTTACCCAAGGCAATTCAACATGTCACCACTCTGAAATCTCTCATTGTTAGTAATTGTGAGAATCTAATGAGTTTGCCGGAATGCATTGACAATTTCTCTTCGCTCCAAGAGCTTAATGTTAGTGGCTGCTCACGTTTAATGTGTTTGCCTGATGGGATAAGCCGCCTCACCTCCTTGAAGGAATTGAGAATCGTTGACTGTCCCGCTCTGGAAGAGAGGTGCCTAAAAGAAAGCGGTTCAAATTGGGAAAAGATTGAGCACCTTTCATGCTCACGGGACGGTCATATTGTGTACTAAAGGAAACCAGCCAGTCCCCAAGCCTCTAGCCCAGTGGCAAGGGAATACCAAAAAAAGAAAACAAGAAATGGATGTCATCGGATGACATTGGCCATCAAAATCCACGGAGTTTTTCACTTTTTTTTTCCTTTTATTTTGGTAGTGGAGCATCGTGATTGATCTTTACTTTTGTCAAATGCTTAGCGAAATTATATAAAATATTGAGTCTTTTGACATAGCAGGTGAGAGGGCGAATAATTCCTTTTGACTGTCTTAAAAGCAATAAACATAAGCAACAGCCATGAGGGTATACACGAGTATGTAAAGCATAAGTAAGAAAAAGGTGGTTAAAACAGAAAGAAACAAGCTTCGGTACGAAGGTTCGAAATAAATGATGAAGAATCAAAATTACTAGATTAATGCATAGAGGTCCCAAAATCGTAACTTTTGGTCCGGATAATAAACAAAAGGATTGTGGTTAAAACAGAGAGAATGTGAGCTCTTAATATCCAACTTTGATATAAGTAAATAGAAATTGAGATAATGATAGGGTACAGAGTTTCGAAAGCTCGTAATTCTCAGTTTAATTACATGTTCCTCCTGTTCTAAGCCATAACCACCTTGAGCTCCAAAATGACCTCGTTGTCCCTCGAAGGGATGGTACAAACACGACCCTCCATCTCGGCCTCGGACTTGGTCAACCCAGGCCAAAAGATTGTTCGAGACGTCTTTGCTACGTACATGTGATGTCCCACTACAAGTTTGAGAGCCGTGACGAGAGGAAGAGGAGGCTCGAGGCCAAGTACAAGCCCAAGAGTCGTCTAGGGCTGGCGAGGTTGACATCGACTAGGACTTGAAAGTGGAGAGAAAGAGAAGAGCTTCGTGATGAAAGCTCACCCTCCTGCACATGCCAGGAGACCTAGGCTCAGTTCTATCAAACTCGAACTGCTATTGGCTAAAAAAATTGTTCAGATTAAGGAAGAGCCTTGAATGATACGATCCTCACGTGGAAAATTAGTACATATCCATCCCGTTATTTTACAAAGGGTTAATACCGCGAAAAACTCCAAACTGGTATGCCGGTGACAATTTTACCATAAACTAATTTTTTGACTTCCAAAAACCCAAAACTGATACACCTGTGACAAATTTACCCTCAATTTATTTTCGTTAAATTTTACTGTTAAATTGCTTTATTAAATGACACGTAACAATTGAAGGATGTAAAAATTTTATATTTTACCCTCCATTTGTCACAGGAGTACCTGCTTATGATTTTTTGTGGTACTAATTCAATTTAATGGAAACTAATGAAGGGTAAATTTATCACAAATATATCAGTTCAGGGTGTTTGGTGGTCAAAAAATTAGTTTGGGATAAATTTATCACAGGTGTATCAGTTTGGGGTTTTTCGTGATCAAAAAATTAGTTTGGGGAAAAATTGTCACAGGTGTACCAGTTTTGGGTTTTTCATGGTATTAACCCTTTTACCAAATGTACTGTCCAATGTCAGCCAACGGCTTGTCCAGTTTCAAATTCTCACAGGTTTAGTAAATCCACGATAGTTCATACAGCTAATATACATATTCACCAAAATTCAAGAAACCAAAGAAAGAAAAAAGAAAAACCTCCATCCCATTCTAAATCTCACCCGAAACCTCGCTAGTAGACGGCGTTGACGATTTTGACAATTTTATTTTATATTTTTGAATTATTTTCCTTTTTTTCTTTTTATCACCCATTTCCTTCCACCAATCCCCAGCCACTGGTGAGGGCTACAATGCCCTCGTCAACCTTGGTGAGGGTACGGAGGCCCTTGCCTCTGATCGGCGATCCGACTGGGCCGAAATCCAATGAAGGAAAAATGATAAAGAAAAGCAAAAGAGAAAAAAAAAGTTAAAAAAAGAAATTTAAAAAGTTGCAAAAAACGTCCATGTCAGCATGGTCATGTCAGTTAAAACCGTCAGCGTTTACATCAACATTTTGGTTGGAAGAACTATATTGACAAATTATCAAAAGGTTTAGGACTAAATTTGTAAAATTATAAAGTTTATGACTGAATTGGCCGTCGTATAATAAGTTTATGACTCTCTCTTTTTTTTGATAATTTTCTCCAAAATTCTCTCTTTCGTACAACCAACTGCATCTTTTATTATTGTTCAAATGTAGAGGCTATTGAACTAACAAATTAAAAAGGAAAAAATTAGAATGATTGCAGTGCATTATCTTCTACAAAACAGCATGAAGATAGCATATCAAGCAGAGTATCAATGAGTTGATCATTTTGAGATCTTTTCTGATTTGTCTTTTATTCAATTTCCTTATAAATCAACTTGTATATTTAATCTTTAACTTATACCATAATTATAGGTGATGATATCTCTATTTATACTGCACAACATATCAATGAAAAGTAACACTTCATCAACTCATTTCTTTATTTTCTTTATGGTATTAGAGCCACACAAGGGCACACTGCTCTTTTCTTGTTAAATTTTTTTTTGATACAATCATGTCAAAACCGATATTTCCATTTCCTTAAAACATCAATGTGGCAAATTTTGTTACATTGAAGCTCAACGAAAACAACTTTTTTACTTTAGGAGACACAGATATTATCTTTGATTGAAAGTTAGGACCTACTTGGTTTTCTTACCGGAGAGATAGTTGCACCACTGCGGACTCGGACATCGGAAAATGAAACAGAGGTCAATAAACCAAAATATACATCATGGGTGCATAGTGACCACCTCGTAAAGTCTTGGATTGTGCGCATACTCTCAAAAGAGGTTCTTGGATATGCCGTTAGACTTCAAATAGGAGCAAAAGTATGGAAGGCTCTCACTGATCATTTCAAGCAAAGCTCGATGACTCGTGAACTTGACCTCCTTGGACAACTTCAACACATCAGGAAAGAAATAAGCCTTTATCTATTCATCTTTAAATCTATTTGCGATCAATTGCATTCCATTGGTAAACCTATGTCGAATGCTAATAAATTCTTCAAATTACTTAAAGGACTTGATGATAGTTATGAGTCATTCAAAACGACTATGTTTAGGCCTCCTCTTCTATCTCATGTTGAAGTGGTAGAACAACTTCAAAGTTATGAGTAACGAAACAAGCGCACTTCAACCATGCTCCCAAACGGTTCAATGCCATTTATCTCAGAGCAACGTAATGGTGGCTACAAAAATAACCCAGAGGAAGGGGTAGAGGACCCACATTTAATTCTAGGGGTTGTGGCTTTTCTCAAACAAACCACAATGGTCGGCAATTTTCAAGAAACTACTGTACTACTCAGCAAACCAAAATCGTTGGTGCGCCAAATTCAAACTTAGGAGTGCCATCTCTCATCTGTTAGATCTATAAGAAGACGGGGCATGATGCATTGAATTGTTGGTATCGTTTCGACAACGGTTATCAGAGTATTAATTTAACCCATGGCCTGGCTACTCTTCATATCTCAAACTCACAGGATGAAGAATGGCATCGGGACATTGGTGCTAATACTCATATGACTGATAATCCAGGTAATCTTGTGAACGTAGTTCCTTACCATGGCCATGATAATGTGATAGCTGGGAATGGCACATCAATACTGATTAATCATGTTGGGACTCATCAATTTGGCAAAGAGACTAGTCAGTTTTCACTTAATAATGTTCTGGCTGTTCCACAAATTAAGAAAAATCTATTATCCATCTCTTAATTGACGAGAGATTATCTTTGCTATTTTGAGTTTGATGCCTCTAGTTTTTCTATCAAGGACTCCAGGACACACCGAGTATTGCTAATGGGAACTAATCATTAAGGATTATATACCAATAAAGACCCGTATTCCATGGCATTCTTTTCCCAAAGAAACAAGGTTGCTGATGAACTTATGTGGCATCGCCAATTAGGCTATCCAAATAGTTGTATTTTACAGCTTTTGCAGTCTGATGTTTTGATTTCAGTAAATAAATCCAGTGGCACTTTCTGCACAAGTGGTCAGATTAGTAAAAGTTCAAGATTGCCATTTTCTTTATCTGATTCTCAATGTTCCCATCCATTGGAGAAAATACACTGTGATCTTTGGGGACCGAGCCCAAATCCTTCTGTGCAAAAATTTCGATATTATGTGGTATATATTGATGATTTTTCCCAATCTTGTTGGTTGTATACATTGAAGCGAAAGTCAAACTTCTTTGAGATTTTCCTATCTTTTGAGAAATTAGTTGAAAATCAGCTTGATAGGAAAATTAAAATTTTTCAATCTAATGGAGGAGGTGAATTCACGAGCAATAATTTTCTCACGCATCTTCGTGAATGCGGCATACAACAACAACTCTCTTGTCTAGGTACACTAGAACAAAACGGTGTTGCTGACAAGAAACATAGACACATCGTTGAACTCGGGCTTGCTACATTATTTGAGGCATCTATTCCACTCCACTATTGGGTGGAAGTGTTTACAACGACAAATTATTTGATAAATCGGCTTCCTTCAATTGCTTTAGGCAATCAAAGTCCATACTTTGTCTTATTCAAAATGGACCTTGATTACTCATTAATCCGAGTGTTTGGCTCTCAGTGTTGTCCATATTTACGCAACTACACAATGAACAAATTTGACAAGCACTCTTTGCCATGCGTATTTTTGAGATATAGTGAAAAGCACAAAGGATATCATTGTCTTCATCAATCTACGGGTCGTGTTTATATATCTCGACAAGTTTTTTATGAGCATTATTTTTCTTTTGCCTCTTCTTCTCAGGTTACTGTCATGACTGAGGGGGAGCTATTGCAATGGAATTCAACTTTAAGTTCATCACAAACAAAAGATTCCGGTGATCATTTGACTATGCCCCAACCTAGTCCAGAAGTTGGTCAAAATGGTTGTTCACCAATAGATCTTGACTCTGCAAGCATGCACGTTTGTTTGTTGAGATAGAACCAGACTCGAATGCTTCATCTGCGACTCTCTAAAATTATTTAGCATAACCAGCAGAGAGTGAATCTTTAGTTCATGTCTTAATTCGAAGCTTCCACATCCTCAGTACATCCCATGGTTACATGTTCAAAGGTCGGGATCTCGAAGCCAAACACTAGGTATGTCAATATAGCAGTATCATCTATCCCTCCTGAACCACGCACTATCCATTCAGCCTTAAACCACCCTGGTTGGACAACCGCTCTGCTTGAGGAGTTGGATGCTCTTGCAATCAACAAAACATGGGAACTAGTTCGCCATCATCCCTCAATGGATGTAGTTGGATGTAAATGGTTGTACAAGACAAATTGCATGCTGATGGTTTACTTGACCGATTGGAAGCCCGACTTGTTGCAAAAGGCTTTCATCAAGAGGAGGGCGTGGACTTACTAGAAACTTTTAGTCCGATAGTCAAACAAGCCACAATTTGCATTGTCCTATCTGTTGCTACCTTTTAGAATTGGGAAATTCGCTAATTAGATATCAAGAATGCCTTCCTACACGGCGATCTCGATGTTACTGTCTATATGCAACAACCACCAGGTTTCCGCGATTCATTTCATCCTTACCATGGTTGCTTACTTCGGCATGCGCTATATGGCCTCAAACAAGCTCCCAGGGCATGGTTCGACAAGTTCAATGATTTTCTTTTCGAATACGGATTCTTTTGCAGCACTGCTAATCCATCATTATTTGTTTATTGTCTACATGGATGATAGTCATCATTGGTGATTCCCTGAAATTACTAAACCATCTTGTGCAGACACTTGGTCAAGTGTTTTCCATGAAAGATCTTATGCTGTTCATTATTTCTTGGGCATTAAAGTCAATCGCTCCATTGATCGACTCTTTCTCTCATGACAAAGATATGCCTTGGATCTTTTGAGTCAAGCATCAATTGTGCATTGTAAGCCAATTGCTACTCCAATAGCTACCAAGAAACCACCACTCAAACATGGTGATAAGCCCTACACTGATCTATCCTATTTTCGAAATATTGTAGGCGCTCGTCAATACCTTACCCCCACTCGTCCGGATCTCATGCTCGCGATCAACATAATATGCCAACATATGCATGCCCCCACTGTTGCTCACTTTTAGAGGGAAAAACATATTCTCTTATATGTTCGCGGTACTTTACACCTTAGGCTTCACATTTTGTCTTGTAGTTCTCTTCATTTATTTGGCTTTGCCAATGCAGACTAAGCTAGGTGCAAACTCACCGGACATTCTACCACTGGTTATTGTACTTTTCTCAGCTCAAATTGTATTTCATGGCGTGCCAAGAAACAACTTACTTAGGCGCGCTCCACAGCTGAAGCCGAATATCAAGCTCTTGCTTCCGCGACTACTGAACTCACTTGGATTTCATACATACTGCATGACATTGGGATCTACCAACATCAACCTTCATTACTTTTCTCGGAAAATATGTCAGCATTACATCTCATAACAAAGCCAGTTTTTCATGCTCGAACAAAGCACATTGAGATCGATTATCATTTTGTTAAGTAAAAAGTTGCTCTTAGTTCTATTATAATTTGCTATGTTTTGTCTTTCTCACAAATTGCTGATATTTTTACCAAACCATTGACTCGAGATAGGTTTGTCGGGCTTACGAATCAAACTCGGTCTCTAGTCCTCCCCATTGATCGGTTTGAAGGGGGAGTATTGAAGTAACAAATCAAAAAGTAAAAAATCAGAATGGTTACAATGCAGCATCTTCTATAAATCAGCATGAAGATAGCATATCAAGCAGAGTATCGACGAGTTGATCATTTGGAGATCTTTTTTGATGTGTCTTTTATTCAATTTCCTTATAAATCAATTGTATCTTTTATCTTTAATTTATACCATAATTATATGTGATGATATCTCTCTTTATACAGTACAGCGTATCAATGAAAAGTAACGCTTCATCGACTCATTTCTTTATTTTCTTTAGAGGCAACAAACAAACTCAACACACACACTCACTCTCACTTTGTATTATGACTTCACTTGAATCTCACCATCGAAAGCCTTCGAGCTTCTTGAGGAAGCATAAGATCCCGCACAACACACCCACATCGGCCATCTTCAGCCTCTTGAGAAGTAACCCAAGCAGCTCGAGCCACCACAATTTGGTGGCGATGTTAACAACAGCGTTGTTTTGGATGTTTCGATGTTGAGATCTTCCGCAGTGAAGAAGCCACCCGAGCCGCTAAGGTGAGCCATAGCTGTTTGCCTCTCCTCCAGCTCGGCTTGCCATGGGGTCCCATCCTCCACTGTAAATTATGGCATTTTAGTCCTTATATGGAGAGTAACATTCACTATTTGAAAATATCAAATAGTTTTGATACAGTGATTTGCCAAGTTTACCATGATAAATCATTTCTAATTAGATAATAAATGTTCGGAAATGAGAGGAGCTGAACAAGTTTAGCAATGGGTCTTAGTAATAAGATATGTATGTTTGGAAGCCATCAGGTAAATTGTATTTCAAAAAAGTTAACAATTTAATTTAAAATGCAGATGCATGTTCTCCCTCCCTCCTCTTAAGGTTACGACCGTTTACAATTGCTTATGACATGGTTGTAACATGGTGCAAAACGCTCCCTGTCAATGTCCTAATTCTTTTAATGTTTTGGAGAAGTTACGACCATAATTTTGAGGATTTCATTTTTGGTCCTTATAATTCGCTTGGTTACTTTTCTAGCCCTCGTGCTATTCTTCGGCGACAATGTTAATTCCTTCTGTCAAAATTTCCGTCCAAAATTAGTCGCAAATTGTTGAGTCGGCACCGGCTATTGACATGTGGCACCAACATATTTAAGCTTCTAAAAAAAATTATACTTTTTGTCTCCTTATTATTTGTTTAAGGTGCTGACTCAAAAATTTGCGGCATTGAACAGGAATTTGACAAAATTACCTAAATTGTTGCCGAAGTGTAGTACGGGGATTAAAATTATAACTCAAATAAGTATAAGTACCAAAAACAAAATCCCCCCACAATACAGGGACAAAGAAATGGAATTTCCCTTGATATATTATATCGTCAATATTTAAGTATTATGTTCTATCTTATGACATTTTGCAGAAAGACTACAATGTTAGGTCCTATCCCAATATAAAACATCGTAAATATTTTTATATCTTAGGTGCTGATAATTTAAGTCCTCCAATTATAACACAGTGCAAAATATATTGAATAGTAACTATTCTCATTTTCAATGTAATTAAGGTTCCAGATTTGTTTATCATATCATAGTGCAAAAATTTGGTCAAGTATCCTATTTTAATCTTTTACAATGTTTGCAAATGTTTATGATGTGTCCCCAAATCTGCAAACAATTGTATAGCTTTTATTTAAAAAAGTAGTCTTTTTTTAATCTTCAACTATATAGTGTGCTTACAACTTGTTTTCTTATTTTTTTTAGGTAAAACCTTTGGATTATTTGTTGAAATGACATATTTATTTTGGAAGGAACATACTTGCTAAAAAAATTAAATTTTGGCATAATTTCCATTAAAGAAAAAGGCAAGAGAGCAATGGCAACGGGACTAGCCCGCTGGCCTCGAGGCCCAAGAGGCTCAAAGGGTAATTGCGAAGGATTTTGGCAATGGCCTTACAATAAATGGTCGAAACGCCCAATTTAGATGTTTCCACAGATTATATTGATCACTTGGTTCAACCGGCCATGGCACAACTTATTCTCAAGTTAGGATTTTAAACGGCGCTATAGCAATAATGCAGTGGCTGAAACACCGATATTGTCACTCACTGTCAACTACTGTAGCAAGTTCAAAATTCATGTAAGACTAAATCGGAGATCGAGCTTGACTCTCCGATCCTCTCTAATCTATATAGAGTTATCCCGGAGATTTTCACCTCCCTTCCGCCGGAGCTCGTCCAGTTTTTCCCCTGCATCTTCCATTCTTGTTTTCCTGATACCTTTTCTTTCACCTTCCTCACGCATATCACCATCCACCCTTTTTCTATTGCAACTACCACTCGTTTTCCTTCCCTCACATTTAACCTTTCTCTGCAAACTATGGCTAGCCCTGACTCAGATCTTAGTCTCATCATAGCCTCGTCGCAAAACCTAAGTATTGAGGATCAGGTGGTCGATTTGGATGAGTCTTTGGATGAATCGGATTCAGCCTCTTCTAAACCAATTCTAGTGGGCAAAATCATCTCCTGTAAACCCATCCATCGAGTAGTGGTGAAAAGTGTCCTGAGTAAAAGTCTGGTTCTCCTCTAACGGATTTGTCATCACAGGAATATCGTCCTGGCATTCTTGTGTTCAGTCTTGACATCGAAGAGAGTCTTAAAGTTGTTGAGTCCCAAGGCCCCATGACCATTGATGGGGGCTCAGCTCGCTCTCAAACGTTGGGATCAAAACGTTCCCATCGAAGAGATTGACTTCAGCACCACTTGGTTTTTGGTCCAGATCTATGGTGTTCCCCTTAATCGGATGATGCGTAACAATGTCGCTATCATAGTGGGGCAGAGCAGGGAACGCACTGTTGGTGGATGAAAGCAAACTCCCGGAATGTCAGTGGCATAGATGGGGGAAGTGAAAGCCGCAGATTCCATGATCACCGGCTTCAAACTGAAAAGATCAGACGATAGAGTGTCTTGGGTCCGATTTAAATATGAACGATCACCAATAATTCTACGATGCTTGTGGTAGAATTGGTCACGACCAAAGAAATTGTCCTCACTTCGAAAATGCAGAGGAAGTTGCAAAGTTGAGAGAGTTTGGCCCGGGTCTTCGTGCCGAGAGACGGATGTTTTTCACTTACTGAATCTGCTCAAGGGGATCAAGAGTTTTTGCTATTAGTCGAGGGTCACAGGCCATGGAGGGAGTTGATAAGGATATCCAAAGCACCTTCGCTGCGGTGGCTATGGCGAGCTTTGCCCAACATGCCCAGGGAGGAAGAAGATGGACACATGGCAGTAGAGAAAACACCTAGTACTCCTACGGCGAATCCAACGGGAACCAGGAACAAACTCAGCAGATTCATCCCGTTTTTTAGCGATCTAAACTTTTCGGGTGAAACTTCAGCTGTGTGATGTTTTCTTTTTTTCTTTTTTTCTTTCTTTTGTTCAAATAGGTTATCTAGAAATTTTAAGTATGTAGCCGGTTTTAATAGAAGCTCGAGTCATTAGGGTTGTAGATAAATGCTACATGTTTTATATCTTAATTTAAAATGATTGGTCTATTTATGAAATCAAATGTCACCGAGAGCTACATGATAGAACACGTAAAATACTTCCGCGGACTTCATTGCTTCACAAATGTTTATCTGTACGAATCTTCCTTGTTCTCATTGCATCAAAAGTTGAATCTAATGCATGCAAAATGCCCCACAATTCCAAATAATTAATATTCCCCCTAGACCCATTTTTCATGGGCATTGAAATAAATTATATTGTGAAGCAAGTTCAAATGTTTAGAGAGAGAGAGAGAGAGAGAGAGACAGAGAGAGAAGTGAGGGTAAGCTGGTGCGCATGGAAAAATGTTTAAAGCACGATACTGACTTTTGTTTTCTTTCCCCACAATCCGGGTGGTTTTCGTTTTCGACTTACATTTACAATCACTCCCAGTCCAGTTAGAACTTTTCACAATTTTTCAACAGTTAGTATACTTTTCTAGTGAGTTTCATTAAAGAGTGTACCTAAAAGTACATGTAAGGCAACTTAACAAAATTTCCAATGCATTGACGGTGTTGCTAACACGTTGATTGCTCTCCTGATATGTCATTGCTTTGAAAATAGAACCATTTTGCTTGTTTAGTTTAGGGATATGCTCACTGGAAGTCTTAAAATTTATTACGAAAGTGCATTTAAGTCCTAAAACTCGAAAAAAATATAATCAAGTTCTAAAACTTGTCAAATTGATTCAATCGTGTCATGAAGTTAACAACGTCAAATTTGGCTAACAAAAACCGCTAATGTGGCTTTTTTTTTTATATATCTTTTTATCATAAGTGGCGATGACATGATTTATTATTATTATTTTAATACTAATTTTATTTAAATTAAATTAAAAAATAAGCTAAATATATATATTTTTTTTTTTAAAAAGCAGCCCTGGTCGCTGCTACCGCTGCCCCATTATTGCTAGGACAGGCCAGCAAGGGTGGGGGAGGGTCGGCCAGGGGCCGACGACCCTCACTGAAGGCAAGGCCCTGCCCTGGCCGGGCCCTCCTGGCGATGGTGGGGGTAGCGATGGCAAGGGCTTGCAGCCCTTGTCGCCTGACTTCTCCTCCTCCTTTTTTTAGCTTATTTTTTAAATTTAATTTAAATAAAAGTAGTAGTAAAAATTAAATTTAGGCCAAAATGATGTTTTAATCTTATGTTTCATAATTTAGCTACGTCATCGCCACGTAGGAGAGAGAAAATATTAAAATAAGCCACGTCAACGTTTTCCGTTAATAAGTTAGACGGTATTAACTTTAGGACTCAATCAAATCAATTTATCAAGTTTTAGGAATTGATTGCACTTTTTGTAAGTTTTAAGACTCAATTGCACTTTCGTGACATGATTTAGGGCTTCTAATGAACATATCCCTTTAGTTTATAGAACATTTCCCCTTGAGGAAAATCTTATTCACATCAATGCTTCGTTGAAAGGAAAAGTTGAAAAATAGGCTTTTGCAGGGGTATGGGCATCCGAAGGATCATTCTTGGACACCCGTCTGACTTCCTCTGCACGAACTTAGCTCGAAGCCAATCGCTCAAGCACAAGAGTGCTGGGCCAGTGGCTATTCTGGCTAGTAGCCACCGGCGTGCAACACTGACCCGTACCGTCTCGACACAAAACTCGTTGGTTCAAGTTTTTATCTAGCTCTTAGAGGCTTTTCACATATTACTCCCATGAACTATCCAAATCAAAGGAGTGCTTAAAGAGTGTGTAATTCTCCTGTAGATTATAGCAAAATCTTTGTTGTTGCATTGTTTTCTCTATGAACGTATGTCACGTGAAAGTGCTGAAAAATTAATGCGAAAAATATCGGATCTTGCAATTAAATCAAAGTAGAATCACCAGAAAAATAAACAAGGAACAATAAGGAACACAATAAATTTATGTGGCTCGGTCCCAGTGTCAGTACCTATTCTACGGGGAGAGCTAGTAGCAAAATAATCGACTAATAATCAGAGAATCAGACTTACAATCGCTCACATGCTTGAATATTTCTCACACCTAGGTTAAGCTGAAAATCACAATGTTCACATGTAAACAATTCAATTTAGATATCAAACTCACTCTGCATAAATCACCGTGTGCGACTGAAGAAACTCCACTATGCGGCTCAGTAAAAGGACTTCTGTGTGCGTTTTAGGAAGAGCTCCAATTCTTGGCTTCTGAAGGCGTCCTTGGAGAATCCCACTAACGTATACTTTAATATAAAGAAAGTAGCCAATTCGCTGAAGGCAAGACTCCTCTCGTAATATATTTTGAAGATGCTGGCCGATTGCTATTTCCTCATTCAGGACAACGGTGACTTCCTTGTTACAGCAACAATCGGGAGTTTCCAAATCAACATCGAATCGGGTTTTGTCCAACGGCTCAAGCTCAAGACCAATTTAACCGAATGAATCACGTAAATCTAAGTGTGTTCTATGTTTCATTTTTCCCTTTTATTGCCTGTGTTTATACTGTCTGTTAACTACTACCGTTATAATAGCCTATTCTGCGATGATGATGCAGTCATTACCATCGCTTGATCGTGGTCGGAGTCAACATGTCGTCAACCTAATCATATCTCATAAAAGAATTATTTCCCACGATAGCGAACTGGTTTACTCAAAGGAAGGAATTAATATATATATACACATTTGGCCAATAAAAGCATTTTTTGAGCACGATATTGACTTCTGTTTTCTTCTCCACGCCTTGACTTTGCTTCGTCAGTCTCAATCTGGGTGGTTTTCATTTTCGGAGCGATGCGAACGCAGAGACTTGGAAGAAATAACGTAGTGAAGGGTTCAAGGAGATCGTGCAAAGTGTTGAGGCGGATGTCAAGGCATTGTGTCCCTCAGCTCGTCGCTGGGTGGTCAGTTTGGCTCGTCTCCGCATTCTTGCGAGTCTTCTACGTCGACCTTGCAATGGGTCGCCCTTCTACAGAGTTTGGCAAACTCGGAATCTGGACGACATCTCATTGAAGGGGGAGGAGCAGGTGTTGTGATATTGCTATGATCCTGCATTCAAAGTTTTCAAGAAAAGATGAAATCGAGTGGTTTTAATTAATTGGAGAACACTATATTCTATAGATGATTATATCTATGAAACTAAACAATTGTTTCATGACTTTTTAGATAGATTTGCCACTTCCTTTTCATTATCTAAGGTATCATAGGTCAATAGACATCCCAAGTTTTTTGCAATAAAAGAAGAATCTGACAGTCATTCTTTCTTATATAATCATAAAAATGAAGCATGGACATACATAAACCATCGACTTAGATTAACAATTAGAATGCAATAGGTACAGAGTGATAAGCAAGAACAAGCTATATAAAAGGTAAACCCTTAACAACATAATGCAACAGCCACAGAATAGTCCTGAAAGAGACTCCTTAAACTGTTTGCGGGATCATTAACCAAATCCTCAGTACTTTCAATTCAAATACGGAAGAAGTCATCCACGGTTTCTTATAGTGAACTTTGTTAAGTCTTCAGCTGATTCCGCGGATGGCTCTACCTTCTATTTAGGATTCCATGTCTGTCACGAACCACACTTGTTACTATCTGTTGTTTTGAGTAATTGTAATAACTAGTTGTAAAGCTTGTACAGCAGAATATACTATCACATGGACTCACTTCCGGTTCTGTTGCACTATGGAGACAATCTTTGCCTTTCTTGAGCCTCCACCGATCCATTGTTTTTGAAGCCCTGACTGGGTTGACTCTATCCATACGGAACCATTTCCCTCACAAATCATTTTGCCTCCATCTTTGTCTTTCTATCGAGTCCTCAACTACCATTTGTCCCAAACTTTTTCTAGCTTCCCTGCACTCTCTAGTGCTTTCACAATTTCATCGTCAAGTACCGAAGCCGAGGTCGAATACTATTTCAGAATCAGTCCATAACTACTGTGCAATTTGACGGAGGCGACTGTGGTTGTAATGGGATGGCACTTCTTAAGAATAGGACTTAAGGTTCCGCTCTCTTTTAAGGCCAAGTTTTCAGTCTCTTTCGCCGGCCGAATGAGTTGTTTGCTCTCATCTTGTCTCTTGTCCATTTCGCGTTCTTGACATATACTTTCAGCTATCTAATGCAAGCAATAACGAGGAACAAAAATTAATTACTCCATGATGGTACGGCAAAATGAATGGAGAAATGAATCATACACACCTTCGACAATGCATTCTTCACTGATCGTATGTAGCCATCTACGTGATCTCCAGTCAGGTCCATGCTACATCACCATTCGCTTGTTCTGTTGCCATGGAAAGCATTGCATCATCGCATAAAATGTTTGCTGTCGTTACTGCCAATGGCAGCAAATTCTCCATCAGGTTCATCCTCCCATTCTTGAAGTAGTCATGATAGTTACCCAATCTCTTCTCCAATCGTATTGAGGTTAACCTTAATGAGCAAAGCGTCTCAGTCCTGCCTCTTGGCTTCATTCGCTACTTCTGTCGACAGAGCATGCGAAACGAAAAGGAAGTCCGGTTCCAACTGCATCGTGCCGACGTATTGTTGGAAAAACACCCATGTTAGGCTCAGATTGTTTATCAGCCGATTGGTTCTGAGTATAGACTTTGTCTTCTTCATGAGCTCAAGAAGCTCGTCAACCTCATCGAGGACTAAAGTCTCGTCCCTGATGTCAAATATCGATTTCAGCAGTCACATACAGGTGAATGTTCAGAGGGAATCTATCGGCCCAGTGGCAAACATCAGTAAGAGTCCCATTGGCGCTTCGCCATGATAACAGCAACACGGAATTGCCGAGGCTTCGCATGGTGTTTGAGTTTTTCCCTATGTCTATGGTCTTTGTCTTGCCGGCTTGGATAATCTCTCAGACATGGACGTCGAACGCATTGGAATTCTCCAAAGGGATCGACGGGTGAAGAAGCAACCTTGCTTCTAGGATCTTGAACCATCTTTTTTGCCAGGCATGATATTTCTTTGAGTCGTTGAATTCCGATGGTTTTAGGTGGCGGAGAAGCTCAAGCGAGAGGATTATTGTCTCCGCCCGCTTGACCATCTACAAATATCAAAAATGGCATGAAGGAGCCAATATATATACACAAGATTCACATTTGAAAATTTTGTATATACTGATTAAATTATGTAGGACCAAATCAAGCACCGCATTAACTTGGATGAGGAATTGCATTCTCCAGAAACACATTGAACCTACTTTTTTTCATTCCCGAGAAATGACTACACAGGTTTGTTCATCAATTAGTACCTCCGACTATTTTTTTTTGGCGGCGAACGTCACGTGCTCTATCATCGGATTTTGACCGGTCTTTGTCTTTGACTCCCTGATGTTGTGGCTCCAGTCTCTTCTGTCTCTCTGGTGGTCTTTGAACAATCTCTCCATTCACAATCAACTCACCTGCAAAATAAATCAAATTACTATCGTGATATGTAACAAATCTAGTAACCCATGAGTAGTAATAAACATGAAAGGGAAATAGACGAACAAAAAGGAAATCTCTCTATCCATTTCTTCCATGGTAATGCACACATGCATCATGGTTATTCCACCATAGAATTCCTCCACTTTACAAGTAAATCTGTGGCATGTCAAAAAAAAATAATAAGAAGAAGAAAATCCTAGGAGCACGGAAAGGAGCTCTGTTCAAAGCAAATTTTGCTTTAAACAACCACCCCGATGACATGTAAGAATATCTGATTACTTGGGAAAGCTCGCAAACTCAAATAAAATGACCGACAATGTAGTTCTGTATGTTTTCATCTCCAATTCTGCAACATCATTCACGAAGAAGTGCAGAACAGGTAATGAATAAATTCTAATGTGAGTCCGCTAGCATTCAAAGCTAGACATGGCCGATCTGAGACTATTAGTTTTGCCAAGATGGACTGCAGACAGCTGGGGAAACGCTCACTAGCGATCATCCATCAATTTTCCAGATTTCTTCGCATTGGATACGACTTGAAATAGAAATGAGGAAGCATGAAGTAGCCCGGGCCTCAGAACACTTTCTTTTACATCATAATTAACTTTTTACAACAAGTGGATAAAACACTATCATAATTAACTTTTTACAACAAGTGGATTTACAACCTCAAGGGAGGGGGAGTTTTAAAAAGTCTATTCCTCCAATGGGAATGAAATCCAAAAAGGAACGACAAGTTCAAGAAACAAAAAGCAAAATACAAAAACGGTTCCGTCGCGGGGGAGTTGGTGAGAAATGAAACCTCCTACATCAAGGGCTTTATGATCGAGCTTTGAGCTTGTTCAACATGGACATTCACACTACCCTCATGGCCGGGCGAACGATTCAGTTGCTCGCTGGGAGACAAGCTCTGAAGAGTAAGCGCTCCTCTACCTAATAGGTTTTGGACCTTGTGCTTGAGGGGGAGGCAATCATCAGTCGAATGGCCAACTTCACCCATACGATACTCGCAACTTTTCAGGAGATTGTATCACGGGTGGAATTCGAGATTTTGGTGTGGCGGCTCCTTGGCGACCAGACCTCGTTTCTGCAGGGTGATCAAAAGCCTTGACAACAGTATCGGTAATGGCGTGAATTGACAACGTGGCCTTCGCTCCTAAGGCCCAGGGACATGCTAGCAACTTTGCCAAGGATGTGGAACATAGATATTACTTGGCCCTGCTAAGTTCCTTACGTGTTTAGTGGTGGGCACTGGCCTAAACCGTTTATGTTTCCATTCTTTTGTGCGTGGGCCCAATCTCTCACATAAAGCCTTTCGTTTCGCCAACTTGAGATCGTCAGGAGGACAGAGGGGTAATGGAACCTCGGTTTCTGGATTGATGGGGGTTGGTTCTTCTTGGGTCTTAGTCTCCATGGCAGAATTGGGAGGCAACATCACTAACCTTCGGTCTAGAATAGGTTGTGTAACATCGACCTTGTCAGCAGGTTCTTCATCTTTCACAGTGGGAAACTTCTTAGCAATAGTCCTGCTCAGTGGTCCCTTCGTCACATAAGGCTGCCTCGATATTTTCACCCATAAGGACGAGTTGATCAAAAGATTCAGCAGTCGAGTCGAACATTTGGCCCTGATAGTCGCATGGAAAGGCTTTCATGAACAAACCCATCAATTCCTTTTCTGTTGGCTCCGGTTTCATCCGGGCAGCCAAGCCCCTCCATCTCGTGGCATATGCCTCAAAGGACTCACCCTCCTTCATCACTGTATGGATCAGATCATCACGGGACAGAGTGATGTCGACGTCATCCTCCTGTAGTTTGTGGAAAGCGTTCGCCAATTCTTCCCAAGTCTTGAGAAGACTAATCTTCTTCACAATGTACCACCGTAAGGCGGGCCCAGTCAAACTCGCTCGGTATGATTTAATCATCATTTGGACCAGGTAGGCCTACAAACGGATCTTTGGACAAGAAGCGTTGGCATACTTTTTGCATTCGGGCATTTTGAGATCTTCCAAGATTTTAATAGTGGCATGGCTGGACAGATCAATGGGGCCTTGATCTTGTGAACCTTGCAACTGGCTAAGCTTCTCTATTAGGCTTGGTTTGAAGAGACTCCATTTGCTTCAAGAGTTGCTGAAGGACAGTGAAGACTTGCTTTATGTCATTCTCAATATTAGCAAGACGATTTAGCACCTCAGTTTGATCAGTCACTTTTGCTTAAGGCCACGTACGGACAGCTGGCGGTCAACGATTCATGATTGCCTATTTCGAGTATAATTTGTAACTACCTATCAAGAAGTGGCAATGAATAAGTATAAGACCTCATAAGGGATCAGTCCATGACTTAGTCTAAACTGTATTTTCATACTCCATTTAGTCAAGTACTTTCCCCTTCTTGCAAAAATGAGAGATGCAAAAAATTTTTTTTTTTTTTTTTTACAACAACAACCTTGTTGTCGTCTTCGGGGATTGAACCTCGGTCGTTCCTGGACCGATTCATTCCCCATAACACCAGGCCAAGGCGTTGGTAGTGTCCATGGGGCGCGTTTTTTTTTTTCATTCATTTACCAATTTTCTCTTCTTCGAAAACGACGGGAAATCGCAGAGGAAAACAGTGATTTATAACGTGCTTATAAAAATAAAGGTATGAATTGGAAGTAAATATTCTGAAAAAGTTTTAATGACTATTTCTTCCAAAATGATCATGGTATTAAATCCACAACTAACCTAGACTAATCATGGACCAATCGGAACATACGAAAATAAGTAAATTGCTAAGTGCGGGAATAGAAAACTTAGTTTACCGAGAACCATGGCAATCATAGAAACATACACATGGAACGTGAAGTTCGATTTTTGTCTAGATGGCTTTAGCAAAGTGAAGCTAAAATGATGTCTGACCGTCGCAATCTCGCGTTGGTGTTAGATCCTTTTAGCCTCGGCTCAGTCGAAAGGAATACCTTATAGTCACGCAGATAGAGACTAAAGACAGACACTTTACGACACCTAGAAAGAAATTTCGGGAAAAAGAAAGGCAGCCTCTAAAATGCAATCTCGCATTTGAGATTGTATCTTTCTCAACACCATTCTAAAATGCCCTATCGCAGCCCAGGTCCGATGGATGGTTGTGTGTGCAACAGTGTAGTGCTAAATTATTAAAGCATGCACAATAATTCGTAAACAATCACCGCTTCAAACGTTCAAGAAATAAACATTTATTCCCAAACTCCGGACCTGCAAAACAAGGAGTTAACAATCACTCCACCCCTTATCACTCCAAATCTGCAAAAACATTTAACACCTTAATGTTAAGGTCATACTTGGAATTCTCGTTGCCAAACAAAAATATTTTTTGAACAGGATAAAATTTCTGGCCTAAGTCCACTTAATCGAGAGCATGATAATATGAGATCCCCGGTGGAGTCGCCAGTCTGTCGCAACCTCCCTGCAGGCGACCCTCGACAGGCTGACAAGGGTGGTTAAGAGGCTAATGGATTGCCAAGTCTAAACCTAGGGACTTAACTCGGGCTCTCCCAAGCCCACCAACTCGCGACTTGTGGTTTAGGTTTCTTTAACCTGAAGGTGATTTTTATCTAGGAGTTGCCATTAATCAATTTATGGTGAGTCGATTAGATACCCTAGTGAGGTAGTGGAAGAATTGCTTTACTTTTACGAACTAGAGATTAAATGAGTTCGGGAACTTGTTTACACTAGTTGATTGACTAGTGCCCTTTCGATACCTTTCATCTTGTTCATTTAAGAAAAAAACATTTATCAGGCGGTTTGATCAAACGTGTGCGCAATCATTAAATTACCGATAAGTAGTCAAGATAAATATGCAGCCTAGGGTTCTAATCCTAACTAGAGTGATGACATTCAACACATGACAATTTATGCAATCATATACTAATTAGAAATAACATGCACAATAATAATACAGTATTAATAAGAAAACATCCAAAATCCTAATGTATAGCCCTATAGGCTTATTTGATTTAGACATAATCAAATAATTCACATAATTTAGAAAATTATTAAAAAAATACTAATTTCTAAACTATTTCCTAATTTTTGAAAATATATATGAAAAAACTTACTTTTTTATTTTGAAAATAATATTATAATATTATAATATTTAAAATATTCGGATCTAGGTTGGGTCATTGAATTCGGGTCCTATCAAAACTGACTCGGGTCTGCGAACCTACCCTGAATTGACTTACCTGGCCGGATTTTCGGATCCAGACTGGGTCGAGGCTAATTTGGGCCAATGACTTAGCTTTCAAATTGGATCGGGCCCGATTAGGTCCCGGCCTATTAGAAATAGAAAAAAAAAAAAGACTGGCCCAACCGGGTTGAACCTGTTCGACCGACACTGTGGACCCAGTTCGACCGGGCTGATCGCACTTCATGCATAGGGGATCCGCTGGCCGAATGAAATTCCAGTGATATACTGGTTATTTCTTTCAGCCAAGGGCTTCATCCTCTTCATCACCTCAAGTTGAAGAGGTCCTTGCATGGCCTATCACCTGATGGGGGGCCA
Source organism: Syzygium oleosum (assembly GCF_021117445.2). Lineage (NCBI taxonomy): Eukaryota > Viridiplantae > Streptophyta > Magnoliopsida > Myrtales > Myrtaceae > Syzygium > Syzygium oleosum. The sequence goes on from NW_026607485.1 coordinate 12,861,934, forward strand.
AGGTGGTCGCCGACTGAGCTTCGATCGAGGCTCGTTGAACCAAAACGTCAGTCGAAGCTTGGCCGGCTAACCAAGGCCAACCTATGATCTTTCTTAGCCCCTAGTGACCACCACGAAACCAACCCAAGTTAGTTGATTCACCGTCCGACCACCTACTCATCGGCGAAGATCAAAACCAAACCGGTCTCACTGAGACATTTTAACAAATAGTTGGTATGCATGAACAAAATGGGGGAACTCTGACCTATTTCAGAGCCCCAGCCAGCTTCGGTGGCCACGACTCACCTTCGACGATGAGTCTGGACTAGGAGTAGAATCGGTATGGGTCAAGATTCACGCGAAATAGCTAGCACGAGTCTCGGCCAACCTGCACAGAAAAACAGGGGAAAAGAGAACACAACAGAGACCAAGAAGACTTACTGTTTAGGGACTTCTGCTCGGTGGGCTGTCAACGGCGTGGTCTCAACAGGAAAGCTCCTCTGGCTTCGTCCTTCCAATTGCAAGCGAAAGTCTCGATTTTTCTCACTCAATCTCTTTTTTTTTTCTTCTTTCTCTCTCTGCTCTGTTTTCCTTCTCTCACTTTGGCCGACCACTTCTCTCCTCTTCTCTGGTCTTTTCATAGTCGACGACCACTTGCTCCTACTACATTAACTCTTCATTGAATGGCTTGCACCGGCCTACTCTATGTCATTGACTTTTGTGGCCGTTTTAGGCAGGTGCATGGAGGGGTGCTCTACTCCTCTGCATCTCGGTGTCCATGGCAACGAGGAGGGGAAGAGAAGAGAGGGAGAGGGGCCAAGCTGAGTGGGGAAAGAGGAAGGAAATGGTTGGGTTGTGCACGAGCGAGGGGAAGAGAATGGCCGTGGCTGTCGGTCGCGCAAGGAAGAGGGATAGCATAGGTTGCGCACAGGCAAGGGGAAAAGAAGAGGGATAGGGGATTTTTTTAAAATTTTTAATTAATTTAAAATTTTTATTTTGTAAAAAAAAGAAAATATATTCTAGTAATGCAAAATGCACCTAATGTCTACAAACATGCAATTAAATAGAAAATATTTTTGTTTTTTAGAAATTAAGGACATTAACCCCTAAATATTTGCATAATTAATTCTAGGCAAATTAAAAAAATAGGTGTCAACATAGGGTTTTAACGTAACAGTTGATCATCTGCTGCTTCGTAGATCCATCTCCACCAGACTTATCCATGACAATGAACAGAGGCACCATCTCCGGAGGAAATCATTGGGCGAGAGGTCGGGCCGGAGTTCGACCTATGGCATGGGCTCGAATAATTTATTTGGGTTATTGATATTTCAATATAAACTAAATTTCATGGAAAAGAACTACGGAGACAAATGAACGTCTAGGAAGAAAAAGTGAATTAAAAAGAACAGGAAAAGATATGCGGAAGGGACTATGGCCGCTAACATGATTGACAAATTCAATCCTCGTCGCAAAACCATTTGTGCATGGACAAATATGCAGGTTTCTGAAAAGAGAATGATACAGTTAGGAATGTAAACTCGCATGCCATCACCAAACTCTTAAGTTGTAATTTCCTTGAATCTTTCGCCGAAATGCATCACCGCCTATTTCCCTTGAACAGAATGTCTAATTGGAATACTTGTTTATTGATTTTTCTAATCTATTTAGCATCACATCAAGAAAGGGCTGAAAATTAAAATGAAAAAAGGACTGAAAGTTTTAAGGAAAAAAGCGGGACGAGAGAGAGAGAAGGTTGGCGACTTCAAGGGGTGATGAGTTCCAAAGTAGATCGATCTTTTCGGCCTAGAACCGAAAAATCAACTTGGGACCCTCAGTTTTGGTCTAGTTCCCGATTTTCCTCAAGAACCGCCCACTTTATGTTTTGGGTAAAAAAACAAAATTGTTATGATAAAAAAATAAAAGTTACACCATTTCATTATAGAATATTTGTTGATCAAGTGGTTATAGTGTTATTTGTTCTAATTGAATACCTCCCTAAAACCGGCCTTGAACTAATCGATTCAAGCCAATTCGGTCCGCTTCCTGATTTTCCTCGAGAACCGTCCATTTTATGTTTTGGGTAAAAAACAAAATTATTATGATAAAAAATAATAATCACACCATTTCACTATAAAATATTTGTTAGCAAGTTGTTTGTTGTAATTGAATAACTCCTTAAAACCGGCCCTTGAACTGATCAATTTAGGCCGATTCGGTCTGCTTCCCGAATTTTAACTAGACTTGGTTGTCCTAGTGATATCTGCAACTGGCTGAGGATTGCCAGCCACTACCAGTGAATGAGTGGGGCGGGAGCGGTGCCCCCATGTCTCGAGAAAATGTTGTGTACCCCTAGTGATTCCACCGTGGAATCGTCACAACTCTGAAATGGCGACACGTGTGCGAGGGACCCACCGTGTGTCAAGAAGGCTCCACGTTGGATGAGAGATGAAAATTTTTCAATAAAATCAAGCGCCTTCTCTATCTCCACTCTCTCTCTCTCTTTGGCGCTCCCCGTCCAGATCCCTGTGCTCCGTCTCCCTCAGGCCGCGCCGACGCCGACGCCGACGCCGACGCCGACGCGGCCGCCGACGACCAACGCCCTAACCTCCGCCTCCGCCCTAGCCTCCGACGCCGACGACGCCTCCGTCGAGCCAGGTCCGCCGCTGCCCATGAGCGACGTCCGTCGCCTCCCACGAGCGAGGTCCGGTGACGATTCCACGGTGGAATCACTAGGGGTACACAATATTTTCTGCTCGGTCTCAATTTTTTTTGAATCCGTGATTTCGCTCTCAAATTTCGTTCGGTGTTCCTAGTTGCTCCGGCGCACGCTCCGTTGCCATGTTGCTGCTTCGGCTTTCCTTGCTCCCCGCCGTCACCTAGGAAGCACACCGCCCCGCTCCGACGAAGCAAAGCCCTCATCCTCGACTCTCTCCCACCGGCGCTCGCTCGCTCGTTCCGTCTCTGCTCCGACGCAGCTTTCCTTCGCTGGGGTGGCCGAGATCCGGGGATCCCATTTTGACTTAATTCAGGTAGGGATGATGAAACCTGCATTACTCTTTTTTTTTTTCTTGAATCTACATCTCTGCCATGCCCAATCAAACACTGAGATATGTTTGGAGCCAAAACTCGTACTCTGCTCCGGCGCACGTTCCGGCGCTTGATCGGTCGCCCGCCTCTGTTCTTCTCCATAAAGCCGCACGAAGCCCACTCTTTCTCTTCGTCGCTCTTCCTCCAAAGTCGTTCTTTTATTTTCCTTTATCTGCATCGACCAATTCACTACGCCATACATGCTTTGATCCACGAACATTGGTCTTTTATTTCTCTTTTCTCTTTGGTGGTGGTGGGTTCGGTATAAAATGGGGGTTGGGGGCAGAGGGAGTCCCCTTATGATTTTTTGCCACCATTATTACTGCAAATGAAAACAAACCCAAGCATGATGCTCTATTCTAAAAGGGCTGCTAATTAATTTGCTTTGTGTTTGTGTTCTTGTTTGAAGGTTTGAAGGGATGATTAGTCCGAGCCAAGGGCAAGCGGCATTGCTGACATTCTGCTCCTTCATTAGCCTTGCTAGCGTTGGCTTTGTTCTTACAATAACTGTTCCGGGTAACAACTGGCTTTGGATCATTGCATTGAGCTTTCCTTGAAGAGTCCGAGTTCTAGTGTTCCTCATTTCTGAAGAACGGAAATCACGTGTGAATATGCTGAACCCTTGATATGATATTTTGCAGTGGATCTATTGGAAGAGGGCATCAAGGATGGAGCAAATTAAGGTAAAGATGTGGCAGAAGACGGGACGCTATCAGAGATTGTTGTTCAAGGGGATGATCAGCAAGTAGAGCAGATGAGGAAGGAGCTTCAGCTCAGTGAGAAGGGAATGGTTTATGTAAAAGGCATATTCGAGAGATGACCAACACTCGCAGCAATACTTACTGCAGGGCCATGCTATTACTATGAAGGTTAATTCTGATGGTAAGGTGGATACCATGCAGACTTTGCCCAACCTAAATGAAGGTATCGAATTTTCTTGTTTGTTGGATGCTGGATTCCGAAAAAAGGTGTTTTCATATAGCTCATATATGTAATGCCATGACTATCTAGATGAGCTGCCCCAATTTGAACAAGCCTAGAAGAAAAATGCTAGAATTTGCCCAGTTGGAGCGAGCATTTTGATGGCCATGTTGGACGGGGTGAGTATTGCTGCGGGATTGTTTTCCTCGGCTGCGTCTTTTGTGTTAATGACAAGCAAAGAATCAATCTTTCAATTTCTTACTATTGTTAGAAATAGGCTGAATTCTGTGGTGAATTTGTTCTGCTGTTAAAGGCCTTAGTGAAACAATCTCAACACTTTGGTCAAACGATTCATCACTTGTCATGTGAGAGTGGTGTTTTTGTTTCTAATATGTGCCTTTTGTTGGTGCCAGCCGCGGTCAAGCATTGCCTTTGTTGGACAAGGGTCGTGAAGAGAGGGACGGCAAACAGATGTGAATTGTGTCTGAGCTATTATGGTCCACTGTCATGATAATTTATGAGTAGGTGCAGAATGGCGAGTGGTCTGGAGCTTACGTGACCAAGAATTCGGCCCTGCAATCTTTGTGGTTGGTCCAGGGTGAATGTGTTGTCTGCTGATGTATTAAAATAGGAAGCAAGGGAATAAATTTTATAAGATAAAATGTAATTCATTGCTTGTCGACTTTGGTTTCGGCCTTAGGAAAAAATGATGTATTGTTCTTGTTTGTTGTTTATCATTGTTAAGTTTAAATGAGAATGACGTGCTTCGATGTGCATAGCTCCTGTGTGACGCTTGGGTAACGCTTGGGTAACGATATTGAAGAACTTTTCTTTACGTCTATGTACCACTTATTATTCATAAACTCATAAAAGCACTGTAAAAAAAGCAAGGAATATCGAGTAAGAATAGCCAAATTTTTCTGTAGTTAGAACTTGGAAGTGTTAGGAATGGAGTGGGGGTAGGATTTTCACAGCATCTGGCAGCGCATTCAGGCGTTGTTATATTCATTCAAGTGGAAAAATATCATCAGTCAATGCTAGTCTCGCTTGATGACATCTTCCTCTGTTTCCAGTGACCAAAATAAGACCAAATCACAATGCATAGGAACGAGAACATTCCATGCCACATTTAAACTTCTAACTAGTTGAAAATGTCCGAATTTACTCTCTAAAAAGTGATTTAGCCACTCCTATTCAATTGAATTAGATGGACAAGAGAGAGGAGAACCGCCTAGGAAGAAAAAAGAGTACTATTGAGATTGATTAATCCACCTCTTTCCAAAAGTAGGACCCCTTTAACCAAAAAATAAATGTCATCAATGTCATCACAGAAAAATGGATCCTCATGGGAACAATAAGTCTAGTATCAATATGGACAAAAATCCCCCTACTTCTCATCTAAATCCCCCAAAAAAGGATGGACGTGCAAAAAGTGGCAACCCATGTTTGTCAATTCGTAAAGACCTAAACTTAGCCAACGTGGTGGTAGTCTTGTGTACATTATGTTTTGGGTTACATCTCTGATGAAAACATCGAAACATGTTTGAGCAAATTCCTTTCATCAGACTTGTCTGTCCAGTTACCATTTTGTCCCTGTGGGAACAAACGGATGGTGGAGGGATCGTGTAGACCTCGCTCCTCCTTGCTCAAGGCCACAAGCAGCCAAGACAGTATGAGCAGAACACCTCGCTATTTCCTTAAACTCACCATGACCTGCATCGATGATTATATCGATAAGTTCACCACATGCAATGCACCTTGCCCATCTAGGAAAAAGCAAATGCAATAAGCACTTGAAAGAAAGCGTCATAAAGAGAACAAGCATGGGATTCTAGAGCATAAAATGCATAATAATAGGACTAAAAATCTAGAAGAACATATACATAACTCGCATACCTAAACCAATTTCTCTCGAAAGGCGTTTCAAATGGCTTTTGACCATTGATTGCAAATCCTCTTTTGCTCTATGAAAATGGCTATCTTCTCTTCCTACATAAGGAGATGCAGCCCCATCAGAACCGAGGCTAGATCGACTGCTGGACTGATGATGCTGGTTAGGAACTATAGTTGAGCTCATCCCCGTTCGTCCCGAAATGCCTGGCCAGAACTACTGGGAGTTGGAGGGGTACATGTAAGCTTATGGTCGTTGACTGCTTGCCTTCTCAAGTGACCTGCTCCCAAATCAAAGCTATCCCTACTTCGAACCAAAGGTGACTGATTTTCCTGTACTTTCCCCTCGAATAGATTAGCATAAGACTCTCATTTCTTGGGCAGTATGATGAGATCCCATTTGCCTACCCTGATCAATGGAATAATTTAGTGGTTCAAACCAAATACTAGCAGAAGTTGTTCTGTCTGCTCTTCCAGCCACAGGACTTGGTCTATTTCCAGAGCGCATCTGCTGAATCTGACGAAATAACCATCTCCTTCCCGATAATGCAACATCAACAAAAGTGAGGCAACTTGTACCTGACTCAAAATGTTTCCATGGGATCTATTATGGTACTCCAACATCTATCACATCTATCAACAAGAAACCATTATCAATAAGCATTAAAATAGTTTACTAAAAATGAAACAACATTGGGATCTAATATGTCGGGAGCAACCTATAAGCACAAAGATGCGTATGTTGAAAAGTTTAGTTCATTTGATCATCAAGAAAGACGAAAAAGCCTGGTTGAGTGTGTTTAACACGACAAAAATAATTCCAAACTGCTATTATTTTTTCTAAGTGACGTAACTTCTGGGAAATGGAAATGTTTAGTTTGTGGATGTGTGCATGCAGGATGACATCTAATTAACTTGATGAAAACGGTAGCACCATTTTGATATAATTGAGAAGAAGTGAAGACATTAACTCTAGCACCATTTTCACTTTTCAGCATAATGCAGGGAACTGACCTATCTCTCAAAGCCACTGGGAAAAGCAATATTTCAGCAAATCTGTGACAACCATTAACATTAACCGTAAGGCTCTAACCTGAAAGCCCTTGTACTTTATAATTTCTTTCGCTCGATCGAGTATATGTAAAAATCAATCATGATTCAAATGAACAATATCTCCGGTATGTAGCAGGAAAATCAGGTGAAAATAGTTCTTTAACTGAAAAGCCAACAAATATAGCACAATTATGGAATCCCCAGAAGCCAGAAAGAAGTAAAGAAACACTAGAAGAGTACTCTAAGCATGGAGGTCATATGCAACCTATGAAACCAATTTATGCAGTTAATAAACAGACACAGTACTGCAGTTGGAAAGTAATTCAAGCACATCAGTATGCACGTGGTTCTTCTCCAGAAGTTAAAACAAATCTAGCAAAACAAATTTCTCACTACCTGCTTGAAAGTCCAATGAGAAATTCAAACAAAAAAACAGAAAATTTTACCTTTCGGATTTGAAAGTCCTCGTAACAAAAGCTCGCCACTACTGCCTGGAGGCAAGAAGGATCCAGTCTTGCAACCCAACACCTTGGCTTGCATATTTGGAGCCAAAAGTCCAATGGAAGAAATTTTTCGACACTTCTCAGTATTCAAGCCTCGGGTTCCAACTGCAGTTGACTCGGTCATGCCATAACCCTGCCAACCAGCATAATCAATGGCAGAACATGCCTAAAGAGCAGAAATCCTTGTGGTCACCCGACATACAAACATGGCTCATCAAGTGATGCCATAACAAGTTCAAATTCAATCAACTCAAAATTAAAATTTTCCATCTTAAAAGTATTATAAAAAGGGTAAAAGAAATCAAGACTTCAAACATATCTCAGTGTTTGATTGGGCATGGCAGAGATGTAGATTCAAGAAAAAAAAAAAAGAGTAATGCAAGTTTCATCATCCCTACCTGAATTAAGTCAAAATGGGATCCCCGGATCTCGGCCACCCCAGCGAAGGAAAGCTGCGCCGGAGCAGAGACGGAGCGAGCGAGCGAGCGCCGGTGGGAGAGAGTCGAGGACGAGGGCTTTGCTTCGTCGGAGCGGGGCGGTGTGCTTCCTCGGCGACGGCGGGGAGCAAGGAAAGCCGAAGCAGCAACATGGCAACTAGGAACACCGAACGAAATTTGAGAGCGAAATCACGGATTCAAAAAAAATTGAGACCGAGCAGAAAATATTGTGTACCCCTAGTGATTCCACCGTGGAATCGTCACCGGACCTCGCTCGTGGGAGGCGACGGACGTCGCTCATGGGCAGCGGCGGACCTGGCTCGACGGAGGCGTCGTCGGCGTCGGAGGCTAGGGCGGAGGCGGAGGTTAGGGCGTTGCTCGTCGGCGTCGGCGTCGGCGTCGGCGCGGCCTGAGGGAGACGGAGCACGGGGATCTGGACGGGGAGCGCCAAAGAGAGAGAGAGAGTGGAGATAGAGAAGGCGCTTGATTTTATTCAAAAATTTTCATCTCTCATCCAACGTGGAGCCTTCCTGACACACGATGGGTCCCTCGCACACGTGTCGCCATTTCAAAGTTGTGACGATTCCACGGTGGAATCACTACGGGTACACAATATTTTCTCCCATGTCTCCTCCCCTCCTCTCCCCGGAGTCACATATCTCTCTCTCTCTGTTATTTTGAATCTTTTCTGACTTGGCAATCACTTGGTGCCACATCAACATTGTATGTCTGCAAAAAACAAGAAACATTAATTAAATATGCCAACAATGATTTTTGTCCACTAGAAATTGACAAAGCTAATGGAATCCCTCACATGCTTTTTTAGGCAAGTTTTAATTGAAAAATGAACGAAATAAAAGTCTAAGACTCAAATATATAAATGACACCAAGACTTCTGTTGTCACTGTCCTGGCAATTGTAAATTTCACATACAAAACCAGTTTTTTTGTTGGTCGGTAGACACAAAACTAGTTGAGATGTATAATAGGAAGCAATGTGATTAGGTTATACTACACGATCTATTTGATATTCTAAAAGGAAACGAGCCAAACTACTGGAGATTTCTTCTTAGGTTACTTGTTGGTTCTTCCGTCCCCAAAGGCACGAGGCAAAGAAGGCTTGCTTCTCCTTATTTAAAAGGAAAAGATCAATTACTTATGCCATGTTAAGTACTCATTCTTTAAAAAAAGGGTTAATATCACGAAAAACCTTAAACTAGTATACCTATGACAAATTTACTCCAAACTAGTTTTTCGATTACCAAAAACCCAAAACTGGTACACCGGTGATAAATTTACCATTCGTGAGTTTCCATTAAATTATACTGTCAAATTGCTAAGTTGGATAACATATGACAGTTGACTGGTAAGTTCACGTGGAAATCCAAATGGTTAATACCACGAAAAACCTAAAAGTGGTATATCTATGACAAATATACCCAAACCAACTTTTGGGTTATCAAAAATCCCAAACTAGTACATATGTGATGCATTTGTCCTCCGTTAGTTTTCGTTAGTTAACATGGCAAGTCCATGTGTAAATCCATAACACCATTCTCTCTCTCTCTCTCTCTCTCTCTCTCTCTCTCTCTCTCTCTCTCTCTCTCTCTCTCTCTCTCTCTCTCTCTCACGGAACACAAAAAACCCTAGATCATCTTCCTCTTCATCGAATCCTTCATCGTCGTCTTTGTCTAAGGTCATAGAAATTGAAAACACAATTTAGCGAGAACTCTTTAATGACACTTTCTTATTAAATCTAGGTCAATGAACGAAGCAATCGGGCTGAGTTGTGATGTGCAATCAAGTTCCTTTTCCAGATTTCTCTAACTTCACAACTATATCATCAATACCTTAACTTTTTTTCATTCTACTTCACTACAAAATTTTACCAAGAAAGAAAAGGCTTTGCTGTTAAAGAAAAATCAGTGCGACCATTCATCATGGGCAACATCCTGAGGTAAAGAACAACTAAGATCCTTGCGGTTGTGGAAACTAGAGTGTGTAAAGAACAACAGATCGAGATTTCCGGTTGTGGAAACTAGAGTGTGTAAAGAACAACAGAGATTCTTTACCTCAGGATGTTGCCCATGATTAATGCACTGATTTTACTTTAATACCAAGGCCTTTTTCTTCTTGATAAAATTTTGTAGTGAATTAGAAAGAAAAAAGTTAAGGTATTGATGATATAGAGGCAATGTTAGAGAAATTTAAAAAAGAAACTTTATTGCACATCACAACTCGGCTGAATTGCTTCGTTCATCAACCTAGATTTATCGAGAAAAGTCTCGCTAAAGAGTTCTCGCCAAATGATGTTCGCAATTTCCACGACCTTAGACAAAGACGACGATGAAGAATTGATGAAAAGAAAAACGATCTAGGGTTTTTTGTGTTTTGAGAGAGAGAGAGAACAATGTTATGGATTTCCACAAAAAAAGTGTTATGGATTTCCAAGTAGACTTGCCACATTAACTAACGGAAATTAACGGAGAGTAAATGTGTCACGTTTATACCAGTTTGGGATTTTTGGTGACTTAAAAATTAATTTTGAATAAATTTATTACGAATATACCAATTTGGGATAAATTTGTCATAAGTGTACCAGTTTGGATTTTTTCATGATATTAACCATTTTGATTTCTACGTAGATTTGTTATGTCAACTGCCACGTGTCATTTAACTCAGCAATTTGACAGTAAAATTTAACAGAAACTAACATATGGTAAATTTATCACAAATATATTAGTTTGGAGTAAATTTATTACATATATACCAGTTTAGAGTTTTTCATGATATTCTTATTTTCTTTTCTCAAAGAAAAAAAAATAGCTGCATAACATGTCAACATGTGTTATCACAACGAAGGCAGGAGTGATTATTCCCATTTCCTTTTCTCAAATCAGTGTCGTTTTTAGTCAAAAAGTGGTACGCTCTACTCTAATCTAAAAAATCAGATGCCCACAGTTTCTCCATCTTCTTCTCTCTCTCTTTCTTTCTATTAGTCTCATCAACTTTGTGATTGCCATGTGCATCGAGGCCACTGCTGTGGGGGTTGATTGGAGTGAAGTCCCAACAACGCATTGCATGATTTCCCCCACTTAATAGCCTGGCCGATTTATGTTCTTGCAAAATAAAGTGGCTCTCAGCTTTAAAATTCATTTTCTCTCGTAGGAGGTGCTAAAATATATCTTGAGTTTAAACTCGATAGTCAAAATTCTATTCGAGATTAATTATTAAATATTCTGAATTAGATATTTTGTGGATGTCCGAAATCGAGTAAAAGGAAATATACGGACACATCAAGTTTGCTATTCTCACGTTGGAGTCCGAATCGTGCAATAAAAGGACAGAAAAAGGAAGTCCTTTGTTGGACCTTTTGACCGTGGAAAGTGGATTTCAGTGGGTTTATTAATTGGGTCAATTATAGGAAATAAACAAACAAGGAAATCAAGGAAATTCCGTTCTTGAGTCGGCAAAGTTTCAGAGAAAGAAGGAAATAAAACAGCGAACTTGGAAAGTTCAAACGTGAAATTTGGAAACCAATATTCGGTCAATTGAGGTTCTTTTATATATATAAGCCGTTTTAAGTGAGTGCCGTGGAAGTGCGAGTGACGTCACGTTGGTGCTGGGTGCTTGACATTGGGTTCGTGATTTTGTTCGTGGACTTACACCAGTAATTCAAGTATTTGTAGCGATTAAATCTTGTGGTAATATTTGTATACAATTTTTTCGTAAGATTAAGAGATTATTTCGTGAGGAATTGTGGCGCTAAATACTGCGTGCATTATTAGGTGTAATTGGGGCTTGGAAAACATTTAGACTGTTTGAATGATTTGAGTGTGGTTGTTATCTCCGTTGTATCGTTTGATCTATAGTGGAATTCCGTGCTGCTCTCCTCGTGGACGTAGGTCACTACGACCAAATCATGTAAATTTGATATTCGATTTATTTTCTTGTTCTTTCAAATTTATTATTCGATCGCTTGGCTTTCGTAACAGGGGGTATGAGTACTTCGTGATTGGCCAATAATTTCTTCAACCACACATCCATGCAAAGATTGCCATAACCCCAATCACTTCCGTTCAAAAGTAATGAAGACTCATTAATATGCAAATTTGATTCGGTACATCATAGCCGAAAATCCCATTTACTAAGTGTATGACCTAACCTAAAAATGCGCACTTTCGATGCCCTTTCATTGAGCTTACATCAATAACGTAGGCAATCAAATATTTTAAATATTTGACTCCCAAACTTTTTTGGGAGTTCAATATCTGATCATAGTTGATGAGGGTCTATTTATCAAGTAAGTCTTCGTACCAAGAGTATACACCAGGAATCTCCTAACTATATCGACTTTATTGGGTATATCTGGTAACGTTCAGCTGGTCAATTATACAATTGCTTAAACAATTTTGAAAAATGCTTATGTTGGGAAACCGTGCTGATTATTCGACCAAACCCATTTTCATGTACCAATTTCATGTTCAGGTAATGAAAAATTTTCTCTAACCAAACAGGGCGAGGTGCTTTGCTTTTGCCGCATCCTTTTCTGATCCATAGGCCTCTGGGACTTTCCACTTTTCCTCTGGACCCACGGGCCTTTCTCAGCACCCAACATTTGCACATGCTTTGCAATATGAAAACTTTTATCCCCTTTATCTTCTTATTGGTCAATTCCATTCCCACTTTGCCATGATTTGATTTTGCCATCTCTAAAAGCAGTTCGCACCTCAAAAAGAATCAACCTCCTAGGGTAGGAACGCTTATTAAGAACACAAACCAGAAGAAGGTAGGCTATATTGAAATTGACTACAACTGGAGAACCAGATGTTTATGTAACGTTTCCATCTCTCTCTCTCTCTGTCTCTGACAACTGCCGAGAGCGGGTACAACCGGAGAACCAGATGTTTGTGGAAGTCTGCTTAGATTAAAACCCAAAAAGTTGTTGGTTCAGAGGATTTGAGTTCGATTCTTTCTGTTGCTGGCTTTTCCGGTCATTCTCAAAAGCCACCGATCTCGTAATCTTACTTTCTTTCTTTTCTAATTTGCTAGAACCCTGCAAGCTGCAACCTTACTTTTTATCTTACAGCAATCTTACTTTTTCGGTAAATGAAATGCTTAAGTGTCACTATTTTTTGAGAGGAGCAAATGGATGCTTGAATTGTTGAAAGAATTTTAATTGTTAATTTCTCATTACTATTTTATGCAAGGTAGTTTTGGAAGGAATATATAGAAGGGAGGGCCGGGAGAATGTAGAATTTATGCATGTGAGCTTTAGTATAACTACTCCCAGTCGTTTTTTTTTTAATTCTTTCATAAATATTTTTAAATAATTATATGATGCATCAAAATTTGACTTTTTCTTTCTTTATTTTTCATCACTTTGTTTTTCTTATCTCCATTTTTATTGAGTTAATTTTAACAAATAAGTAAGTTCTAATATATAAGAGCATAATTCCACGTAAATGCAATTGATTTGTATATGATTTTTACAGTTTAGTGACATTTTTGTCATCAATTAGATTTTAATTTTCTTTAATATCCTATATGAAAGTATAATAAATACCACGTGTGATCGTAATGCTTACTCCAATTTTGCCAATTTAATTTAAATGAAAGTGTGAATTCTTATTATACATATGAAATTATTGCTCAATCATAAATTATGAAATCATGATGTTGCGCATTTAGGACCGACAATTTTTCGACATATCAAGTGTCCAAGACAGATCAATGCACAAGCAGTGCTCAGACTTTGATAAACAATCAATAAACGGGAGTTTGATAACTATTTGTGTAAAATGTATTTAATAGCAGTGATGTATCTCGTAAAATTTCAAAAATATATATTGTCTATCTACAAAACAAGAATGTGTTGACTGTTATGGAGGTACAAGGATACTAATGCTGTTCGGATACTATATATATGGAAAAAAAAGGCTAATAACACCAAAAACTCCAAATTAATACACCCGTGCCACATTTACACCAAACTAATTTTTATGTTACAAAAACTTTGCAACTAGTACACATATGCCACATTTACTCCAAATTAGTTTTCATGTCATAAAAAATATCAAATTGCTACATCTGTGCTACATTTATTCCAAACGGGTATGCCCATGCCACATTTACTCCAAATTGTGATTGTCGCGACCTCCCCGAACCGGCCTCGCCGCCTAAGGGGTTAGGCTAATAGATTACTAAGTTAAACCTAGCTCGAGCTCTCCCAAGCCCATATCAATTCGCGACTTAAGTTTAAGTTGTTAACATGCAAATCAATTTCATCTAGGAGTCACCACTAATCGATTTTTGGTGGGTCGATTAGACACCCAAGTAAAGCACAGGAGAAATGCTTTACTTCTACGAACCAGAGATTCAATGGGTACGGGGACTTGATTACACTAATTGACCAATTAGTGCCCTTTCGGTATCTAACCTTGTTCAATTACTGCCTAACGTGTTCACACTAATCGGGAGTCTCAAAATTCGATCCCTAACCAGGCTAAGGGAGTCCACAATCAATACATGAACCTAATGTGCATATTCAACCACACGCGAGATTAAATTAAACACACAATTCAAAGTGTGTGAACCAAGCAATGTGCAATTAAACATGACACTAATCACACAAAAGGGCAAGAAAAGCTAATTCTAAAACCCAACTTCCAATTTTTTGATTTTCGTAAATTTTTAAATTTTAATCAATTTTTTAATGTTTTCTAATGCTTTTCAGACTTTTTAATATTTTTTTTTGGAATTTTTGAACATTTTCGAATTTTTTGGATTTTTTTATATTTTTTTATATTTTAATATTTTTTTGAATTTTTGAATTTTAATATTTTTAATAAAATAAAGATTCCGGACCGGGTCCCTGACCTGATCCGCCCGACACCTGACTCGGCTCTCTGACCCGCCGGGACCCCTCATTTCCTATTTCTTTTCCGATTTTTTTTATTTTCCCATTTTCCCTCTCTTTATTTCTTCTTTTTTCTTTTTGTTTCTTTTTGTTTCTTTTTCTATTTTTCTTTTCTGGTCTTCTTCCCCTCTTTGCGTGCACTTCTGGACGTCTCTCCCCAGAACGCTTTCTTCTTCGCTTCTTCATCGAGAACGTCTTCATGCCGTCACTGGGATTACGCCGGGAACGCCCACCGCCGTCCGTCGGCTCGGGCCGCCAGCGTCGACGACGGACGCTGGCCTTACGCCATCACCGCCGGCCAACTTTCCAGCGACCACACCAGCCCCTTAGAGAAACAGTCACAACTCCCCACCGGCGACAAACGCACTTTCTATCAATCCAACATTCGGTCCCAACAATAGACGCTAAGCCTGAACACACAAGCATACATACACAAAATCAGGCATAGAACACTGTCACGGTGGGACTTCGCCCCAAGGCCTCACCGGAAAATGAATGTTGACTCCGACTCGTGTGCACGTCCATGGCCGACATCGGGGAACAACGGAATATGCCATACAAACACATGAAAAAAAACAAGGAAAGCTTGGGGTCAGTAACTACATTAGAACCATTCAAGCATATAACAAAACTTTGGGGCGTCGGTTTTGCAAAAACGGACTCGGAGTTTCAGTCGGACATTTTGGCTTGAACATGGAGTGTGAGGATCTAAGGAACCGTATCTCGTCAAAAAATCGTCTCGGCTTGCGATAGAACGCTAAAAAAAAAAACGCGACCAGGTCCGACATTTAAAACTTAAATAGCTTCAGGCGGCAAAAAAAATGGATCCACGCTCAGAAAAGGTTCATGGAGTGTCGAACGAATGTTAGCCTCTGTCGACGGGGCCGAGCAATCACCGAACGGACTCGGTGTGCCCGGCACCCGAGAGGCAGGGGAGGGGAGCAGCCAAAACAGGGGAAAGCTATGGAGACCCACCTGGTTCGTGACCGACCGGGATGAAGCGCGGCGACTGGAAGCTCGTCGGCACCGACGGCGACTCGGGCGGCCCTCCGGCGAGCGGGTGAGGCTCTCTCTTCCTTTCTCACCCTCAAGATCTCTCTTTTTCACCTCATCCTCCCTTTCTCTCCGGTTCTCTCTCGCCCGCTCCCCCGATTTCTCTCCCTTTAGCTCTCTCGAGCTCTCAATGTTCTCTCACTCTCTCCGCTTTAAGGCCGGCCGGCCAGCCAGCAGGCGCGCATGGATGCCACCGCCAGCCTGCCGCGGTAGGCCGATCCGCCGACCCGCGGATCACGCTGCCCCTCCTGCCGTCTGCTTCTCTGGCTTCATTCTGCCTTTGTTCCTCCCCCGTACGCTCAGAAGCGTTGAACGCTTGGGGGAGAAAGTGAACAGCCCGTGGGCTAGGCCGAAGGGAAAAGGGCCGGCCCGAGCGCGAAAGGAGGAACAAGATGGGCCGCGCGAAAAGTAAAAAGGGAAAGAAAAGGAACGGGCTGACCGACTTGGCCCGGAAATCTCCTTTTTTTTTTTTTTATAAATATTTTGTGTCCTAATAGGCCCTATTAATGCAAATGTGCCTAATGTCTATATGCCATGCAATTTAATGAAAATATTTTTTGTTTAGGGGTTAAAAATTAAATCCTAATTTTTTATGCGATAAAACCCTAAATGATTGGGCAAAAATTTAGGTGTCAACAGTGATAAATCTAGGAACATTTTAGGGCAAATGTGACACGAGTGCACTAGTTTGAAGTAAATGTGGCACAACTGTATCAATTTAGGATTTTTTGTAATACAAAAATTAGTGTGAGGTTATGGCACAAGTGTTCTAGTTCGGGAGTTTTTGTGATACAAAAACTAATTTGAAGCAAATGTGGCATGGACGTACTAAATTGAGATTTTTGGTGATATTAATCATAAAAAAGAAGAAGATAGATTCATCATGCGTAGTCCTACTTGAAATCACAGTAACCCACTGCCCAGTATATGCTAGATCGACACGTGTCCATGAAATTGTCACCACAAAAGTGTCATGATTTCTAATCAAACTGGCCAATTTGCTTTGCTTTTGCCGCATCCTTTTTCTAGCAAACTTTTTCGGAAATTCGACAGCCAATTTCAATGGATGAAAATCTATTTATCAGATAGTTTGATGTATTAAATACATTTATAGTGCTAGAAATTATTTTATCGATCGTCCTTTGTGACATTTTGTTCGTCAACTCTACAACTGGCTAAACAATTTTGGAGACCACTTTCGCATGCTATTTTCATGTTCAAATGAAAATGAAAACCAAAAACTGAAAATTTTTAACTAAACAAACAGGGCAACCTACTTTGCTTTTACCGCATAGTCAAGCCAGGATGTTAGACTAGTCGATTTCGTGCATGTCAAGCTCGGAATTTGTCCATTGGGACCCTTCCAAAGGTTTTCCACTACATTAGCTGCATTCCACATTTTACGATGATTCCAAAAGCATATCTCACAAAGGCTTTCATAATTTCAGCATTTTATGTCGAATCTCGCAAAGGCTATGTTCCCCTTTTCTTCTTATTGATCAATTCCATTCCCACTAGCCAAAATTTAATTTATTCTTTTAAACATGAGAACGAACGAGATTTGAGGATTCGACTTTCGTGCGTGTGGAACGCTGTGGGCCATTACTCTGATTTTTTCATGATATTATGTATTTTCTCATTGGTTTTAAGACTATTCGAGTTTTCACGAAGTGACATGGAGATGCCATTGGCCTTGCTATATATTCGTGCATGAAGTTGATCATGAGGCAGCACCAGACCATTGTCTCCCAACAAAAGCATCAGCTCTGCAACCTCCTCTCAAACACTCCTCAACCCCTGCCTTTCCCATCGAAAATGGCGGAAGCAGTGCTCTTCAGCCTTGCCACTGACATACTAAAAAGCCTCACCACTGAAATGGCAAAACCTGGAGGCTTCTTCGCTTCTCAGAATATCCAGTTGCTCTGCTGTGCCAAGGACGAGCTCCAAAGCCTTGAAGGCACTGTCCAGACCATCCAAGCTGTGCTTTTGGATGCTGAGAGACAGCAATGGCACAACAATGAGCTCAAGCTCCGGCTCAAGAGGCTCAAGGATATGCTGTACGAGTTACAGGATTTGCTCGACGATGTCGCAACCGAAGATCTGAGGTGGAAGGTCACTTCTGGCAACAAGATGTTGAAAGCAGTACGCATTTTCTTCTCTAAATCAAATCAGCTTGCACACCGTCTCAAAGTGGCTAATAAGATTCAGGAACTTAGGAAGAAACTGGTTCGGATTAAAAATGATAGGGAGTTCAATTTGGAGCGGCATCTGAGTGAGGCAACTCTTTCTATTGTGAGGAGGACAACTCACTCTTTTGCGCGAGAGGAAGAAATAATTGGTAGAGAAGAGGATAAGGAGGAGATCATCGCACAATTGCTTGATTCCTCCTCCAGAGAGAGTGTGTCGGTTGTTTCCATCGTCGGTATAGGAGGACTGGGAAAAACCACGCTTGCTGATCTGGTATACAATGATGAAAAGGTGAAAGAATGTTTCAAGCTTAAGATGTGGGTGTGTCATGGGGATCCTAAAATATTTGATGTGGATTTGATCATCAAAGAAATACTGAAATCAGCCAAAGATGGGTGTCAAGGGGATCTTGAGATGACAAATCTGCAAGGCATTGAAAATAAGAATGAGGAACAGTTGCGAAGGCTCCTTGGTAAGGTACTAGGTGGGAAGAAGTACTTGCTTGTTTTGGATGACTTGTGGAATGACGATCGCCTGAGATGGCTGGAACTCCAACCTTTGCTAATGGGCGGTTCAAGGGGGAGCAAGATACTCATAACCACACGCAATCGGTCAGTTGTGCAGGCTACGGATGCGAATTCAGTTATCCATGATCTACGTGGCTTATCTGAAGATAAGTCATGGGACTTATTCAAGAAAATGGCTTTTGGAAATGGGGAAGAATCATTAGACTTGAGATTGGAGGAGATAGGTCGAGATATACTTAAAAAATGCGCTGGCGTTCCCCTTGCCATCAAAACAATAGGTAGTCTTCTATACGCCAAAAATGAAAAAGAGTGGCTCAATTTCAAGGAGCGTGAACTTTCAAAAATAGATAAGCTGGACCGTGGAATTATGGAAATCCTTAAGCTCAGCTACGATCATCTTCCATCACATTTAAAACATTGCTTTGCATATTTTGCATTGTTTCCAAAAGATTATGTCTTTGATAAACAGACAATGATACAACTCTGGATGGCACAAGGCTTCATTGAGTCATTGGAGGGGAACGAGGACCTAGAAGAGACTGGGGATAGTTATGTCTCGGACCTACTAAGTAGGTCCTTCCTCGAATTTGAAATGGTCGATGATTACACTGGTGAGGTGAAAATGTTCAAGATGCACGATCTCATGCATGATCTTGCCTTGAAAGTCGCAGGAGATGAGTGCAAGATGGTTAATCTTAATGAAGGCAGCATCAATGGAGGAATTCGACACGCATCGTTTGCTTCACAATCATCCTCACCACAAGAAGTGACCTCTATTCTTGAACCGAACAATCTACGAACATTTCTCTCTTTGAAAGAGAGCAGAGCATTTGTACAGAATGGGATTCTGTCCAAGTTTAGGCATTGTCGAGTGTTGGGCTTGGGCTATGCGCATTTTGGTATCCCTACTTCCTTGGGAAGTCGGTCCAAGCACTTAAGATTTCTTGAAATTTCTGAAAACCTATCCATGGAGAGTATGCCAGATTCAATCACAGATTTGTTGAACTTACAAACCCTTAAACTCTTCGGTTGCAAGAATCTTAAAACACTTCCGAGAGATTTGAGGAAATTGGTCAACCTGAGACACCTCTCAGTTAATGGATGTGACTCACTAAGCCACCTACCATTCCTAAGTGAACTCCCTTTCCTAAGGACGTTGAATCTCATGGGCTTGGATGCATTGGAGTTCCTTCAAGAAATTAGTTACCCAGAGCATTCTAATATTGGGCGGCCCTTCTTCCCATCTCTGAAGAGACTATCGCTCCTCAATTGTCGCAACCTAAAAGGATGGTGGGGAAGACGGCAAATGGTGGCAGCAGATCAGGATCGTGCACAGTATGATCAACAATCATCCTTCCCAAAACTTTCGTCCGCAGCAATATTGGGTTGTCCACACCTGAATTCAGTGCCACTGTTCCCCTTGATAGAATACTTGAACATAGCTAGCGCGGAGTTGTTGGAACAAAAGATGGCCGTTCTAGATTTTCCATCAAAAGCACCAGTGGAATCCACGTTCATCCCTCTCTCTAAATTGAAGGGTCTACATTTTGCTGGTGGTGATTTGGAGCACTCGATGCTCGAGACTTTACTTCCGGTGCTTAACAACCTCAAGTCCATGAGCCTTGATGATTGCGCCAAACTAAGGAGTCTCTCTTGTGGAATGCAATATATGTCCTCACTCGAGCACCTCGTCATTGGTGCTTGTGAAGAACTTGATTTGTCGAGCCACGATGACGAGCATGGCACCCAATGGCGATCTCTTGTTAAACTCCGCATTCTTAGAATCAAACAACTTCCGAAACTGGTGACATTACCGGAGGGGATTCAATATGTCCCCACTTTGCAATTTCTCCAGATTGAACGCTGTGAGAATCTGACGAATTTGCCCGAATGGATTGGTAATTTCTCCTCGCTCAAAGTGCTTGAAATTATTGGCTGCAGGAGGTTGCGTTGTTGTGAAGGGATTGTCCACCTCGCCGACCGACAGGATAAAGTTAGAGTCATCGGAAATCCCAGGCTAGCGATAAGTCTAGGCGCCCATTCTCTTCGCTCGAAAAACTTACATTTTTTGGCTGCAACAGTTTTCCGGACGGGATTGTCCACCTTACCAACCTAGAGGATAAAGTTAGAGTCATCGGAAATGCCCAGCTAATGGTAAGTCTAGACACCATTATCTCAATTTCAAGTAGTTTTGTGCGAAATTAAAATATTAAAGACCGTCACCACCAGGCGGAAGCATTTGGGGTCATGTGAAAGTAGCGGATTTTTGTTTTGAATTGCGCGTGCTCACAGAGAAGAAGAGAACTAAAATAAGGATCTTACGCCTTGGAAGAAAAGAAACTCCTATGACGCTAGTTGCTTCTGTCTTTCTTGTTTTGGTTTTGGAACTTTTATTTGCAGGAGAATATATTTTAATGCAACCGTATATTCCTCCTCATAAATTTCACTTTTGGTAGTTTTGCACCTTTTCCGACTTGGCTTTGTAAAATATATTGTCTTGCGCACGTTTTCTGAACTAACAAAATACTCGTTAGTATGGAGTAAAACGAATTATACATGTATAAAACACAATTCGTATTGTATTTAGGTAAATATGATTCATTTTTTACTTATTTTAAAATTTTTGTGAGTCAAATAAATATGCAGCATGTCAATTATAACATGTAATTGCTGACTTCACACTTGTAATTACATCTTCTGGTGTTCAGATAAACACATATAATATTGTTTGAGCATGACATTAGATAGCACGAGGTAAAAATAAAATTAATTGTCATACTCGTTATTTTTATAAAAGAATACAAACAAGATAGGTATGTTTTTATATGCAAGTTTTGCTGGTTTGTAATGCGATTAATGTTAGGCTTGTCATAATTTTATTTTCAGGCTTAATTTCAATAGTACCAATAAAAAAAGTTTATGTTTTATACCCGTCTGTATGGTGCAATGTTTAACTTCTGCCCCCATGAAAATGGCAGGCGCACATATGGATAAGAAGAGTTTTGTGGGCCCCCCACTACAAACCGAAGCTGTTAGATGAAGGTGTGGATTAATATTTAATTACTTTAACACTCCCCTTCACGTTTAGTCTGATTTTTTTTTTGCCTAGTACTAAGCGTTGACATATTTAATTAGGGAGACAAATGGGGCCTGGAAAGATTTGAACTCAGCACATTCAGCTTTGATACTATATGAAATTTGATGCCCATTATCAACTGTTCTAAAAGCTTAAGTTGTTAGTTAAAGACGTGGAATAATATTTAATTACTTTAACATGGCTCAAGAGGCTGGAGAGTGTCGTGCGAAGTAGAGGACTTTTGCTCGATGACATCCCCTGCGGCGGTGCTACATATTTGTACAATTAAGGATGCCGCGCCTTGGAGAAAAAAGGAACTCTTATCACGTTACTTGTCACTTTTTTTGGTTATATTCCTCACCATAAATTTCATCTTTTATAGTTTCTGCTCGTTTCTTGGAGTTGTTTTTGTACAATATATAGTGATCACAGTTCTTGTTTGTTTATGAATGTACGTCGTGCCTTTATTCAATAGTTCTCGGTGAAAATTTTTTCTGGCCTCTAATGAAATCTCCATTTGAGAGCTGAGGTGAAGAGTCGCGACCAATGACAACACGGTAATGAAACTACCTCGTGTAGAACTTTAAAGTGGGTAATAAGATAGCCACGGCCCTCTCAAAGTGAACCTCAAGAGAGTTTAATGGATTGCTAGGAGGGCGCATATAACCCTCTTGCAAGGTAGTGCTTATGCTTCGCATCAACTCTTTTAAGCCTTACTATTGATACCTAAATTTTTGCCCAAAAATCATTTTCGAAAATTGGAGCTTGTTTTCCGCAAAAAAATATATTTCATTAGATGTCGAGTTCTTGAATTACTCATGCATTTAGTACAACTTTCTAATTGATATTTATTCCCTTAGAGTTTGTTTAAAAAAATGACATAAAAAAGATAAAAAGTATATACATAATAAAAAGAACAAAAAAATAAAAAAAATTAAGTAAAAAAAATTAAAAGAGAGATGGCATGGGCGGACGTTGATTGAGGCGGTGGAGAACTGGGACTGAGAAGAGCTCATCAGCTCACGTCGGTCACCAACCACACACGCACACACTCACCTTCAGCAAGTTGGAAGATGGATTGTCAGAATTCATTCAAAGCCACAAAACCAACAGTAAGAGGATGTCATTCCTGCTTTCAAGAAAATGGACCAAGACAAAAAGAATAAATGAAGAAGAACAGGGCATGGGCTGAAATCAAACGTTGAGTGAAGCAGAGGAATAGCAGCGGATAGGAGCATTGATCGGCGCATGAAATTGAGGAAAGAAGGCCGAGGACAAGTAGAACATTCAGCGCAAGACATGGAGAGAAGATAGAAGATAGACTGAAGATAGAGTGAAGCAATGAGTAAGCAGGGCGTGGGCACAGAACAGTGGAAGCAACAGGGAGAATGCTTGAGAGAAGTTGAATGTATAAGAAAGGATGGACGACGAACTTCAGAGGAGGACGGGGAAAAACCCATACCGACCGATATTGACTTTCGTTTTCTTCTCCACGCTTTTCGTTTGCTTCCTCAGTCTATCCGGCTGCTTTTCATTCTCAGGGCAATGCGAATGCAGAGACTTGGACGAGATAACGTAGTGAAGGGTTCAAGGAGACACAGATTGTGTATCGTGCTGAGGTATTGTTGGAAAAACACCCATGTTAGGCACAGATTGTGTATCGGCCGATTGATACCAAGTATCGACTATGTCTTTTTCATGAGCTCGTCAACCTGGTCGAGGACCAAAGTCTCGTCCCTGTTGTCAAATATCGACTTCAGCAGTCATATACAGGTGAATGTACAGAGGGAAACCGTCGGCCCTGTGACAAACATCAGTAGGAGTCCCGTTGGCACTTTGCCATGATAACGACACCACGGAATTTCTAACGCTTCGCATGGTGTCTGAGTTTTCCCCAATGTCCATGGTCATTTTCTCGCCGGCTTGGATAATTTCTCTGAGACAGACCTTGAACATGTTCGATTTCTTTAACGGGATTGGCAGGTGAAGAAGCAACCCTGCTTCTAGGATCTTGAACTGTCTCTTTCTGCCGGCCATGATATTCCTTGGAGTCGTTGAATTCGGATGGTTTTAAGTGGCGGAGAAGCTCGAGCGAAAGGTTAATGGTCTCCGCCCGCATACCCATTTACTGACATTAACAATGGCATGAATGAACCAATATATACACTAGATGCACATTTGAAAAATTTGTATCTACTTATTAACTCAAAAAAACTTGAGCGGCGCAGTTAACTTGGATAAGGAATTGCATTCTCCAGGAACCCATAAGAACCTAATCTTTCTATCCCGAGAAATGAGTACACTGGCTTGTTCATCAATTAGTACCTCCGACCATTTTCTCCAATCGGTGAAAGAACGTCGCGTGCTCTGTCGTTGGATTTTGGCTGGTCTTTGTCTTTGACTCCCTGAGGTTGTGGCTCCAGTCTCTTCTGTCTCTCCGGTGGTCTTTGAACAATCTCCCCATCCTATTCTGTGAAAGGTAACGTCCTATTCTTTGTTGCAGCAAATCAAGTAACCCATTAGTAGTACAAAACGTGAACGGGAAGTAAACGCACAAAACAGAGTCGATATGCCTAAAGTGTCACTCTTTTACTATTTTTCTCATGTATAAGTCACAGCCCCAACTCTACAAGAACTAGACAATGACAGTCGTTCTTTTATCCAAATAATGCAGCCTCCATCGTAACCATAATTCAACTTGATATTGAAATATATACATCTATATATGTTTGATAAAAAGTCATTTGGTTAGAGGATCAAAGTTTCCATAATTCAAATATATACATCTCCATTTAACAACTAAATTCAAAAGTTCATCTCAAATATAATCAACTCAAACCCAAAAATCTCACTATTCAAAATGTCCTCCTGATAACGTAAACGCTCTCGTCTTAGTTGCGGTTAACGGAATAACTTGAAAAGCAAGTAAGATGAATGAAATGAGTAATCACAATCTAATGAGTAATACATCTCTTCTAAGCAGATCGGACACTCACTATGCATGTCTATAAATCTTATCATATCAATCCCAAATCCAGTATAAGATTTACGTAAAATATAAAAAATGGAAGATATCTTTCCAACAAAACTTTTTATTTATAAGATTAATCAACCATATCAACTCACAATACCAAATTGACCATAATGATCTATTCCATTGATCAATTTATAATCAAGTCAAACGTTAATGATCCATTCCATCGACTAATCTAATGCTCAATATCTAACTATAGTCATAATTAACCCCCATGACAAAGGCGACCAAGTTTAACTTTGGCTAGTCTCCACCTATATCAGCTGGTGGTTTGGCCCAAAAGGACGTCCAGATAACAATATGCATACTTACCCCCTAATGAATTCTAATCATAGGGACATGAGCATAATTCACTAATATTGTTCTCCAATAACCCACAAATCCAAATTCACAATCCAATTTCAAAACTCAAGTTTACCGACCAAATTATATAACTTTTCACGATTTAATATATATTAAAGTACCTTTCATAAACCATATTCATAAATCACGAACTTTTCATAATTCTTTCATAAAAGGTTTGGCAAACTATTTACAGGCAATCAACTCAAATTGTAATCAATGGATATTTTTCCATTTCAAATAGATATAATGGTGATAAATGCTCGATCTTGATTTTATGCAATAAGAATGTTATTTTAAAACTCAAAGTATATCTCATCCATATTGCTTCTGAAATATGAGTTTATAAATTTCAAAGAAGAGATAGCCACCACTCACCTGATATAGCCTAATCCAAACCTTGAAAGTTATCTCAAGCTCACGAACTCACAATCTTATCAAATGAGCGAGAAATGATATCAAAATTAAGCAAAGCACTATCTCAACTACGAATCAACTAAGCCAAGCTTATTCACCGATAAAACAACTGTTACGCATTAACGAAACTCTCGTCTGAAGCAAATATTTGAATCTATCCGTATCGCCGAGCTTGAGCGTAAAAGTTCAAAAATTCGTTCCAATCAAAACATACTTCATTGGGGATTTTCGTCAAACCCCACAGCTCAACAACATTCTAAACTATCATTTCCATATAATTCCATAGCTTATCAATTCCCAAATCGGACTTCACAGTTCAAAACTCACATAACACCGAATATATGACTTAACACCGAAAAGTACTCCGATTATACGAACGAATGGCTTGAATACTTACCGGGCCTTGCAATTCGGAGTTGATTCGGCTTGTCGAGATGTCCAAAACTATACGCTAAAAATTTCTCTCTCCTCTCATTTCTCCTTTTCCTTTCTCCACGGACGAGCTTCTTCTTTTCCTTGTTTTTGTCACGGATCGTGCTTCTTCTCTTTTTGCGCTCATATGCACATCTGGTGAAGGAAATTGAAAATGGGCTTAATATTTGGGCTTGGGCTGGGCCGTTATTACATATAATTAGATATCTAATTAACGTATAATTTTTTATACCTATCTATGAAGGAATTGTCGTTTCCTCCTTCCAAGTGGAAGGGAAGGAAAGGGAAATTTTATGTATTTTCTCATTCACATGATTATTTTTTTTTCACACACCACATAAAGGAAGTGGAATATACATTCCGTTTCATTTATATCCGAATCGCCCTTTCCATTTCTAGTGCCAAACCATATGTTCTCTCTTCATGAAGAAAAAATAAGGGAAATTCACAAAACCTTTTAGCCATACGACTATCGGAATGTATATCATCTTCGTGACTACCGAAGTGTACGTTGTTGATGTGTTTGTGCGTGCACTTATCTAGTTGTACGATAAACTTTCTTGGGATTAGGATTTTTTTTTATTTCTTAAAAAAATGATTTAGTCCAAGTAAACAAAGCGTTCTTAACTTGTGCGCTCAAGAATTAATTCTGGGCACGTGGAGCGAATCTAGGTGTTTTGTATTGCGAAAGAAGATTTGTGTCCATGAGTGAACCTTCACCTCATCCATGAAAGCAGAACAAACACCAAAAGCTACAAGCTTTAACTCCATAATCCTTGTGTTTGGGATCAACATACGAGTCAGAAATCACTAACAAAACACCAGGCAACCCTGTTGGCAGAAATTATTTATAGCTTTTAGGAGATAAAAAATATATTACACAAATTAGAATAGACATTGAGAGTGAGTTTTTAGGTTGGACTTTCTAACGTGGTTTCAAAGTCAGGTGCTATCCCTTTTGTGCGTGTATCCACCCCCGTTAATTAAATTCTACACATCACTCCAAATCTGGCTTGCACGTGAGAGAGGGAATTGAAATTTCCTCCACCGCTTAACGATGGGTCTTATAGGCTCTCTATATACATATCTATAAGCTTAAGTTTTTGGGGTCAGACTTTTTAACAAAGAGAAATAAAAAGGAACAAATGAAGCAACCTTGGAGCTTGTAGGGCGTGGTCTCCTCTTCAATCTCACACCCAAAACCAGAGCATCTCTTAAAGCAGCCATTGTAGATCTTCTTCTTTGCTTCCCCTTCACTGTAGCCAATTTACAAACAAAGCAGCGTGGATAGTCAGCAACATCTTCCAAATGAAAGAACCACATAAAGAGAACCCTCGAACATTTGATCATCATCATTGACAATCACCATGACCAAAGCTAACTGCTGTAAGCTTCAAAAACATTCATTTGGATAAAATATTAGCACAGCGACAAGTACCCAAAGGAAAAACTTTTCATATCGCTCACATAAAAAGGTAAAAGCAAGCATCCACCATTCAGAGATTAGAACAACATTCACCAGCGTCTTAATTTTCATTTCACTAAATTCATATTAATTTTCAATTTGGTCCTTTGTTCCTTCTCCTTTTGTTTTACTTTATATTTCAAGCTATATTATGTAATTCCTTTCTTTCATAAAAAAATTGCATGATCATAAGGATCTTTCATCAAATATTTGCATGATCAAAAGGATGAGGTCATGCAAGTTAGAGTGCAGCTGCGAACTTTGACGTTAATAATTTATACGTGCCCAAATTTATATGTAAGTCCCTTCATAAAATAAGTTCACACTTTGACATACAACTTTGAAATTTGAGCAATAATAATTGCATGTGAATATATGTCTATGTGATCGTAAATTCACTATTTATAAAAGAGACACATAATTTCTTAATTATCTTTTTTTACTAATCGAGTCATCAAAACATTTAGAGTCTCTAGGGATATCATTAAAAAAGTATCTCTTTGCTTTTATTGTCACAAAACATGGATGGTCCCGGAATTGATCAATTTAATAAGTCCCCCAACTCTAAATTTTACACATATTTTTACATATAAGGGCAATTACAGAGTTATCATCGGTTGATAGAAGGGTCCTCAAGTATCTTGATATATGTGTATAAAATTGTCTCAACTTTACTTCGAGAATGTATTTATATAAATTATGATTTATAGAGTACTACAAATGTTGAAAAATTAATAAGACGAATAAGCAGGCTACAATGCAAACATTTAGGGTAATGAAAAAAAATCATAGGGTTGTATTTGTTAAAATTTTTTTATCGCACATCCAACGCACTGAGTTAATATTCTAGTATAGAATATGAAGGGGGATTTTAAAGACATGGCATGTTGACTAGACTCTTGTCAATTTTGTAAGGGGATCTACTGAAATAGTATTCTCTTATTTTCTTATTCTTTGGATAAGAGTTAACATTTTTCACACAAGAAAGCTAATTTTGTTTAATTATGGCTCATTTATGTTAAACAATTCTGAATTTACTTATTTATCCCAAGGCTCATTTTGCTACACAATTCTCAATAAATTTAGTTATTTTGAGGAAATTTCATAAATTTGCTTAACCATTTCTAACAAAATTTGTTGTAGTTGTGATTGTTGTTGTCGGCGTTTACACCTTCAAGTATCAATCCAATTGTTCGCTAAGTTTTTATGAATCTCAACATTGATTAAACTATCTTTTTCTATTTAAGGATTCTTTTTGGAGTAGAATTTAGTTAATTTATTTTCTTCGCCAAACTTCAATGCTCAAGTATTGACAAAAGAGGCCCCCATGCTTTTCTTCTCAGTAAAACTGACGAGAAATGTTAATCACTATGAAGGTGTGATATATGAAATAATCATAAAACAAGTACTTCAAGGTCATACACCAAAAGAAATAATACATTTAATTGAACAAGAAAGATAGTAAAGGATGCTAATGAAGTCATGACTCATATAGGAAAAAAAAACATTTGCGTGTTATATAACATGATATCACTTGACTAGAGCAGTGGCTCTTCTCAACATCATTGTAAGAGCATAAATTTTGAAACGGACAGGATGAAATAAGGATAACAATACAATTATAGAATATTTATCTTAAAAAATTGTGAAAAATGTATTGGGCTACGAACCACGGGTCTTCAACTAGTTAGTTAAGATTATCATTTGATTAAAGGGTAATCTCCACCGATTAGAAAGGTTCAATCTGATCTTAATCTACAGGAATGAGCTCTTTATTTATTTTTATTCTTTTTGCTGGTCAAGAATTTCCAATTAAGTGTTGATTAGCTGGTAAGAAGTGCGACTAAAGGTGAATTGAAAATCGAATCTAATGACAAAATTCGAGTTTTGAGCTAAACTACCTTTTCTTCGGGGTAAATCTTTTGGGCAAGGATAAAACCATATTAGGAATTGGACCTGGACCAATTCTGTCCGGAGACTATTTGTGATCGATTGCCAACCAATGCCGAACAAACCATTACTATAATCTGCTTATAAGAAAATAGATAGCGTGACCGATTGAATATGAGAACAAGGCTTTGAACAGTGAAAAAGGTAATTTCGGTAATGAAAACAATCCGTAAGTGTGAAAATAAACAGGAAAATGTTTTTTCTCTTTTTCAAAAAAAGAACACACCTCAACTATTTTCAACTTTCATTTAAAATCAGCTAAAAACTTTTCACAATATTTGTAACCATTAAATATTATTATATAAAATTTTCAATGTATTGACGGTTCATTCAACACATCGATTGCTGTTCTGATACGCCATTACTTTGAAATTAAATTGTTTTCCATGTGAAGTGTATCGGAAATTTTATTCAAATCAAAGCTTCACTGAAAGGAAAAGTTGAAAAATAGGCTTTTGCAAGGGTTCGGGCATCCGAAGGATCATTTTCGGACGCCGGTCTAACTTTCTTTGCATGGACACAGCCCGAAGCCTCGCGCTTTGGCAAGTGGCCAATAGCCACCGGCATGCGATAGTAAATACGTGCGGTTTTGGCATGAAACTCGTAGTTTCGAGTTTTTATCTAGCTTTTAGAGACTCTTCACACATTACTCCGAAGAACTATGCAAATCGAAGGAGTATTTTAGAAGTTCTCTCTATAATTTCTCTTGATGAGATTTTCTACTAGAGAATGTGAGGTAAACACGGTGTGATCGCTCAACGTAATCACAGATAGGGCATCACCTCTTGAGATATCAGAGTGTGTAATTCTCCATTTGATCATAGCAAAATTTTATTGTTGCGTTATTTTCTCTATGGATTTAGGTCACATAGAACGAACCATGTAAATCCTGGTATATTCTATCTTTTATTTCTCTCTTCTAGTCATTTGTCTAGAACATAAACTTTGTGTTAACTACTGCTGATAGAAATACCTTTTTTTTTTTTATTATGATGCAGTCATTATCATTAGGGATGAGCATGGTCCGGAAGAGCGGTTCTCACAGTAGAACCGGGAACCGCCCACTAAGGATCGGTTCCTAGGTGCATCCATGGAACTGGTTCCACCAAGCTTCACGCAAATGGAGGTGACCGAGAGCGAGAGAAGGTGGTGATGAACAGCCGGAGGCGCGGCTGTGAGTTGAGAGTCGAGACCATGAGTGAAAGATAGAGAGACGACTCAGACAAGGTGAAAGTGAGACAAGACGAGCACTCGGTTGATAGGCATTGAGCTTCAGATTAGGGATTTTAAGGTTTTTACTTTTCTTAAAATTATTATTATTATTTTTTGGTTGGAAATTTTTTTTAAAAATTATATATATATTACCGGTCCGATCCGGGTAGGCAAGTGGGCGGTTCCATGCCTGGAACCAGGAACCGGATCGGTATTCACTGGTTTTAGTAAATTGGAACCCGAAACCGGACCGGTCCCCACAGGAACCACCGGTTCTGGACCTTCGGTTCGGTTCAGGGCGGTTTTCGGTTCTTTTACACATCCCTAATTATCATTGCGTGCTCATGGTTGGAGTCAATATGTAACAGTCTGAATTTCGATTCTTTTCCCGGGATTTAGGAAATGAATTTGATCAATGCACTTATAGTGAGATCTCACCCGGAAATGCGCATTCTCGGGATGCTAACCTTAGGGGTAAGGCTATTACGGGATTGAGTTCGCACGACCAAAGAACTCGACCTGGGTTCGATCTTCGACCATATGGATTGACGAGGGAATGTTTTGAGCCAACCGAGACCGATCTACTTGATTGATCGTGTCCAAAGGGCACTAGCGACAGACCCTCGCAATTATATGACAACCGAGGTCGTCCCGGGTGGAGTAAACCTAAACGTGATTTGACTTAGTGTCGGTCACGGGTCGAGAGCGCGTAATTCCAATGAGCCACCCGTTAGCCAGAGATAAGCTAAAGTCGCGATTGTTCGATTTTAGTCATTTCTTGGAATTCGGGCCCGGGAATCGAGAATTTTGAAAGTGACAATTTTGGACAGCCGATGACGTTTTTGGCTTGGCCAACCTTGGGGCCACCCATTTCTGTAAAAAAATGGATTTCGGTCCGGGACCCGGAAAATGACCATTTTGCCCCTCTGGTCACCGATGGCGATTCTGAGGTCGTTTGAGGTTATTTTTCGAGGCCGACGCCATTTTTGAGTGGCCACGCATACCAGGAGTGGTTTTGGCCAAAAATTGGAATTTCGACAAAAATTGGAAAAATAATATTATTTTATTCCCGAGACTTTGACGTGGATTTTCGAGCGCTTGCGCGATGAATTTCGCGATTCCGACGCCATATTATGTTGGCCACGCACATATGGAACACGTATGTGCAAAAATTGGAATTTCGGTTCGGGATCGGAAAATTACCAAAATGCCCTTGGACCCATTTTTGGTAATTCCGAAATTTTGGATTTAATTTGGGATTAACCAAGGTGAGTTAGGCTTAACTCAGGTCTGGTCAACCATGGTTAAGAGCAAATGACCATTCTACCCCTAAATTATTGGATTGGATCAAATTTGGGCCCTTGGATTAGGGGCAAAATTGTCCAATGGGCCTAGATTGTGACACTTGGACTCCACTAAGCTATCTTTGACCCATTTGACCAGATAGTCTTCTCTCTCTCTCTCGTGCAGACCCATTCAGCCATATTTTCCCCAGAATTTTCCTCTTCTTCTTCACGTTTCTGGTTCTGCAGTCCCGTTTCTGCCATTTTCGGTACTGTTCACGCCGGAACAGTACCAGCCGGTGCTGCCCCCACCAAGCCAACATCACCAGCAACCATTTCCACCTCTGTGCAGCCACCACAGCCCCAGTTTTTGTCCAAAACAGCCTTGTTTCTCTGTTTTTCTCTTTCCCGGTCTGCAAACAGTACCGCCGGAGCTTCGCCGGAGCTCCGATCGTCGTTCCGTCGACACCCAGCCGTCCAGCCTCGCCGTACGTCGCCGTCCAGCGTAGTCCGTACAGTGTCCGTACGGGTACTGTTCACCCGTCCGTACGGATCACTGTTCACGCCGGACCGTCGGACGCCGCGGCTGTCACCGGCACCTCGCCGGCCACCGTCCCAGCCCTGTCCGTACGGTGTCCGTACGAAAAGCACTGTTCACGCCGTCGTACGGGGGTGCACTGTTCACGCCGTCCGTACATCGCCGGCGACGCTGCTGCCGCTGTCCCGGCCCGTTCAAGCCCCGTTCTGTCTCGCCTTTTTGGGTAAGTGTTTTCCCCAAATGTCATTTAGGACCTCGGGTATTTCTAGACTCGTTTAGTATTCGGTTTAAGTGATTTTAGGGACTGTTAGTGGTTATTTCGTGGCTGTCTTCGGGACTAAATTAGGGGCTGAATGTTTGGAGGTTGTGGGCTGATTGGGTGACGAAATTCGTGGTTTAGGAATGCTGAGTTAGGGCGGTGATGTCGAGGATCGATCGGGAATTAAATGGGTGATTAATTGGAAATGTATTGGCTTGATTGGGTTTATCGGATTAATTGTGTAGTTTGCTGTCATTGGCTTGTTCTAGTTTGTGATTGGGCCGAATGTGATGTGGTGCTATGCCGTGTGTGTGGCCGTGAGGTGTGGTGGCGTGGACATGTGAATGTGCATTGAGTTTGTGTGCCGAGTGTGGGTGATCATGTGGTGTCCGTGTGATGAGAATGCGTGTTTGTGAAGTGTACGTGAGATGTGAATTTGGTGTGTGGCTATAAATGTGTGAGGCGTGTATGTTTGGCCATGCGTGTGCTGGTTGTGTGTAAGTGTGGTTTGAGTGGAACGAGGATATGGAAATGTGAGATTGGTTGGAAAGGATCCGTCCTGAGGCGTGTACGTTTACGCGGGACGATGCCGTCCCTGACGAGGTGACGATGCCCGGCCCGACGGGGTGTCGATGCCTGACGTGGTCAGAAGACCGTTGGCCTGATGCGTTTACGCGGGCGCGGTAGAAGGAAAGTGTGTGTAGGATTCCGTCCTGAGGCGTGTACGTTTACGCGGGACGATGCCGTCCCTGACGAGGTGACGATGCCCGGCCCGACGGGGTGGCGATGCCTGACGAGGTCAGAAGACCGTTTGGCCTGATGCGTTTTACGCGGGCGCGGTAGTGGTGGAAAGGTTGAGAATGAACAAGAATTGGCGGGACGAGTGAAATTAAGAAAGTGACGCGTGGTGTGAGTTGGTGTGCGAGTGTGTTTGTATCGCGTGGTGTGATGCTCGATTATGGGGTAAAAACTGCTAGGCATGGTATGGGACGTGCCCAAGTGGGTTTTGCTCTATAATCGGGGCACGCGCGCTGCTGTGATGTATTTCTGTGGCATACTGGATGTGTGGTTGACTAACGTGCAGGGACGTGCGTGAGGAATTCCAGGTAGGGTCGCATGTGATTGTTAGTTGGCTGATCGTTGTGTGTTATGTGTGTTTTCGTCTGGCGGTACGTGAGTGCCTACGTGGGGTTTGGGGTTGTACACTTATTGAGATTCGTCTCACGGTTGTATAACCGTCACTTTCGAACCCCGGCCCTAAACCCGGGAAGTGCGCCTTTTCTTTTTGGAAGTCCGGGGAGCTCTTGTTGGTACCCGGTGGAGGCGCGGGTGAGTTCCGAGTTTCAAGCCAGAAATCGAAGCGGGGCGGACGAGGGCGATCCTTAGGTTTTTCCCTAGGGTTTTAGGGGTTGTGTAAATCGGGTTGACCCATAGGGAAGTTAAGTTAACCAGACCTTGATCTTTTGTTTAAACGGTGACTGAGGATGTTAGTCTGTATTTATGTCTGGAATATGATGTTTGTATATTTGATGTTGTATGAATATGTGGTTGCTGGATTGTTCTGTTGTTCTACCCCGTTGTCGTCATTATTTGTCCGGGGTTTTGTTATTCGCTTCCGCATGTGGCTCTGATGTTTGGGTTGGGTCGGCGACGTTCCTGGGACGTCGCATCATTTCGACCGGAGCAGGGGATGCCGCGAGCTCGTTGAGGTTCGGGGCGTGACACAATATGTCGTCCACCTGATCATTTCATAAAAGAATTGAATTAAAAAGAAAATAGCAAACTGGTTTTTTCAAAGGAAGGAATTAATATACATAGGCAGAGACTGTTCTAAGAAGTCTCCTTCTCTTTCTAGAACTAGCAAAATGTCCGTGTGTTGCATGGGTCAAGACTACATATGTTATATTACTCTAAATGTTAATGTTGATATGAATTTTCACAGAAGAAATTTAATGCAGAAAATTTTAACAAAATAATATCCACGTCAATTAATTCCCGCTAGAGTTTATATAGAATTTCTTTTAAAGTAAATCCAAACCTCGTCATTTAAGTTTAATGAGACATAAAATTGCAATATTTAATGAATCATAATATAAGTATATGGAGTATTCGAGCCTGTAAAATAATATGAATCAATGAGAAACATGAAAGTACAAAGTGAAAATATAATTCTCTTCTCTTGATAGCTTTCCTTCATTTGTTGGAATGTTTACCTTTGTACCCCCAACTTGGTATCGAAAAGAGAAGCAACTTATTTATGTAGAGTAAAATGCTTTTTTCTCTCTTCTGCATCTTTTCTTCTCTAATTTAGAGAGGTAGAAGTGTTTTCTTCAGATCAAATTCCAATTTTCAATTTCTTTTTTTTATGGAAATTCTTCCTAATTTTATAGTTTCCATTATTTGATATCCATCTTTTGTGTCGGCAAAAGTGTCACGCCCCGAACCCCATCGAGCTCGCGGCATCCCCTGCTCCGGTCGAAATGATGCGACATCCCAGGAACGTCGCCGACCCAACCTGAACATCAGAGCCACATGCGGAAGCGAATAATAAAACCCCGGACAAATAATGACGACAACGGGGTAGAACAACAGAACAATCCAGCAACCACATATTCATACAACACCAAATATACATACATCATATTACAGGCATAATTAACAAACTAGCATCCGAAATCACCGTCAACAAAATATCAGGGTCTGGTTAACTTAACTTCCCTATGGGTCAACCCGATTTACACAACCCCCAAAACCTTAAGGAAAAACCTAAGGATCGCCCTTCTTCAGTCTGCTTCTGAATCTCTGGCTTGAATTTCTGGAACTCACCTGCAGCTCCACTGGGCACCAACAGTAGCTCCCCGGACTTCCAAAAAGAAAAGGCGCACTTCCCGGGTTTAGGGCCGGGGGTCTGAAAGTGGCGGTTATACAACCGTGAGACGAATCTCAATAAGTGTACAACCCCAAACCCCACGTAGGCACTCAAGTACCGCCAGACGAAAACACACATAACACACAACGATCGGCCAAATTAACAATCACATACGACCCTACCTGGAATTCATCACGCACGTTCCTGCACGTTAGATAATAACACAGCCAACACATCACAGCAAGGAATCACAGACGCGCTCGTGCCTCAATTATAAGACAAAAACCACTTGGGCACGTCCCATACCGTGCCTAGCAGTTTCTACCCCATAATTAAGCATCACATCGCGCGATACAAACACACTCGCACGCTACTCACACCATGCGTCACTTTCCACAATCCTCTCGCTTGTCTTGCCAAATCCCACTCATTTTCAACCTTTCCACCACTACCGCGCCCACGTAAAACGCATCAGGCCAACGGTCTTCTGACCTCGTCAGGCATCGTCACCCCGTCGGGCCGGGCATCGTCACCTCGTCAGGGACGGCATCATCCCGCGTAAACGTACACGCCTCAGGACGGAATCCTACACACACTTTCCTTCTACCGCGCCCGCGTAAAACGCATCAGGCCAACGGTCTTCTGACCACGTCAGGCATCGACACCCCGTCGGGCCGGGCATCGTCACCTCGTCAGGGACGGCATCGTCCCGCGTAAACGTACACGCCTCAGGACGGACCTTTCCAACCAAACCACATTTCCATATCCTCGTTCCACTCAAACCACACTTACGCACGACCAGTACTCGCACGGCCAAACACAATTCCACCTTGCATGCACATTTCACAATTCATATACACTTTGCAAATATACATTCTCACCACGCCAGCACACCACACAATCATACACATATAACACGAGATCCCGAAGCACTATCACACATTCTTGGCACGCGAACATATTGCGCAATCGCGCTGCCACACCATCACACCTCACGGCCACACACGTGACATATACGACCACACGTACACAACCCGAAACACAATCCCAAATCAGCCAACTACCACAAATCGCACAATCACGCACAAATTTCCATTCAAGGCACAATCCCAATAATTAATCGCACAAATTAATTCCGATCAAACCTCAACATCACAGCCCTAATCCAAGCTCCCTAAACCTCAAAATTCTTCGCCTAATCAGTCCGCAACCACCAAATAATCAGTCACTCAAATCAGTCCCGAACAGCCCCTAAAACAGTCACAAAATCGCCTAAACCGGGTCCTAAACGAGCCTAGAAATACCCGAACTCCTAGGTAGTTTTTGGGGGAGACACTTACCCAAAAAGGCGAGACAGAACGGGGCTGGAACGGGCCGGCACAGCAGCAGCAACGGGAGTGGCGTCGCCGGCGATGTACGGACGGCGTGAACAGTGACCCCCGTACGGCGCGGGGAACAGTACTTTCGTACGGACCTGTACGGACAGGGCTGGGACGGTGGCCGGCGAGGTGCCGGTGACAGCCGCGGCGCCCGTACGGTCCCGGCGTGGAATGTGATCCGTACGGACGGTGAAGCGACCCCCCGGTACGGACACGCGTACGAACGATGCCGGACGGCGACGCACGGCGAGGCCGGACGGCCGGGTGTCGACCGAACAGCGATCGGAGCTCCGCGAAGCTCCGCGTGATCTTGTTTGCAGATCGGGAAAGAGAAAAAGAGAGAAACAAGGCTGTTTTGGACAAAAACCCGGCCTGTGATGGCTGCATGCAGGTGGAAATGGTTGATGGTGGTCTTGGCTTGGTGGGGGCAGCCCGGCTGGTATGTTCTTCGGCGTGAATGCGACCGGAAATGGCGTAAACGGACCTGCAGAACAGAAACGTGAAGAAGAAGAGGAA
The DNA here is from genome assembly GCF_021117445.2 of Syzygium oleosum. Lineage (NCBI taxonomy): Eukaryota > Viridiplantae > Streptophyta > Magnoliopsida > Myrtales > Myrtaceae > Syzygium > Syzygium oleosum. The sequence goes on from NW_026607485.1 coordinate 12,899,264, forward strand.
AATTCTGGGGAAAAAATGGCTGAATGCTTCTGTACGTGAGAGAGAGAGAGAGAGAGAAGACTATCTGGTCAAATGGGTCAAAGATGGTGTGAGTGGAATCCATGTGTCTCAATCTAGGCTAATTGGACAATTTTGCCCCTAATCCAAGGGCCCAAATTTGATCCAATCCAATAATTTAGGGGCCCTTTTGTCATTTGTCCTTAACCCAAGCTGACCAGACCTGGTTTAGCCCTAATCAACCTTGGTTAGTCCCCAAATTTTGGTCAAAATTCGGAATAAAGGAAAATAGGCCTAGGGGCATTTTCGTAATTTTCCGATCCCGAACCGAAATTTCAATTTTCGCACATACGTGTTCCATATGTGCGTGGCCAACATAATATGGCGTCGGAATCGCGAAATTCATCGCGCAAGCCCTCGAAAATCCACGTCAAAGTCTCGGGAATAAAATAATATTATTTTTCCAATTTTTGTCGAAATTCCAATTTTTGGCCAAAACGACTCCTGGTATGCGTGGCCACCCCAAAATGACACTAGCCTCGAAAAATAACCTCAAACGACTTCAGAATCGCCATCGGTGACCAGAGGGGCAAAATCGTCATTTTCCGGGTCTCGGACCGAAATCCATTTTTTTGCAGAAATGGGTGGCCCCAAGGTTGGCCAAGCCAAAAATGTCATCGGCCGTCCAAAATTGTCACTTTCAAAATTCTCGATTCCCGGGCCCGAATTCTAAGAAATGACTAAAATTGAACAATCGCGACTTTAGCTTATCTCTGGCTAACGGGTGGCTCTCTGGAATTACGCGCTCTCAACCCGTGACCGACACTAAGTCAAATCACGTTTAAGTTTACTCCACCCGAGACGACCTCGATTGTCATATAATTGCGAGGGTCTGTCACTAGTTCCTTTCGGACACGATCAATCAAGTAGACCGGTCTCGGTTGGCTCAAAACATTCCCTCGTCAATCCATATGGTCGAAGATCAAACTCAGGTCGAGTTCTTTGGTCGTGCGAAGTCAATCCCGTAATAGCCCTACCCCTAAGGTTAGCATCCCGAGAATGCGCGGGTCCCGGGTGAGATCTCACTATAAGTGCATTGGCCAAAACATTCATTTCTTAAATCCCGGAAAAAGGATCGAAAATTCAGACTGTTACAAAAAGTCATTAGGTATCTTACACTACAAAAAAACAAGAGTTTTCCAACGAAATTTCCAACGAAAAATTCGGCAAAATTCGTTGGAAAACGAATTTCCAACGAAATTTGCGACGAAAAAAAATTCGTTGGTAATTAGTCGTCGCAAATTTTTCCGACAAAAAATTTAAATTTTCGTTGGTAATTTGCAACGAAATTTTTTCGTTGGAAAAATTTCGTTGGAAAAATTCGTTGGAAACATTCGTTGGAAAGTTCGTTGGTAATAATTCGTTGCAAAAAACGTGGCAAAATTCGTTGGTAATTTCCAACGAAATTAGCGACGAAAAAAAATTTGAATTTTCGTTGATAATTTCCGACGAAAATTAATTCGTGGCAAAATTCGTCGCTAAAAATCGTTGGAAAAATTCGTTGCAAAATATTCGTTGCAAAAATCGTCGGAAATCCGCGAAATTTTCCAACAAAAAAATACAATTCTCGTTGGTAATTTCCGACGAAAAACAAGTTCGTTGGAAATCCCGAATTTTTCCGACAAACAATTTTCCTTTTTAATTTCCAATGAAAAAAAACTTCGTTGGAAATCGCGAATTTTTCCGACAAATAATTTTCGGTGATAATTTCCAATGAAAAAAAAAAAATTCGTTGGAAATCCCGCATTTTTCCGACAAACAATTTTCGTTGGTAATTTCCGACGAAAAAAAAATTCATTGGAAATCCCTCATATTTCCGACAAACAATTTTCGTTGTTAATTTCCAACCAAAAAAAAAATTCGTTGGAAATCCCCAATTTTTCCGACAAAAAAATTTCGTTGGTAATTTCCGACAAAAAAAAAATTCGTTGGAAATCCCTCATTTTTCTGACAAGAAATTACAATTTTCGTTTTAAATTTCCAACGAAAAAAAAAATTCGTTGGAAATCCCGAATTTTTCCGACAAACAATTTTCATTGGTAATTTCCGACGAAAAAAAAATTCGTTGGAATTCCCGAATATTTCCGACAAACAATTTTCGTTGTTAATTTCCCACGAAAAAAAAATTCGTTGGAAATCCCCAATTTTTCCGACAAAAAATTTTCGTTGGTAATTTCCGACGAAAAAAAAATTCGTTGGTAATCCCTCATATTTCCGACAAGAAATTACAATTTTCGTTTTTAATTTCCAACGACAAAAAAATTCGTTGGAAATCCCGAATATTTTCGACAAGAAATTACAATTTTCGTTTTTAATTTCCAACGAAAAAAAAAATTCGTTGGAAATCCCGCATTTTTCCGACAAACAATTTTCATTGGTAATTTCCGAGGAAAAAAAAATTCGTTGGAAATCCCGAATATTTCCGATAAGAAATTACAATTTTCGTTTTTAATTTCCAACGAAAAAAAAATTCGTTGGAAATGGCGAATTTTTCCGACAAACAATTTTCGTTGATAATTTCCAACGAAAAATAAAATTCGTTGGAAATCACGAATTTTTCCGACAAACAATTTTCGTTGGTAATTTCCGACGAAAAAAAAATTCGTTGGACATCCCTCATATTTCCGACAAGAAATTCAATTTTCGTTTTTAATTTCCAACGAAAAAATAATTCGTTGGAAATCGGGAATTTTTCCAACAAACAATTTTTGTTGTTAATTTCCCACGAAAAAAACATTCGTTGGTAATTTCCGACGAAAAAACAATTAGTTGGAAATCCCGAATATTTCCGATAAGAAATTACAATTTTCGTTTTTAATTTCCAACGAAAAAAAATTCGTTGGAAATCCCGAATTTTTCCGACAAACAATCTTCGTTGGTAGTTTCCGACAAAAAAAAAATTCGTTGGAAATTCCGAATATTTCCCACACGAAATTACAATTTTCGTTTTGAATTTCCAACGAAAAAAAAATTCGTTGGAAATTGCGAACTTTTCCAACAAACAATTCTCGTTGGTAATTTCTGACGAAAAAAAAATTTGTTGGAAATCGGGAATTTTTCCCACAAACAATTTTCGTGTTAATTTCCAACGAAAATAAAATTCGTTGGAAATCTCGAATTTTTCCGACAAACAATTTTCGTTGGTAATTTCCGACAAAAACAAAATTCGTTGGAAATCCCGAATATTTCCCACAATAAATTAAAATTTTCGTTGTTAATTTCCGACGAAAAAAAAATTCGTTGGAAATGTGGGATTTTTCCGACAAAAATTTTTCGTTGTTAATTTCCAACGAAAAAAAAATTCGTTGGAAATCGCAAATTTTGCCGACAAAAAAATAGCAAGTCTCGTTGGTAATTTCCGACGAAAATTTAATTCGTTGGAAAAATAGTATATAAATTCATCCTTATTCGTTGCAAAAAATCGTGGGAAATCCGCGAAATTTTCATCCAAAAAATTACAATTTTCGTTGGTAATTTCCAACAAAAACAACATTTGTGGAAAAATACGTTGCAAAATTTGACGCTAATTATTCGCTGCAAAAATCGTTGGAAATTCGATTTTTTTCCATCAAAAAAATTCAATTTTCGTTGGTAATTTGCAACGAAAGCTATTCGTGACAAAATTCGTCGCTAAGTTTGCGACGAATTTTGTTTAGCGACAATTTCGATTTTAAATCTAATTATTATCAATATTATTTTTTTTTTGGTAAGAAAGCAATATTAATTTCTACAATGCATAAGTTGCAAAGTCTCATATGATGATATTCGATTTTCAATCTCATAATACGAAGAGCCAGCTAAGCACTAATGAACATAAGGTAATACATTCAAAACATTGAAAGAATGCGGGACAACCATAAAATATTGATAGCTTTGGTACTCGAGAATGAACTAGAAAGGACTAACAATAAAATTATCAGCATCGTCATCATCACCATCACCATTCGCCGCATCATTTTGTGGCTCAGCATTATGCCCATCATCAATTGGATTAATATGAGGTAGAGGAGGAACCTCATTGCGATCGATGTCGAGATGTCGCATGACAAATTGCATTTGTTGTTGCATCACCCTTATTTGTTCGTCCTTCTGTCCAAGTAAATACTTCATTTCTTCGTCCTTCTGTACAAGCAACTGCTTCAGTTGGCTCAATTCTTGGGTTATATGCTCCTCATGTCGTGTCCTCCTTGAAACAGCTGCATTGGAGGATGAAGTTGCACCAACCTTCGATTTGTACATCCTTGACAAGGATCCCATCCCAAATATTTTTCCTCCTTTCATCCCACCCGCTGCCTCCACCCATAATGCCATACTATCAACCGATGGCTCAGACACGGCACGACCATCACCACCATCACCACCACCATCACCACCATCACCACTAGCAGTGCTCATTAAAAGTTCATCATATTTTTCCTATATTAACATTATAGATGGAAATAAAATAAATTCATATATATTACCATAAATATTAAAAACATTCATGATTTTCATTCTAGTTTCCTTTAAGTCCGAACTATAACCTTACATACCTTAATAGCTTTTGCTCGAGCGCCAGTCCATGTCTTATCTTTTTTTTGGAATGTGCGTTCAAATGTAGCTGTAAAAGTGGGTTCCGTCCCCAATTCATCTACCTACAAAATATAAACATAAATGACTAATCATTACATTAAATGCACTGACATGTATAAACAGACTTACCATTCTTCTTTTATGTTCCCCGATGCTGATAGAGCCCCCAGCATATGTGGCAGACGCAGACCCGTCACTAGAACTAGAAGCTCGATTCTTCTTGTTCTGTTCACACCTTAGCTTATACTTCTCAGTTTCCCAAGTTCTTGTAATTTCCGTCCAATTGTCAGTTGTAAAAAAGGTCGGCTTTTCATTTCTTCTCTTCGCTCTATTTATCACATATCGCATGTGATCACCGATTTTCTTCTTGAAAATTCTTTTAACCTCATCCTCTTCCATTTCATCCCACGTGAACTTACGCTACAATCAATAGAAAAACAACTGAAAATTATCCACTAGGGTCACATGTCACATATCCATTACAATGTACCAGATAATTCGTGACAAAATTCATTATTGACCATCAGTATGCTACACCGAACTTAGTTTGTGAAGAAAGACAACACTAACCTTAAACTCATTCCACCACAAAGTCTTTACTTCTGCGGGAGCGCTGCTAAAAGTAATAAACTGGCCCATCCAACAGTTATTGACTATTTTATTCAGTTCCCTCACAACATGCGTAGAATCCGTGAATCTGAAAATATGTTATAACAATACGGACAATGAGACAATGAAGCATACGGATAATTCGCAACATGAACAATTTTATTTACATCGATAATTTATATATACGCAAAAAAATGAAGTACTTACGAATCTCCACATGGGCATATAATGAATCGGGTATCTTCTTCATCATTCGAGTGTTGCACTGAAGAAGAAAGTGGAACCGAAGGAGATCGAATCGGAGATGGAACTGAAGTAAATTCAGTTCGCATGTCCCGAGGTTCTACCCTAATATGTTGTTGAGGGTCGAAGGATGGGCCAATGTGTTCGTGTTGTCCATGAACATGTTGTGGTTGAGGGTTACATAAAAGGGCAGGGGAAGAGGACAGGGTCGGGGACGAGGACGAGCCAGCGGAAAGGGCTAATCTTCTTTGCGAACCCGAACCACGCAGGAGACCTCCACGTTTAAACTGACAAGTAGGAATGTTAGACAAATATATTTAAAAATATGAACATATATTAGGGACTGAAAATGACATTAGCCATTTTGCTTACCATTTTGTTTAATAGAGCAATAAATAAACTCGACAAAATGAAACAAACCGACTATCGCCTCTGATAAATAGCAATCTTTGGTCCACGTTGAAACAACCTATTAAAATTTGGACCACATCAGATTCCACGAAAAATAAAATGAAGCATATTAAATGTGCAGAACGAATTACAACAAGTATCAACTCTGATGCCACATTTATGCAAATTTATGCCCCAAATATGTTATTTCGCACAGTTCTAGTACAGACCTAAAAAAAAGATCACAAATTACGTTCAATAAGTAAATTTGCCACAAATGCAACACATTAATTTGTTCCCTCTATAAGCATCGTTTTACCAAATTTTATATGTTAACACAAAAATCATTAAAAAAAATGACAACCGTGTCGGAATCATGGCCGCGAACCCCCCCTCCGGCGAGGTCGCCCGCCACCCCCCTCCGGCGACCCCCCCCTCTGGCGAGCTGGCCGGCGACCCCCCCTCCGGCGGCCGCCCCCGCACGGCCACGGTCGGCGCGATTTCTCCGGCGAGCTGGTCGGCGACCCCCCCCACGGCTAGCTGGCGGCTGACCCCCGCCACACGGCCGGCCTGGCCGGCGAACCCCTCACGGCCGGCGAACCCCCATCACGGCCACCGGTGGCGACCCCCACGGCCACCGTGGCGGTGAACCCCCTCACGGCCAAATTGGCCGGGCGACCCCCCATTGCCCCCTGGCCGGCGAACCCTCCTCACGGTCGGCTCACGGCGACCCCCCATGGCTACCGGCCGCCGAACCCCCTCACGGTCGGCTCATTGGCGACCCCGGCCCGCGGTCGGCTCGCCGCGACCCCCCCACAAGCGGTCGCTGCGAGCCCCCCACACGGCCAGCTCGCCGGCGACAACCCCTCCGGCCCCCTTCGGCTGCGATCCACGGCCTTCGGCCATCTCGGCCGCCACCCCCACCAGCCAACTCCGCCGCGACCCCTCCCCGGCCAAGTTCGCCGCGACCCCCGCCACCCCCTCACGGCCGCGTCACCATTTTATTCAAACAATATATAGTTTAGAGTTACCTACCGGGCTGGGCGAAGTCGACGGCGACGTGGACGACGAAGGCGGCGACGGCGAGGAGGACGGTGACGACGACGGCTCTGAGGAGATTCGTGGCGATATTGTTCTTGCAACAAAAGTGGAGTCTCGGCGAAAATAGGCTAAGTGCAAAATTTCCAACGAATTTTAAATTCGTTGGAAAATTCGTGGGAAATTTCCCACGAATGTTTTCAATTCGTTGCAAATTTTCACGAATTTTTGGAAATTTCCCACTAATTTGAATTTCGTGGGAAATTTTGGTTGGAAATTTCCAACGAATTTAGAATTCGTTGGAAAGATTTCCCACGAATTTACAATTCGTTGGAAATTTCCAACGAAATTCAAATTCGTGGGAAATTTCCCACCAAAATTTCCCATGAAATTCAAATTAGTGGGAAATTTCCAAAAATTGTACCCGTTCGCGGGAAAATTGGTGGAAAATTTCCAACGAATTTGTTGGAAATTCGTTGGAAATTCATACGATTTTAAATTATTTCGATGTAATTCGAGGCAAATTTCCAACGAATTTTAATTCGTTGGAAATGTCACACGAAATTTCCAACGAAATTGAAGTTAGTGGGAAATTTCCGAAAATTTGAAATTCGTGGGAAATTTCCCACGAATTTCAATTTTTTGGGAAATTTCCAACGACTTTGGACGTCGTTGGAAATTTCCTACGGTTTCTCCCACAAATTTCATATTCGTGGCAAAATATTTGCTTATACATTTTTTTGTGGGAAAATTATTTGGAGATTTCCAACGAATTTATAATTCGTTGGAACGTTTTCCCACGAATTTATAATTCGTTGGAAATTTTTCCAACAAAATGGAAATTGGTTGGAAATCTTTCCAACGAAATCCAAATTCGTTGGAAATGTTTCCAACGAAATGCGATATCGTTGGAAATGTTTCCAACGAATTTGGATTTCGTTGGACATTTTTCCAACGAAATTCAATTTCGTTGGAAATGTTTCCAACGAAATGCAATGTCGTTTGGAAATGTTTCCAACGACATTGCATTTTGTTGGAAATTTTTCCAACGAAATGCAAATTTGTTGGAAATTTTTCCAACGAAATGCAAATTCGTTGCAAAATTCTAATATTTTTCCCTACTATTTTAATTCTGTGGCGAAATCTAAGGCTAATTAGTCATGAATTCTAATTATAACAACAACGACGACAACAACAATAACAAAAATTTATGAGAAAAAAAAACACATGTCGCAATAATAATAATAATAATTGCACATAAATAGTGAAATGTATCAAAAATCATATTCTTCATCTTCATCTTCATCTTCATCTTCATCTTCATCTGCAGCTTCGTCTTCGTCTTCATCTTCGTCTTCATCTACTTCATGCGCATCATCTTCATCATCTGTCTCATAATCAAGTTCTGTACCAACTTCAAAATTTGATTCGCGAATTTCAGTTGGATTCACATCGATCATCGCTCCACATGGATCTCGTAAAGTTGGAATGGTATATTCATCAGTTTCAATCGTGTGACGAACTTTCTCTTGTTGATATGCTGTGTCCTTCCAGTGTTCCTCGATTTTTTTCCGTGCTTTGATTTTACATACAGCCCACCAATTGACTTTGTCACGTTTCAAACTAGGATATGATGCATAATATACTTGAATTGCTTGTTGTGCTAAGACAAATGGTTCATATTTCATATATCTTTTCTTGTGATTTATTTCAACCAAATTAAACTTCGTATGCACATTCATTCCTTTGACGGGGTCGAACCATATGCACTTAAATAACACAACCCGCAAAATTAATGGTCCATGGTACTCTATCTCTACGATTTCATCCAACAACCCATAAAAATCATCTTTCGAACTGCCACCATTGGATGACTGAACATACACACCACTATTCATTGTGGCTTTTCCCATTCCATATGTTCGAGTGTGAAAATTGTACCCGTTTATGAAATATGCTGGCCAAGTTCGTACTCTGGACTTTGGACCCCACGCCAGATGATATAGCAATCCTTGCTCTGTCGCATGATCATGATTACTGTGAACCTAATGTCACATACGTAATGTCAATAATATATATTTTAATATATGATGTATAAAAAATTCGAATAACTTGCATTTCGTCCACATACAACTTACATATGTTGTGAACCATGTTGCAAATTGTTCCTGGCACAAACGGTCAAACTCATTCGGTGGTAGTCTAAACATTGAATTTTGGAAAATCCTATTAACAAATACCATTTATATATTAGCAAATGTTTGACACACAATACATATACTTACAAATGTACACTTACTTGAAGTATGGCTCAACTTCTGGACAGTTCAGTAAAATATATATATGGGCTGCCTGCTTTTCTTCACCTGTTAAGTGCCGAAACTTACTTGCGCCGCTTGGTCGACCCAAATAATTGAAAATAGAGAATGATTTGCAATTGGGATCAATGGGGCCCTCATCATTTCTTCCTGCTCTCCGCCTCTTGCACTGCACGTGCGGCTCAAAATAGTATGATGCAAATGTTGTCACTTCTTCCACAATATATGCATTACAAATTGAAGCTTCGACACATGCCTTATTCTTCACTTTTTTCTTCAAATGATATAAGAACCTAGTTGCAATATAAAAAAATTTATCGGAATATAATATATAATGAAGTAATTTCAAATATATTTAACAAAAAACTTACCTCTCAAATGGATACATCCATCGAAATTGGACGGGACCTGCAACTTTGGCCTCATAAGGCAAGTGAACTAAGAGATGCTCCATTGAATCAAAGAACGATGGAGGAAATATCCTTTCTAAGTTGCAAAGAATAATTGGAATATCTCTCTCTAGTTTCTCCATGTGTGATGCTTTCAACGCTGTTGAGCAAATATCGTGAAGGAAATTACTTAACTCTGTAATGGCGCCCCAAACAAAGTTTGGTAAAAGTTCCTTGAAGGCTATTGGAATTAGTCTTTCCATAAATACGTGACAATCATGATTCTTCAGACCTATCAACTTGCATTCATTCAAATCAACGCATCTCCCTAGATTCGAAGCATATCCATCAGGAAATCGCACCGATTTCAACCATTGACAAACGACCCGTCTCTGCTCCTTGTCCAATGTATAAACTGCTTTTGGGTTTGGTCCCCTGCTGCTTGCATCCACATCTAGTGTTGGTCGATCGCAAATATCCCTCATATCTTTTCTTGCGTTCAAGTTGTCTTTTGTTTTTCCAGTGACATCCATCACAGTATTTATGACATTATCGAAAACGTTCTTCTCTATGTGCATGACGTCAAGATTATGATGAATAAGATGGGCCTTCCAATATGGTAGATCCCAAAATATACTGCGCTTAGTCCATTTATGTGTACTTCCGTACCCAATAGTTGTGCCGTGAGGGTTTTCAACAACCGCTGGAAACTCCTGCACTCGCTCTCAAATTTGATCACCGGTCAACCTCAATAGTGGATGTGTTCTTTCGATCTAATTCTTGATAAACTCTTTTTTATTCCTTCTGAATGTATGCTTTAGCGGCAAAAATTGCCTATGACAGTCAAAATAGCTGGCCTTCTTACCGTGCTTTAATCTGAATGACTTCGATATCTCCATACATATCGGACATCCTAAGATCCCAGCTGTACTCCATCCAGATAACATTCCATAAGCTGGAAAGTCATTTATCGTCCAAAGAAGAGCAGCCTTCATTACAAATGTTTGATCGGTAGAAACGTCATACGTAGGGACACCTTCATCCCATAGCCGTTGTAACTCTTCAATCAATAGTTGCATATAAACATCTATCAACTTTTTCGGATTTTGCGGGCCAGTCACGATCAATGTCAAAAACATATAAGGTGTCTTCATGCACATACCGGGTGGAAGATTGTACGGAGTTAAGATAACTGGCCAACATGAATAACTTTTTCCTGATTTTCCAAATGGGGCAAAACCATCAGCACACAGACCTAACCTGATGTTTCGAGGCTCTATCGCAAACTCGGGATATGTTCTATCAAAATGTTTCCATGCCTCTGCATCTGAAGGATGACACATTAGATCCTCTTCTGTTTCATGATTTGCATGCCAAGTCATGTGTTCAGCAGTGGCTTGAGACGCATAAAGCCTTTGCAACCTAGGGATTAAGGGCAAGTAGAACATTTGTTTACATGGTCTACGCTTCTGATTACGACCTTGCCGCCTGTTAATCTTGTACCTAGGTTGGCTGCAGAATTTGCAAGATTCTGCATTTTCATCATCTCTCCAATATAACATACAACCCATACTACATACATCAATCCTTACAACTGGAAGACCTAAATTATCCACTAGCTTTTTCATATCGTAAAAGTCACTTGGCATGATGTTATCACGAGGCATTGTTTCCCGCATTACTTCAACAAAAGAGTTGAAGCAATCCACAGACACATTATGCTCTGCCTTGATATTTAACAGTCTTGCTGTCACTGATACCTTCGTGTGGTTGTCACAACCTGCCCATAAAGGTTCATCTGCTGTTTTCAACTCTTCCCATAACCGATTAGATTGAAAAGTTCCATCACACACATTCTCATCAAAACCTGTAACTCCTGCCTCTTCCAATTGTGATGCATGACTAGTTCCCACTTGTTCAAGTGTAGGAGTTAAACTAGTACTTGCATGATTCGATTCTGGAAAAAAATTATGGCCTGCTTCATCAAACACCATCCCCTGATATGGGTTCAATTGGTCATAATAGCTACATTCTTCCCTAACAAACAATTGGTCGCTTCTTCGATATCCGTCATCAGATATAAATGGTTCACCATGGTAAGTCCAATTATAATAGTTCGGAGTAAACCCAAATCTACAAAGATGTTCTCTAACTATGTCAATGTCTTGAAATTTTCCATTACTGCACTTTCTACATGGACACCTTAACTTATTTCCATCCATGAACTCATATTTATTACTAGCAAAGTCCAAAAATAGTTCCACCCCGATTCGAAACTCATTGGTCAATCCTTGACGTCCAGGTAAGTTCTTATTATACATCCAACCCCTGTCTCTTTGCATTGTGTCTGTATAAAAATAAAAAAATTCTCGTACAATATTAAAAATATCATATCTATTGTTTAATATTGTTAATTAAAACCATAAAATTCTAACAATTACAATTTTCTTTTTTACGAAATAATTACTTTCAACTTGAAAAAAATGAAAAAATTACCATGTCAAGAAAACTTACCAAGTATTTGACTGAAATCTTTGTAGTAGAAAGTGGTCTATTTGATGAGAATTGCAACGTTCACTTGGATTGCGAGACCTTCAAATGGACACGTACCTAAAATAAAAACAAATGACTTAAAATTAATTTTTTAATTATCTTTTATTTTTTTATCTTTTTTTTTTGTCCTTTCTTCTTGGCCGGTCGCCGGTCCGGCGACCGGCGAGCTCGCCTGCGCAAGTTCTGGGCGACCTCGAGCTCGCTGGTGGCGAGGCTGGCCCTGGCCGGAACCGGCGAGGGCCGAGCTCGCCATGGCCAGCAAGCTCGCCCAGAACTCGCCCAGATCTAGGCGAGCTCGATCTCGCCGGCCATGGCGAGCTCGGCCCTCGCCAGTGCCGGCGAGGGCCAGCCAAGCCGCGGGCGAGCTCCAGCTCGCCGACCATGGCGAGCTTGGCCCTCGCCAGTGCCGGCGAGGGCCAGCCAAGCCGCGGGCGAGCTCCAGCTCGCCGACCATGGCGAGCTTGGCCCTCGCCAGTGCCGGCGAGGGCCAGCCAAGCCGCCGGCGAGCTCGAGGTCGCCCAGATCTCGCCGAGGTCCGGGCGAGCCGGAGCTCGCCAACCATGGCGAGCTCGGCCCTCGCCGGTCCGGCGAGGGCCAGCCAAGCCGCCGGCGAGCTCGAGGTCGCCCGGATCTTGCCGAGGTGCGGGCGAGCCGGGAGCTCGCCGGCCATGGCGAGCTCGGCCCTCGCCGCCGGCGAGCTCGAGCTCGCCCGGATCTCGCCCGGATCCGGGCGAGCTCTAGCTCGCCGGCCATGACGAGCTCGGCCCTCGCCGGTGCCGGCGAGGGCTAGCCAAGTCGCCCGCGAGCTCGGTCCTCGCCGGTCCGGCGAGGGCCAGCCAAGCCGCCGGCGAGCTCGCCATGGCCGGCGAGGCCCGGATCTCGCCCACATCCGGGCGAGCTCGAGCTCGCCGACCATGGCGAGATCGGCCCTCGCCGGCACCGGCGAGGCCCGGCCTCGCCGCTGGCCGGGGCTGAGCTCGCCATGGCCGGCGAGCTTGGCCGGCGAGGCTAGCCCGCCTGTGTGTCGGCGAGGTCGACCGACGGCCATGGCCAGGCCACCGGACCTCGCCCCATGGCCGGCGATCGGCCAAACCAGTGAGGAAAGGAATTTTTTTTTTAATAACACCAACAAATACAAATCCAGCGATGAATAATTTTGCGACGAACCGTTTTCGTCGCCAATTATTCATGAAATTAGCCACGACACTTACCGGCGAAAAAGCTTTACCGAGATTGATTTGCGCGTGCACCGATAAGTAATTCGAGAGAAATTAAAGAGAGAGACGGAGAGAGAACAGCGAGGGGATAAGAGGAATCAGTCGACAGAGAGAAATTAGGGGTCGGGACAGATATCAAAAACATCATTTTTCGTATTGCAAATATGCCACGAATAAAATTCGTCGGAAATTTGCGACGAAAAAATTTTCGTTGGAAATTTGCAACGAAATGTCCCACGAAAAATAAAATCGTCGGAAATTTCCGACGAAAAGTATTTCGTTGGAAAATTTCGTCGGAGATTTTCGACGAAAAGTATTTCGTCGGAAAATTTCGTCGGAAATTTCCGACGAAAAGTGCTTCGTCGGAAAATTTCGTCGGAAATTTCCGACGAAGAATTTTTCGTCGCAAATTTCCGACGAAATTATTTTTCGTTGGAAATTTTCGTCGGAAAAACCCAGTTTTTTTGTAGTGTTACCATCCCTGACAATGTATAATAAAGAGAAATCGAAACTAGCGAAAATATGTAATATTTAATTTGTATTTTTAAATAAATTCGCAATACTTCTTTCACTAGGAATTCATATGTAGAATATCGTTTATTATTTTTATAATAAAAATATTCAAATTTTCCTTACTTTTCTTGTGAAAATTTAGTTGCCAACGTTTTTTTTTATTAATATACTTCGGATTTGATGATGTTTGAAGCTAATTAGTTTTCCTAACTTTGTAAATTTTAATTTGGTTATATCATGATTATTTGTTGATATCTTTTACTTAATGTTACTATATTCAATATGTTACATGGACATTCAGGTCGCAGTGGTGAAATACTAGCGGTCCCATACTTTAACGTCTGTATGACAAACAAATTGATATCAAAATTAAAAGGAGCATGAGATATTATTTAGAAGATACAATGATGTTTTAATAAGATACATCTTCAAGTGTGATGCAGAACACTATTTGAACTTAATGCAACTGAAAAATATATGCTTTGAAATAGCATTACTATAGCTCAACAAGGAAAAAACAAAAATGTGCTTCGTCAGTCTCGATCCATGGGGTTCTCATGTTCGGGGCAATGTGAATGCAGAGACTTGGAAGAGAATAACGTAGTGAGGAGTTCAAGGAGATCTGCAAAAAGTTGAGGCCAATGTAAAGGCGCTGCATCCCGTGGCTAGTCGATGGGTCGGGATGATCAGCTTCGCTCGTCCCGCATTCACGCGAGTCTTCTACACCGACCTTGCAAGGGGTCGCTCTTCTACGGAGAGTTTGGCAAACTCGGAATCTCGACGACATCTCGTCAAATGGGGAAGAGCAGGCGTGTTAATTTCGCTTTGATCCTGCCTTGAAAATTTCCAAGAAATGATATGATCAAGTCGTGTTAATCAAGAACGCCACATTATATTCTTAAAGATGATAATTCCTATGAAACTAAGGAATGTTTCAAGAGACATCCAACGTTTCTGCAATAAAAGAAGAATCTGAGAGTCATTTTTTCTCACTTAATCCTAATACTGAAGCGTAAACATACATCAACCCTTGACTTAGATGAACAACAAGAATGCAATAGGTACAGTGTGATAACCGAGAACAAGCTACATGAAAGGTAAACACTTAAACCACGTGATGCAACAAATGCAGAATAGCTGAAAGAGACTCCATAAACTGTCAGCAAGATCTTTGGCGAACTTGATTACGTCTTCAGCTGATTCCGCATATGGATCTGCCATGATTGCTTGGGTCGAGACTTGTTTGAGGTAGTTGACAGGATGTGTCACGCCCAGAACCCCCATCGAGCTCGCGACATCCCTCTCTCAGGTCGTATTAGTGCGACATCCCAGGAAACGTCGCCGACCTCACGATTCCATCAGAGTTCGATCACGGTGGAAACCAATGAAATAAACCCGGACAATAAAATTTGAGAACACCAGGAAGAAATAAATTACCAAGCCACCAAACATAAAACTATACCTCGATATATAAATATACAACATCCAAATCTTTACAACCAAACACTTCCAACACCCATCAGATTCACATCAACAGATAGTACACACCCGAATGGATTTCCTGATTACACCAACTATTCACATCAATCACTCCCTAATTTAATATCAAATTTATAATACACGCACACCAACTGGCTTCTACGGATCACGTCCTCGACCTCAAAAGGGATCAGCAACCAAGGTATATTCCACTCCTGAATGCTCGGTGTGCATCGGGATCTCAAAACGCTGCGGCGGTGGCTGCGGAAGGTTCAAGGCTCGGGCGGGTGCTCTGAAATAGTTTTGGTTGAAACAACTATGAGACACTTCTCAATAAGTCACAACCTAAACCCTACCTAGGCTACCACGTATTCCAGCCAAGTCCAGACACCGAATCAAGCAACACACAAACAACATCCACACAATCGTACTAACAATCACATGCGATCCTACCTGGGATCCATCATGCACATCCCTGCAGGTCAAACAATAATATAGCCAATTCATTTATATCCATACTCATCCAACACCATATCACGTGAGGCAAACCACACTCACACACTAACTCACGCCATGCGTCGACTTTCACAAACCTCATGCGTCAAACCAAATCCAGCTCACTCTCAACTTTTCCACCACTACCGCGCCCGCGTAAAACGCATCAGGCCAACGGTCTTCTGACCTCGTCAGGCATCGTCACCCCGTTGGGCCTGGCATCGTCACCTCGTCAGGGACGGCATCGTCCCGCGTAAACGAACACGCCTCAGGACGGAACTTACCCCGCGTAAACGAACACGCCTCAGGGTATCACTTTTCCAACCAATCCTACATTCCCGTACCTTCGTTCCACTCATTTCACACGTATCACACGGCCACACGTACACACAGCCACACACAATCTCACGCCTCACACACATTCGCATTTAATTCCGTGCACACAATTGCACCCAATAAATCACAACCACACAGTCATATCACAAAACACACGATCAACACACCAACTGGCATTTTTCCACACCCAAACGTTATCAAATCAGTTCAGGCCGTTCACAGCATTTTCACAAAATCTCGAGCCGAACCTAACAGTACCAACCACACAACAAACAACACCCCACATCACATAGAACCACACATCACAGCCATCAATCAGCCTTTTTCGCCCTCAAAATCACCATATCTCACTCCCGGCTCTTCACGATACTTTCACGAAATTCCGAGCCGGACCTAACAGTACAAACCATACGCCCATCAGCACATCACAACACATAGAACCACACATCACAGCCATTAATCTGCCATTTTCACACTCAAAATCGCAATATTCCATTCCCGGCTCTTCACGGCACTTTTATAAAATTCCGAGCCGGACCTAACAGTACCAACCACATACCCAACAGCACACCACAGCACCTCGAACAGCCCTTCACAGCCAACACTCGGCCTCTAAAATTCCTCCAAAAATTCCCGAATTCAATCCTACGGCCCGCTAATCAATCCAGCCCTTAATTTCTACCAACTCGTGTCTAAACGGGTCCGAAAATACCCGATAAACTAGGCGAGGTTTAGGTTGAACTTACCCGACTCTAGACTCACGCAGCTAGAGTGAAAAGCGGTGGCGATCGACGGCGATGTTGCGGCGGCGACGGTGTACGGCTCCCGGCGGCGGTGATCGGCTCACGGTGGGGCGGCTTGGCTCACGGCCAAGGGAAAAGAAACTGAGAGGGAGAGAGAGAGAATGGCGGTGAGGTGGCGTGAGGGTGGGGCGACGGATCGGCGGCGGCGCGGCGGTGGGCGATGCGGCGGCGACGGCGGGAGGGAGAGAGAGAGAATTCGGGAGGGAGAGAGATGGAGGGGAGGCTCACGATGGGGGGGGGTGACCGAATGGGGGAGAGAGAGAGAGAGGAGAGAGAATGGTCTAACTTAACTTCCAAGTTTTGACCAATTTTGCCAATTGACCGAAATACCCCTCTCTCACATTTTGATCCAACGGTCCAGATTCGATCTAATCTTGGAATCGACGGCCCAGATCGAATCTCATCCAAAATATCTAAGGGCAATCTTGGAATTTCTCAAAAAGTCCAAGGGCAAAAGTGTCTTTTCCAAATTTTGGGGCAAAATTACCAAAATGCCCTTGCTCCATAAAACTAGCCCTTTAGAAATTCCCAAGGGTAAAATGGTCACTTTCCCATTTTCTTGCCGAAATTGAATTTTTCTGAAGGATTCGGGCACATCCAAAATTGCACGTTCCAACCACAACGTCGTCCTAACGTTCTGCCGTGACTTCCTAATTTTCCGATGTCCAATTTGGGCTTTAATTAATAATCGAATTTCATAAATCCCAAATGGGCAAAATTTCAAGATGTCACGGGATGAACCTCAATCCGAGGTTGTGAGGGCTCGGCGGCAGCCTCCATTTCCAATCACGGGGAGGTGTCAGTGAAGAGGAGAGAGAGAGAGAGAGAGAGAGAGAGAGAGAGAGAGAGAGAGAGGTGCGCGCTACCGCCTTCGCCGCCCCTGGCTCCGCTCTGGCCGTTTCAATTAGCTCGATCCCGGCTTCAAGAGTCGAGACCTTCTCCGAATCTTTAATGCTCGTCGTGACCCATCATTGGCATCATCACCCCGTCCACAACTTGGCGGGGTACACTGCTACCCTCACTAATAATTGGGCCGAGCATCGGCCGGCATCATCCTCGTCATGTGGCTCGGCTTCTTCACTCTCAACTTACCACCATGCCCAGATGTTGTGCGATGAAACTCCCCAGCCGCAGCCGCATCCACTGCATCATATCTCGCATCTCCATATCTAGCTTTTCGTCTTCAAACTCATCCGAGTGATCACAGCGGCGTGGGATGGCAGCTTGAGGCGGCGAGGGGTGGCGGACAAGGACAGAGGCGCACACACGAGCGGCGGCGGGGAGAGAGTTGTGCCCAACCGCGAGCTTCCTGTAATTTCAAGCGGTGTAGTACTCGGGATTGATCTCCAGGAGCTTCGCGCGCATGTCGAGAGCCTCCTTCGTGTATCTGAGAGCAAAATCGCATCACTAAAACACCCGATCAAAATCGTTCCGGTGATACGACGCTTTTGATCTTTTCAGCGAGAGAGATTGTGCATGTGATGTGGTTGCGGTGCTTAGAGAGAAACCGGGATTGAAGAGCTGTTAGCTTCTGGACTTTGGCTGTTGATGCTGCTGCATCTTCCAGCTTCGGAGCCGTCCGAGGCCAGCCATGAATATTTTCCGGCACAGAGAGAGAGAGAGAGAGAGAGAGAGAGAGAGAGAGAGAGAGACGAAGTGTGAACTTGGAATCAAGAGAGGCTTTAGGATTAAGGAAGAAGCTGTTGAACTTGAATCCGAGTCTTCTGATCAGACAAAACTCAGAGAGAAACGTGGGACCCATGATTTTGGCATTTCTGTCATTCTAACCTTAAAGTTATTCCATGTATATGTACTTTGGGCTTACCACAAAGAAACAACCGATCCACGCTATTCTTTTTTTTTTTTTTTGGTAAGTACCACGCTATTCTTTTTCTTTGTTGCAAGTTATGCTATTTCATCTGGTGGATAAACTGAGCACGAAGTAACATGGAGATGCCGTTGGCCTTGCTATATATTCATCCCTGAAGTTGATCATGAGGCACCACCAAACCATTGTCTCCCAACAAAAGCATCTGCTCTGCAGCCTCCTCTCAAACACATCTCAGCCCCCGCTTTTGCCTTTGGAAATGGCGGAAGCAGTTCTCTTCAGCCTTGCCACTGACATACTGAAAAGCATCGCCGCCGAAATGGCGAAACCTGGAGGTTCCTTCGCTTCTCAGAAGATCCAGTTGCTCTGCGGTGCCAAGGACGAGCTCGAAAGCCTTAAGGAAACCGTCCAAACCATCCAAGCTGTGCTTTTGGATGCCGAGAAGCAGGAATGGCACAACAACCAGGTCAAGCTCTGGCTCAAGAGGCTCAAGCACGTGCTGTACGATGTACAAGACTTGCTTGATGATGGCGCAACCGAAGATCTGAGGCGGAAGGTCACTTCCGGCAACAAGATGTTAAAAGAGGTACGCGTTTTCTTCTCCAAATCGAATCAGCTTGCTTACCACCTCAAAGTGGCTAATAAGATTCAGGAACTTAAGAAGAAACTAGATCGGATTAAAGAAGATAGGAAGTTCCATTTAGAGGAGTATCAGAGTGAGGAAACAATGGCCGTGAGGAGAGGAAAGAAGACAGTACTTTTCGCACCTGATAGCGAAATAATTGGTAGGGAAGGAGACAAAGAAATGATCAAACGACTTCTGTTTGATTCCTCCTCTAGCCAGAGTCTGTCAGTTGTTTCCATCGTTGGTATAGGAGGCCTTGGAAAAACCGCACTTGCACGACTAGTATTCAACGATGTGGAAGTAACAAAACATTTCGGGCTTAAGATGTGGGTGTCTCTATCTGAAATCTCTGATATGGATTTGATTTTCAAAGAAGTTCTTAAATCTGCGAAAGATGACCGTCAAGGGCATGATGATGAGATGGAACAGTTATTACATGATCTTGAGAATAAGCCTATAGGCCAATTGCCGAGTCTTATTCAAGAGACTTTACGTAGGAGGAAATGTTTGCTTGTTTTGGATGACTTGGGGAATGAAAACCGGCTTGAATGGTCAAACTTTAGAGATTGGCTAAAGAGTGGTGTACCGGGAAGCAAGATACTTGTAACCACTCGCAACCACTCAAAAGCAATGGTTATAGATGCGAAATCAGTTGTCCATAATCTAAAAGGCTTATCTGAAGATAAGGCATGGGACTTGTTCAAGAAAATGGCTTTTGGAGATGGGGAAGAATCATTAGACTCTAAATTGGAGGAGATAGGTCGAGATATTGTTAAAAAATGTGCTGGTGTTCCCCTTGCCATCAAAACAATGGGTAGCCTTCTATACGCCAAAAAGGAAAAAGAGTGGCCCAAATTCAAAGAGCATGAACTTTCAAAAATAGATAAGTCGGAACACGGAATTATGGAAGTCCTCAAGCTTAGTTACGATCATCTTCCGTCGCATTTAAAACATTGTTTTGCATATTGCGCGTTGTTTCCAAAACATTATGTCTTTGATAAACAGACAATGATACAACTCTGGATGGCACAAGGCTTCATTGAGTCATTGGAGGGGAATGAGGACCTAGAAGAGACTGGGGATAGTTATGTCTCGGACCTACTAAGTAGGTCCTTCCTCGAATTTGAAACGGTTGATGATTACACTGGTGAGGTGAAAATGTTCAAGATGCACGATCTCATGCACGATCTTGCCTTGAGAGTTGCAGGAGATGAGTGCAAGATTGTTAATCTAAATGAAGGCAGCATCAATGGGGGAATTCGACATGCATCATTTGCTTCACAATCATCCTCACCACAAGAAGTGACCTCTATTTTTGAACCGAACAATCTACGAACATTTCTCTCCCTGAAAGAGAGCAGAACATTTGTACAGAATGGGATTCTCTCCAAGTTTAGGCATTGTCGAGTGTTGGGCTTGGGCTATGCGCATTTTGGTATCCCTACTTCCTTGGGAAGTCGGTCGAAGCACTTAAGATTTCTTGATATTTCCGAAAACCTATCCATGGAGAGTATGCCAGATTCAATCACAGATTTGGTGAACTTACAGACCCTTAAACTCTGCCGTTGCAAGAGTCTTAAAACACTTCCAAGAGATTTGAGGAAATTGATCAACCTGAGACACCTCTTAATTGATGGATGTGACTCACTAAGCCACCTGCCATCCCTAAGTGAAGTCCCTTCCCTAAAGACGTTGAATCTCATGGGCTTGGATGCGTTGGAGTTCCTTCAAGAAATAAGTTACCCAGAGCATTCTAATACTACGCGGCCCTTCTTCCCATCTCTGGAGAGACTATCCCTCCTCGACTGTCGCAACCTAAAAGGATGGTGGGGAAGACGGCTGGAGAGACTATCCCTCCTCAATTGTCGCAACCTAAAAGGATGGTGGGGAAGACGGCAAATGGTGGGAGCAGATCAGGATCGTGCACGGTACAATCCACAATCATCCTTCCCAAAACTTTTGTCTGCAGCAATATTGGGCTGTCCACACCTGAATTCAGTGCCACTGTTCCCCTTGATAGAATACTTGAACATTGCTAGCGCGGAGTTGTTGGAACAAGTGATGGCCGTTCTAGATTGTCCATCAAAAGCACCAGTGGAATCCACGTTCATCCCTCTCTCTAAATTAAAGGGTCTACATTTTGCTGGTGGTGATTTGGAGCACTCAATGCTCGAGACTTTACTTCCGGTGCTTAATAATCTCCAGTCCATGAGCCTCAATGATTGCACCAAACTAAAGAGTCTCTCTCGTGGCATGCAGTACCTGTCCTCACTCCAGCACCTCGTTATTGGTGCTTGTGAAGAACTCGATTTGTCGAGCCACGATGACGAGCATGGCACCCAGTGGCGATCTCTCGTGAAACTCCGCGTTCTTAGATTCATACAACTTCCGAAACTGGTGACATTACCGGAGGGGATTCAACATGTCACTACTTTGCAATTTCTCGAGATTGAATTCTGTGACAATCTGACGAGTTTGCCCGAATGGATTGGTAATTTCTCTTCGCTCGAAATGCTTAAAATTGTTGGCTGCAAGAGTTTAAGGCGTTGTCCTGAAGGGATTGTCCACCTCACCAACCCAGAGGAGAAAGTTAGAGTCATCGGAAATGTCCCGCTAGCGGTAAGTCTAGACACCATTCTCTCAATTTCAAGTAGTTTTGTGCGAAATTAAAATATTAAAGCCCGTCACCACCAGGCGGAAGCATTTGGGGTCATGTGAAAGTAGCGGATTTTTGTTTTGAATTGCGCGTGCTCACAGAGAAGAAGAGAGAACTAAAATAAGGATCTTGCGCCTTGGAAGAAAAGAAACTCCTATGACGTTAGTTACTTGTATCTTTCTGTTTTGGTTTTGGAACTTTTATTTGCGGAAGAATATATTTTAAAGCAACCGTATATTCCTCCTCACAAATTTCACTTTTGGTAGTTTTGCACCTTTTGGGAGTTGGCTTTGCAAAATATATTGTCTTGCGCACGTTTTCTGAATTTAAGACAAAATACCCGCTAGTTTGGAGTAAAACGAATTATACATGTATAAAACACATTTTGTATTGTATTTAGGTAAATATAATTCATGTTTTACTCGTTTTATACGTTTTTGTTAATCAAATAAATATGCGACATGTCAATTATAACATGTAATCGCGGACTTTGCACTTATAATTACATCTTCTCGTAGTCATATAAGCAAATATAATATTGTTTTAGCATGACATTAGGTAGCACGAGGTAAAAATAAAATCAATTGTCATACGCGATATTTTTATAAAAAATTACGAACAAGATAGGTATGTTTTTATATGCAAGTTTTACTGACCGGTTTGTAATGCAATTAATGTTGGATTTGTGATAACATTATTTTCAGGCTTAATTTCAATAGTACCGATATAAAAGAAAATTTATGTTTTATACCCGTCCGTATAGCGCAATGTTTAACTTCTACCCCATGAAAATGGCAGGACAACTTCTTCTTGCAACTACTTACTTCTGTCTTCAGACTCGACTTGCTCGATGATATCCCCTGTGGCGATGCTGCATATTGTTAAAATATGGGGGCAACTGCCCCCACTCAAAAGTGGAAGTCCCTACTTATACGAGATTTGGCAAGTGACTTGACTCGGCGCTTTTACTACTCAGCTCGAAGCTACAGTTCAAGGGAAGTGACGAGAGGATCGTAACGCTTTTGCTTGTCAGTTCTGTGGCGACGAACTATTTCATGGTAAGTCTCGGCTCACCATGCGGAAGCATTTGGTGTCATGTGAAAAGTAGCGCACTTTCGTTTTGAACCGTGCGGGTCTACAGAGGAGAAGAAAAGAACTAAAATTAAGGATGTCGTGCCTTGGAGAAAAAGGAAGCCCTATCACGTTACTTGTGACTTTTTATTTTCCTCGTGTCGATATATTTCGGTGCATTCGTATATTCCTCATTGTAAATTTCATCTTCTATTGTTTTTGCCCATTTTTCAGAGTGGTTTTGTACAGTATGTTGCGCTCGCAGTTCATGTTTGTTTAAGAATGTGCGTTGTGCATATTCAATCGGTCCCGGTGAAAATTTATTCAGGCCTACGGTGAAATCACCATTTGAGAGCTGAGGCGAAGAGTCGCGATCAGTGACAACACCGCAATGAAACTGACTTGTGCGGAGCTTTAAAGTGGGTAATAAGATTATCACGATCCTCTCAAAGTGAACCCCGAGAGAGTTTAATGGATTGCTAAGCGGGCATATATAACGCTTTGGCGAGTCAGTGCTTACGCTTTGCATAGACTCTCTTAAGCACTACTTACCACAACTTCATCTCAATGATTCATCGAATTTAAATTAGAGTTGCCACTAACCAACTTTGAGCTGGTTAGGAGCTGAGTACGGCATGGAGCTTGCCTTACTTCTGTGAACAAGAAATTTCGGGTACGAGGACTCGGTTACGCTAGTTTTGCCTAGTGCCTGTTATGGTACCTTTTCTCTTTAAATAATACATTATTTCATGCAATCTTTTCTGATTTTTTTTTTCCTAAACATGGAAACCTATATGGCCATGCATACCCGGGCAAGCGATAAAATGAAACAATCAGTAATAAAAACAAATAAAGGTATAAAAAATAAACAACCCGAGCCGTATCAAGCAAAGTTAATACAAGACCTTGTGAACATGTCCTGGGAGAGGACCACCGTGAGTTATGCATGAATATGCCCTAGATCTAGTGGTAACGAGTGATGCATTTATTTTCCAACAAAATCTCATGAACAAAACAGGATCGGGTTCGGATAACTACTCCTCGGGATTTGAGGAAAGGCTCGACTTATACCTCTTTAATCAAATTTTTTTTTTCTGGATCTTTCAACTTGTGATTTTGAGTAAATGGGTGTGCCCTATTCAAAATTCGTGTATGCTAAATATTAAACGATAATAAGCATATAAGAAAATCAACTAATAAAAAGACAGCTCGAGCCGTATCGTGAAATATAAAGATAAGGAAATCAACCCGAGCCATCTTGGACAATAAGTAAACATGGCCTCGTTATTATGCTCCAGGATAGGACCCGTGAGCGAAAAAATATAAAGTATATGCTTGTTCCCTAAGTAGTCAAATGTATACAAAGGATAGTGGATATGCAATTATCACATGCTAGCTATACCAGAACAATGTCCTAAATAAATAACTTTCCTAAAATGTGTCACCAAATATGGAAATAAAATTTTTCACCTAGTAATTTAACTTACACTGCATGAAATGTAATCCCCAAGTCTAGAATGTGAAATATATTTTGATAACTCATGCAAAATATTTTCCTAAGGCGAACTGTGCAGAAGAGGAAATTAAATCTAATCTAATCGATGCGCATTAAATGCAAATGCAATCCGAGAGATATTTCTAAGTGAATTTTAATGAATATGCAATCTAAAGTTACTAACATGAAAGATGTATTTTGTTGACACCTATTTTTAATTTGCCCAAAATTAATTGCACAAAATTTAGGAGTTAATTTTCTTAAATTCCTAAAACAAAAAAATATTTCTATTTAAATGCATTACATATAGAAATTAGGCACTTTTATATTAATAGGGTCTATTAGATTGTTTTAAAAAAAATTTCAAAATTTTTTTTTTCAAAAAAAAAAAAATCAAGTCGGGCCAAGTTGGTGCCGGGCCGACCTAGCCCTTTTCTTTTTCCTTTTTTCTTTCCCCGCACGCGGCCCTTCCCTTTTCTTTTTCCTTTTTTCTTTCCCCGCACGCTGCCCAGCCCTTTTCTTTTCTCTTTTCTTTTCCCCGCGCGGCTGGGCCTAGCCCGGCCCAGTTCCCCTTCTCCTTCTTCCTCCCCCGCCGAGCGTCGCTGTGGCCTCCCCTGTTTGCCCCTATTCTGGCCGCAGGGTGACGCACGGCGGCGCCGCTCTGCGCCGTCCCTATCCGGCCAGAGCAGGGCCGGGAGAGCACGCCACAAGGTCGTGGATTTGGGTGTATATTGATGTGACACATTAGGATGTAGCATATGAGTCGCGACAGCTGAGGTCGTACGAGAGGATTTATCTGATGCACGACGGAGAATTGATTGCGATGTTCGGTGTCGCCAGAGAATGACTAGATGAATATTAGATGTGCTAAGTCGTGAGTCGATTGGGGTGTATAGGGTGATCAAGGAATGAACCTTGTTGGGAAGACTCAGGGACTCGGAAGTTAAATTTGAGGTGAATCGGATGTAGAATCTGTTGACCGCCTCGAGGATTAGTTGGAAATCTAGGCCCAGAACAAGGAATGGCATTATGTGGATCACGAGATACGAAGAGTCATTGAGGTGGATGCCGATAAGAGGAAGTTGGATTTCCATATATTCGGGGATAAAAATTTTGAGGTTCTAGGAATCATTGTGTGTACCCGATGAGGTGAAACTCGAGGAGGAAAAATTTGAATGGAAATTTCCGCAATAAGTATAGTGTCCACCCGAGCAGCACTAAGATGTGTTAGGACTTGCGGCAACATTACTGGTGGAATAGAATGAGGGTAAATATGGCCAAGTATATGGCCAAGTGTTTGAAGTGCCTATAAGTGAAGACACAGCACGGTAAGCCTAGAAGGCTATTATGACCGTTGAATGGAAATGTGATATGATCCCAAGGATGTTGTAACAAGATCAAAGTGAAGTCGGAGAAAACCCGATTCCATCGGAATAGCAGTTGATAGACTGATTAAGTCAGTGTACTTCCTGACATTGTGAACGGACTTTGAGTCGAACAGATAAGTAGAGTCATCAGAAAGGTCACACGATCGGAGACGACGACTTTTAGAGCTTGAGATTGGGAACTAAGTGGCAGCCCAAGTGTTCCTCAATGGAAAGATTATCCTAATTTGACAGAAAAGGGAAGTTGACCCGAGGCATGTCAGATTGTTCGATATTCGGGAAAAGATCGGAGATATGATCTAGCAAATTGCCTCGTCGCCTAATCTGTCCTAAGTATATGATGCATCCCATTTGACGACGTCGAAGAAGTATGAACCAAATATGACCCACGTTAAGGGGAAACGGACGTGGACGATAAAGTGTCGTACGTGAAAGGGCCGATGAGGCTTGAGGACAGAAAGGATCATGGGCCACATAATAAGCCAGTCCCAGTGACCAAAGTGAATGGGAGCACCGAAGGACAGAAGGTGCCGTTTGGGAAAGCGAAGAGGCCCTATGACGTCAAACCCCCAGTTGTTTGAGGAGATAAGCTTGAATTGCAAATTTCGAGGACGAAATTTTTATAAGGGGGGAAGAGTTGTAACATCCTGAATTTCGACCCATTTCCGGGATCCGACAAAGTGGATATTATTTCTCAGTTGATTTTAGTACGTCTCGCCCGGAGCTGGCCCCTCGCGGGATACTGACCAATGGGAAAGGCTAACTAGGAAAACGGTACGTGGACCGGAGACCCGATTGCGAATCGGGCGCCGATTACGAGAAAGGGCAGGGAAGTATTTTGGGCCAGTGTGGACCGATTCTAGGAAGGTGACGGATCTGGTTTGGTCAACGACGTACGATCGGATCGCGGGTGATTCCGCTCGACCGAGAGTGCGTGTGGCAAATAAATCACGAACCTGAACCGAACGATCGTGACTCCTGGAATAACCAATAATTCCTTGCGTTCTCCCGGTAATCGAGATCGTCACGACTCGAGTGACCCTAGGTCGATACACGTAACCCCTAAAAAGCCACCCGTCAGTGAGAGGCTCTAAAATTCTATATTGAGCAATTTTGATCGCCAAATTAGACCCGAACTTCGATGTCGAAATTCTATGGGTGTTTGCGACTATTTTGCAAGGTCGACGTCATTTTTGAGTGGCCACACACATTTTGGGTTGGTACGGTCGAAAAATGGAATTTCGACCCGGGACCGGAAAATTACCGTTTTGCCCCTGGACCCTGTACTGGGTATTCCGAATTTTGGATAATTTTGGGCAATAATTGAGGATTAAAATAAGTGAATAAGGAATTGGAATTATTGAATTACCCATTTGCCCCTCAATTATTGGATTGGGCTAATTATGGACCGTTAGATCAAGGGCAAAATGGTCCGAGGGCTAGGATCGCGACACGTGACACACCTTTTTGACCCATAAGACCCCTTTGACCACTCTCTCTCCTCCCATTTTCCTCCCCCATCAGCCGTGCACTCCCTCTCCCACACCACTTCTCCTTCATTTTCCTTTCCTTATTCTCCTTCATTTTCTTCTTTGTTTGGCCGTGAGAGGCCCTCGCTGGAGGAGCTCCGCCGTGCCGCCGTGCAGTCGCCGCCGCACCACCTCGCCACCACCAGCAGTCTCATCTCTCTTTCTTCCCTTTCCTCAGCCGCGTGAGCAGCCCCCACTGTGGATCGCCGTCTGCAACCACCGCCGCTTGCGCCGCCGTGGAATCGGCTCAGCCCACCCATTTTCCCCACTTGTTCAGCCTTGTAAGGAGCTTAGGAATCCAAGTGAGTGGAAACCCTAACCCTTAATTAGGCTTGTGTGCACTTTGGACAAGTTTAAGGGTTATTAGGGTATTTTTAGGGGTTAATTAGTATGGGCTGATTTGGGGCTGAAATTGTGATGACTTTAATGGCCTAAGGTGATGATTTAGGGATGGTTTAAAGGCTGTGGATAATTGGATTAGTGGTTTGTTGAGCTTGGTTTGCTTGGTGATGCATATTTGTTGATTTTCGGTACGGTTACTGTTGCGTCGCCGGATTTTGTTATTTTTGGTGTGACCTGTGTGGGCAGAATTTGAAGAAGTGTTCTTCATGAAAGTTGTTCCCAACATCTTTAAGTATAACATATTTTAATTTGGGAATTTTGGAAATCATTTGATTCCATTCGGAAGTCCATCTTTGGACCGAAATAAAACTGCCCGATTTACTGTTCACCCGACCTGCGGGTCTGTTCGAATTTCTATAAATTTTTCCAGGCCTATTTTCAAAATACTTCCTTCACAAAAATTGTTGGTAATCTTTGTGGCTATAACATATAAAAATTTCAAGACTTTCCAAAATGATTTGGGTACTGAATAAGTTATATTTTGATGGCCTAAGGGGCTGTCCGAGCGAATCGGATTTTGTCCGACTTTGAGTGTCAAAACGAGGTGTTTACGGTTAGAACTGGGTTTCTAGTTCTTCACGGAAGATGTTCATCGAGATGTTTTGTACAACATATCCAAATTTCATAATTTTTAGAATTTATTTACCATTTATTTCAAATGGATTTCTGTCACTGTGCAACTGCCCAGTTTGGACCCGATTTTGTATATTTCCGGTTTTTCTCTCTCTCGGACTGATTAGTGGCTGTCCTCTTTGGATCCGAATTTGATTAAAATGGACCAAGTTGAGGTTAATCGGATTCTTGCCATGAATGGTCCGAATTAAGCGATTCAGTGGCAATTTGGTACTTGATTGGGCTCTATTGTGTGGTGACACGTGTGTATATTTGTTGGCCAATATTGATATGATATTAGTAGGCTTTGATTGCGCAAGTTTTTGTGTGCACCAATGTTGTGAATTGGGTGCCGCGCTGAATTATGTTTAATTGAAATTGGGCATGCCAATGAAATGCTGGTTGATTATGTTATGGCACAATTGAATATGTTGGTATTATGGAAGTGCATGCCCGTATTTGAAATTGGTGCTCATTATGTATCGTGTGATTACCCGAGTGCGGGAATTTGCATGGCTACGCATTTTGTGTGCAGAGAATGAGCATGTGTGATCACCCTAAATGCCCAAATGCGTTTATGCGGGGCTCAGATAAAATTGGCAGTGATCACTTAAGGCCTTCGGGTCGTGGCCTTCGGGTCGTGCCGTCCTGATGTGTTTACGCGGGACGATGCCCGGTTCATCCGGATGATTAAGGAGATCGGTGTTGCGCCTGAGGCGTTTTACGCGGGCTAGAGACACTGGGCCATATGTGCTTCGGCGCGGGCCGCGGAGTGTTGTGGGCCTTCGGGTCGGAATATTTATTGGCCTTCGGGTCGTGGCCTTCGGGTCGATTTATAAAATTGCTAAAATGACCCGCATGCCAGAATGCATTGTTTGAGGCAGTTCATGAGCATGAGCATGTGTATGGCGTACGTGTGACCAGTGTGTCGCGTATGTGCCGTGTTTTATACAAAATACCTAACCTGCAGGGTCAACAAAGTAAGCGATCCGGGCTCAAGGGCCTAGGTCATTTGATTGACATTATTGTCCGTTGTTGTGTTGATTTGCTTGTCCGGAGGTGCATGTTAGCCTAGTTTCGGTTTAGGGGGCCTACTCACTGAGATTCGTCTCATAGTTGTTTAAACCCCGTTTTTTAGACCCCTGTTAGAGGATACCTGGTGTACCCGATCAGTATGAGGATCCGGAGCCCATAGAGCAAGATTCCAAACAAGATGGCAAGGTCGAACAGATGGATTCGGAGGATGAAATAATCGAGGCTAAGTCCGAGTCATCAGAATCTGATCCGGATTGATGTTCCTAGGATCAGTCTTAGTCGTGGAGTGGTAGGGCCAGTAACCTTTTGACCTTAGTGGCCGCTGATCTGTTTTTGGTAGGCTGTTTGTATATGATGTGTAAAAATGAATTTTGTAAGTGTTTTAATTGCAGTTAATAGTGCTGTTGGATTATCCGTTGAGTGATGTCTCTGTCACCCTTGGTCATGTATTGTTTTGTACGGGTGTTTTAATTATTGCTTTCGCATGTGCCTTATGCTCTGTGTTGGGAGTTGCGTCGATGACGCGTCCTGGGACGTCGTAGCAAATTCGACCGGTACGTGGGATGATGCCGCTTCGAGGGGTTCGGGGCGTGACACCTGTAGCTACGCCGTCGCCCGCAAAGCAGCCGGAAAGCCTCCAGTCACGTCGCCGAACGGTGAGCCTTCCCTGGTACTCTATTCATCCCTGTTTTTGTGTCCGGTGTGGCCGGGACTCGCGCCGGCCGTGTCACGCGATTCCCGGCCCATACCGTCTTCAGTTCCGGTCCCTAATTTCTGTTGAAGGTGAGCCACAACCGTCGGAGCCGATCGGTTTGTCAGAACAGGCCAAAACGTCTCTATTTTGGTCACGCAAGCCAGGTGTTTGACGAAATGCCTCAAAGAGGCCGGTTTTTAATTCGGTCGCCAGCCGGCGAGCGGCGGTCGGACGACGACCCACGTAGGTGGCAAGGCTTGGTGGTGGTCCGAGAGGCCGGATCTGGAGTCGGCGCCGGCCTGGGTCGGCCGGCGGAAGGCCAATTTTGGCTCCGCCGACGTCCCCGCGTGTTTGTACACGCGGGGGTGACCCGACCCGGGTCAACGCCCTGGGTCGGATCTATTGACCCGGGTCGGTTCCGACCCGGATCAGCTAATCCGACCCGGGTCAACGCCCTAGGTCGGATCCGTTGACCTGAGTCGGTTCCGACCCGGCCCGGATCCGCAACCCGACCCGGTTTTGATATTATATTATTATTTTATTTTATGTTATTTAAAAAAAATAAAAATTTTTAAAAAATTTAAAAAAATTTTAAATTTTTTTTCTTTTCTTTTTCTTCCGTATTTACTTTTTTTAAAATAATAATAAAATCTTTTTTTTTAAAAAACTTATTTTTTTTAAAATTTACGTAGTATATCTGAATGTTTTAAATTGTTGTATTATTATGCGTGTTGTTATAATTGCATAAATTGCCATGTTTAATTAGATAAGCCTATATAATTATGCAGTAATATTTTGCATGTTATTTTTATTGCTGTTGTGTTATTATTATGCATGTTTTTTTTTAATTAAAAAATAATTGCATGAACTGTTGTGTTTTGAATGTTATTTGACTTAATTAGGATTAGAACCTAAGGCTGCATATCTATTTTGACTGCTGATCGTTTATGATTATGCACTCGTTTGATCACCTCACATGTTAGGAGAAAGGTATTAAAATCAATCCAAATTGTCTGACAAATGTTTTCAGAAATGAACAGGGTAAAAAGGTACCGAAAGGGCATTAGTTATCCAACTAGTGTAACCAAGTCTTCGGACTCATTTAATCTCTGGTTCGTAGGAATAGGGTGATCCTCCCATCACCCTATTTGGGTTTCTAATCGACCCACCCCAAATCGATTAGTGGCGACTCCTTGGTATAAACCATTTGCATGTTAAATACTTAAATCCTAAGTCGCGATATGGTATGGGCTTGGGAGAGCCCGAGTTAAGTCCCGAACCTAGACTTAGCATGTACCAGGCGAAACCCCCTTCTTTTTGCACACATGTTGACGATAAAAAAGAAGAAGAAGCAGGGAGGTCGGTTGCAACATATTTCTTTTTACTTTCCATTCCAATGACATTCAAATTACGGAAGTAAAAATGCAAATAGGACAGTCAAATAATAATGCAATCCAGACAACTTAAATATGTACGAGAACACTTAGTTCACGAAAGAATCTTAGTCCCCTATAATGGCAATTATTATGATGCAAAAGCAATGCGAAATCCTATTCGAATAAACCACTATATGCAAATATGCCTTTTTCTAAGTGTTAGATATTCAAGATGCAACTTCCTAATGCATGATCTCATGCACGATCTTGCTCAAAAAGTTGCTGGAGGTGAATGCAAGATTGTTATTTTTAATAAAGGAGGAATTGATGAAGGAATTCGACATGTGTCATTTATGTCAGAAATTTTCTCCAAAGAGAAAATGGTGTCCCTACTCGAAACTTCCAAATTACGGACGTTTCTCTATTTGGAAGGTGATGCCCTAAAACAAGAACCATCTATCGTTGACTGTCACAAAGTTCTCTCTAGATTAAGGCATTGTCGAGTATTGGGTTTGGGCAATACAAATATTCCTCTCCCTCTTTCCTCCTTTGGAAAGTTGAAGCACTTAAGATTCTTGATGTTTCTAAAAACAAATCTATCCGGAGTTTGCCAGATTCAATAACGGACTTGGTGAACTTGGAGACACTTAATCTCTCTGGTTGCTGGAATCTTACAACACTTTCAAGAGATTTGAGGAAATCGGTCAACCTTAGATTTCTTGATGTTTCTGAAAGCGATATCCAGAGTTCGCTGGATTCAATCATGGATTTGGTAAACTTGCACACCCTGAAACTCACTTATTGCCGGAAACTTACAACACTTCCAAGAGATTTGAGGAAATTGGTCAACCTTAGACACCTCTTAATTGATGAGTGTGACTCACTGAGCCACATGCCATGCGAGTTGAACCACACGTCTTCGCTTCTGACTTTATCCCAATTCATCGTCCAAAAGATGGACCATAAAGTACCCAATGGTGTGGGCAACTTAGATGAACTGGGTGGCTTAAACAGATTGGCTGGATCCATTACTCTTGGAACTTGGGGTTCCTTCAACCGGCACCAAACAAGGGTCACTTGAGGGAAAAGCAACGTCTTCGTTGCTTGGTGTTAAAGTGGTCGGAGGAGCAGCAAGATGGCAACAGTGAGAGCGATGAATTGAGGGAGAATCTCATACCGTACCCAAATCTGACCGAGTTGACCATATATAATTGTATGAGTAGGAGTCCACCAAGCTAGCTCTCTTCCATCACTAATCTTGTTGAGCTCAAACTCATTGGATGTCAAAAATGGAAATACCTGTCACCCCTGGGTGAACTCCCTTCCCTAAGGAGATTGAGTCTCATTAGCTTGAGTGCCCTAGAGTTCACTCAAGAGATTAGTGACCCAGAGCAATCTAATACTGCACGCCCCTTCTTCCCATCTTTGGAGGATCTGTGGCTCAATTTTTGTTTCAACCTAAAAGGATTGTGGGGAAGAAGGCAACTGGTGGGAGCAAATCAGGATCATTGGCGGTACGATTCACATTCATCATTCCCAAAACTTTTGCACGTGAAAATATTTTCGTGTGAATGCCTGAATTCAGTGCCACTTTTCCTCTGCATAGAAACCTTGAGCTTAAGTGGTTATTCCATAAAGTGGTTGGAACAATGGATGGCCGCTCCAAATTATTTATCAGAAGCGGCAGTATCCACATCCATCCCCCTCTCTAAATTAAAGCACCTAGAGTTTTATAATGCTAATGCGATGGATTCGGAACACTCAATGCTTGAGACTCTACTTCCATTGCTCAGAAATCTAGAGTCCATGAGCCTTTTGTATAGCGGCAAACTAAGGAGTCTCCCTCATGGTATGCAGTACTTGTCCTCGCTCTTGTTCCTCAAAATTAATGATTGTCCAGAACTCGATTTGTCGAGCCACAATGATGAGCATGGCACCCAATGGCGTTCCCTTGGAAAACTCCATGATCTTTGTATCATGCGTCTTGATAAACCGGAGGCATTATCTGCCGAGGGAATTCAACATGTCGCCACTCTGCAATCTCTCCATGTTATTGACCGTAGGAATTTGAAAAGTTTGCCGGAATGGATTGGCAATTTCTCTTCGCTCCAAGAGCTTGATGTTGGTGGCTGCTCAGGTTTAATGTGTTTGCCTGACGGGATGCGCCACCTCAGAAATTGATAATCGATTATTGTCCTGTTCTGAAAGAGAGGTGCCAAAGAAAAAGCGGTGCAGATTGGGAAAAGATTGAGCACCTTCCATGCTCACGGGAAGGTCATGTTGTGTACTAAAGGAAACCAGCCAGTCCCCAGGCCTCTAGTCCAGTGGCAAGGGAATACCAATAAAAGAAAACAAAAAATGGATGTCATCGGATGACATTGGCCATCAAAATACTCAGAGTTTTTCACTTTTTTTTCTTTTTATTTTGGTAGTGGAGTTTCGTGATTGATCTTTACTTTTGTCAAATGCTCAGTGAAATTATATAATACATCGAGTCTTTTGACATAGCAGGTGAGAGGGCGAACCTTTTGACTGTCTTAAAAGTAGACCTGTTAAACGGGTGGATCAGGTCGGGTTTGGATCGGGTCATAAATGGTCCGACCCAAATTGATCCATTAACCCGTTTTTGACCCAATTATTTGTAGTGTAAATATCCCGACCCATACTTGACCCGACCCATACCCAACCCATACCCGACCCATATTGCTAAAACACTTTTATATTTAACCTTATCTAGGAATACTTGTTTCTTGTGATTTTTTTAAAAAATTATACTGCTAAAACATTTTATGCAACACAAAGCTAGTGAAATTTATATATATTTAAATTGAGGTTCTATTTGTTTCGCGAAAAATGCGACATTTTTAGAAAATATTTTTCACAAAGTCATTATCCAAGAAAATAAAAAAATTTCTGATGTTTGGCTGAAACCTGAAAATAAACTAGAAAATATTTTTCAATATTTGGTATATAAAATCTGATTTGATTTTACTTTGTGCATTCATTTTAATAATATTAATATTTTTATTATTTTTTAAATCGAATTTTTAATTTTTTTTAATTTTTTTCTTTTTCCTTTATTTTTGGCCGATCGCCGGCTGCCGTGGTTGGCGATCGACCACAGGCGAGGACGAGCTTGCCGGAGGCCGGCGAAGCTTGTTCTCGCCGATCTGGCGAGGCCTCGGCCTTGCTGGCCTCAGGCGAGGCTCCAGCTTGCCCGATTCCGGTGAGCTGAGCCTTGCCAGCCTCGGGCGAGGCTCCACCTCGCCAGATTCGGCGAGGTCGAGCTCGCCCGAGGCCGGCAAGCTCGCCCAAGGCCGGCGAGCTCACCCGAGGCCGGCTAGCTCGAGTCTCGCCAGATCGGTGAGGCCTCGGCCTCGTCGGAATCGGGCGAGCTCGAGGCTTGCCAAATCGGCGAGGCTAGAGCCTCTCCCTAGGCCAGCGAGGTCGTCCCGCCCCGGTGGTCAGTCGCCGTGGCCGACCCCGGCCGAAAAAAAAAATAAAAGGAAAAAAAAAATAAAAAGAGAAAAAAAAATAAAAATAATTAAATTTCATTTTTTTAAAACATATTTATAAAGAGGGAGAGAGTGTGTGGATGGGTCTAGTGGGTGGGTTGAAAATGGGTTCCAAACTCAACCCATTTAGACCTATTTATCTTTAAGTTTAAAAGTTTAAAACCCATTTAAGATTGATTCTTTAAAATTAAAGTGACCCATAATAGACCCGTTTATTTTTTAATTGGGTCATATATGGGTTTAAGACCCATTTTGACACCTCTACTTAAAAGCAATAAACATAAGCAACAGCCATGTGGGTGTATTATGTAAAGCATAAGTAAGAAAAAGATGGTTAAAACAGAAAGAAACAAGCTTCGGTACGAAGGTTCGAGATAAGTAATGAAGAATCAAAATTAATAGATTAATGCATAGAGGTCCCAAAATCGTAACTTTTGGTTCGGTCAATTGATAATAAGCAAAAGGAAGGTGGTTAAATCAGAGAGAATGTGAGCTCTTACATTCAATTTTGATATAAGTAATTAGAAATCGAGATAATGATAAGGGTATAGCGGTTTGAAAGCTTGTAATTCTTGGTTTAATTCGTTGGTGATAATCATCAATCTTTATAATAAGAAAGGAAAGGGTTTTATTCGTTTTCCTGAGATTAAGGCTCTGTCCGTTTCACGGAAAATAATTGATTTGGAAAATATTTTCTTAAAAATCATCATTTGTATCGCTTACAAAACTGAATGAACGAAATTTTTTTTATCATTTATAAAAATGTTAGTACATAAATTATTGTAGATAATGATAACAATTTTCATTGACTAATTATTTCAAGCGATACGAGTGATCATTTTTAGGAAAATATTTTCCAAATTAGTCATTTTCCATGAAAGCAAATTGAGCCTGTGTTCTTTTTTTTTTGGATTGATACAGCAAATTTCAAACCGCTATACAGTAGTTTTGGTTTGAACTATATAATCGCCAGAACCATGACAGCTGAATGGCTCTTTTGGAGCTCATCATCGCATTCCTCCTGTTCAAAGCCCTAACCGCCTTGAGCTCCAAAGTGACCTCACTGTCCCTCGAAGGGATGGTACAAACACGACCCTCAATCTCGGCCTCTGACTCGATCGACTCGGGCAAAAGATCGTTTGAGGCGTCTCAGCTACTTGCACGTGAAGTCCCACCACAAGTTTGAGAGACAAGACGAGAGTAAGAGGAGGCTCGAGGCCAAGCACAAGCCCAAGAATCGTCTAGGGCTGGCAAGGTCGACACTGACCAGGACTTGAAAGTGAAGAAGGAAAGTTTGAAAAGCTTCGCAAGGAAAGCTCACCCTCATTGACTCAATTCTTTAAAACTTTGACTAAAATAGATTTTTCGATTAAGGAAGAGCCTTGAACGATATTGATTTTCTTGTGAGGTTTGCGGCCAATGCATGATGTGGATGTATGTATGCAGACTAATGCAGTCAAATTTGGCTATCTTGCTGAATATTGCACCTTGCGCGCATAATATACCTAATTACATACGAAGTGCACAAGGAAGTGAAAACTTATGGCCTTTTAGTCCTTATTTGGAGAGTAACATTCACTAATTGAAAATATCAAATACCTTTGATACATTGATTTGCCAAGTTTGCCATGCTAAATCATTCATTTTCAAATAATAAATGCTCGCAAATGAGAGAAGAGCTAAACAAGTTTAGCAATGGGTCTTAGTAATAAGATATGTATGATTGGAGGCTACAAAAGAAATCATATCTCAAAATATTAACATGCGGCCGGTTGAAGCATATAGGCTTCACCTTCGCTGATCTAGAGCTCCATTGGAAGAAGAAAGCATAGAACACTTAAGAGAGACATTTGATCTAAGTCCATTAGCATTCGAAGCTCGATATTGCCATTTGACTATTTAGCTTTGCCGAGATGGACTAGTACGGAAGTTCAGATACTTGTGGGCCTAATCCTTTCTCCATCGCAAAGAGAAATGTAATAACATCATTTGTTTAGCAAAAACATAATAATAATAATAATAATAATAATAATACCAACAACATAATTCATGCTCGTGTCCACACAAATTCCTGATAATTAAAAATGAAGCAACCTTCGAGCTTGTTGGACGTCTCCTCTTCAATCTATTGTACATCTTCTTCTTTGCTTCCTCTTCACTGTAGCCATTTGCAAACAAAACGGCGTGGACAGTTAACAAAATCTTCTAGATAAAAACCAAATCATGAAAAACCTCGAGTATTTGACATCATCACGAAAAATCACCAAGACAAAAGCTTACAACTCCTGTAAGAATCAGAAACGTTCATTTGGATAAAATTAGCACAACTACAAGGACCCAAAGGAAAAAAAATACCATATCGCTTCCATAAAAAAGTCAAAACAATCTTCCACCATACAGAGA
The DNA here is from genome assembly GCF_021117445.2 of Syzygium oleosum. NCBI lineage: Eukaryota > Viridiplantae > Streptophyta > Magnoliopsida > Myrtales > Myrtaceae > Syzygium > Syzygium oleosum. The sequence continues at coordinate 12,936,902 of NW_026607485.1, forward strand.
TCAGAAACTCCTACGAACCCTAGCCACCTCAGAAACCAAATCAAATCGATTCAATATGGCACCATTAAAGAATTAGAAAAGAACGCGGAACTCGTAGCCTGCCAACAACTTTAGCCGGGGTTTTAGTGTAACAGTCGATCATCTGCTGCTTCTTAGCTCCATCGCCACCAGACTTATCCATGACGATGAGCGAATGCATCACAGCCCAGAAACAGAGGTGCCATCTCCAGAGGAAATCGCTGGCGGGAGGTCGAGCTGGAGTTCGACCTATGGCATGGGGTTGATTACTTCATTTGGGCTATTGATATAAACTAAATTCATGGAAAAGAACTACGGAGAGAGATGAACGTCTAGGCAGAAAAAGGAGAAAAAGAACAGGAAAAGATATGCGGAAGAGACCATGGCCGCTAACATGATGGACAATTCAATCGTAGTCGCAAACCCATTTGCGCATTGTATATGCAGGTTTCTGAAAAGAGAATGATACAATTAGGAATGTAAACTCGCATGCCATCACCAAACTCTTCTCGATTCTTTCTCCGAAATGCATCACAGCTTCATTCAACCCCGGATTTAGTTAATTCTTTTTATTAACTAACCTTCATTGCATGTTATCGAAAAAAAAAAAACCTTCATTGCATGTTATATAACATGATATCACACTTATTAAGAGCAATGGCTCTTCTTAACACCATTATATAATTATAAAATTTGCAGCGTATAGGATGAGATAATAACAACAATATAATAAAAAAAATTATCTTAATAAAATTTCTCATAAAGTAATGTTTTTTGATACACGGGTCTTCGATCAGTTACTTGACATGATCGGAGTACGGAGACAACTTAAAGATCAGTCGATTGCCAACCAAAGCTGAACAAACAATTAATATAAAAATAAGTCTGCTTAGAAGAAAATAACTAGTGTGGTCAAATTGAATATGGGACCAACATGGCTTTGTGCAGGAAAGAGATAATTTCGTTAAAGAATACATGTGGAGAAGTATGCCAATTATATGTGTCGTAAGTGTGACAATTACAATAAGAGTCCCTAAACTTACCATGATATGGATTTGAATCCCAAAAATTTTATTTCGTTCATTTAAATCCTAAAGCTTGCACAAAACATACCATTAAAGAATCTGCTAATTCCACCAATTTCCCTTGAACAGAATGTTTAACTTGTTTATTGATTCGGTCCGCTTCCCAAGTTTAAAGTAGACCCGTACTAATAGTGACATCTAGAACTGGATGAGGGTTGCCAGCCTATATCGGTGAATTTTTGGGATATATAGATGGGAGGGCCCTGAGAATGTAGAATTAATGCGAGTAAGCTTTAGTTTTTTTTTTTAACTCCTCCCAGTTTTTTGTTATTTAATTCTTTTAAATAGATTCTTAAATAATTATATAATGCATTAAGTAAGTTCTAACATATAAGAACGTAATTCCACGTAAATGCGATCAATTTGTATTTTTTTTTGGGTTGAAAATACTGAGAATTTCATTAACTAAAGCAAAGTTTGTGAACATCAGAACATAAAAGGGAAAAGTGCTGAATAAGTCCTAAACCTTTTGGGGTGGTGCCAATTTAGTCATAAACCTATTTTTGGTGCCAATTTAATTCTAAACCTTTTGATATAGTGCCAATTCAGTCCTTTTGGCCGGATTTTGCTGACGCGGATGTCAGCCGGCCGACGACCGGTCACCGGAGCTGACGTGGACAAAATTTAATAATATTTTAATACTTTAATGTTTTTTTCTTTTTTTTACTTCTCCCTCTTCCTCCAGCTGGTCGCCAAAAAAAGAAGAAAAAAAGAAAAAAAATTCAAAAAATATTAAAACATTATTAAATTTTATCCACATCAGCTTCGGTGACCGGTCGCCTGTCGGGCCGACGTCCACGTCAGCAAAATCCGGCCAAAAGGACTAAATTGGCACTATATCAAAAGGTTTATGATTAAATTGGCACAAAAAATAGGTTTATGACTAAATTGGCACCACCCCAAAAGGTTTAGGACTTATTTAGCACTTTTCCCGAACATAAAAATATCTAACATGGGTTGCAGGGCTTAGACAGCCAAGTGGAAGGAAGTTCTTTTTCCCGGTGGGCCTTAGTCACCCAATCAGCTAGCTGGTTTGTCTCTCTGGGACAATGGGTAAAACGAACAAAGTTGAGATGGGCCAGCTTCTTCTTGCACTTTTCAATCCAGGCCCTAATATCCCAAGGGCTTTTGTCCGCGCCCAAGATACAATTGACTAAGGACCGGTTGTCACTTTGTACTTCGACAACAGCTTCAGAGTCTACTTACTGGCCAAAGACTTCTTCCGTGACTAAAATATATGGGTGTTGCGTGCCTTCCAGTTGAACCGCAGTATGCGCGTGATTTCCTCATTTGACGGTAGGTTTGTGTTTGATTCAAAGCTTTGCAACATCCATTTATCCTTCTGGTAATGGGCTGGTTTGGACTTCTACTCTGTAGCCTTGGATCCGACCATATGGTTGTGTCCAGTTACAGAGGAAGATGTGTTTTTGATTGTTTCTGGAGCTTGGTGACAAAGAGGGCACATTGGGTTGGGTAAGATGTTCCTTTTGAAGAGATTCTCTCTTGTAGGTAAAGCGTTTTCGCATAAACTCCATAAAAAGATTCGAACTTAGGGAGGGTGTTCAAATTCCATATTTTTGTCCATAAAGTTCTCGAGGTATGGTATGAAGAAGAGGCTTGGTCTGTTTGCTGATGCTAGTGTCCAGAATATAGCTTGTTATAGGCACTTTTCACCGTGTAGGTCCCGTGGATTTATTCCCTGTCCAAACCAGCCGATCATCCTCTGGATCCTGCTTAGTGGAATCACTAGCTACACTCTCATCAAATAATTCTGTAGCCAATCAATTTGTATTTGATGTTTACAGTTTAGAGACATTTCTGTCATCAATTAGATTTTAATTTTCTTTAAAATCCGATATGAAAGTATAATAAGTACCACGAGTGATCGTAATGCACTATACGCTTATAGTGCAGGCGAGTTGAATGAAATCATCCGATTATGCCAAATTTAATTTAAATGAAAGTTTAAATTTTTATTATATATATGTTAAATCACGTCTCGAATTTGAGTCAATACCCAATACCTAATTAGCACGTGCATCATTTATCGGTACGTTGAAATGAGGAAGCATGTCCGCGGAGCATTTAATGAGAAACGGCGCATGTTCTGACGAAAGAATTATCCCCTCTCTTTCCATGGCCAACGTGCAACATTTAATGAAGGACTCATAAGCTATTTTCTTCTTTGACCATATATGAAAGCTCCTTCAAAGTAGTCGCAAGAAGAATAGGCCAAAGTAATAAATTGTGGCCAAAGGAAAGAAGAGGAAAGCAAAGTCATGCTCATCTATTTTTTTCAACGCATGCATGCATGCCCATAAATTTATGGTAGGCGTCGGTGCTGATTGAGGGCATGCATGTGCTACCATTTAATGAGGCTATTTATTGTTTCCTTCCCTTTCTCCTATAAATGGAGAGGAAGTCTGAAGATGGATAGTGCTCGAGAGAGAAGTAGCTAAGAAGTCGAGAGAAGAGAGAGCTCCAGAGACGAAGTGGAGAATTGTGCGTAGAGTCGGATCCATTGAGTTGAGTTATTAAACATTATGGATATTGAATATATACTAAGGCTAGAAAATACTTGAGCGTGAGTGATTATAACTCTGTAATTCTCCGAATTATTAGTGAATTATTTACCGGTTCTCTCCGTGAACGTACGTTCCGACATTCAGACCGAACCATGTAAATTTCTCGTGTCCTTTTATTGTTCCTCGTTTTATTTCTCTATCGTTTCTACGGCTCTCGACTTAATTGCAAAGCTTATGATTCGCTTCCGCCGCATCACCCGATTATACAACAATCGGTATCAAAGTTAAGACTTTGCAATTATGTCTGGAGCAAGAGTAGAAGTTGAGAAATTTAACGAAAGGAACAACTTTGGGTTATGGAGCGTCAAGATTAAGGCGCTATTAACAACTCAAGATTTAGCCAAGGCATTGGAGGGTAAGGATAAGTTACCCGAAACAATGAGAGATGACAAAAAGGACGAGCTAATGGAGAAGGCAATGAGCATAATCCTGTTGAACCTATTGGATGAAGTGCTAATAGAGGTAGCCGAGGAGAAGGATGCCGCAGCATTGTGGGCAAAACTTTAGGCCTTCTATGTAACGAAGGATTTGAATAATTGCTTATACATGTTGAAGAGGATGTTTCAATTCCGATACACTGAAGGTACGTCAATCAGATCCCACCTAGATGAGTTTAATAAACTCATGATGGACTTAAAGAATGTCGGTAAGATTTTAGACAATGAAGAACAAGGCATGATGTTGTTGGCATCTCTACCAGAGTCATGGGAGCACTTTACTGACTCCTTGTTACAGGGGCGTACCACGATTACCTCAGAAGAGGTAAAATCCGCCTTGTTCTCAAAGGAGTGGCAAAGAAAGTTGCGAGATGATAGTCTAGCGCAAGATGTAGCGCAAGGACTGGTGGTTCGAGGTAGAGACCAACATCGGGGGCCTAACAGCAGCAGAGGCAAAAGCAGGTCAAAGTCGCGACATAGAAAATCCAAAGGTCGGGTGAAGTGCTTTGAATGTCACGAGGACGGGCACATACAGAGAAATTGTCTGAAGCTGAGAAATAAAGGCGGTGGGTAAAATGCCACAAACAATGTGGCGAATGTTGCCGAGAAGAGTGCCAGTGATGCCGAGGCCGTCCTATGCGTGTCTACCAGTTCGTCAGGAGACGAATGGGTGCTAGATTCCGGATGTTCCTATCACATGACTCCTCATAGGAACTGGTTCACTACCTACCAGACTGCAGATGGTGGTAGAGTTCTCATGGGGAATAATGCAGCCTGCAAAGTTGTGGGGATAGGGATAGTTCAGATCCAGATGCACGATGATATAGAGCGGACACTAACAGACGTGAGGCATGTACCGAATCTTAAGAAGAACCTTATTTCTCTAGGGACACTCGATGACATCGGGTGCAAGTACACCGGTGAAGGTGGAGTACTGAAAAATTCTCGAGGTGCTATGACAGTGATGAAAGGGAAGAAAGTGAATTCTCTCTATCATCTATTAGGAGAGACCGTAACCGGAGCTGCTGCAATTTCATTAGGTGAGTTAGACTCAAACTTGACTCAGTTATGGCATATGTGATTGGGGTACATGAGTGAGGCTGGAATGACGATACTGAGTGAAAGGGGGTTGCTGAAAGGTCAGAAGACAGGGAAGCTGGACCTATGTGAGCACTACATCTTCGGGAAGCAGCGCCATGTTAAATTCGGTACAGCTATACATTCGACCAAGCAATCGGTCGAATACATTCACTGAGATGTCTAGGGGCCATCTCCAGTTCCTTCGAAAGGAGGTGCCCGATATATGCTAACATTTATCGACGACTATTCGAGGAAGGTATGGGTATACTTCCTGAAGCACAAATCCGAAGTGTTTGATCGGTTCAAGAATTTAAAGGCATTAATTGAGAAGCAGTCAGGTAAACAAATCAAGTGCCTGAGAACTAATAATGGCATGGAATTCTGTGGCAAGGATTTTACTGAGTTCTGCCAAAAGGAAGGGATTATGAGACAACACACAGTTCCCGGGACACCATAGTAGAATGGTGTTACAGAACAGAAGAAAAGAATTCTACTTGAGCGAGCTTGGTGTATGCTTTCGCATGCAAAATTGGGAAAGGAATTTTGGGCCGAAGCAGTGAATACGGCTTGTTACCTGATTAATCGATCTCCATCATCTGCTATCGAGTAGAAGACTCCTGAGGAAGTATGGTTGGGGAAACCTATTGATTACTCCGGATTACGGATATTCGGATGTCCTGCGCATGCTCATGCGAGTGATGGTAAACTTGAGCCAAGGGCTAAGAAGTGCATATTTCTGGGTTATGCACAAGGCGTGAAAGGCTACTGGCTGTGGTGCACTGATCCCAAATCACCTGATTTTCTAATCAGCAAAGACGTAATCTTTGACGAGACTGTAATGCTTCAAAAGAGGAGCTTTGAGACTCAACCAGTAGAGCAAACGGATCATGGTGTCAGTAGTGAGGTGGAGCTTCAAGTGGAGCCTCCGGAGACCTCAGAGATAACAGAGGAAGAGACTGTGAATGAGGCCACAGTTCCTGAAAACGGTGATACTGAACAACCAGTAGAACCGCAGCACAATATAGCCACAGACAGACAAAGAAGGCAAATCAAACCACCGGTACGTTATGGTTATTCTGATATTGCCTATGTATTGACTGTAGGTAGGGAAGTAGAGGTAGATGAGCCTTCGTCCTACTCTGAAGCAATGGCTAGTACTGAGTCATCACAGTGGCTAGATGTTATGAGTGAAGAGATAGAATCGCTCTATTAGAATCAGACATGGGAGCTGGACAAAGTACCCAAAAGTCAGAAGATTGTCAGGTGCAAATGAGTCTACAAGTGAAAGGAAGGCATTCCCGGTGTCAAGATAGCAAGATACAAGGCGAGACTTGTTGCGAAGGGGTATACTCAGCGAGAGGGCATCGACTACAATGAGGTGTTCTCTCTTATTGTAAGACATACTTCGATTCGTGTATTACTTGCCTTAGTTGCTGCACAGGATCTCGAGCTGGAGCAGCTAGATGTGAAAACAACGTTTCTTCATGGTGAGTTGGAAAAACGAATTTACATGAGGCAGCCAGAGGGATTTGCTATTCCAAGTAAGAAAGACCATGTTTGCTTATTAAAGAAATCTTTGTATGGGCTAAAACAATCTCCTAGACAGTGGTACAAGCGTTTTGATACTTTCATGACTAGTCAAGACTATTCGAAAAGTCAGTTTGATAGCTGTGTTTATTTTAGAAGACCAGAGAATGGGTCTTTGATTTGCCTATTTTTATATGTTGATGACATGTTAATCGCAGCTAAACATATGTCTGATATTGATGTGCTGAAGCGGCAGTTGAGTGCTGAGTTTGAGATGAAAGATTTAAGTGCTGCTAAGAAAATATTGGGTATAAAGATTTTGCATGCCAGGACTGTAAGAACGTTGCGTTTATCTCAAAAGAAATATATTGAGAATATTGTAGCACGCTTTAACATGCAGTAAGCAAAATCTGTAAGTACTCCTTTAGCCGCACACTTTAAACTTTATGACAAGTTATCACCACAGACTAAGGAGGAGGAGGAGCATATGTCATGTGTTCCTTATTCTACTGCAGTGGGTAGTATCATGTACGCCATGGTATGCACTAGGCCTAACATTTCACAAGCTGTAAGTGTTGTCCGTGGACACATGACGCGCCCAGGTAAGGCACATTGGGAAGCTAAGAAATAGATCCTCGGATATTTAAAGGGGACATCAGACGTTGATATTGTGTACCGAAGGGACAGCAATGACAATGAGATCATAGGGTATGTAGATTCCGATCATGCTGGTAACTTGGATGACCGCAGATCATTAGCGGGGTATGTATCTATGCTAGCAGGTGGTGCAGTAAGTTGAAAGGCATCCTTATAGGACAATGTTGCCTTATCTTCAACAGAGGTAGAGTACATGGCACTAACCTTTATAGCGAAAGAAGTGATATGGCTAAGAGGTTTGCTCTCGGACCTTGGACTGGAGCAGAAAAGTATCACTATACATTGTGACAATCAAGGTGCGATATATCTAGCTTATAATCCGATATATCACGAGCGAACGAAGCATATTGATATCAGGTACCATTTTATTCGAGATATCATAGCGAAGGGCAAGATTGTTGTGAATAAAATAGCAATAGCTGAGAACCCGGCAGACATGATGATGAAACCCGTTCCTTTGGCGAAGCTCGAGCTCTGTTTGAGCTCGATAGGTGTCTGTAGAGAGTAAGCGCCCGTCGGGGCGTCGGGAGAGCCAGCATGGATAATAAGCACTATAATTTGGCTACAAACGTTAAGTCAAAGTAGAGAATTGTTAAATTATATCTCGAGTTTAAGTCAATACACAATACCCGATCAGCATGTGCATGATTTATCAGTACACTGAAATGAGGAAGCACGTCCGCGGAGCATTTAATGAGAAACGGCGCATGTTCTGACGAAAGAATTATCCCCGCTCTTTCCATGGCCAACGTGCAGCATTTAATGAAGGACTCACAAGCTATTTTCTTCTTTGACCATATATGAAAGCTCCTTCAAAGTAGTCGCAAGAAGAATAGGCCAAAGTAATAAATTGCAGGCTTCATTTGTCTTCATTCATAACTCTGTAATTCTCCTAATTATTAATGGATTATTTGCTGGTTCTTTCCTTGGACATAGATTTCGACATTCGGACAGAATTACGTAAATTTCTTGTGTTCTTTTATTGTTTCTCATTTTATTTCTCTATTATTTCTACGGCTCTCGATTTAATTGCAAAGCTTACAATCCGCTTCCGCCGCGTCACCTGATTATACAACAACATATGAAATTATTGCTCAATGATATATTATAAATCATGATGATGTGCATTTAGGATTGACAAATTTTCGAAATATCAAGCATACAGCACAGATCATAACACAAGCAAGGCTAAAACTTTGGTGAGTACACTTTTAATTTTGATAAACAAGTAATAAACGGGAGTTTTAATATGACAACTGTTAAAGTAAAATGTATTTAATAGTGGCCATGTACATCGTAAAAATCCAATAATATATAGTTTCTATCTGTGCAAACAAGAGCGTGTTGACTTGACTGTTACAGAGGTACAAGGATACTAATGGTGTCTGGAAACTGTAAATATGGAAAAAAAAAATGAAAGAAAGAAGGATAGATTCCATCGTGCATAGTCCGACTTGAAATCACAGTAACCTACCGCCCGACGTATGTTAGATCGACATGTATCCTTGAAATTGTCACCACAAAAGTGTCCTAATTTCTAACCAAACTGGGCAACTTGCTTTGCTTTTGCATCCTTTTTCAACCAAACTTTTTTAGGAGTTTGACATCCTATTACAATTACAACGGAAAAAATGTTGAAAAAGTTATAAACCTTTTGCATTGATGCCAATTTAGTCATAAATATTTTTTTGATGCCAATCGAGTCCAAATTTTTTTTGTCTTTGAGTCAATTCAGTCATTTCGGCTAATTTTGGCCGGATTTTGGTGACATGGACGCCGGCCGGCCTACATGGCGCCACCGGCGTTGACATGGATAAATTTTAATAATATTTTAAAATTATTTTCTGATTTTTTTTCTTTTTTCCTTCTTTTCTTTTTCTTTCATCTTCCTTCAACCTAGGGTCGGTGACCAGCCACCCTGGCCATGGCGGGGTTGGCAAGCCCCTCACCTGGGCGAGGCCGCCATCGCCCGCCACAGGCGAGGACGCCCTGGCGAGGGGAGCCCTTGCCCAAGCAAGGCCCAACGAAGGTTGGCCTCGCCCAGGCCAGATTTGACTAGGCCGGCCCTCGCTCAGGCCACGACGGCCTCGCCAAATTTGGCTTGGGCGAGGTCGACCCTCACTTGGCCTGGGCGAGGGCCGACCTTGCCAGATTTGGCCTAGGCGAGGCCAACCCTTGCCTAGCCAGGGCAAGGGCGTGCCCCGGCAAGGGCTCCCCTCCTTGGGGACTCCCTTGCCCAAGCGAGGGTCAGCTGAGGTGGCCGGCCACTGGTCACAGGTGGCCGCTCACCGGCCAAAGGTTGAAGAAAGAAGAAAGAAAAATAAAAAAAGGAAAAAAGAAAAAAAAATCATAAAAAAATAATTAAAAAATCGAAAAAATATTACTAAAAATTGTTCACATCAATGCCGGCGGCATCACGTAGGCCGGCCGGCATCCACGTCACCAAAATCCGACCAAAATTAGTTGGAAGTACTAAATTGCCATAAAGACAAAATATTTAGGACTCAATTGGCACAAAAAAAAAGTTTAGAACTAAATTGGCACCAATGCAAAATGTTTAAGACTTTTTCAACACTTTTCCCTAATTACAATCGATGAAAATATATTTATCAAGTAGGTTGCCGTACTAAGTACATCAAGCAGGAATTTTCTAATTATCATAGCACTAGAGATTATTTTATCAACCATCCTTTGTAACATTCCATTTGTCATCTGTACAACTGCTTAAACAATTTTCGAGACCGTCTTCGCATGTATTTTCATGTTCAAACGAAAATGAAAACAAAAAACTGGAAAATTTTCATTGAAGAAATGAGGCAACCTGCTTTGCTTTTACTGCATTGTCAAGCCATGATATTAGACTAGTCGATTTCGTGCATGTCAAGCTCGGAATTTGTCCATTGGGACCCTTCCAAAAGTTTTCCACTGGATTAGCTGCATTCCACATTTGACAATGATTCCAAAAGAATATCTCACAAAGGCTTTAATAATTTCAGCATTTCATGTCAATCTCACAAAGGCTATATTCCCTTTTTCTTCTTATTGATCAATTCCATTCCCACTTGCCAGAATTTTGCTTTTCTCATATAAACATGATAACAAATGAGGCTTCAGTATTCGACTTTCGTGCGTACGGACACTGTGGGCCATTCCTCTGATTTTTTCATGATATTATTTATTTTCTCATTAGTTGAAAGACTCATCGAGTTTTCATGCAGTGACATGGGGATGCCGCTGGCCTTGCTATATATTCGTGCATGAAGTTTATCATGAGGCAACACCAAACCATTGTCTCCCAACAAAAGCATCAGCTCTGCAAACTCCTCTCAAACACTCCTCAACCCCAGACTTTCCCATCAGAAGTGGCGGAAGCAGTACTCTTCAGCCTTGCCACCGACATATTGAAAAGCCTCGCCACCGAAATGGCGAAACCTGGAGGCTCCTTCGCTTCTCAGAAGATCCAGTTGCTCTGCAGTGCCAAGGACGAGCTCCAAAGCCTTGAGGGCACCGTCCAGACCATCCAAGCTATGCTTTTGGATGCTGAGAAACAGCAATGGCTCAACAACGAGCTCAAGCTCCGGCTCAGGAGGCTCAACGACGTGCTGTACGAGTTACAGGACTTGCTCGACGATGTCGCAACTGAAGATCTGAGGTGGAAGGTCACTTCCGGCAACAAGATGTCAAAAGCCGTATGCGTTTTCTTCTCTAAATCAAATCAGCTTGCATACCGTTTTAAAGTGGCTAATAAGATAAAAGAACTTAGGAAGAAACTGGATCAGATTAAAAATGATCGGGAGTTAAACTTAGAGCGGCATCTGAGCGAGGAAACTCTTTCTATCGTGAGGAGGACAACTCACTCTTTTGCGTGCGAGGAAGAAATCATTGGTAGAGAAGAGGATAAGAAGGAGATCATCGCACATTTGCCTGATTCCTCCTCCAGAGAGAGTGTGTCGGTTGTTTCCATCGTCAGTATAAGGGACTTAGTATTTGCGGAAGCGTGATTTGTTTTGTAAGTGAGTGAGTGATTTAGTGAGTACAAGTGTTGGTACGTGGACTTGAAGCAACAGTAGAACAAAACTTTAGATAGTGGAAGACAAGTAGGAAACAAAGAAGACAAAAAGTATTGTATTATGAAGGCTTTGTACAAGGGACTTAGTTTTTTTCTTCTGATAGGTGTGTTCTTCAAGTGGAGAGGGGTTGGCTATTTATAGCCCTCTTCCACCGCCACTAAGGAAAAATCTATAGCATGTTACATAGATATTTTTCTAGAATTTTCTACACATGTCTCATTATCCTTCTAGAAATATCAAAGATTTTTTCTAGAAACTTTTCTAGAAATATCTTAGATATTTCTCACAACTTTCTAGATTATTCATTTAAATATCTATTCTCCAAAAATCTTGAGCATACTAGAAACTTCTAGAAATTGGATCACTATTTCAACACTCCTCCTTGATCCAATTTCGAGAAACTCCAAGCATGCTTCTTAACATCTCGAACTTGACCAGCGGTAGTGCTTTAGTGAATATGTCCGCGACTTGATCTTCGGTCTTGCAATATTTGAGCTCGATCTCTCCATTATATTGCACTTCACGGATGAAGTGATATTTGATGTCTATGTGTTTGGTTCTTCCATGGAAGACAGGATTTTTTGATATGGCGATCGCAGACTTGTTGTCGCAAAATATTGGAGTTGATTCCGTTTGTGCTTCTCCAATGTCTTCTAGAATTCTTCGAAGCCATATTGCTTGACTAGTAGTCGTAGCAGCCGCGATATATTCAGCTTCTGCAGTAGATTGTGCCACTGAGTCTTGTTTTTTAGATGCCCAAGAGAATATTCCAGAGCCCAGTGTGAATGCATAGCCAGTGGTGCTCCTCCTATCGTCAGTTGATCCTGCCCAGTCACCTGTCTGTGTAGCCAACGAGCTTAGCAGTTGAACTTGGCCGATACCAAATGCCATAATCTGTCGTTCCTCGTATGTATCTTAAAATTCTCTTGGCAGCCCCAAAGTGAATTTGACTCGGACTCTGCATGAATCGTGATAGTAGACTTGTTGCGTATATGATGTCCGGTCGTGTAGCAGTGAGATATAATAAACTACCAATCAGACTTCTGTAGAGGGTGGCGTCGGCTTTTTCTGCTCCATCTTCCTTTAGTGGTTTCTCGTTTGTCACAAGCGGTGTTGCAACTGTTTTGCAATTATTCATCTTGAATTTCTTAAGGAGGTTCTCGGCATATTTCTTCTGTGAGATAAAAACTCCTTCATTTTGGTTGATCTCGATACCGAGGAAGTAGCGCATCAAGCCCAAGTCCGTCATCTCGAATGTCTTCATCATTTCTTCTTTGAATTCTTGAATCATCTTTTCATTGTTCCCTATATATATAAGATCATCCACATACAAGGAGACAATGAGAGTGTCGGACTTACCTTGGGTCTTGATGTAGAGCGTTGGCTCACTCATGCTCCTCCTGAATCCTTGCTTGGTAAAGTATTCGTCTATTCTGCTATACCATGCTCGTGGTGCTTGTTTTAACCCATAGAGGGCCTTCTTGAGCTTGAGGACTTTTTCTTCTTGGCCTTTGATGGTAAAGCCTTGTGGTTGTTCCACATATATTTCTTCTTGAAGATATCCATTAAGGAATGCAGACTTTACATCTAGTTGATAGATCTTCCATTCCTTTTGTGCTGCTAAGGCTATGAGTGCCCGAATAGTATCAAAGCGTGCAACAGGAGCGAAAGTTTCAGTATAGTCAATACCTGGTTGTTGCAAGTATCCTTTCGCCACGAGCCTTGCCTTATGCTTTTGAATTGATCCATCTACATTGAGCTTTGTCTTGTAAACCCACTTGACACCAATGATTTCTTTGTCGTCGGGGCGATCGACGAGCTCCCACGTTTCATTCTTCTCTATCATCTTGATTTCTTCCTCCATGGCCTTAATCCAAACTTCTTCTTTGGTAGCCTCTTCATAGTTCTCTGGTTCTAAAACTGCAAAGTTGCATGTTTCATAAACTTTTCTAAGAGATTTTACCCTTAAAATAGGAGATTCTGAAGTAGATTCTTCTTGTGTTGCGCCAGGAGAGGATGGTGGTGTTACGTCTTGAGTGGTTGAATCTGGCACTTCACCTTCATCTTGTGATGTTGAATCCTCTCGAGCAGGTTGTTTGTCTGGCAAGTTGACATACTTCTTCTCAATCTTTTCGTCCTCCCAATTCCAGGCGCCATTCTCGTCAAATTCGATGTCTCGACTGATCATGAGCTTCTTAGTTCTTAGGTTGTAGACCCGATAGCCTTTTGATTGGTCGCTGTAGCCGAGGAAGATTCCTTTTTCTGTCTTCTCATCTAGCTTGCTCCTCTTTTGAGCAGGAATGTGGACGTAACATATGCAGCCAAACACCTTGAGATGCTTCGCTGAAGGCTTCCGTCCACTCCATGCTTCAACCGGAGTTTTATTTTGGACTGCTTTAGTTGGACATCTGTTTAAGATGTATACCGCCGTATAGACTGCTTCTGCCCAAAACGTGTTGGGAAGGCCTTTCTCCTTTAGCATAGACCTTGCCATCTCCATGACGGTTCTATTCTTCCTTTCTGCTACTCCATTTTGCTCCGGGGCGTAGCCAACAGTTAGTTGATGATGAACTCCTTCATCTTCACAGAATTTATTGAACTCCCTTGAGTTGTATTCCGTGCCTCTGTCGCTCCTTAGAACTTTGATTCTGCGGCCACTTTGATTTTCGACGTGGTTCTTGAATTTTCTGAAAATAGAGAAGACCTCTGATCTTTCTCGAAGAAAGTAGACCCACGTCATTCTTGTGTAGTCATCGATGAATAGGATGAAATATTTATTTTGACTGGGTGTGAGGGTCCTCATTGGACCACACACATCCGTATGCACTAGCTCCAATGGCTTCTTAGCTCTCCACGCACCTCCAGATGGGAAGGATTGTCTTTGTTGTTTTCCAAGCAGACAGCCTTCACAAACATCTGAAATTTCTAAAATAGCTGGAAAATCTCTCATCATTTTTTTTTTTATGGAGAACTTTTAGCCCAGCAAAGTTGAAGTGGCCAAATCTTCGATGCCAAAGCCATGAATCATCAAGTTGAGCTTTCATGGCTACATCTCTGATATATTTCCATTGAATAGGAAAATTCCTATTCTCCATCTTAACAGAGGCAATGATATTTTTATATTTATCATAGATAATGCAGGCATCTTCTCTAAAGTATAGAGAATACCCACTTTGAATCATTTGGCCCACGCTCAATAAATTTTGAGCAAGACTGGGGACAAGATATACATTGTGAATATATTTTGGGCCTTTATTTGTTTCAATGGCTATAGTGCCTTTTCCTTTTACTTCGACCAATGTGCCATTGCCCAATTTCACTTGGGATTTCACCGACGTATCAATATCGGTAAATATAGATTCATCCCCCGTCATATGATTGCTACACCCACTATCAATGTACCACGTATCATTTTTCTTATCATTTGCCGCTTGGCCTGCGTAGAATGTGTTGTCTTCAGTTTCTTTTTCTTCAACATAGTTGGCTCGATTATTTGTTTTCGAGCGACAATTCTTTTCTACGTGGCCATATCTTTTACAAAAGCGGCATTGTGGTTTATTTTTAAACCAGCAATCTTTCTCTAGATGATTAGTGTTCTTGCAAATTCCACAATGTGGGTATTTTTCCTTTTGGATAGTTTCTCCTCCTTTTTTACTTTTCCATAAGCTCCTTCCACCATTTTTAGATTGATGAGACCGTATGTTTATTTTGGACTGAAAGGCACTTTCAACTGAATCTTCATCTTGTGCCATCAATCTTTTCTCATGTGCTTCTAGAGAGCCAATTAATTCACTTACTGACAGGGTCGTTAAATCTTTAGTTGCTTCTATAGTTGTCACAATAGGATTATACTTTCTAGTAAGTGACACTAGTATTTTTTCTACGACCCTTTGATCAGCGATTTCATCTCCATAGGCTCTCATTTGATTAACTAGTTCTTTTAATTTCCCACAGTATTCTTGAACGGTCTCATTTACTTTCATTTTAGAATTCTCAAATTCTCTTCTTAGAGTTTGAAGCCGAATAGTGCGTACCTTTTCTGATCCTTGGAATTCATCTCGTAGTGTTTCCCATGCCTTCTTTGCAGTCTTCGCTCCAATTATCCTCGGAAATACTGTTTCCGAGAGTGCTTGCTGAATAACACATAGTGCCCTTGCATCCTTTTGTAGTTGATCTTTTGGAACACTTGCACCTTCTTGTGGAGCCTCATAACCCTTTTCTACGATGTCCCATAAATCTTGGGCCATCAAGAAAGTAGTCATTTTAATGCTCCAATAGTCGTAATTATTCCCATCGAAAATAGGAATGGGAAATGAGGATGATGTAGAGTTGGCCATAGTTTAGTTGTTGGATAGTTGAATGGGTAGTTTTAGGAACGGGTGGTTCGGACAAACGCCTAATACCAACCAAAAACGTGGCTATGATATCACTGTTAGTATTTGCGGAAGCGTGATTTGTTTTGTAAGTGAGTGAGTGATTTAGTGAGTACAAGTGTTGGTACGTGGACTTGAAGCAACAGTAGAACAAAACTTTAGATAGTGGAAGACAAGTAGGAAACAAAGAAGACAAAAAGTATTGTATTATGAAGGCTTTGTACAAGGGACTTAGTTTTTTTCTTCTGATAGGTGTGTTCTTCAAGTGGAGAGGGGTTGGCTATTTATAGCCCTCTTCCACCGCCACTAAGGAAAAATCTATAGCATGTTACATAGATATTTTTCTAGAATTTTCTACACATGTCTCATTATCCTTCTAGAAATATCAAAGATTTTTTCTAGAAACTTTTCTAGAAATATCTTAGATATTTCTCACAACTTTCTAGATTATTCATTTAAATATCTATTCTCCAAAAATCTTGAGCATACTAGAAACTTCTAGAAATTGGATCACTATTTCAACAGGAGGACTGGGAAAAACCACGCTTGCTGATCTGGTACACAACGATGAAAACGTGAAAGAACGTTTCAAGCTTAAGATGTGGGTGTGTCATGGGGATCCTAAAATCTTTGATGTGGATTTGATCATCAAAGAAAAATACTGAAATCTGCCAAATATCAATGTCAAGAGGATCCTGAGATGAAGAGAAATCTGGAAGGCATTGAGAATATATCTAAGGACCAGTTGCAGAGGCTCCTTCGTAAGGTATTAGACAAGAAGAAATACTTGCTTGTTTTGGATGACCTGTGGAATGATGATCGCCAGAGATGGTTGGAACTCCGACCTTTGCTAATGGGCAGTTCAAGGGGAAGCAAGATACTCATAACCACGTGCAATCAGTCGGTTGTGCAAGCTACGGATGCGAATTCAGTTATCCATGATCTACATGGCTTATATGAAGATAAGTCATGGGAATTATTCAAGAAATTGGCTTTTGGAGATGGGGAAGAATCATTAGACTCGAAATTGGAGGAGATAGGTCGAGATATAGTTAAAAAATGCGCTGGTGTTCCCCTTGCCATCAAAAAAATGGGTAGCCTTCTATACGCCAAAAATGAAAAAGAGTGGCTCAAATTCAAAGAGCATGAACTTTAAAAAATAGATAAGTCGGAACACGGAATTATGGAAGTCCTCAAGCTTAGTTACGATCATCTTCCGTTGCATTTAAAACAGGGTTTTGCATATTGCGCGTTGTTTTCAAAAGATTATGTTTTTGATAAACAGACAATGATACAACTCTGGATGGCACAAGGCTTCATTGAGTCATTGGAGGGGAACGAGGACCTAGAAGAGACTTGGGATAGTTATGTCTCGGATCTACTGGATAGGTCCTTCCTCGAATTTGAAACGGTCGATGATTACACTGGTGAGGTGAAAATGTTCAAGATGCATGATCTCATGCACGATCTTGCCTTGAGAGTTGCAGGAGATGAGTGCAAGATGGTTAATCTCAATGAAGGTGGCATCTGTGAAGGAATTCGACATGCATCATTTGTTTCACAATGATCCTCACCACAAGATGTGACCTCTATTCTTGAACCGAACAATCGACGAACATTTCTCGCTTTGAAAGAGAGCAAAACATTTGTACAGAATGGGATTCTCTCCAAGTTTAGGCATTGTCGAGTGTTGGGCTTGGGCTATGCGCATTTTGGTATCCCTACTTCCTTGGGAAGTCGGTCAAAGCACTTAAGATTTCTCGATATTTCTGAAAACCTATCTATGGAGAGTATGCCAAATTCAATCACAGATTTGGTGAACTTACATACCCTTAAACTCTCCAATTGCAAGAATCTGAAAACACTTTCGAGAGATTTGAAGAAATTGGTCAACCTGAGACACCTCTTAATTAATGGATGTGACTCACTAAGCCACCTACCATCCCTAAGTGAATTCCGTTCCCTAAGGACGTTGAATCTCATGGGCTTGGATGCGTTGGAGTTCCTTCAAGAAATAAGTTACTCAGAGCATTCGAATACTAGGCGGCCCCTTCTTCCCATCTCTGGAGAGACTATCCCTCCTCGACTGTCACAACCTAAAAGGATGGTGGGGAAGACGGCAAATGGTGGGAGCAGATCAGGATCGTGCACGGTACAATCCACAATCATCCTTCCCAAAACTTTTGTCTGCAGCAATATTGGGTTGTCCACACCTAAATTCAGTGCCACTGTTCCCCTTGATAGAATACTTGAACATTGCCAGCGCGGAGTTGTTGGAACAAGTGATGGCCGTTCTAGATTGTCCATCAAAAGCACCAGTGGAATCCACGTTCATCCCTCTCTCTAAATTAAAGGGTCTACATTTTGCTGGTGGTGATTTGGAGCACTCAATGCTCGAGACTTTACTTCCGGTGAATACAGTATGTATCTATAGCATCGAAACAAAAAAATGAATTATCCAATGGCATTGATTGCACGAGAATAAAGTATGCGCCCAATTTTTGCTTTCACACCCACTATATGTTTAAAGAATTTCATAACCGTGGAGTTTCTCACCTTAAACTGCATCCTTCATCATTTTTCTGACACCCTTCGCACCAATAGCCAGATCCAATAGCTTCTGTCACTTTCTTTTTACATGTTTTGCATGCACGATACCACATCGTTTGATCAGCCTTAATGAAACTCACATAGGCTCTGACGCTGAAGAATGCAGGCTGTGACAGATGAAGATGTAAGTGGTAAACATGTAGCATTTAGTTGACTCGACGCTAACCCACCCTGTTTCTCTGGTTTTAACTTGATCGATTTGTTTGGCACAGAATTGGACCCTCTACCCCCCTCCCGATCTTTGGAGTCTACTTTGTGTTGATGCTTTGCCGGTGTACTTGCAAGCTAAGACTTGAGATATGAATGAATATCGTTATTCTGAACAAACAAAAAAAAAGTAGCGGATTTTTTATTTGAATTGCGCGTGCTCACACAGAAGAAGAGAACTAAAATAAGGATCTTGCGCCTTGGAAGAAAATAAACTTCTACGACGTTAGTTACTTGTATCTTTCTGTTTTGGTTTTGGAACTTTTATTTGGAGGAGAACATATTTTAAAGCAACCGTATATTCCTCCTCACAAATTTCACTTTTGGTAGTTTTGCACCTTTTGGGAGTTGGCTTTGTAAAATATATTGTCTTGCGCACGTTTTCTGAACTTAAGACAAAATACTCGTTAGTTTGGAGTAAAACGAATTATACGTGTATAAAACACATATTGTATTGTATTTAGGTAAATATAATTAATTTTTTACTCATTTTATATGTTTTTGTTAGCCAAATAAATATGCGACATGTCAATTATAATATGTAATTGCGGACGTTGCACTTATAATTACATCTTCTCGTATTCATATAAACAATTTTAATATTGTTTTAGTATTACATTAGATAGCACGAGGTAAAAATAAAATCAATTGTCATACGCGATATTTTTATAAAAAAATTACAAACAAGATAGGTATGTTTTTATATGCAAGTTTTACTGACTGGTTTGTAATGCAATTAATGTTAGACTCGTATAACATTATTTTCAGGCCTAATTTCAATAGTACCGATAAAAAAAAATTATGTTTTATACCCGTCCGTATAGCGCAATGTTTAACTTCTACCCCATGAAAATGGCAGCGGTGGCTCGTCTTCTGTCATGTAATTGAGCTGCGGAAGAGCGTTGGCTGAGGAGGCTGAAGAGTGTCGTACGAAGTAGAGGACTTGCTGGATGATATCCCTGTAACTTTTTTGTGTTTCGATATATTTTGGTGCATTCGTATATTCCTTATCTTAAATTTCATCTTTTATTGTTTTTGCTCATTTTTTGGAGTTGGTTTTGTACAATATATTGTGATCGCAGTTCATTGTGCCTTTATTCAATCAGTCCCGTGAAAATTTATTCATGCCTCCGGTGAAATTTCCATTTGAGAGCTGGGCAAAGAACCACGACCGGTGACAACACGGCAATGAATCATGACTCGTGCAGAGCTTTAAAGTGGGCAATAAGATTGTCATGACCCTCTCAAGTGAACCCCGAGAGAGTTTAACGGATTGCTAGGCGGGCGCATATAACCCTCTTGCGAGGTAGCGCTTACGCTTCACATGGACTCTCTTAAGCACTATTGACCACAACTTGATCTCTCATTCATGATTCATCAAATTTGAATTAGAGACGCCACTGAACAATTCTAAGCTAGCTAGGAGCCGAGTACGGCGTGGAGCCCGTGGAGCCTACATTACTTTTGCGAACAAGAGATTTCGGGTGCGACGATTCGGTTACGCTAGTTTTGCCTAATGCCCGTTACGGTATCTTTTCTCTTAAAATAAAACATTATTGCATGCAATCTTTTCGGATTTTTATTCCTAAGCACGGAAACCTATATGGCCATGAATACGCAGGCAAGCAATAAAATGAAACAATTAGTAATAAAGATAAATAAAGGTATGAAAAGAAAACAACCCGAGCCGTATCAAGCAAAGTTGATACAAGACTTGTGAACATGCCCTGGGACAGGACCACCGCGAGTTGTGCATGAATATGCCCAAGATCTAGTAAGTAATAATGAGTGATGCATTTATTTTCCAACAAAATCTCATGAATAAAACAGGATCGGTTCGGCTCCCGGAGTTTGCGGAATGGCTCGACTTACACCTCTCGTATCAAATTTTTTTTTTTTTGGATTTTTCTACTCGTGATTTTGAGTAAATGGGTATGCCCTAGTCAAAATTCGTGTATGCTGAATGTTCACAAAAATGGTAATAAGCATATAAGAAAATCAATTAATAAAAAGACAGCCCGAGCCGTATCGTGCAATATAAAGATAAGGAAATCAACCCGAGCTGTCTTGGACAATAAGTAAACATAGCCTCGTCGTTATGCTCCAGGACAGGACGCGTGAGCAAAAAATAGAAAGTCTATGCTTGTTTGTCAAATGCATAAAAAGGATACAATTGTCACATGCTATACAAGAACAACGTCCTAAATAAATAACTGTCCTAAAACGTGTCACTAAACATGGAAATAAAATTTTTCACCAAGTAATTTGACTTACACTACATGAAATGTAATTTTTAAGTCTAGTATGTGAAATATATTTTTGATAATTCATGCAAAATATTTTCCTAAGGCGATCTGTGCAGAAGAGGAAAGTAAATCTAACTTAAACGATGCATCCTAAATACAAATGCAATCCTAGAGATATTTCCACGTGAATTTTAATGAATAAATCTAAAGTTACTAACACGAAAGATGTGTATCTTTTCACTTTCCATTCCAATGACATGCAAATTACTGAAGTAAAAATGCAAATAGGACAGTCAAATAATAATGCAATCCAGACAACTTAAATATGTACGAGAACACTAGTTCACGAAAGAATCTTAGTCCCCTATAATGGCAAATATTATGATGCAAAAGCAATGCGAAATCCTATTAGAATAAACAACTATATGCAAACATGCCTTTTTCTAAGTGTTAGATATTCAAGATGCAACTTCCTAAGTGAAAAATACCTAATATATCTAACCATGGAATTTTATTAAACACCCCCTAATTATGCAAATCTAAAAATGTAAATTTAGCATGTTAATCTAACATAGGAGAGTAGTTGTTGACATCTAAATTCTGGCTACCACATTTCATGTTGCATAAGAAAATTAGGAACCGGTCCTGATCCTAAACAAAAATACCACTAACATAATTTGCACATAAATTGCATTTAAGTCGGTCCGGTTATAAAATGATGCATGGGGTTCAAGGGGAGAGACCCTAGTCTTAATTGACTCAGCCCACATGAGCTAAGCCCCAATGAAATTCGGCTAGCCCATTTATCTCTCTTGCTTGGTCAAATTTCACATGCGCAAGGCACGTGTGATTCCAAATTAGGAGAATAACTTAAGAAGCAAGGGTTCACAAAATATTTATCAAGGGAGAAATTACCAGTCAAATAAAGGGAACAACTTAACAAGGGAAAAGAGACATTATGGGCTGAATAAAGGAATATCTTCGTAGTCGTAGGGTTTATGGCAAGGTGAAATTATATATTTGGACATGCAAAGCATATCTCCTAATTCCTTCAAAAAAGACAATAGGAATGTATACACTTGGAAGGAAGAGATTTGCCTGTTGAAACAAAAAGGAAGAGTTTAGGATAAAATTGCCCTTGTTCTAGTCGCCGAAAAATGTTCGCTGGTGAATATTTGGCTGGCCGGCGAGTTCAAGCCCTTATATGAGACTAATTTCTGGCCACTTCAAACCCACATTTGAAACGAAGTTCACTTTAGGCATTTTTTTAGAAAGTGACATCACTTCAAGCCTTTATTTGAAATTTTCTCAGAAATATATAACACAAATTATAAAAATATAAAAGTTAGCTTTTAGGTTGAACTTTCTAATATGGTACCAAAGACAGTTGTTATCCCTTTTGTGTGTGAGTCCATCCCCATTAATCAAATTCCACACGCCACTTCTCATTCGGCTTGGACGTGAGAGGGTGTGTTGACATATCCCCATCGCTTAACATGGATCTTATAGACTCTTTATATACTTAAGCTTAAGTTTTTAGAGTTGGACTTCATTCTAAAAAAGGAGAAATGAAAAGGAACAAATGAAGCAACCTTGGAGCTTGTCGGACGTCTCCTCTTCAATCTCACATCCAAAACCAAAGCATCTCTTAATGCAGACATTGTAGATCTTCTTCTTTGCTTCCTCTTCACTGTAGCCATTTACAAACAAAGCAGCGTGGACAGTCAACAACATCTTCCAAATAGAAAAGCTACATAGGGAAAACCCTCGCACATATGACCATCATCATTGAAAATCACCCAGACAAAAGCTAACTGCTGTAACCTTCAAAAACATTCATTTGGATAATATTAGCACAACGACAAGTACCCAACGGAAAAACATTTCATGTCGCTCACATAAAAAAGTCAAAGCAAGCATATCCACCACACAGAGATTAGAACAACATTTCATTATGTTGAAGTAAAAGATTTATCCCAACATTCATCCTGCTCTTAATTTTATCGGCCATTTTGAAGAGCCAACAGTCCTGTAATCTTACTTTTTTTTCCTCCTTTTTTGGCTAGAATCCTGTAATCTAGTGTGCGAAGTTGAATAAATATATAACAAAAAAAAAAGAAACTTTTTTCAGGGAATGAAATGAGTGAAGTTTATAATTTTGAAGAGGAGCAAGTGGGTGCCTTTACTGTGGATAGAATTGAATTTGTTAGTATTTTCTTATTATCTTATGAAGGGTGCTTTTAATATCTACGAAATAAGATGGAAGTATGATTTTTCTGGATGTATAGGAGGAGGGTCGGGAGAGTGGAGATTGAATGGAAGTGGGCTTTGGTTTTTCTTTACCTACTCAGTTTTTTATTTTCTTTATTCCTTTCAAAAAGATTCTTAAATGATTATATGATGCATCTAAGTTTATCTTTTTCTTTCTCATTTCTCATCATTTCGTTTTTTCTTATCTCCATTTTTATTGAGTTAATTTTAAGATACAAGTAAATTTTAACATATAGAACATAATTCCACATAAATCCGATCAATTTATATTTGATTGTTACAAATTAGTTATCATTTTTACCATCACTTAGAATTTAATTTTCTCCAAATTAATATAGTAATATAGAATAAATACCACGAGCGGTTGTAATACTCATAGTGTAGGCGAGTTGAACAACATCATCCCAATTTTGCCCGATTTAATTTTAGTGAAATTATGAATTCTTGCTATATATATGTTTTCCCATAGAGAATTAACATACCAACCCAATTTGACATCTTATTCTATAACTTTAATATTTTACTTTATCACTTGCTAGGTGTGATCGTCTTTGTACTTTACAAGTATAGTTGAGCGAACAAAAATAATCAATGAGTGTCTCGTTTTATATATAACACATATATTTTCTAATTTGGGATCTTTAAGAAATAACTTGGTTCATTATATTTCTCAAGTGAAACTATAAAGTATATGGTGCAATAATACTAACACTCACTTTTAAAAAATTATCTCTTTGCTTTTGTTGTCACAAAACATGAATGGCCCCAAAATTAATCATTTTAATAAGTCTCCCAACTCTACATTTTGCACGACTCTTACATATAAAGGGTAATTCCAGAGTTATTTTTTCATTGGTCAATAGAAGGGTCCTCAAGTATCTTGATATACGTATATAAAACCATCTCAACTTTACTTAGAGGATGTATTTGGATAAATTGAGATTTATAGAGCGTGCTACAAATGTTGAAAAGTTAATAAGATGATTAAGCAAGCTACAATTCAAACTTTTAGGGTAACGAAAAAAATGATAATGTTGTATTTGTTAAATCTTTTTTATCGCACAACATATGCGGGTTAATATTTTAGTATAGAATATGAGGAGGATTTTAACGACATGGCATGTTGACCCTTGTCCAATTTGTAAGTTGATCTAATGAAATAGTTTTTCTTATTTTCTTTTTCTTTGGATAAGAGTTAACATTTTTTACACAAGAATGCTATAAAAATTTTCATTATTTTATGGGATATGGCTCATTTATGTTGAACAATTCCGAATGAATTTACTAATTTTTCCTAAGACTCAATTTGCTACACAATTCTCCATAAATTTAGTTATTTTGAGGCAATTTCATTCATTTGCTTAACCATGTCTAACAAAATTTGTTGTTGTTGTGATCCTCGTTGTCGTCGTTTACGCCTTTAAGTACCAAGCCAATTGTTTCGCTAAGTTAAGTTTTTATCAATCTCAATATTGTTTAAACTATTTTTTTTTTCTGTTTAAGGATTCTTTTTAGGAGTGGAATTTAGTTTCTTTATTTTCCTTCTTTTCTCAAGTATTGACAAAAGAGTGCCACATGCTATCTTCTCAGTAAAAGTGATGAAAACTGTTGATCACTATGAAGGTGTGATATATGAAATAATCATAAAACAAGTACTTCAAGGTCATAAACCAATGGAAATATTACATTTAATTGAACAAGAAAGATAGTAAAGGATGCTAATGAAGTCATGACTCATTTTGGGGCAACAAAGAAGACATTTGCGTGTTATGTAACGTGATATCACTTGACTAGAGCAATGGCTCTTCTCGACGTCATTGTAAGAGTATAAATTTTGAAACGGAAAGGATGAAATAAGGATAAATACAATTATAGAATATTTATCTTTAAAAAATTGTGAGAAACGTATTGTACTACGAGCCACAGGTTTTCAACTAGTTAGTAAAGACTATCATTTGATTAAAGAGTAATCTCCGCCAATTAGAAAGGTTCAATTTCATCTAACTACATGAATGAGTTCTTTATTATTATTTTGGGTAAGTATAAAACCATATAAGTTTCGTAGTGATGGGTGCGAGCTAAAGCAAGAGCTATTAACACAGAGATTAACTAACGAAAATGGTCACAAATCACAAGACATTTCTTGTGCCTTTATGTTATTCTTAAGGGTGACATATTTACATTTGATTTTATTTTCTTTCGGTTTACTGTTAATGTTCGAATTTGACTTCTTCTTTTTTTTTAACTATTTTCAACTTTCATTTAAAATCAGGTAAAAACTTTTCACAATAATTTAACGATTAAAATACTATATAAGATTTTCAATGTATTGACGGTTCTCCCAACACATTGATTGCTATTCTGATACGCCATTACTTTGAAATTAGAATGTTTTCCTTGTTAAGTGTATAGGAAAGTTTTATTCAAATCAAAGCTTCATTGAAAGGAAAAGTTGAAAAAAAGGCTTTTGCAAGGGTTCGGCCACCCGAAGGATCATTTTCGGACGCCGGCCTAACTTCCTTTGCACGGACACAGCCCGGAGCCTCGCGCTTTGGCAAGTGGCCAATAGCCACCGGCATGCGATGGTAAACATGTGCAGTTTTGGCATAAAACTCGTAGTTGCGAGTTTTTATCTAGCTTTTAGAGGCTCTTCACACATTACACCCAAGAGCTATCTAAATCGAAGGAGCGTCTCAGAAGTTCTATCTATAATTTCTCTTGATGAGATTTCTACTAGAGAATGTGAGGTAAATATTGTGCGATTGTTTAGTGTAATCGCGGATAGAGCATCGCCTCTTGAGATATCATAGTGTGTAATTCTCATTCGAGTATAGCAAAATCTTTATTGTTGCATTATTTTCTCTATGGATTTAGGTCACATAGAACGAACCACGTAAATCCCGGTATATTTTATCTTTTATTTTCTCCATTCGATTATAGCAAAATCTTTATCGTTGCCTTCTATTCGATTTCGGATTCCATCTCTGCTACGAACCCATATTGATTATCTTTTGTTTTGAGTAATTGTCCTAAGAGCGCGCTAAATCCACCCCTCTAAAAGGCAGAGCCATATACAGAATCAGCTGAAGACGTAATCAAGTTCGCTAAAGATCTCGCCGACAGTTTACGGAGTCTCTTTCAGGACTATTCTGCATTTGTTGCATCGCACCATGTGGTTTAAATGTTTACCTTTCGTATAGCTTGCTCTTGGTTATCACTCTGTACCTATTGCATTCCTGTTGATCATCTAAGCCAATGGGTTGATGTATGTTTACGCTTCAGTTTTAGGATTAAATAAGAAACAATGACTGTCGGATTCTTCTTTTATTGCAGAAACATTGGAGGTCCCAACCTGCTACGCCATGATTGCTTGGATCGAGACTTGTTTGAGGTAGTCGACAGTGTAAGAATTTCCTAATGTGGGCTTCATTAATTGAAATTAACTGAATTAGTTTGGTCTAATAAAGGTAAGATATATGGGTTCTTAATAAGTCTAATATGGGGCTGGCTGGTGTGGGCCGAGTACGGCCCGGCCCGTAATGAGAGGGCCCGTGGTCGAAGACTCTATAAATAGCGCTCAAGTCCCTCCCCTAACCTGATGATGCACAATTTGACTCACATACGGATCTAGAGAGAACTTTCTTCTCGTGAGTGGCAATCTCATTAGGCCAGTGTTCTAACGAAGGGTATAGGGGAGAAGATCTTGAGTTCGTGTTCTGAAACCGTCGCCAATTCCGCTTTAAGTCCGATGGATTCCAAACCAGGTACGCGAATCGACAATTTCTCCATTATCGTGTTTCGGTTTCTGATTTTGGTGATCCTGGGCGTGCCATTTTCGTGGCCTACATGTGGTATCAGAGCCTGCCATAGATTAGAACTGAAACATGCGGATTAGGACCGTTTTCGTTTTGTCCGAGAGGTTTTTGCCCAGTTTCGAAATTTTTTGTCGGATAAAAGTTAAATTTTATTACACATTTGGAATCTACTCGTCGAGACGAGAAAAATGGTGGGCGGAACGTCGCCGGAGGAGGCCGGACGCGCCGTCACGCGCCTTCACGCGCTCTAGGCGCGGCGGCGCGTGCCGGACACGCGCGTCCGTGCCAACCGGCGCGTCTTTCCGCCGCAAACCGCATGCTGACGTCAGCGAGGCGCGGATCCGGCTTGACCCGGGTCCCGACCCGACCGTTGACACGACCCGGATCCTGACCCGACCCGATCGGTGACCCGACCCGGATCCTGACCCGACCCGACAGGTCAACCGGTCGGGCCGGTTCGTTGACCGTGACTGGTCGGACCGGTACGTTGACCGGTTGGACCGGTCACCCCCGGTCGGACCGGCTTTACTGACCGGTTTGACCCGTTTTCTCACGCGCGCACGCGCCGCTTCTTCCGGCGGCGCGTGAGGGCGCGTCCAACGTCCGTTTTGGACGTTCTTGGTACCGACACACTCGTATCGAGATTCTCTACACTGTGGTGTATTTATTTTGCATGGTTGAGGTTTTTACAGATGTGAAAATACGTATAGAACCCTATATATGCGTATTTTTAGGGTATTTTTTTGCGTATTTTCTTG
The DNA here is from genome assembly GCF_021117445.2 of Syzygium oleosum. NCBI lineage: Eukaryota > Viridiplantae > Streptophyta > Magnoliopsida > Myrtales > Myrtaceae > Syzygium > Syzygium oleosum. The sequence continues at coordinate 12,964,641 of NW_026607485.1, forward strand.
TATTTCTCTATGGTTTCGGAAATACATATGGTAGCTCACATGTATATCACCACATAAGGACTGTGTAGAGTGTAATTCATTGTCTATCAATGAATGGAACAGTATAATTAGCATGGCATGTAATTTCAAAGACATACGCCCCTGTCTTTACGTCTAGCATTACATGCATCTAGTAAATGTGATACATAAAGCTCATATCCCTGGTATGAGAGATTTTCAAGAATTCAGTTGGGTTGTGACCGCCAAAGTGGCACACTTGATTGGTTTTGAGAAATATCGGTCTCATATTGTGGTGGGATGTCTCCTGTTCTATTGCGTGATCATACTCCCAAAGGAGGTGATCTCGTATTGGTTCATGGAGGGGTACATGTATAGCATGTGCTTGAGAAATGACTAATCTTAGTGGTTCATACACCCAAAGGTGGTGATTTCACGAAAAATTAGAATATGTTCTCATGGCATTGTCATGTGAAGAGAATACAACTGCATGTCATATTTTCTGCCCAAAGGTGATTATGTGATGATGTATGTAACTCTTTGGATAAGTACTCACATGATGCTGATTGTATTGTTTGTTTGTTTTTCCAGTCACCTTTTCTGTAAACGGCAATTCCATTTCCATTGAGGTCCTTCTTGGTTTGAACTTTAAGAAATGGAAAGAGGATTTTCTATTTGGAATGGAGTGGCGGATGTTCACATTGCTCTTACAAAGGATAAGCCGGAGATATCATGGCCACCAGTACTGAAGCTGAGAAAACGGACTATGCTGCCTGGGAAAAGAGCAATCGGATTTGCTTATTGACAATGAAAAAATCCATTCAAGAACACTTGAAAAGTGGTTTGCCAGCTGACTGTACTGCTAAGGAAATGATGACAGCCTTAGAGGCTAGAAACCGCATTTCATCTAATGCTGAGGTTGGTACACTTCTTCAAAAGCTCTTCAATATGAAGTATGATGGTACTGCTGGGGTTAGAGATTATGTCCTTAGGATGGTAGACCTAAAGACGAAGCTTCAAGCTCTTAATGTTTCCATTCCTGATGCTTGTATTGTGCATCAAGCCTTGAACACCCTTCCATCTGATTTTGGGATTATAAAGACAAATTATAATTCCCAAGATGAGACTTGGTCAGTGAATGACTTGATAGCAAGGGTGGTGGCAGAGGAAGAGAAACTTAAGAAGGAAAAAGGGCATCTAGCCTTATATGTTTCTGGTTCCCACAAAAAGAAGGATAAGAAGTTCAGAAATCGTACTCATAAAGGTACTCATGAAACTACCGGTCAATCTGACAATATGGGTCCAAAGAAAACATCCTTCAAAAGGGATGGTGGCCACTGCTTCTTTTGTAAGAAGAAAGGTCACATAAAGAAGGACTGTGGAAAGTTTAAAGCTTGGTTGTCCAAACGTGAGCCTACAGGTAATGATTCTTTGGCACTTGTTTGTGAATCCAACCTATCAGAAGCACCATCCAGTTCTTGGTGGCTCGATAGCGGTGCAACTAATCATGTTGCGTTTACCATACAGGGATTCATAAACCGGAGGAAGCCAAATCAGGATGAGTCAAGACTCACTGTGGGAAATAACGAGAAAGCTGATGTTGTGTTTGTGGGAGATGTAATCTTGATTCTAGAGTCTGGTTTTAGATTAATGTTGAAAGACACTTTTTATGTACCTTCTTTTAGACGGAACTTAGTTTCCGTATCGTGTTTGGACATGTATGGCTACTCTTTTGAAATCAAGAACAATGTTATTTCTTTGTTTCTTAATTCAAATAAGGTTGGGTCTTGTTATATGTCCAACGGATTGTACAGATTGTGTTTATCTCCCAATGACATATACGTCGCTTATACGATTGAAAAGGTTGTTTCCAAGAGACCACTACCTAAGGAACAGTCTTATGCATTGTAGCATAAACGATTTGGTCATATCTCTAAGAATATAGTAGAAAGGCTGATAAAGACTAACATCCCGCCTGCTCTTAAAGATGACCTAGAGATATGCGTGAACCATTGTAGAGGTAAAATGACCAAGATAAGGAAGAAAAGCTGATCCAGAAGTTCGACTGTTGGAGGTCATTCACACCGATATAAGTGGACCCTATACGGCAACCTTATGTAGAAATTTTTATTTCATTACATTTATTGATGACTATTCTCGATATGGCTATCTCGTACTTGATTAAAGAAAAGTCGAGTCTCTTGACAAGTTCAAGATTTTTCGGATGAAGTCGAGAAACAGGTTGGGAAAGGTCATAAAGGTTGTTAGATCGACAGAGGTGGAGAGTATTATGGCAAACATGGCGATGCCGGACAGCTTAAGGGGCCATTTGCCAAATACTTAGAGGATTACGGGATAGTGGCTCGATTTACTATGCCTGGAAGTCCCGAGCAAAATGGTGTAGCCGAAAGGCGCAATCGCACCCTTATGGAAATGGTGAGGAGTATGATAAGTAGGACAAATTTACCTGTTTTTCTGTGGGGTGAAGCTTTGAAAACAGCTTTGTACATTCTGAATCGTGTACCTACTAAAGCTGTTCCATTGACTCCTTTTGAGTTATGGACTGGACGTAAGCCTAGCTTAAACCATCTTAAGGTTTGGGGATGTCCTGCAGAAGTGAAGTTATACAATCCAACATTAAGTAAGTTGGACTCCAGAACCACTCGGTGTTACTTTGTATCTTACCCTGATCATTCGAAGGGATATCGGTTCTATAATCCCAATGGAGGCACAAGAATTGTGGAATCACAGACAGCCAAGTTTCTGGAGTTTGATGTGGCCGAAGAAAGTAGCTGCTCACAGACTATTGAGGATAATAGTACGGTTGGTAATGTTGTATCTTTATCTCCTCCCATACAGATAATTGTGGAGACTCCCACACCACAGACTGAACCTGTTGAGGCTCAGGATCCTGTTGTTGAGACAGCTCCTAATGAAGTTCCTCAAGGCTCTCAGGTACAGGATGAGGCTGTTGTTGTTCCAGTAAGGAGATCCATTAGGGAGAGACGATCAGCTATACCACCAGACTATTTAGTCTATATAGGAGAGCAAGACTACGATATTGGTTCTGTAGCTGATCCAGTGACTTATACGGAAGCTGTTTCTTGTCCTCGGTCGGAGCGTGGTTGGATGCAATGAGAGATGAAATGCGATCTATGAAGCATAATGGAGTTTGGGAACTTGTTGAATTACAAGGTCATAGACCCATTAGCTGCAAATGGGTGTATAAGACTAAAAGGGACTCCAAAGGAAAGATTGAGAAGTTTAAAGCCAGACTGGTAGCCAAGGGTTTCACTCAGAGAGAAGGAGTAGACTATGAAGCAACTTTTTCTCCAGTCTCTTCGAAAGATTCTTTCAGAGTGATCATGGCATTGGTAGCTCATTTCGATATGGAGTTACACCAGATGGATGTTAAAACTGCCTTTCTCAATGGAGACCTTAATGAAGAAGTCTATATGATGCGGCCCGAAGGTTTTGCGGCGGATGATTCGGGTACGCTTGTATGTAGGCGAAAAAGTCTATTTATGGTCTCAAGCAAGCTTCTAGACAATGGTACTTGAAGTTTCATAGTGTTGTCGCTTCATTTGGTTTTGTTGAGAACAAAGTAGATCGGTGTATATACTTGCAAGGTCGGTGGGAGGAAATTCATTTTCCTTATACTCTATGTTGATGATATTCGCAAGCGGTGACCTTGGTTTACTGCATGAGACAAAGCGGATGTTGTCAAAGAACTTTGATATGAAAGACCTTGGTGAGGCGTCTTTTGTCCTTGGCATTGAGATTCATAGGAATCGTTCTCGCCGACTATTGGGTTTATCTCAGAGGGCATATGTTGATCGTATCTTAGAAAGATTCAACATGCAGCAATGCAAGCCAGGAATTGCTCCTGTCAGTAAGGGTGATAAGTTGAGTCTGTCACAATGTCCTCATTCAGATTTTGAGAAAGTCCAAATGAAGAATGTACCTTATGCTAGTGCACTTGGGAGTATTATGTATGCTCAAGTATGTACTAGACCAAATATTGCTTTTGCAACAGGACTTCTAGGCAGATATCAGTCAAATCCAGGACACGATCATTGGGTTGCTGCCAAGAAGGTTTTGAGGTACTTAAAGAGGACAAAAGACTATATGCTGATTTACAAACATATTCAGGACCTACAGCTAGTTGGGTATTCGGATTCAGACTTTGCTGGCTGTCAGGATGAAAAGAAGTCGACAACGGGTTACATCTTTAAGTTAGCAGGAGGTGCAGTATCATGGAAAAGTGAGAAACAGAAATCAATGACATCCTCTACCATGCAAGCGGAGTTTGTAGCATGCTTTTCGGCCGCTACTCAGGCAATTTGGCTCCGGAACCTCATTAAGGAGTTGACCGTATTTGATTTTGTGGATAGACCCATACAGTTGTATTGTGACAATAACTCTGCAGTGTTGTTTGTTAACAACAACAGAGGTCTCAAGGGATCTAAGCATATGGAGGTCAAGTACCTGACTATAAAGGAAAAAGTTCAGGATGGTGACATTGCAGTAGAGCACATTTCAACAGATGATATGATTGCAGATCCGCTAACTAAAGGCCTTCGCCCTTGTGTATTTGATCGACATGTCATTAACATGGGCTTAGGAGTATCATGGGATACTGTTAATTAGTGGGAGCTGTTTAGTTTTATGTTGCTCTTATGAAGTTTGTATCTGATTTTGTTACATTTTGTAATATTTGAATATGTATAAACTCTTTTGCATTCAATGAGGTATTTGTGAATGTAGATTTATCAAGTTGAGTATACATATTTGATGAAAATCTCGAGGCATTGTGTAAACCTTGAGTACAGGCTATGGGGCATTCTTAGTATTAGCCTTAACGATATGTCTTGTTACACATAAAGTACAGTTAACTATCAAGGTAAGACATATGAAGGTTCGTTGGAACCATGAAGTATATTCTCTGGTGACACATTAGGTTTTGTGACACTTAACGGAGAGAGAATTTGGACTAACAAAATGGATAACACATAAAGTATCACTCATTTTGAGGTATTGTCCATTTGACACACTACCATATTGAATCCATATCAGTAAAGTTGAAAGCACTCGTGACCATGGAAGGCTCTGCGTGAGTACATGCAGTTACCGCCATGATTCGGTGTTCGAGACCTTATGGGATCGGATTGACTATTAAGAATAATCTCTAGACCAATATAAGGGTGCGCACACAGTTCTGTTTCAATTAATATCGCCCAAGTGGGAGAATGTAAGAATTTCCTAATGTGGGCTTCATTAATTGAAATTAACTGAATTAGTTTGGTCTAATAAAGGTAAGATATATGGGTTCTTAATAAGTCTAATATGGGGCTGGCTGGTGTGGGCCGAGTACGGCCCGGCCCGTAATGAGAGGGCCCGTGGTCGAAGACTCTATAAATAGCGCTCAAGTCCCTCCCCTAACCTGATGATGCACAATTTGACTCACATACGGATCTAGAGAGAACTTTCTTCTCGTGAGTGGCAATCTCATTAGGCCAGTGTTCTAACGAAGGGTATAGGGGAGAAGATCTTGAGTTCGTGTTCTGAAACCGTCGCCAATTCCGCTTTAAGTCCGATGGATTCCAAACCAGGTACGCGAATCGACAATTTCTCCATTATCGTGTTTCGGTTTCTGATTTTGGTGATCCTGGGCGTGCCATTTTCGTGGCCTACAGACAGGATCAACCTCGATCCGAGGTTGTGAGGGCTATGCGGCAGCCTCCATTTCCAATCACGGGGAGGTGCCAGCAAAGAGGAGATATTGAAGAGAAAGAGAGAGAGGGGCGCATGCTACAGCCTTCGCCACAGGCTTCGGCGCCCCTGGCTCCGCTCTGGCCGTTTTCAATCGACTCGCTCCTGGCTTCAAGAGTCAAAGACCTTGTCCGAGTCTTTGATGCTCGTCGTGACCCATCACTGGCATCATCATCTGGTCCACAACTTGACCGGGTACACTGTTACTCCGACGAATAATTGGGCCGAGCGTCGGCACGGCATCATCCTCGTCATATGGCTCGGCTTCTTCACTCTCAACTTACCACCATGCCCAGATGTTGTTCGATGAAGCTCCCCAGCCGTAGCCACTGGCACCGAGTCAGATCTCGCATCTCCGTATCTAGCTTTTCGTCTCCAAACTCATCCGAGTTATCACAGCGGGGCGGAATGGGAGCTTGAGGCAGCGAGGGGTGGTGGACGAGGACAGAGGCGCACACACGAGCGGCGGCGGGGAGAGAATTGTGCTCAACCACGAGCTTCCTGTAATTCCAAGTGGTGCAGTACTCGGGATTGATCTCCAGGAGCTTCACGCTCATGTCGAGAGCCTCCTTCGTGTATCTGAGAGCAACATCGCATCACTAAAACACCTGATCAAAAGAAATTGTTGCGTTTATACGACGCTTTTGATCTTTTCAGAGAGAGAGAGAGAGAGAGAGCATATGGTTGTGGTGACTAGAGAGAAGCCGGGATTGAGGAGCTGTTAGCTTCTGAGTTTGGCGGCTGATGCTGCTGCATCTTCCGGCATCGGAGCCGTCCGAGGCCAGCCATGCATTTTTTTCCGGCGGAGAGAGAGAGAGAGAGACAAAGTTTGAACTTGGAACCAAGAGAGGCTTAAATGAGAGAGAAACGGGGGACCCATGATTTTGGTATTTCTTTCATTCTAACCATCAAGGGTGTGGATGAAGCCAATAGAGGCCGCACCTTAAAATTATTCCATGTATATGTACTTTGGGCTTATCACAAAGAAACTACTGATCCACGCTATTCTTTTTCTCTGTTGCAAGTTATGCTATTTCATCTGGCGGATGAACTGAGCACGAAGTAACATGGAGATGCAGTTGGCCTTGCTATATATTCGTGCATGAAGTTGATCATGAGGCACCACCAAACCATTGTCTCCCAACAAAAGCGTCAGCTCTGCAGCCTCCTCTCAAACACTTCTCAGCCCCAGCTTTTGCCTTTGGAAATGGCGGAAGCAGTTCTCTTCAGCCTTACCACCGACATACTGAAAAGCCTCGCCACCGAAATGGCGAAAGCTGGAGGCTCCTTCGCTTCTCAGAAGATCCAGTTGCTCTGCGGTGCCAAGGACGAGCTCGAAAGCCTTAAGAAAACCGTCCAGACCATCCAAGCTGTGCTTTTGGATGCCGAGAAGAAGGAATGGCACAACAACCAGGTCAAGGTCTGGCTCAATAGGCTCAAGGACGTGTTGTATGACGTGCAGGACTTGCTTGACAATGTCGCAACCGAAGATCTGAGGCAGAAGGTCACTTCCGGCAACAAGATGTTAAAAGAGGTACGCGTTTTCTTCTCCAAATCAAATCGGCTTGCTTACCACCTCAAAGTGGCTATTAAGATTCAGGAACTTAGGAAGAAACTAGATTGGATTAAAGAAGATAGGGAGTTTCATTTAGAGGAGGATCAGAGGGAGGAAACAATGGCCATGAGGAGAGGAAAGAAGACTGTACTTTTCGCACCTGATAGCGAAATAATTGGTAGGAAAAGGGACAAAGAAATGATCAAACGACTTCTGTTTGATTCCTCCTCTAGCCAGAGTGAGTCAGTTGTTTCCATTGTCGGTATAGGAGGCCTTGGAAAAACCGCACTTGCACGATTAGTATTCAACGATGTGGAAGTAACAAAACATTTCGAGCTTAAGATGTGGGTGTCTCTATCTGAAATCTCTGATATGAATTTGATTTTCAAAGAAGTTCTTAAATCTGCGAAAGATGACCCTCAAGGGCATGATCATGAGATGGAACAGTTATCACATGATCTTGAGAATAAGCCTATAGGCCAATTGCCGAGTCTTCTTCAAGAGACTCTAGGTAGGAGGAAATATTTGCTTGTTTTGGATGACTTGCGGAATGAAGAATGGCCTGGATGGTCGAACTTTAGACATTGGCTAAAGGGTGGTGTCCAGGGAAGTAAGATACTTGTAACCACTCGCAACCACTCAAATGCAATGGTTATAGATGCAAAATCAGTTGTTCATAATCTAGAAGGCTTATCTAAAGATAAGTCATGGGACTTATTCAAGAAAATGGCTTTTGGAGATGGGGAAGAAGCAGACGGAGAAGAATCCTTAGACAAGAGACTGGAGATAGGTCGACATATAGTTGAAAAATGCGCTGGTGTTCCCCTTGCCATCAAAACTGTAGGCAGCTTTTTATACAACAAAACGGTAACTGAGTGGCTCTATGTCAAAGAGCATGAACTTTCAAAAGTAGATTTGTTGGACCGTGGAATTATAGACATCCTCAAGCTCAGCTACGATCATCTTCCGTCATGGTTAAAGCAGTGTTTTGCATATTGTGCATTGTTTGCAAAAGGTTATGTCTTTGATAAACAGACAATGATACAACTTTGGATGGCACAAGGCTTTATTGAGCCAATGGACGGGAACAAGGACTTAGAAGAGACTGGGAATAGCTATGTCTCGGAACTACTGGATAGGTCATTCCTTGAAGCTGAAGAGGTCGACGATTACACAGGTGAGGTTAAAATGTTCAAGATGCATGATCTCATGCACGATCTTGCCTTGAGAGTTGCAGGAGATGAGTGCAAGATGGTTAGTCTCAATGAAGGTGGCATCCGTGGAGGAATTCGACATGCATCATTTGCTTCACAAATATACTCACCACAAGAAGTGACCTCTATTCTTGAACCGAACAATCTAGGAACATTTCTCTCTTTGAAAGAGAGCAGAACATTTGTACAGAATGGGATTCTCTCTATGTTTAGGCATTGTCGAGTGCTGGGCTTGGGCTATGCATGTTTTGGTATCCCTACTTCCTTGGGAAGTCAGTCGAAGCACTTAAGATTTCTTGATATTTCCGAAAACCTATCCATGGAGAGTATGCCAGATTCAATCACAGATTTGGTGAACTTACAGACCCTTAAACTCTGCGGTTGCAAGAATCTTAAAACACTTCCAAGAGATTTGAGGAAATTGGTCAACCTGAGACACCTCTTAATTGATGGATGTGACTCATTAAGCCACCTGCCATCCCTAAGTAAAGTCTCCTCCCTAAAGACATTGAATCTCATGGGCTTGGATGCGTTGGAGTTCCTTCAAGAAATAAGTTACCCAGAGCATTCTAATACTGCGGGGCCCTTCTTCCCATCTCTGGAGAGACTATCCCTCCTCAATTGTCGCAACCTAAAAGGATGGTGGGGAAGACGGCTGGAGAGACTATCCCTCCTCAATTGTCGCAACCTAAAAGGATGGTGGGGAAGACCGCAAACGGTGGGAGCAGATCAGGATCGTGCACGGTACAATCCACAATCATCCTTCCCAAAACTTTTGTCTGCAGCAATATTGGGTTGTCCACACCTGAATTCAGTGCCACTGTTCCCCTTGATAGAATACTTGAACATTGCTAGCGCGGAGTTGTTGGAACAAGTGATAGCCGTTCTAGATTGTCCATCAAAAGCACCAGTGGAATCCACGTTCATCCCTCTCTCTAAATTAAAGGGTCTACATTTTGCTGGTGGTGATTTGGAGCACTCAATGCTCGAGACTTTACTTCCGGTGCTTAATAATCTCAAGTCCATGAGCCTCTATGATTGCGCCAAACTAAAGAGTCTCTCTCGTGGCATGCAGTACCTGTCCTCACTCCAGCACCTCGTTATTGGTGCTTGTGAAGAACTCGATTTGTCGAGTCACGATGACGAGCATGGCACCCAGTGGCGATCTCTCGTGAAACTCCACGTTCTTAAATTCAGACAACTTCCGAAACTGGTGACATTACCGGAAGGGATTCAACATGTCACTACTTTGCAATTTCTCCGGATTGAATTATGTGACAATCTGACGAGTTTGCCCGAATGGATTGATAATTTCTCTTCGCTTGAAGTGCTTAAAATTATTGGCTGCAAGAGTTTATGGCGTTTTCCTGTAGGGATTGTCCACCTCACCAACCTAGAGGAGAAAGTTAGAGTCATCGGAAATGCCCAGCTAGAGGTAAGTCTAGACACTATTCTCTCAATTTCAAGTAGTTTTGTGAGAAATTAAAATATTAAAGCCCGTCACCACCAGGCGGAAGCATTTGGGGTCATGTGAAAGTAGCAGGTTTTTGTTTTGAATTGCGCGTGCTCACAGAGAAGAAGAGAGAACTAAAATAAGGATCCCGCGCCTGGGAAGAAAAGAAACTCCTATGACGTTAGTTACTTGTATTATTCTGTCTTGGTTTTGGAACTTTTATTTGCAGGAGAATATATTTTAAAGCAACCGTATATTTTTCCTCAGAAATTTCACTTTTGGTAGTTTTGCACCTTTTGGGAGTTGGGTTTGCAAAATATATTGTCTTGCGCCCGTTTTCTGAATTTAAGACAAAATACCCGTTAGTTTGGAGTAAAACGAATTATACATGTATAAAACACATTTTGTATTGTATTTAGGTAAATATAATTCATGTTTTACTCGTTTTATACGTTTTTGTTAATCAAATAAATATGCGACATGTCAATTATAGCATGTAATCGCGGACTTCGCACTTATAATTACATCTTCTCGTAGTCATATAAGCAAATATAATATTGTTTTACCATGACATTAGGTAGCACGAGGTAAAAATAAAATCAATTGTCATACGCGATATTTTTATAAAAAATTACAAACAAGATAGATATGTTTTTATATGCAAGTTTTACTGACTAGTTTGTAACGCGATTAATGTTGGACTTGTGATAACATTATTTTCAGGCTTAATTTCAATAGTACCGATATAAAAGAAAATTTATGTTTTATACCCGTCCGTATAGCGCAATGTTTAACTTCTACCCCATGAAAATGGCAGGCAAACTTTGTCCGCCACTATTTTGATTCTGTCCTCGGGACTCGACTTGCTCGATGATTTCCCCTGTGGCGGTGCTGCATATTGTTAAAATATGGGGGCAACTGCCCCCACTCAAAAGCGGAAGTCCCTACTTATACGAGATTTGGCAAGTGACTGACTCAGCGCTTTTACTACTCAGCTCGAAGCTACCGTTCAAGGGAAGTGACGAGAGGATCGTAACGCTTTTGCTTGTCAGTTCTGTGGAGATGAACTATTTCATGGTAAGTCTAGGCTCACCATGCGGAAGCATTCGGTGTCATGTGAAAAGTAGCACACTTTCGTTTTGAACCGTGCGGGTCTACAGAGTAGAAGAAAAGAACTAAAGTTAAGGATGTCGTGCCTTGGAGAAAAAGGAAGCCCTATCACGTTACTTGTGACTTTTTTTTTTCCTTGTGTCGATATATTTCGGTGCATTCGTATATTCCTCATCGTAAATTTCATCTTCTATTGTTTTTGCCCATTTTTCGGAGTTGGTTTTGTACAGTACATTGCGCTCGCAGTTCATGTTTGTTTAAGAATGTGCGTTGTGCGTATTCAATCGGTCCCGGTGAAAATTTATTCAGGCCTACGGTGAAATCACCATTTGAGAGTTGAGGCGAAGAGTCGCGACCAGTGACAACACCGCAATGAAACTGACTTGTACGGAGATTTAAAGTGGGTAATAAGATTGTCACGATCCTCTCAAAGTGAACCCCGAGAGAGTTTAATGGATTGCTATGCGGGCGTATATAACCCTCTTGCGAGTCGGTGCTTACGCTTTGCATAGACTCTCTTAAGCACTACTGACCACAACTTCATCTCTCATTCATGATTCATCGAATTTAAATTAGAGTTGCCACTAACCAACTTTGAGCTGGCTAGGAGCTGAGTATGGCATGGAGCTTGCCTTACTTCTGTGAACAAGAAATTTCGGGTATGAGGACTCAGTTACGCTAGTTTTGCCTAGTGCCCTTTATGGTACCTTTTCTCTTTAAATAATACATTATTTCATGCAATCTTTTCTGATTTTTTTTTCCTAAACATGGAAACCTATATGGCCATGCATACCCGGGCAAGCGATAAAATGAAACAATCAGTAATAAAAACAAATAAAGGTATAAAAAATAAACAACCCGAGCCGTATCAAGCAAAGTTAATACAAGACCTTGTGAACATGTCCTGGGAGAGGACCACCGTGAGTTATGCATGAATATGCCCTAGATCTAGTGGTAACGAGTGATGCATTTATTTTCCAACAAAATCTCATGAATAAAACAGGATCGGGTTCGGCTAACTACTCCTCGGGATTTGCGGAAAGGCTCGACTTATACCTCTTTAATCAAAATTTTTTTTTTCTGGATCTTTCAACTTGTGATTTTGAGTAAATGGGTATGCCCATAGTCATACGTACGCCACACGCATGCTCATGTTCAGTAGTGTTCAATTATTAATTTACTACGACCCGCGTAAAATGCATCAGGTCCAGTGTCTATAGCCTGCTTCAAAGTGCATGAGGCGCAACACTGATCTCATCACAACACTTCGTGGCCAGCGTAAAAACGCCCCCGGCCCAGTGTCTCTAGCCTGCTACAAAGTGCATGAGGCGCAACACCGATCTCCTCATGAACCAGAGTCTGCGTAAAACGCATCAGGATGGTCGTCATCCGGATGTACCGGGCATCGTCCTGCTTCAAAGTGCATGAGGACGGCACACCCCGCGTAACACGCATCAGGGCGATTAGGTGATCACATGCTCATGGCAGGCACACATTCTCGCACAATTTCATCACACGCCTCATTCTTGGCATACGTAATGCGTGGCCATGCAATGCAGTACAATGCATCATGAGCATCACTGTAACACAGGCATCCAATCAAATCAACATCACCACACTGTGCCCAATTCACACCCAACGTGTTCACTTGGTCAATTAATACCGTGCGGCCTAACACAATTCACCAATTGGCACTCAATTTAGGCCATCAAAGGACCAATCACACTCCTCACCATTTTGCCACATGAACACACGACATGGCATTACTCGATTTACTATAATTGAGCACAAACAAGTATTAATCAGTCAACTCGGGCATACCCGGCAATTCAGACACATAATACTCAATTGGTCCATTTTAACCCAACAACCCACTATATGGACAGCCATTACTCGGCCTATTCCCGATCTCAATTTCTCATTCAAACCAACCCAATGATCCACCAAATTTATCGCGACAACAACCTCGAGCTAACGGTACCAAAATCTCCGTAAGTCGTGCAATATTAACTAAACTGGGCCCGTCTAAAGACGCACATCAATCTAGTCCGTGTTTAGGGAAATATACTCACTTAAATCTAAACTAGGACGATGAGAACGGGCGGCCAATTGCCGATGAACGGCTGAATCGGCGGCGGCGTTCCAACGGCGGACGGCGGCACAGCTCACGGCGGCGCGGTTTCCTGGCGGTGGGCGGCTCCGGCGTTCCTTGGCCGGGAGGGAGAGAGAACGGGAGAGGGGGAGAACGGACAGGGTGGTGATGATGACGAGGTGGTGGTGACGGTCGGTTGGGGAGGACAGCGGCGGCTCGGCGCGGCGGCGACCAGCTCCGGCGAGCGGCGGCTCCGGCGGCTTCCCACGAACGGCGAAGGAGGAGGACCGGCGGAGGGGAGGCTGGTCGGGAGGGCTTGGCCGGAGAGAGTGAGGGGCAAAAGTGAGGAGAGCGAAAGTCAAATGGGTCAAATATAGGGGGCTAGTGGATGCCACGTGTCGCCGATCCAAGAAACTTGACCAAAATGCCCTTGATCCAATGGCCCACATTTGATCTTATCCAATAATCGAGGGGCAAGATGGTCTTTAGCCCCAATAATTGAGCTGAAATTCAATTTTAATTAATCCAATAATATCCCAAAATTCGGAACCCAAAATTAGGCCAGGGGCAAAACGATCATTTTTCCGGCCCCGGGGCGAAATTTCATTTTTCGACTGTACCAACCCCAAATGTGTGTGGCCAACATAATATGACGTCGGATTCTCAAAAATAGTCTCTTAAGCCCTCGAAAATCGACGCCAAAGTCCGGGTTCAATTTCGTGACCAAAACTCGCTCAATTTCCAATTTCAGGGTCTCTCACTAACGGGCGGCTGATTAGGGTTTACGCGTATCGACCTAGGGTTATCCGAGTCATGATGGTTCCGATCATAGAGAGGGAGAGGAATTATCATTAGTTCCAGAGGTCACGACCGTTACGGTTAAGTTCGAGAATAGTTGGCTACGTGTACTTTCGGTCGTGCAGAATCACCTGCGATCCGATTGTACTTCGTCAGCATTGGCCAAACCAAATCCATTACTTTTCCTAAGATCGGCCCGTGTCGGCCCAAAATGTTCCCTCATCGTTTCTCGAGATCGGAGTCCGATTCGCGATCGAGTCCCTAGTCCACGTACCGTTTTTCCTAGTTAGCCATACCCTTTTGGTTAGTATCCCGAGAGTGATCAGCTCTGGGCGAGACTTACAAAAATGAAATGCGAAATAATACTCGTTTTATTGATTCCGAAATTGAGTCGAAATTCGGGGTGTTACAATCACAAAACACAATCACACACCCAACCATCACATAGCAGGCACATCATTTACCCTTACCTGAGCCTATTCTGCATACATCCTGCACGTTAGCCACAAGAGTAAAATTTCCAATCACATGCATGTTCTAATTTCATTTCATACATTTGTTCCGATCTCATCACATCTTTTCCACACTACTCGTCGGTGACCCGCGTAATGGTACCGCCTCAGGTTCACTGCGACCATCTCACACTTATCTCACCAGTGGCCCGCGTAATGGTACCGCCTCAGGCTCACTGTGACTATCTCAAAACAACACTTCAGGGCCCGCGTAGTGATACCGCCGCAGGTCGTGTATCTTGCCCGCGTAATAGTACCACCTCAGGCTCAACACTTACCACCTACGACACAACCCGCGTAATGGTACCGCCTCAGGTTGGCCGTCTTCCGGTAATACCGGGCATCGTCCCGCGTAATAATACCGCCTCATGACGGAAATATCCCCGCGTAGTAGTACCGCCTCAGGGATTTCCACGATCACACATGCCACACCACACGCAATCTCTTGCTCATTCACATGCTCAACACTCACTTGCTAATAAATTGGCCAATCACACGTTGTCAGTACACGTATCAATTCACACTCATTTCTCATGCTCACTAAGCATTCGGCACGGCCAATTGACAAATAATTCAATTCGGCCCAAGCGTACACATAAGAGAGCATATTTCAATCAATCAATTGCACAATAATGCACCCAATTACAACATCACAATTCAGCCACAGTTCGAACTTACAACCAACATACAAATTGTCATTTTTCTATATCAAAGCCACAGCAAATCAGTTCCGACTCTTCACGACATTTTCCCACAATTAGTCGCCGGATCTAAATACCCAATTTACATACCGAACCGCATTTTTCAGCATTCAAACCAGCAATTTCGAGCATATACTCGGCCTCTAAATTTCCACCGAAATCTCCCAAATCCATTCCTTAGGCCCATTAGTCAATTCCGCCCCAAAAACTATATTGATTCGTGTCTAATTAAACCCGATTCCACCTCAAATTTGTCCGTCGATACCCGACGTCCTAAATAGGGTTTAGGGCGCGACTTACCGAACTCTAGACTAACTCGGCTAGAGCGGAAAGCGGCGGCGGCTGGTCGGCGGGGACGGCGGTGAGCGGCGGCGCTGCTTGGCGGCGTGGACGGCGTGCGACGTCTTCCTTGCAGCGGTTCACGGTCACGAGGGGGAGAGAGAGAAAGAGAGGGACGGCGTGGGGTGGGGGGTACGGTGCGGTGGCGGGACGACGCGGCAAGGCGGACGGGCAGTGGCCGGCGAGCGGCGGTGGCACGGCCAAGGGGGATGATCGGCGGTGGGGAGAGGGAGAGAGAGAGGAGACCGAGAGTTTGAGAGAGAGAGAGAGAGAGAGAGAGAGAGAGAGAGAGAGAGAGGAAATTTGGACTAAAATAGTCCAAATCCAATAATTGATGCCCAAAAGACAATCATGCCCCTCTCTCACAAATCAAATCGACGGTCGAGATTCGATCTTATCTTGAGATCGACGGCCCGGATCGAATCTTTCCCAAAAATATCCAAGGGCAAATTTGGGAATTTCATAAATTTCCAAGGGCAAAATTGTCCAACTCAAAATTTAGGGCAAAATGACCAAAATGCCCTTCCCCTTTAATACTTGTCCTTTATAAATCCCCAAGGGTAAAATGATCACTTTTCCATTTTCTTGCCGAAATTGAATTTTTCTGAAGGATCCGGGAAAATCCAAAGCTGTACGTTCCAACCACAACGTCGTCCTAACGTCCCGTTGTGACTTCCCAATTTTCCGATGTCCAATTTGGGCTCTAATTAATAATCGAATTTTATTTAACGTAACTCGAGCGTTTCTCAAACTAACTGGCGGCTTTTGGGGAAATTCGCATATTCGACCCATGACTGATAAATAATCGAGTCACGTGCAAGTTCATTCGGTCCGTGACGACTTCGGTTGTCACTTAATCGCGAGGATCGATCGCTAGATCCGAGGGGCACGATTGTTCGGTATAGGTTTAGGGCCATTCGTCAATTCATTTCGTGGTCCAGCGGAATCACCCGCGATCCACTACTATGACAGTGGCGAACTGACCCCTGGCTATCCTTGGATCGGCCTACAGTGGCTCAAAATGTCACCTCGACGATTTTATGGTCGAAAATCAATTCACGATCGAATTTCCTTTAGTCGTACGAAATTAAATCCCTAATTAGCCTTTCCCTAATGGTTAGCATCCCAGGAATGATCAGTTCCGGGCGAGAACTAACTACGAGTACGTTTATAAAACCAAGCATTTCATAAATCCCAAATGGGCAATTTTTCAGGATGTCACAACTCTTCCCCCTTCCAAAAATTTCGTCCTCGAAATTTACAATCCAACAGACGACTCAAATAAATGGGGGTATTGACGTTGCATTTGCTCTTCGCTTTCCCGTGTCGCGCCTTCAGTCCCGTGGTGCTCTCAAATAACCTTGACCATCGGGATCGTCTTGTTCCTTAGAACCTGTTTTTTCCGATCTTCAATCATTACTGGTCTTTCGACATAGGACACCCTGTCATCGACTTCTATCTCCTCATAATTCAACACGTGAGCTGGGTTCGGTTCATATTTTCTCAACATCGATACGTGAAACACATTATGCACTTGCGACAGATTGGGTGGAAGTGCAAGGCAATACGCTAAGTCTCTAATTCTTTCTAAAACCTCAAAAGGTCCCACGTACCTCGGACTCAATTTCCCTTTCTTACCGAATCTGGATAGTCCTCTCATGGGCGACACCTTAAGGAATACGTGATCCCCTACTTGAAACTCCAAAGGTTTTCGCCTCCTATCTGCATAACTCTTTTGACGGCTCTGTGCTGTTTTCAGCCTTTCACGAATCACCTTAATGGCCTCAATTGACTGTTGAACTAACTCTGGCCCGGAAATACTCCTTTCTCCTACTTCGTCCCAACACACGGGCATTCTACAAGCCCTGCCATATAGCACTTCAAAGGGCGCCATTCCTATGCTTTGCTGAAAACTATTATTATAGGCAAATTCTGCTAAGGGCAATTGCTCTTCCTACTTACCCTAAAAGTCCAACACACATGCCCGAAGCATATCGTCTAAGTCTGAATTGTCCTTTCAGACTGGCCATCCGTTTGTGGATGGTAAGCTGTACTAAACTGCAGTTTTAATCCTAATGCCGTCTGCAGACTTTTCCAAAAACTGGCGATAAACCTAATATCACGATCTGATGTAATTGTCACTGGTACCCCATGCAAACGAACTATTTGCTGCACATACAACTCAACATATCGCTTTAAAGCGAAGTCCTTTCGCACATCCAAAAAGTGTGCCGACTTTGTCAATCTGTCGACAATCACCCAAATGGTATCATGGCCTCTTTGACTCCTTGGTAACCCCGTCACAAAATCCATAGTTATATGTTCCCATTTCCATTCTGGGATTTCTAACGGTCGCAACAATCCTCCGAGCTTACAATGTTGCGCTTTCACTTGCTGGCATGTTAGACACTTGTCCACATATCTGGCTATGTCTACCTTCATACCATTCCACCAGTAGTACTGCCTCAGATTCTGATACATTTTAGTACTACCTGGGTGGATACTATAACTACTACGATGCGCCTCCGATAAAATTTCTTCCTTAAGTTCCGCATCGTCAGGCACACATATTCGTCCACGAAACTTCAGTATCCCGTCTTCGGATATCTGGAAGTCCGGCTTTCTCTTGGTCTCATCCATCTCTAGAATCCTTTGGATTTCTTGATCCGCAGACTGCAAAGTCTTAATTCTAGCCTGGATCTCTGGTTCAATCCTAAGCGTAGCCAGCAAGCTCGAGACTTGACTTACTTCAAATCTAAACTCCGAGTCTCGCACTTTTTCTAACAATGTCCATTCCTTGACCATCAAATGGGCGATGCTCGACTTCCGACTCAAAGCATCGGCTATCCGGTTGGCCTTCCTGGGATGATATAATATATCACAGTCATAATCTTTCAACAACTCCATCCACCGACGCTGCCTCATATTTAACTCCTTTTGAGTCTGTATAAATCTGAAATTTCTCCCCGCATAAATAGTGTCGCCAAATCTTCAAGGCGAATACTATTGCGGCTAATTCCAAATCGTGCGTCGGATAATTCAACTCATGCGGTCTTAACTACCTTGATGCGTAGGCCACTACTTGCCCATTTTGCATGAGTACACACCCTAATCCTTTCAACGACGCATCACTATAAATTTCGTATCCTCCGGGTCCATATGGAATAGTCAACACCGGTGCTGTCGTCAATCTATGCTTCAATTCTTGAAAACTCCTTTCACATTTGTCGGTCCATTCAAACCTCGTTTCCTTTTTCAACAAATGTGTCAACGGTATCGCTATTGCCGAAAACTCTTCCACGAAACGACGATAATATCCTGCCAGACCCAGAAAGCTTCGTACCTCTGTTACCGTCGTTGGTCTCGGCCATTTCATTACCGCCTCAATCTTCGATGGATCCACTGAGATTCCTTCTCCCGAGATCACATGTCCGAGAAACGCTACTCGATTGAGCCAAAACTCGCACTTGCTAAACTTAGCATACAGTGCGTTCTCTCTTAAAGTTTGCAACACTTTATTCAAGTGAAACTCATGCTCCTCTAGGCCCTTCGAGTATACCAATATATCGTCTATAAAAACAATCACGAATTGGTCTAAGAATTCCTTTAACACCCTATTCATTAGGTCCATAAAGGCAGTAGGGGCATTCGTCAATCCGAACGGCATTACCGTAAATTCATAATGTCCATATCTCGTCCTAAATGCCGTCTTCGGTATATCTTCCTTCCTAATCCTCAATTGGTGATATCCTATTCTCAAATCAATTTTAGAGAACACCGAAGCCCCTTGTAATTGATCAAACAAATCATCAATCCTCGGCAAGAGATATTTATTTTTGATCGTCACTTGATTCAGCTGCCTATGATCGATACATAATCTCAACGACCCATCTTTCTTTCTCACAAATAACACCGGCGCTCCCCATAGAGACGCACTCGGACGAATAAATCCCTTGTCTAATAATTCTTGCATTTGCACCTTTAATTCCTTTAATTCCGATAGCGACATTCTATAATGTGCTTTCGAGATTGGCTCGGTTCTAGGTGCCAATTCGATTACAAACTCTACTTCTCTTTCCGGTGGCAATCCCGGCAATTCTTGAGGAAACACATCGGGATATTCGCACACCACGGCTATATCCTCTAGCCTCAGCTCTTCAGCCGTCGAATCATCTACTGCCGCTAGAAATCCTTGACACCCTTCGTTCAACAACTTAATCATATCTAGCGACGAAATCCATGGAATCGAGGGTCCTCCTCGATTTCCCACAAATTGGTATTCCGGATGTCCAACGGGATTAAATTGGATCATCCTACTATTGCAATCCATTACGGCCCTCTGCTTAGATAGCCAGTTCATACCCCACTATCACATCGAAATCATACATGGGTAGAACCGCTAAATCAATCTTTTCATCCCTATCCCCAATCACGATCTTACAGTTTGGACACCCCAATGATACTAGCATCTTATCATTTAAGGGAGTCGTCACGCATAACACAGCATCAAGTAATTGCGGTTCTATTCCAATCAGCTCAACAAATTGCTCAGATATAAAGGAATGTGACGCTCCAGGGTCAAATACAGCATACGCAGCATGGTTGCATAGAGAAACCGTACATGTGACAACCCCTGGCGCGTTCTCAACCTCTCTTCTGGCCATGGCATACACTCATCCTTGCGCCTGCGGCCTATTCTGGTTGGCTGTCTGGGCCGCTCCAGTCTGGTTCCCATTCCGGGGTGGCGGCAACGCCGGCAACCTATTCTGCCTGAGATTGGGGTAAAATCTTATGTGGTGACCAAATCCACCACATCCAAAACAAGCTCCGCCCCTGGCTGGACAGGGTCCATTTCCATGTCTTTCCCCACATAACCGACATGGACCATTCTGATTATGGGCCGGCTTCCCTATATTCCATTTAGCCAGAAGGACAAAACGTCGATTACCCGTCATTGGCTTTTTTCCTAACTGACAGTTGTCCCTACTTTGGGCAAACCTCGATCCAGAAGCTGCGGCCCTATCTACTTGATCCCGCTCAAGAACCTGAGCCCTATCAAATATTTCCTCATAAGTCCTCAGATTCACTAGTAACAACTGGCTGTGAATATCAGCTTTCAATCCATCCTAAAACCTTTGCGCCTTGTCCTCGGGATGTTCTACCATTCTAGGTGCAAATTTAGACAGTCTAGCAAATTCCGCCTCATACTGATCCACCGTCATCTGGCCTTGGCAGAGTCTCATAAAGTCTGCTAGCTTTCTTTCCCTAGCTCTTGCCGAGAAATACTTTTCATAAAAACTCTCGGTAAAGGCAGCCCAAGTCCGGGCTGTACCTTCTGGAAACACCCTATCCCTGGTGGCCTTCTACCAATCATTTGCATTATCTTGCAACTGATATACAGCTAGGGTTACTTTCTCAGCCTCGGTACACCCTAATACCTCAAAGGCTTTCTCAAGTTCCTCTACCCATCGAAGTACAGCTTCAGGGTCACATATTCTAGAGAATTTAGGCGGTTTCAACTTCATAAACTGCTCGACCAATTGGTGCATTTGTCTATTCACATTCACTTACCCCTGCCCTTGATTTCCATTATTATTATTAGCAGCAGCGGCCACACCGGCCTCGGCAGCTTGGGCAATCGTAGCAGCTCGATCTTGAGTCTGCTGTCCTATCAGATTACCGATCTGTTCTAAGGTCCTCATAACTGCTTCCATTCTAGGATCCTCCGCAGGTCTAACAACTCTGGGGTCCACTGCAACTCCAGCATCAACTCCAGGGTTTTCTACCACTCTAGCACCCATTCCGAGGTCCTCTATAGCTCTAGCTCGAGCACGACCTCCACCTCTAATTCCCCTTCCTGCGCCCCTTCTTGGGACTCTTCCCACACCTCTTCCTTCGCTGCTCATTATTTCAGCTTCCTACCACTCTCCTACCTGCTGTAATTCCACTCGGGAATTAGCAACCTAGGCCAACTAGATCAATCCAGTCCTAGGCAGTGAATTAATGCAAGAATTCACTCAGCAGGCAATCAATCACTACAGTCACGAGGCCACAATCAATAGAGTCTGAACACTTACCTCAGGTCCAAACGCACCTGCATTTCAGTCATTACAACAATCAATTCACCCAACCAATCACAACAAACAATCTGGAGGCACGTATAGGTTATTCCGCTCTACGACTAGTTAAGGTCTCCCGAAATTACTACCCCAGGGTCTCTGCTCCTTATCACTCCCAACTTCGATCAATTTAGATCGAGCTATCCTCGCTCTGATACCAAACCAAAATCGTGATGTCACGCCCCGAACCCCATCGAGCACGCAACACACTTCCCTAGTCGATTAATGTGATGTCCCAGGGTATCGCCGACCCAATTTACATTTCATCAGAGATTTATATCCACAGCGGAAACCACAAATACCCGGACAATAATAACTGGGGTAATCAGGAGAATAAACATACTCATTCCTCATTCAAACTTATATAATATTCACAACTTACAAAACCACCATATACATATGCACACCGTGATATAAACCACCGACATCAAAAGGATCGATGACCTGGGTATCTTATCCTCACAAATGGCACACCTAAAAAAAAAACTATTTTCAACCCCTACACTAGCCCCTACGTCCTTTGCTCGGCGTCCATTCCGAGTCTAATTCTTCGTCCTCTGAATCTGAGTCCCCCTGGACAGTCTGCTCCTCCGAGGTCTCCGGCTCGGCTTCTATCTCAATCGGGTGGTTTATATCACCCGATTCAGCTAGAACCTCATCCCGTTCTTCCTCGACCGACTCCTCGAAGAACTCATCCTCTGGCACAAATTCAGGGTCCATCCAGTGCTCATACGGAGGAATGTACTCCGGTTCTTCTTCGGGCTCAGCGGGCTCAGCAGGTTCATCCTCAGGTTCCGCCTCGGGTTCTTCTTCCTCTGGTTCTTCCTCAGGGATCGCCTCGAGATCCACGTCCATTGGATCGTACCCCGCCTGCGACTCATCAGATTCTGGCTCATGCTCGGCCTCCGAGGGCTCAGGTGCTGCAAGCGCTTGCTATAGCCCTAACTGCGCCAGACTAGTCTCTACACTAGTCAACTCGCCATCAGGAGGAGGTATAGCAGACGGGTCCCAGTCCCCAACTCCATCAAAGGGGACATCGAATCCGCGGACGGGACCGAACTCATCTATCCTATCTCGGAAGAACCACGCGGTATAGGTATGGGCCTCCCATAGGGGTAATCCTACATCTACAAAGACTACGGTGGTATGCTTAATCCAGGTCATATGGTCATCTATAGGAAACTCTACATTGTCGTGTTTAGTGTGCATTGGTACTCCAAAACGCACAGGTGGCGGCGGCGACGGAGGAGGATTCATTGTTCCGGCCGGGGTTCTGAAATGTTTGGTTGAAACAACCATGAGAATACATCTCAGCAAGCACACACCCTAAACCCCACCTAGGCTATCACGTACCTCCAGACAATCACAAAATACAATCACACACCCAACCATCACATAGCAGGCACATCATTTACCCTTACCTGGGCCTATTCTGCGTACAGCCTGCATGTTAGCCACAAGAGTAAAATTTCCAAATCACATGCATGTTCTAATTTCATTTCATGCATTTGTTCCGATCTCATCACATCTTTGCCACACTACTCGTCGGTGACCCACATAATGGTACCGCCTCAGGTTCACTGCGATCATCTCACACTTATCTCACCAGTGGCCCACGTAATGGTACCGCCTCAGGCTCACTGTGACTATCTAAAACAACACTTCAGGGCCCGCGTAGTGATACCGCCTCAGGCCGTGTATCTTGCCCGCGTAGTAGTACCACCTCAGGCTCAACACCTACCACCTACGACACAACCCGCGTAATGGTACCGCCTCAGGTTGGCCGTCTTCCGGTAATACCGGGCATCGTTCCGCGTAATAGTACTGCCTCATGACGGAAATATCCCCGTGTAGTAGTACTGTCACACCCCGTACCCCACTAGAACGCAACATCCCGTCACGGTCGATTATGGTGCAACGTTCCCAGGAAACGTCGCCGACCCAACACCCAATCAGAGATCAATCGCATACGGAAGCACGTATATAAATATCTCACATAGGCTGCTCCGTCTCCACAGGGATGTATGCTAGACAACCGCTGGATATGATGCGGTATCCCAAAAAGAGGTGGTGTCCTCGGCATCCTACGGCTGGGGGTCTGAAATGTTTCGGTTTACACAACCGTGAGATAAATCTCAGTAAGTTCAACCCCTAAACCTAGGCTAGGCTAGCATGCAATCTCCTGACCGGAAACAAATATTTATAATCACAACACGACAATAATCAAACCATTCTCAGACCTTGCAGGTTAGACGGATCAATATATAATAATCACGGCACATACGTGGCACGCATGATCACCCGTATGCCAATCACATGCTCATGCACTGATTCTCACACCTTCGTATGCCAGTCTATGCATGTTCATGCATGCAAATGTCGTCGACATGTCATGCGCATTTCTCCGGCCCACTGGCCCACACTGGCACACTTGCCCAATTCATTATTATTACGACTCGAGTCATTAATTTTTTCACGGCCCGGTGCGTCTAGCCTGCTTCAAAGTGCATGAGGCGCAGCAACCAATCTGGCCCAGTGTCTCTAGCCTGCTTCAAAGTGCATGAGGCGCAACACTGTTCTCTTTGCGAACCAGAGCCTGCTTCAAAGTGCATGAGGATGGTCGCCTTCCGGACATACCGGGCATCGTCCTGCTTCAAAGTACATGAGGACGGTATCGACCCGAAGGTCACGACTCGAAGGCCCTTAGGTGATCACACAACTCATTATTATCTGAACCCAGCGTAAAACGCTTCAGGGTATTTTAGATGATCACATGCTCATGTCAGACACGCATTCTCGCACAACTTCATCACATGCCTCACTCTTGGCATACACAATGCGTGTCCATGTTATGCAATATAATGCACCACGAGCACCAACATAATTCAAACACTCAATATCACAACACGTGCTCAATTGGCTCAATTAATACCGTGTGGCCTAACGTGCGATTCACAAATCAATAAGTAATTGCAAGCCAAACAGTGGCCAATCGCACACCACAATAATCAGCCACACAACAAGCGACATGGTAGTACACAATTAATCACACTTAAGTACAAATTGCGTACCACCAGTCAACCCGGACATACCCGGTAATTTTTCAATGGGCTTCTAAATTGGTCATTTAATCTAATTACTCTCCCCAATAAATCCTCAATGATTCACCACAATTTTCCCGATAAAAATTCCTATCGATCGGTAAACAATATTTTTCACTGCTAGTACTAGCATCCCTAAACCAGTCCAGAAAAACGCACTATCAGTCCTAATCCGGGTTTAGGAATTTTACTCACTTAATCTTGGACCACGACAACAAGGAACGGCAGCCGATTACTGGTGAACAGTAGAACCGGCGGCACGTTTCCGGCGACTGTGTACGGACCGTACGGACATCACAGTACCACCCGTACAGACACCGTACGGACGGTGACGTTCGGGGACGTATGGACGTGCTGGACGTCTGGGCTTCGACGGAACGGCGATCAGAGCTCCGACGAAGCTCTGGCGGTCATATTTGCAGAACGGGAAGAGAGAAAGAGAGAGAGAAGGCTGTTCTGGACTGAAACCGGGGCTGTGGTGGCTGAACAGGTGAGAGGGAGGTCCAAGGGTGCTGTGGCGACGGCTGGTGGGCGGCCAGCAGCTCTGGCTGGTACTGTTCCGGCGTGAACAGTACCAGAAAATGCAGAAACGTGCAAAACAGAACAGAAACAGGAAAAGAAGAGGAAATCTGCGAGGGAAATGGCCGAATGGTCTGCTGGAGAGAGAGAGGGTCTGGTCAAATGGGTCAAAGATGGTCTAAGTGGAATCCAAGTGTCAAAATCTTGGCCATTTGGACAATTTTGCCCTTGATCCAATGGCCAAGATTAATCCATATCCAATAATTTAGGGTTAAAATGGTCATTTGTCCCTAACCAAGGGCTGACCAGACCTGAATTAAGTTAACTCACCTTGGTTAGAACCCCAAAAATTTTCTAAATTCGGAATTGTCCAAAAATGGCCTAGGGGCATTTTCGTAATTTTCCGATCCCGAACCGAAATTCCAATTTTCGCACATACGCGTTACATATATGCGTGGCCAACCTAATATGGCGTCGGAATCGCGAAATTCACTTTTTAAGCCCCCGAAAATTGACTGCAAAGTTTCAGGAATAAAATAATATTATTTTTTTAATTTTTGTCGAAATTCCAATTTTTGTCCAAAACGACTCCTGGTATGCGTGGCCACCAAAAAATGGCATTGGCCTCGAAAAATAACCTCAAAATCCAACACCGGCACCCACAGGGGCAAAATCGTAATTTTTCACCCTCGGACCGAAATTCCAATTTTTACTCGTACTAACTCCAAATGTGTGTGGCCAGCGTAATATGATGTCAGATTTCCAAAAATAGTCTCTCAAGCTTTCGAAAATCGACATCGAAATCCGGGCCCAATTCCGTGAACAAGACTCGCTAAACTTTCAATTTCAGGGTCTCTCACTAACGGGCGGCTGTTTAGAGATTACGCGTATCGACCTTGGGCTATCCGTATCCTAATGGTCTCGATCATTGAGAGAATGAGAAATTATCATTAGTCCCAGAGATCACGATCATTCGGTTCAAGTTCAGGACTGGTTGGCCACGTGTACTTTCGGTCTTACAGAATCACCTGCGTCCCTATTGTACATCGTTGGCCTTGGCCAATCCCAATCCATTACTCTTTCCTAAGATCGGCCCACGTTGGCCCAAAATATTCCCTCAGTATCTCTCGTGATCGGTGTCCGTTTCACGATAGGGTCCCCGGTCCACGTACCGTTCTCTAGTTAGCCTTACCCCATTGGTTAGTATCCCGAGAGTGATCAGCTCTGGGTGAGACTTACTAAAATAAAATGCGAAATAATATCAGTTTTATTGATCCCGAAATTACATCGAAATTCGGGCTGTTACAATTCTTCCCCTCTTACAAAAATTTCGTCCTCGAAATTTGCAATCTATCCTTAGCTATTCAAACAACTGGGGGTGCTGACGTCTCATGGCTTCTTCACTTTCCCAAGTGGCACCTTCTGTCCCATGGTGCTCCCAAACTACTTTGACCATCGGAATCGTCTTATTCCTTAGCACACGGTCTTTCCAATCTTCAATCCTTACTGGCCTTTTCACGTATGACACCCTGTCGTCCACTTCTATTTCCTCATACTTCAGAATGTGGGTCGGGTCTGGTTCGTACTTCCTCAACATCGACACGTGGAAAACATTATGTACTTGAGACAGATTAGGCGGCAAGGCAACTCGGTAAGCCATATCACCAATCTTTTCTAATATCTCAAATGGCCCAACGTACCTGAGACTGAGTTTTCCTTTCTTACCGAATCGGGACAATCCTTTCATAGGCGACACCTTGAGAAATACGTGATCTCCAACCTGAAACTCTAAAGGTCGTCGTCTTCGATCGGCATAACTTTTATGGCGACTCTGCGCCGTTCTGAGTCTGTCTCGAATGATCTCGACTGCCTCAACTGTCTGCTGTATCAACTCTAGACCCGTGATACTCCGTTCACCCATTTCATCCCAACACACTGGCGTCCTGCACGCCCTACCATATAAGGCCTCAAACGGTGCCATCTGAATGCTCTGCTGATAACTATTATTATAGGCAAACTCCACCAAGTGTAACTGTTCCTCCCATTTGCCTTGGAAATCTATCACACAAGCTCTCAGCATATCCTCCGGGGTTTGAATGGTCCTTTCAGACTGGCCGTCTGTCTATGGATGGTATGCCGTACTAAACTGTAACTTCGTTCCTAAAGCCGTTTGCAACTTTTTCCAGAAATTGGCCGTAAATCTCGGATCACGGTCCGAAGTGATCGTTACTAGTACTCCATGCAACCTCACGATCTGTCTCACATACAGGTCTGCGTATCTTTCCAACTTAAGGTCCTTTCGCACAGCCAGAAATTGCGCTGATTTAGTAAGCCAATCTATTATCACCCATATGGAGTCGTGCCCTCTCTGACTTCTCGGTAATCCCGTTACGGAATCCATTATGATATGTTCCCATTTCCACTCTGGGATTTCTAACGGTCGCAATAGTCCTCCGGGCTTGCAATGCTGTGCCTTCACTTGTTGACACGTCAAACACTTGGCCACATGCCTGGCCACATCAATCTTCATTCCATTCTACCAGTAATGTTATCGCAAGTCTTGACACACCTTAGTTCTACTCGGGTGGACATTATATTTACTACGGAAATTTCCATTCAAATTTTTTTTCTCCTCAAGTTTTGCCTCATCGGGTACACACAATCATTCCTAGAACCTCAAGATTTATATCCCCGAATACATGGAAATCCGATTTCCGCTTATCGGCATCCATCTCAACGACTCTTTTTAATCTCGTAATCCACAATTGCCATTCCTTGTTCTGGGCCTAACTTTCTAAACTAATCCTCAAGGCGGTCAGCAGATTCAACATTCGGTTCACCTTAAATTTAACTTCCGAGTCCCTGAGCCTGTCCGACAAGGCTCACTCTCTAACCATCATATGCGCCATCCCTGACTCACGACTTAACATATCCATTACTCATCTAGCCCTTCCATGGCGACACCAGTCATCGCAATCAATTCTCCGTCGTGCATCAGATAAATCATCTCGTACGGTCTCAACTGGAGCGACGCATATGCTACAACTCTACTGTGTTACGTCAATGCACACTCCCAAGTTTTCTTAATAAAGCATCACTATAGACCTCGAATCCTCCCGGTCCAAGTTGAATATTCAATACCGGGGCAATTATTAGCCTACGCTTCAGCTCTTGGGAACTCCGTTCCCTTAATCATTCCATTCATACAAGTATCCTTCTCGATTAGTCGTGCCCAGAGCATAGTCATTGACGAAAAAAAAAATTCCTCCACAAAACATCGATGATTGTCAGCCACATCTACGACACTTCAAACCTCAGTTATCGGCATCAGTCCTGGCCACTTAGTTATTACCTCGACCTTAGTCGGGTCCGCGAAAGTTCCATCTTCCGAGATTATACGTTCAGGGGACGCGACTCCATCGAGCCAAAGTTCGCACTTGTCATACCTAGCGTGGAGTGCGTGTTCTCTCTCAAGGTTCGCAACACCTCAGTTAGACTTGCTTCTTGCTTCTAGGCTCCTCGAGTCTCCCAAATCATCATCAACGAAAATCATTACGAACTAATTCCATAATTCTTGGAATACTCAATCCATTAGGTCCACATAAGCAACAAGGCATCCCTTAGACCAATGGGCATTACTATGAATGCATAGTGCCCATACCTTGTCTGTTAAACCACCGTAATTATATTTCCCTTTCATATCCTTAACTGAAAATTCCAGTCCGTAATACAATCTTAGGAACATTTTTCTTTCAGAGTCTCCATTGGTGACATCAAGTCTGTGGTTCAATCTCGGAGAACACTGTGGTCCTTACAATTGATTAGATAGATCATCGATCCTCGGCAGTAGGTACTTACTATTTACCGTTGACTGGTTCAACTACTGGTAGTTTACGTATCATCTCAATGTTCCGTCCATTTTCTTCATACACAATATAGAAACTCCCCATGGGGGCACACTAGGGTGGATAAAATTTTACCCACGAGTCCTTACATTTGGACTTTCAATTCCTTTAATTTCCAACAAGAACATTCAATACTATCTCCTCGAAATCAGTTCCATTCCGGGGCCAATTCTTTCACGATTCCATTTCCCGTTCTAGTGACAACCCGGCAGTTTCTAAGGAAAGACCTTGGAAGTTTACACACCTCATTTATTCTTCCAACTTTAATTCCGTCATTGTCAGGTCAACCACATTCACCCCGTATCTTTTGCAACTATTATCGATATCTAGTCACCTCAAACGAGGGCATTCAAGGAATCGAGATTTCTCCTCGACTTTCCTGAAGATCAAACCTAAGACATCCAACCGGGTTGAATTGTGTCGTCCTATAGTTGCAATCTGTAACGGCATTCCGTCTTATTAGCCAATCCATTCCAATTTTCAAATCAAAGTTGTACCTGACCAACGCTGTTAGGTCGATACTCTTTTCCCTACTCCCGGTCACTATCACATAGTTATGACGCCCCAACGACATTAACACCTTATCATTCGAAAAGGGGTTCGTCATACCAAGCGTGGGTGCAAGCGCCATAAGCTTAGTCCTAGCCGATCGAACAAATTCTCCAAGTTTCCACCCTTACTGTAGATCATCAAAACGATTCGGTTAATGGTTCGGCTTTCTAATATCCTTCCAAGTCAGTGGGACAAATCGCCTGTTTTCCCGTTATCTGCCTCTACCTGAAGTGGCGGTTATCCTTAATTTGAGCAAATCACTATCCAAAAGTCGTTGCACTTTCCAACTGATTTCGCTCTAACACTTAAGTTCATTCATACACTTCCCTATCATTCCTGATGTTTAATGAGATCATTAGTCTTCGGAGATCCGACTTCAGTCCGTCTCGGAATATTCGAATCTTGTCATGTGGATTCTCAATCAGCCAAGCGGACTCCATTTCATATCGTTCCATAGTCATCTGCCCTCGACGGAATCACATAAACTCTTTCAATCCCCTTTCTTGGGCATTTTCCGGGAAATATTTTTCCCCATAGAATTTCTCAATAACATGGTCCAAGTTTGGACCGTACTCATCGGGGATATCCTATCCCTGGTGGTCTTCCACTCATACTTTGTGTCCATTTACAGTTAGTACACTGCCAATATTATTTTCTGAGCCTCGGTGTACCCCAACACGTCAAGGCTTTCTCAACTTCCGCTACCCATTTCGGTGCAGCCTCGAGGTCACCCTTACTATTGAATTCAAGAAAGTTCAACTCGAGTAGTCATTCCACTAATCGGTGCACTTGTCTATTGACCACTACTTACACTTGGCCTAACTGGCATTATTCCCATTCACAGCAGCAATCGCTGCAACCTCAACAACCTGGGTAATAACGACGCTCCCTTCCTGAGCTTGCCTGCCCACACATTCCCCCTTTCTTATAGAGCCTAAGTTACAACCTCTAATCTTAGGTTTCGGTTTCATGGCCTATAGCACTCGACTGTTCTTGGGCTTTCTTTCCCCTCATTTTGTCATTCTTGCAATCTCACTGATCACCTACCTGCTATAACCCCCCAAGGGATTAGAGACTTAAACCAATCTAACCGGTCTAAGGTCCTAGGCAGGTATCACAACACAGTCAAGCAACCAGCATGCGGCCTAGCACAAACAACACAAGACCTCCAACAAAAAGGTATACATACTCACCTCAGGTCCTGCCGCACCTGCATTTCACGGGTCAAATCACACCAAGCAACCAAGACACAAACAGTCAGGAGATGCATGTAGCACAGAGGTCACTCTATTGGCTACCCAATGTCTCATCGCTCCTTATCATTCCAGGCTTCGACCTAATTGGAATCGAGCTGACCTTGCTCTGATACCAAAACAAGAGGGGTTGTCACGCCCCGTACCCCACTGGAAAGCAACATCCCGTCACGGTCGATTATGGTGCAACGTTCCCAGGAAACGTCGCCGACCCAACACCCAATCAGAGATCAATCGCATACGGAAGCACGTATATAAATATATATATATATATATACCCGTACAAATAAACACATGAGACCAAGGTAGAACAACCAGCCATCAAACAACTTTGAAAATATATATACACTAGCATTGCCATAGAAAACTTTTTACAACCTTCAACCTTCAACTATACAACGATAGTGAAAAGCACACACCAGCAGCTACTCGATCAAAAGTGGGGGTCCGGTCACGCCGTCAGCCCCCCTATAATACCAAGCCATGTACTCCTGGGTGTGGTAGTAATCCTCCCCCACGTTCACAACAAAACCGAGTAATATCTCACATAGGCTGCTCCGTCTCCACAGGAATGTACGCTAGACGACCGCTGGATATGATGCGGTATCCCAAAAAGAGGTGGTGTCCTCGGCATCCTACGGCTGGGGGTCTGAAATGTTTCGGTTTACACAACCGTGAGATAAATCTCAGTAACTTCAACCCCTAAACCTAGGCTAGGCTAGCATGCAATCTCTTGACCGGAAACAAATATTTATAATCACAACACGACAATAATCAAACCATTTTCAGACCCTGCAGGTTAGACGGATCAATATATAATATTCACGGCACATACGTGGCACGCATGATCACCCGTATGCCAATCACATGCTCATGCACTGATTATCACACCTTCGTATGCTAGTCTATGCATGTTCATGCATGCAAATGTCGTCGACATGTCATGCGCATTTCTCCGGCCCACTGGCCCACACTGGCACACTTGCCCAATTCATTATTATTATGACTCGAGTCATTAATTTTTTCACGGCTCGGTGCGTCTAGCCTGCTTCAAAGTGCATGAGGCGCAGCAACCGATCTGGCCCAGTGTCTCTAGCCTGCTTCAAAGTGCATGAGGCGCAACACTGTTCTCCTTGCGAACCAGAGCCTGCTTCAAAGTGCATGAGGATGGTCGCCTTCTGGACGTACCGGGCATCGTCCTGCTTCAAAGTGCATGAGAACGGTATCGACCCGAAGGTCACGACTCGAAGGCCCTTAGGTGATCACACAACTCATTATTATCTGAACCCAGCGTAAAACGCTTCAGGGTATTTTAGGTGATCACATGCTCATGGCAGACATGCATTCTCGCACAACTTTATCACATGCCTCACTCTTGGCATACACAATGCGTGTCCATGTTATGCAATGTAATGCACCACGAGCACCAACATAATTCAAACACTCAATATCACAACACGTGCTCAATTGGCCCAATTAATACCGTGTGGCCTAACGTGCGATTCACAAATCAATAAGTAATTGCAAGCCAAATAGTGGCCAATCGCACACCACAATAATCAGCCACACAACAAGCGACATTGCAGTACACAATTAATCACACTTAAGTACAAATTGCGTACCACTAGTCAACCCGGACATACCCGGTAATTTTTCAGTGGGCTTCTAAATTGGTCATTTAATCTAATTACTCTCCCCAATAAATCCTCAATGATTCACCACAATTTTCCCGATAAAAATTCCTATCGATCGGTAAATAATATTTTTCACTGCCAGTACTAGTATCCCTAAATCTGTCCAGAAAAATGCACTATCAGTCCTAATCCGGGTTTAGAAATTTTACTCACTTAATCTTGGACCACGACGACGAGGAACGGCGGCCGATTACTGGTGAACAGTAGAACCGGCGGCACGTTTCCGACGACGGCGTACGGCGACGGTGTACGGACCGTACGGACAGCACAGTACCACCCCGTACGGCCGTACGGACACCATACGGGGACGGGGACGTACGGACGTGCTGGACGTCTGGGCTTCGACGGAACGGCGATCGGAGCTCCGGCGAAGCTCTGGCGGTCCTATTTGCAAAACGGGAAGAGAGAAAGAGAGAGAGAGAAAGCTGTTGCAGGATCGAAACCGGGTGTGGTGGCTGAACAAGTGAGAGGAGGTCCAAGGGTCTTTGTGGCGACGGGCGGTGGGCGGCTAGCGGCTCATTCGGGAAATCTTGTTCGGCGTGAACGAAGTACCCAGAAAATGCGTAAACGTGCAAAACAGAACAGAAACAGGAAAAGAAGAGGAAATCTGCGAGGAAAATGGCCAAATGGTCTGCTGGAGAGAGAGAGGGTCTGGTCAAATGGGTCAAAGATGGTTTAAGTGGAGTCCAAGTGTCAAAATCTTGGCCATTTAGACAATTTTGCCCTTGATCCAATGGCCAAGATTAATCCATATCCAATAATTTAGGGTTAAAATGGTCATTTGTCCCTAACCAAGGGCTGACCAAACCTGAATTAAGTTAACTCACCTTGGTTAGAACCCCAAAAATTTTCTAAATTCGGAATTGTCCAAAAATGGCCTAGGGACATTTTCGTAATTTCCCGATCCCGAACCAAAATTTCAATTTTCGCACATACGCGTTCCATATATGCGTGGCCAACCTAATATGGCGTCGGAATCGCGAAATTCACTTTTTAAGCCCCCGAAAATCGACTGCAAAGTTTCGGGAATAAAATAATATTATTTTTCCAATTTTTGTCGAAATTTCGGTTTTTGTCCAAAACGACTCCTGGTATGCGTGGCCACCCAAAAATGGCATCGGCCTCGAAAAATAACCTCAAACGGCCTCAAAATCCAACACCGGCGTCCACAGGGGCAAAATCGTAATTTTTCACCCCCGGACCGAAATTCCAATTTTTACTCGTACTAACTCCAAATGTGTGTGGCCAGCGAAATATGACGTCAGATTTCCAAAAATAATCTTTCAAGCCTTCGAAAATCGACATTGAAATCCGGGCCCAATTCCGTGAACAAGACTCGCTAAACTTTCAATTTCAGGATCTCTCACTAACGGGCGGCTATTTAGAGGTTACGCGTATCGACCTAGGGCTATCCGTATCGTAATGGTCTCGATCATTGAGAGAATGAGAAATTATCACCAGTCTCAAAGGTCACGATCATTCGGTTCAAGTTCAGGACTGGTTGGCCACGTGTACTTTCGGTCTTACAGAATCACCTGCGTCCCTATTGTACATCGTTGGCCTTGGCCAAACCCAATCCATTACTCTTTCCTAAGATCGGCCCACGTTGGCCCAAAATATTCCCTCAGTATCTCTCGTGATCGATGTCCGTTTCACGATAGGGTCCCCGGTCCACGTACCGTTCTCTAGTTAGCCTTACCCCATTGGTTAGTATCCCGAGAGTGATCAGCTCTGGGTGAGACTTACTAAAATGAAATGCGAAATAATATCATTTTTATTAATCCCGAAATTACATCGAAATTCGAGCTATTACAAGTACCGCCTCAGGGATTTCCACGATCATACATGCCACACCACACGCAATCTCTTGCTCATTCACATGCTCAACACTCACTTGCCAATAAATTGGCCAATCACACGTGGCCCGTACACGCATCAATTCACACTCATTTCTCATGCTCACTAAGCATTCGGCACGACCAATTGACAAATAATTCAGTTCGGCCCAAGCATGCACATAAGAGAGCATATTTCAATCAATCAATTGCACAATAATGCACCCAATTATAACATCACAATTCAGCCACAGTTCGAACTTACAACCAACATATAAATTGTCATTTTTCTATATCAAAGCCACGGCAATTCAGTTCCGGCTCTTCACGACATTTTCCCACAATTAGTCGCCAGATCTAAATACCCAATTTACATACCGAACCGCATTTTCCAGCATTCAAACTAGCAATTTCCAGCATATACTCGGCCTCTAAATTTCCACCGAAATCTCCCAAATCTATTCCTTAGGCCCGTTAGTCAATTCCGCCCCAAAAACTATACAGATTCGCGTCTAATTAAACCCGATTCCACCTCAAATTTGTCCGTCGATATCCGTCGTTCTAAATAGGGTTTAGTGCGCGACTTACCGAACTCTAGACTAACTCGGCTAGAGCGAAAAGCGGCGGCGGCTGGTCGGCGGGGACGGCGGTGAGCGGCGGCGCTGCTCGGCGGCGTGGACAGCGTGCGGTGGCTTCCTTGCCACGGTTCACGGCCACGAGGGGGAGAGAGAGAAAGAGAGGGACGACGTGGGGTGGGGGGTACGGTGCGGTGGCGGGACGGCGCGGCAAGGTGGACGGGCAGTGGCCGGCGAGCGGCGGTGGCGCGGCCAAGGGGGATGATCGCCGGTGGGGAGAGGGAGAGAGAGAGGAGACCGAGAGTTTGAGAGAGAGAGAGAGAGAGAGAGAGAGAGAGAGAGAGAGAGAGAGAGGAAATTTGGACTAAAATAGTCCAAATCCAATAATTGATGCCCAAAAGACAGTCATGCCCCTCTCTCACAAATCAAATCGACGGTCGAGATTCGATCTTATCTTGAGATCGACGGCCCGGATCTAATATTTCCCAAAAATATCCAAGGGCAAATTTGGGAATTTCATAAAATTCTAAGGGCAAAATTGTCCAACTCAAAATTTAGGGCAAAATGACCAAAATGCCCTTCCCCTTTAATACTTGTCCTTTATAAATCCCAAAGGGTAAAATGGTCACTTTTCCATTTTCTTGCCGAAATTGAATTTTTCTGAAGGATCCGGGAAAATCCAAAGCTGTACGTTCCAACCACAACGTCGTCCTAACGTTCCGTTGTGACTTCCCAATTTTTCGATGTCCAATTTGGGCTCTAATTAATAATCGAATTTTATTTAACGTAACTCCAGCGTTTCTCAAACTAACTGGCGGCTTTTGGGGAAATTCGCATATTCGACCCGTGACTAATAAATAATCGAGTCACGTGCAAGTTCATTCGGTCCGTGACGACTTCGGTTGTCACTTAATCGCGAGGATCGATCGCTAGATCCGAGGGGCACGATCGTTTGGTATAGGTTTAGGGCCATTCGTCAATTCATTTCGTGGTCCAGTGGAATCACCCGCGATCCACTACTATGACAGTGGCGAACTGACCCCTGGCTACCCTTGGATCGGCCTACAGTGGCTCAAAATGTCACATCGACGATTTTATGGTCGAAAATAAATTCACGATCAAATTTCCTTTAGTCGCACGAATTTAAATCCCTAATTAGCCTTTCCCTAATGGTTAGCATCCCATGAATGATCAGTTCCGGGCGAGAACTAACTACGAGTACGTTCATAAAACCAAGCATTTCATAAATCCCAAATGGGCAATTTTCAGGATGTCACATTGGATGTAGGGTAGGTTCCGGTTCCGTGATTTTCATGATTGATTTCGCTTGTTTGGGAAGAGGAAACTCATGTATGAATTTTGTATGGTTTACTCATGATTTGCTTGAGTTTCGAGGTTCGGGAATTAGTATATTCTTGTTGCGTGTATGACTAGTTATAAGGAAAGTCTAATATTGTCATACGATGGTCGGATTGGGAGAGACCGTTGTTATTTGATTATGTTTTATCATGTGCATGTCTATTTTTACAAGATATTGTTATGATTGAGTTATGTGTTTGTAGAATGTTGCTCGGAACCATTGATGAGTGATTTTAGTAATTGTCTTGCAAATATTAATTTATAATGAAGTGTTGGTTATACATGATTATGGATGCTTGAAATCACATTCTGAGTTGCTCGGCATTTCTCTATCGACTCGGTGCCGGTAAGTCATAATATACACTTGTTGTACGCCTTTTGAGGCTCTTGCATGAGCTTGAAGTGGAGATAAGAACCGATATGAGTGATTGTTTCTGCGTGTGATCACATAAGAGAACCCGTCACCGATGGATTTCGGAGCAATGCCCGATGGATTTCGGAACGAAGCCCTTGATTGGATGCCGTCGTCGAGTTAGGTCGAGACGTTGCCGTACCTGACAGGGTGGGACGATGCCCGGTTACGCCGGAAGACCACCGACGGGGGTTCAGTTGTGGCCGATTGCGGTCAGGCCACTTGCGGTCGTAATAACTGAAACACGGGTGAGATGCCGTGAATGCGATTGTGCGCAACTTATATGACATGAATTGGACTCTTGGTTATTATGTGTATTGTAGGCACTCAATGTCCTTTTTCATGTTCATAGATAAGGCAAAGCAAGGGCTTTACTATTGATCTACCATCGACATTTTGAGCTTCAAGTTTTGCATGTTTCCGATGCGAGGCATCCTCCTATACGAGGATTAGATGATTTACTTATTGAGTTTTACTTATTTGTTGTTGTTCACTTCTTTTCAGGCTCGTAGGTATGTATAGCCATATCGTCCGTTTCGGGTACCCCATAACCAAGGAAGTGGACGTTACCGAAGTCGTGGTAACGGGGAGTGATATTACCTATCATAAGTACACCACTACGATGTGGGTCGACGAGGGCCTATAGCACTTGGTTCCTCATCGTTTTGTGGCCTGGTTCGTATGGTTCGACAAGGATCTCTTCGATCCTTTTCGTGAGTTCAACGGACCCCTGAGTGACCTTGGCGGAGCCCCAATGGATCCCATGGTGGGGAACCCTCCCGATGGCATCGTGAGTGACTCGGACTATGATCCTGAGCCTGAACTATAGAGAATCGGTCTTCCGTGGGGAACCACTTTTTGGAAGTCGCCCTCGTAGATAGAGGAGTTATGACTAATCCTGACCCTTTTTGGTTGAAATAGAAAAAAGGCCCGTAGTAGTGGGTTTGTAATTAGCTAACTTCCGATTGTTAATGATGCTTATATATGAAATGTGTTTTGTCTACGTGTTTTCCTTGCTATCCATTTGTTGTTGTTGATTGGGTGATGTTCAAGTACGCTTCCACATGTGCTTAATCGAAAGATCAAAGAAACAGGTCGGCAATGCCTCTTGGGACGTCGCATTTCAATGACCTCATGGATGTTGCTCACCTGAGGCTCGGGGAGATAGGGTACGGGGCATGACAAGGCTCCTTCGCTTCTCAGAATATCCAATTGCTCTACGGTACTGAGGACGAGCTCCAAAGTCTTGAGGATAAAAGGAGAATATTAAGAGAATATTTTTCAGGATGATTTTCATTGCTGTATATTAGTGATATTTATAGTACATGTACAAGGATGGCAACAACTGAAAATATGGAGAAAATCTCAACTAATTGACAGCTATCTACAACAATGAGAAGGCTGAAATTATGGAGGATAATTTGAATTTTGAATTTTAAACTGATTCTCTTATATGCCCCCTCAAGATGGAGTTTCCTTCGGAAACGCCGATCTTGACTCGAAGTGTTTGCACGTGCTATTTTGATAGTGGCTTGGTAAGGATGTCCGCTAGTTGGTCATGTGTGGAAATATGAGAGACTCTCAATTGTCCATCTTTTACGAGCTCACGAACGAAGTGGTAATCAATTGCAATGTGCTTCATGCGAGAGTGGAAGACCAGATTGGCACACATATAAGTAGCCCCAATATTGTCATAGTATATCGTGGGTGTTTGAAGTGAGTGTATGCCCAGTTCGGTGAGCAAGTTTTGAACCCAAAGTAATTCCGATGAGGTAGCGGCAACTGCTCTATATTCGGCTTTTGATGATGATCGAGCAACGGACCGCTGTTTGCGGGAGCTCCAAGAGATAGGATTAGCGCCAAGATAAACAATGAAGCTGGATGTGGAAGTCCTGTCATCTGAATCACCAGCCCAATCTGCATCGGAATAAGCATGTAAAATAGTATCTCGCCGCAAGTGAAGCCCATGGAATAGGGTACCTTTAAGATATCGAAGAAGACGTTTGGTGGCAGACCAATGATGTAATGTTGGCTTGTGCATGAACTGAGATAATTTGTTGACAGCGAACGAAATATCGGGTCGAGTGATTAGGAGGTATTGAAGGGCACCGACGAGGCTCCAAAATTCAGTTGCGAATGTGTACCCCGAATTATCATGAAGTGTAAGCGTATTACCGGTTGCCATTGGAGACCCAACATCCTTTGCTTCGGCCATTTTATGCTTTTCGAGTAGATCCCGTATGTATTTATGTTGCGAGAGCAAAAGACCCTTCTTGGTGGAAAGTACTTCGATTCCAAGGAAATAGCCTAAGGTCCCCAAATCTTTGACCGAAAAACGCTTGGATAATGTTGCAATGAAATCATTGAGAAACCGAGTGTTGTTGCCCGTAATGACAAGATCATCAACATATACCAAGAAATATGCCTCTATGCTATTGTGTGAGTAGATAAAAAGGGAGCTATCGGCCTTGGAATTAGTAAATGAATTGGCCATTTGAAATGTACTTTACTCGTTGTACCAGGCGCGAAGAGCTTGTTTGAGCCCGTATATAGCTTTCCCGAGTTTGCACACATGGTCGGGTTTTGCAAGGTCTTTGAAACCAAGAGGTTGTTCCATGAACACTTCATCTTGTAGCGTTCCTTGCAAAAACGCGTTGTTTACATCCATTTGGCGTAGTGGCCAATTTCGAGTGAGTGCTAGAGTGAGGATGATGCGGATTGTTGTAGGTTTGACAACCGGGTTGAAGGTTTCTTTGAAGTCAATTCCCGGTCTTTGGTGGAATCCTTTGGCGACAAGACACGCCTTGTATCTCTCGATGCTGCCGTCGGATCAACGCTTGATCCTGTAGACCCACCTACAACCAACAATATTCATGGAAGAATTCTTTCAGGTTAGTTCCCAAGTTCCATTTCGAATTAAGGCATTGATTTCCTCGGACATAGCGGAGCACCATTGGAGATCACTCAAAGCTTGAGTAAGTCCACTTGGTTCATAGGTTTGAGGTAGGGGATGTTTTGTGGTGAGTGTATGTATTTGTTTATGCTTGAAAATGTTGTTTTGAGAGCGTGTGATCATGTTATGAGTGCGGGTGGGGCGATTTGTGTTTGGTAGGTTTGGGGGTGGTTCCATTAAGGGTGTGGAGTTGTTTGGTGAGACATTTGTCCCGGTGGAGATGCTGCTAGTTGGGTGGTGGTTATTACTTGGTGAGGTATGAGGTGTGATGCTGGTGGTACATGCATCAAATAGAGGTGTATGTGTGGTGTTAGAGGAGAGATCACTTACCGAGTTATCGGGTGGGTTGGCTGGCAGAACTTGCGCGTCGGCTGGGCTGTTACCGGCAGGACTTCAGCTGCCGTTTCTTCATGTTGAAGGAACATTTCATGGGCGACTAATTTATCATAAAGTTCCTCGAAAGTGATTGTGTGTTCACGAGCACGAATCGCCACTGCGATTTCACGGTATTCCGGTCCTAATCCCCGAAGAGCGTGGATGACAAGGTCATCGTCATGGAGAGGTGAATCAATCATTGCCAACTCATCTGCAATAGATTTTAGTTGTTGTAAAAAATCAGAAATAAAACGAGAGTTGCGTTTAACCGTTGATAATTGGTCCTTGAGATGCATGACATGGGATCGAGATTTGCTTGCGTAAAGTGTTGCAAGTTTGTTCCATGCACTTTGAGATGTTGCACAAGAGGCAATAAGGGGAATGATGGCTTCGGAAGTGGAAGCAAAAATCCCATTGAGCAAGAGTTGATCTTGTCTAATCCAATAAAAATAGGCGGCATTCTGGACTGTTTGATTGCCGCGGGTGATCTCTTTCGGTGGGCAAGGACGCGTTCCATCGATGAATCCTTTAAGGTCATATCCGACTAGCAAGGACATAAATTGAGCCCACCAATAGAAGCATAGTTGGTGGAAGTCAGCTTTATGGGAAGCTGCGCACCAGCAGAGATTGCAATAAGCCTGGTTGAAGTGGCTGCAGGAATTTCGGGAAGGATTGTTTCAGAAGCAGAGTTTGTGGCAACCATTGTTTCAAAAGTAGAGTTTGTGGCAGCCATGGCTAGGAGCAGACAAGAGATGAGAGAGGCTTTTAGGAGCAAATACGCTCTGATACCATAAAAAGAGAAGATTAAGAGAATATTTTTCAGGATGATTTTCATTGCTGTATATCAGTGATATTTATAGTACATGTACAAGGATGGCAACAACTAAAAATATGGAGAAAATCTCAACTAATTTACAGCTATCTACAACGATGAGAAGGCTGAAATTATGGAAAATAATTTGAAATTTGAATTTTAAACTGATTCTCTTATAGAGGACACTGTCCAGACCATCCAAGCTGTGCTTTTGGATGCCGAGAAGCAGCAATGGCACAGAAACCAGGTCAAGTTCTGGCTAAAGAGGCTCAAGGATGTGCTGTACGACGTACAGAACTTGCTCGACGATGTCGCAGCCAAAGATCCGAGGCGGAAGGTCACTTCGGGTAACAAGAAGTCGAAAGCGGTACGCGTTTTCTTCTTTAAATCAAATCAGCTTGCACACCGTCTCATAGTGGCTAATAAGATTCAGGAACTTAGGAAGAAACTGGATCGGATTAAAAATGATAGGGGTTCCATTTAGAGCAGCATCAGAGTGAGGAAACAATGGCCATCGGGAGAGGAAAGAAACCTGAAGTTTCTGCACCCGATAGAGCAATAATTGGTAGGGAAGAGGACAAAAAAAGATCATCCAACTTTTGTTTGATTCCTCCTCTAGCCAGAGTGTGTCAGTTGTTGCCATCGTTGGTAAAGGAGGCCTTGGAAAAACCGCAGTTGCACGACTAGTGTACAACGATGGGGAGGCAAAAGAATATTTTGGGCTTAAGATGTGGGTGTGTGTAACTGATTCCTTTGATGTGAATTTGATTATCAAAGACATTCTTAAATCAGTGAAAGACGACTGTCATGGGGTTGATCATGAGATCAAAAGAGTGGAAGACGACTGTCAAGGGCATGATCATGAGATGAAAAAAGCGAAAGCCAACATGAAAACGTTATTACAAGATCTTGAGAATTAGCCCTCAAACCAATTGCCGAGTCTTCTCCATGAGATTCTACGTAGGAAGAAATACTTGCTTGTTTTGGATGACTTGTGGAATGAAGATCGGCGTAAATGGTTAAAGCTTGGAGATTGGCTAAAGGGTGGTGTACGAGGAAGCAAGATACTTGTAACTACTCGCAGCAACATTGTTGCAAAGGTCACAGATGCAAAACCAGCTATCTTTGATCTAGAAAGCCTACATAGAGACGAGTCCTGGGATCTATTTAGGAAAGTGGCTTTTGGAGATGGGCAAGATTCGATAGATCAAAGAGTAGAGGAGATAGGAAGAGATATAGTTAGAAAATGCGCCAGGGTCCCCTCGCCATTCAAACTATAGGAAGCCTTTTGTGTGGCAAAAAGGAAGATGAGTGGCACCGTTTCAAAGTTCATGAACTTCCACAAATACCAGAAATTGATGCGGTTGATAATGGAATTATGCAAGTCCTCAAGTTCAATTACGATCATCTCTCGTCGTGCTTGAAACATTGTTTTGCATATTGTTCATTGTTTCCGAAAGATTATGTCTATCATAAAGAGATGATGATACGTCTTTGGGTGGCACAAGGCTTTATTGAGACTCCCGCCGGAAAGGATAACCTTGGAGTGGTTGCGTACAATTACTAGTCAGAACTACTATGTAGGTCATTCCTCAATGCTGCAACCAAAGGCGACAATGGCGAGGTCCTAACTTTCAAGATACATGATCTCATGCACGATCTTGCCCAAAAAGTTGCTGGAGGTGAATGCAAGACTGTTAATTTTAATGGAGGAAGTGATGGAGGAATTCGACATGCTTCAATTATTTTAGAGATCTTCTCTCAAGAGAAAATGGTGTCCTTGCTCGACACATCCAAATTGCGGACATTGATCTTTTTGGTAGGTGATGGACTCGAAAAAGAATCCTCTAAATTTGACTGTCACGAAGTTTTCTCCGGGTGTAGGCATTTTCGAGTGTTGGGTTTAAGCATTTTCTAAAAATAAATCCATCCAGAGTTTGCTGGATTCAATCACAGATTTAGTGAACTTGCAGACTCTTAAACTATCTGGATGTGAGAAGCTTGCAACACTTCCAAGATATTTAAAGAAATTGGTCAACCTTAGACACCTCTTAATTGATGGTTGCGACTCACTGAGCCACATGCCATGCGGGTTGAACCACTTGTCTTCGCTTCTAACTTTATCCCAATTCATCGTCCAAAAGATGGACCATCAAGTACCTGGTGGTGTGGGGAGCTTAGATGAATTGGGTGTGTTAAACAGATTGGCTGGATCCATTACTCGTATAAACTTGGGTTCCTTCAACTGGCACCGATCAAAGGTCACTTGAGGGAAAAGCAACGTCTCCGTTGCTTGGTGTTAAAGTGGTCAAGGGAGCAGCAAGATGACAAAAGCCAGAGCGATGAATCAATCTTGTGGGAGAACCTCAGGTTGCATCCAAATCTGACCACGTTAACCATATACTCTTGTATGAGTAGGAATCTACCAAGCTGGCTCCCTTCCATCAGGAATCTTGCTGAGCTCGAACTCAATAGATGTGGAGAATGGAAATACCTGTCACCCCTGGGTGAACTCGCTTCCCTAAGGAAATTAACTCTTAAGTATTTGGGTGCACTGGAGTTTGTTCAAGGGATAAGTGACCCGAAGCAATCTAATACTATTCGCCCCTTCTTCCCATCTCTAGAGCAACTGACGCTCTTAAATTGTAGGAACTTGAAAGGATGGTGGGAAGAAGGCAATTGGTGGGAGCAGATCAGGATCATTGGCGGTACGATTCACATTCATCATTCCCGAAACTGTTGTGCGTGTGGATAATGTATTGTCCCCACCTGAATTCAGTGCCATTTTCCCCTCAAATAGAAGCCTTGTGCTTAGTTGGAGTTAGCATAAAGTGATTGGAATAACAAGTGATGGCCATCCAAAATTATTTATCAGGAGCTACGTTCATCCCCCTCTCTAAATTAGAGCGTCTAGAGTTTGGTGATGTGGTGGATTTGGAGCACTCGATGCTCGAGATTCTACTTCCATTACTCGGAAATCTCAAGTCCATGAGCCTCTGGCATTGCGGCAAACTAAGGAGTCATCCTCATGGTATGCAGTACTTGTCCTCGCTCTTGTTCCTTAAAATTCATGCTTGTGAAGAACTTGATTTGTCGAGCAATGATGATGAGCAAAGCACCCAGTGGCGTTCCCTCTGTTGCACAGAATGTGCTCTCAAATGTAGAAGAACAAGAGAAGAATGATCTGGAAATGCACTTGTAACATTCTCAAAAACGAGAAGAGTACATAGCTCTTTTAAAACAACGAAAACTGAATTGCACTAACTTAGTAACTGACAAAAACCACTACACCACTAACTAGCAACAAAATAGGAACTGAAAACAACAAACTCCTACTATCTCGTTGACTAAGTAAAACAAAAAACAACCAGCTAACAGACCAGAACAAAAATGACTGAAAATGGTCCTTAAGACATAACCAACATACTCCTCTTTGGCTTAAGGAGCAGAACACATTCCAGCCTTCTTCTTCAATAA
Source organism: Syzygium oleosum (assembly GCF_021117445.2). Lineage (NCBI taxonomy): Eukaryota > Viridiplantae > Streptophyta > Magnoliopsida > Myrtales > Myrtaceae > Syzygium > Syzygium oleosum. The sequence goes on from NW_026607485.1 coordinate 13,009,127, forward strand.
CTCAAGTCTGCTTGCTTGCAGTGGCTTAGTAAACACATCAGCCACCTGATCTTCTGTCTTGCAATAGAGTAGCTTCACTTCACCTTCTTGTTGCACTTCTCTCAGATAGTAGAACTTGATCTTGAAATGCTTGGTTCTCCCGTGAAAGACAGGGTTTTGAGATATGGCTAGTGCAGCTTGGTTGTCCACAAGTATCTCGGTTGGTCCTTCAACTTCCATTTCCAGATCCCGCATCGCTTTCTCGCCATATTGCATGATTGGTCTGCCGCAGAAGAGCCGCTAGAAACTCGGCTTCTGCAGGTGGGTGAGCAACCACTTCTTGTTTCTTTGAGCTCCAGGTGAAACATCCGGATCCCAAAGTAAAACAAAAACCACTTGTACTCCTCATATCCTCGACTGAACCAGCCCAATCACTGTCAGCAAAGCCTTGCAACCTGCAATTGTCCACTTTAGTAAACTTGACACCAAATGACTGAGTGCCTTTCAAGTATCTAATCACTCTTTTTGCAGCTACCAAGTGTTCTTCACCAGCACAACTTAGGAATCTTGAAAGCACACCTACTGCATACAGGATATCTGGTCTTGTTGCAGTTAGATACATCAAGCAACCGACTAAACTTCTGTAAAAACCTTCATCAGCAGGCTCAGCTCCTTCAGTCTTCTGCAGCTTCTCCTTTAGATTCATAGGAGTGTTCACACTTCTACATTCCTCCATCTCAAACCTCTTTAAGATCTCTCTTAGGTATCTTCTTTGACAGATGAATACCTCGCCTTTCCTCTGCTGCACCTCCATTCCCAAAAAGAAGGACATTAGTCCAAGATCAGTCATTTCAAACTGCTTCATCAGCCCTCTCTTTAGTTCTGCAATCTGCTTTTTACAATCACCAGTAACCAAAAGATCATCAACATAAAGAGAGACAATAGTTACACCTTCCACACCCTTCTTCACATATAGAGTCACTTCACTCAAACTTTTTTTAAACCCAAGTTCTTGCAGATGCTTATCAATTTTACTATACCAGGCTCTTGGAGCCTGCTTCAAGCCATACAAGGCTTTCCTCAACTTGTACACGTAATCTTCCTTGCCTCTAACTACAAAGCCATCAGGCTGCTCAACATATATCTCCTCCACTAGCTCTCCATTCAGGAAGGCTGACTTCACATCCAGCTGAAATACTTGCCAGCCCTTTTGTGCAGCAACTACTAGCAGCATTCTTATGGTATCCAACCTTGCCACTGGAGCAAAGGTTTCAGAGTAGTCTACCCCCCATACTTGCGCATAGCCTTTGACAACAAGTCTTGCTTTGTACTTATGTATTGAGCCATCAGGATTCAACTTTGTCCTGAATACCCACTTCATTCCAATCACCTTTCTGCTTCTGGGCCTCTCAACTAGATCCCATGTCTGGTTTTTTTCAATCATTCTGATTTCTTCTTCCATTGCAGCACACCATTTCACATCTTCACTTGCTTCCTTATAGCTAGCTGGTTCAAGCATAGCTGTATTGCATCTCTCATAGATTTCAGCAAGAGATCTAGTGCCTCTCGCAGGAACATGATCAATTAGATCCTCGACTTCCACTTCATTTGGTTCAACCTGCAATGGCACTACCTCCTCTTCAGCCTTGCCACCTTCCATAGACCAGTCCCACTTCTTATCTTCCATAAAGCTCACATCTCTAGACACCACAACTTGGTTGCTAGCAGGATGATAAACTCTATAAGCCTTAGATTGCAAACTATACCCCACAAAGATACATGCTTTTCCTCTTGGATCAAGCTTATCTCTCTTAACAGAAGGAACCAGTGAATAGCAAATGCAGCCAAACACTTTCAGGTTACTCACCTTAGGCTTATATCCATGCCATGCTTCAAATGGTGTCTGTTTGTTGAGAGCTTTAGTGGGCAGTCTGTTCAGAAGGAAGACTGCAGTGTTGGCAGCCTCAGCCCAGAACTTCTTAGGGAGTTCTTTCTCGTGTAGCATGCATCTGGCCATCTCCATGATACTTCTGTTCTTCCTTTCACTCACTCCATTTTGCTGTGGAGTGTATGGCACAGTGAGCTGGTGCTTGATCCCTGCATCATCACATATAGCCCTGAAACTGCCTGAGGTGTATTCTCCTCCATTGTCTGACCTAATTGTCTTGATATTACAGCCACTCTCCTTCTCTACTTCTCTTTTGAACCTCAAAAAAATCTCATTAACTTCATCCTTATTCTTCATGAAGTATACCCAACAAATTCTAGTGCAGTCATCTATGAAAGTGATGAGGTATTTGCTGCCGTTCAGTGATTCTTCTGGCATTGGACCACACACATCTGTGTGGATTAGTTGCAGCTTTTCACTGGCCCTCCAATTTGACCTCTTGAAAGGAATCCTCACTTGCTTGCCTTGTAAACATGCTCTACAGCCAGTTACTCCTTCTGCAACATAGGTAGCCCCACTGCCATTTCATTTTGCTGCAAGTATTGCAGCCCCTTGCTATGGAAATGACCCAGTCTTCTATGCCATAACTCCTCCTCATCTTGTATACTTTTCATGGCTTCAAAATTCTCATCAACTGGATCAAATGTAAAACACTTGTTCCTCATAGGAATCTTGAAAAGGATGTGACCATTCTCATCTCCTATGGCACACTCACTCTTCTCAAACACGACCTTCAACCCTTTTTCTACTAACTGACCCACACTCAGCAGGTTTTGATCTATCTTTGGCACAAACATAACCTCTGAGATAAGCTTAACACCACCAGGACCTTCAAGCACTACATCACCTTTGCCTTCTACTTCTATGCGTTCTCCATTGCCAATCCTGACTTTAGACTTCACAGATTTGTCTAAATTGCTAAATAATCCTTCATTACCTGTCATATGGTTGGTGCATCCACTGTCCATGAGCCATCCATCTCTAGATGCATTTGAGATGAAGCAGGAGGCAACAAACAGGCGCTCCACTTCACTGGCTACTGCAGTTTGACCTTCAGCTTGCTGTTGCTGATGCTTCTCCCTGCAAATGGCATCAACATGGCCCATCTTGTGACACCTCCTGCACTTCACATCTGGTCTCTTCCAACACTTGAAATGAGGATGATTTTTCTTCCCGCAATGCTTGCATGGAACTGCATTCCACTTCCTGTCATATCCACCACTGCTTGAACCTCCCTGACTATGACTATGATTGGCCTCAACATGTCTTCTATTTTGGTTCCATCCTCTTCCCTTTTCTGCACTATGCAGCTTCAGCTTGGCTTGCAGAGCACTTTCGATAGGCTCATTTTTCCTCATAAGCCTTCTTTGCTCCTGAGCCTGTAGAGCACTTAGGACTTCAGCAAGTTTGATGTCTGAAATGTCCTTAGTGTTCTCAAGGGAAGTAATGGTTGCTTCAAACCTTTCGTGCACCGCAACCAAAACCTTCCGAACCAGCCTTTTATCATCTACATCCGTCCCTAGCACCCTTATCTTATTGGCTATATCAACTAGCCTATCAACAAACTCTTTCACGGACTCATTCTCCTTCATCTGCTGCCTTTCAAACTCCCTTAACAAGTTCAGCACCTTCATTCCTTTCACTCTCTCATCCCTTTCATATTCTTCCTTTAAATAATTCCATATATCATGTGCTGAATCTTTTTTCATGATTCTAGTAAATATGGTCGAGGAGACAGCAGAAAACAAGCAAGATTTTGCCTTTGCTTTTCGGGTTACCCTCTCTTTATGGTACCTGATTTGATTGATAGTTGGGTTGTTGGATAGATCAGCAACCTCTCCATGAAAGCTTGCATCTTCACTGCCCATGCCTGGTAGTTGTCTCCATCGAAGATTGGAGCTGTGATGGTTGAGAATGAGGCAACAGGTACACCAATTTGTTCCATCTTTCTTGCTCTACTTCGAATTTAGCACTCTCTCACAAGTCCCTTAAGATCAATAGTGCTCTGATACCAGTTTTGTTGCACAGAATGTGCTCTCTGTTGTTACAGAGAATGTGCTCTCAAATGTAGAAGAACAAGAGAAGAATGATCTGGAAATGCACTTGTCACATTCTCAAAAACGAGAAGAGTACATAGCTCTTTTAAAACAACGAAAACTGAATTGCACTAACTTAGTAACTGACAAAAACCACTACACCACTAACTAGAAACAAAATAGGAACTGAAAACAACAAACTCCTACTATCTCGTTGACTAAGTAAAACAAAAAACAACCAGCTAACAGACCAGAACAAAAATGACTGAAAATGGTCCTTAAGACATAACCAACACCCTCGCGAACCTCCGTGATCTTAATATCATGTGTTTTGGAAACTGGTGGCGTTACCCATGGCAATTCAACATGTCACCACTTTGAAATCTCTCATTGTTAGTAATTGTGAGAATGTAATGACTTTGCCGGAATGCATTGGCAATTTCTCTTCGCTCCAAGAGCTCGATGTTAGTGGCTGCTCACGTTTAGTGTGTTTGCCTGATGGGATAAGCCGCCTCACCTCCTTGAAGGAATTGAGAATCGTTGACTGTTCCGCTCTGGAAGAGAGGTGCCTAAAAGAAAGCGGTGCAAATTGGGGAAAGATCGAGCACCTTTCATGCTCACAGGACGGTCATATTGTGTACTAATGGAAACCAGCCAGTCCCCAGGCCTCTAGTCCAGTGGCAAGGGAATACCAATAAAAGAAAACAAGAAATGGATGTCATCGGATGACATTGGCCATCAAAATCCACGGAGTTTTTCACTTTTTTTTTTCTTTTATTTTGGTAGTGGAGCATCGTGATTGATCTTTACTTTTGTCAAATGCTTAGCGAAATTATATAAAATATTGAGTCTTTTGACATAGCAGGTGAGAGGGCGAATAATTCCTTTTGACTGTCTTAAAAGCAATAAACATAAGCAACAGCCATGAGGGTATACATAAGTATGTAAAGCATAAGTAAGAAAAAGGTGGTTAAAACAGAAAGAAACAAGCTTCGGTACGAAGGTTCGAAATAAGTAATGAAGAATCAAAATTAGTAGATTAATGCATAGAGGTCCCAAAATCGTAACTTTTGGTCCGGATAAATAAGCAAAAGGAATGTGGTTAAAACAGAGAGAATGTGAGCTCTTAGTATCCAACTTTGATATAAGTAAATAGAAATTGAGATAATGATAGGGTACAGAGGTTCGAAAGCTCGTAATTCTCAGTTTAATTCGTCACGTTCCTCCTGTTCTAAGCCATAACCACCTTGAGCTCCAAAATGACCTCGTCGTCCCTCGAAGGGATGGTACAAACACGACCCTCCATCTCGGCCTTGGACTTGGTCAACCCGGGCCAAAAGATCGTTCGAGACATCTTCGCTACGTACACATGATGTCCCACTACAAGTTTGAGAGCTGTGATGAGAGGAAGAGGAGGCTCGAGGCCAAGTACAAGCCCAAGAGTCGTCTAGGGCTGGCAAGGTCGACATCGACTAGGACTTGAAAGTGGAGAGAAAGAGAAGAGCTTCGTGATGAAAGCTCACCCTCCTACACATGCCAGGAGATTTAGGCTCAGTTCTATCAAACTCGAATTGCTATCAACTAAAAAAATTGTTCAGATTAAGGAAGAGCCTTGAATTGTATGATCCTCACGTGGAAAATGAGTACATATCCATCCCGTTATTTTACAAAGGGTTAATACTACGAAAAATCTCAAATTGGTATGTCGATGATAATTTTACCTTAAACTAATTTTTTTACAACCAAAAACCCTAAATTGATACACCTGTGATAAATTTACCCTCAATTTATTTCCGTTAAATTTTACTGTCAAATTGCTTTGTTAAATGACACGTATCAATTGACGGATGTACCAATTTTATATTTTACCCTCTGTTTATCATAGAGGTACCGGTTTATGATTTTTTGTGGTACTAATTCAATTTAATGGAAACTAACGGAGAGTAAATTTGTCACAAATATACTAGTTTGAGGTGTTTGGCGGTAAAAAAATTAGTTTTGGGTAAATTTATCACAGGTGTACCAGTTTGGGGTTTTTCGTGGTAAAAAAATTAATTTAAGGTAAAATTGTCACAGATGTACCAATTTGAAATTTTTCGTAGTATTAACTCTTTTACAAAATGTACAGTCTAATGTCAGCCACCAGCTTGTCTGGTTTCAAATTCTCACAGGGTTATACACATTCACCAAAATTCAAACTCAACACACACAATCACTCTCACTTTGTATAGTGACTTCACTTGAATCTCACCATCGAAAGCCTTTGAGCTTCTTGAGGAAGCATAAGATCCCGCACAACACACCCACATCCGCCATCTTCAGCCCCTTGAGAAGTAACCCAAGCAGCTCGAGGCACCACAATTTGGTGGCGATGTTAACAACAGCATCGTTTTGGATGTTTCGATGTTGAGATCTTCCGCAGTGAAGAAGCCGCCCGAGCCGCTAAGGCGAGCCATAGCCCGTTGCCTCTCCTCCAGCTCGGCTTGCCATGGGGTCCCATCCTCCACTGTAAATTATGGCATTTTAGTCCTTATATGGAGAGTAACATTCACTATTTGAAAATATAAAATAGTTTTGATACAGTGATTTACCAAGTTTACCATGATAAATCATTTCTAATTAGATAATAAATGTTCGGAAATGAGAGAAGAGCTGAACAAGTTTAGCAATGGGTCTTAGTAATAAGATATGTATGTTTGGAAGCCATCAGGTAAATTGTATTTCAAAAAGTTAACAATTTAATTTAAAATGCAGATGCATGTTCTCTCTCCCTCCTCTTAAGGTTACGACCGTTTACAATTGCTTATGACATGGTTGTAACATGGTGCAAAACGCTCCCTGTCAATGTCCTAATTCTTTTAATGTTTTGGAGAAGTTACGACTATAATTTTGAGGATTTCATTTTTGGTCCTTATAATTCGCTTGGTTACTTTTCTAGCCCTCGTGCTATTCTTCAGCGACAATGTTAAGTCCTTCTGTCAAAATATCTGTCCAAAATTAGTCGCAAATTGTTGAGTCGGCACCGGCTAGTGACATGTGGCACCAACATATTTAAGCTTCTAAAACAAATTATACTTTTTGTCTCCTTATTATTTGTTTAAGGTGCTGACTCAAAAATTTGCGGCATTGAACAGGAATTTGACAAAATTACCTAAATTGTCGCCGAAGTGTAGTACGGGGATTAAAATTATAACTCAAATAAGTATAAGGACCAAAAACAAAATCCCCCCACAATACAGGGACAAAGAAATGGAATTTGCCTTGATATATTATATCGTCAATATTTAAGTATTATGTTCTATCTTATGACATTTTGCAGAAAGAACTACAATGTTAGGTCCTATCCCAATATAAAACATCGTAAATATTTTTATATCTTAGGTGCTGATAATTTAAGTCCTCCAATTATAACACAGTGCAAAATATATTGAATAGTAACTATTCTCATTTTCAATGTAAGGTTCCAGATTTGTTTATCATATCATAGTGCAAAAATTTGGTCACGTATCCTATTTTAATCTTTTACAATGTTTGCAAATGCTTATGATGTGTCCCCAAATCTGCAAACAATTGTATAGCTTTTATTTTAAAAAGGTTGTCTTTTTTTAATCTTCAACTATATAGTGTGCTTACAACTTGTTTTCTTTTTTTCTTAGGTGAAACCTTTGGATTATTTGTTGAAATGACATATTTATTTTGGGAAGGAACATACTTGCTAAAAAATTTAAATTTTGGCATAATTTCTATTAAAAAAAAAAGGCAAGAGAGCAATGGCAACTGGACTAGCCCGCTGGCCTCGAGGCCCAAGAGGCTCAAAGGGTAATTGCGAAGGATTTTGGCAATGGCCTTACAATAAATGGTCGAAACGCCCAATTTGGATGCTTGCACAGATTATATTGATCACTTGGTTCAACCGGCCATGGCACAACTTATTCTCAAGTTAGGATTTTAAACGGCCGTATAGCAATAATGTAGTGGCTGAAACACCGATATTGTCACTCACTGTCAACTACTGTAGCAAGTTCAAAATTCATGTAAGACTAAATCGGAGATCGAGCTTGACTCTCCGATCATCTCTAATCTATATAGAGTTATCCCGGAGATTTTCACCTCCCTTCCGCCGGAGCTCGTCCAGTTTTTCCCCTCCATCTTCCATTCTTGTTTTCCTGATACCTTTTCTTTCACCTTCCTCACGCATTTCACCATCCACCCTTTTTCTATTTGCAACTACCACTCGTTTTCCTTCCCTCACATTTAACCTTTCTCTGCAAACTATGGCTAGCCCTGACTCAGATCTTAGTCTCATCATAGCCTCGTCGCAAAACCTAAGTATTGAGGATCAGGTGGTCGATTTGGATGAGTCTTTGGATGAATCGGATTCAGCCTCTTCTAAACCAATTCTAGTGGGCAAAATCATCTCCTGTAAACCCATCCATCGAGTAGTGGTGAAAAGTGTCCTGAGTAAAAGTCTGGTTCTCCTCTAACGGATTTGTCATCACAGGAATATCGTCCTGGCATTCTTGTGTTCAGTCTTGACATCGAAGAGAGTCTTAAAGTTGTTGAGTCCCAAGGCCCCATGACCATTGATGGGGGCTCAGCTCGCTCTCAAACGTTGGGATCAAAACGTTCCCATCGAAGAGATTGACTTCAGCACCACTTGGTTTTTGGTCCAGATCTATGGTGTTCCCCTTAATCGGATGATGCGTAACAATGTCGCTATCATAGTGGGGCAGAGCAGGGAACGCACTGTTGGTGGATGAAAGCAAACTCCCGGAATGTCAGTGGCATAGATGGGGGAAGTGAAAGCCGCAGATTCCATGATCACCGGCTTCAAACTGAAAAGATCAGACGATAGAGTGTCTTGGGTCCGATTTAAATATGAACGATCACCAATAATTCTACGATGCTTGTGGTAGAATTGGTCACGACCAAAGAAATTGTCCTCACTTCGAAAATGCAGAGGAAGTTGCAAAGTTGAGAGAGTTTGGCCCGGGTCTTCGTGCCGAGAGACGGATGTTTTTCACTTACTGAATCTGCTCAAGGGGATCAAGAGTTTTTGCTATTAGTCGAGGGTCACAGGCCATGGAGGGAGTTGATAAGGATATCCAAAGCACCTTCGCTGCGGTGGCTATGGCGAGCTTTGCCCAACATGCCCAGGGAGGAAGAAGATGGACACATGGCAGTAGAGAAAACACTTAGTACTCCTACGGCGAATCCAACGGGAACCAGGAACAAACTCAGCAGATTCATCCCGTTTTTTAGCGATCTAAACTTTTCGGGTGAAACTTCAGCTGTGTGATGTTTTCTTTTTTTCTTTTTTTCTTTCTTTTGTTCAAATAGGTTATCTAGAAATTTTAAGTATGTAGCCGGTTTTAATAGAAGCTCGAGTCATTAGGGTTGTAGATAAATGCTACATGTTTTATATCTTAATTTAAAATGATTGGTCTATTTATGAAATCAAATGTCACCGAGAGCTACATGATAGAACACGTAAAATACTTCCGCGGACTTCATTGCTTCACATATGTTTATCTGTACGAATCTTCCTTGTTCTCATTGCATCAAAAGTTGAATCTAATGCATGCAAAATGCCCCACAATTCCAAATAATTAATATTCCCCCTAGACCCATTTTTCATGGGCATTGAAATAAATTATATTGTGAAGCAAGTTCAAATGTTTAGAGAGAGAGAGAGACAGAGAGACAGAGAGAAGTGAGGGTAAGCTGGTGCGCATGGAAAAATGTTTAAAGCACGATATTGACTTTTGTTTTCTTTCTCCACAATCCGTGTGGTTTTCGCTTTCGACTTACATTTACAATCACTCCAAGTCCAGTAAGAACTTTTCACAATTTTTCAACAGTCAGTGTACTTTTCTAGTGAGTTTCATTAAAGAGTGTACCTAAAAGTACATGTAAGGCAACTTAACAAAATTTCCAATGCATTGACGGTGTTCCTAACACGTTGATTGCTCTCCTGATATGTCATTGCTTTGAAAATAGAACCGTTTTGCTTGTTTAGTTTAGGGATATGTTCACTGGAAATCCTAAAACTTGTCACAAAAGTGTATTTAAGTCCTAAAACTCGCAAAAAATACAATCAAGTCCTAAAGTTAACAACGTCAAATTTGGCTAACAAAAAACGCTAATGTGACTTATATATATATTTATATATATATATATATATATATATATATATCTTTTTGTCATAAGCGGCAATGACGTGATTTATTATTATTATTTTAATACTAATTTTATTTAAATTAAATTTAAAAATAAGCTAAATATATATATTTTTAAAAAGTAGCCCTCGTCACCGCCGCCGCCACCCCATTATTGCCGAGAGGGGTCGGCAAGGGTGGGGGAGGGCAGGCCAGGGTCCGACGACCCTCACCGACGGCAAGGCCCCACCCTCGCCGGCCCCTCTTGGCGATGGTGGGTGTAACAGCCTGAATTTCGATGTAATTCCGGGATCAATAAAATTGACATTATTTCGCATTTCATTTTAGTAGGTCTCGCCCAGAGCTGATCACTCTTGGGATACTAACCAATGGGGTATGGCTAACTGGGAAAACGGTACGTGGACCAGGGACCGACCGTGAATCGGATACCGATCTCGAGAAATAATGAGGGAATATTTTGTGCCGACATGGGTCGATCTGAGGAAAAGTGATGGATTTGGTTTGGCCGAGGCCAACAATGTACGATCGGATCGCGGGTGATTCCGCACGTCCGAAGGTGCACGTGGCCAACCAATTCCGAAACAGAACCGAACGATCGCGACCTCTGGAACTAGCGATAATTCCTCTCATTCTCTAAGTGATCGGGACCGTCATGACTCGGATAACCCTAGGTCGATACGTGTAACCCCTAATCAGCCGCCCGTTAGTGAGAGATCCTGAACTTTGAAAGTTAGCGAGTTTTGATCACGAAATTGGACCCGGAATTTGGTGTCGATCTTCGAGGGCCTGAGAAGCTAATTTTACGATTCTGACGTCATATTATGCTGGCCACGCAAGTTTGGGGATAGTACGGTCGAAAAATGGAATTTCGACCCGGAAGCCAAAAATTACAATTTTAACCCTCTGGACACCGATGTCGATTTTGAGGCCGTATGAGATTATTTTTCGCGGCCGATGTCATTTTAGAGTGGCCACGCGCATTTAGAGTTGTTTCGGTCAAAAATTGAAATTTTGGCTCGGAAGTGAAAAATAATATTATTTTATTCCCAGGACTTTGCAGTCAGTTTTCGAGGGCTTAAGAGGCTATTTTCGCGATTCCGACGCCATATTATGTTGGCCACAACCATTTGGAGTTAGTATAGCCAAAAATTAGAATTTCGACCCGGGACCGGAAAAAAATGACCGTTTTGCCCCTGGTCTAATTTTGGGTTCCGAATTTTGGGGTTAATCTGGATTAAGTGAAATTAATTTCAGCTGCATTATTGGACCTAAAGACCATTTCCCCCCCCCCCCCCCCAATTATTTGGATAGGATCAACAAGGACCGTCGGATCAAGGGTAAAATGGTCTAGTGCGTAGGATCGCGACACGTGTCCACCTTAGCCCCAATGTTTGACCGGTTTTGACCCTCTCTCTCTCTCTCTCTCTCTCCTCCCCCTCATTCGGCCAGCTCCTCCCCGATCATCCTCCTCCCGCCGGTTCCCCTCTTCCGCCGTTCGTTCGCCGCCGCCGCCGCCGCCGAAGCGGCCGTTCGCCGGAGTTGCTGGTCGCCGGCACCGCCTTACCTCACCACCGTCACCCTCTCACCACCATCCTCTCCCTCTCTCTCTTCCCCGTTCGTCGCAAGGGAACCGCCGGACCGCCGTGTGCCGCGCGCCACCGCCGAGAAGCCACCGGCGCCGTCGCCGCCACCCACGTCGCCGTCCCTCACCCTCACCGACCCACTTTTCCCCTCTCCCCCTCCTCTCACCGTTTCCCCCTGTTTTGGCCGTGAGGACGCCGGCCAAGCCGCCAGCTGCCGTGAGCCGCTGTCGCGCCGCCGTATGCCTAGCCGGAACGCCGCCGCCGATTCAACCGTTCACTGGCAATTGGCCGCCCGTTCCCGTCGTCCTAGCTCAGATTTAAGTGAGTATAATTTCGTAAACCCGGTCTAGGACAGTGTACATTTTTAGACGGACACGGTTTAGATTAATACTGGTGCAATTTGAGGAGAATTTGATACTGGTAGTTCGGGATTGAGTTTCGCGGTAAATTTAGTGGATCATTGGGCCGAATTGAATTGAAATTGAGACTGGGAATAGGTGAGTAGTGGCTGTCCATTTTGCGATTGATTGGATTAGAATGGACAATTTGAGGTTTATGTGACTGAATTGCCGGGTATGCCTGGGTTGAGTGACTTATTGTGTATTGTGCTCAATTTTGGTAATTGAGTAATGCCATGTTGTATATTCGTGGGGAAGATCAATGCGCAGTGTGTTTGGCCAATTGATGGCATTGAACAATTATTTGAATTGTGAAATATGCATTGGGCCACACGGTATTAATTGGCCAAGTGAGTACGTTATTTGTGAAATTGAGCACTATGTGGTGACAAGTGTCTATGTTATGTGATGCTCATGTTGTATTATATTGCATTTCATGGCCACGCAATGTATGCCGAGAATGAGACATGAATTGAGATTGTGTAGGAATGCGTGCCTGACATGAGCATGTGATCACCTAATCGCCCTGATGCGTGTTACGCGGGGGTTCAGATAATAACCGGTTGTGTGTATATGTGGTTACATTTCGCCCTGATGCGTATTACGCAGGGTGTGCCATCCTGAGGCGTTTTACGCAGGAAGATGCCCGATACGTCCGGAAGACGACCAACCTGATGCGTTTTACGCGGGCTTTGGTTCGTAAGGAGAGCGGTGTTGCACCTGATGCGTTTTGACGCGGGCTAGAGACACTGGGCCGGAAATGCGTTTTACGCGGGCCACGGAGTGTTGCGAATTAAGGAAATAGACCTGATGCGTTTTACGCGGGTCGTAATAAATTGAAATTTAGCATTGAGCCAGTGTGCATGGTGAGACTCGGTGAAAATCTTGCGAAATGAACACTGTTGAGTACGAGCATGCGTATGGCGTACACATGGGTATTGTGTTTACGCACGTGACTTGATTATTATATTGGAATACCTAACCTGCAGGGTCAATGTGATGAGCGATCTGGGCCCAAGGGCCTAGGTCATTGTTGTGTATTGTGTTATTTATCTGTCAGGAGAATGTATGTTAGCCTAGCCTAGGTTTAGGGAGTTTTACTCACTGAGATTCGTCTCACGGTTGCTATAATCCAACATTTCAGACCCCCGTCCCTGAGTATGCCTCAGATACATACACTTTTTGGGATCCCCACACAGATCCAGCAGTCGACCAGTGTGTTTCCATCCGGCAATGGGGATGAGTATATAAGGTATAGATCGGTAGTTTTTGTGGACACGGGCGAGTACTTCTATCATACCCAGGAATACGTGGCTTGGTGTCTTCGGGACGCTGGGGGAAACATAGGCCGGCCCCTCAAGACCTTCGACGCCCCGCTGGACCAGAATGGATTGATGGAACCCATATATGCGGACAGTGAGGTGATCAATCCCTAGGATGTCTATGACGTGGATGGCGTTGATGAGCCCATGGATGGAGAGCCACAGGAGCCACAGGTGATAGCTGAAGACTTAGACCAACTCGTTGAGGAAGAAGATGAACTAGAGGACATGGATCTGGATTCCGATGAAGATCATGGGGAAGTGGCAGAAGTAGGATCGGATGAAGAAATAGGACCTAATGATGAGTTAGGGCTTTACCTTGACCCAGAGCTTGAACCGGATTCTGAAGACGAAAGGGCAGCAGTAGTGGATATGGATTCCGAAGAGTCAGAACCTCAAGAGAGTTCGGCAGAGGAGTCTTCGGAGTCGTCTGATGCGGACTGGGAGCCCTAGTTTAGGCCCTAGCCTTAGAAGGGAAGCTCGTAACTTTTTGGACTGTGACCTTCCCCATAGTTGACCTAACCTTTCCCCAGCCATAGTACCTTTTGATCCGGTGGCTGCTATGAGTTTGTTCGTTTGTTTCCCTCTTTTGACCTATACAAAGTACGTTGTAAAAAGGTTTTTAGTTGGTAATGAAAATGTATATTCTTGTGGTGATGGCTGTTCTACCGTGGTCTCATTTGCTTATTTTGTACAGGTGTATATATATATATATTTAAATACGTTGTTTCCGCATGTGCCTTATCTCTGTTTGAGTGTTGGGTCAACGACGCATCCTGGGAGCGTTGCACCATAATCGACCGAGGAGGATGTTAGCGCTTCGTGGGTACGAGGCGTGACATCCCCGTTTGATTTGGTATCAGAGCAAGGTCAGCTCGGTCCATTTCGGTCGAAGCCTGGAGTGATAAGGAGCGATGAGACCATGGGTAGCCCATAGGGTGACCTCATGTGCTAAGTACATCTCCTGACAGTTTGTGCTTTGATTGATTGATTGTGTGACCCGTGATAATGCAGGTGCGGTAGGACCCGAGGTAAGAGTGTTAATCTCCTTGGGTGAAGTTTTGTGTTAATTGTGTTTGAACGCATGCTGAGTGCTAGCCTGTTGTGTTAAATACCTGCCTAGGACTTAGACTGGGTTAGATTGGTTTAAGTCTTTAATTCCTTAGTAGAATTATAGCAGGTAGTGGAATAGCTGAGTTGTGAGGATGAGAAGAAGAAGAGGAAAGGAACCCCAAGGTCAGTCGAGTTCAGAAAGCCAAGAGGCCCGAGACCGCCGACTAGAGGACATTATTCAAACTCCAAGCAGGAGAAGGGGAAAGGAGCCCCAAGCCCAGGCTAGCGAGGGAGTTCGAGAAGCTCGGGATCCAAGGTTTGACGATGTGATGGATACCCTGCGGGAGATAGGACGTGTTATGGGTATGCAAGCGCAGGCAAGGACCGCAGCTAATGCGCAGGCTGCTGAGGCCGCCCCAGTGGTTGGTAATGAAGGTAATCAGGCTCAGCAAGGGCAGGCCCAACCCGCGGTAGTTAGACAGATGCCCCAGTTGGTGGAGCAATTTCTGAAAATGAAGCCGCCAAAGTTTAATGGCAAGGGTGATCCCGAAGCTGCCCCAAGTTGGATAGATGAGTTAGAGAAAGTATTTGAGGTGTTGGGATGCACCGATACAGAGAAAGTGATGTTAGCGGCGTATCAGTTGCAGAGTGGTGCGAATGACTGGTGGAAAGCCACTAGGTGTAGTGTATTCCCGGAAGGTGCAGAGTTGAATTGGGCAGTGTTCGTCGAGACTTTTTATGGGAAGTACTTTTCAGAAGTCGCCCAGGAGAAGAAGTTGATGGAGTTCATGCGACTGCGCCAAGGCCAGATGACCGTCGATCAGTACGAAGCAGAGTTTGCGAGATTGGCCAAGTTCGCACCGACTATGGTTGAGAATCCAAGAGACAAAGCTCGGAGATTCCGAGATGGTTTGAAGCCAGATCTCCGGAGCCAGATTTTGACGCACAATATCAAGGATTTTGCAGAGATGTATGAGCGGGCCCAGATCATAGAACGGGATCAGCAAGAGAGAGTAGCCACTTCTGGATCGCGGTTTGCCCAGGTCAGAGATAACCGCCGTATGGGGAAGAAGCCTATGACAGGAAATAGGCGGTTTATTCCACCCGTTAGACGAACTATCGGAAAGCCGAACCCCCAGTTGAGTATATTTGGGGCATGTTTTAGGTGTGGGAGTTTGGACCACCAGATTCGAAATTGTCCAGAGCAGAATCCCTCAGGACCGCTCAGGTTGCCACCGTCACGAGTTGGAAATCAAGTCAGACCTCCCCCACCGGCCAATCAGGGACGACCACCAGCCTAGGGAAGAGTTTATGCTATGGCGCGCAGAGACGCTGAGGATGCGCCGGGCGTGGTCACAGGTATAATTTCTCTTTGCGATCATGCTGCTTATGCGTTATTTGATCCGGGGGCGACCCACTCGTTTGTTTCGGAACAATTTGTTAGGTTAGTTGGTCTGGAACCAGTATTGCTTGAGACTATGCTTAGTGTGTCGACGCCTATGAATGATAAAATGTTAGTCTCTTTTGGATGTCCCAACTGTAAAATCGTGATTGGGGGTAGAAAAGAAAGTATCGACTTGGCAGTGTTGGCCATGTTCGATTTTGATGTGATTATTGGAATGGACTGGCTAGTGAGCCAGAAGGCCGTCATGGATTGCGGCAATAGGACGATTCAATTTAATCCAATTGGGCATCCTAGGTTTGAATTTCAGGGAAACCGATGAGGAACCTCGATCCCTTGGATTTCTTCGCTCGAAGTGACAAAATTTTTGGATGAAGGGTGTGAAGGATATTTGGTGAATGTTGTGGATCCAACAATGGCGGAATCTAAGTTGGATGAGATACTCGTAGAATGCAATTTTCCTGAGGTCTTTCCTGAGGAATTGCTGGGTTTACCGCCTGAGCGAGAAGTAGAATTCGTTATAGAATTGACACCAGGAACTGAGCCGATTTCCAAGGCACTGTATCGGATGTCATTATCAGAATTGAAAGAACTAAAAGTCCAGATACAGGATTTGTTGGACAAGGGTTTCATTCGTCCTAGTGTATCCCCATGGGGAGCACCCGTCCTGTTTGTGAGGAAGAAAGACGGGACATTGAGGTTATGCATTGATTACCGGCAGTTGAATCAGGTGACGATTAAGAATAAGTACCCACTGCCGAGGATTGACGATTTATTTGATCAGTTACAAGGAGCATCCGTGTTTTCTAAGATTGATTTGCGGACCGGATACCATCAGCTGAGAATCCGGAAGGAGGACATACCTAAGACCGCTTTTAGGACGCGGTATGGGCACTACGAGTTTACGGTGATGCCCTTTGGACTGACTAATGCCCCTGCAGCCTTTATGGATCTGATGAACAGAGTGTTCAAGGAATTTCTGGACAGATTTGTTATAGTGTTCATAGACGACATTTTGGTGTATTCGAAAAGCCCGGAAGAACATGAGGTACATTTGACTGAGGTATTGCGAACTTTGAGGGAACACGCGCTCTTCGCCAAGTTTAGTAAGTGTGAGTTTTGGCTAAGTAGAGTAGCGTTTCTTGGTCATATAGTCTCAGGGGATGGAATCTCTGTGGACCCGATGAAGATTGAGGCAGTAATGAAATGGCCAAGACCGACCTCAGTGACAGAGATTCGAAGTTTCCTGGGGTTGGCAGGCTATTATCGTCGTTTTGTAGAAGGATTCTCGTCGATAGCTATGCCGTTAACGCGATTGCTGAAGAAGGAATCCAAGTTCGTATGGGACGATAAATGTGAAAAGAGTTTCCAGGAATTGAAGCATAGGCTTATAACTGCCCCGGTTTTGACTATCCCGTCTGGACCGGGAGGATTTGAGGTTTATAGCGATGCGTCACTAAGAGGACTTGGTTGTGTCCTGATGCAGCATGGAAAAGTAGTTGCGTATGCGTCGCGTCAGTTGAGGCCGCATGAGATGAATTATCCGATGCATGATTTGGAATTGGCAGCGATTGTCTTTGCCCTTAAGATCTTGAGGCACTACTTTTGTGGAGAAAAGTTCCAAATTTATATGGATCATCAGAGCCTCAAGTACTTGTTTTCTCATAAGGAATTGAATATAAGGCAGCGTCGATGAATGGAACTTTTAAAGGACTACGATTGCGATATCATGTACTACCCGGGGAAGGCAAATCGAGTAGCAGATGCGCTAAGTCGTAAGTCTAGTATGGCGCATATGATGGTCAGAGAGTGGACCTTATTGGAAAGGCTCCGGGATTCGGAATTCAAATTTGAAGTGAGTCAGATGTCTAACCTGATGGCCGCTTTAAGAATTGAACCAGAAATCCAGGCAAGGATTAAGGCACTCCAGTCTACGGACTCAAAGATACAAAAGATTGTCAATATGGATGCCGCAACAAGGAAACCGGAACATCAGGTTAGTGAGGATGGAATTTTGAAGTTCCAAGGGCGATTGTGTGTACCTGACGATTTGGAGCTTAAGGAAGAAATTTTAAGGGAGGCACATCGCAGTGATTACAGTATCCACCCGGTAGCACAAAGATGTACCAGAATTTGCGACAGCATTATTGGTGGAATGGACTGAAGAAAGATGTGGCCAAGCATGTGGCCAAGTGTTTGACGTGCCAGCAGGTGAAAGCACAGCACTGTAAGCCTGGAGGACTATTGAGACTGTTAGAGATCCCTGAATGGAAATGGGAGCATATCACAATGGATTTCGTGACAGGATTGCCGCGAAGCCAGAGAGGGCATGATTCTATATGGGTGATAGTGGATCGACTGACTAAGTCAGCGCACTTCCTGGCAGTGCGAAAGGATTTTGAGCTGGAAAGGTACGCAGAGTTATATGTGCGACAAATAGTACGTCTTCATGGAGTACTAGTGACTATCACATCAGATCGTGATCCAAGGTTTACTGCGAGTTTTTGGAAAAGTCTGCAAGAGGCGTTAGGATCAAAGTTGCAATTCAGTACAGCTTATCATCCACAGATAGATGGTCAGTCTGAAAGAACAATTCAAACCCTTGAGGACATGCTGAGAGCTTGTGTATTAGATTTTCAAGGCAAATGGGAGGAATAGCTGCATTTAGTGGAATTTGCCTATAATAATAGCTATCAGCAAAGTATCCAGATGGCACCATTTGAAGCCTTATATGGTAGGGCATGTAGGACGCCTTTGTGCTGGGACGAAGTTGGTGAGCGAAGCATATCAGGCCCAGAGTTGGTGTAACAATCAGTGGAAGCCGTTGGGATTATCCGGGATAGGCTGAGAACAGCGCAGAGTCGCCAGAAGAGTTATGCCGACAGGAGACGACGACCCTTGGAGTTTCAAGTGGGAGATCATGTATTTCTCAAGATATCGCCTATGAAAAGATTGTCCAGATTCGGCAAGAAAGGAAAGCTCAGTCCAAGGTATGTCGGGCTATTTGAGATATTGGAAAAGATTGAAGATATGGCGTACCGACTTGCCTTGCCTCCTAACCTATCTCAAGTGCACAATGTCTTCCACGTGTAGATGTTGAGAAAGTATGAACCAGATCCAACTCACGTCCTAAGATATGAGGAGATAGATGTGGACGACAAGGTGTCGTACGTGGAAAGGCAGTCAGGATCGAAGATCGGAAAGATCGTGTACTAAGGAATAAGACGATCCCAATGGTCAAAGTTGTATGAGAGCACCACGAAACGGAAGGTGCCACCTGGGAAAGCGAAGAGGCCATGCGACGTCAACACCCCCACTAGTTTGAGGAGTAAGTGTAGATTACAAATTTCGAAGACGAAATTTTTGTAAGGGGGGAAGAGTTGTAACAGCCTCAATTTCGATGTAATTCCGGGATCAATAAAATTAACATTATTTCGCATTTCATTTTAGTAGGTCTCGCCTAGGGCTGATCACTCTCGGGATACTAACCAATGGGGTATGGCTAATTGGGAAAACGGTATGTGGACCAAGGATCGACCGTGAATCGGATACCGATCTCGAGAAATTATGAGGGAATATTTTGTGCCGACATGGGTCGATCTGAGGAAAAGTGATGGATTTGGTTTGGCCGAGGCCAACGATGTATGATCGGATCGCGGGTGATTCCGCACGTCCGAAGGTGCACGTGGCCAACCAATTCCGAAACAGAACCGAACGACCGCGACCTCTGGAACTAGCGATAATTCCTCTCATTCTCTGAGTGATCGGGACCGTCATGACTCAGATAACCCTAGGTCGATACGCGTAACCTCTAATTAGCCGCCCGTTAGTGAGAGACCCTGAACTTTGAAAGTTAGCGAGTTTTGGTCACGAAATTGGACCCGGACTTTGGTGTCGATCTTCGAGGGCCTGAGAAGCTAATTTCACGATTCTGACGTCATATTATGCTGGCCACGCACGTTTGGGGATAGTACAGTCGAAAAATGGAATTTCGACCCGGAAGCCAAAAATTACGATTTTGCTCCTCTGGACACCGATGTCGATTTTGAGGCCGTATGAGATTATTTTTCGCGGCCGATGTCATTTTAGGGTGGCCACGCGCATTTAGAGTTGTTTCGGTCAAAAATTGGAATTTTAGCTCGGAAGTGAAAAATAATATTATTTTATTCCCAGGACTTTGCAGTCGGTTTTCGAGGGCTTAAGAGGCTATTTTCGCGATTCCGACGCCATATGATGTTGGCCACAACCATTTGGAGTTAGTATAGCCAAAAATTAGAATTTCGACCCGAGACCGGAAAAAAATGACCGTTTTGCCCCTGGCCTATTTTTGGGTTCCGAATTTTGGGGTTAATCTGGATTAAGTGAAATTAATTTCAGCTGCATTATTGGACCTAAAGACCATTTCGCCCCTCAATTATTTGGATAGGATCAACGAGGACCGTCGGATCAAGGGTAAAATGGTCAAGTGCGTAGGATCGCGACACGTGTCCACCTTGGCCCCAATGCTTGACCGGTTTTGACCCCCTCTCTCTCTCTCCTCCCCCTCATTCGGCCAGCTCCTCCCCGATCATCCTCCTCCCGCCGGTTCCCCTCTTCCGCCGTCCGTTCGCCAGAGTTGCTGGTCGCCGGCGCCGCTTTACCTCACCACCGTCACCCTCTCGCCACCATCCTCTCCCTCTCTATCTTCCCCGTTCGGCGCAATGGAACCGCCGGACCGCCGTGTGCCGCGCGCCACCGCCAGGAAGCCACCGGCGCCGTCGCCGCCACCCACGTCGCCGTCCCTCACCCTCACCGACCCACTTTACCCCTCTCCCCCTCGTCTCACCGTTTCCCCCTGTTCTGGCCGTGAGGACGCCGGCCAAGCCGCCAGCCGCCGTGAGCCGCCGTCGCGCCGCCGTGTGCCTCGCCGGAACGCTGCCGCCGACTCAGCCGTTCACCGGCAATTGGCCGTCCGTTCCCGTCGTCCTAGTTCAGATTTAAGTGAGTATAATTTCATAAACCCGGTCTAGGACAGTGTACATTTTTAGACGGACACGGTTTAGATTATACTGGTGCAATTTGAGGAGAATTTGATACTGGTAGTTCGGGATTGAGTTTCGCGGTAAATTTAGTGGATCATTGGGCCGAATTGAATTGAAATTGAGACTGGGAATAGGTGAGTAGTGGCTGTCCATTTTGCGATTGATTGGATTAGAATGGACAATTTGAGGTTTATGTGACTGAATTGCCGGGTATGCCCGGGTTGAGTGACTTATTGTGTATTGTGCTCAATTTTGGTAATTGAGTAATGCCATGTTGTATGTTTGTGGGGAAGATCGATGCGCAGTGTGTTTGGCCAATTGATGGCATTGAATAATTAATTAAATTGTGGAATACGCATTGAGCCGCACGATATTAATTGGCAGAGAGAGCGAGTTATTCGTGAAATTGAACACTGTGTGGTGACGAGTGTCTGTGTTGTGTGATGCTCATGTTGTATTATATTGCATTTCATGGCCACGCATTGTATGTCGAGAATGAGGCATGAATTGAGACTGTGCGAGAATGCGTGCCTGACATGAGCATATGATCACCTAATCGCCCTGATACGTGTTACACGGGGGTTCAGATAATAACTGGTTGTGTGTATATGTGGTTATATTTCGCCCTGATGCGTATTTACGCGGGGTGTGCCGTCCTGAGGCGTTTTACGCGGGACGATGCCCGGTACGTCCGGAAGACGACCAACCTGATGCGTTTTACGCGGGCTCTGGTTCGTAAGGAGAGCGGTGTTGCACCTGATGCGTTTTGACACGGGCTAGAGACACTGGGCCGGAAATGCGTTTTACGCGGGCCACGGAGTGTTGCGAATTAAGGAAATAGACCTGATGCGTTTTACGCGGGTCGTAATAAATTGAAATTTAGCATTGAGCCAGTGTGCATGGTGAGACTCGGTGAAAATCTTGCGAAATGAACACTGTTGAGTACGAGCATGCGTATGGCGTACACATGGGTCAATGTGATGAACGATCTGGGCCCAAGGGCCTAGGTCAGTGTTTGTGTATTGTGTTGCTTTATCGGTCAGGAGAATGTATGTTAGCCTAGCCTAGGTTTAGGGAGTTTTACTCACTGAGATTCGTCTCACGGTTGCTATAATCCAACATTTCAGACCCTCGTCCCTGACCATGCCTAAGGTACATACACTTTTTGGGATCCCCACACAGATCCAGCAGTCGACCAATGTGTTTCCATCCGGCAATGGGGAAGAGTATATAAGGTATAGATCGGTAGTTTTTGTGGACACGGGCGAGTACTTCTATCATACCCAGGAATACGTGGCTTGGTGTCTTCGGGACGCTGCCGGAAACATAGGCCGGCCCCTCAAGACCTTCGACACCCCGCTGGACCAGAATGGATTGATGGAACCCATATATGCGGATGGTGAGGTGATCAATCCCCAGGACGTCTATGACGTGGATGGCGTTGATGAGCCCATGGATGGGGAGCCACAAGAGCCACAGGTGATAGCTGAAGACCAAGACCAACTCGCCGAGGAAGAAGATGAACTCGAGGACATGGATCTGGATTCCGATGAAGACCATGGGGAAATGGCAGAGGTAGGATCGGATGAAGAAATAGGACCTAATGATGAGCTAGGGCTTTACCTTGACCCAGAGCTTGAACCGGATTCTGAAGACGAAAGGGCAGCAGTAGTGGATATGGATTCCGAAGAGTCAGAACCTCAAGAGAGTTCGGCAGAGGAGTCTTCGAAGTCGTCTGATGCGGACTGGGAGCCCTAGTTTAGGCCCTAGCCTTAGAAGGGAAGCTCGTAACTTTTTGGACTGTGACCTTCCCCATAGCTGACCTAACCTTTCCCCAGTCATAGTACCTTTTTGATCTGGTGGCTGCTATGAGTTTGTTCGTTTGTTTCCCTCTTTTGACCTATATAAAGTACATTGTAAAAAGGTTTTTAGTTGGTAATGAAAATGTATATTCTTGTGGTGATGGTTGTTCCACCGTGGTCTCATTTGCTTATTTTGTACGGGTGTATATATATATATTTAAATACGTTGTTTCCGCATGTGCCTTATCTTTGTTTGAGTATTGGGTCGACGACGCATCCTGGGAGCGTTGCACCATAATCGACCGAGGAGGATGTTAGCGCTTCGTGGGTACGGGGCGTGATAGTGGGGGCGGTGGTGGCGAGGGCTTGCAGCCCTTCTCGCCTGACTTCTCCACCTCCTTTTTTTAGCTTATTTTTTAAATTTAATATAAATAAAAGTAGTAGAAAAAATTAAATTTGGGCCAAAACGACGTTGTTTTAATATTATGTTTCATAATTTAGCTATGTCATTGCCACGTAGAAGAGATAAAATATTAAAATAAGCCACGTCAACGTTTCCGGTTAATAAGTTAGACGGCGTTAACTTTAGGACTCAATTAAATCAATTTATCAAGTTTTAGGAATTGATTGCACTTTTTGCAAGTTTTAAGACTTAATTGCACTTTCGTGACATGATTTAGGGCTTTTAATGAACATATCCCTTTAGTTTATAGAACATTTCCCCTTGAGGAAAATCTTATTCACGTCAAAGCTTCGTTGAAAGGAAAAGTTGAAAAATAGGCTTTTGCAGGGGTATGGGCATCCGAAGGATCATTCTTGGACACCCGTCTAACTTCCTCTGCACGAACTTAGCTCGAAGCCAATCGCTCAAGCACAAAAGTGCTGGGCCAGTGGCTATTCTGGCTAGTAGCCACCGGCGTGCAACAGTGACCCATACCGTCTCGACACAAAACTCGTTGGTTCGAGTTTTTATCTAGCTCTTAGAGGCTTTTCACATATTAGTCCCATGAACTATCCAAATCAAAGGAGTGCTTAAAGAGTGTGTAATTCTCCTGTAGATTATAGCAAAATCTTTGTTGTTGCATTGTTTTCTCTATGAACGTATGTCACGCGAAAGTGCTGAAAAATTAATGCGAAAAATATCGGATCTTGCAATTAAATCAAAGTAGAATCACCAGAAAAATAAACAAGGAACAATAAGGAACACAATAAATTTACGTGGTTCGGTCCCAGTGTCGGTACCTATTCTACGGGTAGAGCTAGTAGCAAAATAATCGACTAATAATCAGAGAATCAGACTTATAATCGCTCACATGCTTGAATATTTCTCACACCTAGGTTAAGCTGAAAATCACAATGTTCACATGTAAACAATTCAATTTAGATATCAAACTCACTCTGCATAAATCACCGAGTGCGACTGAAGAAACTCCACTATGCGGCTCAGTAAAAGGACTTCTCTGTGCGTTTTAGGAAGAGCTCCAATTTTTGGCTTCTGAAGGCGTCCTTGGAGAATCCCACTAACGTATACTTTAATATAAAGAAAGTAGACAATTCGCTGAAGGCAAGACTCCTCTCGTAATATACTTCGAAGATGCTTGCCGATTGCTATTTCCTCATTCAGGACAACGGTCACTTCCTTGTTACAGCAACAATCGGGAGTTTCCAAATCAACATCGAATCGGGTTTTGTCCAAAGGCTCAAGCTCAAGACCAATTTAACCGAATGAATCACTTAAATCTCAATGTGTTCTATGTTTCATTTCTCCCTTTTATTGCCTGTGTTTATACTGTCTGTTAACTACTACCGTTATAATAGCCTATTCTCCGATGATGATGCAGTCATTACCATCGCTTGCTCGTGGTCGGAGTCAACATGTCGTCAACCTAATCATATCTCATAAAAGAATTATTTCCCACGATAGCGAACTGGTTTACTCAAAGGAATTAATTAATATATATACACATTTGGCCAATAAAAGCATTTTTTGAGCACGATATTGACTTCTGTTTTCTTCTCCACGCCTTGACTTCGCTTCGTCAGTCTCAATCTGGGTGGTTTTCATTTTCAGAGCGATGCGAACGCAGAGACTTGGAAGAAATAACGTAGTGAAGGGTTCAAGGAGATCGTGCAAAGTGTTGAGGCGGATGTAAAGGCATTGTGTCCCTCAGCTCGTCGCTGGGTGGTCAGTTTGGCTCGTCTCCGCATTCTTGCGAGTCTTCTACGTTGACCTTGCAATGGGTCGCCCTTCTACAGAGTTTGACAAACTCGGAATCTCGTCGACATCTCATTGAAGGGGGAGGAGCAGGTGTTGTGATATTGCTATGATCCTGCATTCAAAGTTTTCAAGAAAAGATAAAATCGAGTTGTGTTAATTAAGTGGAGAACACTATATTCTCTAGATGATTATATCTATGAAACTAAACAATTGTTTCATGACTTTATAGATAGATTTGCCACTTCCTTTTCATTATCTAAGTTATCATAGGTCAATAGACATCCCAAGTTTTTTGCAATAAAAGAAGAATCTGACAGTCATTCTTTCTTATATAATCATAAAAATGAAGCATGGACATACATAAACCATCGACTTAGATTAACAATTAGAATGCAATAGGTACAGAGTGATAAGCAAGAACAAGCTATATGAAAGGTAAACACTTAACCACATAATGCAACAGCTGCAGAATAGTCCTGAAAGAGACTCCTTAAACTGTTCGCAGGATCATTAACCAAATCCTCAGTACTTTCAATTCGAATGCGGAAGAAGTCATCCACGGTTTCTTATAGTGAACTTGGTTAAGTCTTCAGCTGATTCGACGGATGGCTCTGCCTTCTATTTAGGATTCCATGTCTGTCACGAACCACACTTGTTACTATCTGTTGTTTTGAGTAATTGTAATAACTAGTTGTAAAGCTTATACAGCAGAATATACTATCACATGGACTCACTTCCGGTTCTGTTGCACTATGGAGACAATCTTTGCCTTTCTTGAGCCTCCACCGATCCATTGTTTTTTAAGCCCTGACTGGGTTGACTCTATCCATACGGAACCATTTCCCTCACAAATCATTTTGCCTCCATCTTTGTCTTTCTATCGAGTCCTCAACTACCATTTGTCCCAAACTTTTTCTAGCTTCCCTGCACTCTCTAGTGCTTTCACAATTTCATCGTCAAGTACCGAAGCCGAGGTCGAATACTATTTCAGAATCAGTCCATAACTACTGTGCAATTTGACGGAGGCGACTGTGGTTGTAATGGGATGGCACTTCTTAAGAATAGGACTTAAGGTTCCTCTCTCTTTTAAGGCCAACTTTTCAGTCTCTTTCGCCGGACGAATGAGTTGTTCGCTCTCATCTTGTCTCTTGTCCATTTCGCATTCTTGACATATACTTTCAGCTATCTATTGCAAGCAATAACGAGGAACAAAAATTAATTACTCCATGATGGTACGGCAAAATGAATGGAGAAATGAATCATACACACCTTCGACAATGCATTCTTCACTGATCGTATGTAACCATCCACGTGATCTCCAGTCAGGTCCATGCTACATCACCATTCGCTTGTTCTGTTACCATGGAAAGCATTGCATCATCGCATAAAATGTTTGCTGTCGTCACTGCCAATGGCAGCAAATTCTCCATCAGGTTCATCCTCCCATTCTTGAAGTAGTCATGATAGTTACCCAATCTCTTCTCCAATCACCATCGTGTTGAGGTTAACCTTAATGAGCAAAGTGTCTCAGTCCTGCCTCTTGGCTTCATTCGCTACTTCTGTCAACATGGCATGCAAAACAAAAAGGAAGTCCGGTTCCAACTGCATCGTGCCAACGTATTGTTGGAAAAACACCCATGTTAGGCTCAGATTGTTTATCAGCCGATTGGTTCTGAGTATAGACTTTGTCTTCTTCATGAGCTCAAGAAGCTCGTCAACCTCATCGAGGACTAAAGTCTCGTCCCTGATGTCAAATATCGATTTCAGCAGTCACATACAGGTGTTCAGAGGGAATCCATCGGCCCAGTGGCAAACGTCAGTAAGAGTCCCATTGGCGCTTCGCCATGATAACAGCAACACGGAATTGCCGAGGCTTCGCATGGTGTTTGTCTTGCCGGCTTGGATAATCTCTCAGAGATGGACGTTGAACGCATTGGAATTCTCCAAAGGGATCGATGGGTGAAGAAGCAACCTTGCTTCTAGGATCTTGAACCATCTTTTTTGCCAGGCATGATATTTCTTTAGGTCGTTATTCCGATGGTTTTAGGTGGCGGAGAAGCTCAAGCGAGAGGATTATTGTCTCCGCCCGCTTGACCATCTACGGATATAAAATATGGCATGAAGGAGCCAATATATACATAAGATTCACATTTGAAAATTTTGTATATACTGATTAAATTATATGGGACCAAATCAAGCACCGCATTAACTTGGATGAGGAATTGCATTCTCCAGAAACACATTGAACCTGCTTTTTTTCATTCTCGAGAAATGACTACACAGGTTTGTTCATCAATTAGTCCCTCCGACTATTTTTTTTTAGCGGCGAACGTCACGTGCTCTATCATCGGATTTTGGCCGGTCTTTGTCTTTGACTCCCTGATTTTGTGGCTCCAGTCTGTTCTGTCTCTCTGGTGGTCTTTGAACTGTCACGCCCCGCACTCCTCGGCGCGCCACATCCCTCGCAAAGGTCGATTCGTGTGCGACGTCCCAGGATGCGTCGCCGACCCAACACAGAGATTTAAAGCACATGCGGAAGTAATTAAAACCACCCGTACATTAAAATACACCTGACCAAGGATAGCCATACAACAACCAGCACGGATAATTATACACTTGTTTTGACATCGGAAAACATATACAATATTCATATACAGCCCACACTCAATAATCAAAAGCGGGTACGTGGCTCGGCGATCAAACACTATATCTAGCCGGGGCTCCTCCCAAAACGTTTCAATACGCTGCCATCCTCAAGGCTGGGGGTCTGAAAAATTGGGTTTCAACAACAGTGAGAATAATTCTCAGCGAGTAATTCCCTAAACCTAAATTAGGCTAAAGTGCACCTCTTGACGAGTACTAAATCAATACACCAAGCAAATCATAATTGACTTAGGCCCTCGGGCCCAAATCCAACGCTCACATTGTCCTGCAGGTTAGGCACTTACAGTTCAAGCATAAAACATAGGACCCAATCGCAGCACACGTACACATCATTTGGTCACAACGCATATCATGCTTATACTCGTGCTCATACGCGTGCTCACGCCTCATCAATGCATTTTCGCACGCTTGCACTCAGCACACTTGCCATTTATCAGTTTCTCCTCCGACCCACGTTAAACGCATCAGGTCCGACCCGCGTAAAACGCATCAGGTCCATCACTTCGAGATCGATCTCTAGCCCGCGTAAAACGCATCAGGCTTATGGCACAACACCCGCGTAAAACGCATCAGGTTTGGCCATCTTCCGGTAGTCCGGGCATCGTCCCGCGTAACACGCCTCAGGACGGGTTCACTACCCCGCGTAAAACGCATCAGGGTTTATTGTGATCACACATTCACAAGCACCCATTTTCATCTGAACCCCGCGTAAAACGCATCAGGGCATTTTAGGTGATCACACACTCATGTCATTTGTGCACACTCATATATGCACATGCCATGCCAATGCTCGAGATGCACACCCATGGCCATGAAGTTCACACTTGGGCACTCACGAATTTCACAATGAGCATTCAATTGCACAACGCCACTTGTTCAATTCACAACACAATATGCTCAATTCAATGAATCACAAGCCCAATCAATCAATTAATTCAAATCAGCCATAGTACATCATCGGCACCCGAAAATCACGCAATATGCTCATTCCACATTTCAATATGCCCAACCAACATACTACACAACCATGAAGACAAATCAAGTACTCTGGCACGGCACGAAATTCACACATATAAGTCACGCGATTAGCTCAACATAAATCCGTGCAATTGAGGCTCGCCAAGCTACTCCACTCTTAGCCACATTAAACATGTCACGACATTGCCGAATCACTCCTAATCGAGGACAATTTAATCACTAACTCGGTCTGTCCGATAATTCCGCCAATTACACTATTAAACCTCAAATCAACCGCGCCTCGCACCAATACGACCCGGCCATGGACAGCCACTAGTCCACTAATTCTAGGCCATTAATTATCCTCGAAATATTCCATCAGATCTCCAGAACGCCACTCAAATCAGCCACCACAAAGCTAAATAAAACGCGCACTAAAATCCGCAATTCAAGCCCGAACTCTCCCGAACTTGGGCTATTCCGATCCAAATCTGTCCAGTCAATACTCAGCGCCTCTCGGGCCACTAAACCTCCATTAATTCATCACACTAATCCCGTAGAACAGCCACCAAAACAACCACCACAACAGCCACCACCCGGTCTATCAATTTCATCCACTAAGTTCGCCATTTTGTCTAAATCTCGGCACCCATGCTTCGCCACATCACAGCACTATACGGGCCGCTAAACCTCGACTAAATAATCATCCTTGATCACCAAAAACACCACAAATTCAGCCCATATCACCCTCCACCATTTAACCCCTTAAAAACCCTAATTAATCCCTAAAACCCATCTAGAAATGCAAATTATCCTAATTAGGGTTTAGGGTCAAACTCACCGGATGTCCTAAGCTTGAAACGGGCCGAACACGCGACGAAAAGGGGCTGGGCAGCGGCAGTCCCTCGCCGGAACAGTGGCGGCGAGCGGCGACTCCGGCAAACGGCGCAAACGGCGGCTTCGGCAAACAGCGTGAACGGCGGCGACGGACTAGACGATTCCACGGCTTAGAGAGGGGGAAAGGGACACGGCCAGAGAGAGTGGGACGGCTGGACGAGGCTGGGTGAGACGGTGGTGGCGGCGGGAACAGTCCCCGGCGGCGGCGGCGAAGCTCCTCCGGCGAAGGGCCTTCCACGGCCAAAACAAAGAGGAAGAAAGGGAGGAGTGATGGCTGTGGGTGATGGCTGTGGGTGGAAGGGCTGCCGGCTGAGGTGAGAGGGACGGTGGCCCACGGCGACGGCACCGGCGACCTCGCGGCGGTGACGGGGCGGCGCGGCGAGCCGGCGAACAGCGGCGGCCGGGCGCGAAGGGCAGCATCGGCGAGCTCGCTGCTGCGCGCGCGAGGGAGGAGAAGACGACGGTCGGGGCGGCGGCTGGCGGAGGGCGCGACGACGGCCGAGCTTGCGGGCGGCAGTGATCTGGTGGAGCGGCGACGAGCCGAGCTCGTGCGCTTGGGGGGGGAGGAAGCAGCGTCGGGCGGAGCTGCCGCGCGGCGCGGCGGCGCGACGACGGTGCGAGGAGGACGGCGGCGTCGGCGGCTGCTTGGGCGGCGTCAGGCGAAGCTGGATGGGCGGTCGAGCAGCAGCCGGCGAGCAGAGTAGGAACGAAGCAGAACCAGTCGGGCTGAGGGAGGAAGAAGAAAGAGAAGAGAGGAGAGAGAGAAGAAGAAAGAATGAAAAAAAGAAAAGAAGGAGAGAGAGAAGGGAGTGGGTGCATGGCTGACATGCAGACGGGACGTGACCGGGGGAGAAGACGTGCACGGCTCGGGAAAGCAGAGGGAGAAGGAAAGAGAGAGAGAAAAGGACAAACGTGCGGGCAGGGGGGTTTTCGGCGCGACAGAAGGAAGGGAGAGAGAGAGAGAAAGAGAGAGAGAGGGGGAGAGAGAAGAACAAAAAATAAATTTCATTCACATAATAAATGCGATCCGATGGCCCAAATTCAAAATCGAAAACGATCTGCCGGTCTAAAATAAGCCTCGAATATAAAAAGGGACAAAGGCCAAATTAATTAAATCAAACTATAGCGAGGGAGGTCTACTAGTCCAAATTTGCACCTGGTTAAAAACTCCCCTTTTTCCATTATTCCTGACAATCTCAACGTTGGCCCCGACCATATCGACACCGTCCAATTTATTTCGTCCCGAAATTTCCGAAAATCGACTGCCAAGTTCAGTATCTAAATAACGGCCAAATTCGATCGAGTGCGATTCTAGCGAAATCTCTATTTTAAAATGATAACCGGGAGTGATCAGTTCCCGGGCGAGATTTTACTATAAGCACACTGACAAATTACGCGTTTTATAAGTCCCAAAAATGGACCGAAATTCGGGATGTCACATGAACAATCTCTCCATTCACAATCAACTCACCTGCAAAATAAATCAAATTACTATCGTGATATGTAACAAATCTAGTAACCCATGAGTAGTAATAAACATGAAAGGGAAATAGACGAACGAAAAGGAAATCTCTCTATCCATTTCTTCCATGGTAATTAATGCACACATGCATCATGGTTATTCCACTATATAATTCCTCCACTTTACAAGTAAATCTGTGGCATGTCAAAAAAAAAAAAAAAAGAGAAGAAAATCCCAGGAGCACGAAAAGGAGATCCGTTCAGAGCAAATTTTGCTTTAAACAACCACCCCGATGACATGTAAGAATATCTGATTACTTGGGAAAGCTCGCAAACTCAAATAAAATGACCGACAATGTAGTTCTGTATGTTTTCATCTCCAATTCCGCAACACCATTCACGAAGAAGTGCAGAACAGGTAATGAATAAATTTTAATGTGAGTCCACTAGCATTCAAAGCTAGACATAGCCCATATGAGACTATTAGTTTTGCCAAGATGGACTTGCAGATGTAACAGCCCGAATTTCGATGTAATTCCGGGATCAATAAAACTAATATTAATTCGCATTTTATTTTAGTAAGTCTCGCCCAGAGTTGATCACTCTCGGAATACTAACCAATAGGGTATGGCTAATTAAGAAGCAGTACGTGGACCGGGGACCCTATCATGAAACGGACACCGATCACGAGAGACGCTGAGGGAATATTTTGGGCCAACGTGGGCCGATCGTGGAAAAGGGTAATGGATTGGGTTTGGCCAAGGCCTACGATGTACAATAGGGATGCAGGTGATTCTGCAAGACCGAAAGTACACGTGGCCAACCAATCCTGAACTTGAACCGAACGATCGTGACCTCTGGAACTAGTGATAATTTCTCATTCTCTCAATGATCGAGACCATTACGATACAGATAGCCCTAGGTCGATACGCGTAATCCCTAAACAGCCGCCCATTAGTGAGAGACCCTGAAATTGAAAGTTTAGCAAGTTTTGTTCACGGAATTGGGGTTGGATTTCGATGTCGATTTTCGAAGGCTTAAGAGACTATTTTTGGGAATCTGACGTCATATCACGCTGGCCACACACGTTTGGAGTTAGTATGAGTAAAAATTGGAATTTCGGTCCGGGGATGAAAAATTACGATTTTGCCCCTCGGGACGCCAGCGTTGCTTTTCAAGACCAAATGAGGTTATTTTTCGAGGCCGACGCCATTTTTGGGTGGCCACGCATACCAGGAGTCGTTATGGCCAAAAATTGGAATTTCGACAAAAATTAGAAAAATAATATTATTTTATTCCCGAAACTTTGGCGTGGATTTTCGAGGGCTTGCGCGATGAATTTCGCGATTCCGACACCGCATTATGTTGGCCACGTACATGGAGGGTTGGTACGGGAGAAAAATGAAACTTCGCCCTGGGACCGGAAAAATGACGGTTTTGCCCCTGGGCTATTTTTGGTTCCGAATTTTGGAGGATAATTAAGGAAATTAATTAAATTTGGACTTATCTTAATTATTGCAGCAAAAGACCAAAATGCCCTTGAATTATTGGATAAGATTCAATATTAGCCCTTGGATGAGGGGTAAAATGGTCATTTTAGGCTAGATCTTGACACTTGGCATCTAGCCCCTAGTATTTGACCAAGATAAGACTCTCACTCTCTCTCCTCTCACCCTCATCTGGCCAGAACAGCTCTCCCTCTCACGTTGATCACTCCCTCTCCCATTTTTTCTCTCATTTTCTCTCTTGGTTTGGCCTTGCCAGAGCAAGCCGCCGGTCACCGGAGCACCGCCGCCGACCGCCGTGCCCCGCCGTCGACCACCTCAGCCCCCAGCCTCAGCCTTGCCCCTGTTCGACCCTTTCTCTCTATTTCTCTCTCTTTCTTCCTCTTTTTCTCTCTTTCCCGTTCGGCAAATAGGGCCGCCGGAACTTCGCCGGAGTTCGAATCGCCGTTCCGTCACCACTCGGCCGTCTAGCCGCGCTGTACGACGCCGACGGTACCTGTCCGTACAGTGTCCGTACGGTAGGTACTGTAGCGCCGTACGGTCCGTACGGTCCGCCGTCCGTACGGCCGTCTCGCCTGCCACCGTCCTCCGCCCCGTCCGTACGGTTTTCGTACAGGTCCGTACGTCGCCCCCGTCCGTACACCGCCAGCCGCCGTCCGTACCGTTCGCTGGGAACGCCGCCGCCGGTTTCACTGTTCATCAGTGATTGGCCGCCGTTCCTCGTCGCCGTGGTCCAGAAATTAAGTGAGTAAAATTCCTAAACCCGGATTAGGACTAATAGTGCATTTTTCTGGACTGGATTAGGAATGCTGGTACTGGCAGAGAAAAATTAGTGGACCGATTGATAGAAATTATTATCGGGAAAAATGTAGTGGACCAATGAGAATTTAATTGGGAGATTAATAGGGTGGAATGGTCAATTTAGGAACTGGTCGGTGAAATTGCCGGGTATGTCTGGGTTGACTGATTGTATGTAATTCGTGCTTAATTGTGATTGATTTCGTACTGCCATGTCGTATGTCGTGTGGCTGAATTATGTGGAGTGCAATTGGCCAATGATTGGTTTGAAATTAATTGTTGATTTGTGATTCGCACGTTAGGCCACACGGTATTAATTGGGTCAATTGAGCACGTGTTGTGATATTGAGTGTTTGAATTATATTGGCGCTCGTGGTGCATTGCATTGCATAACATGGACACGCATTGTGTATGCCAAGAGTGAGACATGTGATGAAATTGTGCGAGAATGCATGCCTGCCATGAGCATGTGATCACCTAAAATACCCTGAAGCGTTTTACGCTGGGTTCCGACAATAATTGGTTGTGTGATCACCTAAGGACCTTCGGGTCATGACCTTCGGGTCGATACTGTCCTCATGCACTTTGAAGCAGGACGATGCCCGGTACGTCTGGAAGACGACCATCCTCATGCACTTTGAAGCAGGCTCTGGTTCGTAAGGAGATCAGTTTTGCGCCTCATGCACTTTGAAGCAGGCTAGAGACACTGGGCCAGATCGGTTGCTGCGCCTTATGCACTTTGAAGCAGGCTAGACGCACCGGGCCGTGAATATTGTTGACTCGAGTCGTAATAAATAATAAATCGGGCGATTGCCAGTGTGCCAGTGTGGGCCAATGGGCCGGGAAATGCACGTGACATGTCAACGACATTTGCCTGCATGAACATGCATGGACTGACATGCGAGTGTGTGAGACTCAGTGCATGAGCATGTGATTGGCGTACGTGTGACTATGTGTGCCACGTATGTGCGCCACGTATGTGCCGTGATTATTATATATTGAACTGTCTAACCTGCAGGGTCAGAGAATTATTTGAATGTTGTTGTGTTATTGTTTTAAGTATTTGTTTCCGGTCAGGAGATTACATGCTAGCCTAGCCTAGGTTTAAGGGTTGAACTCGCTGAGATTCGTCTCACGGTTGTGTAAACCGAAACTTTTCAGACCCCCGGCCGTGAGGATGGAGAGACCACCGCCTCTTTTTGGGATCCCTCTGCAGATCCGGCAGTATACTAGTACCTACCCCTCAGGAAATGGGGAGGCTTTTGTGAGGTATCGATCAGAACTAATTGTGAACATAGGCGAGTATTTTTACCAGAAGCAGGAGTACGTGGCATGGTGCCACCGGGATGCCAATGGGAATGAGGGAGAGCCCCTCAAGACCTTTGATATCCCGGTCGATAGTGTTGGGTTGTTGCACCCAATTATAGCTGATGGTGAGGTGATAAACCCTGAGCTCACGCCCAAGTGGATGAGGCAGGAGGAAGAGATGGATGAGGAGCCCGATGTACTAGTGGAGGACCCCGAGCCTATGGATGAGGAGGAGGATGACGAACCCGAGGCCATGGAGCAGGACGTAGAGGAGGACGGAGAGGTTGCAGAGCTGGGATCAGATGAGGAGAGGTTCGAGATTTACCTGGACCCGGAATTGGAGCTGGACTCCGAGGACGAGCGAGCTCAGGCCATGGATTCGGAGGAATCGGGGGCTAGCGAGGATGCCTCCGAGGAGCTGTCAGATGATTCTACTGAGTCGTCTGATCCTGACTGGGAGCCATAGAGTCGTCCCATGTCCTTAGCTAGTAGTGAGGGCCGATACTTTTTGGACTGTAGCTCTCTTCCCAAGTTTTAATCTAACCTCCCTAGCCGCTTACCACTATTTGACCAAGTGGCTACTGTTCGTGTGTACCCTTTTTGTTTGTACTTGTAAATATTGTACAAATGGCTTTAAATAGTAATATAAATGTGTAATTATTTTCTGCAACGGTGTTTAACGTATGGCTATCCTTCGTTCCTATTGAAGTTGTCTGGGTTTACTTATTTAATGCTTCCGCTTGTGCTTGATCTCTGTTTGATCATGGGTCGGCGACGCTTCCTGGGACGTCGCAGTCAAACGACCCAAGGTGGGATGCTCGCGCTTCATGGGGTACGGGGCGTGACAACAGACAGCTGGAGAAACGCTCACTATCGATCATCCATCAATTTTCCAGATTTCTTCACATTGGATACTACTTGAAATAGAAACGAGGAAACATAAAGAAGCCCGGGTCTCAGAACACTCTCTTTTACATGGCTGGATATTATCAATGGTCCGATTTGGGATACTTCCTCAAGCCCTCAAAACACTGTCATAATTAACTTTTTACAAGTGGATTTACAACATTAAGAGAGGAGGAGTTTTAAAAAGCCTATTTCTCCAATGGGAATGACATCCAAAAATGAACAAGTTCAAGAAAAAAAAACCAAAATACAAAAACGGTTCCGTTGTGGGGGAGTTGGTGAGAAATGAAACCTCCTACATCAAGGGCTTCATGATCAAGCTTTGAGCTTGTTCAACATGGACATTCACACTACCCTCATGGCCGGGCGGACGATTTAGTTGCTCGCTGGGAGACAAGCTCAAAAGAGTAAGCGCTCCTCTATCTAATAGTTTTGGACCTTGTGCTTGAAGGGGAGGCAATCATTAGTCGAATGGCCAACTTCACCCATATGATACAACTTTTCAGGAGATTGTACCACGGGTGGAATTCGAGATTTTGGTGTGGCAGCTCCTTGGCGGCCAGACCTCGTTTCTGCAGGGTGATCAAAAGCCTTGACAACAGTACTAGTAATGGTGTGAATTGACGACGTGACCTAGGCTCAGGGACATGCCAGCAACTTTGCCAAGGATGTGGAACATAGATATTACTTGGCCCTGCTAAGTTCCTTACGTGATTAGTGGTGGGCACCGGCCTAAACCGTTTATGTTTCCATTCTTTTGTGCGTGGGCCCAATCTCTCCGATATAGCCTTCCGTTTCGCCAACTTGAGATCGTCAGGAGGACAAAGGGGTAATGGAACCTCGGTTTCTAGATTGATGGGGGTTGGTTCG
This sequence comes from Syzygium oleosum, assembly GCF_021117445.2. NCBI lineage: Eukaryota > Viridiplantae > Streptophyta > Magnoliopsida > Myrtales > Myrtaceae > Syzygium > Syzygium oleosum. Next base: position 13,045,434 of record NW_026607485.1, read on the forward strand.
TCTTGGGTCTTAGTCTCCACAGTAGAATTGGGAGGCAACATCACTAACCTTCGGTCTAGAATAGGCTGTGTAACATTGACCTCGTCAGCAGGTTCTTCGTCTTTCACAGTGGGAAACTTCTTAGCAATAGAGTCCTGCTTAGTGGTCCCTCCGTCACGTAAGGCTGCCTCGATATTTTCACCCATAAGGACGAGTTGATCAAAATATTCAGTAGTCGAGCCAAATATTTGGCCCTGATAGTCGCATGGAAAGGCTTTCATGAGCAAACCCATCAATTCCTTTTATGTTGGCTCCGGGCTAATCCGGGCAGCCAAGGCCCTCCATCTCGTGGCATATGCCTCAAAGGACTCACCCTCCTTCATCACTGTATGGATCAAATCATCACGAGAGAGAGAGTGATGTCAACGTCATTCTCATGTAGTTTGTGGAAAGCGTTCGCCAATTCTTCCCAAGTCATGAGAAGACTAATCTTCTTCACAATGTACCACCGTAAGGCGGGCCCAATCAAACTCGCTCGGTACGATTTAATCATTATTTGGGCTAGGTAGGCCTACAAACGGATCTTTGGACAAGAAGCATTGGCATACTTTTCGCATTCGGACATTTTGAGATCTTTCGAGATTTTAATAGTGGCATGGCTGGACAGATCAATGGGGCCTTGATCTTGTGAACCTTGCAACTGGCTAAGCTTCTCTATGATCTTTGCAAGGTGTTCATCTTGCTCACCTTGCTTATCTTTTGACACACCTATGGATATCACAGGAGTGTCTTCTATAACAGTGATTTGAAGTGGAGCGCCGGCCACATCGGCGGTCTCGCCCTCAATAGCTATATCCATGTTGGTAGGTGGCAGTATTATTTCGCCTTTGTGATAGAGTGGTTGCGAAATTAGGCTTGGTTTGAAGAGAATCCATTTGCTTCAAGAGTTGCTGAAGGACAGTGAAGACTTGCTTTATGTCATTCTTAATATTAGCAAGACGATTCAGCACCTCAATCTGATCAGTCACTTTTGCCTAAGACCATGAACGGACGGCTGGTGGTCGACGATTCATGATTGCCTGGCTCGGGTATAATTTGTAACTACCTATCAAGAAGTGGCAATGAATGAGTATAAGACCTCATAAGGGATCAGTCCATAACTTAGTCTAGTACTGTATTTTCATACTCTGTTTAGTCAAGTACTTTCACCTTCTTGCAAGAGAGATGCAAATTTTTTTTATATTATTTTTTTTACAACAGCAACCTTGTTGTCGTCTTCAGAGATCGAACCTCGGTTGTTCCCGGACCGATTCATTCCCCATACCACCAGGCCAAGGCATTGGTAGTGTCCATGGGGCGCATTTTTTTTCATTTATTTGCCAATTTTCTCTTCTTCGAAAACGACGGGAAATCGCAAGGGAAAACAATGATTTATAACGTGCTTATACAAATAAGGGTATGAATTGGAAGAAAATATTCTGAAAAAGTTTTAGTGACTTTTCTTCCAAAATGATCATGGTATTAAACCCACAACTAACCTAGACTAATCATGAACCGATCGGGACATACAAAAATAAGTAAATTTCTAAGTGCGGGAATAGAAAACTTACTTTACCGGGAACTATGGCAATCATAGAAATATACACATGGAACGTGAAGTTTGATTTCTGTTTAGACGGCTTTAGCAAAGTGAAGCTCAAAGGATAATTGACCGTCGCAATCTCACATTGGTGTCAGGTCCTTCTAGCCTCGGCTCAGTCGAAAGGAATATCTTATAGTCACGCAGATAGAGGCTAAAGATAGACACTTTACGACACCCAGAAAGAAATTTCGGGAAAAGAAAGGTAGCCTCTACAATGCAGTCTCGCGTTTGAGATTGTATCTTTCTCAACACTATTCTAAAATGCCCTATCGCAACTCAGGTCCGGCGGCATGGTTGTGTGTGCAACAGTGTAGTGCTAAATTATTAAAGCATGTACAACAATTTGTAAACAATCACCGCTTCAAACGTTCAAGAAATAAACATTCATTTCCAAACTCTGGACCTGCAAAACAAGGGGTTAACAATCACTCCATCCGTTATCACTCCAAATCTGCAAAAACATTTAACACCTTAATGTTAGGGTCATACCTGGAATTCTCGTTGCCAAACAAAAAAAATTTTGAACAGGATAAAATTTCTGGCCTAAGTCCACATAATCAAGAGCATAATAATATGAGATCTCCGGTGGAGTCGCCAGTCTGTCGCAACCTCGCTGCGGGCGGCCCTCGACGGGCTGACAAGGGTGGTTAAGAGGCTAATGGATTGCCAAGTCTAAACCTAGGGAATTAACTTGGGCTCTCCCAAGCACACCAACTCGCGACCTGTGGTTTAGGTTTCTTTAACCTGTAGGTGATTTTTATCTAAGAGTCGCCACTAATTAATTTATGATGAGTCAATTAGAAACCCAAGTAAGACAGTGGGAGAATTGCTTTACTTTTACGAACCAGAGATTAAATGAGTTCGGGGACTTTGTTACACTAGTTGAGTGATTAGTGCCCTTTCGGTACCTTTCATCTTGTTCATTTTAGAAAAAAAAACATTTATCAGGCGGTTTGGATTGATTTTAGGACATATCTCCTAACATATGAGGTGATCAAACGTATGCACAATCATTAAATTACCGATGAGTAGTCAAGATAAATATGCCGCCTAGGGTTCTAATCCTAACTAGAGTGATGACATTCAACACATGACAATTTATTCAATCATATACTAATTAGAAATAACATACATAATAATAATATAGTATTAATAAGATAACATCCAAAATCCTATTGTATAGCCCTATAGGCTTATTCGATTTAGACATAATCAAATAATTCACATAATTTAGAAAATTATTTAAAATACTAATTTCTAAATTATTTCATAATTTTTGAAAATTTATATGAAAAATATTATTTTTATTTTAAAAATAATATTAAAATAATAAAATATTCGAATTCGAGTCAGGTCATCGGATCCGGGTCCGATCAGAATTGACCCGGGTCTGCGAACCTAACTTGAATTGACTGACCTGGGCCGGATTTTCGGATCCGGATTGGGTCGAGGCTAATCTAGGCCAATGACTCAGCTTTCGAATTCGATCGGGCCCGATTAGGGCCCGGTCTGTTCGAAATAGACAAAAAAAGACTGGCCCAACTGGGTTGAACCGGTTCGACCGGCACTGTGGACTCAATTCAACCGGGCTAATCGCATTTCAAGCGTAGGGGATCCACTGGCCGGACGAAATATTGGTGATTTACCGGTTGTTTCGTCCAACCAAGGGCTTCATCCTCTTCAGCACCTCAAGTTGAAGAGGTCCTTGCATGGTCGGTCGCTTGATGGCCGGCCAAGGTGGTCGCCGATTGAGCTTCGACCGGGGCTTGTTGAACCCAAACGTTGGTCGAAGCTTGGCCAGATGACCAAGGCCAACCTATGATCTTTCTTAGCCCCTAGTGACCACCACGAAACCAACCCAAGTTAGTTGATTCACCGTCCAACCACCTACTCATCGGCGAAGATCAAAACCAAACCGACCTCACTGAAACATTTTAACAAATAGTTGGCATACGTGAACAAAACGGGGGAACTCCGACCTGTTTCAGGGCCCCGACCAGCTCCAGTGACCATGACTCACCTTCAACGGTGAGTCTGGACCAGGAGTAGGATTGATATGGGTCGGGATTCGCGCGAAATGGCCGACGCGAGTCTCGGCCAACCTGCACAAAAAAATAGAACACAACAGGAATTGAGAAGACTTACAGGTTGGGGACTTCTGCTCGGTGGGCTGTCAACGGCGTAGTCTCAATAGGAAAGCTCCTTTGGCTTCGTCTTTCCACTTGCAAGCGAAAGTCTCGATCTTTCTCGCTCAATCTCTCTTTTTTTTCTTCTTTCTCTCTCTACTCTGTTTTCCTTCTCTCACTCTGGCCGACCACTTCTCTCCCCTTCTCTGGTCTTTTCATAGTCGATGACCACTTGCTTCTGCTCCATTAATTCTCCATTGAATGGTTTGCACCGGCCTACTCTATGTCATTGACTTTTGTGGCCGTTTTAGGTAGGTACATGGAGGGGTGCTCTGCTCTTCTGCATCTCGGTGTCCATGACAACGGGAAGGGGAAGAGGAGAGGGGGAGAGGGGCTAGGCTGAGTGGGGAAAGAGGAAGGGAATGGCTGGCCGTGCATGGGTGAGGGGAAGAGAATGGCTGTGGCCGTCGGTCGCACAAGGAAGAGGGATAGCGTAGGTTGCGCGCGAGCGAGGGGAAAAGAAGAGGGGGTCATGAAGTTTTTTAATTTTAATTAATTTTTTATTTTTATTTTGTGAAAAAAAAGAAAATATATTCTAGTAATGCAAAATGCACATAATGTCTACATGCATGCAATTAAATAGAAAATATTTTTGCATTTTAGGAATTAAGGACATTAACTCTTAAATTTTTGCATAATTAATTCTTGGCAAATTAAAAAAATAGGCATCAACACAGGGTTTTAACGTAACAATTGATCATCTACTGCTTCGTAGATCCATCTCCACTAGACTTATCCATGGCAATGAACAAATGCCGGTAATTGCAGCCCAGAAACAGAGGCACCATCTCCGGAGGAAATCACTGGCGAGAGGTCGAGCTCAAGTTTGACCTATGGCATGGGCTCGAATACTTTATTTGGGTTATTGATATTTCAATATAAACTAAATTTCATGGAAAAGAACTACGGAGACAGATGAAAGTCTAGGAAGAAAAAGTAAAAAAAAAAGAACAGGAAAAGATATGCGGAAGGGACTATGGCCGCTAACATGATGGACAAATTCAATCCTCATCGCAAAACCATTTTGTGCATGGACAAATATGCAGATTTCTGAAAAGTGAATGATACAGTTAGGAATGTAAACTCGCATGCCATCACCAAACTCTTAAGTTGTAATTTCCTTGAATCTTTCTCCGAATTGCATCACCGCCTATTTCCCTTGAACAAAATGTCTAGTTGGAATACTTGTTTATTGATTTTTCTATTCTATTTAGCATCACATCAAGAAAGGGCTGAAAATTAAAATGAAAGAAGGACCGAAAGTTTTAAGGAAAAAAGCGGGAAGAGAGAGAGAGAGAAGGTTGGCGACTTCAACGGGTGATGAGTTCCAAAGTAGGTCGATCTTTTCGGCCTAGAACCGAAAATCAACCTTGGGACCCTTAGTTTTGTTCTAGTTCCCGATTTTCCTCAAGAACCGCCCACTTTATGTTTTGGGTAAAAAACAAAATTGTTATGATAACAAAATAAAAGTTACACCATTTCACTGTAGAATATTTGTTGGTCAAGTGGTTATAGTGTTATTTGTTCTAATTGAAGACCTCCCTAAAACCGGCCTTGAACTGATCGATTCAAGCCGATTCGGTCCGCTTCCTGATTTTCCTCGAGAACCGTCCATTTTATGTTTTGGGTAAAAAACAAAATTATTATGATAAAAAAATAATAATCACACCATTTCACTATAAAATATTTGTTAGCAAGTTGTTTGTTGTAATTGAAGAACTCCATAAAACTGGCCTTGAACTGATCAATTTAGGCCGATTCGGTCTGCTTCCCGAATTTTAACTAGACTTGGTTGTCCTAGTGATATCTGCAACTGGCTGAGGATTGCCAGCCACTACCAGTGAATGAGTGGGGCGGGAGCGGTGCCCCATGTCTCCTCCCCTGCCCTCACATATCTCTCTCTCTCTGTTATTTTGAATCTTTTCTGACTTGGCAATCACTTGGTGCCACATCAACATTGCATGTCCACAAAAAACAAGAAACATTAATTAAATATGCCAACAATGATTTTTGTCCACTAGAAATTGACAAAGCTAATGGAATCCCTCACGTGCTTTTTTTTGGCAAGTTTTAATTAAAAAATGAACGAAATAAAAGTCTAAGACTCAAATATATAAATGACGCAAGGACTTCTGTTGTCGCTGTCCTGGCAATTGTAAATTTCACATACAAAACTAGTTTTTTTGTTGGTCGGTAGACACAAAACTAGTTGAGATGTATAATAGGAAGCAATGTGATTAGGTTATACTACACGATCTATTTGATATTCTAAAAGGAAACGAGCCAAACTACTGGAGATTTCTTCTTAGGTTACTTGTTGGTTCTTCCGTCCCCAAAGGCACGAAGCAAAGAAGGCTTGCTTCTCCTTATTTAAAAGGAAAAGATCAATTACTTATGCCATGTTAAGTACTCATTCTTTAAAAAAATGGTTAATATCACGAAAAACCTTAAACTAGTATATCTATGACAAATTTACTCCAAACTAGTTTTTCGATTACCAAAAACCCAAAACTGGTACACCGGTGATAAATTTACCATTCGTGAGTTTCCATTAAATTATACTGTCAAATTGCTAAGTTGGATAACATATGACAGTTGACTGGTAAGTTCACGTGGAAATCCAAATGGTTAATACCACGAAAAACCTAAAAGTGGTATATCTATGACAAATATACCCAAACCAACTTTTGGGTTATCAAAAACCCCAAACTAGTACACATGTGATGCATTTGTCCTCCGTTAGTTTTCGTTAGTTAACATGACAAGTCCATGTGTAAATCCATAACACCATTCTCTCTCTCTCTCTCTCTCTCTCTCTCTCTCTCTCTCTCTCACGGAACACAAAAAACCCTAGATCATCTTCCTCTTCATCGAATCCTTCATCGTCGTCTTTGTCTAAGGTCATAGAAATTGAAAACACAATTTAGCGAGAACTCTTTAATGACACTTTCTTATTAAATCTAGGTCAATGAACGAAGCAATCGGGCTGAGTTGTGATGTGCAATCAAGTTCCTTTTCCAGATTTCTCTAACTTCACAACTATATCATCAATACCTTAACTTTTTTTCATTCTACTTCACTACAAAATTTTACCAAGAAAGAAAAGGCTTTGCTGTTAAAGAAAAATCAGTGCGACCATTCATCATGGGCAACATCCTGAGGTAAAGAACAACTAAGATCCTTGCGGTTGTGGAAACTAGAGTGTGTAAAGAACAACAGATCGAGATTTCCGGTTGTGGAAACTAGAGTGTGTAAAGAACAACAGAGATTCTTTACCTCGGGATGTTGCCCATGATTAATGCACTGATTTTACTTTAATACCAAGGCCTTTTTCTTCTTGATAAAATTTTGTAGTGAATTAGAAAGAAAAAAGTTAAGGTATTGATGATATAGAGGCAATGTTAGAGAAATTTAAAAAAGAAACTTTATTGCACATCACAACTCGGCTGAATTGCTTCGTTCATCAACCTAGATTTATCAAGAAAAGTGTCGCTAAAGAGTTCTCGCCAAATGGTGTTCGCAATTTCCACGACCTTATACAAAGACGACGATGAAGAATTGATGAAAAGAAAAACGATCTAGGGTTTTTTGTGTTTTGAGAGAGAGAGAGAGAGAACAATGTTATGGATTTCCACAAAAAAAGTGTTATGGATTTCCAAGTAGACTTGCCACATTAACTAACGGAAATTAACAGAGAGTAAATGTGTCACGTTTATACCAGTTTGGGATTTTTGGTGACTTAAAAATTAATTTTGAATAAATTTATTACGAATATACCAATTTGGGATAAATTTGTCATAAGTGTACCAGTTTGGATTTTTTCATGATATTAACCATTTTGATTTCTACGTAGATTTGTTATGTCAACTGCCACGTGTCATTTAACTCAGCAATTTGACAGTAAAATTTAACAGAAACTAACATATGGTAAATTTATCACAAATATATTAGTTTGGAGTAAATTTATCACATATATACCAGTTTAGAGTTTTTCATGATATTCTCATTTTCTTTTCTCAAAGAAAAAAAAATAGCTGCATAACATGTCAACATGTGTTATCACAACGAAGGCAGGAGTGATTATTCCCATTTCCTTTTCTCAAATCAGTGTCGTTTTTAGTCAAAAAGTGGTACGCTCTACTCTAATCTAAAAAATCAGATGCCCACAGTTTCTCCATCTTCTTCTCTCTCTCTTTCTTTCGATTAGTCTCATCAACTTTGTGATTGCCATGTGCATCGAGGCCACTGCTGTGGGGGTTGATTGGAGTGAAGTCCCAACAACGCATTGCATGATTTCCCCCACTTAATAGCCTGGCCGATTTATGTTCTTGCAAAATAAAGTGGCTCTCAGCTTTAAAATTCATTTTCTCTCGTAGGAGGTGCTAAAATATATCTTGAGTTTAAACTCGATAGTCAAAATTCTATTCGAGATTAATTATTAAATATTCTGAATTAGATATTTTGTGGATGTCCGAAATCGAGTAAAAGGAAATATACGGACACATCAAGTTTGCTATTCTCACGTTGGAGTCCGAATCGTGAAATAAAAGGACAGAAAAAGGAAGTCCTTTGTTGGACCTTTTGACCGTGGAAAGTGGATTTCAGTGGGTTTATTAATTGGGTCAATTATAGGAAATAAACAAACAAGGAAATCAAGGAAATTCCGTTCTTGAGTCGGCAAAGTTTCAGAGAAAGAAGGAAATAAAACAGCGAACTTGGAAAGTTCAAACGTGAAATTTGGAAACCAATATTCGGTCAATTGAGGTTCTTTTATATATATGAGCCGTTTTAAGTGAGTGCCGTGTGAGTCAACCTCCTCACAGCTACAACCTCGGTTGCAATGATCTCTCCGTTTAGGAGCTCCCCTCCCTATCCCAATGGTGATAGTTCTCCCCTCAAAACCTAATCCGGCCTTCCCCAGCTTTAATCCTTCTTTGTCTCCTCTTCCCGTGAGAAATCCCAATCTTCCCTTCCTCCCATAAATCCAGGAAGTCTAAAGATCCATCTTCGTCATGCCCTAATCCAAACCCCCCCATCGAGTCATCATTTTCCTTAGTGGCGTGGAATCCTCAAGCGCATGCCATCTGTTTCTTCGTGAATGGCAGAATATTCCCCCTCCGAGGCGTAGGGTCGGGGTTCCTTTCGGTGGGTCGGGAAGAGCTGTTCTCTCTACCGATTTAAACCCCAGCGTCGCTAACCTTCACCCTTCATACTGAGTAACTTCCATCGCGACCCTAAAAGTTCGGTCATCCCAATCTTCCTCATCCATCCTCCTCGTGCCCTGTTCAGCCTCTAGTATCAACTTTCGTACCAGAAGTAGATGAAGCTTTTGAACTACAGTGTAATCTTGGGGCAAGAAGGAACAGAAGCCGTAAACTATAGCTGTGCAATCATATTTCCAGTTAAGTTGTCTCATTAAGGACAAATTTACAGCTGTTTATTTCAGTCACTACTGTCTATAGTAGTACAACATTGTCGATCTCAGAGAAATGGGGATCAATTTGGAGTTCATGGTAAGTGCCATAATCAGAACAGTATAGTGTAGTGAGTTTCACATCAGAACCTACTATGCCAAAGAAAGATGATAATGCAGCCCGGGTGGCAGCCCTGTGTAAAGAACTGGGAAATCTATGGTCAGAAGATGACCTCGTGCGGTTAAATGGCGAAATCCCTGCAGAAAAACAACAAGAATGTGCATTAACATTATATGGGAAACTGTACTCAAAACCAAATGTGAATGTTCAAGCATTCATTAACACAATGAAGAAGTCGTGGAAAACGGACCGGTTAGAATGCGAGCTCATCGAGCCGGGGCTCTTCTCCTTTTCCTTCACTTCGATAGAGGAAAAAAACAGGGTACTGAATTCAGGTCCATGGTCCTTCTCGAGTAACTTACTAATTCTTCAACAAGGCGAGCCGGATACTCCCGACCATTGCTACGAGTTCACACACTGTGCCTTTTGGGTTCAGTTGGCAGGTGTTCCCCGTGGGAGGCTATCAGAAGAGACAGTTAAGGAAATAGCAAGGAAGATTGGTGAAGTGGTAGAAGTGAAACTTGACTCAAGAGGAGGAGGCCCTAGTAGAAGCTGTAAAGTAAGAGTTCTTGTGAACCTTTCTAACCCTCTAAAGACAGGAACTATTGTAGACCTGGAGCATAAGAAGATCTGGGTGGACTTTAGATACGAAAGACTCCCGCATTTCTACTACTCATGCGGGAGGATAGGGCATTATGCAACCTACTGCAAGGAAGTTCCCTTTGTGGAGTCGGGCCCCATGGTACACGCAAGGAGCAAATATGGGCAATGGCTGAGAGCGGAAGTTCGAGAATCCAGCCCCTCTTGGAAGATCTTTTACGGTACGTATAGTCCCTCTACGGAGGACAACGAGGTCATCCCGGAAACACAAAGGGAACTTATTCCTAGAGAACCAGAGTTGTCTACATCTAAGGGTAAGACAATTATTGGGCTGATTGAAGATTCTCCTCAGAAGGAGAGATTAACAGAAGGGACACAACCAGATTGCTTGAATAGGAAAGGTCAACTAGGCTCCACAAGCCAAGACACCCAGCTAATTCGGTCAGGGTTTGCAATGAAAGATGGACAACCGAAGAAACCAAGGAGGGAGAAGATCAGCACGAAAGCCTTTAAGAAAGTGGCCGCTACGAGGAAACAGAAAAAAAATCGATCCTCAAGGGGTATGCGAGATTCTCTATCCCTCCATCAATGAAGGAACTCTCCTCGACACTCCGATCAAGTTGGTTGAGGGAAGAAATGATTGGGCTCTGGTGGCTAGCCCTAATAAGCCACCGGGGATTATATGAAACTTTTGAGCTGGAACTGTCAGGGGCTGGGCAATCCCCTGACAGTCCAGCATCTCAGAGCCTTAGTGGCTCAAGAAAGGCCTGACTTAGTCTTCCTGATGGAAACTAAAAACAAGAGACCGGTCGTCGATAGAGTGAAAAGAAGAACCAACTTCCAAAACATAGAGATAATAGACCCCGAAGGTATCGCCGGGGGTTTGGTTGTAATGTGGAACGAAGGGGTGTCGGTGGTGGTGGAAGATTCCTCTAGAGAATTTATAGACATTTTGTGTAGAGATCAAGATAGTGGGACTCTCATGCGCATCACTTTCCTGTATGCTCCCACAAACTTCCAGGAAAGACTCAGGCTGTGGCAGCATCTACAAGTAATAAAGGCAGCTAATCACCTCCCTTGGATATGTGCTGGAGATTTCAACGAAATATTGTACCATTGGGAAAAATCAGGTGGTAATGGGGCGGAGCACTACAGACTAGTTGCATTCCAAGACTGTTTAAATAGATGCTCACTAATGGATATCGAAAGCAAGGGATGCGCATTCACCTGGTCCAACAATAGGGAAGGAAATGCACTCGTGCGGGAAAGATTAGATAGAGTACTTTGCAACATAAATTGGAGAGTGAGGTTCCCAAATGCGGAAGCATTCGCTTTACCTGCTATAGGTTCTGATCATAGTCCTATTCTGCTGTCCCTCCAACCAAATAGGACTAAAAGGAAAAAAGCTTTTAAGTTTGAGGCGTTTTGGCTGGCCGATGCGGAGTGCAAGGAGTTGGTGAAAGAAGCTTGGGGTGTACCGGAAGTCATCCCAATCTCGTTTGCTGGAAAATTGAAAAAGACCTCAGATGCTCTAGAGTTGTGGAGTAAAAAGAAATTCTCCAATGCCCACAACAAGATCGAGTTCTTAAAAAGAAGACTCACAACCCTTACAAATGCAAGTAATGGTGGTTCCGACAGAAAAGAAATGCAGCAAATCAAAGTGCAAATCCAGAATTTGTGGAAACAAGAAGAGCAATATTGGGGCATGAGATCAAGAATTAATTGGATTAAGTGGGGAGACAAAAACACGAAATATTTCCACGCCGCCACGATCCAAAGAAGACAAAGGAATAAAATTGCAATGTTGAAAATTGAAGACACATGGTGCAGAGATCCCAACAACATAAACAAGCACATCGCCAGTTATTATGAATCCTTGTTCGAAACAATGGGTACCAGGAACTTCAACCCAATTCTAGACCAATGCTCTTTTCCAAGCCAACATGAGATGAATGAGGCATTGATGGCAGCGGTTACCGTAGAAGAGGTCAAACAAGCAGTGTTTCAGCTAGGAGCAACAAAAGCCCCAGGACCAGATGGGATAAATGGCCAGTTTTACCATCACCATTGGGAGGAACTACAACATGATCTACACAGTCTTGTCAGCAATTTCTTCCTATCAGGCTACCTCGATCCAGAACTCAACAAAACACACATTGTGATCATCCCTAAAGTCACCCATCCAGAAAGCATCACACAATTTAGACCCATTAGCCTATGCAATTTCAGCTACAAGATAATCTCAAAGGTGATGGCGAATCGCCTCAAACCCTGACTTCCGAATCTAATTGCCACAGAACAGAGTGCCTTTGTGAGTGGGAGGTTGATTCAAGATAATATAATCATAGTCCAGGAGGTCCTACATCAACTAAGAATTCGGGAAAGGAAAAGGAAGTTTCAGGCGATCCTAAAGTTGGATATGCAAAAAGCTTACGACAGAGTGGAGTGGGACTTCCTTTGCGCTAGCATGGTGAAAATGGGATTCAGCCAGGAGTGGGTGTCATTAGTGAAGCAATGTATTTCCTCAGTCACATTCAGCGTTAAAGTGAACGGTGAGCCTTTAAAGTACTTCCAACCAACACGGGGTATTAGACAAGGAGATCCACTATCTCCTTATTTGTTTATAATCATGGCAAATATGCTTTCGTCTCTACTAAGAAAGGCTGTCGAGGATGGGAGTCTGAAAGGCATCAAACTGAATAGGAATTGCCCAACGTTGTCACACTTACTTTTTGCTGATGACGCTATTTTCTTCCTGGATGGGACAATAGGGGAATGCCAAAATCTGGCAAACATCTTAAACCAATACTGCTTCGCTTCAGGACAAGTAATAAATCTAAACAAATCCGGAATCTTTTATAGTGCCGGCTGCCCTCAAATCCTCAAAAGAAATTTGGCGGATGAACTAAGAGTTCCAATTATGGAGAAAACCGGGAAATATCTGGGCATCCCATCAGATTGGGGACAAACAAAAAAACAGATGTTCGCGTGGATATTGGCAAGGGTAAATATGAAGTTGGAAGGCTGGAAGGAAAAGCTGCTCTCAAAGGCGGGTAAGGAGATTCTAATCAAAACAGTGGTACAATCACTTCCCCAATATGCAATGTCTATTTTCAAAATCCCAATCTCAAGTGTGCAAAGCGATTGAACGTAAAATAGCTTCCTTTTGGTGGAAACAGACCATCAAAATCGGGCATCCACTGGAAAAAATGGGAACTCCTTAAAGAAAGGAAAATAGATGGGGGATTGGGCTTCAAGGACTTAGTTACCTTCAACAAGGCTATGCTAGGAAAGCAAGCGTGGAGACTAGCGCAAAATCCAACTGCGTTGTGGTGCCAACTACTAAAAGGCATTTATTTCCCAAACAGAAGTTTTTGGAAAGCAACTAAGGGCTCCCGGCCCTCGTGGGGGTGGCAAAGTATATTAATGGGAAGGGATACCATATGCCCTGATGTGAGATGGCATGTCGGCAATGGTGAGAGCATCAACATAAGAGAGGACAAATGGCTGGAAAGGAGAGTCATAGGAGGTCCAGCAAACAGGGAGGACCCACAGAAAGTCGTAGAACTGATAGATCAAGAGACAAAAATGTGGGATGTTAATCAGCTTACAAGACTGTTTCCGGAGGAGATTGTGTCCAAAATCCAGGCCATAAAGATCAATCCTATCCAGGACACCGATAGACAAATATGGAATGGAGCTACAACAGGAGAATATTCGGTAAAACACGGTTATTCTAGACTTCGAGCAATTCCTTCCAAGCAAAATACAGAACTCGCATCATCCTCTTACCAGCAGCCCCGCTCACTTTGGACAGAGATATGGAAATTACGCACAGAACCAAAAATTCGGTTTTTCATATGGTGTGTGTGTAGTAATGCTTTGCCAACTTCAGAAAATCTATACAAAAGAAGGGCCTTACCTGACCCACTTTGTCCAATTTGCCGAAAGCATCCCGAGACGATGGAGCACATCTTCACCCTCTGTGACTGGACCAACAACATATGGTCAGACCCGAGAATCCAGATGGACGTATCACCGATAAATCTAACAAGGATGGACAAATGGATCGACGAAGCACTCACCAAAAGCTCAGCACAATCGGGTCCGGAAATGCTTGCAGGAGTCCTCTGGCAAATTTGGAAGGCAAGGAACGCCTGGGTATTCAATCAAATTAGTCCAAGCTCCGGAACAATTATGGAAGAAGCTGTTTTTCTAAACAGAAACTATCGGGAGCAAAACTTACCTGAATCGAGGAGTTGGAAGGCCAAAGCGAAGACAGAACGCTGGACGCCCCCAGAACCTGGAATTCTGAAATTCAACGTCGATGGGTCTTGGATCGAAGGGAAAACAGAGGGATCGGTGGCTGGGATATGCAGAGATTACAGAGGAGTGATTATTGTGGGGTTCGCCAAAACTGTGTCTGCTTCCTCCCCGCTGGAAACCGAAGGAAACGCTGTAAAAGAAGCTCTTCTCTGTCTGCGAGCAGAGACAACAAAGAAGAAGGAAATATTAGCAGAGAAGATTTGCTTACAATCAGACAACGAAGCTTCAGTAAGTCTCACTTATAACCCGAAAGAAAGCCCACGGGCCTTGAGAAGCCTTTTTGTTGATTGTAATGTACTGCTCTCCCAATTAAAGGAGGTTTCCCGGTCCACTGTCCACGAAACAAGCAATCAAGCAAGCAGATCGATAGCCAAAAATCATCGAAAGGATTTCTACCATCCAACCGGATGTCTAGACCACCCCTACCTCTATGGGATTTATTTTGTATTGACTCTAGTCATATTCTCTCTTGTGATATGTTTCTTAGTGTTTGAATGGAAAGTAAAACTTCGACCAAAAAAAAAAAAAAGTGAGTGCCGTGGAAGTGCGAGTGACGTCACGTTGGTGCTGGGTGCTTGACATTGGGTTCGTGATTTTGTTCGTGGACTTACACCAGTAATTCAAGTGTTTGTAGCGATTAAATCTTATGGTAAGATTTGTATACAATTTTTTCGTAAGATTAAGAGATTATTTCGTGAGGAATTGTGGGGCTAAATACTGCGTGCATTATTAGGTGTAATTGGGGCTTGGAAAACATTTAGACTGTTTGAGTGATTTGAGTGTGGTTGTTATCTCCGTTGTATCGTTTGATCTATAGTGGAATTCCGTGCTGCTCTCCTCGTGGACGTAGGTCACTACGACCAAATCACGTAAATTTGATATTCGATTTATTTTCTTGTTCTTTCAAATTTATTATTCAATCGCTTGGCTTTCGTAACAGGGGGTATGAGTACTTCGTGATTGGCCAATAATTTCTTCAACCACACATCCATGCAAAGATTGCCATAACCCCAATCACTTCCGTTCAAAAGTAATGAAGACTCATTAATATGCAAATTTGATTCGGTACATCATAGCCGAAAATCCCATTTACTAAGTGTATGACCTAACCTAAAAATGTACACTTTCGTTGCCCTTTCATTGAGCTTACATCAATAACGTAGGCAATCAAATATTTTAAATATTTGACTCCCAAACTTTTTTGGGAGTTCAATATCTGATCATAGTTGATGAGGGTCTATTTATCAAGTAAGTCTTCGTACCAAGAGTAT
The DNA here is from genome assembly GCF_021117445.2 of Syzygium oleosum. Taxonomy (NCBI): domain Eukaryota; kingdom Viridiplantae; phylum Streptophyta; class Magnoliopsida; order Myrtales; family Myrtaceae; genus Syzygium; species Syzygium oleosum. The sequence continues at coordinate 13,060,972 of NW_026607485.1, forward strand.
ACACCAGGAATCTCCTAACTATATCGACTTTATTGGGTATATCTGGTAACGTTCAGCTGGTCAATTATACAATTGCTTAAACAATTTTGAAAAATGCTTATGCTGGGAAACCGTGCTGATTATTCGACCAAACCCATTTTCATGTACCAATTTCATGTTCAGGTAATGAAAAATTTTCTCTAACCAAACAGGGCGAGGTGCTTTGCTTTTGCCGCATCCTTTTCTGATCCATAGGCCTTTGGGACTTTCCACTTTTCCTCTGGACCCGTCTTTTCCAGCACCCAACATTTGCACATGCTTTGCAATATGAAAACTTTTATTCCCTTTATCTTCTTATTGGTCAATTCCATTCCCACTTTGCCATGATTTGATTTTGCCATCTCTAAAAGCAGTTCGCAGCTCAAAAAGAATCAACCTCCTAGGGTAGGAACGCTTATTAAGAGTAGATGTGTCAAAATGGGTCTTAAACCCATATATGACCCATTTAAAAATAAATGGGTCATATACGGGTCACTTAATTTTAAAGAGCCAACCTTAAATGGGTTTTAAATTTTAAAGCTTAAAGATAAATGGGTCTAAATGGGTTGAGTTTGGAACCCATGTCCAACCCACCCACTAGACCCATCCACACACTCTCTTCCTCTTTATAAAGATGTTTAAAAAAAATCGAAATTTAATTATTTTTCTTTTTTTCCTTTTTCTTTTATTTTTTCTTTTTTTCTTTTCTCTTCTTTCTTTTTCTTTTTTTTTTATTCCGGCCGGTGGTCGGCCATGGCGACCGGCCACCGAGGCAGGACGACCTCGCCGATCTGGCGAGCCTTGAGCTCGCCCAATTCCGGCGACCTCGAGGCTCGCCCGATCCCGGCGAGGCTCCAGCCTCGCCTGAGGCCGGCGAGGCCTCGGCCTCATCAGATCGGCGAGAACGAGCTTCGCCGGCCTCCGACGAGCTCGTCCTCGCCAGATCGGCGAGCTCGTCCTCGCCTGTGGTCGGTCGCCGGCCACGGCGGCCGGCGATCGGCCAAAAATAAACGAAAAAGAAAAAAATAAAAAGAAAAATAAAAAATAATTAAAAATTCTATTTAAAAAATAAAAAAAATATTAATTTTTTTTATTTTCTTGGATAATGACTTTATGAAAAATATTTTCTAGAAATGTCGCATTTTTTGTAAAACAAACAGAACCTCAATTTTAAAAAAAATTATAAAATTTTTTCACTAGCTTTGTATTGCATAAAATGTTTTAGCAGTATAATTTAAAAAAAAAAATCATAAGAAACAAGTATTCCTAGATTAGGTTAAATATAAAAGTGTTTTAGCAATATGGGTCGGGTCGGGTATGGGTTGGGTATGGGTCGGGTCGGGTATGGGTCGAGATATTTACACTATGAATAAATGGGTCATAAACGGGTTAATGGGTCAATTTGGGTCGGACCATTTATGACCCGACCCACCCGTTTAACAGGTCTAATTAAGAACACAAACCACAAGAAGGTAGGCTATATTGAAATTGACTACAACTGGAGAACCAGATGTTTATGTAACGTTTCCATCTCTCTCTCTCTCTCTGTCTCTGACAACTGCCGAGAGCGGGTACAACCGGAGAACCAGATGTTTGTGGAAGTCTGCTTAGATTAAAACCCAAAAATTTGTTGGTTCAGAGGATTTGAGTTCGATTCTTTCTGTTGCTGGCTTTTCCGGTCATTCTCAAAAGCCACCGATCTCGTAATCTTACTTTCTTTCTTTTCTAATTTGCTAGAATCCTGCAATCTTACTTTTTTGTCTTAGAGCAATCTTACTTTTTCGGTAAATGAAATGCTTAAGTGTAACTATTTTTTGAGAGGAGCAAATGGATGCTTGAATTGTTGACAGAATTTTAATTGGTAATTTTTCGTTACTATTTTATGCAAGGTAGTTTTGGAAGGAATATATAGAAGGGAGGGCCGTGAGAATGTAGAATTTATGGATGTGAGCTTTAGTATAACTACTCCCAGTCTTTTTTTTTTTAATTTTTTCATCAATATTTTAAAATAATTATATGATGCGTCAAAATTTGACTTTTTCTTTCTTATTTTTCATCACTTTGTTTTTCTTATCTCCATTTTTATTGAGTTAATTTTAACAAATAAGTAAGTTCTAATATATAAGAGCATAATTCCACGTAAATGCGATTGATTTGTGTACGATGTTTACAGTTTAGTGACATTTTTGTCATCAATTAGATTTTAATTTTCTTTAATATCCTATATGAAAGTATAATAAATACCACGTGTGATCGTAATGCTTACTCCAATTTTGCCAATTTAATTTATATGAGAGTATGAATTCTTACTATACATATGAAATTATTGCTCAATCATAAATTGTGAAATCATGATGTTGCGCATTTAGGACCAACAATTTTTTGACATATTAAGGCTGTGTTCGTTTGGCGGAAAATATTTTTCAGGAAAACATTTTTCGGGTTTTCCGGTGTTCGGGGGCGGAAAACATTTTCCCCCGGAAAACATTTTCCCCTCAATGAGGGAAAACATGACCAAATTGGTGGAAAATGATTTCCGCTTCTGAAAAGCGGAAATCATTTTCCGCCAAACTCCTCCTTCACCCCTCCAGTTGCCACTGCTGCCCCCCCGGATGTTGGTCACCGCCACCGGTTGCCGGCCGCCGCCGGTCGCCGGCCGCGTGCCGGTAGCCGGCCGCCGGTCGCGCGCGCCGCCGGTCGCCGGCCGCCGCGCAGCCGGTCGCGCGCCGCCGGCCGCCGGCCGCCGCAGCCCGGTCGCGCGCCGCGGTCGCCGGCCGCCACCGCCGCCGAAAAATATTTTTCGAAACTTTTTCATATTGGTTGCTGAACACCGGAAAATTATGTTCCAGGAAAATATTTTCCAAAAGGAGAATATTTTTCGCCAAACAAACGGAGCCTAAGTGTCCAAGACAGATCAATGCACAAGCAGTGCTCAGACTTTGATAAACAATCAATAAACGGCAGTTTGATAACTATTTGTGTAAAATGTATTTAATAGCAGTGATGTATCTCGTAAAATTTAAATAATATATATTGTCTAGCTACATAACAAGAATGTGTTGACTGTTATGGAGGTACAAGGATACTAATGCTGTTCGGATACTATATATATGGAAAAAAGGCTAATAACACCAAAAACTCCAAATTAATACACCCGCGCCACATTTACACCAAAGTAATTTTTGTGTTACAAAACTTTGCAACTAGTACACGTATGCCACATTTACTTCAAATTAGTTTTCATGTCATAAAAAATATCAAATTGCTACATATGTGCCACATTTATTCCAAACGGGTATGTCCATGCCTCATTTACTCCAAATTGTGATAAATCTAGGAACATTTTAGGGCAAATGTGACACGAGTGCACTAGTTTGAAGTAAATGTGGCACAACTGTACCAATTTAGGATTTTTTGTAATACAAAAATTAGTGTGAGGTTACGGCACAAGTGTTCTAGTTCGGGAGTTTTTGTAACATCCTGAATTTTGACCCGTTACCGGGACCAATAAAGTGTACATTAATTCTCGTTTGATTTTAGTAAGTCTCGCCCGGACTTGATCAATCACGGGATACTAACCAGATGAGAAAGGCTAAATAGGAACCGGTACGTGGACCGAGGAACCGATCATGGTTGAGTACCGATTTCGAGAAACGTCGAAGGGATATTTTGGACCAATATGGGCCGATCTTAGGAAAATGACGGATGTGTTAGGGTCAGTAACGTATGATCGGATCGCGGGTGATTCCGCACGACCGAAAGTACGCCTGACAAACTAATCCTGAATTTAGTCCGAACGATCGCGACCTCCGGTACTAGTGATAATTCCTCACGTTCTCCCGAAATTCGAGACTATCACGACTCGGACAACCTCAGGTCGATACGCGTAACACCTAAACAGCCGCCCGTTAGTGAGAGGCCCTAAAACTTCAAAACGAGCAAATTTGGTTGCGATATTGGAACCGAACTTCGATATCAAAATTTCAAGGGTAATTACGACTAATTTGCAAGACCGACGTCATTTGAGAGTGGCCACACATGTTTGAGACTAGTACGGCTGAAAACTGAAAACTCGACAAAAAAAATTGAGAAAATTACAATTTTGCCCCTGGGGACCCCGATGTCCGTTTTCGAGGCCAAACGAAGTTATTTTTCGGAACCGATGCCAATTTGGAGTGGCCACGCATGTCTGGAGTGCGTGCGGTTGAAAATTGGAATTTCGACCCGGGATCGGAAAATTACGAAAATGCCCCTAAGGCCATTTTTATCTAATTTCGAATTTGGATAAATTTTGAGGAATTAACCAGGTTAATTGGACTAAACCAGGTCTGGTCAGCCCATGATTGAGGACAAATGACCCCTTTGCCCCTTGCATTATTGGATATGGATGAATACTAGCCATTGGATTAAGGGCAAAAATGTCCAAGCCCTTGGATGATTGACACTTGGCTTCCACTAACCAAACTTTGACCATACTTGACCAGCCCATTTCTCTCTCTCCCTCCAAAAACCTCTCGGCAGCCCTCTCTCTCCCGATCACCTCCCTTGGACACCATCACCGCCTGGAAGCCAACCGCGCCGGTGTCGCCGCCGTGCGCCGCCGCCGGTGTCGCCGTCCCTGTCTTGCCTCATCACCCTCATCTTCAGCTGACCGTCTCCTCCTCCTTCTTCTTTGGTTTCATTTTGGCGTGGACAGCAGGCCATCACCGTTCACCGCCGGTGCAAGAAGACCGCCGGACGCCGGGAAGCCTCGCCGGTGAGCCACCGTGCACCACCGCCGCCGCCGAGTCTTACCGCGTGTCGGTAATTGGCCACCCGTTCTCGTCGACTCGAGTTAATATTAGGCGAGTATAAATCCCTAAACCCCGAACTAGTCTAATTGTGCTTTAGGGGTTAGTTTAGTGTTTAATTAGTGGTTAGTGTTTAGTGGATGATTAGGGGACCTAATTGGTGCTTAATGAAGTGTGTTAAGGGTGGTTTAGTGCCCAAATCAAGTTCTGCCTTGGTACTGTTCATACAGTACCGAATTTGCATTATATTGTCTAAGTTGAGCATTAAATGGATTAAGGTATAATGGCTGGAATTTGTGCATTCTAGGGGTAATTTAGGGGTTAATTAGGCTTAATTAGGGCCTAATTAGATTTATTTGGGTGTAGGGTGATTAGGGTATGTGATTAGGGCTTAATGAGGTGGTTTAAATGTGATTTATGGCCTAAATGGTATTCTGTCCGGGTACTGTTCACACAGAACCGAATTTGTGCAAATAGCCTAAGTTGGGACTTATTTGGTTCATTGATTAATGACTTGAATTTAGGTAATTGGGTGGCTATTTAGAGCTTGTATAAACCCTATTGGGCGACCCCGTGATGGTGAGAATGTCTACTGAGATCGAGTTGCCCAAGGCGGGCCTTAGGCGCATTAAATTTACTTTGGAATAAATGCGCGGAACGATTGTCGGTTTGATTGGACTAGAATGGAAATAATTTGGAGTATCGATAATGCGTTGGATTCATCTAAATTGAGAATGATTGCGTTTAGCATATTGGCGTTGAAAGTTGGCATTGGGTGTCCTGGCTTGAAATTCATATATCATGTTGTTGATTGACTGGAATTGGGCGCATTAGTGTGCGTGTTTGAAGTGATTCAAACTGTTGGCCTTCGGGTCGGGCCTACGGATCGTTTTATCAAACTGTTGGCCTTCGGGTCGGGCCTACAGGTCGTTTTATTGAATTATGGCCTTCGAGTCGGGCCTCCGGGTCGATTTATACAACTGTGGGCCTTCGGGTCGTTATATTTGTGGGCCTTTGGGTCGGAATAATTGCACGTGAGTATTTTTGTTGTTGAACACCTAACCTGCAGGGTTTCGAGATAATGTATTGGGCTGTGGGCCCGGGAGAAATTTTAGTGATTTACTGGTTCTTTGCTTGATGTGTTTAATTTACCTATCTGGAGGTGCACATTAGCCTAGTTTAGGATTAGGGGTTGTTACTTGCTGAGTTTTCTCACGGTTGTTGTAAAACTGACATTTCAGATCCCCGACCATGAATTTTAAAGACGCGCCGTTACGTTTCGGGATCCCCACCCATATAGAGCGCTCGAGGACAGTTCATCCTGTGGGGAATGATGAGGTGTACATACGGCATTATACGTTAGTTAGGGTAGACGTAGGTTTAGCTCACTATGAGACCCACGAGTACCTAGCTTGGTGTTTCCGGGACCGTTTTGGAGACGAGTTCAGTCCCATCAGGTCTGCTGATGTCCCGTTTGTCGGAGAGGGTCAGTTGCACCCGCAGTGTCCAAACGGCAATATTATAGATGTGGATATGGAGAGTAACCAAGACTCGTAGGTAGAGTATGAGATTGTGGAGGATGAGGAGGAGCATGAGGAGCTAGGTGGGGTAGCTTTTGAGCCAGAGGTTGTGGACCCAATCCCGGAGCAGGTGTACGCGAAGGCCCCAGAGCCGATGGATATAGCTGAGGCCGAAGAGCAGGAGCCTTCCGAGAGTTCTTCAGATTTGTTGGGTTCTGATCCCGACTGGGTACCCTAGGTTAGACCTCAGTTGTAGGAGCGAGGGCCGATGCTTTTTGACTGTAGCCCTCCTGTTGGTAGTTGACCCCGGCCGCTGATCCCTTTTTGTCTTAGTGGCCCTATCGTTGTATCTTTTGTTGTAAATGGATATTGTACATAAGTTATGGTAAAGAATGTTTATCTCGTTTCAAATTGTTCGTAAATTATTTATCTGGTGTTATTCATGGTTACTTTGTTTATTGTCCGAGTGTATATATATATATATATATATTATATATATACGTCGTTTCCGCATGTGTCGTGTTTTTCTCTGATTTGGGTTTTCGGGTTGGTGACGTAGCCTGGGAGCATCGCACCACAATTTCGACCTGTACACGGGATATTGTCGCTTCGTGGGGTACGGGGCGTGACAATTTTTGTGATACAAAAATTAATTTGAAGCAAATGTGACATGGACGTACTAAATTGAGATTTTTGGTGATATTAACCATAAAAAAGAAGAAGATAGATTCCATCATGCATAGTCCTACTTGAAATCACAGTAACCCACTGCCCAATATGTGCTAGATCGACACGTGTCCATGAAATTGTCACCACAAAAGTGTCATGATTTCTAACCAAACTAGCCAATTTGCTTTGCTTTTGCCGCATCCTCTTTCGAGCAAACTTTTTTGGAAATTCGGCAGCCAATTTCAATGGATGAAAATCTATTTATCAGATAGTTTGATGTATTAAATACATTTACAGTGCTAGAAATTATTTTATCGACCGTCCTTTGTAACATTTTGTTCGTCAACTCTGCAACTGGCTAAACAATTTTGGAGACCACTTTCGCATGCTATTTTCATGTTCAAATGAAAATGAAAACCAAAAACTGGAAAATTTTAGCTAAACAAACAGGGCAACCTGCTTTGCTTTTACCGCATAGTCAAGCCATGATGTTAGACTAGTGATTTCGTGCATGTCAAGCTCGGAATTTGTCCATTGGGACCCTTCCAAAAGTTTTTCACTACATTAGCTGCATTCCACATTTTACGATGATTCCGAAACCATATCTCACAAAGGCTTTCATAATTTCAGCATTTTATGTCGAATCGCGCCAAGGCTATATTCCCCTTTTCTTCTTATTGATCAATTCCATTCCCACTAGCCAGAATTTGATTTCCTCATTTAAACATGATAACAAATGAGATTTGAGGATTCGACTTTCGTGCGTGTGGAACGCTGTGGGCCATTACTCTGATTTTTTCATGATATTATGTATTTTCTCATTAGTTTAAAGACTATTCGAGTTTTCATGAAGTGACGTGGAGATGCCGTTGGCCTTGCTATATATTCGTGCATGAAGTTGATCATGAGGCAGCACCAGACCATTGTCTCCCAACAAAAGCATCAGCTCTGCAACCTCCTCTCAAACACTCCTCAACCCCTGCTTTTCCCATCGAAAATGGCGGAAGCAGTGCTCTTCAACCTTGCAACTGACATACTGAAAAGCCTCGCCACTGAAATGGCGAAACGTGGAGGCTCCTTCGCTTCTCAGAATATCCAGTTACTCTGCTGTGCCAAGGACGAGCTCCAAAGCCTTGAAGACACCGTCCGGACCATCCAAGCTGTGCTTTTGGATGCTGAAAGACAGCAATGGCACAACAATGAGCTCAAGCTCTGGCTCAAGAGGCTCAAGGATATGCTGTGCGAGTTACAGGATTTGCTCGACGATGTCGCAACCGAAGATCTGAGGTGGAAGGTCACTTCTGGCAACAAGATGTTGAAAGCAGTACGCATTTTCTTCTCTAAATCAAATCAGCTTGCACACCATCTCAAAGTGGCTAATAAGATTCAGGAACTTAGGAAGAAACTGGTTCGGCTTAAAAATGATAGGGAGTTCAATTTGGAGCGGCATCTGAGTGAGGCAACTCTTTCTATTGTGAGGAGGACAACTCACTCTTTTGCGCGCGAGGAAGAAATAATTGGTAGAGAAGAGGATAAGAAGAAGATAATCGCACATTTGCTTGATTCCTCCTCCAGAGAGAGTGTGTCGGTTGTTTCCATCGTTGGTATAGGAGGACTTGGAAAAACCGCGCTTGCTGAGCTGGTATATAACGATGATAAGGTGAACGATTATTTCGAGCTTAAGATGTGGGTGTGTCACGGGGATCCTAAAATCTTTGATGTGGATTTGATCATCAAAGACATATTGAAGTCTGCCCAAGACGAGTGTCGAGAGGATCCTGAGATGAGGAGAGATCTGCAAGACCTTGAGAAAAAATCTAAGGACCAGTTGCAAAGGCTCCTTCGTAAGGTACTAGACGGGAAGAAATACTTGCTTGTTTTGGATGACTTGTGGAATGAAGATCGCCTGAGATGGTTGGAGCTCCAACCTTTGCTAATAGGTGGTTCATGGGGGAGCAAGATACTCGTAACCACCCGCAGTAAATCAGTTGTCCACGCTGCAGAAGCGAAATCAGTTATCCATGTTCTACGTGGCTTATCTGAAGATAAGTCGTGGGATTTATTCAAGAAAATGGCTTTTGGAGATGGGGAACAATCATTTGACCCAGCGCTTGAGAAGATAGGTCGAGACATTGTTAAAAAATGCCGCTGTGTTCCCCTTGCCATCAAAACTGTAGGCAGCCTTTTATACAACAAAAAGGAAAATGAGTGGCTGTATTTGCAAGAGCATGAACTTTCAAAAATAGATAAGTTGGACCATGGTTTTATGGAAGTCCTCAAGTTCAGCTACAATCATCTTCCGTCATGGTTAAAGCATTGTTTTGCATATTGTGCTTTGTTTCCAAAGGATTTTGTCTTTGATAAACATACAATGATACAGCTTTGGATGGCACAAGGCTTTATTGAGTCATCGGACGCGAACAAGGACCTAGAACAAATCGGGGATAGTTATGTCTCGGACCTACTGTGTAGGTCATTCCTTGAAGTTGAACAGGTCCATCCTTCCACAGGTGAGGTGACAGCATTCATGATGCACGATCTCATGCACGATCTTGCCTTGGCAGTCGCAGGAGATGAGTGCAAGATGTTTAATCTCAATGAAGGAGGCATCGCTAGAGGAATCCGACATGCATCATTTGTTTCACAATCGTTCTCGCTACAGGAAATGACCTCTCTACTTGAAGAGAGCAATCTACGAACATTTCTCTATATGAACAGGAGAACATTTGGAGAGCTATCGATCCAAAATGAATATCAGGCAAATCTCTCCAAGTTTAGGCATTGCCGAGCGTTGGGTTTTAGCGATGCAAATTTTTGTATCCCTCCCTCCTTGGGAAGTCAATTGAAACACTTAAGATTTCTTGATCTCTCTGGCAATAGATTCATTGAGAGTTTGCCAGATTCAATCACGGATTTATTGCACTTGCAAACCCTTAACCTCTCTGGTTGCCTTCAACTTAAAACACTTCCAAGAGATTTGAGGAAATTGGTCAACCTTAGACACCTCTTAATTGATGGGTGTTCCTCACTGAGCCACATGCCATGCGGGTTGAACCACTTGTCTTTGCTTCATACTTTATCCCAATTCACCTTATCAAAGATGGACCATAAAGTACCCGGTGGTGTGGGGAGTGTAGATGAACTGGGTGAGTTAAACAAATTGGTTGGGTCCATTACTCTTCAAAAGTTGGAGTTCCTTCAACTGGCACCAAATAAAGGTTACTTGAGGGAGAAGCAACATCTCCGTACCTTGGAGCTAGAGTGGTCGACGGAGCAGCAAGACGACAAAAGCGAGAGTGATGAATTGATCTTGTGGGAGAACCTCAGACCGCACCCAAATCTAGCCGATTTGAACATATCCTCTTATATGGGTAGGAGTCCGCCAAACTGGCTTTCCTCCACCAAGAATCTTGTTGAGCTCACACTCTTGCATTGTAAAGGATGGAAGTACTTGCCATCTGTGAGTGAACTCCCTTCCCTTAGACAGTTGGCTCTCGTTTCTTTGGATGCATTGGAGTTTGTTCAAGAGATAAGTGACCCAACGCAATCTAATACTGCAAGCCCCTTCTTCCCATCTCTGGAGAAACTGCACCTCTACCACTGTGGCAAGCTAAAAGGATGGTGGGGAAGAAGGCAACTGGTGGGAGCAGATCAAGATTATCTCCAGTATGATTCTCAATCATCATTCTCAAAACTTTCATTGATGGATATATCCGATTGTCCCCTTCTGAATTCCGTGCCACTGTTCCCCTGGATAGAAACGTTGCGAATAGATGGAGTTAGTGCGAAGCTATTGGTACAACAAGTGATGGCCTTTCAAAATGCTACATCAGAAGGAGCAGTAGTTTCCACGTCCATCCCTCTCTCTAAAGTAAATGAACTAGATTTTTCGGGTGGGGTGGATCTGGAGCACTCGTTGCTTGAGAGTGTACTTCGGTTCCTCGGTAATCTCGAGTACATGAGCCTTTCCTCGTGTCTCAAACTAAGTTGTCTCGCTGGCTTGCAGTACCTATCCTCACTCCAGCAGCTCGAACTTTTGGGTTGTAAAGAGCTCGATTTGTCGAGCCACAACGACGAGCATGGCACCCAGTGGCGATCCCTCGTGAATCTCCGCCATCTTATATTGGCACAACTTCCAAAACTCGTGGCATTACCCGAGGGAATTCAACATGTCACCACTTTACAATATCTTGAGGTTGATCGCTGTAAGGAACTGAAGAGTTTGCCGAAATGGATTGGAAATTTCTCCTCGCTCCATGAGCTTGAAATTTATGACTGTCCAAGTTTAATGTGTTTGCCTGATGGGATGCGCCGCCTCACCTCCTTGAAGAAATTGAGAATCACTGGATGTCCTGCTCTGGAAGAGAGGTGCCAAACGGAAAGCGGTGCGGACTGGGAAAAGATTGCGCACGTTCCATGCTTATCATTTGAATCACGTGACTATTGCCCCAATTACATTGAGGATGATATGTCCTCCTAGTATGTTATTTACGGTAAGTTGTTTTTACTCATTTTACACATCTTTGCTAGTCAAATGAATATGAAATGAATCAATCAAAACTGATATTCTGGTCATAACCATAATATTCTTTTAGTATAGCATGAGGTAAGAATAAAATCCACTTGCTATACGTGATATTATATATAAATCAATTCCAATGAGAATAGGTTTGTTTTTTATATGTAAATTTGCTTGGTTTGCAATACGATTCTCATTATAACAATATCTTTAGATATTATTATAATAGCACCGATTTTTTCAAGTCCTTTAACAAAAGATGATGTTTTATACCCGTCCGTACAGTGCATCCTCTCATATTCACCTCAAGAAATTTGGCAGAATCGTTGCGTTTGAACCTAACCACTGCTGTGCGGCACGAGTGATCAGCTCTCCACAGAGTCTTAAGGACATTGCTGGGACCATTCGGTCGGTGCTTTTAAACGCCAAGAAGCGACAATGGCAATCGAATATTTTAGTTGAGTCGAATATTTTCCCTCATAAATTTCTTCTTCGGTTGTTTTGCACACTTGTATAGTTGGGTTTGTAATATGTATTGTGATTGGAATACTACTTGTTTGTGTATGAATGGACGCTGTACCTTTACTCAATAAATCCCGGTAGAAATATATTTTGGCTCCGCAATTGGAACTCCACCCGAGGGCAATGCGAAGAGTCACGACCAGCGACAACACGGCTATGAAACCGGCCTGTGCAGAGCCTTAATGTGGGTAAAAATATTAGGGTACTTAGGCTCCGTTTGTTTAAAAATGAATGATTTGGAAACTATTTTCCTAAAGATGATTGCTTGCATCGTTTGAAATAATTAGTCAATGAAAAATATTTTCATTATCGACAATAATTTGTATCTAGATATTTTCATGGATGATGAGAATATTTTTTATCCACTCATTTTTATAAGCGATACAACAATTATTTTTAGAAAAATGGTTTTCAAATCATTGATTTTCCACGAAATAAACGAAGGCGTAGGAAAAAATTAGGAAGGATTGAGGATGATAGGAAGCTCCATTTAAATACACATCTGAGTGAGCAAACAGCCGCTGTCGGGAGGAGGAAAACTCACTCTTCCATGCATAAGAAGAGGATAAGGAGGAAATCGTCCAACTCATGTTTGATCCCACCTCCAAGGAGAGTGTTTCTGCTGTGTTTCAATCGTTGTTACAAGAGGTCTAGGAAAAACCGTGCTTGCTCAACTAGTATACAACGACGGGAAGGAGAGAGACCATTTCAAGCTTATGATGAAGGTCAGTGTGTCTGATGTCTTTGATGTAGATTTGATCATGAAAGTGACACTGAAATCTGCACCAGATAAGTGTAACGATGACACAATAGCCAGAATTTCTATCGCCGCATAAAAATGAAGGCGTCTAGATCATAGTTACACCACTCTTTTTGATTAACTTCAAGCCCCGACCTCCAATTTCTTCCTTCTGAATGTCCTCGACACGGTTCTTCACTACAATGGCAGCAACTTCAAGAATGGGTGGAAGAAGATGCGCCGGACTGCCAAGCCCGCCCAGCATATCCAGGTTTTAGCTCGTACCTTGGCCTGATACCGGAGAATAATCCTCCAAAATTCCACTTTTTCCAGCCACACTTCTCTGCTTAGACGAGTGACTGGGCCTGAACACATCAGCCACTTTCTTTGCCAACTCCTTATCCTTCCTAGGTCGACACCCATAGCTTGCCACTCTTCCGAAAATTTTCCCAGCCACCAAACAGAACAAACTCGGTCTGGCGATTTTCAGATTCTCCTGGCAAAGAGATCCATCTTTCCTATGAGACTCAGCTTGTTATCATGGCTGAGGTGTTCTTTTGAAGCCTGCCTTTTTAATAGCACAAATACACCCAATCTGGATCCCCAAGACTCGATAATCCTTCACTGGATCTGCTACAAGCATCTCCCTCTAATCATCAATGGACAGAGCGAAACGCTTCAACTAAAATGATCTCTTCCTTTTTCCTCACTTTGAAGTGATCTTTAATCGACGGCAGAGCGTAAAAAGGCTTCCCAGTTTCAACAGGGGAAGGTAGAGAGAGAAAGCGACCATTAACTGAAAAGTAGTAGAGTTGTAATATGGTGTAAATGGGGAATAAAATCTGATAATTGTTAGCCACGCTTTTAGTTGGTAAAAACTTTGTGCTCAATCATGTTGTCCCTGTTCTTTGGTTCTTGCTTGTACATTACAACTGCAAGCATGTACAAAGACAATAACTTGTTTATTTTGTCTGAAGCCAAGTGTACATGCCCAAAGGAGCAAAGTGTGGAATTAATTGTGAATTGAGCAAGTAGACTAATGACTCAGATTATAATCGAGCACGCAATTCTGTCATGCCTGTCCATTTTTGGGTCGGTCTACAATACCTAATCGACCAGACCACCTAGGAGATATGCAATTTTAGGAGCATATATTCTCTCAGCCAATCAGAGCCTTGGATTATGTGCTCACATGTAGTTCTTTGGTGGAAAAATTTAGTGATCCTAACCAAACCCGTGTGGAGGTTAACATCGGCCCTGAGTTTGAAATTAACGTGAAAATCAGGATTCGTGTGCAGAATCTTTTGTTTTCATCCTATGCAAAATTTGCTAGGTCACTGTCAAACTACCTAAAGAAAATAAAACAGACCCAAGCATGGTAATTAATTGGAATTTTAAAGATTATACCTGTGCCGACTTCATTGCTTTACTGTGACATCCTGATTCTGGCTCACCTATTTTAATGCACAGAGAATAACATTTGGAAATGTTATTTGCAATGACTATTGAGGAATAGTCTTTGAGTGATTAATTCATGTTTTATCTACTCTTTTTTTGTGAATTATCGGTTTTGCGATGATCGTGATTTTGAGGTGCACGAGCTTTACATAATTTCTGTTAATGTGTCATGGAATCTAAAGGGCCTAGTGATAGTGGCGCCTTGCGTTTTTTTGGCTCATGGTGTTTATTAGCAAGTAAAAATGGCTCGGTGGCAATATCGTAAATTTTGGAAATTACAGAGGTATTTTTGGGAAAAATGCCATTTATAAGTCAAACTTTATTTTTCTTTGAAATCCAGCCGGACCCCATCTCTCTTCTCTTTCTTCAATTCTTATCTTGCTTTATTGAAGAAGCTTTGAGTCTAATTATATGTGAGCAATGATAACTTTTGGGTCAAAGTCTTTCTTCTCTTTTCTTCTCTCTTTCTCTCTCTCTCATGCCAACCTCCCTCCCTCTTCCCCATCATTTCTTTTGTCTTGTCTCAATTAGTAACCTTTGAAGTCCATAAGTTGTATTAGATAATATTTTGAGTTACATTGATTGAAAATGATGATGAGTATTGACTTTATGGCTTTCTTCTTTCTATCTTTGTTCTTTTTCTCTTTCTCCTTCATTTCTTCGCCTCCACCGATCGAACCACCTCTCTCCACCGTGCTCTCTCTTTGCCCTCATTTTCTCATCGTTTGTCTTCTTGAGATCTCGCTCGTTTCCTCTCCATTGAAGCTTGAGTTCCGACGTACCTCGAGAAAGATGAAGGACGAAGCTTTACGATCGTATCTAAGGCGAGTATTCTCGCCATTTCTCTTCATTTCAACCCTTTATGTTATGACTAGAGGTGGAGCTTGGATTGCACGTTATACGGAAAGATAACCGGTAGTTGCGCGAAACTTGTGAACATTGGTGGAAGCTTCGAAATGAAGTGATTTTGTGACAACGAGGTTGTTTGCTTTAAAGACGGTGGAAAAATGTGATTTTTCGTTGGTTCGGAAATCCCGACAGTAACCATTCATGTTGATGATTCAGTTGGTGCTAATTTGGAGGAAGTGAAAATATTGTTTCGTAGGTAAATCGGCACAATGAGCTCGTGTAGTGGTTCCGTACGTGAGTGACGAACGTGATTTGCTTTGCATGGCTAGCTTTTATTGCTTACTTGCCTTTTACAACTTTCAATATATCTTGTGATTTAGTTGTGATGAACTCAATCATGTAGTGAACACCAAAAAAATTTCGGTGGTGACGGGATTAAAAAGGTACAGCTGGTGGTGCAGCCATGGACGCTCTCAATAATCATTATTTCGACTATTGTCGATCGTATCTTATTAACGATATTGATATAATAATTGTCAGAGTATTGAAGTTGACATGTTGCATTTCTGTCATTTCATCTATATACATTACATTGTAAGGATTACGGTGAGGACCATCAGCTGGAGTACCGGTGATCCCCCATGGGAGCCAGCGAGGGAATTCGAGAAGCTCAAAGCAGTTATACCGTGAGGCCCTGCTATGTGGTCTCAGTGATAGATGCGCAAGTAAGTCGCATAATCTCAGAGTAAGAGCGAAATGCCTACTGCTATGTGGTCTGCAGAAGATCAGTTCTTAAAATCGATGGTTACGAATGAGAGTGGCATTCGCGGGGAATTCATGGGCATATCATATGCATTCTCATATACATATTATCATTATTCATATCATGATGAAAATCGATGATCTTGTAGTAGACTCTTTAATCATGATATAACTGTTTGAATAGAATAGTCATGGCTTGATTTACTTGCTTAGTTTATCTCACTGTTGTTGCTTTCCATGTTTTTCAGACCGTTAGCATGGCGTTCCATCCACCCACTGAACCTATCTCCACATATGGTTCGGTACTAGATATCGAGGGATTGTTCATTGAGCGTCCCGATCCCGTCGTACCTAGAGTGGCGTTCCCACGCCACTCGACCATTGTCTACGTCAACTGCTTTATCCCCTTAGGACGGATGCCATTTCGTTTTGTATCGGACTACTTCCACATAGATGGTCGTCTGTTTGGACATGTCCCCTTCCTTTGTGAGAGTGTGAGGAGGTCCGTGGCCAGTGATTGATCAGGCCAGGTGTTGATGCAGTAGCCCCTTTTTGTTTGAGCTGCATCATGGCCGCTGGCGAGTAGTCTCCTAGGGCTTTTGTATGGTAGCTTTAAGACAGGCGTGAATGTGACGTTTTGTAGCTGGTAGAAGGAGTAAACTAGATCTTTGCTTCCCAGTTGTCATTTCCTTTGTGATGTAATTATACTAATCGCCTAAAGAAAAAAAAAGATAAATAAGAGATGTCTGTTATGTTTCTTCTGATATCTTTGATTTACATTTCGTTTTCTGCTTGCGTTTTTAATCAAATCAGATAATTAAGCCGCATTGTTTTTGTGACAGCCTAGAACGTCATGGCTCAAGTCGGTATCGTCACATTTACATATTATTTCTGTATCAGATCTTCCCTGTCCACATCGCATCAATTAGAACCTAATGCATGCAAAATGATCCACAATTCCAAATAACCAATATTTCCTACACCCATTTTCCATGGGCTTTGACATAAATTATTGCTTATAAAATTTTGAACCAAATGAAAATGTTCACAGAGAGAGATCTGATGATGATATTGAAATATTATTAAAAATTATTACAAGTGTATCAGTTTGGAGTTTTTTATGGTCAAAAAATCAGTTTAAGGTAAATTTGTCACAGGTATACCAGTTTGGGGTTTTTCGTGGTATTAACCATTTTGTTAAAGGGGTCCACTACTGTAACAGCCCGAATTTCGACGTAATTCCAGGATCAATAAAATTGACAATATTTCGTATTTCATTTTAGTAAGTCTTGCCCAGAGCTGATCACTCTCGGGATACTAACCAATGGGGTATGGCTAACTAAGAAACGGTACGTGGACCGGGGACCCTATCGTGAAACGGATATCGATCACGAGAAACACTGAGTAAATATTTTGGGCCAACGTGGGCCGATCGTAGGAAAGGGCAATGGATTGGGTTTGGCCAAGGCCTACGATGTACCATAAGGACGCAGGTGATTCTGCAAGACCGAAAGTACACGTGGCCAACCAGTCTTAAACTTGAACCGAACGATCGTGACCTCTAGAACTAGTGATAATTTCTCATTCTCTCAATGATCGAGACCATTACGATATGGATAACCTTAGGTCGATTCGCGTATGTCCTAAACAGCCACCCGTTAGCCAGAGACCCTGAAATTGAAACTCGAGCGAGTTTTGTTCACGGAATTGAGCCCGGATTTCGATGTCGATTTTTTAAGGCTTAAGAGGCTATTTTTGGGAATTTGACGTCATATCACGCTGGCCACACACGTTTGGAGTTAGTACGAGTAAAAATTTGGAATTTCGGTCCGGGAGTGAAAAATTACGATTTTGCCCCTCGGGACGCCAGCGTTGCTTTTCGAGGCCAAATGAGGTTATTTTTCGAGACCGACGCCATTTTTGGGTGGCCACGCATACCAGGAGTCGTTATGGCCAAAAATTGAAATTTCGACAAAAATTGGAAAAATAATATTATTTTATTCCCGAAACTTTGACGTGGATTTTCGAGGGCTTGCACGATGAATTTCGCGATTCTGACACCGCATTATGTTGGCCACACACATGGAGGGTTGGTACGGGCGAGAAATGGAACTTCGCCTCGGGACCGAAAAAATGACGGTTTTGCCCCTGGGCTATTTTCGGGTTCGAATTTTTGGAAAATTATTTGGGAAAATTATTGATGATTATCAGCTGCATTATTGGGGCTAAAGACCATTTTACCCTTCACTTTTTGGATAAGGATTAATTAGGGCCGTTAGATTGGGGGCGTTTTGGTCATTTTGCGTAGATTGGCGACACTTGGTGCCCTAGCCCCTATTATTTGACCAGAATTTAATCCTCTCTCTCTCCTCTCACCCTCACTCTCGGCCAGAGCTCTCTCTCCCCTCCCGATCACTCTTTCTCTCCCATTTTCTCTCTCGGCTTGGCTTTGCCGGAGCTCACCGCCGGCCACCGGAGCGCCGCCGCCGGCCACCGTGCCTCGCCGTCGACCACCTCTGTCCCCAGCCTCAGCCTCAGCCTCACCCGACCACTTTCTCTCTCCTTTTCTCTCTCTTTCTCTCCCTTTTTCTCTCCCGGGTTAGCACTGCCGCCGCGCCGGAGCCTCACCACCGCCGCGCCGGAGCCCGATCGGCTGAGCTGCTGCCACTGTGACGTTGCCGACGTCCGTACGTCACTGTTCACCGCGTCCGTACGGTCACTGTTCACGTCGTCCGTACGCCATCGCCGGGAACGCCGCCGCCGGTTCCACTGTTCACCAGTGATCGGTCGCCGTTCCTCGTCGCCGTGGTCTAAAAATTAAGTGAGTATACCTCCTAAACTCGGATTAGGACTGATAGTGCATTTTTCTGGACTGGTTTAGGTATTATCGGTGTATTTTGGACAGGCTTGGGTAGTATTAGTGTATAATTCGGACTGGATTGAGGACTGATTAGTGGAAATAAAATCCGAAGAATTTTGTGGGATTATTATAGATAATTATTGGGCCCGGATTGAGGAAATAGCGGTTGTCCATATTTTTGAGGAATGTACCGGATTATATTGGATAGCAAAAATTATTAGCTGTATGACCGGGATTACCCAGAATGATTGGCTGTTGATTGATTGGTGATCAATTGTGTTTAATTGTGAAATGCCATGTTGCGTGCTTGTGTGGCTGAATCGTGCGGAGTGTGATTGGCCAATTGATGGCTTGAATTATATATTCAGAATTGGGCCGCACGGTATTAATTGGCCAAGTGAGCATGCTATTTATAAATTGGGCACTGTGTAGTGGCTTTGATTTGATTGAGTGCATGTACCTTGCTGATGCTCATGTTGCATTTTTCATAGTCACGCATTGTGTATGCCGAGAGTGGGGCATGTGATGAAATTGTGTGGAAATGCGTGCTTGCCATGAGCATGTGATCACCTAATTGCCCGATGCGTTTTACGCCGGGTTCAGATAAAAATTGGCAGTGTGTCGTGTGATCACTTAAGGCCTTCGGGTCGTGCCGTCCTCATGCACTTTGTATCAGGACGATACCCGGTACGTCCGGAAGACGACCAGCCTCATGCATTTTGTAGCAAGCTTTGGTTCGTAAGGAGATCGGTGTTGCGCCTCATGCACTTTGTAGCAGGCTAGAGACACTGGGCCATGTGATGCGTTTTTACGCTGGCCGCGGAGAGTTGTGGGCCTTCGGGTCGGATTAACAATTGTGGGACTTCGAGTCGTGGCCTTCGGGTCGTAATAATAAATTGAGCATTTGCTAGTGTGCTAGTGTAGGACAGTGGGCCGAGATATGAATTTAGCATGAAAATAACACATGCATGCATAGAAATGCATGGACTAGTATGTGAGTGTGTGGGATTCGGTGAATGGCTTGTGATACGAACACTAATGAGCGTGAGCATGCGTATGACGTACATGTGGATAGCGTGTTCGTGCATGTGAACTGAGCATTATATTGAAATGCTAACCTGCAGGGGCAGCCAGGTAAGTGACTAGGGCCCGAGGACCCAGGTCAAAGAATGATTGTGATTGATATTGCTTTGTTGACTGTATTATACCTGTCGGGAGAATGCATGTTAGCCTAGCCTAGGTTTAGGGGTTGTACTCGCTGAGATTCGTCTCACGGTTGTAATAACCCACATTTTCAGACCCCCGGCTTTGAGGATGGCAGGTGTGCCGATTCGTTTTGGGAGAAGCCCCGGCTAAATATGGTGTGGACCGCCGTGCCTCGTACCGTCTTTTGGTTGGTGGTTGTTGGCCCGTTTTGGCTCTTATAAATGTATTATGAGGTAGACATGAATATTGTATGTAGTTGATAGTAATGAAATGTATATGTTTTTAATATGATGGTTTTAGTATTGTGCTATCCTTGGTTATCTTGTTTTTGTACGGGTGTATATATATTTATATACGTCGCTTCCGCATTAAGATGTTTATCTGATTGTTGGGCGTTGGGTCGGAGATGCGTCCTGGGACGTCGCATCAAATTCGACCTCTTCGTGTGATGTTCGCGTTTCGCGAGGTACGGGGCGTGACAACTACCTCTTGAAATTCATTACCCAAAACACTCAAAAATCACGCGATTACGCCATTATGAAAACCCTTGACCTACATTCTTAGGATGAAGACAAGAAAAACTTTTTCAGCTCTTTGACGGAAAAAAAAAAGAATAATTCTAGAGAAAGATTGATTTCCAAAATTGAATTATATATCTGGTAAGAGGAGTTAAGTCATGTTGTGTAAATATAGCCCACTTGTCTAACGAACCGGTTGTAATTTCCACATCTCTCATTAATGAAGTGTTTTTCTTTACCAAAGCTAATTCAATGCGATTTAAGGGTGAGAAATCTGATTAAGATGCCAATTAACCCTAAATGGAGATTATTCCGTTGCTTGGATTCTAAAGTTGGAATAGTATTTTCATACACGTGAAATAAAAAAGGCACAATGTCGTGAGAGTTATTATAGATTCATCAAAGTCAACACACCAAAACCATTTGCACTTTATAGGCTTACAACACGGGTTTTTTTGTCACATATGGCTTCGGAGAATTCCAATTGTCACGAAAATCATACTTCTGGGTTTCGTTGTTGAACAAACATGGACCACTGGGTACTATGTTCCACAAACAGTTGTCACAATCGAGGTATTCCGGATCATCTTCTTTGTATATATCATAGTAGTGAATATTAAATGGCCATTCAAAGCAACATAAGTCCAATGTTGTTCCCCAAATGTTGGGTTGGAATTGAAATCCCCAGTAGCCTCCGAGAACAAGCAACTAATAGCTGAGATTGTCATCACTTGATTGGTAGTGAATTGTGAGGTTCACTTGTCTCGATACATAGTTGGCGATCTAAACGTACACAGGCTTTCTCCTGTTTATTGCTTCACAGCCACGTTGGAGCGGAATGAGAATAATAGTCAAAATCAGAAAAGATCTAGTTGATGAATAATTCATTTTGATATGCTTTTGCTTTGAAAATGACTCAGTTGCTTTTGATATATAAACCAAATGGAAGCGTGACTTATTTGGTAGAAAATGGGACACTAAGAACTTGCATCTGTTTTGACAAACAATATTGATTGTTTTGCCATTATATTAGATAACAATCGTTTTTGAAAAGGAGTAAACAGATGTCTATAGTTGTCGTTAACTTGGAGAGTATTTCTTCTCTTTATGGAGCGTCTCTATTTGATAAACTAATAAATAAGATGACATATAAATTAGATGGATTGGACAAATGGTAGATGTCACGTCCCGTACTCCACGAAGCACGAGCATCCCTCGCATAGTCAAATTTTGTTGCGACGTCCCAGGACGCGTCTCCGACCCAACGCCCAAAGCACTCAGATCAAAGCACATGCGGAAGCGACGTATATAAATATATATATATACACACCCATACAATAATTATGACAACCAAGGATAGCACAACCGTTAAAACCAATAAAACTGAAAATATACACATTCCATTTCTAGTAAAATGTTTACAATATCTGTTTTACACCAGCTACACGTATAAAAGCCAAAACGGGTCAATAACCACCAACATCAAAAGAGGGTACATGCTCTGCGGTCAGACACCATAACTATCCGGGGCTCCTCCCAAAATGTGTCGGCTCACCTAACATCCTCAATGCTGAGAGGGGTCTGAAAAGAGTGGGTTTATACGACAATGAGACAAGCTCAGCGAGTAAAAACCCCTAAACCAAAACTAGGCTAACATGCACCTCCTGACAGGAAAAACCAGGCACACACTGTATAAGAATTTCAATCAATTGACCTAGGCCCTCGGGCCTAGATCGAATATACAACCTACCCTGCAGGTTAGGCATTTTATATAAATCGCGGCACATACGAGACACACTGGTCACACGTACGCCATATGCGTGCTCATGCCTCAAGTGCCTGTCTTACATACGAATCACCGGCTCACACATTAGTCACATACTCTAGCACACATTTGTCATGCTTATGAATCTCCTCAAATCATGCACTCTGGCATAAGTCTCATTTTAGCAATTTATAAACCGACCCGAAGGCCACGGCCCGAAGGCTCACAACACTCCGCGGCCCGCGCCAAAGCGCATTTCCGGCCCAGTGTCTCTAGCCTGCTCCAAAGTGCATGAGGCGCAACACCGAACTCCTTACGGACCAACGCCGTCTTCCGGACAAACCGGGCATCGTCCTGCTTCAAAGTGCATGAGGACGGCACGACCCGAAGGCCTTAAGTGATCACACGGCACACCGCCAATTTTATCTGAGCCCCGCGTAAACGCATATGGGCATTTAGGGTGATCACACATGCTCATGCCAGGCACGCAAACTCGCACACTTTTCTACTCATGCCCATTCTCGGCATATAGAATGCATGACCATGCAAAATGAGCAATCAATTTCAACCACGAGCACATAACTCAACAAAATCAATACCTGCTCAATTCATGCCGCACGTGCCCAATTAACATGCTAATCAGCCAAACGCACACTTCACATTCTCAGGCACCATAATTCACGCCAAATAAATGGCCAATCGCACACCGCATTAATCGGTCACACAATCACGCGGCATGGCATCAATCAATTGATCATCAAGGCACACAATTCAGCCCACAACCCACTTAAACAAGGCATAATCGGGAAAATTGCAAATTAAACTCCCCAAATTGTCTAATTAATCCTCAACATGGGCAATCACGGCCTTAATCCAATTAGGCCTCATCTTAGTCAAATTTAATCAAATTCGGATCTAAGTATGGCAGCCACCAAACAGCCACATTAGGGCATCAATCCACCTCTTAATTGACATGCTTAACTCCCAAATATCCCACATAATCACTCACTAATCATTGGACCTTAATCGAGTCTAAAACTCACCTAATTAACCTCTAAAATCACATAATCCTATCTAGAAATGCATATTAGTTCTAATTAAGGATTAGGAGTTAATACTCACACTAACTAAGCTCCAAGCTCAACTAAACAACGGGGAACGGGCGGCCAATCGCCGGCATGCGGCGGAATCGGCGGCGGCGTCCCGGTGGCGTCTACGGCGGCTAGAACGGCGAACCGGCGAGGGCGGCTGATCCGGCGGTCCTTTGGCCGAAACAAGAGAGAGAAAAGGGACGGTGAAGGTGAGAGGGAACGGTGGGGTGACGGTGGCGGTCGGACGGCGAGGCGGCGGCCGGCTTGGGCGGACGGCGGCCGGCGATCCTCCTCCGGCGGCGGCGTCGCTCACGGCGAGGAAGGGCAAGGGAGAGGGAGATTTTCGGGAGAAGGGGAGAGGAGAGAGAGAGCTGGCCGGATGAGGTGAGTGATGAGAGAGAGACAAAACAATAAATGGGTTTGACCAATTTTTCATAATTCCCAAAATGCCCTTAAACACTTAGCTCTTATTCATTCTTATCCAATAATTGAGGGGCACTTTGATCATTTTCCAGGTTGAATTATTGGGCTGAAATGAACATAAATTAATCCCCAAAATGCCTCAAAATTCGGAACACCCAAAATAGCCTAGGGGCAAAACGGTCATTTCTCCGGTCCCGAGTCGAAATTTCATTTTTCGCCCGTACCAACTCCAAATGTGTGTGGCCACTCAAAAATGGTGTCGGCCACGCAAAATAATCACTTACGCCCCCAGAAATCGACGTCGGGGTCTAGAGGGGCAAAATCGTAATTTTCACTTCCGGGCCAAAATTCCATTTTTCGATCGTAACTACTCCAAATATGCGTGGCCAACATAATATGACATTAGATTCGCAAAAATAGTTGTACAAGCCCTTGAAAATCGGCACCGAAGTCCGGGTCTAATTTCGTGACCAAAACTCGCTCAATTTCCAATTTCAGGATCTCTCACTAACGGGCGGCTATTTAGGGGTTACGCGTATCGACCTAGGGTTATCCGAGTCATGACGGTTCCAATCATAGAGAGAGAGAGGAATTATCACTAGTTCCAGAGGTCACGATCGTTCGGGTTAAGTTCGGGATTGGTTGGCCACGTGTACTATTGGTCGTGCGGAATCACCCGCGATCCGATCATACGTCATTGGCCAAACTAAATCCTTCACCCTCCTAGGATCGGCCCACATTGGCCCAAAATATTTCCTCGCTGTTTCTCGGAATCGGTGTCCGAATCGTGATCGGGTCCCTGGTCCACGTACCGTTTCCTAATTAGCCATTCATTATCGGTTAGTATCCCGAGAGAGCTCAATTTCGGGCGAGACTTACTAAAATTAAATGAGGAATAATATCAATATTATTGATCCCGGAAACGAGTCGAAATTCGGGATGTTACAAAAGGATGATTGCTACACTTACCTATGTGAAGAATAAGGCTAAGAAAAATTTATTAAAGGTTAATTCCATGAAAAACCCCAAATTGGCACACTCGTGATAATTTTACCTCAAACTAATTTTTTGATCACAAAAAATCCAAAACCGATACACCTGTGACAAATTGTTAGTTTCTGTTAAATTTTACCGTCAAATTATTGAGTTGAATACACGTGATAGTTGACGAGTGTACCAGTTTAGAGTTTTACCCCTCTGTTTGTTACAGGGTTACCAATTTGTGATTTTTCGTAATATTAATCCAATTTAACGGAGGGTAAATTTGTCACAAGTGTACCAATTTGAGGTTTTTGGTGGTCAAAAAATTAGTTAGAAAAAATTTGTCAAGGATGTAACAATTTGAGGTTTTTCGTGGTATTAACCCTACTTAAGTCAAATCCGAGGCAATTTAAAACTTAGCAGCTACATTGAGTCCTCCGTTCGTTTGGCGGAAAATATTCTCCTTTTGGAATATATTTTCCCGGAAGTCATTTTCCTGGAAAATGTTTTCCCGGAACATAATTTTCCGGTGTTTGGCAACCAATATGAAAAAGTTTCGGAAAATATTTTTCGCCGGCGACCGGCGGCGGCGGCGGCCGGCGGCGGAGGCGGCGGCTCGCGACGGGCGGCGGCGGCGGCCGGCGGCGGAGGCGGCGGCTCGCGACCGGCGGCAGCGGCCGGCGGCGGAGGCGGCGGCCGCGACCGGCGGCAGCGGGCGACCGGCGACCGGGCGGCGGCCGGTGATCGGCGGCGGCCGGTGACCGGCGGCGAACGGCTGCGGGCGGCAACCTTTGTGAAGAAGAAGAAGAAGAAGCTCCGGAAAATGATTTCCGCTTTTGAAGAAGCGGAAGTCATTTTCCGTAGACTTAGGCTATTTTGTAAGGGGGGAAGGAAAATATTTTCCCACGGAAAACGTTTTCCGCCCCCCGAACACCAGAAAACCCGGAAAATATTTTCCGGGAGAATATTTTCCGCCAAACGAACGGATAAGAAGGATGAATAATTCAAATATATATTAGCTAACAAGAATCCAAGCTCATGTATTCATACTTTTAAACTGGATTTATTTTTTCAATTCCACATAACTTTTCAATGGGAATCTCCTGGCAAACACGAAATTCCTAGAATATAGGAGGAATCTAGTTATTAGCACAAGTCTCCTTTTATATATCTTTTTCAAGGAGTTTGACAGGGAAAAAGTTTAAAAGAGAATATCTCATTGCTCAGGTTACTTTGTGGGGCGATCTGTTTTTTCTTTTATTCCACATAACTTTTCGACGAGAATCTCTTGGCAAACACGGAATTTCTAAAAAATAAGAGGAATTAAGCTATTAAAAAACATCTCCTGTTATATTTCTTGTCTCAAGGAGTTTAAGAGAACAAAACTTCAGGAGAGAATATCTCATCACTCCAGCAACTTTTTTGGGCGATCTTTTATTTATTTTGTATTTCGCATAACTTCTCGATAGGAATCTCGAGCTAAACACAAAACTACTAGAATATATAAGGACTTAAGCTATTAGAACATGTTTCTTGATATGTGTCCCATTACAAGGAGTTTAAGAGAGCAAAATTTCGGGAGAGGATATATCATCGCTCAAACAACTTTTTGAGGCGATAACATGTCTTCATTCTTTTAAAATAGCTTTCATTTTGTAAAAAACGACGCATTGACGTTGAAGTAGTTCTATAATTAAGAACGTGAAAACTCATAATCAATCATTGGCTCCTCCTAATTCAACAACATCGACGTGGCAATAAATAGATATAGTAAACTGGAAAACCAAAATGAAAAAAACAAAACTAACATAAAAATGGAACTGCTACCTTCTGGATTAAATTACTTCATATGCATTAGTCTAGATTGAGACCAAAATATTCTTCAGTGGAATACTATCCCCGAAAAAATAGCACTCTATGCTAACAATCAATGGCATTGGCTAATTGCTGATCAAGTGCTGTAATGTAATGTAGCAGTATGACATCTCCTTGCCGGGCAACCATGAGCTATGATTGTACATTCCTCATTTCTGATTACCTAATTCCCTTAAAAAGCATCAACTTCACTAACTTTAAGTCAGATCCCAACTCTGATCCAAACTTTTTGTTATCTAGTAAAAAAATCACCAGCTTTTAGTCAATACACAATCCGGTCCCCATCAAGTTTTCGTCCAATGATGCAGTTAAAGATTCGATATGTCATTCCATGTCTACTCAGTGGAAACTTGACAGAAACTCGACGGGTGCTAGATTTGGGTACTGACCGAAAGGGGTACTTTTTCATGAGACAAAAAAAAGTTAGGGTTAAAATTGGGATATGAGTTAAAGTTGCTCTCTTTTATGAGACCAAAAAAAAAAAATTAGGCCAGAATTGGGACCCGAGATAAAGTTGGTACTTTCTTTTGACACTAAAAAAATTCGGTCCAGAATTGGAACTTGAGTTAAAATTGGTGCTCTTGAAATGAATTGGGCCATTTTCTTTTTGTGATCAATGAGTCTAACTAGATGCATGTTGAAACCTTTCTAGAGTTTTTTTTTTTTTTGGTCTAAACCCTTTCTGGAGTTAATTGGAGTATTTCCTTTTTAACGTACAAGTTAAAGATTCATTTATAAGCATTACTTTGCGGCTTAAACCTGAAAAAAGGTCTTTCTTTTTTGACCAATTCCGAATAGAAACTGAGTTTACTAGCTAACAAGTAATGAGTTAAATGTGAAGTGCTCCCCACTTATAAAAAGAGCAAATTTGAATCTTGTGAAGAAAATGATACTAGCATCGCCATAACTTTTGTACAACACTCACTTTAGTTTCAAAAGTTTTGGCTAGATCACTTCGTTGCTACTTAGGTTAAAAAAAAAAGATCACTTAAGTGACACCGCCAATTTGTAACGTCGAAAATCTGATGTGGCAATATTTTTTCCATTTTTCCAACTAATCTTGCCTGAACGACTACGTTCAACAAATTTGCCACAAACTGAAACCCTAATTCGGATAGATCAACCCATTTCCCTTCTTCAAACCTTAATTTGACCAAGGCAATTTGGGGCAAAATTAAGATCTGAACTCGGCGAGACCTAGGACCAAGATGACGTTGCATTTGAGGCCGAACACGCCCGCGACATTGCGAAGCCCCATCGAACATATCTCGCAGAAGAGTCGCGAAGACGCGATCCCTCGCGCCTCGTGGTCGCTCTGTATTCGCTGCAGATTTTGCTGCTCTTTCTTCCTCATTTGCAGAGCATCTGTGATTCTGTCTCTCTTCGTCACACGCTGACGACACAAACTCTCTCTACGTGTGAGAAGATTTAGTTGAGTTTTCTCTTTTCTCGAGCGCACTGGCTCAGCTCACTGTAGGGAATGTGAGAGACAAGCGTTCGGCGGAAATATATGCTTGTTTTTATCCACTATGTAAAAAATAATTCGATTTCTTTTTCACATGGAATTTTTTTTTATAAAAAAAAAATCCACGGAGCCATTAACATTTGATTAAAAAGCCACTAAAACTTTTTGTCGAATTTTGTCGTCGAAGGCACTTAAGAGATCAGTTTTTTATTTGATGTGATACTGAAATGGACAACACAAAGCAAATGGTGGACAACGACTTTATGGTAATATCCCATTTAGAGTTAGGCATGAAAGAATGAGTTAGTATAAAGGAAACCCAACCTAGTTGACTGGAGATCCCAAGATCTAGGTTCAAAGGGACAACTTAATTATACAAACTTAGTGATGTCACTGTGGGGGTTATCCCTAAAACCATTCCTATATAAAATATCAGTGATATTGTTAAAATTAATTCTGATTTATTTTTCAACTCAAGCTGTTACAAATTTTAATTTGTAACATATGATTAATAGTAGGTTAATGGCGCTAAATTGTGGTGTTACAGAATTAATTTTAAAACAGCAAAGCTGTTATGGAATTAATTTTATAACAGCATATTTAATCAGCCGTAATTCCCTATGCGTATTAATTTTATAACGGCAGATTCAATCGGCCGTTATTATTCCCGAAACGCTCCCCTTGACCTTGTAAATTGATGCCTTCCCATTCTATTTTAAAATCATCGAATTATTCCTCTCTTTCAATTTTTCTTTGCATTTTGCACTGTTTTTCGATATTGTTCGGTTCCGGTTTGTTCAAGTTCGCCGAAAGCTTTGAAGTGCTGATTTTTTCTTAGCTGTCAACCGTTGTATCCTGGGAGATAGTCGTTCAGGAAACCTCATACACGTGCTGGAGGGAATGAATCTATTTTAAGGAAACTGTGTCGAACACAGGCCTCGGTATCCATTTGTATCGATTCCAATTCTGTTATTGTAATTTCATTTCTTTACAATTCTGTATTGTTCGTAATATTTATACTAATGCCAATTTGAATTTCGCAACAAAGGATGCCCAGTTGCAAGTTGAGCACAGGATTAGCAACTACATTCGGTCGACATCAAGTAGTCTCACTTACCTTTTCTTGCTTGGTTTACTCTTCATATCAAGGTCCACTACCGGTGTAAAAAATGGATAACACGTTCATGGTTAGGTGATTGACACGTGGGATATTGCCTTTGCAAAATCAACTTAAACACACGGATTACTTATCCCACGATGAATGTGTAACAATACTTTTACGCTAATATAATCCAAAGTAGTAATAGGTTTTAGGAATAAGTGTACTTAAAGTCCTAAAACTTGTTAGTGAAAGTGCAATCGAGTTGTAAAATTTTTAAAGAGTGCAATAAAGTCCTAAAACTTAATAAATTAGAGCAATTAAGTCTCTCAGTTAACTCCATCTAATATAGTTAACGGAAAATGCCGATGTGGCTCTTTTTAGACACACGACGCCTATGTGGTGCTTCCACATCTGAAAAAAGTGAAAATTTAAAAAGAGAAAAGAAAAAAAAAGATAAGAGTTAAAACAAATTGTTATAAATTATAAAAAAAAAAGGGGGGGGCAAGCCATAGGGGAGTTCTCCTTCGCCGGAGCCACTCCTCCAACGTACTGTGTCGGGCCACTGATGGCAACTGGTGAAGAAATCGAAGGTGGCGGTGAGAGGCGCGAGTGCTTGGGCTGGCTCAACTCGCAGCCAAGCACAATCTGTAGAGTTAAAAGATCTGTTGCATGATTTTCTCAGGAAAATTGTAGGCATGCTTTGTACCAAACGGACGGGACTGAATTAAATTGGTGAATCGAAGCAACAACTGGGGAAGACAAGGTTCTCCCGTTCTTCGCTTTAGTGAACGAGTCAGCTCAGGAGAATTCAATCTATCCTTCAGGCATGGCTCAGTCTATGGTTGCTTCCTCTGCTTCTTCTTGTTTTCGCAGAAGCAGTAGAGCTTCTTCTCCTACTCATTCTCGCTTCCTCACCCTCAGAGTCGCTTCTTGTTTTCCCTCGTAATTTTCCTGTTCCTTCTTGTTCAATCTCCGATCACTCCCACCGCCACTTCTGCTCTCGACTCCGACGTCTCTCGCCCCCGGGTCGGTACGCTACAGGCCAGCGTTCTCCTTCCTCATTCATTTGTTTTGCTAAGTGCCCCTTTTTTTACCTTAGATGGACTTCTATTGGTCCTGTTTTCAGTTTCGTTACTTTCTTTTAATTTGTATTTTTTCAAAAGTGGCTGGCATGGCATCCACATGAGCATTCTTTTTTTTTCTCCAAAATAATTAACAAAATTCACGTCAATATTTTCCGTTAACTAAATTAGACGGAGCTAACAGAAAGACTCGATTGCACCAATTTGACAAGTTTTAGGACTCAATTGCACTTTTTGAAAGTTTTGGGATTTCATTGTACTTTCGCAACAAATCTTAGAACTTTTAATGCACTTGTCCCCAGATTTTGTTTAGGAACCACTAGCGTACTTCTTTATATGTTGTGTTGACATAGATTTTGCAGAGGATCAATAATTATTAGATTTTGCATGAGTTTTGGCTTGGGGTATTTGGCACCAGATGGAGATGGGGGTATTTTGTACTTAATCATGGGTTCATGTCTATTCTTGTTCAAGGGATCCGCTACCCAATCTAAGCACTCAGTAATCCCGCGATTACGTCGTCAAAGAAAATCCTTGACCCACACATTCTTTGGATGAAGACAAGAAAAGTTTTTCTTTGCTCCTGGATAGAAAAGAAAAGGAATAATTCTAGAGATAGACTGAATTCCAAAATTGATGTAACCGGTTATAGTTTCCACATCACTTATTCGTAAACTGTTTTTCTTTACCAAAGCTGATTCAACGTGACTTTTCTATACGGTTGATAAATCTAATTAAGATGCCAATTAACCCTAATTGGAGATTATTCCAATGCTTATTGAATTCTAAAATTGGAACAGTATTTTCATACACATGAAATATGGTAAAAGAAATATAAGAAGGCACAGCATCATGGGAGTAATTATTGATTCATCAAAGTAGACTCACCAAGACCATAAACCACCTCCTACGATTACATCACGGGTTTTCTTGTCAGAGATGGTTTCAAAGAACCCCAACTATCGCAAAAATCATAGTCTCGGGTTTCTTTGTTGAACAAACATGGGCCACCGGGTATTATGTGCCACAAACAGTTGTGACAATCAGGGCGCTCCGGATCGCCTTCTTTATATACGTCGTAGGAGTGAAAATTAAATGGCCATCGAAAGCTACAAGAGTACTTTGTTGTTCCCCAATTGTTGGGTTGGAAGTGAAATTTCCAGTAGACCAGGGGAACAAGAACCTGATAGCCGAGATCTTCGTCGCTTGATTCACAGTGAACTGTGAGGTTCACTTCTCTAGATACATAGTTGGCGATCTGAACAGTCACCACCCTTCTCTCGTTTATCGCTTCGCAGCCACATTGGAGTGGAATGAGCAAAATAGTCAGGATCAAAAAAATGGCAAAATGACACTATAAGTGTCATAAGTTGTGTACGGCGCTCACTTAAGTGCCAAATCGGAGGAAAAACGATCACTTAGGCTCCGTTCGTTTGGCGGAAAATATTCTCCTTTTAGAAAATATTTTCCCGGAAGTCATTTTCCTGGAAAATGTTTTCCCGGAACATAATTTTCCGGTGTTCGGCGACCAATATGAAAAAGTTTCGGAAAATATTTTTCACCGGCGAACGGTGGCCGGGGCGGCCGGCGACCAGCAGCGGCGGCGGCCGCCGCACGATCGGCGGTAGCGGCGGCCGCGCTGATCGCCACGCCGCGGCGGCGGCGGCGGCCGGCGACCGGCGGCCGGCGGTGGCGGCGGCGAGCGGCCAGCGACCGGCGGCCAACGGTGGTAACCAGCGATCAACTTCCTCTCCCACGAAAAATATTTTCCCTCCCATGGGTAATTTTGCCTTCAATTTGGGGGAAAATGATTTCCTCTTTGTGAAAAGACGAAATCATTTTCCTCAAAACAATGAAGGATTTGGGGGTGGGGAAGGAAAATGTTTTCCCACGGAAAACATTTTCCGCCCCCGAACACCGGAAAACGCGGAAAATATTTTTCGGAAAAATATTTTTCCGCAAACGAACACAGCCTTATGTGCCAAAAGTTTTTTTTGGATCACTTCAGTGCTAAAATTTTTGAAAAACGATCACTTAAGATCTAAAATTTTTTTAAAACGATCGTTTAAGTGCTAAAATTTTTGAAAAACGATCACTTAATTGCCAATCTCTGGCGAGCCACGTCAGCTTCAAAAATTAATTAAAAAAATGCCACGTCAAATTTCCGGCGAAAAGTTGTGTACGGCACCAGAGTTGGCACTTAAATGAGTATTTTTCAAAAATTTTAGCATTTAAATGATCGTTTTTTAAAAATTTTAGCACTGAAGTGATCCAAAAAAAAACTTATGGCACCAAAGTGAGCGACGTATACAACTTATGGCACTTGTAGTGTTCTTTTGCCTCGGAAAAATTATAGTTGATGAAGTCGTCATTTTGATTTGCTTTTGGTTTGAAAATGACTGAATTGCTTTTGATATTTGAAGCAAACGGAAGTGTGACTTATTTGGTAGAAAACGTCAATATAGAACTTGTCTTTTGGAGAACGAATCGGATTTGTAAAATATATGTTTTGCCATTAGGGTACATAATAATTGTTTTTAAAAGGGTAAACATAGATGGATCTTTCTTAAAAAGGGCAAAATGGATTGCGCGAAATATATGTAGTTGTCGTTGACCTAATTTTTAGAAAATATTTAATACGTCTCGTGTTTGAGCTCGTAGAGAAATCCAATCTAAATAGGTTTCTTAATTTAGGGCGGTACTATTATCACATCTTTTTGACCGAGCACACCCATTTTTAAGGTACCGCACCAATACGTCCTTGTAACATCCGATTTGGTCAAACATTTATTGATGAGACTTCTTTTTTATCCTTTTTGACTAAAGCCACACCTTTTTTGATGTAACTGACTAATATAACATGATAACATTTGGTTTGGTCAAACATTTGTTGAAGAGACTTTTTTTTTTCTTGTTCCAAATTTACGAAGAACCAATTTTTGATTTAAATCTATTGTATAATATTTCCTTTTTTGCCTGGTCTTTTCCCTTCAAATGAAAATGAAAAAAAAATCAATGGTTATTACCATGAAAAATCCAAAATTGGTATACTTGTGACAAATTTACCCTAAACTAATTTTTTGACCATAAAAAATCCCAAACTGGTACATTTGTGACAAATTTACCTTTCGTTAAATTGGATTAATACCATGAAAAACGACAAACCAACACACATGTGACAAACGGATGGTAAAACCCCAAATTAGTATACCTGTCAATTATCACGTGTCATCCAACTCAGAAATTTGATAGTAAAATTTAACAGAAACTAGCATAGGGTAAAATTATCACAAGTGTATCAGTTTAGGGCTTTTGGTGGCCAAAAAATTAGTTTGGATAAATTTGTCATAAATGTACCAGTTTGGGATTCTTTGTAATATTAACCCAAAAATCAATCAAAACAAAAAAAAAATTTGATAGAAGCGTGGTCATACGTTGAATATGCTTTTCTTTTGATCATGACTGAATGATAAACACAACAAGGAAAAGAAAAAGGAAGTTCTTGTTGTTCTAATTTTACCATGAAGAAATTATTTAATATCGATCTTATATTTAATATCATAACAAGTGAATCAAAATTTTAAGACATGCTCAAAATTTTTCTTTGAAAAAATAGGATGGGAGTTTGAAGGTGAAGAACAATTAGAGTTTCAATCCCCATTTTGCAATTCAAAATGAAAAAAAAAAGGTAAAAAGCTTAAAGGAATGCACAATGAGCGATTTTTTAACTATACAAGCCTACAAATTTATTTCGGCAAAAACCCCACTAGGTAAAGATCAGTTCGATTAAACTTAATTTTCAACTTTGAAATATAATTTCTCTTAAAAGCCTCAAACTACTTCAATAATAGATATAAAACTAATATATTCAATTAATTGTGCATTCATAAGCAGTCATAAGTAGAACTTTTCTAATCTTCTATGTAAAATTTGTGATTCAAAAGATGAGACAGTGAATGAGAATTAACAACCTCCTCCGTGCAAGACAAGAGGATGAATGATAATATGATATCTTGTTGGGTTAATTGTCGCATTTATATTGTAAACTAATAAGTGAGATGGTTGAAATAAAGTTAGTTTTTCTTGGTTAACATGGTAAAAGAAAGAAAAAATAAATTGAATGGGGTATTTCAGTCTGTTAATTAAAATATGAGTGTCTTAATTAAAATGGGTGGAAATAGTGTGACATCTGGAATTTTCGAAATAATATTTATGTGATATTCGGAAATTTCCATATCCGGTAATGATACTTAGACTTTAAAGCTAAGTATTGTTAGTTTAGAATTCGGTGGGCACGTAGAAATCTTAGTTGGATCGTAAATTTTGCGATACGCGGAGCATGATTTTTGTGAACAAAATCGTCCAGAGTTCGACGTGTTGCAAATTTAAAATGCGTCGATGTTTACGTAATGTTTTAACAGTGATTATTTAATTTACTGTCGTCTTATTAATGGATGTGTGATATTCTAAACTCTAGTTAATTACTGTTAATAATTAGTTAATTGCTAATTGGTGTTAGAAAGAAAGGAATTTCTGTTTTTACTTTTAATTCCTCACTAAAACTTCTCTTGAAGACACCTAAAACTCACGTGGCACTTGGGGGGAAATTTATGCATGGCCACATGCCCATTTGAAGACTAAAGCCATGCCACATGCCTTCTTAAGCTAAGTTTCTTCCACTAACAAGACACCTAGCCATAAGCTATCATTACTTGGCTATTACTCATTCGTAACAATGTCTTGACTTCTCACACCTAGCCGTGGATGGAAAGAAGAAAATGCCACCTAGGAGTACATGCAATTACACACCTCAAAATCTACTCCCCTGATTCATTTCCATCTGGGTAATATCGAAAGGAATTTTCACTTTTTGAGGTGAACCTAAAAAACGTCCTGTTTGAGGTGATGGTTGGATTCGCTTTTTTGCTAATTTCATGCATGTTCAAAAGGTACTTGATCATCTGACTTAAGTGGGGGTACATGTGGTGAATGGAAATAATGAATTTGAACTTGGATAAAGCCATACTTTAGGTTCAGACTTAACCATCATTCGTGAAAATTTATTGATTTCTGAACTAAGCAGATTTTAGTCTCAAAATCTAATTCTATTTGCTTCTAAACTAGGCAGATTTTAGCCTCAAATTCTAATTCTGTTTACTTTTGAATTGAGCAGATTTTAGCCTCAAATTATGATTCTTGTTACTTTTAAAACTAAATAGATTTTACTGTCAGACTCTGGACATGTCTATTTTGAAACCAAATAGAATTTATGTCAGAATCTGAACATGTCTATTTTTAAAACTAAACAGATTTTACTGTCAGAATCTGGACATGTCTACTTTTAAAACCGAGTAGATTTTACTATTAGAATTTGAACATGTCTATTTTTAAAACCGACCAGAACTTACTCTCAAAATCTGGACATATGTATTTTGATCTCCAGTGGACTTTATTTTCAAAATCTGAACATATGTATTTTGAACTCGAGTAGGCTTTATTCTCAAAATCTGGACATATGTATTTTGCACTCGAGTAGACTTTATTTTCAAAATCTGGATATATGTATTTTCTAAAACCGAGTAGGTTTTATCTCCAAAGTCTAGATATGTGTACTTTCTGAACTTGAGTAGACTTTAGCCTTTTGAGTCTAAACCCGTATTGCTTCATACTTGTTTGTTTGGTTAAGATTTCATTTCTTGAGAAATATATGGTGGAGCAAAAAGGTGAATGTGCATAATGAAATGCGTATAAATGCTTATGAATATGGTTATGGTTTGCATGGAAATAATATAGTTCCATCACCCATGAATCAAAAGGTGACGATGCCCCCAAGTTTTGGGATACCTTGTTGTATGGTACAAGATGCCCTAGGAGTGTCGGGATGCCCCACTGTGTGGTACAGGATGCCCTGAGAGAGTTCAGGAGGACAAGTGATGAACCTAACGCATGAGCATGAGTGTTATGTACTACATGCTTGCGTCTGAAATAAAATATTGTGGAATAATGAAGTGATTAGATTATTGTGGCATATCTAAATGGAAAAGGTATAACATTTATTCAAGTTCTATGCATACTTGCTGGTTGTTATGCATTGACGTTGTTTGTGCCGAGTGAAGTGGTAAGCTAATTTTTTTAACTTAAAACTGGAGATTTTATTTACTGGGCATTGGCTCATTCCTTTTTTTTTCAGACATGTAGGAATGGATAATCTGCCACCAATGCTTGCCTATTTTTCTAGACACTATGAGTGCCAGTACGTTGATATGCATTTCCCAGGGGCGGATATATTTTATACTAGATGTATATCTACCATATGGGTTGATGTGAGGCTTCCGGAGTGGGTTCCTCATTGGTTTATAAAATGGTATGTGAACCTCAATGACAACTCGGTTGGGCCATTGCAGGATTTTGGCTAATATGACGGCGGCGACACCTACGACTCTTTGTAAAGTCTACTTTTGTACATACAAACTTTTGGAGTATAATGTAGTATGGAGATAGGCAACCTCGACTTACCCAGACTTTTATTTTTTGTATGAACTATGGAATGCAGTTGTAAACCTAATAGGTAATATAAAGAAAGAAGCATAAGTACTTTAATTATACTTGTGTAATTTTCGTGGTTAAGAAGTGTTCAGATTTTAACTTCCGTTGGCCTAATTATTAAATAAGATTAATAATCTTATGAACGCATGTGACTTTCTGGAGCGTCACAAATAGCCCCACCTTATTATATATATAAGAAATGAAATGTACTAGGTTACATTAGGGCAAACAAAAAATATGTTAGGGTTTTCTCTATATGAATTTTCTGAGTGTGTTTGCAGTGAGAGATTTTGAATTGGCACTTGTGGTTTTTGCTTTGGATGTAATTTTAAACAAGGAAACACTTGAGTGATTAAACGACCACAAATTCTATAAGCTCCGGATTCATAATGGATTTATTAGTGTCTTGCTTTTCCATTGAGTAGCTATTGACACTTAAACCAAACCATGGAAAATCTCTGTTGTTCTTATCGTTCCTTGTTGATTTCTTAGATAATGTTTTCTTCTTGTGTTAGACTTTAATTGTAAGATTCGTTAGCTTTCATGTTATTTCACAACATTAATTAATAAGAATCTGGCTCATGTATTCATTCTTTTAAAGTAGCATTAATATTGTAAAGAGAAAATGACAATAATAGTTCCCAAATTTTGACTTTGATGTGCAATGTTACCCCATTGAACTTTTAATTTGTTCAATGTGGTCCATGAACTATTTTTACATATTCAATGTAGTAATTTTTTTTATTAAATAAGAGAGAAAGTCACCGTAAGTCGCTACACTATTGAGAAATGTGCAATCTAGTCCCTAAACTTTCAATTTATTCAATTTCATTTCTCAAATTTCCATAACAAAGCCAAAGCAATCCTTCATACTATGACAAAGGTTTCGTATTACACAATTACTTGGATTTTAGAATATGTTTTCGTTTCGATCAATTTCCTAAATCAACAAAACATACGTTCTCAGTTTATTTCCCAAATACCTTTTTGGTCTTTGTAGACATTATGATGGTTGCGCTTAAGAATCTTATATTCTCATTATAGTAAATGTAGAATCTCATTTAGAGTTGTATAAGGTTGATATTCCTACTATTTTAAGTTTGATGTAGCTAGCAAAGATCACCTAGAGAGGGGTGAATAGGTGATTTCATTAAATCTTGACCAATTTAAAGCATAATTAAAATGTCAAAAAATTGAGTCTGAACTTACAGTGCAAAGTTCATATTCTAAACAAACTTCAGAAGCAGCTTAGCAAGTGTGCAACAGAATATAATAATGAGCGATAAGAGCTTAGGGATAAGATTTGCATACAAGATGTATAGTGGTTCGGCTTAGATCAAGGCTACGTTCACTCTCCCACGCTAACAGCCTACTGGCTTGATTCCATTAGAAGATCGACAAGAGATTACAATTATGAGTGATAACACTTAGTGTATGATAGATCTCACTATTTCATTCAACCACTCTTTCAATACTTCTCTTAAGATCACAAAATGTAGCTCATGAAAGAAAAATATACAGGATCAAAGTTTGCTCAAACTTTGAAATTCTAAATTCTGGACTTTGTCTCTTGCTTTCACTCCTCGGCACCTTGGTCTCCTTTTATACTCATCCACTTCCAATATAGCCGTTGGACAGTCTCCAGAGGATCATCTTCCAATCTACCCGTTGGACAAATCCGTATTAAGAAGATTGAGTAGCTGTTAAATGATAAAATATGAATCTTTATTGATTATGGTCGCCCATACAACCAAAGTCATAGTTTCCATAAATAGAGCTTCTCCATTTGGAAAGTAACTTATCTCGAGATCGGTTTGCCAATCATTTAAGATGTTTTGCATTATAATGTTAATTTTTTGTTACTAACTCTTATTTCACTTAATTACTAAAATTTATTTGATTTTTTTCAAATTAGCAACTTCTTTTGTCTCATTTTATACTTTATCAACTCTTATGTAACTTTCTTACAAACACCTTAAATTTACCAATTATTATATGAAATTGCCAATTTTTATTTGTGACTTTTGAACTTTATTCCCGAATAAGTAACTTAATAGAAAACTTGATAAATTAAAAAAATCAAATAAACATTGGTATCCAACTCAAATGAGAGTTGGCAATTCGGAACTAGTTGATAACTTAATTGGAAAAAAGTTGATAAATTACTTAAATTAAAGCTAGTAATTTCTTGAAAGGGTTGCATAATCAAGAGAGATAAATGAAAGTTAGTAAAAGATAAGAAAATTTGGTAATCAAAAGAAAACTGAACTTAATAAGTAATTTAAATGAGAGTTGGTAATCCATAACTAGTGGATAACTTAATTAGACTAAAATTGGTATGCAACTTCATTAAGGCTGGTAATTTCTAAACACGTTGCTAAGAAATGCGTATAAAATTTTGTACAATAAAAATTGGCAAATTAAAAAAAGAAGAATAAATCTCGGTAAGTACCTAACTCAAAATAGAGTTGGTAATGCAACACTAGACAATAATTTAATGAGAAAAAAGTTTGTGAGTCATGATAATTTACGTTGGTAATCTCTAAAAAGAGTGAGCAGGGTGACCAAAGTGAAAAATAAATTAACTTTATAGAAAATTTGGTAAATTAGGAAAAACAATAAGACATTCATTAGTAACTTTAATTAGAGTTGGTAACCAAAAACTCATTGGTAATTTAATAGGACAAAAGTGATAATTCATTCTAACTTGGGTTAGTAATTTCATATAAGAATTGGAATAATCAAAGTGTTTGTAATTTATGCAAATAAAAATGGGTAAGTAGCATAAAAATTGCTAATTTGCACATAATCAGAAAACAAGTTGTTATTTCATATAAGTATTGGAAAGTAACCAATAAGTAAACTTAAAAAAAAAAAGTCACCGTGGTTTTTCTTTCTATATTTACCAACACTTATTGAAACTTATCAGCCCAAAAAGGATCCCTACTTTTGGGAACGGAACAATAGCATTGTGCAAAACCGATATAATTTTAATGATAATTTTCCGGGAATTTTAGAATGCTCATCGAAGCGTTGGGGCAAAAAAACCGAATTACATGAATGTATGTATGCATTGAGAAACGTGAAGTCACGCGAAATTTGAATTCCTAATTCGCTGAGCCGTATCCACAGTAAAACACAAATATCTCTTAGAAGAGAGTTCACGGTCTCAGAAAACATCTAACCATACATAAAAAGTCCACGATTTTGTCTAAGATGTCAAAATTAACTTTCTTGCTTTACTTTGTATGCATGTAACCGTGAATATAGTGTTATGTATCTACATATATTTTCAATATAATTACATCATCTGTGTTTCTTCATCATCCAATTGGTGATCGTGTCCATCCCAGTTTCAGGTCTACAGAGTCCAATTGATACTCTTTATAACATACAGATCTTATATACAAAAGTACATTAATTCTTATTGTCATACTAATTAATCCTGACTCATGTATTAATCCACTAATTCTTGTAAGTCGACCGGTCTGCAGAAACAGAGACCCGGGCTTCACCGAGTCCTGCAAAACTGAGTAATGGAATTGCTAGGGTCTGTAAGATCTGGCCATTCAAATCCAAGATTGGATTGAGCAGTTGAAGGAATTGACTCCGCCGATATGAGCAAAGATATCAGATGAATCCATCATGTCATCTTCTTTCACAAACACCTGAAACAAAAGCCAAGGTGGTGTTACATATATATTACGAATGGGATATGATCAGGACCGGATATTTATCAGGTTTGTGATGATTATTTATTTGTTCTAGTCTTCCTCAAAGATATCACAATTCGCAAGGCATCGCTTGATCTTGGGAAGTTTCTTTAGAACCACAGATTGCCAGGAAAATTATTCTCACTTCATCCTTTTCATCATCCTCAAGATGACCACAAGCAAGCCTAGAGTTCTCCCCGAATTCCTCGTTCTTTGCGAATCTCCCTCTCACTCGTGGCCGGCTGTCTGCCAAAGTTTTGCGGCATGCATACTGCAGATATTAGGAAAGTTTCTTCAGCTAAAGTTAATCTCCTACAAAAGGTAAACTAATGCATGAATAATGCGAGAGAAGACGAGAATGAAGACCTTAATCTTCTTGCTGAAGTTCCTTTCGTTCCTCTTCTTCATGTACCGATGGATCTTCTCCTTCCTCTGCTCAACCGAGAGCTTTCTTACTGTGTAAGTTGAGTCTTCTAAGTTTGAAATATCTGTTGTGAAAGGTGCAGAACTCGAATTCCCATTCATCAGCTTTTGGCTCTCAGCACAAAATGCCTTACATGGTATCAAATCGACACGAAGCCATGAGAATTTGTTCTAATCCACCACGAATGCTACAAGAGCACATGAGATCTAATGCCATGAGCGTACCAACTGCATTAAACTTTAAAACTTCATATTCAAAATGAAGTATAATGTGCTGTAAAATCTTGTCAATACCTGCATGTCCTCAGGAATAAGCACCTGTGTCGGATCTGAGCAAAAGATTCCACCGTTATTGTCAGCCTGGTAATCCAAATCTCGAGCTTGCAAATCTGCTTTTATCAGAACACTTCCCGAGAAGATCCCCGAGCTATCTGCAGATAATGTGCCAGTTATATTCCCTGGCATGTACGTCATTGGGCCAATGAAGGAGCACCAAGGCGACGCGGGGTCCAAAGGAATATATGGAGGCACAGAGGACAAGCAATCATG
Organism: Syzygium oleosum; assembly: GCF_021117445.2. Classification (NCBI taxonomy): domain Eukaryota; kingdom Viridiplantae; phylum Streptophyta; class Magnoliopsida; order Myrtales; family Myrtaceae; genus Syzygium; species Syzygium oleosum. The sequence goes on from NW_026607485.1 coordinate 13,102,417, forward strand.
TTTGAACACTGAGGCAATCAATGGAGGGCCAATTAACGGCGACATAGTTTCGCAAGTAAAATTCGGTAGCCTATCAGTGCTATTGGTCAGTGGAAGTTGGTTATCTGTTAGCTGCACTGAAGGGAAATCCATCATCAGGTGGTCTTGTTGAGGACAGACGAATGGGGAAACCGAAAACGGAGGGGAGGGAGAGAAATCAATCGAAGCAGAAATGTCATTATCGACATCTTCTTGCGGATCAAAGATTGCTGTTTGATTTCCATTATAGTAAGTAGTGGTGGCAGTCGTGGTGTTACTTGTGGTCATGGTTGGAGTCGTGGCCATGGTGTTAGTATTGATTCCATAGTCTTCCTGCAGGAGATCGCCAAAGTTTTGCGAATCTTCAGGTAAAGAAAATTTGGAGGAATCAGGGCAATCTTCGTAGCAGCAGTTTGAACACGAGGTGATCTCAGAGTTCTGTATACTTTCCGAAAATAATTCGGGGTCGCAAAGTTCTAACAGTTGAGCACTTAACGGGCTCGACATATCATCCTGCAGAACAACAGATGCAACTCCGTGTCTGAACAACAGTAATTTGTTGAACAAAGACTGAAAAAAGAACCCAGAACTCATGTCCGAAAAGAGAACAGAACAACGGAAGAAAGCTTCATGCCTTGCAATCAAAATCCTGCCTCTTTCTTTTGCAGAGAAAATTGCATGATTAATGAAACGCAATGCGCACATGCATCGTGTGTATGTACAGAAAAGAATAAGGAACAGAGACGGTTTCGGATTGAAAAAGAATAATTTTACAGTTGGAAGCTGTTGAGGCGGATGCAGCACGTCCTCCAGCATCCTATCCTCGGATATCGGCAGATGATTAAAGAACCCAATGAAGAAACTTGCAAGATTTCGGTGAACTGACCCTTTCTTCAAATGGCACTGAAAGAAGAAAAAGAAGAAGAAGAAGAAGAAGAAGAATACGCGATCACATGCTCCTCATGATCACCACCTTTCGTGGGCTCCAGACGGTGCTCACTGAACCCCATTAATAAAGGAGAAAGCTCCATCGAAGACGATCTGAACAAAGTGTATGCGTCTCTGTATGTGTGTATGTGTGAGAGGGAGAGAAAGAGGAGAGAGAGAGAGAGAGCAAGTTAATTTTAGCTAGCTGAGGAAGAGGAAGGCATGGGTGTCAAAAGTCTGTTGGTTTTGCACAGAAATATATACAGCGTTTTAGGCGGGGGGGTTCGGTGTCCGTACGGGGCTGTCGCCTGGGCACTCGGGGGGTTGAGTCAGCCCCGAAAGCGAAGGTGGGCCACACCTTGGTTCCCTGCTGATGTGGCGAGCGAGTTGAGGAGGGCTGTCGGACACGTGTGTCGCCAGTCGGTGACGTGACCCGGCCCATCGCAGCGCTCAGCTCTTGGACAGAAACTGGGTTGACCGAGCCTTGCACCACCGCCCCAATTCCTAGCCGACTTTCGGATCCCTTTCATTGCCAAGCTTTCCCCTCATTTCCTAGCCGACTTTCGGATTCGTTATTGGGTTGAACGAGCCTTTCGACCCAATTCCTAGCTGACTTTTTCCCACCCCTGATCCTAGCTGACTTTCAGATTTTTTTCTATTGCCAAGTTTCCGCCCATCTCTCTCTCTCTATCTCTCTCTCAATAGCTACAAAAAAGACGGCACGGGCCAATTAATCATAATTATTAGATGATTGACTCGGATACGGCAAGTTCTGTATTCGGGCTACATGGAAGTAAAGGAGAAAAGTATCAAAAAAGTCCTAAACCTTTTACATTTGTGCCAATTTAGTCTTAAACCTTTTTTTAGTACTAATTTAGTCCTAAACCTTTTTTTCGGTGCTAATTCAGTCATAAATCTTTTGCATTTGTGCCAATTTAATCATAAACCTTTTGTCTTTGTGCCAATTCAGTCCTTCTAGCCAATTTTGACTGGATTTTGCTGACGTGGACGCCGACCGACCATCGGCGCTGACGTGGACAACTTTTAATAATATTTTAATATTTTTTGAATTTTTTTTCCTCCCCTCCCTCCTTCCTCTAGCCGGTCGCCGGACCGGCCAGAGGCCAGACCTCGCAGGCCACTGGCGAGGCTCACCCTCGCCGGATGGCCACGAGGGCGGCCTTGCGCTGGGCGGGAGAGGCTCAAGCCTCGCCAGCGGCTGGGCGAGGCCCGACCTCACCGGCCTCTGGCTGGCCACCGGTCTGGCGACCTGCTGGAGGAAGGAGGGAGGGGAGGGAAAAAAATAAAAATTCAAAAAAATATTAAAATATTATTAAAAATTGTCCACATTAGCGCCAGTGACTGGCTGCTGGCCGGCCGACGTCCACGTCAGCAAAATCCAGCCAAAATTGGCTGGAATGACTGAATTAGTACAAATAGAAAAGGTTTAGGACTAAATTGGTACAAATACAAAAGGTTTAGGACTGAATTGGCGCAAAAAAAAGGTTTAGGACTAAATTGGCATCAATGCCAAAGGTTTATGACCTTTTTGATACTTTGCCCGAAGTAACAAGACCAGCCAATGATAGACCTTAAAAAGTGCTTCAGATGTATACTATGTTCGTTGGCCATGGAAAAAATGTGTTCAACATGTATGGTTTTTCTTTTAAATAATCGAAACCCCTTGAAATTTGGCATGCGTGCAATTGTCCTCGAGCTATGAAAAGTCATAAATAACCCCTCGAACTTTGGCACAATTGCACCATAGCCTCCAAACTTTTTTGATACTTTTTGTAGAATCACTAATTTTCCATCTATATGGCCATTAAGTGTTATTTGAAAATGGACTTACCCGGTTTCTCACCCAAATATCCCTTGTAAATGGTTAATGAAGTTAAGATAATAGAGAGGATGCGTGATTGATAAAGTAAAGTTCAAGACAGTAATACGTAACTTTTTGAAGTTCGAGGCTATTGCGCAACTGTGCCCAAGTTTAGGTGAATAACCAATAACTTTCCAAATTCGGGGGCTATAATGCAACTGTACCAAAGTTTTGGGGGTTTTGAGCAAATATCCTTTTTTATGGAATGTTCCCTTAAGTGATTCGTTATTGATCACCACCTTGTATGATTCCTCGAAATACTTGTGGGAGTTAAGCCCATGTAGAACGGATCGGGATGTTGTATAACCTCATCAAATTTGCCAATGTAAAGCTATAGGTAAAATATAACAATCAACAATAAAGATACAAACTTAAATTGAGTATATTGTTCTTCCCCTGGAATCTTAAGCTATCTAAAAGAAGGGCAACAATATACAAATAATATATCTCAAGGGTGTGTTTGTTTCACGGAAAACATAACGTTTTTGCAAAATGATTTTATGAAAAATGTTATTCCGAGAATTCATTTTCCAAGAAAATGGTTAATTTTCCTTTGTTTGGTGATTTTGATCGAAAATTTTTTATGGTGTTTGGATATCATTTAGAAAATGATTTCAATCTCATAACTTTATCTTAGGCAAAAAAAATCAAATTTTTAACTAATTTTTAATTTATCTTTTTATCGTTTTCTTTTTTCTTCTTCCTCCCTCTACTGGTCGTCGAGCCTCGGCAACAGCCGATGAGAGCTGACCTAGCCAACCTCGGGCGAGGATGGTGAGCTCGAGCCTTGCCAAATTCTAGAGAGAGTCGAGCTCGTCGAGTCTCGTCGGGATCTGGTGAGCTCGACCTCAGATCCCAGTGAGCCTTGGCCTTGCCTGAGGCAGCCCTTGCCGGCCGGCGACCGGCAAAGAGAGGAAAAAGAAAAAAAGAAAAAAAGAAAGAAAATTAAAAATTAAAAATTAAAAATTAAAAAAAAGAAAGAAAAGAAAAAAATAATATTAACAAATTCAAAATAAGAAATTCTGGAAAAAGTTTTCACATTTTTAAATTAGGGAATTCACTTTCTTAATTTTATATATGAATGTTTTCCTTAACCGGAAAGTGTTTTCAGTTGACTAATCATTTTTGGCGAACCAAACGGGTGAAAGTCCGAAAAATAAATTCCCGGAAAACACTTTCCCTCAAACAAACACACCCCAAAAATATTAAAATCTCATAAATTGTGTAGTGATTTTATCATCAATAGTATTAAAAAGATGGGGAAAAATATTGTCCATCTTAAGGCCATGCCTCTCAGCATGGAAGTTTTGGCAGGCTAATATCTCGGGGGCAATAATCAACAGATCTTAAGGCCATCTTAAACACTTTTTCTAGAAAGGAGCAATTTTGCCTCTTGCTTGAATCACATGTGAGTGCTCATTTGTAGTACATTAAAAGTGCATTTAGGAACACGATGCCTTCAAAAATTTACCGAGACCGATAGGCAATGCGAATATATCACATCTAACTTGAAATTAGTGGACTCAACACAATTGCTCCTCTTTTACATAACAAATTTCTCATGATATCGACCAGAATGAAATTTATTCTAGTAAAGACACGGCACGACACAATTGCTCCTCTTTTACATAACATGAACTTATGCCATGTTCATATATTTGATTTCTAGCCTTATTTCAATCACATGAAGTTCTGTGCTTTGGATAAATGCTCCCGTGCTGCTGCTTCTTTCTTTTGTTGGGTGAAGGAAAAGTGAGGAGGGGGCAAATAGGAGGAAAGCAAGTGGCAAAGTGTGTTCAATCGAAGCACAAATTATACGTCGCACCAAATTTCCATATATTCCCATCGCAGCACAAAACAGAGACCAAGTGCATGAGTACCCTCGGGAGACGAAAAAGGAAACCTACAAGCATTTTGGGGCTCTTTGAATCAATTTTGTTTTCCTTTGTCTCCCAAACTCTAGTTAGACATATCAACATGGTGTTGTTCCTCTTTTTGTCTTTGCCATATATACATGCTTGGAATCGATCTTCGTTCGAACGTGCCGTGCCCGTGTTCTGGTTGCTCCATTAACAGGAGTCGAAACATTAGGAATCAAATCGGACATTTCTAGAGAGTGAATTATAATACCAATGGAATGAAGAGTGATATGCATAAGTTTCAATAATTCTATAGAAGGGGTTTATGTGTGCAGATTACAAAATTTTCCTTCAAATCTTAAATAAGTTGAAGAGGGGAGTGGGACCATTGAAAATCCACATGAAGAATTGCAATTAATTGTGAAAAAGAAAAAAAAATATATGAAATGAGTTTCTTAACACTATCTTAAAGGAATAATTGCGATCAATCCAATTTAAATTCCTAATTCTAAAAAAAAACATTAACTTTACCTTGAGTGACAATTCTGACCTTGAACTTTTTTTTGTCTCAATAAAAACACCAACTTTCACTCAAGTTTCAAATCTGACTCGAACAATTTGAAAATTTCACATCAAGGAGGCCGGATTTGAGATTTAAGTGAAAATTAATGATTTTTTATGAGAGAAAATTGGACTCTTTTTTTGAAATTAACCCATTTATTATTTGGTGAACAAGGGCGTTGTATTTAGGGCCTTCTCAGGCTTCATATTCAAGCTATGTAAGAGGAGAAGGTCTTTTCAGATCACATCCTAGAGATGCTATAACCCAATATTGAATTAGGTCATCCTGGCGTGCAAATCAAGTGTATATATGTTTTGATCTCTCGAGAAATAGTTATTCTTCTTTATTTGCTCAAGTGCTAATACGGGCTACTAAAAGAAAAGTACCGAACAAAGCATATTAGTCCGTGTCGGCTACTCAATAAATGGATGAGTCTCCACAATGACACGTCACGATATCATCCGGGTTCGGTGAGCTTGTCACGTCGGTCTGTCAGATATTGCCATCTCGACAGTGCGCGACAAGCCCAACAGCGCCCCGTGCTCGTGTCTTACTAAAGATGGGTTATATCTCTCCACCTACATCTCCCCTTCAGACTGATGCTGTTCAGGCCAAAATCATCCCACGATCGAATCTCGATTCCTCGTGCTGGTGTTGCATTTTGCCTTTAAGGAGAAAGCTTCCTTTTTGCCAGATTGGGAAAGTTCCGCGGCACGAAGGGCGGTTTCCATGTTTGATGAAATTCCTAGGAGAGCGAAAGGGCACGATGCGCTTTCCTGGAATCTGAAGATTTTTTACGTGTCTTGACACTGTTGAGGTCTTTCCTAGGAAAGAGGGAACATATTCCTGGCAGCGAGGAAACGCAACCGTGTAAGGCGTGTGCGGAGACCCACGTTCACATGGTTGCATTTGTGCCAAGAATATTTGGACTAAATCAATGAAGATCGGATGAACATGGAGAGATTGAAAGAGAGAGAGAGAGAGAGAGAGAGAGAGAGAGAGAGATTTGACAGGAATGATGGATGGGATGATCGAACAGAGAGAGATTTGGCAGGGATGATGGACGCAGGGGCTTGTGCACGGTTGGCCCGGGCCCCGTTTTTCACCAAAACGAAATAAAAAAGAAAAGATTGAACTAATTCTATTTCCAAATATTAGATATAGTAACAACTTAATTGAGGAATACTAATGAAAGTACTCGTTCAATTGAACCAAATTTAAGTTCAAGTATATCTCCAAATAATTTGAAATTTTTTTTAGGAAAAATGACGCAAACAGTCCCTGAACTTTAACTTAATATGCAATTTAGTCCCAGAACTTTTAATTTATTCAATGTAGTCCCTGAAGTTTAACCCAATGTTTAATGTGGTACCTAAACTTTCAATTTGTTTAATGTGTTCCTTGAACTTTTGGTACATGTTCAATATAGTCCCTGAACTTTATAAAAATGTTCAATGTAGTCTTTTCATTAATTTAAATTCAGGGACTATATTGTACATTTTTATATAGTTTAGGGACTAAATTAAACATGTACCAAAAGTTCAAGGACCACATTGAAAAAATTAAAAGTTTAGGGATCACATTGAACATTGTGTTAAAGTTCGGGGGCTACATTGAACAAATTAAAAATTCAAGGACCAAATTGCATATTGAGCCGAAGTTAAGGGAATGTTTATGTCATTATCCCAAAAATTTACGAAGAGGTGCCCTAATAATAATTACGCACAAATTACACCCAAAGAGAATGCCTAATAAAATATTTGATTTGTTCGGTTCCGTATCCTTCATCGTGATTTGGATGATATAGTTTCGTGTTGTACTCTTGATCATGGCCCTTTCTTATGGAGTCAATTGTTGCAATAACCTATCATGCCTTCCGATTGCCAGTTCTCAACTTTTCGCAAACAAGTTATACCTATTGTCGTCTAAGATCCGTTGGCTAGTACTAACATGGGCTTTGATGGTACCGTAGATGCCGATGGGGTCAGTATGTCATGAGCCACGGTCGAAAGAATCAAAAGGTTGGTGGCTCTCCTCTTTCACCATTCAAGACGTTGACTTTGTCTTCGCCAACTCTATGAATGAATTTGGAGTAATATGATCCTAAGTACTTCTCCAACTATGTGGCAGATGAAGGCGAAGACCAAGTGAAAGGCTATGGGATGTTCTTCTTCTGAAGATGAGACCATACAAGTGTTTGGGCATTGCTTGGTGATGGTGCCATTTCCGTCCTTTGAGTGGAGCTCGTCATATAGAAATGATTGGTGTATGCAACATTTATGTTCTAGTGCCAACTCATCGCCATTGCCAATATTTGTTTCAGTTAGATGTTATCACCCTTGATAACATGGAACAAGGAGAGTTTTGAGTCCTTCTAAATTGAATATCGGATTGGAGACATTAGATGGAAAAAAAAAAGCAGGCTAAATGTCATTGGAATATTTTAGGAATTTTGTCTCTGTGGCGATTACTACTTCATTGAAGAAAGGATCACTCTCCTTGTTCGCCAATTCAACCAACATCATGAAAAGAAACGGAATGGCTCGTTGCTTGATAGATAATTGCCTGTGCTCAAAGCATCCTTCGTAGCACTGAAAACCTATGATAAGTTCTTAAAATCTTCAGCGATCCTCCGATATTGGGGTGTCAACGACAAGAGATCGGAACATCCATGATGAGTGGTGGAGTAGAGCGTTAGTAGACCGTCTCCTCGCATATCTTCTTGAACAACTTGCACTTTGAATTCCACCTCGTTCTCATGTCCTCAAGGAATTTTTTAAATTTGTGTACCCTGTGTCATGTAATGAACCTCCAACTCTCGATGCCTCAATAGAGTGCACTACAAAAAAAGTTGGTTTTAGCCACGAATTTTGCCGCGAAAAATTTGGCAAAATTCGTCGCTAAACGAATTTGCGACGAAATTAGCGACGGAAAAAAATTCGTCGCTAATAGGGCGTCGCAAAATTTTGCGACGGAAAATTTCAATTTTCGTCGCTAATTTGCAACGAAAAAAAATTCGTCGCAAAATTCGTCGCCAATTATTCGTGGCAAAATTCGTGGCTAATTTGCCACGAAACAAAATTCGTCGCAAAATTCATCGCTAATTATTCGTGGCAAAATTCGTGACTAATTTGCCACGAACTGTATTCGTGGCAAAATTCGTCGCTAATTTGCTACGAATTGTATTCGTGGCAAAATTCGTCGCTAATTTGCCACGAACTTTATTTGTGACAAAATTCGTCGCTAAATATTCGTGGCAAAATTCGTCGCTAATTTACTACGAACTGTAATCGTGGCAAAATTCGTCGCTATTTTTTTTTTAAAAAAATTTTGTTGGTCGCGAAATTGCGACGAAATATTTTCGTGGCAAAAGTCGTTGCTAATTATTCGTGGCAAAATTTATTGCTAATTTGCGACGAACACATTTCGTGGCAAAATTCGTGGCTAATTTGCCACCAAATTTTTTTTTGGTCAGTTTTTTGCGACGAACTTATTCGTGGCAAAATTCGTGGGTAATTTAAATTACCCACCAAAATGAATGTATTTCATTTTCTTTTTTGATTTTAAATGTAATTTAAAGCAAAATTAATTTCTAGAATTTGTATTTAACATTGATTAAGCACTTAATAACATCAAAATATTATAATAATATGAAAATGAAATACATTCATCTACATTTTCCATGTACTTGAACATATAGCTCAATGTGATCAAACTATTATAATAATATGAAAATGAAATACATTCATCTACATTTTCCATGTACTTGAACATCCTTGGCAAATCTCCCCCTCCGCATATCAACACATAGCTCAATGTACTTGAACATAATCCTCTCAAGGGTATTTTGCCATGCTCGGGATCTCTTCGAGGTAATAAGATCGTGAAGTTCTTGCAGAGCATCTTGCTTCTTCTAGGATCAATGCAGAGCATTTTCTGGAATCCAGCAATTGCATCAGTGATAAGAATGCTGGATTGGCAATTTAATATCACTTCATACATTTCATTACATTGGTTCAGGGCACCAAAGGAGATATGATCTCGACCCTCATCTACAATTTTCAGTAGAGGATGGTCCATTACCAGTTTTTATAGGTTCACTGATAGCAAAACATACAATAAGGTCAACAGTGTAAAGATCACTCGCCTATCAAGGAATGCAAGTGAAGTCTGAGTGTTCTTGAATGCCATGAATAGCTGCATTGACAGGTTGCCCATCACCTCCCTTGCAGCAAAATCCACAAGTTTTACAAGAGTAACAAATATCAATGGCATTCCTTTGGCTTTCTGAGCAACTAACTTTGCAGATGTAGCCCCTGCAAGAACAAAAGCAGATGATCTGAAATCTCATAAAATTTTCAAAAGATGCCTCCCATCTACGTCAACTTATTTTGCAGCTTCTCTGTCAAATGATACTCAAGGAAGTAGCAGATCAGAGCAACTATAAGTATAGACTCAACAATTACTAAACAAAATAACTGAAAGATACTGGTTGTCTCTCAATTTCTGTTGTTATCTGTTAGGGTGTCTAAAGATCTTGATGACAACTCCAACAGTAATGCAGTTGAGTTTACCAGCAAATAGGGTGAAACAGCCAAAGTAAGTTGTTCGGTCGAATAGGGCAGGATACACCCTAAATGCTACATTATTTCGTGGTACATAATGACAATTCCCAGTCTCCTGACTACAAGTCTAACTTTTTTACAACCAGCTTCGAGCAGCCGCATATCAGAAGATTCAAGTTTATCTACTGGCATATCATCTACAGTTTTAAGCAAGTTCCAAAATTTTAACACATAAAGACACCATAATAATATAATGAAGGAAGAAGCAAATGTCCTACTTTTACTGACCAAACTACACATTTATTCTTTGTAGAGATACATCAACAAGATGAGAATATGTTATTAGACCAGGTTCAAATCTTCAGAATCACCATTAGTGACTCTGACCAACAAGGTATTTCAACCGTGGATATCCAAGATTAAGTTACCTTTCTCATCAATCAGGCACCAATTTCATCACAGTTGAGAAACCTTTCGTTTAGAGGTCCAGTAAAGCTTGTCTTAATCAAATACACAGAAAAAGTCCCATAGTCAACTGAAAAGATATTGACGGCAAATTAGTCTCCATCTACAATTTCATTAAGAATAGTCAAAGATATCTTGTGCAATATTCCTGAGGCAGTTACATGAAAAAGAAACTCAGAGTGACTCAAGAAGTCTTTGATTTCCCTCACCCAACTGCAACCTTTTAGTGGCCACTTTTTCTGCAACGTCATCGTGATATAACTGCAGTGAAGGCCGGGAATCTAAGACTTCAACAATGGCAAGTCTCTTGCTCGGAGAAAAGGATCTTTTGCAGTGAAGGATGAGACTCTAAAACTTTAAGAATTGCAAGTCTCTTGCTAGGAGAAAAGGATCTTTTTCACATTAGGACATTCCTTGAAGCTAAAAATATATATTTTCCAGAAAATGACATGACATCCAAATTCAAGCCACATGAAGAAACTTCACCTCTACAAGTTGCCAAATATCACGAATAAACAGATCAAAGCGGCAATCTCAGATGAACATAACTAGGTAGAGGTAATAACATAAGGAGCATAAATTAGTAAAGGCAACAAAAGAGCAAAGAACAAACGAGACTCACCACCTGAGTCCGATTGTCCATGCAGAACAACTTTTACATCTTCAGACTTTATTGGAGCCACGAAATAGTCAATGAACTCAGACCAAGAGCCACCAATCCCAATGTTGTCCCTCTGCACTTGCATTTCAAAAGGTATAGTATGACTACCTCACAGCTATATGAAAGATGGAAGTATTTAACTAATCGAACTGTCGAATAGTAGTTATGAGAATCATTAAGGTTCTAAATAGTTTCTCACCAGTTGTCTCAAAATACAACAATATACTCATTTTTCTCTTCGTAGAGCTCATAGAGACTTTTGATGAGAATGACACTGACAATGACCTTGATCAAACAGTAACACCACTGTTCCCGGAGTAAGTGGGCCAGCTAGTTCGGTTTTGTAAAAAACAATTATCACTAGTTAGGCTCTGAATGTTAGTAGATATTGACATTTTTCATCAGCTCAAGTTGTTATTGTGACCTCAATATATCCACCAATGACTAGTTGAGAAACATCAGGCTCAGGGACAAGAAAGAACCCTAAACAAATTAGAAATGACTGTGGATCCAGCTATTAAATCTTCAAACAAGGAGATTTAAGGACCTAAGAATTTTACATCCAATGCCAGGACAAGAGAAAGGAAATCATAGGGAGAATGCAACCATTTTTTCCAGGAAATTTCCAGCAAGAACACATACTATACCTTCTTTTCTATCAAATCAATCATAGCCACTACCTACATTCCACAAAATTGTGCACCACAAATACAAACTAGTAAAGAGACCTGCGATACCATTGAAGGACATCACGTACTCACAATCCCTTGTGGAGAAAAACAGGAATTGTTGACACGGAGCTAAAGATGTCTAATTCATACTGAGATAACCGGAAGTTCCAAGCTAATATATATTCTAGTGAACCTGACATAAAGGATAAAGGCCAAGTAAAAGTTGCTTATCTTTTCAAAGACCCAACTACAAATCCTATCTCTTTTGCTCTAATTGCCGACCTCATACTAGATCTAGTTGTATTTTATTTTCTCCTTTATTCATCTCTGCTTGTTTTTTTTTTTTTTTGCTTCTTTTACATCCCCACTTAACTCAGAGATCTGGAGATTGGAACCAGCCATAAGACGAATGCATTCCCAACAATTTACTCACTCAAAATAACTATTTGATTCCCAAAGAGGGTTTATACAAAAAAGGAAGAAGATTTGTGCCCCCATAGATTTATATGTTGGTCTCACTAATTTTATAATAAAAGCATACTACATTCATTGATCAATCAAACTAAGCACAACCCAACAAACGAGAAAATTTCGAAATCGACTCTTTCCCTCCTTCCCGTTCACAAAACACCCACCACAGCTAAAGTCCTTAAAATGAAATCTGTACCAATAGGAACAGAACCAAATAAAATGAAACAAAAAGGGGAATCAAAAGGCAAGAAGACAGACCATGTCCTCGAGCTGATGAACAGAGCGAATGGCCTCCCAAGTGTTGGAGTGGAAATCCGTGACGTGGATCCTGAGGTGAGAAGGGTCCGGAGCGTGGACATAATACAACAACCGCCGCAGCGGATGACCTCCTCCGCTCGACCATTCCACCTTGGGCTCCCCAAATATCGCTTCAAATTCTTCAAACAACATTCCCAAGTGAAAAACCTCGGAATGGGAACGTACAAACCTCGGAATGGCTGGAAACTATTGAGGCCCTCCTCCCACAGGTAGCCGTCCCTCTCGACGGTGGTGATGTTGCCGCCGACGCGGTCCGTGGCCTCGGTGACGACCACGTCGGGGGCCCTGTCGCGGTGCTTCGTGGCGAGCGCCTGGGCGATGCAGAGCCCGCTGATCCCGCCCCCGACCACCACGCAATCAACCAGTCCCCCGCCGGCGGCCCTCGGCTGGGAGATCGCGGGGCCCTCGGCGACGGAGCACCGGACCCCGGCGGGCGCGCGGGAGGGCTTGTGGGAGCGGAACGGGCGGATGGCGACGGAGGAGGAGGCGACGGCGGCGGTGGCGGTGAGGGTGGCCATTAGGAGTGTCAAAAAGACCCGAGCCGGCCCGGCTCGACCCTAAAATTTGGGGTATTTTGGGGTTGGGCCTCAGCTTTTATAGGGTAGGGCTTTTAGATACGGGTATTATTAAAATTAGGGTAGGATCAAGCCCGACCCATTGACCCTTCAGAACCCCGTTTTCTCCTTTTTCTCTCTCCTCTCTCTCTCCACGTAAAAATCCCTTTCTCTCCCTTTTCTCTCTCCTCTCTCTCTCTCTACGTACAAACCCTAGATCTAGACAGAAGTTGCAGAACCACCAAACCCCACTCCCTCTCTCTCTCCTTCTCCCTCTCTAACCCTAGATCTAGACGAGGTTGTGATATGTCAAACGGCATGAAACCGGCGAGGAGGACGAAGAGGATGGCGCCGCAGGACCAGGCGTCGGCCTTGGAGTCATTGTGGCCGCGGCGGCAAACCACCTCCAGGGCGGTGTCGGCTGGGGTCCCGCAGGCCGTGTGGAGGAGCCCGTCACGGAGCTGCTCAAGAAGTGCCGAGAGGCCGAAGTCAGAGACCTTGAGCGCGCCTGCAGCATCTGGAAGTAGGTTCTATGGCTTGATGTCGCGGTGGAGAAGAGCTCGCCGCGGCTAGCGAGCTCCATGACGAGGTAGATCTTGGTCCAATCACCGCTGTAGCGCCGGGGGTTGAAGGAGGGGGAGCCGGCGACGGGGACTCAGCTGACCACCGTCCATTTCATGCCCTCCCGGAAGTTGGGAGCTGCTGGAAACGGCGACGCGAGGCGGAGGAGCCGCCCCGTCCATAGACCCTTCAAGCGAGAGAAAGGGATGTCGGCGCCGGACAAAGACTGAGCGGGAGGATGTTTTGGCGTTGTGGCACCAGCACTGACCCGACCCTACCCGACCCATCTCCTAAGCTAAATGCTAAATAGGGTCTTGGGTAGGGGCGGGGCGGGTCAAGCGCGACCCTCTACGTTTCGGGTCGGGTCGGGTATCAGGAAAGCCCGACCCGACCCATTGACACCCCTAGTGGCCATCATGGCTGGTGGAGGGGAGGAGGGAGCGACAGAGGTGTTTGGCGGAAGGGGGGATCTGAGGAATAAGAGAGAGAGAGAGAGAGAAATTGGGGTGAGGGCGGGCAAATTTGAGAGAGGGCGGGGAGGAAATTAAATTCGTGGTTAAATTCATGACAAATTTATTACGAATTTAGTCACGAATTTAATTTACCACGAATTTAATCACGAATTTTAAAAAAAATTGAGGAATGGCGTGTGTGAGCATTTTTATGAAATCCGTGACTAAATCCATGGCAAATTTGCCACGGATTTAGCCACGAATTTAATTTCTACTAGCCTATTTATGAAATTTGTGGCTAAATCCGTGGCAAATTTGCTACGGATTTAGCCACGAATTTCAAAAAAATGAATTAGGTGTGTGTGGGCATTTTTTTGAAATTCGTGGCTAAATCCGTGGCAAATTTGCCACGGATTTAGCCACGAATTTGAAAAAAAATGAATTAGGCGTGTGTGGGCATTTTTTTTCAAATTCGTGGCTAAATCCGTGGCAAATTTGCCACGGATTTAGCCACGAATTTGATTTCTACTAGCCTATTTATGAAATTCGTGGCTAAATCCGTGGTAATACCACGGATTTAGCCACGAATTTAAAAAAAATGAATTAGGTGTGTGTGGGCATTTTTGTAAAATTCGTGGCTAAATCCGTGGCAAATTTGCCACGAATTTAGCCACGAATTTTAAAAAAAAATGACTTAGGCATGTATGGGCATTTTTTTTAAATTCGTGGTAAAATCCGTGACAAATTTGCCACGGATTTAGCCACGAATTTAAAAAAAATGAATTAGGCATGTGTGGGTATTTTTTTCAAATTCGTGGCTAAATCTGTGGCAAATTTGCCACGGATTTTGCCACGAATTTCTCCACCAGCCTATAATGAAATTCGTGGCTAAATTCGTGGCAAATTTGCCACGGATATAGCCACGAATTTCATTTCTACTAGCCCACACACGCCTAATTCATTTTTTTTCCCGACAATAACGTTTCAGTAACAATAATAGCAATAATAATAATCAACAACAACAATAACAACAACAACAACAACAATAATAATAATAATAATAATAATAATGGTTAATACCACGAAAAACCCTAAACCTGTACATTTGTGACAATTTTACCCAAAACTATTTTTATGACTATAAAAAACCCAAAACTGGTACACTTGTGACAAATCTACCCCGAACTATTTTTTTGACCACCAAAAACTCTAAACTGATATACATAGGACAATTTTACCCCGAACTAATTTTTTAATATTATTTTTATTTTTCGAATTTTTTTATTTTTTCTTTACTTTTTTTTTTCCTTTCTCTTCAACCTCTGGCCGATCCGGTCAGGCGACCGGCCAGAGGCGGAAGCCGGCGAGGTCGGCCCCGCCGGCAGCTGCCGAGGCTCGGCCTCGTCGGCGTTGGGCGAGGTCGGCCTCGTCGGCGTTGGGCGAGGTCGGCCTCGCCCTGCAACGGCGGGGCCGACCTCACCCAATGCTGGCAAGGCTGACCTCGCCCAACGCCGGCGAGGTCGTGCCTCGCCAGAGGCCGGCGGGGTCGGGCCCCCACCAGATCTGGCGAGGCTCGACCTCGCCGTTGCAAGGCGAGGCCAACCTCGCCCAACGCCGGCGAGGTCGACTCTGGCCGGTTGCCGGACCGGCGACCGGCCAGAGGTTGAAGAGAAAGGAAAAAAAAAAAGTAAAGAAAAAATAAAAAATTAATAAAAAAAATTCGAAAAATAAAAAATATTATTAAAAAATTAGTTCGGGGTAAAATTGTCACATGTATACCAGTTTGGGGTTTTTTGTGGTCAAAAAAATAGTTCAGGGTAGATTTGTCACAAGTGTACCAGTTTGGGATTTTTTATTGTCAAAAAAATAGTTTGGGATAAAATTGTCACTAGTGTACCAGTTTAGGGTTTTTCGTGGTATTAACCCTAATAATAACAACAACAACAATAACAATACTAATAATTACGACAACAACAATAATAATAAATATGACAACAACAATAAACTCTTGTCATAATAATAATAATAATAATTACGACATAATTAGTAAAAAGTCTCAAAAATCTAAATCTTCATCTTCACCTTCGTCCTCATCTTGATCTTGATCTTCTTCTTGAGCATCATCGTTGTCATCATCATCATCATCATCATCCTCATCATCCTATGTCTCAAAATCAGATTCTGCAACACCTTCTAAATTTGATTCGCGAATTTCAGTTAGATCTACATCTATCATTGCTCCACATGGATCTCGTAGAGTTGGAATGTTATATTCCTCAGTTTGAACCGTGTTACAAACTTTCTCTTGTTGATATGCTGTATCCTTCCGATGTTCCTCGATTTTTCTTCGTGCTTTGGTTTTACATACAGCCAATCAATCATCTTTGTCACGTTTCAAACTAGGATATGATGTATAATATACTTGAATTGCTTGTTGTGCCAACACAAATGATTCATATTTCATATACCTTTTCTTGTGATTTATTTCAACCAAATTAAATTTCGTATGCACCTGCATTCCTTTGACGGGGTCGAATCACATGTACTTAAATAACACAACCCGCATTAATGGTCCGGGGTACTCTATCTCCATGATTTCATCCAACAAGCCATAAAAATCATCTTTTGAACTGCCACCATTGGATGACCGAACACACACACCACTATTCATTGTGGCTTTTCCCATTCCATATTCTTGAGTGTGAAAATTATACCCGTTTATGAAATATGCTGGCCAAGTTCATACTCTTGACTTTGGACCCCATGACAGATAATATAGCAATCATTGCTCTTCAACTTGATCATGATTACTGTGAACCTAAGGTCACACACGCAAAGTCAATAATATATATTTAAATGATGTATAAAATATTAATAACTTGGTTTTGATTCATAGGTAACTTACATATGTTTTGAACCATGCTGCAAATTGTTCATATCACAAACGGTCAAACTCATTTGGCGGTAGTCCATACATTGAAGTTTGAAAAATCCTATTAACAATTTACATTTATATATTAGTAAATATTTGACACGCAATACATATATTAGCGACGAATTTATTTTTCGTTGCAAATTACGTCGCAAAATTAGCGACGAAAAAAAATAAGTCGCTAACTCCGTCGCAAATTAGCAACAAATACTTTTTCGTCGCAAATTCCGTTGCAAATTAGCGACGGATTTTTTTCGTGGCAAATTCCGTCGCAATTTAGCAACGAATTTTTTTTCGTGGCAAATTCCGTCGCAAATTGGCGACGACATTTTTTTCCGTCGCAAATTAGCAACGGAAAAAAAATTTTAGCGACGAATTTTTTTTCGTGGCAAATTCCGTCGCAAATTAGTGACGACATTTTTTTTTGTTGCAAATTAGCAACGGAAAAAAAATTCGTCGCTAATTCTGTCGCAAATTAGCCACGAAGTTTTTTTCGTGGCAAATTCCGTCGCAAATTAGCCATGGATTTTTGTCCGTCGCAAATTTGCGACGAATTTTTTTTTCGTCGGAAATTAGCGACGAAAAATTATTCGTCGCTAATTTGCGACGAAAAAAAAATTCGTCGCTTATTCGTCGCTAATTTCCGACGAAAAAAAAATTCGTCGCAAATTAGCAACGAAAAATTATTCGTCGCTAATTTCCGTGCCTAAATCCTTGTTTTTTTGTAGTGGGGGTTCTAATGTATTGAGCCCACACTTATGTTGGCCGCAACATTATAAAACTATTGGAGACCATTCTAAAGAAAATACCATTGCAAACAGGATTTAACTATTAGACCAGCCTCTTGATAAGGGAGGTGTTCACGCTAGCATTATATAGTGTGATGCTGCAGACATTGTCGGAGATGCGGAAGATTTTATCGGAGATGCCAAATTCGTTGACAACTCTCATTATTTTGACAGTCACATTTTTGGAATCATATGAGAATTAACCATACGAGCTTGATGATATAATTCTCATTTCTCATTTACACCAAGGGTCGGTGACAACATATACAAGTAATTCATAGGGCTAGTCCACATATAAGAAGTCAAAGCGACTCAAAAGTTTCACCGTCGACAGAAGATGCGCCAACGCTGCCCTTTTCAAACCAATCGGGGTGTGGCTTTGTTTGTTCAGAATTTTATTATACACTGAAGACATCTCTTGCTCATGTCACTCTGATGCCTCCTCAATAAGTCCAGATGTTCTTGAATTTAAAAGGGTTAATCTAAATCCAGAAAAGAGAAGTCTTCAAAAAAAAAAAAACTTATCATATCAGGTAGTAGAAATCAAAGTTTTTTTAGGCAAAGTATGAACGATGACTTTTGGACCTGAGTATGTCCTAAAATTGCTTCGTCTGAACTCTAAAACGTTAAAATTCGGAGGTATTCCCAGAAGAGAGGGAAGAAAAAACTCTCTCCAATTATGAGGGCCGGACATGCGGACACCAGCACGCTAAAATAAGGAACGTAGTCCTGTTGGGTCGTAGAAATCGAAGTTTTCTTAGGCAGCGTATGAAACAATGATTTTACTCATAATTACCTTAAAGCAAATTACTAAATCAAAGGAAATGAGTAGGAGTTTATAAGGGTGGTGGAGGCTTTTAGCTCCATCAAAATTTTGGCTGCTATTCCAAAATGACCGGGATCATCTAAAGTTACGGAAATGTTAAATTTACCACTTTAAAGTTCCGTTTGTTTCACAGAAAATATGACGTTTTTGAAAAATATTTTTAGGAAGTCATTTTCTAGAAAAATAATAGTATTTTCCGTTGTTCGGTACTGAAAATATTTTCCTTCATACACTACTTTAAAAAAATCGAATTTTTAATTATTCTTATTTTTGAAAATTTTAAGATTTCTTTTCTTTTCTTTTTTTCTCTTTCTTTCTTCCTCTGTCGGTCGCCGGCCACGGCGACCGACCACAGGTGAGGCTCGGCCCGCTTGCCTAAGGCTAGAGAGGCTCATCGTGATCAGCAACCAGCATCAGGCGAGGCGTGGCTAGGCTCGGCCTCGCTTGAGCTCGCCGGCCTTGGGTGAGCAAGGCGACCTCACTCACCGTCGACTTACGAGCTTGCCAAATTTGGGGAATTACTTCTCCGTGGGACGAGACGAAGGACGAGAGGATGCGCAAGGCAGCATCGGAGGAGGAGCAAATGAAGCGCGAGGCAGCCGCAGAGGAGGAGCGACTCTGGAGATGAAAACCCGGTTGCGTGAGAACGATGGGGAAAAGGAGTAACTCTGGAGAAAGGAGGAGAGGACTCGTGAGAAAAGGGGAGATTGGAAAATGTTTTCCTTCCTTTCAAGAATTGAAATCATTTTCCCCAGTTTTAGAAAGAAATTCTTCATTGAATGGAAAATATTTTCTTTAACCGCTTATTTTTCACCCCTGAACATCGGAAATTATGAAAAATGTTTTCCAGGAAAACGTTTCCTATGAAACGAATGGAACCTAAATGATTGGCACATTAGTCAATTTTAAAGTGAACGGCCAATATGTGTTTTACCTACTTTCAATTTTTCATTCTTATTCCTTTTATTTCTTTTCCATTTCTTTTTCCCTAATTTCCCTTTGCTTTCTTCTCGTTCTACTGTGATCCAACCATTGGTAGCACACATAGGGTCCGTTTGGTTCAATTTTGCAAATGAGCCTTGGGGCAATGCAAATACCTTTAGATTAAAGCCCATTAGGGAAATACACATGACGTTTGGTAAAAAATTCTTTGTGAATCTACTTTGGGCCAAGTAGTGTTTGGTTATTTTTTTTTTGTAAAGGGCTTTGGGACCCTTTTTTTATTTAAAAAAAGTACCATTCGCCGGAGCCGACGAAGGGCTACGGCCGCCGGCGAGCCAGATCTGGCGCCGGCGGCCGTTGCCCGAGGTTGGGCGACCCTCGGCGAGGGTCACGCTTGAGTCGCGTGGCTCTCGCCAGGGGTCGCCCGACCTCAGGCGACGAGGCCTGAGGTCGCGCGACCCAGGCGATGGCTACCTAGGGTCGCGCGACTCAGGCCGACGGCGCCTGGGTGGTCGCTCGACCCTAAGCGACGTCATCAGCTGGTTGCGCGACCCTAGGCGGCCGTCGCTTAGGTCGGGTGACCTTGCTGGCCTCTCATCGGCCTTTCGTCGTCCAAATCCAGTGTTGTCGGCCGCCCTCGCCGGCCGCCCTCACCAAGAAGATGAACAGTAATAAGAGGGGTAAAAGAGAAATAAGCCAGAATAAGTTAGGGTAGTTTGGGGAGAAAAAAGTTGGCTTTAGCATTTGCCAAATGTTAGCATTTAGCCAATAGAGTCCCAAAATGACTTGCCAAACACCTCGTATTTTTCCCTTTCGAGGTCGAAAGCCTATTGGGAAAGCTAAACCAAACGGGGCCATAGCCCTTTGCAGCTAGCCTCCCGCTATGTTGTGTCACCTCCATCTCCATCGCGCCTTCACGACCCTTATAGTGCTGTCGCCTACGTGAACTCGAGGTCACGGACCCTCCGCCACCTTTGCCATCGCCTTGCTGCTCACCGGTTCGTCTCCATGTCTCTCTGGATCCATCTCGGGGGGTCGGGCCGGTGAGAGTGTAGGTCCACGGCCGTGAATCCGAGGTCGAGGACCTCCATTTTGTCGGATTTCATTGGTTTAGAAGATGCAATAGCAGCGCAAGCTCAAGTCAAGCCGCGGCACGCGGAGGCCAGAAACAGGCAGCAGCGGCGAAGAGCAACGACTGACGACAAGGGGCAAGGTGCGGCTGAGGGGGCAACGTGCAAAGATGGTTGAAGGCGATAGAGCCCGAGAGAAGAGGGAAGAAAGAGAGAGATTAGATGTGCTGTTTTGATTTTGTGTAATTCTACACGAAATATGAGGGTATTTTGGTTGACTAGACAATTTCCCGAACAACGACTAGCTTCTCATCTTGTCTAGACAGTCAACGTCGAGCATTTACTTTGAAATGTAAATCTAAAATCTAATTTCAAAGGATCTCAATCCATCCCAAAAATATTCAACATGAAAACAAAAAACTTGATATCTCAACACATAATTAGCTACGCATCCTCAATATGAGTCAACATCCACATTAAATATTTTGACACCCAGTGTCTGTCAATCAAAAATCAGATCGAAAATCGAATTTGTGCATTTTCAATTTGGATAATAAGAACAATAACCGTTCTTTTTTTCCAATTCGGATTATTTCGGTTCAGTAACCGAACAAAAATTCTGAACAAAAACCAAATACTCTTCCTCACCCCTCTCAAAATCACCACGAGAAACCTTAAAAGCCGGTTTTTTCATCCTAACCAATCCAAACAGAATTGAACCGAGCCGAATCAGGGTTTTCGGTTGGGTTCATATTCGATTTGGCTTGAAATTTTGTTCTGTTCAAGTGTACACCCCAACAGTTCGGTTCGGTTAGGATTTTCAAGAAATCCGAATTAAAACGAACTGTTAACACCCCTACCTCTTAGTAGGATGTAGGCTTAAAAGAACATAATTTGCTAGTTCTTATAGATCCTTGTATGGATATAGTTGATAGCGCGAGAAAGGGCCCATCATAAAATCGAACCGGGATGGCCCATGCGCCTAGGGCAAGGTTTAAAGCCCCAGAGGGCCCATTCTCATCGCAACCGCCACATTCGAAGAACTAACCATCACCGTCTAAGTTAACTCCTCCACCGCCCACAGCAACCTCAAAGACCTCGAAACTCCCCCGGCATGCTCAACGACCCCCCTTGGGTCATCGCGCTCGGCGCGCCTACAAGCGGCAGCCCGCGGCAAGGTCGAAATACACAGCCATGCCCACCCCACAAACACTCAAAATCTACTCACCCCCATTCTTTCTTAAACAGGCGATTTGCAAAAAAGAATAGGAGCTGAGAAGGCGCATCGACAGAGAGAGACAGAGAGACGCTCCAGCTTTAGCCAAAGATCCAGGGGCTCAAATGGGCCGGGCTTAGCTTTTGGGCCCGCGTCACTTGGGCCCGTACGTCACGGGCCCTTTTGAGGCGGCTCTTCCTCCAGCTTCTCCCTCATTTTCTCTTTTCCCTCTCTCTCTCCTCTCTTGCCGCTGCTCTCGAAAATCTTTCCACCAAATCTTCTCCTCCTCCGCAGCAGCAGCAGCAGCAGAAGCGGCGGCGGCGTTCGCTTCGCTTGTGCAGCAGACTCTCCCACTCCCTGAAGCCGCGTGTGGCGGAACCGAAGCCCTAGCTCTCTCTCTGTCTAGCGAAATGAACTGCTCAAGTACGTCTCTCTCTCTCTCTCTCTCTCTGCGTGTGTCGAAGCGTCTGTACTTGCTTCGGTTGGGGGGGGGTTTTGGTGCATGCCCCCGAGGTGTTTGATCTGGGCTCTTGATGGGTGTTTTTGCTCCTTCTGTTGGCTGCAGTATCCGGCGAGGTGCCGGAGGAGCCGGTCGTCTCGACGAAGTCCGGCCACGTCTTCGAGAAGCGCCTCATCGAGCAATACGTCTTGGTCTGGTGTCCCCGCTCTCTAGGGTTTTATGTTCCTTCGTTCCGTTTCGTTTGTTCCCCCACTCTCTTTTTTCTTGCTGCGGAGAAGACACACGGATGTGAAGGGAGAGAGAGTGAGAGAGAGTGAGAGAGATGAGAATTTGGGTAGCGGTGACAGTGACATTAGCCTACGACCTAGCAATCGGTAGCTTGCGTTTATTCAGTTGCTAAATAAGTTCTTGGTGATATGGGGGTTTCTGAATAAATTGGTCGTGCTTCTTTGCACGTCTTAATTGGTGAGAGCGCAGTGGAGAGAAGGAAATAATAAATTTTGGGTTCTGTAAAAAATTTTATCCCTTTGTTCTTTTTCGTCTGCGCTTTCTCTTGAATTGAAAAGAAAAACGGATGTCGGCTGAATTGAGCTAGTGGAACTGTAGATGTAGTTTCTCTGATGGTTGTCTAGTTCCTTTGCATGTGCCATGGGGAACAGTGCACAGGTTAAGCTTTTAAGAGTAAGTTATGGTAGTAGTTACAATCAAAAGAAGTTATTTTGTTTTTCTGAATAGCTAGTTGGATTTATAGAATACAAGATGCATGGACTCTGCATTCTTCTATTGATATAAAAAGGAAAGGATCGTTTCTTTTTGTTTGGTGGAATCATCGCGATACTATCTTTCATGAAAATGATAAGGGGTCAAGCATCTTTTGGCTATTTAACATGTGTGAATGGTAAAGTTTAGGGATTTTTCCTTTGTTCTATATGATGTATATGGTCTTCATGCATAAAATTCTTACACGGATGTCTTCATGTGAGAATAATGAATTTTTCTTGATCATTTGGGTAGGATTTTGGAAAGTGCCCAGTCACCGGGGAACAACTTACCATGGATGATATCCTTCCTGTGAAAATGGGAAAGGTATTCTTAGCATTATGAGTTTGAATCCTTTATAATGCTCTGCTACTTTCATGGAAGTTCTTCCTGATTCCCGTTGCTTTTAATGCAGATCGTCAAGCCCAGACCCTTGCAGGCTGCCAGCATACCTGGGTTGCTCAGCATTTTCCAAAATGTAGCGTACTGTTATTTTGCTATATCCAACTCCTTTGTTTGGCATGCAGTGAATACTTAAACTTCTTTTGTCTAATGCTTGTGCATTTAACAGTCATTTTATATCTATCTGATAGGAATGGGACAGCTTGATGCTTTCCAACTTTGCACTGGAACAACAACTGCACACAGCTAGGCAAGAGCTAAGTCATGCATTGTACCAGGTATTGGACGATGCAGTATCATACTCTTTACACCTTATTTAGGATCAGATGTCAAGTTAACTGGTATCTGGTCTGAAGTCAGCGTTGCCATATTATTTGGTCTCTGTCATACAAGCATCTATCATGTGGAAACCAGATATTTGACTTATAGCGCCAATCATGCATTATTTTGAGAGTATCAATGTTCTTTTATCCACCATACGTATAATAAGTAGATTCTTGGATGTGCTGGTTCGTCAAACTTTACTAGTTTTCATCGATGTTGTTATCATGATAGAAATTATAGAAGTATCCGAAAGACAGTGAGTGCGTTACCACAATTGACTATTGTGTCTCTTTTGATGCTTTCACCTGAGAAAAGTTGTGGCTTCTTCATGAATGTTGTGCTTTAAAAAATGCATTTGTTCAGCAGAGGACACTCACTAAGCCTGATTTACAGTTGAGAGATTAAATGACAATATACTCATTCAATTACAGTTTCCAATCATCAAAGTTTCTTCTTGTTTCAGGGTCATGTATGTTCTCTTGTGTAGATTCTAATTTTGACCCCTTCTCTCTACTTTAAACTTTATATAGGTTAAAACTCATATGGAACTAATTTCATGGAATTGTCCCTGCTTTGTCACTTTTTGCAGCATGATGCTGCTTGCCGTGTTATCGCAAGACTTAAAAAGGAAAGGGATGAAGCCCGATCATTACTTGCACAGGCTGAAAGACAGATACCCATGGCAGCATCTTCTGATATTGCAGTGAATGCTCCTGCCTTGAGCAATGGGAGAAAAGGTTCTTCCTTTTGATGTCTTGCATAGCTTTTTGACATTTGATCAGTGATCAAATAGTTACTTTAGTTTTCTTTGTATGTCATAGCTTCTCTAGATGAAGAGCCAGGCTATGCTGGGATGAAAATGCGACCCGGTATTTCTGCAAGCATCATTGCTGAGATAACGGATTGTAACTTAGCACTTTCTCAACAGCGGAAAAAGCGACAGGTACATTATTACGATCAGTTTTTTGTCCTTCTGGTTTTACTTTTTACACCATAATTTTGCCATTTTTTTTTTCCTTTTGGTTGCTGCTTTTTATTTTCATTTTCTCTTCTGGTTCATGGTTACTACATATGTTCTGAATCTATAACTGACCTTAAATGTTGTCAGATTCCCTCTACACTGGCTCCTGTCGAGGATGTGGAGAGGTACACTCAACTGTCTAGTTATCCGCTGCACAAAACTGGCAAACCAGGCATTACATCTCTTGATATTTGTCATTCCAAGGTGTGATTCTAAATATTCCTTTTTCATCCAGAATTTGTTAAATGTGGCTGACTTTATTGCTGAAAATGCTTCAATTGTTTGTATGCTTCGTGTGCTGATAATGTAACGCATGGTTGTCAAACATATATTAGGATTTTGACCTTTCATCTGTCTTCTTGTAGATTTAGTAGCAAAGGTACTTCAGAAACTCAGAGTTGCTTGTAAAGCTTTATCAACACCTTAGTTGCTTTCGTTGTTCAGTGCAACTCAAAGCTTATAAAAAAATGCTTGATTACTTATAGATAGGGGTATACAGGTTGAAACGGTTCAAATCAGGTTTCAGTTTGACTTTATAACAAGCTGATCCATTGGGTATTGATTTTACAAATTAAAAGCAAACCAAATAGATGAAGAATCAAAGTCAAATTGAACTAGAACCATGATTCTGTCCTGTATGGCTTTTGATTTCAACCTTTTGGCTGGGAAGAATGAATATGACATCTTGTTTTCTGGTTTGACAGATGAATGAGGAAAATGAACAACAAAATAGATGAATGCAGCAGCCAATAATGTAGAACCAAAGATAAAACATATACGAAAAACTTTTGTTTCAAGCAATTTGTATCTTCAGATCATTTCAGATTTTGTTCATCTGTAGATCAACGGATAGAGACCTTACACTTAGTTTTGGTGATTCTGCTTTATCTCTCTTCTTGGAAAATTTCTTCCTGGAGTCATCGAATTTGTTACAAGAATAGCCCCAACATGGGATCAATGTACATAATAAGATTTCATAGTAGTTTAGGGCTTCAACTCGCTGGCAGATCCCTTCTCTCTAGTTTTTATTGTTGTTTAATCTGATCAATCTGCTGAGAGGGCACAGAGTAAAGCTGAAGCTATGGTATGAATGCAGCTTCGATGAGGGTGTGAGAGACAGAAAGAGAGATGCAGTGTAAGAAATACTACTTGGTCAGAAAATTGACCTTTGCTTTGAAAGATGAGAAACCACAGACCATTAGGGCGGCTTATACTAAAGCCTAAGCTGTCAATGGAAAATAAAAGAAGTCATGTTATTGTTTGCTGCAACAATAATTCTTTTGGTTGTAACAGGCTTTTGAAGTCTTGACCTGTGAACTGAATCCGAAAATTTTAAACTATTTGGTTTTGATAACCAAACAGGACACAAAAAAAACAGAAATTTGTTGATTTAGTTTGGTCTGTGTTTTCTATACTTCGACTGTTAACTGAAAATTTTGAGGGCTGAATCTGTTCTTTTCTTGTTTCTTTGAGATGCATTATTGGTCTTGTATTATTAATAGTTCTCCATAATGAATTCAAGTCTTTTCTGGATGATGAAGAGTTTATGGTGAAGTTGTTGAAATCCAATTTGATATATATTGCTTAGCCGAACTTCTAGTTACAATTGGAAAATCGGGTGTGATTTGGCAATTGTGCAACCTGAAAATGTTTCCGACCATATGTAGTATGTTATTAAGGACCACTCGAAACGTCTCTTATGTTGGCAATGCTGATTCCTCCTCTCATGATACTTCAGCAATTTAATTAATATACATATCATCTTGCTAATGATGTTCTTCCACGAAGTTATTTGCTTTCCTTTAATTAAGCATTTCTTCCTATGAACAGGATATCATTGCAACTGGTGGGATCGACACATCTGCTGTACTTTTTGATCGATCATCTGGACAGATCATGTCTACACTATCAGGGCACTCAAAGAAGGTTTTCCTTTTACAATTTTTTTTTTCGGGGCTGGGGGTGGGTGTTTGATTTGGGAGGGCGAATGTCTTCTTTTTCTTTTCGTGAAATGACTTTTACCTTGTTTGTGCATCTTATTCTAGGTTAATAGTGTAAAATTTGATGTCCAAGGTGATTTGGTTTTAACTGGTTCTGCAGATAAGGTAAGCTGCTTTCAGAACTATCTCTTCAGATTTTCCATCCTTCATGCATATAATATTCACAAAGCTAGGGTTATGTGCTAAAATAAAGAGCAAGTATATGGTTAATAATGGAGGATGAGGAAGGAGATGAAATAAACGAAGACATGCTTGAGTTTTAGGGCTTGGACTTGGGCATTAAGTTGGAGAAATGCTACAGTAATTGTGACATTGCTGTTTGGTCAGCAATAATACAGGTAGGGATATGGCGCTATCAATGCCAAGTGTGCTAGAGGAGAAAATGGATGGTGATTCAAAGCTGTCTTTGGTTGGAGATTCAGAGATATTATATTATATCGATGCTTTAAAAAGCCAATACCTTTTTATTTACTCTTTTATTTAATTGTCTCATCAAAATACTGCTGTATCTTGCTTGTGGAGGACACATGCATTTTGTTTTTTGGTTGGAGACATGTGCATTGACCAGTGGCCTTTTTTGGTAATAGGAGGGTTGAAAATACAGAGCAAAGAAAAGGTGCAAAAGTTTTTTTGTTTGGATCTGGGTGAATCTTTAAAATGAATGACTTGACAATTTTCTTCCCTAAAATTCTGTGGTTATTGTGAATGTTTTGATCAACTGTACAATACTATAATTAGGAGCCTGGTATAGATAACACTTATTATATGCCCATGAAAGATTCTCTTGGCCGATTCTTTGCTTATGCTTGATAGAAATGATTCTTCCTTGTTTTCTGGATGATTTGAATTGATTGGGCATTATGCATCCTGCTATCGGATTTATCGACCTACAGGCCAGAATGTATGTTTTCCCCTTCATGAAGGGTGTCATGAGATGTTAAAAATGTCTGGCAGCTCTGGATTTTTTGGAACTCTTTTCTTGAAGAATCTTTTTCTTCTGTCCCTAGCACAACGTGGACTTCTAGTGGCGTGTACTATTCATCTGATGTACTAACCTGCTGAACATGTGAATCTTCTTCATATAGAACTCCGCATTTCTTTACTCTAGTCCCCCTTATGAAAAGGAAGGGGAAAAGAGGAGAAAATAAATAATTGTGGTGAATATCTTCCATTTTGCATGTGGTCGGCTCCACATACGTTGTGCTCTTCATTCTAACCGTAATGATTGCAATATTTTGTTTAAGTAGTAACTACTGTAATTTTGTTGTACT
The DNA here is from genome assembly GCF_021117445.2 of Syzygium oleosum. NCBI lineage: Eukaryota > Viridiplantae > Streptophyta > Magnoliopsida > Myrtales > Myrtaceae > Syzygium > Syzygium oleosum. Next base: position 13,130,394 of record NW_026607485.1, read on the forward strand.
TTCTCTAGATGATTATCTGTTTGATCTGCAGACTGTGCGGGTGTGGCAAGGTTCTGAAGATGGGAGCTATAACTGTCGGCATGTATTGAAAGATCATACTGCTGAGGTACTGTTGGTGGCCTTGCTTTTCTTAATCAAATACCTTGCTTTCAACTATGATAAGGAAAAACACATTCCGTGTCACATCTGTCTTGGTCGTAGTCATAAACATGCCTATTTGTAGCTGAAAAATGTTTCGTTGGTGTAAACTTTATGTCTCTTGCTTGTATGAAATCCTTTTGCCTGTTTTCTTGCTTCAATTGGTTTATTCAACTATCTCGTTGATTTTTCCTGTTATCTGAAGCATGGATGTCCTTCTCCTAGTAGTATTGTTCAGTCATGTACTGAGTCAAAATAGCTTTAGATACAGTGATGAGGCTTTAAAACACAGGCAGTCTAGAGAAGTACCAGAATCTAGTCTTTCATTGGGAACCAAAGACATGATTTTGATGCGCAGTGATGGTAATTTCTTCATCATTCACATGCAGTTGAACTGTGCAGCTTATTGTCTGCCAGCTTGCTTACGAACATGGTAATTTATCTTGTGCATTGTCTGATTTAGTGTTTTGATGTAAGTGGATATCTTTTGGGAATATTTGGCAGGTTGATCAAGAATACCTGCAATATTAACTGTTTGTGCCTCGACATGTTTCTGCCTCGAATAGTTAGATGATGGTGTGAACATTGTTATACTGTAGTGTAGCCTTGGCTTAGATTCTTTGCTGCAGTCATGCGAGGATTAGCGGTTGAACTGAATAGTTTGTTAGACCCAGTAGATTTGATTTTAAACTGTGTTGTCTAAGGTTTGTCCATTTCCAGTGAGAATTTAGGTTTTTTAGTTGGGTATATTTTCATTAAGTGGTGTTTTAATGCTATAGTAAACTTAGCAGATAATGAAGGATGACCTAAGATGGTTTCACTTTTGTGTTTTACATTATAGTGCTATAGAGATGGAGGTATCTGGTAGAACTTAATTTAGGGTGATGGCTTTATGGGACTGGGGGCAATCTTATTCATGTACCATTTTTGGTGACGATGCCACTGACACATCTTACTTTCTAAATGTGTTTCTTGGACGGGTTTCGTCATTCTTTTCCAGAAATAGATCATTAAATAAGGTGCAGACTATGGATTTGTTGATCTTGGAAGTAAATTTTAGTACTTGTGGACGTGCTGTGAACTCTGGAGTTCTGGAGGGAAATTTTATTCAGAATTGTTTTAATCCTAATTAAGACTGTTATTTTCAAGTGGTAGAATGATTTTATTCCTGAGGCAGTTGTGCACTTGAATAAAAAGTCTTGAGAAAAGGCATGGCATAATTATTAGAGGATTTGAGACTCTTTGAATGGTTTTCTTGCCACAATTTTTGGGGCATGATGAAGCTGTCTTCTGTCCATTTGTAAGTTTGGTATTGATTTTCAGTAGAATACATCCATCTGATAAATAATGTTACCATTAGTATAGATATATATGATGGAGTTTCCTCGAAAAGAGTTCGACAGTTCAGTAGTTTGGAAGTTTAGAGGGAAGGGGTTTAAGAAAGAAATCCAAATAATAAGAACATAAGCTTAATTCATTGAAGTGGATTGACAATGTACTGCACAGAAGTGCCTTTCTCACCTGCCAAGTGAAACGTATTAGGTCTAATTGATCAACTGAATATATTTAATTTCTGCCATAATGAGGTCATTGGCAGACACTACTGCCAAGTACTACAATGCTCGAGTGACTTGGGGTTTCTCAAAATGTAATATGTAGGGATTCTGTGGAGGCTTGTGCATGCCTCATCTCCTGAATTGCGTATCTCCTGCTCACACAATTTGCCTATAAAAAATAACTGTATCGTACATTTGGCAATAGGTATGTCCTCGGAGCTTTCCCCGACGTTATGCCTGGTGGAAGACTCTTGAAGGGCCTTTGTAGGGCTTAGAAAAGAAAAATTTCTGGTCTTTTTGGCTACTACTATGATCTAGTTTAACCAACACCTGTTCTCGCTTACTCTAACAACTGAAGGACAGGGGAGACTCACACTTGCGTGCCTGTTCTATAGCTAACATTAGGTATTGGTTTGGGTTAGTGATGGATCTTCGATCTTCATGCTAGGTTAATGGAAAGGGGTAAAAGAAGAAATGAATAGACGGAATTATTCCTTTATTAGTTCTTTATGATGCGATTGGATATGATGCTTCTGTCCATATGTCGTGTTCATATTTCTTAGAAGTGTTTTGCCTGATTGTTTAAACTCAAGAGATATTATAAAATATGAAAACCTATTCTGAACCAAAGATTTTCAGTGGTTCAAGTCAAGTTCTTAATTTTATTTTGCTCGAAACTGTGAGTTTCGATGAGATAAGTCCAGGTTGGTTTCTTCACGAAGCATTGCAATACCAATAACTGAACCTTTCTTCCTTAAACCAATAGACCAAACCCAAAAGGAGATATTATTACTGATCGGCCCTCTTGCAATGTGATACCAAGCACCTCATTGGCTGCTAATGAGAAGCCTTCAAAAGTATTTGAGAATGCTCACATCCTACATATGAAAACAAAACACCACTCATCAGATAATCTACTTCCCATTATCCTTTCAATAGGATTGATACTTCTTTGAGTCCGGACAATATCTTCTTAGCTTGGAATGAATTGTGCTAACTTCTCGAAATTTGCACTTTCTTGAATTTTTGAGACTGAGCAAAAATTTGCCATGCCTTCTGAATTAGAGCTTTGTTTATAGGACTCACGATTGGACTGCAAAATCTGTACACTAATGAATCTCCTTGTTCCTGTCAACGTCATCTGTCTTTTCTGGATAATAATTCTTGTGAAGACTGTAATTACTAAATCAAGTGATGATGCATTTTGAGCAACTTTGTTATATGCATGTCTTTTATTAATTTAAAAATGAGTTGAACTGCAAACTATGTTTTACTCTTTTTTGCAATGATACGTGTGATCTTTTTTCCTGCCCTTTTCCAACATCCTCTTTCTTCAAACTCCTTATTCTGGTGGTGAAAAGCGTCTATCAGCATAAGAATGGTTGTTGGTCTGTTGCTGTGTTGCATGATTGTTGATTTACTGTACTGTTGGTTGGCTTTTTAAATTTTGCTTATCTCAATGTTGCTTCATTTGAGCTAATGTTAAAGAACTAATTCTTGATTGTAGAAGCGGCTTTCTTATTCTCCTGACAATTTTTCTGATATCATCTGGGATGGAACTATCTAATTATGTTGCTGGCATCATGTAGTTAATAGTGATCAATTTCAAGCAATCGCAAGTTTTGACCGTGGATGCTGGTGGGATGTCAATTTGGTGTCTGATGATAGTCATTATTACCGAGAAAATGCTTGAGATATCATTAGCAAGTATCAAAAGAAGTCTGGAATTTACCCTAGATTGCGCAACTATGTCCTCAAAAAGTTTTGCTTGAAAAATCCATTGTTGGGCAGATTATTTTGCTTAACCCCTATTTGTGATTAATGTGTGATGTAATTATTCATCTTTCCAGGTGCAAGCAATCACAGTTCATGCCACAAATAACTACTTCGCAACAGCATCTCTCGATAATACATGGTGCTTTTATGAGTTTTCAACTGGTTTATGTCTTACTCAGGTTTCAAAACTCTCTCTCTCTCTCTCTCTCTCTCTCTCTCTCTCTCTCTAGGTGTGTGTGTGTGTGTGTGAGGGTGCGCGCACAATTTTACACGTACATCAACACAAAACTTGTATCAGTTGTATTATGTGTAATGGATGTTCAGGCAAAAAAACAATTACATATAATGATTGAGCAGAAAAAGTCAGACTCCTACAAAAACTGCATTTGCTTTGCACTTACAGTGCTTTTGCAACTCATATATACATATTAATACAGCTATTATAGTTCAAAAAAAGCTGATGACATATTTTTACATCAGTTTACGGTATAATTTACTTTAAAAGAATGTTCCTTGTTTAATAGTCTAAGAACAACTTTCCTTAACTTTTGAAATCCATTACCTGAGTAAATATGATATTCTGAGAACATTGTCTGAGGCATTAAGATAGTTTCAGTGTCGCTACAATATTTTTAGGTCATGATACTGAAGTGCTTTTGATTATGAATGGTTTAGGTTTTCTGCTCTCATTTGTCACATGATATGTTAAGATCGTCCTTGCTTGTTTATTCTCCATCATTCTGCAGGTTGAAGGCGCTTCAGGATCTGAGGGTTATACATCTGCAGCTTTTCATCCCGATGGTCTTATCCTTGGTACTGGCACCTCAAATGCCGACGTTAAAATATGGGATGTAAAAACACAGGTACTATGTTCACAATCAGTCTGAGATGGAAAGGGAATGTTATTACTTTGGCTGGGTCCACAATTGTTTCCCAGTCTACAGTTTGAGTTGAATGGGCATTTTCACCACATTTGTTTTATTAGTCTTCATACTTCCATGTAGTATGGAATATGATATGCCAATCTTGCATCCCACCCTGACGATTTGGATGTGCGGTTTTCCATGGTCTATTCAACTTTTGGTCCTCCTGGTTAGTTTAGTCACTATATGCCAATTTGGCATGCAGTTAGAAAAAGGAGGGAAGTTTTAAGTGGCAGAACTCCATATGCTATGATTTAACTGGCATCCTCATTTTTTTATTCACCGGAATGTTCCAGTAAATTTTTTTTTTCATGGTATAGCTCAACAATCATGCTCAATCATTTTGAGATAAGTCAATTGCCTCCACGATTCTGCCTGCTGCTCATGTTTTCATTCTTGCGCATTTGTTGTTACTCTTCCTGTCCGTTTTAGGTTGGTGACATGCTTTTGCAACTGTTTCTCATTTTGAAACAGGCAAATGTAACGACATTTTCTGGGCATACCGGGGCAATTACTGCTATATCTTTCTCTGAGAATGGATACTTCCTTGCGGTACTTGTTGCTCTGATCTTTCTTCTATTATCAACAGAGATTTAGACATGCCATCTGACTTAGATATTTATTTCATAGACTGCAGCTCAGGATGGGGTTAAGCTGTGGGATCTGCGGAAGTTGAAGAACTTTCGCACATTTTCAGCATATGACAAAGACACGGGGACAAATTCTGGTATGACATCCTCTTAGGCCTGCTTGTTGTAGTGAAAGTAGATCTGGGATGGCGGTGAGCTTTAGATGCCTTCCTTTTTGCTTGGATTTGTTCTGAAGACCGAACTTTTTCTGTCGAACTCCCTCAAAGAAGATTGGTTCTATGTTCTCTTCTTTTTTAAAGGGGGAACAAAAGAAAAGAGAGAGAGGGGAGGGGGGTGGGGAGAAGGGTTGGGTCAGTGTGTGTGAATTATCAGTGCAAAGAGTAACTATGACCGAGTTTCTCTCCTATTTTGCAGTTGAATTTGATCATAGTGGATGCTATCTTGGACTTTCCGGCTCAGATATAAGGTGAGTTTCTATATGGTAGATTTTGTACTCAACTTGTGAAATAATAAGGTAATATAGGATTGTGCTTGTTTACAGAATATTTACCTGTTTATTTTCATTGTATTTGGTAGCCTCACTTGCTTTCAATTTTTCTGATAGCTGAAAACTACTTTTTGACAAATTGGAAAGCAATGTGTTTTCGATAATTTGCTTATAAAAGAATCACACCAAACGTGTGCTCAGAAAAGTGGGAAATTAAAAAATGTGAATTTTTCTTGAAACTTCTCTACTTTCATGAATTTTCGATGGTTTCTCCACGAGGACCATAACTCTATGCACCGATAGGAGGATTATTTTACCTCTTTAAGTATTTGAGATCGAGTGACTTCGTGTTCTTCTATTTTTCTGTCCAATGGAAATGCATGTCTGGAATCAGGAGCTATTGTTATTCTGACTTCCCTCTTTCGTTTACTAGCGCCAGCTATTTTGGGAAATAACTTCAATTTTGTGCTTTGCCAGAGTATATCAAGTTGCCAGTGTAAAATCAGAGTGGAATTGTATCAAGACTTTCCCTGATCTATCTGGGACAGGTCGTCTCTCCCCCTCCTCCCCTCCTCTTTTTATTCTTTGAAGTCTTGCATGTATGTGTCTAAATATGGCCCCCACTGATATTCTGGTCGTGGTTGCAGGTAAAGTGACCTCCGTTAAGTTTGGTCCGGATTCAAAATACATTGCCGTCGGATCGATGGATCACAATTTGCGAATCTTTGGCTTGCCTTCGGAGGACAGTGCTATGGAATCATGAAGTGTTGGGATCGCATCGAGCGGGTAGTATCAGCTTTTGTGAGAGACAGCAAAGTAGAGTTTGAGTTTCATTATGCTTTACCGGAAAACTCGCGCAATTAGCTTTGTGCTAGCTGAATCAGAGTCTGAACCATCTTGTACTGCTGCAGTGAACATTCAGCGGCCCTTTGTCTAATGTGATTACAATTCTTTGTTTTTTCTTTTCGAATTTTGCCCTTCCTGAACACTAAGTCGTGTATACTATTGCTGTACAAGATTTCGTGAATGACCCATCCTCTGTTCGGGCTGCTCTCGCACGGCATGAGAAACGTACCATTGGCATCAAAGCGTAGTGTAGTCTCTCCGATTAAGGACACTGGTGATATTGCTGTTTCCTAATCGATAGTCGAATTACTTAATTGAAGTCCACATACGATGTTGCGCTACATTGCACGTGATGCGAAAGGTTTCAGCTGGATGACCTCTTTTTACAACCATGTCCATAGAACAGTTTACTTTCATTGTGATCGTTTTTTACCTCATTAGTTTTACCTTGGTTCTGTGCCTCAGATACTTCCTTAAAATTCCTTGCTGTATTTATGGATCTCTTGTTTTGCTATGATTTGATTTTTATGATTAAATTGTTAATTCCAAATGGAATTACTCCGCTATGTCGTTAAACTACCGAACGTCTCGTGTCCTCTCTATTAAACCACGCGGCGAAGAAAACGGATGACAGAATTTGCCATGCGCTTTATATAGAATTGAGCTCCAAGTAGAAGTTTCACAAGAACCGCAAAATAGAACTCAAAAAATTGCAAGCTACGCATCACGAGCCTTCGAGCCTATTTTCCAATAATGTATAGCTCGCGTCGCCTATTCCAATTGTAGCTTTCCGAGTTCACATTTTTTCGATGAAGTGTCGGCTGCTCCTGCAATTGCCGGCCTGCACAGAAAAGCAATTTGCAGAAGGAGACTAGAAAGAGCAGAGGGAACCTATCAAACTATATTCCAAATCGAGGTTAAAGGCAACAGATTTCCAAAGTCAAATACAGTCTTGCCTGTACCCTGATGGGCAGCATGTGAGGCTTCAGCCTCGAGAACCACTGAAGAAATCATTCATTGGATGCTGGAAAATCCATGAGTCGATAATTTATTTTCGACCACACTCAGTTTATAGATGAAATCCCGATGGATAGGGAGGATCTCCTCGTGATGGCGAGGAAAACATCGATCAAAGATCGGCAGACAGGAGGTTATATGAAATAAGGACCGAGAATGATTTGGTCGGTCGGCCCTGTCCACGAATTCAAGTGAAAGCTTACCTTTTCGCCTAAACTTTTGGAGACTAGTAAACCAAGGGGCATCCATTTCAGGGTGCCCGCGAGAGAATGCTGAAGCTTGAGTAGTGGCTGCCATGGAAAAGCTTGAGAGTGAAAGGTTGAAGATGATTCAGATTGTAAAGAAGCATATGTAAAGTCGCAACCTTTAATTCAATACATGTCATCTGATAGGGCGCGTGCAGATTGTGCCAGTGAAAAGATTTAATATGAAAAGGACGATGATTGAATGCACGTCCCTTCAATTTGTAGGTCATGAATACGGATATTTGAAAGAACCAAAAATTATTTGATTCTTTTAAAAAAGGGCATACGTCGACATGGAAAAAATATCCATATCCTTGATTGATATCTCGGTTGGCAAAGACCGAGTGAGAAGTGACGGAGGTAAGATTTGGCAAGTGTTGAAAGCTTTTAGTTGGCAAACTCAGTTAGCCATCGAGAAAACTAGTTTTAGCTGACAAGAAATATAGGCGAAATAACCAAATCTTGGAGCGAAATGTTGACAAAGCAAGATTGAATTAACTGATAAAGGGCCACGTTGTAACGGTCGACGAACTGGAGATGGAATTACCGCCAAGTAATGGAACCGATAAAGTCGGATATAACCTATGGAAAATGTTATGGATGCAACTGTTAGAGACATATTAATCAGACAGTGGAAACAATTGGTTCGGATGCAATCGTCAGAGAAGTAATCATCAAGTACTGAAACCGACGGACTTAGGTGTAACGTCAAAGGAAGTAACCGTCGACGGAAGGAGCGTAACCGTTAGGTGGTGGAATCGACGATCCCAGACACATGAATGATTGCTAAATTGCATGAAGCACATAGAATTAGTTTAATGTCTTAGTAACAATTTGGTATGGGTAAATTAAGTATATAAATACGTGAATTATAGTTTGTACAACTGCCAATCAATCAAAGAACATCAGTTTTTCAAATTTATCAACCTGTTTATCTTGATATTCCCGGTATCTTTACATGTCTGCCAATGATTATTCCCAGCCTCAAAAGACCTTTAATTTTCTCGTCGTTTATATTTCCTATCCAAGACTCAACAAAAGAGCCCGTTGACACCTAAAATTTGGTGTACCATTTGGGAATAATTGTATGGAAAATCAGGGACTAAATTTTAGCCCATAAATAAAAATAATTATAATTAAACTACATGGCATATAGTTTGTAGGAGCATTTATTGCACAGTACATTGGACTAGGCCTATGGTGGATGGACTTGAATGAATAGTTCCGTGCTTAATCAAGTTAATTGAACTAAGCCCGCATGAGCTAAAACAAAATTGGCCAAAAGCCCATGCTATGGCCGAAAGTTTGGTGGACTTGGAGAATTCTTCTCCACGTCATGATCAGATAAATGAAGAAGGAAGCATTTGGGCACGAGATAACAATATTCACGTGGAAAAGGGCATTGTATATCGAAATATCTTCCTGAAAGTCCAACTTCCTTAGAGAAATACACGTGAAAGAGTGGACAGAGCATGGAATTTGGGCTAAGCTTTTCTATAGTTTTCTCCTTAAATCACGATGGCCTGAAGTTCACGTGTTATCGAGCAACTTTGCTGAAATCAGAGGCAACAAGGAAATGTCACATTTTCGGCCAAATAGAAGATTAAGAGGGAAGGAAATCAGTTGCATCTGACTGTATTCTCTCTAAAGAAAGGAAGGAATAGCATGCAGGAAGCTTGTCATCTTCAAACGTATTTTTGATTTAAGGGCACAAGTGGGTGAATAATGCAAAGAAGAAAAAGAAAATATTTGGCTGAGTTGGCGCTGTGCGGAGGGGGGTTTCGATCACCATAGAAGACACCGCCAAAAGGGTGAAAGAGAGTCGTCCTCTTCTTCCTCCCAATTCCACGACCAGATAGTGCTATTGCGATCTGCACAGGCAACGCTGCTTGCTGCTTCGTTCCATCACGAGCTGCCTTCCTTGTTGTGTCGCTGTTGCTGATCCAGTCCGACGGTGCCTCTGCGCCACCGTGGCCGGCCGACGACGACGTCTGGTCCTTGCTGCTCTGACGACGAACCAGCCGAGATTGACTGGTGTTGTTCCTGCTCTCTCCCGAAACAGAGCACTTTGCTCTGTTTTCCCTCGAGTCCAGCTGCCGTGGTTCCCCCGTCCCACACCGACGAGCTGCTCCGCCCAGCGACGAGGAGTTACTTTCCTGGTCCTGATCGTGAGAACGTCACCGTATATGTCCTAGTTGATCCTGATTCGACATTAAAAGTATGTTGATTTTTTCCCAATAATCAAATCCAACAAAAAATACATTAATTGATCTCTCCATTTGGATGTGGAAAGAGATACAAATTAAATAGTCGAATTTCATTCCCAACAGGGCGCCGTTAGCTCTGACGGAATCAAATCCAACAAAAAAATATATTACTTCATCTCTCCATCTGAACGTGAAAAGAGAAACAAATAAAATAGTCGAATTTCATTCCCAACAGGGATTGGATTTCCCTCATTTTTCTTCTTTTGTTTTTTCGTTTTGAATTTCTCGTCAAAGAAATAGAAGCCTAAGGATTGGCATTCCATTGCTGTCATTTTATATGTATATGGTTACAATTTCTAGTTTTTTTTTTCCGAATAAAATAGAAAGGTTAGAATTTTCTGCTTCTTCTATCTCATAAGTAAGATAAAAAAAATGTTAAACAATCGATTTTCCGGGGAGTTCGTGAACCATCCAGCCGCGACTCCAATCGAGCCACCACCGCGGTCACCGTAGCCCGAGCCTATGCTGTTGAAGTCCAAATTTGGAAAGTTATTTGCGCGTTTAGGTAAAAATCTTATCCGAATCAATTTGGATATTTTATTGCTTATTTTGTGCTTATCGTTACTTAACATTGCATATTTGAGCGATAGAGACAATATCAATTGGAATTTATATCCTAATCCGCATCGAATTACGGTATTTTGATTCTGTCTATAAGCCTTTAGCGGTTATAAAATTTATCTTGATCTTTAAGCCTTAAGATTAGGAAATAGAAATATTAAGTTAAGATAATGTTTCCAATTTTGAATTGTTGTTATCTTTGGTGGATGATATTCTGCTTATTTTTTATTGCATGCCTTATCCGAAGAAAATACAAAAAAAAAATTGCGTATTTTCATTTTAGCAAATTTTAATTTCGAATTTTAAAATACTCTACGAACCACCGATTTACTCACCGATCCACAGTTTTATAGTTTATCTTAGCTTAGGGTGATGCGAATGGTGTAAATCAGGGTTGCCTCTCCTTTTGATATTTAGCATGCCCCCCTTGTGTGAACAAAATACTTCTCCGCCCCGCCCAGCTGCTGGACTCCACGCGCGACCGCCGCCCACGCCGGCGAGACCCCACCTCCGCCCGGCCGGGCGACGGCCTCGGACCTCTCGAGAGAGCCAACCGACGGCCATTGCCGACCCGATCAACCTCATCCATGATCCCCTCTGAGTAAAAGCTTCTTTGAGTTTGAATTTATCGTTGCGTGACTTTTGCTGAGCACTTGTTCATATGGGCCTTGCTCAATCAGCATAAGATTGAGAAGCTTATTATAAACAGAGAGATCTTTTAACTCAAAAAACTTGCTCAATGGCGGAAAGTTTCCCCGAGGATAGCATCGACGACATACTCTTGATGCTACCGGCCAAGTCGTTGATGCGATTCAAGTGCGTCTGCAAACGGTGGCGGTCTCTAACCTCCGACCCGGGCTTCGTCAAGTCGCATCTGCAGAGGCTGAAGGCTGGGGATTTAATTCCTAGCCAGAGAATTATCATTGGCAGCTTCCTTAGCTGCCTCTATGACAGCACCTACTGCCCCCTTGCGACCATAGACTGCGAAGCCCTCGACGCCGCCAGTGACGGTCGCGCTGTCCTACCTCATGCGATCAAACCTTTATTGCGGCCCCAAATCGTGGGGTCCTCCGATGGCTTGGTATGTTTTCTTGGCTACGACATTTTTCTCATATATAACCCGACGACCAGGGAGTATAGTGAGTTCCCCCGTTCCGATCTTGCTGAAAGAATCGCGGCTTGGTGGTCAGCATGAGTTATTCCATGGATTCGGATATGACCCTCAATCTGATGACTACAAAATAGTAGAGGGCATGGTCGATGATTATGATGATGATTGGGAGGTGGAAATATTCTCGCTTAAGTCCGGTTCTTGGACAAGTAAACTCCTCAACTTCGAGGAAGAAAGCCATCTAGTGGTTTCTGGCGAACGAGGGGTTTATTGGTACGGGGCCTTACACTGGTACGTCCGTCGCTGGATCAGCCCGACACAACCGAGGGATGCGATTATGTCATTTGATTTGTCGGAAGAAAGCCATCTAGTCGTTTCTGGCAAACGAGGGGTTTATTGGTACGGGGCCTTACACTGGTACGTCCGTCGCTGGATGAGCCCGACACAACCGAGGGATGCGATTATGTCATTTGATTTGTCGGAAGAGAAATTCCACCGGAAGCTTTCAGTCCCCGAAGTCGATGGGGACAGAGTTTTCGGGGGACTCGGGATTCACGGGGCCAGTCTGTTCATATTCAGCAGCGGCCCTGATACCCGCATCGACGCATGGATAACGGATGAGTACGGGAGAGGAGGATCATGGACAAAATGGTTCAGCGTTGATTGCATACCTGCCTCTCGGAATATTCCCCTTGCGTACACAAGGAGCGGAAAAATCCTTTTTCAGAAGGATAATAAGCGGGTGATTCTGTTCAATCCGGAGAATAATACTTACAAAGATTATCCCATAGGGCAGTACGGCATCATCAATTATGCTATCTATTTGGAAACTCTTATTTCTCCTTATCTTCGCAGTGAGCTATCAAGAATCTAGAGCCTTTAGGAGTTGTTCTGGAGCATTTCGATTTACCGTTTTCTTTTAGAGTTTAGTTTATTGGGGAGATCTGGCCATCTTGATCTGTTGAATGATCTTGTGGATTTTGAAGAAGAAACAAAGAGTGTTGAAAGTCTATTATAAGATATGGTCATTCTTTAGTAACTTCATTGTGCTTTCAGTACTCTGTCCTCTCCAGATTTAGGGTTAGATCTCTGCCCGATGAATGGCCGTTCAATCATCTTTGTTTTGCTACTGTTGTCCGGTCCGGTTTCGTGTAATTTCACCAACAATTTACTGGGTCTCGTTGTGTAGTGAACTTTCGTCTATAATCATGTGTATGTTAAGGCAAGCACGCGGTAATCTTATCTAGTGATTCGATTGCAGTGGAACGAGAGAGACACAGTTTCTAACAAAAGAACTGTAAAAGTAGCTTTCCACAAAGCTTTAACCATAAGTCAACAGAAAGCAGGAGGTTCAAGTTCAGCGCCCGGTCTGGTTTCGTGTAATTTCACCAACAATTTACTGGGTCTCGTTGTGTAGTGAACTTTCGTCTATAATCATGTGTATGTTAAGGCAAGCACGCGGTAATCTTATCTAGTGATTCGATTGCAGTGGAACGAGAGAGACAGTTTCTAACAAAAGAACTGTAAAAGTAGCTTTCCACAAAACTTTAACCATAAGTCGACAGAAAGCAGGAGGTTCAAGTTCAGCGCCCAGTAGAGGACACAGCTAAATCTGCTTACTGACTGTGGAATAATGCAGAATCAATTCAATCTATGTTGGAGAATTTATTATACTTTCCGCTTCCCCTTGAAAGTTGAACACTCCGGTTAAACAAACGTGAGCTTCGATGGCGAGTGAGACACGGTAATTAACAAAGTGGATGCAATCGTCCTCTCTGCTTGTGAAAAAAACGCTGGTTGAATAGGAATCGTGCGTGCATTGTGAGGGTCAGTAGACAGAAGTAACCAATCTCCGACGAGTTCGAGCCTTGTGACAGCATTGCGAGGTCGATCTCTGGCAGCGGAATCGCCTCAACCAATCTCTCTTGGCCACATCAAAAGAAACAGTCCTCTCCTTCGAATTTCTTTCCAATAACCAATGCAAGAACCCTTTCCAATATATCCCTCCGGTCTTGGTTGTTCGAAATTGCCATTACCTCCATGTTACCCCCTTCCAGGAATCGGCTTTCCGAACTAAAACGTAAACTATCTATCCGTTGAAATTGCTTCTAATTGTTACTGCAACGTCCTCTCAGGAATATATAATCGATGAGTGATCGTTGCTGAGTCCAGAAAATTTCCACCCTATTATACAATTAGCATTTGGGTTTGGGTTTTTGATGGACTCTCTGGCAGTAGGATTCCACAACACTAATGATGCAGGGTCCAAGCGACATAAATTCAGAACTCGAACCTCAAAAGTTCGAGTGGACGATGAAGCACAGTGATTGTAGTGTCCTCCATGCCGCGAATGACTTTCTCTAAGTCGACTGATATCGGAGGGTCGAAGGAGCAGATGATCTTCCGGTGGGACGTCGAATTCTTCTGCATCCATCTGTTGAGAAGTAGTTTGGCGAATCATAGATGTGCACTTGAGCAGACATTTCTATATGGAGTTTGTGCATACTTCCCTGACATTATTGTTCATGGACATGACAGAAATCCAATTTGCAGTTTATTTATTTTGTTCAATTGGTCAAAAATGAATTTTATAAGCATCACTATAATCTAGTCATGGGTGTAACTAAAAATATAATATCTTTTAGGGCCTCCGTTTGATTTGCGAAAAATCGGTTAATTTGCAAAAAATCACTAATTCAAAAAGTATTTTCCAAATTTGGATCCTTATCATCGCTCAAAAGAATGAGTTAATAAAAAATGTTTTTTTTAACGGTTAATAACAATATATGTCTCATCATATTTATAGATAACAAAAATAACTTTCGGTTACAATCAACATTTGGTCCCATCACATAAGTGAAAGGGTGCCCCGCTACGGTTAAAACTAACTTGTTAGAAAACCGCCACTGGTAGTCGAAAGATGAATTCGAAGCCTATGCAAATTGCAGTTCAAGCATAAAATCGAGTGCTGCTTCTGAGGGAGTCACTCTTGACAACATCAAGTGATATGCAATTGAAGGCAGGCATGGAGATTTTAGCTATAGTTACCTCAACATTCTTCAACTCGAACTCTGGGTTGTGAGCCAAACACAAGTTCCCGAATGTTTCACAAGGTTCACTTGCTCCACCTAACCTTTTCAACAGAAGATACAAAAGATGATTAAAACGGACCTCCTCCTGCGAGGCATTGCAAAGATGGAAATTGGTACATGTGCCAAGTTACAGATCTCCATCTAAGGACACGGCGAAGTAGCCTCCACCTAATGAAGAAAACCAGGTCAATTATCTCACTGAAATCATAAAGTGAAGAAGATATCATGAATTCTGGGTACATGTGTGTCCTTTGTGAAATTCAGCCGATGCAACTTAAGATAGATCCTGGGTGGAAGTTTTCACGTGAAGTTCTTGTTGACATAATTTTCAATTTCAGAAGACCAAGGTCATGGCCTCGAGTCATGACACTCAACCTGACGAATCCCAAACATTCACATTTTTTCAGTTAAAGGAAAGATAATTTAACCCGTAAAGTTATCATGCTTATACAGTTGTAAATTGTCCTGAGATCACAATATAATGTGGTATGTCAGAGCGTGAGTAACTTGTTATCTATCTCACTCCCACATGCAGTGGAGTTGGTTATCCTCTCTATTTCTATTTCATTATTAAGCTTTTCCTTCAAATGTTTTAGGCCCATAAATTCCTAAGAGCCGTATTTTGGTCCATGCATAATTTATCTGCTTGCTTTGGCAGTCTTAAGCAGGGAAAAGTACCCCCAAACTGTATATTGGGAGACCATGTTCGCTCCTGCGTTCATAGAACTTATGCTTTGCCACTTCTTGAGCCAATGATACTTCATGATGTGACTAGGTTTGACTTCGTAACTTTAAGCTCATTCTCAATTTATAAAGATTCAGCAGTGAACTTGATGCTACTATTAGTCATTGTCATAGCTGCAATAGTCAATCAAGGAAGGGGACAAGGTGTTGCTTCTTGAAGGCAAGGTGGGGAGGAGTGTACCGATGCTCAGAGACACATTAGATGTACTTAAGATGAGTAAATTTAGTATAATATAAGTGATCCGTTACCTTTGTTCCCTGTGTCTGGCAACAAATCCTCATAGAAGAACAGTGGATGCCACTACAGCAGCAAATTAGAACAGTCTATCAAGGATTCCAAGAGCTTATTCAACTAGAAGATTTTAATATCTTGACAATGCTGAATTCAGACCTTCAGATCCTGAGGAAACTAGGATGCTAAAGAGCCAAGCAGTCAATGCATAGCAAACATAATTCTGTTCTTTTGTCCTCCTTTTTACTTGGATCTGTATGATCAATTATATCATAAACGGGACCACTATTCAAGGAAAAAAGAAAGTAGGATATTTTTTCCCTGAAGATATCCTTAACAATCTCCGCAAAGGTAAAATTCAAGTTGCATGATTTTACCAGTTGGTTGAAACAATCTTGGTTGCCCATATAAGGTTGTGAATACAAATGTTTGGTTTGCTCCCTCCGAGTAAACAAGGATCCATTACAAAAAGGAGCCTTTGAATCAAGAAAGAAGACCAAATATATCTCAATCAAGACAGATCAGAATATGATTGCAAATACAATGACAATAAAATCAAGAATGTTATGGATCATCTGATATTTCCTTTTCGCTGTAGGTTTTAAGGGGCATTCTACCATGCCACCAAACAATGCTCCTTGCATGTCGCCAACGTAGGCGCATGACACCGGCATCATCACTTTCCATAACTCGTCAGAAGATGAGTAAAACAAAGGGTTTGTGTGGCGACTCTCATATAGAAAGCTCTTAAACTTCTCTTCTATCCATCTGTCCAACGGAAAAGCATGACTAGAATCAGGACCTGTTGTAGAATTCTGACTTTCCTCCTCTTTTGATTAAGTTGTGCCAGCTATTTTGGGAAATAACCTTAATTTTGTGCTTTGCCAGAGTATATCAAGTTGCCAGTGTAAAATAAGAGTGGAATTGTCCCTAGCCTGATCTATCTAGGACAGGTCATCTATCCTACTCCTCCTCATCCTCCTTTTTTCTTCTTTGAGATCTTGCATGTCTCTAAACGTGGCCCCCGGCCCCCCATTGATATTCTTGTTTCGATTGCAAGTAAAGTGACACGAGTTAAGTTTGGTCCGGCATCAAAGTACATTGCCGTTGGATTGATGGATCACAATTCACAATTTGCGAATCTTTGGCTTGCCTGTGCCATGGAATCATTAAGTGTTGGGATCGCATCAAGCTGGTGGAATCAAGCTTTTGTGAAAGAGACAGCAGGCAGAGTTTGATTTCCAATGTGCTTGACCGGAATGTGGATACTCGCGCACTTAAGCTTTGTGCCAGCTGAATCCGAGGATGAACCATCGTGTACTACTGTAATTAACATCAGTGGCTCTTTATGTCCTACATGATCACCATGGATGTTTTTTTCTCCTCTTTTTGAATTTTGCCTTCTTGAACACTCTGTATACTATTGTTGTACAAGATTTCGTGAATGACCCATCCTCAATTCAGGCCGCACTCGCGCAGCTGGAGAAACATGCTACTGGTATCAAAGCACTGTGCAGTCTCCAATTAAAGAAACCGGTGGCATTGCCATTTCCTAATTGATTATCGGATAAATTATCGAAGTCCACAAACGAAGACGCACATTATCTATCGAAAGGGTTGGTGATGGCGAAATCCCGCAAGATGTGAATCAGTGCGAAAGGTTTGGCATGCATGACACCGTTATAGTACAATGTCTATAAAACAGTTTACATTCATTGTAATAGCTTTTCACCCCATTGGTTTTACCTCGAACGTCTGCTCTGTTCCTGGAGTTAGATACACCTTGAAGTACCATGTTGTAATTACGGGTCTCTTGCTCCTCTATGATTTGACTTTATGATCAAAGTACTGATTCCAAGTGGAATTCCATCTGGGCAATACGAGGACCACTCAGGCATATTACTCTGTGATGTCATCAAACTACGGAACGTATCGTGTCTTCTCTGTCAATCTGCACAATGAAGAAAACAGATGAAAGAATTTACCATGCGCTTTATGTAAATTGAGCTCAAATTAGAAGTTTTACAAGAATTGCAAACGAGTTTCATTTGCAGTCGGAATGAGTTTAAACATGAATAAATCTTGTCTTAAGCGATATAAACAACCAAATTGAGAAAATCTTTTTCAATCCGTTGACTTTCCACACAACAAACGGAATCTTAACCCCGTTGACACCTATATATTTTGCCAATGAATTGGTCATGCATTTTGCACAATCAGAAATTTTAGGAATCGAATTTGCCCCGTAATCAAAAACAGTAATTTTACATGATCTTACATCCATTTTCAAACTGCACTTCTTCATATATAAACTAGAGGCATGATAGTTCGGTAATACCTAAGCTTTCACTTCGTATAGGCTATCTGCGCATTCCACGAAGATTGGGACGACACGATTCGACCTGTAATCGAAAATGTCATCCTACATCCATTTTTTATTTCGGTTTAAATTTCTTTTGCTCTTAACAACTAGGGACATCGTACTATTTGAATCTAGGACTCAGCAGCAAGAATTTCGATTAGCGAAGGGCCTAGAGCTTACGGACCAATCAAACCCACACTCGGACTCATCCACGCTCTCGGTGATTTTTGGCTTGGTCTCTCCTGCTTGGTTCATGGCCTAATCGAACTCAAAAATTGCAAGCTAGGCATCATGAGATTCTTCGAGCCTATTTTCCAACGGTGTGTAGCTATCGTGCTAATTCCTAGTGTATTTTCCCGAGTTCGCATTTTTTCGAAGAGGTGTCGGCTGGTCCTTGCACCTGTCGACCTGCACAGAAAAACGTCGATAAAAGACTCATAAGAAAAATCAGGAGCCAGTACCACAAGGGGGAAGTCCGACGATGGCGAAAACGTCCTGCTGAGTCAAACACAACGGTCCCAAAGGAAGGAAGAAGCAATTCGCAGAGGCAGACTGGAAAGAGCAGAAGGAACCGATCAAACTACATTCTAAATCCAGTTCAAGGCAACCGATTTCCAAAACCAAATCAAGTCTAGCCTGTTTCTAGATGGGCAGAATGTGAGGCTTCAACCTTGAGAACCACTGAAGAAATCGTTCATCGATAACTGGAAAAGCCATGAATCGATAATTTATTTTCGAGCAAACTCGTTTAGAGATAGAGATAGGAAGGATCTCTTCGTGATGGCGAGGAAAACATCCATCAAGGATCGGCGGAATAGGAAGTAATTTAAAGTAAGGTCTGAGAATGATTTGGTCAGTATCATCTTCGGCCCTGTCCATGAATTCAAGGGAAATGCGCGTCCCTTCAATTTGCAGATTATGATTGCGCACGGATATTTAAAAGAACCAAAAACTATTCGATTCTTTTAAAAAGGGGCATGCGATGACGCCAAAAAATGTCAGTCGATGGAGACTGAGTGAGAAGCGACAGAGGTAGGATTTGGCAAGTGTCGAAAGCCTTCAGTCGGCAAACTCAATTTAGCCGACAAGAAAACTAGTTTGAGCCAACAGGGAATATAGGCGAAAATAACCAAGTCTTGGAGTGAAATGTCGACAAATGAAGATTGAGTTAACTGATAAAAAGCCACATTGTTGCCATCGACGAAAGTGGAGATGGAATTACCGCCAAGTAATGGAGCCGATAAAATCGGATGATAACCCATGGAAATTGATATGAATGCTACTGTCAGAGAGATAAATATCCGGTACTGAAAACAATTGACTCGGATGCAACTATCAGAGAAGTAATCATCAAGTAATGAAAACGACGGGCTTAGGTGTAACGTCAAAGGAGGTGATCGTCAGTGGAAGGAGCATAACTCTTAGTTGGTGGAGTCGACCATCCCAGACATGTGAATAAGGATTGTTGAATTGGATGAAGCACGCAGAACTAGTATCATTTCTTAGTATCCGTTTGTTAACCGTCGAAGATTATACATATCAATATTCGAATTGTAATTTGTACTACCGTTATTTAATCAAAGAAAACAAGTTGTTCAAATTTATCGACTTTTTTATCTTGATATTCGCAGTATCTTTACATGGCTGGCGACGATTATTCATAACCTAAACACCTTCAATTTTCTTGCCGTGAAGGTCCCTTCACAACCTTTGCTGATTTACTCATCGAGCGCTATCCGGAGATGTGAATGTAAATGACGTTTGCAATCGCGCACAACATGCCTCGAGAGAGGAGGGGCTAAGGTGTGAATGTATGTTATCGCCCTTCTATGCCAAGGTGCGACACTTCGTTCGGCGAAGGATATTATGGGAAAGGCGCAAAGTGAGACAGCATATTATATAGGGATAATGACACAAACAGTTCTTGAATTTTAACCAAATTTACAATTTGGTCTCTGAACTTTTAATTTGTTTAATGTAGTCCCTGAACTTTAGCCAATGTTCAATGTGGTCCCTGAATTTTTAATTTATTCGATGTGATCCTTGATTTTTGGTACATGTTCAATTTAGTCCTTGAACTATATGGAAAATGTTCAATGTAGTTATTACATCAATTCAAGTTTAGGGACTACATTGAACATTTTCCATGTAGTTCAGGGATTAAATCGAACATGTACCAGAAGTCAGGGACCACATTGAACAAATTAAAAATTTAGGGACCATATTGCACATTTGGCTAAAATTCATGGATTACATTGAACAAATTAAATGTTCATGGACCAAATTGTACATTAGGCTAAAGTACAGAGATTGTTTGTATCATTTTCCCTATTAAATACGTGGGAATATATGCCCATTTGATGACCTCACCCTCGCTCTCTCTTCCCTCTCCGCCGCCCAGCTGCCATCACTCGACCTCCGTGATGGCAGAGAGTTTCACCGATGATATCTTCTTCGAGATACTCTTGAGGCTACCGGTCAAGTCCTTGTTGCAATTCAAATGCATCCGCAGAGGCTGGCGGTCGTTGATCAGCAACCCGAGCTTTGCCAGGATGCATCTGCAAAGGCTAGAGGCAGGGGACATGATTCCTAGCCAGAGGATCATCAAGAACTGCCCCTTGGAGACCGTAGACCACGAAGCGCTCAACGGCGGCGGCGGCGATGATCGTGGGTAGCAGAATCTCATGAGCAATGAATGAACTTAATTCCGGACGCACTCCTACATTGTGGGGACTTGCGATGGCTTGGTGCGTTTAAGCTACGAAGATATAATTGACGGCTCCCGCAGATCTCTCGTGTATAAACCCACCACCAAGGAGTCAAGGGAATTGCCCGATTATTATGTTCAAGCTAACCTATACAGTGGATTTGGATATGACCCCCGATCTGATGACTACAAAATAGTGCAGGTCGGCCTTTCTAGCCTTTCTGCTGATGAATGGCAGGTGGCGATATTTTCGCTCAAGTCCGGTTGTTGGAGAAGCATCTGAGCCCAACCAGAAAGCCACCCCGCCAACAACCGCCGAGGAGTTTATAGGGGCGGGGCCTTACACTGGTGCGTCATCGACTGGAGCGGAAACAATAGGGATGGGGAGACTCTGATCATGTCGTTCGATTTGTCGGAAGAGAAATTCCGCCGGATGCTTCCGGTCCCCCGGGAGGCAGGGAACATGGCTTTCGCGGGCGAGGGGGCTGTTACGGGACTCGGGATTCACGGGACCGGCCTATTCATCTACAAGGGCGCCTTTAATCACTGCTTCGAGGCGTGGATAATGAATGAGTGCGGCGGGAGAGGAGTGTCGTGCCGCGCTTTTTTTTTTTTTGGGTTTTCGGGGTTCGCGCGCTAAGAAGGTATTTCCGTGTAAGGATCTCTCTCAGACCATACTTCACGTGACAGCGGATGGTCATTTCCTATTTGATCTAAGTTTTTTATTTTGGAGTCGCCACTAGTCGTTATTGGTAGGTAGACTCGAAACCTAATCGGGGTATGGGAGAAATACCACGATTCTACGAACCAGAGATTCTGAGTACGGGGACTTGGTTACGCTAATGATCCCAAATCGAGATCCCTAACGCCCTTTCGGTACCTAAGAATAATACGATGTCCAACGTGTCAAGCAAGTTTCCGAGGCTTACCCACTAATTCTATCCATTCTAATCGTGGGAAAATCAATCAAGAATTAAATATGCAATCAATGGCAATCAAATCAATCAATCCTAAATGGTCTTTAAAAATGAAAATCAATCAAAACATTCAAACCCTAATGAAGCCCTAGAAGCTTATTCATTTCAAGATTTGCATTTTTTAGGGTTTTAGGGTTTTTTAGGGGTTAGAACCCTTGAATTTGAGATTTTCTAAAAATGCCACTTGGGCACTTCAAAAAATTCAAATTTCACTTTATAAGGTTGGCTATAGTATTTTTGAACCATTCTGTGAATTTTTGAAATTTTTGATTTTTTTCGAAAATTGAATTTCTGAGAATTTCATTAACCGAGAATTGATTTTTATGATTTTCTGAAAATTCTTATAAATTTTCGACTTTTCCAAAAAAAATTTAGATTTTTTATGAATTTTTTTTACATTTTCTGAAATTTTCATTTGCATTTTCTGAATTTTCAGAATTTTTTATGAATTTTCTGAAATTTTTTTTAATTTTCTGAAAATTTTTATTTTTCTGTGAATTTCCTATTTTTCTGAAATTTCCGAATTTCTAAAATTTTTCTGAATTTTTATTTGTTTTGAATTTTTTTTGAAATTTTTTTAGTGATTTTTTCAATTTTTATTTTTTTTAGATTTATTTATTTTTTATTTTTTTAAAAATTTCCCTTCGGGAAAATGAACTGGACCGGCCCGGTTCAACCTGGTTCGGCTTGGCCGAACCGGGCATCACCATCGCCGGCGCCGGCGCTGGTTGTCTTCCCCAGCGAACACCACACCCAAAAACGGCGCCGTTTAATGCCTTTTTCCATTAAGGCATTTGGTCGAACACCTAATGGGCATGAACTTTAGTTTAGTGTTTTCGAGGCCGTAACTTTGGATCGAAATCCGACGACCTTCCGATGAACTTTTTGCCATTCCGATTGATCCACGATAAAGTCAATATTACCTACTACCAATCTAGCCTAACCGAAGTGTCGTCGAACCTCCGCTGGCCGGCGAAATCTAATCTCAAAAAACATTAACCTTCACTAGCTAAAACTTGCATTTTTCAGAACCTAAATGACTATCTTGCTCGCCCTAGCCATCTAAATCGCTCAAAACAGGTATCAAATCATCACAAAAGAAAAAGGAACACTAACTTGACTGGCCTATGGCCACAATGATGCTCCAGCAATGTTATCCAAGCTCCGGCAAGATGGTTCATGGGGGTGGCCGACTCAGTTTATGCGTTTTTAATGCCCGAAATGCAATCAAACAACACCAAAAATGATTAGAAACAAGTTTTGAACATCCTAAAATACAAAATCACGATCATAATGATATGAATGACAAGGTTGAATCAAATCGTATTTTCTGGAATTCTGGAAAAAACTGTGATTATGAACGATATTTACCTTCTTCGCTTGATGATCAGAAGAAATCGCCGAACTGATCCGCGCCTATAGAGTTATTCCTTGACACTTGAACTTCAATCTGGTGGTCTTGGATTCATCGGAAGAGCTTTGGATTCACCGATGGAGCAGGATTTCCAGGGTCTCACGATCAGTTCTTCACTGATCAACAAAGGAGGCGGTCCTCCTTGAACGATTGATTCGCCGGCGCTGTTCCGTTCACTGGCGCCGGACACTCGATCAGGAGACCTCAACTCCCTATTCTCTCTCTAGATTTTCTTTGTTTTCGCGTTGTTTCTCTCTCCTCTCTCTCTTTGTGGCATTTCACCGAACACGTTCTCCTCCCTCATTCAGTTTTTTCCGCTTTTTTTTTATCAAAATTCCCGCCTAAAATTAGTTGCCACCGCCTTCCAATCAATTGTAACCGATCTCCGACGCCAGCTGGAGAATCTCCAGCTGGCCAACTCGATTAAAACGTGCTAATTTGATCGGAGAAGATCGGCAAAGTCGCGGGGCTAAAGATATTTTTCTGGGTTTAATGGGCATTCTGGGTAAACCAGGTGAAGAAGGTGACCGACCCGACAGACCCGGGTTGGTCTAAATTCACAAATTCAACACTATTTTAACCCAATTTTTCAGATTTAAACCCAAAATTGAATTCCTCATCATATTTTGAACCCAAATATATGATTTTCCCCAATTTTTGTCATAATCATGTCCAAGATTTTCAAACTTTTGTATTCGGGTTATTAGGGTTTTGTTTAATTCGATGTCTTAATGACCTAATTAGGCAAAATTAGTACCAAAATTGAATTACCCACATATGATTAACCCTAGAAATGGTGGTCTCATGGTTCGACAATTCCATATTGGGCACGATTCCCAATTTGGACTCAAAATTTCTAATTTTTAAATGAATTTTGGGGTTTTCTGATTTCTTTGACAAATTGAGCAATTGGATCGACCATTATGTAATTCAGGGTCCCAGAATCATTTTTTGTGAAGACACTATGACTTAAAAATGACTAGAAAAGATTTAATTGCATTTTTGGTTTAATTCGGGTTTGATTTTGCCCAATTTTGGGAAAAACACCTACCCGATTGAAATTTTTCAAATTGATGATGTATTAATGAAATTGGATTTAAAATAATACTAATGACTATTTTTATGGAATTTTCTGATTCCATTTGCTATTTTTCTTGATTTTCTCACTTATTTTGACTAAAAGAAATTAAGGAAAAATGCAGGAAAATGATAAAAAGATTATTTTTGGTTTAGAAGTAGGTTTTTAGGCTTGGCCAAGATTCCTAGTCCTAATTTTGAGATTTTTGAAAATATGAAAAAAATGAGTTAAAAATTAGGTGTCAACAAGGATGAGGATCATGGACAAAATTGTTCAGTATCTTGGCCCCCATAAACCAGATCGTTGACAGGAAGTTCCTTATCGCTTATACGAGGAGCGGAAAAATCGTCTTTCAGAATGGTCTGTACGAGATGGTTCTGTTCAATCCGGAAGATAATACTTGCAAGAAGTATCCCGTCCAACCTGACTACATCGAATCTGCTGCTATCTATTTGGAAACTCGTTTCTCCCTATCATGGCAGTAAGCCCCTCTCCAGATGCAGCGTTACGTCTCCCAGTGATGATCTCTCTTCTGAGAATGATACTCCATGATGCGACTAGGTTTGACTAACTTTCGAGCTCACAATTTATAAAGATTCAGCCACTGAACTGGATGCTACGATTAGTCTTTGTTGTTGTAGCTAATGCTTAAAGACGAGTAAATTTGGCATATGAATATGAATTCTGTTGGCCTTGATTCCGCGTGTCTGGAAACAAACCATCATCGACTCTGGATGCCACTATAGCAGCAAATTAGAATAGGATAGTCTATTGACCTGGAGGATTTTGAGATCTTACTAATGCTGAATTCAGCGTCATCACTTGCCATTACTTGCTAGAAGATGGAGTAAAGCAAAAGGTTTGTGCGGCGCCTCTCTTATTAAAATCTCTTAAACTTCTCTTCCTAAACATCAACCGAAGAGATTTCGCTAGGGCAAGTACGGCTGAACATCCGGAAGTGACATACCAGCAAAACAGGGACCAATAAGGTCAGCACTCTTGCGGATAAGTGTACGCAGTGAGATGCCATGTCTCCTTCATTTAAAACGATAACTATAAAAATTAAAATTATCAAAACATGGACATTTGTGTCAAAAGTTTATACGAGACCTTTTAGCTTGGTAAAGAGATATGGGAGAACCACTCGGCACAACGTGTCAGGGCTATCTACAGCAAGATGACAAAGAGACTGACCTGTATAGCAAGACCCAGAGGCAACCTTACACAAGATTTGGAAGGGTTGAGTGCAAAAATTCATATAGATCAGGAGAGATAAAACGAATCGTCCAGGAGATTTTGAAGAGGCTTGTCTGGGCTATGCTTGTCAGTTGCCTTTTCAAACAAGTCAGAACCACTGGTACTTCCTTTATCTTCTTCATTCGTACTAAGCGATTTCCCGTGCTCACAGACTGAAGCACATTTTTTTTTTTTGAATTTTCATGGCTATCAGCTGTTGCTTTGCTTTTTGTCTAGAGTAAATTTTACAAAAACTTCTAAAGATACATCTTGCCATTCAGGCTTTTCATCATTGCACTCGGCAGGAAGTGATTGATATAATTCAACATCCTGCTCGCACTTCTTCGATCTGAGAGTCCATCAAATCTGCCAATTGGAATGACATTAGAAATGTACGAAGAGAGAGACTGTCGTTCCATAGAACTCGGCCTGGCCTACACAACAAGTAAATCGAGTATACAAACCTTGAGTCAGTCAATAGTCAGAAATTAGAATGTACAACAAAGTAACAGATCATGCATCACCCTGCTCACAAAGAGATGAGAAAAAGTAATAGAGGAGGAAGTGTGTGCGCGACCTTTGTGATGCCTGATGAATGTTTTTTCTTAATGACTAAGCTAAACCAAGTGCTTAGGGTATATTTGGTAACTTGCCAAATAATGACTGATTCTATTCTTTTGTTGTCGGAAACAAAAAAAGAATAAAAATTCGTTTGGTAAATTTTTTGTTCTCGGGCACAAATTTATTCTTAGAATCAATAGTAAAAAAAGGTTGATTCTTAATTATGGGAACGAGAATCAGAAATAAAAGAGATTTTTTGTTCTTTTTCTTTCTTGGTCGGTGGTCGGCGACCGGCCACAAGCCAGGGCCGGCAAGGGCATCGTGGCCCTCGCCGGCCACAGACAAGGGTCCCCCTCACCGGCGAGGACGAGAGCGACCCTCGCCAAACTTTTCCAGCCCTCACTCGAGCCGATGAGGGCCACCCCCGAGGCTCGTGGCCTAGGCGAGGGCGGCCCTCGTCGGCTCGAGGGAGGTCTGGAAAAGGCCAGCAAGGGCCGCCCTCACCTAGGTCGCGAGGGTCCAGCCCTCGCCTGTGGCCGATGAGGACCGCGTCGCCCTCGCTGGCCCTAGCCTGTGGCCGGTCCCGGCCATGGCCAAGAAGGAGAAGAAGAAAAAGAGAAAAGAAAAAAAATAAAGAAATATTTAAAAATATTATTAATAAAAAGAAATTTTGTATAGTTACCAAACGCATTTCTGTTCTTTTTTTTATTGTAGGAATGGAAATTTTAGACCGTTACCAAACGCTTTTAAATGCTTAGAAATTATTTTTGAGAATAGAATAAAAAAATTTATTTATAAATAAAAATTATTTTCAAAAACATAATGATTATCAAATATATCCTTAAATCATAGGCCTTTTCAGTATTAATATTAATTTGAGCACGAGGACAAGAATGACGGGCAATGCTGACACAGACTCACAGAGCGTCTATAAATAGGTAAATCATTGAGAAGTTCAATGGTACCAATTTCTTGGGTTTCACAGAATTCAGGAAAGTGTGAATACGCCCCATTCGAATTTGATAACATCGCACCACCGCCCGCTCCCTCCTCCCTCCGCCCGCCCAGCCGCCGGGCTCCGCCGCGCGACGACCGCCGCCCACACCGGCGAGACCCCCCTCCGCCCTGCTCCGGCGACGGCATTGGACCACTCGAAGAGACCCAACCGACGGCCATTGCCGACCCGATCGGCATCTTCCGAGATCCCCTGAGTAAGCTTCTCCGCCTTAGAATTGCTGCTGCGTGACTTTTGCCGAACACTTGTTCATCACGAGCCTAGAAACAGAGATCCTTCGCTCAAAACCTGCCAATGAACAGGTTTTTTTTTGCCGAAACAATGGCCGAAAGTTTCACCGAGGATATCATCATCGACATACTCTTGCGCCTGCCGGCCAAGTCGCTGGTGCAGTTCAAGTGCGTCTGCAAACGGTGGCGGTCCCTAATCTCCGACCCGGGCTTCGTCAAGTCGCACGTGCAGGGGCTGAAGGCAGGGGATTTGATCCCTAGCCAGAGAATCATCATCGGCGGCCACTTCAGCCCCTTCGAGCTCGTAGACGACGAGGCGCCCGACGGCGAAGGCTGCGGCCCCCTCGAGACCGTAGACTACGAGGCGCTCGACGGCAGCGATGGCGAGGGTCGCCGCGTGGTGGTACCTCATGTGATCAAACCTTCCTGGAAGCCCTGCGTCATGGGCTCCTGCGACGGCTTTTGCTATTTTTGCTCGTCCGCGGGATTTTTCTGATATATAACCCGACCACCAGGGAGTATAGGGAGTTGCCCATTTTCAGTTCTGATGGAGAATACGAGGTATTCTATGGATTCGGATATGACTCTCGATCTGATGACTACAAAGTAGTAGAGGGCCTCGTCTTTGGAAAATGGGATGTGGCGATATTTTTGCTCAAGTTGGGTTCTTGGAGAAGGATACTAGTTGAGTTCGAGACAGAAAGCCATCTCCTGGTTTCCCACCAGGGAGTTTATTGGAACAAGGCCTTGCACTGGTGCGTCCAAGACAAGAGCCTAAAACCGGGGAGTGTGATTATGTCGTTTGATCTGTCGGAAGAGAGATTCCACCGGCAGACTCCGGTCCCTGAAGTCGATGAGGACATAGTTCTCGAGGGACTCGGGATTCATGGGACCAGTCTCTTCATATACAGCTACGATGTTGGTCCCCGCATCGAGGCATGGATAACAGTCGAGCACGGGAGAGGAGGAGGATTGTGGACAAAATTGTTCACTGTCGATTGCATCCCTGCCTTCATGAATTGGAATAAGCCCATTTATAGACCCATTTCGAAGAGCCCCCTCGCGTACACAAGGAGCGGAAAGATAAGTCTTTGGGATGGATATCCACCGGATGATTCTGTTCAATCCGGAGGATAATACTTACAAGGATTATCCCATAGCGAGGGACGGTAACTTTGATTATGCTATCTATTTAGAAACTCTTGTCTCTCCCTATCTTGGCGGTTCCGGTGCAAGCAGAGTTTGAGTTACATTGGGCTTGATCAGAATGTGGATACTCGCGCACTTAAGCTTTTGTGCCAACTGAATGTGATGATGAACCATCTTGTACAACTGGAGTTAACATCAGTGGCTCTTCATGTCTAACATGATTATCACTCCTTTTGTCTTCCTTCTCTTTTCGAATTTTGCTTTCTTGAACACTTATTGCTGTACAAGATTTCGGGAATGATCTATCCTCTAGTTGGGCTGCACTTGCACAGCTTGATCAGCATACTATTGGCATCAAAGTGCGGTGTAGTCTCCAATTAAAGAGGCTGGTGATGTTGCTATTCCGTGCACTGCACATTATCTGTCGAAAGAGTTGGTGATAGCTACATCGCGCATGATGTAAATCAGAATCTACCAGACGTGCATAATTTCTCTTTTTGTGTTTTTGTTAGTTTGTTGTTCGTGTAAATGCAAGAAAGGATTAGCCTGAATGACACCATTTTACCTTCATGTCCATACAACAGTTTGCATTCATTGTGATAGCTTTCGACCTCATTGGTTTTACCTTGAACGTCTGTTCTGTTCCTGGAGTTAGATGCTCCTCAAAGTACCCTTGCTGTAATTATGGGTCTCTTGTTCTATGGTTTATCATCAAATTGCTGATTCCAAGTGGAATTCCCTCTGGCCAATACGAGAATCACTAAGGCATATTACTCTGCGCTATGATCAAACCATGGAACGCATCTTTTCTTCTCTATATTAATCCACACAATGAAGGAAACAGACAACAGAAACAACCATGCGAACCCGCAAAAATTCCTTACGCTTATGTAAGTTGAGGTCGAATCAGAAGTTTTACAAGAATTGCAACCAAACTTCAATTGGAGTTGAAATGAGTTTAAACATGAATAAATCTTAAGTGACCGGCACAATCAGCCGTTTGGCCCCATCGCATATCTAGAAGGGTGCCTCCAACTAAAATAAATAGACCTATCTGGCGTAATATCGGTAGTATGGCTACAGATAATTCTGAGGATAGATGTGGATGTATTAAGGTAAAAATGAAACAAAAAAGAATGAACTTTGTCGAGAACGACACGAGCATGCCTGGTTGCAACTTCCAGTCATGTAGTATAGCGTGATGAGTGAGTGAAGCCCCATAACTGCACCACAAACGAGACAATGTGATTGATAATATGAAAGGTAGAGGCTAATCTTCACTAATAGAGATGACATGTGAAACCTGCAATTTAGTTAAAGCTTTGTTCTTTAAGGTGGCATGACCCGCATAAAATGTCAAACCTAAAGCAAGACAAGGTTCATAGCGCATTCCACTCCATGCAGATAGCCAATCTAATTAGCGGGATCAACATGATGTCTTATCAATATGAATTCAATTTTAATTTTTCCACACACTGAGTTCAACAGATTATTCATGCACCTTTATACACCAAGGTCATCAACCTCCTAAGACAAAACTAACTTATCAGAAAAGCGCAATTTGAAAGATGAATTCAAAGCCTTCGCAAATTGCAGGTCGTGCATCAAATCAAATGCTTCATCTGAGGGAGTCTCTCTGACAACATCAAGTGATTGTCATTGAAGGCATGGAGATTTTAGCTTGTTACCTCAACATTCTTCAACTCAAACTCTGGGTTGTGAGCCAAACACGAGTTCCCGAATGTTTCACAGGGTCCACTTGTTCCACTTAACCTTTTCATAGTAGGATACAAAAAAGATGATTAAAATGGACCTGACTCCGATATTGGAAAAATGGAAATTTGTAAACATGACAACTTACAGATCTCCATCTAAGGACAAGGCAAAGTTGCCTCCACCGCCAAGTGCAAGTGAGTCATTCATGCATATGTAGTAGTACCTATTGGCACCTAATCAAGAAAACCAGGTCAATTATCTTACTTCATATCACAAAGTGAAGTTTCTGAGACAGTGTATCCTGTGTAAAAATTTAGCCAATGCAGTTTCAGAGAAGGATCCTGTCTAAGTGGGGACCATGGAAATCTTCACGTGAAGTTATCGTTAATATACTTTTCCATCTCTTAATACCAAGGTCATGCCATCGAGTCATGACACTCAACATCATGAATCCCAAACATTCAGATAATTTCAGTTGAAGGAAAGATAGTTTAGCCCGTGAAGTTATTATCCTTATAGGGTTGGAATTTGTCCTGAGATCACAATATGATGTAGTACTCCTGAATGTGAGTACCTTATTAGCTACCCCACTCCCACATGCCTTAGGATCATAAATTGCTAAGAGAACTTTTTTTTTCCATGCATAATTTAACTATCTGCTTGCTTTGGTAATCTTAAGCAAGAAAAATTACCCCCCCCCCCCCCCCCCCCCACAGACTGTATATGGGTAGATCATGTTCACTCTTGTCTTCATATAACCAATACTTTGCGACTTCTTGAGCCAATGACACTCCATGATGTGACAAGGTTTGACTGAGTAACTTCAAACTCACTTGATTTATAAAGATTCAGCGCTGAACTGGACGCTACATTTAGTCCTTGTCGTTGTAGCTGTGATAGTGGATCAATGAGGGGGGGACAAGGTGTAGCTTCTTCAAGGCAAAGGGGGGTAGGGGTGTACTGATGCTCAGAGACACAATAAATGTACTTTTCAGTGTATGAATAAGAGATCCGTTGCCTTGATTCCATGCGTCAGGCAACAAACCCTCATAGAAGAATTGTGGATGCCACTACTGAAGCAAATTAGAACAGCCTATTGACTTGGAAGCCCTCCCCCTGGTTTTCTTAAGCAGCTACACTGAATCATATCAATAGGTTTCCAAGAGCTTATTCAGCTAGAGAATTTTAAAATCTTGATAATGCTGAATTCAGAACTTCAGCTCCTGAGGAAACTAGGATGCTAAAGAGTCAACCACTCAATGCATATCAAATATAATTTTGTTCTTTTAAAGTCCTTTTTACTTAGATCAGTATGATCAATTATACCATAGACAGGACCACTATTCAAGGCAATAAGAAAGTACGATATTTCTTCCGTGAATACATCCTTATCCAACAACCTCTGCAAACGTAAAATTCAAGTTGCATAATTTACCAGTTGGTCGAAACAATCTTGGTTGCCCATATAAGGTTGTGAATACAAATGTTTGGTTTGTCCCCTGCAAGTAAACAAGGACCCATTACAAAAAAGAGCTTCAAATCAAGAAAGAAGACTAAAATATCTCAATCAAGACCGAAAAGAATATGATTGCAAATACAAAGACAACAGAATCAAGAATGCTATGGATCACCTGATATTTCCTTTTCGCTGTAGGTTTTAAGGGGCATTCCAGTATGCCACCAAACACTGCTCCTTGCATGTCGGCAACAATCTAGGGGCATAAGACACCAGCAACATCACTTGCATTACTCGATAGAAGATGGAGCAAAACAAAAGGTTTGTGCGGCGCCTCTCATATTGAAACCTCTTAAACATCTCTACCTAAACATCAACAGAAGAGATTTCCCTAGGGAAAGTACGGTTGAACATTGAAAGTGACGTACCAGTAAACAGGGGCCAGAAAGGTCAGCACTCTTGCGGATAAGTGTACGCAGTGAGATACCATGTCTCAGCGTACTGCCCTTCATTTAAAACGATAACTATCAAATTAAAATTTTCAAAACATGGACATTTGTGTCAAAAGTTTATATGAGACATTTAGCTTGGTAAAGCGATATGGAAGAACCACTACGCACAATGTGTCAGGGTTCTCTACAGCAAGATAACAAAGAGACTGACCTGTATAGCAAGACCCATTGGCGATGTTTCACAAGATTTGGAAGGGATGAGTGCAAAAATTCATATAGATCAGGGGAGATAAAAACGGAATTGTCCATGAGATTTTGAAGAGGCTTGTCTGAGTTATGCTTGTCAGTTGCCTCTTCAAACAAGTCAGAACCACTGGTACTTCCTTCATCTTCTTCCTTTGTACTTAGCGATTTCCCGTTCCCACAGACTGAAGCACATTTTTTTGAATTTTCACGGCTATCAGCTGTTGCTTTGCTTTTGTCTAGAGTAAATTCTACGAAACCTTCTGAAGATACATCTTGCCATTCAGGTTTTTCCTCATTGCACTCAGCAGGAAGCGATTGATATAGTTCAACGTCCTGCTCACACTTTTTTGATCTGAGTCCATCAAATCTGCTCGTTGGAACGAGATAAGAAAAATACGAAGAGAAAGACTTTCCTTCTTTAGAACTCAGCCTGGCCTACACAAGAAGTAAATTGAGTGTACAAACCTTGAGTCAATAGTCAGAAATTAGAATATACGACAAGTAACAGATCATGCATCCCCCTGGTCAGAAAAAAGATGAGAAAAAGTAAAGAGGAGGACGAATATGCGTGGCCTTTGTGACGCCTCATGAATGTTTTTCTTAATGACTAAGCTAAACTAGAAGCCTATTATCATCACTATAATAGAGAGCCAAGTTACTTAAGGCCTATGCCTTTTCAATAATAATATTAATTGGAGCACGAGGACAAGAATGACAGGCAATGCGACACAGAGCATCTATAAATAGGTAAATCATTGGCACAGTATAGCAGGGTGCACTCCTTAAGAAGAATGTCATTGCACAGAAAAGGAATGTAAGCCAGCTAAGAAGTACAAAGAAAGTAGTTCTTGATTTTAACACAAAATAGAAAGATTGAATGAAGTAGTTAGGCCAATTTGAGCTAAAGATCAACTGGCACAGCCACTAAATTTCAAAAGATCCATGATTTTTGACAGGCCCATCACTTTGAGGGTGACAGTGGTGCCTTTACTCCAAGTCGTTGTCTCTGATGTTTGACCAGTCCATTAGAATGAAGGGAAGCGTGAACATTTCTAGAAAGGAAGAGGGCTAGAGTGGAATCAACATTACTGGTGATTTAGCCCAATTTCAGCTAAGATCAACAGGCACAATCCAACTATACAGCGACAAACCATTCCTACATGTCGTCATAACATTTAAATAGGAATGCACATTGAATGGGAAACGCGTTCTCAAGTTGACTCATGAATTCTCATGTCACTCCAATATCATAACCAGCTATGAAAACTGAAATATCCAATTTACGCTCCTTTGTCCATCCTATATTTTCCTCTTTTCGGACCTCAATCCATTTCTCCATACCAATTGTTGCTCAGGGTGTCTACTCCAGATAGGCTGAGGACGAAGCACAATTCAGATCAAATGAGAAAAAAGCGAGCACTCAACCCGATACCAGCCTAAACTGGGATAGGGCCCTTGACAGACCTGGATTGTCCAGGTCAGAACTTCGGTGCCAGGTCAAGCAAGTTATGAATCCTGGATTGATTCATTATCCACCAAGTGACAACAGCCACACCTGTCAGCTCAGAATCCACAGACCACATTCACAGTCCAATGCCACTGCTCAACAGCGGCTCCTTGGTTCATCATAAGTATTGGTTAGCAACCTCGGCCCAGTTAAGTTCACTAAGCCAAACACTTATCACGCCCTTATATTCACTATCATACACCCTTTCCTATTCGACTTAAGCATCAACTGTCTGATCCGGGACTTAACCGCCGATGCCCTAACATCCACAACACGCAGATCAAGCCCCATTTTATTCCATTGAATCCCCCTCCACCCGGTTCACACGATCTCACTCACCTTCCAAAAACACCAATTCTTAATCTCACAAGAACTTCTGACCCATTGATAGCATCCCAAACTGTCTATACGACAATCAAGACCCTACTTTCACACCCACACATTTTCTACACCCCGCAGACATAAAGATCCCAGGAACGCGATCAACCACCAATCCCAATAAAAAATCAAGCAAAACCCATCAAACTAATGATGCCAACAAGTGCACGGACACAAAACGCAGATGCCCATATGAAAAGGCAAAAACAAAGAAAAGTTACCTGGGATAGGTTCGAATGGTCGCTAAATTTCAAAGACGGAGAGGGAGAAGAAGAAGAATCTGGGGAATCAACAAAGAGACGCGAGAGCTTCTCCGAGACCCTCTCCTTCAACGCATTCATTATTTCTCTCTTCTCTCTATTCACGATGCTTTCTTGCTTCTACAAGGCGTTATGTGATGCGCGTCTTCTTGGAAACGAAATCAGGTGATGGATTTCCTTCCTCCTGCGAATTCTTGAAACGACCTGATTTCTTTCGTTTTTCTTTTCTTTCTGTGGGTTCAATTTATATATTTAAAGAAGTGCGTGGGGGCGTGTGTTTGTTTGTTTTGGGCTGCGTTCCTCGTCGAATTCGTGAATATTAAGAATGGAGGGGGAGCGAGGGAAGAAGAGAAACAGGGGAAGCAAAAAGGGTCTGTCGGCGGCGATGACCCCACGACCGTTTCCGAAGGGTGGAGCGATCCACGGAGAGTTTGAAGGTTAGGTGGACGACAACTTTCAGCGTCCGGACACACTTTTTGGACGAGAGAGAGAGAGAGAGAGGAGAGGGAGAGGAGGCGTGCGGGGCAAAAGGTGGAAAGTGCTCGATGCACGGATCACAGCGGACATCTCTTGTTCGGTGTACATTTCGTTAATTTTGAATTGGCAAAATGATATAAATAGTCTATGAATCTTTCATTAACTTTAATTTAATACTCAATCTCGCTAAATTTTTAATTTATTTAGCATGGTCAATGAACTTTTGATACATATTCAATATAACTCATGAACTATATGAAATATTCAATCTAGTCTCTGAACTTGAATTGATAGAAGGATTACGTTGAATATTTTCATATAGTTGAGAGATTAAATTAAATATCTACCAAAAGTTCAGGGACTAATTTATGGATCATATTACACATTAGATCAAAGTTCAAGAACAGTTTGTGTCATTTTTCATTTCGGATTCATACAAGTATAATGCTTATGTGACAGTATTGTTATTCGCTTTCAACCACAGATTTGCTAATAGAAGTGGTGCATAGTTTATGTCGGATGCCTTCAGCTTCATGCTCATGCAGTCGGTTGGAGCGTCAGGGATTTTCGACTCGAAAATTGGAGATCGACCGTTCAACTTTCACTAACTGCTCGCGAAACTGTTCTAGGTCGGAGCCACCTATAAAAGCCAAAAATCTCATCTAGACAGGTTAATGGAACTAGTAAGGTATTTCGTGTCTTCCGGATAGTTAGGATCGTGCCCTTAGATTATAAATAGAAAAGGCCTCATCTAGCTACTCTTAAATTTATTTTCTGGTTAAATCAGTGTTAAATAAAAATACTTAATAATCAACAAAATGAAAGATCTCGTAAAAGATTAGTATGATTATTGACCAGAAGACCATTGGATTGGCGCCAATTTTAAGAAAGATACATTATGAGTGGACCTCCAATAATAGACTTATTTACCCATTATTTCCTGCAACTTTCCTATCCATTATTTCCTTATTAGTGTTGTTTCCTCTTAAATGGATTTAGTGATTGAAATAACACCGTTACTTGTAATCATGGATTGAGGAAAAATTATCTAATAAGTTCTAAATATATTACACGGTTGCCAATCCAATCCTAAACTTTTAATTTTGATAATTTAATCCTAAACTTTTACGTTGAATTGGCATTCATACGACATGTTTATGAATATTAGGTAATTTTTCTCTTGGATGGATGTCGGCCACCGTTCTGCTCGTATAGCTCTTTGAAATTTACCAATTTTGATTGGTTTGTTATCATTATTTTGGATCACGTCCAACGGATGCTCACCTCTTATACGTGTAACATCTACAGTCGATACACTAATTTATCTATCACCTTGAATTCCTGGTATTTTCTATTATAGATTATAATATTCTAATTAACATTCATTTTCTAAGTATCGTCATCTACCTTTTCCAGGTCGATAGAAAATCTAAATCTTAGGAATTAGCGGGAAGTGTCGTCAAAGTCTCTGCAACTTAATACCGAGTTTAAGTGACGAATTTGCTCTATCGCCATAGTCTTTTTCATAATGAGTATAGGGACCATTTTTGTAATTGGAGAGAATTGTGAACTGTGAACAAGGAGCGCGCTCGAGCGATGAAACTATTAAGCAGGCGAAGAGAGGAGGCATCATACTAGTACAAGTTTGGGCTTCTGGTGACACGCAAAAAAAAATGTCGGTATTAGTATAACAGTTGGCAAAGCTTATGATCTTTTATGGTAGACAGAGGGTATTTTTAGTACACTGGTACAAGTTTGGAGGTTTTAGAGTCAAAAAAAAGTTTTGGGTATTGATATCACAGTGATCATAGTTTAGAGTTTTCGGTAGTATTTTCCCAATAAATTAATGTAAGTGTTGCGTATAAGAATAATAGAATTTCTCCAAAATAAGAGATCACGTGTTTAACCTAAATCAACATTTGTTTGAGAAAACTCTTTACAATGGTTTCGGATACCATGAAAGACCACATCATGATCATCATATACTTATCTTTAAAATAAATATCATCAAATGCTCCATGAGTAAACTAACTTAGCTACTTGGGTTGGATCAAATCAAGAATTTGGCGTTACACATTTTTTTTTTTTTTTTTTTTGCAAGCATTATTCTTCTTTTGTTGTCATCAAAATGAGAGATGAATGAACGTATATCCATATCATGAACCATTATTTATTTCAAATTCTAGATAGAATATATCAACCATATCTTTTTAAGCCTTTCAGTCGATAAGGCGATAGATTACTCCTTACTACTTCTACTAGGAATAGTAACCCACCAGTACACTTTAATATATATATAGATCTCTTGCATTGTGATCGCACTAAAGTTCCAAGCAATTCCAAAGAAGAAAAGAAAAATAAAAAGAAGTGTTCAATGGCGAGGGTTACAAGAAAGCTCCACTTGATCATCGAAAGGTTGAAGCACAAATCGCCAAGATTGGCTCCAAGACGATGTTTTGCCATATATGTGGGCGAAGAGGAGGTACGTTACGAGGTTCCTCTGGAATTCTTGGAATGCCAAAGTTTCCAAGATTTGCTTCGAGATGAGATGGTTTCGGAGGGTGATCATGTCAAGCTACTTTGTTTGCAAGAGGATTTCGCTGAGGTTCTCCATCAGGCGAAGGCAGAGCATGAAGAGGCCAAGCGTATGTCGCGAAGGAAAAGGCAATGGGATTACGTTCTTCTTAATTAAACGAATTGTCTTAGAGCATATGAACAAGCCGAATAGCTTCCATCCATGTAATTTATGTGATGTTAGTTCCTAAGTACCTATATTAATCTGTTTGATAGAATAGTAGAGTAGTATAATTGAAAGTAACAATTTTAATCTGTTTTGTTTCAACAATTTTTGGGGCGATGTCACGCTAGTTTCAAGGTTCGACGGCATACAATTGTTTAGATGATAATCTCTAACTTAAATCATGAAGAAAATAATCTTTAGTATATATTTTGTCTAAAGATTTTTGCAACGATGATAAGGTAATTTTAACGTTGACAATGATGATATGCAATTTGTATCTTTTGAACAATGAGATGCCTTTATTAATCTCCAATAAGTATTCTCACATAATCCTACATTTATTCATGAGGTTTAATCTAAGTATTCGATACGTGCGATTATTAGCTACTCAATTATCAATTATTTGAAAAACCCGATAACGCATTTTTTGAAAAAAAAATCACTTGCAAGGGCGCCTTGAATAAGGTGAAGGCATGGAGTTCAATTTATTAGAAAAGAAATAGAAAACAAAACTCGAAACCCTAGTGGCTCGGCTTATGGTGAATTTATTTGTGTGATGGGAATTAATGATTAATTGGCCTCATAAATGACCAAGACAAGAAAAAAAATGAAGAATAATGAACCAAAAATTATAAAAGTACCAAGCATTTCTATCGGATAGATGTCAAAATCTTCCCGCATGTTAACAACCTCTTTTTGCATGAAATTAAACCACATGCTAACCCACGGAGATAGTCATCTTGAATCTCAAATGTGGAGTCTCAAGTTCGTTTCTTGCTCGGTGCACTCACATGGAGTCAGGTTATAAGAAAGTAATTTCTTATGAATCCTCTAGTCTCGTCGTGGATGGCCTGTTTTTTTTTTTACCAGATTGGAGAGGTAGACTTAGTCTAATGCATGAAAACTAATTCGAGATATTGTTTGATCGCTATTTCAAAAAAAGGGGAAAAAAGCTGCGCCACCCAAGTTTGCTGCAAATTGGCCTAAGATATAGTAGAGTTTGCCACGAGAGTAATCTCAAGGCTAAAAAGGGTTAAAAAGTATAACTGTAAAAGTCTTTTCTTTGCCACTCAGGAACATCTAGTGAGGTAACTCATCGGTGCAGAACAGTAAAATCCGTTGGGATGTTTGTGGGATCAATCAAATGAAAGATTCAAATTTAGTTTAGTGTGTAAATTATGTTCACCAAATAATTTCTAATGAATTGGCGATTGGCTATTGTGATTAATTTTAAAGGAAGCATGGTATCTTAAACAAAAAAAGTTTGAGTTTGACAAGGAAGCTTTGAGTTTTCTATATATACGAGCAAAAGTGCATATGTTGCGACTATGCAAATTTAACATGTAAAAGATATTGCGCTTTATTATGAGATTTTTGAATTACTAAATAGTATAAAGTAATTATTGACACATGTATGTGAAAAGAGAAAATATTTCAAGATTGGAAAATTTTTTCTTTAAACTTTTCTATTAGATAAAAAATATTCAAATTTTAAAACTGGAGTACATTAGAGATAAAACAAAAAAAAAATGTTAAGTTACTCTTGTCCGTCGATAGAATATTCATAAAATAACTAATTGAGGATATTTTGGGAAAGAAAAAAAATATTGTGATCCCTTAAAAGTTTGAGATCCTCTTTGCGTTACACAATAGTAAGATGATGGAAATAAGCAATCTTACAAATTCTATATACTAATATAGTGAATGAAATTGTCATTACTAAAAAATGAAAAACTATATATGTGGTGACTATTTTGTGCTCTTGTTGTAATGTAATATCTTGCGCTGCATAAGGATTGCACCCAAGGAAGAATATGTCAAATTTTCTATTAATTTTTCTTTAAATTATGGGATTAACGCATTGGAAGTCTTAAAACTTGTTATAAAATTGCAATTGAATCCTAAAACTTTCAAAAAGTGCAATCAATTCGTAAAACTTTCAAAAAGTGCAATGAAGTCCTAAAACTTGTCACGAAAGTGCAATCAAATCCTAAAATTTTCAAAAAGTGCAATCAACATCAAATTAGTCCAATCAAGTCTTTTGGTTGATTACACTTTTTTGAAAATTTTAAGACTCGATTGCACTTTTGTAACAAGTTTTATGTCTTGATTCCACTTTTTCAAAGTTTTAGGACTCAATTGCACTTTTGTGACAAGTTTTAGAACTTCTAATGCACTTATCGCTTAAATTAATGATTATTAGTCAACGAAAGAGCTTAAGCATATCACAGACACTGACACGGTTTCAAATTCCTAGTAAGAGTAGATTATGACCTCATCTTTCAAACCTTTAAAAGCTACCTATCCCAAGATGCATATACTTACTAGTTATTATAGGAAACCAAATCCTAATTCTACTGCAAACCCTACTCACATTGTCAGCAATCTATATATACTTACACTAGATGAATTGCAATTCGCCTTTTTTTCTAGTTTTCCGCAATCAATCTCTCTAGCCTAGTGAGCTTACTGAAATTTCTCAGCATTCAAATAGGAAAAAAAAATGCTGAAAAGTTTGAGATTAGTTGAGTGGTTAACAATGGCTCGAAAGGGATACTTTCAAGTATACGTGGATGAAGAGGAGAAACGTTATTCGGTCCCTTTGGCGTATTTAGATTGCAAGATCTTTGGAGCTTTGCTTAATAATTTTGAAGATCGGATCCAATCGGAGGATAGGCGCATCAAGCTACCGTGCTCGCAATGGTTGTTCGAGAGAGTGATCGATCTGGCCGAGGCGGAACGTAAAGAGGCTAAGCGCATGTCACACAAGAAAGGTTTTAGGACCATGCTAGAATTTTCGATGAATTTATTTTTTTGTAGATGTAGAATCTAAATATAATTACTAATATATTTCTTTTTCATTCTTTTCTTTTTGTTTAAGTTATTCTATATATGTGGAGATTTATGGATATGTAAGGAGTAATTTAGTAGATAGAAAATATATTTAGTATTTCTCATGAAGGTTTTGTAGCTATATTTTGTCCAAATAAAATTTTCTCTTCCTTTTATTTGCCCACCTAAAATCAAATAATTTTTGTGAAGGGTGATCGATTCCTTATTCAGTCCGGTCTAATAGCAAAATAATTTGATTGAAAGAAACAATCTTAAGTTTGTCTGGTTTCGGGATGTTTGCAGCGACATCAAGCTATCGTCAAGGTTCAAGCATATTTGAGCAATGACAATTGTTTAGATGAAATTTACCAATTTAAACCCTACACGTATTAACTTAAACCCTAACCGAGTAATCTCACATAATCCAACAGTTTTGTCATATATTAAGTCGATGAACACGATAATTGAAGAGGCACTTGCAACTATGCGAGGTAAAATATGGAAAAGAAAATTCAAACCGCAATAGCTCGGGTCATATTAAATTCATTTGCATTATGCGAAGTAAATTTTTAATTAGACGGCCAAAAATACAAGTGTTCAGATGGCATCATATAACCAAGGGAAAACTTTACAAGAAGGATTCACACGATTAAAATTGTAGCCCAAAAAAAAAATTCAAATCATGTCCATCTAATTAAGCATATGGATCAGATCGACTTCAAAATCTTCCCACATGTTGACAATTTCTTTTCGGCAAGAAATTAAAACGAGCACTGACCTAACTGACGGTAAATGGATTTGGAATATTGCGCATCATAAGAACCGTGAGGTCTTAAGTTCACTTTGGCGCAATTCATCGGGGTCAGATTACGAGAAAGCAATTTCCTGTGAATCCCTTTATCTATCTATAGTATGAATAACCTGCCTAATTTGACACCTAATTTTTTTTTCCGAAGGTCCTTCTTGTATATTTTCAAAATGGGAAAAATACCAAAAAAGTGCTAAACTTATTACATTTGTACCAATTCAGTCTTAAACCTTTCAATTGGATTAATTTAGTCCAAACATTTTCATATTGGTACCAATTCGGTCCATCCGTTGAATTTAGACTGGAAATTGCTACGTGGACGCCGACCGTCCTACATGACACATCCATCGCTTACGTGAACATTTTTGTAATTTGTTAATAAATTTTTTGAATTTTTTTTCCATTTTTTCCTTTCCTTTTCTGCTTTCCCTTTTCTTTAACCGATGGCCAGTGAGGGTTGCCCTTGCGCGGCCGCACTTGGGCAAGGCGAGCGCCAACGAGGGCCCCCTCGCCGCACCTAGCTAGGCCTAGCCTGGGCGAGGGCAAGGCCCGGTGACCCTGATCCTTGCCCTCGCCTAGGCAAGGGTTGGCCTCGCCAGATTTGGCGAGGGGAGCCTCGTCGGCACTCGCCCTCGCCCAAGTATTGCTCGATAGCGATTTCTGATCTAAATTGGCCGGATGAACTAAATTGGTACTAATGTGAAAATGTTCATGACTAAATTAATCAAATTGAAAGGTTTAGGACGAAGTAATACCAACGTAATAGGCTTCAGACCTTTTTGATAGATTTTCGTTTCCAAAGAGTTCCCTAAAATTATATTTCATTTTTGGTCATTGCAATCTTGCAATTCATATTTAGGTAGTGTTTAGAGTTACCGAGCATTTGTGCATAAAATTGAGTTCGGAGATATTAAAGTCAATTCTTCTAACGCATTACTCATTGCATGCATTGCCTTTTACATATAATCTTAATAATGGCATCTGTGTCATTCTGCACACGCATTTGGGGGTTGAAGATGCATTCCACGAATTCGAAGCAGGATAGCGAAAATGGGTGGAGAGATGGAACAATCTTGCTAGTTAATTTAGTTCTATTTTAGCAAGTTGTTCTTACTTTAAAAAAAATTGTGATAGGTCTCTCGACTCATTTTTCGATAAAAAAGATAATTATCCTACGAAATATATTTAGAAAAAGAACAAACTGACAAATACTTTTCGTCCTTGACAACGTTCATGTAGTGCATGACTTGCTTGGTTCATTGGATCAGGTCGTACAATGTTCTCTATCGGTGCTTAATAAGTGCCCATTTTGTTTGGTTAGTCCCTTTTTATAGGGTCCATATAATATTTATTTTTATTATATATATTTTTAAAAAAACCCTAGGATCTATAACCCTGGGTTAGAATATCCATAGAGCCACGCCTCCAAAATAAAGAAAAATCCCACGTGGCTGCATCCCACAATTTCTTCGATCGAATTTAGAAAAAATACCAATTTTACCTTGAGCGATAATTCTGATCCGAACTTTTTTTTTGTCTCAATAAAAAGTATCAACTTTTACTCGAATTTCAAGTCTTGAGTTTAAATGTCATGCTTTTATTTGAGACGTTTGGAAAATCGTGCTAAATTGTTTCAAGTGTAAAATATTGTGGTTTTTTAGGGATTTGACCTTTTTTATGATTTGACTAGTGATATTTGGAGAGACTTCCGATTTTAAGGCTCCGTTCGTTTGGCGGAAAATATTTTTTTTTTGGAAAATATTTTCCCGGAAGTCATTTTCCTGAAAAATGTTTTCCCGGAACATAATTTTCCGGTGTTTGGTAACCAATATGAAAAAGTTTCGGAAAATATTTTTCACCGGCGACCGGCGGCAATCGGCGACGGCCGGCGACCGGCGGCGGCGGCAATCGGCGACGGCCGGTGGTCGGCGGCGGCGGCAATCGGGCGGCGGCGGCGGCCGCGCGCGACCGGCGGCGGCCGGCGGTCGGGCGGCGGCGGTGGCGGCCGCCCGACCCGGCGACGGTGGCGGCCGGGCGGCCGGCGATCGGGCGGCGGGCGGGGCTGCGGCGACCGGCGGCGGCGGCGGCCGGCGGCGGCGGGCGGCCGGCCGCCAACGGTGGTGACCGGCGATCAACTTCCTCTCCCACGGAAAATATTTTCCCTCCCATGGGCAATTTTGCCTTCAATTTGGGGGAAAATGATTTCCTCTTTGTGAAAAGAGGAAATCATTTTCCTCAAAACAATGAAGGATTTGGGGGTGGGGAAGGAAAATGTTTTCCCACGGAACATTTTCCGCCCCCGAACACCGGAAAACGCGAAAAATATTTTCCGGAAAAATACTTTTCTGCAAACGAACACAGCCTAAAAGAAAAAAAAGTCAAAGATTATAAACTATGGGCTTTTTATTCGAGAACAAAACTTATGCTATATTACTCTGAAAATATACTAAACCCAAAAAATTACTAAACTCATTTATTCATTGACAACTTTAATTTTTGTAGTACCTACGGATTCTTAATTACATTAATATTTATTGATATGCACAACACCACGTCGGCATATCGCATGATATAAATATAGGTTAATACTACGAAAAATCCCAAACTTGTACATTTGTGACAAATTTATCTCAAACTCATTTTTTGACCACGAAAAATCTCAAACTAGTATACCTATGACAAATTTATCCAAAACTAATTTTTTTACCATCAAAAACCCCAAACTGGTACATTTGTGACAAATTTACTCTCCGTTAAATTGAATTAATGCCACAAAAAATCACAAATTTGTAAACCTGTGACAAATGGATGGGTAAAACCCTAAACCGGTACACCTGTCAACTGTCACGTGTCATCCAACTCAGCAA
The DNA here is from genome assembly GCF_021117445.2 of Syzygium oleosum. NCBI lineage: Eukaryota > Viridiplantae > Streptophyta > Magnoliopsida > Myrtales > Myrtaceae > Syzygium > Syzygium oleosum. The sequence goes on from NW_026607485.1 coordinate 13,174,447, forward strand.
TTTGATAGTAAAATTTAACGAAAACTAATGGAGGGTAAATTTATCACAAGTGTACCACTTTCGGATTTTTGTTGGTCAAAAAATTAGTTTATGGTAAATTTATCACAGGTGTACCAGTTTGAGGTTTTTCGTGGTATTAGCCCTATAAATATTACATTTTTTAGAAAATTTTGTATTGATATGATAATTTATTGACTACATCATGGTCATCGCACGTATCTTTAAAGGAAAACGATCATCATGTCCCTCGTGAGTTATCTAACAAATCTAGGTTGGATCGAATCAAGAATCAACATCACACCTGCTGATCTTCTTTATTTGGCAAGCAACTATATCTGTTTTCTTATTATCTAATGGAAGATACATGGAAGATTGCATACATGCATATCGTGGATGGTTATTTCATTCAAATTCTAAATAGAGCACACATAGCCGCTGTATCTTTTCGTTTAGGCCCGAAGATTATCAACTGAAAAACCACTTCTTCTTTACTAGTTCTTTTAGGAATAGTAGACCTATCTAATCCCACTAGTACATAGACTTACATCATTACTCTCGAATGTTTACATATATAATTCACACACTAAAAATCTTATCATCTCAAAATCACCCTCATTAAGTTCTTTCCATTAGTCTCTACCGTGATGATTTCACGAGGAAAAAAGAAGTTCAATGGCGACAATGATCGCGAGGAAAAAAGAAGTTCAATGACTCGATGATCAAAAGGTTGAAACACAAAGAGTCGAGGGTGGCTCCCAGAGGATGCTTTGCTATATATATGGGCGAAGAGGAGACGCATTACGTCGTTCCTTTGGAATATTTGAAATGCCAAAAGTTACAAGAATTGCTTCAAAACCAAATTATCTCGACGCATAACCGCATCAAGCTACTTTGCCCGCAAGAGGTTCTATGAGGCTGTGGATCAGGCCAAGGCGGAGCTCGAAGAGGCTAAGCACATGTCACAGAGGAAAAAGCAATGAAATTACGTTCTTCTTAATTCAGCTGCCAATTAGCTTTGGATATTAATCAACTTTTAATTTTGTTTTGTTCTAATTCAACTATTAGTTTTGGGCCTCAGTTCATGTAAGGGGTAGTTTAATTTGAAATGAACAATCTTTAGTAAATATTTTGTTCTCGAGATTTATGTGATGATGATAAGGTCATTTCAAGGTTCGACAACGTTGACGAAATAAGAAAATCATGACACTCTGATATGCAATTTGTATCTTTTTTTTTTGGATATAGATATAGATACAGCCGCGGAAATCACTAATTCAAATCATGAGATGCATACGTTAATCTCCAACTGAGTATTCGCGCATAATCCTATAGTTATTTCAGAGGTTTAATCTAAGTATTCAATGTTGACGATCATTAACTACTCACTTAAAATTATCGGGTACTAGCTCGAAGAAACCGACTACCCATTTATCTAATAACACAACTAGTCACTTGCAAGGGCGCCTTAAATAAGGTGAAGGCGTGGTGTTCAATCGATTAGAAAAGAAATAGAAAACAAAACTCAAACCCTAGTATCTTGGTTTGTGGGAAATTTAGTTGTGTGATGCGAATTAATGATTAATTGGCTTCATATATGTCCAAGACAAGAAAAAAATATGAAGAATAATCAGCCGAAGTTATAAAAGTCCACAACCATATGCAAGACTTCAAATTCTTCCCACATTTTAACAACACCTTTATGCATGAAATTAAACCACATGCTAATCCAAGGAGATGGTTGGTTTGCATTTAAAAAAGGGTTAATACCAAAAAAAAAATTCAAAACCAGTAAACCTATGACAAATTTATCTCAAATTAATTTTTTGACCACCAAAAATCCCAAACTGGTAAAATTGCTGAGTTGGATGGCACGTGGCAGTTGATGGGTGTATCAGTTTGAGGTCTTACTTTTTGATTGTCACTGATGTACCGGTTTGTGATTTTTCCTGGTATATATCCAATTTAACAAAAATTAACGGAGAGTAAATTTGTCACGAATGTACTAGTTTGAGGTTTTTTGTGGTAAAAAAATTCGTTTGGGCTAAATTTATCACAGATTTACCAGTTTAGGGTTTTTGGTAATCAAAAAATTAGTTTGGAGTAAACTTATCACAGATATATCAGTTTGGGATTTTTCGTGGTCAGAAAAATTACGTTCCGATTTACTGCAACTTCACATGATCATATGGCTGCTATTCTCAATGAAAATGATCCAATTATCCTCCTCCCAGCTTTTGTTTTTAGTGATGGTTTACATTTTTTCCTCGATCATTGAGTTTATGCAACTTCCCCCAGCCTAATATATCGTTTGCAATCTTGGATTGTATGACAGTTTGAGCATTCTTCCTCTTTTTCAAGTTCCACAGTGATTAACTCTAGCGGCATTGATATTCCTCTTTTTGAGATTTTTGCTGCCAATTGGTGTTTTTAGCAGCTTGTATGTTCTCTTTCAATTTTCTTCACTTATTTTCTTTTATTAACAGTCAAAGAACATTACATTGATGCGATCTTAATATCAAAGCTCCTGCGCTTGAATTGATACACCATCTCTAGATGTTCAGTGCCATTATAGGGGTAGAGCGAGATGGCCAAGAAGAGCAAGAAAATTATTCAACTATAGGCATTCTTCACTAAGGAATGTCATTTAGAGATAATTTGCGGCATTAAAGAATCGCTTCTTCATTTTGAGACACATGCTTTCATCTACAATTTGAAAGCAAGTACATATTGTAATTGCATGTTGTGTTATTCATAATTACATCCGTGATCAAGATAAGAGGGATAAGAAATTTTTTCTTTATGGAGATCCGGAGTACCCGCTTTGACCTACACAAGATCAAGTTATAGACGATTCATCGACCGATGAGGGAACTGAGACAAACATGCTTGGGACAATATTGCCAATAAAATAGCAAGTGATCATAATATGCCGGAGATTCCATGAAATTGTATTTTTCGACTTTTGTAATGTATTTCCATCATTTATATTTGAGGATTTCCTATCTTGGCTCTTGTAATGTGATGCTCCACTTGGCTCGGGGGGATATAGCTCAGTTGGTAGAGCTCCGCTCTTGCAATTGGGTCGTTGCGACGTTGCAAATGAGGATTTCCATTATTTGTATTTGAGGATTTCCTATCAGTTTTAAAATATCATCATTTGCGGCATTAAAGGAAAAATCCGCTTGTCTACCCTGTTTTTGCGACATAAGGAGAACATAATGTGGAAACAAAATTTTGGAAATAGAATTTTTGTGCTGTTATCAAACGAATTTTATTAAGGGAACATAAATTTTGTGTCGTCATCAAATGTGTTTCTCTGCTTAGAAACTTATCTAAGGAATAAATTGTTCCTAGGAACAAAATGGTTATCATTTGTGCCATGAGAAACTTGTTTATCTTGTTACATTATAGTTGTACAAACTTATTCTTATAACTTAAATGCATTTCCTTTTAGAGCAAATAAACACTAGGGAAAGTTTTATGGTTGTCCATTCATCGAAATCTCTTGTATAATCAATATTTTGAAAGTTTTAAATATATTTTACTAAATTTTATGTATATAAACAAATTCTCTTAAGCGAACTCCGCACTGCCAACCAAGCCCCATACGGATCACTTGCGCTCACCAAATTTACACATCTACCCTTGGCAAAATGGCACGGACGGCAGGGTATCTGCGTAACTTCACGTTGTCCGTGGAGCTTCCAATGATAAATCGGGAAACAAATTAAAAAAAGAGTGAAAAAAGACGAAATACAACATTAAAAAAAGAAATTCAAATATTAAAGTTATCCCAATTAGCAAAAATATCGTCACTGTGTAGAAAAAGAGCGCGACAAGAAACCTAAAAAAAGGCAAAACCCTTGAGAGGGCTCGATTTGTCTGCTCTCTCCGTTGGGTAAAAATGTAAACATGGCCATGTCAAAGGTGATTCTAATTCTAATCATTTTCATTAAGAGTGGGACTATATTAAGATGCCCTAATAATTTTTTTTTAAAAGTGAAGCTAAATCTAAATTGATTTTATCAACCATAGCATAAGCTAATTAGAGCTTAAGTTTGCTAATTGACTAGCTAAGAAATCTAAATTAAAACGGCATGGACATCGGTTGATCACCGCCGTTGTCTAAGAATGTCACGGCTCAGAGAATTGGATCACTCTCGAGGGTTTCTGCACGAAGGATCATGATTGATCCATGAACGAGTGGGCAGACCTTAAGGATTTCAAATTCTAGAGTTTTCTTGTACGCTCTAGAATACTCTTGGGAGAGGACAATATTGTAATTGTACCCTCCTGTGATAAATGGATGTAGATGGTAGTTGGGAATGTGCGATTTCCACCGTTAAATCGAGGAGAGATCTACGGATATGATTAAAGATGTACTTATATATAAGGGGTCTCCTCTTCCTCATTTATACATCTCATTCTCACAAGAGCAATAGAAATCTATAGTTTTCTCTCTACAGTTTCTCTCTGGCGGTGGTCGACCGATATCCACGCCGGTCTTAATCTTTTTGTAACAAACTTTAGTTAAGATTTTTAGCTAGTCAATTAGCAAACTTAGGCTCTAATTAGCAAAATCAATTTAGACTTAGCTTCACTTTTAAAATAAATAATTAGAATTAGAATCAGCAAAATCAATTTAGACTTAACTTCACTTTTAAAATAAATAATTAGAATTAGAATCCCATGCCAGCCCAGCCCAGCCCACTCTGTTTTCCAGTTTGTCTGAACCAGGGAGAAACCCCCCGCTACCCCTTTGGCAGCAGAGAACGAGAAAAGTGTGAAGAAGAAGAAGAAGATATGAGCTCCGCGATGGAGCCACGACGGCTGAGGGGCCACAGAGCGACGGCCCCGTGCTGCATCGCCTCCCGCGACCGCCCTGGCCTCGTCGCCACTTCCGGCGAAGTAATATATGTTTCGTCCCTGTGTTTTAAGCCTGGCCTCTCTCTGTGTTTTGTTTTTGCTGCTTGGTAGTCTTCTGTTTGGAAATTGTCTCTCCCTTTAATTTCCGAACAAAAGGGTCGTTTGAAGTTAATATGGTGCCCACGATTGTACATGCAGTTATGTTGAAACTAGCAATTTCCAGTGTTAGCTGAACTCATTGTGATTTAAAAATTTTGGGCTTTGATAGGTAATGAAGATGTTATATATGTTTCGTCCGGAAAGGAAGTCAAGTGCTTCGATGTTCGTCTGGTAATGTCGGTCTTGCAATTTACATCTCGTTATTTTCCCTGTATCATATTCACCTTTGCCCTATCTTGAACCCCTGTTACTGCATCAATGTTGTTAACAATCGGCTCCTTCATTTACGCTGAAGGGTACCTCATGGACGCCATTGGATTGTTATGATTACAACAAAGAAGAAATAAACCAGGTAGATAGTTGCAGTTTCTCTTGATCTTAACTGACCTTATGTCGGTATATAATGGGCATTATTTAGTTATAGTGATCTTTCTAAATGCATTTCATTATGTTTCTCATGCTTTGGGGCCATCAAAATACTTCAGTGCTTCTTTACAAATCAATACGGTTCAATTTTTCCGTTTGAGAATTAAAGATATGATCGTACGCCCAACATTTATGAAGAGAATCCAATTAATTGAAAGAAGGAAATCTATTGTTTTTGACTGTTGTCGTTAACTTATGAGACTTTACTTGCAAATTTGCTTGAGATGGCTGAAGTTTGATCTTTGACTCTTCATAATAAGCATCTCTGATTCTTATAGCATGTTGTTTACTCCTCTTAAATGGGTATTTTGTGCTAAACCTTTAAAATAACACAGGTGTGTGTTGCCTTGTGCAGATTGTCTGCATCTCGAAGTCATTCCTTGCTGCAGCAGATGATGGTGGCGAGATAAAGGTACAAATGCTGATAAGACAGTGTCCATTATGGTTGATGAGAATTTTTGCATGAAGTTCTCTTGATACATAATATATGGCATCTGTCATTTCGCATTTAATGCATATTGTACATATGACTGTGGTTGATAAGAGCCTACATCTCTAAAGAATGCAGTAAATTCTTGATGTTGCTGTTGTCATGCTACATTTCCTGCTTTTTAGCTTATTCCTGTTTTTTTGGTGCATCAGATTATTGATATTCGTCAACAATGTCTTTACAAAACACTAAGAAATGGCCATTCAAGTGTATCCTTCTCAGTTTTTTCTTAGCATATCATTTCTGTCATATATGCTGAATATGGGGAATACCATGAGTTGGAAAATTTTTTTGTAGCATTCGCAGCTTAATAGCCTTTCATTGCCCAGTTTGAATTTATTTGTAGCATTCAAGTGTATCCTTCTCAGTTTTTTCTGAGAACAGGGTCCGGTGGGTTTTGATTGTAAATTCAATATAGGTGACATTTTGCTTGCAAATCAAAGAAAAAATATCATGTATAAACTCAAAACTATACCAAAAACGAGAAAAAAGAATAATGTAATTTGAGTTCCACTTTTAGAATCTTAAAATGATGGGCCAACAAAATCACGTTGGCCAAGCCTTTTCACTCCTAGTTGATTTCTGAAAAGTCCATACATTCTTCTAGCAATTTAATATAATTTCCTACTCTAACTTAGATCACATTTTTTCTTTCTTTATTGGAAAAGTTTCATTTTTCTACACAAATTGAAAATGCGAAGCAACATCTATCATATCCACGTAATCAGAACTCTATCATTTTTTAAAAAGTAATCTGTTCTTCCTTTTCAAGTTAACTTAGAACTCAACAAATGTCTTTTGCGAACATTACTCAACATAAACTTACATATTTCGATTAGATTCAATGAAACAACTTTAGAAGGTTGTGAAATCTTTTTTTTAGGGAACTCTCTTGTGAAAAGTCCCTCCAAATACTTTTAGCAATTGTGATTGCGTCACATCAGTCGTGTTCCTATTACATAAAATCCGTTTTCATGTGTAGGATACCGAATTCCACCCAAATACATGCTCAATAATGCGATTTTCATGAAACAAAAATTTAGCAGTAATAAGAACAAAAAGGATACGGAACAACTTATAATTGATACCAATGTTAAAACGGTGTGTAAAATAAGCTATAGTAACGAATGTATGATCCATTGAATATTAATTAATCATTGATCTACAAGATTTCATCACGGTCATATAGCGAAAAACATCTAATTTTCATAATGTAAGTATTCTTAAACTTGAGAAGTTTCATAAAGAAATTATGTTGGTAGATAGAGATTTCACCCTTTAACATTGTTTTAAGATAAAGAGGCAAATTGTGCATCTTATGCACTCACACAAACCTTGGACTTTACTTTTCATCTCTATCTGTATTCCTAATCATCCCAAATTAGACTCCATTTCTTTTTAATAATCTAAGAGCACAAGTGTAAGGATCCGGTTACTCGGATGCTCATGAAATACTCTGCAAACACCATTAACCGATTAGTTTCTGGCCTTTGATCTAAGCATGTGACCCTAATCACAGAGCAATTTGCACTAACCATGGGGATTAAGCTGGTTGGGATATAGTTTTAATTTTCATGTGCCTCTATTTTTTTTCCCCTAATCATGAACTTCTTTTCAGAATTTGACCTGAACCAATTGAGGAACACAGCAAAACCACTTATCTGGACTGCAGAGAAGAAGGTTTACCGCTATGTGATTTTTAAGATCGATGAGAAGAAAAAAGAGGTTGTGGTTGAGAAGACTGGAGGTCCAGCTGAAAGATATGAAGATTGCACCTCCTCTTTGCCAGAGAATGACTGTTGATATGCTGGCTATGACTTCGACTTTGTAACTTCTGCAAAATGTCAAAAGAGCAAGATCTTTTTCATTGCATGGTGAGTTTCTTCCTTTTGTCCAGCTGCTTATTTGAAATGTTGTGGACGGACTACTTACTAAATTTCCATGACCGTGTGTTCACTGTGTTACCCTTCCAGCCTTTCTCTGGGCCACAATCACAATACATGGTTTTAGGTTGGTGTCATTGGTTTTTTGGACTGAAAGTGCCAAAAATTCATGCACATGTTCATTCCTGCGTGGGTTGTCTAAGCATGTAAATCATTGTCTCTTGAGCATTTTTCTGGTCTGCTTTGTGCCTGCATTGGTGTTAGAGATTTCAAATTTTTTGCTCAATCAAATCGTATTTATAAGCCAGGGCATCTTAATTGGTGTAAATTTCTTTCGGGCAACGTTCTGCATGTGGAAGAAATTATTTGGATTTGTAATCTCATTCAATTTTTGTTGCTTGCTATGTAAGATACATTCTTGTCAAACAAATATAATTTATCGGTCTCGATTTGTATGGGTCTGGTGCTAGCTTTTTCTTGATAGTGCTATTATATGCTGAATTACATATGTGAGGTACTTTGAGCTTAGGTTTGCCCTATGCATCTAAAGATTCTAAACCATGCTGATTGCATTTTTTCTTGATGAGCATCACAAGTAGAAGAGTTAGGTCTGAGTTAGATAGAATCGAGTTAGGAGCACTCCATGGTCATCACTTTTGTGGTTCTGTCCCTTTTTATTATGGTGCTGGTGCGTGGTTGAATTTCTTAATTTTGGTGCAGGTGGTTCCAATTATATTGTCTTCTCATTCTTCTGTGCATGGACGTGGGCATGCATGGATCTCCATTGAAGAGGATGTTTCTTTGTTTTGAGAGTAGACTTCAATTCTTGTGTATTGGAGTGATGTAGGTGATACAATGCCTTTAGATTCTCTCTGATTCTCTGATTTTATGTTCTTTATGAATAATAGCGTAGAGCATTTTATGGTTTCCAGTCAAATGCTTTGTCCAGTGATGTAGGGTCATGATGGAAGGTTATTTCCCAAGCTAATAGTTCGTTATTGGTTGAGTGTTGTATTTCTTCTCTGTGATGGCCTAGGTTTTGCTAGTCACTAAGGACTTCACTACATTTTCTCTTTCTTCAGTGTATATCGAAGGAAGATTTGATACTAAATAGAGGTCCATCGTGTAAGAGCAACAATATAGTGGGAAAAGAGTTGGTTGTTGTTCTTCTCGTTAGGCATATATTTTAATAGTACCTCACTTTGTGGTATGTAGACTGTTTTTCATAGCAAGTGTCCTATTCTTGGTTTTGGAATTAGAATGGTATTGCTAGGCTGTTTAAAGAATAGGAAAAGAAGCTCTTTTGGGGGAGAAGATATCGTTATTTTTATTCTCTTGAAAATTTAACATACCTTCTTTATCCAAATAGGATTGCGCATAAAATTTTTGTTTTAGAGTGCTTGTAATAAATTAAGAAAGAGGAATTAGGGAGAAGTTCTTGTGGTGGATGCAAGTGAACTCGACTCCGATGCTATTATTTGTGGGTTTGGGTTCTTCTTTTGGGTGGTTGAACTCTTGGGTGTCGCCGATTTTTTCGGAATCATCAGTTTTTGGCTTCAAGCTTATGCTCTTATTCTTTAGTTTAGTGTGTTTTGACTCTGCCTTCAGTGATTGCAATTTTTGTTGTGCATGGGTTACGGTTTTGAAATTGTTTTCCAGTCTCATGGTTTTTATGCTTCAGTTGTACTAATTTTTTTTCATTCCTCTTTCCCTTGTTTGGCTTTCCTCCATGTCAATTCTCAGCAGTTGTAGGTATGTCCAACAACATTATTTCTTGTTGAGAAGGCTGATTGTCATAGCCCTGAAGAGCCAATCATTCTGAGCAGCACTTGTTGGTTTTCTATTGCGTCATGATGATAGCGATGGAAAGTGCAGTTGTTAAGAAGGTGAAGATAAAGTTTTCTGGAAGAAGAATCGAAGCAGAACACCAATCCGGATTATGTGGATATGGGCAGCAGAAGCTGCTTATTGATGATTGGACTTCTGGCGCTGTGAATGGAAAGGAGAAGAATGGCAATTTGCCATCTAAAATCAAGGCTGATACTGGTGATTGTACGAAGTTTGGAAGTTCCGTCTCTGGTGCTAATAATCGTGGACCTCAAGTAGAGCTTGAAGTTGCAAAGAAGAGGAAGGATGGATCGAGCTGTTACGCAACAATGTTCTGCCATTTTAAAGAGACTAATGCACCATCCATGTGGTTGGCCTTTCAACCAACCAGTCGCTCTGGTAAAGCTAAACATACCAGATTACTTCTCAATCATATCAGAGCCAATGGATTTAGGGACAATAAAATCTAAGCTCGAGAAAAATATGTATCATGGAACAGAAGAATTTGCTGCTGATATCAGGTTGACCTTTTCTAATGCCATGTGCTACAATCCACCCAGCAATAAAGTACATATAATGGCAGATAAGTTGAATAAGATCTTTGAGACGGGATGGAAAGTTCTTGAGGCAAAGTGGAGCAATGGAGACACTAGAATAGTGAAGGGGTCCGTATTGAGTAGACAAAGTAGAGAAAGCAGTGCCGTGTCCCAAGACAGCTCCTCAGTGCACCAGTTTGCCTCAAAACAGGATGCAAACTGGAGAGATGGTATAGAAAAACTGCGATGCTATTTTGTTAAAGGTGAGCATTGTTCACTGCAGGAATAGATGTTCGGGATGTTATTATTTTCCTAAATTTAATTCAACTGGGAAAACATTAGCCAATATTCTTACCAGCAGATTGTATTTGTTGTTTAGATTTTGTCGACTGAGGTTTGCATCTATTGTATCAGAAATATATTAATTTGTGGTTAACTGGTTCCTGAGCAGGTCAAGGTTTCTAAAGTTGTACAGAGTTGCACAACCAAGTCATTAGGAAATAACGACAAAGGTAATGAAGTGGCAGAGTATAATTTCTGCTCTAGTAGCTCTCTTCTAGATCTAATTGCCACTGTGTCTTATAGGCACTGATGGTGTTGGTGGACATACTTGCCGCTCCAAGTGTAATGCATGTGGCAATACAACATGCTGATGCAGCGTTGTTGGACCGCCTTGTGCATCTTCAATGGGTAAATAATCTTCCTTTTCTGTCTCTATTTAAGGAGCTGTTATTTTGGTATCTATGGAGCACTGATTATATGTTTGTTGGCTTTTTGGATTTACCTTCAGAGAAGGGCCAAGATCATGAATGTACTATTGATGCTCCAAGACTGGTATATCTAGATTTTAAAGTATTTCTTTTTGATAAGTTGAACAGTTCTGTTCGTATGCCATTTGATTTGGTGCTGAAAATTGCTACCTGAACTTGCAATTTTAGGCCAGAAACTCTTCTATAGTGCAGACTGCAGACCAGTAAATCTGATCCAGATTCCGATTTGTGATGTTTGAAGTTCAATGTTACAACGATCATTCAATTTGGTTTTGGAAATACTCAATGGGGCTGTGAGTGCTGTGGACGATGGAAATGTCTGTATTAGTTCCCACCTTGCAACTCCACCTACGGATGCCACATGTGGGGAAGGTTAGTATGCCGTGAATCGTAGGTTGAGATATATTTTGGCCATTCAAGAAAGCAGGAGAATGAGCCATAATGATACTGTATGAGGGTGGAGTGCTTCTCTCCTTGACATAAAGCTGTCACCTAAAAAGGCCCTGCGTGCTGCAATGTTAAAGAGTCGCTTTGCTGACACCATCTTAAAGGCGCAACAGAAGACACTACTTGATCATGCATGCATTTCGTTGGTAGTAGATGATGCTATGAAGTGTATCATAACAGTTGTTTCATACATGCCTTTTGTAATTACAGTGCGATAAGGCTGATCCTGTGAAGATGCAACAGGAGAAGGAAAGATTAGAGAGAAGGCAGCGTGAAGGTGATAAAAAAGTTAACCTATTGTTATATTTGTTCGCTTAAGACATGTGCCAATCTTTTGCAAATGCTCTCACATGAGCAGGGAACTAGATTTACTCTTTAAAATTTTCTCTCTATTTTCTCTGAATTCCCCTCTTATGATTTCAATTGTGTTCAAGCAAGTTAATTTTGATATATATGGTAAGTTCACAAAGTAGAAAAGCAATTTGCTAGTTCATTTTGAGTTCTTGAGCAGCATCGTGTTTTTTTATTGTGTTTTGCGAACACTTTCTCTACCGAGCAGCAGAGTTTGGGTTATTGTTTGCATCATTCTTGTCTGTGGTTGTTGGTTTAGTAATTTCATCTGAAGAGCTTATAGAAGTTGGGTCGATGTTACCCTTTTCAGATTGAGTGTGATAACCCACACTCAAAACTGGATATGTGAATGGATACAAGCCTTGTATATTTTCTTACAATGGTCCTTTGTAGGTACTAAAGTCCACCAGTGTTGTATTCCTTAAAAGGATTCAGTTAAGTCTGTCTTTGTGGCCATTGCCATGGAAGTCAACTTGGCAAGCATTGTAGGAGCCTTGTATTGACCTTCAGTTTTGACCTAAGGGAGCTGGCTGCATACTGTATTAAATTTGTAATTGCATCTCTGGCCTTGCTCCTTAAATTATGATGGGATTGATGAATTAATGCTGGCTAGATCTTGAGTGATATCAGTAATCTGTGTGGGGTCTGGCAGTTGGTGACTGAGCCAGGGAGGTCCGGTCCGATGCTGAAATTTCTTCAACAAGAGATTTTTTAAATCAATATCATTTATCCACTCTTAACTTTTGGCTAAATCATCGACAATATCTATGTGTACTACTGCTCTGGTTTGCACCCTGAAGGCGTCCAAGACCTTATAATGCACTTGAATTGAGATTAATTTTATGGCTACCGTCATTGTGGGTTCTATGAGCGTTGGTAGAGTTATCCAATGAGAGGGAGCTACTTTACTGGGGTGCTTTCCATTAGTCCTACTAGATATCATGGATTTTTCTTTGCCTAGGTCAAATGGACGAATTCTTGTTACTGTGCTTAAGGGGTAAAGAATCTTATTTGTGGGGGAAAACAAAAGTAGCTTACAAGTAGATCACATCGTTTGCTGATGGCGTTCTCTTGGGCCTTGTAGGACTGGTTGTGAGCGGTGTGGCTCTTCGACTTCGCCATGCCTGCCCTGTCAAAATGGGAAATATGTGAAGTCATTTGAGCATTATCGAGTACGCACCATTGACCTCTCACTTATGGTATCAACAATCAAAACCATGCTTAAATGTATTAGTCAACGCATTGAAATATGCAGGGGGATGTCCATCAACTATTCTACATGGTTATCTTGATCCAGGTATGAGATAATTCTACCAGCCACTCCAAATGTTATTGAAAACATAGTAATAATAAGTTTCCCCACGTAATTTCTTTAACATATGCTTTTCGTATTTCACCATAGTCAACTTTATACTTGTGTATGGAATTAAGACAGTGCATGTTATTGCAAAGGACTACCAAACCTTACTATCTTGTGTTAGGAAACCATTCTTTCAAATTTTCACTGTGGAATTGTTTTAGAAGCAAAGGTCCTCATCGTCACTATCCTTTATGTTAATGAAACTTCCTGCATTGAATTATTCACATTACATGAGAACCTTTCAATTCCTAAGAACTTCAGCTGTGATTCTTGTGTCTTTCTAATAACAGTCTTGCAGCCAAAAAGATCATGGTAAATAGTGTCAAGAAAAGGTCTTTTACCTTAGTAAAACAAAAGTTTGTAGTGTCGATGTTTTTAGTTACACAGCCTTAATCATTCAAGAAAAGAAAAAAAGAATGTGAAGTAAATGATAAAAAAGGAGTGCTTTCAAGTGAGGAATGCTGAGAAGATGTTCAGAAAATCTTTATGTAAATCTCCCTATTGTTCTACGTTTCATTAGGAAGATGTCCGCCTTGAATTATCTAACTTATCAAATATCTCCCGTTCAAGCTTCAACCTTTGTTAGCTTTCGAAAGATCAATTTAAATGCTGTATCTGCTCAGGGAACTTCTTTCTAAATTGAAATATTTCCTCAATCAGCTGGCATTCTGCACCTTGGGAGATGGTATTTATGGCATTATACTCCTTAAATACACGGGAATATTAGTAGTTTGAGGCACTTCAGAAGAAATCTTAAGTGGAGGAGAAAAGAGGTGCAAAACGAAAATAGACGATGAATAAATTTTATACTTGAAATGGAATAAGTGGATCAGATCACCTTCTGCAATACTTATGACCACATGTTGCTGTATCAATGTATTTCGAGTTAAGGTTTTGTCTAAATTTCACATCATCTATAAAAAGCTATTATAATAAATTGAACATCTATATTAGTTCCATAAAAATGATATGGTACTAGGAACTCCAACTCATTATTAGCAACATTTGATATATCGGATAGATGTACAATGACTTTGCTAATCGGATCATAGACCCTTTGATGTTGAAAAGTCAACATGGTCTTTCGGAATAAGTCTTCATAAGTTGGAGGAACTTTAATGTTGGAATCTTTCAAGTACTCAATCAGTTGTATCTAATGAATTCTGGAGTTACAAAAAAAGAGACAAAATATTTATCTGATGATTGAAAGCTTGTTCATTAAGGGTACATAACCAAATGTATGCTCACTTTAACATAAGTTTTGAATGTTTTGATGAAATCATGCGCTGATTGTAGATTAATGTTAGGGAGTGATTGCAAATAGTCATGACCGCTCAATATCCACATCTTAAGAACCATTTGCTTAGTAAATCCATCAAAATCGTTGCTGTTTTGTAATAGATTGGAGTACTTGAAATCAACTTCATGCCCAAACTTGTGAAGATTATCTGAAAAATTAAACATATACAACCACAGAAAACACTCAATAAAGTGGGTCGAAAAGGTTATAGTTTGCGTAGGGGTTGCGTGTTGTAATGAATAAGATTTAGCAAGAAGCAGCTACTAGATTACTCACTCTGGTATATAAGATTCGTGTCCTCTGTGATTACAGCATCAACCCGTTCATTGATTGCCAAGAGAGTGATTTGAGCATCCTCATAAAGGGGCAACAATATAAGAAATGTTCTCCTGCTTCAAGGCCTTCCACATGCAACCATACCAATCCAGATGCGATAAATTCATCATGAATGATACTTTAACTTATTTTAACCACACATTGCATGACCAGGAGTATTTTTCATACCTTGATTAGCTCATGTGCCATGGAAGGTCTCGTAGAATCGACTGAGCCCATCCAGTTTGGATATTTAGGGTAAATGTTTCCAAGTTTTACAATCATGTTTAGCATCACTGAAGGTCTATGACAACCTTGCTTACGTAGGTCAAGGAAGAAAAAACTTGCTCGTGCTATTGAGCATGAGTCAAAATGGAAATGGTGCTGCTGCTTATCAGTGCTATAAAAAAGCAGTAGACATCACACCATGGCACATGAGCTAATCCAGATATGAAAAATACTCCCGGTCATGTAATGTGTGGTTAAAGTAAGTTAAATTGTCATTACTGATTAATTTATCGCATCTTCATTGGATTGGTTGCATGTGGAAGGTTCCAAAGCAGGAGAATTTCTTATTTTGTTGTTCCTTATGATGCGGATGCTCAAATGACTTTCTTGGCAGTCAGTAAACAGTTTTGGGTTGTAATCACAAAGGACTCGGATCTTATACCATTCGGCTGTCCCAGAGTGAGTTATCCAGTAGCTGCATCTTGCTATATCTTATCCATTACAACATGCAACCACTAAGCAAACTATAGCTTTTTTGACCCATTTTATTGAGTGTTTTATGTTGTATATGTTTAATTTTTCAGATAATATTCAAAATGGACATATTTGGGTATGGAGTTGAGTTCAAGTACTCTAAGCTACAACAGAGCAATGACCTCAGTTTTGCTGGATTTACTAAGCATATGGTTTTTGAGATGTGCATATTGTGCGTTTGTGACTATTTGCAATCACTCCCTAACATTAATATGCAAACAATGCATGCACTCTTCAAAACATTGAAAAATTTATGATAAAGTGATTATACAGTTGGTTATATACCCTTGAATAGGCTTTCAATCATTAGATAAATTTTTCTGTCTCTTTCTTCGTAACTCCAGCATTCATTTAATACAGGTGATTGAGCTCTTGAAAAATTTCAATATTGAAGTTCCTCCAACTTATGAATACTTATTCCAAAAGGCCATATTGACTTTTCAGCATCAAAGGGTCTATGATCTGATTAGTAATGCCATTGTATATCTATCCGATATATCAAATGTTGCTTATGATGAGTTAGAGTTCATATGACCATATCCTCTTTATGGAACTAATCTGGATGTTCAGTTTATTATAATAGCTTGTTATGGATGATGTGCAATTTAGACAAAACTTTAACTGAAAATACATTGATACAGCAATATGTGGCCATAGGTATTGTAGAAGATGATCTTGATCCATTTACCAAAGCTCCATTTCAGGTATAATATTTATTCATCGTCTATTTTTGTTTTGCACTTTGTTAGGCTAGTAGCTCATCTATAGTGCAGACCAGTAAAGAATCGATCCAGATTCTGATGGTAAGTGCATCTTTCGGATTTGTGATCTTTGAAGTTGTTCAATGTTACAATGATCATTCAATTTGGTTCTGGAAATACTCAAAAGGGGCTGTAAGTTCTGTGGATTATGGAAATGTCTGTCCTAGTTCCCACCTTGCAACTCCATCTACGGATGCCACATGTGGAGAAGGTTAGTATGCCATGAATTGTCGGTTGAGATATATTTTGGCCATTCAAGAAAGCAGGAGAATGATCCATAATGATATTCTATCAGCGTGGAGTGCTCCTGTCCCTAAAAAGGCCCTGCGTGCTGCTACGTTAAAGAGTCACTTTGCTGACACCATCTTAAAGGTGCGATAGAAGACACTACTAGATCATGTATGCGTTTTGTTGGCAGTAGATGATGCTATGAAGTGTATCATAACGATTGTTTTATAGATGCCTTTTGTAATTACAGTGCGATAAGGCTGATACTGTGGAGATGCAGCAGGAGAAGGCAGTGCGAAGGTGATAAAAAAGTTAAACCTATTGTTATATTTTTTCCCTAAGACATGTGCAAATCTTTTGCAAATACTCTCACATGAGCAAGGAACGAGATTTACTCTTTAAACTTTTCTCTCTATTTGCTCTGAATTCCTCTCTTATGATTTCAATTGTGTTCAAGCAAGTTAATTTTGATATATATGGTAAGGTCACAAAGTAGAAAAGCAATTGGCTAGTTCATTTTGTGTTCTTGAGCAGCATCGTGTTTGTTTACTGTGTTTTGCGAACACTTTCTCTAGTGAGCAGGAGAGTTTGGGTTATTGTTTGCATCGTTCTTGTCTGTGGTTGTTGGTTTAGTAATTTCATCTGAAGAGCTTATAGAAGTTGGGTCGATGTTACCCTTTTTCAGATTGAGTGTGATAACCCACACTCAAAACTGGATATATGATACGAGCCCAGCTTTGTATATTTTCTTACTATGGTCCTTCGTAGTTCCTAAAGTGCACCAGTGTTTTATTCCTTAAAAGGATTCAGTTAAGTCTGTCTTTGTGGCCATTGCCATGGAAGTCAATTTGGCAAGCATTGTAGGAGCCTTGTATTGACCTTAAGTTTTGACCTAAGGGAGCTGACTGCATACTGTATTAAATTTGTAATTGCATCTCTGGCCTTGCTTCTTTGATTATGATGGGATTGATGAATTAATGCTGGCTAGATATTGAGTGATATCGGTAATCTGCGTGGGGTCTGGCAGTTGGTGACTGAGCTAGGGAGGTCTGGTCCGATGCTGAAATTCCTTCAAGAAGAGATTTTTCTAGTCAATATGATTTATCCACTTTTAACTTTTGGTTAAATCACTGCAATATCTCCGTCTACTATTGCGCTGGTTTGCACCCTGAAGGCTTCAAAGACCTTTTAATGCACTTGAATTGAGATTAGTCTTTATGGCTACTGTCATTGTGGGTTCTATGAGCGTTGGTAGAGTTATCCAATGAGAGGGAGCTACTTTACGGGGTGCTTTCCATTAGTCATATTAGATATCATGGATTTTTCTTTGCCTAGGTCAAATGGATGAATTCTTTTTACTGTGCTTTTCTTTCACTAGCTGGAGGATAGTTGCAGCTTAATGATCGTACAAATCTTTCTTTAAGAGGTAAAGAATCTTATTTGCGGGGAAATAATGAATATGTGGTTAATCGCGGGCGAAATAATTGTTCTAGGAAAACAAAAGTAGTTTACAAATGAAGACGCAGAGTTCAAAGTTTGAAACCATCTCTCCTTCAAAAGAAATTTCAAGCTCTAAGCTCTTTTATATCTATCTAGCTTCGAAATGAAAAGTTGAAGTTTTTTAGGTTTCTGCTGGCTTGCTGCAATTATCCCAAGTTTTAGGTTCCTCTGCAAACCCACTTTACCAAAGGAAGTACTCTTCATAGACAGTCTCTTGGTCAAGAAGCCAATAGTGAAGTGCAAACGATGAGCTGATTTCCTCATAATCTTCTGTTGTGGTAGATCACATCGTTTGCTGAGGTCTTTCCTGTTTCCATGAAAAGTCACCTCATCGGTGAACACTGTTGTTGGAGCCTTTTAAAGCAAGGAGCTTAGTTTTGTAGGAATGAGGTCAATCAAACGGTTCTCTTTAATGTTTAATGTCCACATATCCCTGTTCTGGTTAGATTTTGTTTCCTCTGACCTTATTTCGATTGTTAATGTGCTATGTACCATTACTACTACAAATCGACCCTGTTAACCAGAAAGACAAGCAAGATTTTAGCAAATTATTCCTTTTCACCTAGTATCCAATAAAGTTTGTCTTCTCTCTCCTCCGTATCACCATCCTGCAGGGAGGTTTAGAGAATCATAGGACTCTTCTAACTCACTTGCATGTATGTAAGCTAGTTCTTGCTGCGATCTGTGGATGCCGATCCTCTGGCAGTGCGAACAAGTTTCGTCGGAGAACCATGATAAGGCTCTTGTAGATTTGTTTCCCAATGACTGTGGTGCCGCTTGGGGCAAAAAAAGAAAAATAATGTTCTGTTGCCATTGATTGGCCTGAGGCAATGCATTTTGCCTTAGTTTTTCCGGTGGTCATAAATGGTGAAATGTAATGTTAAGTTAACACAAATTTAGTGACGTGTTTCATATGGGAATGCTTTCATAGCAATAATACTGTGCTAATTTAGTTCATCATTACCAACAATTTGTTATGATTAATGTGCCAGTCAGTAGATGAAAAGATGTTAAAAAGGATATAGCATTGGCACACAGCATGTGTGTAAACGAAAGTAAAACAATTACTAACAATGGGAAGTTTATGAAGGTGGAAGGATGAGAACTTTTGCTGGAACCACTTACCCTTCGTGAGTGCAGCATTAGGCACTTCCATTAATCACTTCATTCTTATACAATGATAGGTAATTTTTGTTAACCAAGTAATTTGTTGGCGTAATAATACTGATCCGAAATCCTGATCCATCAAATGATCAAATGAGTAATCCATTCCAAACAAGTTTGGCTGTCAAATTATGATATGAGACCTCTTATTGATTAAAGCTAACTCAGTGGGTAGCTGGACAACTGAATTTCCCAAGATTTCGCTGGTCTTGTCAAAGCTCTTCTTTCCTTGACAGACATTCTTTCCACAAGAGACTATTCTGCTGCCACGATAGGTCTGAACTCTATTTTGGTAGAGAGAATATGCGAACCTTTGTCAGTCCATTTTCCATATACTTCAGATCTGATTGTCTGAATGTAATCCCCAAATATGTTGCTTTTGGTTTTGGCACGTAATGTCGTAGTTTCCGTTCATTACGGATATTGGAATTAGAACAGTTATTGGAATTTCATTGCTGTTCCAACAACTCGTATTGTGGTGATTAACAATTTTGTCTTCTTACAATGCAGTAAAAGCAAGGATTGAAGATCAGATCAGAGCAGCAGAAGCTGCTGCGCAAATGAGAGCAGAGGCTGAAGGCAGAAAGCAAAGGGAGAGAGAGGGAAGCTGCTCGAATTGCACTTCAAAAGGTTTTACTCTTCGACTTGTTTCTTCATGGGTGGTCAAACTGAAAAAAGTATTTGTATTCAACACTGATGGGTGTGAAATTGTTTAATTCTGCGTTCAGATGGAAAAGACTGTCGACTTAGAGGAAAATCTCGAGATTTTGAAGGAACTTGAGATGTTGAGTGGGTGTTCCGGTTCATCACCTCGTCTTGCTGACGTTGATGATGGATCTGAAATCAGGACTGTTTGATGGGGCTCACTATAAGAATCCGCTGGAGCGCTTAGGATTGTTTATGAAGGACGAGCTTTTGGGAGACGACGATGATGAGAAAATTTTGATTGGGGAGGAGGGTGAGATTCTTTCGTAGTTGAAATTCGTAGTTCCAATGGGGTTGCAGTTGATCTCAGTGTTTTTTCTCAATTGTTATGAGCTCTTTTGAGCTACGATAGAGCTAAATGTTGCTGTAAATCAATCCCTTTTCTGGTGGAAATACAGAGGTAGTGATTTGGTGATTAAATGCTACGTGTGAGGGAGCTTGTTTGTTGGATGTCTTGTGTCGTGGCTGATTTTAGTAAAGCGTGTCGTGCGGTGTAAAAGTGGAGACTTTGGCGTACGGTAATGCGAATGATTTATTGGCCCTTCGTTGAAGTGACTCAGAATTTTCATTCATAAGTATCAGCATCTGACTGTACTCTATTTTTATTTGCGCAACCATAGAAAAGAGGTAGTAAACTACTTGCAGAGCATGTGGTGGCTGCTGGTGAATCAGTCCTAGAACTATGACCAAGCAAAAGAAGATTTGGCCCCCTAGAAGGCTAGAAAGGCAGTCTGATAAGAATGTGGAACGAGCTGAAATGTAAATAAGATGGATTTTGAGTCATCGTTTCCTTCTGCTCTGTGTTCAATTTGAGAAGTGTTTGGCAATTTGACAATAATGCCCTGATATGTTATTAACAGAGTTGTCCCATCACGTGATGTACTTGTTAGTCACCCTGGAATTGTCACAAACTTGGGAACAACCTCAACGATATCACTCAGTAATTCATGTTGAATCTTAATGGACGTTTTGATCAGTATGGAGAAAGAGAAAGCCGGGGGGGGGGTATATGCTGTTTGATCTCGACGGAACAGAATCCTTAACTGCGCAAATGATTGGTAAGGCGAGGAGAGGAGCGAGCGAAGGAATTACATCCTGAAGCTGCATCCAAAATAGACATTTTGCGCAACACATGATGACGTGATGGTATCCTATTCATACCGGGGAAAATTGTCCAAAAAGTCTTAAACTTATTGTATTTTTGCCAATTTAGTCATAAACCTTTTAATTTTGCCGATTTAGTCATAAACATTTTTACTTTTTGTCAATTCAATCAATCCGGTCAATTTTAGCCAGCCTGCGCTGACATGGCCGCCGGTCGTCCGACCAACACTGACGTGATAATTTTTAAATATTTTCTTTTCTTTTTTTCTTTTCTTTCTTTTTTTTTTTCTACCCTTCTTCCCTCTAGCCGGTCCGGCGACCGGCCAGAGGCGCAGGCCGGCGAGGTTGACCTCGTCGGCCTCTGGCAAAGCTTGCCCCCAACGGCCACTGGCGAGGGTGAGCCTCGCCTGCCGCTACTTGGGTGAGACCAAGGCCGACCTCGCCATTGTTGGGTTTCACCTCGCCTAGCGACGGTGGGCCGGCCTTGCCCAGCCAAGGTTAGGCCGCCCAGCGCCGTTGCAGGTCAGCCTCGATCTTGCCCAAGCAGCGGCGGGCGAGGCTCACCCTTGCCAGTGGCCGGCGGGGGCGAGCTTTGCCAGAGGCCAACAGGGGCGAGTTTCGCTAGAGGCCGGCAAAGTCGACCTCGCCACCCCGTGACCGACTAGAGGGAAGAAGGGAAAAAAAAGAAAAGAAAAGAGAGAAAAGATATAAAAAAGAAAACAATATTAAAAAATTGCAACGTTAGTGTTGGCCGGGCGGCCGGTGCGGCCTGCGGCCACGTCGGCACTGACCGACCAAAATTGGCTAGATGGACTGAATTGACAAGAAGTGAAAAGGTTTATGACTGTATTGGCAAAATTGTAATAGACTTAGGACTTTTTGGATAATTTTCCCGTTCATACTGTGTAGCGATTCCTGGCAGCTTTGTCGAACTTCTTGGCATCCTCCTGCAATAGTATCCAAGATATTCAGTCGGGCATATATCATGATATGACTGGAAAAGGAAACACCTAAAATTTAAAAAGCGACACAAGTTGCTCCCATTGTCGTCGAAACTCACGTGAAATACGAACCCCGCTTTTCTTGCTGTAGCCTAGGAACTCCTTCCCCTGCTTCCAAATGCTCATCTGCAGAAGGCCAGGCTAACGCGAGTAATGTCCGAGTGGCGGGCGAAGCGATTCGCACGCTAATTTGCTGCTTGCCACTACATGACTGGAACTAGAACTGGCTCGAAGAAGAGTTTAACTGAGCAGCATCGTCCGAGGCATAACAGTACATAGACTTACTTGGTTACTCTCTATGTTTAAATGTGTAATTAACGCTCTCTATAAGTATTATCATCTCACAGTCATCCTAATTAAGTTATTTTGATTATTCTCTGTCGTGGTGATTTTACGAGGGAGGAAAGAAGTTCAATGGCGACAATGATTGCAAGAAAGCTTCACTTGATCATCCGATTCGAAGTTGGCTCCAAGAGGATGATTTGCCAAATATGTGGGCTAAGAGGAGACGCGTTACTTCGTTCGTTTGGAATATTTGAAATGCCATAAGTCACAAGAATCACTTCAAGACCACAGTGTCACCGACCAAAACTGCGTCAAGCTACTCTGCCTGCGAGAGGATTTCAGCGAGGCTATGGATTAGGCCGAGGTGAAGCGCATATCACGGAGGAAAAAGTAATGTGGCTACGTGTTTCTGAATTGGCGGATGAATAGCTTTGGATGTTAATCAATCTTTGTTTTGCGTTGTCCATACTCAACTGTTGTTTTGGAGCCTCAATTAATGCATATCTTTGAAATCTGGCTTTTCTATGTGAGGAGTAGTTTGATTGAAAGAAACAATCCTCGGTATATATTTCGTCCTAAAGATTTTTGCATTGACGATAAGGTAAATTTTGAGGTTCGTCAACGTCCGACGGAAGAAGATTATGATAAAACTTCATATGCAATTTGTGTCGTTAAGTAAATATAGATATAGCAGCAGAAAATCACTAAATTTAACTAGGAGATGCATAGATTAATCTCTAATTGGTTTCTTACTCGCTGCACTTACTTGGGATTGGTCATAACAAAGTAATTTCCGACGAATCCTCTAGTTTCGTCATGAATAGCTTGTCTTTAATTAGATTGGAGAGGTGGACTCAATTCGACTTTTGAAAACTAATTTGTGATATCACCTAATCGCTATTTCAAAAAAGAAAGGACAAAAAATTGGCTTATACCACGAAAAATCCCAAACTGGTACACCTGTGACAAATTTATTCCAAACTAATTTTTTGACCACCAAAATCCCCAAACCGGTACACTTGTGACAAGTTTACCTTCAGTTTATTTCCGTTAATTTTTACTGTCAAATTGCTTTGTTAAATGGCACGCGGCAGTTGACTTATGTACCAGTTTTTTGTTTTACCCCCCATTTGTCACATGTGTATCGGTTTATGATTTTTTGTGGTATTAATCGAATTTAACGGAAACTAATGGAGGGTAAATTTGTCACAAATTACCAGTTTAGGATTTTTAGTGGTCAAAAAATTAGTTTGGGATAAATTTATCAGAGGTCTACCAGTTTGGGATTTTTGATGGTCAAAAAATAAGTTTGTGGTAAAATTGTCACAGATGTACCAGTTTGGGGTTTTTCGTGGTATTATCCCACAAAAATAAAAGGTACACGCGCTGAGTTCACTCTAACGAGCCTAAGATGGAGTAAAGCTTTTTGCCAGAGATCAAGTTTTGATGGGGCTATCGTGGCCGCGTATTCGAATTAGTAAGAGATGGGCAACCGCATGCCATGGAATGAGATCCTTTGGGTTAATATAAAAGACATCATATTCAAATTGCAATATTTAAGCAATAAAAGTCATAAGTAATTGAACTGCCACTTATATATGGTTGATATTTCGGCAAAACAAAATAATCACAATATTTAATTTTTCAAGAAATGAGGGTATCAAATTCCGTATGTTGTAAACAGTTAATACACAACGGTAGAACATCTTTTTATTGGTTTAGAAATTCAAATACGAGTAAGCTCCGTGGGAACAAGAAACTTCAGCCTCCCTTAATTTTGGTGGCAACAAAATAATTAATGCTCGACATGATTTTAGATGGAATTAGATAATATATATTTTATTAGTATAAAAAAGCACTTAATTTGTAGCTGAGAACCGGCCGGAACTCTCTCGGTGGGTGTAAATTATTCTTTTTCTTTCAAAAATATTATATTTTTTTTTATACAGAATTATGCATTGGCAATTTATGTACAAAGATCAACACACTATCCGCCTGCACGAAGTCCAATTGATGAAAACCTAAAAGATGACAGGAATTGACATATATGGAGAACACATTAAAATTTTGTGCAATGACGCATTAGCCCGAATAACTCGAATTTGATACATAGGCATCAATTATTGACCCTGATTTTCGTTTAGGATTTAATTACCAGATGAAATTACTTTGTTCAGTTTTATTACTTTTTAACTAAATAAAAAATCCTGCGGGAGACCCACCCATCGGTGAGCGCGTTGGTTTGCGCTCAGTTCCTTTCACGAGAGGTCATGGGTTCAAAACTCGCCCATCGGTGATTTAAGTGGGGGGTCAAGGCGGTGGGATGTTGCGCTAGCCCCCCTCGAGGACTGGTCGGGCATCACCGCTGGTTTGAGCCCTAGCTCGCCGGCCGCGCGGACATCTCGATTATAAAAAAAAAAAAAAATCCTGCGGGAGAAGTTTTCCCATGAAAACATTTTCCGTGGTCCAAACACCGGAAAAGTCGGAAAACAATTTCCCGAAAACAGTTTTCTTTCAAACAAACGGGCCTAAGTTATGTTAGCATTTGTCTTGGGGATAACACTTTGTCATATACCATATAAATTAATTTAAGTGTTGGATATTAGAATATATAATTTAATTGAATCAATATTTATTTGAGGAAACTCTTTACAATGGTTTTTTATACCGCGAAAGACTACATGGGTTTATATATGTACCATAGTTGTACTCTTATAATTTTACTCTTTATATATGTACGTTTTAATCCAATAATAGTTCCTTGCATTGTGATCACATTAAAATTCCCAGCAATTCCTGAGAAGAAAAGAAAGTAAAAAGAAGTGTTCAATGGCAAGAATTGCAAGAAAGCTTCACTTGATCATCGAAAGGAAGAAGCACAGATCACCAAGATTGGCTCCAAGAGGATGCTTTGCCATGGCATATATGCGGGCGAAGTGGAGGTACATCACGAGGTTCCTTTGGAGTTCTGGGAATGCCAAAGTTTCCAAGATTTGCCTCGAGACGAAATCATTTCAGAGTGTGATCGTGTCAAGCTACTTTGCCCACAAGAGGATTTTGACGAGGTTCTCCATCAGGCGAAGGTGAAGCGCGAAGAGGCCAAGGCTGCGCATGGCAACTTGCCAAATAGTGTTTGATTCTGTTCTTTTGTTCCCAGAATCAGTTTGGGAATAGAAATCCGTTTGTTTAACGTGAAAAATACAAATCCAGGTTGCAGAAGGAGACTTTCCTTCTTTAGAACTCAGCCTGGCCTACACAACAAGTAAATTGAGTATACAAACCTTGAGTCAATAGTCAGAAATTAGAATATACAACAAGTAACAGATCATGCATCCCCCTGGTCAGAAAAAAGATGAGAAAAAGTAAAGAGGAGGACGAATATGCGTGACCTTTGTGACGCCTCATGAATGTTTTTTCTTAATGACTAAGCTAAACTAGAAGCCTATTATCATCACTATAATAGAGAGCCCAGTTACTTAAGGCCTATGCCTTTTCAATAATAATATTAATTGGAGCACGAGGACAAGAATGACAGGCAATGCTGACACAGAGCATCTATAAATAAGTAAATCATTGGCACAGTATAGCAGGGTGCACTCCTCAAGAAGAATGTCATTGCACAGAAAAGGAATGTAAGCCAGCTAAGAAGTACAAAGAAAGTAGTTCTCGATTTTAACACAAAATAGAAAGATTGATTGAAGTAGTTAGGCCAATTTGAGCTAAAGATCAACTGGCACAGCCACTAAATTTCAAAAGATCCATGATTTTTGACAAATGATAGCAGGCCCATCTCTTTGAGAGTGACAGTGGTGCCTTTACTCCAAGTCGTTGTCTCTGACGTTTGACCAGTCCATTAGAATGAAGGGAAGCGTGAACATTTCGAGAAAGGAAGAGGGCTAGAGTGGAATCAACATTACTGGTGATTTAGCCCAATTTCAGCTAAGATCAACGGGCACAATCAGTCTATACAGCTACAAACCATTCCTACATGTCGTCATAACATTTAAATAGGAATGCACATTGAATGGGAAACGCGTTCTCAAGTTGACTCATGAATTCTCATGTCACTCCAATATCATAACCAGCTATGAAAACTGAAATATCCAATTTACGCTCCTTTGTCCATCCTATATTTTCCTCTTTTCGGACCTCAATCCATTTCTCCATACCAATTGTTGCTCAGGGTGTCCACTCCAGATAGGCTGAGGACGAAGCACAATTCAGATCAAATGAGAAAAAAGCGAGCACTCAACCCGATACCAGCCTAAACTGGGAGAGGGCCCTTGACAGACCTGGAACTTCGGTGCCAGGTCAGGCAAGTTATGAATCCTGGATTGATTCCTTATCCACCAAGTGACAACAGCCACACCTGTCAGCTCAGAATCCACAGACCACATTCACAGTCCAATGCCACTGCTCAACAGCGGCTCCTTGGCTCACCATAAGCATTGGTTAGCAACCTCGGCCCAGTTAAGTTCACTAAGCCAAACACTTATCATGCCCTTATATTCACTATCATACACCCTTTCCTACTCGACTTAAGCATCAACCGTCTGATCCGGGACTTAACCGCCGATGCCCTAACATCCACAACACGCAGATCAAGCCCCATTTTATTCCATTGAATCCCCCTCCACCCGGTCCACACGATCTCACTCACCTTCCAAAAACACCAATTCTTAATCTCACAAGAACTTCTGACCCATTGATAGCATCCCAAACTGTCTATACGACAATCAAGACCCTACTTTCACACCCACACATTTTCTACACCCCGCAGACATAAAGATCCCAGGAACGCGATCAACCACCAATCCCAATAAAAATCAAGCAAAACCCATCAAACTAATGATGCCAACAAGTGCACGGACACAAAACGCAGATGCCCATATGAAAAGGCAAAAACAAAGAAAAGTTACCTGGGGTAGGTTCGAATGGTCGCTAAATTTCAAAGACGGAGAGGGAGAAGAAGAAGAATCTGGGGAATCAACAAAGAGACGCGAGAGCTTCTCCGAGACCCTCTCCTTCAACGCATTCATTATTTCTCTCTTCTCTCTATTCACGATGCTTTCTTGCTTCTACAAGGCGTTATGTGATGCGGGTCTTCTTGGAAAAGAAATCAGGTGATGGATTTCCTTCCTCCTGCGAATTCTTGAAACGACCTGATTTCTTTCGTTTTTCTTTTCTTTCTCTGGGTTCAATTTATATATTTAAAGAAGTGCGTGGGGGCGTGTGTTTGTTTGTTTTGGGCTGCGTTCCTCGTCGAATTCGTGAATATTAAGAATGGAGGGGGAGCGAGGGAAGAAGAGAAACAGGGGAAGCAAAAAGGGTCTGTCGGCGGCGATGACCCCACGACCGTTTCCGAAGGGTGGAGCGATCCACGGAGAGTTTGAAGGTTAGGTGGACGACAACTTTCAGCGTCCGGACACACTTTTTGGACGAGAGAGAGAGAAAGAGAGAGAGAGAGAGAGGGGGGAGAGGGAGAGGAGGCGTGCGGGGCAAAAGGTGGAAAGTGCTCGATGCACGGATCACAGCGTACATCTTTTGTTCGGTGTGCATTTCGTTAATTTTGAATTGAGAAAATGATATAAACAGTATATGAACTTTTCCTGAACTTTAACTTGATACTCAACGTAATTGTTGAACTTTTAATTTATTTAGTATGATTCATAAATTTTTGGTATATATTCAATGTAGTTCTTGAACTATATGAAATATTCAATATAGTTCTCGAACTTGAATTAATAAAATGATTACATTGAATATTTTCATATAGTTGAGGAATTAAATTGAACATGTACAAAAAATTCAGGGACTACATTGAACAAATTAAAAGTCATGGATCACATTACACATTTGGTCAAAGTTCAGGTACAGTTTGTGTCGTTTTCCATTTCGGATTCATCAAGTATAATGCTTATATAACAGTATTGCTATTCGCTTTCAACCACATATTTGCTAATAGAAGGATTGCATAGTTTATGTCGGATGCCTTCAACTTCATGCTCATGTAGTAAGTTGGAGCACCAGGGATTTCCGACTCGAAAATTAGAGATCACCCGTTCAAATTCCATTGACTGCTCATGAAACTGTTCTGGATCGGAGCCACCTACGAAAGCCAAAAATCTCATCTTGTCAGGTTAATGGAACTAGTAAGGTCTTTCGTGGCTTCCGGATAGTTAGGATCGTGTCCTTAGATTATAAATAGAAAAAGGCCTCATCTAGCTACTCTTAAATTTATTTTCTGGTTAAATCAGTGTTAAATAAAAATACTTAATAATTAACAAAATGAAAGATCTCGTCAAAGATTAGTATGATTATTGACCAGAAGACCATTGGATTGGCGCCAATTTTAAGAAAGATACATTATGAGTGGACCCCCAATAATAGACTTATTTCCTCATTATTTCCTGCAACTTTCCTATCCATTATTTCCTTATTAGTGATGTTTCCTCTTAAATGGATTTAGTGATTGAAATAACACCGTTACTTGTAATCATGGATTGAGGAAAAATCATCTAATAAGTTCTAAATATATTATACGGTTGCCAATTCAGTCCTAAACTTTTTAATTTTGATAATTTAATCCTAAACTTTTGCGTTGAATTGGCATTCATACGATAGGTTTATGACTAATTAGGTAATTTTTCTCTTGGATGGATGTCGGCCACCGTTCTGCTAGCATAGCTCTTTGAAAATTTCCAATTTTGATTTGTGTTTTTTCATTATTTGGATCACATCCAACAGATGCTCACCTCTTATACGTGTAACATCTACAGTCGATACACTAATTTATCTATCACCTTGAATTTCTGGTATTTTTTATTATAGATTATGATATTCTAATTAACATTCATTTTCTAAATATCGTCAATCTACCTTTTCCAGGTCAATAGAAAATCTAAATCTTAGGAATTAGCGGGAAGTGTCGTCAAAGTGTCTGCAACTTAATACTGAGTTTTAGTGACGAATTTGCTCTATCGCCATAGTCTTTTTCATAATGAGTACAAGGACCATTTTTGTAATTGGAGCGAATTGTGAACTGTGAACAAGGAGTGCGCTCAACTATGAAACTATTAAGCACGCGAAGAGAGGAGGCAACATACTAGTACAAGTTTGGGCTTCTGGTGACATGCAAAAAAAATTGTCGGTATTAGTATAACAGTTGGCAAAGCTTATGATCTTTTATGGTAGACAGAGGGTATTTTTATTACACTGGTACAAGTTTGGAGGTTTTAGAGACAAAAAAAAGTTTTGGGTATTGATATCACAGTGATCATAGTTTAGAGTTTTCGGTAGTATTTTCCCAATAAATTAATGTAAGTGATGCGTATAAGAATAATAGAATTTCTCCAAAATAAGAGATCACGTGTTTAACCTAAATCAACATTTGTTTGAGAAAACTCTTTACAATGGTTTCCACATCATGATCATCATATACTTATCTTTAAAATAAATATCATCAAATGCTCCATGAGTAAACTAACTTAGCTACTTGGGTTGGATCAAATCAAGAAGTTCGCGTTACACATTGTTTTTTTTTTTTTTTTTGCAAGCATTATTCTTCTTTTGTTGTCATCAAAATGAGAGATGAAAGAACGTATATCCATATCTTGAACCATTATTTATTTCAAATTCTAGATAGAATATATCAACCATATCTTTTTAAGCCTTTCAGTCGATAAGGCGATAGATTACTCCTTACTACTTCTACTAGGAATAGTAACCCAACCCCAGTACACTTTAATATATATATATATATAGATCTCTTGCATTGTGATCGCACTAAAGTTCCAAGCAATTCCAAAGAAGAAAAGAAAAATAAAAAGAAGTGTTCAATGGCGAGGGTTACAAGAAAGCTCCACTTGATCATCGAAAGGTTGAAGCACAAATCGCCAAGATTGGCTCCAGGAGGATGCTTTGCCATATATGTGGGCAAAGAGGAGGTACGTTACGAGGTTCCTTTGGAATTCTTGGAATGCCAAAGTTTCCAAGATTTGCTTCGAGATGAGATGGTTTTCGGAGGGTGATCATGTCAAGCTACTTTGCTTGCAAGAGGATTTCGCTGAGGTTCTCCATCAGGCGAAGGCAGAGCATGAAGAGGCCAAGCGTATGTCGCGAAGGAAAAGGCAATGGGATTATGTTCTTCTTAATTAAATGAATTGTCTAAGAGCATATGAACAAGCCGAATAGCTTCGGTCCATGTAAATTATTTATTTTTTTATGTGATGTTAGTTCCTAAGTACCTATATTAATCTGTTTGATAGAATAGTAGAGTAGTATAATTGAAATTAACAATTTTGATCTGTTTTGTTTCAACAATTTTTGAGGCGATGTCACGCTAGTTTCAAGGTTCGACGGCATACAATTGTTTAGATGATAATCTCTAACTTAAACCATGAAAAAAATAATCTTTAGTATATATTTTGTCTAAAGATTTTTGCAACGATGATAAGGTAATTTGAACGTTTGACAATGATGTCACGCCCCGAACCCCACGGTGCGCCACATCGCTCGCAAAGGTCGATTCAAGTGCGACGTCCCAGGACGCGTCGCCGACCCGACGCTCAAACAGAGTACAAGGCACATGCGGAAGCATTACAACACCCGAACAATTTAAAACCACCTAACCAAGGATAGCCGCACAACAACCAACCAGAACAAATATACACTTGCATTGATATTGGGAACCATATACAACATCCATTTACAGCCCACGCTCAAAAATCAAAAGCGGGTCAACAACCACCAACATCAAAAAGGGGTACGAGGCTCGGCGGTCAAGCATTATATCTAACCGGGGCTCCTCCCAAAATGTATCGGTACGCCTGTCATCTTCAAGGCCGGGGGTCTGAAAAATTGATTTTCAACAACAGTGAGAATGAATCTCAGCGAGTAGGTTCCCTAAACCTAAGCTAGGCTAACATGCACCTCCTGACGAGCACTAAACAACACACCAATCAAGCCATAATTGACTTAGGCCCTCGGGCCCAAATCCAATACTCACCTTGCCCTGCAAGTTAGGCACTTACAATTCAAGAATAAAACATAGGACCCAAACGCAACACATGCGCACATTACTTGGTCACAACGCATGTCATGCTTATGCTCGTGCTCATACGCGTGCTCACGCCTCATCAATTCATTTTCGCACGCTTGCACTCAGCACACTTGCCATTTATCAATTTCTCCTCCGACCCGCGTTAAACGCATCAGGTCCGACCCGCGTAAAACGCATCAGGTCCGACCCGCGTAAAACGCATCAGGTCCATCACTTCGAGATCGATCTCTAGCCCGCGTAAAACGCATCAGGCTCATGGCACAACACCCGCGTAAAACGCATCAGGTTTGGCCATCTTCCGGTAGACCGGGCATCGTCCCGCGTAACACGCCTCAGGATGGGTTCACTACCCCGCGTAAAACGCATCAGGGTTTATTGTGATCACACATTCACAAGCACCAATTTTCATCTGAACCCCGCGTTAAACGCATCAAGGCATTTTAGGTGATCACAATGCACATGTCACTCGAGCACACTTGTAAATGCACATGCCGTGCCAATGCTCGTGATGCAAACTCATGGCCATAAACTTCACACTCGGGCATTCACGATTTTCACAATGAGCATTCAATTGCACAACGCCGCTTATTCAATTCACCACATAATATGCTCAATTCAATAAATCACAAGCCCAAGTAATCAATCATCCATTCTAGCCATGGCACAAACTTGGCACATAATTTACGCATACAAATCACACAATTGAGTCAACATCAATTCACGCACTCGAGACCCGGCAAGAGACTCCATTCTTAGTCACACTAGGCACGTGACACGGCACCACAAAATTGATCACAACCCAGTACAAATCAGCCACTTAGCCCGCCAACCTAAACATTCCCGATAATCACACAATTAACCTCCAAATTGATCGCTCATAGACCAATTCAAACCCGGTATGGACAGCCACCAAACAAATCGTCCTAGGCCAACAAATGTTCTCAAAACACTCCATTTGACTCCCCAAAATATCACCCAAATCAGCCACCATGAGGACCAAATGAGGCGCGCACTATAATCCACATTTGAACCCGAAATTAACCCCAAACTCGGGCCGAATCATTCCAATACTTTCAGCCTTCATGCAGCACATTCCAAGTCATTACACCTCATTAAAATGATCCCGTTAGACCACCAAAACCGCCATGAAAACAGCCGCTATTCAGTCTTCAATTTACACCCGCCAAATTCACAATTTCGCCCAATTTGAGGCACCTATGCACAGCCACTTCACAGCACTATACGGGTCATTAAACCTCAACTAAATCATCACACTAAGCTCGTAAAATGGCCACAAGATCAGTACGAAAACAGCCACCATTTAGCTCGCAAATTTCACTCGCCAAAACCACAATTTTTGTCCAAATCACAACTCTCGTGATCAGCCACCACGCAGCACGTTATGGACCGCCAAACCTCAGTCAAGGTCACTAAATGCGCCACAAAATCAGCCCCTACAGCCACCGTTTGGATCCCAAGTTTCTCCCGCCAAGTCCACAATTTCTATCCGAATCGAAGCGCCCAAGCTCAGCCGACTCACAACACAATACGGGACTCTAAATCTCAATTAAATCATCACGATTAACCACCAAAACAGCCACGATAACAGCCCTTAACAGCCTCCACCATTTAACCCCTAAATTAACCTAATTAACCCCTAAAACCCATCTAGAAACACACATTACTCTAATTAGGGTTTAGGGTTGTACTCACATGAAATCCTAAGCTTTAATCAAGGCTAAATAAGCAGCAAGGGTGGCTGGGCAGCAGTGGATCCGCGCCGGAACAGTGATGGCGAGCGGCGGCTCTGGTGAAGCCCTAGAGCGGCCGAGAAAGAGAGAGAGAGCAGGTGGGGGAGAGACACGGCGAGAGGGAGAGGGAGAGAGACGGAATGGTGATGGTGGTGAGGCGTGGGGCGGTGGCACCGACGGCGGCGAGCCGGGCGAGCGCGCAGCCGACGAGCCGGGCGGCGGAGACTCGGCCGAACGGGGAGGAGTCGGGCGAAGAAAACAGGGGAAGGGAAAAGAGAGGGGGGGTCGCCGGCGGCTGGGCGAGCGGCGGCGCAACTCGGTAGGAGCGACGGCGGCGCGAGGCGGTCGGCTTGGTGCGGCCAGGCGGAGGAAGAAGCAGAAGCGAAGCAAGAGTCGGGGCGAAGAGACGAAGAAGAAAAGAAAGGGAAGAGGAAGAAAAGAAAAGAAAGGAAGAGAGAGAGAGAAGGAAACGTGAGCGAAAAGTAGGGGAGGGGGTGTCTGAGGCATGGGCAGACGTGCGCAGACACGGCAGAGGGAGGAGAGAGAGAGAGAGAGAGAGGAAATAAAAGAAAATATTTGAACATTCAAATATTATTTGCAATCCGATGGCCCAAATTAAAAACCGAAAGTGGTCTACCGGTCCAAAATAAGCCTCGCACATAAAAAGGGACAAAGGCCAAATTAATTAGACCAAATCATAACGAGGGAGGTCTACTAGTCCAAATTCGCACGTGGTCAAAAACTCCCCTTTTTCCATCATTCCTGACAATCTCAACGCTGGCCACAACAATATCGACACCGTCCAATTTATTTCTTCCCGAAACTTCCGAAAATCGACTGCCAAGTTCGGGGTCTAAATAACGGTCAAATTCGATCGAGTGCGATTCTAGCGAAATCTCTAATTTAAAAATAATAACCGAGAGTGATCAGTTCTCGGGCGAGATTTTACTATAAGCACACTGACAAATTACACGTTTTATAAATCCCAAAAATGGGCCGAAATTCGGAATGTCACAACTCTTCCCCCCTTATAAAAATTTCGTCCTCGAAATTTACAATCCAAACCCGACTACTCGAACAAATGGGGGTATTGGTGTCGCATCACTTCCTCGCTTTCCCATGTGGCGCCTTCCGTCCCGTGATGTTCCCAGACAACTTTGACTAACGGGATCGTCTTGTTTCTCAAAACTTGCTCCTTTCTGTCCTCGATTCGCACTGGCTTTTCCACGTACGACACCCTGTCGTCCACGTCTACCACCTCATGATTTAGCACGTGGGTCGGGTCCGGTTCGTATTTCCTCAACATCGACACGTGGAAGACGTTATGAACCTGCGAATAATTCGGCGGCAAGGCGAGACGATAGGCCAACGTCCCAATCCTTTTCAAAATCTCGAACGGGCCTATATACCTTGGACTTAGTTTCCCTTTCTTGCCAAACCTAGATAGTCCTCTCATCGGCGAGACCTTAAGAAATACATGGTCGCCAACTTGAAACTCCAACGGTCTACGCCTTCGATCCGCGTAACTTTTTTTGACGGCTCTGAGCTGTTCTCAACCTTTCCCGGATAGTCTTTACTGTTTCCACTGACTGCTGAACCAACTCTGGACCCGTTATACTTCTTTCTCCTACCTCATCCCAACACAACGGTGTTCTGCAAGCCCTGCCATATAGTGCTTCGAATGGTGCCATTCTGATACTCTGCTGGTAGCTATTGTTGTAGGCGAATTCGACCAAATGCAGCTGTTCCTCCCAACCGCCCTTAAAATCCAAAACACATGCTCGCAGCATGTCTTCCAATGTCTGAATCGTCCTTTCAGACTGGCCGTCCGTCTGAGGATGATAGGCCGTACTGAATTGCAACTTAGTCCCCATGGCCACTTGCAGAATTTTCCAAAAATTCGCAGTAAACCGGGGATCACGGTCCGATGTGATTGATACCGGTACTCCATGAAGGCGAACTATCTGACGCACATATAATTCTGCCAACCTTTCTAGCTCGAAGTCTTTTCGCACCGCCAGGAAATGCGCTGACTTGGTCAACCTGTCCACTATCACCCAAATAGAGTTGTGTCCCCTCTGGCTTCTTGGCAGTCCCGTTACAAAATCCATTGTAATGTGCTCCCATTTCCATTCTGGGATTTCCAACGGCTGCAACATCCCACCAGGCTTACAATGCTGTGCCTTCACTTGTTGGCACGTCAAGCACTTAGCCACATGCCTGGCCACATCCGCTTTCATTCCGTTCCACCAATAGTGTTGTCGGAGATTCTGGTACATTTTTGTGCTGCCCGGGTGAATACTATAACTGCTCCTATGAGCTTCCGATAGAATCTCTTCCTTAAGTCCCAAATCATCGGGCACGCATAACCGTCCTCGAAACTTAAGAATTCCGTCCTCGGACACTTGGAAGTCCGGTTTCCTCTTAGTGCCATCCATCTCTAGGATCTTCTGAATCTCAGGGTCCGTAGACTGCAACGCCTTAATCTTGGCTTGCACTTCTGGTTCAATCCGTAACGTCGCCATCAGACTGTAGAGGTGTCCTACCTCGAATTTAAATTCTGAGTCCCGCGCTCCTTCCAATAAAATCCACTCTTTGACCAGCAAATGCGCGATGCTCGATTTCCTGCTCAAGGCATCCGCTACCCGGTTGGCCTTCCCGGGATGATACAATATGTCACAGTCATAGTCCTTCAATAATTCCATCCAACGTCTCTGTCTCATGTTCAATTCTTTCTGCGAAAACAAATACTTGAGGCTCTGATGGTCCGTGTAGATCTGAAACCTTTCTCCACATAAGTAGTGCCTCCAGATCTTGAGTGCGAAAATAATTGCTGCCAGTTCCAAGTCGTGGGTCGGGTAGTTCATCTCATGAGGCCTTAACTGTCTCGATGCATAAGCAACCACCCTTCCATTTTGCATTAGCACACATCCCAATCCTTTGAGCGAAGCATCGCTATAGATCTCATACCCGCCCGATCCTGAAGGAATCGTCAACACTGGCGCCGTCGTCAATCTCTGCTTCAGTTCCTGAAAACTCTCTTCGCACTTTTCCGTCCATTCAAACCTCGTTTCCTTCTTAAGCAGCTTCGTCAGCGGAGTGGCTATCGCTGAGAATCCTTCCACAAATCGCCGATAATATCCCGCACCCTAAGAAACTCCGAACCTCGAATCGTCGTCGGTCTCGGCCAATCCATTATTGCTTCAATCTTTGCGGATCCACGGAGATTCCTTCTCCGGAAATTATATGCCCAAGAAATGCAACTCGATTCAACCAAAATTCGCACTTGCTAAACTTAGCATACAATGCGTGCTCTCTTAGCGTCCGTAAAACTCTTTTCAGATGTACCTCATGTTCCTCGGAGCTCTTTGAATACACTAGAATATCATCGATGAAGACAATGACGAACTGGTCCAAGAACTCTTTGAATACCCGGTTCATTAAGTCCATGAAAGCAGCAGGGGCATTCGTCAGTCCAAACGGCATCACCGTGAATTCATAGTGTTCGTACCTCGTCCTGAATGCCGTCTTTGGGATATCCTCCTTTTGGATCCTTAACTGATGATACCCTGTCCTTAGGTCGATCTTAGAAAATACCGAGGCTCCCTACAACTGGTCGAACAGGTCGTCTATCCTTGGGAGGGGATACTTATTCTTAATCGTCACTTGATTCAGCTGACGGTAGTCGATACATAGCCTCAACGACCCATCCTTCTTCCTGACGAATAGGACTGGCGCTCCCCATGGAGACGCACTTGGTCGGATAAAACCTTTGTCTAGCAATTCTTGCATCTGAACCTTAAGTTCTTTCAATTCCGACAACGACATCCTATACGGCGGCTTCGAGATTGGCTCAGTCCCGGATGCCAACTCGATAACGAATTCCACTTCTCTTTCTCGTGGCAATCCCGGCAATTCCTGAGGAAAGACATCGGGAAAGTTGCACACCACTGCTATATCCTCTAGCCGCACTTCTCCTGCCGTCGAATCAACTACACTTGCTAAATAACCTTGGCAGCCCTCATCCAACAATTTAGTTGCCTCAACCGAAGAAACCCAAGGGATCGAGGTTCCTCCTCGACTCCCTACGAACACGAATCTAGGGTGTCCAGCCGGGCTAAACTGAATCACCTTACTACTGCAGTCCATTACGGCATTCTGCTTAACTAACCAGTCCATGCCCACAATTAAATCAAAATCATACATTGGCAAAACCGCTAGGTCTATCCTGCTTTCTACGCCACCAATCGCTATCTCACAATCCGGACATCCTAACGATATGCATATCTTATCCATTAACGGCGTAGTCATACACAACTGCACTTCTAACAAAACAGGGTTTAATCCAGCCAATTCAATAAACTGAGCAGATATAAACGAATGCGATGCTCCCGGATCAAATAATGCATACGCGACATGACCGCACAGAGAAACCGTACCTGTGACCACGCCTGGCGCATTCTCAATCTCCCTTCGCGCCATGGCGTACACCCGCCCTTGTGCCGGCGGCCTGTTCATAATAGCCGGCAGGGAATTCCCAGGCTGATTCCCAATTCGAGGTTGTTGTTGCATCGGGGGTCCCGTGGGGCGCTGCTGGGGGCAATTCCTGATTTGATGGTCCAAACTCCCACATTTGAAACATGCCCCAAATTTGTTTTGCTGGTGGCTCGATTTCCCGATATTCTTTCTGATCGGTGGGACAAATCGTCTGTTTCCCGCCATCGGTTTCTTCCCAAGACGGCGGTTGTCCCTAGCCGGGGCGAACCGCGTTCCAGAGGCGGCTGCCCTATCTACTTGCTCTCGCTCAATAGCCTGAGCTCTCTCATATAATTCCTCATAGGTCTTTAAGTTCACAGGTATCAGCTGGCCGCGAATGTCGGCCTTCAGTCCATCCCGAAACCTTCGCGCCTTATCCTCAGGGTGTTCCACCATCCTTGGCGCGAACCTCGACAGTCTCGCAAATTCCACCTCGTATTGATCCACGGTCAACAATCCCTGGCGGAGCCTCATGAATTCTGCCAATTTCCTTTCCCTGGCGCTCTCAAAAAAGAATTTTCCCAGGAAAGTCTCAGAAAATACGGTCCAAGTCGGGGCGGTCCCTTCGGGAAATACCCTTCCTTTGGTGGCCTTCCACCAATCATCGGCGTTGTCCTGCAGTTGATATACCGCCAATGTCACCTTTTCGGCCTCGGTACACCCTAGCACTTCGAAAGCCTTCTCCAACCCCTCAACCCAACGGGGTGCGGCCTCAGGGTCACCTTTCCCATTGAACTTCGGCGGCTTTAATTTCAGGAACTGCTCTACTAACTTGGACATCGGCCTGCCCACATTCACTGGCGCTGGAATTGGATCCTCCTGATTCCCCTGATTCCCATTATTTCCATCATTCCCATTGGCCCCCTTATCACTCCAGGCTTCGACCGAAATGGATCGAGCTAACCTTGCTCTGATACCAAATCAAACGGGGATGTCACGCCTTGAACCCCACGGTGCGCCACATCCCTCGCAAAGGTCGATTCAAGTGCGACGTCCCAGGATGCGTCGCCGACCCGACGCTCAAACAGAGTACAAGGCACATGCGGAAGCATTACAACACCCGAACAATTTAAAACCACCTAACCAAGGATAGCCGCACAACAACCAACAAGAACAAATATACACTTGCATTGATACTGGGAACCATATACAGCTTCCTCGAGAGCTCTTAAAATTCCATCTACCCTCGGATCCTCGGCAGCCCTTACTTGCGGTTCTACAGGTGCTGTTCACGACCTCGGCCTCTGCCTCTACCACGGCCTCTTCCTTGGCTACTCATCTTTCCAACTCGCACGCTCACCTTCCTGCTATAATTCCATTCAGGAATTAGAGACCTAAACCAAGCTAAACCGGTCTAAGGTCTTGGCAGGTATATACAGCAGCAATCAAGCAACCAGCATGCGGTCTTACACAAACAACACAACATCTCAACCAAGGAGATTCGCGTACTTACCTCGGGTCCTGCCGCACCTGCACTTTATAGTCAGTTCTACAACCAGTCAATCACTACACAAACAGTCAGGAGGTACACGTAGCATGCAAGGTCTCCCTACTGGCTACCCAAGGTCATCGCCCCTTATCACTCCAGGCTTCGACCGAAATGGATCGAGCTAACCTTG
This sequence comes from Syzygium oleosum, assembly GCF_021117445.2. NCBI lineage: Eukaryota > Viridiplantae > Streptophyta > Magnoliopsida > Myrtales > Myrtaceae > Syzygium > Syzygium oleosum. The sequence goes on from NW_026607485.1 coordinate 13,213,654, forward strand.
CTCTGATACCAAATCAAACGGGGATGTCACGCCTCGAACCCCACGGTGCGCCACATCCCTCGCAAAGGTCGATTTAAGTGCGACGTCCCAGGACGCGTCGCCGACCCGACGCTCAAACAGAGTACAAGGCACATGCGGAAGCATTACAACACCCGAACAATTTAAAACCACCTAACCAAGGATAGCCGCACAACAACCAACAAGAACAAATATACACTTGCATTGATACTGGGAACCATATACAACATCCATTTACAGCCCACGCTCAAAAATCAAAAGCGGGTCAACAGCCACCAACATAAAAAAGGGGGGTACGAGGCTCGGCGGTCAAGCATTATATCTAACCGGGGCTCCTCCCAAAATGTATCGGTACGCCTGTCATCTTCAAGGCCGGGGGTCTGACAAATTGATTTTCAACAACAGTGAGAATGAATCTCAGCGAGTAGGTTCCCTAAACCTAAGCTAGGCTAACATGCACCTCCTGACGAGCACTAAACAACACACCAATCAAGCCATAATTGACTTAGGCCCTTGGGCCCAAATCCAATACTCACCTTGCCCTGCAAGTTAGGCACTTACAATTCAAGAATAAAACATAGGACCCAAACGCAACACATGCGCACATTACTTGGTCACAACGCATGTCATGCTTATGCTCGTGCTCATACGCGTGCTCACGCCTCATCAATTCATTTTCGCACGCTTGCACTAAGCACACTTGCCATTTATCAATTTCTCCTCCGACCCGCGTAAAACGCATCAGGTCCGACCCGCGTAAAACGCATCAGGTCCATCACTTCGAGATCGATCTCTAGCCCGCGTAAAACGCATCAGGCTCATGGCACAACACCCGCGTAAAACGCATCAGGTTTGGCCATCTTCCGGTAGACCGGGCATCGTCCCGCGTAACACGCCTCAGGATGGGTTCACTACCCCGCGTAAAACGCATCAGGGTTTATTGTGATCACACATTCACAAGCACCAATTTTCATCTGAACCCCGCGTTAAACGCATCAAGGCATTTTAGGTGATCACAATGCACATGTCACTCGAGCACACTTGTAAATGCACATGCCGTGCCAATGCTCGTGATGCAAACTCATGGCCATAAACTTCACACTCGGGCATTCACGATTTTCACAATGAGCATTCAATTGCACAACGCCGCTTATTCAATTCACCACATAATATGCTCAATTCAATAAATCACAAGCCCAAGTAATCAATCATCCATTCTAGCCATGGCACAAACTTGGCACATAATTTACGCATACAAATCACACAATTGAGTCAACATCAATTCACGCACTCGAGACCCGGCAAGAGACTCCATTCTTAGTCACACTAGGCACGTGACACGGCACCACAAAATTGATCACAACCCAGTACAAATCAGCCACTTAGCCCGCCAACCTAAACATTCCCGATAATCACACAATTAACCTCCAAATTGATCGCTCATAGACCAATTCAAACCCGGTATGGACAGCCACCAAACAAATCGTCCTAGGCCAACAAATGTTCTCAAAACACTCCATTTGACTCCCCAAAATATCACCCAAATCAGCCACCATGAGGACCAAATGAGGCGCGCACTATAATCCACATTTGAACCCGAAATTAACCCCAAACTCGGGCCGAATCATTCCAATACTTTCAGCCTTCATGCAGCACATTCCAAGTCATTACACCTCATTAAAATGATCCCGTTAGACCACCAAAACCGCCATGAAAACAGCCGCTATTCGGTCTTCAATTTACACCCGCCAAATTCACAATTTCGCCCAATTTGAGGCACCTATGCACAGCCACTTCACAGCACTATACGGGTCATTAAACCTCAACTAAATCATCACACTAAGCCCGTAAAATGGCCACAAGATCAGTACGAAAACAGCCACCATTTAGCTCGCAAATTTCACTCGCCAAAACCACAATTTTTGTCCAAATCACAACTCTCGTGATCAGCCACCACGCAGCACGTTATGGACCGCCAAACCTCAGTCAAGGTCACTAAATGCGCCACAAAATCAGCCCCTACAGCCACCGTTTGGATCCCAAGTTTCTCCCGCCAAGTCCACAATTTCTATCCGAATCGAAGCGCCCAAGCTCAGCCGACTCACAGCACAATAAGGGACTCTAAATCTCAATTAAATCATCACGATTAACCACCAAAACAGCCACGATAACAGCCCTTAACAGCCTCCACCATTTAACCCCTAAATTAACCTAATTAACCCCTAAAACCCATCTAGAAACACACATTACTCTAATTAGGGTTTAGGGTTGTACTCACATGAAATCCTAAGCTTTAATCAAGGCTAAATAAGCAGCAAGGGTGGCTGGGCAGCAGTGGATCCGCGCCGGAACAGTGATGGCGAGCGGCGGCTCTGGTGAAGCCCTAGAGCGGCCGAGAAAGAGAGAGAGAGCAGGTGGGGGAGAGACACGGCGGGGGAGAGACACGGCGAGAGGGAGAGGGAGAGAGACGGAATGGTGATGGTGGTGAGGCGTGGGGCGGTGGCACCGACGGCGGCGAGCTGGGCGAGCGCGCAGCCGACGAGCTGGGGCGGCGGAGACTCGGCCAGAACAGGGGAGGAGTCGGGCGAAGAAAACAGGGGAAGAAAAAAGAGAGGGGGGTCGCGGCGGCGACGGCGCGGCCGGCGGCTGGGCGAGCGGCGGCGCAACTCGGTAGGAGCGACGGCGGCGCGAGGCGGTCGGCTTGGTGCGGCCAGGCGGAGGAAGAAGCAGAAGCGAAGCAAGAGTCGGGGCGAAGAGACGAAGAAGAAAAGAAAGGGAAGAGGAAGAAAAGAAAAGAAAGGAAGAGAGAGAGAGAAGGAAACGTGAGCGAAAAGTAGGGGAGGGGGTGTCTGAGGCATGGGCAGACGTGCGCAGACACGGCAGAGGGAGGAGAGAGAGAGAGAGAGAGAGAGGAAATAAAAGAAAATATTTGAACATTTAAATATTATTTGCAATCCGATGGCCCAAATTAAAAACCGAAAGTGGTCTACCGGTCCAAAATAAGCCTCGCACATAAAAAGGGACAAAGGCCAAATTAATTAGACCAAATCATAACGAGGGAGGTCTACTAGTCCAAATTCGCACGTGGTCAAAAACTCCCCTTTTTCCATCATTCCTGACAATCTCAATGCTGACCACAACAATATCGACACCGTCCAATTTATTTCTTCCCGAAACTTCCGAAAATCGACTGCCAAGTTCGGGGTCTAAATAACGGTCAAATTCGATCGAGTGCGATTCTAGCGAAATCTCTAATTTAAAAATAATAACCGAGAGTGATCAGTTGTCGGGCGAGATTTTACTATAAGCACACTGACAAATTACACGTTTTATAAATCCCAAAAATGGGCCGAAATTCGGAATGTCACAATGATGATATGCAATTTGTATCTTTTGAACAATGAGATGCGTTTATTAATCTCCAATAAGTATTCTCACATAAACCTACATTTATTCATGAGGTTTAATCTAAGTATTCGATACGCGTGATTATTAGCTACTCAATTATCGGTTATTTGAAAAACCCGATAATGCATTTTTTGAAAAAAAAATCACTTGCAAGGGCGCCTTGAATAAGGTGGAGGCATGGAGTTCAATTTATTAGAAAAGAAATAGAAAACAAAACTTGAAACCCTAGTTGCTCGGCTTATGGTGAATTTATTTGTGTGATGGGAATTAATGATTAATTGGCCTCATAAATGACCCAGACAAGGAAAAAAAATGAAGAATAATCAAACAAAAATTATAAAAGTACCAAGCATTTCTATCGGATAGACGTCAAAATCTTCCCGCATGTTAACAACCTCTTTTTGCATGAAATTAAACCACATGCTAACCCACGGAGATAGTCATCTTGAATCTTAAATGTGCAGTCTCAAGTTCGTTTCTTGCTCGGTGCACTCACATGGAGTCAGGTTATAAGAAAGTAATTTCTTATGAATCCTCTAGTCTCGTCGCGGATGGCCTGTATTTTTTTTACCAGATTGGAGAGGTAGACTTAGTCTAATGCATGAAAACTAATTCGAGATATTGTTTGATCGCTATTTCAAAAGAAAGGGAAAAAAGCTGCGCCACCCAAGTTTGCTGCAAATTGGCCTAAGATATAGTAGAGTTTGCCACGAGAGTAATCTCAAGGCTAAAAAGGGTTAAAAAGTATAACTGTAAAAGTCTTTTCTTTGCCACTCAGGAACATCTAGTACGGTAACTCATCGGTGCAGAACAGTAAAATCCGTTGGGATGTTTGTGGGATCAATCAAATGAAAGATTCAAATTTAGTTTAGTGTGTAAATTATGTTCACCAAATAATTTCTAAAGAATTGGCGATTGGCTATTGTGATTAATTTTAAAGGAAGCATGGTATCTTAAACAAAAAAGTTTGAGTTTGACAAGGAAGCTTTGAGTTTTCTATATATACGAGCAAAAGTGCATATGTTGCGTATATGCAAATTTAACATGTAAAAGATATTGCGCTTTATTATGAAATTTTTCAATTACTAAATAGTATAAAGTAATTATTGACACATGGATGTGAAAAGAGAAAAATATATGAAGATTGGAAAATTTTTTCTTTAAACTTTTATATTAGATAAAAAATATTCAAATTTTAAAACTGGAGTACATTAGAGATAAAACAAAAAAAAATGTTAATTTACTCTTGTCCGTCGATAGAATATTCATAAAATAACTAATTGAGGATATTTTGGGAAAGAAAAAAAATATTGTGATCCCTTAAAAGTTTGAGATCCTCTTTGCGTTACACAATAGTAAGATGATGGAAATAAGCAATCTTACAATTTCTATATACTAATATAGTGAATGAAATTGTCATTACTAAAAAATGAAAAACTATATATGTGGTGACTATTTTGTGCTCTTGTTGTAATGTTATATCTTGCGCTGCATAAGGATTGCACCCAAGGAAGAATTCGTCAAATTTTCTATTAATTTTTCTTTAAATTATGGGATCAACGCATTGGAAGTCTTAAAAGTTGTTATGAAATTGCAATTGAATCCTAAAACTTTCAAAAAGTACAATCAATTCGTAAAACTTTCAAAAAGTGCAATGAAGTCCTAAAACTTGTCACGAAAGTGCAATTGAATCCTAAAATTTTCAAAAAGTGCAATCAACGTCAAATTGGTCCAATCAAGTCTTTTGGTTGATTGCACTTTTTGAAAATTTTAGGATCGATTGCACTTTTGTAACAAGTTTTATGTCTTGATTCCACTTTTTCAAAGTTTTAGGACTCAATTGCACTTTTGTGACAAGTTTTAAAACTTCTAATGCACTTATCTCTTAAATTAATGATTATTAGTCAACGAAAGAGCTTAAGCATATCACAAACACTGACGCGGTTTCAAATTCCTAGTAAGAGTAGATTATGACCTCATCTTTCAAACCTTTAAAAGCTACCTATCCCAAGATGCATATACTTACTAGTTATTATAGGAAACCAAATCCTAATTCTACTGCAAACCCTACTTATTACATTGTCAGCAATCTATATATACTTACACTAGATGAATTGCAATTCGCCTTTTTTCTAGTTTTCCGCAATCAATCTCTCTAGCCTAGTGAGCTTACTGAAATTTCTCAGCATTCAAATAGGAAAAAAAAATGCTGAAAAGTTTGAGATTAGTTGAGTGGTTACCAATGGCTCGAAAGGGATACTTTCAAGTATACGTGGATAAAGAGGAGAAACGTTATCGGTCCCTTTGGCGTATTTAGATTGCAAGATCTTTGGAGCTTTGCTTAATAATTTTGAAGATCGGATCCAATCGGAGGATAGGCGCATCAAGCTACCGTGCTCGCAATGGTTGTTCGAGAGAGTGATCGATCTGGCCGAGGCGGAACGTAAAGAGGCTAAGCGCATGTCACTCAAGAAAGGTTTCAGGACCATGCTAGAATTTTCGATGAATTTATTTTTTTGTAGATGTAGAATCTGAATATAATTACTAATATATTTCTTTTTCATTCTTTTCTTTTTGTTTAAGTTATTCTATAAATGTGGAGATTTATGGATATGTAAGGAGTAGTTTAGTAGATAGAAAATATATTTAGTATTTCTCATGAAGGTTTTGTAGCTATATTTTGTCCAAATAAATTTTTCTCTTCCTTTTATCCGCCCACCTAAAATCAAATAATTTTTGTGAAGGGTGATCGATTCCTTATCCAGTCCGGTCTAATAGCAAAATAGTTTGATTGAAAGAAACAATCTTAAGTTTGTCTGGTTTCGGGATGTTTGCAGCGACATCAAGCTATCGTCAAGGTTCAAGCATATTTGAGCAATGACAATTGTTTAGATGAAAATTACCAATTTAAACCCTACACATATTAAGTTAAACCCTAACCGAGTAATCTCACATAATCCAACAGTTTTGTCATATATTAAGTCGATGAACACGATAATTGAAGAGGCACTAGCAACTATGCGAGGTAAAATATGGAAAAGAAAATTCAAACCGCAATAGCTCGGGTCATATTAAATTCATTTGCATTATGTGAAGTGAATTTTTAATTAGACGGCCAAAAATACAAGTGTTCAGATGGCATCATATAACCAAGAGAAAACTTTACAAGAAGAAGATTCACACGATTAAAATTGTAGCCCAAAAAAAAAATCAAATCATGTCCATCTAATGAAGCATATGGATCAGATCGACTTCAAAATCTTCCCACATGTTGACAATTTCTTTTCGGCAAGAAATTAAAACGAGCACTGACCTAACTGAAGGTAAATGGATTTGGAATATTGCGCATCATAAGAACCGCGAGGTCTTAAGTTCACTTTGGCGCAATTCATCGGGGTCAGATTACGAGAAAGCAATTTCCTGTGAATCCCTTTATTTATAGTGTGAATGACCTGCCTAATTTGACACCTAATTTTTTTTCCAAAGGTCCTTCTTGTATATTTTCAAAATGGGAAAAATACCAAAAAAGTGCTAAACTTGTTACATTTGTACAAATTCAGTCATAAACCTTTCAATTTGATTAATTTAGTCCAAACATTTTCATATTGGTACCAATTCGGTCCATCCGTTGAATTTAGACTGGAAATTGCTACGTGGACGCCGACCGTCCTACATGACACAGCCATCGCTTACGTGAACATTTTTGTAATTTTTTAATAAATTTTTTGAATTTTTTTTCCATTTTTTCCTTCCTTTTTTGCTTTCCCTTTTCTTTAACCGATGGCCAATGAGGGTTGCCCTTGCGCGGCCGCACTTGGGCACGACGAGCGCCGATGAGGCCCCCCTCGCTGCACCTGGCTGGACCTAGCCTGGGCGAGGGCAAGGCCCGGTGACCCTGACCCTTGCCCAGGCGGGGGTTGCCGAGCCTCGCCCTCGCCTAGGCAAGGGTTGGCCTTGCTAGATTTGGCGAGGGGAGCCTCGTTGGCACTCGCCCTCGCCCAAGTATTGCCCGGTAGCGATTTCTGATCTAAATTGACCGGATTGACTAAATTGGTACTAATGTGAAAATGTTCATGACTAAATTAATCAAATTGAAAGGTTTAGGACGAAGTAATACCAATGTAATAGGCTTCAAACCTTTTTGATAGATTTTCCTTTCAAAAGAGTTCCCTAAAATTATATTTCATTTTTGGGCATTGCAATCTTGCATTTCATATTTAGGTAGTGTTTAGAGTTACCGAGCATTTGTGCATAAAATTGAGTTCGGAGATATTAAAGTCAATTCTTCTAACGCATTACTCATTGCATGCATTGCCTTTTACATATAATCTTAATAATGGCATCTGTGGCATTCTGCACACGCATTTGGGGGTTGAAGATGCATTCCACGAATTCGAAGCAGGATAGAGAAAATGGGTGGAGAGATGGAACAATCTTGCTAGTTAATTTAGTTCTATTTTAGCAAGTTGTTCTTACTTAAAAAAAAATTGTGATAGGTCTCTCGACTCATTTTTCGATAAAAAAGATAATTATCCTATGAAATATATTTAGAAAAAGAATAAACCGACAAATGCTTTTCGTCGTCAACAACGTTATGTAGTGCATGACTTGCTTGGTTCATTGGATCAGGTCGTACAACGTTCTCTATCGGTGCTTAATAAGTGTCCATTTTGTTTGGTTAGTCCTTTTTTATTGAGTCCATATAATATTTATTTTTATTTTATATTTTTCAAAAAAAAAACCCCTAGGATCTGTAACCCTGGGAGGGAATATCCATAGAGCCACGCCTCCAAAATAAAGAAAAATCCCACGCGGCCGCAGCCCACAATTTCTTCGGACTAATTTAAAAAAAAATATCAATTTTATCTTGAGCGATAATTTTTGTCCAAAATTTTTTTTGTCTCATTAAAAAGCATCAATTTTTATTCGAGTCCCAAATCTTGGGTTTAAATGGTCATGCTTTTATTTGAGACGTTGGGAAAATTGTGTTAAAATTATTTCAAGTGTAAAATATTGTGGTTTTTTAGGGATTTGACCTTTTTTATGATTTGACTAGTGATATTTGGAGAGACTTCCGATTTTAAAAGAAAAAAAAGTCAAAGATCATAAACTATGTGCTTTTTATTCGACAAAAAAACTTGTGCTATTACTCTGAAAATATACTAAACCCAAAAAATTACTAAACTCATTTATTCATTGACAACTTTAATTTTTGTAATACCTACGGATTCTTAATTACATTAATATTTATTGATGTGCAGAACACCACGTCAGCATTTCATATGATATAAATATAGGTTAATACCATGAAAAACTCCAAACTTGTACATTTGTGATAAATTTACCCCAAACTAATTTTTTGACCACGAAAAATCTCAAACTGGTACAACTGTGATAAATTTACCAAAAACTAATTTTTTGACCATAAAAAACCCCAAACTTGTACATTTATAACAAATTTACCCTTTGTTAAATTGAATTAATACCACGAAAAATCACAAATTTGTAAACCTGTGACAAACGAAGGGGTAAAACCCTAAACCGATACGCCTGTTAACTGCCACGTGTTATCCAACTCAGAAATTTGACAGTAAAATTTAATGGAAACTAATGGAGGGTAAATTTGTCACAAGTGTACCAGTTTCGGATTTTTGTTGGTCAAAAAATTATTTTATGGTAAATTTATCACAAATGTACTAGTTCGGGGTTTTCGTAGTATTAGCCCTATAAATATTACATTTTTGAGAAATTTTTGCATTGATATTGTTGAGAGAAAGAATAATTTCTACTTCTTTGAAAAGAGAAAGAGATACAATATATATAGGGACGAGATGGACCTCAACCCTAAGACAACTAGATAAATAAACTAGGCCCAACTAATTAGGCCCAATAACATTAACAATAAACATAAAGAGGCTTTAACACTCCCCCTCAAGTTGGAGCATAGATATTGGACATGCCCATCTTGCAGAGAATGGTATGAAAGGTGCGCCTGTTCAAGCCTTTGGTGAAGATGTCAGCAAGCTGATCCTTAGAGACAACGAAGGACAAGTTGATGAGGTTGTTGTCCAATTTTTCCTTTATAAAATGATGATCAATCTCCACGTGCTTGGTGTGATCATGTTGTACCGGATTATGAGCAATGCTTATAGCATACTTGCTATCACAATAAAGTCGCATTGGCTGTGGAACAGCAACTCCAAGATCAGCGAGAAGGGTCTTAAGCCAAAGTAGTTCACAAACTCCTTGAGCCATAGCACGAAATTCTGCCTCGGCACTTGAGCGGGAAACCATAGCTTGCTTTTTACTGCGCCAGGTGACTAGGTTACCTCCAACAAGATTACAGTAACCGGAAGTAGATCATCTATCATCCAAAGATCCAGCCCAATCAGCATCCGTATAAGACTCCACAGAAAGATGACCATGGGGTGCAAATAAAATCCCTTTCCCTAGAGCAGATTTCAAATAACGAAGAATCCTATGAACCGCCTCAAGGTGCGAGGAGTATGGATCGTGCATGTATTGACTCACCAAGCTCACTGCATATGCTATATCAGGTCGAGTATGGGAGAGATAAATTAGGCGACCTACCAATCGTTGGTAACTTCCTTTATCAACGGGCTTTCCCTCTTTAGACTACAAGTGACCATTGGCCTCAATAGGGGTTTCAGCCGGCTTGTATCCAAGCATCCCAACCTCAGCCAAAAGATCCAGAATATACTTCAATTGGGAGAGAAATACTCCTTTTTCAGATCGAGCGACTTCGATACCTAGAAAACACCGAAGAGCTCCTAGGTCTTTAATTTCGAATTCTCTCCCTAGATATTATTTAAGACGAAAAATTTCGACTGCATCATTCCCTGTCACTACAATGTCATCGACGTATACAATGAGAACAACAACCTGAGTACTTGATCGTTTGATGAATAAGGTATGATCAACATTACTCTGAGTATAACCAAAAACAATCATAGCCCTTTGAAATCGCCCAAACCAGGCTCTAGGGGACTGTTTTAAGCCATATAATGCCTTCTTGAGTTTGCACACTCGACCTTCTGTCTCCGGGCCAGAATAACCTGGGGGAATGTCCATATACACCTCTTCTTCAAGTTCCCCGTGAAGGAATGCATTCTTCACATCCAGCTGCTGTAAGTCCCATCCAAGATTGACAGCACATGAGATAAGAACTCTAATAGTGTTCATCTTGGCAACCGGTGCGAATGTCTCAATATAATCAAGGCCATAGGTTTGGGTGTACCCTTTGGCTACCAAACGAGCTTTGTAGTGGTCAATGGTTCCATCGGCCTTTTGTTTGACAACAAATACCCACTTGCATCCAACAGTACTTTTTTCTCGGGGAAGATGAACTAACTCCCAAGTACCATTTTTCTTAAGAGCTCTCAACTCTTCTAACATAGCCTCCTTCCACTTTTCGTTATCTAGGGCCTCTTGCCATGTTCTGGGGACAGCTGTGGACAACAGAGATAAAGAAAAGGCACGGTAGGATGAAGACAATCTATCATATGACACAACATTGGATATGGGATGCTGCGTACATGAACCTTTGCCTTTCCTAAGTGCAATTGGTAAGTCATTAGTTGTATCATCATTATCAATAATCTGAGAGGAGGTGCCATTACCCGGAACTGCGGTTATAGGACTAGCAGGAGGAGATTGGTCGAAGAGTAGAGTAGTGATAGAGGGGGCTTCACGAAAATTCTGTTGGTGGAACACAATCGGGTACTGAAACTGTTCCTGAATCAGAGGGGCTTCTGCTAAATTTTCTGCATTGACAGAATCAGGATTTTTAGCACTAGCTGAGTCTACTGGAGCTGCTGGTGGGGCTGTGTTTTCTCTATTGGCAGTAGCTGTAGCATCTGATTTTTTACCAGAAATGTCAGAAATTAACTCCCCTTGCAAGGGTATCACATCCAAACTGGAAGACACATCTTCACCATGAGTAGACTCCCCCTGAAGAGGTGTCCGCGAGTAAAACGACTGAGACTCATGAAAGATAACATCCATGGAAATAAAAATAGCGCCGAGTGGAAGGGCAATAGCACTTGTAGCCTTTCTGCGTGGGAGAATAGCCCAAAAAAAATACACCTGATACTGCGAGGGGCAAGCTTACTGGCCGGGTGAGCAATACGAGCAAAACATTCACACCCAAACACCTTCGGAGGGACCAAAAACTTATGGGAACCGGTAAGAGCCTCAATGGGAGAGCAATATTGGAGAATGCGTGATGGGAGGCGATTGATCAAATAAGCTGCACTCAAAATAGCATCACTCCAATATTGAGCTGGAACATTCATGGCAAACATGAGGGAACAAGCCACCTCCAAGAGGTGGCGATTCTTGCGTTCCGCCACACCATTCTGCACAGGAGTATTAACACAGCTCGTCTGATGGAGAATACCATGGTCATGTAAAAAAGCCTGAAAAGCTGATCTGGTGTACTCCGTCCCATTGTCACTTCGAAGAATACGAAGCTTGCCATCAAATTGTGTCTGAATCATTGCCAAAAACTGTTGAAAGCATTGGAAAACATCACTCTTCTGTTGCAGTAAATAAACCCAAGTAGTGCGGGTACAACAATCAATAAATGTCACAAACCAACGGTGACCTGAAATGGAGGAAACACGGGCAGGGCCCCAAACATCCGAATGCACAAGAGCAAAAGGTGCATCACTTTTATTATTAATAGAAGAATAAGTGACACGAGTTTGTTTTGCTAGAACACAAGAATCACAAAAGAAATTTTGACTACTGCATTTGTCAACTAAATCTGGAAAAATCTTTATTAAAGTTCCAAGCGGTGGATGTCCCAAACGGCGATGCCAAACATGGAGCTCAGATAGGGTAGCCGAGGAAGTTGGAGTGACAAGATGAGCTGATGGTGGTGAATCAAACACATATAAGCCCCCCTCTACTCTACCACGACCAATCTCTCGACCCGTTGCCAAGTCCTGAACAATACGATAAGATGGGAAAAAAACCACTTTGCACTTCAGATCACGAGTCAGGGAACCAATTGATAGGAGATTAGTGTAAACCGTAGGAACATGTAAAACAAATGATAGAGTAATATCACGGGTAATAAACACCGAGCCTTGGCCGGCGATAGGGGCTAAAGAACCATCAGCAACAGTAACACAATCAGGTTTAGGAGGACGAGAATAATCCGCAAAAAATGTAATATCTCCGGTCATATGATGCGTGGCACCCGAATCAAGGATCCACAGTCGAGAAGATTTACATAAACCACCGAAAAAACTACCTGATTGTGCGAAATTAGAGGTCAAAGTGCCTGAGGCTGATGATGTGGAGGTGCCAGGGTTGTCTACGTTGCGTGCTAAGAGGAGGCGCAAACTAGTCAACTCAGCAACAGATAAAGAGTCTGATGGAACAGCTGGTTGCTGACCTGGGGCCTCACTTAAGTGCACTTGAGGCCCGGTACGACCCCGTCCGCGGCCACGGCCAACATTGGAAGGGCGTCCATGAAGTTTGTAACAAGTTTCACGGGTGTGACGTTCTTTTCCACAATAATCACACTTCACAATCTGTTTGTCATTGCCAGAACGACTGCGAGATTCGCTTCCAGCAATAGTATAAAGGGCAGAGCACTCTGGGACAACGGGTTGATGCATCGCGCTCCGACGCTTCTCTAGATGGATCACGGCATAGGATTGTTCCAAGGTCGGGAAAGGCACGCGACACAAGATCTGGGCTCTAATCTGATCGAACTCCATATTAAGACCTGCTAGGAACTCAAAAACACGAAATTTGTCCACCCTTTTCCGAAAGGCAGCAGCATCAAGAGGGTTGGTAGGATGAAAATCATCATAAAAATCCAGTTCATGCCATAGACTACGTAACTCAGAATAATATTGAGATAAGGACAGCTCCCTTTGCTTGGTTTCATGAATTTTTTGCTGGAGTTCATAGATTTGGGCATCATTGCCCACTTGAGAGTAAGTGTCCTTAGCAGCCTCCCAAATCTTGGCTGCTGTGTCAAAAAATAAGTAGCCACGGGCGATAGAGTCAGTCATTGAATTGACAAGGTAAGCCATAACCAAGGCATTCTCGAAAATCCACTTGTGGATAGCATCATCTCCGGTAGTAGGTTGCACGCTCTCTCCGGTAAGGTAGCCGGTAAGACCACGTGAAACAATGGTAAGGTAGCAAGAGCGAGACCAAATCAGATAGTTGGAGCCATCTAACTTGATGGGATTTGTCGGAAAAGAGGGATAAATACCAGGAGCACTACGGCTCATTTCTCCTAGAGAGTTCGAAGCTTTTTCTGTCTCTGACATGGTCTCGGATGATAGGTTGTATTAAAAAAAACAAGATTTAGATCATATAAGGAATGATCCAGAAAATATCAAGGCTGGTCGGTAGCAGGGAGGCTCTCGGAAAGCACTGGACAGGGCATGGAGAGGTCTAGGCTATCATTGCACGATGCATGAAGGCTGCCGACAGCAATGGGAGGAAGAAGGGGTTGCCGACAAGCAACAAAGTAGGGGAGAAGAGTAGACCGACCATGTGTACCGGAGGTTGCTGGAGATGGAGAGGCTACAGGTTGAGAGCGAAGAGGAGGAAGGTAGGGAAGCAGGTTGCTGGGAAGAAGAAGATGGCAGCAGGTTTCGAAGGAAGGGGCGCTAGGTTACGGCTTCACGCTCTGATACCATGTTGCGAGAAAGAATAATTTCTACTTCTTTGAAAAGAGAAACATATACAATATATATAGGGAAGAGATGGACCTCAATCCTAAGACAACTAGATAAATAAACTAGGCCCAACTAATTAGGCCCAATAACATTAACAATAAACATAAAGAGGCTTTAACAGATATGATAATTTATTGACTACATCATGGTCACCGCACGTATCTTTAGAGGAAAACGATCATCATGTGCCTCGTGAGTTATCTAACTAATCTAGGTTGGATCGAATCAAGAATCAACATCACACCTGCTGAATTTCTTTTTGGCAAGCAACTATAACTTTTTCTTATTATCTAATGGAAGATACATGGAAGATTGCATACACGCATATCGTGGATGGTTATTTAATTCAAATTCTAAATAGAGTACACATAGCCGCTGTATCTTTTCGTTTAGGCCCGAAGATTATCAACTGAAAAACCACTTCTTCTTTACTAGTTCTTTTAGGAATAGTAGACCTATCTAATCCCACTTGTACATAGACTTACATCATTACTGTCGAATGTTTACATATATAATTCACACACTAAAAATCTTATCATCTCAAAATCACCCTAATTAAGTTCTTTCCATTAGTCTCTACCGTGATGATTTCACGAGGAAAAATGGAGTTCAATGGCGACAATGATCATGAGGAAAAAAGAAGTTCAATGACTCGATGATCAAAAGGTTGAAACACAAAGAGTCGAGGGTGGCTCCCAGAGGATGCTTTGCTATATATATGGGTGAAGAGGAGACGCATCACGTCATTCCTTTAGAATATTTGAAATGTCAAAAGTTACAAGAATTGCTTCAAAACCAAATTATCTCGACGCATAACAGCGTCAAGCTACTTTGCCCACAAGAGGTTCTATGAGGCTGTGGATCAGGCCAAGGCGGAGCTCCAAGAGGCTAAGGGCATGTCACAGAGGAAAAAGCAATGGAATTACGTTCTTCTTAATTCAGCTGCCAATTAGCTTTGGATATTAATCAACTTTTAATTTTGTCTTGTTCTAATTCAATTATTAGTTTTGGGCCTCAGTTCATGTAAGGGGTAGTTTAATTTGAAATGAACAATCTTTAGTAAATATTTTGTTCTCGAGATTTATGTGATGATGATAAGGTCATTTCAAGGTTCGACAACGAAATAAGAAAATCATGACATTCTGATATGCAATTTGTATCTTTTATTGGATATAGATATAGATACAGCCGCTGAAATCACCAATTCAAATCATGAGATGCATACGTTAATCTCCAACTAAGTATTCGCGCATAATCCAATAGTTATTTCAGAGGTTTAATCTAAGTATTCAATGTTGACGATCATTAACTACTCACTTAAAATTACCGGGTACTCGAAGAACCCGGCTACCCACATTTATCTAATGAAACAACTAGTCACTTGCAAGGGCGCCTTAAATAAGGTGAAGACATGGTGTTCAATCGATTAGAAAAGAAATAGAAAACAAAACTCAAACCCTAGTATCTTGGTTTGTGGTAAATTTAGTTGTGTGATGCGAATTAATGATTAATTGGCCTCATATATATCCAAGACAAGAAAAAAATATGAAGAATAATCGGCCGAAGTTATAAAAATCCACAACCATATGCAAGACTTCAAATTCTTCCCACATGTTAACAACACCTTTATACATGTAATTAAACCACATGCTAATCCAAGGAGATGGTTGGTTTGCATTTCAAAAAGGGTTAATACCACAAAAAATTTCAAACCGGTAAACCTATGACAAATTTACCTCAAATTAATTTTTTGACCACCAAAAATCCCAAACTGATAAAATTGCTGAGTTGAATGATACGTGGCAGTTGATGGGTGCACCAATTTGATGTCTTACTTTCTGATTGTCACTAATGTACCGGTTTGTGATTTTTCCTGGTATATATCCAATTTAACGAAAATTAACGGAGGGTAAATTTATCACAAATGTACTAGTTTGGGGTTTTTGTTGGTCAAAAAATTCGTTTGGGGTAAATTTATCACAGATATACTAGTTTAGGGTTTTTGATGATCAAAAAATTAATTTTGAATAAATTTATCGCAGGTGTACTAGTTTGGAGTTTTTCGTGATCAGAAAAATTACGTTCCAATTTATTGCAACTTCACATGATCATATGGCTGCTATTCTCAATGAAAAGGATCCAATTATCCTCCTCCCTGCTTTTGTTTTTAGTGATGGTTTACATTTTTTCCCCGACCATGGAGTTTATGCAACTCCCCCCAGCCTAATATATCATTTGCAATCTTGGATTGTATGACACTTTGAGCATTCTTCCTCTTTTTCAAGTTCCACAATGATCAACTCTAGCGGCATTGATATTCCTCTTTTTGAGATTTTTGCTGCCAATTGGTGTTTTTAGCAGCTTGTACAATCTGATATGAGGATGTTCTCTTTCAATTTTCTTCACTTATTTTCCTTTATTAGCAGTCATAGAACATTACATTGATGCGATCTTTATATCAAAGATCCTGCGCTTGAATTGGTAAACCATCTCTAGATGTTCAGTGCCATTATAGGGTAGAGCGAGACGGCCAAGAAGAGCAAGAAAATTGTTCAACTATAGGCATTTTTCGCTAAGGCATGTCATTTAGAGATCATTTGCGGCATTAAAAAATCGCTTTTTCATTTTGAGACACATGCCTTCATCTACAATTTGAAAGCAAGCACATATTATAATTGCATGTTGTGTTATTCATAATTACATCCGTGATCAAGACAAGAGGGATAAAAAAAAATTTATATATGGAGATCCGGAGTACCCGTTTCGACCTATACAAGATGAGGTTATAGACGATACATCAACCGATGAGGGAACTGGGACGAACATGCTTAGGAAAAGTATTGCCAATCAAATGGCAAGGGATCATAATATGCCAAAGATTCCATGAAATTGTGTTTTCGACTTTTGTAATGTATTTCCATAATTTATATTTGAGGATTTCGTATCTTGGCTCTTGTAATGTGAGGCTCCACTTGGCTCGTGGGGATATAGCTCAGTTGGTAGAGCTCCGCTCTTGCAATTGGGTCGTTGCGACGTTGTATATGAGGATTTCCATTATTTGTATTTGAGGATTTCCTATTAGTTTTAAAAGATCATCATTTGCGGCATTAAAGGAAAAATCCGCTTGTCTACCCTGTTTTTGCGACATAAGGAGAACATAATGTGGAAACAAAATTTTGGAAATAGAAATTTTATGCTTTTATTAAACGAATTTCTTTAAAGGAACATAAATTTTGTGTCGTCATCAAATGCGTTTCTCTGCTCAGAAACTTGTCTAAGGAATAAATTGTTCCTAGGAACAAAATGGCTATTATTTGTGCCACGAGAAACTTGTTTATCTCGTTACATTATAGTTGTACAAACTTATTCTTACAACTTAAATGCATTTCCTTTTAGAGCAAATAAGCACTAGGGAAAGTTTTATGGTTGTACATTCATCGAAATCTCTTGTATAATCAATATTTTGAAAGTTTTAAATATATTTTACTAAATTATATATATATAAACAAATTCTCTTAAAGTAGTCAATGATTTAAAAATCGATACCGATGTATCTTCTTATATATTAGATTGTGTAGCTTAGAAAGTTGAGTGCTGAAGCGAACTCCGCATTGCCAACCAAGCCCCACGCGGATCACTTGCGCTCACCAAATTTACACATCTACCCCTGGCAAAATCGCACGGACAGCAAGGTATTTGCGTAACTTCACGTTGTCTATGGAGCTTCCAATGATAAATCGGGAAACAAAATTAAAAAAAGAGCAAAAAAAACACGAAATACAACATTAAGAAAAGAAATTCAAACATTAACGTTATTCCAATCAGCAAAAATATTGTCATTGTATAGAAAAAGAACGCGACGAGAAACCTAAAAAAAAGCAAAACCCTTGAGAGGGCTCGATTTGTCTGGTCTCTCCGTTGGGTAAAAATGTAAACATGGCCATGTCAACGGTGATTCTAATTCTAATCATTTTCATTAAGAGTGGGACCATATTAAGATACCCTAATAATTGTTTTAAAAGTGAAGCTAAATCTAAATTGATTTTATCAACTATAGCATAAGCTAATTAGAGCTTAAGTTTGCTAATTGACTAGCTAAGAAATCTAAATTAAAACGGCATGGACATCGGTCAATCACCGTCATTGTCTGAGAATGTAATGGCTCAGAGAGTTGGATCGCTCTCGAGGGTTTCTGCACGAAGGATCGTGACTAATCCATGAATGAGTGGGCAGACCTCAAGGATTTTTTTCTTGTTTGTTCTAGAATATTCTTGGGAGCGGGCAATATTGTAATTGTACCCTCCTGTGATAAATGGATGTAGATGAGCTTCCATTGATAAATCGGGAAACAAAATTAAAAAAAGAGCGAAAAAAGATGAAATACAACATTAAGAAAAGAAATTCAAATATTAACGTTATCCAATCAGCAAAAATATCGGCACTGTATAGAAAAAGAGCGTGACAAGAAACCTAAAAAAAGGCACAACCCTTGAGAGGGCTCGATTTGTCTGCTCTCTCCATTAAGTAAAAATGTAAACATGGCCATGTCAACGTTGATTCTAATTCTAATCATTTTCATTAAGAGTGGGACTATATTAAGATGCCCAAATAATTTTTTTTAAAGTGAAGCTAAATCTAAATTGATTTTATCAACTATAGCATAAGCTAATTAGAGCTTAAGTTTGCTAATTGCTAGCTAAGAATTCTAAATTAAAACGGCATGGACATCGGTCGATCACCGTCATTGTCTGAGAATGTCACGACTCAGAGAATTGGATCGCTCTCGAAGGTTTCTGCATGAAGTATCATGACTAATCCATGAACGAGTGGGCAGACCTCAAGAATTTCAAATTCTAGGGTTTTCTTGTATGTTCTAGAATACTCTTGGGAGCGGGCAATATTGTAATTGTATCCTCCTGTAATAAATGGATGTAAATGGTAGTTGGGAATGTGCGATCTCTACCGTTAAATCGAGGAGAGATCTACGGATATGATTGAGCATGTAGTTATATATAAAGGGTCTCCTTCTCCTCATTTATACATCTCATTCTCACAAGAGCAATAGAAATCACAACTTTCTCTCTAGAGTTTCTCTCTGGCGGTGGTCGACCGATATCCACGCCGGTCTTAATCATTTTGTAACAAACTTTAGTTAAGATTTTTAGCTAGTCAATTAGCAAACTTAGGCTCTAATTAGCAAAATCAATTTAGACTTAGCTTCACTTTTAAAATAAATAATTAGAATTAGAATCACCTTTGATGGGTTCTAGCAATCAACGGATCATGTCTCTTATAACATGTGTCAGGGTTCTCTTTCATGCTCACTTAGTGGACAAAACAGAATCGAGACAATACTCTCGCCTACCCCTAATGGGCTGGCTCGGGACGCAACATCCTCCTCCCTCCCACCCACCCCACTGGAAACCCTCGCTTACCCTAAACTAAGGGTGAGCAAAAGGAGGCCCACTAGCCTTAGATGGAGGGAGGGACTCCAGGTAGAGGAGGCGCGACGGTGAAGAAACAAGGCGATATATTTTTGAACTTTTGGGATGGAATTTTTCTTAAAATACTTTTGTGCTTGATTTTTTTAATGTTCTTTTGTGATTGGTTGAGCGAAACAAAGTATATTAATTTCATGAAATTATGTAAAAACCCAACTAATTTGATTACCGCATAGCGTTTTAAAACCCAAAAAAAAAATCAGTATCTACGGTATTTTCACTCAATTACAAATAAATATCCTACCGTTATGGGATTAAAATAATCGAGTTTTGCGACGTTTTGTAAAAGTTAAGCCTTTTCATTAAATGTAAAATGCATTTATGTTTATTTTAAGATATCTTACAAAGACCTAAATGATTTTATTACAATCAAAAGAGAAATGCCGTTGATTGTGAATTTTTATTTCGTGATATTTTACAACAGCCGTGTCGTTCAGAGGGGTAAGCTCTGTTTTCATTGATTCTACTGGTTATGTTTGCTTTGCTCTCTTCGCTACGTGGATTTCTCTTGTTAGATCTAGTCGGTTTGCTTCTTCAAATTTGTAAGCTGCTCTTGGTTTCGTTTTGTCTGGGTTTTGCTTTGGTTTGGACTTCTTTTGTTGGGCAAAATCGTTTTAGCTTGGAATAGCTTTCTTTCTTTAGAAGAAGAGATTCCCTTTTTGGTAGGATGGAATCTTTAAATCGAAGGTCTCTTGTGTTGTTTATCTCATCATCGTTAGCTATTTAATGTTCTTGTTCACTTTGTCTGCGTTAACCCGTAAAAGCTGAAAAAAGAAGCTGTGAAAGCCGGGACGGTAGTTGCTAGAACCATCAGTAAGACGATTTCTATGCATTTGCATCTACATTGGTATGGACTTATCTTTTAGGATTGTGGTTTTGTTAGAATTATAATGATGATATTTCCGTATCTCCTTTTTTTGTTTTTTCTTTTGTTAAATGGCTATTGTAGAGGGTAAAAACTGAAAATCTCTGTTGATCAGACAAATGCTTAGTCTGGAATGGGTGTAGAGGAACACAGCAAAATCACTTATCTGGAACTGCAGAGAAGAAGGTTCACCGCTATTTGATTTTTAAGATCGATGAGAAGAAAAAGGAGGTTGTGGTTGAGAAGACTGGAGGTGCCGCTGAAAGATATGAAGATTGTACCTCCTCTTTGCCAGAGAATGACTGCCGATATGCTGTCTATGACTTCGACTTTGTAACTTCTGCAAAATGTCAAAAGAGCAAGATCTTTTTCATTGCATGGTGAGTTTCTTCCTTATGTCCAGCTGCTTATTTGAAATGTTGTGGACGGACTACTTACTAAATTTCCATGACCGTGCGTTCACTGTGTTACCCTTCCAGCCTTTCTCTGGGCCACAATCACAATACATGGTTTTAGGTTGGTGTCATTGGTTTTTTGGACTGAAAGTGCCGAAAATTCATGCACATATTTATTCCTGCGTGGGTTGTCTAAGCATGTACATCATTGTCTCTCGAACATTTTTCTGGTCTGCATTTATGCTCATATGCTGGTCTGCTTTGTGCCTGCATTGGTGTTAGAGATTTCAAATTTTTTGCTCAATCAAATCGTATTTATAAGCCAGTGCATCTTAATTGGTGTAAATTTCTTTTGGGCAACGTTCTCCATGTGGAAGAAATTATTTGGATTTGTAATCTCATTCAATTTTTGTTGCTTGCTATGTAAGATACATTCTTGTCAAACAAATATAATTTATCGGTCTCGATTTGTATGGGTCTGGTGCTAGCTTTTTCTTGATTGTGCTATTATATGCTGAATGACATATGTGAGGTACTTTGAGCTTAGGTTTGCCCTATGCATCTAAAGATTCTAAACCATGCTGATTGCATTTTTTCTTGATGAGCATCACAAGTAGAAGAGTCAGGTCTGAGTTAGATAGAATCGAGTTAGGAGCACTCCATGGTCATCACTTTTGTGGTTCTGTCCCTTTTTATCATGGTGCTGGTGCGTGGTTGAATTTCTTAATTTTGGTGCAGGTGGTTCCAATTATATTGTCTTCTCATTCTTCTGTGCATGGACGTGGGCATGCATGGATCTCCATTGAAGAGGATGTTTCTTTGTTTTGAGAGTAGACTTCAATTCTTGTGTATTGGAGTGATGTAGGTGATACAATGCCTTTAGATTCTCTCTGATTCTCTGATTTGATGTTCTTTATGAATAATAGCGTAGAGCATTTTATGGTTTCCAGTCAAATGCTTTGTCCAGTGATGTAGGGTCATGATGGAAGGTTATTTCCCAAGCTAATAGTTTGTTATTGGTTGAGTGTCGTATTTCTTCTCTGTGATGGCCTAGGTTTTGCTAGTTACTAAGGACTTCACTACATTTTCTCTTTCTTCAGTGTATATCGAAGGAAGATTTGATACTAAATAGAGGTCCATCATGTAAGAGCAACGATATAATGGAAAAAGAGTTGGTTGTTGTTCTTCTCGTTAGGCGTATATTTTAATAGTACCTCACTCTGTGGTATGTAGACTGTTTTTCATGGCAAGTGTCCTTTTCTTGGTTTTGGAATTAGAATGGTATTGCTAGGCTGTTTACAGAATAGGAAAAGAAGCTCTTTTGGGGGAGAAGATATCTTTATTTTTATTCTCTTGAAAATTTAACATACCTTGTTTGAGCCATTTCTTTATCCAAATAGGATTGTGCATAAAATTTTTGTTTTAGAGTGCTTGTAATAAATTAAGAAAGAGGAATTAGGGAGAAGTTCTCGTGGTGGGTGCAAGCGAACTTGACTTCGATGCTATTATTTGTGGGTTTGGGTTCTTCTTGTGTGTGGTTGAACTCTTGGGTGTTGCCGATTTTTTCGGAATCATCGGTTTTTGTCTTCAAGGTTATGCTCTTATTCTTTAGTTTAGTGTGTTTTGACTCTGCCTTCAGTGATTGCAATTTTTGTTGTGCATGGGTTACGGTTTTGAAATTGTTTTCAGTCTCATGGTTTGTATGCTTCAGTTGTACTAATTTTTTTTCATTCCTCTTTCCCTTGTTTGGCTTTCCTCAGTTGTAGGTATGTCCAACAATTGAGAAGGCTGATTGTCATAGCCCTGAAGAGCAAATCATTCTGAGCAGCACTTGTTGGTTTTCTATTGCATCATGATGATAGCGATGGAAAGTGCAGTTGTTAAGAAGGTGAAGATAAAGTTTTCTGGAAGAAGAATCGAAGCAGAACACCAATCCGGATCATGTGGATATGGGCAGCAGAAGCTGCTTATTGATGATTGGACTTCTGGCGCTGTGAATGGAAAGGAGAAGAATGGCAATTTGCCTTCTAAAATCGAGGCTGATGCTGGTGATTGTACAAAGTTTGGAAGTTCTGTCTCTGCTGTTAATAATCGCGGACCTCAAGTACGGGTTGAAGTTGCAAAGAAGAGACAAAGGATGGATCGAGCTGTCACGCAACAATGTTCTGCCATTTTAAAGAGACTAATGCACCATCCATGTGGTTGGCCTTTCAACCAACCAGTCGATCCAGTAAAGCTAAACATACCAGATTACTTCTCAATCATATCAGAGCCAATGGATTTAGGGACAATAAAATCTAAGCTCGAGAAAAATATGTATCATGGAACAGAAGAATTTGCTGCTGATATTAGGTTGACCTTTTGTAATGCCATGTGCTCCAATCCACCGAGCTATAAAGTACATATAATGGCAGATAAGTTGAATAAGATCTTTGAGACGGGATGGAAAGCTCTTGAGGCAAAGTGGAGCAATGGAGACACTAGAATAGTGAAGGGGTCCGTATTGAGTACACGAAGTAGAGAAAGCAGTGCCGTGTCCCAAGACACCTCCTCAGTGCACCAGTTTGCCTCAAAACAGGATGCAAACTGAAGAGATGGTAAAGAAAAACTGTGATGCTATTTTGTTAAAGGTGAGCATTGTTCACTGCAGGAATAGATGTTCGGGATGTTATTATTTTCCTAAATTTAATTCAATTGGGAAACATTAGCCAGTATTCTTACCAGCAGATTGTATTTGTTGTTTAGATTTTGTCGACTGAGGTTTGCATCCATTGTATCAGAAATATATTAATTTGTGGTTAACTGGTTCCTGAGCAGGTCAAGGTTTCTAAAGTTGTACAGAGTTGCACAACCAAGTCATTAGGAAATAACGACAAAGGTAATGAAGTGGCAGAGTATAATTTCTCCTCTAGTAGCTCTCTTCTAGATCTAATTGCCACTGTGTCTTACAGGCACTGATGGTGTTAGTGGACATACTTGCTGCTCCAAGTGTAATGCATGTGGCGATACAACATGCTGATGCAGCGTTGCTGGACCGCCTTGTGCATCTTCAATGGGTAAATAATCTTCCTTTTCTGTCTCTATTTAAGGAGCTGTTATTTTGGTATCTATGGAGCACTAATTATATGTTTGTTAGCTTTTTGGATTTACCTTCAGAGAAGGGCCGAGATCGTGAATGTACTATTGATGCTCCAAGACTGGTATATCTAGATTTTAATGTATTTCTTTTTGATAAGTTGAACAGTTCTGTTCGTATGCCATTTGATTTGGTGCTGAAAATTGCTACCTGAACTTGCAATTTTAGGCAAGGAACTCGTCTATAGTGCAGACTGCATGCAGACCAGTAAATCTGATCCAGATTCTGATGGTAAGTGCATCTTTCGGATTTGTGATGTTTGAAGTTCAATGTTACAATGATCATTCAATTTGGTTCTGGAAATACTCAAAGGGGCTGTAAGTGCTGAAGACGATGGAAATGTCTGTATTAGTTCCCACCTTGCAACTCCATCTACGGATGCCACATGTGGGGAAGGTTAGTATGCCGTGAATCGTAGGTTGAGATATATTTTGTCCATTCAAGAAAGCAGGAGAATGAGCCATAATGATACTGTATGAGGGTGGAGTGCTTCTGTCCTTGACATACAGCTGTCACCTAAAAAGGCCCTGCGTGCTGCTATGTTAAAGAGTCGCTTTGCTGACACCATCTTAAAGGTGCAACAGAAGACACTACTAGATCATGTATGCATTTTGTTGGCAATAGATGATGCTATGAAGTGTATCCTAACGGTTGTTTTATAGATGCTTTTTGTAATTACAGTGCGATAAGGCTGATCCTGTGAAGATGCAACAGGAGAAGGAAAGATTAGAGAGAAGGCAGTGTGAAGGTGATAAAAAAGTTAACCTATTGTTATATTTTGTTCGCTTAAGACATGTGCCAATCTTTTGCAAATGCTCTCACATGAGCAGGGAACTAGATTTACTCTTTAAACTTTTCTCTCTATTTGCTCTGAATTCCTCTCTTATGATTTTTAATTGTGTTCAAGCAAGTCAATTTTGATATATATGGTAAGTTCACAAAGTAGAAAAGCAATTGGCTAGTTCATTTTGAGTTCTTGAGCAGCATCGTGTTTTTTTTATTGTGTTTTGCAAACACTTTCTCTAGCGAGCAGCAGAGTTTGGGTTATTGTTTGCATCGTTCTTGTCTGTGGTTGTTGGTTTAGTAATTTCATCTGAAGAGCTTATAGAAGTTGGGTCGATGTTACCCTTTTCAGATTTGAGTGTGATAACGCAGACTCAAAACTGGTTATGTGAATGGACACAAGTCTTGTATATTTTCTTACAATGGTCCTTTGTAGGTCCTAAAGTCCACCAGTGTTGTATTCCTTAAAAGGATTCAGTTAAGTCTGTCTTTGTGGCCATTGCCATGGAAGTCAATTTGGCAAGCATTGTAGGAGCTTTGTATTGACCTTAAGTTTTGACCTAAGGGAGCTGGCTGCATACTGTATTAAATTTGTAATTGCATCTCTGGCCTTGCTCCTTAAATTATGATGGGATTGATGAATTAATGCTGGCTAGATCTTGAGTGATATCAGTAATCTGTGTGGGGTCTGGGAGTTGGTGTCTGAGCGAGGGAGGTCCGGTCCGATGCTGAAATTTCTTCAACAAGAGATTTTTTAAATCAATATCATTTATCCACTCTTAACTTTTGGCTAAATCATCGACAATATCTATGTGTACTACTGCTCTGGTTTGCACCCTGAAGGCTTCCAAGACCTTATAATGCTCTTGAATTGAGATTAATCTTTATGGCTACTGTCATTGTGGGTTCTATGAGCGTTGGTAGAGTTATCCAATGAGAGGGAGCTACTTTACTGGGGTGCTTTCCATTAGTCCTACTAGATATCATGGATTTTTCTTTGCCTAGGTCAAATGGACGAATTCTTGTTACTGTGCTTAAGGGGTAAAGAATCTTATTTGTGGGGGAAAATAAAAGTAGCTTACAAGTAGATCACATCGTTTGCTGATGCTGTTCTTGTGGGCCTTGTAGGACTGGTTGTGAGCGGTGTGGTTCTTCAACTTCGCCATCCTTGCCCTGTCAAAATGGGAAATATGTGAAGTCATTTGAGCATTATCGAGTATGCACCATTGACCTCTCACTTATGGTATCAAAAATCAAAACCATGCTTAAATGTATTAGTCAACGCATTGAAATATGCAGGGGGATGTCCATCAACTATTCTACGTGGTTTTCTTGATCCAGGTATGAGATAATTCTACCAGCCACTCCAAATGTTATTGAAAACATAGTAATAATAAGTTTCCCCACGTAATTTCTTTAACATATGCTTTTCGTATTTAACCGTAGTCAACTTTATACTTGTGTATGGAATTAAGACAGTGCATGTTATTGCAGAGGACTATCAAACCTTACTATCTTGTGTTACGAAACCATTCTTTCAAATTTTCACTATGGAATTGTTTTAGAAGCAAAGGTCCTCATCGTCACAATCCTTTATGTTAATGAAACTTCCTGCATTGAATTATTCACGTTACATGAGAACCTTTCAATTCCTAAGAACTTCAGCTGTGATTCTTGTGTCTTTCTAATAACATTCTTGCAGCCAAAAAGATCATGGTAAATAGTGTCAAGAAAAGGTCTTTTGCCTTAGTAAAACAAAATTTTGTAGTGTCGATGTTTTTAGTTACACAGCCTTAAGCATTCAAGAAAAGAAAAAAGAATGTGAAGTAAATGATAAAAAAGGAGTACTTTCAAGTCAGGAATGCTGAGAAGATGTTCGGAAAATCTTTATGTAAATCTCCCTATTGTTCTACGTTTCATTAGGAAGATGTCTGCCTTGAATTATCTAACTTATCAAATATCTTCCGTTCAAGCTTCAACCTTCGTTGGCTTTCGAAAGATCAATTTAAATGATGTATCTGCTCAGGGAATTTCTTTCTAAATTGAAATATTTCCTCAATCAGCTGGCATTCTGCACCTTGGGAGATAGTATTTACGGCATTATATTCCTTAAATACACAGGAAAATTAGCAGTTTCAGGCACTTTAGAAGAAACTTGAAGAGGAGGAGAAAAGAAGTGCAAAACGAAAATAGACGATGAATAAATTTTATACCTGAAATGGAATAAGTGGATCAAGATCACCTTCTGCATTGCTGTATCAATGTATTTCCAGTTAAGGTTTTGTCTAAATTGCACATCATTCATGACAAGCTATTATAATAAACTGAATATCCATATTAGTTCCATAAAAATGATATGGTACTAGGAACTCCAACTCATCATTAGCAACGTTTGATATATTGGATAGATGTACAATGACTTTACTAATCGGATCATAGACCCTTTGATGTTGAAAAGTCAACATGGTCTTTCGAAATAAGTCTTCATAAGTTGGAAGAACTTTAGTATTGGAATCTTTCAAGTACTCAATCAGTTGTATCTAATGATTTCTGGAGTTACAAAGAAAGAGACAAAATATTTATCTGATGATTGAAAGCCTGTTCATTAAGGGTATATAACCAAATGTATGCTCACTTTAACATAAGTTTTGAATGTTTTGATGAAATCATGCGCTGATTGTAGATTAATGTTAGGGAGTGATTGCAAATAGTCACAACCGCTCAATATGCACATCTTAAGAACCATTTGCTTAGTAAATCCATCAAAATCTCTGTTGTTTTGTAGTAGATTGGAGTACTTGAAATCAACTTCATGCTCAAACTTGTGAAGATTATCTGAAAAATTAAACATATACAACCACAGAAAACACTCAATAAAGTGGGTCGAAAAGGCTATAGTTTGCGTAGGTGTTGCGTGTTGCAATGAATAAGATTTAGCAAGAAGCAGTTACTAGATTACTCACTCTGGTATATAAAATCCGTGTCCTCTGTGATTACAGCATCGACCCATTCATTGATTGCCTATAGAGCGATTTGAGCATCCGCCTCGTAAAGGGGCAACATTATAAGAAATGTTCTCCCGCTTCAAGACCTTCCACATGCAACCATACCAATCCAGATGCGATAAATTCATCATGAATGATACTTTAACTTATTTTAACCACACATTGCGTGACCAAGAGTATCTTTCATATCTTGATTAGCTTATGTGCTATGGAAGGTGTGATGTCTACTGCTTTTTTATAGCACTGATAAGCAGCATCGGCATTTCCATTTGACTCGTGCTCAATAGCACGAGCAAGTTTTTTCTTCCTTGACTTATGTAAGCAAGGTTGTCATAAACCTTTAGTGATTCTAAACATGATTGCAAAACTTGGAAACATCTGGACCTTCCCTAGGATAATAGAAGTCTCGTAGAATCGACCGAGCCCATCCAGTTTGGATATTTAGGGCAGGTTTTTTCAAGTTTTACAATCATGTGTACAGTCACTGAAGGACTATGACTACCTTGCTTACGTAGGTTTAGAAAGCAAAATTTTGCTTGTGCTATTGAGCACGAGTCAAAATGGAAATGGTGCTGCTGCTTATGAGTGCTATCAAAAAGCAGTAGACATCACACCATGGCACATGAGCTAATTCAGGTATGAAAAATACTCCCGGTCATGTAATGTGGTAAAAGTAAGTTAAATTGTCATTTCTAATTAATTTATCGCATCTTCATTGGATTGGTTGCATGTGGAAGGTTCCAAAGCAGGATAATTTCTTATGTTGTTGTTCCTTATGAGGCGGATGCTCAAATGACTTTCTTGGCAGTCAGTAAACAGGTCCGTGCTGTAATCACAGAGGACTCGGGTCTTATACCATTCGGCTGTCCCAGGTGAGTTATCCAGTAGCTACATCTTGCTATATCTTATCCATTACAACACGCAACCACTAAGCAAACTATAGCTTTTTTGACCCACTTTATTGAGTGTTTTATGCTGTATATGTTTAATTTTTCAGATAATCTTCAAAATGGACAAGTTTGGGCATGGAGTTGAGTTCAAGTACTCCAAGCTACATCAGAGCAACGGTTTTGCTGGATTTACTAAGCATATGGTTTTTGAGATTTGCATATTGTGCGTTTGTGACTATTTGCAATCACTCTCGAACATTAATATGCAATAACGCATGCACTCTTCAAAACATTAAAAAATTTATGATAAAGTGATCATACAGTTGGTTATATACCCTTGAAGAGGCTTTTAATCATTAGATAAATTTTTCTGTCTCTTTCTTTGTAACTCCAGCATTCATTTAGTACAAGTGATTGAGCTCTTGAAAAATTCCAATATTGAAGTTCCTCCAACTTATGAATACTTATTCCAAAAGGCCATAGTGACTTTTCAGCATCAAAGGTCTATGATCCTATTAGTAAAGCCATTGTACATTTATCCGATATATCAAATGTTGCTGAAGATGAGTTGGAGTTCCTAGGACCATATCCTCTTTATAGAACTAATCTCGATATTTAGTTTATTATAATAGCTTGTTATGGATGATGTGTAATTTAGACAAAACTTTAACTGAAAATACATTCATATAGCAACACATGGCCATAGGTATTGTAGAAGGTGATCTTGATCCATTTACTAAAGCTCCATTTCAGGTATAATATTTATTCATCGTCTATTTTTGTTTTGCACTTCGTTAGGCTAGGAGCTCATCTATAGTGCAGACCGGTAAATCTATCCAGATTCCGATGGTAAGTGCATCTTTCGGATTTGTGATCTTTGAAGTTGTTCAATGTTACAACGATCATTCAATTTGGTTCCGGAAATACTCAAAAGGGGCTGTAAGTGCTGTGGATGATGGAAATGTCTGTCCTAGTTCCCACCTTGCAACTCCATCTACGGATGCCACATGTGGGGAAGGTTAGTATGCCGTGAATTGTCGGTTGAGATATATTTTGGCCATTCAAGAAAGCAGGAGAATGATCCATAATGATATTCTATCAGCGTGGAGTGCTCCTGTCCCTAAAAAGGCCCTGCGTGCTGCTATGTTAAAGAGTCGCTTTGCTGACACCATCTTAAAGGTGCAACAGAAGACACTACTAGATCATGTATGCGTTTTGTTGGCAATAGATGATGCTGTGAAGTGTATCCTAACGGTTGTTTTATAGATGCCTTTTGTAGTTACAGTGCGATAAGGCTGATCCTGTGAAGATGCAACAGGAGAAGGAAAGATTAGAGAGAAGGCAGCGTGAAGGTGATAAAAAAGTTAACCTATTGTTATATTTGTTCGCTTAAGACATGCCAATCTTTTGCAAATGCTCTCACATGAGCAGGAAACTAGATTTACTCTTTAAACTTTTCTCTCTATTTGCTCTGAATTCCTCTCTTATGATTTCAATTGTGTTCAAGCAAGTTAATTTTGATATATATGGTAAGGTCACAAAGTAGAAAAGCAATTGGCTAGTTCATTTTGAGTTCTTGAGCAGCATCGTGTTTTTTTACTGTGTTTTGCGAACACTTTCTCTAGCGAGCAGCAGAGTTTGGGTTATTGTTTGCATCATTCTTGTCTGTAGTTGTTGGTTTAGTAATTTCATCTGAAGAGCTTATAGAAGCTGGGTCGATGTTACCCTTTTCAGATTGAGTGTGATAACCCAGACTCAAAACTGGATATGTGAATGGATACAAGCCTTGTATAATTTCTTACAACGGTCCTTTGTAGGTCCTAAAGTCCACCAGTGTTGTATTCCTTAAAAGGATTCAGTTAAGTCTGTCTTTGTGGCCATTGCCATGGAAATCATTATGGCAAGCATTGTAGGAGCCTTGTATTGACCTTAAGTTTTGACCTAAGGGAGCTGACTGCATACTGTATTAAATTTGTAATTGCATCTCTGGCCTTGCTCCTTTGATTATGATGGGATTGATGAATTAATGCTGGCTAGATCTCGAGTGATATCAGTAATCTGTGTGGGGTCTGGCAGTTGGTGACTGAGCTAGGGAGGTCTGGTCCGATGCTGAAATTCCTTCAAGAAGCGATTTTTCTAATCAACATGATTTATCCACTTTTAACTTTTGGCTAAATCACTGCAATATCTCTGTCTACTATTGCGCTGGTTTGCACCCTGAAGGCTTCAAAGACCATTTAACGCACTTGAATTGAGATTAGTCTTTATGGCTACTGTCATTGTGGGTTCTATGAGCGTTGGTAGAGTTATCCAATGAGAGGGAGCTACTTTACGGGGTGCTTTCCATTAGTCCTATTAGATATCATGGATTTTTCTTTGCCTTGGTCAAATGGATGAATTCTTATTACTGTGCTTTTCTTTCACTAGCTGGAGGATAGTTTCAGCTTAATGATCGTACAAATCTTTCTTTAAGAGGTAAAGAATCTTATTTGCAGGGAAATAATGAATATGTGATTAATTGCGGGCGAAATATTTGTTCTAGGAAAACAAAAGTAGTTTACAAATGAAGACTGAGAGTTCAAAGTTTGAAACCATCTCTCCTTCAAAAGAAATTTCGACCTCTAAGCTCTTTTATATCTATCTAGCTTCGAAATGAAAAGTTGAAGTTGTTTAGGTTTCTGCTTGCTTGCTGCAATTACCCCAAGATTTAGGTTCCGCTGCAAACCCTCTCTACCAAAGGAAGTACTCTTCATAGACAGTCTCTTGGCCAAGAAGCCAATAGCGAAGTGCAAATGATGAGCTGATTTCCTCATAATCTTCCGTAGTGGTAGATCACATCGTTTGCTGTGGTCTTTCCTGTTTTCCATGAAAAGTCACCTCATTGGTGAACACTGTTGTTGGAGCCTTTTAAAGCAAGGAGCTTAGTTTTGTGGGAATGAGGTCAATCAAACGGTTCTCTTTAGTGTTTAATGTCGGCATATCCCTGTTCTGGTTAGATTTTGTTTCCTCTGACCTTATTTCGATTGTTAATGTGCGATGTACCATTACTACTACAAATCGACCCTGTTAACCAGAAAGACAAGCATGATTTTAGCAAATTATTCCTTTTCACCTATTATCCAATAAGGTTTGTCTTCTCTCTCCTCCGTATCACCATCCTGCAGGGAGGTTTAGAGAATCATGAGACTCTTCTAACTCACTTGCATGTATGTAAGCTCGTTCTTGCTGCGATCTGAGGATGCCGATCCTCTGGCAGTGCGAACAAGTTTCGTTGGAGAACTGTCACGCCCCGACCCTCGAGCGCACTAACATCCCACCAAGGTCGTTATAAATGCGTCGTCCCAGGATGCAACGCCGACCCAATCGAATTACTAACGATTAAACACATGCGGAAGCGAATTAAAAACTCCCAATCATAACAACAGGGATAGTCAGGAAAACACACCTCAATTCAAACAACATCATCAGCAATACATCGGGTTAATATATTACAAGAACACCACGCGGACCTTCCCGATTACAACCAGAACAGGTACGGGTTAACCTAGCTCCTCTATCTACGAGGATAACCTCAAAAAAGTGTTCTCCCTCAAAAAGCCGGTTCCCAAGGAACGGTACGTGTACTCATATCGGATGACCTGAAAAGTGGTTAACAACAACGAATGAGATAAATCTCAGCGAGTTCACGACCTAAGCCTCGACTAGGAGGTCAACTCATCTCGGATGTACCTAACACATGCAATACATCGATGGCAGACAACTCAATATAGAACATACAGGTACTTCACAACACAATCACAGGCAACCTTACCTTGCCCTGGGCACATGCACACGCCCTGTACGTTATGATTCACCGTATGCCATAATAATGCAATAAGCATATAATACAATCAGAATACGCATCAATTTTCTCAAGTACAATGCATTCATACGTGTCCTGATTATAAAGTGAAACCGCTTCGGCCCGTCCCATAACGTGTCTAACAATTTCATTCCATAATCAAGCGCAATGCTACCACAATTTTTCACGCGTATTCCAATTACTACAGCCACACCAGGGGCTACAGCACAACCCGCGATATTCGCATCAGGTTGGCGCTCTTCCGGTATATCCGGGCATCGTCCCGCCCCATCGGGCACGGCATCGTCTCACCCAACCACAATGACGGCATATCCCATAAATGGGTTCATTCCGAATCCGATTCGCGAATGACTACGTCTCCCCTGCTACCGACGGCTTCCAATTACCAAATTGGGGACACCCGTTAGGGCCACGGCCAAACCCTAGGTTGGCGGTCATCCGGTATACGGTTTTCCGATATAACCGGGCACGAAAGGAACCTTTAGGTGATCATGCACACAATAGCAACACTCAGGTTCCATCATTATAATTTTCAATAGCCAATGCAAACATAATCCGTGCTAATACGTTGAAATATCCAACTTCTCCACATAAAAAAAATGTACTAAAATATTCACACGTGATTATGCACATATCAATAAATTTCCAAACTTGGCATGCTTCTATATTCAAGTATACACAACATAATTCTCACATAAAACTTAACAAATAAACCCGACACCTCAGGGTTTATTAATTAAATACCCGACATGCTATACTCAAAATTAACCAAACAATTCAATTTGGCATACAAACCAATATATAAGGCAAATTCTAACTTAGGCATCACAATTTAAGCCTAAAATAAACACAATTTAATTTCGGAATTTCCACAAAAATATTAATAAAATAATAAT
Organism: Syzygium oleosum; assembly: GCF_021117445.2. Classification (NCBI taxonomy): domain Eukaryota; kingdom Viridiplantae; phylum Streptophyta; class Magnoliopsida; order Myrtales; family Myrtaceae; genus Syzygium; species Syzygium oleosum. Next base: position 13,247,143 of record NW_026607485.1, read on the forward strand.
ATTTTTAATTCCGAAAATTAATAAAATATTATTATTTAATTTCCGAAAATTAATAAAATAATAATATAATTAATCCAATAGATTATCACTAATCCCTAATCAATTAGTACTAAGCACAATTAACTTAAACTAATCCGCTCTAATGAAGTTTAACCTACTAAGCAAGGGATTAGGGCGATAACTCACCCGTTTAAAATTCCGGAGACACCGGTGCGTCGGCGGCGGCGAGGGCTACGCTTTGCACGGTCCGGAATCGACACGGAAAGACGACGACGACTGGGTCTCGGCTGGACAGCAGCCACAGAACCGGTTTGGCTTCGGTGAGGCGATTTGGCGACGAAAAACGGCACGGACGGGTTGCGCACGGCGGCGGGGAGTCACGGCGTGGCTGTTGGTTGCTCCACGGCAGCAACACAGCAGCAACACAACAGCAAGGGGGCTGTTCTGTTTGCTCAGCCGAAGGAACAACAAAAAAAAAAGAGAAAAGGGGAAGTTGCCGTGGAAGAGGAAAAAGGAGAGAGAGAGGAATGGACGCGGGAGGGAGAAGAGAGGGAACAAGAGAGATATTTCTCTTCTTTAATGCATGCCCTATAAGTCTTCATCATCATTCCCCCCACATAAATGCCAAACCCCCAAAGTCTTCTTCATCATTTCTTTGGTTTCTTTGTCATAAATGCAAGAAGGGTATTTTGGTAATTTCACAAGGTATAAAAATACTTATACGCGTATACGAGCTAGAATTTCGTACGGGCTCGTATAACCGAATTTGGGCTCAAACGGATTATGAATGGGCTTGAAAATGCTAATGGGCTCAAACTTGGGCTTGAATTGCAATTGGGCCTGAAATTGGATTCAATGGGCTAAATTGGGCCACTTGGGTTTGCCTTGGGCCCATGTGGCCGAATCACATTGGGCTTGAGGCCCAATGTGCCTTCGTCTGGCCCACTTCCTCGTGGGCTCAAATTCTCGGCCCGTTAAATCCTTTTCCGAGAATGTCGAGCAAACCGATAAACGAGCAAATCAATGAGGCGGTGTCCAATAATTTAGTTTTGAAATCCTCGAAGATTCGACATCCAAATTCGGATTCTAATTCGTGGTAAAAATCAATCAATTGCGACTTTAGTATATCTCAAACTAACGGGCGGCTTTTAGGAGTTACGCGAATTCGACCCGTGGTTGATTCGGTATCAAACCACGTTTAAGTTTTCTCGAATCATGGATGATCTCGATTGTCATGTAATTGCGAGGGATCAATCGTCAGTTCCAAAGTACGCGATCATCAGTCAATGGGTTTAGGATCGTTCGCAATACATACAACGGTCAAACGGAATCACCCGCGATCCGATTGTATGCTATTGGCGAATCATTCTATAACCATCCCTTGATCGGTCTATAATGGCTCAAAATTGTCCCTCGTCAATCCTTATGGTCGAATTGTCAATCCCCGATCGAGTTTTCGTGTCGTGCGTATTTAATTCCTTAATGCCTTTCCCAATCGGTTAGTCTCTCATGAGTGATCAATTCAGAGCGAGAATTACTAATAGTGCATCGATTAAAATCATCATTTCATTACATTCCGAATATGGTCGAATTTGAGGATGTCACAACTCTTCCCCTCTTAAAGAAATTTCGTCCTCGAAATTTACAAATAACCATACTATTCAAAAAGATGGGGGTGTTGATGCCTCATTACTTCTTCGCTTTCCCAAGTTGCTCCTTCCGTTCCGTGGTGTTGCCAAATCACCTTGACCAATGAAATCGTCTTGTTCCGTAGCACGTGTTCCTTTCTATCCTCAATCCGTACCGGTCTTTCCACATACGACACTTTATCGTCCACGTCTATGTCTTCGTAATTCAGCACGTGGGTCGGATCAGGTTCATACTTTCTCAACATCGATACGTGAAAGACGTCATGTACTTGAGACAGTTTCGGCGGTAAAGCTAGACGATAAGCTAAGATCCCAATCCTCTCCAAAATCTCAAACGGTCCAACATATCTTGGGCTTAGCCTTCCTTTCTTGCCGAATCGTGAAGTTCCTCGCATAGGTGACACTTTGAGGAAGACGTGATCACCTACTTGGAATTCCAAAGGTCTTCGTCGTTTGTCTGCGTAGCTTTTCTGACGACTTTGAGCTGTCTTAAGCCTTTCTCTGATGACCTTAACTGCCTCAACTGATTGCTGTACCAACTCTGGACCCGTTATTCTCCTTTCTCCAACCTCATCCCAACATATTGGAGTTCTGCAGGCTCTACCATACAGCGCTTCAAATGGTGCCATTCTAATACTCTGTTGATAGCTATTGTTGTAAGCGAACTCAACGAGATGCAGTTGTTCCTCCCAACTGCCCTTGAAATCCAAAACACAAGCTCGCAGCATATCCTCGAGAGTTTGAATCGTTCTCTCGGATTGACCATCCGTCTGCGGATGATAAGCTGTACTATACTGCAGCTTCGTTCCCATGGCAACTTGAAGACTTTTCCAAAATGTAGCGGTGAACTTGGGATCTCGATCCGAAGTAATCGTCACCGGTACTCCATGAAGGCGAACAATATGGCGTACATACAATTCCGCATATCTGTCCATGGTAAAGTCCTTTCGTACAGCAATGAAATGAGCAGACTTAGTCAGTCTATCCACTACGACCCAAATAGAGTCATTACCTCTCTGACTCCTTGGTAGACCCATCACGAAATCCATCGTGATGTGTTCCCATTTCCATTCTGGGATCTCAAGTGGTCGTAGCAGTCCACCTGGTTTGCAATGCTGCGCTTTCACTTGTTGGCACGTCAAGCACCTGGCTACGTGCTTGGCTACATCCACTTTCATGCCACTCCACCAATAGTGTCGACGTAGATTTTGATATATCTTGGTGCTACCCGGATGAATCTTGTACTTGCTGCGATGTGCTTCGATAGGATCTCATCTTTGAGTTCCATATTGTCGGGTACACACGATCGTTCGCGAAACCTTAAAGTTCCATCCTCGTCACCGAAAATCAGGTTTTCTTTTATCTCGCATCCCCTTGCAGAATCTTCGAATTTCGGGATCCATTAAGCAGCGCTTTAATCTTAGCCTGAACCTCTGGCTCGATTCTTAAGGTAGCCAACAGACTTGAAAGGTGACCAACTTCAAACTTGAACTCTGAATCTCGTACTCTCTCAAGTAGAGTCCATTCCTTAATCATCAGGTGCGCGATGGCAGACTTTCGACTAAGCGCATCCGCTACTTTGTTAGCCTTTCCTGGATGATACAGGATGTCGCAGTCATAATCCTTGAGAAGTTCCATCCATCGGCGCTGTCTCATATTCAATTCCTTCTGAGAAAATAAGTACTTCAAACTCTGATGATCCGTGTAAATCTGAAACTTTTCACCGTATAAATAATGTCTCCAAATCTTTAGGGCAAAAATGATCGCCGCTAGCTCCAAGTCATGAGTCGGGTAGTTTAACTCATGTGGCCTTAACTGTCGGGACGCGTATGCAACTACTTTTCCATGTTGCATTAAAACGCATCCTAATTCTTTAAGTGACGCATCACTGTAAATCTCATACCCTCCAGGACCGAATGGTATCGTCAGCACCGGAGCGGTAGTTAACTTGTGCTTGAGTTCTTGAAAACTCCTCTCACACTTATCCGTCCATTCGAACTTTGCTTCCTTCTTCAATAGATGTGTCATAGGAGTAGCGATCGCAGAGAACCTTTCTACGAATCGCCTGTAGTAGCCAGCCAGACCTAGAAAACTCCTAATCTCCGTTACCGTTGTCGGTCTCGGCCAGTTCATAACTGCCTCAATCTTTGTTGGATCCACAGAGATTCCTTCACCAGAGATCACATGACCAAGAAAAGCTACTCGACTGAGCCAGAACTCACACTTACTAAACTTGGCGTAAAGTGCGTGTTCTCTTAAGGTTAGTAAAATCATCCTCAAGTGTTGCTCGTGCTCCTCAGGGATCTTCGAATACACCAGTATGTCGTCAATGAATACTATGACAAATTGATCCAAATATGCTTTGAACACCCTGTTCATTAAGTCCATAAAAGCAGCTGGGGCATTAGTCAATCCAAACGGCATCACCGTAAACTCGTAGTGACCATACCGAGTCCGAAATGCTGTCTTTGGTATATCCTCCTTCTTAATTCTCAATTGATGATAGCCTGTCCTCAATTCTATCTTGGAAAATACCGACGCCCCTTGCAGTTGATCGAATAGGTCATCTATCCTTGGCAACGGATATTTGTTCTTGATGGTCACCTGATTCAACTGTCGATAGTCGATACACAAACGTAACGAACCATCTTTCTTCCTCACGAATAATACAGGTGCTCCCCAAGGTGATGCACTAGGGCGAATGAATCCTTTATCTAGCAACTCTTGCATCTGTACCTTCAATTCCTTCAGTTCTGATAATGCCATTCTGTAAGGCGCTCTAGAAATTGGCTCTGTCCCAGGAGCCAACTCGATTATAAATTCTATCTCTCTTTCAGGTGGTAATCCCGGTAATTCATTCGGAAAGACATCTGGAAAATCACGCACCACAGCTATGTCCTCCATTCTTGGTTCTTCAACCAATGAATTAACTACGGTCGCTAGATAACCTTGGCATCCATCATCCAATAGCCTAGTTCCCTCAACCGACGAAATCAAAGGGATCGAGGTTCCTCCTCTGCTTCCCACAAACTCGTAACTGGTACGATTCAATGGATTTAACTGAATTACCTTACGGTAACAATCCATTATAGCTCGTTGCTTAGTGAGCCAATCCATTCCGATTATGACATCAAAGTCATACATCGCTATGACCGGTAAATCTATCAATTCCTCTCTACCACAAATAACTATTTTACAGTCTAGACATCCTACTGTAACTAACATTTCCTCTTTTAGTGGAGTGGTAACATGAAGAACTACATCCAAAGGTTTCGGTTTAAGCCCCACTAATCTGACAAATTGTTCAGAGATGAATGAATGCGAAGCTCCCGGGTCAAATAGTGCATATGCAGCATAATCTTGAAGAGAGACCGTACCTGTGACCACACCAGGCGAATCTTCCGCCTCCTTTCTGGCCATAGCATATACTCTTCCCTGCGCCTGTGGCCGATTTAGGTGATTTTGCGAAGCATTGCTAGCTTGTTGCCCCACTTGGGTTTGTTGAGATGGCATCCTCTGACGGGGACAGTTCCTCGAATAATGGCCTTGTTGGCCGCAGTTAAAGCACGTCACTGTCACTGTCTTGTTTGGGCAAGGGCCGTTCCCATGCCTTTTCCCACAAAATCGACACGCGGCATTGGAGTTGTATGCCGGTTTCCCAACGCCACTCTTCTTGTTGGGTGGAATAGGATACCTTCCTCCAATCATCGGTCCCTTCCCGAATCGACGATTATCCCGATTAGGTACAAACCGCGATCCAGATGCGGCTGTACGTTCTACCATGTTCCTCTCAATCAGCTGAGCCCGTTCATACAGTTCATCATAATTCTTCAGGTTCAAGGGCACTAGTTGATCCTTGATTTCCGGTTTCAAACCATCCCGGAATCTCCTTGCTTTATCGATCGGTTCTTCGACTAATCTCGGGGCATACTTTGACAGCTCGGCGAACCTCGCCTCGTACTGATCAACTGACAGATGATTCTGACCAAGTTGTTGGAACTCAGCCATCTTCCGCTCTCTTGCGCAGTCTGAGAAGTATTTCCCGTTAAACGCTTCCACGAAGGCATTCCACCCTGGAACCGTACCTTCAGGAAAGACTCTTCTTTGAGTGGCTTCCCACCAAGTGCTAGCGTTACCCTGCAGCTGGTAAACCGCTAACGTCACCTTTTCTTCTTCAGAACACCGAAGTAAGGCGAAACCTTTTTCCAATTCTCTAACCCAGAGAGTTGCTGCTTCTGGATCACCTACGCCAGAGAACTTCGGCGGCTTTAGCTTCAGAAATTGTTCGACCAGCTTATGCATTGGTCGATCCCCAATCCCGATCCCAGCTAACGGGACATCAACAGGTGCGGCGGCAGGAACAGCAGGAGCTGCAGCTTGGTCCTGAGCTCGCTGCCCTACCAAAGTCTCTAGGGCTTGCATAATCCTATCTAACCTGGGATCCTCTTGAGCCCTTCCTCCAGTACCAATTTGATTTAAAGCTGCCCTTCTCCTAGGAATCCTTTGCTCAGGATTGCTCATCTCGGATTCTCACAGAAACCTGCTTTCCAATTCCAACAAGGAATTAGAAGTCATGAACAACCCGCTTCTAACAATAAAATCAAGTAATCAAGCACAGGCACAAGACGTTTTCCTAGCTAACTATCCCAAAACTCATCGCACCTTATCACTCCAGGTATCGACCAAACTTGGATCGAGCTAACCATGCTCTGATACCACTTAAACAGGGATGTCACGCCCCGACCCTCGAGCGCACTAACATCCCACCAAGGTCGTTATAAATGCGTCGTCCCAGGATGCAACGCCGACCCAATCGAATTACTAACGATTAAACACATGCGGAAGCGAATTAAAAACTCCCAATCATAACAACAGGGATAGTCAGGAAAACACACCTCAATTCAAACAACATCATCAGCAATACATCGGGTTAATATATTACAAGAACACCACGCGGACCTTCCCGATTACAACCAGAACAGGTACGGGTTAACCTAGCTCCTCTATCTACGAGGATAACCTCAAAAAAGTGTTCTCCCTCAAAAAGCCGGTTCCCAAGGAACGGTACGTGTACTCATATCGGATGACCTGAAAAGTGGTTAACAACAACGAATGAGATAAATCTCAGCGAGTTCACGACCTAAGCCTCGACTAGGAGGTCAACTCATCTCGGATGTACCTAACACATGCAATACATCGATGGCAGACAACTCAATATAGAACATACAGGTACTTCACAACACAATCACAGGCAACCTTACCTTGCCCTGGGCACATGCACACGCCCTGTACGTTATGATTCACCGTATGCCATAATAATGCAATAAGCATATAATACAATCAGAATACGCATCAATTTTCTCAAGTACAATGCATTCATACGTGTCCTGATTATAAAGTGAAACCGCTTCGGCCCGTCCCATAACGTGTCTAACAATTTCATTCCATAATCAAGCGCAATGCTACCACAATTTTTCACGCGTATTCCAATTACTACAGCCCACACCAGGGGCTACAGCACAACCCGCGATATTCGCATCAGGTTGGCGCTCTTCCGGTATATCCGGGCATCGTCCCGCCCCATCGGGCACGGCATCGTCTCACCCAACCACAATGACGGCATATCCCATAAATGGGTTCATTCCGAATCCGATTCGCGAATGACTACGTCTCCCCTGCTACCAGCGACGGCTTCCAATTACCAAATTGGGGACACCCGTTAGGGCCACGGCCAAACCCTAGGTTGGCGGTCATCCGGTATACGGTTTTCCGATATAACCGGGCACGAAAGGAACCTTTAGGTGATCATGCACACATAGCAACACTCAGGTTCCATCATTATAATTTTCAATAGCCAATGCAAACATAATCCGTGCTAATACGTTGAAATATCCAACTTCTCCACATAAAAAAATGTACTAAAATATTCACACGTGATTATGCACATATCAATAAATTTCCAAACTTGGCATGCTTCTATATTCAAGTATACACAACATAATTCTCACATAAAACTTAACAAATAAACCCGACACCTCAGGGTTTATTAATTAAATACCCGACATGCTATACTCAAAATTAACCAAACAATTCAATTTGGCATACAAACCAATATATAAGGCAAATTCTAACTTAGGCATCACAATTTAAGCCTAAAATAAACACAATTTAATTTCGGAATTTCCACAAAAATATTAATAAAATAATAATATTTTTAATTCCGAAAATTAATAAAATATTATTATTTAATTTCCGAAAATTAATAAAATAATAATATAATTAATCCAATAGATTATCACTAATCCCTAATCAATTAGTACTAAGCACAATTAACTTAAACTAATCCGCTCTAATGAAGTTTAACCTACTAAGCAAGGGATTAGGGCGATAACTCACCCGTTTAAAATTCCGGAGACACCGGTGCGTCGGCGGCGGCGAGGGCTACGCTTTGCACGGTCCGGAATCGACACGGAAAGACGACGACGACTGGGTCTCGGCTGGACAGCAGCCACAGAACCGGTTTGGCTTCGGTGAGGCGATTTGGCGACGAAAAACGGCACGGACGGGTTGCGCACGGCGGCGGGGAGTCACGGCGTGGCTGTTGGTTGCTCCACGGCAGCAACACAGCAGCAACACAACAGCAAGGGGGCTGTTCTGTTTGCTCAGCCGAAGGAACAACAAAAAAAAAAGAGAAAAGGGGAAGTTGCCGTGGAAGAGGAAAAAGGAGAGAGAGAGGAATGGACGCGGGAGGGAGAAGAGAGGGAACAAGAGAGATATTTCTCTTCTTTAATGCATGCCCTATAAGTCTTCATCATCATTCCCCCCACATAAATGCCAAACCCCCAAAGTCTTCTTCATCATTTCTTTGGTTTCTTTGTCATAAATGCAAGAAGGGTATTTTGGTAATTTCACAAGGTATAAAAATACTTATACGCGTATACGAGCTAGAATTTCGTACGGGCTCGTATAACCGAATTTGGGCTCAAACGGATTATGAATGGGCTTGAAAATGCTAATGGGCTCAAACTTGGGCTTGAATTGCAATTGGGCCTGGGTTCAATGGGCTAAATTGGGCCACTTGGGTTTGCCTTGGGCCCATGTGGCCGAATCACATTGGGCTTGAGGCCCAATGTGCCTTCATCCGGCCCACTTCCTCGTGGGCTCAAATTCTCGGCCCGTTAAATCCTTTTCCGAGAATGTCGAGCAAACCGATAAACGAGCAAATCAATGAGGCGGTGTCCAATAATTTAGTTTTGAAATCCTCGAAGATTCGACATCCAAATTCGGATTCTAATTCGTGGTAAAAATCAATCAATTGCGACTTTAGTATATCTCAAACTAACGGGCGGCTTTTAGGAGTTACGCGAATTCGACCCGTGGTTGATTCGGTATCAAACCACGTTTAAGTTTTCTCGAATCATGGATGATCTCGATTGTCATGTAATTGCGAGGGATCAATCGTCAGTTCCAAAGTACGCGATCATCAGTCAATGGGTTTAGGATCGTTCGCAATACATACAACGGTCAAACGGAATCACCCGCGATCCGATTGTATGCTATTGGCGAATCATTCTATAACCATCCCTTGATCGGTCTATAATGGCTCAAAATTGTCCCTCGTCAATCCTTATGGTCGAATTGTCAATCCCTGATCGAGTTTTCAGGTCGTGCGTATTTAATTCCTTAACAGCCTTTCCCAATCGGTTAGTCTCTCATGAGTGATCAATTCAGAGCGAGAATTACTAATAGTGCATCGATTAAAATCATCATTTCATTACATTCCGAATATGGTCGAATTTGAGGATGTCACAACTCTTCCCCTCTTAAAGAAATTTCGTCCTCGAAATTTACAAATAACCATACTATTCAAAAAGATGGGGGTGTTGATGCCTCATTACTTCTTCGCTTTCCCAAGTTGCTCCTTCCGTTCCGTGGTGTTGCCAAATCACCTTGACCAATGAAATCGTCTTGTTCCGTAGCACGTGTTCCTTTCTATCCTCAATCCGTACCGGTCTTTCCACATACGACACTTTATCGTCCACGTCTATGTCTTCGTAATTCAGCACGTAGGTCGGATCAGGTTCATACTTTCTCAACATCGATACGTGAAAGACGTCATGTACTTGAGACAGTTTCGGCGGTAAAGCTAGACGATAAGCTAAGATCCCAATCCTCTCCAAAATCTCAAACGGTCCAACATATCTTGGGCTTAGCCTTCCTTTCTTGCCGAATCGTGAAGTTCCTCGCATAGGTGACACTTTGAGGAAGACGTGATAACCTACTTGGAATTCCAAAGGTCTTCGTCGTTTGTCTGCGTAGCTTTTCTGACGACTTTGAGCTGTCTTAAGCCTTTCTCTGATGACCTTAACTGCCTCAACTGATTGCTGTACCAACTCTGGACCCGTTATTCTCCTTTCTCCAACCTCATCCCAACATATTGGAGTTCTGCAGGCTCTACCATACAGCGCTTCAAATGGTGCCATTCTAATACTCTGTTGATAGCTATTGTTATAAGCGAACTCAACGAGATGCAGTTGTTCCTCCCAACTGCCCTTGAAATCCAAAACACAAGCTCGCAGCATATCCTCGAGAGTTTGAATCGTTCTCTCGGATTGACCATCCGTCTGCGGATGATAAGCTGTACTATACTGCAGCTTCGTTCCCATGGCAACTTGAAGACTTTTCCAAAATGTAGCGGTGAACTTGGGATCTCGATCCGAAGTAATCGTCACCGGTACTCCATGAAGGCGAACAATATGGCGTACATACAATTCCGCATATCTGTCCATGGTAAAGTCCTTTCGTACAGCAATGAAATGAGCAGACTTAGTCAGTCTATCCACTACGACCCAAATAGAGTCATTACCTCTCTGACTCCTTGGTAGACCCATCACGAAATCCATCGTGATGTGTTCCCATTTCCATTCTGGGATCTCAAGTGGTCGTAGCAGTCCACCTGGTTTGCAATGCTGCGCTTTCACTTGTTGGCACGTCAAGCACCTGGCTACGTGCTTGGCTACATCCACTTTCATGCCACTCCACCAATAGTGTCGACGTAGATTTTGATATATCTTGGTGCTACCTGGATGAATGCTGTACTTGCTGCGATGTGCTTCTGATAGGATCTCATCTTTGAGTTCCATATTGTCGGGTACACACAGTCGTTCGCGAAACCTTAAAGTTCCATCCTCAGTCACCTGAAAATCAGGTTTTCTTTTATCTGCATCCCCTTGCAGAATCTTCTGAATTTCAGGATCCATTAACTGCAGCGCTTTAATCTTAGCCTGAACCTCTGGCTCGATTCTTAAGGTAGCCAACAGACTTGAAAGGTGACCAACTTCAAACTTGAACTCTGAATCTCGTACTCTCTCAAGTAGAGTCCATTCCTTAATCATCAGGTGCGCGATGGCAGACTTTCGACTAAGCGCATCCGCTACTTTGTTAGCCTTTCCTGGATGATACAGGATGTCGCAGTCATAATCCTTGAGAAGTTCCATCCATCGGCGCTGTCTCATATTCAATTCCTTCTGAGAAAATAAGTACTTCAAACTCTGATGATCCGTGTAAATCTGAAACTTTTCACCGTATAAATAATGTCTCCAAATCTTTAGGGCAAAAATGATCGCCGCTAGCTCCAAGTCATGAGTCGGGTAGTTTAACTCATGTGGCCTTAACTGTCGGGACGCGTATGCAACTACTTTTCCATGTTGCATTAAAACGCATCCTAATTCTTTAAGTGACGCATCACTGTAAATCTCATACCCTCCAGGACCGAATGGTATCGTCAGCACTGGAGCGGTAGTTAACTTGTGCTTGAGTTCTTGAAAACTCCTCTCACACTTATCCGTCCATTCGAACTTTGCTTCCTTCTTCAATAGATGTGTCATAGGAGTAGCGATCGCAGAGAACCTTTCTACGAATCGCCTGTAGTAGCCAGCCAGACCTAGAAAACTCCTAATCTCCGTTACCGTTGTCGGTCTCGGCCAGTTCATAACTGCCTCAATCTTTGTTGGATCCACAGAGATTCCTTCACCAGAGATCACATGACCAAGAAAAGCTACTCGACTGAGCCAGAACTCACACTTACTAAACTTGGCGTAAAGTGCGTGTTCTCTTAAGGTTAGTAAAATCATCCTCAAGTGTTGCTCGTGCTCCTCAGGGCTCTTTGAATACACAAGTATGTCGTCAATGAATACTATGACAAATTGATCCAAATATGCTTTGAACACCCTGTTCATTAAGTCCATAAAAATAGCTGGGGCATTAGTCAATCCAAACGGCATCACCGTAAACTCGTAGTGACCATACCGAGTCCGAAATGCTGTCTTCGGTATATCCTCCTTCTTAATTCTCAATTGATGATAGCCTGTCCTCAAGTCTATCTTGGAAAATACCGACGCCCCTTGCAGTTGATCGAATAGGTCATCTATCCTTGGCAACGGATATTTGTTCTTGATGGTCACCTGATTCAACTGTCGATAGTCGATACACAAACGTAACGAACCATCTTTCTTCCTCACGAATAATACAGGTGCTCCCCAAGGTGATGCACTAGGGCGAATGAATCCTTTATCTAGCAACTCTTGCATCTGTACCTTCAATTCCTTCAGTTCTGATAATGCCATTCTGTAAGGCGCTCTAGAAATTGGCTCTGTCCCAGGAGCCAACTCGATTATAAATTCTATCTCTCTTTCAGGTGGTAATCCCGGTAATTCATTCGGAAAGACATCTGGAAAATCACGCACCACAGCTATGTCCTCCATTCTTGGTTCTTCAACCAATGAATTAACTACGGTCGCTAGATAACCTTGGCATCCATCATCCAATAGCCTAGTTCCCTCAACCGACGAAATCAAAGGGATCGAGGTTCCTCCTCTGCTTCCCACAAACTCGTAACTGGTACGATTCAATGGATTTAACTGAATTACCTTACGGTAACAATCCATTATAGCTCGTTGCTTAGTGAGCCAATCCATTCCGATTATGACATCAAAGTCATACATCGCTATGACCGGTAAATCTATCAATTCCTCTCTACCACAAATAACTATTTTACAGTCTAGACATCCTACTGTAACTAACATTTCCTCTTTTAGTGGAGTGGTAACATGAAGAACTACATCCAAAGGTTTCGGTTTAAGCCCCACTAATCTGACAAATTGTTCAGAGATGAATGAATGCGAAGCTCCCGGGTCAAATAGTGCATATGCAGCATAATCTTGAAGAGAGACCGTACCTGTGACCACACCAGGCGAATCTTCCGCCTCCTTTCTGGCCATAGCATATACTCTTCCCTGCGCCTGTGGCCGATTTAGGTGATTTTGCGAAGCATTGCTAGCTTGTTGCCCCACTTGGGTTTGTTGAGATGGCATCCTCTGACGGGGACAGTTCCTCGAATAATGGCCTTGTTGGCCGCGAGTTAAAGCACGTCAGCATCACTTGTCTTGTTTGGGCAAGGGCCGTTCCCATGCCTTTTCCCACAAAATCGACACGCGGCATTGGAGTTGTATGCCGGTTTCCCAACGCCACTCTTCTTGTTGGGTGGAATAGGATACCTTCCTCCAATCATCGGTCCCTTCCCGAATCGACGATTATCCCGATTAGGTACAAACCGCGATCCAGATGCGGCTGTACGTTCTGCCATGTTCCTCTCAATCAGCTGAGCCCGTTCATACAGTTCATCATAATTCTTCAGGTTCAAGGGCACTAGTTGATCCTTGATTTCCGGTTTCAGACCATCCCGGAATCTCCTTGCTTTATCGATCGGTTCTTCGACTAATCTCGGGGCATACTTTGACAGCTCGGCGAACCTCGCCTCGTACTGATCAACTGACAGATGATTCTGACCAAGTTGTTGGAACTCAGCCATCTTCCGCTCTCTTGCGCAGTCTGAGAAGTATTTCCCGTTAAACGCTTCCACGAAGGCATTCCACCCTGGAACCGTACCTTCAGGAAAGACTCTTCTTTGAGTGGCTTCCCACCAAGTGCTAGCGTTACCCTGCAGCTGGTAAACCGCTAACGTCACCTTTTCTTCTTCAGAACACCGAAGTAAGGCGAAACCTTTTTCCAATTCTCTAACCCAGAGAGTTGCTGCTTCTGGATCACCTACGCCAGAGAACTTCGGCGGCTTTAGCTTCAGAAATTGTTCGACCAGCTTATGCATTGGTCGATCCCCAATCCCGATCCCGCTAACGGGACATCAACGGGTGCGGCGGCGAGAACAGCAGAGCTGCAGCTTGGTCCCGAGCTCGCGCCCTACCAAAGTCTCTAGGGCTTGCATAATCCTATCTAACCGGGATCCTCTTGAGCCCTTCCTCCAGCACTCAATTTGATTTAAAGCTGCCCTTCTCCTAGGAATCCTTTGCTCGGATTGCTCATCTCGCAGATTCTCACGAAACCGCTTTCCAATTCCAACAAGGAATTAGAAGTCATGAACAACCCGCTTCTAACAATAAAATCAAGTAATCAAGCACGGGCACAAGACGTTTTCCTAGCTAACTATCCCAAAACTCATCGCACCTTATCACTCCAGGTATCGACCAAACTTGGATCGAGCTAACCATGCTCTGATACCACTTAAACAGGGATGTCACGCCCCGACCCTCGAGCGCACTAACATCCCACCAAGGTCGTTATAAATGCGTCGTCCCAGGATGCAACGCCGACCCAATCGAATTACTAACGATTAAACACATGCGGAAGCGAATTAAAAACTCCCAATCATAACAACGGGATAGTCAGGAAAACACACCTCAATTCAAACAACATCATAGCAATACATCGGGTTAATATATTACAAGAACACCACGCGGACCTTCCCGATTACACGAGCAGTGCGGGTTTAACCTAGCTCCTCTATCTACGAGGATAACCTCAAAAAAGTGTTCTCCCTCAAAAAGCCGGTTCCCAAGGAACGGTACGTGTACTCATATCGGATGACCTGAAAAGTGGTTAACAACAACGAATGAGATAAATCTCAGCGAGTTCACGACCTAAGCCTCGACTAGGAGGTCAACTCATCTCGGATGTACCTAACACATGCAATACATCGATGGCAGACAACTCAATATAGAACATACAGGTACTTCACAATACAATCACAGGCAACCTTACCTTGCCCTGGGCACATGCACACGCCCTGTACGTTATGATTCACCGTATGCCATAATAATGCAATAAGCATATAATACAATCAGAATACGCATCAATTTTCTCAAGTACAATGCATTCATACGTGTCCTGATTATAAAGTGAAACCGCTTCGGCCCGTCCCATAACGTGTCTAACAATTTCATTCCATAATCAAGCGCAATGCTACCACAATTTTTCACGCGTATTCCAATTACTACAGCCACACCAGGGGCTACAGCACAACCCGCGATATTCGCATCAGGTTGGCGCTCTTCCGGTATATCCGGGCATCGTCCCGCCCCATCGGGCACGGCATCGTCTCACCCAACCACAATGACGGCATATCCCATAAATGGGTTCATTCCGAATCCGATTCGCGAATGACTACGTCTCCCCTGCTACCAGCGACGGCTTCCAATTACCAAATTGGGGACACCCGTTAGGGCCACGGCCAAACCCTAGGTTGGCGGTCATCCGGTATACGGTTTTCCGATATAACCGGGCACGAAAGGAACCTTTAGGTGATCATGCACACATAGCAACACTCAGGTTCCATCATTATAATTTTCAATAGCCAATGCAAACATAATCCGTGCTAATACGTTGAAATATCCAACTTCTCCACATAAAAAAATGTACTAAAATATTCACACGTGATTATGCACATATCAATAAATTTCCAAACTTGGCATGCTTCTATATTCAAGTATACACAACATAATTCTCACATAAAACTTAACAAATAAACCCGACACCTCAGGGTTTATTAATTAAATACCCGACATGCTATACTCAAAATTAACCAAACAATTCAATTTGGCATACAAACCAATATATAAGGCAAATTCTAACTTAGGCATCACAATTTAAGCCTAAAATAAACACAATTTAATTTCGGAATTTCCACAAAAATATTAATAAAATAATAATATTTTTAATTCCGAAAATTAATAAAATATTATTATTTAATTTCCGAAAATTAATAAAATAATAATATAATTAATCCAATAGATTATCACTAATCCCTAATCAATTAGTACTAAGCACAATTAACTTAAACTAATCCGCTCTAATGAAGTTTAACCTACTAAGCAAGGGATTAGGGCGATAACTCACCCGTTTAAAATTCCGGAGACACCGGTGCGTCGGCGGCGGCGAGGGCTACGCTTTGCACGGTCCGGAATCGACACGGAAAGACGACGACGACCGGGTCTCGGCTGGACAGCAGCCACGTAACCGGTTTGGCTTCGGTGAGGCGATTTGGCGACGAAAACGGCACGGACGGGTTGCGCACGGCGGCGGGGAGTCACGGCGTGGCTGTTGGTTGCTCCACGGCAGCAACACAGCAGCAACACAACAGCAAGGGGGCTGTTCTGTTTGCTCAGCCGAAGGAACAACAAAAAAAAAGAGAAAAGGGGAAGTTGCCGTGGAAGAGGAAAAAGGAGAGAGAGAGGAATGGACGCGGGAGGGAGAAGAGAGGGAACAAGAGAGATATTTCTCTTCTTTAATGCATGCCCTATAAGTCTTCATCATCATTCCCCCACATAAATGCCAAACCCCAAAGTCTTCTTCATCATTTCTTTGGTTTCTTTGTCATAAATGCAAGAAGGGTATTTTGGTAATTTCACAAGGTATAAAAATACTTATACGCGTATACGAGCTAGAATTTCGTACGGGCTCGTATAACCGAATTTGGGCTCAAACGGATTATGAATGGGCTTGAAAATGCTAATGGGCTCAAACTTGGGCTTGAATTGCAATTGGGCCTGAAATTGGATTCAATGGGCTAAATTGGGCCACTTGGGTTTGCCTTGGGCCCATGTGGCCGAATCACATTGGGCTTGAGGCCCAATGTGCCTTCGTCTGGCCCACTTCCTCGTGGGCTCAAATTCTCGGCCCGTTAAATCCTTTTCCGAGAATGTCGAGCAAACCGATAAACGAGCAAATCAATGAGGCGGTGTCCAATAATTTAGTTTTGAAATCCTCGAAGATTCGACATCCAAATTCGGATTCTAATTCGTGGTAAAAATCAATCAATTGCGACTTTAGTATATCTCAAACTAACGGGCGGCTTTTAGGAGTTACGCGGTCGACCCGTGGTTGATTCGGTATCAAACCACGTTTAAGTTTTCTCGAATCATGGATGATCTCGATTGTCATGTAATTGCGAGGGATCAATCGTCAGTTCCAAAGTACGCGATCATCAGTCAATGGGTTTAGGATCGTTCGCAATACATACAACGGTCAAACGGAATCACCCGCGATCCGATTGTATGCTATTGGCGAATCATTCTATAACCATCCCTTGATCGGTCTATAATGGCTCAAAATTGTCCCTCGTCAATCCTTATGGTCGAATTGTCAATCCCTGATCGAGTTTTCAGGTCGTGCGTATTTAATTCCTTAACAGCCTTTCCCAATCGGTTAGTCTCTCATGAGTGATCAATTCAGAGCGAGAATTACTAATAGTGCATCGATTAAAATCATCATTTCATTACATTCCGAATATGGTCGAATTTGAGGATGTCACAACTCTTCCCCTCTTAAAGAAATTTCGTCCTCGAAATTTACAAATAACCATACTATTCAAAAAGATGGGGGTGTTGATGCCTCATTACTTCTTCGCTTTCCCAAGTTGCTCCTTCCGTTCCGTGGTGTTGCCAAATCACCTTGACCAATGAAATCGTCTTGTTCCGTAGCACGTGTTCCTTTCTATCCTCAATCCGTACCGGTCTTTCCACATACGACACTTTATCGTCCACGTCTATGTCTTCGTAATTCAGCACGTGGGTCGGATCAGGTTCATACTTTCTCAACATCGATACGTGAAAGACGTCATGTACTTGAGACAGTTTCGGCGGTAAAGCTAGACGATAAGCTAAGATCCCAATCCTCTCCAAAATCTCAAACGGTCCAACATATCTTGGGCTTAGCCTTCCTTTCTTGCCGAATCGTGAAGTTCCTCGCATAGGTGACACTTTGAGGAAGACGTGATCACCTACTTGGAATTCCAAAGGTCTTCGTCGTTTGTCTGCGTAGCTTTTCTGACGACTTTGAGCTGTCTTAAGCCTTTCTCTGATGACCTTAACTGCCTCAACTGATTGCTGTACCAACTCTGGACCCGTTATTCTCCTTTCTCCAACCTCATCCCAACATATTGGAGTTCTGCAGGCTCTACCATACAGCGCTTCAAATGGTGCCATTCTAATACTCTGTTGATAGCTATTGTTGTAAGCGAACTCAACGAGATGCAGTTGTTCCTCCCAACTGCCCTTGAAATCCAAAACACAAGCTCGCAGCATATCCTCGAGAGTTTGAATCGTTCTCTCGGATTGACCATCCGTCTGCGGATGATAAGCTGTACTATACTGCAGCTTCGTTCCCATGGCAACTTGAAGACTTTTCCAAAATGTAGCGGTGAACTTGGGATCTCGATCCGAAGTAATCGTCACCGGTACTCCATGAAGGCGAACAATATGGCGTACATACAATTCCGCATATCTGTCCATGGTAAAGTCCTTTCGTACAGCAATGAAATGAGCAGACTTAGTCAGTCTATCCACTACGACCCAAATAGAGTCATTACCTCTCTGACTCCTTGGTAGACCCATCACGAAATCCATCGTGATGTGTTCCCATTTCCATTCTGGGATCTCAAGTGGTCGTAGCAGTCCACCTGGTTTGCAATGCTGCGCTTTCACTTGTTGGCACGTCAAGCACCTGGCTACGTGCTTGGCTACATCCACTTTCATGCCACTCCACCAATAGTGTCGACGTAGATTTTGATATATCTTGGTGCTACCTGGATGAATGCTGTACTTGCTGCGATGTGCTTCTGATAGGATCTCATCTTTGAGTTCCATATTGTCGGGTACACACAGTCGTTCGCGAAACCTTAAAGTTCCATCCTCAGTCACCTGAAAATCAGGTTTTCTTTTATCTGCATCCCCTTGCGGAATCTTTCGAATTTCGGGATCCATTAAACTGCACGCTTTAATCTTAGCTTGAACCTCGGCTCGATTCTTAAGGTAGCCAACAGACTTGAAAGGTGACCAACTTCAAACTTGAACTCTGAATCTCGTACTCTCTCAAGTAGAGTCCATTCCTTAATCATCAGGTGCGCGATGGCAGACTTTCGACTAAGCGCATCCGCTACTTTGTTAGCCTTTCCTGGATGATACGGGATGTCGCGATCATAATCCTTGAGAAGTTCCATCCATCGGCGCTGTCTCATATTCAATTCCTTCGAGAAAATAAGTACTTCAAACTCTGATGATCCGTGTAAATCTGAAACTTTTCACCGTATAAATAATGTCTCCAAATCTTTAGGGCAAAAATGATCGCCGCTAGCTCCAAGTCATGAGTCGGGTAGTTTAACTCATGTGGCCTTAACTGTCGGGACGCGTATGCAACTACTTTTCCATGTTGCATTAAAACGCATCCTAATTCTTTAAGTGACGCATCACTGTAAATCTCATACCCTCCAGGACCGAATGGTATCGTCAGCACTGGAGCGGTAGTTAACTTGTGCTTGAGTTCTTGAAAACTCCTCTCACACTTATCCGTCCATTCGAACTTTGCTTCCTTCTTCAATAGATGTGTCATAGGAGTAGCGATCGCAGAGAACCTTTCTACGAATCGCCTGTAGTAGCCAGCCAGACCTAGAAAACTCCTAATCTCCGTTACCGTTGTCGGTCTCGGCCAGTTCATAACTGCCTCAATCTTTGTTGGATCCACAGAGATTCCTTCACCAGAGATCACATGACCAAGAAAAGCTACTCGACTGAGCCAGAACTCACACTTACTAAACTTGGCGTAAAGTGCGTGTTCTCTTAAGGTTAGTAAAATCATCCTCAAGTGTTGCTCGTGCTCCTCAGGGATCTTCGAATACACCAGTATGTCGTCAATGAATACTATGACAAATTGATCCAAATATGCTTTGAACACCCTGTTCATTAAGTCCATAAAAATAGCTGGGGCATTAGTCAATCCAAACGGCATCACCGTAAACTCGTAGTGACCATACCGAGTCCGAAATGCTGTCTTTGGTATATCCTCCTTCTTAATTCTCAATTGATGATAGCCTGTCCTCAAGTCTATCTTGGAAAATACCGACGCCCCTTGCAGTTGATCGAATAGGTCATCTATCCTTGGCAACGGATATTTGTTCTTGATGGTCACCTGATTCAACTGTCGATAGTCGATACACAAACGTAACGAACCATCTTTCTTCCTCACGAATAATACAGGTGCTCCCCAAGGTGATGCACTAGGGCGAATGAATCCTTTATCTAGCAACTCTTGCATCTGTACCTTCAATTCCTTCAGTTCTGATAATGCCATTCTGTAAGGCGCTCTAGAAATTGGCTCTGTCCCAGGAGCCAACTCGATTATAAATTCTATCTCTCTTTCAGGTGGTAATCCCGGTAATTCATTCGGAAAGACATCTGGAAAATCACGCACCACAGCTATGTCCTCCATTCTTGGTTCTTCAACCAATGAATTAACTACGGTCGCTAGATAACCTTGGCATCCATCATCCAATAGCCTAGTTCCCTCAACCGACGAAATCAAAGGGATCGAGGTTCCTCCTCTGCTTCCCACAAACTCGTAACTGGTACGATTCAATGGATTTAACTGAATTACCTTACGGTAACAATCCATTATAGCTCGTTGCTTAGTGAGCCAATCCATTCCGATTATGACATCAAAGTCATACATCGCTATGACCGGTAAATCTATCAATTCCTCTCTACCACAAATAACTATTTTACTGTCTAGACATCCTATCAGTAACTAACATTTCCTCTTTTAGTGGAGTGGTAACATGAAGAACTACATCCAAAGGTTTCGGTTTAAGCCCCACTAATCTGACAAATTGTTCAGAGATGAATGAATGCGAAGCTCCCGGGTCAAATAGTGCATATGCAGCATAATCTTGAAGAGAGACCGTACCTGTGACCACACCAGGCGAATCTTCCGCCTCCTTTCTGGCCATAGCATATACTCTTCCCTGCGCCTGTGGCCGATTTAGGTGATTTTGCGAAGCATTGCTAGCTTGTTGCCCCACTTGGGTTTGTTGAGATGGCATCCTCTGACGGGGACAGTTCCTCGAATAATGGCCTTGTTGGCCGCAGTTAAAGCACGTCACTGTCATCACTGTCTTGTTTGGGCAAGGGCCGTTCCCATGCCTTTTCCCACAAAATCGACACGCGGCATTGGAGTTGTATGCCGGTTTCCCAACGCCACTCTTCTTGTTGGGTGGAATAGGATACCTTCCTCCAATCATCGGTCCCTTCCCGAATCGACGATTATCCCGATTAGGTACAAACCGCGATCCAGATGCGGCTGTACGTTCTGCCATGTTCCTCTCAATCAGCTGAGCCCGTTCATACAGTTCATCATAATTCTTCAGGTTCAAGGGCACTAGTTGATCCTTGATTTCCGGTTTCAAACCATCCCGGAATCTCCTTGCTTTATCGATCGGTTCTTCGACTAATCTCGGGGCATACTTTGACAGCTCGGCGAACCTCGCCTCGTACTGATCAACTGACAGATGATTCTGACCAAGTTGTTGGAACTCAGCCATCTTCCGCTCTCTTGCGCAGTCTGAGAAGTATTTCCCGTTAAACGCTTCCACGAAGGCATTCCACCCTGGAACCGTACCTTCAGGAAAGACTCTTCTTTGAGTGGCTTCCCACCAAGTGCTAGCGTTACCCTGCAGCTGGTAAACCGCTAACGTCACCTTTTCTTCTTCAGAACACCGAAGTAAGGCGAAACCTTTTTCCAATTCTCTAACCCAGAGAGTTGCTGCTTCTGGATCACCTACGCCAGAGAACTTCGGCGGCTTTAGCTTCAGAAATTGTTCGACCAGCTTATGCATTGGTCGATCCCCAATCCCGATCCCAGCTAACGGGACATCAACAGGTGCGGCGGCAGGAACAGCAGCAGCTGCAGCTTGGTCCTGAGCTCGCTGCCCTACCAAAGTCTCTAGGGCTTGCATAATCCTATCTAACCTGGGATCCTCTTGAGCCCTTCCTCCAGTACCAATTTGATTTAAAGCTGCCCTTCTCCTAGGAATCCTTTGCTCAGGATTGCTCATCTCGCAGGATTCTCACAGAAACCTGCTTTCCAATTCCAACAAGGAATTAGAAGTCATGAACAACCCGCTTCTAACAATAAAATCAAGTAATCAAGCACAGGCACAAGACGTTTTCCTAGCTAACTATCCCAAAACTCATCGCACCTTATCACTCCAGGTATCGACCAAACTTGGATCGAGCTAACCATGCTCTGATACCACTTAAACAGGGATGTCACGCCCCGACCCTCGAGCGCACTAACATCCCACCAAGGTCGTTATAAATGCGTCGTCCCAGGATGCAACGCCGACCCAATCGAATTACTAACGATTAAACACATGCGGAAGCGAATTAAAAACTCCCAATCATAACAACGGGGATAGTCGGGAAAACACACCTCAATTCAAACAACATCATCAGCAATACATCGGGTTAATATATTACAAGAACACCACGCGGACCTTCCCGATTACAACTGAACAGTACGGGTTAACCTAGCTCCTCTATCTACGAGGATAACCTCAAAAAGTGTTCTCCCTCAAAAGCCGGTTCCCAAGGAACGGTACGTGTACTCATATCGGATGACCTGAAAAGTGGTTAACAACAACGAATGAGATAAATCTCAGCGAGTTCACGACCTAAGCCTCGACTAGGAGGTCAACTCATCTCGGATGTACCTAACACATGCAATACATCGATGGCAGACAACTCAATATAGAACATACAGGTACTTCACAACACAATCACAGGCAACCTTACCTTGCCCTGGGCACATGCACACGCCCTGTACGTTATGATTCACCGTATGCCATAATAATGCAATAAGCATATAATACAATCAGAATACGCATCAATTTTCTCAAGTACAATGCATTCATACGTGTCCTGATTATAAAGTGAAACCGCTTCGGCCCGTCCCATAACGTGTCTAACAATTTCATTCCATAATCAAGCGCAATGCTACCACAATTTTTCACGCGTATTCCAATTACTACAGCCACACCAGGGGCTACAGCACAACCCGCGATATTCGCATCAGGTTGGCGCTCTTCCGGTATATCCGGGCATCGTCCCGCCCCATCGGGCACGGCATCGTCTCACCCAACCACAATGACGGCATATCCCATAAATGGGTTCATTCCGAATCCGATTCGCGAATGACTACGTCTCCCCTGCTACCAGCGACGGCTTCCAATTACCAAATTGGGGACACCCGTTAGGGCCACGGCCAAACCCTAGGTTGGCGGTCATCCGGTATACGGTTTTCCGATATAACCGGGCACGAAAGGAACCTTTAGGTGATCATGCACACATAGCAACACTCAGGTTCCATCATTATAATTTTCAATAGCCAATGCAAACATAATCCGTGCTAATACGTTGAAATATCCAACTTCTCCACATAAAAAAAATGTACTAAAATATTCACACGTGATTATGCACATATCAATAAATTTCCAAACTTGGCATGCTTCTATATTCAAGTATACACAACATAATTCTCACATAAAACTTAACAAATAAACCCGACACCTCAGGGTTTATTAATTAAATACCCGACATGCTATACTCAAAATTAACCAAACAATTCAATTTGGCATACAAACCAATATATAAGGCAAATTCTAACTTAGGCATCACAATTTAAGCCTAAAATAAACACAATTTAATTTCGGAATTTCCACAAAAATATTAATAAAATAATAATATTTTTAATTCCGAAAATTAATAAAATATTATTATTTAATTTCCGAAAATTAATAAAATAATAATATAATTAATCCAATAGATTATCACTAATCCCTAATCAATTAGTACTAAGCACAATTAACTTAAACTAATCCGCTCTAATGAAGTTTAACCTACTAAGCAAGGGATTAGGGCGATAACTCACCCGTTTAAAATTCCGGAGACACCGGTGCGTCGGCGGCGGCGAGGGCTACGCTTTGCACGGTCCGGAATCGACACGGAAAGACGACGACGACTGGGTCTCGGCTGGACAGCAGCCACAGAACCGGTTTGGCTTCGGTGAGGCGATTTGGCGACGAAAACGGCACGGACGGGTTGCGCACGGCGGCGGGGAGTCACGGCGTGGCTGTTGGTTGCTCCACGGCAGCAACACAGCAGCAACACAACAGCAAGGGGGCTGTTCTGTTTGCTCAGCCGAAGGAACAACAAAAAAAAAAGAGAAAAGGGGAAGTTGCCGTGGAAGAGGAAAAAGGAGAGAGAGAGGAATGGACGCGGGAGGGAGAAGAGAGGGAACAAGAGAGATATTTCTCTTCTTTAATGCATGCCCTATAAGTCTTCATCATCATTCCCCCCACATAAATGCCAAACCCCCAAAGTCTTCTTCATCATTTCTTTGGTTTCTTTGTCATAAATGCAAGAAGGGTATTTTGGTAATTTCACAAGGTATAAAAATACTTATACGCGTATACGAGCTAGAATTTCGTACGGGCTCGTATAACCGAATTTGGGCTCAAACGGATTATGAATGGGCTTGAAAATGCTAATGGGCTCAAACTTGGGCTTGAATTGCAATTGGGCCTGAAATTGGATTCAATGGGCTAAATTGGGCCACTTGGGTTTGCCTTGGGCCCATGTGGCCGAATCACATTGGGCTTGAGGCCCAATGTGCCTTCGTCTGGCCCACTTCCTCGTGGGCTCAAATTCTCGGCCCGTTAAATCCTTTTCCGAGAATGTCGAGCAAACCGATAAACGAGCAAATCAATGAGGCGGTGTCCAATAATTTAGTTTTGAAATCCTCGAAGATT
Source organism: Syzygium oleosum (assembly GCF_021117445.2). NCBI lineage: Eukaryota > Viridiplantae > Streptophyta > Magnoliopsida > Myrtales > Myrtaceae > Syzygium > Syzygium oleosum. The sequence goes on from NW_026607485.1 coordinate 13,271,779, forward strand.
CGACATCCAAATTCGGATTCTAATTCGTGGTAAAAATCAATCAATTGCGACTTTAGTATATCTCAAACTAACGGGCGGCTTTTAGGAGTTACGCGAATTCGACCCGTGGTTGATTCGGTATCAAACCACGTTTAAGTTTTCTCGAATCATGGATGATCTCGATTGTCATGTAATTGCGAGGGATCAATCGTCAGTTCCAAAGTACGCGATCATCAGTCAATGGGTTTAGGATCGTTCGCAATACATACAACGGTCAAACGGAATCACCCGCGATCCGATTGTATGCTATTGGCGAATCATTCTATAACCATCCCTTGATCGGTCTATAATGGCTCAAAATTGTCCCTCGTCAATCCTTATGGTCGAATTGTCAATCCCTGATCGAGTTTTCAGGTCGTGCGTATTTAATTCCTTAACAGCCTTTCCCAATCGGTTAGTCTCTCATGAGTGATCAATTCAGAGCGAGAATTACTAATAGTGCATCGATTAAAATCATCATTTCATTACATTCCGAATATGGTCGAATTTGAGGATGTCACAAGAACCATGATAAGGCTCTTGTAGATTTGTTTCCCAATGACTGTGGTGCCGCTTGGGGCAAAAAAAGAAAAATAATGTTCTGTTGCCATTGATTGGCCTGAGGCAATGCATTTTGCATTAGTTTTTCCGGTGGTCATAAATGGTGAAATGTAATGTTAAGTTAACACAAATTTAGTGACGTGTTTCATATGGGAATGCTTTCATAGCAATAATACTGTGCTAATTTAGTTCATCATTACCAACAATTTATTATGATTAATGTGCCAGTCAGTAGATGAAAATATGTTAAAAAGGATATAGCATTGGCACACAGCATGTGTAAACGAAAGTAAAACAATTACTAACAATGGGAAGTTTATGAAGGTGGAGGGATGAGAACTTTTGCTGGAACTGCTTACCCTTCATGAGTGCAGCATTAGGCACTTCCATTAATCACTTCATTCTTATAGAATGATTGGTAATTTTTGTTAACCAAGTAATTTGTTGGCGTAATAATACTGATGCGAAATCCTGATCCATCAAATGATCAAATGAGTCATCAATTCCAAACAAGTTTGGCTGTCAAATTATGATATGAGACCTCTTATTGATTAAGCTAACTCAGTGTGTAGCTGGACAACTCAATTTCCCAAGATTTCCCTGGTCTTGTGAAAGCTCTTCTTTCCTTGACGGACATTCTTTCCACAAGAGACTATTCTGCTGCCACGATAGGTCTGAACTCTATTTTGGTAGAGAGAATATGTGAACCTTTGTCAGTCCATTGTCCATATACTTCAGATCTGATTGTCTGAATGTAATCCCCAAATATGTTGCTTTTGGTTTTGGCATGTAATGTCGTAGTTTCCGTTCATTACAGATATTGGAATTAGAACGGTTATTGGAATTTCATTGCTGTTCCAACAACTCGTATTGTGGTGATTAACAATTTTGTCTTCTTACAATGCAGAAAAAGCAACGATTGAAGCTCAGATCAGAGCAGCAGAAGCTGCTGCGCGAATGAGAGCAGAGGCTGAAGGCAGAATGCAAAGGGAGAGAGAGGGAAGCTGCTCGAATTTCACTTCAAAAGGTTTAACTCTTCGACTTGTTTCTTCATGGGTGGTCAAAACTGAAAAAAAGTATTTGTATTCAACACTGATGGGCGTGAAATTGTTTAATCCTGCGTTCAGATGGAAAAGACTGTCGACTTAGAGGAAAATCTCGAGATTTTGAAGGAACTTGAGATGTTGAGTGAGTGTTCCGGTTCATCACCTCGTCTTGCTGACGTTGATGATGGATCTGAAATCAGGACTGTTTGATGGGGCTCACTATAAGAATCCGCTGGAGCGCTTAGGATTGTTTATGAAGGACAAGTTTTTGGGAGACGACGATGATGAGAAAATTTTGATTGGGGAGGAGGGTGAGATTCTTTCGTAGTTGACATTCGTAGTTCCAATGGGGTTGCAGTTGATCTCAGTGTTTTTTCTCAATTGTTATGAGCTCTTTTGAGCTACGATAGAGCTAAATGTTGCTGTAAATCAATCCCTTTTCTGGTGGAAATACAGAGGTAGTGATTTGGTGATTAAATGCTACGTGTGAGGGAGCTTGTTTGTTGGATGTCTTGTGTCGTGGCTGATTTTAGTAAAGCGCGTCGTGCGGTGTAAAAGTGGAGACTTTGGCGTAATGCGAATGATGTATTGGCCCTTCGTTGAAGTGACTCAGAATTTTCATTCATAAGTATCAGCATCTGACTGTACTCTAGTTTTATTTGCGCAACCATAGAAAAGAGGTAGTAAACTACTTGCAGAGCATGTGGTGGCTGCTGGTGAATCAGTCCTAGAACTATAACCAAGCAGAAGAAGATTTGGCCCCCTAGAAGGCTAGAAAGGCAGTCTGATAAGAACGTGGAACGAGCTGAAATGTAAATAAGATGGATTTTGAGTCATCGTTTCCTTCCGCTCTGTGTTCAATTTGAGAAGTGTTTGGCAATTTGACAATAATGCCCTGATATGTTATTAACAGAGTTGTCCCATCACGTGATGTACTTGTTAGTCACCCTGGAATTGTCACAAACTTGGGAACAACCTCAACCATGTCACTCAGTAATTCATGTTGAATCTTAATGGACGTTTTGATCAGTATGGAGAAAGAGAAAGGAGGGGGGTATATGCTGTTTGATCTCGACGGAACAAAATCCTTAACTGCGCAAATGATTGGTAAGGCGAGGAGAGGAGCGAGTGAAGGAATTACATCCTGAAGCTGCATCCAAAATAGACATTTTGCACAACACATGATGCTGTGATGGTATCCTATTCATACCGGGGAAAATTGTTCAAAAAGTCTTAAACCTATTGCATTTTTGCCAATTTAGTCATAAACCTTTCAATTTTGCCAATTCAGTCATAAACATTTTTACTTTTTGCCAATTCAGTCAATCCGGTCAATTTTAGCCGGCCTGCACTGACATGGCCGTTGGCCGTCTGACCAACACTGACGTGATAATTTTTAAATATTTTCTTTTCTTTTTTTCTTTTCTTTTTTTTTTTCTGCCCTTCTTCCCTCTAGCTGGTCCAGCGACCGGCCAGAGGCGCGGGCCGGCGAGGTTGACCTCGCCGGCCTCTAGCAAAGCTTGCCCTCAACGGCCATTGGCAAGAGTGAGCCTCGCCTGCCGCTACTTGGGTGAGACCAAGGCCGACCTCGCCATCGTTGGGTTTCACCTCACCGAGCGACGGCGGGCCGGCCTCGCCCAGCCAAGGTTAGGCCGGCCTCGCCCAGCCAAGGTTAGGCCGGCCAGCGCCGTCGTAGGTCAGCCTCGATCTCGCCCAAGCAGCAGCGGGCGAGGCTCACCCTTGCCATTGGCCGGCAGGGGCGAGCTTTGCCCGAGGCCAACGGGGGCGAGTTTCGCTAGAGTCCGGCAGAGTCGACCTTGCCAGCCCGTGACCGACTAGAGGGAAGAAGGGAAAAAAAAAAAAGAAAAGAGAGAAAAGATATAAAAAAGAAAACAAAATTAAAAAATTGCAACGTCAGCGTTGGCCGGGCGGCCGACGCCGGCCTGCGGCCACGTCGGCACTGACCGGTCAAAATTGGCTAGATGGACTGAATTGACAAGAAGTGAAAAGGTTTATGACTGAATTGATAAAATTGTAATAGATTTAGGACTTTTTTGACAATTTTCCCGTTCATACTATGGTAACGATTCCTGGCAGCTTTGTCGAACTTCTTAGCACCCTCCTGCAGTAGTATCCAAGATATGGAGTCACGCATATATCATGATATGGCTGGAAAAGGAAACAACTAAAATTTAAAAAAACGACACAAGTTACTCCCATTGTCGTCGAAACTCACATGAAATACGAACCCCGCTTTTCTGGCTGTAGCCGAGGAACTCCTTCCCCTGCTTCCAAATGCTCATCTGCAGAAGGCCAGGCTAATGCGAGTAATGTCCGAGTGGCGGGGCGAAGCGATTCGCACGCTAATTTGCTGCTTGTCACTAAATGACTGGAACTAGAACTGGCTCGAAGAAGAGTTTACCTGAGCAGCATCGTCCGAGGCATTTTAGTACATAGACTTACGTGGTTACTCTCTATGTTTAAATGTGTAATTAACGCTCTCTATAAGTATTATCATCTCACAGTCGTCCTAATTAAGTTATTTTGATTATTCTCTGTCATGGTGATTTTACGAGGGAGAAAAGAAGCTCAATGGCAACAATGATTGCAAGAAAGCTTCACTTGATCATCCGATTCGAAGTTGGCTCCAAGAGGATGATTTGCCAAATATGTGGGCTAAGAGGAGACGCGTTGCTTCATTCGTTTGGAATATTTGAAATGCCATAAGTTACAAGAATCGCTTCAAGACCACAGTGTCACCGAGCATAATTGCGTCAAGCTACTCTGCCTGCGAGAGGATTTCAGCGAGGCTATGGAGCAGGCCGAGGCGAAGCGCATGTCACGGAGGAAAAAGTAACGTGGTTACGTGTTTCTGAATTGGTGGATGAATAGCTTTGGATGTTAATCAATCTTTGTTTTGTGTTGTTCATACTCAACTATTGTTTTCGAGCCTCAATTAATGTATATCTTTGAAATCTGGCTTTTCTATGTGAGGAGTAGTTTGATTGAAAGGAACATTCCTTAGTATATATTTTGTCCTAAAGATTTTTGCATTGACGATAAGGTAAGTTTTGAGGTTCGTCAACGTCCGACTGAAGAAGATTATGATGAAACTTAATATGCAATTTGTGTCGTTAAGTAAATATAGATATAGCAGCAGAAAATCACTAAATTTAACTACGAGATGCATAGATTAGTCTCTAATTGGTTTCTTACTCGCTGCGCTTACTTGGGATTGGTCATAACAAAGTAATTTCTGATGAATCCTATAGTTTCGTCGTGAATAGCTTGTCTTTAATTAGATTGGAGAGGTGGACTCAATTCGACTTTTGAAAACTGATTTGTGATATCACCTAATCGCTATTTCAAAAAAGAAAGGATAAAAATATGGTTAATACTATGAAAAACCCCAAACTAGTACACATGTGACAAATTTACCCCAAACTAATTTTTTGACCACCAAAAACCTCAAACCGATACACTTGCGACAAGTTTACCCTCAGTTTATTTTCGTTAAATTTTACGGTCAAATTGTTTTGTTAAATGGCACGCGGCAGTTGACTTATGTACCAGTTGGCTTAGATTGTATATATTTTATTAGTATAAAAAAGCACTTAATTTGTAGCCGAGAACCGGCCGGAACTCTCTCATTGGGCGTAAATTATTCCTTTTCTTTCAAAAATTATATATTTTTTGATACAAAATTATGCATTGACAATTTATGTACAAAGATCAACACACTATCCGCCTGCACGAAGTCCAATTGATGAAAACCTAAAATATGACAGGAATTGACATATATGGAGAACGAATTAAAATTTTTTGCAATGACGCATTAGCCCGAATAACTCGAATTTGATACATAGGCATCAATTATTGACCCTAATTTTGGTTCAGAATTTAACTACCAGATGAAATTTACTTTGTTCAGTTTTATTACTGTTTAACTAAATAAAAAAATCCTGCAGGAGAAGTTTTCCCATGAAAACATTTTCCTAGATCGATTAGTTTTCCGTCGTCTAAACACCAGAAAAGTCAGAAAACAATTTTCTGAAAACAGTTTTCTTTCAAACAAACGAGCCTAAGTTATGTTAGCATTTGTCTTGGGGATAACACTTCAGTCATATACCATATAAATTAATTTAAGTGTTGAATATTAGAATATATAATTTAACTGAATCAATATTTATTTGAGGATACTCTTTACAATGGTTTCGGATACCACGAAAGACTACATGGATTTATATATGTACCGTAGATGTACTCTTATAATTTTACTCTTCATATATGTATGTTTTAATCCAATTATAGTTCCTTGCATTGTGATCGCATTAAAGTTCCCAGCAATTCTTGAGAAGAAAATAAAGTAAAAAGAAGTGTTGAATGGCGAGAATTACAGGAAAGCTTCACTTGATCATCGAAAGGATGAAGCACAGATCGCCAAGATTGGCTCCAAGAGGATGCTTTGCCATGGCATATATGCGGGCGAAGTGGAGGTACGTTACGAGGTTCCTTTGGAGTTCTTGGAATGCCAAAGTTTCCAAGATTTGCTTCGAGACGAAATCGTTTCAAGAGTGTGATCGTGTCAAGCTACTTTGCCCATAAGAGGATTTCGATGAGGTTCTCCATCAGGCGAAGGTGGAGCGCGAAGAGGCTAAGCATATGTCGCGGAGGAAAGAGCAATGGATTACATGCTTCTTAATTAGATGAATTGTTTTAATGCAGATTCAGACTCCAAAAAATAGATTCAATCGATGTTGATTACTTTTTTATTTTGGTTTTAGTTCCAACTACCTATATTAGTTTTGTAACTAGAACTATGCACATCCCTGAAATTAGACTAATGGCAGAGTAGTTTGATTGAAAGAAACAATCGTGACCTGTTTGTTTTTTTATTTTCCAAAGATTTTCGCATCGATCTCATGCCATTTTTCAAGATTCGACAGTGTTCAAGCAATGACAATTGTTCAAATGAAAATCACTAGTTTAAACCATCAAAAGATTCAAATACCAAAAAGAGAAAATGAAAAGGACGTCCATCTAGTTATGCAATATGGCTCAGATAGGCGTCAAAATCTTCCCGAATGTTGACAACCTCTTTTTGCATGAGATTAAAACACACGCTAACCTAACCATTGGTGAATTGGTAAATGGATCGGATGATAATTTACTGCAATGCTGATTTACTGCGTAATTGTGATAGTAGAAAAGATCGATGGCCTGCGCACTTCACGGTTGCGCATCGATTCTTGCCGGAGAGACTATATTAGGTTTTAGACGTTATGTTGTGTTTTTGGGATTGTGCAGCTTCTTTGAAACTGTTGTATGTGGTCCGAGTCCGAGAAAAGCCTTTTCAAATGCAATTAGCAGGCTATCATGCGACTCGGGAGTTTAGAATGAGAAAATTCTCTTTGGTTTTTTGGCTCTCATTCAGATGATCATGAAGCTTTTTGGATTCTCAGCTTGTCTTATTCTCCTTCTATAACTTTTGTCATGAATAGGAAGAAACGTGGCTGCTTTAGTTTTCCCTATGCTCTCAATTTGTGTTTGGGTATATACAAGGGACTAGCACATTAGTCAATTAATTTCCAAAATGAACTACCCTTATCATGTCAGCGAAAAGCGTAAAACAATGTGTTTTTTTACTTTAAAAATGCAGGTTAATACTACCAAAAATCCCAAATTGATACATATGTGACAAATTTACCCCAAACTAATTTTTTGGCCACCAAACACTCCAAACTAGTACACCTATGACAAATTTACATTCTGTTAGTTTCCATTAAGTTTTACCATCAAATTGCCGTGTTGGATGACATGTGGCAATTGACAGGTGTAACAGTTTAGGGTTTTAACCCACTATTTGTCACATATTTACCAATTTGTAATTTTTTGTAGTATTAATCCAATTTAATGGAGGGTAAATTTGTCATAAGTACACCGGTTTGGAGTTTTGGTGGTCAAAAGATTAGTTTGGGGTAAATTGTTAGAGGTATACCAATTTGAGATTTTTGGTGGTCAAATATTAGTTCAGGATAAATTTGTCATAAGCATATCAATTTAGGGTTTTTAGTGGTATTAACTCTAAAACAAAGATCATGGTAAAGTTAAAAGGTTACGCTTTTGTTCGAAACTTGGAAAGATCGTAAAAGGTTGTGGTATTTGTAGATGTTCTAAAGATTTTGTTAATATTGTTGCAAGTGTAGACTATCGTGTCTTCATCGGGATTTGATTTTTTTTTTTTTAAAAAAAATTTGACTAGTGATGTTACGATAGACTCCCCCTCCAAAAGAAAAAAACGAGGTCAAACTATAATATAATTTTTTTATCGACAACAAAACTTTTGCTGTTACTCTGAATCTATATTAAACCAAAAAAAATAATGAAAGATATTTTTTCATTGACTACTTCTAGCGTTCGCAAAACTTTAAGGATTGCCAGTATTTCACATGATACAAATTTTACAAATTCGAGAAATTCTTGGCTTGATACGATATTTTATGGATTACATCATGATGATCTTACTAATCTCTAAGAAAAACGATCATCATGCGCCTTGGGAGTTATCTAACCAGTCTAGGCCGGATCGAATCAAGAATTCTTCACCGCATACACATAGCAACTGTATCTTTTCATTTAGGTCCGAAAGTTATCAACAAAAAAATCACATCTTCTTTCCTAGTTCTTTTAGGAGTAGTAATCCTATATATACAATTAACTCTAAAAAGTATTATCATCTGACATACAACCATCCCAATTAAGTTTCTTCCATTATTCTCTGGCGTGGTGATTTCACGAGGAAAAAAGAAGTTTAACGGCAACCATGATCACAATACAGCTTCACTCGATCATCGAAAGGTCGAAACACAGAAAATTGAGGTTGGCTCCAAGAGGATAATTGGCCATATATGTGGGTGAAGAGGATTTACGTCATTCGTATGGAATATTTAAAATGCCAAAAGTTATGAGAATTGCTTCAAGACCAAATTGTCTCGGAGCATAACTGCGTCAAGCTACTCTGCCCGCAAAAGGATTTCGATGAGGCTATGGATCAAGCGAAGGTGGAGTGCAAAGAGGCTAAACGAAATGTCACGAAGGAAAAAGCAGTGGGATTACATGCTTCTTAAATTGGTGAATGAATAGCTTCGGATGCTAATCGAATTTTATTTTGTGTTGTCTTTATGCAACTATAAGTCTTGGGTCTTAATTCATGCATATCTTCGAAATCTGGATGTATGATGTAAGGAGTAATTTGATTGAAAGAAACAATCTTCATTATATATTTTATACTAGAGATTTTTGCAATGACGTAAAGGTAATTTCAAGGTTCGACCACGTTTGATGGAAGAAGATTATTATGAAACTAGATATGCAATTTGCATCATTAAATAGATATAGATATAACAGCGGAAAATCACCAATTGAAACCATGAAATCCATAGCGTGAAAAAAAAAAAACCATGCAATCCATAGATTAGTTTGCAATTGAGTATTCTTGTCACGCCCCGAACCCCATCGAGCTCGCAACATCCCGCTACAGGTCGAATTTGTTGCGACGTCCCAGGAAAGTCGCCGACCCAACCCAAACATCAGAGCCACATGCGGAAGCGGATATAAAAAAAAACCCCTGACTTGGAAAGACGACAACGGGCAGATCATCAACAGTCAAAGAACAACAACATTCATATTTATACAATACCATTATAGCAAGCATTCAAACATCGCACTACATACATACTTAGCACACGTGCATCCACGACCACTGTCATAACAAAAGGATCGGATGGTCTGGTTAACCTAGCTTCGCTACAGGTCAACTTCTATCGCGCAATCCCTAAAATTTACCCTAGGGACGCTACTGGTCGCCATCTTCCAACCTGCTCCTGAAGATCACCTGCAGCTCCACTGGGCACCATGGGCGGCCCTTCAAACTCCAAAAAGAGGAGGCAGACCTCTCGGGCTTAAGATTGGGGTTCTGAAAGTGGTGGTTATACAACCATGAGACGAATCTCAATAAGTGCACAACCCCAAACCCCACGTAGGTTCTCACGTACCGCCAGACGAAAACACGCATAACACACGATAATCAATCAAACTAACAACCACACACGACCCTACCTAGAATCCTTCATACACGTCTCTGCACGTTAGACAATAACACAGCCAACATATCGCAGCAATGAATCACAGACGCGCACATGCCTCAATTATAAGATAAAACCCACTTGGGCACGTCCCATACCGTGCCTAGCAGTTTTTACCTCATAATTAAGCATCACATCACGCGATACAAACACACACGCACACTGACTCACACCACGCATCACTTTCGCAAACCTCGCAACTCAAGCCAATTCCTGCTCATTCTCAACTTTTCCACCACTACCGCGCCCACGTAAAACTCATCAGGCCAACGGTTTTCTGATCTCGTCAGGCATCGACACCCCGTCGGGCCGGGCATCGTCACTTCGTCAGGGACGGCATCGTCCCGCGTAAATGTACACGCCTCAGAACGGGATCCTACACACACTTTCCTTCTACCGCGCCCGCGTAAAATGCATCAGGCCAACAGTCTTCTGACCACGTCAGGCATCGTCACCCCGTCGGGCCAGGCATAGTCACCTCGTCAGGGACGGCATCGTCCCGCGTAAACGAGCATGCCTCAGGATGGACTCACCCCGCGTAAACGAACACGCCTCAGGGTATCACTTTTCCAACCAATCCTACATTCTCGTACCTTCGTTCCACACATTCCACACGTACCACACGGCCATACACAATCTCACGCCACACATGCCTTACGCCAACACACATTACCATCACACAATCACGTCACACGGCCATACACAATCTCACGCCACACATGCCTTACGCCAACACACATTACCATCACACAATCACGTCACACGGCCACACATGCTTGGCACGTGGTCACACACAATTTCTCGCTCATAAAAATAAACATCCATAGAATCAGGGTAAATCTGGGCAGTTTACACAGTGACCGAAAATCCCATCAAAATAAATAGTAAACGAACTCCAAAAATTATAAAATTTGGATATATCAGAAAACACATCCTGATCAACATTTCTTATGAAGAACACGAAATCCGGTTCAATCTGTAACCATGCCTTTTTGTCCCTCGAAATCAGACCAAAATCAGTTTGCTCTAACAGACTGTTTTGTCCTCAAAATACATTTATTTCAACACCCAAATCACCTTGAAAAGCTTTGAAATTTTTATATGTCATAGAAAAGAAAGTCACCAACAACTTTTGTGAAGGAAGTTTATTGAAACTAGATCTGGAAAATTTTATAAAAATTCGACAAGACAAGAAGGTCGGGATGAACAGTGTTCCGGGCGGTTTGGATACTGTCTGAGAATGGGTCTTCGTGCGACCAAAATGGTCTCCAAAAATTCCAAATTTAAAATATGTTATACTTCAAGATGTGAGGAAAAACTTTTGTGAAGGACACAACCCCTGATTCGGCCTCCAAAAATCTCTACAAAAATAGCAAACCGGGAGGGTACAGAAAACACAATTTCGAGATTCACCCAAACTTCAAGGATCCGAGTCCTTGTTGATACCCACCGAACTTCAGCCCTCAAAATTCATTCCACAAGGTTCAAACTACCATACCACAACGATCACGGCATTACACGGCAATTTCACGCAATTAATTGCCGAATCAAACTATCCAATCTACGCGCCGAACAGAAAATCACAGCCCTTATCTCAGCCCCAAAACAGCCGTTTAAACTACCCAAACCGAGCCCTAAACATGTCTAACAATACCCGAGGTCCTAGGTAACGTTTGGGGAAGTCACTTATCCTAAAAAGACGGGACAAACTAGCTGGATGGGTGGCTGAAACGGGCGGAACAGCAGCAGTAGCAGCAGCTCCGGCGGTGATGGTGTCTGAACAGCTAAGGAGGAGAAGAACGTGGGAGAGAGAGAGAGAATGGAGTTGTGGCCGGGGAAATGGGGAATGAATGAGAGGAAAAACAAATATTTTAATGGGTCAAAGAAGTTTGACCAACATTTCCATAATTCCTACTTTGCCCCTCAATACTTGGCCAATATTCATCCTCATCCAAAAAGCTAGGGGCAATTTAGTCCAAGGAGAAATGAATTATTGGGCTGAAATACACATAAATTAATCCTTAATTTAATTCCCAAATATCATCCAAAATTCGGAATACCCCAAATTAGGCCTAGGGGCAAAATGGTCATTTTTCCGGTCCCGAACCGAAATTCCATTTTTCGCCCGTACCAACCCCAAATGTGTGTGGCCACTCAGAAATGGTGTCGGATTCGTAAAAATAGCCTCCTAAGCCCTCGAAAATCGGCTGCGAATCCGGAGGAATAAAATAATAATTTTTCCCTTCCCGGGCCAAAATTCCAATTTTTGACCGTAACCACTCCAAATATGCGTGGCCACCCTAAAATGACATCGGCCTCAAAAAATAATCTCATACCGCCTCAGAATCAACGTCGGGGTCCCAAGGGGCAAAATCGTAAATTTTCCGGTCCCGATCCGAAATCCATTTTTTTGCAAAAATGGGTGGCCCCAAGGTTGCCCAAGCCAAAAACGTCATCGGCCGCTCAAAATTGTCACTTTCAAAATTCTTGATTCCCGGGCTCGAATTCCAAGAAATGACTAAAATCGAACAATCGCGACTTTAGCTTATCTCTAGCTAACGGGTGGCTCATTGTGATTACGCGCTCTCGACCCGTGACCAACACTAAGTCAAATCACGTTTAAGTTTACTCTACCCAGGATGACCTCGATTGTCATATAATTGCGAGGGTCTGTCACTAGTTCCCCTTGGACACGATTAATCAAATAGATCGGTCTTTGTTGGCCCAAAACATTCCCTCGTCAATCGATATAGTCGAAGATCGAACCAAGGTCGAGTTTTTTGGTCGTGCGAACTCAGCCCCGTAATGGCCTTACCCTTAAGGTTAGCATCCCGTGAATGCGCATTTCCGGGTGAGATCTCACTATAAGTACATTGGCCAAAATATTCATTTCTTATATCCCGGGGAAAGGATCGAAAATTCAGAATGTTACAATTCTCACATAATCCTGTAGTTTTTTCATGAGGTTTAATTTAAGTATTCAATGCATGCGATCATTAAATACTCACTTAATTATCGGGTAATCGAAGAACCCGACTACCCATTTAAAAAAAAAAAAAAAGAAAACTAATCACTCGCAAGGGCGCCTTGAATAAGTTGAAGACATTGTGTTCAATTGATGAGAAAAGAAACAGAAAACAGAACTCCAAACCCTAGCAGCTCGGCTTATGGTGAATTTACTTTTGTGACGCGAGTTAATGATTAATTGACCTCGTATAAATGACCAAGACAAGAAAAAGAGGAAGAACAATCATATCCAAAAATTATAAATGTCCACAAGCATCGCCATCACATAGACGTCAAAATATTTTCCACGTGTTAACAATCCCTTTTTGCATGAAATGAAACCACATGCTAACCCAAGGAGATGGTCATTTTGAATTTTAAAAAAATGTGGAGACTCAAGTTGATTTCTAACTCGGTGCACTCGCTTGGGCTTAGGTTATAAGAGATTAATTTCTGACGAATAGTCATGAATGGCCTATCTTTGACTAGATTGGAGAGGTAAACTTAATATGATGTGTGAAAATTAATTCGTGACATCACCCTATCGCTATTTCAAAAGAGAAAAAGCAAAAAGTACACGTGTTAAGTTTGCTGCAAATGGACCTAAGATAGAGTAGAGTTTGTTGCCTGGGAGTAATTTCAAGGCTTTAAATCAAGGCAAAAGGTACAACTGTAAAAGTTTTTTCTTTGTCCTCGAGCCATATACTCTGGTAATCCATCGGTGCATAATGCAATCGGCTCCGGTGGGACGCACGTGGGATCAATCACATTTGAAGACTCAAATTCGGTTTTGTGTATTAAATATATTCATCAAACAATTTTTCCTGAATTGACTGTTGGTTATTAGCTATTGTGATTTATTTTGAAGGAAACATGGGAAATCACGAAATTTCTTAAACAAAAAAAGTTTGTAGTTGCAAACAACCTCTCATTTGCTATATATACAAGCAAAATTACAGGTGTTGAATGTATGCAGATTTAATATGTAAAAGATTTTGCGCTTTTATTATGAAATATTTGAATTATTAATTAATATGAAGTAATCATGGACATATGTATGTGAAAAGAGTAAAATATTTCAAGATTTGAAAGTTTTTCGGTAACATTCTTTATAAGATAGAAAAGGTTCAAAATTTAGAATTGGAGTATGTGAGAGATAAAATAAAAATATTAATTTATGCTTGTCCTTTGATATAATATCCATAAAATATCTAATTGAAGATATTTTGGGAAAGAGAAAAAGAGATTGTGATCTCTTAAAAGTTTGAGAGATCCTCTCTGCATTATATAATAGTGTAGTTTATGGAAATGAGCAATCCTAAAGTACCAATACTATATACTAATAGAATATATGAAATTGTAAATAAAAAAAAATGAAAATCTATATAATAGTGACTGTTTGAACTCTTTGTTTATTTTCTTGCGCTGCATGAGGACTGCACCCAAGGAAGAATTTATCGAATTTCTTATTAATCTTTCTTCAAGTTATTAACTATTAGTCAATGGAAGAGCTTATGCATATACTTATTAGTCATTATAGGAAACAAATCCTAATACTACTAGAAACACTACTTGCATTGAAAGCAATCAAAATATACTTAACACTACAAGAATTACAATTCACCTTTTTTAGTCTTCCACTCTCTAGCCTATAAGCTTTCTGAAATTTCCCAACATTCAAAATGGGAAAAAAATGCTGAAAAGAATGAGACTAATAGAATTTCTTTAAATTGAGAGAGCATGACATTTATTTGAGAGAATTCTTTGCGATGGTATCATATATCTTTAAAATAAAAATCATCAACTGCTCCATGAGTAATCTAACCTAGCTACTTGAGTTATATCAGATCGATAATCCCACGTCACACATGGTTGTATTTCTTTTGCAAGCAATGTTCGTCCATGACACTTTTCTTCACGATTTTCCTGTCATAAAGATGAGGGATAAAACAGCGTAAACCCATATCATGGCCCGCTATTTATTTCATAATATAGATAGGATATATCAACTTATCTTCTTAAGCCTAATTCTAGTATTACTCTTATTATATTACTCTATATATATACACACACACGTTTAATTCAATTAATCTCTTGCATTGTGATTGCACTGAACTTTCCAGCAATTCCTAAGAAGAAAAAAAATACAGAAAGAAGTGTTCAATTGTCACGCCCCGAACGCATACGAGCTCGCGACATCCCCTGCTCCGGTCGAAATGATGCGACGTCCCAGGAACGTCGCCGACCCAATCCAAATATCAGAGCCACATGCGGAAGCGGATAATAAAACCCCGGACAAATAATGACGACAACGGGGTAGAACAACAGAACAATCCAGCAACCACATATTCATACAACACCAAATATACAAACATCATATTACAGACATAAATACAGACTAACATCCTCAGTCACCTTTTAAACAAAAGTTCAGGGGTTTGGTTATCTTAACTTCACTATCGGATAACCCAAGTTATACAACC
This sequence comes from Syzygium oleosum, assembly GCF_021117445.2. Lineage (NCBI taxonomy): Eukaryota > Viridiplantae > Streptophyta > Magnoliopsida > Myrtales > Myrtaceae > Syzygium > Syzygium oleosum. The sequence continues at coordinate 13,287,037 of NW_026607485.1, forward strand.
CCTAAAACACCCTAGGGAAAAACCTAAGGGTCGCCCTCCTCCAGTCTGCTTCTGAATCTCTGGCTTGAATCTCTGGAACTCACCTGCAGCTCCACTGGGCACCAATAGCAGTTCCCCGGACTTTCAAAAAGAAAAGGCGCACTTCCTGGGTTTAGGGCCGGGGGTCTGAAAGTGGTGGTTATACAACCGTGAGACGAATCTCAATAAGTGTACAACCCCAAACCCCACGTAGGCACTCACGTACCGCCAGACGAAAACACACATAACACACAACGATCAGCCAAATTAACAATCACATGCGACCCTACCTGGAATCCATCACGCACGTTCCTGCACGTTAGACAATAACACAGCCAACACATCACAGCAAGGAATCACAGACGCGCCCGTGCCTTAATTATAAGACAGAAACCACTTGGGCACGTCCCATACCGTGCCTAGCAGTTTCTATCCCATAATTAAGCATCACATCACGCTTTACAAACACACTCGCACGCTACTCACACCATGCGTCACTTTCCACAATCCTCTCGCTTGTCTTGCCAAATCCCACTCATTCTCAACCTTTCCACCACTACCGCGCCCGCGTAAAACGCATCAGGCCAACGGTCTTCTGACCTCGTCAGGCATCATCACCCCGTCGGGCCGGGCATCGTCACCTCGTCAGGGACGGCATCGTCCCGCGTAAACGTACACGCCTCAGGACGGAATCCTACACACACTTTCCTTCTACCGCGCCCGCATAAAACGCATCAGGCCAACGGTCTTCTGACCACGTCAGGCATCGACACCCCGTCGGGCCGGGCATCGTCACCTCGTCAGGGATAGCATAATCCCGCGTAACGTACACGCCTCAGGACGGACCTTTCCAACCAAACCACATTTCCATATCCTCGTTCCACTCAAATCACACTTACGCACGACCAGTACTCGCACAGCCAAACACAATTCCACATTGCATGCACATTTCACAATTCACATACACTTTGCAAATATACATTCTCACCATGCCAGCACACCACACAATCATACACATATAACATGCGATCTCGAAGCACTATCACACATTCTTGGCACGCGAACATATTGCGCAATCGCACTGCCACACCATCACACCTCACGGCCACACACGTGACATATACGACCACACGTACACAACAAGAAACACAATCCCAAATCAGCCAACTACCACAAATCGCACAATCACGCACAAATTTCCATTCAAGGCACAATCCTAATAATTAATCGCACAAATTAATTCCGATCAAACCTCAACATCACAGCCCTAATCCAAGCTCCCTAAACCTCAAAATTCTTCGCCTAATCAGTCCGCAACCACCAAATAATCAGTCACTCAAATCAGTCCCGAACAGCCCCTAAAACAGTCACAAAATCGCCTAAACCGGGTCCTAAACGAGTCTAGAAATACCCGAGCTCCTAGGTAGTTTTTGGGGAGACACTTACCCAAAAAGGCGAGACAGAACGGGGCTGGAACGGGCCGGGACAGCGGCAGCAGCGTCACAGGCGACGTACGGACGGGGGGCGTGAACAGTACTTTTCGTACGGACAGGGCTGGAACGGTGGCCGGCGAGGTGCCGGTGACAGCCGCGCGCGTCCGTACGGTCTGGCGTGAACAGTGATCCGTACGGACGGTGAAAAGTACTCGCACGAACACCGTACGGACTTTCGGGCGGCGACGTATGGACGTGGCCGGACGGCCGGGTGTCGACGGACAGCGATCGGAGCTCCGGTGAAGCTCCCGTGATCGCTGTAACGGGAAGAGAGAAAAAGAGAGAGAGAGGGATGTTCTGGATTTAAACCGGGGCTGTGGTGGCTGAACAGGTGAGAGGGAGGTCCAAGGGTGCTGTGGCGACGGCTGGTGGGCGGCCAGCAGCTCCGGCTGGTACTGTTCCGGCGTGAACAGTACCAGAAAATGCAGTAACCGAACTGCAGAACAAGAAACGGAGAAGAAGAAGAATTTGCACGGGGGAAATGACCGAATAGGCTGAGAGGAGAGAGAGAGGGTCTGGTCAAATAGGTCAAAGATGGTGTGAGTGGAATCCATGTGTCTCAATCTAGGCCAATTGGACAATTTTGCCCTTGATCCAATGGCTATCTTTCCTTCTCATCCAATAATTTAGGGGTAAAACGGTCCTTTGTCACTAACCCAAGGCTGACCAGACCTGGATTAAGTCAAACTCACCTTGGTTAATCCCGAAATTAAATCCAAAATTCGGAATTACCAAAAATGGGTCCAAGGGCATTTTGGTAATTTTTCGGTCCCGGGTCAAAATTCCAATTTTCGCACATACGCGTTCCATATGTGCGTAGCCAACATAATATGGCGTTGGAATCGCGAAATTCACTTTTTAAGTCCTCGAAAACTGACTGCAAAGTCCTGGGAATAAAATAATATTATTTTTTCAATTTTTGTCGAAATTCCAATTTTTGGCCAAAACCACTCTGAATGTGCGTGGCCACCCCAAAATGACCTTGGCCGCGAAAAATAACCTCAAACGGCCTCCGAATCCAGCCTCGGTGCCCACAGGGGCAAAATCATAATTTTTCCGGCCCCGGACCGAAATCCATTTTTTTGCAGAAATGGGTGGCCCCAAGGTTGGCCAAGCCAAAAACGTCATCGGCCGTCCAAAATTGTCACTTTCAAAATTCTCGATTCCCGGGCCCGAATTCTAAGAAATGACTAAAATTGAACAATCGCGACTTTAGCTTATCTCTGGCTAACGGGTGGCTCTCTGGAATTACGCGCTCTCGACCCGTGACCGACACTAAGTCAAATCACGTTTAAGTTTACTCCACCCGGGACGACCTCGGTTGTCATATAATTGCGAGGGTCTGTCGCTAGTTCCCTTCGGACACGATCAATCAAGTAGACCGGTCTCGGTTGGCTCAAAACATTCCCTCGTCAATCCATATGGTCGAAGATCGAACCCAGGTCGAGTTCTTTGGTCGTGCGAACTCAATCCCGTAACGGCCCTACCCCTAAGGTTAGCATCCCGAGAATGCGCATTTCCGGGTGAGATCTCACTATAAGTGCATTGGCCAAAATATTCATTTCATGAATCCCGGGAAAAGGATCGAAAATTCAGACTGTTACATCAATGGCGAGAATTACAAGAAAGCTGCTCTTGATCATCGAAAGGTTGAAGCACAAATCGCCAAGATTGGCTCCAAAAGGATGCTTTGCCATATATGTGGGCGAAGAGGAGGCACGTTACGAGATTCCTTTTGAATTCTTGGAATGCCAAAGTTTACAAGATTTGCTTCGAGACGAGATGGTTTCGGAGTGTGATCATGTCAAGCTACTTTGCTCGCAAGAGGATTTCGCCGAGATTCTCGATCTAGCGAAGGCGGAGCGTGAAGAGGCCAAGCGTATGTCGCGGAGGAAAAAGCAATGGGATTACGTCCTTCTTAATTAAATGAATTGTTTTAGATCATATGAATAATCCCATAGCGTCGGTCCATGTAAATCAATTATATTTTATGTGATGTTAGTTCCTAAGTACTTATATTAATCTGTTTGATTGAATAGCAGAGTAATATGATTTTTCTTTTGGTCAGACAATAGGATGATTTAAAGTAACAATTTTAATCCGTTTTGTTTCAACAATTTTTGGAGCGATGTCATGCTATTTTCAAGGTTCGACGGCATACAATTGTTTAGATGATAATCTCTAACTTAAACCACAAAAAAAATAATCATTAGTATATATTTTGTTGTAAAGATTTTTGCAACGATGATAAGGTAATTTCAACGTTTGACAAGGATGATATGCAATTTGGTTCAAATTTTGAACCTTGAAATGTGTTTATTAATCTCCAATTAGTATTCTCACATAATCCTACATTTATTCATGAGGTTTAATCTAAGTATTTGATAGGCATGATTATTAACTACTCAATTATCGGTTATTTGAAAAACCTGATAACGCATATTTTGCCAAAAAAAAAATCACTTGCAAGGGCGCCTTGAATAAGATGAAGGCATGGCGTTCAATTTATTAGAAAAGAAATAGAAAACAAAACTCGAAACCCTAGTAGCTCGGCTTATGGTGAATTTATTTGGGTGATGCGAATTAATGATTAATTGGCCTTATATACGACCAAGACAAGAAAAAAATGAAGAATAATCAACCAAAAATTATAAAAGTACAAAGCATTTCTATCAGATAGACGTCAAAATCTTCCCGCGTGTTAACAACCTCTTTTTGCATGAAATTAAACCACATGGATCTCTCCGCGTGCTAACCCGCGGAGATAGTCATCTTGAATCTCAAATGTGGAGTCTCAAGTTCGTTTCTTGCTCAGTGCACTCACATGGAGTCAGGTTATAAGAAAGTAATGTCTTATGAATCCTCTAGTCTCATCGTGGATGGCCTGTTTTTTTACTAGATTGGAGTGACAGACTTAGTCTAATGCATGAAAACTAATTCGAGATATTATTTGACTGCTATTTCAAAAGAAGGTGAAAAAAGCTGTGCCGCCCAAGTTTGCTCCAAATTGGCCTAAGATATAGTAGAGTTTGCCACAAGAGTAATCTCAAGGCTATACAGGGTTTAAAAGTATAACTGTAAAAGTCTTTTCTTTGCCATTCAAGAATATTTAGGGTTAATACAAGGAAAAATCCTAAACTGGTACAACTCTGATAATTTTACCCAAAACTAATTTTTTGATCACAAAAAACTCCAAACTGGTACACCTGTGATAATTTTACCAAAAACTAATATTTTGACCACTAAAAACTTCAAACTTGTACATTTGTGACAAATTTACCCTCCGTTAGTTTCCGTTAAATTGGATTTATACCACAAAAAATCACAAATTGGATAAACGGAGGGTAAAACATAAAACTAGCACATCAGACAACTACCGTGTGTCATTTAATAAAGCAATTTGACAGTAAAATTTAACGAAAATAAACTAAGGGTAAATTTGTTACAAGTGTACCAGTTTGGGGTCTTTTGTTGTCAAAAAATTAGTTTGGGGTAAAATTGTTACAGGTGTACCAATTTGGGGTTTTTCATGGTATTAACCCTATATATTATGGTACCACCCACCTGGGTGGCGCTGCTGGAGCGCGTACTCTTCCTATCGCAAAAGGTTGAGTGTTCGAATCCCGGGCGCCGCAGGGTGACTTAACTGGTGGCACGTGTGTGGTGGCTAGCACGTGTCGCCCCCAGGGTTTACTCCCCGGCTGTCGGCCGTGCAGGGGTTCCCTGGGTTACCAAAAAAAAAAACCCTATATATTATGGTAACTCATAGGTGCAGAACAGTAAAATCCGTTGGGATGTTTGCGGGATCAATTAAATGAAAGATTCAGATTTAGTTTAGTGTGTAAATTATGTTCACCAAATAATTTCTAATGAATTGGCTATTGGCTATTGTGATTAATTTTAAAGGAAGCATGGTATCTTAAATAAAAAAGTTTGAGTTTGAAAAGGAACCTCTGAGTTTACTATATATATACGAGCAAAAGTGCCAATGTTGCGTCTATGCAAATTTAACATGTAAAAGATATTAATTTATTATGAGATTTTCGAATTACTAATTAGTATAAAGTAATTATTGACACATGTATCTGAAAAGAGAAAATATTTCAAGATTGCAAAAAATTTTCTTTGAACTTTTCTATTAGATAAAAAAGATTTTATAACTGTGAGTACGTTAGAGATAAAACAAAAAATATTAATTTACGCTTGTCCGTTGATAGAGTATTCATAAAATAACTAATTGAGGATATTTTGGGAAAGAAAGAAAAAATATTGTAGTCCCGCAAAAGTTTGAAATCCTCTTTGCATTATTCAACAGTAAGATGATGGAAATAAGCAATCTTACAAATTCTATATACTAATATAGTGAATGAAATTACCCATCTGCGCATGGCCGAGTTGGTGGGCGCTTTCCTTCCCTCCTCAGAGGTTCTGGGTTCGAATCCCCGCTCGGTTCCGTAATTTAAGTGGGGGCCCTTAGCGGTGGGTTGCTGGGCTAGTCTCTCTCAAGGTATAGGCGCCCCGATTACCTGTGCGGGCTTGTCCCTGGCGAATGGTGGCGGATCCTCGATTACCAAAAAAAAACAAAAAATATATATAGTGAATGAAATTGTTATTACTAAAAATGAAAAAACTATATATGTGGTGACTATTTTGTACTCTTGTTGTAATGTAAAATCTTGCGCTGCATAAGGATTGCACCCAAGGAAGAATTCGTCAAATTTTCCATTCATTTTTCTTAAATCATGGGATTAGCGCATTGGAAGTTCTAAAACTTGTTATGAAAGTGCAATTGAACCCTAAAACTTTCAAAAAGTGTAATCAACGTCAAATTGGTCCAACCAAGTCCTTCAGTTGATTGCACTTTTTGAAAATTTTAGGAATCAAGTCCTTCGATTGATTCAATTTTTTGAAAGTTTTAGGACTCGATTGCACTTTTGTAACAAGTTTTAGGTCTTGATTGTACTTTTTCAAAGTTTTTGGACTCAATTGCACTTTTGTGATAAGTTTTAGAACTTCTAATGCACTTATCCCTTAAATTAATGATTATTAGTCAACGAAAGAGCTTAAGCATATCATAGACATTGACGCTGTTTCAAATTCCTAGTAAGAGTAGATTATGACCTCATCTTTCAAACCTTTAAATGCTACCTATCCCAAGATGCATGTACTTACTAGTTATTATAGGAAACCAAATCCTAATTCTACTGCAAACCCTACTTACATTGTCAGCAATCTATATATACTTACACTAGATGAATTGCAATTCGCCTTTTTTCTAGTTTTCCGCAATCAATCTCTCTAGCCTAGTGAGCTTACTGAAATTTCTCAGCATTAAAATAGGAAAAAAAAATGCTGAAAAGTTTGAAATTATAGTTGAGTGGTTAACGATGGCTTGAAAGGGATACTTTCAAGTATACGTGGATGAAGAGGAGAAATTTTATTCAGTCCCTTTGGCGTATTTAGATTGCAAGATCTTCGGAGCTTTGCTTGATAATTTTGAATACCGGATCCATTCAGAGAATAGGCGCATCACGCTGCCGTGCTCGCAATGGTTGTCCGAGACAGTGATCGATCTGGCCGAGGCGGAACGTAAAGAGGCTAAGCACATGTCACACAAGAAAGGTTTCGGGACCATGCTAGAATTTTTGATGAATTTATTTTTTTGTAGATGTAGAATCTGAATATAATTACTAATATATTTCTTTTTCATTCCTTTCTTTTTGTTTAAGTTATTCTATATATGTGGAGATTTATGGATATGTAAGGAGTGATTTAGTAGAAAGAAAATATATTTAGTATTTCTCATGAAGGTTTTGTAGCTATATTTTGTCCAAATAAAATTTTCTCTTCCTTTTATTTTCCCACCTGAAATCAAATAATTTTTGTGCAAGGTGATCGATTCCTGGTCCGGTCCGGTCTAATAGCAAAGTAGTTTGATTGAAAGAAACAATCTTAAGTCTGTCTGGTTTCAGGATGTTTGCAGCGACATTAGGCTATCGTCAAGGTTTGAGCATATTTAAGCAATGACAATTGTTTAGATGAAAATCACTAATTTAAACCCTACACGTATGAACTTAAACCCTAGCCGAGAAATCTCACATAATCCAACAGTTTTATCATATATTAAGTCGATGAGCATGATAATTGAAGAGGGACTAGAACCTATGCGACGCAAAATATGGAAAAGAAAATTCAAACCGCAATGGCTCGGGTTATATTAAATTCATTTGCATTATGCGAAGTAAATTTTAATTTTTTTTCTTTGGTCTGTCTTACTCAATCTCTCAACTCATTCCCAGACTTTTGTCCTGCTTTTTTGCAGAGCGTGGGAGTCCAAATCCATATATGAAATTAAACATCTCAACCCCTAACCTCCTTGAGAAGGTAAGGAATCGAACTCTCCACCTCTCCCTTTCCAAGTAGGAAGGGTGGCAACTAAGATAAACCCCAGTAAGAAGTAAATTTTTAATTAGACGGCCAAAAATATAAGTGTTCAGATGACATCAAATAACCAAGAGAAAACTTTACGAGAAGAAGATTCACATGATTAAAATTGTAGCCCAAAAACAAAAAATCAAATGATGTCCATCTAATTAAGCATATGGATCAGATCGACTTCAAAATCTTCCCACATGTTGACAATTTCCTTTCGCAAGAAATTAAAACGAACACTGACCTAACCGATGGTGAATTTGTAAATGGAATTGGTCATGAGTTCATGACTGAGGTCTTAAGAACCGTGACTGAGGTCATGAGTTCACTTTGGCGCAATTCTTCGGGGTCAGATTATGAGAAAAGCAATTTCCTGTGATGGAGTGTGAATGACCTGCCTAATTTGACACCTAATTATTTTTCCGAAGGTCCTTCTTGTATATTTTCAAAATGGAAAAAATACCAAAAAAGTCATAAACCTATTGCATTTGTACCAATTCAGTCCTAAACCTTTCAATTTGATCAATTTAGTCCTAAACATTTTCATATTGGTACCAATTTAGTCCATCCGGTGAATTTAGGCTGGAAATTGCTACGTGGATGCCGACCGTCCTAAATGGCACAGCCAACGCTGACGTGAACATTTTTGTATTTATTTAATAATTTTTCGAATTTTTTCCTTTTTTTCTTTTTTCGCTTTCGATTTTCTTTAGCCGGTGGCCGTCAAGGATCACCGTCGCTAAGCCACGCTTGGGCGAGGCAAGCGCCGACGAGGCCCCCTTCGCCAGATTTGGCAAAGGCCCACCCTCGCCCTTGCCCAGGTGGTTGTTGTTGGGCCTATCCAAATTTGGCGAGGGGGGCCTCGTCGGTACTCACCCTCGCCTAGGTGTTGCCCAGTGAGGCCAACCCTCGCCTGTGGCCGATGACCGGCCACTGGCAAAAAGAAAAGGAAAAAAAAGAAAAAAAAGAAAAAAATTATTAAAAGATATAAAAAATGTCTATGTCCTCACTGGCCGTGCCATGTAGGATGATTAATGTCCACGTAAGCGATTTCGGCCTAAATTGATCGGATTGATTGAAATTGTACAAATGTAAAAAAGGTTTATGACCAATTTAATCTAATTGAAAGGTTTATCACTGAATTGGTACAAATGTACTAGACTTTAGACTTTTTTAATAGTTGTTCCTTTCAAAATAGTTCCCTAAAAATATATTTCTTTATTGTGCATTGCAATCTTGCATTTCATATTTAGGTAGTGTTTAGAGTTACTGAGCATTTGTGCATAAAATTGAGTTCGGAGATATTAAAGTCATTTCATCTAACGCATTACTCATTGCATGCATTGCCTTTTACATATAATCTTAATAATGGCATCTTTGTCATTCTGCACACGCATTTGGGGGTTGAAGATGCATTCCACGAATTCGTGGCAGGATAGAGAAAATGGGTGGAGAGATGGAACAATCTTGCTAGTCAATTTAGTTCTATTTTAGCAAGTTGTTCTTACTTTAAAAAAAATTGTGATAGGTCTCTCGACTCATTTTTCGATAAAAAAAGATAATTATCCTAAGAAATATATTTAGAAAAAGAATAAACCGACAAATACTTTTCGTCCTCGACAACGTTCATGTAGTGCATGACTTGCTTGGTTCATTGGATCGGGTCGTACAATGTTCTCTATCGGTGCTTAATAAGTGTCCATTTTGTTTGGTTAGTCCCTTTTTATAGAGTCCATATAATATTTATTTTTATTTTATATATATTTTTTTAAAAAACCCTAGGATCTGTAACCCTGGGTGGGAATATCCATAGAGCCACGCCTCCAAAATAAAGAAAAATCCCACGTGGCTGCATCCCATAATTTCTTCGGGCGAATTTAAAAAAAAAATATCAATTTTACCTTGAGCAACAATTGTAGCCCGAATATTTTTTTTGTCTCAATAAAAAGGGCTAACTTTTACTCGAATCTCAAATCTTAAATTTAAAAGGTCATGCTTTTATTTGAGACGTTTGGAAAATCGTGCTAAATTGTTTCGAGTGTAAAATATTGTGGTTTTTTAGGGATTTGGCCTTTCTTATGATTTGACTAGTGATATTTGGAGAGACTTCCAATTTTAAAAGAAAAAAAAGTCAAAGATCCTAAACTATGTGCTTTTTATTCGACAACAAAACTTATGCTATATTACTCTGAAAATATACTAAACCCAAAAAATTACTAAACTCATTTATTCATTGACAACTTTAATTTTTGTAGTATCTATGGATTCTTAATTACATTAATAATTATTGATATGCACAACACCACGTCAGCATATCACATGATATAAATATAGGCTAATACTATGAAAAACTTCAAACTGGTACATTTGTGACAAATTTATCCCAAACTAATTTTTTGATCACGAAAAACCTCAAACTGGTACATCTATGACAAATTTACCATAAACTAATTTTTTGACTACCAAAAACCTCAAACTGGTACATTTGTGACAAATTTACCATTCGTTAAATTAAATTAATACCACGAAAAATCACAAATTTGTAAACCTGTGACAAATGGAGGGGTAAAACCCTAAACCGGTATACCTGTCAACTACCACGTGTCATCCAACTTAGAAATTTGACAGTAAAATTTAACAAAAACTAACGGAGCTTAAATTTATCACAAGTGTACCAGTTTCGGATTTTTGTTGGTCAAAAAATTAGTTTATGGTAAATTTATTACAAGTGTACCTGTTTAGGGTTTTTCGTGGTATTAGCCCTATAAATATTACATTTTTGAGAAAATTTTGCATTGATATGATAATTTATTGACTACATCATGGTCATCGCACGTACCTTTAAAGGAAAACGATCATCATGTCCCTCGTGAGTTATCTAACGAATCTAGTTTGGATCGAATCACGAATCAACATCACACCTGCTGATCTTCTTTGTTTGGCAAGCAACTATATCTTTTTCTTATTATCTAATAGAAGATACATGGAAGATTGCATACACGCATATTGTGGATGGTTATTTAATTCAAATTCTAAATAGAGTACACATAGCCGCTGTATCTTTTCGTTTAGGCCCGAAGATTATCAACTGAAAAACCACTTCTTCTTTACTAGTTCTTTTAGGAATAGTAGAACTATCTAATCCCACTAGTACATAGACTTACATCGCTACTCTCGAATGTTTACATATATAATTCACACACTAAAAATCTTATCATCTCAAAATCACCCTAATTAAGTTCTTTCCATTAGTCTCTACCGTGATGATTTCACGAAGAAAAAAGAAGTTCAATGGCGACAATGATCATGAGGAAAAAAGAAGTTCAATGACTCGATGATCAAAAGGTTGAAACACAGAGTCGAGGGTGGCTCCCAGAGGATGCTTTGCTATATATATGGGCGAAGAGGAGACGCATTACGTCGTTCCTTTGGAATATTTGAAATGCCAAAAGTTACAAGAATTGCTTCAAAACCAAATTATCTCGACGCATAACCGCATCAAGCTACTCTGCCCGCAAGAGGTTCTATGAGGCTGTGGATCAGGCCAAGGCGGAGCTCGAAGAGGCTAAGCACATGTCACAGAGGAAAATGTGACATCCCGAATTTCGGCCTATTTTTGGGTTTTATAAAACGTGTAATTCGTCAGTGCGTTTATAATAGAATCTCGCCCGGGAACTGATCACTCTCGGATTCTTGTTTTTTTTTATAAATAGAGATTTCGCTAGAATCGCACTCGATCGAATTTGGCCGTTATTTAGACTTCAAAACTTGGCAGTCGATTTTTGGGAGTTTCGGGACGAAATAAATTGGACGGTGTCGATATTGTTGTGGCCAGCGTCGAGATTGTCAGGAATAGTGGAAAAGTGAATTTTCGATCGGGTACGAATTTGGGCTAGTAGACCTCCCTCGTTATAGTTTGGTTTAATTAATTTGGCCTTTGTCCCTTATTATATTCGAGGGTTATTTTGGACCGGTAGATCGTTTTCGATTTTGAATTTGGGCCATCGGATCGCAATTAATATTTGAATGAAATTTATTTTCTTTTATCTCTCTCTCTCTCCCTCTCCTCCGCGCGCACGCTTCCCCCCCTCTGACTGCGCACGTCTGCCATGCAGACGTCCCCTCAGCTCACCAACTCCCGCCTGCTCTCTCTCTCTCTTCTTTTCTTCTTTTCTTTTCTTTCTTTCTTTTTCTTTTCTTCCTCTTTTCTTCTTCTTCTTCCTTCTTCCTTCCCCGAGCGCGACTGGTTCTGCTTCGTTCTGCCCAGTCGCCGTCCGCCGCTCGGCCGCCTTCCGCCTCCGCCTGACGCCGCTCCACCAGTCGCCGCCGCCAGCAAGCTCGGCCGCCGTCGTGCCCTCCGTCAGCCGCCGCCCCGACCGTCACCTTCTCCTCCCTCGCGCGCGCAGCAGCGAGCTCGCCGCTGTTGCCCTTCACGCCCAGCTCGCCGTCGCCGTCGCCGTCGGCTGCTCGTCCCAGACTGGAGCTGTTGCCGTCGCCCCTCCTCTTCCTTTTCTTCCCCTGTTCGCACGGCCTTGGGTCGCGCCGGAGCCGAGACCGACCAGATCCGCCGCTCGCCGCCCGGCCAGCAACCGCCGCCCGTCCGCCCAGCTGCCGGCCGCTCGCCGTCGCTGGCTCGCCGTTCACACCCCCACCAAGCTGCTTCTCTCTCCCCCCCTCCTCCCTGGTTCAGCCGAGCTCCTTCCCGCCCCTGTTCCAGCCACCGACTCGTCGCCGCCGTGAGTCGCTGCGCGTCTGCCGGAGCTGCTGCTGTTCCGGCGAGGCCCCTGCTCGCCCCCACTGCCGCCGAGCTGCTGCCGCCTCAGCCGGAGCTCCCTTGCCGCCGCTGTCGCCCGGCCGTGGCCGAGAGCCTCGCCGATCGCCGCCGCTGCGGCTGTCCCGACGATTTCCCCCGCTGTCCAGCCTCGTTTTCTTGCTCAAGTCGAGGTAAGCGACACCCTAAACCTTGTCTAGGACCTTGCGTATTATTAGACTTGTTTAGGGGTCGTTTAGGGTGAGATTGGCGGCTGATTAGGGGCTGTTCGGGGCTGATTTAATGGCCGTTTAGTGCGACTTGGTGGCTGAATTGTGGGTTGGCTCGAGGTGAACGAATGGACCGGAGTATGGGCTGAATCGAGGTGGTTTATCGCTGATTTTATGGCTGGTTTGAAGGTCGCATAATGCTGGAAAATTATGTCGAGTTTATTAGTTGTTTGTGTGATTCAATGCTCGATTGGCGATTGTTCGGGTTGTTTATTTGTGGCTGAATTGAGGGGGAGGATTCGATGGCTGGTGCGGCGATTTTCGAATGGTGATCGTGATAGGTTGTTTTATGAGTCGAGTGGAGCAATGTGCGGGCGGAATCTTGACTGTTTAGTGGTTGGTCATTGCGAGATTTATGATTGATTTTTGGCTCGAGGAATGGCCAGTTTGATGAGCCGATGTTGGGTAATCTATAGAACGAAATATTAGCTATGTTATATCGGAATGGCGTGCTAGTGAGGCTAATTGTGCGGCTGTTTGGTGCTGATTTTATGACGGTTTAATGCTGATTTTTGTGTCGGTTGATGCTAAATTGGTGGCGGATTTCGGGGCGAGTGAATGGGTCGGATTGTGGGCCGAAATGAGGTGGTTTATTGTTGAAATCATGGCTGGATTGGTGGTCATTAATGCTGAAAATTATGTTAAGTTCATTGGATGTTCTTGTATGATTTAACGTCCGCTTGGTGACGATTCGTGTTGTTTGTTCGTGGTTAGATTGACGCCTATTATGTGAACTGTGGCTTGATGTGACTAGAATGAGTGACGATTGAGCATAATATAACGATATTTGAATGTGATTGACATGGTAATTGATTGAATTATGTGGCGTATGTATTTGCTTGACCAAGCCCGGATCGATCGGAGGGCTGCCAACCTGAGGGGTGTTGACCCGGGTTGTGAGAAAGGACCTGTGGGGTGTTGACCCGGGTCATGTGAAAGTTTGTTTGTGAAAGGTCCTGTGGGGTGTTGACCCGGGACAGAGCCCGGATTGATCGGAGGGCTGACATGTGGGGTGTTGACCCGGGTCGTGTGAAAGTTTGTTTGTGAAAGGTCCTGTGGGGTGTTGACCCGGGACAGAGCCCGGATTGATCGGAGGGCTGACCTGTGGGGTGTTGACCCGGGTCGTGTGAAAGTTTGTTTGTGAAAGGTCCTGTGGGGTGTTGACCCGGGACAGAGCCCGGATTGATCGGAGGGCTGACCTGTGGGGTGTTGACCCGGGTCGTGAAAAAGTTGGATGGATGCGCATGTGTTTTGTGCATGGATAAATTGGGTGAACGTACGTATGTATGTCGTTCGAGTGATTGTGATGTACTTTTGGGATATTATTGCATTATCATGATTTGACTAATGTGCAGTGTGGGTATGTGATTGGATGGCGAGGTAAGTCCATTGATGTGAATTTTATATATATGTAATCGGTTAGATTGCATGCTGAACTTGTCTGGGTACGCATTGGCCTATGTGGGGTTTAGGGGTCTGCTTATTGAGATTTATCTCATCCCCCGTTGTTAAACATTTTCAGGACTGGAGTGACGGATAGTCGTCATGTGCTGTTCGGAGACCGGGAGTGACTTTGGGCATTTGATGTTTCATTCCACCTTTTTGGTTGCCCCCGTTTTATATAGTGAAGTAGGTTACCCAACCTTTACCCCTTTTTTTTTGATGAACGTGTTTCTGCCGTTTGTATCTGCCAAGTATTTTTATAAAATGCACATATTGATTTTATGCTAGTGCTATCCCCTGGTCATGGTTAATCGTCTGGGTTATTTATATTTCGCTTTCGCTTGTGTATTCCGTTTGGGTCGGCGACGCGTCCTGGGACGTCGCGATTAATACGACCGTCGAAGGGGTGTCGCGAGCCCGTTGGGGTTCGGGGCGTGACAGAAAAAGCAATGAAATTACGTTCTTCTTAATTCAGCTGCCGATTAGCTTTGGATATTAATCAACTTTTAATTTTGTTTTGTTCTACTTCAACTATTAGTTTTGGGCCTCAGTTCATGTAAGGGGTAGTTTAATTTGAAATGAACAATCTTTGGTAAATATTTTGTTCTCGAGATTTATGTGATGATGATAAGGTCATTTCAAGGTTCGACAACGTTGATGAAATAAGAAAATCATGACACTCTGATATGCAATTTGTATCTTTTTTTTGGATATAGATATAGATACAGCCGCGGAAATCACTAATTCAAATCATGAGATGCATACGTTAATCTCCAACTGAGTATTCACGCATAATCCTATAGTTATTTCAGAGGTTTAATCTAAGTATTCAATGTTGACGATCATTAACTACTCACTTAAAATTATCGGGTACTCGAAGAACCCGACTACCCATTTATCTAATAACACAACTAGTCACTTGCAAGGGCGCCTTAAATAAGGTGAAGGCATGGTGTTCAATCGATTAGAAAAGAAATAGAAAACAAAACTCAAACCCTAGTATCTTGGTTTGTGGGAAATTTAGTTGTGTGATGCGAATTAATGATTAATTGGCCTCATATATGTCCAAGACAAGAAAAAAAAAATGAAGAATAATCAGCCGAAGTTATAAAAGTCCACAACCATATGCAAGACTTCAAATTCTTCCCACATTTTAACAAAACCTTTATGCATGAAATTAAACCACATGCTAATCCAAGGAGATGGTTGGTTTGCATTTAAAAAAGGGTTAATACCAAAAAAAAATTCAAAACCAGTAAACCTATGACAAATTTATCTCAAATTAATTTTTTGACCATCAAAAATCACAAACTGGTAAAATTGCTGAGTTTGATGGCATGTGGCAGTTGATGGGTGTATCAGTTTGAGGTCTTATTTTTTGATTGTCATTGATGTACCGGTTTGTGATTTTTCCTGGTATATATCCAATTTAAAAAAAATTAACGGAGAGTAAATTTGTCACGAATGTACTAGTTTGGGGTTTTTTATGGTCAAAAAATTTGTTTGGGGTAAATTTGTCACAGATTTATCAGTTTATGATTTTTGGTAATTAAAAAATTAGTTTGGAGTAAATTTATCACAGGTATACCAGTTTGAGATTTTTCGTGGTCGGAAAAATTACGTTCCAATTTACAGCAACTTCACATGATCATATGGCTGCTATTCTCAATGAAAAGGATCCAATTATCCTCCTCCCTGCTTTTGTTTTTAGTGATGGTTTACATTTTTTCCTCGATCATGGAGTTTATGCAACTTCCCCTAGCCTAATATATCGTTTGCAATCTTGGATTGTATGACACTTCGAGCACTCTTCCTCTTTTTCAAGTTCCACAGTGATTAACTCTAGCGGCATTGATATTCCTCTTTTTGAGATTTTTGCTGCCAATTGGTGTTTTTAGCAGCTTGTATGTTCTCTTTCTATTTTCTTCACTTATTTTCTTTTATTAACAGTCAAAGAACATTACATTGATGCGATCTTTATATCAAAGCTCCTGCGCTTGAATTGATACACCATCTCTAGATGTTTAGTGCCATTATAGGGGTAGAGCGAGATGGCCAAGAAGAGCAAGAAAATTATTCAACTATAGGCATTCTTCACTAAGGAATGTCATTTAGAGATCATTTGCGGCATTAAAGAATCGCTTCTTCATTTTGAGACACATGCCTTCGTTTACAATTTGAAACCAAGCACATATCGTAATTACATGTTGTGCTATTCATAATTACATCCGTGATCAAGATAAGAGGGATAAGAAATTTTTTCTTTATGGAGATCCGGAATACCCGTTTTGATCTACACAAGATGAGGTTATAGACGATTCATCGACCGATGAGGGAACTGAGACGAACATGCTTAGGAAAAGTATTGCCAATAAAATAGCAAGGGATCATAATATGCCGGAGATTCCATGAAATTGTGTTTTCGACTTTTGTAATGTATTCCCATCATTTATATTTGAGGATTTCCTATCTTGGCTCGTGTAATGTGATGCTCCACTTGGCTCGGGGGGATATAGCTCAGTTGGTAGAGCTCCGCTCTTGCAATTGGGTCGTTGCGACGTTGTAAATGAGGATTTTCATTATTTGTATTTGAGGATTTCCTATCAGTTTTAAAAAGATCATCATTTGCGGCATTAAAGGAAAAATCCGCTTGTCTACCCTGTTTTTGCGACATAAGGAGAACATAATGTGGAAACAAAATTTTGGAAATAGAATTTTTGTGCTGTTATCAAACGAATTTCATTAAGGGAACATAAATTTTGTGTCGTCATCAAATGTGTTTCTCTGCTTAAAAACTTATCTAAGGAATAAATTGTTCTTAGGAACAAAATGGTTATCATTTGTGCCATGAGAAACTTGTTTATCTTGTTACATTATAGTTGTACAAACTTATTCTTATAACTTAAATGCATTTCCTTTTAGACCAAATAAACACTAGGGAAAGTTTTATGGTTGTCCATTCATCGAAATCTCTTGTATAATCAATATTTTGAAAATTTTAAATATATTTTACTAAATTTTATGTATATAAACAAATTCTCTTAAGCGAACTCCGCACTCCCAACCAAGCCCCATACGGATCACTTGAGCTCACCAAATTTACACATCTACCCTTGGCAAAATCGCACGGACAGCAGGGTATTTGCGTGTCACGCCCCGCACCCTACGAGCGCGCGGTCATCCCTCGATGGTCGATCATTGAACGCGACGTCCCAGGACGCGTCGCGGACCCAAACGAAACACCCAACAATAAAGGCAAGCGGAAGCGAAACTAATTAACCCAGACAATAAACAATGACAAAGGGATAGTACGAAACAATAATTGCATACCATCATAAAGTAGTCACTATACAAAACGATAACTCGGGCTACCAATTTAGAACCACAGTTTTCAAAAGGGGGCGGTGGTTGACAAGCTTATCTTCTCTACAAAAGGGTACTCAAAAGACAGGGTAAATGATCTATTCTTCAATCCCTGTGGTGCTCTGGCGGCGTCTCCGAATCGATTACGGTCGCGGATCTGAAATGGTTATATAATAACCGTGAGAACGAGTCTCAATAAACAACCCCATAAACCCCACGTAGGCCAATGCGTACCCAGACAAGTCAGACATGCAATCTACCCCATAACATATAAAAATTCGCATCATTGTACTTACCTCGCCATCAAGTCCATGCCAACTCTACACGTTAGTCGTCACGTGATAAGGCAATAATAGTAATTAAATAACACATCACAAATCGCTCAAACACCAACCATGCTTTCACTCAATCACTCCAACTAATTCAACCAGTCAATTCAATCACACTCAATTCGCATGCGTGGCCGAGCAACTTTCTCACGACCTCCCGGGTCCTTTCACACGGCCCGCGTCAACACGCCTCGGGCCGGCCCTCGAGATCAAGCCGGGCTCGTCCGCGTAACCACGCCTCAGGACATTTCTCTCGACCCGCGTAACCACGCCTCAGGTCATTACTTGCCTTTCTAGCCACACCCGCGTAACCACGCCTCGGGTTGGCGGCCTCGAGATCAAGCCGGGCTCGGTCCGCGTAACCACGCCTCGGGACATTTCTCTCGACCGCGTAACCACGCCTCGGGTCATTACTTGCCTTTCTAGCCACACCCGCGTAACCACGCCTCAGGTTGGCAGCCCTCAGATCAAGCCGGGCTCAGTCCCGCGTAACCACGCCTCAGGACATTTCTCTCATGCACATGCACCACCACACAATCTGTCATCTAACACGTCGTACATTTCACAATCAAATTACCAAGCTCACACCAATGTCAATCTGACACACTCTAACAACCAATTTAATTCACACTCCCCACATCGGTCCACCGACCCGACATTCATGTCGGCACATTCAACTAATCCAATTCACCCACAAGCGCCACGACAATTCAGTCAGGCATATTTATCTCAGTCAATCACTAAATCAGCCGCACAATTATCGCCACAATAATTCACCAATTAAGCACAATCAGTCTAATTAGCCCACACCTAATTAAATTCCTAAGCCGGTACTAAATTTCACCCTAAACAAGTCTAAAAATACCCAAAGTACTAGGTAGAGTTTTGGAGGTCACTTACCTAAGTTTGGCCCGGGAAAAGTCGGCTCGGGCCCAAAATGGCCCGGGTGAACGATCGAACCTGGCGCGGGCGCGGCCAACAGCGCGGTGGCCGGCCAACGCGGGCACAATGGCCGATCGGCGTGCACGGGCGCACGGGCGCGATGGCCGTGCGGCGTGCCGGGGCGCACGGGCGAACGGACGGGCGACGCGCCCTGGTTGGATGGGCGACGCGCTGGGTCGAACAGGCACGGCGCCGGCGAGCTCGGCCACGGCCCGGGCGGCCTGGTGCAGGCCAGCAGGCTATGGCCCGGAGCTGGCCCGAGCCGCTTGGCCACGGCCTAGCCGGGCTGGCCTGGGCTGCGACCGGGCGGCGGCGGCGCGACTACGGCGACGGCGACGGCCTGCGCGGTGGTGGCGAGCGGCGACGACAAGCCGCGGGAGGGTGGAGGTCGGCGGGGGTAGGGGCGAGAGGGAGAGAGAGAGGAGGTTGGGCCGAGGGGCGGGCGGACCGGGCGGCGGCGCTGGCGGCGACGGCATGGCAGCTGGGACGCGCCGAATGCGACGAGCCGGGAGGAGAGATGGAGGTCGGCCTGGGCGGTGAGGGCGAGGGTGAGGGAGAGAAAAGCTGGGGCCGAGAAGGGGGGCAGCGGCGGCAAGCTGGCCGGACGAGCTGGCCTGCGAGTAGCGACGACGGGGGTGGCTAGGTGACGCGGCGGCGACTCGCGGCAAAGGGAACGGCAGTGAGCCCAGCTCACGCGCTCGGGAGGAGGAGAAGGCAGAGTCGGGCGAGGCTACCGGGCGACACGGCGGCGCGACGACGGCGCGGGGAGGACGGCGGCATCCTCGGCTGGTAGGGCGGCGTCGGGCGGAGGCGGAACGACGGTCGAACGGCGGTCAGTGAGCAGGGCACGGCGGTGCAGAACCAGTCGGGCGAAGGAAGAAGGAGAAGAAGAAGAAGAAGAAGAAGAAGAAGAAGAAGAAAGAAAAGGGAAATAAGGGAAGAGGAGAGAGAGAGAGTGGTTGCATGGGGAAGGGGAAACGTGCGCATGGCAGGGGGTGGGACGTGCTCAGCACGGCAGAGAGAGAGAGAGAGAGAGAGAGAGAGAGAGAGACTCAAAGTCAAACCTCTCACTCGAGTGCGATCCAACGGACACGGTTCAAACCCGAAAACGATCTAACGGTCCCCTATAATCCTAATTAATAATATAGGAAAATGGCCAAAATAAAATATGCCAAAACACACCACGAAGGAGGTCTACCAGTCCAAATCCGCACCCGGTCAAAAATCCACTTTTCACATACTCCGGGTAATACCGACGCTGGCCACAATAATATCGACACCGTCCAATTAAATTCGTCCCGGAACTCCGAGAAATTCGACACCAAAGTTTGGGCTCTAAATAACGGCCAAATTCGATCGAGTGCGATTCTAGCGAAATCTCTAATTTTAAAAATAATAAAAACCCAGGAGTGATCAGTTCCGGGTGAGATTTTATTATAAGCGCACTGACGAATTATACGTTTTATAAATCCCAAAAATGGGCCAAAATTCGGAATGTCACATTGCGTAACTTCACGTTGTCCGTGGAGCTTCCAATGATAAATCAAGAAACAAATTAAAAAAAGAGTGAAAAAAAGACGAAATACAACATTAAGAAAAAGAAATTCAAATATTAACGTTATCCCAATTAGCAAAAATATCGTCACTGTGTAGAAAAAGAGCGCGACAAGAAACCTAAAAAAAGGCAAAACCCTTGAGAGGGCTCGATTTGTTTGCTCTCTCCGTTGGGTAAAAATGTAAACATGGCCATGTCAAAGGTGATTCTAATTCTAATCATTTTCATTAAGAGTGGGACTATATTAAGATACCCTAATAATTTTTTTTAAAAGTGAAGCTAAATCTAAATTGATTTTATCAATTTATCAACTATAGCATAAGCTAATTAGAGCTTAAGTTTGCTAATTGACTAGCTAAGAAATCTAAATTAAAACGGCATGGACATTGGTCGATCACCGCCATTGTCTAAGAATGTCACGGCTCAGAGAATTGGTTCACTCTCGAGGGTTTCTGCACGAAGGATCATGATTGATCCATGAACGAGTGGGCGGACCTCGAGGATTTCAAATTCTAGAGCTTTCTTGTATGCTCTAGAATACTCTTAGGAGAGGGCAATATTGTAATTGTACCCTCCTGTGATAAATGGATGTAGATGGTAGTCGGGAATGTGCGATCTCCACCGTTAAATCGAGAAGAGATCTACGGATATGATTGAGTATGTACTTATATATAAGGGGTCTCCTCTTCCTCATTTATACATCTCATTCTCACAAGAGCAATAGAAATCCATAGTTTTCTCTCTAGAGTTTCTCTCTGGCGGTGGTCAACCAATATCCACGCCGGTCTTAATCTTTTTGTAACAAACTTTAGTTAAGATTTTTAGCTAGTCAATTAGCAAACTTAGGCTCTAATTAGCAAAATCAATTTAGACTTAGCTTCACTTTTAAAATAAATAATTAGAATTAGAATCAGCAAAATCAATTTAGACTTAACTTCACTTTTAAAATAAATAATTAGAATTAGAATCACCTTTGATAGGTTCTAGCTATCGAGGGACATGTCTCTTATAACATGTGTCAGGGTTCTCCTTCATGCTCACTTAGTGGACAAAAACTGAATCGAGACAATACTCTCGCCGACCCCTAATGGGCTAGTTCGGGTCGCGACATCCTCCTCTCTCTCACCCAGCCACCCCACTGAAAACCCCTGCTTACTCTAAACTAAGGGTGAGCAAAAGGAGCTCGATTTTTTTTTTTATGTTCTTTTGTGATTGGTTGAGCGAAACAAAATATATTAATTTCATGAAATTATGTAAAAACCCAACTAACTAGTTGATTATCACATAGCGTTTTAAAACCCCAAAAAAAAAAATCAGTATCTATGGCATTTTCACTAGATTACAAATAAATATCCTACCGTTGTGAGATTAAAAAAAATCGAGTTTTGCGACGTTTTGTAAAAGTTAAGCCTTTTCATTAAATGTAAAATGTATTTCTGTTTATTTTAAGATATCTTATGAAGGCCTAAATGATTTTGTTACAATCAAAAGAGAAATGCCGTTGATTATGACAAATTTACTTCACAATACTTTGGCCCATGGACATTTTCGTCTTTTTCCTTTTTTTTGTTTTTTTTTTTCTTTTTTTCTCTCTTCCCCGGCGAGGGTTGCCTTCGTCAGATCTGGCAAGGGCGACCCTCGCCGGCGTCGAGCGAGGGCAGACTTGCGATTCGGTGAGGGGCGCCCTCGCCCGACTCAGGTGAGGGTTGCCCTCGCCCGCCCAAGCAAGGGCGATGCTCGCCCGACGCTGGCGAGGGTCGCCCTTGCTAGCGAAGAGAGAAAAAAAAGAAGGAAAAAGACGAAAATGCCCAATAGCCAAAGTATTATGGGGTAAATATGTCACATGTAGCATAGTTTGGGAATTTTCGTGTCACAAAAAAAAGTTCAGGGTAAATTTGTTGTAAGTGACATAATTTAGGGTTTTTTATATCATAAAAAAAAGTTCAAGATAAATCTGTCATAAATGGCATAATTTAGGGTTTTTGGTGGTATTTAGCCTAAATTCTTTCCATGGATAACTCCGGCCATAAGTCAAGCAAGTACTTCAAGCCCATGTTCGGTAAATCTCATAAGCCCATGCCAGCCCAGCCCAGCCCACTCTGTTTTCCAGTTTGTCTGAACCAGGGAGAAACCCCCGCTGCCCCTTTCGCAGCAGAGAACGAGAAAAGTGTGAAGAAGAAGAAGATATGAGCTCCGCGACGGAGCCACGACAGTTGAGGGGCCACAGAGCGACGGCCACGTGCTGCATCGCCTCCCGCGACCGCCCTGGCCTCGTCGCCACTTCCGGCGAAGTAATATATGTTTCGTCCCTGTGTTTTAAGCCTGGTCAGTTCCCTCTCTCTGTGTTTTGTTTTTGCTGCTTGGTAGTCTTCTGTTTGGAAATTGTCTCTCCCTTTAATTACCGAACAAAAGGGTCGTTTGAAGTTAATATGGTGCCCACGATTGTACATGCAGTTATGTTGAAACTAGCAATTTCCAGTGTTAGCTGAACTCATTGTGATTTAAAAATTTTGGGCTTTGATAGGTAATGAAGATGTTATATATGTTTCGTCCGGAAAGGAAGTCAAGTGCTTCGATGTTCGTCTGGTAATGTCGGTCTTGCAATTTACATCTCGTTATTTTCCCTGTATCATATTCACCTTTGCCCTATCTTGAACCCCTGTTACTGCATCAATGTTGTTAACAATCGGCTCCTTCATTTACGCTGAAGGGTACCTCATGGACGCCATTGGAGTGTTATGATTACAACAAAGAAGAAATAAACCAGGTTGATAGTTGCGGTTTCTCTTGATCTTAACTGACCTTATGTCGGTATATAATGGGCATTATTTAGTTATAGTGATCTTTCTAAATGCATTTCATTATGTTTCTCATGCTTTAGGGCCATCAAAATACTTTAGTGCTTCTTTACAAATCAATACGGTTCAATTTTTCCGTTTGAGAATTAAAGATATGATCGTATGCCCAACATTTATGAAGAGAATCCAATTAATTGAAAGAAGGAAATCTATTGTTTTTGACTGTTGTCGTTAACTTATGAAACTTTACTTGCAAATTTGCTTGAGATGGCTGAAGTTTGATCTTTGACTCTTCATAATAAGCATCTCTGATTCTTATAGCATGTTGTTTACTCCTCTTAAATGGGTATTTTGTGCTAAACCTTTAAAATAACACAGGTGTGTGTTGCCTTGTGCAGATTGTCTGCATCTCGAAGTCATTCCTTGCTGCAGCAGATGATGGTGGCGAGATAAAGGTACAAATGCTGATAAGACAGTGTCCATTATGGTTGATGAGAATTTTTGCATGAAGTTCTCTTGATACATAATATATGGCATCTGTCATTTCCCATTTAATGCATATTGTACATATGACTGTGGTTGATAAGAGCCTACATCTCTAAAGAATGCAGTAAATTCTTGATGTTGCTGTGGTCATGCTACATTTCCTGCTTTTTAGCTTATTCCTGTTTTTTTGGTGCATCAGATTATTGATATTCGTCAACAATGTCTTTACAAAACACTAAGAAATGGCCATTCAAGTGTATCCTTCTCAGTTTTTTCTTAGCATATCATTTCTGTCATATATGCTGAATATGGGGAATACCATGAGTTGGAAAATTTATTGTAGCATTCGCAGCTTAATAGCCTTTCATTGCCCAGTTTGAATTTATTTGTAGCATTCAAGTGTATCCTTCTCAGTTTTTTCTCAGAACAGGGTCCGGTGGGTTTTGATTGTAAATTCAATATAGGTGACATTTTGCTTGCAAATCAAAGAAAAATTATCATGTATAAACTCAAAACTATACCAAAAGGGAGAAAAAAGAATAATGTAATTTGAGTTCCACTTTTAGAATCTTAAAATGATGGGCCAACAAAATCACGTTGGCAAAGCCTTTTCACTCCTAGTTGATTTCTGAAAAGTCCATACATTCTTCTAGCAATTTAATATAATTTCCTACTCTAACTTAGATCACATTTTTTCTTTCTTTATTGGAAAAGTTTCATTTTTCTACGCAAATTGAAAATGCAAAGCAACATCTATCATATCCACGTAATCAGAACTCTATCATTTTTTAAAAAGTAATCTGTTCTTCCTTTTCAAGTTAACTTAGAACTCAACAAATGTCTTTCGCGAACATTACTCAACATAAACTTACATATTTCGATTAGATTCAATGAAACAACTTTAAAAGGTTGTGAAATCATTTTTGTAGGGAACTCTCTTGTAAAAAGTCCCTCCAAATACTTTTAGCAATTGTGATTGCGTCACATCAGTCGTGTTCCTATTACATAAAATCCGTTTTCATGTGTAGGATACCGAATTCCACCCAAATACATGCTCAATAATGCGATTTCATGAAACAAAAATTTAGCAGTAATAAGAACAAAAAGGATACGGAACAACTTATAATTGATACCAATGTTAAAACGGTGTGTAAAATAAGCTATAGTAACGAATGTATGATCCATTGAATATTAATTAATCATTGATCTACAAGATTTCATCACGGTCATATAGCGAAAAACATCTAATTTTCATAATGTAAGTATTCTTAAACTTGAGAAGTTTCATAAAGAAATTATGTTGGTAGATAGAGATTTCACCCTTTAACATTGTTTTTAAGATAAAGAGGCAAATTGTGCATCTTATGCACTCACACAAACCTTGGACTTTACTTTTCATCTCTATCTGTATTCCTAATCATCCCAAATTAGACTCCATTTCTTTTTAATAATCTAAGAGCACAAGTGTAAGGATCCGGTTACTCGGATGCTCTTGAAATACTCTGCAAACACCATTAACCGTTTAGTTTCGGGCCTTTGATCTAAGCATGTGACCCTAATCACAGAGCAATTTGCACCGACCATGGGGATTAAGCTGGTCGGGATATAGTTTTAATTTTCATGTGCCTCTATTATTTTTCCCCTAATCATGAACTTCTTTTCAGAATTTGACCTGAACCAATTGAGGAACACAGCAAAACCACTTATCTGGACTGCAGAGAAGAAGGTTTACCGCTATGTGATTTTTAAGATCGATGAGAAGAAAAAAGAGGTTGTGGTTGAGAAGACTGGAGGTCCAGCTGAAAGATATGAAGATTGCACCTCCTCTTTGCCAGAGAATGACTGTTGATATGCTGGCTATGACTTCGACTTTGTAACTTCTGCAAAATGTCAAAAGAGCAAGATCTTTTTCATTGCATGGTGAGTTTCTTCCTTTTGTCCAGCTGCTTATAACCGCCTTGTGCATCTTCAATGGGTAAATAATCTTCCTTTTCTGTCTCTATTTAAGGAGCTGTTATTTTGGTATCTATGGAGCACTGATTATATGTTTGTTGGCTTTTTCGATTTACCTTCAGAGAAGGGCCGAGATCATGAATGTACTATTGATGCTCCAAGACTGGTATATCTAGATTTTAAAGTATTTCTTTTTGATAAGTTGAACAGTTCTGTTCGTATGCCATTTGATTTGGTGCTGAAAATTGCTACCTGAACTTGCAATTTTAGGCCAGAAACTCTTCTATAGTGCAGACCAGTAAATCTGATCCAGATTCTGATGGTAAGTGCATCTTTCGGATTTGTGATGTTTGAAGTTCAATGTTACAACGATCATTCAATTTGGTTTTGGAAATACTCAATGGGGCTGCGAGTGCTGTGGACGATGGAAATGTCTGTATTAGTTCCCACCTTGCAACTCCACCTATGGATGCCACATGTGGGGAAGGTTAGTATGCCGTGAATCGTAGGTTGAGATATATTTTGGCCATTCAAGAAAGCAGGAGAATGAGCCATAATGATACTGTATGAGGGTGGAGTGGTTCTCTCCTTGACATAAAGCTGTCACCTAAAAAGGCCCTGCGTGCTGCAATGTTAAAGAGTCACTTTGCTGACACCATCTTAAAGGCGCAACAGAAGACACTACTTGATCATGCATGCATTTTGTTGGTAGTAGATGATGCTATGAAGTGTATCATAACAGTTGTTTCATACATGCCTTTTGTAATTACAGTGCGATAAGGCTGATCCTGTGAAGATGCAACAGGAGAAGGAAAGATTAGAGAGAAGGCAGCGTGAAGGTGATAAAAAAGTTAACCTATTGTTATATTTGTTCGCTTAAGACATGTGCCAATCTTTTGCAAATGCTTTCACATGAGCAGGGAACTAGATTTACTCTTTAAAATTTTCTCTCTATTTTCTCTGAATTCCCCTCTTATGATTTCAATTGTGTTCAAGCAAGTTAATTTTGATATATATGGTAAGTTCACAAAGTAGAAAAGCAATTTGCTAGTTCATTTTGAGTTCTTGAGCAGCATCGTGTTTTTTTATTGTGTTTTGCGAACACTTTCTCTACTGAGCAGCAGAGTTTGGGTTATTGTTTGCATCGTTCTTGTCTGTGGTTGTTGGTTTAGTAATTTCATCTGAAGAGCTTATAAAAGTTGGGTCGATGTTACCTTTTTCAGATTGAGTGCGATAACCCACACTCAAAACTGGATATGTGAATGGATACAAGCCTTGTATATTTTCTTACAATGGTCCTTTGTAGGTACTAAAGTCCACCAGTGTTGTATTCCTTAAAAGGATTCAGTTAAGTCTGTCTTTGTGGCCATTGCCATGGAAGTCAACTTGGCAAGCATTGTAGGAGCCTTGTATTGACCTTCAATTTTGACCTAAGGGAGCTCGCTGCATACTGTATTAAATTTGTAATTGCATCTCTGGCCTTGCTCCTTAAATTATGATGGGATTGATGAATTAATGCTGGCTAGATCTTGAGTGATATCAGTAATCTGTGTGGGGTCTGGCAGTTGGTGACTGAGCCAGGGAGGTCCGGTCCGATGCTGAAATTTCTTCAACAAGAGATTTTTTAAATCAATATCATTTATCCACTCTTAACTTTTGGCTAAATCATCGACAATATCTATGTGTACTACTGCTCTGGTTTGCACCCTGAAGGCTTCCAAGACCTTATAATGCACTTGAACTGAGATTAATTTTTATGGCTACTGTCATTGTGGGTTCTATGAGCGTTGGTAGAGTTATCCAATGAGAGGGAGCTACTTTACTGGGGTGCTTTCCATTAGTCCTACTAGATATCATGGATTTTTCTTTGCCTAGGTCAAATGGACGAATTCTTGTTACTGTGCTTAAGGGGTAAAGAATCTTATTTGTGGGGGAAAACAAAAGTAGCTTACAAGTAGATCACATCCTTTGCTGATGGCGTTCTTGTGGGCCTTGTAGGACTGGTTGTGAGCGGTGTGGCTCTTCGACTTCGCCATCCCTGCCCTGTCAAAATGGGAAATATGTGAAGTCTTTTGAGCATTATCGAGTACGCACCATTGACCTCTCACTTATGGTATCAACAATCAAAACCATGCTTAAATGTATTAGTCAACGCATTGAAATATGCAGGGGGATGTCCATCAACTATTCTACGTGGTTATCTTGATCCAGGTATGAGATAATTCTACCAGCCACTCCAAATGTTATTGAAAACATAGTAATAATAAGTTTCCCCACGTAATTTCTTTAACATATGCTTTTCGTATTTCACCATAGTCAACTTTATACTTGTGTATGGAATTAAGACAGTGCATGTTATTGCAGAGGACTACCAAACCTTACTATCTTGTGTTACGAAACCATTCTTTCAAATTTTCACTGTGGAATTGTTTTAGAAGCAAAGGTCCTCATCGTCACTATCCTTTATGTTAATGAAACTTCTTGCATTGAATTATTCACGTTACATGAGAACCTTTCAATTCCTAAGAACTTCAGCTGTGATTCTTGTGTCTTTGTAATAACAGTCTTGCAGCCAAAAAGATCATGGTAAATAGTGTCAAGAAAAGGTCTTTTACCTCAGTAAAACAAAAGTTTGTAGTGTCGATGTTTTTAGTTACACAGCCTTAATCATTCAAGAAAAGAAAAAAGAATGTGAAGTAAATGATAAAAAAGGAGTACTTTCAAGTCAGGAATGCTGAGAAGATGTTCAGAAAATCTTTATGTAAATCTCCCTATTGTTCTACGTTTCATTAGGAAGATGTCTGCCTTGAATTATCTAACTTATCAAATATCTCCCGTTCAAGCTTCAACCTTTGTTTGAAAGATCAATTTAAATGTTGTATCTGCTCAAGGAACTTCTTTCTAAATTGAAATATTTCCTCAATCAGCTGGCATTCTGCACCTTGGGAGATGGTATTCATGGCATTATATTCCTTAAATACACAGGAATATTAGTAGTTTCAGGCTATGTTGCACCGACACGTGAAAATGGCCAACGTGTCGGTGTCGGACACGTCGACACGCGTTGGACACGTCGACACGCGTGGACACGCCTCCGACACGCGGTCAACACGGTGTCGGATTTCCGACACGAAGTCAACTCTCCGGACACGCCTCCGACACGCGAGTCCGGCGTGTCCGAAGAGTAAATTTGTAAAAAAAATGAAAACAGAGAACAATAAAAGGCGTCGACCACCAAATTAGGGCTAAAACACGATTGCCTCTTTACTTCTCTGTTCGACCGACGAACTCCCGTCCTCCGCGCCGCTCGCCGCTCCCTCTCCCGCTCCCGCTAGCCGGTCGCGCTCACGGCTCACGCTCGCCGCTCCCTCTCCCGCTCGCGCTCGCCGCTCGCTGCAGGTAGACCTCTCTGTTTCGAAAGAAATTGTGGTGGCTGGGGAACTGGGAAGAAGGGAGAAGTCGGGGAAGGGGGCGTGTGTGGGTGGGTTGGGGGAAAAGGAAAAAGTGGTGGGCTAGGTCAGATGGGTGGGCTGCGTTTTTTTTTCTTATAGGGAGGTCAGATGGGGAGGTCAGATGGATGGGGAAAAGAAATTTTGGTGGGCTGCTGTCTTTTTTTCTTATTAAGAGCTGTGGTAGGTCATTTTATAATTGTGATGGTATTTAATTATTAAAAATATATATTTAATATACGTGTCCTAACGTGTCGGAAAATTGTATTTTTTTAGAATTGACGTGTCGTGTCGTGTCGTGTCGCGTGTCGCGTGTCGGTGCAACATAGGTTTCAGGCACTTCAAAAGAAATCTGAAGAGGAGGAGAAAAGAGGTGCAAAACGAAAATAGACGATGAATAAATTTTATACTTGAAATGGAATAAGTAGATCAAGATCACCTTCTGCAATACCTATGACCACATGTTGCTGTATCAATGTATTTCCAGTTAAGGTTTTGTCTAAATTGCACATCATCTATAAAAAGCTATTATAATAAATTGAACATTCAGACTAGTTTCATAAAAGTGATATGGTACTAGGAACTCCAAGTCATCATTAGCAACATTTGATATATCGGATAGATGTACAATGACTTTACTAATAGGATCATAGACCCTTTGATGTTGAAAAGTCAACATGGTCTTTCAGAATAAATCTTCATAAGTTGGAGGAACTTTAATGTTGGAATCTTTCAAGTACTCAATCAGTTGTATCTAATGAATTCTGGAGTTACAAAGAAAGACAAAATATTTATCTGATGATTGAAAGCTTGTTCATTAAGGGTATATAACCAAATGTATGCTCACTTTAACATAAGTTTTGAATGTTTTGAAGAAATCATGTACTGATTGTAGATTAATGTTAGGGAGTGATTGCAAATAGTCACAACCGCTCAATATCCACCTCTTAAGAACCATTTGCTTAGTAAATCCATCAAAATCGTTGCTGTTTTGTAGTAGATTGGAGTACTTGAAATCAACTTCATGCCCAAACTTGTGAAGATTATCTAAAAAATTAAACATATATAACCATAGAAAACACTCAATAAAGTGGGTCGAAAAGGCTATAGTTTGCGTAGGGGTTGCGTGTTGTAATGAATAAGATTTAGCAAGAAGCAGCTACTAGATTACTCATTTTGGTATATAAGATTCGTGTCCTCTGTGATTACAGCATGAACCCGTTCATTGATTGCCAAGAGAGTGATTTGAGCATCTGCCTCATAAAGGGGCAAGAATATAAGAAATGTTCTCCTGCTTCAAGACCTTCCACATGCAATCATACCAATCCAAATGCGATAAATTCATCATGAATGATACTTTAACTTATTTTAACCACACATTGCATGATTAGGAGTATTTTTCATACCTTGATTAGCTCATGTGCCATGGAAGGTCTCATAGAATCGACCGAGCCCATCCAGTTTGGATATTTAGGGCAAATGTTTCCAAGTTTTGCAATCATGTTTAGAATCATTTAAGGTCTATGACAACCTTGCTTACGTAGGTCAAGGAAGAAAAAACTTGCTCGTGCTATTGAGCATGAGTCAAAATGGAAATGGTGCTGCTGCTTATCAGTGCTATAAAAAGCAGTAGACATCACACCATGGCACATGAGCTAATCTAGATATGAAAAATACTCCTGGTCATGTAATGTGGTTAAAATAAGTTAAATTGTCATTACTGATTAATTTATCGCATCTTCATTGGATTGGTTGCATGTGGAAGGTTCCAAAGCAGGAGAATTTCTTATTTTGTTGTTCCTTATGAGGCGGATGCTCAAATAACTTTCTTGGCAGTCAGTAAACAGGTTTGGGCTGTAATCACAAAGGACTCGGATCTTATACCATTCGGCTGTCCCAGAGTGAGTTATCTAGTATCTGCATCTTGCTATATCTTATCCATTACAACATGCAACCACTAAGCAAACTATAGCTTTTTTGACCCACTTTATTGAGTGTTTTATGTTGTATATGTTTAATTTTTCAGATAATATTCTAAATGGACACATTTGGGTATGGAGTTGAGTTCAAGTACTCCAAGCTACAACAGAGCAACAACCTCAGTTTTGCTGGATTTACTAAGCATATGGTTTTTGAGACGTGCATATTGTGCGTTTGTGACTATTTGCAATCACTCCCTAACATTAATATGCAAACAATGCATGCACTCTTCAAAACATTGAAAAATTTATGATAAAGTGATCATACAGTTGGTTATATACCCTTGAATAGGCTTTCAATCATTAGATAAATTTTTCTGTCTCTTTCTTTGTAACTCCAGCATTCATTTAATACAGGTGATTGAGCTTTTGAAAAATTCCAATATTGAAGTTCCTCCAACTTATGAATACTTATTCCAAAAGGCCATATTGACTTTTCGGCATCAAAGGGTCTATGATCCGATTAGTAATGCCATTGTACATCTATCCGATATATCATATGTTGCTGATGATGAGTTGGAGTTCATATGACCGTATCCTCTTTATGGAACTAATCTGGATGTTCAGTTTATTGTAATAGCTTGTTATGGATGATGTGCAATTTAGACAAAACTTTAATTGAAAATACATTGATACAGCAATATGTGGCCATAGGTTTTGCAGAAGATGATCTTGATCCATTTACCAAAGCTCCATTTCAGGTATAATATTTATTCATCGTCTATTTTTGTTTTGCACTTCGTTAGGCTAGTAGCTCATCTATAGTGCAGACCAGTAAATCTGATCCAGATTCTGATGGTAAGTGCATCTTTCGGATTTGTGATCTTTGAAGTTGTTCAATGTTACAATGATCATTCAATTTGATTCTGGAAATACTCAAAAGGGGCTGTAAGTTCTGTGGATTATGGAAATGTCTGTCTTAGTTCCCACCTTGCAACTCCATCTACGGATGCCACATGTGGAGAAGGTTAGTATGCCGTGAATTGTCGGTTGAGATATATTTTGGCCATTCAAGAAAGCAGGAGAATGACCCATAATGATATTCTATCAGCGAGGAGTGCTCCTGTCCCTAAAAAGGCCCTGCGTGCTGCTATGTTAAAGAGTTGCTTTGCTGACACCATCTTAAAGGTGCGATAGAAGACACTACTAGATCATGTATGCGTTTTGTTGACAGTAGATGATGCTATGAAGTGTATCATAACGGTTGTTTTATAGATGCCTTTTGTAATTACAGTGCGATAGGGCTGATACTGTGGAGATGCAGCAGGAGAAGGCAGTGTGAAGGTGATAAAAAAGTTAAACCTATTGTTATATTTTTTCCCTAAGACATGTGCAAATCTTTTGCAAATACTCTCACATGAGCAGGGAACTAGATTTACTCTTTAAACTTTTCTCTCTATTTGCTCTGAATTCCTATCTTATGATTTCAATTGTGTTCAAGCAAGTTAATTTTGATATATATGGTAAGGTCACAAAGTAGAAAAGCAATTGGCTAGTTCATTTTGTGTTCTTGAGCAGCATTGTGTTTGTTTACTGTGTTTTGCGAACACTTTATCTAGTGAGCAGCAGAGTTTGGGTTATTGTTTGCATCGTTCTTGTCTGTGGTTGTTGGTTTAGTAATTTCATCTGAAGAGCTTATAGAAGTTGGGTCGATGTTACCCTTTTCAGATTGAGTTTGATAACCCACACTCAAAACTGGATATATGATACGAGCCCAGCTTTGTATATTTTCTTACTATGGTCCTTCATAGTTCCTAAAGTGCACCAGTGTTTTATTCCTTAAAAGGATTCAGTTAAGTCTGTCTTTGTGGACATTGCCATGGAAGTCAATTTGGCAAGCATTGTAGGAGCCTTGTATTGACCTTAAGTTTTGACCTAAGGGAGCTGACTGCATACTGTATTAAATTTGTAATTGCATCTCTGGCCTTGCTTCTTTGATTATGATGGGATTGATGAATTAATGCTGGCTAGATCTTGAGTGATATCGGTAATCTGCGTGGGGTCTGGCAGTTGGTGACTGAGCTAGGGAGGTCTGGTCCGATGCTGAAATTCCTTCAAGAAGAGATTTTTCTAGTCAATATGATTTATCCACTTTTAACTTTTGGCTAAATCACTGCAATATCTCCGTCTACTATTGCGCTGGTTTGCACCCTGAAGGCTTCAAAGACCTTTTAAAGCACTTGAATTGAGATTAGTCTTTATGGCTACTGTCATTGTGGGTTCTATGAGCATTGGTAGAGTTATCCAATGAGAGGGAGCTACTTTACGGGGTGCTTTCCATTAGTCATATTAGATATCATGGATTTTTCTTTGCCTAGGTCAAATGGATGAATTCTTTTTACTGTGCTTTTCTTTCACTAGCTGGAGGATAGTTTCAGCTTAATGATCGTACAAATCTTTCTTTAAGAGGTAAAGAATCTTATTTGCGGGGAAATAATGAATATGTAGTTAATCGCGGGCGAAATAATTGTTCTAGGAAAACAAAAGTAGTTTACAAATGAAGACACAGAGTTCAAAGTTTGAAACCATCTCTCCTTCAAAAGAAATTTCAAGCTCTAAGCTCTTTTATATCTATCTAGCTTCGAAATGAAAAGTTGAAGTTGTTTAGGTTTCTGCTGGCTTGCTGCAATTACCCCAAGTTTTAGGTTCCTCTGCAAACCCACTTTACCAAGGGAAGTACTCTTCATAGACAGTCTCTTGGCCAAGAAGCCAATAGTGAAGTGCAAACAATGAGCTGATTTCCTCATAATCTTCCGTTGTGGTAGATCACATCGTTTGCTGAGGTCTTTCCTGTTTCCATGAAAGTCACCTCATCGGTGAACACTGTTGTTGGATCCTTTTAAAGCAAGGAGCTTAGTTATGTAGGAATGAGGTCAATCAAACGGTTCTCTTTAGTGTTTAATGTCCACATATCCCTGTTCTGGTTAGATTTTGTTTCCTCTGACCTTATTTCGATTGTTAATGTGCTATGTACCATACTACTACAAATCGACCCTGTTAACCAGAAAGACAAGCAAGATTTTAGCAAATTATTCCTTTTCACCTAGTATCCAATAAGGTTTGTCTTCTCTCTCCTCTGTATCACCATCCTGCAGGGAGGTTTAGAGAATCATAGGACTCTTCTAACTCACTTGCATGTATGTAAGCTAGTTCTTGCTGCGATCTGAGGATGCCGATCCTCTGGCAGTGCGAACAAGTTTTGTCGGAGAACCATGATAAGGCTCTTGTAGATTTGTTTCCCAATGACTGTGGTGCCGCTTGGGGCAAAAAAAGAAAAATAATGTTCTGTTGCCATTGATTGGCCTGAGGAAATGCATTTTGCATTAGTTTTTCCAGTGGTCATAAATGGTGAAATGTAATGTTAAGTTAACACAAATTTAGTGACGTGTTTCATATGGGAATGCTTTCATAGCAATAATACTGTGCTAATTTAGTTCATCATTACCAACAATTTATTATGATTAATGTGCCAGTCAGTAGATGAAAAGATGTTAAAAAGGATATAGCATTGGCACACAGCATGTGTGTAAACGAAAGTAAAACAATTACTAACAATGGGAAGTTTATGAAGGTGGAAGGATGAGAACTTTTGCTGGAACCGCTTACCCTTCGTGAGTGCAGCATTAGGCACTTCCATTAATCACTTCATTCTTATACAATGATTGGTAATTTTTGTTAACCAAGTAATTTGTTGGCGTAATAATACTGATCCGAAATCCTGATCCATCAAATGATCAAATGAGTAATCAATTCCAAACAAGTTTGGCTGTCAAATTATGATATGAGACCTCTTATTGATTAAAGCTAACTCAGTGGGTAGCTGGACAACTGAATTTCCCAAGATTTTGCTGGTCTTGTGAATGCTCTTCTTTCCTTGACAGACATTCTTTCCACAAGAGACTATTCTGCTGCCACGATAGTTCTGAACTCTATTTTGGTAGAGAGAATATGGGAACATTTGTCAGTCCATTTTCCATATACTTCAGATCTGATTGTCTGAATGTAATCCCCAAATATGTTGCTTTTGGTTTTGGCACGTAATGTCGTAGTTCCTTTCATTACGGATATTGGAATTAGAACAGTTATTGGAATTTCATTGCTGTTCCAACAACTCATTGTGGTGATTAACAATTTTGTCCTCTTTTAATGCAGTAGAAGCAAGGATTGAAGATCAGATCAGAGCAGCAGAAGCTGCTGCACAAATGAGAGCAGAGGCTGAAGGCAGAAAGCAAAGGGAGAGAGAGGGAAGCTGCTCGAATTGCACTTCAAAAGGTTTTACTCTTCGACTTGTTTCTTCATGGGTGGTCAAACTGAAAGAAGTATTTGTATTCAACACTGATGGGTGTGAAATTGTTTAATTCTGCGTTCAGGTGGAAAAGACTGTCGACTTAGAGGAAAATCTCGAGATTTTGAAGGAACTTGAGATGTTGAGTGGGTGTTCCGGTTCATCACCTCGTCTTGCTGACGTTGATGATGGATCTGAAATCAGGACTGTTTGATGGGGCTCACTATAAGAATCCGCTGGAGCGCTTAGGATTGTTTATGAAGGACGAGCTTTTGGGAGACGACGATGATGAGAAAATTTTGATTGGGGAGGAGGGTGAGATTCTTTTGTAGTTGACATTCATAGTTCCAATGGGGTTGCAGTTGATCTCAGTGTTTTTTCTCAATTGTTATGAGCTCTTTTGAGCTACGATAGAGCTAAATGTCGCTGTAAATCAATCCCTTTTCTGGTGGAAATACAGAGGTAGTGATTTGGTGATTAAATGCTACGTGTGAGGGAGCTTGTTTGTTGGATGTCTTGTGTCGTGGCTGATTTTAGTAAAGCGTGTCGTGCGGTGTAAAAGTGGAGACTTTGGCGTACGGTAATGCGAATGATGTATTGGCCCTTCGTTGAAGTGACTCAGAATTTTCATTCATAAGTATCAGGATCTGACTGCTCTATTTTTATTTGCGCAACCATAGAAAAGAGGTAGTAAACTACTTGCAGAGCATGTGGTGGCTGCTGGTGAATCAGTCCTAGAACTATGACCAAGCAAAAGAAGATTTGGCCCCCTAGAAGGCTAGAAAGGCAGTCTGATAAGAACGTGGAACGAGCTGAAATGTAAATAAGATGGATTTTGAGTCATCGTTTCCTTCTGCTCTGTGTTCAATTTGAGAAGTGTTTGGCAATTTGACAATAATGCCCTGATATGTTATTAACAGAGTTGTCCCATCACGTGATGTACTTGTTAGTCACCCTGGAATTGTCACAAACTTGGGAACAACCTCAACCATATCACTCAGTAATTCATGTTGAATCTTAATGGACGTTTTGATAAGTATGGAGAAAGAGAAAGGAGGGGGGGTATGTGCTGTTTGATCTCGACGGAACAAAATCCTTAACTGCGCAAACGATTGGTAAGGCGAGGAGAGGAGCGAGCGAAGGAATTACATCCTGAAGCTGCGTTCAGAATAGACATTTTGCGCAACACATGATGACGTGATGGTATCCTATTCATACTGGGGAAAATTAACCAAAAAGTCTTAAACCTATTGTATTTTTACCAATTTAGTCAAACCTTTCAATTTTCCAATTCAGTCATAAACATTTACTTTTTGCCAATTCAATCAATCCGGTCAATTTTAGCCGACCTGCGCTGACATGGCCGCCGGTAGTCCAACCAACACTGACGTGATAATTTTTAAATATTTTCTTTTCTTTTTTTCTTTTCTTTCTTTTTTTTTTTTTGCCCTTCTTCCCTCTAGCCGGTCCGGCGACCGGCCAGAGGCACAGGCCGGCGAGGTTGACCTCGCCGGCCTCTAACAAAGCTTGCCCCCAACGGCCACTGGCAAGGGTGAGCCTCGCCTGCCGCTACTTGGGTGAGACCAAGGCCGACCTCGCCATTGTTGGGTTTCACCTCGCCTAGCGACGGGAGGCCGGCCTCGCCTAGCCAAGGTTAGGCCGCTTAACGCCATCGCAGGTCAGACTCGATCTCGCCCAAGCAGCGGCGGGCGAGGCTCACCCTTGCCAGTGGCTGGCGAGGGCGAGCTTTGCCAAAGGCCAACAGGGGCGAGTTTCGCTAGAGGCCGGCAAAGTCGACCTCGCCAGCCCTTGACCGACTAGAGGGAAGAAGGGAAAAAAAAAAAGAAAAGAAAAGAGAGAAAAGATATAAAAAAGAAAACAATATTAAAAAATTGCAACGTCAGCGTTGGCCGGGCGGCCGGCGCCGGCCTACGGCCACGTCGGCACTGACCGGCCAAAATTGGCCAGATGGACTGAATTGACAAGAAGTGAAAATGTCTATGACTGAATTGGCAAAATTGTAATAGACTTAGGACTTTTTGGACAATTTTCCCGTTCATATTGTGTAGCGATTCCTGGCAGCTCTGTCGAACTTCTTGGCATCCTCCTGCAATAGTATCCAAGATATTCAGTCTCGCATATATCATGATATGACTGGAAAAGGAAACACCTAAAATTTAAAAAGGGACGCAAGTTGCTCCTGTTGTCGTCGAAACTCACATGAAATGCGAACCCCACTTTTCTGGCCGTAGCCAAGGAACTCCTTCCCCTGCTTCCAAATGCTCATCTACAGAAGGCCAGGCTAATGCGAGTAATGTTCGAGTGGCGGGGCGTAGCGATTCGCACGCTAATTTGCTGCTTGCCACTAAATGACTAGCACTAGAACTGGCTCGAAGAAGAGTTTACCTAAGCAGCATTGTCAGAGGCATTTTAGTACATAGACTTACGTGGTTACTCTCTATGTTTAAATGTGTAATTAACGCTCTCTATAAGTATTATCATCTCACAGTCGTCCTAATTAAGTTATTTTGATTATTCTCTGTCGTGGTGATTTTACGAGGGAGAAAACAAGTTCAATGGCGACAATGATTGCAAGAAAGCTTCACTTGATCATCCGATTCGAAGTTGGCTCCAAGAGGATGATTTGCCAAATATGTGGGCTAAGAGGAGACGCGTTACTTCGTTCGTTTGGAATATTTGAAATGCCAAAAGTTACAATAATCGCTTCAAGACCACAGTGTCACCGAGCATAACTGCGTCAAGCTACTCTGCCTGCGAGAGGATTTCAGCGAGGCTATGGATCAGGCCGAGGCGAAGCGCATGTCACGGAGGAAAAAGTAATGTGGTTATGTGTTTCTGAATTGGCGGATGAATAGCTTTGGATGTTAATCAATCTTTGTTTTGTGTTGTTCATACTCAACTGTTGTTTTCGAGCCTCAATTAATGTATATCTTTGAAATCTGGCTTTTCTATGTGAGGAGTAGTTTGATTGAAAGAAACAATCCTTAGTATATATTTTGTCCTAAAGATTTTTGCATTGACGATAAGGTAAATTTTGAGGTTCGTCAACGTCCGACGGAAGAAGATTATGATGAAACTTAATATGCAATTTGTGTCGTTAAGTAAATATAGATATAGCAGCAGAAAATCACTAAATTTAACTACGAGATGCATAGATTAATCTCTAATTGGTTTCTTACTCGCTGCACTTACTTGGGATTGGTCATAACAAAGTAATTTCTGACGAATCCTCTAGTTTCGTCGTGAATAGCTTGTCTTTAATTAGATTGGAGATGTGGACTCAATTCGACTTTTGAAAACTAATTTGTGATATCACCTAATCGCTATTTCAAAAAAGAAAGGACAAAAATATGGTTTATACAACGAAAATCCCAAACTGGTACACCAGTGATAAATTGACCTCAAACTAATTTTTTGACCACAAAAAACCCCAAACCGGTATACTTGTGACAAGTTTACCCTCAGTTTATTTCCGTTAAATTTTACTGTCAAATTGCTTTATTAAATGGCACGCGATAGTTGACTTATGTACCAGTTTTTTGTTTTACCCCCCATTTGTCACATGTGTATCGGTTTATGATTTTTTGTGGTATTAATCCAATTTAACGGAAACTAACGGAGGGTAAATTTGTTACAAATTATCAATTTAGGATTTTTAATGGTAAAAAAATTAGTTTGGGATAAATTTATCAGAGGACTACTAGTTTGGGATTTTTTATGGTCAAAATATTAGTTTGTGGTAAAATTGTCACAGATGTACCAGTTTGGAGTTTTTCGTGGTATTATCCCACAAAAATAAAAGGTACACGCGCCGAGTTCACTCTAAATGAGCCTAAGATGGAGTAAAGCTTTTTGCCAGAGATTAAGTTTTGACGGGGCTATCGTGGCCGCGTATTCGAATTAGTAAGAGATGGGCAACCGTATGCCATGGAATGAGATCCTTTGGGTTAATATAAAAGACATCAAATTCAAATTGCAATATTTAAGCAAGAAAAGTCATAAGTAATTGAACCGCCACTTATATATGGTTGATATTCCGGCAAAACAAAATAATCACAATATTTAATTTTTCAAGAAATGAGGGTATCAAATTCCGTATGTTGTAAACAGTTAATACACAACGGTAGAACATCTTTTTATTGGTTTAGAAATTGAAATACAAGTATGCTCCGTGGGAACAAGAAACTTCAGTTTCCCTTAATTTTGGTCGCAACAAAATAATTAATGCTCGACGTGATTTTAGATGGAATTAGATAATATATATTTTATTAGTATAAAAAAGCACTTAATTTGTAGCCGAGAACCGGCTGGAACTCTCTCATTGGGTGTAAATTATTCTTTTTCTTTCAAAAATCATATTTTTTTTTTGATACAGAATTATGCATTGACAATTTATGTACATAGATCAACACACTATCCGCCTGCATGAAGTCCAATTGATGAAAACCTAAAAGATGACAGGAATTGACATATATGGAGAACAAATTAAAATTTTGTGCAATGACGCATTAGCCCGATTAACTCGAATTTGATACATAGGCATCAATTATTGACCCTGATTTTGGTTTAGGATTTAATTACCAGATGAAATTACTTTGTTCAGTTTTATTACTTCTTAACTAAATAAAAAATCCTGCAGGAGAAATTTTCCCATGAAAACGTTTTCCATAGATCGATTAGTTTTCCGTCGTCCAAATACCGGAAAAGTCAGGAAACAATTTCCCAAAAATAGTTTTCTTTCAAACTAACGGGCCTAAGTTATGTTAGCATTTGTCTTGGGGATAACACTTCGTCATATACCATATAAATTAATTTTAAGTGTTGGATATTAGAATATATAATTTAACTGAATCAATATTTATTTGAGGATACTCTTTACAATGGTTTCGGATACCACGAAAGACTACATGGGTTTATATATGTACCGTAGATGTACTCTTATAATTTTACTCTTCATATATGTACGTTTTAATCCAATTATAGTTCCTTGCATTGTGAACGCATTAAAGTTCCCAGCAATTCTTGAGAAGAAAAGAAAGTAAAAAGAAGTGTTGAATGGCGAGAATTACAAGAAAGCTTCACTTGATCATCGAAAGGATGAAGCACAGATCGCCAAGATTGGCTCCATGAGGATGCTTTGCCATGGCATATATGCGGGCGAAGTGGAGGTACGTTACGAGGTTCCTTTGGAGTTCTTGGAATGCCAAAGTTTCCAAGATTTGCTTCGAGACGAAATCGTTTCAAGAGTGTGATCGTGTCAAGCTACTTTGCCCACAAGAGGATTTCGATGAGGTTCTCCATCAGGCGAAGGTGGAGCGCGAACAGGCTAAGCATATGTCGGGGAGGAAAGAGCAATGGATTACGCGCTTCTTAATTAGATGAATTGTTTTAATGCAGATTCAGACTCCAAAAAATAGATTCAATCGATGTTGATTACTTTTTTATTTTGGTGTTAGTTCCAACTACCTATATTAGTTTTGTAACTAGAGTTATGCGCATCCTTGAAATTAGACTAGTGGCAGAGTAGTTTGATTGAAAGAAACAATCGTGACCTGTTTGTTTTTTTATTTTCCAGAGATTTTCGCATCGACCTCATGCCATTTTTCAAGATTTGACAGTGTTCAAGCAATGACAATTGTTCAAATGAAAATCACTAGTTTAAACCATCAAAAGATTCAAGTACTAAAAAGAGAAAATGAGAAAGACGTCCATCTAGGTATGCAATATGGCTCAGATAGGCGTCAAAATCTTCCCAGAATGTTGACAACCTCTTTTTGCATGAGATTAAAACACATGCTAACCTAACCATTGGTGAATTGGTAAATGGATCGGATGATAATTTACCGCAATGCCGATTTACTGCGTAATTGTGATAGTAGAAAAGATCGATGGCCTGCGCACTTCATGGTTGCGCATCGATTCTTGTCGGAGAGACTATATTAGGTTTTAGACGTTATGTTGTGTTTTTGGGATTGTGCAGCTTCTTTGAAACTGTTGCATGTGGTCCGAGTCTGAGAAAAGCCTTTTCAAATGCAATTAGCAGGTTATCATGCGACTCGGGAGTTTAGAATGAGAAAGTTCTCTTTGTATTTTGAGCTCTCATTCGAATGATCATGAAGCTTTTTGGATTCTCAGCTTGTCTTATTCTCCTTCTGTAACTTTTTTCATGAATAGGAAGAAACGTGGCTGCTTTAGTTTTCCCTATGCTCTCAATTTGTATTTGGGTATATAAAAGGAACTAGTACATTCGTCAATTAATTTCCAAAATGAACTACCCATATTGTGCCAGCGAAAAGCATAAAACAATGTGTTTTTTACTTTAAAAATGCGGGTTAATACTACCAAAAACCCTAAACTGGTACATATGGTACAAATTTATTCCAAACTAATTTTTTAACCTCCAAACACTCCAAACTAGTATACCTGTGACAAATTTACATTTCGTTAGTTTCCGTTAAATTTTACCGTCAAATTGCCGTGTTGGATGACATGTGACCATTGACGGGTGTAACAGTTTGGGATTTTACCCCACTATTTGTCACATATTTACGAATTTATAATTTTTCATGGTATTAATCTAATTTAATAGAAGGTAAATTGGTCATAAGTGTATTAGTTTGGGGTTTTTTGTTATCAAAAGATTAGTTTGGAGTAAATTTGTTAGAGGTGTACCAATTTGGGGTTTTTGATGGTCAAATATTAGTTCAAGGTAAATTTGTCATATACGTACCAGTTTAGGGTTTTTAGTGATATTAACTCTAAAAGTGCACAAAGATCATGGTAAAAGTTAAAAGGTTATGCTTTTGTTCGAAACTTGGAAAGATCGTAAAAGGTTGTGGTATTTGTAGATGTTTTAAAGATTTTGTTAAAATTGTTCCAAGTGTAGACTATTGTGTCTTCATCGGGATTTGACTCTTTTTATAAAAAAAAAAATTGACTAGTGAGTAGTGATGTTACGATAGACTTCCCCTCCAAGAGTAAAAAAGAGGTCAAAATATTATATAATTTTTTTATCAACAACAAAACTTTTGCTGTTACTCTGAATCTATATTAAACCAAAAAAAGTAACGAAAGATATTTTTTCATTCAATACTTCTAGCTTTTGCAAAACTTTAAGGATTGCCAGTATTTCACATGATACAAATTTTACAAATTCGAGAAATTCTTGGGTTGATATGATATTTTATGGATTACATCATGATGATCATACTTATCTTTAAGAAAAAAAACGATCATCATGCACCTTGTGAGTTATCTAACCAGTCTAGGCCGGATCGAATCAAGAATTCCTCACCGCATTTAGGCCCGACAGTCATCAACAAAAAAATCACATCTTCTTTCCTAGTTCTTTTAGGAGTAGTAATCCTATATATACAATAGACTCTAAAAAGTATTATCATCTGACAATCATCCCTATTAAGTTTCTTCCATTATTCTCTGGCGTGGTGATTTCACGAGGAAAAAAGAAGTTTGACGGCGACCATGATCACAAGAAAGCTTCACTCGATCATTGAAAGGTCGAAACACAAAAATCGAGATTGGCTCCAAGAGGATGTTTTGCCATATATGTGGGTGAAGAGGAGACCTGTTATGTCGTTCGTATGGAACATTTGAAATGCCAAAAGTTACGACAATTGCTTCAAGACCAAGTTGTCTTGGAGCATAATCGCAAGAGGATTTCGACTATGGATCAAGTAGAGGCGGAGCGAGAAGAGGCTAAACACATGTCATGGAGGAAAAAGTAGTGGGATTACGTGCTTCTTAAATCGGCGGATGAACAGCTTCGGATGTTAATGTATTTTTATTTGGGAAAAAACCACCAAAAACCCCAAACTTTCCCACATGTGACACATTTACCCCGAACTTTTTTTTGTGACACCAAAAACCCCAAACTTTGTTATTTGTGACACATTTACCCCGATATACATTGTCCATGGGCATTTTCGTCTTTTTAGCTTTTTCTTTTTCTTTTTACTTTTTTTTTCTTTCCGGCGAGGGGGGCCCTCGCCGGCGTCGGGCGAGGGCCGCCCTCGCCAGATCCGGCGAGGGCCGCCCTCGCCGGCGTCGGGCGAGGCTCGCCCTCGCCTGGGCGAGCGAGGGCGAGGCTTGCCGGCGTCGGGCGAGCCTCGCCCTCGCTCGCCCGCGAGCGGCGAGCCTCGCCCTCCTCGCCCGAGCCGGGCGAGGCTCGCCCGCGCCGGCGAGCCTCGCCCTCGCTCGCCCGAGCGAGGCGAGGCTCGCCCGACGCCGGCGAGCCTCGCCTCCCTCGCCCGGGCGAGGCGAGCCTCGCCCGCGCGGCGAGCCTCGCCCTCGCTCGCCCGGGCGAGGCTCGCCGGCGTCGGGCGAGCCTCGCCCTCGCCGGGCGAGCGAGGGCGAGGCTCGCCCGCCCTGGGCGAGGAGGGCGAGGCCGGCGAGGCTTGGGCGAGGAGGCGAGGGCCCTCGCCGGCGTCGGCGAGCCTCTCCCTCGCTCGCCCGGGCGAGGGCGAGCCTCGCCCTCCTCGCCCGAGCCGGGCGAGGCTCGCCCGACGCCGG
This sequence comes from Syzygium oleosum, assembly GCF_021117445.2. Taxonomy (NCBI): domain Eukaryota; kingdom Viridiplantae; phylum Streptophyta; class Magnoliopsida; order Myrtales; family Myrtaceae; genus Syzygium; species Syzygium oleosum. The sequence goes on from NW_026607485.1 coordinate 13,331,152, forward strand.
CGAGCCTCGCCCTCGCTCGCCCGGGCGAGGGCGAGGCTCGCCCGACGCCGGCGAGCCTCGCCCTCCTCACCCTCCCTCGCCCGGGCGAGGCGAGGCTCGCCGACGCCGGCGAGCCTCGCCCTCGCCCGGGCGAGCGAGGGCGAGGCTCGCCCGACGCCGGCGAGGCTCGCCCTCGCTCGCCCGAGCGAGGGCGAGGCTCGCCGGCGTCGGGCGGGGCTCGCCCTCGCCGGGCGAGCGAGGGCGAGGCTCGCCGACGCCGGCGAGGCGGCCCTCGCCGGATCGGCGAGGGCGGCCCTCGCCCGACGCCGGCGAGGGCGGCCCTCGCCCGACGCCGGCGAGGGCCCCCCTCGCCGGATCCGGCGAGGGGCCCTCGCCGGAAAGAAAAAAAAAGTAAAAAGAAAAAGAAAAAGCTAAAAAGACGAAAATGCCCATGGACAATGTATATCGGGGTAAATGTGTCACAAATAACAAAGTTTGGGGTTTTTGGTGTCACAAAAAAAAGTTCGGGGTAAATGTGTCACAAGTGGGAAAGTTTGGGGTTTTTGGTGGTTTTTTCCCTTTTTATTTTGAGTTTTCTTTATGCAACTACTAGACTTGGGCCTTAATTCATGCATATCTTCGAATTCTGGCTGTACGATGTAAGGAGTAATTTGATTGAAAGAAACAACCTTCAGTATATATTTTGTACTAGAGATTTTTGCAATGACGCTACGGTGATTTCAAGTTTCGACCACGATTGATGGAAGAAGATTATTATGAAACTAGATATGCAATTTGTGTCATGCAAAAAGGGGTGTTTAACACGTGGAAAAAAATTTGAATTTAGAAAAAAACCTTTTTCGCATGAAATTAAACCACATGCTAACCCAAGGAGATGATCATTTTGAATTTTAAAAAAAATGTGGAGTCTCAAGTTGATTTCTTACTCGGTGCACTCACTTGGGCTTAGGTTATAAGAAATTAATTTCTGACGGATAGTCGTGAATGGCCTATCTTTGACTAGATAGGAGAAGTACACACGTCGAATTTGCTGCAAATGGGCCTAAGATAGAGTAGAGTTTGTTGCCCGGGAGTAATTTCAAGGCTTCAAATCAAGGCGAAAGGTACAACTGTAAAAGTCTTTTCTTTGTCCTCGATGCATATATTCTGGTAATCCATCGATGCATAACACAATCGGATCCGGTGGGATGTACGTGAGGTCAATTGGATTTGAAGATTCAAATTCAGTTTCGTGTATTACATATATTCATCAAACAATTTTTCACGAATTGGCTATTGGTTATTAGCTATTGTGGTTTATTTTTGAAGGAAACATGGGCAATCACGAGATTTCTTAAGCAAAAAAACGTTTGAGGTTGCAAAGGAACCTCTCATTTGCTATATATAGACGCAAAATTGCAGGTGTTGAATGTATGCAAATTTGACATGTAAAAGATTTTGCACTTTTATTATGAAACATTTGAATTATTAATTAATATGAAGTAATTATGGACATATGTATGTGAAAAGAGTAAAATATTTCAAGATTTGAAAAGGTTCAATTTTAGAATTTGGAGTATCTGAGAGATAAAATAAGAATATTAATTTATGCTTGTCCATTGTTATAACATCCATAAAATATCTAATTGAAGATATTTTGGGAAAGAGAAAAAGAGATTGTGATCTCTTAAAAGTTTGAGAGATCCTCTTTGCATCATATAATAGTGTAGTTAATAGAAATGAGCAATCCTAAAGCACCAATACTATGTACTAATAGAATATATGAAATTGTAAATAATAAAAATGAAAATCTATATAATAGTGACTGTTTGAACTCTCTTTGTTTATTTTCTTGCGCTGCATGAGGATTGCACCCAGGGAAGAATTTATAGATTTTCTTATTAATCTTTCTTCAAATTATGAACTAGTCAATGGAAGAGCTTATGCGTATGCTTACTAGTCATTATAGGAAACAAATCCTAATACTACTAGAAACACTACTTGCATTGAAAGCAATCAAAATATACTCACACTACAAGAATTGCAATTCACCTTTTTTTAGTCTTCCACTCTCTAGCCTATAAGCTTTCCGAAATTTCCCAACTTTCAAAAAGGGGAAAAATGATGAAAAGATTGAGATTAATAGAATTACTTCAAAATGAGAGAGCATGTGTTTTAACCTAAATCAACATTTATTTGAAAAAACTCTTTACAATGGTATCAGATACCACGAAAGACGACATCATGATCAACATATACTTATCTTTAAAATAAAAATCATCAAATGCTCCATGAGTAATCTAACCTAGCTACTTGAGTTGGACCAGATCGATAATTCCACGTCACACATTGTTGTATTTCTTTTGCAAGCATGGTTCTTCTACGACACTTTTCTTCACGTTTTTCCATATCATAAAGATGAGAGATAAAAGAGCGTAATGGCCCACTATTTACAAATTATAGATAGAATATATCAATTGTATCTTCTTAAACCTAATCCTAGTAGTACTCTTATTATTTTACTGTCTCTATATATACACGTTTTAATTCAATTAATCTCTCGCATTGTGATCGCACTAAAGTTCCCAGCAATTCCTAAGAAGAAAAAAATACAGAAAGAAGTGTTCAATGGCGAGAATTACAAGAAAGCTGCACTTGATCATCGAAAGGTTGAAGCACAAATCGCCAAGATTGGCTCCAAGAGGGTGCTTCGCCATATATGTGGGCAAAGAGGAGGTACGTTATGAGGTTCCTTTGGAATTTTTGGAATGCCAAAGCTTCCAAGATTTGCTTCGAGATGAGATGGTTTCGGACTATGATCGTGTCAAGCTACTTTGCTCGCAAGAGGATTTTGGCGAGGTTCTCGATCAAGCGAAGGCGGAGTGTGAAGAGGCCGAGCGTATGTCGCGGAGGAGAAAGCAATTTGATTATGTTCTTCTTAATTAAATGACTTTTTCTTAGAGCAGATGAAGCATGCATATAGTTTCGGTCAATGTAAATCGATTATTTTTTTATTTGATGTAAGTTCATAACTACCAATATTAGTTTTGGGTCTAGGGTTCATGCACATCTTTGGAGTCAGGCTAATAGCAGAGTAGTTTGATTGAAAGAACCAATCTTAATCTGTTTGTTTCAATGATGTTCGCAGCGATGTCATGCTATTTTTCAAGGTTTGACAACGATTAAGCAATGGCAATTTTTCACTTGCATTGTGCTAAGTAATTTTTAATTAGACGGCCAAAAATATGAGTTTCAGTTGGCATCATATAACCAAGAGAAAACTTTAAAAGAAGAAGATTCAAATGATTAAAATTGTAGCCAAAGAAGAAATCAAATGATGTTCATCTAATTAAGCATATGGATCAGATAGACATCCAACTCTTCCCACGTGTTGACAGCCTCTTTTCTCAAAGAAATTAAAACGCACACTAAAGTAGCCGTTGGTAAATGGATTGGAATATTGCACCTCGTAAGTAAGACGCATGAGGTCTCAAGTTCAGTTTAGCGCAATTATTCGAGGTCGGATCATGAAAAAGTAATTTCTTGAGAATCCCTTAATCCAGAATGTGAATGATATACCTGAAGTGATGCTTTGCCACAATGGTAAAAAACACTCAATGCGCACGCGAACACATAGTCTAAATACGAATATTATATTTTTGAGAAATTCTTGCACTGATACTTTATTGACTACATCGCGATCATCGTACTTATATTCAAAGAAAAATAAAAACGATCATCATTTGCCTCGTGATTTATCTGAGTTATCTAACCAATCATAGGTTGGATCGAATCAAGAATCAACATCATACATTCACTGCCATCTTTATTTGGCAAGCATTGTAATTGTATGATAAATGTCGTCCCGTTTTTTGAAGTATTTAAGGGAAGATACGTGGAAGATTGCATACATGCATATCGTGGACGGTTATTTAATTCAAATTATAAATAGAGTACACATAGCAATTACGGCTCCGTTCATTTTGCAGAAAATATTACGTTTCTGGAAAATATTTTCCAAGAAGCCATTTTCTTAGAAAATGACACAATTTTCCAGTATTCGGTTGAAATCTAAAAAAGTCTTGGAAAATATTTTCCTTCTTGCACTACTTTTAATAATTTTTTATTTTTATTTTTTAAAAATATTTTTAATCTTCTTTATTCTTTTTCTCTTTCTTTATTTTTCCTTCTTCTTCTTCTTCTTCTGCAATCAGCCACGGCGGCAGCCAGCGATCAGCCACAGGCGAGCTCGAGCCTCACCACAGGCCGGCAATGTGACATTCTGAATTTCGACCCACTTTCGGGATTTATGAAATAATATTTTCATCAATGCACTTTCTGTTATATCTCACTCGGAATTGGCCATTCTTGGGAATACTAACCGTTAGGGAATGGCTAGTTAGGATTTTGATACGCACGACCCAAGAACTCGAACCTGGATCGGCACTTTGACCATAAGGATTGACGAGGGGATATTTTGGGCCATTATAGGCCGATCCAAGAATGATTATGGAACAATTTAACAATGTTATACAATTGAGTCACAGGTGATGCCGTTTAATCGTTGTATGCATTCCAAACGTTCCAAAATCAATTTCTAACGATCGTGTCGTTAGGAACTAGTGATTGACCCTCGTAATTACATGACAACCGAAGTCACCATGGCTCGAGTAAACTTAAACGTGGATTGATATCAAATCAACCACGGTCGACACGCGTAAACCCTAAAAGCCGCCCGTTAGTTTGAGATACACGAAAGTCGCGTTTGATCGATTTTGACCACGAATTGGAATCCGAACTTGGGTATCGAACTTTCAAGGATATCAAAATTATTATATTGGACGACGCCGCATTAAGCTCGCTTTATTTTCGGTTTGCTCAGAAATTCGCGAAAAAGGGAAATTAGGCTCGGAAATTGGAAAAGACAACTTTGCCCCTGTGTGTTCTAGAGTTTATTTGTTGAGTGGAAGGACTTGTTGGTATTTTTACCCTAGTGGCCGAAAATCTTCATGGACAACTTTGCCCTTGCCCTTTTTGGTTAATTACAAAAATACCCTTCTAGAAGCCTTTTGTCAAGATGCATTTTTAGCCCTTAGATCAATACTTGGGCATCAAGGACTCATCCTAGCCCTCCATTTTGATGAGATATGTTCAGCTCACACACTCTCTCTCCTCGCTTTTCCCTTGCTCTCTCTCTCTTCATTTTTCTCTCTCTCTTCCTCTCTCTTGGCCGAGACACTCCCCACCACCGTCCACCACCTATCATCCCCTCACGCCACCACCTTGGACCACCTTGGACCACCGTGGACCATCGTGAGTCGCCCCCAAGCCGCCGTTCACACCCGGAGCAGCCGCCGTTCGCTGGATCGCCATTTGGGCCGCCGCCGTTCGCCGGAGCTCTTGGCTTGGCCGGGACTGGTGCTGCTGGGTTTGGCTTGATTCTTAGCTTATATTAGTGGTAAGTAACTCCCTAAACCTTGATTAGGTTAGTAGGTTACCAATGGATAGTGTTTAGGGGTTGTTAGGGTAATTTAGGGGTTATTTTAGGGGTTAATTTAGAGGTTATGATATAAGCTGAATTGAGGAATTGTTGATGGCTGGATTTAATAATTATGTGGCTGATTTGAATGTTAAGATAGGTAGATTATGTTATTTGAGCTTGATCATATGTTTAATGTTGCTAATTGTGCTTAATTTGGCTAATTATGGTTGTTTAGTGGTTGTTTTAATTAAATTCGTGGGTTAGTCTTGTGGCTGCAATAATCATGTGGTAGTGGCTGAATTGGATGACTTGGACATTGATCATATGGCCCCCATTGGTTTTAGAATGGTTAAGGTTAATTTTAGGGCTTAATTATCGTGATTATGTGCTAATTTTGATCATACGGTTTAGATTAAATTAAGATGTGATAAAATGAAATCATATGGTTTATTAGAGATTTGAAATTGATCGGGTGACCTTGATTGGCAATCGCATGGCTAATTAGTCGATTATGAGTCGATTAAAGGTTTAATGACGATCGTGTGGTGGATTAGTTGTTTAATACCGATCGTATGGTTAATTGGTTTGATCGTATGGTTAATTTATTTAATCATGGCTGATTAGTTGATTATGGCTTGATCGTGTAGTCTGAATGATGATTTCGTGGCCTAGAACGAAGATCGTGTGGTTAATTATGGCTATTGTTGGCTTGGCATGGCGTATCGTGATCATATATCGATGTTTGATACGAAAACGAGTGTGATTCATGGCATATTTATTCGTAGTACATTGCACGTCATAAACACTTGCATTGGCTAATTAAGGAAGATTAAAATTGGCAATGCGTGGTTATTTACGTGTGTGGCCATGATGAGTTCCGTCTAAGACGAGTTCTAGACGATGCCCGACGGAAGTTCGGATGCTGTCTGGTACCCGACTTGTCGCGGGGGGGAGGGGGGGGGGCGGGGGGTTCGATCCCAGACATTGCCGATCGCGGTGGAGGCCGGATCGATGCTCCTAAATGGAACGCCGTCCGGTACCCGACTAGTCTGGGGGGTTCGATCCCGGACGTTGCCACGCCCAAAGTAGTGGGGTGATGCCTGGCTATGCCGGAAGACCGGCGGGAGTTCGGTGTGACCTATGGTGGGTCGTTAATAATCTGGACAACTTCGAGTGTTATGTGCATATGGTATGCTTTGAGCTTGATTATGGGGTAAAATCGTGAGGCACGGTATGGGACGGGCCGAAGTGATTTCATCTTATAATCGAGACTCGTGTGAATGATTGATTATGTCTGGATTATTATTATTGCTGTTATGCGTATTGATAGTTGCCATGGTTGTGATACAATTCGAGCTTTTGCATAGTACGTGGTACCATTGTCCGTTGGATAGGAACTTAACCTATTGGTTAGAATGGCATGATTAGGGTGTCGGAGGTACGTATTGCCCTAGTCGAGGCTTAGGCAGTTTACTTATTGAGATTTATCTCATTCCCCGTTGTTAAACATTTTCAGACCCTCAACCTTGATTATGATTGAGCCTCCGCTACGTTTCGGGGTACCAACGGAGATGGAGCATTGGGTGACTGAGTACCCAGTAGGTGAGGGTAGGGAGTATCGGAAGTATGAGAGCACGGTTTGGGTCGATGATGGTGAGCAGTACTTGACAGCTCATAAGTACATGGCTTGGTTTCTGAGAGACGGAGCTCAGACTTTTGGTCCTCTCGGGGGATTTGATGTTCCCCATGACGATGGCTTAGGATTATGGGATCTTATGGAGATTGATCCCCCTGATGGAACTGTAGTTAATCCGGAGCCCGAATCGATGGTTACAGAGCCCCCAGCGTGGGTCGAGTGGCCAGAACCTGAATGGGAGTCTTTGCCGTCCGGCTCTTATAGTGAGGCATCTGACCCGGCTTCGCCAGGAGCACCGCCAGGATGTTGCGGAGGTTTTTGATAGGGTTAGAGATCCCTATCTTTTTGGGAGCTCCTCTTTTGAATAGAGTAGTAGAGCAGATCGACCACCCTATCCCTTTTTGAGTATGCGTGGTCTGGGTTTGTGGCCTTTAGGAAGGCTTGTATATACTATCGTTGTATATGAAGTTAAGTTTATAAAACAGCTTGTTGGTTTGTTTAAACTCTCTCTCTCTGTTATCCCGTTTGAATGTTTGTTGAATGGAGTGTTCGTATGGCTTCCGCGTATTTTCTCTTATTTCGATGGTAACGGGTCGGCGACGAATCCTGGGAGTCGCATTCTTAACGACCGCGGCGGGATGTTACGTGATCGTAGGGTACGGGGCGTGACAGGCAAGGCTCAAACTCGCCAGATTCTAGCTACATCTTTGAAGATGTTTTGTCCATTGAGGGAAAATGTTTTCCATGGCTAACTTATTTTTCGTGAAACGAATATCGCAATAGCCGAAAATATTTTCTTGGAAGTTGTTTTCCGTGAAATGAACGGAGCCTACGTCTTTTCGTTTAGGCCCGACAGTTATCGACTGAAAAATCACTTCTTCTTTACTAGTTCTTTTAGGAATAGTAGACCTATTCAATCCCACTAGTACATACATCGTTACTCTCGATGTTTATATATATAATTCACACACCAAAAGTAATATCATCTCCCTATCACCCTAATTAAGTTCTTTCCATTAGTCACTGGCGTGTTGATTATATGAGGAAAAAAGAAGAGGTTGAATGGCGACAATGATGGCGAGAAAGCTTCACTCGATCATCGAAAGGGTGAAACCCGAAGAGTCAAAGATGGCTCCAAAGGGATGCTTTGCCATATATGTGGGTGAAGAGGAGACGCGTTACTTCATTCATTTGGAATATTTGAAATGCCAAAAGTTACAAGAATTGGTTCAAGACCACATTGTCTCGGAGCATAACCGCATCGAGTTACTCTGCCCGCAAGAGGATTTCAACGAGGCTATGGATTAGGCCAAGGCTGAGCTTGAAGAGGCTAGGCGCATGTCACGGGGGAAAAAGCAATGGGATTACGTTCTTCTTAATTGGGCGGATGAATAGCTTTGGATGTTAATCAAAATTTTTATTTTGTCTTGTTCTAATTCAACTACTAGTTTTGGGCCTCGATTCATGTAAGGAGTAGTTTGATTGAAATCAACAATCTTTAGTATATATTTTTTCCTAAAGATTTATATGATGATGATAAGGTAATTTTAGGTTCGACAACGTCTGACAGAATAAGAAAATTATGAAACTCAATATGCAATTTGTGTGTATGTATATTATAATATATAGCAATGGAAATCACCAATTTAAACCATGAGATGCATACATTAATCTCCAATTGAGTATTCTTACATAATCCTATGGTTATTTTATGATGTTTAATCTAAGTTCCGATGAGGACGATCATTAACTATTCACTTATTTATTGGGTATTCTAAAGAACCAGGCTACGCTTTTGACAAAATAAATAAATAAATAAATAATAATCACTTGCAAGGGCGCCTTGATTAAGGTAAAGGCATGGTGTTCAATTTATTAGAAAACAAATACAAAAATAAACTCAAACCCTAGTAGCTTGGTTTATGGTGAATTTATTTGTGTGATGCGAATTAATGATTAATTGGCCTCATCCATGACCAAGACAAGAAAAAAAATGAAGAATACTCGGCCAAAGTTATAAAAGTCCACCAGCATCTGCATCAGATAGGCGTCAAAATCTTTCCACATGTTAACAATCTCTTTTTGCATGAAATTATAACTCATGACAAGCCAAGGATATGATCATTTTGCATCTAAAACAATGTGGAGTCTCAAGTTCATTTTTTGCTTGGTGCACTCACTTGAGATTGGGCTATAAGCAAGTAATTTCTTATGAATTCTTTAATCTTGTCGTGGATGGCCTGCTTTTTATTAGATTGGAGAGATAAACTTAGTATGATGCGTGAAAACTGATTCATGATGTCACTTGATCGCTATTTCAAAAGAAGGGAAAAAAAGGTACGCGCGGGTTTGCTCCAAATTGGCCTAAGATAAATTAGAGTTTGCTGCAAGAGAGTAATTGCAAGGCTTTAAACAGGGGTAAGAGGTACAATTGTAAAAGTATTTTCTTTGAGAAATTCGGGGGATGTTTGTGAGATCAATCAAATTTGAAGATTCAAATTTAGTTTAGTGTGTAAATTATATTCATCAAGCAATTTCTCATGAATTGTCTATGGGTTGTTGGCTATTGTGATTTATTTTGAAGGAAACATGGACAATCACAAAATTTCTTAAACAAAAGAGTTTGAGGTTGCAAAGGAACCTATATATACGAGCAAAATTGCATGTGTTGAATGTATGTAATTTGACATTTAAAAGATTTTGCGCTGTTATTATGAAAATTTTGAATTATTAATTAATATGTAGTAATTATTGACATATGTATGTGAAAAGAGTAAAATATTTCAAGATTTGAAAGTTTTTTTTTTGGTAACATTCTTCATAAGATAGGAAAGGTTCAAATTTTTAAAATTGGAGTATGTGAGAGATAAAATAAAAATATTAATTTATGCTTGTCCATTGATATAATATCCATAAAAGATATCTTCGGAAAGAAAAAAAGATATTGTCATCTGTTAAAAGTTTGAGATCCTCTTTGCATTATATAATACTATAGATAATGGAAATAAGCAATCCTAAAATACCAATACTATATACTAATAGAATGGACGAAATTGTCACAAATAATAATGAAAATCTATAGATGATTCTTATGGGCCGAAAATACAGAAGGCCACATATCGCTCAAAGTTTCCTGGAAAGCCGTTTGCTTACCAAAAAGGGAGAGGATTTGGGCTGCTCGATTTAAAATTATGCAACCAAGTTTTACTAGGCCGCATGCTTTAGAACCTCATAAATTGTTTGTCCTCTTCCATATGGAGTAAGTGGGTTCATGGTATCAAATGCAGAGGCAACTTGATTATGAATCTCCAAATCAAGGGTAGTATGGCTTAGAGTTGGTGTGGTATTCTTTAATTGAGATTGGCTTTAGCTTCAATCTCATCCAGGTAAAGATATTGTTGTAAAGAGATATACGATGAACTCAGGAGTGTGAAACCGACCGTAGAATGGTATCAACTGATTTGGACAAAGGGTGTCGGTAAACACAATTTTATCGACTGGCTAGTTTGCAAAGATAGATTACCAATAGTGGAGATTGTATCATGTTGGATGCCTGAAGTAGAATTCCATTGCAATTTCTATATATGTCCGGTATAGAAAACCAAGAAAATTTGTTCTTTTAGTGCACTTGGACTAGAAGCATATGGCGTAATATTCTTGCACAATACGAAATTCGATGTTCTCTAGGAGGATGGAATGATGAATTCCATTGGATGATCAAGGCTACCAAACGCAAAGATTTGGCAGTGAGGCTTCTCAAGGTATCTTCTTAGCAATCATATATTGCATTTGGATGGAGTGTAACCGTAGATATTTCCAAAACAAGTCAAATAATGTCCCGTCTATCTTAACTAAATTTCATAAATTTGTCAGAGGCAAGCTTCCAAATAAATTTCCGGCGAATCGGTTGTTGCTCGGATCCAGCTCGAAGAGCCGCTTCAAGTTCCGGAACTTCTGCAGCACGCTACCGCAGAAGCGGTTAAAGTTGATGTGGAAGAAGGCAAGGTCAGTGAACAGGCTGAGCTCCGAGAGATACTCGAAAATCTCACCATGGTTGAGGTAGATGCTGATGATGGTTCGGACGCTGGGGTCAACGGGGGTGGGGAGCAGAAGAGCAAGTGTAGTTGCAGACGAAGGGGCCGACCCAGATGGCGGTGAGGTTGTTGGGGTCAGAGATGACGGCCTGCTTTAGGACTTGAAGGGCGACGTAGACGTTGCAGAGGCGAGAGTTCTCGAAGGATATGGATGGGTCGATGGCAACACTCTCGCTGCAGTCGCCCAAAGGTGGCGGTGCTGGGTGTGGTCGGTGGTGAGTCCATGGGTGACGGTGAAGAGAAGTAGGAGACGAAGACCAGAGAGAGGGAGAGGAACTTCGAAGTGAACGAGGTCGTTTTACACAACTCAACCACGTTGGACTGTGCGACATTGTTTTATTTATCCACATGAACTGATTTTTTTTTTTAAATGCCACTTCAAATAAAACTTTTAATTATAAAAGCCACGCAATTTTTTTTGGCCAGAATTTCTCGTTGGATGCACTTAAGTGATTGTTTTTTCTTCGATTTGACACTTAAGTAAGCCAGTGAAAACTTTTGACACTAAATTGAGCTCCGTACGAAACTTTTGACATTTCTAATATCCTTCTCCTCAAGTTTTTATTTATTTATTAATATATGATTTGGTGATTTCACGAGGTAAAATAAAAGAAGTTCAATGGCGAGAATGGTTGCAAGAAAGCTTCACTCAATCATCGAAAGGTTGAAACACAGAGAGTCGACGGTGGCTCCAAGAGGATAAATGTGGGTGAAGAGGAAAAAGTAATGGGATTACGTGCTTCTTAATTCGTGTTCATCGATCTTTATTTTGAGTTGTCTCTATGCAATTATAAAACCTGAGCCTTAATTCATGCATGTCTTAAAAATCTGGCTGTATAATGTAAGGAGTATTTCGATTGAAAGAAACAATCTTTAGTATATATTTTGCCATAAAAAATTTTGGATTGACGATAAGGTAATCTCAAGGTTCGACGGAAGAAGATTATTATGAAACTTGCAATGCAATTCGTGTCTTTTAGTATATATAGATATAGCAGCGAAAAACCACTAAATTAATCCATGAGATGCATAGCTTAATCTCCAATTAAGTATTCAATGCACGTGATCATTAACTACTCAATTATGTGTATTAGAAGAACTAGCATTTTTCTAAAGAAATAATAATAATAATCCCTCGCAAGAGCGCCTTGAATAAGGTGAAGGCACGGTGTTCAATTGTTGAGAAAAGAAATAGAAAACAAGACTCAAAACCCTAGTAGCTCGGCTTATGGTGAAATTATATGTGTGATGTGTAACAGTCTGAATTTTCGATCCTTTTCCCGGGATTTAAGAAATGAATGTTTTGTCCAATGCACTTATAGTGAGATCTCACCCGGGACCCGCGCATTCTCGGGATGCTAACCTTAGGGGTAAGGCCATTACGGGATTGAGTTCGCACGACCAAAGAACTCGACCTGGGTTCGATCTTCGACCATATGGATTGACGAGAGAATGTTTTGAGCCAACCGAGACCGGTCTATTTGATTGATCGTGTCCGAAGGGAACTAGCGACAGACCCTCGCAATTATATGACAACCGAGGTCATCCCGGGTGGAGTAAACTTAAACGTGATTTGACTTAGTGTTGGTCACGGGTCGAGAGCGCGTAATTCCAGAGAGCCACCCATTAGCCAGAGATAAGCTAAAGTCGCGATTGTTCAATTTTAGTCATTTCTTAGAATTCGGGCCCGGGAATCGAGAATTTTGAAAGTGACAATTTTGGACGGCCGATGACGTTTTTGGCTTGGCCAACCTTGGGGCCACCCATTTCTGCAAAAAAATGGATTTCGGTTCGGGGTCGGGAAAATTACGATTTTGCCCATCTGGACCCCGATGTCGATTCTGAGGCCGTTTGAGGTTATTTTTCGAGGCTAGTGTCATTTTGGGGTGGCCACGCATACCAGGAGTCGTTTTGGACAAAAATTGGAATTTCGACAAAAATTGGAAAAATAATATTATTTTATTCCAAGGACTTTGCAGTCAGTTTTCGAGGACTTAAAAAGTGAATTTCGCGATTCCGACGCCATATTATGTTGGCCACGCACATATGGAACGCGTATGTGCGAAAATTGGAATTTTGACCCGGGACCGAAAAATTACCAAAATGCCCTTGGACCCATTTTTGGTAATTCCGAATTTTGGATTTAATTAGGGGACTAACCAAGGTGAGTTAGGGCTAAACCAGGTCTGGTCAGCTTGGGTTAGTGACAAAGGACCATTTTACCCCTAAATTATTGGATGAGAATGAAAGATAGCCATTGGATCAAGGGCAAAATTGTCCAATTAGCCTAGATTAAGATACATGGATTCCACTCACACCATCTTTGACCTATTTGACCAGACCCTCTCTCTCTCCTCTCAGCCTATTCGGTCATTTCCCCGTGCAAATTCTTCTTCTTCTCCGTTTCTTGTTTGCGGTTCGGTTCTTGCATTTTCGAGTCTTGTCCACGCCGAGACATTGCAGTGAATGGCTGGCCGCCCACCAGCCGTCGCCAACACCCTTGGACCTCCCTCTCACCTGTTCAGCCACCACAGCCCCGGTTTAAATCCAGATCAGCCCTCTCTCTCTCTTTTTCTCTCTTCCCGTTCTGTAAACAGTACCACCGGAGCTTCGCCGGAGCTCCGATCGCCGTTCCGTCGACACCCAGCCATCCAGCACGTCCATACGTCGCCGCCCGAGCGCCGTCCGTCACGGTGTCCGTACGGTGCTTGTTCACCGTCCGTATGGATCATTCCTTCACGCCGGACCGTACGGACGTCGCGTGGCCATCACGGCACCTCGCCTGGCCACCGTCCCCACTACGTCCGTACGGTGTCCGTACGAAAATCTTATTCACGCCCCGTCCGTCGCCGTCGCAGCTGCTGCCACTGTGTCCGGCTCGTTCCGGCCCAGTTCGTCTCGCCTTTTTGGGTAAGTGTTTTCCCCAAATGTCATTTAGGAGTTCGGGTATCGTAGGGCATGTTTAGGGTTTAGTTCGGGTAGTTCATGTGGCTATTTTAGGACTAAATTGAAGGCTGATTGTGTGGTTATTGTGGGCTGAATCGGAGACTGAGTTGGCAAGGAAATTTGCGAGGTTTAGGAGGCTCGATGATGGCTGAGGTGTTGTGGATTGATTGTGACTGAATTGTGCGATTGATTGGTAGAATTATGCCTTGAATGGCACTTTGTATGTGGTTGTGTGGCTCGTGATGGTTGGCTGGTTTGGTGTGTGTTTCGGACTGAATGTGGCTTGGCCGTGTGCCTCGTGTGTGTGGCCGTGAGGTGTGTGGGTATGGGAGTGTGATGAATTCGCGTGCCAAGAGCGTGTAGTTAAGTGGTGCGTGTTCGTGTGACGAGAATGCGAAATTATGGAATGTGTGTGAAGTGTGTATGTTTGGCAGTGTGTTTGTGTGGTGGCGTGGTACGTGTGGAGAGTGTGGAACGAAGGTTTGGAAATGTGGGATTGGTTGGAAAGGATCCGTCCTGAGGCGTGTTCGTTTACGCGAGACGATGCTGTCCCTGACGAGGTGACGATGCCCGACCCGACGGGATGTCGATGCCTGACGTGGTCAGAAGACCGTTGGCCTGATGCGTTTTACGCGGGCGCGGTAGAAGGAAAGTGTGTGTAGGATTCCGTCTTGAGGCGTGTACGTTTACGCGAGACGATGCCGTCCCTAACGAGGTGACGATGCCCGGCCCGACGGGGTGACGATGCCTAACGAGGTCAGAAGACCGTTGGCCTGATGCTTTTTACGCGGGCGCGGTAGTGGTGGAAAGGTTGAAAATGAGTGGGATTTGGCAAGACAAGCGAGAGGATTGTGGAAAGTGACGCATGGTGTGAGTAGCGTGCGAGTGTGTTTGTATCGCGCGATGTGATACTTAATTATGGGGTAGAAACTGCTAGGCACGGTATGGGACGTGCCCAAGTGGTTTCTATCTTATAATTAAGGCACGCGCGCGTCTGTGATTCCTTGCTGTGATGTGTTGGCTGTGTTATTTTCTAATGTGCAGGAACGTGCGTGATGGATTCCAGGTAGGGTCGCATGTGATTGTTAATTTGGCCGATTGTTGTGTGTTATATGTGTTTTCGTCTGGCGGTACGTGAGTGGCTACGTGGGGTTTGGGGTTGTACACTTATTGAGATTCGTCTCACGGTTGTATAACCGCCACTTTCAGACCCCCGGCCCTAAACCCAGGAAGTGCGCCTTTTCTTTTTGGAAGTCCGGGGAGCTGCTATTGGTGCCCAGTGGAGCTGCAGGTGAGTTCCAGAGATTCAAGCCAGAAATTCAGAAGCAGAATGGAAGAGGGCGACCCTTAGGTTTTTCCCTAGGGTGTTTTAGGGATTGTATAACTTGGGTTATCCGATAGTGAAGTTAAGATAACCAAACCCCTGAACTTTTGTTTAAACGGTGACTGAGGATGTTAGTCTGTATTTATGTCTGTAATATGATGTTTGTATATTTGGTGTTGTATGAATATGTGGTTGCTTGATTGTTCTGTTGTTCTACCCCGTTGTCGTCATTATTTGTCCGGGGTTTTGTTATTCGCTTCCGCATGTGGAAATGATGTTTGGGTTGGGTCGGCGACGTTCCTGGGACGTCGCATCATTTCAACCGGAGCAGGGGATGTCGCGAGCTCGTTGGGGTTCGGGGCGTGACATGATGCGAGTCAATTATTAAATGGCCTCATGTATGAACAAGACAGTAAAAAATGAATAATAATCATCCAAAAATCATAAATGTAAGGACCCGGGGTCTACACTGTGTAATATTGTCCGCTTTGGGCTCACTGACCCTCACGGCTTTAAAACGCGTTGTCTTGGGTAGAGGCGCTCTCTGGCCCTTCCTCCCCCAAGCCCAATATTGTCCGCTTTGGGGCGCTCTCTGGCCCTTCCCCTCAAGGCTTTGTTCTCATCATGCGCAGCGGAAGCAAGCCCATGTGAAACGCGTTGTCTTGGGTAGAGGCGCTCTCTGGCCCTTCCTCCCCCAAGCCCAATATTGTCCTCTTTGGGGCGCTCTCTGGCCCTTCCCCTCAAGGCTTTGTTCTCACCATGGGCTTGCTTCCGCTGCGCATGATGAGAACAAAGCCTTGAGGGGAAGGGCCAGAGAGCGCCCCAAAGAGGACAATATTGGGCTTGGGGGAGGAAGGGCCAGAGAGCGCCTCTACCCAAGACAACGCGTTTCACATGGGCTTGCTTCCGCTGCGCATGATGAGAACAAAGCCTTGAGGGAAAGGGCCAGAGAGTGCCCCAAAGAGGACAATATTGGGCTTGGGGGAGGAAGGGCCAGAGAGCGCCTCTACCCAAGACAACGCGTTTTAAAGCCGTGAGGGTCAGTGAGCCCAAAGCGGACAATATTACACAGTGTAGACCCCGGGTCCTTACAATAAAAGTCCATAAACATCTGCATCCTAGACGTTAAAATTTCCCACATGTTAACATCCTCTTCTTGCATGAAATTAAACAACATGCTAACCCAAGGAGATGGTCATTTCGAATCTGAAAAAATGTGGAGTCTCCACTTGGTTTCTTACTCGATGCACTCACTTGGGGTTCGGTCATAAGAAAGTAATTTCTGACGAATCCTCTAGTGTCGTGGATGGCCTGTCTTTAACTAAATTGGAGAGGTAGACTTAATTTGATCTAAAAAAACTGATTTGTAATATCACCTAATCGCTATTTCAAAAGAAAGGAAACAAAAGAATGTACAGGCGCCAAGTTTGCTCCAAAGGAGCCTAAGATAGAGTAGAGTTTGTTGCCTTGAGAATATTTTCGAGGCTTTAAACATGGGCAAACGGTACAAAAGTAAAAGTCTTTTCTTTGCCCTTGAGACATATATTCTAGAAATTCATTGGAACAGAACTCCATCAAATTCGGTGGGATTTACGTGAGATAAATCAAATTTCAAGATTCATATTCAGTTTAGTGTGTTATTTATGTTAATCAAATAATTTCTCGTGAATTGCCTATTGGCCATTGTGATTTATTTTAAGGGAGCATGGGCGTCACGAAATTTTTTCAACAAAAAAAATTTGAGGTTGGGACCTCACATTGCTATAAATACAAGCAAATTGCATGTGTTGCATGTATGCAAATTTGACATGTAAAATATTTTGCGCTTATGTTATGAAACATTTGAATTATTAATTAGGAAAAAAGTCACAAAAAATCATGCTTATCGTGACATATTTACCTTAAATTTTTTTTGACACCATAAATCCAAAACTTGTACTTGTGTGACACACATATCTTAATTTTTCTTTTTTCTGTAACACCAACAATTCCAAATTTGTACCCGTGTAACACATTTACCCAAACTTCTACCTGTGTGACAAGTTTACCAAAAATTTGCATTTTTGTGACATATTTACCCTCCGTCAAAATTTTGTCAATGGACACCACTAAAAATCTTATGTGGCTACCTATATGGACGACGAAAAGGAAACAGTGCTGGCGCGGCACTCACGTGACAAAGATATGTCAACCAATTGAATGTTTTTTTTTCTCATTTTCTTTTTCCTTTTTTAACTTCCTCTTTCGTTTTCTTCCTTAGTTTCACGACGGTGGAAATGGCGGTGGTAAGGATGGTGGCGGCAGGGAGGGCGGAGACGAAGATGAAGGAGGAAGGGAAAAAAAGGTTAAAAAAAAATTCTTGAAGAAGGATAAATGTGTGGCACGGGTTTGAGTTTGGGACTTTTGGTGTTATAAAATATAAGTTTGGGGTAAATGTGTTACATGGATACAAGTCTGGAGTTTTTAGTGTCACTTAAAAAATTTTGGGGTAAATGTGTCATAGTGGGCATAATTTAGGATTTTTTATTGTTTTTACGCTATTAATTAATATGTAGTAATGATTGACATATGTATGTGAAAAGAGTAAATCCTAGCGAGAGGATCAATTGAGACAAACTAATTAATTCATAATTGTCTTTTTGCGATAATTACTACTTTGGAAAAAAGTGGTTCTGCTAAAATTTTCTTTTTATTTTCTTAGTTTTATAAAACGACTCTCTGAAAAGGCAAAATACAATACAAATGAAGGCCTTTTATTTTCTAACAAAAATGGGGATATGTGCACTAGAAATTTTAAAACTTGTCATGAAAGTGCTATTTAGTGCTAAAACTTATAAAAAATGCAATGAAATCCTAAAACTTGTGAAATTGGTATAATCAAGTCCTTCCGTTAATTCCGTCCAAATTGGCTGACGGAAAATGCTGACATGACTTTTTTTTTTATTATTTTCTCTCTTATACGTGGGGTTGACGTGGCTAATTGAAGAAAAATAAGGCTAAAACGACATTGTTTAGATCCAAATATGATTTTTTAATCTTATTATTTATTAAATTAACTTTTGTCACAAGCTTTAGTTTTCAATGCACGTATAAAAAAAAAGGCCCTTTTGTTTGTCGCCGTTACTATATAGTGAGGAGAGGGGGAGGACGTGTTTTCATCGTTTTGCCCCAATGGCTGGTTCGCCTTCTCAACTTCCACGCTCCGTGCCTCCAAAATCTGACGAAGAAAAGAGTTCGACCAAAGAAGAGGTCCTCTCTATCTCCTCTCTCCTCTCTCTTCTCTCCCTGGGCTCTCGTGTTCGTTTCGTCGTTCTTTTGGTTCTCGATATCATAGTATTTTCATTAGGGTTTCGACATTCTTGATTGCAACAAAAAGTGAGAACACGGTCATGTTTTACCCCATCCTTGTTGAAACTGGAAAATCAGTGCGATCAGGAATTTTTTTTCTTTTTTATTCGTTGCCGTTCCATTTAAGATATTGCTTGGTGAAGATCTAGTTTCAAGCCAGTGGTTAAATTTATTTGGACAAAAAGTTCAGAGGCTTTGTGATGGACCTGTGAAGGTCTAGTTTCGAGCACTTGCTGTTCAAAACAGATAACCAAATATATCCCGGTTTTTTCGGTTTCTTTTTCGACTTTGTTTTGTTCATTATATTGATGTTGATTCTGTTAGCTGTTTGTTGTCGTCTTCAGGACTCGGCTAGGATGAAAGTAAATATCCAAATCTTATTGACTCCGAAAAGCTTGCTGGTCGAAGTGAGGAATCGGGATACCGTTCAAGAGGTTAAATTAATGATTCAAGCCAAGGAAGGGATTCCGCTGGATGAGTTCAATCTGGTATTCGGGGTAAAGTTGCTTGCGGAGGACAGGACCTCGCCTCGCTCGACTTGCAGCAAGAGCCCACATTTTATTTGGTTCTCCATCCCAAAGATGATGTGTCAGTTATTGTGAACATGTCCAATCACAGAGTCACAATAGGAGCTAAATTTTGGTACACTGTGGGTCATGTCAAAGCTTTGACCATAGCAAAGATGTGTGTGCTGGTCATGAGTTTGCATATGCTTTATCAGGGGAAGCAGCTTGAGCTTCTTACGACATTGTCGATGGCTCTGTCTTATAATTGGTGTCTGACACGGCCATGGAAGTGAAGAACTAGCTTCTTCATAAGGTGAGTGTGCTGGCCAACTCGCATGATATTGCTTATGCGGGAAAAGGGCTTGCCGATGACCATGACCTGGCGAGCTATGGCATCCCAGAGAATTCGACTCTCTTTGAGATTATCTCACCTCGTAGTATCTGAAATGCCTTGAGTTTGTAATACTGAGTGATCAGGATTATGGTTCTGACTTGGCTTTTGAATTAGAAGGAATTTTGAACAGAAAGCTGGAAATTAGTATTTTTATGCACCTGATGCTAATTTTATTGGTATGTCATTAGTACATCATGTGTGGCGAAGGTCCCGTGTATATCTCTGTTCCCTTACATTGGATATGTGGACATCGTAGAATCACAGCAGTACATTATATTGCTGGTTATTCAGTTTGATAAATGTTGTTTGCTGAAAGTTTGATCTATGACCTACCTAATTCAGTAGAAGCACCTTGAAAAACTTTTACTTTTGATCAGCAGCACCAGAGAGAACTTGGAGGTAGGTCTGGTTTTTCATTTAGTATAGTTGTTTCGTGATTGTTAAGAATTTCTGGAATCAATTTGTGCGAGCAAAAGTTTGAGCACATGATGGTTTTCTTATATATGATTTCGGATATCATTGTTTGGAAAGAAATGTACCCACGACAAAAGTGGTAAGACAATGACGAGTCAAGAAATCTTTTGCGGGCAGATGGTCGGTTATTGTTTGTATTCTGGTAATATGCATTTATACACCATTTCGCGTCTGTAAACTTACCTCTATTTAGAAACCAACTCTTTTATAAGTTAATAGCTTGATTACTTGCATTAAGTTACTTCGCTGATTCTTTTCCCATTGAAAATTGGGTTTACTAGTTTAACCGCCTGACTTGTTGATAGGAGTTGCGAATGTTGCTCGAGTCTGTTCTTAACCCCATGTTTCGTGTTTGGGCCCGGGGAATCTTAAGCGCACACATTCAGTTGTTGTCAATGGTTGAAACATGGCACCCTCAAGTTGAGTTACATGTCTTGATGGAAGTCTGAGTCTAGAAATCTTTCATTCCGTGAGTCTTCGAGCGCTCTCGTGGTCTTCGTGAACCTACCAATGTATCCATCTCCACTGACCCAAATTCTAGCAGAAAATGTCCTTAGAACAAGAAACTCAACAAGAGGGACAACCTGGTTTCGGAAGATTTTGTTCAAGTCTTTACAATTTGCATATACACTAATCACTGATCACTTTTCCCCTTTTCCCTTCTTCGGTCGCTTTGGTAACTGTGCTGAGATGACTCTGAATCTTCTTTAGTCCTTGTCCATGTTCGGACCCCGATCCATGACAGCCTTTAATTTCCGCCTCTGTGATTGCTTCGACACCAAGGTGGCACCATGTGAGGGTGACTGTACCCCAAGACCCAAATTCTGGTTTCTTCTAGAATGTCGGGTGGGGCGCGATAATTCTTGAGGTGGGGCATCAGCGGACGTGGCAGATTTGCGGCGCCGCCTCAGATGCTTTGGTCATGTTGCGGACACGATCGGTTGGGACGCGCTTCTTGTTTCAATTATTTCTTTGCCAGTCAATCAAAACAAGTAATATGACCCCGGATAATTTGGTAAAACAACTTAAAATAAAAACGAGCTGTGCCAAAAGTCCTCCACACAGGTCCAACCCCACCCGTCAGACATCATTAAGTTCCTCCGTCTCATCTATGACATCTTGGAGTGCGAGTCGCCTCTCACGACCATGCTTCTCGAGCACAAGCTCATCCGAGAGACAGCATCCCTCGACCTATGCTTGCAAGTTATAGCAATTGTTAGACCATGCTTCTCGAGCACACTTGGTACACCGACACCCGAGCCACTCATCATCTCACCCCGGAACTCGAAAATCTCCAAATTTCAACTCCTTATGATGATAATGAAGGTAATGGCTAGGGGTGTGCAACCGGACCGGGTTTACCCGGGAACCGGACCGGCCCACCCGGAAAACAGGTCCGGGAACCGGTTCTTGTTTGAACCGGTCCGAGAATCGGTTCTATATTTTTGGAACCGGTTGAAACCGGTCCGGTTCCCGGGTCCAAGTGAAAACCCACCCGGACCGGTTTTTAGAACCGGTTTTAAGTTACTGTAAACAAAGTAAAAACCCTAACATCAGACTCTCACTTCTCAGTCTCGAGTCTTGACTCTTTTTCAGTTTGCGAGCGATTCCCCTTCCTTCTTGCCCTTCTCAGTCTGCTCGCAAGAGCTCGTCGCCACGGCTGCTCGCCGCTCGTCGCCACGGCTTGGCTCGTCGCCGCGGCTGCTCGCCGCTCGTCGCCGCGGGCTGCTCGACGCTCGTCGCCGCGGCTGCTCGCCGCTCGTCGCCGCGGGCTGCTCGCCGCTCGTCGCCTCTGACTGCTCGCCGCTCATCGCCGCGGCTGCTCATTGCTGCAACCCAACTCATCGTCGCGGCTGATCGCTGTCTCAGTCCCCGCAACCTAGCTCGTTGCCTCTCGTCGCCACGGCTCGCAAGAACGCAACCCCTCTTGTCGCCTCTCGCCTTGTTGTGGCCGACTCCGACGCAACTATCGAGAGAAAGGTGAGTCCGCAATTGAATTTTTTTTGGTACTTTTTTGTTAGGTGACGAGGTTTTTGTTGTAAAATTTTTCGGACGGAGGGGGGAAAAGGGACTAGGGGTTCAAACAAATTTTTGATAATTCTCGTTGTAAAATTTTTCTGTTTGATTTGTGCTGCATTTGAGAGGAAAGAAGGGAATGCTCCTTGTGAGTAGTACAATTCTTGCGATTTTCGAGTTCTTGTTCGATGTGTTTTGGTGCTGTGTTTTTGTGGTGATTGTTGTTTGCTTGTGGGGGGGTTGTGTTCGGGATGGTGGGCGACTGTATTCTCTTGACTTTTTGGGCCATCGTTCAAGCTGTGTGTTCGTTTGGTGGGGGTAAGCTCTAGGGTATCCATGGCGGTTTGGTCGGTCTGATTGTGCTGCATTTGAGAGAAAAGAGAAAACATGCTGCGTTTGGTGGGAGCATGCCAATTGCTGGACAGTGCTTGTGGATTGTTTATTTTGCTTCAAATTTCTGAAACCAGAAAAAGGAAAAAAAAAAAAACAGGTTATCGGGTAGATCCTGAAACCGGATCGGAAAAACAGAGTAGGTTCCAAAACAGGGTTTAGGGAAAACAGGGTAGGTTCCAGGTTTCAAAAATTGAGAACCGGTTATAACAGGGTAGGTTCCAGGTTCTAGGTCTGGACCCTACCCACCCTGGAACCGATCACCGATCACCCCTAGTAATAGCCACGGTATGCCCATTGCAAATGTTGGTTCCACTACCCTTTCATCCTTTTCATCACCTCTTCACCTCAAATATATATTTCATTGTCCCACAGCTTCATACAATTTACTCTTTGTTTACCAATTTTCCAAAGATAACAATTGTCTCTTTAACTTCGATGTCTCTGGTTTTTGTATTAAGGACAAGGCCACGGGGAGGATACTATATCAAGGGCCCAATTGAGAACGGCTTGATTTGCAAGGAAACAGTGTTCATGTCCCAGCCTCCGGGCTATGTTGATAAGGGCAAACCTAATCATGTCTGTCACATGAAGAAATCCATTTGTGGCCTCCGTCAAGTCCCTCGAGCCTAGTATAAAAATTTTAATTCAAAACTTCATGATTTTGGATTCACCGTCTCCAATTCCGATCCATCATTGTTCATCTTCCACCAAGAGCATATAACCGTATATTTCCTCTTGTACTCTGATGATAGCATACTCACTGGCAATGCTACTTTAGCGTCGCAGCAATTGATCTCACATCTTGGCCATCATTTCCATATGAAGGATCTCAAACCTCTTTCTCATTTTCTTGGTGTTCAAATAACACGTAATTCGGAAGGCATACAACTTAATCAGTCGAAGTATATTATGGATGTTCTAAAGCATGCAAATATGGACGGATGTAAATCAGTCCCAATGCCTGCTGTGTCTCAAAAACTTGGCCACGGTGATGGCCCTCCATTATCGGATCTCACTCTTTATCAGAGTCTTGTTGGAACGCTACAGTATGTTACTTTGACGAGTCCTGACATTTCCTTTGCCATCAATCAAGTTTGCCAATTCCTAAAGTCTTCCACTGAGAATCATCTTGTGGCTATCAAACGAATTTTGCATTATTTGAAAGGCACAATCACTCACAATCTTCACTTTCGTCCAGGCCAACACCAGCTCACTGCTTATTGCGACGCCGACTGGGCAGGTTGCCCCATCGATCGACGCTCTACTGGTGGGTTCTGTATTTTCTTCGGTTCTAACCCCATTTCTTGGAGTGCAAAGAAACGTGCTGAGTACCGGTATCTAGCTCACACTGCAGCTAAATTAGTTTGGCTATGTTCCTTGTTATGTGAATTGCATTGCTCACTCCTTACGCCACCCACCATATGGTGTGATAAGGTTTCTGCAATCTCTCTCACCTACAATCTAGTTTTCCATTCAAGAACGAAACATGTCACTATCGATTTTCATTATGTCCGGAACTAGTTGGGCGTAAGATTCTCACTGTTTAGTTCATCTCCAGCAAAGATCAAATTGCAGATTTGTTCACAAAAGGTCTAAGTTTTAATCGCATCAATTTTTTGCAGAGCAAGCTTCACCTTCAGCCAACCGTGCTCAACTTGAGGGGGGATGATAACATATCATCCTAAAATCTTTTGGGATAATTTCCTCGATTTTTAAAATTCTTTCCTCAATTTGAGGATACTTTCCTTGATTTAAGGAATCAATTTTGCCCTCATCATGTAACTATGTATCTATTTAAACGTATTATGTACATCAATAGAAGAACAAGAAAAATCTAAAAATTCAAAGCTTATTTTACTTTCTTTATTCAATGGCCAGAATTATAAGAAAGGTGAACTTGATCGTCAAAAGGTTGAAGCACAAATCGTGCACATTGGCTCCAAGATAATGCTTTGCCATATATGTGGGGGAAGAGGAGGTACGTTATAAGGTTCTTTAGGAATTTTTGGAATGCCAAATTTTCAAGATTTGCTTCGAGATACGATCGTTTCGGAGTACGATCGTGTCAAGCTACTTTGCTCACGAGAGGATTTCGACAAGGTTCTCGATCAGGCGAAGGCGGAATGCGGATGTCTTGGAGAAAAAAACAACAGGATTACGTCCTTTTAATTAAATAATTATTTTTAGAGCAGATGAAGAATCAGAATAGCCTTAATCGATGTAAATCGGTTTTTTTATTTATTTATTTGATGTATGTTCCTAGCTAATACCTACCAATATTAGATTTGGGCTAGGGTTCATGCACATCTTTGGAATCAGGCTATTAGCGGAGTAGTTTAATTGAAAGAAACAACATAATCTCTTTTGTTTCAATAATGTTCGCAGCGATGTCATGCTATTTTTCAAGGTTTGACAAAGATCGAGCAATGGCAATTGTTCAGATGAAAATCACTAATTTAAACCATGCATATATTAACTTAAACTCTAATCGAGTATGCTCACGTAATCCAACAGTTTCATCATATTTAAAGTCGATGAAGACGACAATTAAAGGCGCACTAGCAATTAAAACAAACAGGGTTCGACTCTTCACAATCGCGCCTCGTCCATCTAACCCAGTTTGATGACACGAGGCAACTCCAACGCCCTCAATGTGAGGCTTCGCCAAAATAAAATAAAGAAAAGAAAATTCAAACCGCAATTGCTGGGCTCATATTGAATTCACTTGCATTGTGCTAAGTAATTTTTAATTAGACGGCAACAATATAAGTTTCAGTTGGCATCGTATAACCAAAAGAAAACTTCGAAAGAAGAAGATTCAAATGATTAAAATTGTAGCGAAAAAAGAAATCAAATGATGTCCATCAATTAAGCATATGGATTTAAACCCAAAAAATAAAATTAAGCATATTGATGCAGAATCTATTAGTGGTGCGTATCTGGATCGATTGGACAGGCAGAAGTCCAAACGGAAGGTGAAACGGTGATGCGACTAAAATCGGTGGACCCAATTAATGACATCATATTGAACTCAAATTCGGTCGTTTGAAGCGAAATGGCGGTCTGAACACAACTTACGGCCTTTGGCCGTGACCAACGATGGATTTTAGCGATTCGGGATCGTTTACATGGGTTTTTCTATTATTTTAATATTTTTTGTGGGATTTAATTTTAAGGGTAGTTTTGTAATTTTGATATTTTATGCTTTATAGTGCTAGTAGGGTTTGGTTTAGGGATATATAAGTTTGTTTTAGGGTTCTTTTTTAAAACAGAGCATTATCATCCATATTGAATTTCGGGATTTCTCTCCCTAAACAAGGCTTTGCTTGAATTACTTGCTGAATGCTGCGTCACATATGGATAAGTTTAGGAGTCAAAATCCTCCCACATGTTGACAACCTCTTTTCTAAAGAAATCAAAGCTCACTCTAACCTAACCGTTGCTAAATTGGTAAATGGGATTAGAATATTGCGTCTCGTAAGAAGTGTGCGGTCTCAAGTTTAGTTTGGCATAATTATTCGAGCTCGGGTTACGAGAACGCTATCTCCTCCTAATCCCTTTATCCATATCCATAGTGTGAGTAACCTACCTGATGTGATGCTTTGCCTCTAAATATGATGTATTGCCACCAAGGTCAAAAACCAAAAGCAGGCACGCGCAAACACAGTTTAGTTAGTCATCTGACTTACGTCTGTATATGTGTGTAAATTACTTTACATCCTTGCTGAGATTGCATGGATCGGAGATTATTGTTGGAAACCGATTAGGCCGCTTTGTGCATATCGAATGGTTGAACGAATGTGGTTTTCTTAGGTTCCTGAGGAAGACTTTTGCAACGATGGATCTCCAGCGACACGAAGAAATGGGGACTGATTTCGAAGACAAATGCTTAGTGGTCGCTGGCCAGTATCACATTTGTAGTCATAAAGGCAGGCGACCAGAACCTTCAGTGGGCCTTCGGAGCGTCGACGCTATCCATCCCGTTTGCCGTGTCAAGAGCGAAAACCTGCTAGTGTTGCGCGACGCTCTCTGTGGCGGTTACGGCAGTGATGCTGACTTACTGTGTCATCGCGATCCGTGGTCCATTCTCGTAGAAAAGATCGATTGTCGGAGCTCCACAGTTGTGGCGATTCCTGCCGGAGAGACCACATTAAATTTTGGTCGTTCATTGGTTATGGGATTTTGCAGCATCTTTGAAATTGTTGCATGTGGTTTGAGTCTGAGAGAAGCATTTTCAAATGGAATTTGCAGTCATCATGCGACTCGGGAGTTAGAATGAGAAAACAATTTTTTATTTTGTTTTGTCTTATAGCTCTCATTCGGGTGATCTTGAAGAATTTGGATTGTCAGCTTGTTTTTTAGGGCGCGCATGATAACCGTTCTGTTTTTCTATTTTATGTTCCCGAGATTAGGTTTAGAACAAAAATCCATTTGGTAATGCAATTTCAATTTTCTATTTCCGGAACAAAATTTTAGCCCAGAAATAGGTTTAGAACATAAATGAGAAGTAGAAATTCTACTTTTCTATTTCTATAACAGAAACAAAAATAAAAACTCTTCTCATCTCTCACTCCCTCTCTCTTTGGGTCCCTATCTCTCATGTGCACAGACTTGGTCAAACTTCTCCATCTCCTCTTCGCTCAAGTTCATTCGTCGCAGGGAGCCTCGCCACCACTATCAAACGTCTGTTGTTGCAACCGTAGGTCCGCCTCTCGTCGCAACCCTAGCTCCATTGCAACCCTAGCCTCCATCACAACAAGGTAAGTCTCTCTCTCCCTCTTTGTTGTCGTGACCTAGCTCCGCCTCCCTCTTTGTTGTCCGATTCACGACCAATTTATGCAATTTTTGTTTCTAGAGTCGACCATCTTTTATGCACTTGCAAACCACGATTTCTTGAGTCAACCCTAACTCGGTCGCAACCCTAGTGTTCATTGGCATTTTTCACGTGTTGCTAAAATTGGGGTGAATTTGATACATTTTGTCTCCATGTTTATTTGTCTGGATGCATATGTGAGAACTGTTCAGAACTCGAATCTATGACCTTCTCGAAACATACACTTGCGAACCACAGTCCTTGAGTGCGATATATGCTTGCTTTTACATTTTGATTTACTGCAACTTCACATGATCATAGGGCTGTTGTTCTCCTTTTAACTACGCATGAAAAGGATCCATTCATCCTCCTCCCTACTTTTGTTTTTAGTGATGGTTTACATTTTTTCCCTGATCATGGAGTTTATGCAACTCTCCCTTAACCTGATATATTGTTTGCAATGTTGGATTGTATGACACTTTAGGCATTCTTCCTCTTTTTCAAGTTCCACAATGATTAACTCTAGCAGCATTAGTATTCCTCTTTTTGAGATTTTTGCTACCAAGTGGTGTTTTCAGCAGCTTGTACAATATGATATAGAGATGTTCTCTTTCAATTTTCTTCGCCCGTTTTCTTTAATTAACAATTATAGAACATTACATTGATGTGATCTTGATATCAAAGCTTCTACGCTTGAATTGGTACACCGTCTCTAGATGTTCAGTGCCATTATAAGGGGTAGAGCGAGATGGCCAATAACAATAAGAGAATTATTCAACTATATGCATCATTCGCTAAGGAATGTCTTTAAGAGATTATTTGTGGCATTAAAGAACCGCTTCTTCATTTTGAGACACATGCCTTCATTTACAATTCGAAAACAAGCGCATATTGTAATTGCATGTTATGCTCTCTATAATTACATCCGTGATCAAGACAGTGGAAATAAGAGCTTTTTCCTATATGGAGATCCAGTGTACCAGTTTGGACTTACACAGGATGAGGTTACAGACGATATATAAATCGAGGAGGGAATCGAGATGAACATGCTTAGGAAAAGTATTGCCAATAAAATGGCAAGGGATCATAATATGCTGGAAATTCCATGAAATTGTGTTTTTTACTTTTGTAATGTATTTCTATTATTTGTATTTGAGGATTTCCTATTTTGGCTCTTATAATGTGATGTTGTATTTGAAGATTTCTATTATTTGTATTCAAGGATTTCCTACCAGTTTCAAAAGATCATCATTTGCGGCGTTAAAGGAAAAATCCTCTTGTCTACCCTGTTTTGTGACATAAGGCAAACATAACGTGGAAACAAAATTTCGAAAATAGATATTTTGTGCTGTTTTTAAACAAATTTATATTTCAGGAAATAAAAATTTTATGCTATTATCAAACGAATTTCTTTTGCGAGAACATAAATTTATCAAACGCGTTTCTCTGCTCAGAAACTCATCCATGAAATCCATTTATGGCCAGAAATTATTCTTAAGAACAAAATGATTATCATTTGTGCCCTTAGAAACTGGTATCTCTCATTACGTTACAATTGTACGAACTTAGTCTTTTAACTTAAATGCATTTTCCTTTTAGAGCAAATAAACACTAGGGAAAGTTTTATGGTGGTCCATGCATCGAAATCTATTGTATAATCAATATTTTGAAAGTTTTAATTATATTTTACTATATATATTATATATATAACAAATTTTCTTGAAGTAGTCAATGAATTAAAAATATATACTGATGTATCTTCTTATATCTTATATTGTGTAGCTTAGAAGGATGAGTGCTGAAGCGAACTCCGCATAGCCAACCAAGCCCCACGCGGATCACCCGCCTAACTGAATTTACGCATCTACCCTTGGCAAAATCACACGGACGGTAGGGTATTTGCGTAACTTCACGTTGTCCGCGGAGCTTCCAATGATAAATCGGGAAACAAAATTAAAAAAAAAGAGCGAAAAAAGATGAAATAAAACATTTAAAAAAAGAAATCCAAATACTGACGTCATCGATATTAGCAAAAAATATTGTCACTTCATAGAAAAAGAGCGCGACAAGGAACCTAAAAAAAGGCAAAACCCTCAAGAGAGCTCGATTTGTTTGATCTCTCTGTTGGGTAAAAGCATAAACATGACCATGTCAAAGGTGATTCTAATTCTAATCATTTTCTTTAAGAGTGGGACTATATTAAGATACCCTAACCATTTATTTTAAAAGCGAAGCTAAGTTTAAATTGATTTTATCAACTATAGCCTAAGCTAATTAGAGCCTAAGTTTGCTAATTGACTATCTAAGAAATCTAAACTAAAGCTTGTCACAAAAAGATTAAGACCGGCATGGACATCAGTCGACCACTGCCATTGTCTTCAATCAGCCAACTTCCTCCATGGGTGCCACCATCGATCACTGATCATGGTGTCGGTTCACATTCGAATCATATATTCAATCAACCGACATAATCGGCAAGTTTTGTCCAATCAAGCATAGAATGGCCTTGGGGTCGGCCTTTGATTTCATGCCATTCGATTTCCGCAAACCACTTCCTAAATTGACTAATGATTCAAAAGGTGGAATTAACAATTAATAGCCACCGCTTACTTGCACAACGCAGAAGGCTATCATCATCAACCCCTTAATGTCTAGTCACCCTTCTAAACTACCCGCCGAAAAATGAGCATTCAAAATGTAGCACTCGTCTAAATTACTCACGTGGCAAGCCAAGTAAAGAGCGCACAATTATGCAAACAGGCTAACAATCAATCCACCAAGCAAAGGCGCAAAATCCACTAAGAAAACAAGAAGTGGCATTTTCCTAACCAATTTTCTAAATTTTTTTTTTAAACTTTTCGAAATTAATCAATTTTTCTTAAATTTTTTTTTATCTTTCTTAATTCCGAAAACGGGACTCGGGCGAATATGGGCCTGCAGATAAATAACGGATACAGGGTTTTGGGCTTAGCATGTCCACAATGGAAATTGGGCTTGGGCTTGCTACGGCCCTCCGCAGAGTACGGCGCTATTGGTGTTTTCACGCGATAAAAAGCAATGGAAATTTCAAATTCCTAATCGAGTTTTGCTCTCTTCTCCCCGCGCGAACCCTAGATCTCCGCACTTTCGTCTTTGTTTTCGAGATTTGTGTACATCGTCCCGTACTAGTTTTTGTCCTCCATTCCTCTTTCCCCTGTTTGGCTTTCCCTCCGCGTCAGTTCTCGGTCCCGGCGTCAGTCCAACACCGTCATTTCTCGTTGAGAAGGCTGATCGTCGTAGCCTCCGAAGAGCCAATCATTCTGAGCAGAGCAGAGCAGCACTTGTTGGTTTCCTAGCGCGTCACGATGATAGCGACGGAAAGTGCGGTTGTAAACAAGGCGAAGATAAAGTTTTCTGGAAGAAGAATCGGAGCAGAACCACCCCAATCCGAATCATGTGGATATGGGGGCAGCAGAAGCCGCTTGTTGATGATTGGACTTCTGGGGGCGGCGCTGTGAATGGAAAGGAGAAAGAATGGCAATTTGCCTTCTCTGGTGCTAATGAGCGTGGACCTCGAGTAGATGAGAGCTTGAAGTTGCAAAGAAGAGACGAACGATGGATCGAGCTGTTACGCAACAATGTTCTGCCATTTTAAAGAGGCTAATGCACCATCGATCCGGTAAAGCTAAACGTACCAGATTACTTCTCAATCATATCAGAGCCAATGGAGTTAAGGGACAATAAAATCTAAGCTCGAGAAAAATATGTATCATGGAACAAATGCCATGTCCTACAATCCACCCGTCAATCAAGTACATATAATGGCAGATAAGTTGAATAAGATCTTTGAGACGGGATGGAAAGCTTTTTTGAGGCAAAGTGGAGCAATGGAGACATTAGAATAGTGAAGGAGTCCACGTTGAGTAGACGAAGTAGAGAAACGAGTGCCGTGGAACAAAACGGTCCCAAGACACCTCCTCAGTGCACCAGTTTGCCTCAAAACAGGATGCAAACTGGAGAGATGGTAAAGAAGAACTGTGTTGCCGCTTTGTTAAAGGTGAGCATTGTTCGCTGCAGGAGTAGATGTTTGGGATGTTATTATTTTCCTAAATTTAATTCAATTGGGAAAACATTAGCCAGTATTCTTACCAGCACATTGTATTTGTTGTTTAGATTTTGTCGACTGAGGTTTGCATCTATTGTATCAGAAATATATTAATTTGTGGTTAACTAAGTTGTACAGAGTTGCACAACCAGGTCATTAGGAAATAACGACAAAGATAATGAAGTGGCAGCGTATAATTTCTGCTCTAGTAGCTCTCTTCTAGATCTAATTGACACTGTGTCTTATAGGCACTGATGGTGTTAGTGGACATACTTGCCGCTCCAAGTGTAATGCATGTGGCAATACAACATGCTGATGCAGTGTTGCTGGACCGCCTTGTGCATCTTCAATGGGTAAATAATCTTCCTTTTCTGTCTCTATTTAAGGAGCTGTTATTTTGGTATCTATGGAGCACTGATTATATGTTTGTTGGCTTTTTGGATTTATCTTCAGAGAAGGGCCGAGATCATGAATGTACTATTGATGCTCCAAGACTGGTATATCTAGATTTTAATGTATTTCTTTTTGATAAGTTGAACAGTTCTGTTCGTATGCCATTTGATTTGGTGCTGAAAATTGCTACCTGAACTTGCAATTTTAGGTCAGGAACTTGTCTATAGTGCAGACCAGTAAATCTGATCCAGATTCTAATGGTAAGTGCATCTTTCGGATTTGTGATGTTTGAAGTTCAATGTTACAACGATCATTCAATTTGGTTCTGGAAATACTCAAAGGCGCTGTAAGTGCTGTGGACGATGGAAATTCCTGTATTAGTTCCCACCTTGCAACTCCATCTACGGATGCCACATGTGGGGAAGGTTAGTATGCCGTGAATTGTAGGTTGAGATATATTTTGGCCATTCAAGAAAGCAGGAGAATGAGCCATAATGATACTGTATGAGGGTGGAGTGCTTCTCTCCTCGACACACAGCTGTCACCTAAAAAGGCCCTGTGTGCTGCAATGTTAAAGAGTCGCTTTGCTGACACCATCTTAAAGGCGCAACAGAAGACACTACTTGATCATGTATGCATTTTGTTGGTAGTAGATGATGCTATGAAGTGTATCATAACAGTTGTTTCATACATGCCTTTTGTAATTACAGTGCGATAAGGCTGATCCTGTGACGATGCAACAGGAGAAGGAAAGATTAGAGAGAAGACAGCGTTAAGGTGATAAAAAAGTTAACCTATTGTTACATTTGTTCGCTTAAGACATGTGCCAATCTTTTGCAAATGCTCTCACATGAGCAGGGAACTAGATTTACTTTTTAAACTTTTCTCTCTATTTGCTCTGAATTCCTCTCGTGATTTCAATTGTGTTCAAGCAAGTTAATTTTGTTATATATGGTAAGTTCACAAAGTAGAAAAGCAATTGGCTAGTTCATTTTGAGTTCTTGAGCAGCATCGTGTTTTTTTATTGTGTTTTGCGAACACTTTCTCTAGCGAGCAGCAGTGGACCGTGGTTGGGTTATTGTTTGCATCGTTCTTGTCTGTGGTTGTTGGTTTAGTAATTTCATCTGAAGAGCTTATAGAAGCTGGGTCGATGTTACCCTTTCCAGATTGAGTGTGATAACCCAGACTCAAAACTGGATATGTGAATGGATACAAGCCTTGTATATTTTCTTACAACGGTCCTTTGTAGGTCCTAAAGTTCATTATTTGTATTTGAGGATTTCCTATTAGTTTTAAAAGATCATCATTTGCGGCATTAGAGGAAAAATCCGCTTGTCTACCCTGTTTTTGCGACATAAGGAGAACATAATGTGGAAACAAAATTTTGGAAATAGAAATTTCGTCTTGTTATCAAACGAATTGCTTTAAAGGAACATAAATTTTGTGTCGTCATCAAATGCATTTCTCTGCTCATAAACTCTTCTAAGGAATAAATTGTTCCTAGGAGCAAAATGGTTATCATTTGTGCCACGAGAAACTTGTTTATCTCGTTACATTATAGTTGTACAAACTTATTCTTATAACTTAAATGCATTTCCTTTTAGAGCAAATAAACACTAGGGAAAGTTTTATGGTTGTCCATTCATCGAAATCTCTTGTATAATCAATATTTTGAAAGTTTTAATTATATTTTACTAAATTTTATATATACAATCAAATTCTCTTAAAGTAGTCAATGAGTTAAAAGTAGATACCGATGTATCTTCTTATATATTAGATTGTGTAGCTTAGAAAGTTGAGCGCTAAAGCGAACTCCGCACCACCAACCAAGCCCCACGCGGATCACCTGCGCTCACCAAATTTACACATCTACCCCTAGCAAAATTGCATGGATGGCAGGGTATTTGCATAACTTCACGTTGTCCGTGGAGCTTCCAATGATAAATCGGGAAACAAAATTAAAAAAAGAGCGAAAATAGACGAAATACAACATTAAGAAAAGAAATTCAAATATTAACATTATCCCAATCAGCAAAAATATCGTCACTGTATAGAAAAAGAGCGCGACAAGAAACCTAAAAAAAGGCAAAACCCTTGAGGGGGCTCGATTTGTCTGCTCTCTCCGTTGGGTAAAAATGTAAACATGGCCATGTCAAAGGTGATTCTAATTCTAATCATTTTCATTAAGAGTGGGACTATATCAAGATACCCTCATAATTTATTTTAAAAGTGAAGCTAAATCTAAATTGATTTTATCAACTATAGCATAAGCTAATTAGAACTTAAGTTTGCTAATTGACTAGCTAAGAAATCTAAATTAAAATGACATGAACATCGGTTGATCATCGCCATTGTCTGAGAATGTCATGGCTTAGAGAATTAGATCGCTCTTAGGGGTTTCTACGCGAAGGATCATGACTGATCCATGAACGAGTGGGCGGACTTCGAGGATTTCAAATTCTAAAGTTTTCTTGTATGTTCTAGAATACTCTTGGGAGCGGGCAGTATTGTAATTGTACCCTCCTGTGATAAATGGATGTAGATGGTAGTTGGGAATGTGCAATCTTCACCGTTAAATCGATGAGAGATTTACGGATATGATTGAGCATGTACTTATATATAAGGGTTCTCCTCCTCCTCATTTATACATCTGATTCTCACAAGAGCACTAGAAATCCACAGCTTTCTCTCTAGAGTTTCTCTCTGGCGGTGGTCGACCGATATCCACGCCGGTCTTAATCTTTTTGTAACAAACTTTAGTTAAGATTTTTAGCTAGTCAATTAGCAAACTTAGGCTCTAATTAGCAAAATCAATTTAGACTTAGCTTCACTTTTAAAATGAATAATTAGAATTAGAATCAGTAAAATCAATTTAGACTTGGCTTCACTTTTAAAATAAATAATTAGAATTAGAATCACCTTTGATAGGTTCTAGCTATTGAGGGACATGTCTCTTATAACATGCATCAGGTTCTCTTTTTTTTTTTTTTTTGGTAATCGAGGTGTCCGGGCCAGCTTGCGCGCACCTCGACTATTTCTCGGGGGAGACTAGCACAGCAACCCACCGCCATGGATTCCCACTTAAATCACAAGTGCTCAGCTGGGAAATCGAATCTGGGACCAGTGCGCCTAACCACACAATCCCAAGTACGCCCTAACTAACTGAGCTACCCATTGGTGGGTGCATCAGGATTCTCTTTTTTTTTTTTTTGGTAAGGACATCAGGGTTCTCTTTCATGCTCACTTGGTGGACAAAAACAGAATCGAGACAATACTCTCGCCGACCCCTAATGGGCTAGTTCGGGTTGCGACATCCTTGGACGCGGCATCCTCCTCCCTGCCACCCACCCACTAAAAACCCTCGCTTACCCTAAACTAAGGGTGAGCAAAAGGAGGTTCGCTAGCCTTAGATGGAGGGAGGGACTCTAGGTAGAGGAGGCGCGATGGTGAAGAAACAAGGCGATATATTTTTGAACTTTCGGGATGGGATTTTTCTTAAAATGTTTTTATGCTTGATTTTTTTTTTATGTTCTTTAGTGATTGGTTGAGCGAAACAAAGTATATTAATTTCATGAAATTATGTAAAAACCCAACTAACTAGTTGATTACCGCATAGCGTTTTAAAACCCCAAAAAAAAAATCAGTATCTACGGCATTTTCACTCGATTACAAATAAATATCCTATGTCGCGAGATTAAAAAAAATCAAGTTTTGCAACGTTTTGTAAAAGTTAAGCCTTTTCATTAAATGTAAAATGTATTTCTGTTTATTTTAAGATATCTTACGAAGGCCTAACTGATTTTATTACAATCAAAAGAGAAATTGCATTGATTGTGAATTTTTATTTCGTGATATTTTACAAAGGATTGCAAGGTTTTGATGTAAATATAAAAAAAAAACTATACTTACGAATTTTGTGTACTAATCAATATATTCGTGATTAAAAAGAAAATTATATTTAAATTTAAGGGCCTAATCTATATTTAGCCCATCAGATTGGGTGAATCATGACCCTTCATTTTATGGAACCTTCTGGTGAACAATTTATGGCGTCAGATTTCAACGGCCCATGATCTTCTAAATTTAGGCCAATTGCCAAATTATGGGTACTTTCTCAACCAATAATTTCTGATGATTAAGTCAAAGATTGGAAATTTTGTTTTTTGGCAATTTCTGAAAAGTCAATGCACAAAGTCAACTCCTCTGTGCATCTGCTAGAAATGATCGCCGGCTTGTTGATTTTTTTCTGAGAATGGGGTCCGGTGGGTTTTGATTGGAAATTCACTATAGGTGACATTTTGCTTGCAAATCAAATTACATTATTCTTTTTTCTCCTTTTAGGTATAGTTTTGAGTTTATACATGATAATTTTTCTTTGATTTGCGAGCAAAATGTCACCTATATTGAATTTCCAATCAAAACCCACTGGACCCTATTCTCAGAAAAAAAGGAGACATTTTGATTTGCTCAATCAAATCGTATTTATACGCCAGTGCATCTTAATTGGTGTAAAATTCTTTCGGGCAACGTTTGTGTGTGGAAGAAATTATTTGGATACGTAATCTCATTCAATTTTTGTTGCTTGCTATGTAAGGTACATTCTTATCAAACAAATATAATTTATCGGTCTCGATTTGTATGGGTCTGGTACTAGCTTTTCTTGATTATGCTATTATATGCTGAATGGCATATGTAGATGAGGTACCTTTAGCGTAGGTTGACCCTATGCATCTAAAGGTTCTAAACCATGTGGATTACATTTTTTCTTGATGAGCATCACAAGTATAACAGTCAGGTCCGAGTTAGATAGAATCGAGTGAGGAGCACTCCATGTTCATCACTTTTGTGGGTCTGTCCCTGTTTATCATGGTGCTGGTGCGTGGTTATATTTCTTAATTTTGGTGTAGGTGGTTCCAATTATTTTGTCTTCTCATTCTTCTGTGCATGGACATGGGCATGCGTGGATCTTCATTGAAAAGGATGTTTCTTTGTTTTGAGAATAGACTTCAATTCTTGTGTATTGGAGCGATGTAGGTGATACGATGCCTTTAGATTCTCTCTGATTCTCTGATTTGATGTTCTTTCTGAATAATAGCGTAGAGCATTTTATGGTTTCCAGTCAAATGCTTTGACCAGTGAGGTAGGGTCATAATGGAAGGTTATTTCCCAAGCTAATAGTTCGTTATTGATTGAGTGTCGCATTTCTTCTCTGTGATGGCCTAGGTTTTGCTAGTTCCTAAGGACTTCACTACATTTTATCTTTCTTCAGTGTATATCGAAGGAAGATTTGATACTAAATAGAGGTCCATCGTGTAAGAGCAACAATATAGTGGGAAAAGAGTTGGTTGTTGTTCTTCTCGTTAGGCGTATATTTTAATAGTACCTCACTCTGTGGTATGTGGACTGTTTTTCAAAGCAAGTGTCCTATTCTTGGTTTTGGAATTAGAATGGTATTGCTAGGCTGTTTAAAGAATAGGAAAGGAAGCTCTCTTGGGGGAGAAGACATCTTTATTTTTATTCTCTTGAAAATTTAACATGCCTTGTTTGAGCCATTTCTTTATCCAAATAGGATTGCGCAGAAAGAGGAATTAGGGAGAAGTTCTTGTGGTGGGTGCAAGTGAACTCGACTTCGATGCTATTATTTGTGGGTTTGGGTTCTTCTTTTGGGTGGTTGAACTCTTGGGTGTCGTTGATTTTTTCGGAATCATCAGTTTTTGGCTTCAAGGTTATGCTCTTGTTCTTTAGTTTAGTGTGTTTTGACGCTGCCTTCAGTGATTGTAATTTTTGTTGTGCATGGGTTACGGTTTTGAAATTGTTTTCCAGTCTCATGGTTTTTATGCTTCAGTTGTACTAATTATTTTTTCATTCCTCTTTCCCTTGTTTGGCTTTCCTCCATGTCAATTCTCAGCAGTTGTAGGTACAACATTATTTCTTGTTGAGAAGGTTAATTGTCATAGCCTGAAGAGCCAATCATTCTGAGCAGCACTTGTTGGTTTTCTAGTGCGTCATGATGATAGCGACGGAAAGTGCAGTTGTAAAGAAGGTGAAGGTAAAGTTTTCTGGAAGAAGAATCGAAGCAGAACACCAATCCGGATCATGTGGATATGGGTAGCAGAAGCTGCTTATTGATGATTGGACTTCTGGCGCTGTGAATGGAAAGGAGAAGAATGGCAATTTGCCTTCTAAAATCGAGGCTGATGCTGGTGATTGTACGAAGTTTGGAAGTTCCGTCTCTGATGCTAATAATCGTGGACCTCAAGTAGAGCTTGAAGTTGCAAAGAAGAGACAAAGGATGGATCGAGCTGTTACGCAAAAATGTTCTGCCATTTTAAAGAGACTAATGCACCATCCATGTGGTTGGCCTTTCAACCAACCAGTCGATCCGGTAAAGCTAAACATACCAGATTACTTCTTAATCATATCAGAGTCAATGGATTTAGGGACAATAAAATCTAAGCTCAAGAAAAATATGTATCATGGAACAGAAGAATTTGCTGCTGATATCGGGTTGACCTTTTCTAATGCCATGTGCTACAATCCACTCAGCAATAAAGTACATATAATGGCAGATAAGTTGAATAAGATCTTTGAGACGGGATGGAAAGCTCTTGAGGCAAAGTGGAGCAATGGAGACCCTGGAATAGTGAAGGGGTCCGTATTGAGTAGACGAAGTAGAGAAAGCAGTGCCATGGCCCAAGACACCTCCTCAGTGCACCAGTTTGCCTCAAAACAGGATGCAAACTGGAGAGACGATAAAGAAAAACTGTGATGCTATTTTGTTAAAGGTGAGCATTGTTCACTGCAGGAATAGATGTTCGGGATGTTATTATTTTCCTAAATTTAATTCAATTGGGAAAGCATTAGCCAGTATTCTTACCAGCAGAGTGTATTTGATTTTGTCGACTGAGGTTTGCATCTATTGTATCAGAAATATATTAATTTGTGGTTAACTGGTTCCTGAGCCGGTCAAAGTTGTACAGAGTTGCACAACCAAGTCATTAGGAAATAACAACAAAGGTAATGAAGTGGCAGCATATAATTTCTGCTCTAGTAGCTCTCTTCTAGATCTAATTGACACTGTGTCTTATAGGCACTGATGGTGTTAGTGGACATACTTGCCGCTCCAAGTGTAATGCATGTGGCAATACAACATGCTGATGCAGTGTTGCTGGACCGCCTTGTGCATCTTCAATGGGTAAATAATCTTCCTTTTCTGTCTCTATTTAAGGAGCTGTTATTTTGGTATCTATGGAGCACTGATTATATGTTTGTTGGCTTTTTGGATTTACCTTCAGAGAAGGGCCGAGATCATGAATGTACTATCGATGCTCCAAGACTGGTATATCTAGATTTTAATGTATTTCTTTTTGATAAGTTGAACAGTTCTGTTCGTATGCCATTTGATTTGGTGCTGAAAATTGCTACCTGAACTTGCAATTTTAGGCCAGGAACTCGTATATAGTGCAGACTGCAGACCAGTAAATCTGATCCAGATTCTGATGGTAAGTGCATCTTTCGGATTTGTGATGTTTGAAGTTCAATGTTACAACGATCATTCAATTTGGTTCTGGAAATATTCAAAGGCGCTGTAAGTGCTGTGGACGATGGAAATGTCTGTATTAGTTCCCACCTTGCAACTCCATCTACGGATGCCACATGTGGGGAAGGTTAGTATGCCGTGAATTGTAGGTTGAGATATATTTTGGCCATTCAAGAAAGCAGGAGAATGAGCCATAATGAGACTGTGAGAGGGTGGAGTGCTTCTCTCCTCGACACACAGCTGTCACCTAAAAAGGCCCTGCGTGCTGCAATGTTAAAGAGTCGCTTTGCTGACACCATCTTAAACGCACAACAGAAGCCACTACTTGATCGTGTATGCATTTTGTTGGTAGTAGATGATGCTATGAAGTGTATCATAACAGTTGTTTCATACATGCCTTTTGTAATTACAGTGCAATAAGGCTGATCCTTTGAAGATGCAACAGGAGAAGGAAAGATTAGAGAGAAGGCAGCGTGAAGGTTATAAAAAGTTAACCTATTGTTATATTTGTTCGCTTAAGACATGTGCCAATCTTTTGCAAATGCTCTCACATGAGCAGGGAACTAGATTTACTCTTTAAACTTTTCTCTCTATTTGCTCTGAATTCCTCTCTTATGATTTCAATTGTGTTCAAGCAAGTTAATTTTGATATATGGTAAGTTCACAAAGTAGAAAAGCAATTGGCTAGTTCATTTTGAGTTCTTGAGCAGCATCGTGTTTTTTTATTGTGTTTTGCGAACACTTTTCTCTAGCGAGCAGCAGAGAGGTTATTGTTTGCATCGTTCTTGTCTGTAGTTGTTGGTTTAGTAATTTCATCTGAAGAGCTTATAGAAGTTGGGTCGATGTTACCCTTTTCAGATTGAGTGTGATAACCCAGACTCAAAACTGGATATGTGAATGGATACAGGCCTTGTATATTTTCTTACAATGGTCCTTTGTAGGTCCTAAAGTCCACCAGTGTTGTATTCCTCAAAAGGATTCAGTTAAGTCTGTCTTTGTGGCCATTGCCATGGAAGTCAATTTGGCAAGCATTGTAGGAGCCTTGTATTGACCTTAAGTTTTGACCTAAGGGAGCTGGCTGCATACTGTATTAAATTTGTAATTGCATCTCTGGCCTTGCTCCTTAAACTATGATGGGATTGATGAATTAATGCTGGCTAGATCTTGAGTGATATCAGTAATCTGTGTGGGGTCTGGCAGTTGGTGACTGAGCCAGGGAGGTCCGGTCCGATGCTGAAATTTCTTCAACAAGAGATTTTTTAAATTAATATCATTTATCCACTCTTAACTTTTGGCTAAATCATCGACAATATCTATGTGTACTACTGCTCTGGTTTGCACCCTGAAGGCTTCCAAGACCTTATAATGCACTTGAATTGAGATTAATTTTTATGGCTACTGTCATTGTGGGTTCTATGAGCGTTGGTAGAGTTATCCAATGAGAGGGAGCTACTTTACTGGGGTGCTTTCCATTAGTCCTACTAGATATCATGGATTTTTCTTTGCCTAGGTCAAATGGCCGAATTCTTGTTACTGTGCTTAAGGGGTAAAGAATCTTATTTGTGGGGGAAAACAAAAGTAGCTTACAAGTAGATCACATCGTTTGCTGATGGCGTTCTTGTGGGCCTTGTAGGACTGGTTGTGAGCGGTGTGGCTCTTCGACTTCGCCATCCCTGCCCTGTCAAAATGGGAAATATGTGAAGTCATTTGAGCATTATCGAGTACGCACCATTGACCTCTCACTTATGGTATCAACAATCAAAACCATGCTTAAATGTATTAGTCAACGCATTGAAATATGCAGGGGGATGTCCATCAACTATTCTACGTGGTTATCTTGATCCAGGTATGAGATAATTCTACCAGCCACTCCAAATGTTATTGAAAACATAGTAATAATATGTTTCCTCACGTAATTTCTTTAACATATGCTTTTCGTATTTCACCATAGTCAACTTTATACTTGTGTATGGAATTAAGACAGTGCATGTTATTGCAGAGGACTACCAAACGTTATTATCTTGTGTTACGAAACCATTCTTTCAAATTTTCACTGTGGAATTGTTTTAGAAGCAAAGGTCCTCATCGTCACTATCCTTTATGTTAATGAAACTTCCTCCATTGAATTATTCACGTTACATGAGAACCTTTCAATTCCTAAGAACTTCAGCTGTGATTCTTGTGTCTTTCTAATAACAGTCTTGCAGCCAAAAAGATCATGGTAAATAGTGTCAAGAAAAGGTCTTTTACCTCAGTAAAACAAAAGTTTGTAGTGTCGATGTTTTTAGTTACACAGCCTTAATCATTCAAGAAAAGAAAAAAGAATGTGAAGTAAATGATAAAAAAGGAGTACTTTCAAGTCAGGAATGCTGAGAAGATGTTCAGAAAATCTTTATGTAAATCTCCCTATTGTTCTACGTTTCATTAGGAAGATGTCTACCTTGAATTATCTAACTTATCAAATATCTCCCGTTCAAGCTTCAACCTTGGTTAGCTTTCGAAAGATCAATTGAAATGATGTATCTGCTCAGGAACTTCTTTCTAAATTGAAATATTTCCTCAATCAGCTGGCATTCTGCACCTTGGGAGATGGTATTTATGGCATTATAATCCTTAAATACACAGGAATATTAGTAGTTTCAGGCACTTCAAAAGAAATCTGAAGAGGAAGAGAAAAGAGGTGCAAAACGAAAATAGATGATGAATAAATTTTATACTTGAAATGGAATAAGTGGATCAGATCACCTTCTGCAATACCTATGACCACATGTTGCCGTATCAATGTATTTCCAGTTAAGGTTTTGTCTAAATTGCACATCATCTATAACAAGCTATTATAATAAATTGAACATCCAGATTAGTTACGTAAAAATGATATGGTACTAGGAACTCCAACTCATTATTAGCAATATTTGATATATCAGATAGATGTACAATGACTTTACTAATCGGATCATAGACCCTTTGATGTTGAAAAGTCAACATGGTCTTTCGGAATAAGTCTTCATAAGTTGGAGAAACTTTAATGTTGGAATCTTTCAAATACTCAATCAGTTGTATCTAATGAATTCTAGAGTTATAAAGAAAGAGACAATATTTATCTGATGATTGAAAGCTTGTTCATTAAGGATATATAACCAATTGTATACTGACTTTAACATAAGTTTTGAATGTTTTGAAGAAATCATGCGCTGATTGTAGATTAATGTTAGGGAGTGATTGCAAATAGTCACAACCGCTCAATATCCACATCTTAAAAACCATTTGCTTAGTAAATCCATCAAAATCGTTGCTGTTTTGTAGTAGATTGGAGTACTTGAAATCAATTTCATGCCCAAACTTGTGAAGATTATCTGAAAAATTAAACATATATAACCACAGAAAACACTCAATAAAGTGGGTCGAAAAGGCTATAGTTTGCGTAGGGGTTGCGTGTTGTAATGAATAAGATTTAGCAAGAAGCTGCTACTAGATTACTCACTCTGGTATATAAGATTCGTGTCCTCTGTGATTACAGCATCAACCCGTTCATTGATTGCCAAGAGAGTGATTTGAGCATCCGCCTCATAAAGGGGCAACAATAAAAGAAATGTTCTCCTGCTTCAAGACCTTCCACATGCAACTATACCAATCGAGATGCGATAAATTCATCATGAATGATACTTTAACTTATTTCAACCATACATTGCATGACCAGGAGTATTTTTCATATCTTGATTAGCTCATGTGCCATGGAAGGTCTCGTAGAATCGACCGAGCCTATCCAGTTTGGATATTTAGGAAAATGTTTTAAAGTTTTGCAATCATGTTTAGAATCACTGAAGGTCTATGACAACCTTGCTTACGTAGGTCAAGGAAGAAAAAACTTACTCGTGCTATTGAGCATGAGTCAAAATAGAAATGGTGCTGCTGCTTATCAATGCTATAAAAAAACAGTAGACATCACACCATGGCACATGAGCTAATCCAGATATGAAAAATACTCCCAGTCATGTAATGTGTGGTTAAAGTAAGTTAAATTGTCATTTCTGATTAATTTATCGCATCTTCATTGGATTGGTTGCATGTGGAAGGTTCCAAAGCAGGAGAATTTCTTATTTTGTTGTTCCTTATGAGGCGGATGATCAAATGACTTTCTTAGCAGTCAGTAAACAAGTTT
Organism: Syzygium oleosum; assembly: GCF_021117445.2. Taxonomy (NCBI): domain Eukaryota; kingdom Viridiplantae; phylum Streptophyta; class Magnoliopsida; order Myrtales; family Myrtaceae; genus Syzygium; species Syzygium oleosum. The sequence goes on from NW_026607485.1 coordinate 13,374,733, forward strand.
GGGCTGTAATCACAAAGGACTCGGATCTTATACCATTCGACTGTCCTAGAGTGAGTTATCCAGTAGCTGCATCTTGCTATATCTTATCCATTACAATATGCAACAACTAAGCAAACTATAGCTTTTTTGACCCACTTTATTGAGTGTTTTATGTTGTATATGTTTAATTTTTCAGATAATATTCAAAATGGACATATTTGGGTATTGATTTTATGTTGTATATGTTTAATTTTTCAGATAATATTCAAAATGGACATATTTGGGTATGAAGTTGAGTTCAAGTACTCCAAGCTACAACAGAGCAACGACCTCAGTTTTGCTGGATTTACTAAGCATATGTTTTTTAGATGTGCATATTGTGCATTTGTGACTATTTGTAATCACTCCCTAACATTAATATGCAAACAATGCATGCACTCTTCAAAACATTGAAAAATTTATGATAAAGTGATCATACAGTTGGTTATATACCCTTGAGCAAACTTTCAATCATTATATAAATTTTTGTCTCTTTCTTTGTAACTCCAGCATTCATTTAATACAGGTAATTGAGCTCTTGAAAAATTCCAATATTGAAGTTCCTCCAACTTATGAATACTTATTCCAAAAGGCCATATTGACTTTTCAGCATCAAAGGGTCTATGATCCGATTAGTAATGCTATTGTACATCTATCCGATATATCAAATGTTGCTGATGATGAGTTGGAGTTCATATGACCATATCCTGTTTATGGAACTAATTTAGATGTTCAGTTTGTTAAAATAGCTTGTTATGGATGATGTGCAATTTAGACAAAACTTTAACTGAAAATACATTGATACAGCAATATGTGGCCATAGGTATTACAGAAGGTGATCTTGATCCATTTACCAAAGCTCCATTTCAGGTATAATATTTATTCATCGTCTATTTTTGTTTTGCACTTCGTTAGGCTAGTAGCTCATCTATAGTGCAGACCAGTTAATCTGATCCAGATTCTGATGGTAAGTGCATCTTTCGGATTTGTGATCTTTGAAGTTGTTCAATGTTACAACGATCATTCAATTTGGTTCTGGAAATACTCAAAGGGGCTGTAAGTGCTGTGGATGATGGAAATGTCTGTCCTAGTTCCCACCTTGCAACTCCATCTACGGATGCCACATGTGGGGAAGGTTAGTATGCCGTGAATTGTCGGTTGAGATATATTTTGGCCATTCAAGAAAGCAGGAGAATGATCCATAATGATAATCTATCAGCGTGGAGTGCTCCTGTCCCTAAAAAGGCCCTGCGTGCTGCTATGTTAAAGAGTCGCTTTGCTGACACCATCTTAAAGGTGCGACAGAAGACACTACCAGATCATGTATGTGTTTTGTTGGCAATAGATGATGCTATGAAGTGTATCATATCGGTTGTTTTATAGACGCCTTTTGTAATTACATGCGATAAGGCTGGTACTGTGGAGATGCAACAGGAGAAGGCAGTGTGAAGGTGATAAAAAAGTTAAACCTAATTATTATATTTTTTCCCTAAGACGTGCAAATCTTATGCAAATACTCTCACATGAGCAGGGAACTAGATTTACTCTTTAAACTTTTCTCTCTATTTGCTCTGAATTCCTCTATTATGATTTCAATTGTGTTCAAGCAAGTTAATTTTGATATATATGGTAAGGTCACAAAGTAGAAAAGCAATTGGCTAGTTCATTTTGAGTTCTTGAGCAGCATCGTGTTTTTTTATTGTGTTTTGCGAACACTTTCTCTAGCGAGCAGCAGAGTTTGGGTTATTGTTTGCATCGTTCTTGTCTGTAGTTGTTGGTTTAGTAATTTCATCTGAAGAGCTTATAGAAGTTGGGTCGATGTTACCCTTTCCAGATTGAGTGTGATAACCCAGACTCAAAACTGGATATGCGAATGGATACAAGCCTTGTATATTTTCTTACAACGGTCCTTTGTAGGTCCTAAAGTGCACCAGTGTTTTATTCCTTAAAAGGATTCAGTTAAGTCTGTCTTTGTGGCCATTGCCATGGAAGTCAATTTGGCAAGCATTGTAGGAGCCTTGTATTGACCTTAAGTTTTGACCTAAGGGAGCTGACTGCATACTGTATTAAATTTGTAATTGCATCTCTGGCCTTGCTCCTTTGATTATGATGGGATTGATGAATTAATGCTGGCTAGATCTTGAGTGATATTAGTAATCTGTGTGGGGTCTGGCATTTGGTGACTGAGCTAGGGAGGTCTGGTCCGATGCTGAAATTCCTTCAAGAAGAGATTTTTCTAATCAATATGATTTATCGACTATTAACTTTTCGCTAAATCACTGCAATATCTCCGTCTACTATTGCGCTGGTTTGCACCCTGAAGGCTTCAAAGACCTTTTAATGCACTTGAATTGAGATTAGTCTTTATGGCTACTGTCACTGTGGGTTCTATGAGCGTTGGTAGAGTTATCCAATGAGAGGGAGCTACGTTACGGGGTGCTTTCCATTAGTCCTGTTAGATATCACAGATTTTTCTTTGCCTAGGTCAAATGGATGAATTCTTGTTACTGTGCTTTTCTTTCACTAGCTGGAGGATAGTTTCAGCTTGATGATTGGACAAATCTTTCTTTAAGAGGTAAAAGAATCTTATTTGCGGGGAAATAATGAATATGTGATTAATTGCGGGCGAAATAATTGTTCTAGGAAAACAAAAGTAGTTTACAAATGAAGACACAGAGTTCAAAGTTTGAAACCATCTCTCCTTCAAAAGAAATTTCGACCTCTAAGCTCTTTTATATCTATCTAGCTTCGAAATGAGAAGTTGAAGTTGTTTAGGTTTCTGCTGGCTTGCTGCAATTACCCCAAGATTTAGGTTTCTCTGCAAACCCACTTTACCAAAGGAAGTACTCTTCATAGACAGTCTCTTGGCCAAGAAGCCAATAGAGAAGTGCAAACGATGAGCTGATTTCCTCATAATCTTACGTAGTGGTAGATCACATCGTTTGCTGAGGTCTTTCCTGTTTTCCATGAAAAGTCACCTCATCGGTGAACACTGTTGTTGGAGCCTTTTAAAGCAAGGAGCTTAGTTTTGTAGGATTGAGGTCAATCAAACGGTTCTCTTTAGTGTTTAATGTCGGCATATCCCTGTTCTGGTTAGATTTTGTTTCTTCTGACCTTATTTTGATTGTTAATGTGCTATGTACCATTACTACTACAAATCGACCCTGTTAACCAGAAAGACAAGCAAGATTTTAGCAAATTATTCCTTTTCACCTAGTATCCAATAAGGTTTGTCTTCTCTCTCCTCTGTATCACCATCCTCCGTATCACCATCCTGCAGGGAGGTTTAGAGAATCATAGGACTCTTCTAACTCACTTGCATGTATGTAAGCTTGTTCTTGCTGCGATCTGAGGATGCCGATCCTCTGGCAGTGGGAACAACTTTCGTCGGAGAACTATGATAAGGCTCTTGTAGATTTGTTTCCCAATAACTGCGGTGCCACTTGGGGCAAAAAAAGAAAAATAATGTTCTGCTGCCATTGATTGGCCTGAGGCAATGCATTTTGCATTAGTTTTTCCAGTGGTCATAAATGGTGAAATGTAATGTAAAGTTAACACATTTAGTGACGTGTTTCATATGGGAAAGCTTTCATAGCAATAATACTGTGCTAATTTAGTTCATCACTACCAACAATTTATTATGATTAATGTGCCAGTCAGTAGATGAAAAGATGTTAAAAAGGATATAGCATTGGCACACAGCATGTGTGTAAATGAAAGTAAAACAATTACTAACAATGGGAAGTTTATGAAGGTGGAGGGATGAAAACTTTTGCTGGAACTGCTTACCCTTCATGAGTGCAGCATTAGGCACTTCCATTAATCACTTTATTCCTATACAATGATTGGTAATTTTTGTTAACCAAGTAATTTGTTGGTGTAATAATACTGATCCGAAATCCTGATCCATCAAATGATCAAATGAGTCATCAATTCCAAACAAGTTTGGCTGTCAAATTATGATATGAGACCTCTTATTGATTAAGCTAACTCAGTGGGTAGCTGGACAATTCAATTTCCTAAGATGTCCCTGGTCTTGTGAAAACTCTTCTTTCCTTGACAGACATTCTTTCCACAAGAGACTATTCTGCCGCCACGATAGGTCTGAACTCTATTTTGGTAGAGAGAACATGCGAACCTTTGTCAGCCCGTTTTCCATATACTTCAGATCTGATTGTCTGAATGTAATCCCCAAATATGTTGCTTTTGGTTTTGGCATTTAATGTTGTAGTTTTCGTTCATCACGGATATTGGAATTAGAACAGTTATTGGAATTTCATTGCTGTTCCAACAACTCGTATTGTGGTGATTAACAATTTTGTCTTCTTACAATGCAGAAAAAGCAAGGATTGAAGCTCAGATCAGAGCAGCAGAAGCTGCTGAGCGAATGAGAGCAGAGGCTGACGGCAGAAAGCAAAGGGAGAGAGAGGGAAGCTGCTCGAATTGCACTTCAAAAGGTTTAACTCTTCGACTTGTTTCTTCATGGGTGGTCAAAACTGAAAAAAGTACTTGTATTCAACACTGATGGGCGTGAAATTGTTTAATTCTACATTCAGATGGAAAAGACTGTCGACTTAGAGGAAAATCTCGAGATTTTGAAGGAACTTGAGATGTTGAGTGGGTGTTCTGGTTCATCACCTCATCTTGCTGACGTTGATGATGGATCTGAAATCAGGACTGTTTGATGGGGCTCCCTATAAGAATCCGCTGGAGCGCTTAGGATTGTTTATGAAGGATGAGTTTTTGGGAGACGTTGATGATGAGAAAATTTTGATTGGGGAGGAGGGTGAGATTCTTTCGTAGTTGACATTCATAGTTCCAATGGGGTTGCAGTTGATCTCAGTTTTTTTTCTCAATTTTTATGAGCTCTTTTGAGCTACGATAGAGCTAAATGTTGCTGTAAATCAAATCCCTTTTCTGGTGGAAATACAGAGGTAGTGATTTGGTGATTAAATGCTACGTGTGAGGCAGCTTGTTTGTTGGATGTCTTGTGTCGTGGCTGATTTTAGTCAGGCGTGTTGTGCGGTGTAAAAGTGGAGACTTTGGCGTACGGTAATGCGAATGATGTATTGGCCCTTCGTTGAAGTGACTCAGAATTTTCATTCATAAGTATCAGCATCTGACTGTACTCTATTTTTATTTGCGCAACCATAGAAAAGAGGTAGTAAACTACTTGCAGAGCATGTGGTGGTTGCTGGTGAATCAGTCCTAGAACTATGACCAAGCAAAAGAAGATTTGGCCCCCTAGAAGGCTAGAAAGGCAGTCTGATAAGAACGTGGAACGAGCTGAAATGTAAATAAGATGGATTTTGAGACATCGTTTCCTTCTGCTCTGTGTTCAATTTGAGAAGTGTTTGGCAATTTGACAATAATGCCCTGATATGTTATTAACAGAGTTGTCCCATCACGTGATGTACTTGTTAGTCACCCTGGAATTGTCACAAACTTGGGAACAACCTCAACCATATCACTCAGTAATTCATGTTGAATCTTAGGCTGTGTTCGTTTGGCGGAAAATATTTTTAAGAAAATATTTTCCGGGTTTTCCGGTGTTTGGGGGCGGAAAACATTTTCCCCCGGAAAACATTTTCCCCTCAATGAGGGAAAACATGACCAAATTGGCGGAAAATGATTTCCGCTTCTGAAAAGTGGAAATCATTTTCCGCCAAACTCCTCCTTCCCCCCCTCCGGTTGCCGCCGCTGCCCCTCGGATGTCGGTCACCGCCGGCCGCCGCTGGTCGATTGGTTGCTTTGCCGGGTGGCGCCGTGCCTCGCCGCGGCATAGCCATGCGCCGCCGATTCTGCCGGCCGCCGCCGCCGCCGCCGCCGCCCCGCGCCCCGGACGCCCGGCCGCCGGACGCCGCCGCCGCCGCCGCCGCCGCCGGATGCCGCCGCCGACCGCCGCCGCCGCCGTCGCCGGCGAAAAATATTTTCCGAAACTTTTTCATATTGGTCGCCGAACACCGGAAAATTCTATTCCGGGAAAACATTTTCCAGGAAAATGACTTCTGGGAAAATATTTTCCAAAAGGAGAATATTTTCCGCCAAACGAACGGAGCCTTAATGGACGTTTTGATCAGTATGGAGAAAGAGAAAGGAGGGGGGGTATATGCTGTTTGATCTCGACGGAACAAAATCCTTAACTGCGCAAATGATTGGTAAGGCGAGGAGAGGAGCGAGCGAAGGAATTACATCCTGAAGCTGCATCCAAAATAGACATTTTGCGCAACAAATGATGCCGTGATGGTATCCTATTCATACTGGGGAAAATTGTCCAAAAAATTTTAAACCTATTGCATTTTTGCCAATTTAGTCATGAACCTTTGAATTTTGCCAATTCAGTCATAAATATTTTTACTTTTTGCCAATTCAGTCAATCCGATCAATTTTAGCCGGCCTATGCTGACATGGCCGCCGGCTGTCCGACCAACACTGACGTGACAATTTTTAAATAATTTTTTTCTTTTTTTCTTTTCTTTCTTTTTTTTTTCTGCCCCTTCTTCCCTCTAGCCGGTCCGGCGACTGACCAGAGGCGCGGCCTCACCGGCCTCTAGCAAAGCTTGCCCCCAACGGTCACTGGCGAGGGTGAGCCTCACCTGCCACTACTTGGGTGAGACCAAGGCCAACCTCGCCATCGTTGGGTTTCACCTTGGCTAGCGACGGCGGGCCGGCCTTGCCTAGCCAAGGTTAGGCCGGGCGAGCTTTGCCCTAGGCCAATGGGGGCGAGTTTCGCTAGAGGCCGGCAAAGTCGACCTTGCCAGCCCGTGACCGACTAGAGGGAAGAAGGGAAAAAAAAAGAAAAGAGAGAAAAGATATAAAAAAGAAAACAATATTAAAAAATTGCAACGTCAGCGTTGGCCGGGCAGTCGGCGCCGGCCTGCGGCCACGTCGGCACTGACCGGTCAAAATTGGCTAGATGGACTGAATTGACAAGAAGTGAAAAGGTTTATGACTGAATTGATAAAATTGTAATAGATTTAGGACTTTTTGGATAATTTTCCTGTTCATACTGTGTAGCGATTCTTGGTAGCTCTGTCGAACTTCTTGGCACCCTCCTGCAATAGTATCCAAGATATCCAGTCGCGCATATATCATGATATGACTGGAAAAGGAAACACCTAAAATTTAAAAAGCGACACAAGTTGCTCCATGGTCGTCGAAACTCACATGAAATACGAACCCCGCTTTTCTTGCTGTAGCCGAGGAACTCCTTCCCCTGCTTCCAAATGCTCATCTGCAGAAGGCCAGGCTAATGCGAGTAATGTCCGAGTGGCGGGGCGAAGCGATTCGCACGCTAATTTGCTGCTTGTCACTAAATGACTGGAACTAGAACTGGCTCGAAGAAGAGTTTAACTGAGCAGCATCGTCCGAGGCATTTCAGTACATAGACTTACATGGTTACTCTCTATGTTTAAATGTGTAATTAACGCTCTATATAAGTATTATCATCTCACAGTCGTCCTAATTAAGTTATTTTGATTATTCTCTATCGTGGTGATTTTACGAGGGAGAAAAGAAGTTCAATGGCGACAATGATTGCAAGAAAGCTTCACTTGATCATCCGATTCGAAGTTGGCTCCAAGAGGATGATTTGCCAAATATGTGGGCTAAGAGGAGACGCGTTACTTCGTTCGTTTGGAATATTTGAAATGCCATAAGTTACAAGAATCGCTTCAAGACCACAGTGTCACCGAGCAAAACTGCGTCAAGCTACTCTGCCTGCGAGAGGATTTCAGCGAGGCTATGGATCAGGCCGAGGCGAAGGGCATGTCACGGAGGAAAAAGTAATGTGGTTACGTGTTTCTGAATTGGCGGATGAATAGCTTTGGATGTTAATCAATCTTTGTTTTGTGTTGTTCATACTCAACTATTGTTTTCGAGCCTCAATTAATGTATATCTTTGAAATCTGGCTTTTCTATGTGAGGAGTAGTTTGATTGAAAGAAACAATCCTTAGTATATATTTTGTCCTAAAGGTTTTTGCATTGACGATAAGGTAAGTTTTGAGGTTCGTCAACGTCCGACGGAAGAAGATTATGATGAAACTTAATATGCTATTTGTGTCGTTAAGTAAATATAGATATAGCAGCAGAAAATCACTAAATTTAACTATGAGATGCATAGATTAATCTCTAAGTGGTTTCTTACTCGCTGCACTTACTTGGGATTGGTCATAACAAAGTAATTTCTGACGAATCCTCTAGTTTCGTCATGAATAGCTTGTCTTTAATTAGATTGGAGAGGTGGACTCAATTCGACTTTTGAAAACTAATTTGTGATATCACCTAATCGCTATTTCAAAAAAGAAAGGACAAAAATATGGTTTATACCACGAAAAATCCCAAACTGGTACACCTGTGATAAATTTACCTCAAACTAATTTTTTGACCACCAAAAACCCCAAACCGGTACACTTGTGACAAGTTTACCCTTAGTTTGTTTCCGTTAAATTTTACTGTCAAATTGCTTTATTAAATGGCACGCGGCAGTTGACTTATGTACCAGTTTTTTGTTTTACCCCCCATTTGTCACATGTGTATCGGTTTATGATTTTTTGTGATATTAATCCAATTTAACGGAAACTAACGGAGGGTAAATTTTTCATAAATTACCAGTTTAGGATTTTTAGTGGTCAAAAAATTAGTTTGGGATAAATTTATCAGAGGTCTACCAGTTTGAGATTTTTTATGGTCAAAAAATTAGTTTGTGGTAAAATTGTCACAGATGTACCAGTTTGGGATTTTTCGTGGTATTATCCCACAAAAATAAAAGGTAAACGCGCTGAGTTCACTCTAAATGAGCCTAAGATGGAGTAAAGCTTTTTGCCAGAGATTAAGTTTTGACGAGGCTATTGTGGCCGCGTATTCGAATTAGTAAGAGATGGGCAACCGTATGCCATGGAATGAGATCCTTTGGGTTAATATAAAAGACATCAAATTCAAATTGCAATATTTAAGCAAGAAAAGTCATAAGTAATTGAACCGCCACTTATTATATATGGTTGATATTCCGGCAAAACAAAATAATCACAATATTTAATTTTTCAAGAAATGAGTAGATCCCCTCAAACAGGCTTAGATCCGACACTTTGTTAGATCCCATAATATTTCTTGTCTTGGAATTCTTGAGACAAAGGTTAGGCTTGCTCTTTTTGATGAAATATCTTCTGGATTATTACCGGGATGGATATGGGCGAATAATTACAGTCATTCCCCTCATGGACGTATATGGATTGGGTGGAACCCCCAGGTTATTGATATTTTAATTCTATCCAAATCGGCTCAAGTCATCCACGGACGTGTCGGCATCCGGGCGCTGAATAAGAGTTGTATCGTTTCGGTTATTTATGCTGAACACACTTTTGCTTCCCGTCGTTCTTTATGGGCAGATCTCATCAGTTCCAGTTCTCTTTTTGAGTTGGATGCTTGGATCGTCGCTGGTGACTTCAATGCTATTCGGGATAATTCAGATAGATTGGGAAGTGCAAATGTGTGGATCCCCGCTTTTGATGAGCTTGATTCATGCTTAAATAGTGCAGGTCTTGACGACCTCCGTTATGTTGGACATAGATTCACCTAGACGACTTCCTCGGGTCCTTCTCGTAAACAAAGAAAGATAGACCGTGTGTTGATAAATGATCAATGGACCAACTCTTTCTCCTTCTTGGAAGCTACCTTCCTGGCCCCCGGCGTTTCTGACCATACACCTATGTTCATCAGAATCGTTCCCGTGAGCTCGGCTAGGAAACCTTTCAAATTTTTCAATTGTTGGATGTCACACCCTGCCTTTCCTTCCATTATCTCACAGGTTTGGGGCTCTTCTAGTGGTGGCACCCCCATGTTCAGAATTTACCAGAAACTGAAGTGCCTCAAAGGCCGGCTCAAACAGCTTAACCGAGCTTCTTTTTCGAATATCTCGAATTGTACAGCTCAGGCCAGGTCTGATCTTTTCTCTACACAGGATGCTCTCTCTTTAGACCCTCTTAATGCTGAATTGGCAAACTTGGAAAAAGAGCAGCTCCAGCGCTTCACGACCCTCCGTCTTCAAGAAGAATCATTTTTCAAGCAAAAGTCCAGAATCAGGTGGCTCAATGACGGTGATAGGAACACTAAGTATTTCCATCACTTTGTCAAAAACAACACCTCCAAAACCGTATCCTTTCGATTACGGATGATGCCGGTACCGTCCTCTCTGACCTAGTCGCGGTTCACAACCACATTGTCTCCTATTATGAGACCTTATACTCGGTTAGCTCTGATACTTTAAGCCCTACCGTGGCTGACATTCGTTCCATGACGGAGCGGGTCCTTAATGAGGAACATATCCTCCTTTTATCTCGGGAGGTCACAGATAGTGAAATCCGCAATTCCATGTTCTCCCTTGCCAAGGGTAAGGCCCCAGGTCCGGATGGGTTCAATGTCGATTTCTTCACAGCTTCTTGGGATGTTGTTAGTCCCTCGATCCTCCTGGCCATCAAGGATATCTTCCATTCTGGCTCGCTACTGAAGGAGACCAATAACACCATCCTCACTCTTATCCCGAAGATACCTAATGCTTCGACTATGAGTGATTTCTGACCTATTGCCTGTTGTAACACAATTTACAAATGCATCACCAAGATTCTGGCAAATAGGATTGCATCTGTTCTGCCCTCCATCATTGGCCCGTCCCAGAATGCCTTTGTTAGGGGACGAAGGATTGGACATAATATCATGCTCGCTCAAGAGCTCTTTGCCGGGTTTCACCATAACCCATATTTACCCAAGTGTGCTATCAAAGTAGACTTCCAGAAAGCTTATGACACGGTGGACTGGATGTTTTTGGAAAAGGTGTTGCAGTCCTTTTCCTTTCCCCAGATGTTCATTAAGATTGTTATGGAGTGTGTTACTTCCCCTAAGTTTTCTATAGCCATCAATGGAGAACTTCATGGTTACTTTACAAGTGGAAGGGGCATCCGACAAGGTGACCCTCTATCCCTCTATCTCTTCACATTGGTGATGGAAGTATTTTCCGGGATCCTTAACTCCAAGGCTAGGCTCCCGGCCTTCAAGTTCTACTGGCGTTGTAAGCCTTCCCGTCTTACTCACTTATTCTTTGCCGATGATGTGCTCGTTTTTGTAGAGGCAAATCTTGCGTCGGCAACCCTCTTGAAAGAAGGCCTTCAATTATTTTTGTCCTGGTCACGGCTTAACCCAAATGCCAACAAAAGTGAATTGTTTTTCTCTGGCGGTTCTGAAGAAGTACGAACCCAAATCCGGCTCTTGTTTGGCTTCAACGAAGGTATCCTTCCCTTTAGATACCTTGGCGTCCCTATCATTGCGTCTAGATTGAGTAAGACAGACTGCATTTCCCTCGTAAATTCTATTACTGCTCGTACTCGTTCTTGGTTGCATCGGTTCCTCTCTTTTGCGGGTCGGCTCCAGCTTATTAAATCAGTTCTTCATGCTACCCATGTCTATGGGGCTTCTGTCTTCCCCTTGCCTCGATCTGTGCTTTCCAGCATTGAATTGATACTTAGGCAATTCCTATGGAAAGGCCCGGATTTGGGTGTTGGCGGGGGCAAAAGTGCCTTGGAATGAAGTTTGCCTTCCTAAGGATGAGGGTGGGTTGGGAATTCGCAGACTCCTTGACTGCAATCGGGCGGCTTTACTCAAGCACATATGGATTCTCTTCACAAATAAAGAATCACTTTGGTGCAAATGGATTCACTCCATTTTCTTGAAGAATAAGAACTTCTGGATTGTGCCCAAGCCAACGGTGTGTTCTTGGGCTTGGAAAAAAATCTTAAATCACCGCCATGAATTCCACCTTCAATTCTTTTGGCGCATTGGCAACGGAGTAAACACCTCATTTTGGTTTGACCATTGGCATGCTAAGGGTCCTCTTTACAATTTTTTTGCGGATAGGGATATCTACCGCTCTGGAATTCCGAGGAATTCCTCGGTGAGTGAGTTCTTCTCCTCCGAATGGCCCCAATCCTCAGTCCTAGACACATTTTGCTCCTGGCTGCTTACTGTTTCTCTTGAATCGGGAGCTAGCGATTGCCTCACTTGGCACGGTCACCCCTCGGGCGAGTTCTCTTCATCCAAGGCATGGGAATTCATAAGGATCAAGGGCCAGAAAGTTAACTGGAGCTCATTCATCTGGGATCCTTCCATTGCCCCCAGGTACGGGTTTCTGTTATGGCTCACCACTCTCAATAGGCTTCCTACGCAGGTGTTTCTGTTGAGGCACAATAGGATTGCGGAAGGGGCTTGTGCCTTCTGCCGCCGTAGATCGGATTCCATCGATCATCTTTTCTTCGGCTGTAACATCACTGGCACCCTTGCCAATTTTTGGGCTTCCAAGTGTAATCTTTCCTGGCGTAATGGATCGTGGCATGACAACCTCCGATGGGCCATTCAGGTCATTGGAGGCCATAGTTTCCATCAGCGCATTGCTCGTTTCTCCCTCAGCGCATTATGCCATATCATTTGGACGGAACGAAATGACATCCTTTTTAGGAGCAAGACATTCTTTTTGCCGGCCATCCGCAACCATCTTAATAAGGCGACGAAAGATAGAGGTTTATCCTTTAAACCCGTCGAAGATAGTCCCCGCAACCGGAGAATCCAAGCCAACTGGGCCATCTCTGCCTCAATCTTTGATTCCTAGTTTCGCTTAGCTGTTGTATAGCTTTCTTTTGGCCGGAGTGGTTGGCCCGTTAATTTCGCTCTTGCGGCTTTCTAGCCTTGTTTAGTCGTACACCTTGTACCCGTTGGAACACCTTCTTTGTTCCCTCGGGTACGAGGTTTTTGAGTACGACTTCCCTTCATTGTAATTGGTGCGTTAAAAGTATATATACATCTTACCTTACCAAAAAAAAACAAAAAAAAAATTCCATATGTTGTAAACAGTAAGCTCCGTGGGAAAATCTTTTTATTGGTTTAGAAATTGAAATACAAGTAAGCTCCGTGGGAGCAAGAAACTTCAGCTTCCCTTAATTTTGATCGCAACAAAATAATTAATGCTCGACATGATTTTAGATGGAATTAGATAATATATATTTTATTAGTATAAAAAAGCACTTAATTTGTAGCCGAGAACCGGCCGGAACTCTCTCAGTGGGTGTAAATTATTCTTTTTCTTTCAAAAATTATATTTTTTTTTTTATACAGAATTATGCATTGGCAATTTATGTACAAAGATCAACACACTATCCGCCTGCACGAAGTCCAATTGATGAAAACCTAAAAAATGACAGGAATTGACATATATGGAGAACACATTAAAATTTTGTGCAATGACGCATTAGCCCGAATAACTCGAATTTGATACATAGGCATCAATTATTGACCCTGATTTTCGTTTAGGATTTAATTACCAGATGAAATTACTTTGTTCAGTTTTATTACTTCTTAACTAAATAAAAAATCCTGCAGGAGAAATTTTCCCATGAAAATGTTTTCCGTAGATCGATTAATTTTCCGTCGTCCAAACATCGGAACAGTCAGGAATCAATTTCCCAAAAACAGTTTTCTTTCAAACTAACGGGCCTAAGTTATGTTAGCATTTGTCTTGGGGATAACACTTCAGTCATATACCATATAAATTAATTTAAGTGTTGGATATTAGAATATATAATTTAACTGAATCAATATTTATTTGAGGATACTCTTTAATTACATTGGTTTCGGATACCACGAAAGACTACATGGGTTTATATATGTACCGTAGATGTACTCTTATAATTTTACTCTTTATATATGTACGTTTTAATCCAATTATAGTTCCTTGCATTGTGATCGCATTAAAGTTCCCAGCAATTCCTGAGAAGAAAAGAAAGTAAAAAGAAGTGTTCAATGGCGAGAATTACAAGAAAGCTTCACTTGATCATCGAAAGGATGAAGCACAGATCGCCAAGATTGGCTCCAAGAGGATGCTTTGCCATGGCATATATGCGGGCGAAGTGGAGGTACGTTACGAGGTTCCTTTGGAGTTCTTGGAATACCAAAGTTTCCAAGATTTGCTTCGAGACGAAATCGTTTCAAGAGTGTGATCGTGTCAAGCTACTTTGCGCACAAGAGGATTTCGATGAGGTTCTCCATCAGGCGAAGGTGGAGCGCGAAGAGGCCAAGCATATGTTGCGGAGGAAAGAGCAATGGATTACGTGCTTCTTAATTAGATGAATTGTTTTAATGCAGATTCAGACTCCAAAAAATAGATTTGATCGATGTTGATTACTTTTTTATTTTTGGTGTTAGTTCCAACTACCTATATTAGTTTTGTAACTAGAGCTATGCGCATCCCTGAAATTAGACTAATGGCAGAGTAGTTTGATTGAAAGAAACAATCGTGACCTGTTTGTTTTTTTATTTTCCAAAGATTTTCGCATCGGTCTCATGCTATTTTTCAAGATTCGACAGTGTTCAAGCAATGACAATTGTTCAAATGAAAATCACTAGTTTAAACCACCAAAAGATTCAAATACCAAAAAGAGAAAATGAAAAAGACGTCCATCTAGTTATGCAATATGGCTTAGATAGGCATCAAAATCTTCCCGAATGTTGACAACCCTCTTTTTGCATGAGATTAAAACACACGCTAACCTAACCATTGGTGAATTGGTAAATGGATCGGATGATAATTTACCGCAATGCTGATTTACTGCGTAATTGTGATATCAAGTTCAGTTTAGCGCAATTATTCGATGTCAGATCAGGAAAAAGTAATTTCTTGAGAATCCCTTTATCCAGAATGTGAATGATCTACCTGAAGTGATGCTTTGCCACAATGGTAAAAAAACTCAATGCGCACGCGAACACATAGTCTAAATACAAATATTATATTTTCGAGAAATTCTTGCACTGATATTTTATTGACTACGTCGCGATCATCGTACTTATATTCAAAGAAAATGAAAAACGATCATCATGTGCCTCGCGATTTATCTGAGATATCTAACCAATCATAGGTTGGATCGAATCAAGAATCAACATCATACATGCGCTGCCATCTTTATTTGGCAAGCATTGTAATTGTATGATAAATGTCGTCCCGTTTTTTGAAGTATTTAAGGGAAGATAAATGGAAGATTTTTATTTAAGGGAAGATAAAAGGAAGATTGCATACATGCATATCGTGGACAGTTATTTAATTAAAATTCTAAATAGAGTACACATAGCAACTATATCTTTTTGTTTAGGCCCGACAGTTATCAACTGAAAAACAACTTCTTCTTTACTAGTTCTTTTAGGAATAGTAGATGTAACATCCCGAATTTCGACTCGTATCCGGGATCAATAATATTGATATTATTCCTCATTTAATTTTAGTAAGTCTCGCCCGAAATTGAGCTCTCTCGGGATATTAACCGATAGGAAATGGCTAATTAGGAAACGGTACGTGGACCAGGGACCCGATCACGATTCGGACACTGATTCCGAGAAATAACGAGGATATATTTTGGGCCAATGTGGGCCGATCCTAGGAGGGTGAAGGATTTAGTTTGGCCAATGACGTATGATTGGATCGCGGGTGATTCCGCACGATCGAGAGTACACGTGGCCAACCAGTCCCGAACTTAACCCGAACGATCGTGACCTCTGGAACTAGTGATGATTCCTCTCTCTCTACGATCGGAACCGTCATGACTCGGATAACCCTAGGTCGATACGCGTAACCCCTAAATAGCCGCCCGTTAGTGAGAGACCCTGAAATTTGAAATCGAGCGAGTTTTGATCACGAAATTGGGCCCGGATTTTGATGTTGATTTTCGATGGTTTAAGAGACTATTTTTGGGAATCTGACGTCAGATTAGGCTGGCCACGCATATTTTGAGTTAGTACGGTTGAAAATTGGAATTTCGGTCCGAGGGTGAAAAATTACGATTTTGCCCCTCGGGACACCGACTTGGATTTTGAGGCCGTATGAGGTTATTTTTCGAAGCCGATGTCATTTTGGGGTGGCCACGCACATTTAGAGTTGTTTCGGTCAAAAATTGGAATTTTGGCTCGGAAGTGAAAAATAATATTATTTTATTTCCAGAACTCGGCAGTCGATTTTCGAGAGCTTAAGAGGCTATTTTCGCGATTCCGACGCCATATTATGTTGGCCACACACATTTGGGGTTGGTACGGTCAAAAAATGGAATTTCGACCCGGGACCGGAAAATGACCATTTTGCCCCTAGGCCTAATTTTGGGATTCCGAATTTTTGAAAAATTATTTTGGGGATATTTTATGGATAATATCAGCCCAATAATGCAGCCTAGTGAATTACCAAAATACCCCTCATTTATTGGATAAGGATTAATGTGGGCCAAGTGTTCAAGGGCGTTTTGGGCATTTTGGAAATGTTGGTCCAATTAGTCAACTTTCTCTCTCTCTCTCTCCTCATTTCCAACCCTCACCGCCGGTTCCCCCACCATTTCCCACGATCAGCCCCTTTCCTCTCTCTCCCTCCCTTGCTCGGCCGTGGACGATCGCCGGAAGCCACCGTGCGCCGCCGCTCGCCGGAAGCCACCGAGCGCCGCCGCGCCACCGACCAACCTCACCACCACCCGACAGCCACTTTCTCTCCTCCCACAGCCGACCATCACCATCACCGTCGCCCTAGCCGTGACCGCCTTGAGCCGCCGTTCGCCGGACCGCCGCCGCCGACCGCCGCTCGCCGGCGATTGGCCGCCCATTCTCCCCGCCGAATCAGCTTAGGATTAAGTGAGTATTAGTCCCTAATCCTTAATTAGGATAATTAAGCATTTCTAGATAGGATTAGTGGGTAATTAGTGGTTAATTAGACTTATTTAGGCTTGATTAGGCTAGATTAATGGCCTATGGTTTATGGATTAGTAATATGACGATTTGAGGAGCCTAATGAAGTCATTTGACGCCATTGAAGGGTCGGAATAGTGGCTGCCATTACTAGAACCGAATTTGGTTCAAGTTGGTTTAATTGGCAATTAATGGTATTATGGTGATTAATGCTTCCCATTGTGCAATTTGTGGTGGAATTGTGTTGATTTGGGTTGGAATTTTGTGATGCCAAGTCGTGTGCTAATTATGGCCTATTGTGATGTGCTCATTTATAGGCCGAGGCCAAATTGAATTTAATAGGGCATTTAAGCATGTTAATATGTTGATTGGGCATATTGTGATTGGTTGTGAACATATCTTGACATGTTTGGAATATGTGCCTATGTGATATTGAATGCTCAATGTACATCATGTGAATGCCCGAGTGCCGAAATTGCATGACCACGCATTTCGTGTGCATAGAATGGGCATGAGAAGAAAAGTGTGCAAGTTTGCGTGCCTGACATGAGCATGTGTGATCACCCTAAATGCTCATATGCGTTTACGCGGGGCTCAGATAAAATTTAGGCAGTGTGCCGTGTGATCACTTATTTGGCCTTCGGGTCGTGCCGTCCTCATGCACTTTGAAGCAGGACGATGCCCGGTTTGTCCGGAAGACGGCATTGGTCCGTAAGGAGATCGGTGTTGCGCCTCATAGACTTTGGAGCAGGCTAGAGACACCGGGCCAGATGCGCTTTGGCGCGGGCCGCGGAGTGTTGTGAGCCTTCAAGCCGTGGCCTTCGGGTCGGTTTATAAATTGCTAAAATGAGACGTGTGCCAGAGTGCATGATTTGAGGAGATTCATAAGCATGACAAATGTATGCCAGAGTATGTGACTAATGTGCGAGCCGGTGATTCGTATGTAAGTCAGGCACTTGAGGTATGAGCATGCGTATGGCGTACGTGTGACTAGTGTGTCGCGTATGTGCCGTGGCTTATATAAAATGCCTAACCTGCAGGGTCAGTTGTATATTCGATCTGGGCCCGAGGGCCTAGGTCAATTGATTGAAATTGTTATGCAGTGTGTGCTTGGTTTTTCCTGTCAGGAGGTGCGTGTTAGCCTAGTTTTGGTTTAGGAGTTTTTACTCGCTGAGCTTGTCTCATTGTTGGATAAACCTACTCTTTTCAGACCCCCGGCCCTGAGGATGGCAGGTGAGCCGACACATATTGGGAGGAGCTCTGGATAGATATGGTGTTTGACCGCAGAACCATGTACCCTCTTTTGATGTTGGTGGTTATTGACCCGTTTTGGCTTTTATAAGTGTTTTTGGTGTAAAACGGATATTGTAAATATTTTACAAAAAAATGTATTGTGTACGTTTCCAGTCTCATTGGTTTTGACTATTATGATATCCTTGGTTGTCTGATTTTTGTACGGGTGTATATATATATTTATATACGTCGCTTTCGCATGTGCTTTGATCTGTGTGCTTTGGACGTTGGGTCGGCGACGCGTCCTAAGACGTCGCAACAAATTCGACCTCTTTGTGGGATGTTCGCGCTTCGCGGGGTACGGGGCGTGACAGTAGACCTATTCAATTTCACTAGTACATACACTTACATCGTTACTCTTGATGTTTATATATATAATTCACACACCAAAAGCAATATCATCTCCCGATCATCCTAATTAAGTTCTTTCCATTAGTCTCTGGCGTGGTGATTTCACGAGGAGAAAAGAAGAGGTTCAATGGCGACAATTATCGCGAGAAAGCTTCACTCGATCATCGAAAAGTTGAAACCCGAAGAGTCAAAGATGGCTCCAAAAGGATGTTTTGCCATATATGTGGGTGAAGAGGAGACGCTTTACGTCGTTAATTTGGAATATTTGAAATGCCAAGAGTCACAAGAATTGGTTCAAGACCACATTGTCTCGGAGCATAACCGCATCAAGTTACTCTGCCCGCAAGAGGATTTCAACGAGGCTATGGATTAGGCCAAGGCTGAACTTGAAGAGGCTAGGCGCATGTCACGTGGGAAAAAGCAATGGGATTACGTTCTTCTTAATTCGGCGGATGAATAGCTTTAAATGTTGGTCAATTTTTTATTTTGTCTTGTTCTAATTCAACTATTAGTTCTGGGACTCGATTTAATGGGTAGTTTGATTGAAATCAACAATCTTTAGTATATATATTGTCCTAAAGATTTATGTGATGATGATAAGGTAATTCAAGGTTCGACAACATCCGACAGAATAAGAAAATTATGAAACTCAATATGCAATTTGCGTGCGTGTGTATATATATATTACAATATATAGCAGTGGAAATCACCAATTTAAACCATGATATGCATACATTAATCTTCAATCGAGTATTCTCACATAATCCTATGGTGTATTTTATGATGTTTAATCTAAGTTTCGATGAGAACGATCATTAACTATTCACTTATTTATTGGGTATCTTAACGACCCGACTATGTATTTTTACAAAAATAATAATAATAATAATAATGATCACTTGCACGGGCGCCTTGATTAAGGTTAAGGCATGGTGTTCAATTTATTAGAAAAGAAATACAAAACAAAACTCAAACCCGAGTAGCTTGGTTTATAGTGAATTTATTTGTGCGATGCGAATTAATGATTAATTCGCCTCATATATGACCAAGACAAGAAAAAAATGTCACGCCCCGCACCCTCCGGCGCGCAACATCCCTCGCAAAGGTATATTCTAAGTGCGACGTCCCAGGACGCGTCGCCAACCCAACGCCCAACACAGAGATTCAGACACATGCGGAAGTATTAAAACACCCGTACAATAAAATAATACATGACCAAGAATAGCCGCACAACAACCAACTTGAACAAATATACACTTGCATTGATATTGGGAAACATATACACTATCCATTTACAGCCCATGCTCAAAAATCAAAAGCGGGTCAATGGCCACTACTAACAAAAAGGGGGTAAGTGGCCCAGGCGGTCAGGGTTACTAAGACTAGAAGGGCTCCGGTCAAAAAGGTACTGGCCCTCTCTATCTAGGGTTAAGCCTAAACCTACGGAACCCAGTCCGAGTCGGATCCCGATGACTCGGAAGAGCTGTCAGACATCTCAACCTCCAAATCCAGGGAATCCTACTCGGACTCGGCCCCATCTGACTCCTCCTCGATCGGCTCGGCCTCGTCCTCCAGCTCCATATCCTGCTCCATGGGCTCCGGCTCCTCGTCCTCTGAATCCATCGGCTCCGGACCTGAACCCCCATCCTCCGGTATACGATCAGGGCTCAGCAACTCCCCATATGGGCACTGAGGGTCAACATCCCCCGAATCGGTAAGCGGAACCTCAAAAGATCGGAGAGGCCCGTAGGTCCCCTCATGGTCCCTGATGCACCACGCTATATATCTATGGACCTGGTCAACCTCCTCGCCCGCGTCAACCCAAACCGTGGAAAGGTATCTAACCCAAAAATCCCCGTTCCCCGCAGGGTACACCGACTCCTCCCGGTCTATCCGGTAAGGAATCCCAAAACGAACAGGCACGGTCGACATCTCAAGGCTGGGGGTCTGAAAAATTGATTTTCAACAACAGTGAGAATAAATCTCAGCGAGTAGGTTCCCTAAACCTAAGCTAAGCTAACATGCACCTCCTGACGAGCACTACGCAACAAGCAGATCAAACATAATTGACTCAGGCCCTCAGGCCCAAATCCAGTACTTACTTGACCCTGCAGGTTAGGCACATTATAAACAATCGCAATATTGCCACAGAATTCAATTACGGCACATATACGCATATCACTTTTAGCCACGACGCATGTCATGCATATGATCATGCTCACACTCATGCTCATGCCTCATCTATGCATTGTCGCACACTTGCATTCTTGCACACTTGCCATTTATCAATTTCTCTTCCGACCTGCGTTAAACGCATCAGGTCCATCACTTCTAGATCGATCTCCAGCCCGCGTAAAACGCATCAGGCTCATGACACCTAACCTGCGTAAAACGCCTCAGGTTGGTCATCTTCCGGTAATCCGAGCATCGTCCCGCGTAACACGCCTCAGGACGGGTTCAATACCCCGCGTTAAACGCATCAGGGTTTTATGTGATCACACATTCACAAACACCAATTGTTATCTGAACCCCGCGTAAAACGCATCAGGGCATTTTAGGTGATCACATGCTCATGCCGTTCGTGCACTCACGCATAATGCACATGATATGCCCATACTCAGTATGCACGCACAGGGCCACAATGTCACACTCGGCATTCGTGAATTCCACACTGGGCACTCAACATGATTTGGTTACATACTCAATTCGCATCTCAATATGTTCATTGAACCAACCAATCCAAATCAGTTACACGTATAGTTTAGCACCCAAATTCACGCAATCAAACAACAAAACTACACATGCCGATTGCCTACCAAACATTTCATAAATTGGCCATGCCAAGCATATCATAGAGCATCACACAATCACATTCAAGCCACATCTAATTTAGCATCCTCGCGGGTGATCACCGTTCCCTAAACCGTTCACCCTACAACTTCGAATGATCAATTATGGTCCGAATCACCCCGATACTAAATCAGCCACAAACAGTCCATCTTAGGCCATCAATTCACTTCTAAATCATCCCATTAGACCACCAAAATCGCCATGAAAATAGCCACCATTTGGCTCACAAATTTCACTCGCCAATTCCACAATTTTTATCCGAATCAATGCGTCCAAGCTCAGCTAGCTTACAGCACCATACGGGCCTCTAAACCTCAATTAAAACATCACGCTAATCCACCAAATGCGCCACAAAATCAGCCCTTAACAGCCTCCACAAGCTAACCCCTAAAATACCCTAATTAACCCCTAAAACTCATCTAGAAACACACATTAGCCTAATTAGGGTTTAGGGTTGTACTCACTTGGATTCCTAAGCTTTAAACAAGGTTGAACACGAGGCGAGGGCGGCTGAACAGCGGCGGGGCAAGCGGCTGCGACGGGTGGCCTTCACGGCGGCGGCACCGGCGGCAACGGCTTGCGGACGGCGTCCACGGTGGGGCTGCCCACGTGGCCAAGAGGGGGAAGGAAGAGAGGGAGAGAGAGACGGCTGAATGGTGGTGGCGAGGCGAGGTGAACGGCGGCACACGGCGGCAGCGGCACCGGCTCCGGCGAGCAGCGGCGGCGTGAGGCCGGGAGGGGAAGAGCTCGCGGGAGAGGGGAGAGAGGAGAGGGGGAGTGACCGGCTGGCTTGGGGTGGGGGAAATGAGGAAGAGAGAGAGACTAGAGGGATATACACATTCTAGATAGTGGGGTGGTTGAACCACTTAGGCACAAAAGACCAAATTGCCCCTAATTCAAGGGTTAGGATTAAATCTAGAATAAACATCTAGGGGCACAATTGACCAACATTTCTAACATTATTGGGCTGAAACAACTAATATAAAACCCTAAAATATTTCCCCAAAATTCGGAACACTAAAAAGGCCTAGGGGCAAAACGGTAATTTTCCGGTCCCGGGTCAAATTTCCAATTTTCGGCTCCACTGATCCCAAATATGAGTGGCCACATAAAAATGACGTCGTCCTTGCAAAAATAGTCGTGTACGCCCACGAAACTCGACACCGAAGTCCGGACTCAATCCCACGATCGATTTCGCTCAATTTGCAGTTTTAGCGTCTCTTACTAACGGGCAGCTGTTTAGGGGTTACGCGTATCGACCTAAGGCTACCCGAGTCGTGTCGGTCTCGATTTCTAAGAGAACGCGGGGATTTATCGCTAGTCCCAAGGGTCACGATCGTTTGGAATAAGTTCGGGATCGTTCGCCGCACGTACTCTCGGTCGTGCGAAATCACCCGCTATCCGATTGTACGTCGTCGGTCAAACCAAATCCGTCACTCTCCTTGGACCGGCCCATGTCGGCACAAAATATTCCCTCGTCGCTTCTCGGAATCGGACTCGATTCACGGTCGAGTTCTTGGGTCCACGCACCGTTTTCCTAGTTAGCCATTCCCTAATGGTCAGTATCCCGAGAATGATCAGTTCCCGGCGAGACTTACTAAAACGAAATGAGAAATAATCATCTATTTTATTAATCCCGGAAGTGGGTCGAATTCAGGACGTTACAAAAAAAATGAAGAATACTCGGCCAAAGTTATAAAAGTCCACCAGAATCTGCATCAGACAGCGTCAAAATCCTCCCACATGTTAACAGCCTCTTTTTGCATGAAATCATACCACATGACAACCCAAGGATATAGTCATTTTGCATCTCAAAAAATGTGGAGTCTCAAGTTCATTTCTTGCTCGGTGCACTCACTTGAGATCGGGTTATAAGAAAGTAATTTCTTATGAATTCTTTAATCTCGTCATGGATGGCCTGTTTTTTATTAGATTGGAGAGATAAACTTAGTATGAAGTGTGAAAACTGATTCATGATATCACTTAATCGCCAATTCAAAAGAAGGGAAAAAAAGGTACGTGCAGGTTTGCTCCAAATTGGCCTAAGATATAATAGAGTTTGTTGCAAGAGAGTAATTACAAGGCTTTCAACAGGGGTAAGAGGTACAATTGTAAAAGTATTTTCTTTGAGAAATTCGGGGATGTTTGTGAGATCAATCAAATTTAAAGATTCAAATTTAGTTTAGTGTGTAAATTATTTTCATCAAACAATTTCTCATGAATTGTCTATTGGTTATTGGCTATTGTGATTTACTTTGAAGGAAACATGGGCAATCACAAAATTTCTTAAACAAAAAAGTTTGAGGTTGCAAAGGAACCTATGTATACCTGAGCAAAATTGCATGTGTTGAATGAATGCAAATTTGACATGTAAAAGATTTTGCGCTTTTATTATGAAATATTTGAATTATTAATTAATATGTAGTAATTATTGACGTATGTATGTGAAAAGAGTAAAATATTTCAAGATTTGACAGTTTTTTTGGTAACAGTCTTCATAAGATAGAAAAGGTTCAAATTTTAAAATTGGAGTATGTGAGATATAAAATAAAAATATTAATTTATGCTTGTCTATTGATATAATATCCATAAAACATATTTTGGGAAAGAAAAAAATGAGATTGTCATCTCTTAAAAGTTTTGAGATCCTCTTTGTATTATATAATATTGTAGATAATGGAAATAAGCAATCCTAAAATACAAATACTATATACTAATAGAATGGATGAAATTGTCACAAATAATAATGAAAATCTATAGACAATTCTTATGGGCTGAAAATATAGAAGGCCCCATATCGCATAAAGTTTCCTGTGAAGCTGTTTGCTTACCAAAAAGAGAGAGAGGACTTGGGCGCTCAATCTAAAATTATGGAACAAAGTTTTACCAAGCCGCATACTTTGAAATCTCATAAATTGTCTGTTTTCTTCCATGTGCAGTAAGTGGGTTCACGATATCAAATGCAGGGGAAACTTGATTATGCGGCTCGAAATCAGGGGTAGTATGACATGGAGTTGACATGGTATTCTTAAACTAAGACTAGCTTTAGCTTAAGCCATATCTAGGCAAAGGTATTATTGCAAAGAGATATACGATAAACTCAGTAGTGTGGGGCTGTGGAATGGTATCAATTGATTTGGACAAAGAGGTGTCAGCAAACACAATTTTATCGACCGGCTAGTTTGCAGAGATAAACTACCAACGGTGGAGATCGTATCATGTTGGATGCCTAAAGTAGAATTCCATTGCAATTTCTATATATGTCTGGTATAGAAAACCGAGAAAATATGTTCTTTTAGTGCACCTAGATTGGAAGCATATGGCGTAATATTTTCACACAATATGGAATTCGACGTTCTCTAGGACGATGGAATGATGAATTCCATTGGATGATCAAGGGTACCAAAGGCAAAGATTTGGCAGTGAGGCTTCTCATGGTATCTTCCTAGAGATCATATATTGCATTCGGATGGAGCGTAACCGGAGACATGTCCAAAACAAGTCAAATGATGTTCTGTTTATCTTGGCTAAATTTTGTAAACTTGGCAGAGAGCGAGCTTCAGACAAATGTAATATTAGCTATAGTATGGAGACTCCCTCACTCCATTTTCTCGCGTCCTTAGCTATATTTTTAATGTTGGGGAATACCCCTAAGCTTTTGTACAAAATCTTGTAAATGCTACTTACCTTTTACACCAAAAAAAAAGAAGATGAAAATCTATATAATACTATAGGTGACTATTTGAAATCTCTTCATATATTTTCTTCTTGCGCTGCATGAGGATTGCACCCAACGAGCAATTTGTCGAAATTCTTATTAATCTTTCTTCAAGTTGTCAACTATTAGTCAATGAAAGAGCTTATGCATATCTTAGACATTTGCGTGGTTTCAAATTCCTTGTAAGAGTAGATCATGACCTCATCTTTTAAACCTAAAAAACTATTTATCCCAAAGGATGCATATACTTACTAGTTATTATAAAACAAATCCTAATTCTACTAGAAACACTACTCACTTTGACAGCAATCTACATCTGCTTAACCTTTTTTAGTCTTCCGCAATCAATCTCTCAAGCCTAGTGAGCTCACCGAAATTTCCCAACAGTCATAAGCAAAAAAAATGCCGAGAAGTTTGAGCTTAGTCGAATGGTTAAATGACTCGAAAATGATAATTTCAAGTATACGTGGATGAAGAGGAGAAGCGATATTTGGTGATGCAGAATCTATTAGTGGTGCGTTTTTGGACCGGTTGGACAAGCAGAAGTCCAAACGGAAGGCGAAATGGTGATGCGATTAGAACCGGCGGACCCGATTGACGACATCAGATTGGGCTCAAATTCGGTCGTTTGAAGCGAAACGGCAGTCTAAACATAACTCACCGCCATTGGCTATGAGTAACGATGAATTTTAGCGATTCGGGATCGTTTACATGGGTTTTTCTATTATTTTAATATTTTTTATGGGTTTTAATTATAAGGGCAATTTTGTAATTTTGATATTTTATGCTTTATAGTCCTAGTAGGGTTTGGTTTAGGAACATATAAGCTTGTTTTAGGGTTCTTTTTGAAAAACAGAACATTATCATCAATATTGAATTTCGGGATTTCTCTCCCTAAGAAGGGTTTTGCTTGAATTACTCGCTGAACGATGCGTCAGGTGGTATCAGAGCCTATGGTGACTAGCGATGGTCTTCGTGACGATGATCAGGAGACTGGAGCCCCAATCCTTGGAGACGACGCGCCGCAACGTTTGGAGCAACGTTTAATGAAACGCTTGGATCAACGAATCAATCAAAGTCTTCGTCGTTTCGAAGAACGATTTGACGAGTTAACAGATCAATTCGAAGGTCTCGGCGTTGATGTGAACCGGAATCAGCGAAACGGCAGAAGACCAGGTGCAGATCTTGCTCGCGGTGATCCTGTTGATAGGCCTGTTCCCGTCCGTAGGCAGAATAACCCTCTGTTTTTAGAGAATTCGGAAGAAGAAGAAAATGATTATTTTGATGAGGAACGTGCTAATTATGGCGGCAAACATCGTCATGGAGGATTTCAAAGAGGATATGATAGGAGAAATAGAAGACGACGTTACGACGACCGTGAAGGTAACGACTTTAAATTGAAAGTCGATATTCGTTATTTTAATGGAAGTCTGGGCATAGAAGAATTTCTATATTGGATTGCTGATATAGATAGATTTTTCGATTATATGGAGACCCCTGGTGAGAAAAGGGTGCGATTAGTAACCTGTAGATTAAAGGGGGGTGCGTCTGCATGGTGAGAGAGATTGCAGAATAAGAGAGAGCGAGAAGGGAAAGAGAGAGTTCGAACTTGGATTAGGATGAGGAAGCTGCTGAAACAGGAGTTCCTTCCACCCGACTATGAACAGATTATGTTCCAACAGTACCAACGTTGCCAGCAGGGCAATCGGACTGTACATGAGTATACGGCCGAATTTATGAGATTGGCGAAGCGGAATAATCTATCGAAGACGGAGGGACAGCAGGTGGCCAGATATCTCGATGATTTGAAACCTTTCATTCGAGATAAAATTGGGGTGCAGTTTTTGTGAAATTTAACTGAAGCGAAGAATATGGCGATGAAGGCAGAATTGATGCAGAAAGACAAGGGAAAAAGAGCATACGAAAATTATCGAGGTAGCAGTTCGAGCAGTTCGATAGAGAAGAGCGGCTTCAACAACCGCAACAACCTGGGGCGAAATCAAGAAGATAAGACATTAGAAAGGCATCCTATGAACGAGCCGAGGGATAAGGGAATGCAAGCACAGAAAACTGCGAACCCTAACCCTTATGCTAAACCAGCCGCGATAAAGTGTTACAGGTGTAATCAACCTGGACACCGATAAAGGGTTGCCGCCTATGCGCAATATTCAGCACCATATAGACTTAATTCCAAGTGCTAGTCTGCCTAATTTACCGCACTATACGATGAGTCATAAAGAGAGCGAGATTATAAAAGAGAAGGTGGAAGAGTTGTTACGAAATGGGCACATTCAGAATAGCATGAGCCCATGTGCTGTTCTGGCCTTGTTGACTCCTAAGAAAGATGAGAGTTGGCGGATTTGTGTAGATAGTAGGGCCATTAATAAAATAACCGTGGGTTACAAGTTTCCAATTCCGAGATTGGATGACATGCTGGATAGGTTGCACGTGCTAAGTGGTTCTCGAAGCTAGATTTGAAGAATGGGTAACATCATATTTGGATTCGGCCTGGAGATGAGTGGAAGACAGCTTTCAAAACAAAGGAGGGGTTGTACGAATGGTTGGCAATGCCTTTCGGGCTTTCCAATGCTCCAAGTACTTTCATGAGGCTTATGAATCAGGTTTTGAAATCTTTTATTGGCAAATTCGTTGTAGTTTATTTTGATAATATCCTGATTTATAGTAAGACTGAGGAGGATCATCTCATGCACTTAAGGGAGGTGTTGATAGCTTTGCAGATTAATAAGCTGTATGTTAATCTTAAGAAGTGCAGTTTTTTTAATTAATAAGCTATTATTCTTAGGGTTTATTATTACTGCTGAAGGAATAGAGGTAGATGAGGTGAAGGTAAGAGCAATCAGAGAGTGGCCGACTCCTAAAATAGTTTCTGACGTTAGGAGTTTTCATGGGTTGGCTACTTTCTATCGGCGATTTATTAAGAATTTCAGTACTAACGCAACCCCGATTACTGAATGTATGAAGAAAGGAAAATTTTTATGGGGAGAGGAAGCAGAGAATAGCTTTGCTATTCTGAAGGAAATGTTATGTATTGCATCTGTTCTTGCCTTACCTGATTTTGATAAACTGTTTGAAGTCAACTGTGATGTTAGTGGAGTGGGTATAAGAGCTGTTTTGTCTCAAGAGCGCAGACCAATTTGCTATTTCAGTGAGAAGCTTAGCGAGGCGAGGCAGAAGTAGAGCACTTATGATAAAGAATTCTATTCTGTCGTAAGGGCTTTGAAGACCTGGGCGCATTATCTAATTGGGAAAGAATTCGTCCTTTATTCTGATCATGAAGTTTTGAAGTATCTAAATAGTCAGAAGAGGATTAGCAAATATATATATGCGCGATGATGTCAATTTTTGCAAAAATTTCCTTTCAGATTATAGCACAAGTCAGGTGTGCATAATATCGTAGTAGATGCATTGAGTAGGAGAGCTGGCTTGTTGATTACATTAAGCCAAGACATCTTGGGGTTCGAGCAGCTGAAAGACTGTTATGCAGATGATGATAACTTGGGCAAATTTGGAAATCATGTGCTGCTGGTCAACCTGTGCAAGAATTTTATGTGTAGGATGGCTATTTGATGCGTAGCAACCAGCTTTGCCTTCCTCGAACATCATTACGAGAGAAGGTAATTCGTGATTTACATGATGATGGATTAGCTGTACACCTGGGTCGTGATAAAACTATTGTTGCAGTCCGGAAGCGATTTTACTGGCCCCAGTTATGTAGAGATGTCAGTAGGTACGTACAAAAGTGTTATATTTGCTAGACTGCTAAAGGGAAATCTAAGAATACAGGTCTGTATATGCCATTACCTGTTCCTGACAATATATGGGAAGATTTGTCCATGGATTTTATGCTTGGTTTGCCACGAACACAAAGAGGTGTGGATTTTGTTTTTGTTATAGTTGACAGATTTTCCAAGATGGCGCACTTCATTCCTTGTAGAAAGACTTCTGATGCAGTAAGTGTGGCCAGGTTATTCTTTAAGGAGGTGGTTCGTTTGCATGGTGTCCCTAAGTCTATTACCTCTGATAGGGACAGCAAATTTCTGAGGCATTTTTGGCGAATTTTGTGGAAACTGTTTGATTCATCTTTGAATTTCATTAGCACAACTCACCCGCAGACTGATGGGCAAACAGAGATGGTTAATAGAACTCTGGGAAACTTGATTCGAAGCATTTGTGGAGATAAACCGAAGCAGTGGGATGTTGCTTTATCACAGGCAGAGTTTACTTATAATAATGCAGTTCATAGTTCTATTGGGAGGTCGCCTTTTTCTGTTATTTATACAAAGGCGCCTCAGCATACTCTGGATTTAGTACGGTTGTCTAAGCAAGTGGATAAGAGTGTAGCAGCAGATCATATGGCTAAACAGATTGTGGAAGTGCATCGTGAAGTCCAACAGAAGCTAGATGAAGCTAATCATAAGTATAAAGCTGCAGCAGATAACCACAGGCGGAAGTAGGTGTTTGCGATAGGTGATCAGGTTATGGTTTTTCTTCGTAAAGAGCAATTACCAATTGGATCTTATAGCAAATTGCAGCAAAAGAAGTATGGGCCTTACACTGTCAGCAAGAAGATCAACGATAATGCTTATGTTATAGACCTTTTACATAGTATGGGCATATCTAACACTTTCAATGTTGCTGATCTATCACCGTTTCATGAGTCCACAAAGCCGTTATATCCAGATCCTGATTTTAACTCGAGGACGAGTTCTTTTCAAGTGGAGGAGAATGATGCAGAATCTATTAGTGGTGCGTTTCTGGACCGGTTAGACAGGCAGAAGTCCAAACGGAAGTCGAAATAGTGATGCGACTAAAATCGGCAGATCCGGTTGACGACACGGATCGGGCTCAAATTTGGTCGTTTGAAACGAAACGACGGTCTGAACACAACTCACCACCTTTGGTCGTGAGTAACGATGGATTTTAGCGATTCGGGATCGTTTACATGGGTTTTCTATTATTTTAATATTTTTATGGGTTTTAATTTTAAGGGCAGTTTTGTAATTTTGATATTTTACGCTTTATAGTCCCAGTAGGGTTTGGTTTAGGGATATATAAGCTTGTTTTAGGGTTCTTTTTGAAAAACAGAACATTATCATCAATATTTAATTTTGGGATTTCTCTCCCTAAGCAAGGTTTTACTTGAATTACTCGCTGAACGCTGCGTCATTTGGTCCTTTTGGCATATTTAGATTGCAAGATCTTCCAAGCTTTGCTTAATAATTTTGGAGACCAAATTCACTCGGACTGTAAGTGCATCAAGCTACCGTGCTCTTGATGATCGGTCGAGAGAGTGATTGATCTGGCCGAAACGCAACATAAAGAGGCTAAGCGTATGTCACCCAAGGAAGTTTTGGGGCCATGCTAGACCTTCGATGAATTTACTTTTTTAGATGTAAATTATAAATGTGAAATTATTGTATATGTAGGGAGTAATTTAGTAGATAGAAAATAATGTTTAGTATTTCCTGTGAAGGTTTTGTAGCTATATTTTGTCCAGATAATTTTTTCTCTTCCTAAAGTTTTCATTTGCTCAACTGAAGTAGAATAACTTCCGTAGGTGATGTTGGTTATATCTTTAGTGCATGGACCGTCTAATTATTCTTTTACGTACACAAATCACTTTCATCGGTGTTAATTTAAGTAGATAGTACTTTCATGGTTTACCAAACTAACTAAGCAAATCAATAGACTTGACTTATGTTAAAAAAAATTAAAGGGAAAGCTAGAGAATTTGCCGAAGTTCAGAATTTATATTTATACAGCTCGTAAACAGGAAAAGGAAAATAAATAGCAAACTTACTTAAACATCATATGATGCAAAGCTTAAAAAAGAACCAACGGCCTAGCTTGTCCCTTAAAAAAAAAATATCTACATCGATTCCTACCTCTACCATATGTATGAAAGAAACCTAGGTTATAATCTTTCGTTCATATAAATTTAGGTTTTTTTTTAAAATTAGTTACAAACTTAGGTTATAATCTTCGGTTATTATATTTATTCACAAATTTTCGTGTTTTAACGTAGGACGACAAGCATATCATACGGTTAATATGATTGGTTGACCCCACTACCTCATTGTTCGACCAACACATAAAATAATTTTCTATAATCCACGCACGTGTCCGTCTTTCAACTACTAGGCAACCGCAAGGAGTTCTCCTATGTGATTATACCCAATCCATTTTAGAGTTAGTAAA
The DNA here is from genome assembly GCF_021117445.2 of Syzygium oleosum. NCBI lineage: Eukaryota > Viridiplantae > Streptophyta > Magnoliopsida > Myrtales > Myrtaceae > Syzygium > Syzygium oleosum. The sequence continues at coordinate 13,405,932 of NW_026607485.1, forward strand.
GGGCCCAATATATATTTATTGGATGAGATGTAGCTATTCAATGAAAAAACATCTTTAATTATTTTTTTGGTTTAATATAGATTCGGAGTAACAGCAAAAGTTTTGTTGTTGAATAAAAATTATATAATTTTTTTACCTCTTTTTTTCTTTTGGAACGGTAGTCTGTCGTAACATCACTAGTCAAATTTAAAAAAAAAAAAAAGGAGTCAAATCCCGAAGAAGAACACAATACTCTACACTTGCAAGGATTTTAACAAAATCTTTAAAACATCTACAAATACCACAACCTTTTACGATCTTTCCAATTTTCAAACAAAAGCACAATCTTTTAACTTTGAGATAATATCACGAAAAACTCTAAACTGGTACACATGTGATAAATTTATCCCAACTAATTTTTTGACTACAAAAAACTCCAAACTAGTAACCTGCGACAAATTTATCCAATGTTAGTATGCTTAAACCTTTCCATAAAGACAAAGAAGACCCGGATCGTGGGGAGTCGGGAGCCGCTTGGAGTGAAAACCTCGTATGATCGAGACGTCGACTTCATCATGGCAGATCAAGTTAAACGAAAGTGATACCGTGCGCCGAAGCGAGAATATATGATCTGATGGAAGGGTCTTCCGGAGAGTGGAGCAAGTTGGGTGCCCAAGGAATCTCTTTGGCAGTGCAAGAAGCAAATCGATACATTCCATGCTGAAGACGCGATGAGGGTGTCGCCTAATTAGGTGGGGGGAGAATATCACGGCCTAAAGAATTGGATCGCTCTCAAGTAATTCTGAACGAAAGACCGTGTCTAATCCATGAATGAGCGAGCGGACCTCGAGAATTCTAAGTCATAGAATTTTCTTGTATGTTCTAGAATACTCTAAGGGTGAGCAATATTGTAATTGTACCCTCATGTAATAAATGGAGGTAGATGGTAGTTGGGGAGGTGCGATCTTTATCGTTAGATCAAGAAAAGATCTATGGATATGATTGATCCTGTACTTGTATATAAAGGAGTCTCTTCCCCTCATTTGTACATCTCACTCTCACAAGAGCATTAAAATTCCAAAGCTTCTCTCTTTAGAGTTTCTTTCTAAGGATCCTCATTAGTCTCCTTAGTTTCTCTCGGAGTCTCCTCCCCTCATGCTCAATAGCATTGACTCTACACATGATTGCAAAACTTTGCAAAACTTGCATCTTCACAGGATCAACTATAATTACAAAAGGCATGTATGAAACAACTGTTATGATACACTTCATAGCATCATCTACTACCAACAAAACGCATACATGATCAGGACTCGGCTAGGATGATAGTAAATGTCCAAATCTTATCGACTCAAAAAAACTTGCTGGTCGAAGTAAGGAATCGGGATACCGTGTTAAATTGATGATTCAAGTCAAGGAAATAATTTTGCTGGATGAGTTCGATCAGGTATTCAAGGGAAAGGTGCTCGCGGAGGACAGGACACTCGCCTCGCTCCACTTGCTGCAAGAGCCGACATTATATTTGATTTTCCATTCCAAAGATGATGTATCAATTATTGTGGACATGTCCAGTCGCAGAGTCACATAAGGATCTAAATTTTGGTACACTGTGAGTCATGTGAAAGCTTTGGCCATAGCAAAGATGTCTGTGCAGGTCATGAATTTGCATACAGTCTATCAGGGGAAGCAGCTTGAGGATCACAAGACCTTAACTTTGTTGGAAAAATGTTAGATAACACGGAAAAATAAGAATAATTGTTGGAAATCTATTGAAAAAATGAGAAAATAATATCAATGTCTGAGACATGCTAATAATTGTCCTTAAGGATAATTTTGCCCCTCGGAGTATGAAACTCGGTGCGTAAGGCTCTAACGGCTATCCTCCCAAGATACAATAGACATTCTTCTATACTCCGCATTGAATAATAGAAGAAATAAGAACACCGTTGTGTGTATATCCCAGCAAAGAAAGAAAAGATAGATAAAAGAAATAACAAAGGATATTCTTGTTTTGATATGTATATATATTACTTTTCAATTATGCTCAAAGTAACAATTTATAGGTACAAGAAAGAGAGCCGTTAAGAACCGTTATAAAACAATTGGTAATTATTAAAAAGTGACTGTTATATGACCGTTATAAAATAATGGAGGCTTTATGAAGAATTAAATCAAACGTTACAAAGCCGTTATATGTCTGTTGCAAAACCGTTATAAAATGACGACTTTATGGCAATCATAAATTATAATAATTTCAAAACTGCTGAAATATCCAACAAACTTGTTACAGCGTTGCGGATGGCTCTGTCTTACAATTGGTGTCTCCCTATTCTCCATTTCAGATATTTGTCAAGTGCGGGAATGGTAAAACTGTTGCTCTTCAGGTTTGCAGGTCTGACACGGTCAAGGAAGTGAAAAACAAGCTTTTTCATTAGCTGAAGGTGAGTGTGCCGGCCAAATTGCATGATTTTGTGGCTTTATTTTAGTTGATAGAAAATAAATTTAGTATATCTTGTGAAGATTTTGTAGCTATATTTTGTCCAGATAATTTTTTCTCTTCCTCAAGTTTTTATTTACCAACTTGAAATAGAATAATTTCGGCCTAATTCCCTAAAAACCCCCCAACTTTAGGTTAAGTCCCAAATCTGCCCCGAACTTTTTTTTGTCTCAGAAAAAACCCCAAACTTTAGGTCAAGTCCCAAATCTGCCCCGAACTTTTTTTTGTCTCAGAAAAAACCCCAAACTTTAGGTCAAATCCCAAATCTGCCCCGAACTTTTTTTTGTCTTGAAAAAAATCCCAAACTTTAGGTTCAGTCCCAAAACTGCCCCAAATTTTGTTTTATGTAAAAAAAATCACCAAAATTCAATTTATTTTCAAAAATATACCCCCGTGATCCCGTCCCAACTTGACGTGACACTTCCACGTCATAACAAATCAACATCAGCAAAGTAATGGGGCGATAGGAATAGACTGACGTTGCATTTTCACTTCGACGACTATCTCAATTGTTCGACCACCACAAAAAATAGTTTTCAATATAGTCCACGCACATGTCTCTTTTAACTACTGAAGCAGCCCCAAAGAGTTATCCTATTTGATTTTACCCGATCCATTTGAGAATTAGTAAAGGGCCATATATATTTATCGGACTAGATATATATATATATATATATATATATATATATATATATATATATATATATATTAAATGGAAAATAGAAATGCAGAAAATTATTGACATTGTGAGTGTTCTAAAGGATTTTTTGTAGACCTAAGCAAATTCCACACGCACTACCAAATTATTCGGTTATTCTGGAGAAAAAAGCTCCATCTTTAATTATTTAGGGGATGACAACCGCTTATTCAAGTATTAAACCTCAAGTAATTAAGTAAACATTGCCTAAAATTAAATTTGAAATTATCCATGAAAAAATGATAGAAAATATTTTTCCTTAACTACTTTTGGAAACTCTAAATATACTAGGGGTGCGTTTGTTTCGTCGAACATTTTATGATTCAATGGAGATCATTTTCAAGGAAAATCCTTAGTTTTAATTTATTTGGAGGTTAAGGAAAAGTTATTTTCTTTTTGCCAGAAGAGAAAGTCATTTTTCACCAATCTAAGCTTGTTGTTTTTAATTCATGAAAAATATTTTCTGTAAATTGATTAGTGTTGCATCATTTAAACACTGGAAAGTTGGAAACAAGTGTCACATATTAGAATAATGGAATTTATTTAAAATGAGAAAGCATGTCTTCACCTGAAAGGGAAAGAGGATTAATATTGCTCAATCTGAATATTTGGAACAAAGTATTATTAGGATGCATACTGTGGAACCTCATCAATCATTTGTCCTCTTCCCTTTGGAGTATTTGGGTTCACAACACAAAATGCAGAGTCACCCCAATCATGCAGCTCGACATTAGGAGCGGTATGGCTTAGAGTTGGCGATGTCTCCTTAAATTGCAACCTGTTCACCTCGGTTATCTCTAGCCCAAGGTATTGTTGCCAAGATATTTGTGAAGAACTCAGACATGTGGGACCGATTGTGAAGTAATATAACTTAATTTAGACAAACGGCATTAGCAAACACAATTTCATTGGCCAGCTAGTTTGCAAACACAGACCATTGACAACAAAGATCGTAGCCCAATGGTTGACTTCAGTCGATATCCAGTGTAGCTTTTGCAGGGTCGGTATGGAAGAACACACTTGTTCTTCCAATGTGAGTGGATAGGCAACATATGTTGCAATATTCTGGCACAACAAGGGATTAGGCGCTCTCTAGGAGTATAGAATAAGGAACTTCAATGAATGATTAAGGCAACAAAGGGGAAAGATTTGGCGGCACGACTCCTCAAAGTATCTTTCGTAGCAACCATGTATTGCATTTGGATGGAGCACAACCGCAGACGATTTCAAAACAAGTCAACTGACATCCATATCATTTTGGCTAAGGTGCACAAAATTGTAAGAGGTAGAGATTCTTTTTTTCTTTTTTTTTTTTTATCAGTAGATATAGAGCTTCACTCTATCAAAAAATTAGGCATTCCCAGACAAATATTGTATTGGCAAATATATGAAAACTTCCTTCATATGTCATTTTGAATTATTAGCTCTATTTATAATGCTAGGGAACGCCCCTAAGCTGTCGTATTTCATCTGCTTTATAATATTTACTTTTTACACACAAAAAAAAAAGCACGTCATTTATTTGAGAAAACTCTTTAAAATGGTATCGGATGCCATGAAAGACTACATCATGATCATCATATACTTATCTTTAAAATCATCACATGCTCCATAAGTAATTTTACGTAGCTACTTGGGCTGGATAGAAATCCACGTCACACATTGTTTTATTTCTTTTGCAAGCATTGTTCTTCAATGACATTTTTCTTCACGTTTGTCTTGCCATAACAATGAGAGATGAAAGAGCGTATATCCATATCATGGACTGTTAAGCCTATTAGTTGATGAGACGACAGATCACTCTTTACTTCTTACTAGTTCTTCTAGGAATAGTAAACCTAACCCTGGTAACTCTATAATTTTACTTATAAGATGAACAAACAGCGAATGAATTCGATCAGAACAACTTCCAATTCTTACGTAGTCGATTAAGAGCCTCAAAGTCGACAGCAAGTTTTGTAAATTGATAACTATACTGCATAATCGGCAACTTCATACTTGAATGAACAGAATTAAATTGCAGCTAAAATTGGCTTTTGCTTGCATTATTAACAAATGGATTGGTTCAATCGACAAAACATGATTAAGTTTGAGAGCTGATCAATGAAGCTTGATGCTCCCGCATCACTAAGTGTTTTCATAAAAGTAAAAACGATATTAATTTATTCATAGATACTCATAAATCATGCTTCTAATCTTTTAGATAGATAAAATTTTGGGATATATTCACTAGAAGTCATAAAACTTGTCATCAAAGTGCAATAGAGTCCTAAAGCTTGCAAAAAGTGCAATTAAGTCATAAAACTTGTCAAGTTGGTGCAATCGAGTCTTAAAGTTAACAATGTCAATTTGTTAAACGAAAAATGCTGACGTGACATTTTTAAATCAATTTCTCTCTCTTACGTGGCATTTATTATTATTCTTCTTTAAATATTATTTACATTAGATTAAAAAAGTAAAGAAAGCTAAAATTTTATTTAAAAAAATAATAATGGAAAAAAAGAAAAGGAGGCCTCGCCGGTAGGGCGCTACCGTCCCCACCGATCGCCGGAGGCTGCCACCATCGCCCATCGCCGGCCTTGGGCGAGGGTGGCCAACCTTCGCTGGCCCTAGGTGAGGCTCGCCTAGATCTGGGTTGAGGTGCCCAGATCTAAGCAACGTCGGCCCTCGCGGTCGACGACCATCGTCCGCCTCGAGCGAGGTCTTGCCGACCGGCAACCCTCACCAGGCCTGGGCAAGGCGTTGCCAGCCCTCGCCGACTCGAGCGACGGCCGGATTTGTCCAGATCTGGGCGAGCCTCACTCAGTCTTAGCAAGGGTTGTCGAGCCTCACTTGGGGTTGGCGAGCGCCAGCCACTCCGGTGATGGCTGGAAGTTGCCACCGCCGCCCATCGCCGGGCCTAGGTGAGGGTGGCCGACCCTTGCTAGCCCCAGGTGAGGCTCGCCCAGATCTGGGTTGAGGTGCCTAAATCTAGGCAACATTGGCCCTCGCAGCTGGTGACCATCGTCCGCCTCGGGCGAGGTCTTGCCGGCCGGCCCCGGGTGAGGGCCAACGATGCTCGCTAGGCCTCACTAGCCTGAGCGATGGCCGGATTCTCCTAGATTTGGGTGAGCCTTGCTCTAGCTTAGCAAGGGTCGTCGACCCTCACCTGAGGCTAGCAAGCGCTAGCCACTCTAGTGATGGGTGGTAACACCTAAGGGCAAGGCCTCCCCTTTCTTTTTTTTCTTTTTTTTTTTCATTGTTGATTTTGTAAATAAAAATTTAAATTTTTTATTTAATTCAAATAAGATTTGAATGAGAAATAAATAATAAATGCCACGTAAGAGAGAGAAATTGATTTAAATATGCTACGTCAGTATTTTTCGTTAAACAATTTGATGATGTTAACTTTAGGACTCAATTGAACCAAGTTGACAAGTTTTAGGACTTAATTGCACTTTGATGATAAATTTTAGGACTTTTAGTGAATATATCCCTAAAATTTTCGAGCTTTTGTGTTTCGTGCTTTCTTAATTAAATTCAGTTGAATTTGTGTTTTTAGGCTCAGATTATGATCCAAAAATATAGATAAAAACACATAAATTCAACTTTATTTAATAATGAAAACACAAAACACCAAAGCTCGAAAATTTTATCTATTTAAAATATTAGAAAGAACATTTAGATTAATATTATTACTACATATCTATATGAAAATAATTAAATTTAAAATAGTAGGAAGATCAACCCGATACAAACCTAAATGAGGTTATACTCTTACTATTATAGAACATCATAAGCTAAAATATACTTGATGAAGACTATGGTAATTCTCATAAAGACAAAAAAGGTAATAAAAAGATAACATAATTTTTTTGGTTGATTTAGGAAATCGATGGAAATGAAAAGATATTCTATATTCTGGTCAATAATTAAAGGGTTAATACCACCAAGAACCCCATACTGGTACATTTGTGATAAATATACCACAAAATAATTTTTTGACCACTAAAAACCTTAAACTAATACATCTATGACAAATTTACCGTCGGTCAATTTTCGTTAAATTTTACCGTCAAATTGCTAAGTTTGATAGCATGTGACAGTTGACAGGTGTACCGATTTGGGGTTTTACCCTTCGTTTATACCAGTTTGTGATTTTTTGTGGTATTAATCCAATTTAATGGAAATTAACGAAGGGTAAATTTGTCACAAATGTACCAGTTTGGAGTTTTTTACGGTAAAACAATTAGTTTGTGGTATATTTGTTACAAGTGTACTAGTTTGGATTTTTTTGTGATCAAAAAATTAGTTTGGGGTAAATTCGTCACATATGTATCAATTTGGGGTTTTTTGTAGAATTAAAAATTAACCCATAATTAAAATCCCCTTTCATTGGAATCGACCTTCCCGCCAAAGTTGAGAAATAGTGCAAGCCCTGGAAATGGCGAATCAAGCATGATGACATTCAGTTCGAAGACTCCCATGGCCGACGACGGAGACTTCGAGAGATACATTACATGCCCAGACAAACACAAATTCTCTCTCTCGATAGTGGCTTCTTTGTTCGCTTCTCCATGTCAATCTTTTAATAATCTCAATCAGTTTCTTCTTCTTCTTGTTCTTCTTCTTCTTCTTCTTCTTCTTCTTCTTCCTCTTCCTCTTCTGTGAGCACGATGACAACGAACGCTTTGACGTCCAGCTTCACCGCTGCTCCCTGCTATCATGGTTACGGCTTCTCTGGCCGTTTTGGCTTGAACGTAGCAAAGTTCTGCTCTAGAAGATGCTGGGGAGGCCGAACCCTGCTTTTTCCTAGGCGGACGCTTCGAGTTTCTTGCCAGGTAATTTCTTTCAGAGTCTCTGGAAATTTAATCTTCTGGGTATTAATCTGCTCGGTCTCTAGATTCCAATTCTATTCTGATGGCTTAATCATGGAATCTCTTGTTTTGATGGTCTCTGTCATACGGTTACAATGATCAGTCTGCGTTTGAACGTTTTCGTTTGCGCTGGAGATGGCAAGGAGAAGAAAATTGTTGGATTTATGTTGCTCTATTTTTTTAGTCCTTAATTATTGTATAATGATGTTTAAAAATGTTAATTAACTCTGTATATATCTCATGATCAGTGAATGCATGTTGATAGATTCTGAGACCCAACTTCCACTGTACGAGGGAGATGCCATAATAGATGTCATTTTGGTTTCTTCGATTGGTCCTACAGAATAGGCAAACGATGTGAATTTTGTTATAATATATGTTACGTATGCATGTGATGGCATACACATGACAATCTTTGAGGATCTTACTTGTTCATTCAGATGCTCGAACTCTATTGTTTCAGCTCTCTGCTAATTGGATTAGATAAAGAGATATTGACCATAGAAATTCATATTCTCAAATTGTGATGCTGAGACAATTGGCATGCTGAAGACCCAGACTCAATGTAGTTGGATTCTCTGGGGTTGGTTTGGCTTTTGTAGACCTCTGGGAATGGCGTAGACATGCTTACCCTTTTCGTTTGGTGCGATTGGAAATTATTTCCAAGTATTAAGTTTGAGGAAGTTCTCCATATTCAAAATACCCTGTCGCTATTTTTTGTTAAATCCTCAAGACAATGATCTTTCTGCACTGTGTAGAGAGTGATTAAATTAGGAGGATTCTAATATTCTACATAACCCTCGTGCATGTATCCACATTGTGAAATGTGGGTGCAATTGCTGCCACTTGCATATTAGTAAAATGTAGACACGATTCAATGTTTTCAAATTTTTTGCTCAACCACGTAAAGTTTCTAAAAGAAATTCGTGGAGAACCTATTGTTCCACATTCGTTTCATTTTTTCCCCCACATACGAATCCGAATAGACAATTTAATAGTGATGAACATGTAATTTTTCATGTAAAGAATTACTACACTCACTGATTACTTGAATCAATGGAATTCATGGACTTATGTAATTATCAAGTTCGCCCCCATTAGGAAAAATTTCATGATCTGTACCTGATACCCCTGAATTTGTATAGACAGATGAAAAGCTGATAAGGCGATATTCACCATTTCTCGAAGGCACTTTACTGTCGAGTGGTGGTCGCTTAGGATCCGATGATTGGCAAGCTGTTCCTGACATTTGGAGGTCTTCTGCAGAAACGTATGGAGATCAGATTGCACTTGTCGATCCATATCATAACCCACCTTCAAACATCACTTATAATCAGGTAGGTATTTGGATTTTTCACTAAGATGTAATAGATAGAAGTCATCCAATGATGCATTTGAAGTGTTAACATGTCTTTCCTGAAAGCATTGCCAAATAAGCCGAGTGGATACCTTCTACTACATCTATCCATTTAATACTCTCAAACGTGAGTTTGGCATTGGATGACCTTTTATGGCTACTTGCTGGAAATTCTAGAGCTTCTGCATAATTTTTTGTGAAGTACTCTCTAGAGCTAGTCATATAGATTGCGACATTTTTACTGTGTACTCAGTGTGTAAAGTTCTATGTTATCTGAGCAATGCCTTTCGGCAAATTATCAATTTAGTATGGTTGATCATTAATGCGTGTTGTTAACATATTCTTAATTTATTCAGTTATCTCTGACCATCTTTTTCCACTCATATCACAATTTCACTTCTCCCTTTGTAATTTTATCATAGTGCTCTCTCATTTTCTCTCTGTCTCAGCATGTGGGCGCATGCGTGTGTTCCTGTAGACGTATTTATATGCATCAATACACGTAAAACTGCATATATGTCCTGGATGAATAAATTTACAACCCAGATTTTCGACAAACTAAAAGCTCTCCTGTATCCTGAACATGGTTCAGGTATGCATCCCACTCTTCAGTGGAGAAAGGTATATGAACAAAAACTAATCAGGAAGTACGTCAAACTATGCAAATGTGGTGGACTGGGATGTAGCATCAATAGATTCTTTTTGTGGATCTTCCTTTTCATTCAAGTCATTTCACCTTCTCCCAGCCAATCGGAAGTATGGAGAACCCCAGCCGATTATTGATAGTGATTTTTCTTTTTTGGTTCATATGGTGATGTTGAATATGTTGGTTAGATTTCTGAACAGATTCTGATTGGCTTATGTATTGAAAATTTGCAGCTGGAGCAGGAAATCTTGAACTTTTCTGAAGGCCTTAGAGTCATTGGAGTGAAACCAGATGAAAAATTAGCTCTCTATGCTGATAATTCATGCCGTTGGCTGATTGCTGATCAAGGCATGTAATGTGGCAGTCCGACTCTCCTTGTCGGGCAACCATAAATACTAGACAAACGTTCTTAACCTGTGACTGTACATCCCCTGTTTCTAATAGAACTTTTTTTGATCAATGTGTCCAGTTGGATGTATGTTTAACCATTTCCAGAGTTCCATCGGAGTGTTTTTTTTCCTTTCGAGTTAAAGATTCATCTATAAATGCCATGGTATGTCTACGACATTATTTTGTGGCTTAAACAGAAAAATGGTCTTTCTTTTTTCATCAATTCTGAATATGAATAGAGTTAACTGTCCATCAAGTAATGAGTCAACTTATGAAGTGCTTCCCATGCATAGAAAGAGTAAATCTGAGTCTTGTGCTTTGCGATTGTTTCATATGAGACTGAATATCTTCTCTTCTGGATGTGTCTGTGCATTGCTCACTTTATTTCTTGAAGTTTCTTATTTGATGTACCAATTATGCAATTGATTTATGATAACTATTGACTAATGTATCTTTTAGATTCGTTACCAATACTTTTTGCCGTTTCTTTCGCTACATGTTTGGAAGGGTGGCGTGATCTTTTTATTTCTTCACTTTACCAGGGAAAACAAACTTATTGGCAATAAGCCACCCTAATTATTTTGTTATCCATCAGATTGACCTAACTATTTTTTTTTCTGATTTCCTCATATTCCGGGTTATAAGATTAATTATTCATGAGGCTGCTGTATGACTCATGGATTTCCTTTTAGTGCAACCTCTCTACCATGTATTTGCCTGGTGTGTATTGCTCCTTCAACAAAAGTTTTCTGCTCACTGATAACTTTTTGTTTCTGTATTTTCATATATTTTGTTCCTCAACTGTTCAGATATAGTATGCCCATTCATCTTATCCTATTTATTTTGTTTTGCTAAAAAACCTTGTAATTTTCCTCATGTTCTTAGTCTTGATCAACTCCTCATAGATCAAAACTCTTTGCTAATTAGCTAGAGATGTATTATTGCTTTTCAGGGTTACAAAACCTACCTCAATGCCGAAGAATGAATATAAGACAGCTTTTTCGTATAATAACATAAGTAGCTTGCATTTCCTAATAATTGATTTTCTTTATACTATCAATAGCTTATTCTAGAAAGTACTCTACTACCAAATAAAATGAAGCTGTCGTCCTAGGTGGGGTGGTGTCTTGTGCTTCTGGTGTTTTGTGTAGCTTCTTTTTTTAAGTTGTGATGAATAAGGTATTCATGCCCACATTCCCAAAAGATACTCATGAAACAGCATTATCTCAGTCAGATTCTTTCATGCAGCATCTCATTTAAATTGGGTGCTTGATGCCTTGTGCAATCATATGCCTGTTGATTAATCAAACATTGTCCACTTTTCTCACTCCAGACTGTCCAGAAGAGCTTATAACATGTTTTCAATCTACTATACTAATTGTACACTAAGAGGATGGGCCAGGTGTTTGCTCAATCTTCATGTGTATGTCATTCTTTTGCATGGGTAGATGTTCTTCAGGTTTAAACTCATTGTTTATGTTATTCTGGCTAGGTATAATGGCCACGGGAGCTATAAATGTGGTTAGGGGATCGCGGTCATCTGTTGAGGAGCTATTGTTTATATACCAGCATTCTGAGAGGTTAGGAGGACATATTTTTCCATCAGCTTGCATAAAAGCTTTCATTATTCTGTCAAGAGTTATCTGATGTGCTAACTCTTTCACAGTAAACTAGGCCAGCTTTACAGATTGCCCATTAGTTGTATGTGTTTATGTTTTATTTTTCTATATTTTTCTGTTTTAACTCTTCTGCTGTTCGGCCCCATGAGCACAACTATTCAACGGTGCTAACTCTGGTCTGGCTTGTTATCCATTGAGGTATTGTCAAATAAATCAAACTTCACTCACATTTCTTTCAAGTGGAACAGCTTAAGCATTTAAAATCTTGTGCAAAAGATCTCTATGGACGCTGGGAATTGGGTTCTCATAATGAATTTCTTAAAATAAGCAGGACTATACTGCTTTTGTTTATGCTCTTCATGGTATGTCCATTTGCTGATTATCTTAAACATACCAAGATATTCAAGCCATCATGACCACAGCAAGGGAACATGGGATGAGCAGCTCAAGAAAAAATATCAGGAAATTGGTATCCCTGTAGCTAGTGTGCGTGGGTGTGCACTGAATGTGTCTGATAATCAGTCAGTTTTTTCAAAGGCTTGATGTTCCAAGAAGAAATAAAGGAAGAAAATAGTACGTGAATTGCATGCTAATCAGTTTTGACAAATATGACTAGCAAAATCTGTGCTTCAAATGGAGTGGCAATAAATTTGATCAAGTAGTGCTGCCATTCATTTCAATCTCTCTCTAGTATGAATAACTTTGTCAGCACCAATATTTGCATGGCAAAATGAGCCCATCTTGGGCAGATTTCAGCATCTTTGACCAAAGATGATGTAAAAATGCTCGAGTCACTATTGGGTTTTGAGTATGTTTGCCTCACTGTGCGATCATAATTTTAGATGCGGCTCTCTGCTTCTCTTCTTAACTTAATTGAATGAAAGGCTAGGCCACTATTAAATCCTTTTTTTAATTACTACAGTGTTGCTCTCGCCATTGATAGTCCTGAATTGTTCAATCGGATCGCAGAAGTTTTCTGTGATAAGGCATCTATAAGATTTCTTATTCTACTATGGGGGGATAAAACATCCCTTTCTATCGAAGAAACAGAAGACATGCCCATCTTTTGCTACAATGAAATCATAAATCTGGGACAAGACAGCCGTAAATCTTTGCTTGACTCCAAGGACACCTCTAAGTTACTGATGTCTTCACTGTATTCAGTATTTCTGGCAGACCATAGGGTACTTGGAAGTCTCTTTACAGAGAGAATTTACTTTTCTGTCAAAACAAATTACTCAATAATTGGTTGTCTAAGGTTGCTTTAATAATTCTGTGATATTGACAAGATGTTTCAGAATCAGAATTTGTCTGTTCTGCTCAGCTTTTCCAGTCATTTCAAATTAATTAGAGTCAGGTATCAGAAAGCAAATGTATTGAGTTAACTGTAAGTTACACCAAACCATTAAAGCCAGAAACGATTGAGAAGTGGACTACAGTCTGTTTGACATTCTCTTTCAAACTTGTACCATTTTCCCCATATGCAAGTAGCTCACAGTATTGCAGGTATGTCCTACAACTGGTGGGTTATGAACTTTAATGACAGTGGAACCATTTATTCTAACAATGAGGACAAAGGGATAGGTGCAGGAAGAGCTTTCAACAGTGGTTATTACGACCAAGTTGAGCAAGGGCTAAGTCTCACTCAAACATGAGTGAGATTGGTATCTTGAGTTTAGAGAGTATATAGTTTGCTGCACTGTTGCGCACAGGTCTAGCAACATGTGAATATATTGTGAAGGAAAATCTCAGTAATTAAGACCTTGTCGTCAAAAAATAAATTTGAATGCTACATTTTACATAATTTTTATTTTCCTTTCTGAAAGGCTCGGGCAAATTGATAACAAGCTTGTTCAATTGCAGGGAATCAAGGCAACTATGAACTCATCAGCTCTGATGATGTTGCTACGCTTATCTACACCAGTGGGACAACTGGAAACCCAAAGGGCATCATGTTAACGCATAGCAATTTGCTGCATCAGGTTTATTAGTCTCTGAGGCAATTTGTTTCTTCTTTAGGCACCATTAATGTGATATGCTCGATCTTGATGCTATATGAAAAAAGGTCTGCCAACTGCTGCACATTTCTTCTTTGAATTTAGTTATGCAGAAAAAAGTTTAATTCTTACAACACAGCATAATTGTTTGTATCTAAAATACACAATGAAACCCTTGGACTATCTGTCTGGTTCTATCCTAGAAGTAGCAACTTCCTCAATGTAATGGATAGTGTCAAAGCGGTAGTTCCATGTCCATTCATGCATTCTTGTAATTTCCGTACAGGGTAAAATGGAATGCATGTTGGTCAAAGGAATCTGCCACAGCAAATTTATGTTCATGACATTTTGCGTCTCCTATGGTGTTTATAGGTTCCGCTAAAAAATTTGACCTCCTCTGTCTCTCTCTCTCTCTCACACACACGCACATGATAATTCAATTCGAGTTCTTTATTTTCTGTCTCGCTCTATTGTGCTCTCGGGTACATTCTTCTCCTCTGTTTTTCTCCCTTTCATATGATTTTCCCTTTCTTTAGTGATCAGACTGGTCGTTGATTTCTGCAATCAGTTTCATAAGCAAATATTCCGGTTCTCTACCATCTCTTAAGAAGTACTTTCATCGTCCTGGGGATATCTTGATTCTTCTTACAATCCCCATTCTAGAAGATGTCTTCCCTCAGAACATCTTAATTACTTGCACCATGGCACCACTCAGGCCATGTGGTCACTAATCTAATGTTTTTTGTAGATATGCCTCTAGATGAAAAGATCATGGGAAACATTAGCACATGCACTCTTATCAACTACAATAGTTGCTTTGAACTATGTGTGAAGTTTTTTGTACCTCCTTTTTGAGGTTTATGCTATATTGACTAAAGAAAACATTGCTTCATAGAAGTTTATATCTCCTCTTTGTGAAAAGAAAATAGGTTGTATCGCCTCTACCCCCTCACCTCGGATGCTCACATTGGTGGGTTTTGGCTCACATGGCATGCCGATTGGCCCAAAATCAATATAGGCCTGTCAGCCAAGGCAATCTGCCTTCAAGCGCCACAAAAGAGTAGGACAATAGGATCTCCACATGATCTGTCCTTTATGCTTCTGTTTGCTTCCAATCTGTTTGTGCGCCTTGGGATAGCTCCAATGTTGTTTTTTGAGCGTGATGAGGTCGATGAGACTTCAGCAACCTAAGTATGCGTGCACGGCCAACCCATACTACCTATCATTGCAAGGGTAACTTGCACACTGAGGAGGTTCACTTATATAATTTATTATTTTCTAGATAAGAAACTTGTGGGATATTGTGCCTGCTGTACCTGGGGATAGATTTCTGAGTGTGCTTCCGCCATGGCATATCTATGAACGTTCCTGTGAGTACTTCATTTTCACACATGGAATTGAGCAAATGTACACAACTGTGAAGAACCTGAAGGTACTGTTTTCTGGTAGATTTGTATCATTTCTGCTTCCATTGTTTAGACAGGACTGAACAATTCAAAGAATAGATATTCATGTTTTTTTATGCTTGTTTAATCTTTGTAACGTTGGGTTAGTGACACTAGACCCCATATACTGAAGTTCTGGGGTTGAAGTCATTAAGTATCCTGAAAAACTATCTTTTTCTAGGAATTGAATCTTTCGTCTCATTTTCTATTTTACCCTTGTTGTAGGAGGACTTGCAACAATATCAACCTCATTATCTCATCTCTGTCCCTCTAGTTTATGAGACACTCTACAGGTATCTCGTCCATTGAAATGAGTATTTAGGTAGTTCATTAGAATGGGCAGACATTATCTATCATATGAGTGATCGCAGCTTGTAGGTTGCTACACTCTGGAGGAGTATAATAATTATTTTTTCTAGTATCTCCCTACTCACTCGTTTTATAGGATACTAGCAGCGTAGCACGCTTATGGGTTGCAAATAGTGATTCAATTGATAATAAAGAAAGCGAATTCTTGGTTTAGTTATCATCTCCCCACTTCTCCTCCCAAATTGATTGTCGACTTTTAGAAGCAGTCACCAAATCTGGACACTATCTAGGCACAGCAAGCTTCTGCCCATGGTCTCGATTTACGTATCTGGACCCCCACAAGATATAACAGTGGGATGAAGCAATCTGTCTGATAATATGAGTTCATTGAAGCTGCATTGCTCCATAATAATCTTGCTATGAATCTAGCCTCTCATCTCTAACAACATTAAACGTAAAGTTTCCATTACTGAGTAAAAAGGAATGCATGTTGGTCAAAGGAATGTGCCAAAAAAAAGGACATCAGTTATGTGTTAAAGCGTTCTGAGGACTCAAGATGACCTGAATGTCTCTCATTAATGGACATAAACATAACGATGTCGTAATTATACAATTAGAGGTACAAGCATGTCACAGGTTGATTGAAACTTTTAATGCATATATTTATGAAACTCTCAAGGCACATAATCACAGGATATCTTATTTATATGCCCTCCTTATTGTTCTTCGCGGATTACTCCATTTATACGCGAAAAGTAATGGGGTTGAGTACGAATTGGGCTCTTTATCCTGTTTAAACATATTCGAACACATGCTAGACACTGGATCCCGTATTGTCAGATTTGATTTTATCTCTTTTTTCTTGGTTTTCTATGCTACTTATAATGGAATATTAGGCCCCGCCATAATTGGTCATTTCGTATTCATATTAACAAATAAGAAGTCCTTGCATTGTATAATCAACTACGCTTTGCTTTGCTGCCTCAGGGGGATTCTAAAACAGTTATCTACAGGCTCTACTGCTCGCAAGCTTATAGCTCTGACATTTATCAGGATCAGCATGGCATTCATGGATTTCAAGAGGATATACGAGGTCACTTCTTGATCATGTTTTACTGATGGACGTACATTATACAAGTCAAGATCGTAATAATATATTCGTTTCATACGTTGAGCTACATGGATTAATTTAGGGTTGGAAACCATTGGCCTACGTTAAATCCTATCAATTGAAGATTGTTTTTAAAGGATGAAACTGTAACACCTCATTTCTTTCTAGGGACAATGCCAAAAGTTGGTCCTTAAACTCTTAGTCAATGTTCAATTGGGTTCTTGAACTTTAATTTTGGTCCAATTGGTCATTGTACTCTTTCATTCAAAGTAATTTGGTCGTTTAGCTGACATGGCAATCTAATTCGGCCATTGGCCCACGGACGTGGCGTTGACATGTACAGCCGTGTCAGCAAAAACAAAAAATTATAAAAAGTAGGGAACAGCACAGCACTGGGGAGAGGGGGTGCCACTCGTGCCGGAGACCCTCAAAGAAGCCTCGGTGAGAGCAGTCAGCCTTGCTGTGAGCAGGAGAGGGCCTGCTTGGCCTCACCGACCCTTTTCAGCGCAACTGGGGCAGCAGTGTTGCCACTCTCTCTCTCTCTCTCTCTCTCTCTCTCTCTCTCTCTCTCTATTCTATGCTGTTCTCTTTTTTTTCTTTTAATTTTCCCTGACATGTTTGTACACGTCAACTAGCACACGGGTCCCACAATTGAGTTAGATTGCCGTGTCAAATAAAAGTACAAAATTGGTTCGCATTAATGAGTGGAAAGACCAGAATTAGAGTTCAAGAATCAAATTGAACATTTACTAAGAGTTTAGGTTCCGCTTTTAACACTGCACTCTCATTTGTCAGTTCAAGTTTTTATGACAATTGTCAATATTCCCTTATTAATTTAGTATGGTATCAAGAAGATTTTTGGGTTCAATTATCAGGATTCCTATCAGCCCTTGTCTAAAGACAATATCCATGCTTTTGGGAGGGGTTGGTCTGAATATAATGAGCAACAGTTATGCATTCATGTTGCTATCTTTTTATAAGGTTTCGTACTTGTCCCTTGTAATTCCATAATCTCACTATGGACCCAGCTTCTAATAAGGAGATTGCTTTCTTCCGCACTCTTTTCTTTCTAAATGACTCTGATTGTCACTGTCTCTGCACAGATTAACTCCTTTCATAAAACAGCGGTTGTCAGTGTAAGAGATTTTCTGTTAGGACCTATCTTCATGACCTTCAGTTAGAAACTTGTCTGACTTCTGTTGCTTGGAGTTATTGTCTTTTCAAATTTGTGAAGCAAGCTTCCTCTGTAAAGCACATTGTAGCACTTACTATCATGAAAATCCTAGCCTAAAGTCCATTAGTTCAGGTGGCACTGCTAACATCAGATCCTTATGTTCCTACATACTACAAGCGAAAACAATAAAAGGAAAGGCTCACTTAAAAAGCAAGGCCATCTATAGGGGTATTCCTACGCCTTCGCACCTGATTCATTACAATGTAGGAAATAAGTTAGATGACGAAAATTTTTAAATACTTTTATTTAGTCTATGAATTCTTGTTGAAAATGAAAGGAACGAATAAAATTTTTAGTAATCAATATTGAGTGAAAAGAACTGCACTTGAGCTTCAGACTTTCAGTATAAGATGGATTTTTAACAGGGTAGATATCTGACAAGAGATCCAAAGCAACCCTCATTGCTTGCTTCAATATTGGATTGTTCGTGGGCAAGATTTGTTGCTGCTATGTTATGGCCATTGCACATGTTAGCCGAGATGATAGTTTACAGTAAGATTCGTTCAGCCATTGGAATATCAAAGGTACTTCTCTTCCAATCTGGTGTTACAACATCACAGAGTAGCCACCGTAGAGATTACTCTAGCGAGTACTTCTACGGTCTGCTGCAGCACTGTAGGAATGTCATCAAAATAGAGTTATATTGTTTTGTCTTGGTTATTAAGTTTGCTATCTTTCTTCATTCAATCTAAACAAGTGCATTATGTGTCCTATTACGGAAAGGCGCATAACTTTGCAAGTGAATGATCTTTTTTTCCTGGAAATTTTTGCAGGCTGGCATTAGTGGAGGTAGTCGTTTGCCTATGTTCGTGGATAAATTCTTTGAGGTTTGACATTTATTTGGTTAAGATGTTTAAAAACATTTTTTTTTATAGATTTTCTCTCATTTGAAACATGTCTTTCGCAGACTATTGGTGTGAAAATACAAGATGGGTTCGGTATGACAGAAAGTTCACCAGTTGCTGCTTGTCGAAGACCTACCTGCATTGTAAGACAGACGTCTGTTTAAAGTGAGATTCGTGATTTGCTTTCATTTAGTTAAAACAATACTAAGTGATTTTCCGTGACAAACAACAAATTTGGACTTTGAATGTTTGCTACTACAGTACCACCTTCAGTTGATTTGTTCATTGTATCTTTTTGTAGCAACTTCATTCTTATTATTTTTTCCCATGGTCCACCTTTAGTCTTGACGGAAGCTTCGCCTTAAATGGTGCCTTTCCATGCTTTGCATCTATCTAGAGGCGCTTGGAGAAGGAAGAAATAGATAATAGGAAATAGAAGAAGATTGGATGGTACGATAGGAGTACCTATTACCATAAGAGTATTTAAGAACATGTATCAAACCTTCAATGACTTGAGCAACTGGAATGAGATTTTGTGCATGTATGATTTACTAATAAGTTTGATCGTTGAAGGTTCTTGGCTCGAGTGGACATCCAATTCGATATACCGAACTCAAAATTGTAGATCCTGAAACTGATGAGACTCTCCCTCCCAGTGCAAAAGGAATTATCAAAGTGAGGGGGCCACAAGTAATGAAGGGTTATCACAAGGTAAGACCCCCTTTTGACAAGATAGAGAAAGTCATCTAGATGTCCCGTGAAACAAAGTCTCATAATCTCATGGAGAATGCAACATGTTTTGGAATAGGCAGCCACTTCTTTAGGATAAATGTATAATTCACATTTGGAACTTTGTAGGCCACCAGAGTACAGGTTTGGACGAAAACTACACATGCTTTCTCACTGAAAAACAGCGTAGATTCTAGAAATATTTCGTTTATATCAAGGAACAGGGTTGATGACTTTGCTTTGGCCAATGCACAGCTGCTCAAATAGACGGGTCTTTATCATATTTCACCAAGAAACTTTTTTTCCTTGAATCTCCAGGACCTTTTGTTTGATAATCATCCTTGTAGTATATAATTTGACCAATTCTGTGTCGTTGATTTTGGATTAGAATCCTTTAGCTACAAGTCAAAGCTTGGATGAGAGCGGCTGGCTCAACACCGGTGATATCGGTTGGATTGCACCTAACCATTCTTCAGGGCGAAGCCGTCATTGCGGAGGCGCAATTGTTTTTGAAGGCCGTGCTAAGGACACTATAGTCCTTTCCACAGGTATCGTGCTAATTGGGCAAATACTCACTGATATCATCTATGACATGGACATGTCTTGTGCAAATAGTTATTATCCACTTCACCACTGTCTCGGTTATAACTCCTGCTTTAATATTTATGGTTGTGTGATTGTTAGGGTGATGGAAACCAACTTTTAAATCCTCAGTGGCATCCTATGTAGGTTTTGACCTAAATGTTTTTGGTAATCTGAGAGCTTGATGGCTTGATGGTTTTGGCACACGGGTTGTTGCATAAACTTGCTTTTTGAAACTGAATCTATATCATTCCATTCAGTTATTTATTCAGCATGCCCGTCCCATGCTAATCGAAGTAATTTCTGGAAAAATAGGTGAAAATGTTGAACCCTCAGAGCTTGAAGAAGCTGCAATGAGGAGTAGCCTGATTCAACAAATTGTTGTTATTGGGCAGGTGATAATAAAGCTTTATACTTCATATCTTTTTCTTTTCTTCTGTTATTATTCTATAATCTGTTGGTCTTTTTCTCACTTTTCGTTTACAATGTCACTTTGCTGGGGAAAAATCTATCAAATACAGGATCAACGACGTCTAGGAGCAATAATTGTACCAAACAAAGATGAGGTCCTACTGGCTGCAAAAGAGATGTCTATAGTAGATGCCAATGCCTCTGAACTTAGTAAAGAAGATTTGGCCAGTCTACTACATGAAGAATTGAGAACCTGGTAAGGCATCTTTATTACTTTAAATATAATATAATCATATGAGAGAATTCACATGATTTTGAGGGCGATCGTTATCTGGAAAGTTGAATTAAGCACATCCAACAATAGGAAATTGATTCTGCAATTTCTGTAAATATGTTTTAGCGCAAGTAATTGATCTTGGCTAACATGACTTTTAGACTACTTCCAACTATGTCTTTCTTGACTGATTATTTCTTCAAGTAGTCCTAGAATAAAGAAGGATTTATCTTGATCTTAGGGTACATTACTTTACGTTACCTTGTTTAGTGAACTTGCACCTCATGTATCTTGTCTTGTTTCTTTTGCATGGTGGTGCGCCTGTTGCATCTGTTATCACAAGAGGGGTTGTTCTTCTTTCAAGAGAATCACTTGAGATATTGTGTGTTTTTTTACACAGGACTTCGGAGTGCACATTCCAAATTGGACCAATTCTCGTCGTGGATGAGCCGTTGACGGTAACTTTTGAATTCCAGGAAATCTATAGACGCTTTTCTTCTACTGATGTGGATGCTTGCTTATCCAAGACCGCTCTCTGTTTCCAGATTGATAGTGGTCTGATGACTCCAACGATGAAAATTAGAAGGGACAGGGTTGTGGCTCTCTATAAAGATCAGATATCGGAGCTATACAACTGATGTTTGTCTTGGATGTCACCCCTCTCAATTCAGCACTTCATTGTCTATCATGGTTGCTTTAGCAACATAAACCTGGGTAGAATTATTGAATTGCGCAGGCTTAAGATGCCTTACTCAGAAGGTTTCTGCAGATAATACAACTTAATGATTCACATGAGAAATAGACAAAACTAACACCTTCACCTTACATGCACAAGAAAGTGGTTTTTTGAAAATGCCTTGAAAGTTGAGTAGTGCAGATTACATGGGACAAATTAGATACCCAATGAATGACTGAACTGCTTGATTTGACACTGAAGGAAATTGATAGTACAGTAGTTGTTCTAAAAATGAAAAAGACGATTAGATTATAACATGAGTGAGTTATTATATTAAACCAATAAGTCTATCTTTGTTGTTATTCGTTAATTGTTTTACGAAAAGAAATCTCATCGACAATTTGAATCTACATCTCGAAGGAATTAAGGATAAATAAAAATGGAGATCTCCATCATTTTGATGTTGTCACAATCCACAAAGAAGAAATCTCCATACTCCAAGATTGCAACGAACACGTAGGTGAAAAATAAGAGCTAAGGAAGGTGAAACGACTCTGGTCCAAAATAAGGGCCTTCACGCCCTTGCCTGCGGCGCCATGGCCATTGCAGCCTCCTGACCGCGAGCGAGGGCGCGAAGGCCCTCGTCTAGGGCCTTTGCAGCCTTTCCGGCCACGGTCGAGGGTCGCAACCCTCGCCGGCCAAAATGAAATGAGAAAAATAATGAAAAATTGTTCACATCAACGTTGGCCGTGGCACGTAAGACAACTGGTGTCCACATCAGCAATTTCCGGCTAAAATTGGCCAGAAAAACTCAATTGGTAAATTTTGAAAAGACTTAGGACTAAAATTGGTACAATTGAAAGGTTTAAGACTAAAAGTGCATTAGGTTTAGGATTTTTTTTGGAACCCTAAAAACCTATGTATCCCAAGATCCATATACTTACTAGTTATTGTCGGAAACCAAATCCTAATTCTACTGTAAAACCTACTTACATTATAGGAAACCAAATCCATATACTTACACAAGATGAAATACAATTCGCCTTTTCTATATATTTTTCTGCAATCAATCTCTCTAGCCTTGTGAGCTTACTGAAATTTCCCTACTTTCAAAAAGGAAAAAAAATGCTGAAAAGTTTGAGATTAGTCGAGTGGCTAACGATGGCTCGAAACGGATACTTTGGAGTAATATGTGGATGAAGAAGAGAAATGTCATTCGGTCTCTTTGGCATATTTAGATTGCAAGAATTTCCAAGCTTTGCTTATATAATTTTAAAGATCAAATCCATTCGGAGTATAGGCACATCAAGCTACCGCGCTTGCAATGGTTGCTCGAGAGAGTGATCGATTTGGTCGAGGCAGAACGTAAAGAGGCTAAGTGCACATCAGACAAGAAAGGTTTTAGGACCATCCTAGAACTTCGATAAATTTATTTTTTGGTGGATGTTGAATCTGAATACAACTACTGATATTTTTCTTTTTCATTCCTTTCTTTTTGTTTAATTTATTCTATATATGTGGAAATTTTGTGATATGTAATGACTAATTTAGTCAATAGAAAATATATTTAGTATTTCTTTTGAAGGTTTTGTAGCTATATTTTGTCCACATAAATTTTTCTCTTCCTAAAGTTTTTATGAGCCCACCTGAAATCGAATAATTTCCGTAGGTAACGTTGGTAATTAGTATTGGGTTTTTCTTTAGTACACTGCGGTCTCATTATTCTTTTACGTGCACAACTCACTTTCATTAGCATTGATTTAAGTAGATAGCACTTTTAGGAATTACCGAACTAATTATCCAAATCAATAGACGTGACTTATGTTTAAAAAAGATTTTAAAAAAAAAAGCTATAGAATTTGCTGAAGTTCAGAAATTATATTTCAATATGGAAACACTATGTATCCTTAACCATCATATGATACAACGCTTTAAAAAATAACGAATGGCCTAGCTTGTCCCTTGAGAAAAAATTTCTACATCGATTCCTCCCCTACCATATGAATGAAAGAAACTAGATAATTTTAAGCTATTATTATCTTTCCTTCACATAACTTTAGGTTTTTTTAGTATTAGTAATAAACCTAGGTTACAATCTTCAATTAATTTATTTATCCATAAAATTTCGTGTTTAAAATTGGACAACAAGCATATCAGACGGGCAATGTGATTAATCGATCCCACTACCTCAGTCGTTCGACCAACACATCAAATAGTTTCCTATAATCCACGCACATTTCCATCTTTTAACTACTGAAGCAACCGCAAGGAGTTCTGGAATTTGATTTTACCCGAATAAAAGAATTTAACACGAGTGTCGCACATTAGGATAACAGAATTTCTTCAAAACGAGAAGGCATGTGTTTAACTTAAATCAACATTTATTTGAAAAAACTCTTTACAATGGTATTGGATACCACGAAAGACTACATCACAATCATCATATACTTATCTTTAAAATTAAAATTATCAAATGCTCCACGAGTAATCTAACCCTGGCAACTTGGGTTGGATCAGATCAAGAATTCCACGTCACACATTATTTTATTTCTTTCGCAAGCATTGTTCTTCTATGACATTTTTCTTCACGTTTTTCTATCCATATCATGGACCGTTATTTATTTCAAATTCTGGATAGGATATATATCAACCATGTCTTCTTAAGCGTATCAGTAGATGAGACGATAGATTACTCTTTAAATCTTCTTACTAGTTCTTCTAGGAAAAGTAAACCTAACCCTGGCAGTACTCTTCCAATTTACGTTTTAATCCCATCAGTCTCTTGCATTGTGATCGCACTAAAGTTCCCAGCAACTCCTGAGAAAGCAATTCCTGAGAAGAAAAGAAAACAAAAAGAAGTGTTCAATGGCGATAATTACAAGAAAGCTTCACTTTATCATCGAAAGGTTGAAGCACAAATCGCCAAAACTGGCTCCAAGAGGATGCTTTGCCGTATATGTGGGCGAAGATGAGGTACGTTACGAGGTTCGTTTGGAATTTTTGAAATGCCAAAGTTTCCAAGATTTGCTTCGAGAGGAGCTTGTTTCGGGGTGTGATCGTGTCAAGCTACTTTGCTCGGAAGAGGATTTCGATGAGGTTCTCTATCGGGCGAAGGCGGAGTGCAAAGAGGCCAAGCGTATATGGCGGAGGAAAAAGCAATGGGATTACGTGCTTCTTAATTAGATGAATTGTCTTAGAGCAGATGAAGAATCCAAATAGCTTCAGTGGCAGTCGATGTTAATTAACTATTTTCTTTTATTTTGGTATTAGTTCCTAACTACCTATGTTTATATGTTTGATTAAAAGGAACAATCATAATCTGTTTCGTATCAACGATTTTCACAGCGATATTGACATCGCTCGAGCATTGACAATTGATTAGAATGAAAATCACTAATTTAGACAAAGCGTACATTAACTTAAAACTCAAATCAAGTATGCTCATATGATCCAACAGTTTCACCCTAAATTAAATCGATGAACACAGCAATTAATTACGCACTGCAACTAAAACGAACAGACTACGCTTTTTTTTTTTAAACACAAAAAAGGTTAAGGTATGGTATTCAAAGAATCAGACTACTCAAACCCTAGTAGGTTGGTTTATGGTGAATTTATTTGTGTGATGCAAACTAATGATTAATTGGCCTCATGTATGACCAAGGCAAGAAAAAAAATTGAATAATAATCAGCCAAAGTTATCAAAGTCCGCAAGCATCTGGATCATATAGACTTCAAATTCTGCCCACATGTCAACAACCTCTTTTTGCATGAAATTGGACCACATACTAATCCAAGGAGATGGTCATGCTGCATCTCCAGAAGTGTGGAGTCTCAAGTTCGTTTCTTTTTTGGTACACACTTGGGGTTGGGTCATGAGAAAGTAATTGCTGATAAATCATCTAATCTCATCGTGGATGGCCGATCTTTAACTAGATTGGAGAGGTAAACTTAGTCTATTATGAGAAAACTTATTCGTGATATTACCTTATCGTTATTTCAAAAGAAAGAAAAAAAAAGGTACATACGCTGAGTTTGGTCCAAATGGGCCTATAATAGACTATAATTTGTTGCCTGAGAGTAATTTCAAGGCTTAAAACAGGGTCAAAGGGTACAGCTGTAACAGTTTTTTCTTTACACTTGAGGCATATATTCTGGTAATCCATTGGTGCAGAACACCATCAAATCCGGGGATGTACATGAGATCAATCGAATTTGAAGATTCAAATTCAATTTAGTGTGTTAATTATATTCATCAAACAGTTTCTCATGAATTGGCCATTGGTTATTGGCCATCGTGATTTATTTTGAAGGAAACATGGACAATCACGAAATTAATTGCATGTGTTGCGTGTATGCAAATATGACTTGTAAGAAGATTTGGCGGTTTTTTTATCAAATATTTGAATTATTAATTAATATGTAGAAATTATTGACATATGTACATTAAAAGAGTAAAATATTTCAAGATTTGAATTTTTTTTTTCAAGTAACGTTATTTACAAGAAAGAAAAGGTTCAAATGTTAATATCGGAGTATGAGAGATTTAAAATAAAAATATCAATTTACGCTTGTTCATTGAAATAATATCCACAAAATTTCTTTGGGAAAGAAAAAAAAAAGAGATTGTGATCCCTTAAAAATTGACCCTCTTTGCATAATATAATAATATAGATAATGGAAATAAGCAATCCTAAAATACAAATATTATGGAATAATATAATGACTAAAGTTGTCAATAATATAAATGAAAATCTATATAATAGGTGACAGTTTGAACTCTCTTTATTTATTTTGGTGCACTGCATGAGGATAGCACCCAAGGAAGAATTTGTCGAATTTCCCATTAATCTTTCTTCAACTTGTTAACTATTAGTCAATGAAAGAGCTTATGCATATGCTAGACATTTGCACGGTTTCAAATTCCTAGTAAGAGTAGATCATGACCTCATCTTTTAAAACTTAAAAAACTAATCCCAAGATGCATATACTTATGAGTTATTATAGGAAAAAAAATCCTAATTCGACTAGAAATTACGTTTATTAGTCTTGCACAATCATGCTCTCAAGCCTAGTGAGCTCACCGAAATTTCCCGACATTCATAAGTGAAAGAAAAAATTGCTGAAAAGTTTGAGATTAGTCGAGCAGTTTAGGATCCTTCCAGAAGGATACTTTTGAGTATATGTGGATGAAGAGGAGAAGCGTTATTGGGTCCCTTTGGCATATTTAGATTGCGAGATCTTTCAAACTTTGCTCAATAATTTTGGAGACCAAGTTCACCGTGCTCCCGATGGTTGTTCAGGAGAGTGATCGATCTGGCCGAAGCACAACGAAAAGAGGCTAAGCATACGTCATATATGAAAGGTTTGGGGACCATGCTAGAACTTCGATGAATTTATTTCTCTATAGATATTAGGGGTGAGCACGGTTCTAGGGTAGAACCGGGAACCGAAAAACCAAACCAGCGGGTAAGGTTCGATTCCCGGTTCTAGGGTGGGCGGTTCCGATTCTCGGTTCCAATTTTTTAGGAACTGCCGGTTCCGGTTCCAGTTCCCGGTTCCAGAACCGGAAACCGGAACCGACGCTCTTCCTAGTAAAAAATAAAAACCCCAACTTTTCTTCACAAATTTCTCTCTCTCGGTTGCTCCTCCGTTGCACCCTCTCTCCCACTCCCCGCACCCACGACTCGACGAGACCCTCTCGCCTCTCCTCGCTCCGTTCGGCGTCCGCCTCGGCTCTTCCTCTGTCTTCATCAACCGCGGTCCGGCTCATCCACGGCGGATTTCCGATTCTGGGTTTTTTTGGTGACCAATCGAGCGGCCTGTGGCTGGAGGCGCAAGAAGGGAGCGAGCAAGGACAAGAGTAAGTGTCAGTTGACGCCCGCGCTCCCTCTGCCCACTCCTCCCCTCGCCAAGGCATGGGCTCGAACCCCTCGACTTCGATCATCGATGCGACCTCGATATTTGACGTCTTTTCTTTGGGTGGTGTGGTTTCAGTTTCAGATCGGGCTATGCCAACTTTCGATGACGGCGGATAAAGAGAGGAACATTGCCCATGCTAGTGACGCGATTCGGGAGGCCGTGGACAAGGGCGCTCAGCTTGTTCTCTTGCCCGTGAGTCTCTCTGCATTAGGTAGACTTAGCAGATGTTTAGGCAAATGTAGCCCATGTTGAATGAAAAAGGTCATTGAGCATTTCGTGTAGCTGCGGAAAGTTTGGATGTGCCTCCTGATTGCAAAATGGGAAATTTATGGCTTACAAGAACTTTGTATACCTTATCAAATGCCCTTTTGTGAAGGCGTGCACTAGAAGAAAGAATGGATAAAAGCATCTTGAGCGGGCACGTGTCTGTTTCATCAGTTTTGGGTGACTTTCTGTGGCTAAGTTCTTATTGATGCTTATGTAATTGCTATGTTTTTATACTGCAAGCTTTGGCTTCCAGGAAAATCAGCCATATTTGCAGCCTGCACCGTTCTATAAAAGGAGGGAAAAATCACCCAGCTTGCCTCATGGTTTTGTTGACTCTGTGCCAGGAAATATGGAACAGTCCCTATTCAAATGATAGCTTCCCTGTTTATGCTGAGGACATTGATGGAGGTTCATCTCCTTCAACTGCTATGTTATCTGAAGCTGCTAAGGCCTTGAAGGTTACCATAGTGGGCAGTTCAATCCTAGAAAGATGTGGTGATCGATTGTACAACGCTTGCTGTGTTTTTGGTTCCATTGGAGTGCTGAAAGCCAAGCACCGCAAGGTAACTTTTCTTTCCTTAAGTAACTATGTATGGAACATTTAGTTGCTTGAGTCTTCTGGTCTATCTATTGTTTGAGTTGTTTTCTTTTCTTTTCTTTTCTTTTTGGCTCTATGCAGACGTTGGACGTATTGGTATAGGCATCTGTTATGATATTCGGTTTCAGGAATTGGCAATGATTTATGCTTGCAAGAGGTAGGTTTCGTTTCCTCTTCGTCTATTTTGCATTTCCTACAATGTTGATCGCATCTTGGTGTGGGGCTACCACCGGCCCGATCTATGCGGTTCAAAGTAAGAAGATTTCGACGAGAAACATGTATGTCTTAAGTGGTGGACCTTTGGATTGTTTTCCTTTGATTTATTTTCGTTTTATCCCTTCCAATGATTTTTAAGTTGAACATCAGCAAAGTAAGCCTTGCACAAAGGGGGCTTAGCTGTATAAATGCTTTTACGACATTGCGATATGTCCTCTATTGCTTTTTGTATAGAAGATATCTCTTTGCAATATTGAGTCCTAATTAGCTAGTTTTTGCCTCCTCCACTATTATATTGTTTTAAGTTTCTTTCCTCGATTAACGAGGTTTGCTATTGGTGTTGCTAATTGGCCTTTTATTGACAATATCATTCTACTAAATATGTTTGCACTGATCCATTGATAATAAAGTTATATGATGCTGAACTCTTGGTGTTTTCTATTCTGCATAAATGGATCTAGGTTGTTAGATAATATCCCTTTTCTACTAAGCGAAATATTATTTTTTAATAACTAGTCATTGTTGCGTTTATTTTCGTTTTGTTTAATTAAAAACGAAATTAAAAAAAAGAACCTGTTGGAACCTGGAACCGACCCTGGAACCTGTGACAGGGTAGGTTCCAGGTTTCACGTTCTGACGGGTAGGTTCCAGGTTCCAAAAATTGAGGAACCTGTACCTGAGGGTAGGTTCCAAGTTCCAAGCGGAACCGAACCGGAACCTGGAACCGCTCACCCCTAATAGATATAGAATCTGAATACGATTATGAATATTTTCCTTTTGATTCCTTTCTTTATGTTTAAGTTATTTTACGCATGTGGGAATCTTGGATATGTAAGGAGTAATGCAGGCGATAGAAAATAATATTTAGTATTTCT
Source organism: Syzygium oleosum (assembly GCF_021117445.2). Lineage (NCBI taxonomy): Eukaryota > Viridiplantae > Streptophyta > Magnoliopsida > Myrtales > Myrtaceae > Syzygium > Syzygium oleosum. The sequence continues at coordinate 13,435,464 of NW_026607485.1, forward strand.
TGTGAAGGTTTAGCACCATTTTTTTTTTATTTTTGTGTTCTATTCCAATATGAAAACATTGTATATCATTAATCATCATATGATACGATAGCATAGCTTAAATAATATACAACGGCCAAACTAGATCATTTCATGTCATTATTATCTTTTCTTTATATTAGCAAACCTAGGTTTCGTTATTTGTATAATCTTGTAGGTTATCAAATTTAACCATAAAATTTCAAGTCTTACATCTTATGAACAAAATTATTTATAATCACATCCACAAACGAGAAAAGAGAGAAGAAATGGCAAATCACAAAAGAATCATTCTGAAATCCACTGCCAATGTAAAAATACCATACAGATTCACCGTTAGAGAAGCGACATGTGTGACTGAAGTTAATTTCTTAAACAAATACATTCGCATGCCAATCATCCAATAGTAAGATAGTGTTTGTTTTGCACGAATGGTTCGAAAAACATTTTCCTAAAAACGATCTCCCTTGCACCGCTTCAAAGAATTAGTTAATAAAAAATGTCATTGTCGCGACCGACCTCCCGCTCTTTTTTATCGAATATGCAAAAAGAGGGGGGTTCGCCTGGTACGTGCTAAGTCTAGGTTCGGGACTTAACTCGGGCTCTCCCAAGCCCATACCATATCGCGACTTAGGGTTTAAGTATTTAACATGCAAGTGGTTTATACCAAGAAGTCGCCACTAATCGATTTGGGGTGGGTCGATTAGAAACCCAAATAAGGTGATGGGAGAATCACCCTATTCCTACGAACCAGAAATTCACTGAATTCGGGGACTTGGTTACACCAGTTAGATAACTAATGCCCTTTCGGTACCTTTTTATCCTGTTCATTTCATGAAAACATTTGTCAGGCAATTTGGATTGGTTTTAGGACCTTTCTCCTAACATGTGAGATGATCAAGCGAGTGCATAATCAGAAACAATCAGCAGTCAGGAACACAACAATTCATGCAGCCTAAGGTTCTAACCTTAACTAAGTCAGATGACATTCAAAACACAACTCAGGCGATTGTATTAAAAACATGCATAATAATACAACGATAATAAAAATAACATGCCAAATATTACCGCGCAATCTCAGACTTGTCTAATTTAAACAAGACAAAAATATGCATAATAATACTACAATAAATTAAACATTTAGAATATATCACACAAATTAAAAAAAATTTGAAAATTTTTTTTAAAAAAAATAAAAATAAAATAAATAAATACGGAAGAAAAAGAAGAAAAAAAAAAGAAAATTTAATTTTTTAAATTTTTTTTAAAAAAATTTTAAAATTTTTTAATTAAATTTTTTTAAAAACATATAATATAATAATAACCGGGTCGGGTCGGGTCGGTCAGGTCCGACCCGGGTCAACGGACCCGACCCAGGGCGTTGACCCGGTTCGGGTCAATTGATCCGGATCGGGTAGGAACCGACCCGGGTCAACGGATCTAACCCGGGGCGTTGACCCGGGTCGGATCAGCTGATCCGGGTCGGTCGAAACCGACCCGGGTCAATAGATCCGACCCAGGCGTTGACCCGGGTTGGGTCAACCATGCGTGCATAAACACGCGGGGACGCCGGCGGAGCCAAAATTGGCCTTCCGCCGGCCGACCCAGACCGGCGCAGGCCCCGAATCCGACCTCTAGGACCGTCCCCGAGCTTCCTCTGCCGTCCACTTACCGTCCGACGTCCGGCTCGCCGGCCGGCGGCCAAAAAACAAATCAGCCTCTTTGAGGCATTTCATCAAACAGGCGGGGGGTGCTGCAAAAAACAGGGAACTCCGACCTGCTTCGGGACTCCGGCTCACTCAGGCAGCTACAGATCGATCCCGACAGCGACTAAGGACTGGGAGGAGGGTCGGTATGGGCCGGGATTCGCGCCTAACGGCCGGTACGAATCCCAGCCGACCAGTGCACAAAAACAGAGTAAAAACAGGGCCGGGACTGCTCACCGATCGGCGGTGCGTCTGGGAGGTTTCCGGCTGGTCTGCGGGCACCTGCGAGACGACTGGCCTTCTCCTCACGGCCAGTATGCTCTCGGTCTGTTCTTTCTCTCTCTCGGTTTTCTCTCTTAATCCCTCTCTCTCTCTGTTTCTCTCTTTGTCACTCATAATGGCCGACCGGGGCCTCTCTCTTCCTCTCTGGTTTTATAGTGGCCGAGAGCCACTGCTTCTGCCCCCCCACGTCGGCTGACGACGGCCTGCACCGGCCTACTCTGGCCCGCGACTTTCGCAGCCACTTAGGCCGGTGCAGAGGGGGGGCCGATTCAGTGCAACGCAGAAGAGACGGGGAGAGGAGAGAGAGAGAGAGAGAGAGAGAGCCCGGGAAATGGGGAAGACGGGACTGGCCTTAATGGCCAATCCCTGTGGCGTGCTGCCCCGGCCCTACTCTGGCCGGACGGGGCGGCCGCGCTCTGCCGTTCGTTGTGGCGACGTCAGAAACAGAGGAGCATAGGGGCAGAGAATGAGACAGCCGGCTGGGGAAGAAGGAAGGAGAAGGGAGCTGGGCCGGGCCAGGCCCAGCTCGCGTGAGGGGAAGAAAAGGAAGAGAAAAAAGGGGGCGGGCTAGTCATGGCCACGGGCCGGTTTCGGCCCGGAACCGGCCCGGTCAAACCCGGGCCCGGCCCGTTGACCGGGCCCGCGGTTTGGAACCGAAATCGGCCCGTGCCCTACGGGCCCGGTTCCGGTTCCAGAAATTTTTGAATCGGCCCGGAACCGTCGGTTCCGGGCCCGGTTCCAAAAAAAAAAAAAAAGAAGAAGAAAAGCTGCGCACGACTGCCGCAGTGCAGCCATTCGCTGTGCTGCGCCCGTTGCCGTGGCGCCCGGCAACAGTGCAAAATTTAAAAAAAAAATTCGCCTCGGGCGGTGCTCGCACGCTCGCAGCCCCGTCAGGCAAATTTTTTTAAAAAAAAAAAAAACCCCGCGAGCGGGGCTCGCACGCCGCGAGCCCGCTGCGGCGTGGCGCTTTGCGCCTTGCGGCCCGTTGCCAAGGCACCTTTCTCGCCTCGGCAACGGCCAAGGCCAACGCCCAAACGGGCAAAAATTTATAAAAAAAAGAAAAGATAACCGTTGCAAAATTGCAACGGTTATCTTTTCTTTTTTTTAATCCTAAATTTTCTTCTCATTTTTTTCTTATAAATTCTCTCAAATTCTCTCAATACTCACAATTCTCTCAAATTCTCTTAAATTCTCTCAATTTTTTCAATCCACGCAATTCTTTCTTAATTCTCCCAATTAATCCGCTCAATTCTCTCAATCCACTCAAAAAATGGTAAGTGGAAGTCGAGTGCCAACTGGCAAAGGTAAGAATATCATGACGGAATCCCATCATTCTTTTGATCCTCGTGAATATGCAGATTTTCAAGATGATGAAATCAACATTTTTCCCGATGTGGAACGCGTCCCGACACAAGAAAGTTTTCATCCTCCTGCCGAAATATCTACAACAAAGGAAGTGGAACGGGAATTTACATCTGATATTTGGAATCACTTCACGAAAATGGAAAGGTTTGATATTGGTCAAAAAAGGTATGATATAATTTGTAAATATTGTGGAAAAATATATAAATATACAGGTGGACAAGGATATGGAACATTTAAACGACATCTTAGGAGCAAATATCCAACCGAAACGGGAATCGATATCGGGCAACAACAAATTTCCGTGTACGTCAATCCTAACACTTCCCCTTTATTTCGTTTTAATGAAAAAACTTATAAGGAAGAATTAGGCAAATTTATTTCCGTTGAGCATTTAGCATTTAATTTTGGAGAAAGATTTGGTTTTAATGAATTTGTACAAAAAGCATGTGCTCCACAAGTAAAACGTGTTCCTAGAAATTCAACTAAACGAGTAATTAAAGATCTTTACAAAAATGGAAAAAAAGATTTACAAAACTTTTTTATGCAATTTAATGGATGCGTGCATATAGGTAGTGATATTTGGAGTGATCATTGGCAAAATCATTTTTACATGGGCATAACATGTCATTGGATAGATGACGAGTGGAGTATTCAAAAAAGAGTTATTGCATTTAGAGTTTTCGATGATGAGCATACGGCAAATAATATTTATAGAATAATTAGGCAAGTTTTAGAAGAATATTATTTGCTTAACAAAATTTTTTCAATTGGTTTTGATAATGTCGCAGCAAATACCGCTTCAATTGCCGATTTAGAAAATATTTGTAAACCCGCTTTTGGCGGAAAATTTTTTCACGTTAGATGTGCTTGTCATGTTTTAAATTTATATGTACAAGATGGTTTGAAAACTCTTGATATTTTTCTTCAACCAATAAAAACGGCGATTCAATTTTTATGGAAACATCCCCAAAAAAATGAAAGAATGGGGTAGATTTTGTAGAGAAAATGGCAAAAAGCCAAAAAGATTTCCAAGAGATGTTCCAACTCGTTGGAATTCTACTTTCCACTTGCTTAGTGAATCTTTAGCATATAAAGATTTATTATGTGTATTCATTTCTAATAATATACCTCAGATTAATTTATACCCACAAGAGTGGGATATTTGCCAAAAAATTTTAGATGTTTTAAAGGTTTTTAATGATGCAACTTATACTTTGTCCGGTATTTATTATCCTACTACACATTTATTTTTAGTAGAGTGTACTAATATTGTCGGAATTTTTTATGAATATGAAAATGATGTTGAATTACAACATACTATAGTTGCAATGAAAATGAAGTGGCTACATTATTATAGCGAAATACCCATTATTTATTTAGTTGCTTGTGTTTTTTATCCGCGTTGCAAATCGGATGGCTTAAATGACTTTTTGCGTACGTATTATCAATGTTTACATTATGATGCGATAAATGTTACAATCATAGTACGTGAGGTTAAAAACGTAGTAATAGAATTATATAATGAATTTTATACTAAATATAATTTAGGTGATATTAGATCTTCTCAATCTACGGAGATACAAAATGACAGTACAGGTAAAATTAGTAGAGGGTACCAACTTTTATTACATAGACAAAAAAAAACAAAAGGGAGTAATAGGAAATATTTCTGAATTAGAGATTTATCTAACCGTTTCATTTGAGTTTACTGAATCCGAAGGTGGTACAGATTTTTTAATTTTGGATTGGTGGAAGAGGCATGCAAGCCAATACCCAATCCTTTCTCTTATTGCAAAACAGATTTTTTCAACCCCTTGTTCCACAGTTGCGGTCGAACAAGCATTCAGTGCTGGAGGTAATATTTTGGACGAACATCGTTCAAGATTAGCTCCAGAATCAGTAGAGATTCAAACTTGTGTTGTTGATTGGACGAAGGCTCAATACCGGCAACAAGAGATAGATCGGAATAATGAATCCGAATTCTTTAACGACGGAGATACTACCGCTACCGGTACCGATACCGGTACTGGAACGGGTAGTGACGATTGAGGGTAAAAGAACTATTGGAGTTGGCAAATATTTCGGGAACCCTTGTTTCTCATACCGGATACGCCCACGTGAGCTTAGGGAAACCGAAGTATAATCCGACCTCTGGTCCCTTGCGCACGGAATGCTTAGGTTTTGGGATCATTTTAGGGCATATATATTGTGCTCCTTTTTTTTATAGATCGTTGTAACGAATTGTAATGTGCTTAATGATAATTTATTAAGTTCAAGCCCTCTCTTTCTCTCTTGTCTTTTTGTCCCCAAATTTGATTACAATTTACATTTTAATTACAATTTATATTGAATAATGTTCCGTCACCGGAACAGTAATTTTTTAATTTTTTTATTATTTTCTTTTCTGTTTTTCCTTTTCTATTTTTTTTCTTTTCCTTTTCTTTTTTTTTTCTTTTCTTCCTCCGCCGGCCATAGCCAGGGCCGGCGGAGGTCGCCGGCTTCAGGCGAGGCAGCCCTCGCCGGCGTCGGGCGAGGGTCGCCCTCCCCTGGGCTGGGCGAGGCCGGCCTCGCTAGATCGGGCGAGGGCTCGACCTCGCCGACGTCGGGCGAGGCCGGCCTCGCCAGTTGCAAGCGAGGTCGAGCCTCGCTGGCGTCGGGCGAGGCCGGCCTCGCCCAGTTGCAGGTGAGGTCGGCCTCGCCCGGACGCCGGCAAGGTCGAGCCTCGCCAGATCTGGCGAGGGTTCGACCTCGCCGGCCTCAGGGGAGGCCGGCCTCGCCAGTTGCCGGCGAGGTCGAGCCTCGCCAGATCTGGCGAGGGTTCGACCTTGCCGGCCTCGCCAGTTACCGGCGAGGTCGAGCCTCGCCGGCGTCGGGCGAGGCCGGCCTCGCCAGTTGCAGGCGAGATCGGCCTCGCCCGACGCCGGCGAGGTCGAACCCTCGCCCGATCTGGCGAGGCCGGCCTCGCCCAGCCTAGGCGAGGGCGGCCTCGCCTGAGGCCGGCGACCTCCGCCGGCCCCGGCTATGGCCGGCGGAGGAAGAAAAGAAAAAAAAAAGAAAAGGAAAAGAAAAAGAAAAAAAACAGAAAAGAAAAATTATGAACCGGCCCGAAACCGGTTCCGAACCAACCTGTTCCGAACCTGAACTGGAACCGGAACCGGCCGGTTCCGGTTCATACTTGGCCACGAACCGGAACCGCAGGTTCAGAACCGGTCGGTTCCGAACCGTGGCCATGACTAGCGGGCTGGGCCCGCGTGGGGGGAGAAAGAAAAAATAGAAAAAGGGCTTGGGCCCGTGCGGGGGAAGGAAAAAAGAAAAGAAGAAAAGGGCCGGGACGGCCCGGCCCAACTCGAATTTTTTTTTTTTTAACATTCTAATGGACCCTATTAATATATAAAATGTACCTAATTTCTATATGCAATGCATTTAAACTGAAATATTTTTGTTTTATGAATTAAAGAAAATTAACTCCTAAATTTTGTGCAATTAATTTTGGACAAATTAAAATAGGTGTCAACAGCCGCCCCTCTTTGAAGGTGAGCTCGCAGAGATTAGGCTCGCAGAGGTTACGTTCAAAGATAAAATGACACCTAAATTTGGCCCATGCATGCTCAATAAATGCTATTTTTGGCAAGACTGGAGTCTCATTTTTATGATGCGATAAAATGACGCGTGCTAAAGCAAATAGAAACATACCTGGGGTTACTTACCTTGCCGAAGGGTAGAGTAATTCCAGATAGTTGATATTGTGTGTCGAGGACCCGAACCTGTCTTCGGTCGTCTTGACGGGAGAAATGGTTTGTCTAGGACTCGAACCTATCTTCGGTCGCCTTGACGGGGATTGCTTTTGTCTAGGACTCGAACCTTTCTTCGGTCGCCTTGACTGGGGAAATCGCTTGCTTAGGACCCGAACCTATCTTCGGTCGCCTTGACTGGATTTCGTTTGTCTAGGACCCGAACCTTTCTTCGGTCGCCTTGACTGGATTTTGCTTTGACAAAGTACCTGGGGGTCCTCACCCGAGGATTTGATGGTTTGCCTGGTGGGTCCTCGCCAGCAGGTCTTAAAAAGGCTCAAACGATGAGCACATGGGGGTCCTCGCCCGAGGATTTGTTGGTTTGCCTGGTGGATCCTCGCCAGCAAGTCTTGAAAAGGCTCAAACGATGAGCACCTGGGGGTCGTCGCCCGAGGATTTGTTGGTTTGCCTGGTGGATCCTCGCCAGCAGGTCTTGAAAAGGCTCAAACGATGAACACCTGGGGGTCGTCGCCCGAGGATTTGTTGGTTTGCCTGGTGGGTCCTCGCCAGCAGGTCTTGAAAAGGCTCAAACGATGAGCACCTGGGGGTCCTCGCCCGAGGATTTGATGGTTTGCCTGGTGGATCCTCGCTAGCAGGTCTTGAAAAGGCTCAAACAATGAGCACCTGGGGGTCCTCGCCCGAGGATTTGATGGTTTGCTTGGTGGATCCTCGCCAGCAGGTCTTGAAAATACTCAAACAATGAGCACCTGGGGGTCGTCGCCCGAGGATTTGTTGGTTTGCCTGGTGGGTCCTCGCCAGCAGGTCTTGAAAAGGCTCAAACGATGAGCACCTGGGGGTCCTCGCCCGAGGATTTGATGGTTTACCTGGTGGGTCCTCGCTAGCAGGTCTTGAAAAGGCTCAAACAATGAGCACCTGGGGGTCCTCGCCCGAGGATTTGATGGTTTGCTTGGTGGATCCTCGCCAGCAAGTCTTGAAAATACTCAAACAATGAGCACCCGGGGGTCCTCGCCCGAGGATTTGATGTGAACAGAGGGGATCAGTCCCATGCTCAGGAGAGGTACCATAACAATCGTAGGTACATGATGAACAGAGGGGTTCAGTCCAATATTCAGTTGGTGAACAGAGGGGTCAATCCAATGTTCAAAGGGTACCATAACAATCGTAGGTACGTGGATTTTTGGAAACGGGCATGGGTAGAATATACTTACTTGGGCACGTTCCTGCCTCTTAAGGGCATGTCTCCTGTCAGACAAGTTTTTCTTTGTGCAAACACATACACATTCATTGGAGAAATAGACAATTGAGACTATTCTAGAATATCGTATGAAATATCTTGACCAGCAAGTCAAGATGGTTTTCTTTTTCAAAGGAACACCTGGTTTACCCCCTGGGTAGTTTGAAAAGAATTCATGATAAAATACCTAGGGTTTCTTACCCGGAGGTTTGATGCATCATCTGTTGAATACCCGACCTTTTTCGGGGCATCTCTCTTGGGATGATAATGGGGGCTTCTCCAGCACCCGGACTTTCGTGTTCTATCACTGGGGGATTAAAACTCTGAGCTGTCAAAGACGATTAACGCAAACATGCATGCATTCATCAAGGATAGACAAGCTAGGTTATTCCAGAATGTGTATTTGAAAGTTCATGCATGATGATTTTGCCATGTTTGCATCACCAAACATCCACCGAGGGTAATTATCAATCAAGACAATTTTTTGCTCGCAAGGTGGACTTCTCGAGATGTTGAACGGGGGACCTTCAGTCAGAAAGGACTTTCCACTCACTCTCATTGAAAAGGGTTGTTTGTCCCGTCCATTAATGCGGGAACGTCGAAAACACTCAATCTGACCGCTATCATATCAACAAGGGTTTGAGTCTTTTCGCAAGCGGTACGACGCTGCCAATCTAAGAGGTCTTCTTCAGGATCGTAATGTAGGCTTGGTCAATGGCTTAACAAAGGAGACTGTCCGAGTCAAGGCTATGAAAGAAAATATTCTGCAATCATCTCCAGGTTTACAAGTCAAGGACCCTGCAAAACGAGATAGAAGTAATCTTCCTCGCACTTCCTCGAGCGTTGTTTATAAACATTTGAAATTCCACGTTAATTCAAGTGTCCTAGTCAGAAGAGACTTCATGAGGGATGTAACGTGGACTTGGTTTACAGGTTGAGGAACGAAATGATCATTGGGCTCAAAAAATGTGTGTGAGGGTGAGGATTGGTGATCATCTTGGTATTGTCACCGATCTTTTCTCCACCGTTAGGATCCTTCTGGAAAACTCCCTGGGTAATCCCGTGCTTTGACTTCTTAGACAGCTTTTTCTTGAGGAGCTTATGCATCAAGCATTTTCCTGGATACCATTCGATCTCTGTCTCAATTGCTTTCTCCAGAATAGGTTCGTCTTCATCTATCATGTAGCAGATCTTTATCAAGACAGAGTTCCTAAAGAAGATCTCAAGTTTAAACCCTTTGGGGTCATCTATTCTGCACCACTTAATATCTTTGAGATATTTGAGAGTGCCTTCATCATGCTCAGAGATCTCCTCAGCTAAAACTTCATTATTTTTCATAGCAGTTACCTAGAAATTAGGGACTCATTTCTCTTCATCATTTTCATCATTTTTCTTCTCCTTTTCTTTTTCTTTGTTTTTTATTCATGGGCATTGGCCTTGCTTTTACCAGGCACACTGCTTTTTCATGCTCCTAGTTTTCAGCATTTTTTGCTGCTCTTTTGGTGTTATTAGGACTAGCCTAAACAAGTTTGAACAGAACAATGTTATTAGGCTCTTGGAGTCTTCATCTTCATTCGGTACTTTGGACCATGATGCTCAAACTGTGGTGACTTTTGCCTTGCCTCGGTGCGAGGGATGATCACCAACTGGGTTCGTACGAAATGAAATTGCCGGCTCAATTGGGCTAGCAAGGGATATAAGTGTATGGGATAGAAGAAGAATTGCTCTTCGTCATCCTAGGGCACTTAAATTATCGTGAGAGTTCATCTGCAATGATAACACTCAAAGATTAATGCAAGTGAGAGCAAGAAAATTTCTATTCATTTTTTTCACCTTGTGCGAGCTATTGCGGCTGATGATCATAGAAAATTTTAGATATTATAAACTTCTCATCCTTCTTGTCTTGCTCAGCTCCTAGGTGAAAATATCACTGTTATCAATGACATGTTGGCATTTTGGACAGGCTTTAGTTTGCTGCTCCTCTTTTGATAAAACCTTCTTAGCCTCGACCGTCCTGCCGTCGATGGTGTGCTTGCCTTAGAGAACTCTGTCGAGGACCGCCGGATCCGTAAAGACGACGAGGCCGAAGCCACGGGAGTGGTGATCGACAGGGAGGGACGCTCCTCTTGCTCCCTCTGAATTTGAATTCTCCCTGTGATGCTGGTTTACCTCAAGCTGCCCCATTGTGGGGTGGTTCTTAACAGGGGTGATTTAAAGAAACCTCTGAGTGTATGGGCTCAAAAATAGTCAAGTAAAGGATCAGGGGTAGTGTATGGGGCAGAGAAATGAACTGCCTCTCGTCATTTTGGCTACCGTACCTTATGCGAGAAATCTCTTTACCTTGTAGAAATGAAACCTTTTCGCTCATCTTGCAAGAGTTTGGTACGTGAGAATGTGTATAGACTAAGGATTGCCTCTCATCATCCTGACATACCTCGTTCAATACACCGGAGCAGTTCGACACCATTCGTCGAATTGTCAAAATTTTCACAGGGAATTGGTGAATTAAACAGGTAAAATTACCATGCGAAATTCTTCCAAAAGACATGTGATGTACTTGAAGGAAGGTTAAGCATTCATTTGCTTTAACATGTTTTCTCTTTCTCTGCTTCTTTGTATTCTTATGAAAAAAGTTCTAGGAAAAGAAATACCTACCTGTGTTGTAACAGTGAGGCAAACCTGCAAGGTAATAAGGAAGACCGTGTTAATGAGAGGCACTTTGAGGGATAGAAATTGGGAACGATACAACATTACCCTTCGTGACTCCCTTCATTTGAGATTAAACTGACAGCTCCTTGAGTTTTCTCGGATGTTGATAATTCCCTTCTGACAAAAACCAGAGCTTATGTTAGAAATGAGAAGATTGAGGGTAAACTAAGAACGATACAAATTACCCTTCTTTCATTTTGCCTCCAAAGCTAGCAGAGTCTTTTCTCCTCTTTACTTTGTTTCAGCATTCTCTGTCTCAGTCTGCTCCTCCATACTCTTGGTCTCGAAACTCGAATGAAATCCTCTATAATTAGGGGTGCTCCCAAATGGAGAGTTCTATTGTCAGCGCATGCCGTGTCAATGCGGTTCCAGCATGTTGAGGAGTTTCTCGTAAATGCTCTGATTCCTGACTGCACAGGGCATGTACAATTGCTTGCATGGGGATCTTCGCGGCAAAGCTATTCTCTGCTTTAAAGGTCTTTGACGGACATGGGCGTGACTACCATCGAGACTTCCGTGGTTGCCAGGATCGGCTTTCATGCAATTTTGTCATGTGCGAAACCCTTTCCGGTTAGACTTGCTACCATGAGTGTTGTTTACTCAATTTTGTCCTATGTAAAAGGAAAAGATATGTCATTTCTATACTAAAGTGAATGAACTTTAGGAACGAAATACACCCTTTTTGCTAGACTGAGGGATTGCATGCCCCCTAGTCTACTCTCCCGATTAAGCATTCCTTCGTCGTGTTTCATTCGAGAAGTCCTAACATTGGTGCTCTATCCGGCTTGCTAGTACGTCAGAGTCTAGCATATTCCCCAGTTCATTATCTGCAAAAGAAAAGGGATATATTGTCATTTTCAAAATTTGTTAAGGAATAAGACATACATTTTTCTTTCAAAAGGGGTAATCTTTTCTTGATCTGCCCCCGACTTTTGCGAAATGATGTTTCGTTCATCATGGAATCAAGGAATGCTCAGCATTCTCTTTGACTCTCTGGGGCTGATGTCACCCACTGGTAGTAATGAGATTTGCCCCATGTTTCATTTGAAGATTGGATGATCTTCGCTCGGACTGCCCCTGTCAAATGAGTGGGTCTGCTAGCATCATCAGGGTCTGATGTGCTCTTCAGTTTGTGTCATTTTCAAGTGTCCCCTTAGTAATAATAAATCAAAAAGGAGTATGCTCTGAGACACGAAGTGAGCGAGTTAGAAAAACAAACAGGGCTATGAGCATGCATGCTTTTCCACCACCATTCTTTTTTTGACCTTCTGAAAAATGATAAAATGTTTGTTTTATTTTCAAAAGCTTAGAAACGAGGAAGCACGAGGAAGCCCGGGCCTCAGAACACTTTCCTTTACATGGCTGGATATCATCAACGGGCCGGTTTGGTATACTACCTCATGCCCTCAAAACATTATTTATTTACAATACATGGATTTACAACCTCAAAAGAAAGAGAGTTCAAAAAGACATTTCATTCAGCAGAAATGACGATAAAAAGCAAAATACAAGGATAGCCCATTTTCCAGGGATTCATGCAGAAGAGAGGAGAGGAATTTTGCTCAAGCGAGCTTGCACCCATTCCTTCCACCGGTCTAGAATGAGAAAGTCTTGGTGTCCAACAGGTTTTGAATTCGGTGCTTAAGATTATAGCACCTATTAGTTGAATGCCCCACCTCGCCCATGTGATAATCACACTTTTCAGACGGATTGTAGTTTGAAAAGCCCTCAGGATTAGGTCGCTTTGGTTCAGTGGAGAGCAGCCCCCTTCTTCCGGAGTATTGCCAGCATCTGAGACGGAGGTCCTAGGAGGGGAGTGAACTGTCTCCGGTTGTTTCGCTTTTGTGATGGAGGGATACTGGGTTTGTATTATTCATGTTGCATGAACTTTGGGCATAGGGTGCTCAATTCCTTAGGATCAGGGGACTCGTGGACATTGTCAACTATGACATCTTTACCCTTTTGGTTGACACTGGAGGGCTCCATTTGAATCATCGCCCCTGGTCTTGGATAGCAAAACGGAGTCATGGTGAGTTGGTCTAAGCGGACAGACAAATATTCCACTTGTTTCGAGAGTTGTTGAAGAAAGGCAAAGACTTGCTTCATTTCGATCTCCATGTCCGCCACACGAGTTGTCATATCTTTTTCAGCCATTTTTACTTGGCGGGTTGGTATAATTCGTAATTACCTGTTAAAAAAATGGCAACGAATGAGTATAAAATCTCATAAATGATCAGTCCATGACTTAGTCTAGTATTGCATCTGTCTATCACGTATTTTCTTTATTTGCAAAAAAATATCAGAAGCAAAAAAGGTTTTTATTTATATATTCATTACAGACGGCGTCCCCGGGGTTCGAACCTCGGTCGCCTCGGACCACCTTCACTCCCGGGTACCACCAGGACAAAGCGCTGGTAGTGTTCTCGGGGTGCGTTTTTTTTATTTATACACAATTTTTTTTGAAAATGACAAGAAATCGCATAGGAAAATAATTATTTGTAATATGTTTATAAAGACAAGAGCATGAATTGGAAGTAAGTATTCTGAAAAAGTTTTAGTAACTATTTCTTCCAAAACGATTACGGTATTAAATCCACAACTAATCTAGACTAATCATGGACCGACCGGGACATACAAAAATAAATAAATTGCAAAGTGCATGAATAGAAAACTTACTTTACTAGGAACCATGGCAATCACAGAGATATGCGCATGAAAAGTGAGGTTTGATTTCTATCTAGACTGGCTTAGCAAAGTGAAATTAAAAGGGTGCATGACCGTCACAGTCTCGCGTTGGTGTCAAGTCCTTTTAACCTTGGCCAAATCGAAAGGAATATCTTATAGTCACGCGAATAGTGGCTAAAGATATTTCTTTACGATTTTTAGAAATAAATTTCGGGGAAAAGAAAGGCAACCTCTACATCGCGGGCTCGCGTTAGAGATCGTATCTTTCTTAACACCATCCTAAAATGCCTTATTGCGGCCCAGGTCCGGCAGCGTGGTTGTGTGTGCAATAGTGTAGTGCTAAATCATTAGAGCATGCACAACAATTTATAAACAATCAATTCGAACCTGCAAGAACAAATAACACCTTAATGTCAGGATCATACCTAGAATCCTTGCTGCCAAACAAAAATTATTTTTGAACAGGATAAAAATTTTTGGCCTAAGTCCACTTTAAAAAATGCAAGTCCCCAGTGGAGTCGCCAGTTTGTCGCGACCGACCTCTTGCTCTTTTTTATCGAATATGCAAAAAGAGGGGGGTTCGCCTGGTACGTGCTAAGTCTAGGTTCGGGACTTAACTCGGGCTCTCCCAAGCCCATACCATATCGCGACTTAGGGTTTAAGTATTTAACATGCAAGTGGTTTATACTAAGAAGTCGCCACTAATCGATTTGGGGTGGGTCGATTAGAAACCCAAATAAGGTGATGGGAGAATCACCCTATTCCTACTAACCAGAAATTCACTGAATTCGGGGACTTGGTTACACTAGTTAGATAACTAATGTCCTTTCGGTACCTTTTTATCCTGTTCATTTCATGAAAACATTTGTCAGGCAATTTGGATTGGTTTTAGGACCTTTCTCCTAACATGTGAGGTGATCAAGCGAGTGCATAATCAGAAACAATCAGCAGTCAGGAACACAATAATTCATGCAGCCTAAGATTCTAACCTTAACTAAGTCAGATGACATTCAAAATACAACTCATGCGATTGTATTAAAAACATGCATAATAATACAACGATAATAAAAATAACATGCAAAATATTACCGCGCAATCTCAGGCTTGTCTAATTTAAACAAGACAAAAATATGCATAATAATACTACAATAAATTAAACATTTAGAATATATCACACAAATTAAAAAAAATTGAAATTTTTTTTTAAAATAAAAATAAAATAAATAAATACGGAAGAAAAAGAAGAAAAAGAAAAAGAAAATTTAATTTTTTTTTAAAAACTTTTAACATTTTTTTAATTAAAATTTTTTTAAAAAAATAATATAATATAATATAATATAATAATAACCGGGTCGGGTCGGTCAGGTCCGACCCGGGTCAACGGACCCGACCCAGGGCGTTGACCCGGTTCGGGTCAATTGATCCGGATCGGGTCGGAACCGACCCGGGTCGGATCAGCTGATCCGGGTCGGTCGGAACCGACCCGGGTCAACAGATCCGACCTAGGCGTTGACTCGGGTCGGGTCGGTTGATTCGGGTCTGGTCAACCCCGCGTGCACAAGCACGCAGGGACGCCGATGGAGCCAAAATTGGCCTTCCGCCGGCCGACCCAGACCGGCGCCGGCCCCGAATCCGGCCTCTGGGACCGTCCCCGAGCTTCCTCTGCCGTCCACTTACCGTCCGACGTCCGGCTCGCCGGCCGGCGGCCAAAAAACAAATCAGCCTCTTTGAGGCATTTCATCAAACAGGTGGGGGGCGCTGCAAAAAACAGGGAACTCCGACCTGCTTCGGGACTCCGGCTCACTCAGGCGGCTACAGATCGATCCCGACGGTGACTAAGGATCGAGAGGAGGGTCGGTATGGGCCGGGATTCGCGCCTAACGGCCGGCACAAATCCCGGCCGACCGGTGCACAAAAACAAAGTAAAAACAGGGTCGGGACTGCTCACCGGTCGGCGGTGCGTCTAGGAGGTTTCCGGCTGATCTGCGAGCACCGGGGAGACGACTGGCCTTCTCCTCACGGCCGGTATGCTCTCGGTCTGTTCTTTCTCTCTCTCGGTTTTCTCTCTCAATCCCCCTCTCTCTCTGTTTCTCTCTCTGTCACTCAAAATGGCCGACCGGGGCCTCTCTCTTCCTCTCTGGTTTTATAGTGGCCGAGAGCCACTGCTTCTGCTCCCCCACGTCGGCTGACGACGGCCTGCACCGGCCTACTCTGGCCCGCGACTTTCGCGGCCGCTTAGGCCGGTGCAGAGGGGGGGCCGATTCAGTGCAACGCAGAAGAGACGGGGAGAGAGAGAGAGAGAGAGAGAGCCCGGGAAATGGGGAAGACGGGACTGGCCTTAATGGCCAGTCCCTGTGGCGTGCTGCCTCGGCCCTGCTCTGGCCAGATAGGGACGGGGCGGCCGCGCTCCGCCGTTTGTTGTGGCGACGTCAGAAACAGAGGAGCACAGGGGCGGAGAAAGAGACAGCTGGCGGGGGAAGAAGGAAGGAGAAGGGAGCTGGGCCGGGCTAGGCCCAGCTCGCATGAGGGGAAGAAAAGGAAGAGAAAAAAAGGGGGCGGGCTGGGCCCGCGTGGGGGGAGAAAGAAAAAAAAGAAAAAGGGCTTGGGCCCGTGCGGGGGAAGGAAAAAAGAAAAGAAGAAAACGGCCGGGTCGGCCCGGCCCCGACCCGACCCAACTCGAATTTTTTTTTTTTTAACATTCTAATGGACCCTATTAATATATAAAATGTACCTAATTTCTATATGCAATGCATTTAAATTGAAATATTTTTGCTTTAGGAATTAAAGAAAATTAACTCCTAAATTTTGTGCAATTAATTTTGGACAAATTAAAATAGGTGTCAACAGTCATCATTACCAGAAACAATCTGTATTTAAACATTTTCGTGAACTGTGAAAATTTTTTTTTGTTTATTTATTTTTGTAAGCAATACAAATAATCATTTTAAGGAAAAAATTTTAATGTTAAATTGGTTGACTAAGTTTTCGTTTAAAGCACCCTATATGTGTGACGCCAAAAGGGTGCATTAAATTTGTAGGCCAAAAGAAGATGGGGAGCGTCAAGCATACAATTTAATAAGAATTGTATCCAAACAAGATTATGATACTTATATGTTTAAAGATGAGAAGGCCTTTATAACCTTTTTTTTTTTTGGTCGAAAGCCTTTATATTCTTAACCCCTTGTCTAATATCAAAATCTCCTTAACCCCTTGTCTAATATCAAAATCTCCTTGACTTTGTATTAAAACATCTTCTAATCTTACAATTTGCTCATTCGCACCGTCAGCAAGTCCATTTCCTTTTTTCAATGATACTTTTTTTTATTACTGTTAAAGATATATTTAGGAGATTTTACATATCTCCCTTAATTTTCCATATTTATCAAGATTGTGCATATATTTTCCCCGATGATACATGTTCCTTATTGATTATAGTTGATCCCGTAATATCTTGTTACTTATATAGTCATCTAGTATAATTTATAAATAAGTTTACGTTCTCTTCATTATGATATATGCAGAAATAGACTAAAAATACACAATTGTCTCTTCCGCATTATACGTAGACAGTCCTAAGAAGTTTTGAGCGCACATCGCACCTGGAGCACATGTGAGTGCACACCTCGTATCTCTTATCATTCTCTTTTTAGATAATTATCCTTATAAATGACTACCAGTATCCCTCTTTCAATCGTTCATCTTGTCCAATGGTCACGGCATCCTATTGCTGCATACCCTGCGCGACACTCATAGCAACAATAGCCACGACAACACACAACACTAGGTCAGCGATTTCTTTCTTTAGCATTACCACTAGGTATTTTTTTTTAGGGTTTTGGAATCTTTTTTGCAAACTCTAGTTTTGGATGTTTCCCTTGATTTTCAATATCTTTTAGAATTGTGCATGCATCTGCATATATCTCTCTTGATTAATTATAATTACTATCATATTATCTTGTTACCTTGGATAATTATTTTATAAAAATTATAAATAGGCTCATGTACTGTTTATTAATATAAACAGTAATTACACAAATTTGTAAATATTCAAAGGATCCATGCACGCGTATCCTAGACTTTGGCTTAAGATTAAGCATGGGAATATATAACAACGGAGACAAATAGGGGATTGGAAAAGAATTGAACTCATAACCTCGTGTTTTGATGTCATGATAAGAATAATGCAGAAAAAGAATGTGTGATTTCTATATATTTCTAGGAAAGCATAAGCATAACTATAGACTTTACAAGATAATTACCTAAGATAACAAGATATTACCACATCAATCCAATCAATATATGCACAATAAAGATATATATATGCACAATCTTGATAGATATGGAGAATCAAGTGCAATAAGTAGAATCTCTAGATATATTTTTAACAATGATATCCTAGTCAGGTTTCACACAATAGAATGAGTCTGTCTAGCTCTTCGGGTCTATGTATCGACCCTATGTGATCGCAGCCCAATAAGATTGCATCAGAATGACCAGTTAAGTAAGTAAATTACTCATTATTTGGAAGTAAGGCTATGTCTCTCTTTGCACAAATTTCCATCAAACGACGACCACACATTTCCACAAATTGCTCCTTGTGAATATATTCTTATTTTAATGCTCAACGGACAAGATCATGAGCAACGCATGTTGCCCGTCATTAATGCAGGAGGCCCCGGTCAAATTTGCTTAAGCACATGGTATTAATATAAAATTAACAATCATTGAAGAGATGTGCTTGCGTTCGACCCAAGAATACAATATTTCATTTTTAATTGATGGCAATATCCTATTCACCAGATGATTCTACACCTTTTTATTGTTGGGTTTTTTTTTTTTTTTGGCTAGGGAATTTTCTATTTTCTTAATTTGTATATGTTGGACCAACCTAAAAGGCAGAAAAATCTTAGGTGAACCTTTGAGATGAGGAGGGTTAGGTGACCCTTTTATCATCTGCATTGTTTTTCAGGGTTGAGTCGGCAAATTTCGTTGACATTTGGTCGAAAATAACCATAAATATTAGTAAAAGCGTTGACACTTCATCTTCGATTTCCAAATTTTACTCGTAATTTTCTTTCTAAAAAATGCGAATTTCGGTAAATATCTTCAAATTTCAGGACTCATTTGTTTGAAATTCAAGCCTCCGTAAAAAACAATTTTTTTTTATAATTTCTCGTCAAGATTTACAATATTATATAAATGCAAATGCAAAAGATCATTGAGAAATATACATAAGTTTTACGTATCGATATTTATATGTTTTGAAAATACTAGGCGTTTACAGCTAAAAAAAAGTCAAATATACCTTCGCTAAAAAGTGGAGTTTTATCCTCATAATATTTGAACATTTTGGGAATATTCCAAATAAATGTCTGAAGTGCCTGATCTTCTCAAATAAGGATATGAAGTGGCTATAATAGTTTCAAATAATAGCCTAACGTCGTCGGCCCCAGCCCTCCCGCTTGTGGCTATCGCCCCATCGTCGGTGGGGTGGCAGCGATGGCCGATAAGGTCGTCAGCGCCTCGTTGAGAGCCAGTGACCCTTGCCTACCAGAGACAAGGACCTATCAGGAGAGGGTCTCTCTAGATCTAGATGAGGGTCGTCGGCCCTCGTGGCAGCCCTCCCCAACTTGGGCGAAGGCCTAAGACCATCGCCCAAACCGAGGCGAGGGTCACGGCCCTCTTCCGATTCTAGCGAGGGCATCTCTGGTTAGCGAGGATTGCCGACCATCACCCCTCACCACACCGATGATGGGGTGACAGCCACATGCGAAGGGTTTATGTTTCTTTTTGTTTATTTTTTCTTTTTGAGTTTGTTTTTTATGGAAATAAAAAAAATAGGACAAAAAGAAAGAAAAAAATCAAAAAAATTAAAAGACGAAAATAATATTGATCAGTCAATGAGGTGAGGTCCTTATATGACCACTTGAGACCCTTACTTGAAACAAGATATGCTTCAGACCTTTATTTCACGGTGACAGAGTAATAAAAGGGCTAATTCCAAAAAAAAAGCACAAACTTTAGGTCAAGTAACAATCTGACACAAACTTTTTTTTGTCCTGTAAAAAAGCACCAACTTTAGATCAAGTAACAATTCTGGCATAAACTTTTTTTTGTCTCATAAAAAATCACAAACTTTCACCTTTATCCCAAATCTAGTCCCCCGTTGACTTTATGTCTGAAGTCACCCTTGTTTGAGAAAAGAAAATTATGGTCGTGAGCTTGGCATATCTCATTTATGACGTCTGTCAACGGGCGATGGTCTACAGCTTCAAATTATGACAAAACGACGAAGTCTGACCAAAGAGATTCAATCTAATCTGGAAATCTTTTTGACTTGCCGGTGAAGTGAAGGAGATGAACAGTTTCATTGTTATTTTTCAAGCTGTGGCTTAGAGAAGAAGACAATGAATAGTTCTTTCAATCCAGTCGACAAGCCATGTGGATTTATTGCTAATGTGGAATAATCAAGTTAAATAATCAATGGTTCTAAATCAAGAGAAGTCAGATTTTGGATTTAAGTGAAAGCTGGTGATTTTTTATGAGACAAAAAAAAGTTAGGGTCATAATAGTCACTCAATCTAAAGTTGACAGTGCTCTCACAAAACTTTAAGTTTTTAGAATAGTTGGTAGTACTCTCATAAAATCTCACATACGGTACTTCGAGACTTTATTTGAAATTTTCCTAATATTTTTATTAAAATTTTCTAACAGTTTAAGCGTTTAAAATATGATCTCATAAAATCTCATACATAACACTTCGAGACTTTATTTGAAATTTTCCCAACATTTTCAATGGGATCCTTGTGTCAGAACAGGTGGACGGCAAGGAGACAGAAAAGCGAAGAAGAAGAGAAAAAGCGAAAAAGAAAAAGTAAGGAGATGGGCCGCCGCCGTCACCGTCAGTGACCGTTGACGTCGTGTTTCTTGAGAATCATCATATCCTCGTTCGAAAATTGGCAACTCTCCCTTCTTACATGTCGGGCCCCGTGGCCTTCCACGATGCGCCTGTCCAAAGTCACACAGTCAGAGAGCCAAGCCATTCGATTCACACACGACTTTGTCTTCTTCCTTTTATGATTTTCTCTTTCTTTCTTCCGTTACGAAATCAGAGGCAAAGGCTACGAAACGTGATTTGGGTAGCTTGCTTTTTCGGGTTCTGGAATCGGTTCGCTGATCACCAGACCCGCACGTTCTCCTCCTGCTCCGTCATCATCAGTGTCGCTCGCCTTCTTCGCTTGCAAGCTCGAGGATCAGAACTCGGAGCCCACGAGTTTGCTGCTTCCTTCTTTCTTTCTTTTTTTCCCTTTTTTTGTTGGAGGAGCAAAGATAAGAGAACCGGCAGCGCGGGGAAGTTCTCGGGTATTCATCAGGAGGAAGAGTGAGTGAGTTTCCTCATCTGGGTCTTCTTGATTCGCGGTCATTTCTTCGTACTTGTCGCAAAGATGATGCCTTCGTCTTTTCTTTTTTTGTGACGTCCGGTTTTACTGTTTCGGTTGGAGAGCGAGAGTTGACTTTGTAGTGAATATGTTGTTGTTTTGGTGAATGATTTTGGCAGTGTATCCGAAGGCGATGGTGAAGGTGAAGGTGAAGGTGAGAGACGATTGTGGAGATCGCGATGATGTTAAGCGTGATGTTCCCAAGAGTCCATTGCTGGGACTGAAAGCTCTCGACTACCTCTCTCTGCACGATTTTGACCCTCCTGGTAAATATCTTTGGTTTTATTTTTCTTCGCACCCAGTTGATCGTATCTGATGCTCGTTTCCCTGACAAAGCACCGAAGGTTTAGTGGTTTAGTGAATGCTTTGTGTGACTGCGATTAGTCCTGGATGATTTTCTTTTCTTGGTTATGGATGGACAACAGCTGCTGGTGCCTCTCCTGGGACTTGAGGAAACTTGGACTTTCGTGTGATTTAAAGGGTTGATACTAGAGTTCACTTTGGTTCGAATTTGAATTTTGATATTTGAGTTGCCTTTAGCACTCTGTTCTTGATTTTGATCTTTCCTTGCTTAGGGACTTTAGTTATTCCAGATGATCAGTTTTGGTTCGAATTTGAATTTTGATATTTTGAGTTGCCTTTAGCACTCTGTTCTTGATTTCGATTTTTCCTTGCTTAGGGACTTTAGTTATTCCAGATCATCAGCATCAGCTTCGGTCGATGAATTAGGGTAGGTTTTGATTTCCCTTGAAGAACTTGGGCTAGAATACAATGGAATCTGATGTCAGATGTCACTCTAGGCGAAGGAAAAAGGCGCAGGAAAATTCCTACTCTGTTTTGCACTGATCTATTGAAGGGAGTGCGAACGTCAAGTGCCCATAGATAAATAGAGTCAAAACAGAACAAGGATGTTGTTGCAAAGCGATTTTATTGTGTAGAGAACAGAGGTGCAAAATTACTTGGAGAATACCAGTTGGTAAAAATAGAGGCACTCACCAGTCTTGCTTGTTCATCTAACACCTCAACTTTTATGCCAAAATGGTTGCTTGAAATTCAACACAAGTCACTGGATTGTGAATATCAATGAGAGAATGCCTTTGGTTAGATCTACTAGTGGCCTGTTCTACAGTCCTGTAAATTTGAGCACTGTAATTCGGCCATGCTCAATCCAAAGCCTTAGGTCGACAAGGTTTTGATCAGACGGCTGACAAGAGATGTTGAGTATATGACTGACATTAAAACTCCTAAATCAGATGGTTGACAAGCGACACGGCAACTATGCCTACTATATGCTCACGGCACCATAGAAATGCCCACATCTAGAGGGAAAGAGGGGGGAAAGTAAGTTGGTCACTGGACCTGTGTAAGGATATAGAATACATAATCACATTTAAATGCTTTACAATGTATGACTTTTAAAAAAAAAACACGTCTTCTAGCTAGTTAAGGTTCGATAATAGCTTTACATTTGTGCGACATCAGATTTTTGCTCAAACTCCATGGATAGCAGGTTTTCTGTAAAAAAATGCTTTGCTGTGCTTATAGTAGCAGCCTAGCAGGTGCTGGTACTAACCTAATTGTGAGAAGATTCTTGCTGCTTGGAATATCTGATTTGATTTTGATGAGACTCTTGCTGAAAGTTAAGGGTCTCAAGTCAACATAAGATGGTCGGCACTGCAAAATAATGAGAGTTTTTGTTTCTCATTCCCAAAAAGAGATGTAATCTTTTGTAGCCTTGTGACACATAGTATTTCTATTCTAAGTTGCAGGGCCACTTGTACATATGTTGTCATGCATAAGTAGCCTTTTGCCACTGAATATTTCTATTCTAATTTGCAGTTCCACTAGTACATATGTTGTCATGCATGAGGATCTTCTTTTTCTAATAAGAAACTTATAATGAGAGGATGTGTCTGCTTGAAAGAGAGAGAGAGAGAGAGAGAGAGAGAGAGAGAGAGAGAGATCATAAAACTCAATTAACATCTAGTTATCTAGTAATTTATCAGAGAAGATGCTTATGGTTCATGTAGCCAGGAAGCAAATCCCTCTGTAGATCAATTAGGTGGTTTTTGCTGTGGCTAACATCCAACAGCTGCTTGATGCTTCGTATATGATCAGCTTTTATGCCTTGACATATGGTTGATCTTTTTCTTTTTCTTTTTTTTTCTGTGTATTTCAAACAATTGCTTGATTATACATTTTCTGATTATAGTGCAGGAGCATCAAGTTTTTCGACAATGCACAGCAAGGGTCCAAAAGAGTTCCATGGAAAATGCTCTGAGATATCCAGTATCTGAAGGTTTTTTTCGGCCTTTCGATTGCTCATGTCCATTAGAAATGGCCATATTGCGATGTCTTAATTATTACATACATCTGACAACCTTTCATTGACAATGGCAGGGATGAGCGAATCAACATCCGATGAAGATTCTAAACTAAACATCAGAGCCAGCGCAGTGCCTCGTCCACGTGCAGTGTTATCTAGTCCTGGTAAATACAAACCACCGTCACAACCACCACCCACTCCCCCCCCCGCTCTCTCTCTCTCTCTCTCTCTCTCCCCCCAGTACTGTTAAGTTTCTATAGTGGAGGAAATAGCACCATTCAAGCACTCATTGATTCTCTTTTGCAATTCCATGTGTGGTTTATTTAACTTTTGTTGCCTCTCAAGTAATGTGACTCTCAGCCTATTGTTTATGTGATCTACAGATAATGATGTGATGATAGGGAAAAAGAACAAAAGAATTGTAGAGCGGCCTTCAGCTTTGAAGAATAATAACCCCCTCCGTTCAAGAAATGGTCAGCCTAAGGATGTCTCAAAAGAAGCTGTCTACTATGAGCCTAAGAGCACAAGAAAACCCAAGGAGACCACTGATGATAAGATCCTGTCCAGGCGGACAAAGGAGCCGGCTAACACAGCTGTTGCTGCCAGCCAGAGAACACGCCCTCAAACCAGAAAACCGAGCTTTGTGCTAATTTGATTTGCCAGGATCTGAGACATACTCAAAAGCAAGCAGTTTTGCCGTTTCTGTGGCGGTACTCAAATATAGGCCAGCCATACTTGTGATGGTTCCCAAGGATCCAAGCACCTTCAGTCTATAGCTAGACTAAATTATCTTGGCTAAGCTTACATATAAAAAATAATGAAGTGTTAACTCTTAACAGAGTCTCAGACTTTTCATATTTACCCCCGCTTCTTGCCTCTTACCTTTGTACATAACTAATACTGGTTGAGCTGTGCAATTTCGGCGGATGTAAACGTCTATGATGATCCTTTTGTGAAGCAATACACCTTTTTTTGTCTCTAACTCGCAATTGTCAATTTTAATCCTAGCTGATGTCTATTTTGTTGAGCTAGATAGTAAAAATAACCAATCTAGTGTACCTGTGGGGACTGCAATATGGTTTCATCAGATAATAGAATAATCAGACTGTCTGGTTGGATCAGGAAACATGGTATTTCGAAGCTACTCATCCTTTTTCGTCTAAATACCTTGTATCTGGTACAGTGCCATTTACGACATGTCGTTTTGAACGCTACTTTTCTTTGCCTACAAAAGATGAAAATATTTATCAGTCAAGCAATCCTTCCCGATATTCCAAACATCCATTCGATGACTATTCGAGGCATTCGGAATGACCAAGGATCGACTTTTTTCAGTGATAATCAGTAAGTAGGCAAAGTCTCACCAGTGTTCTACTGGTTGAAACTTTGAGCCTTTTCTTGCAGATGGACTTCAAGTTTCGGTGCCGTTGTTTACTAGGATGATGAGCTAAAGAAACTTCTCAGTCTAATGAGCCTGAACTCTTACAATCTCACCTGGATGGCTTGGTGATATTTATGACCCATCAAGCCATGGGCACCGTCACTTTGAATCCTGATCATGTTTTGTCAAAACAGTCCAGCTTTTGGCCAGAGAGTAGCAGCAAAAGGTTTGCTGGACATTAGTGATTAAGAATATAGTTTAATGGTGAATTCCCATATAAATTCTGGTTTCTTTTTGGTGATTATTCCATTCAAAGTAACCAACTTACTTACAGGTAAAAGACTTAATTAGTGTAAAACTAACTGATAGTGTTGTATTTTAGGGATCTGTGGTGCCCACTACATCAAGGGGTCACTACATTCAACACTAATTTTAATCGCCTAATAAGCACAACTTTTCTTTTTTAATTGATGCGCTCCAAACGTTTTTCAAGGAGTTATATTAGCCAATCTTTACAATTATTTGCAATTTTGACGAACATGTATGTGGTACCTCGTAGCCACTGCCACATAAGCGCCACATCAATTAGAGAGAGAGAGAGCTCAGTTGACGTGATGCCCATGTCACAGAGAAGCAAGTATTGTCTACACTCGGTTCATGTAAGGCTAATTCACATGATCCATAAGATTTAGTGCGTCTCATGTAAGTCTCACCTCATTCAACGATTCATATGAACGGGACTCACATAATCCGGTCCATCATAGAGGGCTCACAGACTCTTTGCCACCGGTGTGACAAGAGCTTACGAGCTCTCGCCATTTAATGGTAGAGGGCCTTATGACGGTATTTTCTTTCAATTTTCTAAAACTTTTAGAATGCTTTACTATTTATTTATTTATTTATAGTATTGCTGAGGGGGGACCTTGTGGGGAACACAATGTCATATGTGGTAAGTCACATAAAATGTTATGTCATATTTTAGTTGGAAAATCAATTTTTCTAAAAAGTGGCTAAAGTGGACCAATTACAAAAGAAATGAAAGTTGAGCATTGCATTGTGTTGTCGAAATCATAGTTTAGTAACTGACAAATTCTATAATCCTGTGGGCTATTAGTAACTTCCAATTCAAAGTTATTTAAAACGAATTTTATGAAAATTAAATCTAGTGTTGAGAAAATGCTAAATACTTGGGAACTTTACTAGTAGTTACAATACCTCTAAAATGAAAAATTTGCTAGCTACTTGTCGAAATTACTAATCACTAATAATAGAAAGCTTACATCTGTAATTTTGGAAATTACAAAGCAAAGTGCAAATATTGCTTATTGTTAGATATTCAAATTACTTAGGATGCTCATAGGTTACTAATTCATATTTGATAGATTTAAATTACTTCCAAGTTAAGATATTATTAAAAAAGAAAAAAATTGTTAATTACTTATGGACGGGAACTTTACTTTTGTAATTGCAAAGACTACCAACAAATGTGGCAAATTTTCATGGGATAATGACACAAACAATCCCTGAACTTTGGCTCAATGTGCAATTTGGTTCCCGAACTTTTAAATTGTTCAGTGAAGTTTAATGTTTAACTTTAGCCTAATGTTTAATGTGGTTCCTCAACTTTTAATTTGTTCAAAGTGATCATGGACTTTTAGTATATGTTCAATGTAGTCCTTAAACTATATGAAAATGTTCAATATAGTCCCTAAACTTGATTTAATGGAAGGACTACATCAAATATTTTTACATAGTTCAGAAAAATTGAAAATGTACCACCCTTCCTTACCAAAAAAAAATTGAAAATGTATCAAAAATTCAAAGATGACATTGAATAAATTAAAAGTTTAGGGACCACATTACACATTAGATTAAAGTTTAGGGATTACAATAAACAAATTAAAGTTTAGGGATCACATTGCACATCGAACCAAAGTTCGGGGACTGTTTGTGTTATTTTCTCAATTTTCATTTTCATGTTATAATCAACTGAAACTTTATTTTCTATATGAAATGTTTCTCGAGATGTATCAAATATACTAATAATTTTATGATGGCTTTGAGATACTTTTGGACCGGCAATTTAGTATTGACAACAAACTGGGACAGAGGTACATATTTTGGACTTTGGAAATTTAGTGTCTACTATCTACAATGAACTGGAATAGAGAATAAATAACTTGTAAAATTTACTTCTAATTTAGTCAGTAAATTTTACTATGACAAAGTAAATATCATATGCACCGAAGTAATTCCCCATTTATTTTTTTGTTAGTAACTTTTCACATCGTGAAGTAAGTTTTTGGGAAAATTGTATTGAAAGTCCTCAATTTTTTTTTTTTTTGGTAAGGTAAGATGTATATTGACTTTTTGACGAACCACTTACAAAGAGGGGATAGTCGAACACAAAACCTCGTACCCAATGGGACACCAATGGTGTTCCAACGGGTAATAAAGTCCTCAAATTTGAATCCTAAATATTTTCAAAAAATGCAATCAAGTCCTAAAAATTGTCAAGAAAGTACAATTGAGTCCTAAAACTTTCAAAAAGTGCAATCAATTCCTAAACTTGTCAAGTTGATGCAGCCAAGTCCTTCATTAATTCTGTCCAACTTGACAAACGGAAAATGTTAACAAGTTTTAGGACTTGATTGCATAAACTTGATTAGTTTTAAGACTTGATTGCACTTTTTGAAAGTTTTGAGACTTAATTGCACTCTTGTGACAAATTTTAAGACTTGATTGCTTTTTTTAAAAATTTTAGGACTTAATTGCGTCTTTATGACAAATTTTAAGACTTCTGATGCACTTATCCTTAATTTTTTAAATGCCATTGAATGAAAACGCATCTACACTTTTGAGCACAAGATCATAGAAAACACGTACCCTCCATTGAAATTTACCTAACTAAACACTATCCAAGTTCTAGGACAATGCTGATTCGACTTAAACAACAAATTAATTCCAAATATTAATGGTCAGAGAATACCTAAATAAATACTATCCAAAAAAAGTTTGGAGAATCTTGTCCCGTGCTGTAAAAGTTTATGCTAAATCAAGGGAACGAATGAAAAAGAAAATTGGAGATAAGAAATAGCAAAATAAATCTTAAAATAGGAAACAGAATATGAATATCATTCCAAATATTTAATGCTTGTTTGAAATACGAGATTAAAATAGGAAGTATGATATTATAAGTAATGAACAGCTTAGGAGTCATTATCGACCGCCAATGATGGGCATATTCTATTGAGACGAGGGGAAACATCGTTCTAACATCTCACGTCATTAATGACATAAGGACATTGGGTCGCTTTTCCATGCTTACGCATGCAAATTTTTTTTCTTTTAATAACCCTTCAAGAAAAAGGCAGAAAATAAAAAATACAAAGAACAGATCGAAATAACAAAATCAACTTATGAACAAAATGGAGTTACTTGATCATAAATTTTGGCTCAATGTGCAAAAAGGAGTTTCTTTTAATATTTTAGAATGTTTTCTCATTTCAACCATTTTCTTAAATCAATTAAAGAATATATGCTATCTTTTTTATTATCTTTTTACCTTGTTGGTCTTCATAAATATTACCATAACTTTTTTAGGTGAATTTATTATATAATTTCGATTATAGTAAAAGTAGAACATCATTTAAAGTTATATCGGGTTGTTATTCCTACAATTTTATCTCTAATTGTTTTTTTTAAAGATATTTGAATTGGTATTAATTCTCTGTAGATATCCGTACTTAAATTAATCCAAGTACAAACGATTGAAAATTTTATCAATCTAAAAAACAAGGAACGTATCTAGATTGAGGAAAATGATTGGAATGAAAAGATATTATAAATTTGGGGCAGTAGTATATTTATGAAAATTGTGAATAATACTAGATTACTTGCTTGACTTTGTCCTGGAAAGTTGACATATTAGATTACACAAATTGAAAATTTAAGGATTAAATTCAAGAACCATATTAAATGAATTAAAAGTCCGAGATGACATTGCACATGGCCAAAGTTATGGATTATTAGGGTGCGTTTGTTTCCTAAAAATAAACATTTTCCAAAACACAATCGTTTGTATCCTTTTCAAAAATAATGAACGAAATTTTTTTTCATCGTTTACAAAAATTTTAGATATAAATTATTGTCGATAATGAAAATATCTTTAGTTGACTAATTATTTTAGTTGATACAAGCTATCGTTTTTTGGAAAATATTTTCCAAATGACTCATTTTCTGCGAAACAAACGGACCTTTTCTTTTTTTTTTCTTCTAAATGAAGAAAAGAGAAACCCAAAACCGGAAGTTAGTTAGTAATTTCCCAAACTAATTAGAAAAGAGTTAGTGTTCCAAACGCAAGAAAAAAGGAAAGAAAAGCATGAGAAAGGAAATCAATGCAGCCATTCCAAAAGTCTCAACTGGGTTTCAATGCCAATAATTAATTGTCCAGCTTTTTTTTTTTTCCAATTTAACGCATTTTCTTTCTGGCCCCCAAAAATTTAAAAATTAAAAAAAAAAAAGAGTGAAAAAAGGCCCTTTCTTTTTGGAACTCGTGGATTTTTTTATTATATATTTTTTATATTTTTTTATGTTTTTTTTTTGGGTGGGTAATGGCTAAAAACAAAGAGAAGGGCGAATAAAGCATAACACGAACAAAAGAACAAGAATCCGCAGGCACAGCACGAACGCAGCAAACCGGAGCTAAACAGCACGCAACAGCAGAAACCAGTGGAGAAGATTTTTGCCTCGCGGTCTATCTCCATATCTACACCATCCACCCTCAAGAGGTAGGCCTGCCCCTCCGTCTCTCTCTCTCTCTCTCTCTAAAGCTGTGTGCTCTTTGGGCACTCTTGAAACCCAGATCCCTAAGCAGCTGCTATCTATCTCCTTATCGGTCATGGATTATCTGTGAGAATTTGTGTTTTGGTGGTTGTGCAGATCTTGAGGGTCGTTTTTTGGATCTGGGTTTTTGGGAGATTGGAGTTCTTGTTCTGGGTTTAAGGGGTTTTGAGCAATGGCCACTGCTTATCCTATCCCCCTCACTGCTGCTCAGGTTCTTTTCGATTCAACTCTACTTGCACATGGGGTCATACATGAGTGTCTGCATGACCCTATGAAGCATTCTCGATTTTGGGTTTCGTTTCTTTTGGCCCTGGATTCGATTTTTACACAGTAAATGATGTGTTTTCTTTTTGGGTCGTTGTGTTCAGGTGGGTACTTATTTCGTGGGGCACTACTATCAGGTGCTGCAGCAACAGCCGGAGATTGTTCACCAATTCTATTCGGATGCCAGCACCATGCTTCGCATCGACGGCCACATGAGAGAGTCGGCCACCGCAATGCTGGTAAAATGTTTTCTTCTGTCTGCACTCTATTAATGTTTGAGCTGATTCGCAGTCTATCTAGTCCACTTTTGAGCGTGTTCGAATTTTGAATCTGCATTTCTTGTATTACAGTCCTTGTTAGTGTCCTTTTGCTATTTTGTGGTGCGGACCACTCAAATCAATGGACCAGGCATGATGTTATGTGTGCAGTGTACTGGTTTCCATGTTGCTTATTCTGCGCAGTTTCAATAGCTTGAAATTTCTAGATTTCGTTTTGGTTCTCGTTCAAGTTTTAAATTGTTTTTGGATATTACAATTCATTGAACAGAAAAAGGTTGCGATTCCGAGTGCTTGTAGTCATATTGTAGTTATAAAGGAATCAAACTGCTCCTACTATACATATGGACCTCGAGAATACTTTGCTTAATTGACAGTATTATTCTCAGCAATATTGGCAGAAATTTTGTTCTCTTTTAATAATCATTTCGAAGGAGCATTTCCTTAGGTAGATTTGAAGCACTTCCACCTTGATGAGCTAAATTGTCTTACCACAAGCATCAATTTAATGTTGTGAATTTTGGTCTTCTTGGTGAATCTTGAGCTCGTCATGGTAGTTAAGGTTATTTATAGAGATGAGCGAGTAAAGTAATAGATGTTGGAATCATCAATTATGGAGTGTGGTTTTGTTTTTTGAGCTTCAAGTACTGATTTTAAATGGCATGCCAGTAATGAGGTAGCTTCTCGATACTCGAGATATGCTATGCTATTTTCGTGATGGAGATGAACAAATCAGCTCATCTGGAAAGGTGTGCAAACTTCGAAAGAGTCTATTTGTGGGAAGTTTTTGATTTGAAATTACAAAAGTTAGTTGACCTGAAGGTTGGCATGCTTACAAACTGCCTTTGGCTAATAACTGCTTAGTGTACATAATTGTTCTCTAGAGGTACATACAGTAGGATGTTCGTTCTAATATTTCGGAGTCTGGATAATGTTGGATTAATCGTAAAAATCAGATTCCGTAAAATTGGTTTGGTAAATGAGTTAGGTTTGTGAAAAGTACTTTGATTGCTTGAGACACATTCTTTTATTTAGTCATTCTGCTGAATTTTCTATGCGAAATATTGGAGGATGGGTTTGATGGCTGCCAAATGTTTCTATTGTTTCACAGCTCGGTCTCATTCTCAGAATTTGATTCTCAGGATCATGCTCCTGCTGATATCTCTCTTAGATTTATTTTAGAGATGTGAAATTTATGTATATGAACTGAATATGGGATGAACTTTGGCTATTGGATAGTGGTATCAATGGTTTGTTCCCCTTCTTTGACCAATCCCAGGTCTCTCGCTTTTCTGAACAAAAGAAGCTATTTAAGATGACAATTCTGCGCAAGTGTTGCAACTTCCTTCTGTTAAGTCGATTGATTAGGCTCACTTTACTACTTATAGTTCTGACGAACCTATGGTGTAGGAATTTGAGTTACATGTCACCACTTGTGATTGAGTGTGTATCAATTGTTTATCAAGAAAGTCATTTCTTGTTCAAAGGGTAGAGTGGAACGGGTTATATGAATGAAGAGGCTAGCATGAGCCTTTTCATTACATCTTGTCATACTAAGCGACATCTGAACTCTTATTGATCCTAGGAAGTAAAACATTAGGAACACACTGAAGGGTTTTCTAAGGGACCTTACTACTAGGAGATATACTTGATAAATTGATTACATAACATTAGTAAGGTTACTATCAAATAATTTCTCATCATTTACTACATATACATCTCCAGCTGATATGATACCTTTCTTGTCCACCATACATGATAAATAAATAAAAAATACATGATAAATCAAGTTTCTTTTCTATTTGTCTTTTGAGGTTACCCAATTCAACTTTTCTTTTTCTGAAAGACCTCTCTCTGGGTGTAACTGTGAGTTTCTGCACATATCTCCCTTGTAGTAATAAGATTTAAACCTACTATCTGGACTTATTCCCGAGCCTCATACATGATAAATCAAGTTTCTTTTCTATTTGTCTTTTTAGGTTGCCCAATTCAACTTTTCTTTTTATGAAAGACCTCTCTCTGGGTGTAACTGTGAGTTTCTGTGCATATCTCCCTTGTAGTAATAAGATTTAAACCTACTATCTGGACTAATTCCCGAGCCTCATATGCATGAGAAAACGTCACCCACTAGGCATCTCGCTCAACAGTAAGATGCTCCGAATGTTAGGTCACCCTTTTGAACTTTTCCATTTGAAGTAGTGGCGTCTGTCCGCTTGCATCTTAGAAATGCCGAGCATAATTCTCAATATTCTCGATATATGCTTTCTAATCAGAGGAAAGGGGAAGTGAGCTCATCCAGCCCTGGAAGCAATCGTTTGATGAGGAGAAGGCCAGGTTCTTCTGGATTGACCTCTACTTGTAATTTGCACCTGCCTGCTTTGCAAGCAGATGACACATTGAGTCTCAGAACTTGACAACAAATGAAAAAGGAAGACATTCAAAATAAGTTTCAATCCCACTTCTTTGGGACTGATCATACTCTCTCCATGGTGATAGGGATGGCAATATCGGACACGACTTGTTTGCACTATACAACACGAGGCAAAACCACAAACTATAGAAAAACCTAAATACAACTCGATACGATATGTTTAACCCTGCATTTGTTTTGACACAAAATAACGCGTTTTCGTCATAATTTAATTATTTGGCATACAGAATCTAATTTATGATGATTTATGCTCACACTAATCGACATCAATTATGAAGACCATCATACCCCCCAACAAAAATTGCCAGCCCTACAAAACAGGTTGGTTCAATTGGAGGAAAATGATGCATGCAATTAAACCAGACAACATTCGAATTTGCCTTTCAGTTTACTATGTTATCAGTAGATCTGATTAAGACAACTCACATTATAGTTTATTTTACTTGTCTTTCAAGTGTATTTGTAGTTAGAAGTATTGGACACTTGTTTGCGGGCATTTTCAAACTTAGGTTGCGGTTCACAGTTTAAAGTACAACTGGATGTCTATGGTTTGTATCATTATCAGTGATCTGTAGGGTCCTATATTCTGTGAAGAGGAGGTATCTATAGCACAAATATGCAAATAAATGTTGTCTTTGAAAAAAGATATTATCTATTATTTTAATCTTTAGCAAATTTGCATGCTCCTTATCTTATCATTCTTATTAAGTACTATGTAGCTATCTGTTTGCAAACGATGTTGGTCAAATTCTATATTGCAAGATATTTTTCCTTGCGCTTCTGCTGACTAATTTTGAAGTGAATCCATTGTTATGGAAATGAGTTGTGGAAAACATGGATGTAGGGGCTTGTTTTAGCAATTTATCAATTAGTTAACTTCCACAGTGAATCGTCCAAAAGGTTAGCTTTAATGTTTGAAAGTCTGTTCTAGAGAGACATTTTATAATCTAGACCTTTTGGAATTTATGTTAGGTGGTAGGATAAGTAAAGAGAATTTCAGTATGAGGCACCAAGGGGCTGCTAACCCATTTACAAATAGACCCCGGAGCCAAAAAAGAGTTCTTTCTTTATTGCTGAAATATCAGTGAATTACTCAGGCTCTTTGCAGTTATGTAAACTGTAATCTTAAATGGCTTCCATTTTCTCTTTTTTCCAAAATGTATTCCCTGGTCACAGAAAGTGGCAAGCCAGGGGCTTTAGGTTGAAAAGTAAAATTGGCGGGGCAATGTGCTCAGAAATGGTTTGGTGCTACCAGGCAGAGGGTCTTTCCTGTTCCCAATAATTTGGCATAGAGTTTTTTTTTTTGGTCGAAATTTGGCATAGAGTTGTTTAATGCTTTTTTGACTATGTTTGAATCTTACATGATGTCGACAGAAAGTTGTTCTTAGTGCAGTTCTTCCTAAACAAAGTGAATGTTGTTATTTTATTTGTTATCAGATCTAATTGTTAACCTTGAACTTTCTGCATTCTGTAAATGAAGAGAAGATGCACACCAGGGGAACTTATTTTGTTATTTATGTGGCAAATATATGCAAATCCTTTTAGATATGATATTCATGATTCCAGTATATTTGTCTTTTAATATGACCCGGCATTTGACATGTACGGTTCTGCTTGATTGCCTGTTGTAGAGTAGTACGATGTTTCCATGTATTATTACAGTAGTCCTGTCTTTAATTGCCCATAGTGTGCGACTTTTTTTCTGATTGAGGTGTCTAGAGAGGGCCTGTGTTAAATTTTCCTTTCTTTGTGGCAGCAAATCCACACGCTAGTCATGTCAGTCAGTTACACTGGAGTTGAAATAAAGACAATACATGCACAGGAATCTTGGAATGGCGGTGTTCTTGTGATGATTTCAGGTTCTGTGCAACAAAAGAACTTCACTCACAGCAGAAAGTTTGTCCAAACATTCTTTCTAGCTCCACAAGAGACTGGCTATTTCATTCTTAATGACATTTTCCATTTTGTCGAAGAAGACCAAACTCACCACCATCCAGCCGTTCTATTAGCTCAGAGCAAATATCCTTTCAAACTCGCTGCTTCTCACCCAATTCCAGAGCCCGGTAAATACATTTGTGTTGATTATCTAACATGTCATCTCGTCGCCAATGCAATTAGTGATGGTGACCTAACATGGTCATTTGGAGGAAGAAGGAAGTAATTGTAAAGCGCAGTGATCATGATTCATGGTGCTCTTATTCAAATAGGTTAATCCAACCAAAAAAAGAAAAGTAGTGGGTTGATTCGCTGTGTTGGGTCTGTTGTTGTCAATTCAGGTATGGCAAATTATCGTCTAATGATAGTGTGGAACTGTTTGGTCATTATGAATTCAATTGGATAATGGTGCTGGAATTAAGATTAGTCATTTGATACTGCTAAAGGAAAACGAAGAGTAGTCATATTTGTTGCACAAAAATAATTTTCCTTCTGAATTATAATTTCTTTGGCAAGAATCTGAGAGTAAGCAATGGGTTTTACAGTGCCAACATATATGATGGGCGGGGAAGTACAGGCACGGGAGTATGCTCCTACATCTGATGTCAAGGAAAATGGCCCAGTCGATAATTATAGAGTGCCAGAAAGGTCTCAGCCAGACCCTGAGTTGGAAAGTACATTGGAGGCCAATCAGATGGCAGAGTCGAATGGTTCCGTACAGAATGTCGTAAATGCTTCTCAAGATAACTCACCAACTTCTGTCGATGAGTCTGTTGGGGAGCCACAAAAGCATACTTACGCCTCTATTGTGCGTGCTGCATCTACTAACTTTTTACCATTTCGACATAGATACCCACCTGATGATTTCGTGATTAAATCTAATGGTAACTTTTCCTGCTTGTTTGCTTAATAGCTGCGTGTTGCCAAAGGACAATCTGCACCATCTGTAGCTCCACCTCCTTCAGTGAACAAGAATTCTTTGGCTGTGTCAGAGTGGGATCATACTCCAGAGCCCACGGGTCAGCAGCCAATTGTACCAGCTAATGTGCATGAACCGTCTGGAGCAGAGACAGGAGAGGAGGTTTCAGGTGTAGATGATGAAGGTTAGTTTTCCAGCAACCTTATCAGGCATTGATTAAGTGTCTTGTGAAGAAGTGTAAAAGTAAGCTTCAGCATTAAGTATTTGTGGTGAACTGCATATAGTATTCTTCTGAATGCATTCCAGTCCATCAGTGTTCTAATTGTGTAAAAAATTCTATTATAATTTTGTAAAAGAATTTTTTCTTTTGTTTTTTGCTTCCTTTTAGGTGAAATCAAATCTGTTTATGTGCGAAATTTGCCGCCTACTGTTTCTGAATCTGAAATAGAGGGGGAGTTTCGGCAGTTTGGTAAAATCAGGCCGGACGGTGTAGTCATTCGGGGTCGCAAGGTTTCGCTCTCGTCCTTTCTAACTGCAAAATTCAAAGTAGATTGCTGGCTCTTGTTTATTGTGCTGAAATGTGTTGATATACAGGATTTAGGTGTTTGCTATGCATTTGTCGAATTTGAAGACATGGATGGTGTACACAGTGCGGTCAAGGTAAGTAGTTGCATTGGATCGTTATTCATATAATATTAAAAGCAAATCTGTCATTTTTCTATTTTGGTGTTTCTGAACCCGGACTTGTGTGTTAACGCTTGATTGGTATGCAGTTTGACCACTTCACTGGGACTCGTTGAACTGGTGGTTCAACCTATGGATAATTAACCTATTGGCCAATAATTGTTGTTGTGATGCATGCTCAATTTAGCTAAGTGTTTAAAAATGTGGAGAATGCATGACAGTAAGTTATAGGCAGCAGGTTGAAAGTATGCATAGTGCACTAATCGTTATTTATTGCTTTTAGCTTGTATTGAGAAACAAGAGACAGTGTTGTTGTCACTATTTTTATTGGATGAAGTGGCCTTGTTTTAATTGAATGCTTATATGGTTAACTTCATTGGTTCAGTCAAAGATCTAAAGAACTTGAAATTTATGGGTGAAAAGTAATGCTTCGTATTATCAACTTTAAATCTATTTATGATTGGAGGAAGAAACAATACTGAGAATTCTGAGCTCATATGGTCTTAAAATGGTGCATCCTTTTAAAATTTCTGTTACATTACAAAATGTATTTATAAAGATTTTATTGCACTAGGGAACTGAATTGAGTAAGCCTAATTGTTGTCTTTAATTGGTTCTGTGTTGAGGATGGTTTATATGAGAGTCAGGTTGCGTCAAGTTTGGGTTGGCTTGGGTTGGCTTGGGATTGAGGTTAATTAGGATTTCTAATCGTTGAATTTTTGGTCGAAACAATGTTGGATCAAGTCACTTTTTGGGTGGGTGTGTGACTTTTTAAGATTTTCTTTTCTTTAAGGTGCTCATGAGAATTGTAAGTTTCAGATGTTTAATGGGTAATTTTCTGTTTTCCATGCAATGAGGAGATTGCTATTTTCTTGTAATTGACCATATAATTTGTGGACATATGACTTAGATCATTTGACCTATATTTTGTGTAGGCCGGGAGTGCACAGATTGCTGGGCGACAAGTGTATATTGAAGAACGGAGACCGAACAGCAACATTCCATCCCGAGCAAGTAAGCCTTGCATATAAGTCTCAGTGTCACTATTATTTATAAATATCCTCTTTATTCTTCAGTTATTAGTGATCGACACTTCTCAAGCAGGACGAGGCAGAGGGAGAGGTAGCTACCAAACAGAGGTTTCAAGGGGGCGATTTGGCGGGAGAAATTTTAGCAGGGGAAGTGGGCAGAATGGAGTGGACAGAGAATACAACAAGCCAAGAGGGAACGGTTTCTATAAGCCAAGTTCTCGACAAGACAGAGGTGTGTTGGGGCAACAGAATTCGAGGAACGGGCAAAGCCTACAAGAGTAGAGAAGCTTAGCAAAGGGAGCACAAAATTTTGAGGCTGAACTTTTTGAACTTATCACATTCAATTCCATCAATTTTTATGACCATAAATTAATACTGATAGAAGCCAATTTTACTGTTTATGGGAGGAAAAGAATGGTACCAAACACGGCTTTTGCTAATTTATGAGGTATGAGTCTGCAATTCAAGTTTAAACTCCGACATTTCGGAGTGAAATTTATTGACAATTACCTGGTCTTTGCGCTAAATTTTCTGTATGAGTCCAAGTTCTGTACTCGGCGACGTCATCTGAAATATGAGGTGCGGTATTTGACTTGAAATTCTATTTTATGCCTCATTGAGTGATTAGGTTCCTATAAAATGTGACATTATTGAATGTGTCCTCAAGATATAGGTACTATGCCGAGGATACGTCTGCAGTTGAAAAGGCGGTAATGAGTACATTTTTTTACCCTGCATAGCGATCACACTGTTAAAATCTACTTGATTCGAGTGTATATTGATTAATTTCTTGTTTCTGTCATGACTCTGTTTATATTATTCCAATGTTTGCTCTGATCCTGATAAAAAAAAAATTTGTGCTTTTTATAGAATAAAACATGATGCTGATCGATTGGCATCTCTCATCATATATTAGTGGTTACTGTAAAAAGATGTTCTTCATTTTTAACTAAGGAATGACCTGAAGACTGATGGAACGAGCTTTTACGATTTGCTGTTGCGTTGGACCTGTTGACAAGGCTAAGACGATTGCACATTCGAATTGAAGTCGACATACTGACTCAAGTTATTCCTTTCTGAACCGGATAGATTCGCATCCGATAGAGGTTCCTTCCGAATTTCTAATGAGATAAAATTGGTGCCGGAAAAGGTCGGCAATGATAACCCGAGGTCTCGATGAAGGCGCCGTCAATCAATCAATCCGGGGGTTGAGCCAAATCAAGACATGTCTCATGATATGTATCACCAAAAAGAACACAGAGGACCTTGCAATTTGAGATCACGAGACAATAGAACTGCCGAGAATGTCATTTCCAGCAAGTCCCCCCAAAAGGTTTTGCATTCAAAAATCGAATTGAATGAAATATCGGTTGAAGACCAATAAATTGTCAGTTTTGTCTTTAATATTTTCATGTATAATTAAGAAAAATATATGATTAACATAATTTTTTTTTGTTAGGGAGTATCTTCGTATTGACCATATATGCCCATGGCAACATAATTTTTTTTATTTTTTTATATCAATTGGTTTCTCGAGCTATTTGTGCAATCGAGTAAGCTCCATCGTGTTTGACAATGCCTTCGTCCCACACACGTCGCATCGCGTAATTACTAGACACACATAAGTCTTTCTTCCCTACTAACTTTTGATATTAAAAAATATGTGGAGTATTCATATACCCGCTCATTAAGATAGTTAAAATATTACCTGCACGTATTTCCTAACTTTTAATAAATTGTCCATATTTCTTTTGGTCGAAATAGATTGTCCATATTTAAATAATCGAATTTATTAGTACCCACACACTGCCCAATAATCTAATTATATTTCATAAATATGACCTCATATGCAAGCAGGAAAAAATAATATGCTTTTAATCAGTAGAAGATCCACGCGATCTCACCTTTGAAAAGATTACTTTTATTTTTTTACTCCAAAGAAAATAACAAATATAAATGGGGCCTCTTTCTTTGAACAATGCCTATTGGTTTTTTACTTAAAGTTTTTCTTTTTTATTTATTCAGATACACTATAAATTAATTTATGCCTGTTTATCACATAATTGTGTTAAACAGATGTACCAATCTTCCTTACAAACTTATACCGTATGCGTATATCGAATTTATAATCTATTTTCAATTTTAGGGTACCGGAAATAATACACGGATTATTCTAATTTGTTGAGCATCAGCATTTACTTATTTAAGATGGTGAAAGCACCACCCAGCACAATCACATCTATTATACTAGAAATGTCATTAAAACGTAATAAAATTACAGGATCCGTGCACTATAAGTCTTAAAACTTGTCATGAAAGTGCAATTAAGTCCTAAAACTTTCAATAAGTACAATTAAGTCCCAAAATCTATCAAATTGATGCAATCAAGTCATTTTATTAACACCGTCAATTTGTCTAACTGAAGATGCTGAAGTGGCATTTTAAAATTAATTTCTCTCTCCTATAAATCTTATTTATATAATATTAAAAAAATTAAAAATAAGCTAAAATAATTAAACTAAACTGGACAAAAAAAAAGATAAAAAGAGGGTAGGGACTTGTCGATGGGGGCTGCTGTCACCACCCATTGCCAAAGGGGCCTATGACGGGCGAGGGTGGCCAGCCCTCACTGGCCCCAAGTAAGCCTTAGTTGGCCCTCGCCAAGGGCCAGCGACCTTCGCCAGCCCCTTCAACAATGGGTGGTGGCAGGGCTGGCAAAGGTCGCCGCCGGCGATGGTGCCCAGCCATGAGTCCTTGCCCTTTTCTTTCTTTCTTTTTTTCCAGTTTTTAAAATTGTTATAGTTTGTTTAGTGTAATTTAAATAAGATGGAATGAAATATTTTTTAAAAATGTCACATAGGAAAGCAAAATTAATTTAAAAATGCCATGTTCATCGTTTATGGTAGACAAAATGACGATGTTAACGAAAAGACTCGATTGCACTAATTTGACAAGTTTTAGGATTTGATTACACTCTTTGAAAGTTTCAGAATTCAATTGCACTTTCACGATAAATTTTAATGTACCACACATGTCCCTAAAATTACTCATCCAATAATATAATTATATCGCCTTCATACGCTATTTAAGTATTTTTCTCACCATATTTAAATTTTTTTATTTCTTACATACATACTTTTTATCTGGCACACAAATATTTGTGCATGAAGTAAAGGGTGTTATTCTCCAAACTCTAATTAAGTTCAATTACATTATTTTGGAACACATTCGACTTGTAAATCTAATTCCTGTGGTCATAAAATGTCATCAAAACCTCTCTGTACTAACTAACGAGGAAGTTTGACAAGATCCCAAATGATGGATAGTTTAGACAACGAGGAGGGTACACAAAAATAGGCAAAACCATCTCCTAAGCTTGCGCTAATGTTTCAACACAGCTGTTTTCGTTTCTGTCCTTAATATCCTCTTTGCCGACTTCCGAGCAAATTTTTCCCTCGGCATCTGACCCTTGTTCTTTAGATGCGAACCCCGCTCTCGTCGTCCTTCTTCCAGGCGGCGGCGAGCAGAGGACCAGCCCCGACCTCCATCGCCGTCGATAAGATCTCTTGGTTTCGGTATTGGCAATGTCGTCGATAATCCTAAATCCCTTCCAATTGTTAGAGCTGAACATCATCTCCGCGCAGGACCTCGCGATGGTCGCGCGCACCATGCGCACGTACGCGGTCGTGTGGGTCCACCCTGACCGGAAGCTATCGACCCGGGTTGATTCCCACGGCCGGAACAGCCCCACGTGGAACGACAAGTTTGTGTTCCGCGTTGATGAGGAGTTCCTCCAGTCCGACACGTCCGGGGTCATGATCGAGATCTACGCCGTGCATTGGTTCAGGGACGTGCTCGTGGGCACGGTGCGGGTCCTCGTGGGCAACCTCGTGACCCCGCCCTCACGCCCGTTCCGCCACCAACACCACATAGGGATGCGCTTCGTGGCGCTCCAGGTACGCCGTCCCTCGGGGCGGCCTCAGGGCATATTGAACATCGGCGTCGCGGTGCTTGACAGCTCGATGCGGAGCATGCCGCTGTATAAGCAGCTCGAGGCCTCCGCCGTTGGTTACCTCGACCTAATGGGCGAGCAAGATCCGTATCATCACCATAACAACAACAATCTTTTGCCTTCTAATCATCATCAACAACAGCAGCAGCAGCAGCAGCAACAAGAAGTACCTAAACCCAATGCCAAGCCGGAACTTAGGCGAACCAAGAGCGACACAAGTTCGATGATGGGCGCAGGACAAGTTAAGACATTGAAAAGAAAGGTGTCGTTCCGCAATAGGCCCCACTCCGTCATCAATGGCTCGGAGGACGGGTCGCCGACCCAAGAGAGGAGGAAGAAGAAGAAGGAATCGAACTCCAGATCTAGTTCCATGGTCAATGGATCGCCAGCTGGGGGCCTTGGCAAGCATAAGACCGGGTCTGATATGGGGCTTGATCCAAAGCCCGACGCGAACATGGCGATGATTCCTTTCCAGCAGAACATGAGCACCCAAAAGCCCTTTGCCAAGAACACGGCGTTGGATTTTGACTCTCCCCCAAGCAAGCCGGCTAAGCTAATCATCACGGAATCCGAGTTGGGCCCGTCGCCCTCCGAGGTCGCGGCAGCAGTGGCGGCGAAGGAGAGGTACAAGATAAAGGACGTCGAGAGCTCAGCTGTGGACAAGTGGAGCCTGAGTGAGAGCGTGGAAGGGTTGCAGTCCAAGCTCGAGAGGTGGCGCATGGAGCTCCCGACGGTGTGGGACCACGGCGAGCTCCCGAGCTTACATTCGAGCGGCAACAACATCAAGACTAAGTCGAGCAGCCAGCGACACACTCGACGGCACACCGATGGGGGTGGAGGCGTAGGCTTGTTATCCTGTGTGAGTAACATTTGTGGATTGGAATGCTCCATAGTTTGTGGAAGTGATGCACCTCCCTAGGTAAAATTATGGTGACACACACACAAGATGGCTCATAGAGAAAACATGTTTCGAGAATATTATTCCTTCTATTTGAATTAACCTGATGGAGTAGATGGTACACATTTTTACTTGGGTTGGATTTATGTGAATGGATGTGGCCGCCTAGTGAGAAAAGAGGAATAATGACCTGAATCAATATATGATCATGCATCACTAGGGGATGGATATAGATTGGTGGGAATATATGATTTTGAGTTAGTCCCTTGTTCCATCTTAATTTCAACCTTTTGCCAGTTTATATATGTGTAACTCGTTCTAAATCATGCTGAACATTTTGCAATAACTACATAGTATACCATGCGTGCCTTCTTGCTGGGCTTTTCTTATGGGACAATTCATATCAGTGTTATCGAATAGTTATGTTCACTTCCATTTTTAGGTAGAGCAAAGTTTCTCAAACTAAAGTTTTGATTGGTAGATTATAAATATTGATGTCGCCCATATTTATTCTTAATTAAGAGATAGAGGAAAAACAAAGTCCAAAAATATTAGGTATAAGGCATCAGAGGTCCTTGAATTATTGCAAATGGTACAGTATCGTTCCTCAACTTTTGTATGCAATTGAGTCTCCTACCGTGTACTTTCTTTTTTGTTTGAGTTGGTTCTTATGTTAAAAAGGAAACAGAAATATTGACGTGAATTGACACATCAGGGTCACATCAGCTTAACAAATCGATGGTCAAATATATTTTTCTTTGGCCGATTGGATAACATAGTATAAGGTAAAAGAAAACAAATCAAATCCATAGAGAGGGAGAGAGGAGGAGAAAGAGGAGGAGGAGGAGGAGGAGGAGGGGGAGGCCATAGCAGCGCCTGCCCAAGAGTCAAAGCCCTTGCCGGAGAGCGAGAGAGAGAGAGGTGGTAGTGTTGCAGCCACCACCATCGATCCAAACATACACGCTTCCAAAGAGAGAAGTAATGGCGGCTATGCAGCCACCACTCGATCTAGCATCATCGGGGTTGCGTGACCCCAACCGAGCAATTCACCAGGGCCACATGACCTTGATCAAATCCAGCAATGCGTTGCGCGACCCTGGCCAAGCGATGCCTACATTGGCACAACCCGACGGCATTGGGGGAGGGCAATGATGTGCCTCGGCACTGGGACCCCTTCTCTTTATTTTTTTTATTTC
Source organism: Syzygium oleosum (assembly GCF_021117445.2). Classification (NCBI taxonomy): domain Eukaryota; kingdom Viridiplantae; phylum Streptophyta; class Magnoliopsida; order Myrtales; family Myrtaceae; genus Syzygium; species Syzygium oleosum. Next base: position 13,478,851 of record NW_026607485.1, read on the forward strand.
TTAAAAGTCATGTGAGACACTGTTGACATTTTTTAGGCGGAATTGTAACGTGGTATGTAACGATAACTTAACGGTCATATTACTATTTCCCTTCATAATTTTGACGAAAGGACTAATTAGAACAAAAAAAAGTGTATAGTTTAAGGTTTTAATTGCAAAAGAAGTGGTTGAGGAATTAAATTGAATATTTTACAGTGATTCAAGGAATTATTTCTAAAGAAATGCTTAGGAATAGCATGTATGGGCGTTGAATGACCACACAATTTTTCGGTATCGTCGAAGTTGCTTATGACAAATTATGAAACCACAAATATGTTGAGGGTAACAAAAAGTCTTTCAAAAATCACGAACTATAGGAGCAAGTGAAGAAAAACGACTTGGTTTTGATCATCAATCAATTGAGAAATTAATATTTTTATTTGATCAATTGAGGGTTTAAGGCTTTAAAAAAGTTACAATCAGGTCATGAGCTCACTATCAGTGGAATTCACTCGGCTATCCATTTCTATTTTGCATTTGCAATTTGCCCAAATTTTTTTATTAAAATATTGTTTGACCCGATTATTTGTTTACTTCATCAATTTAACTCCAAATGTGTTCTTTCAATTGGTTATACACTCATCACTAAATTATTACCATTATACTTCGTCTTATTGCAAGTCCCATTAGAGCTCAATGGGCGGACTGCCCAAGCCCCTCCATCGGGCCACTCTTTTGCAATATCGTTTAATTTCAGCTAAAAATTAGTAAATTTGAAAGTTAATGGAAAATTATTTTAGCATTTGTGGTATTTTGTTTTTCTAGTTTATCTATGTTTCTCTCCTATATTAGAACCTCGGACATAATTGATCTTAATAACGTTTGTAAATTTTGAATATCAAGGTGGAATTAATAATAAAAATTGTATATTCCTTTATTTATAAATATAGGGTTAGGTCGGGCCTTAAAGGCCCTTGCCTAGGCCTTGCCCATTGTCCACTGACCGGGCATGCATTTTTTAGCCCAAGCCTATCCAATGGGCCTAACCTTTCAGCCAATGTTGAGCTATAGGCGCCTGCCTTTTGATCAAGTATACTTAAAGACCATCACATAGATTTGAGATATGATAGTTAGAGGCAACAAATGGGTGGGCCGGACCGGTTTTGGTTGGACTAACTTCGATTTCGACTCTCTTGTTAGGATACATGTCATTTCGGATTACAAAAATTTCAAGTTGAGTCAGATCGAAGTCAAAACAGTTCGAATTGTCTACTTTTGGGTTTAGTTTGTGTCATTACTAGTCTCAAGTGCTGAGTTTTGGATAATTCAAATATGGTCTATTTCAATTTTGATTTCAACAGAAGAGGCAAATGGATGGTTCATATCAGTCTGGATTTGGTTAAATTAGATATTGGGTCATTCGCATACCGAGTCATTTTGATTTATAATATCTTGGAGTAGATTTCTGGCTTGCATGGGCACATCAAGTTTGGGTTCACTTAGGACTCGGTTTCGAGTTCAGTTGGGTTTGATGGTTGAACAACTGGGAATTTTTGGGTTTGGGTTATTTCGGACACAACAAGTCGGATACAGATCGTTTACTTTACTCAATTAACTTGTACTGGATTGGATCTATTTTCGTGTGGGCCACGCCGTTTTTCCAAGTTGAATCTGGCCTTGCCGCCTCTACATGAAATTATGTCCTTCATGAAGTATTTAAAAAACCCGTCGTGTCAAAACTATTGGATCAAATGGTGGCCAGATGTGGTAAAATGGGTCATGGCCCCATATTTTAATTCATATTTAATGGGTGGGGTGATATATGGTTACCTTAAAATATAAAATATATGAGGTAATGGATTCAACAGAGCAAACCGCAAATTAATGGAGGTTCTGTGGGTCTACCAAGAACCCACTTTCAACCCAAAAAGAAAGAAAGAAAGAAAACCTTGCTCGGCGCCTTCCCCTCTAGTGTTCTTTTTTTTTTTCTTTCCCATAGGCTTTGGTATGTTGCTATTAAATATACAACTCTAATTCTGATGGAGTACTAATTTTTCCCTTCATTTTAGGAACAACAACATATGGCCTTTAGCTTTTGTTTCCTACAAAAGGTGGAAGAATTTGGATGTCTTCTCTTTCAGAATAGTTCATTAGTAGAGATTGCTTTCTAGGATGGTGGTGTTTGTCTTTGTTTACAAAAGTAAAGACATCGAGACTTGAGGAGGCAAAATGGATCCGCTAACGCATTTTTCCACTCATATACGTGGAGCTGGATTTAAAATGGGTCACTCCAATTGTACGAATGGGTTAAATTGAGTTGTAACAAACAAAGACCAACTAAAAATGGGTCTAAAATTAATTTGACTCAGATCCATCTTTTAACAAATTTCAATCAAAACAAGAAATAACATCAATGAGAAAGAAAGGCTACGCTTCAATCCTCAAACTTGTGCCTTCTTTTTGTTGACGCCACCTTCTCGCTTGCCACCGCCACCTCTCGCCGCACACCGTGGCCTCCACCTCTCATGATCTTTGTAATTCAATTATTAATAATATTGTTATTTTGCCTTCATCCACAAGTGAAAACAATATTTTCTAATAGGCTTGATGGGCTCTGGGTGGGGCTCGTTAGAAAGGCCTAGTGAAGTCTAGCCCTAATATTTTCTAATAGGTTTGATGCATGCCCGTGTCCTTCTTAAGCCTAGTTACCTTTTAATGGCCCCATGTCCTCATGACATTTGAGGGTGCATCATTTGTCGATCTCAATATAATAAGATTGCCACATGGTAATATCTCGCTCACTTACCATATGAGCCATATCCCTATAAATACCTCACTTGTTATGCATTTCAAGCGGGGACTTATGGACTTTCTGAACATCTGAACTTTGTTAGTCATCATCACAACAAGTGACTCGACATTCTTTGCCTGTTGGTCCACTAGGAGGCATCTCCTCTCACACCTTCTCTATATCATTTAGTTTTTAGTGTTACCCATGCACGACGCTAACCCTTCCTCAAGGCTCAAGAAACACAGAAGCAAACCTCCTTATCAAGAGCTTTCAAAGTTTTCGTGGCGAAGTTTACAATAGAGCAAACTATAGAAGGAAGACAGATTTATAAATCTTATTTCCAAGAGTTTAGAGATAATTATTAAGTTTTCATAAATTGATATTTTTTGGCCAAATGGCAAAGGAAAAAATCGTCACATTTTCACTACTTTTCTAACCAAAAAAAAAAAATCACTACTTTTCAAGATCACCAATTGCTCACATAGCGTGCAATCAAACACCACTTGTGGGGAACAAGCTGATTCAGAGTTCTAATTCTTTTAGACTTTACCTGTATTATTTAGACTTTTTCTTGAAGCTAGGTTTTTGGAGTTTTTTTTTCTATTCTTGGTTCTGGCATCTTATTTGTATGTGTCATGTACTAATTTTGGGTTTGTATTGAATCGACGCGAGCAAAATGGAATGGAAGTCCCACATCGATTATCAAAAGAAAGTCACGAGGGATTGAGTCAGATAAATAGGGAGGGTGAAGCAACACAAAAAAGTGCCTTAAACTAATGAGTAAGGAATACAAAGCGATCAGTGAAAGCTGGTCGCAGCGCCTCATGTGAAACCAGAGTTTCTTGGCGCAAAAATTTGTGAAGGGGTTATAGGCTGGCTGAGCGTTGACGCTGCTTACTTTTGCAGAACTCGCTCATGCAGGCCTCCCAAAAGCCTACCCCAATACATTAGTCCAAACTATTTAAGAGCATGGTTCAGCTGCTTATAATCTCTTAATGGAAAAATAGGGCATGTAAAGAATATTTGATACAATCACCTTTATCCCCTTAATTCAAATACTCTTGATTTAGCGATTAAAACCACCTACACTCTTAAATGTATAGGAATGTTTATGTGAAATCTTTCTTTATTGATTTTTTTCTTCTTCTTTACATTGATAGACTATTTTATAGATGGAACTTTTTTCTTGCTCAGAGCGGTTACTGCGTTTCTTACTGTTATTAACCTCCCTTTAACCTATTTTTCATGGATTAGTGGTAACTCCAGATTAGTGGTAGGATACTAGATAATCTCTATTGTGACATCCTCAAATTTCGATCCTATTCAGGATGTAATGAATGTTTATTTCATCAATGCGCAATGAGTAGAATTAGGTTCTAAATTGATTCTTGAATCATTCAAGGGTACTTTAAGCTTTGGCAAAGGCGAATTAAGACATCGTTGTGCGGGACCAAAGCACTCAATCATGAATTGACAATTCGACCATAAGAATTATTGAAGGACAACCATAAGCCATTTCAAGGCGATCCAGGAATAGATATAGATCGATTCGACAATAGTATAGAATTAGATTGCAAGTGATTTCGCACGATTACTATATTGATTCCGAATGACACTAGACCAATCCCTAATAATCGTATGCTTCAAAACGGGCTATTGACCCCTCATGATTACATGACAATTGAGGGTCATCCATGGATTGAGAATGCTTAAACGTGGATTGATTTGAAATCAACTACGGGTTAAACACACAAAACCCCTAAAAGCCGCCCATTGTTCTAATTATGCGAAAGACTCATTTAAGTGATTTTAACCACAAATTTTAATTTAGTTGAAGGTATTGGACTCTAGAGGATTAAGAGACAATTATTGAAAAAATTCTGGGAATCGCTTATTTATCAGTAAACCGAGAAACTTTGGAAAAATGAAATTGGGGCCTGCAAGGGGCCCACGAAATTCTAAGAGCCCAATGGGCCTCATGGACTATATAGTCGGCCACGAGGGTCCAATGGAAGGGAAATTATGATTTTTTCCTTTTGGGCCCAAATTAAGAAGTTTTGAGAATTTGTGCAAGAAAAGCCCGAGACGAGAAGCCCGCAATGAACTAAGCCCAATGATAGGGCCCAAGGAGGATTTCAGCCCAAGAAGAATGGGCTTAGCCCAAGTTTAAGCCCATTAACTTTTTCAAGCTCATTTCTCTTCAAATTGGGCCCATTCAAGCCCAAGCCCAAGTTTGTTGGCTCAAGCCCAAGCCCATGTGAATAGTGTCAAGGGCTGAAATTACCAAAGTGTCCCTCTCATCTTTCCTTAATTACATTCTTACCCTTCTTGGCTTGTTTTGCAAAATTGATTTCTAGCCATTAGATTTTGGCTTGTTGGGCAAGAAGTGATTTTGGCCCTCCATTTTGGATGTGTCTTGATAGACACTTTCTCTCTCTCTCTCTCTCTCTCTCTCTCTCTCTCTCTCTCTCTCTCTCTCTCTCTCTCTCTCTCTCTCACTACTTCCGGCCACCACTAGCACCGTCCACCGCCATCCAGCACCACCACCGAGCCACTAGCCACACGCCATGACCGCCTGAAGATGTGTGCCGTCCGTCCGGGCCATTTCCGCGGCTGGTTTGCCTTCACCGAAGCAAAACCAGCCCTCACCGGTGCTGTTTTGCTGCTATCCAGCAGTTCATTGTCGTCTCGTGTCGTTTTCGGACCGAGCCACGTGTAGCTCTTGTTGCCGCCGTCATGCCCGTGTCGTTGGAATCGTTTCCGGGTGAGTTAACGCTGTAATCCCTTGATTAGTACGTTAAACTTGCTTAGGATTATATTAGACTAAGTTAATCTTGCTTAGTGCTAATTAATGAGGAATTAGTTGATAAGCTATCGCGATAAGTGATAGGTGGAAGTGATAAGCTATCGCAATAGGTGATAAGTGGACTTGATAGGTTATCAAGAAAATGTGATAAGCTATCGTCAAATGGACGATAAGTTATCGGGAAAAGAATTAATAAGCTATCATCAAAAGGGGTGATAAACTATCGGAAATTTGGTGATAAGCTATCGTCAAATAGGCGATAGGGTATCGAGGAATGGATGATAAATTATCGCGAGGAGAGCGATAAGTTATTGGTTTTTATTTAATGAATTATTACAATTAGGCGATAACTGACAGTGAATTGTGGTGATTCTATGCATGCTTTATGTGCTTTCAAGCTTGTGATGCCTTGAAAAATACTTGCCCATTTTATAAACCTTGTTTATTAATTTTTGGAAGGGTTTTTAAGGACATATAAGTGAAAAACCCCGAGGTGTCGGGTTTGTTTGTCCGATTTTATGAGTTAAATGTGGCTAGGATGTTTAAAAAGGAAATCGTGCAAAGTTTGATGGGTTGATTGTGTGTATGTGATCACGTGTGAATTTATTACTGCATTTTTTATGTATGGAAGTTGTAGTAATTTGTTGTGTGAGCAAGAACCACGTTTGTATTTGGCTAAATGCTGAGATATAAATGAGTTGTGTGTTTGTTGTACTTGTGTGATCACATAAAGGAACTTGTCACCCAACGGGGGTCTGGGGATGCAATGTGTGACATTATGCGAAAAGTGAGTGCAATATGTGACATTGTGCATAAGAGAATAGCATATCATATGCCCTGTTGCATTGGCTAAATTTAAAGATAAAGAATTGGCTTGAGTGGATGGTATGCCTGCATGGTCACATGAAAGTCCGTCTAGACGGGGGTTCTAGACGATGTCCAGCAAGGGTTCGGATGCCGTCTAGTCGGGGGTTCTAGACGATGCCGTATCGCGATTGAGGCCGGACCGATACTCCTTATGGAATACCGTCTGGGCGGGGGTTCCAGACGTTGTCGTGCCCAACGGAGCGGGACGATACCCGGTTATGTCGGAAGACACCGGCGGGAGTTCGGTTGTGACCATGAGTAGTCGTTTAATAATCTAGACTATTATGAGTGCAACATGAATGGATAAATGCACTGTGCCTGAAAGTAATAATTATATGTGTTTGGATTATTAAATTGATATTGTGCCTGTTTATGTACTATAATATGCCTCTGGTTCATGCAATCATGTGATCTTGTTATATGCTCATTGGAGCGATTGCAGAGTTATGATGGTTAGTAGAGGGCCAACCTGATGCGAGTAACGCGGGTTGTGCCGTGGCCCTATGAGGTCGTAGTAATCGGAACTCGCATGAAAGAGTATGTTGTCTTGCGCCTAATTATGAGATAAAATTGTGAGACATGGTATGGGACGGGCCAAAACGGTTTCACTTTATAATCAGGACTCGTGTGGATACCTTGTACATGAGAATTGCTGAACGTATTATGATTGTATTATGTGCTTGTTGTATTATGATTGCACATGTTGGTTATTATGTGCAGGGCGTGTGTGTATGCTAATGCAAGGTAAAAATGTCTGCAATTGTTTAATGGCACGTCTGTTTATGCTGGGCTAGGTAACCTGCTTGTGTTTATAGTTAAGGCAAAGTAAGGGTTGCTTTGCTATTGATCTGTCATCGATAGGTTGTTGCATGTTTGGGATCGCCCGAGGTGAGTTGACTTCCTAACCGAGGCTTAGGTCGTTAACTTACTGAGATTTATCTCACTCCTTGTTGTTAATCATTTTTCAAGTGCTCAGGTATGAGAACGCGTTGCGTTCCATGGGAACCGGTTGTTTTGAGAGGGAACACCTTTTGAGGTTGCTTTCGTAGATAGAGGAACTAGGTTAATCTCCTACTTTTTGTGGTTGTAATCGGGAAGGTCCGCATAGCGGACTTGTAATATGTTAACCCGATGTATTGCTGATGATGCTGTATACATTGAGGTGTGTTTTCCTGACTATCTCTCTTGTTGTGATTGGGTGGATTATGATTGCTTCCGCTTGCGTTTAATTGAAAATTAAAATGAATGGGTCGGCAACGCCTCCTGGGACGTCGCAATTACATGATTAAGGAAGGATGTCCGCGCGCTCGAGCGTCCGGGGTGTGACACCTATCATCTTGGAATAACTTAGAGAAATTGGCTTGATGGGCTCAGGGTGAGGCTTGTTAGGAAGGGCCTAGTGAAGTCTATCCCTAATATTTTCCACTAGGTTTGATGCTGGCCCATGTCCTTCTGAAGTCCGGTTACCTATTAATGACCCCATGTCCTCATGACATTTGAGGGCGCATCATTCGTCGATCTCAATATAATAAGATTGCCACATGGTAATATCTCGCTCACTTACCATATGGGTCATATCCCTATAAATAACTCACTTGTTGTGCATTTCAAATGGGGACTTCTGAACATCTGAACTTTGGTAGTCATCATAACAAGTGACTCGACATTTCTTCCATGTTCCTTGGCATTTGAGTCCACTAGGAGGCTCCTCCTCTCACATCCTCTCTATATCATTTCATTTTTAGTGTTAGTAATGCACAACTCTAACCCTTCCTCAAGGCTGAGGAAACGCAGGAGCAAACCTCCTTCTTAACAATAGCTTTCAGGTTTTGGCTCTTCAGGGCTATGACAATGAGCCTTCTCAAGAAGAAATAATGTTGTTGGACATACCTACAACTGCTGACACTGGGACCGAGAATTGAAATGGAGGAAAGCCAAACAAGGGAAAGAGGAATGAAGAAAAATTAGTACAGACGATGCATAATTTCAAACCCTAACCCAATGCAAAAACAAAACAAAGATGATAGTGCGAGATCTAGGGTTCACAAAGGGAGAAAAAAAAATTTATCGAATCAAAAACAAATCTGCACGGCTGGGGATAGGATCTAAGCACAACATCAGCTCCCGACCCCACCAAGAACGTAGAGAGAGAGTGAGAGGCTGGCTAGCCTCATCTGCCCGGAGTCCATCCCTCCATCTAAGGAACTAAGACTAACGCAATAAATAAGACTAAAGCCATTATATTAAATTTAAAAAACGACATATTTCAACACGACCAGTGGCACCAAGAACATCGGATACATAAGGAATGGTTATTTCAAAGAGCGCATACATTTCTTACTGTTATTGAGGTTCTCAAATCAATAATGTATTGGAATGTTTATGTGAAATCTTTCTTTACATTGATTTTTTTCGCGGTTGCTGCATTTCTTACTGTTATTGACCTCCCTTTACGCTATTTTTTTTTTATGGATTTAGGGTGTCGGTTATATCTGCTGAAAATAGTTTTGTAAAACTTTTCTCTCTTTTTTCTTAATGCCTTTTAGTCGATAGGGTCAAATCACTGGGTTACAATCCCTCTCCACTATAAACGATACTTGAAAATTAAGCAAACTAGCTAAAATGATCGGCTTCATGCTTTCAATATACAGACTTATGGAACCGCTAAATATCTTCTAAACGATGAGGTTTGACCGTGTGCAGCGGCATATAGCAAATAAAATTATTAATTATAAAACTTTCTTAGGTGAAGCGTAAAAATGATCAATGAAATTTTTTTTTCGATTCATAAAGAAAATAAACTAATAAAGATAGAAAGGTAAGAAATTCACCCATTTATCAAACCCTATAGAAAAAGAAAATTGCCCAACTGTCAAAATGACAATATGACTTCACAACCCTCTTTATATACGACTAAGATGCTGTCATTTAATGAAGAAATAAACAGATAGGAGGGGTGTATGATCTTGATCATCTTTTTATATGATTAAGGATGTGGTTAATCTCGCATGCCACGGGACGAGTGGTGCCGCTCTCCATGTTAATCTCAGATCCCAATTAACATGTATAACTTTTTATAAAATAAAATTATTTTTTTTCGCACAAGAATTACTCTTGATCAAGTAGCTATTTGGGTATATTTCATGTCGGAGCCTACGTTTATAGATCTTGTTAGGTGCAAAGCTTATCCTTTTCTTCTAATAAAAACAAATTAGGAATGAAAGTTTGGAATCGTTAATCGAAGCTAATTAGATTCTAAGTTTCATGGAAACCAGCCTAGAACTTGTATGACTAAGTCAGTTTTCGGGTCGAACCGATTTAATTACAAACAGACTTAGATTTGGGGTTGCCAAGTGCATGCTCAGATGTCCCAAATAACACACACATGTCCAAGACTATATTTATATATATACAAGTTGAGTGGCCTGTACCCGGCTCCGCAATTGCTAAGATTAGCCTGTTTTTTAGAATCGGCGTACGTAAGCTCTGTAAGCTCTCACGCATCTTGTGTGTTTGAGTGGGCTGTTATCAATAAATTGACTTACACCTCTGCCCCCCTCTTATCTTCACCTTTCATTGGACCTTCTCTTTTTGCAATTTAAGTTTAGACATGTACCATTAGACTATAATACAATTAGGATTAATACCACGAAAAATCCCGAACTGGTACACCTCTGACAAATTTACCTCAAACTAATTTTTTGACAACCAAAAACCCCAAACTTGTACACCTGTGACAAATTTACCCCAAACTAATTTTTTGACTACCAAAAACGTCAAACTAGTACATTTGCAACAAATTTACCCTCTATTAAATTGAATTAATACAAAAAAAATTACAAACTAGTACACCTAGGACAAATGGAGGGTAAAACCTCAAACTGGTATATTCATCAACTACCATTTGTCATTTAACTAAGCAATTTGACAGCAAAATTTAACGAAAACTAACGGAAGATAAATTTGTCACGGATTGGGATATTTGCTTGAAATTTTGTCGGGGGGTTGTTCCTCAAGTTGCTAGTGAGGAGGTGTTGGGAGTGTTGTTGCTATAACTCGGCTGGACAAAATTGATAATTCATTGGAGGTCTTGAGTTAGCTTTAATGCTTGATGTGCCTAACTCAATTACAAACGTTCTTCCCTTTCTGTGGATTTTTGGCGAAAATAACTTGGGTACTAGGCTAGTGATCAGCATGATTTAATGCAGACTACAGTTTGATATTGTAGTTTTACAAAATGTTGCTATTATCATCAAGACAAAAGAATGGAAAAGTACCAAAAAAGTCCTAAACCTATTTCATTTGTGCCAATTCAGTTCTTAACAGATCTCATGCCAAGGTACGTCGAAGAACTGACAATTTTTCGATCATATCAATAGAAGCTAGAAGCCCTCAATTTTTAGTGCTCGCTGTTTAGAATTTGTTTAGTAACATTTCTGTTCCGAGAAACAATTTCTATTCAGAAATAATTTTTTATATTTTTATTCCCTAGGCGAGTTTCTGAGAAAAAAACGTGTTTAGTAATTGTCCAAAATTTCTATTCCCGGAGTAGAAAAAGAACATAAATGTATTTGGTAGGATACTAAAAATTTCTACTCCTAATTTTTTTCATTTAATTATAAAATTGTCGGTGGAGACTTAACGATTCATGTTTGGATAAAATTGGACTAGAAATAGATAATAATATATTATGATATAGAATTGGATGATTTTAATACAATCATAAAGAAAATTACTCCTTATAGACAAAGCAAATACCGGGTAGTGGTCGAGAAAATTGCAGTTTAGGGGATTTAACAATTCATGTTTGGATAAAATTGGACTAGAAATAGAATAATAATGCGTTATGATATAGAATTGGATGACCTTAATACAATCATAAAGAAAATTACTCTTTATAGACAAAGCAAATACCGGGTGGTGGTCATGGAAATTGCAATTTAGGGTGAAGGATTTTAGGATTTTAGTATTTTGGGTTAGGGGTTAGGGTTTTAGGATTTCGGTTTTGAGGTTTAGGGTTTGGCATTTTGGGATTTAGATTTTGGATTTTAGAGTTTAGGTTTGGGGTTTAGGCTTTGGAGTTTCGGGTTTGGGGTTTTGAGTTTAGGGTTTTAGGAATTCGGGTTTTGGGTATTGGGGTTTGGGATTTAGGATATAGGGTTTAGGGTTCAGGGTTTTGCGGTTTAGGATTTAGGGTTTGGAATTATGATTTTAGGGTTTAGATTTTAGGGTTTCGGATTTGGAGTTTTGGGGTTTAAGGTTTATTGTTTTGGGTTTGGGATTTGGATTTTGGGATTTAGGGTTTAGGGTTTTTTATTTTAGTTTTATGGGTTTTAGGGTTTGGGTATTGAGGTTTAAGGTTTTGGAGTTTAGGGTTTGAGGGTTAAGGTTTAGGATTTGGGATTTAGGGTTTAGTATGAAAATATCTTGTGAAAGAGAGAGAGTTGATATTGTTTCTCTTTTTGTTCGAGAAACAGAAAAGTAGATTTTTTTTACTTCTTATTTCTGTTCCAAATCTATTCTCTAATCACTTTTCTGTTCCAGGGAACCAAAATACTAAGGGTGCGTTAGGTAACCATTTTGTTCATCAGAAACAATTTCTGTTTACTAAATAGTGACAGATTTTATTCTTTTGTTCCGTGGAACAAAAAAAGAACAAGAATCCGTTTGGTAAATTTTTTGTTCCTGGGCACAAATTTGCACAAATTTGTTCCCAGAATCAATTTTGGAGCAAATCAAGAAGTAAAAAAAAGTTGCTTCTTAATTCTGGAAACAAAAATAAAAAATAGAAGAAATTTTTTTTCTTTTTCTTCTTTTATGTTCTTCTTTCCTGCTGTTCTTCTTTCTTGGCTGACCAATCGGCCACAGACCAAGGCTAGTGAGGGCGGCCCTTGCCTAGGCCGTGAGCCTCGAGGGTAACCCTCGCAGGCTCGAGCGAGGGCTAGAAAAGGTCGGCGAGGACAACCCTTGCCCAGGCTACGAGGGTCCAGCCCTTGCCCAAGCCGGCGAGATCCGCAGTGCCCTCGTCGGCTCTGGCCTGTGGCCAGTCGCCGGCCATGGCCAAGAAGGAGAAGAAGAAAAAAAGTAAAGAAAAGAAAAGAAATTTTTTTTTTAAAATTATTAATAAAAAGAAATTTTGCGTCGTTACCAAATACATTTATGTTCTTTTTCTATTCCAGGAATGAAAATTTTGGGCCGTTACCAAACATCTTTAAATGCTTAGAAATTATTTCCGAGAACAGAATGGTTGCCAAACGCACCCTCAGAAATGATTTTTTTTTTATTCTGTTCCCAGAAATAATTTCTAAGCATTTGAAAGCGTTTGGTAATGGTCCAAAATTTTCATTCCTAGAATAGAAAAAGAACAGAAATACGTGTGGTAACTGAATAAAATTTCTTTTTACTAATAATATTTTTAAATATTTCTCTCTTTCTTTTTTTCTTTTTTTTTTCTTTTTTTCTTCTTCTCCTTCTTGGCCATGGCTAGCGACCGGCCAGCGAGGGCAGCCCTCACCGACCATTTCCAGCCTAGGCCGCGAGCCTCGAGGGCGACCCTCACCTAGGCTGCGAGGGTCCAGCCTTCGTTTGTGGCCGGCGAGAGCCACGACGCTCTCGCCGACCCTGGCCTATGGCCATCCGCCGATCGCCGGTTGCTGGCTACCCGACCATGGCCAAGAAGAAGAATAGGAAAGAAGAAAAAGAAAAAAAAATCTTTTCTATTTCTCATTCTTGTTCCCATAATAAATAATTAACTTTTTTTTGCTTATTGATTCTGGTCCAAAATTGATTTTGGGAACAAATTTATGCCCGGTTGGCAAGTTACCAAACACACTCTAACTAACGTTACAAAACGAATTTATGTTCTTTTTCTGTTTCGGGGAACAAAAAACGGAGAAACAGAAACATTACTAAACAGGATCTTAGCTATTCCCTACTGAAAACTTGAAAAGCAAATGGATCTGACACAGGGAAAGAGCAATGGGGCTTAATTAGGACGATTTTCCTGAATTTTTTTTATCCTATGGTTTAAGCTTTTACGCTTGGGACTCTTTTTTCGCAACCATTTGCGCTTGGACTCTTGTGCACATCCTATGCTGTCTTTTGGCGGAGCAAAGTGGCTTCTCAGCTACCGTCCTCTTAAAAATATGTTGAGGTTGCTAAGAAATACCAGTTAACCCTCGCTCAACTTGCTCTTGCATTTGCAAGAGATCCGCCGTTTCACGACAAGTTCAATCATTCACGCAACCTCAATCCAGCATGACAAGTTCACTGACCATCGGCGAGGCCCAGGCAACCTCCGTTGGCCCTTTCCGGCGATGGGCGACAATGGCAGCCATCGGCAATGGCCTTGGTTTGTGTTTTTTTTTTTTGTAGTATGTGTACTTTTTTTAGGGATAAATGCACTAAAAGTCCTAAAACTTATCGTGAAAGTGCAATTGAGTTCTAAAACTTTCAAAAAATGCAATTAAGTCCTAAAACTTATCACAAAAATGCAATCGAGTCCTAAAACTTGTCAAATTGATGCAATTAAGTCCTTCAGTTAACACCGTCAATTTATTTAATGAAAAATGCTGACGTGGTATTTTTTAATTATTTTCTCTCTCCTATGTGGTATTTTTTATTATTTTTTCTTCAAATCTGATTTTCATTAAATTAAAAATTTTAATAAAAAAGCTAAAATGTTATTTAAAAAACAAAAGTGAAAAAAAAAAAAGAAAATGGCAAGGTAGGTAGGGCCTCACCGGTGGGCGCTACCGCCGCCGACGCTGCCCATCGCCGGATTATGTATTTCCGCCCGCTCAGGGTTGTCTATGTTGTCTCTGAGTGTACACAGTGTCTCCTCCGAGCCATTAGCGCTAGCACCCTTGCTAGCGTTGCAATCGTCGCGGCCTTGCCAGCGCCTCTCCTGTCGTTCGCGCACACCTCCCTCGCCTCTGTCGTACCTTGGGCTGAGGATCTGGAGCTCGCTCTGGACCGTGACGACGTTGCCCCACTGGTCGTCCTGCCTCATGAGCCTTCGGGCTAGCTCACTCTCAATGTTGAAGGAGTCGCTGAGGATGCCATCATTGAAGCCGCTGAAGATGTTGCCGAAGCTCTCCCTTGTTGCTGTTGTTGTTGTCCGCGTCGGTGGCGTTGTTGTTGTTGCTGGCCCTGCCCGCTTCGATTCTGGCCTCGGCCTTTCCATCTCCGGCTCCTCCCCCTTGTTGTGAATTCCCAGCTAGGAAGAGCTTCTGGGGAGAGAAATTAGATGACCCGTGCAAAACATAATTAAAGATCGTTTGGAAGTCAGAATCATGTCACCAGTGGCTAAATTAGCAGAGAAATGCTAAGATATGTACAAAGATATCAGAAAATAGGCATACCCTTAAAGGGCGTTGAGTTAATATAGCCATAGATTTAGACGTTCATTTGCAATTTTACAATTTGTCACACGTCCCTGTAGACCAGTCCGAGCATATTCCTGAGTTAAAATGGCAATTCCTAGTGTATGCTCTGGGAAACATGCATTCTTTTGAAAAGTGCTAGTGTTCTAATTGCTAAAGAAGAAATTAGTCTGTGATGAATGAAGTGCACTGCACAATTCAAGAGGGTTTTACCCAATCTGACGGTCGAGATTCAGTTTAAAGGTTGAGATTCATTCTAACGAATGTATTAAGTTCAAAGACTCGACTTATTATACCAACAAACTTAACCGAATCATTGCTATACGACGTTCTTACCCGGATGTTCTCATCGAGCCGGTTTTCTCCATTGGCAGTGTAAAGTACAGAAACCAGGACAAGATCGGACCGACCCTGCTGTAGATCCAGCGGGTGGCACCAGCAGGCGACGCGACGACATTGCCATCACGGATGAACTGGACCTTCCAGTGTTGGTCTCCTCTTTGCTCGCTCCCCTCACCTCTCATGCCTCGGCCTCAGCCTTGGAACTGAGATCGAGATGACTCGTCAGATTGGTTCGTCTCAAGGCAACCCGGAATGACCACGTCATGAAGCCCACTTCCGGCGACCAGGGAAAAATGTAGTCCTTGTGGAGTTATTTACCATCTTGGGGAGAAAAAAAGGCTCAACTCTAAGAACAATTAACAAATGAAAATCCACCTTTATTAGGCTGCTTGATTGGTGAATAAATATGTGTGAAGATTCAATTCTGATTCGTATATGTTTTTTTCTTATGTTGAAAAACAAAATGAAATATGAGATATTCATGCTAGCGGGTTGATCAATCCGAATATGATTCGCTTGAGACAGGCTCTGCCAACTGGCTTTTAATATTATATTGTTCAATTAGAATAGACGCTTTCCATATTACAATAGGGTTAATACCACGAAAAATCCAAATCGATACACTTGTGACAAATTTACTCCAAATTAATTTTTTTCACTATAAAAAATTCAAAACCGGTACACTTATGACAGATTTACCCTAAACTAATTTTTGGATCACCAAAAACTCTAAACTAGTACATTTGTGACAAATTCACCCTCCGTTAAATTGGATTAATATTACGAAAAATCACAAAATGGTACACTTGTGACAGACGGAGGGTAAAATCCCAAACTGGTATACCCGTCAACTGTCATGTATCATTCAACTCAGAAATTTGACTGTAAAATTTAATGAAAACTAACAGAGGGTAAAATTGTCACATATGTATCAGTTAAGGATTTTTCGTGGTATTAACCATATTATAACAATATGATGGGCCATTCATTTTTATAATGTTCTTTCATATCAAACATGATTGTCGAAGACTCAAAATGCACCAATTGCATGCAATGATAACAATTGTCACTTTGTGCAGCAAACATAGATGAGTGCACATAAATAACATTAACCCTCACCTTGAACCACGTACATGAGTTCCGGGGCATCGGTGAAGGCGGGGAAGAGGAGCTCGTGGTGGCAGATGACGTGGTGGACCCCGAGCTCAGGAACTGCTCATCCTCCTTGTTGACACCTAAATTTTGACTAACCTTTACCAAATTAATTGCATACAAAATTATGCATTAAGCTTTGTTGACACCTAATTTTTAGCCGACGCGTCATTAAAAGCAGAAAATTCGAGATTATGATTTCTGATCGCGACGGAACTCATTTCTTGAACAAAAAGTGTCGTTTTTTAATTCTGTCTGTTGGTCTAGCTTCTGTAAATAATTTTCTATTTATTTCATGCAAAAACCCGAAAGTCAAACGGTTGACTTTTTTGTCAACCCTTTGACCAAAAGTCAACCCCGGATCAAATTGGGGATTTTTGCATAAAAAGATTCCTTTCAAGTCCAATTTCACTTTAGAAGTAGAAATTTCATAAAAATTCAAAGATTTAATCATAAAATCAAACTCCTAGTGAAAAGTCAACTAGGGTTTGACTTTTAATCAAACATTTGACCAAAAAAATTGAAAAATACAAAAATCCAAAAATCATTTTATTTTACATTCAATTTGCCTTTGGCATTTGAAATTTTACAAAAATCGATTTAGAATCAACTTTTTCCAATTTGCGGAATTTGGTTCAAATCGGCCAAAAATGAAATTTCTTCATTTCTAGTCATTTTTTAGGTTAGTTTTCTTCACGACATTTGATCTAGAGGTCATATTATATTCAATTTTGGAACAAATTTTGTAATTCCAAGCCAAACGCAAAAACCCCCAATTTAGGCCCTAATCAGTGATTTTGATCAATTCTTCATGATTTGCGCAATTGAGACACGAATGAGCCTAATTTCTTATATGAAATCCAAATTCAAAATCAATTTTGGAAGATTCACATGAATTTGAGCCAATTTAATCAATTTAGCGATCTAACGATTGAGAAGTCTAAGAGTAATTGGTCCAATTAGTGCAATTCAACTTGACCCACTCTAGACTAACATCCAGTTTGATGAATTGAGGATCAATTTGATTAATTGAACTTCAATTAAATTTGTTAGTCTAGCTTGGCCATGCAATTACCCAAATTCAAGAACAATTGAGCTAAACAAGTTAAATTCGATCAATTTGTGCATGAATTTCAAATTGGTTCAATCCAATTTGATCGAATTCAATATTAATGGGGTCAATTAATCATGATAGAGATCAAATTGTACAAAATTGGAACAAATGGAATCAAGGATTGAACCGGTTCAACTTGGCCAAACTCGGGACAAACCGGTTCAACCCGGTTTGATTCGAATTGAACCGGTCTGATTGGACTGGCCATTTTCCGGTCGAAAATCCGGCGATCGACGGTCCATTCCGACTAGCCAAGGCCGACCACATCCCTTTGAGCCCAAAAATGACAAAAATGCTCTTAATTGAAAATTACGAAAATGCCTCTAAGTGAAATTACTAAAATACCCTTCCTTAAGGATTAAGCAAATTAATTAGGGGATAAGCAAATCAATCATGGCCATTCATTTAGAATTGATCATGTCCATCCATAATGCCATGTCACCAATCCTTAGCCTTTAAGGAATATTCTTAATCATTAAGGATGGATTCTAGGCCATTGGATCAATCTAAGGGCTAGGATTCAAAGTTGAGGGGAGTATATAGTTTTTTTTCCCCTCCAAAATTGGGAAAGCTCTCACATTTTCAGATCTGGTTTTCTCTCTCTTTCTTCTCCTTCTCTCTCCATCTCACGTTATCTCTCTCTCCCTCTCCCTCTCTTGGCCGTGAGTTTTCTTTGCTCACGCCGGCCACTTGCCGGCCGATTTCCGGCGCACCGTCGCCACTCCGGTAGCCCCCCGGACGTCCTAAAGCCAGTCGCAAGGCTGGCCACATCTGCTGGTGGCCGGAGCATCTCCGGTCAGCTCCATCTCTCTCTCGATTGCATCACCGGTGGCCGAACCGGTGATCTGTCCAGCCGATGATTCCGGCATTCCGGCGTCCTTCCTAGGCAGTCCGAGGCTTGTGATCATCATCCTTAACCTCATCTCGAAGCTGTGGTGGCCGGCTTTCACCGGAAAAGCCACCGGAGTTCAACTTTGAGCTTGATTTTACTTCTCTTTCTTTAGATCGCAATCTTACGCCAATCTTCTTACCTTGTGACGTAGATATCGGGAGCTATATTTGGCGCCATTCCGGAGTTCATTGGTGGCCAAAATAGCTCGTTTGAGCTCAGCAATACTCTCGAACAAGGTAAGTACACTTGGATGTTATTCTGTAAATTCGTGTACAGAGAAACCTGCATGTTTGAGATGCTGATTTCAGCTCGTTAATGTCAAAATCTTGCGAAGTGATGAACTCGAGAGTCGTAAAAAACGTCTCAAGCTTTGATTTGATATATTGTATGCCTCAATCAGACTTAGGTTGCTAGGTCAAAACTCTTTCGGAAGTTAGGATCAGAATCTGGAATGTGATGTTAAAGTCTGTTCTGATGATTTCCTGATTGACGTTGTGCTGTTCTATGATTTTTATAATTTTCTACGATCGTTTTTTGAAGAAACTTTCTTCATAAAAGTCGTAGAAAACATCTTAATCTGTTCATCATAAAATTCTCATAAAATTCCAAGCATTTTAGAATTGTACGATCTGCAACGCCATATATGCATAGATCTGGTGACAGACTAGTTTCTGACTGGCCTTCATGTATTCCTCGATTTTTATAAATTCATGTGTTCAAAATATGAAAAACTTTTCTTCATAAAAGTTCACACTGAGATCGAGATCTTTCGAGTAATACTAATTTCATCAAAATCCGATTTCATTTGGATTTTCAAAATGAATTTTTATGATCTCATCAGTATCTGTGTTCAGATCTGATTTTCATTCCTTTGGAATCCAAAAGATGTTTCTCCGAATTTGATAAATTTAGAGTCCTCCTTTGCGAAAACTCAAAACTAAAAAGTTGTTCCTTGGGGTATCATTATGTTGACTGGAAATTTTTAGGGCCTAATAGCAATTTATAGGGGGTCAATTTGCTAAAACTTTCATATAAGATCTTCTCGGATTAAAATTCGATTTGCAATTGAGTCCTTTGTGAAAAAATAATTTTATAAAAATTTGAAGGACTTTTTAGCAAAAACTCAAAACATGAAAGTTGTTACACACGGAGAATCCTAACTGTATAAAAAGAGTCAGACGGTTTTGATAAGGTTTATTATTTTTCCCGCTATTATTTTGAAATCCCTAACAGAACCGGGTCCAGTCTGTCACCGAGAGTGAAATTATCTGTTTCGTGAAAATCGGTGGGGATTTAGAAAAAATGGTCTTCTTAACTTTTGATCCTCATGACATAAGATTTATAATGACACCTGAATCACTTCATTTGGACATCATTAGGTTAGTTAATCACATCTGAACAGAAGCAATCCGAATTAGATAATAACTGAATAAATGGTCTCCTTATGAAGCCCACTTCCCATTGCTTGATTGGTTGAGAAATAAGGTCCATGGGCCTGAATACATGCTTATTTCATTGCTATGCATGTGTTTGTTAGATAGATGTTAGGCCCGGTGCATGTTCGGCAGGTAGCCCATTATGGTCATTTAGAACCCGACTTTAGGGGTTAATTGATATGAGTTGCCGTTTTGTGAATGCAAATGGTAGCCTATTATCGTTAACCATTAATCAAATAATGTTAGATGATTAGGTGGGTGGTGAATCGAAATGCATGAAAAACAAAGGCCGATCCCGAGGCTCGTGTTTGATTAGTGAATTGTTTGTACCATTGCTTTTCTTTGGTTGTTCCTTTGTGCATTGTTTGTTGTGAATGTATGTTGTGAATCTAAACGCCGACACTCAAGAGTTGGTCCATGGAGGGGATAATCCAAAATTGTAAGAGACCAAGGCGATAGACCGATGTCCAATCCGGCCTCAATTTGTATTCACTTGACGATGGCGATAGACCGATGTCCGATCCGGTTTCAATTTGTATTCAATTCATTCGTCCCCGATCATGTCTCGGGTTTGCAAATTGTGTTGTAATAAACACCCGACGAGTTGCGGGCTTTACTTTCTCGCACTTAGAATTAGCTCGTCTTTTCAATACTTTGAGTGTTTACTTTACGAAATGTCTTTCAATACAATTGATTGTTTCTTTCTTTTTCTAGACTAAGATAGGATTAGTTTAGAATCTTAAATGAAAATACAAAAACAAGATGCATGATCACTTAGTGGACTAAGATTTTAACATGTTAAAAAAATAAATGCATGACAACTTAGATAACAACCATGATAAGTTTAGCGGTACCGAAAGGGCGTTAATAGAAATATTAACGTAAGCTAGTCCCCGAACTCATGATCTCTGATTTTCGTAGAAACCAAAACGAAACTCCCGCGTTTCGGTTGGACATTCTAGTCGACCCCCGACCTAGGCTAGTGGCGACTCCTAAAAAGATAAAATCGATCCGCTGCCACGTGCGGATCGATTTTATCTTTTTTAGGAGTCGCCACTAGCCTAGGTCGGAGGTCGGCTAGAATACCTAACCAATACGTGGGAATTTTGTATTGGTTTCTACGAAAACCAGAGATCAAAGGTTCGGGGACTAGCTTGCGTTAATATTTCTATCAACGCCCTTTCGGTACCACTAAACTTAACATGGTTGTTATCTAAGTTGTCATGCATTTATTCTTTACCATTTTCATGTCAAAGTTTTAGTCCACTAAGTGATCATGCATCTTGTTTTTTGTGTTTTCATTTAAGATTCTAAACTAATCCTATCTTAGTCTAGAAAAAGAAAGAAACAATCAATTGTATTGAAAGACATTTAGTAAAGTAAACACTCAAAGTATTGAAAAGACGAGCTAATTCTAAGTGCGAGAAAGTAAAACCCGCAACTCGTCGGGTGTTTATTACAACACAAATTAAAAACCCAAGACATGATCGTGGACGAATGAATTGAATACAAATTGAAACCGGATCTGACATCGGTCTATCGCCACCGTCAAGTGAATACAAATTGAGACCGGATTGGACATCGGTCTATCGCCTTGGTCTTTTACAATTTTGGATTATCCCCTCCATGGACCGCCTCTCGGATGTCGGCGTTTACATTCACAACATACATTCACAACAAACAATATACAAAGGAATAACCAAAGAAAAGCAATGGTGCAAACAATTCATTAGTCAAGCACGGGCCTCGGGATCGGCCTTTATTTTTCATGCATTTCGATTCACCACCCACCTAATCATCTAACATTATTTGATTAATGGTTAACGATAATGGGCTACCATTTGCATTCACATAACGGCAACTCATATCAATTAACCTCTAAAATCGGGTTCTAAATGACCATAATGGGCTACCCGCCGAACATGCACCGGGCCTAACA
Organism: Syzygium oleosum; assembly: GCF_021117445.2. Classification (NCBI taxonomy): domain Eukaryota; kingdom Viridiplantae; phylum Streptophyta; class Magnoliopsida; order Myrtales; family Myrtaceae; genus Syzygium; species Syzygium oleosum. The sequence continues at coordinate 13,500,553 of NW_026607485.1, forward strand.
TCCATCTAACAAACACATGCATAGCAATGAAATAAGCATGCATTCAGGTCCATGGGCCTTATTTCTCAACCAATCAAGCAATGGGAAGTGGGCTTCATAAGAAGACCACTTATTTAATTATTATCTAATTCGGATTGCTTCTATTCAGATGTGATTAACTAACCTAATGATGTCCAAATGACGTGATTCAGGTGTCATTAGAAAGCTTATGTCATGAGGATCAAAATTTAAGCAGAACATTTTTTCTAAATCCCCACCGATTTTCACGAAACAGACAATTTCACTCTCGGTGACAGACTGGACCCGGTTCTGTTAGGGATTTCAAAATAATGGCGGGAAAAATAACAAACCTTATCAAAACCGTGTGAAAATTTTTATGCAATTAGGATTCTCCATGTGTGACAACTTTTATATTTTGAGTTTTTTTCTAAAAAGTCCTCCAAATTTTTATAAAATTCTGTTTTCACAAAGGACTCAACTGCAAATCGAATTTTAACCTGAGAAGACCTTATATGAAATTTTTAGCAAATTGACCCTCTAAAAATTGCTATTAGGCCCTCAAAATTTCTAGTCAACATAATGAGACCCCAAGGAACAAATTTGTAGTTTTGAGTTTTCGCAAAGGAGGACTCTAACTTTATCAAATTCGGAGAAACATCTTTTGGATTCCAAAGAAATGAAAATCAGATCTGAACACAGATACTGATTAGATCATAAAAATTCATTTTGCAAATCCAAATGAATTCCAATTTTGATGAAATTAGTATCAATGGAAAGATGTCGATCTCAGTGTGAACTTTCGTGAAGAAAATTTTTTCATATTTTGAACACATGAATTTATAAAAATCATCCACCCATGGGTAGCTCAGTTGGTTAGGGCGTACTTGGGATTGTGTGGTTAGGCGCACTGGTCCCAAGTTCGATTCCCCAGCTGAGCACTTGTGATTTAAGTGGGAGGCCATGGCGGTGGGTTGCTGTGCTAGTCTCTCTCGAGGAATAGTCGAGGTGCGCGCAAGCTGGCCCGGACACCTCGGTTACCAAAAAAAAAAAAAAATTTATAAAAATCAAACACATGAAGGCCAGTCAGAAACTAGTCTGTCACCAGATCTATGCATATATGGCGTTGCAGATCGTACAATCCTAACATGCTTGGAATTTTATGAAAATTTTATGATGAACAGATTAAGATGTATTATACGACTTTCATGAAGGAAGTTTCTTCAAAAAACGATCGTAGAAAATCAGAAAAATCATAGAACAGCACAACGTCAATCAGGAGATCATCATAACAGACTTGAACATCACATTCCAGATTCTGATCCTAACTTCCGAAAGAGTTTTGAACTAGCAAATTAAGTCTGATTGAGGCATACAATATATCAAATCGAAGCTTGAGACGTGTTTTACGACTCTCTAGTTCATCACTTCGCAAGATTTCGACATTAACGAGCTGAAATCAGCATCTCAAACATGCAGGTTTCTCTGTACACGAATTTACAGAATAACATCCAAGTGTACTTACCTTGTTCGAGAGTGTTGCTGAGCTCAAACGAGCTATTTTGGCCACCAATGAACTCCGGAATGGCGCCAAATATAACTCCCGATATCTACGTCACAAGGTAAGAAGATTGGCGTAAGATTGCGATCTAAAGAAAGAGAAGTAAAATCAAGCTCAAAGTTGAACTCCGGTGGCTTTTCCGGTGAAAGCCGGCCACCACAGCTTCGAGATGAGGTTAAGGATGATGATCGCAAGCCTCGGACTGCCTAGGAAGGACGCCGGAATGCCGGAATCATCGGCTGGACAGATCACCGGTTCGGCCACCGGTGATGCAACCGAGAGAGAGATGGAGCTGATCGGAGATGCTCCGGCCACCAGCAGATGTGGCCAGCCTTGCGACTGGCTTTAGGACGTCCGGGGGGCTACCGGAGTGGCGACGGTGCGCCGGAAATCGGCCGGCAAGTGGCCGGCGTGAGCAAAGAAAACTCACGGCCAAGAGAGGGAGAGGGAGAGAGAGATAACGTGAGATGGAGAGAGAAGGAGAAGAAAGAGAGAGAAAACCAGATCTGAAAATGTGAGAGCTTTCCCAATTTTGGAGGGGAAAAAAAACTATATACTCCCCTCAACTTTGAATCATAACCCTTAGATTGATCCAATGGCCTAGAATCCATCCTTAATGATTAAGAATATTCCTTAACGGCTAAGGATTGGTGACATGGCATTATGGATGGACATGATCAATTCTAAATGAATGGCCATGATTGATTTGCTTATCCCTTAATTAATTTGCTTAATCCTTAAGGAATGGTATTTTAGTAATTTCACTTAGAGGCATTTTCGTAATTTTCAATTAAGAGCATTTTTGTCATTTTTGGGCTCAAAGGGATGTGGTCGGCCTTGGCTGGTCGGAATGGACCGTCGATCGCCGGATTTTCGACCGGAAAATAGCCAGTTCGATCAGACCGGTTCAATTCGAATCAAACCGAGTTGAACCGGTTTGTCCTGAGTTTGGCCGGGTTGAACCAATTCAATCCTTGGTTCCATTTGTTTCAGTTTTGTACAATTTGATCTCTATCATGATTAAATGATCCAATTAATACTGAATTCGATTAAATTGGATCGAACCAATTTGAAACTTATGCACAAATTGATCCAATTTAACTTGTTTAGCTCAATTTAACCAAATCCCGCAAATTGGAAAAAGTTGATTCTAAATCGATTTTTGTAAAATTTCAAATGCCAAAGGCAAATTGAATGTAAAATAAGATGATTTTTGTATTTTTCAATTTTTTTGGTCAAAGGTTTGATCAAAAGTCAAACCCTAGTTGACTTTTCACTAGGAGCTTAATTTTATGATCAAATCTTTGAATTTTTCTGGAATTTCCACTTCTAAAGTGAAATTAAACTTGAAAGGAATATTTTTATGCAAAAAGCTCCAATTTGACCCGGGGTTGACTTTTGGTCAAAGGGTTGTCTAAAAAGTCAACGCGAAAGTCAACCATTTGACTTTTCGAGTTTTTGCATGAAATGAATAGAAAATTATTTACAGAAACTAGGCCAACAAACAGAATTAAAAAACAACACTTTTTGTTCAAGAAATGGGTTCCGTCGCGATCGGAAACGATAATCTCGAATTTTCTACTTTTAATGACGCGTCGGCTAAAAATTAGGTGTCAACAGCTGCCCCTCTTTGAGTGGGAGTTCGAAGAGGTTCCGCTCAAAGACCAATTGGCACCTGTAAATTTTTAGTCAACTCCACTTGGAATATGAAAGAAAATAGAGACAAAGACATTTGATCAGAGTCTTGCTTGAAGCACTTACTGTTGGATTATTAGGTCATTCACGTGTTCTTCTCTCTCTCATGGGGTGGAATGAAGGGAGAAAAAAAAAGAAAGAGTTTTGCAGGAAATCTATGGATTAAGGATAACCAAGAACCTAAAGGGCAAGGTTTAAGGATGACCTAGAACCTAAGACAAGGTTTAAAAACCAAAGGGATGGTATGAAAACCGAAAGCAATGCATGGTTTAGGATAACCAAAAACAAAAAATGAAGAGTATGGTTTAGGCTAACCAAAAATCGAAAATGAGGGATATGGTTTAGGCTGACCAAAAATCGAAAATGAGAGGTATGGTTTAGGCTGACCAAAAATCGAAAATCGGGGATATGGTTTAGGCTGACCAAAAATCGAAAATGAGGGATATGGTTTAGGCTGACCAAAAACAGAAAATGGGGGATATGGTTTAGGCTGACCAAAAATTGAAAATGGGGGGTATGGTTTAGGCTGACCAAAAATCGAAAATGGGGGATATGGTTTAGGCTAACCAAAAACCGAAAATGAGGGGTATGGTGTAGGCTGACCAAAAATCGAAAATGGAGGGTATGGTTTAGGCTGACCAAAAATCGAAAATGGGGGATATGGTTTAGGCTGATCAAAAATCGAAAATAAGGGATATGGTTTAGGCTGACCAAAAACCGAAAATGAGGGCTATGGTTTAGGCTGACCAAAAACCGATCCACTGGAGAAATATATTTTGAAAGAAGTTCCAAGATTGTTTAACGACAAATCAAACGGAATTATTCACATTTTGGTAAAGGACACTAATTTCCTTAAGAGGAAATTTTAACACAATGATCTTTGAATAACCATCTAAAGAGGTTAGATAAAAAAAAATGCCAAATTGGAAATAACCTAATCAAAAAGGTCTTTCGCACTTGCTCTCATAAAGGCTTTGATTCCCATCCATTGATGTGGGAAAGCTATTCAATTCTCACTGGTGATGCCTCACGAACCTATGTCAAAGGTTTTCGGAAACGTTCACATTGAATACAAATTGATTGATCAGAAAGGTCATTCAAAAGGACCGTAATATAGGCTTGGTCATGGGCTTACACAAAGGGTATTTGCTTTGAGGCCAAGAAAAGAAATATACCATCAACATCTTCAGTGGGTTTACAAGTCAAAAACCTTGAAGATAAGACAAGATAGGATTACTTCCACTCCTTCTAGCAGTAGCTTCTTTGTGAAATCTTTACGTCAACTCAAACCATCCCAATCAAAAGAGACTTCGGAGAGGATTGTAATGTCGGTTCGGGTTAGGCTCGAAAGGCTTGAAATTTTGTAGAAGGGGTTTGAAAGAGAAATGATGATTATCTTGGCATCATTACCAAATCATCCAAATTTGACATCATTTGACTCTTGAAAACCAAATTGTCTCGAGAGTCCATTTTTCTTGCAACATAAGAGCTTTGCTCTTTCTAAGCATCTTTTGCAACGAGAATTTCGTTTTCATCATTAACATGTTGCTTTTTGCTTTTGCTTTTGCCTTTGATACATTTTCTTTTTCATGGGCATCGGCCTTGCTTTTACCAGGCACACTGCTTTTTCATGCCCCCTAATATTTATCTTTTGAGCTCTTTGGACTCTCGAGACACTCTATACATATTCACCAATTTTTCCAAATTTTCTTGGTAAATCATATGCATTGCCCCAATGTAGGGAGATAATCAACATTTTGGGCTTTGAAATGAACATGCTTAAGGCTCAATTTGGCTAAGCAAGGGATAACTGTGTTTGGATAGAGGAAAAGAATGTTCTTCTTCACTTTGGGATGCTTCAAGCTTCCATAAAGATCCACATGAAATTACCACAAGAAGGTTGATGCAAGTGAAAGCAATAAAATCTTTCTTAATCTTTTTGCTCCAAAAATGATCAACCACAACTTCTTAACTTGCCCCAATGTGGGGTGGCTTTTGACAGGGGTATTTTAAAAATTCTCCCTATTTGGCTCAAAGTGGCTAGCAAAGGATAAAATGAGTGTTTAGGATAGAGAAATGAAATGCCTTTTATCACTTCAATCCATGTATTCAATGTGAACGAACCCTACATCCTAGGACATGGTTTTTTTTTGCTAAATTTTCTCAAAATGTGTATAGGGACGTGTTTGATCAAAGGTTTGCCTTTTATCATCCTAGGCATTTCCATTCGGCATTTTTGAGAAATCCCTTTTTTTGTTTTTTCAAAGGATCATTTGGTTAAATCTCCCATCTGTGGGAAATTCTGATGCATGATGTGTTTACCAATGCATGAATGAACAATTTGAAGAATGTCATTTGAGATCTCTTGAAAAAAATGATTTCAAATTTCTCTTACGATTATTTGAAATTTGAACTTGGAACATCTTTTTAGTTCAAAACAATGTGTCTGAAATTCCGCATCTAGGACTTGATTGTTTTATAAAGCATTTGAAGACAATGGTTTCAAATTTACCTTGATCATGAAACCAAATTTTTTATCCAAGAGGTTTTGAAATGGAATGGCTTTGAAAGCTCATTTTTTAGAATTATTTGAAATATTTTTTCTTGAAAGATCTTTGAGGAAAAGGATACTTGTTCTGTGTTGGACAATTGATCCTACATGAATACAAAGGAAATCATGCCAATGAATATCCTTTGAAAGATGACAACTTGGAACAACGCAACTTTACCCTTGTATTTTCCTTCCATTGATCGATGTCTTCCTATCAAGAGAAAGGAAATTGAGTCAATAAATGATATCAGAAGAGGTAAATTGGAACCGATACAGCTTTACCCTTCATTTGAGTCCATGTAAATGACTCTTTGAGCTTTCTTGATTGTTGACAACTTAGTTGATTGTACTAAAGCCATTTGCCCCAGTTGGACACTTTTGCGTTCAAACAATCTGGTATGTTCAATGCTCTTCCTTATTTGATTTCCATTGTCTATTGTTGGAATCTTTTCGTTTATTCACCTTCATGTAAAGAAAAGATATGTCAATTTGGATTCTAAATAAAATTGAGCTTAAAAATGAAATGCTCCCTTTGATGATGACATCATTCTTTCGTCACGTTCATATTATTCAACCGTCTTGACACCTTATCTACAAGATAAATGGATGAACAAGTCAAATCAGATACGAAATATTCTCATTGGAACGAGTACTTTTACCTTTTTGAGACACTGTTCTTTGAGATCATTTTGATTAGGTAAATAGAAGCCAAATTTATTCATGATTGTTTGGAAATCATTTTTGAAAACAATTTCAAAAGTCATTTGAAAATCTAACCCTCAAATCCTTTGGTCCATTTTGATTTAAAAATCTAATCTTCAAAATTTGTTGGGGGGTCAACCGCACATTCATGATATGCCCCAAATATTGGTTTTGAAACCATGCCAGAAAATGTTTTAGGAACTTAGTCCTCATATCCTCGGACATCCTTGTTCCACAAATCTTTGAAACTAGGAAGCGTGCGGAAGTCCAATCCTCAAAGTATCATCACAAGACTGGTTTGGTGTACTTCCACATGTCCTTAATAAAACATGCATATGCCTTCTTTTTGAAATTCAAATGATGAGGCCGTATTACAATATATGCTACCTTGGGCCAACGGCTTAAGATCCAAGTGTCCATTACAAATCAAAGATTGAACTGAAAGAATCAATTGAACTAACAAATTGATCCCACACAGGGGCAAACCAATGAAGTGATAACGAATGCAACAGACTTAGAAAAAGGGTAAGAAGCATCCCTATTCAGCAAGGTTGATAGGTGCTTTTGATAGCGCCAATAAAGTCTTCGTTAAAGAGATCTGCCATAAAGTCGAAGGAAATCTCTTCTTCTTGTAACATCACGGGAGGTCCGAAAAATGTCTCTTTCAAAGATGGAGGTAACAACCTCTATCGACTGTTTGTCTTTTTATTTTGGTATTTGCGATCACCTTGGTCCTCATGGCTTCCATGGTAACCTAAACCTTTCTTGTTCCTCTTCATAACAGCTTCAATTGGTTTCAAGATGCCTTGGGACTGCTTGCCTAAGCCTTTTCCAAGAGCATACCCATTTTCAAGCAACACCTTCTAGACATAATGGCGGGCTTTGACATTTGAGGAATTTGCATAATCGCTCCAACAGGCATATGTGCAATGGAGACCAACTCGAAGGAGTGGCAATTTGATTGTTCCTTGATTTGGGGCTCAACATATGGAATGGCAGTGTCATGGAACACCTTGAAATCCGTCTCAGCATGTATGGTTATGAGATTGCCATTTACAACGAATCTCACTTTTTGGTGAAGGCTTGAGGGCACAGCTCCGGCATTATGAATCCACGGTCTACCAAGGAGCAAACTAAAGTTGCTTGGTATATTTAGTACTTGGAAAGTGAGCGAGAAAAGAACAGGTTCAATCATGAGTTCCAGCTCAATTTCGCCTATAGTTTCTTTCTTCATTCCATCGAACGCTCGCACAGGTGTTTTGGCGGCTCGAATTCTATCTTCATTTACTCCCAATCGTCGTAACGTAGCCAATGGGCATATGTTTAGGGCCGAGCCATTATCAATGAGAACTCACGACAAAATCGTGTCACGATGTTTTACGGATATATACAACGCCTTAGAATGGGAACGCTCTTCAGGAGGGAAGTCCTCATCGGAAAAAGAGATTTGATCCTTCAAAAGGATTGCCCTAACAAATTTTTCGAGTTGAGCATCATCAATGGAATTGGGTACATGCACTTCATTCAACACCTTGAGCAAGGCATTCTTATGTTTCTCGGATGACTTGAATAAATCCAATAAGGAGATTTGGGCGGGCATCTTCCTTAATCGGTTCACCACGTTGAATTCACTAGTCTTCACCACAGCTAGAAATTGTTTAGCATCCTCTTCAGTCACGGCTTTCTTTTCGACTCCTTCTTTGGGTAGACAACAACGACCCGATCGAATAACGTCATCAGTTTCATTTGTTCCGTACTTCCATGGAATAGCTTTTTTGTCAAACTTGGGAGTAACTTCAACAATTATTTCTTCGCCTTCCATTAATGGTGGTAATTCAATCACAACGGGCTCAAAATCATCCCTCGTGATCTCAATTGACTCAAAGTCTTCAACTAACAAATCAATAACCATAGGTTCCACACCCATCGGCTTGATTTCATAATACGCGGCTTCTTTAGACAAGTTAACCACTACGGGTTCAATACCCATCGGTTTGCTCTCATGATCATTCTCTTCGGAGAGGTCAATCGCAACGGGAATGATCATAGCCACCATCTCTTCATCATCCATTCCTCCCCATCCGTTGGGAACAATATCCTTCAGGTCAATAAAGAAACTTGGCGGAGGTGAATATTTGATAAAAAAGTCGTACTTCCTACTTGGTTGACCTAGCAACCACTTCACCATGCTCACGAGCGGCTGTTACAAATTCACGATCCTAATGAGCTCTTCTAGCACCAAGCTCGGAATCCGTGTCAGAAACATGCTCCTCGTCTTCATTAACTGGTATAGGTTCAAAGACTTTAGATGTGCAATCCACGTTTTCATCATCCATGCCTCCCCATTCATCGGGAACGATATCCTTTGGGTTGATGAAGAAGCTTGGAGGTGGCGTGTATTTGACATAGAAGTCATACTTCCCGCTTGGTTGGCCTAAGGCATCTACTACTTCTTCGCACTCACGAGCAGTCTTCATGAATTCATAGTCCCAATGGGTTCTTTTGACATCGAGGTCGGAATCCACATCGGAAATAATTTCTTCATCTTCTTCGAATAGAAAATCATCGTCAATAACTTCTAAAGCTTCTATTTCTTTGGTCAAGACTTCGACGGATCCATCTCCATTCTCCTCTTCTTCTAACTCATAAAGGAAGTTCTCAGACGATACATCAATCATAGCCGTCATCATTGTGGCATCTGATTCTTCTCCCATACACCGGATAACCCCCATGTCAATTAATTTGGAAATGCATGTCAACTTGTCTTCTTTCGAGATGTCACCTCCTTTTTCATAATGTCCAGCTAGCATCAAGATCTCATACAACTTTGGTACATCCACCATAAAAGACTTCTTATCTTCATTCATATCTACCATATTCATACATTGGGTATGATCGGGCAATGGATTTTGTTGTATATTCGGTTCGGGATACTTAAAAGACAAGATCCCTTTGTCAATCAAGCTTTGAACTTTAATTTTCAATACTAGGCAATTGTTAGTGCTATGGTCTTTCTCGCCCATGTGGTACTCACATGATTTTGTAATGTCAAACCCAACGAACTTCGGAGGATTATCTCGGGGGACTTCTTTTGCAACCATTCTCCTCTCAAGAAGCATGGGTAGAAGCTTTGATAGCGGTCTTGGTAAAGGTGTAAACTGACATAGCGGGTTACGCTTACGTGGCTTCTTTTTGAAATCATGACGCAATTGAATACGAACTACGTCCATTTTGTCAAGATGTCCTTAATTACATTCTCCAGTCCCAGAAGATAGTTCACTTTCAGATGCTTGTTCTTTATAAGGCCATTTTCCTTTACCCTTTGAATAAAGACCAATCGTTTCCGGCATGGAAAGGGATGATAGTTCTATAGTCATTTGATTTACACGATCCATAAGACGCATCATCATCTCACGCATTTCGCTTATTTGATTATGAAGATCCTCAAGAGTGGGTGCAATTTTGGCCGGAAGCAATGGAGTTACGAACGCTTCAAAGTCTGCAAATGTGGCGATTATTTCATCTAGTTGATTTTCTACATTAGTTACTTGGACTTGAGTGTCTTTGTTCTCCATCTTTGCTTGATGACAGATGCGCATAATAGAACGTGTCTCAGCTGTGCTTTAGTACCTTGTTTAAAAAAAACATAAATCAAGTTAGTATACGGAAAATGAATTGAGACGAAAATATAAAACCCTTCAATTTTATATTTTCTTTGGATGAAATAGAGATAAGAAATATTCTCATGATCCCAATATCATGTGAATAATCTCTTATCACAATTTCTTCACAAGAAATTATACAATTAAAGGGGTAACACGCGATGATTAATCAAGATGCCCCATCTATATTCCAGTGGAATCTCAAAAAAGAAAGTACACACAAGGGAAATTTCACTATTAACAACAAAATTCGTGAAATACAATCCCTATAGGTCAATCTAAAAACAAGAGGAGAATCCTATTACATCATTACTAAAATGAGTAAAAAGGAAACCCTATACATCAAATCTATAAAATGAAAATTACATGAAAGGAGATTTCCTCATGGAATATAGCCAAACTCCTAATGGATCTTCTTTAGGTGCGAGGCGAATTCGTTTGTTTTCTTGGGTCAAACGTTCAACCTCGGCTAAAGCCTCATCCTTTTCCCTAAGAGCTCTTACGGCTATAGCTTGTAGGGGTGTGCATGGTCCGGGTGGGCGGTTCCCACCCCGGAACCATGGACCACCCGCTACAGGACCGGTTCCAAAAATTAGAACCGAGAACCGCCCATCGGTTCCATTGACCCACTCGAGAACCAGACCACCGGTCCGGTCCGATTCCCGGGCGGGTCCATGGAACTGATCCCAATAAGTTTTCATGGACAAATAAAAAAAAAATTTGTGGACCAACATTGGATCAATAGAACAAAAAGAAAAGAACATAACTATCCATTCAATTCCTATACCATGATCGGTTATATTAACCATATCATCCATAAATCAAGTGGGTACTCATCAATTATTGGAAAAAATGACCAAGGTATCCCAATTACACAAGAGCTTCAGACATGATAACAATTTTCTTCTTTTTTTCAATTTTTTTTGGTCAGATTTTTTTATTAAAAATTAAAAAATAAATATATATTATTATTATATTGCTGATCCGGTCCGGGTGGGTGGGTGGGCGGTTCCACACTGGGAACCGGGAACCGGACCGATACCCACCGGTTCCAAAAAATTGGAATCGGGAACCGGACCGGTTCCCTTGGGAACCACCGGTTCCGGTCCGGTTCCGGGCGGTTTCGAGCGATTCGGGTGGATCCCGGTTCTTTTGCACACCCCTAATAGCTTGTTGTTGAGTTGGCTTCTCGGGGACATTAGGGAGATCCACTTTAAGCTCGGGCTCGAGACGACGGTGTATGTACTCCGGCAATGCATGATGTATCTTCATTTCCCCTTCCAATTCTGACTCGTCAATAATGAGAATCGCCTCCGGATGGCATTTGTACCACATATCAATGATGGACTTGATCATTTCCTTCAAATCCGCCATTTGGTCCTTTTGGATAACATCTTTGCGATAGTCAAAATGATATAATCCCAACTTGAGGAATGTCGGAATCTTTTGAAGCACGCAATATTGACGGATCACCCTAAAAGGGTAATATGACGTAGACCCCGTTAGACCCAAAAGTGGGATTGGGTTGTCGGATCCGTTATTAAGGCGTACCTCGGGATTTCCAAGCCAACAAACATGCCATTGGATTTGACTTGGAACAAGGTTCTTGAAAAAATTAAACCAAGTTGCGAATGACCAATAAGGAAAGATTTCTTCCTTTTCTCGGAAGAGCGAGATAGGATGACAATCTTTAGACACATCTATGATTTTCAAGCTCAAACCGAAGTCTTTGAGGTGAGAGACCAACCAAATTTGGAGTAAACCTATTGGGGCTCTAAAGATACCATTTCTATTTTGTTTGAACTTATTGAGTGATACGAAGGTCTCACCTAGGATCATATTGGAGAATCTTTTGAACATACACACTTGATTGACAATGTGAACTACCAAAGGATCCATAGTCTTTTTGGCGAATGGAAAGACCACAAAACCAAAGAATGCTAAGAGAAAGACTCGAGGCATTTGATTACCCGCTTCTTTTGGCAAGCTAGAAAAATGTCGTTCTAAGAATATGAAGGAGAGTGCATTGGAATTTCCTCTAAGGACGCCTTTGATTTGGAGAATGTCAACTCCTAAGAATTGGCTCAAAAGAGGAGTAGGATTTATGTCTATCGGAGGACTAACTAGACCAAAAGACCCGACTCTTCCAATGGCAATATCGTACTCCTCAATTGTAGGGGTCAATTCATTTCAACCAAACACAAAAGTGGATGTCTTTGAGTTCCAAAAATGAGACAATGCCTTAATCATGACTACACGAGGCTCTATGTATAAAAGAGCAGGAAGATATCCGATCCTCTTTTCCACGTAGTCCTTATGCTTTGACTCGAGACTTTTCCACATGGTCACGAGAGCTCTAGGTACGGGGATGATTCGAATCTCCGATATATCCATTTTGACTAACCCTAATTTGGGGCATCGAGATTAATCACCATGCATTATAGAAAGAAATATAACGTGGAATTGAAATGGCGTAGTTGAAATTGCAGAACGATACAATCAACCTTACCACCAAGAAAAAAATGGCAAACACATTGACACATCCAATGAGGACATGTGAGTTTTGACATCTAAGGGTAGGATTATAAAGGTTTAAGGTCCCCACCTTAATTAGATAAGAAGAGTTTACCCACCGCTACTAACGTTGGTCGGTGCACTTCTTACTAATCAAGATGAGCGATATTGAAGAATGGATTACCACATGCATTCACATGCGGATTCCACTCTTAATACCTCCTAAAGGTGCCCTAAAAGTGATCCGGGGTTTTAGACCGCGGGACGTGGGTGCATTGTGTCGTGCTAAAGCAAGTAAACATGCATTTAAATCTAAAGCAAACAACACTTCAACATAATCTCATACATTCGACATTCATCCGAACGCCACCTACAAAACAAAGGGTTTGCATTCACTCCACCCCTTATGTCTCCCACCTACAAAACCATTTAACACATGGTTAGTGGACTAACCTCATTTTCCACGCGACTTCGACATGCAGTCGATGCTACAAAATGTAAACAAGTGAGATAACAACCAACATGTTTATTAAGGCTTTAATCCACTTAGGTTTGTAACCTAGTCCCCAGTGGAGTCGCCAAGCCTGTCGCGACCTACCTCTCAAGGGCTGAACTCGATAAGGCGGGTTTAGAGGTAAGTGTTCATGAAATGGTCCATACGGTACATCATAAAAGATGGTTCATCCGTACAGTCCATTATTCATGAACGTGAATCTTCCCTAATTCATACCTCGCGTGACAACGGATCAATTTTATCTTTTTTAGGAGTTGCCACTAGCCTAGGTCGGAGGTCGGCTAGAATACCTAACCAATACGTGGGAATTTCGTATTGGTTTCTACGAAAACCAGAGATCAAAGGTTCGGGGACTAGCTTACGTTAATATTTATATTAACGCCCTTTCGGTACCGCTAAACTTAACATGGCCGTTATCAAAGTTGTCATGCATTTATTCTTTACCATTTTCATGTCAAAGTTTTAGTCCACTAAGTGATCATGCATCTTGTTTTTTGTGTTTTCATTTAAGATTCTAAACTAATCCTATCTTAGTCTAGAAAAAGAAAGAAACAATCAATTGTATTGAAAGACATTTCCTAAAGTAAACACTCAAAGTATTGAAAAGACGAGCTAATTCTAAGTGCGAGAAAGTAAAACCCGCAACTCGTCGGGTGTTTATTACAACACAAATTGAAAACCTGAGACATGATCGGGGATGAATGAATTGAATACAAATTGAAACCGGATCGGACATCGGTCTATCGCCACCATCAAGTGAATACAAATTGAAACCGGATTGGACATCAGTCTATCGCCTTGGTCTTTTACAATTTGGATTATCCCCTCCATGGACCGCCTCTCGGGTGTCGGCGTTTACATTCACAACATACATTCACGACAAACAATATACAAAGGAATAACCAAAGAAAAGCAATGGTGCAAACAATTCATTAGTCAAGCACAGGCCTCGGGATCGGCCTTTGTTTTTCATGCATTTCGATTCACCACCCACCTAATCATCTAACATTATTTGATTAATGGTTAACGATAATGGGCTACCATTTGCATTCACAAAACGGCAACTCATATCAATTAACCTCTAAAATCGAGTTCTAAATGACCATAATGGGCTACCCGCCGAACATGCACCGGGCCTAACATCCGTCTAACAAACACCTGCATAGCAATGAAATAAGCATGCGTTCAGGTCCATGGGCCTTATTTCTCAACCAATCAAGCAATGGGAAGTGGGCTTCATAAGAAGACCACTTATTTAATTATTATCTAATTCGGATTGCTTCTGTTCAGATGTGATTAACTAACCTAATGATGTCCAAATGAAGTGATTCAGGTGTCATTAGAAAGTTTATGTCATGAGGATCAAAAGCTAAGCAGAACATTTTTTCTAAATCCCCACCGATTTTCACGAAACATACAATTTCACTCTCGGTGACAAACTGGACCCGGTTCTGTTAGGGATTTCAAAATAATGGCGGGAAAAATAACAAACCTTATCAAAACCGTGTGAAAATTTTTATTCAGTTAGGATTCTCCGTGTATGACAACTTTTATGTTTTGAGTTTTTGCTAAAAAATCCTCCAAATTTTTATAAAATTCGGTTTTCACAAAGGACTCAACTGCAAATCGAATTTTAACCCGAGAAGACCTTATATGAAATTTTTAGCAAATTGACCCTCTAAAAATTGCTATTAGGCCCTCAAAATTTCCGGTCAACATAATGAGACCCCAAGGAATAAATTTGTAGTTTTGAGTTTTCGTAAAGGAGGACTCTAACTTTATCAAATTCGGAGAAACATCTTTTGGATTCCAAAGGAATGAAAATCAGATCTGAACACAGATACTGATGAGATCATAAAAATTCATTTTGAAAATCCAAATGAATTCCGATTTTGATGAAATTAGTATCACTGGAAATTTTGAGGGCCTAATAGCAATTTTTAGAGGGTCAATTTGCTAAAAATTTCATATAAGGTCTTCTCGGGTTAAAATTCGATTTGCAGTTGAGTCCTTTGTAGCTGTTGACACCTAATTTTTAGCCGACGCGTTATTAAAGTAGAAAATTCGAGATTATGATTTCCGATCGCGACGGAACCCATTTCTTGAACAAAAAGTGTCGTTTTTTAATTCTGTTTGTTGACCTAGTTTCTGTAAACAATTTTCTATTCATTTCATGCAAATACCCGAAAGTCAAATGGTTGACTTTCACGTTGACTTTTTGGTCAACCCTTTGACCAAAAGTCAACCCCGGGTCAAATTGGGGCTTTTCGCATAAAAAGATTCCTTTCAAGTTTAATTTCACTTTAGAAGTGGAAATTCCAAAAAAAAATTCAAAGATTTGATCATAAAATCAAGCTCCTAGTGAAAAGTTAACTAGGGTTTGACTTTTAATCAAACCTTTGACCAAAAAAATTGAAAAATACAAAAATCCAAAAATCATCTTATTTTACATGCAATTTGCCTTTGGCATTTGAAATTTTACAAAAATCGATTTAGAATCAACTTTTTCCAATTTGCGGAATTTGGCTCAAATCGGCAAAAAATGAAATTACTTCATTTCTAGTCATTTTTTAGGTTAGTTTTCTTCACGACATTTGATCTAGAGGTCATATTATATTCAATTTTGGAACAAATTTTGTAATTCCAAGCCAAACGCAAAAACCCCCAATTTAAGCTCTAATCAGTGATTTGGATCAATTCTTTATGATTTGCGCAATTGAGACACGAATGAGCCTAATTTCTTATATTAAATCCAAATTCAAAATCAATTTTGGAAGATTCACATGAATTTGAGCCAATTTGATTAATTTAGCGATCTAACGATTGAGAAGTCTAAGAGTGGTCCAATTAGTGCAATTCAACTTGACCCACTCTAGACTAACATCCAGTTTGATGAATTGAGGCTCAATTTGATTAATTGAACTTCAATTAAATTTGTTAGTCTGGCTTGGCCATGCAATTACCCAAATTCAAGAACAATTGAGCTAAACAAGTTAAATTCGATCAATTTGTGCATGAATTTCAAATCGGTTCAATCCAATTTGATCGAATTCAATATTAATGGGGTCAATTAATCATGATAGAGATCAAATTGTACAAAATTGGAACAAATGAAATCAAGGATTGAACTGGTTCAACCTGGCCAAACTCGGGACAAACCGGTTCAACCCGATTTGATTCGAATTGAACCGGTCTGATCGGACTGGCCATTTTCCTGTCGAAAATCCGGCGATCGTCGGTCCATTCCGACCAGCCAAGGCCGACCACATCCTTTGAGCCCAAAAATGACAAAAATGCCCATAATTGAAAATTACGAAAATGCCCCTAAGTGAAATTACTAAAATGCCCTTCCTTAAGGATTAAGCAAATTAATTAGGGGATAAGCAAATCAATTATGGCCATTCATTTAGAATTGATCATGTCCATACATAATGCAATGTCACCAATCCTTAGCCCTTAAGGAATATTCTTAATCATTAAGGATACATTCTAGGCTATTGGATCAATCTAAGGGCTAGGATTCAAAGTTGAGGGGAGTATATAGTTTTTTTTCCCCTCCAAAATTGGAAAAGCTCTCACATTTTCAGATCTGGTTTTCTCTCTCTTCCTTCTCCTTCTCTCTCCATCTCACGTTATCTCTCTCTCCGTCTCCCTCTCTTGGCCGTGAGTTTTCTTTGCTCACGCCGGCCACTTGCCGGCCGATTTCCGGCGCACCGTCGCCACTCCGGTAGCCCCCCGGACGTCCTAAAGCCAGTCGCAACGCTGGCCACATCTGCCGGTGGCCGGAGCATCTCCGATCAGCTCCATCTCTCTCTCGATTGCATCACCGGTGGCCGAACCGGTGATCTGTCCAGCCGATGATTCCGGTGTTCCGGCGTCCTTCCTAGGCGGTCCGAGGCTTGCGATCGTCATCCTTAACCTCATCTCGAAGCTGTGGTGGCCGGCTTTCACTGGAAAAGCCACCAGAGTTCAACTTTGAGCTTGATTTTACTTCTCTTTCTTTAGATCGCAATCTTACGCCAATCTTCTTACCTTGTGACGTAGATATCGGGAGCTATATCTGGCGCGATTCCAGAGTTCATTGGTGGCCAAAATAGCTCGTTTGAACTCAGCAACACTCTCGAACAAGGTAAGTACACTTGGATGTTATTCTGTAAATTCGTTTACAGAGAAACCTGCATGTTTGAGATGCTGATTTCAGCTCGTTAATGTTGAAATCTTGCGAAGTGATGAACTAGAGAGTCATAAAAAACGTCTCAAGCTTCGATTTGATATATTGTATGCCTCAATCAGACTTAGTTTGCTAGGTCAAAACTCTTTCGGAAGTTAGGATCAGAATCTGGAATGTGATGTTAAAGTCTGTTCTGATGATCTCCTGATTGACGTTGTGCTGTTTTATGATTTTTCTGATTTTCTACGATCGTTGTTTAAAGAAACTTTCTTCATGAAAGTCGTAGAACACATCTTAATCTGTTCATCATAAAATTTTCATAAAATTCCAAGCATGTTAGGATTGTACGATCTGCAACGCCATATATGCATAGATCTGGTGACATACTAGTTTCTGACTGGCCTTTATGTATTCTTCGATTTTTAGGTGTCAACAGCTACAAAGGACTCAACTGCAAATCGAATTTTAACCCGAGAAGACGTTATATGAAATTTTTAGCAAATTGACCCTCTAAAAATTGCTATTAGGCCCTCAAAATTTCCAGTAATACTAATTTAATTAAAATGGAAATTCATTTGGATTTTCAAAATGAATTTATATGATCTCATCAGTATCTATGTTCAGATCTGATTTTCATTCCTTTGGAATCCAAAAGATGTTTCTCCGAATTTGATAAATTTAGAGTCCTCCTTTGCGAAAACTCAAAACTAAAAATTTATTCCTTGGGGTCTCATTATGTTGACTGGAAATTTTGAGGGCCTAATAGCAATTTATAGGGGGTCAATTTGCTAAAAATCTCATATAAGGTCTTCTCGGGTTAAAATTCGATTTGCAGTTGAGTCCTTTGTGAAAACCGAATTTTATAAAAATTTGGAGGACTTTTTAGCAAAAACTCAAAACATAAAAGTTGTCACACACGGAGAATCCTAACTCCATCAAAATTTTCACACGGTTTTGATAAGGTTTGTTATTTTTCCCGCCATTATTTTGAAATCCCTAACAGAACCAGGTCCAGTTTGTCACTGAGAGTGAAATTGTATGTTTCGTGAAAATCGGTGGGGATTTAGAAAAAATGTTCTTCTTAACTTTTGATCCTCATGTCATAAGCTTTCTAATGACACCTGAATCACTTCATTTGAACATCATTAGGTTAGTTAATCACATCTGAACAGAAGCAATCCGAATTAGATAATAATTGAATAAGTGGTCTTCTTATGAAGCCCACTTCCCATTGCTTGATTGGTTGAGAAATAAGGCCCATGGACCTGAACGCATGCTTATTTCATTGCTATGCATGTGTTTGTTAGATGGATGTTAGGCCCGGTGCATGTTCGGCGGGTAGCCCATTATGGTCATTTAGAACCCGATTTTAGAGGTTAATTGATATGAGTTGCCGTTTTGTGAATGCAAATGGTAGCCTATTATCGTTAACCATTAATCAAATAATGTTAGATGATTAGGTGGGTGGTGAATCGAAATGCATGAAAAACAAAGGCCGATCCCGAGGCTCGTGCTTGACTAATGAATTGTTTGCACCATTGCTTTTCTTTGGTTATTCCTTTGTATATTGTTTTTCGTGAATGTATGTTGTGAATGTAAACGCCGACACCCGAGAGGCGGTCCATGGAGGGGATAATCCAAATTGCAAAAGACCAAGGCGATAGACCGATGTCCAATCCGGTTTCAATTTGTATTCACTTGATGGTGGCGATAGACCGATGTCCGATCCGGTTTCAATTTGTATTCAATTCATTCATCCCCAATTATGTCTCGGGTTTTCAATTTGTGTTGTAACAAACACCCGACGAGTTGCGGGTTTTACTTTCTCGCACTTAGAATTAGCTCGTCTTTTCAATACTTTGAGTGTTTACTTTACGAAATGTCTTTCAATACAGTTGATTGTTTCTTTCTTTTTCTAGACTAAGATAGGATTAGTTTAGAATCTTAAATGAAAACACAAAAAACAAGATGCATGATCACTTAGTGGACTAAAACTTTGACATGAAAATGGTAAAGAATAAATGTATGACAACTTAGATAACAACCATGTTAAGTTTAACGGTACCGAAAGGGCGTTAATAGAAATATTAACGTAAGCTAGTCCCCGAACCTTTGATCTCTGGTTTTCGTAGAAACCAATACGAAATTCCCACGTATTGGTTAGGTATTCTAGCTGACCTCCGACCTAGGCTAGTGGCGACTCCTAAAAAAGATAAAATTGATCCGCTGTCACGTGAGGTATGAATTAAGGAAGATTCACGTTCATGAATAATGGACTGTACGGATGTGCCATCTTTTATGATGTACCGTATGGACCATTTCATGAACACTTACCTCTAAACCTGCCTTATCGAGTTCAGCCCTCGAGAGGTAGGTCGCGACAAGCTTCAATCCCTAAGCAAAAATAAACCGCATAGCATATAGTTTAATTTGCATTGGGCATTGGACCGACGGTGGCAAATAAGTTCAAATTAGTCGTGCATACCTAACTCGCACATCGAGCGACACTCAGCTAGGTAGTAGGAAAGGGGGCCGAAAATTACAAGGCGTGACAGGCCTAAATGAGCTCAATTTGATTATAATTCAGCCACCTAAATGAGCCTAGCTTAATTATAATTCAACATGTTGGAGTTTAATTGTAAGTTAGCCTTCGGTTATTATAGCCCATCACATTAGAAAATGGGCTTAAATTAAGCCCGCAATAGCAAGTTAAACCTAGGTTACACTATAAATATATCGTTATCCCTCTTGATCGGGGGAGGGGCAATGAGAACTTTCGAAATACATGAGTGATGCACACGAGGGTGAGCGTGAGAGCAAAGAGGGAGAGAGAGTCGGCCGAGTCTCTCACGACCAACCCCCCTTTTCTCAGCCGTGGGATCCCGGTCCGCCACGTCTCCAGCGGTCGCCGTCGCCAGCCGCTTCCCTCTCACGACCAGACTTGTGGCCATGAGCCGCGAGCTCAACCGACGGCGCCAAGTCCTTGCTGTTGCCGTCGCTTCCCTGTGCTCTGCTTCCCGTAACGAGCTGTCACCGCTACAGCCCTGATCAACGATAGCCGTTGCTCCCATGCCGGCAATGCCACTTCTGCTGCGTTGTTGCCCCGCAACTGGTGCCGAGCTCACTACCATCTCCCCCCTCAAGCCGAACTTGCTGCTGTCCCGGCTTACTGCACCGATGTCCGTGCTCCCACCGTCCGTCGCTACCATCCTGGTTGTCCCGACACCAACGTCGCTGCCATCATCGACTCCAGCCGAGCCTCCGCAAACGCTGCTGCTGCTTCCCGCCGCTTCGACGACACCCGCCGCAGCCACCAATCCCGCATCGGCATTCACAGCCCGTCTTACCAGGCCAGACCCAATGCCCTGAGTCGCGCCATCGCTGTCCCGACGCCTCACTGAGCTTTGCCGACTGAGAACCACCGCGAGGGCCAATCAACGACGCCCGTGGTTGCTGTACTTGGCCGGGCACGAGCTCACCGCCCGGCACCGTACCCGATCTGTCCCGGTGTTCCCCATCGCAGCCGTAGCCATCGCCGCCGTAGCCATCGCGTCCCCGTTCGCGTTTTTATTTTGCAGATTGATCGGAACAAGTCGAGCTGCTCCTCACCGTCCATACCAAAGTACAGCCGCTGGCCCGCCATCATTGGCCGTCCTGTGACTCGCAATCCTGATCAGAGTCGAGTTCAAACTTAGAAGTTATCAGCAAATTAGGTAAGAACATTATCCGATATTGTTTCAAATATTTAGTTGCCTAATTTGATTGGTTTAGATATCTATGGTGGGTTAGCTAATATTTTTGAATGATGCGTGATATATCCGCAAGATTTTAAAACTCCCTAAGTTAGGAAACTTTCCTAACTTAGCAACGTGCTTGGACGACAATCCGATCTCAACAATGAGATACGATACTCGGCGGTACGGAAAATCGTCATTCCATCCATAACCATTTGGATACAATAATGGATTTTATTTTGTTTCCAAATATAAACGAATAACCTTCCATCGATATCCATAACCACATGATATAATCAATGGTTTATATCGTTTTCCTAATTCAAAGATATTAAGACAAATCTTACGGATTGCGTGGATTAACTTTGATGGTGGCAGTTATCTGTTTTTTAATTTTATTTCCTTTAAAAGAAAATCCAAAAATAATTAGTTAAAGTTTGAGTAGTTTTCTTAGAAGATAATGATGCATTTTTAGTATGTGTTTAAATGACTTTTTTCAAATAGAATAGGATAACGTAGATATGCTATAAAGATAGGATAATTTTCCAACTTAAATTAGGATTTAAAGTAATTCATTTTCTAGTCTAATTTAGACATTATCCTAATCTTGATGATTTATTTAGGGTAATTTTTAATTTCGAATTTTCATAAAAAATACCAAAAATAAGCCACTTTAGAATAGGTTAAATTATCTTTTCTAGAATAGATTGCATGTTAATTTAAGCATTTTTTTTATTCCGAATTTTATTGGAAAAATACTAACATACATCATTTGCCCGTCGTTAGAGTTAGATTATTTAATCGCATGTCATATAGCTTGCATGTTAGGTTTATTTAAACACGTGTCATACTTTTGCACGTCAATGCATATAGGTCAACTTTCATTGAAATAAGCAAAAACCCTAAATAATATTGAGTAAATTGCTTGTTAATTAGAAATCATATTAGGATTGTTGATGTGATTTTCTAGCTAACAATGCAGATGCTTACGTTGCTTCGAGGTAAGTAATTTTCCCAATATTGCAATTTATTTAATGCTTTGATTATTAGGTGTTACTTTGATGGTTTGCACACCCGGATAGTCATCTCACATGTTAGTGACTAAGTTAGAATGAGTCTAAGATGCTCGCCATGAAAAGAAAATGTACCGAAAGGGCGTTAGAGTAATATAGCGTAACAAAGTCCCCATGCGTAACAAAGTTCCCATACTAACAATCTCTGGTTCGTAGGAATAAAGTATATCTCCCTATATTTTATTTGGGTTTCTAATCGACCCACTGTAAATAGATTAGTGGCAACTTCAAAATGAAAATAATTTGTATATTAATAACTTGAACTTTAAGTTGCGAATTGATAGGGTTTGGGAGGGCCTGAGTTAAGCTTAGACTTAATAATCCATTAGCCGAACCCCTAGGTGGTGCCAACCCGTGAGACGAGAGGTCGCAACACTCCTCTTCCCAGAGCTTGGTGAACCTGACCTCAGCCTCGACCCTATAGCTGGGCTCAAGGGGGTCCAGCCTATCAAGTCGGCTGCCGCTGCCGCTGCTGTGGGTGCCGGGCTCAAGGGGGTCCAGCCTATCAAGTCGGCTGCCGCTGCCGCTGCCGCTGCTGTGGGTGTCGGCCTGATGGCCACGGGCCTACCTTGAAGTGGGCAGAGCAGCCGTGTAGGCCGATGAGGACAGCGAGAAGCCCCAGAGTGAGCAACATGGAAGAAGATGAAGCTATTTGGTAGAGAGAGAGAGAGAGAGAGAGAGAGAGAGAGAGAGAGAGAGAGAGAGAGAGAGAGAGAGAGAGAGATTCAATTACAAACGTTCTTCCCCTTCCGTGGATTGTTGGCGAAAATAACTTGCGTACTTTGTTGGTGATCAGCATGATTTAATGCAGCCTACAGTTTTTGGATGTTGTAGTTTTACAAAATGTTATTATTGTCGTCAAGACAAGAGAAGGGAAAAATACCAAAAAAATCTTAAACCTATTACATTTGTGCCAATTCTGTCATAAACGTTTCAATTGTACAAATTGAGTCCTAAACTTTTCGATAATTTGCCAACGTAGTCCATCAAGCCAATTTTGGCCAGAAATCGCTGACATAGACGCCGGCCGTACTATGTAGCACGACTGGTTCTAATGTGGAAAAATTTTACTTTTTCTAATATTTTGTTATTCTTTTATTTTATTTTATTTTATATCTTTGTTTTTGTTTACAAAATTGGGCGAGCGAGGTCGCGGCCGACCATTGCCAACCACAGGCAAGGGCCAGCGACCCTCGCCTGGTCTGGGCGAGGCCATCGCACCCTTGCTGGCCACAGGCGACAGTGTCGTGACCCTCACCTACCACGGGCAAGGGCCTCCGTGCCCTCGCCAAGATCCAAGCGAGGGCATCATGCCCTCAAGTCTATCCATTGATTCAGCACTATTCGTAATGTGCAGGATGCTCGACCTCGGGCAATTTTGTTGCACTGTGGGAGGCCGTCTTAAGAGGAACCTGAATTCCACCATCCTCATCCTTCACCATACTTGTACTGGGTCTTATTTTCAGATTCGTTTTTGATATTATCAAATCTGTAGAGTATGAGTGTAATTGGGGTTTATGTGGATCAAATACCCCAGGGGCCGGAGGCGGAGACGCGGGAGGTAAATATAGGCCACGAGCAGATAGGCATAAGTATAGTAATTGCTCCTTTTTTTACAATAGAATGAAAGCTTCGGACTTTGTAGAATCGAGGATTGTTTCTATTGATAAATGGAGATTTCTATTATTGCGTACACTTTCATTTTGCTTAACTTGACTAAAATGAAACAAAAAAAAGAAGAAAAAAATGAAACAAAAAAAAAATTGGCTGGTTTCCGATTAGACCTTGAAACTAATTGACAGGGTAGATTCCTGGTTTCATGATATACATGGCAGTTTTAAAGTTTCAAAAATTGGGAAAGTGGTCCCGATAGAGTAGGTTTCGAGTGGAACTTAGACCGATCCTTGAACTACTCACCCCTAATTGCCATTGTATGTCGATAGTTGTATCATGGCCATTGGTCATTGTATCATGGTCATCGATAAACATGCCACATCAGTGTCGGCCGTGTTACGTAGGACGGTCGGAGTCCACATCAGCGATTTTCCGGCCAAAAGTGGCTAGAAGGACTACATTAGCAAATCGTCAAAATATTTATGACTAAATTTGTCAAATTGAAAAGTTTAAAAGTAAATTGACATATATACAATAGCTTTATAACTTTTTTTTGTAATTATTCCGATACATAGATAATAGATGTGTTAAACATGTGGGCTAGGTCGGATTTCAGCCGGTTTAAAATTGGGTCAGCCCATTTTGATCCTCTTACCTCATTTAGACCTGTTGTGTTTTACAATGGCCCATTTTGTTGCGTGGGTTAAATGGCCTCAAAGAATGGTCCCATTTATTCTTGTGATTTTTCCATTTTTTCCATCTCTAGAGACGGAATTTGATGGTCCAGAGGTAGGAGCTTTAAGACCCAATATAGAGAGTGAATAAGAAATAAGGCTCCGTTTGTTTCGCAAAAAATTTATGATTCGAAAATATTTTCTAAAATATGATCACTTGTATCGCTTGAAATAATTAGTCAATGAAAAATATTTTCATTGTTAATAGAAATTTATATCTAAATATTTTTGTGAACGATAAAAATATTTTTGTTCATTAATTTTTTTTAAGCGATACAAGTAATCCTCTTTTGAAAAATGCTTTTCAGATCATTCAATTTTTGTGTACGCTATTAAGCTAAAAAACCCTCCGTATTAGTGGGAAGCTCCTGTCGTACCATGTTTCGTACTCTCCTCTTTTTTTGTCCTTTCTCTGTAAATTATTGGATAAGCATTTACTTGTTGGTGCTTTGCACGGGTTCAATCTAAACACTTGACATGTAATTACTCTCGTGTAATAATCCTCATATTTCAACTATACTATTTTAATTTAAAATAGAAGATGGTATGTAAAATTAAACTTTAATAACTTAGTCATACAAAAATAGACAGGCAATTATACATGGTAGCATAGAAAAACATGCTGAGACAAATCAATTCAAACATTAATATAAAGGACCAAGCTAAGTGCCAGGATGTATAATGGTGTACAACTGTACATATGAAGTTAGTGAGAGTATATTATCTCTCGATATCAAAGAGGAAAAGAAAGATTAATAGAAATCGCAATTCGAGAGCCATTTCGTCTTCCCCCAACCAGCACGTTATTCATTTATATATTCATGCTAAAAGAAAAGCCATATTGAAGTATATATGTGTGTGTGTATTGGGACAAGCTTAAACTAACATATTTATGTAAAGAATCTAAGGTGAGTTAAAAGTGGGTGGATATGAGTTTTGATAGGTTGGGTCTTATATGGATCAGTACACAACAAAATGGGTTTAGGATAAGTTAAATGGATCAAAATGTGTTAACACATTTTTAACTAGACCCAAATCCGATCTAGCTCACCTGTCTGAAACCTTTTGAAGAGTGGGCCAAATTAATTTTTTGGGTTTAGTTTGGCCTAATGGCTTTTTCCCAACCTGATCTAGGAGAGTGCCAAAAGGTAGAGAGGGGAGCAGTTTGCAATTTATCACAACATCAACAAAATAATTGTCCAAAAAATCTTAAATATATTGTACGGTAGTCAGTTTAATCGTAAGCCTTTTAACTATGCCAATTTAGTCTTAAAATTTTTTACGATTTGCCAATTTAGTCCTAAACTTTCGATTGTGCATATTTAGTTTAGACATTTTAACGATTTGTCAATATAGTTTTAAACATTTTTACAATTTGCCAATTTAATCGTTTTGGCTAATTTTAACCTGAAATCGCTGACGCTGTTTGAGTGAACATTGGCCATCTTACGTGGCATGACTAGCGGATGGTCAGCTTTGATGTGGCCAGTTTTTACAAAATTTTTGATTTTTTTTTTAATTAGCCACTGTGCAATAGGTTTAAAACTTTTTAAACGATTTTCTCCAGTATCAACTTACATTCACATCACTTAATATTTTGATTTTATGAATAAAATCTTTGTGTATTCAATGTTTTTCGCTCAAAATAAAAAATAATAGGGTTAATACCACAAAAAATTCTAAACTGATACGCCTGTGATAAATTTACCATAAATTATTTTTTTAACCACAAAAATCCTAACTTGATACACTTGTGATAATTTTACCCCGAACTAATTTTTTTACTACCAAACATCTCAAACTGGTACACATGTGATAATTTTACCCCGAACTAATTTTTTGACTACCAAAAATCCCAAACTGGGTACATTTGTGACAATTTTACCCTCCGTAAGTTTCCGTTAAATTTTACTGTCAAATTGCTAAGTTTGATGACACGTGGTAGTTGACCGGTGTACTAATTTGGGGTTTTACTTATATGTTTATCACAAGTTTATCAATTTGTGATTTTTCGTGATATTAATCCAATTTAACGGAGGGTAAATTTATCACAAGTGTACCAGTTTAGGGGTTTTGATGGTCAAAAAATTAGTTCGGATAAATTTGTTATAAGTGTACCAGTTTGGGGTTTTTGGTTGTCAAAAAAATAATTCGGGATAAATTTATCACAGGTGTACCAGTTTGGGGTTTTTTGTGTTCAAAAAATAAGTTTGAGGTAAAATTATCATAAATATATCAGTTTGGAGTTTTTCGTGGTATTAATCCAAAATAATACGGAAGGGCATGTTAACTAGAGAAACGACCGAGGCGTCCTATTTTTTATTTTTCCAAAGGAATCTCCACATTTTCCTTATTTTATTTACTCAGATTATAAAAAAAAAACAAATTATTTGGTAGGGCACAATAACGACCGGCGTGTCAGATGATCGCCCCCCCCCCCCCCCTTAAAATATGGCCAGAAAACAAAAAAAAATACCCAATAAAACCTTTTAAAAAAATCCATTTGTCTGGTCAGTGGTTTCGCCCCTGCCCGCCCTCCTCGGGCAGCGCGAAAATGTCGAAGCAAAAGATCAGGGTGGGCCCCGCCCCCGGGGCAGGTCGCCCCGGTCAGCCGCATCCTCTGTCAGGACACGTGTCGCGCCGAGGGGGTCCCCAAGGGCCACGTGAAGGGCGGGCCCCACCCCTTGTCTCCTTGTCGGCCCCTTGAGACAATAAAAACCCACTAGACCTTTGCTGCCAAGGATCTTTAGCTCGATTTGATTTGATTTGATTTAGCGAAAAGTGGGCAACCGTAATCGTGCTATAGAGACAGTCCCTAGCCATATTAGCTTTTGTTTAGCTATAATATCTATTTTGGCGAAGCTAAAATTTCTCCTGTTTTTTCTATCTAATAATAATAAAGGAAAATTTCAAATAAAAATTCGAAATGCTTACATTTTTTTAAATAAAGATTTGAAATAAATTTTGTGTTAAATAAAGGCCTGAAGTACCTTTATTTTCTTAAATAAAGATCTGAAATGGCTATAACAGTTTCAAATAAAGGCTTTACCCTGCCGTCTCGCCGGCTGGCCAAATTTTTTGGGCGACGAAGAGTATTTTCGTCCGAAAATAATTTTAACATATAATTTTAGTTAAATTAAATTTAAAATTAAAAAAAAAAACAGGGGAGGGCTGGCTGCTAGGCTCACCCTCCCCGCCAGCGCTTTAGTGAGAGCCGGCGACCCTCTCCCAGATTTGGGCGAGGGTCGTCGGACCTTGTCTCGGTCTGTGCAAGGGCTGGCGACCCTCCCGCAGACCTGGGCGACCTCGTTGAGACCGGAATGAGGTCCGGCGACCCTTGGCCAGATCTGGGAGAGGATCGCCACCTTCTCCTAGCTCTAGTGAGGGTCACTGGCCCCCACTGAGGCGCTGGCGACCCCACCGGCCATCGCCACTACCCCACTGGTGATGGGGCAACGGTCACCTGTGAGGAGGGCCCTCCCCTTGTTGTTGTTGTTTTTTTTTTTTAACTTTAGCTTTTTTTTTCATTTTTGAGTTTGTTTTTTATAGAAAAAAACATAAAAGGAAAAAAATTAAAAACTAAAAGACGAAAATGCCCCTGACTCTGGTGAGGTCAAGCCATTTTTTGAGTCTGAGATGGCCACTTCAAATCCTTATTTGAGACAAGATTCACTTTAGGTCCTTGTTTGAGAAAATAAGAGCACTTCGGGTCCTTATTTGACGCATGATTCACTTTAGGCCCTTATTTAAGAAAATAAGAGCACTCAAGTCTTTATTTGGAATTTTCCCTAATAATAATAATAATAATGCTAGCTAGATAAGAGGATATTTGTTTATATAATTACATAGAGAAAATTTTAAATAATGACCTGAAATGCCGTTATTTTCTCAAATAAGGGTCTAAAGTGAATTTTGCATTAAATAAGAGCCTGAAGTGGCAATATCGGTCTCAAAGAAAGGCTTGACCTCACCAGTTGATAAATGCATTTTCGTACTTTTATTTTTTATTTTTTCTTTTCTTTTTCCCATTTCTTTTTTGTTTCCTCTGTCACCGGCCGGTGAGGCCGCCCTCAACAACCGCAAGCAAGGATTGACCGACCTTGCCTGGGTGAGGGTTGCCCTCGTTGGCCACTGGCGAGGGCTACCTTGCCCGTAATCGGTGAGGGTTGCGACCCTTGCCAACGATCTTTACTAGTGGCCACTCAAGCCCTAGCGGGCCGGGGATAAAGAAAAAAAAGAAATGGGAAAAAAGAAAAGAAAAAAGAAAAAAGTAAAAAGACAAAAATGTCATTGATCAACTGGTAGGTCAAACCCTTCTTTGAGACTGATCTGGACACTTCAAGCCTTTATTTGAAACAAGGTCCACTTTAAATCCTTATTTGAGAAAATGATGGCACTTCAAGCATTTATTTAAAATTTTCTCTAATTATATAGTGTCTCAAGACACCTATTTAAAAAAATGAATCAAAATTGTAATTTCAAATGTATTAATTTAATTAAACACAATTGATATTCTAAAAAGCGAATCTTTATTTATTAAAATACGTGTAACGATTGTCCCGAACACTTACTAATAGACCTTTAATATACTATATGACTTTGGATTTTGGCAGTGATTAAGGTCTATTTTCCCATTTATATCAATTTCGAAAATCAATCTTCCTAAAAAAAGAAAAAGTATTTTTCCGTAAGTGATTATCTTTAGAGAGAATGACAACAAGTCGAAGTGTTTTTTTACAAAAAAGAAAAACAAACTGTTAAATTACAAATCACTAGTACTTTCCTACATTGGCAATATAAAGAGATAGATTAGTCAAAAATACTTTCTTTAATTAATAACATATGTGCAATTGATTTCTATTTTCCTCGAAATCCGCTTAACTTTTCAAATTACCGCTGTCGCCATCGCCGCCGCCAGTGAGATCATATAATCAATGTATGTCAACATCCATTGTTGCCAATCCATCAACTCTATGATCAATTACCTTACTACCAAACTAGTGTAGAATTGGCCAATAGGCGTGCGGCCCTACTGGTAAAGGGATTGGGGGTGGGGACGCTAGTATCATAGGTGCGGAGTTCGACTCTTACGTTCTATGAAAGGTAGAACAAAAGTCTGAGAGTGAGAGAATAGTTAAAGGTATGATAGACAAAAAAAACAAATGTAAAATTGGATGTGTTGTTTTTTCCTTTCTTGGCGATCGGCTCTCGTGTTAATGACTTGAGTGAGTCTTTGTATGAGCACATTTTCAATAATCGAGTTTATTGCGAGTCACACTAGCGTCGGTTATTTGTGAGCCATCTACACTATATATAAAGTCAATTTTAAAATTTGGCGTCCACTTTTTATACAAACAAAACATCCTACCATACCTTAGTATAAAAAAAAAATAAAGAGAACAACATATATCATTCATAATTAGAATTCAATATCTTCCTACAATTACATCGTGGATCTCCTATTTTTTATGAGCAGTTCAGGTCCATATTCTATGCTAAAAAATTATCCAAACTCATCTCAAACTGGAACATGCGCATATATAAAAGAGAAGTTGAGAAAACAAAATATTAAATCCCACCTGTTTTTCTGGCAAAAGAAAAGAAAAACATCTCGATTTTTAGAAAGTAATTCCTATTGTCATGTAGTCCTCCCTCCATGGAATAATTTCTACCTCCTCCGTCTTTGTTTTATCAATTTTTGCTTTTTGAACAAATCTCTCGCTCGGCTCGGGGCTCAAAGCTTATAGGAGCGATTTATCGTAATGGAGAGTACACCAATTTGATATGTCTATATAAACAAATAAATAAAAGAAATGGTCTGCATTTTCTCAAGATAAAAATCAAGCTTTCTCAAAAAAACTATACAATGGTGGTACTCTATGATAATCATTACATGCATTACAAAACTATGTAAATTACACACAAATTGCTGTTTTCATTCTTCCCTTTTCTTTAATCATTTCCCTTGCCTTTTAGAATGGACCCCAGCATGCACTGCCAAAGGGCCGCCTCTCATGCTGTCTCAACTTTGCAAAACATGGTTTTTGTGCCTTTTGTCTTGCTAATAGTAGACAGCTAATATGAACAAAATTACAAGGTGCGAACAGAAAACAATACAATATTACCCCCTTTCTTTTATTCCTTGTGAAAAGACTCAAAAACTTTGGACTTGAACCCTAGCTTTAAATTGCAAAAGCAAGGAACACACAGCTCAAATATATAAAGAGAAACGTATCTTTTGCAATTAATTATAATTAAAGTAGATAGACTTTGATCTAGTTTCATCTTTATGTTGAATTTTTCGATGGGTTTATCAAGAATCTAACAAAAATTAGTATGGAAAAAGAGCTAAAGGTGCTTTATCTTTCATTTTTTAATCCACTAGACCCTCTCAAGCAATTTGCTTATCCTGATCCAACCAAAACCAATAACTTAATATTGAGCTTAAGCCACGGTCAAGCTACAATTGCTCACTAGTTGGAATATATTACAATTAATCTAATTTAGTTTTCATTTTAACTTCTTTAGATATTTTTGAGCTACAATTTTGCTAAAGTTACTGTGGAAAAAGAGCAGAAGGTTCTTTAAAATGTTGTATCGTGCTTATATATTTATGTTGTATTTTGTCGATGAATGCACACGGGACATTTAATTTAGTAAGCAATCAAATTAAAAGAATTTTAATTTTCACGGTATTAACTTTTCTCAAAGAGCGTGCATGCCTATGCAATTATGCATAATTAATCAATCTCCTGTTTTCAAAAGAATGTATTAGCTTAAAGGAAAGCAGACTTGTCCATTGTTGTGAGTTTGGTTAAAAAAAAAAAGGAGGAAGGAGGGAGAGCAAAGTTAGTGATAGAAAGGGAAAAGGAGAAGAGACACTCTTTCTCTAAAAATGAACAGAACGTTCACTGTTGTGACAAATTTGGATTAATTAAGTTAAGGGTTAATATCACGAAAAACTCCAAATTGATACACCTGTGATAATTTTACCCCAAACTAATTTTTTGACTACAAAAAATCCCAAACTGGTATACTTGTGATAAATTTACCCTCAGTTTGTTTCCATTAAATTTTACTGTCAAATTATTTTGTTAAATAACACGCGACAATTAACCGATGTACCAGTTTTATGTTTTACCCTTCATTTGTCACAGGTGTACCCGTTTATGATTTTTTGTGATATTAATTCAATTTAACGGAAACTAACGGAGGGTAAATTTATCACAAATGTACCAGTTTGGGGTTTTTAGCTGTCAAAAAATTAGTTGGTAAATCTGTCACGGGTATACAAGTTTGGGGTTTTTTATGGTAAAAAAATTAGTTTTGGGTAAAATTATCACAAATGTACCAGTTTGGAATTTTTCGTGGTATTAACCCTTAAGTTAATTAACTCTGCTTTGTATCTAACTAAGCTTGGTTTGTCTCGACATTTATATATCCATCTTTTAAGAGAACCTACCTATCTTTGTCATAACCCTCACATTTATAAGTCCAAATCATTCTAATGGGAATACATCTTTAGTCTCAATGCATAGGATTAGGTAACTCGATTAATCAGATTCCAAATAACAACTAGTGTGATCCAATCAGCTTGAACCCGATACAATTTGATACTCGATAATGGGTTATTTCCGTTATTTGACACTTACAAGTGAACACCACCATTAATCGCCACTACCCACTATCTAAATGTAGTTAAAAAAAACAATCATGTGCTTTGCTTTTTTTTTTTCTTTCTTTCAATGAGGGATTGGTTCATTATTTGAAACTTTAATTGGCGTCACCAAACCAATATTATCGTGCGTTAGGGTCTAATACTAACTTTATAAAATGGAGTTGTCTTTCGATCTCTTGACCTGAATTACCTCAAAGTCTAAGTCATATAAATTCCGTGGACTATTTTCATCATTTAGCACTTAAAAAGTGAAAACCACCATTAACCATTCAATTGTCAAACAAAAAGAAGAAAAATGAAAATTTGATTGCATTTTTTTGATGAGCAAACTATTTATCATTATAAAAAAAATTAATGGCCACACTAGCCCAATCTAATGTAAGTCACACGTTACGCTTGTTGGGTCAAGCTCTATTCAAAGCTTGAGTTAAACTTTGAATTCGCAAGATACAATATGACATATAACACGCAGGATGCTCTTCAAGTTATTTGAAACTTACAAGTGAAAAACACCATTAAACGCCACTACCCACCATCCAAATGTAGTTACACAAAAAAAAAATCGTGTGTTTTGCTTTTTTTTCTTCTAACGAGGGAATGGTTCATTATTTGAAAACTTTAATTGGAGCCACCAAACCCATCTGGTGTAAATTGCGTGCGTTAGGGTCTATTACTAACTTTATAAAAGGGAGTTGTCTTTGGATATCTTGACCAGAATTACCTCAAAGTCTAGGTCATGATATTATCTTGAATTAATATCGTATAAATTCAGGGACTATTTTCATCATTCAGCACTTAAAAGTGAAAACCACCATTAACCATCACTCTGCACTACTCTCCACCATCGTAGTTATTCAATTGTCAAACAAAAGAAAAATACGAGAAAATTATTTATCATTTGAAACCTTTTAACGGCATCACTAGCCCAATCTAACGTAAATTGCGCGTACGCTGGGTCAAGCTGCAGTCAAAGCTTGAGTGAAACTTGAATTCGTAAAATAAAATAGAACATGGAGGATGCTCTTCAAGTAGTTTATAATTGTCTGCATGCATTCAAACAAGTAAATACGACTTGATAAGACTCTTGTCTACTTAAAGTAGAGTACTTTCAAGTTCAAGACTCAAATTAAGTCGCTCATACCCAGATGATCGATCAAATCAAAACTTGAATAATACGCAAATAGAATTAAAGCAAGTTCTCGAATATCTTTGACTAATTTACACCGAGGATCTTACTTTAGACAACACATGTCAAAAGAATTCAAGACTTGTTACCCAAACCCAACACAAAATCATAAAAAGTTGAACACGGAGAGTGAAATCCTTTTCCAACTTGCAAAGACCAAAACCCCAAGAATTTCCCCAAGCTTGAGGCCCGAGGGGGAACAATGGGCACAAAAAGAGAGAAAATGAATAAAGGGAGGACTAGAAAAAGGAAAAGGGGAAAGAAAATGCAACTCCAATTTTCTCTCCTTTCCCATTCTTTTCCACCCTTCAGAAAGAAAAGAGGGGAAGGGGGAAAGAAAAGAGAAAAAAAAGGAAGCAAGTGAGGGAGAGAGAGAGAGAGAGAGAGAGAGAGAGAGAGGGGAATGCAAAATGCATGCAATGGAGATGATGATGACTATGAGCATCATAACTGTCTGGAGATAGAGAGAGAGAAGGAGAGAGAGAGAGAGGGAGGGAGGGAGAGACATCAAAGTTGGGGGGGAGTGCTGAGCGCACTAGCCAGACACAGTGGCCCCACCATCCCCAAAACACCATCATCACCATCTCCTCCTCCTCCTTCTTCACCATCATCATTACCAAACGCTTCTCTCCCTCTCTCTCTCTCTACTCCACTCACCAACTCCTCCTCCCGCTTTCCCAGCTTCCCTCAAAAACGCCAACCCAACAAGGAGATCTCTCTCCCCTTCAAGCAAACGCTCTCTCTCTCTCTCTCTCTCTCTCTCTACCTCTCTCTTGTCATCTCTGCTTGTGTTTGTGTGAGCGTTTGTGTCATTTACTCATGGAACCCCCACCTGCTCGTGGCCGCGACTCGGCGGCGCCGAAGCTCGACACGGCGGGAGAGGAGGCGGAGCTCGAGCTGGGCCTCGGGCTCAGCGTGGGCGGCGGCGGCGGCGGCGAGCGCGCCGGAGCCAAGCGCGGCAGGATCTTGACGGCCCGCGACTTCCCGTCCTCGGTAGGGACCAAGAGGGCCGCCGACGAGGCCGTCTCGCAGGAACCTGGCGGCGGATCCCCCACTTCTGGAAGGTCAGAGCTTTAGTTTCTTTATACCGGATGTTCGGTTTTGGAGTCCGGTCGTGGAGGAAATGGTGCGAAAAGAGATCGAATGTGATCAGTCATGGATTGCTAGGCCATCCTCTGGTTGTTACGGGGAGAAAAGCATGGGATTGGACTTGGAGAGAGTTCATGAAGCAAAGTAATATAGGCACCATGCATGTCGAATGTCTGCGTTAGTGTTAATTAGTCAATACAATAATGTTCTTCACCGGGTAGTCAGGTACAGAGCCTTGCTTATCTTGGCAAAGTTTGGTATCCCTTTTTAGTGTAGTTTTTGGACTCGTTTTTAAGTTTTCCTATATGGGTATGTTCTTCCTTTGGCGAGCTTGTCCATTGTCTGTGCCTAATCTTCCTATAGTTTTGCTTTTATATTTTCCCATATTTCTGCTATGACTAGTCCGTTTGTTTTCCCTGGTAAAAAATATAAAGAAACTGCAGATTAATAATTAACAGAAAAAGTTATGTTGCTAAGGGAGTTGGTGTTCAATTCTCAGCATATAATCTATGCTGTAATTGCCCTTTTAAAAGATTTGTTTGTGGGGATATGATTCCATATCTGCATAATAATCATGTGTATTCAGTTGGTATTGTAACTAGGGAAAAAGGAAAAAAAAAAAATCTAAACACATGTTGGTATGGAGGTTTGAACCCGACACCTCGTCCCACCTCCTATGTCATAGTTGTCGGCTATATCATGGTTTGCTTCATATTTAGTGTACACGACTGTGGCGACATTTCCGGTTGTCTCTCTTTGAATCTCCCATGAAGGCAGATTCTGACTTGGGTACCCTGTGGAGTCACAACTGATTCTACTACGTGCTACCTAAGCTAATCTCCATTTCAGCTTTGCAATGTCATTACTCTGTCTCTATGATCCTCAATCTGATACATGCTGTGACTCGGTTGATGGGTGCAGTCAGGTTGTGGGATGGCCACCTATCAGGGCATACAGGATGAACAGTCTGGTCAACCTCGCAAAGGCGCCTCGAGCTGAGGACGACATATCACCGAATGAAAAGGGCAAGTCAAAGGATGGTTCGGAGGACAAAACGCGTACCAGTGGCAAGTCTGATGTTGACGGCAGAGAGCAAAAACATATCGGGTTTGTGAAGGTGAACATGGATGGGATTCCCATTGGAAGGAAAGTGGACTTGAATGCTCATGCTTGTTACGAGACTCTAGCTCAAGCTTTGGAAGACATGTTCTTCCGACCTGCCAAAACTGTTGATTTAACCGGTAAGTCTTATCCTTTCATTTAATTGTTTTGACCCTTTTCTATTCATGATTTTTCTTGACGTAATCTTTACTGTTTTAGAGGTAGAGCAGGGGCTATTCACTTTGTGTCCTGAAAGTTGATGGGGTTTGAAAACAAAATTACACAGAAATCTTGGATATAAATCCAGACAATATGTTGAACCTGGGAATTTGCGGAAGCATGACTAGGCACTTGCTTACTGCTCAGAGTAAATTAATAACTTAAGCTCAGGGGCTAAATTATGAATGCTGACACGATTTGGAATAAATTTGAAACATGACATCATAAAGCTATCACGAGCTACAAGCCATATAGTCGACGTTAAGGTGGATAAGCTATTGCTTCTTATTCTGGTCAGTAATGGTTTGGGCTTTAAATTACTAGGGGTTGAAGAAAATAGGCAGGTCAAGAAGTCCTCGAAGCTTCTCAATGGATGTTCTGAGTTTGTGCTGACTTATGAAGATAAAGAGGGAGACTGGATGCTCATTGGAGATGTTCCTTGGGGGTAAGTCATGAACTCACATTTTATTTTCTTGAATCAATTCAACCAAATGGTGAATTTTTGTTGACTTCGTCGTCTTTTCCTGAGTTTGTTCTGGCTTGGTAGATTGGCATTTGACTTTTCCAGGAAACATGTAAACTGTCTAGCAGTCGAGGACCGGCAAGGAATAGATTTAGCGGAAGTGGAAATAGTTTATCTATTTATAAGATGGACTAGATTTTTCTGATAAACGACTGATTCCGTCTCTTGTACTGAAACTAAATAAACAAGAAGCGCGCGGTACCACTTCAAGTTTTTGTTCTGAGTTTGTTAAATGTTGTTTCCTAATGCTCATATTTGTTTGCTCAATAGGATGTTCCTCACTGCTGTCAAGAGACTTAGAATCATGAGGACTTCCGAAGTGAATGGAATAGGTATGCACAATGTTCAATCAAACAGTCTCTCTTCGAAATCGAACGATTTCTTGTTTTTCTGCTCTTTAATGCGATTCATAAATTTTCTTGCAGCTCCAAGATTCCAACAAACGAGCGAGAGGCAAATGAGAAAGCCGATATGATATCGTTCTCATCAGTCTTCTCACCCTTTCAAATCTGACTACACAAAAGAAGCAAATACCCCGGAAGCGTATAATTTAGGAAATTATATACACCCGGTGAGAGTGCGCCCTGACGAATTGTGCTGATCTTCGCACTTTACATCCTGCCGACCATCCTCCGGTTGTCCTTTATATTTGTTGTATTTCCTTTTCTTTTATTTTGTGTCTTCAAAGGGTAGATTCATCTCCATCTTGATCCTTCCAATCTCTCCAATAGGTGGAGTAATGGGGTGCTCTGCATATTTTGCTGAATGTTTTGTTTTTTTTTTTTTTTTTGGGATTCTCATACTGTAAATATGGGAATATTGAGGTTATCTAGAGGGTTTGAGCTTGGAAATGCTGCTTGTTGCGGAGATTGTTTTTGTTCTTTCCTTTGTTCTATTTTCTTTTGTCCTTGTGGTTGAATGTTAGTGAGATCCATATTTGTTCCTTTGCTGATGGAAGCTCTGGGGTTGAAGCTGAGATTGTTTGAATTTGTCGATTTATGTTTTCATTAAGGGTTCGATTAAAGAGACTTTCTCTTGCAATACGCCGCTCGTGATAATCTCATAATCAGATGAACGAGCGATCGACTCGGTTTACGAAAGCCTAGGACCAATTACTTTATCGAAAGCACTCATCAAATGGTGACCAATTCTTTCTAGCACCAAATCACAATTCATCAAGATGTGATCTTCACGGTTCTCTTATTGGTCGAACTTCATGAAATATTTACTTTTATTGACATATTTAGAAAGTCACTGAGGCAATTTCGAGAGTGACTTTCTTCAAAGATAGGGTTAATACCACCAAAAATTTCAACCGGTACATTTGTGATAATTTTACCAAAAATTAATTTTTTGACCACTAAAAACCCTAAACCGGTACACCTGTGACAAATTCACACTCCATTAGTTTCCATTAAATTTTATTATTAAATTGCCGAGTTGGATGACACGTGGCAGTTAACAGGTATACCAGTTTGGGGTTTTAACAAGTATACTTATTTGGGATTTTTCATGGTTTTAATCCAATTAAACGGAAACTAACGGAGGAGAAATTTGTCACAAATATACCGGTTTAGTGTTTTTTATGGTCAAAAAATTAGTTTGGGATAAATTTATCACAGGTGTACCGGTTTGGAGTTTTTGGTGATCAAAAAAATAATTTTGGGTAAAATTATCACAAGCATACCAGTTTAGGGTTTTTCGCAGTATTACCCTTTAAAGTTACCAACACATTCGAGATTTACAAATTTAGACCGTAGTTTGGATCTGTGGACTGTGTTAAGTCTCATGGGTGAAAATTGAAATGGCATGTGCTGATGTTATTCTTGGGAAAGCTTGCTATGTCTTCTCATGATCAGGCAATTGTAAACCGAAAATGTAGTAGGTAAACTCTTGATAATGTGCTCATTAATATGTTCAATATATCGGGGAGGTAAATAATTTAACCTATGTCTTAACAAAACAAATAATTTAATGCATGTGTTCATTATTTCCCTAGTGGCCTTAAACCTACAATGAAAGTCTGACCATCTTTTTTTCTCTATTTTTTGGGTTTTTATTAATACAAAAACTCAATTTAAATATATGAATCCTAATTCATCAAACATTCAATTAATATCATCAATCAAACAAGGCATATATTGAAATTCGAGAAGTGAGAAGCTGACCATATCACATATTTCCTTTCCTCCGTCACTAATTCAATCTCTATGGGTTTGTTTTTATTTTTGTTAATACCACGAAAAACTCAAAACTGATACATCTGTCACAAATTTACCCAAAATTAATTTTTTGACTACCAAAAACTCTAAACTGGTACGAATATGACAAATTTACTCCAAACTAATTTTTTAACTACCAAAAACCCAAAACTGGAATATTTGTGACAAATTTACCCTCTGTTTAGTTTTCGGTAAATTGGATTAATATCACAAAAAATCACAAATGGGTACACTTATGATAAACGGAGCTAAAATCCCAAACTGTTACATTCGTCAACTGCCACTTGTCATCCAACTCATCAATTTAACATTAAAATTTAATGAAAACTAACGGAGAGTAAATTTGTCATAGGTAAACTAATTTGAGGGTTTTTTATGGTCTAAAAATTAATTTTGGATAAATTTGTATCAATTTGAAATTTTTTTGTGATATTAATTTTTTTTAATATTTATTAATAAGTGATCTTTGTGAGGGTATGGTGGAACAGTTGTATGTGACAATACAACCTGCTGTGGTGAGAACTGAGAAGAAAGCACCTGAACAGAGACAAAAGAGTGTACCATATCTTGATCAATGATCATAATCTCCAGTGCAGATTATAACTCATCATAACATGAGCCACAAAAATTTTTTATTTTCCTTTTATTGCCATGATTACCTCCTTTTATAATTCACTCTTTTGGGTATGTCACCCTTTTGATCTCCCTAGTGTTGAGAAAATTTAACTTCAGCCGTCCGTATACTTTCTTTCGGCGCAACCTCAACCTTCGTATTGTTCCCTCGACGATGATTTAGATCCTTTCATTAAATTTGTACGCGAAAATTATCAAAAATTGCCCGAATCAGCACCAACTTGACACTTAACGCTTTACACTTTTCGGACTCCATATTTTAGTGATGATCTTTTTTAATCCACGTGCTAATTTATTTTGGAGACAAAAAATGATCTTTGTTAACGGAATTTAATTATTCTCATCATATTCCCACGCCAAAATCTCATGAAAATGTCAGATCCAAACCAACTATTAACTTTCGATTCCTCCAAGTAGAAGTGTGCTTAATCACCACCACCCATTGAGATTAATTCCACTTTATACAACAATTGTGCATAACCCGCATAGAAAAAGGAAAAATTAAGATGACCTAAAAATGATGCTATTTTATGTAACTCTAACCGTTGAATTTAGTGTCATCTAAA
Source organism: Syzygium oleosum (assembly GCF_021117445.2). NCBI lineage: Eukaryota > Viridiplantae > Streptophyta > Magnoliopsida > Myrtales > Myrtaceae > Syzygium > Syzygium oleosum. Next base: position 13,540,292 of record NW_026607485.1, read on the forward strand.
AAAAAACTATTAAATTTAGCAGACCTAAGCATGTCCTTAAATTGCATCATCTAGGGCATCGTCTAGATCTTGGGATCCCCTCAATGTAAAGTAATTAAAAGATATTTCCTCTTTTTCGGGAAGACAAAAATTGGGAGAAAACTTGAGGAGGCAATGCGTGCAGGCACCAAACATTAAAATAATGAACGTGTCCGTGGAGCCCACTGTCTTTACATGTCAAACGGACGGACCATGGATGCTCTTGTCAGAGTTTAGGCTAGAAATGATGACCTAGAAATGATGCTATTTTAGGGTTAATTTCAAAAAAAGCACTAACTTTAGGTCGATGGACAATTTTGGCCTGAACTTTTTTTTGTTCCATAAAAAAAGCATCAACTTTAGGTCGAGGGACAATTATGACCCGAACTTTTTTTTGTCCCGTGAAAAAGCATCAACTTTAGGTCGATGGACAATTCTGGCCCAAACTTTTTTTTGTCTCGTAAAAAAGCACCAACTTTCACTTAAATCCCAAATCTGGCCCTTGTTGACTTAAAACCATTGATTTTTCAACTTGACTATTCCACCTTAGCAATAAATTCACGTGACTTGCTGACTGGATTTAAAGCATTATTCATTGTCTTATATTCTGAACCACAGCTTGAAGAATAACGGTGAAACTGTTCGTCTCCTTCACTTCACCGGTAAGTAAAAAATATCTCCAGATTGAATCTTTCTGGCCAAACTTCGTCGTTTTGTCGTAATCTGAAGCTGTAGACCACCGTCAGTCGACAGACGCCATGGAAGAGATTCGCCAAGTTTACCACCATAACTTTTTTTCTCAAACAAGGGTAACTTCAGACAGAAAGTCAACGGGGGGCCAAATTTGAAATTTAAATGAAAGTTGGTGCTTTTTTACGAGACAAAAAAAAATTCGGGCCAGAATTGTCCCTCGAATGAAAGTTTGTGCTTTTTTTGGAATTAACGCTGCTATTTTATGTAACTCTAACTATTGAATTTGCCAGGATTTTTTCTCGTTAGACAAGCTCTCGTGCTTGTCGATTCCATGTGTTCTCCATTTTTGAGAAAGGCGAAATTGAAAGGACATCTGAATTATGCATTTAAAAAAGTATGAAATCATGGCAATTGAGTGACACAACCCCGAGCACTCCAATTTTTCTCCAAGGCCACTTTTCAATTAGAGGAAAATAAACTACGTTGAGAAAAAAAAATTAAATTACAATGATTTTTTTCTTTATTCTTTACTTTTTTTATATCTTACGAGCCATGTCTTTTCATTTTTTGTAATGGGTTAATACCACCAAAAAACCCAAACTGATACACCTATGACATATTTATCCAAAACTAATTTTTTGATCACCAAAAATCCCAAATTGGTACACATATGATAATTTTATCATTCGTTAGTTTTCGTTAAATTTTACTATCAAATTACTAAGTTGGATAACACAGTTAACTGATTTGGGGTTTTATCCTTCTTTTGTCACATGTGTACCAGTTTGTGATTTTTCGTGGTATTAATTCAATTTAACGAAGGGGTTTTTGGTGGTCAAAAATTAATCTTGAGTAAATTTATCATAGGTGTACCAATTTGGGATTTTTCATGGTCAAAAAATTAGTTTATGATAAATTTATCACATGTGTACCAGTTTTGAATTTTTCGTGGCATTAACTCTTTTGTAATTCGAAACATCTGAAGATTTCACAAAAAAAAAATATACAAATGTTACATGTGGGTTCGTATATAATTTTTTTTGGGTCATTTGATTAATGTTTTAAATTGTGGTGCAAAATAAGAAAGTATTATTTACTTTTAGAAAGCCTAAACAAGCGAGCTTGGAACCCACCCGTGGGCAGCTGCGCTGGTTCGGGTGTTCCCAGTCTTTACCCGTGAGAGCTGGGATCGATTCCCTAGCACTGCTATCGCGATTTAAGTAGGGGGCCATGGCGGTGGGTTGCTGTGCTAGTTCCCCTCGAGGTATAGTCTCTGCTGGCTGTCGGCCGTACGTGCGGATCCTCGATTATCAAAAAAAAAAAACAAGCGAGCTTGGAGTTTCTATATGGTACCATATCTTGCAATTTTTACACTAGAACAAAGTGCTTAATATGCCATTACTGAACTGATTTTTTGGACTGCGTTACAGTCGAAATTATTAATCCTTGGAAAATGCTACCTGTTTAATACCAACTATTGACACGTGACGCCTATAATATAAAAGTCCTGAGACAATCTAAACTTTTGATCTCTGTATTTTAGTGATGGTCATTTTAATCCATGTAATAAATTATTTTTGTGGCAAAACTGATTTTTTTAACGAAATTTAATTATTTTCATCACATAACCGCAAAAAAATCTCATGAAAATGCCAAATCAAGACCAATTATTAATTGCTGATTCCTCCATGTAGAAGTGTTCTTGATCACCACCCATTGAGATCGATTTCACTGCATACAACAATTGCGTCCTTGTTTCGAGTGGATATCCATATAGAAAAAGAAAAATCAAGAAGACCTAGAAAATGATGCTATTAATGTGGTCTTAAATATTTGATGTACTCAACAATTATAAAAATCTAATTTCAAACTCTAAATATTATATCTACTGTGACACATTGACTATGAATTTATTTCCCAAACTATGTCCATTCTAATATATTTATGTTAAATTTTTCTTGTGACATTCAAAACCCCAAACTTGTACCTATGTGATACATTAACCCTCTATTAATCTTTCGTTAGATAATTCTCATCCAAAATAATGTCGTTTTTATTTCACTTAAGTCACGTGAGCAGAATGTCAACACTATTTGCTTTTTAGAGTCAATGTAGACAGGTTTTTAACGGTTCTGATTGACTGGACTTTGATGAATGGTAAATGTATTATACAGGTGAGAGTTTAAGATTTTTTGTTGTCACAGTGAACATATTTTAAGATTTTTAATGATTTTTATCGAAAGTGAAAGTAAATGTCACGTCAAACAGTCAATCACCAAGACAACTGTAAATGGGAATACATGCCAAAGACGATGAGCACTTTTCTTGTTGGAGCAGCTCTCACGCTTGTCGCGTCCATCTGTTTTTCCATTTATTGAGAAAAGCGATGTTGAAGGGACATCTGTACAACGCATATAAAGTATGAAATCATAACATTTGAGTGACACAACACCGAGCACTCCCATTTTCTTCTAGGCCACTTTTTGGGTAAAGGGCAATAAATTTCGAAAAAAAATTGAATTACAATCATCTATTGATATATCCGGAATGACTTTTTTAATTTTTTCATCCTTTACTTTTATGTATTTTTATTGGAAATATCTGAGGTTTTCACAATTTACAAATGTCGACACGTTTGTTGACATATAATTATTTAACATCTAATTAAGATTCTAAATTTTGGTGGAAAAGAAAAATGTATCATATGCTTCTAAAAAGTCTAAACAAACGTGCACGGAGTTTCTTATATTGTACCATCCATTACGATTTTTCCACCAGCACAAAGTGCTTAATGTGGAATTAGTGCGTTAGAGTTGAAATTATTAATCATCAAATCACGCTTAATAATTAGTGGGTTGACGAGAAGAGTTGCAATACTTAGGGTATGTTTATTTGACTGAAAACTTCACAATAAAGAAAAATATTTTTCATGAAAATTAGTTTCAAGGAAAACGGTTAATTTTTATTTGTTTGGTGGTTTAGGGAAAATATTTTCCTTCTTGCTAGAAGGGGAAATCGTTTTGTTTTTCCATAATCTAAGTTTGTTATTTTCAGTTTATGGAAAACTTTTTCCTTAGATTGATTAATTTTAACTTTCCCGTCATCGAAACACCGGGATGTCAGAAAACAATTTCTTAAAAATAGTTTTTCTTCAAACAAAGATAGCCTCATATTGGATCGAATTCCAATCAATGTAAATTAACATCTCAAACAAATGTTTTTTTTTTCCTTTTCTTTTATGGGTAACCAATTGTTTTTCCTTGATTAATATATCATGCATAGGGCAAGAAAAGAGCGAGCTTTTGTTAAGAAAATTGGTCCATTTTGCTTCTTTCCCTAGTGGATATGTGGAAAATGGCTCAAAAAATATAAAATGCAAATTACATCGCTCTTTAGTAAATTAAACTTTCAAAAAAATCGGTGGTGCCCCTCAACTTTCAAACGGAAACGATCTTAATTCTCATTCCGATTCATTTCGATTGATCAAATGGTGCCGGGAAAGAGAATGGGCCATAAATCAAGATCTTGTACTATCAATCATTTCAGGGAAAAAAACCAGAAAGGAATTGGGACAACTTTGCGAAAAACAAACCAAACCAAGAGAAAAGACAACGTAGTTGCAGGACAATCATGATAATCATAGTGCTAGGTAATTTACCATTCGGGCGTGATAGTCCAGTGATAAATGGGTCACACTAGCTTCTGCAAGATTACAGATTCGAGCCAGATTCTAGCAAAATTGTGTCTCAGGCAATTTCATGTCAGTTGAATATGAGTAGTAGCAGAGGCTTGTTTTTTTTTTTCATGAATGCTACATTCTTCTTTCTGTTGTGCTTTCAACTTTATTGCAAAAGGACATGGACAAACTACACACCATCTCGTGAAAGATCTCATGAGTGGATTCTCTGATGCTTGGCCCTGCCTTTGTCATTATTCTTCTATTTTCATAACCCTTTTTGGCTTAATTAGGGCCATGCTAAACATGCAGATATTTGCACTCCATTAGGCTAATCAGCCTTGTGGTCTACCGAGGTCCAAGATTATCGGATGTTGAATTACAATTAAATTGATCCGAACCCTTTATTAAGGGTGCGTTTATTTCGCCGAAAACTTCATGATAAACGAAATATTTTCCATGAAAATCATTTTCAAGAAAAGCTATGGTAGTTAGTTTTTTATTGTATGGTTGTTTAGGAAAAGTGTTTTCCTTCTTGCCAGAAGGATACTATTTTCAGTCTAAGGAATATATTTTTCTTAGATCGATTAATTTTCCGCCTTCCAAACATCGAAAAGTCAGAAAATAATTTCCCGAAAATAGTTTGCCTTCAAACAAACATACCCTAAAATCTCTTTTCTTTCGGTATAGTAATGTGCTACGACATTATATAGAGAAATTTTGATGACACGTAATTGAGTATGACGCCTCATGGTAGGAGAATGGTCTCTCGAGCAACCACAATAGTCCCCCGAGTCAAATGGTTCTGATTCCGATCGCGAACGTTTCTTTTTCCAAAATTAAAACGGGTTCATGTGTTTATGTTATTTGGACGAACTAAATGCGATTTCACCGGACCAAGTACGAACACTTTCGTTTGTGTAAAACCCATCCCGTTCGGAGTTCAGCTAGTGTCTAATTTCTTCTTATTGATTAATCATCTAAACAGAAACTTTCAGCATAACAGTTTTCAGCCCAAAAAATAAGAGATTGTTCTGTATTGTTTCAAAAGATGCAGCATTGATTTGGATATATTCATGATTTCGCTTTGCACGCAACAGCTGGAAAGCAAGAGCAAACATGAAGATCGTCTCCCCCACGTTTTGTCTCCATTGCATAATTTTAGCAAGTACTACAAAGAGTGAAGTTACAGAACAGCGGTACTCAAGAGTGGATGATAACCCTTCTTTTTTAGGAAAAAGACAAAAACAAATATGAACATAAAAATAGAAATAAAAGTAAGAATGCATATGCAATCATTTCCCATATGCATTGTGCATTTCAAAAGGGAAAATGGCACAGTGGTCCATGAATATTGACTCAATGTACAATGTCGTTCTTGAATTCTTAATTGGTTCAATGTGGACTGTAAACTTTTGGTACATCGGATTATATGAAAATGTTCGATGTTATTCTTCGATTAATTCAAGTTAATGGAATTGCTGATTTGGCTTCTAATCCGATACGTTTGAACATTGGACAAAAATAAAGTTGCATGTGGATTATCCACGTAAGATATCCAACTCAAATTAGAATATAATAATCATTTTAATTTAGCTAAATTGTTCAACATAAAGAAATGGCTATCCATGTTATTTGATGACGTGGATTATTATATCCTGACTTGAGTTGAATATCATATGTAGATAATCTACTGGTAATGTTATCTTTTTGTTTACTATTTAAACTTACCGGATTGGAAGCAAAATCAGTAAATTCCGTTAAGTTGAATTAATGAGAGAATAACGTTGTATATTTTCATATAATCTAGGGACTAGATTAAACATTTACCAAAATTTCAGATACCACATTGAACAAATTAAAAGTTCAAGGATAACATTACATATTCCGCTAAAAGTTCAAGGACCACGTTAAACAAATTAAAAATCTAGGGATGACTTTGTACAGTGAATCAACGTTGAGGGATCATATGTATTATTCGCATGAACTTAGGTCATTTTTCATTCCTCTGCGACGCAGCTTTGGAGCAATTGTTACAGTGTTTTTTAGTATCTGCAGCGTTAATTAAGCTGACAAATATCAGATTTACCTCCTCGGCCATAAAAAGAAATATTTATTTCCACAATTATGCCTTGTAACATCTATTCGCATAAAGATTTCAACATTCCGAGGTTGATGTAACCCACAACACGGTGAACGTATATAGTCGAGTGATTTTGGCTGCTCTATAGACTAGAGGCAATTGATTCCAAAGTGGATTGGGAACCAATTCTACCTTAAGTTCCAAAAAATTGGAACTGGAAACTGAATCGGCCGGTTCTTGATTCTACTCGGGAACCGGCCATTTTATGATTTGGATAAAACACCAAATTCTTATAATAAAATCTAAAAATTGAAACATTCAACTACAAAACATTTGTTGGTCTAGCGGTTATGTTGTTTTTTCACGTTGTTGACCGCGGTTTAATTCTTGATGGGAGCAAAACTGATTTAGAACCGGTTCAACGCCGGTTGAAACCTGCGTTTGTGGCCTTGGAACTAAGAACCAAACCGATCCTAGGCTGATCTAAGCCGTAGAACCGGGAACCAAAGCGATCCATCCAAACCGATTCAGTCCAGTTCCAAGTTGAACCAAACCTGGGGCTCATCCTTAAAAGTGCATACTTGTGTGAATTTTACTGTAATCAAACATTTCGGTCCATTAGCATCGCTCGCTTTTACATCATTAATAATCTCCAATTCTTTCAATCATCCTCAGGGAGAGAAGGAAAAGCCTAATTGCATAATCTATCGGAAAAACCGACACCGCACATCCTTAGGATGGAGAAAATGGCAGTATCAATCTTCTCAGGCAAAGCTGGCACAATACATGCAGCATGGGAGTGGCGACTTCTCGAGGCCTCACGATGCGCTGTCACGGTCCCAAAGTCATGCTGTCACTCCATCGGATCATCTCGATGAGCAAAATCAAAAACCATATGACACACTTCTTTCTGGTCAGTCGCTAAATCCCTCGTCCAAAGTCGCATTATTTTGGTAAAAGCATAGAGTTGATCTCGCTATAAGAGATAAATGTATCATGATTCTCAAACCATAGTTCCATCTCTTGGACTGATGCCATGGATCATGGTGATGAATTGTGGCATTATCGGGTAACCATTAGTTGAGGGATAATTACACGTTAATCAATCATGTGAAGTATGTTTCTTAATTAACTATAGAAACAGAGACAGTTATCCACTCATAGAAAGCAATAGCAGCATTAGATTAATCTTCTGATCTTTTTATCATTTCAAAGCCAAATAACAGTTCCTCCTTACACATCTGCAACAAAACCACGTACTTCCTATCGAGTCGTATTATATAAGCGTTACTGCTCATAGACATCAATCCCTTGAAAGTGTCCTCTCTCGGTACAAAAGCTTATTTAGAAACACCCGAATAATATGATGCACAACATAACACAGCTACCATCCGCACTGATTCTAACCTATGAGTTAAGGAGCGGTAGTGCATGGATTAGCCACCTTCATCATTGCCACTGTTTACTGCAAGAAATCTCTGGGATCAGTAACATAACCGGTCAAAGCAGACGCAGCTGCAGTGAACGGGGAGGCTAGATAAATCTGGCCTTCCTTGTGGCCCATACGCCCAGGGAAGTTCCTGTTAGTTGTTGATACACAGACCTGCATTGCAACATATGCGACAAGTGCAGTTAGTATTTCTGATGTAACACAACAGCAATGATAACTTGCAAATACAGAAATCAAATTAAAGACTACAGAAAGTGAAATTAACTGAACCGATAAAATACTATCATTAGGATTTGAAAGTTATTTTAGCAAATAAATTAGAGGTTGATACCAGCAAGATCCATTAAAATATACTATTTCTAGAATATCAATCCCAACCAATACATGCTTAGGGACCACTAAACAGACAAAAACTAGCCACTAACTGAAAGATTTGAGAATTTTTATTAATATTTTGTCAGCATTGGCTTCTAAGAACAAAAGGCAAAGTAGCTCATTAAGTCATAGTTACATATTGCAAGACGAAGAAAAGGAAATAAACAAATAACTAAATCTTGCCTTGGGTTCATTCATACGAGCATAAGTGTCTCTAGGGCCACCTAAACAAGCACCACAGCTAGGACTTGCAGGCGTGTCACAACCTGCCTCTTCAAATATCTGGGAGCAAGTTTTGCCACCAGATCCGGGTACTGGGAGGGTATATACGTCCATCCACACCTATGATATGTAATATCATATATCAATTATGTCCACCCATGCAAATTCCAAATTATAACTTCCAAAAGAAAAGTTAATTTGAAGCTAAACAAGCTACTAAGTGTCAAAAACCTTCTGTGTAGCAGGAACGACGAATGTGGGAACTTTAACCTTCTTTCCCTGTGGAAAAACAACTTAGAGTAAATACAACAGTTGTCGGATGCATAGGTATATAGGAAGATGAATACAAAGGGCATGGTTATTTTTATTATGATACAATACAAATAAATTTACTCTCTAGCAAGACAGGATGAAACTTAACTACCAGAACTCTAATCAATTTGCACAACTTACCATTCGATAACAAGCATAATTTCAGGAGATATTCCTCAGAGAAGTAACTTTTATCTAAAGTGAAATTTCGTTGATAAAACACCAACTTACCCAATATCTCTTACACATACTTGTTTAGAACTATCTTGAAGGATTGTAAATTAGCAAGATGTATACTCTGATCCAAGGGTCGCACTAATCACACTTGTGATATGTCCTAACCTTAATTTATTACTAAATGCAGCGAATAAAAACACGACAGATAGAGTCAGCCAAATCCGCCTTCAAAAGCTGAAGGTGCTGCAATGGCAGTACACAAGTGATAATAAAAGTCACAACACATTAACAGTAACTAAAATCTTCAACTCTGGGAGGAAAAAGATTTGTTCAATGCTAATCAACATTGTACTTTACAGATTTATGCACAATCAAGCATGTCTGCCCATGCTACTCATGGCATCTTTTATATAGTTCGTTACTAAGGACAGCCAGATGTTGAAAACTTAATAAGAACTTTTATTGTGATCAAATTGCTAATGTCTCATTTTCCTTTTTTCTCCAGAAACCTTCACTTAATTCCATTGTTTGAGGGTCATTTCGCTTTACATCCATAAAGGAACAACAATGTAGAAAAGCAAAAAACCGGATAGGAAGCCAAACTTATTCAATATGAACACTAAAAATTCACTAAAAAGTAAAACAATTTATGCATTCTTTGATTGATTCAAAGTTAAATCCATCATATAACAAAAGATTCTTGCAACCTATTTTGAGTACAGCATACTTGTAGCTTCTATTCTAGCATTTTCTTCTTCTGTCTAAGTAAGCATCAAGGTTTTCATTTAGCCATCTAGAAAAAGTTGTTACAGAAATATCTTTGCCACATTTCCATGTTTCAATGGTATTAAGCATGGATAATGATAAAGGAACATAATTGACAAAAACCCAGTTAAACATAATCATTAATCAAAATGGTTTGGCAAAACCAGTAACAGTCTGATGGATAACTTTTCTTTATTGATGAGACAGGTGCATAATCAGTAAACCCAATGTATTAACAGGAATTGAGCTATAGGTATCAACCATTTATCATAAACATCTCTTTAACATTTCCTTCGAACAAGACTCCTTTCACAATGTGACTATATGGCCTCATTTCTTCGTAGGTAACCATGATTCACGAGTTTCATACTAAAGTAAGAGCATGCCTGAATAGACTTTTGCTTTTAGCATTTTGCTTTTTGCTTTTGCTTAATCTAAATCTTGTGACGCATGAATTTCAATTTTAATCCTAAAACACTTGAAACTTTCACAATACACAAATGTTGACAAATAGATTCACGTATACTTTTTGCATAATAATTTGGATTCTGGATAATATTTAAATCTTGGGGGAAAAGCAGAAATGTATTTTGTAACTTAGACTTAATTTTAAACAAACAAGCCCTAAAATTGCATAAACTTGTGATGTCTTACGAGCAACCTTTAAATTAAATAAAAGAAGTGTTTATCTTACTGAAGCCAGAAAAACTTTTGCTGCAGCTAGGAAATCCTCAGTTTTACCCCCAGTACAAGATCCAATGTATACTCTGTCTATCTTCACATCTTTGCATTCTCTGGCTAAGGCACGCTTATCTGGAGAATGAGGCTGCATAAAACAGAGCTTTCTTTACTTCTTTTTTCTGAATAAATAATGAACGATTTCATTACAAAAGAAGATTCTTGCACATAAAAAATGTACTGCGAAAAAATGAACCTTAGAGCTTGCATTTTATAAACCCACGAAATGAAAATATAGGACACAAACTGAATACTGTTTACTTGAACAAATACACTGATATATAACATTTGAATACTGAATTTTCAAGAAAAAAATGTAACACCCACCTTTGCAACCAAGGGCTCCAACTTTGAGACGTCAAAACGGTACTCAGAGAGAAATCTTCAAGACAGCAAATCCAGCTAGTCAATAACTATTGGAGCATAAGAAACAAAAACAAGGACAAGACTAGAAATCATAGAATGTTTGAACAGCATTCTATTTGGTACTCTGTGAAAGAGTCGGCATCATGAGTAATCAACACATGCTAGTAGGACACAAGATGTCGCATGAAAAACAGCTCACTGTCCAATGTTCTATTGATATAGTCTTTAAATGCACTATAATTCGAGTTTTGTACCAGTACAAGTTAAATCTACTGATCTTAAGGGGCATTATGCATGAATGAATTTTTCTCAAGTTCTATCATCTATCTAAATAGGTAAAGTGCATTCAACGAGGAAGGACAACCCATTTATGGAGTAAACAACTACAAGTACAAATCGTTTGAAAGAGAGGCTACCAATGATTCATAGCAGTCCTCATCTACTAAGCCAGAGATACAGATATGCTATGGGTCGTAGCACACGAATGGGAATACCATTTGTCATGAATTCAATTGTCAGTTTAGTGGGTTTGCTAATTAGAGCTGTGGTGCACTTAGAAGGATTTTGTTGAATCATTCTCTACATATCTTTTCAGCTGTCCTTTTTTCTGGAATTACGTTTAAAGTGCAAATTTAAAGGAGCGGAACTTATGATCACCAATAACTCTTTCCAATTGCTGGAAGAAAATTCTGAAGCTTAGAGATGACACCAAGCACTTGCTGAGATGTAGGGCGTGTGATGACAATTCTATATTCCATGTTTGAAGTCATGGCACCCTTTCAGTCCCATTATTTGACAGGTTTTCTCATAGAATCATTTATGATTCTCTTCTCCTCTAGATAGTAAAGTTTCTTGTAATGGATGGAAATGGCCTCCTGAGAGGTGTGATTGTCTTGTGCAAATCCAAGCCGTTTTATGTGGTGTCCTATTTTCTAATGTTCAACAGCATGACAAACCTATTTCAATGCCCAATTCTGATGGCAACTGTTACCAGGGCCTGGAATGCTATTTGAGTTAAGAGGATCTCACGAGGTGGGGCATTAGGTTGTTCATATACCAAGGCAGTGCTTCCTAGCTTGGTTAGTGATTCTAACGAGTTGGCTACTGGTGATCGACTTGCTGAATGGAACATTCTGAGTCCAATTACTTGCTAGTTGTCTTGGTGAAGCCGTTCGGCTTTGTGATAAGAACAAAGGAATTATTGTTCGAGTTTTCTGCACTTATTTGGCAGAAGTTGTGGAAATTAATCAAACTCCTTGTGCTTGGTCATTGGAATTTGGTTGGGTTCTAGCGCAGACTAAAGGGAAATCCTTTACCTCCATACTTTTGAAATTGTGTTGGTGTTCTGCACTTTGTTGTCAACAGAGTTGTTAAACCAAATGTTAAAAATTTTAGGTTGTTAATAAGTTCTTGTAAGCTGTTAGATCTAAGGCTTCGATTGCCATAAACAGCTTTGTGACAATTGTGGTACCTGTAGGTGAATATTTGGGGCTATAGGTATTTTCTTATGTATAAAATGGCTTACAAGCAGGCTTGGTCCACCTGCAGGAGATTTGATGTAAAATAGAAAATTTTTATGATCTTTAGGAACACAGCTGACAGCAACACCCTTAATCGAGCGAGTCGACTCAAACTAAACTAATGAATCAACTTTGGAAGAAATCAAAACATGTATGCAAGTAATTTTCCATAATTCCAAAAACGTAAATCAGCACATACAATCTTTATTCTAGAATGAGTCAGCAGCATAGCTTAGTTTCATTAAAGAAATCTTTTTTATGAGGAACTGGATATTTCCGATTCTTTTTCCATTCGACACGAAGTACATCTACACCTAGATGTCCTTTTGTGCAGTTTCTTCTTCAGTTCAACCAAAATTCAAAGGGGCATACAAAAATACCCATACTTCCTAGTCCAAACACAGTTGCAAAAAACGAAAGACAGACGTGGTCATGCATAATATCATACCCAGACTTCCTAGTCAATCTACAAAATTGATATTTAATGCCCAATAAATATCCATCTGCGTGGTCTTTAATAATTTTATCATATCTGCTCTGGTGCAGAAGGCCACAGTATAGGGCAAACAGTATCGGATGCTCCAATGCATAATGTGTAAACATCTGCTTTTCTGTGCAAAAAGGCTAGCTAATTCCTCCGGCATATATTCTATTTACAGATCAAGATATTTGCTCACAACCAGCACATCAAAAGATTCTATCCACCATGTTGCACAAGTTACAGTATCTCTCCAACTTATAAATGGTTACATACAATGCACACATAATAATTTTGATGAGGCTGAGTATGGCAGGTGACATGAGAAGTATTCTTAATTATCCTACTTTATTAAAACATATTCCAGAAAAATGCACATCAAACAGTTTTCACTTGAATTAACACGGCACATTAAACTTCCAAGGCAAGCAGATACAACTCCTTTAGCAGAAGCCAGTAGTTGTGCAGACTGGATTGCGACATAAATGACAAATGAAATTAATCGAGATAATTACCTGGCTTTCTCGTCACTGTAAACCGGTTCATAGGGCTTTGATGTCTTATCCTGTGCAAAAAGGTGTCAGAAAAGTGAGTTCCTAAAGAGCTAATAAAAGAATAGGCCAATGACTCATAAGAGAAGGTCATAATACCCAACCTTAAGGTACTCAAACGTTGTGCTATCTGCAGGTACCACACCATTCTTACCCCCGGCTTCCACAACCATATTGCACAATGTCATTCTCTCTTCCATCTGACACCAACAAGTGTTAGTAGGGATGTAGGGCTATAAAATCAAAAGAGCGAAGTTATTAATGGGTCCACTTACATTTAAACTTTCAACAGTAGAACCAACAAATTCCATTGATTTATAGGTGGCACCAGACACTGATATTTCTCCAATAATCTGCAAGGAGAAAGACCATTAATCGAGAAATAAGCAGAAGCACATGATGCCTTGAGGCCCTACATAGTTCAAGTTTCAGTTTAGACCAATGAACTTACTTGTAAAATCAAATCTTTCGCCAACAAATACTCAGGCATTTCGCCCTCCATCACAAATCTCAATGTAGGAGGCACCTGAAATTCATGGTCAATGAAAGGCCAATGATTCACAACAAGATAAGAAACACCTAATAGATAAAATACAATAAGATAATTATGAATGAGCCAGCACATTATCTTTTGCTAGCACTTGACTTCTACACATGATTCTATGCCGACAAAATCACAAAAACATTTAAATCTTTGACACCGATTCAGGAAATATCACTCAACGAAACGTCAAATATTTACACGTATTTGTACTATCAATGCCTATACTTCTTTAACAGACACTTGTTCAATTCCCCTTTCCCTCTCTCTCTCTCTCTCTCTCTCTCTCTCTCTCTCTCTCTCTCTTGTGTCCCCAGTGCTTCAACCCCCTGCCCCTCCTTCCTTTCCTCCTTTCCCATGCAGATTGAAGGCAAATTAGAAGAGGAGAATTATATATATATTGCCCCCCTCCTTCTCCCTAGCACCTCAACCCTCCACTCCTCCTTCGTTTCTTCCTCTCCCAAAAAGAGGCAGATTGACGGTAAATTAGAAGAGAAGTTCAATTCTCAATGGCTACGCTACGCATAATGATGTGGCAGTAAATATTGGAAACACAAATAACGAGTCCACGTTAACCAATCAAAAGGTGGATGTGACCAACTTTCCCTACATTTGAATCTGTCAGTTTCATTCATCATAGGAAAAGCTCGAGCACACAAAAATGGGTTCATCTAGGGTAATTCAGAGCATAGGGCCACCTGAGAATGAGGAAGTGTTTGCCCATTAACTATCCCAAAGGAGCAAAGAAGCCCCTCAAAGACTATTAACCCAGCATGTTGTTTATAGATTAGGATTAGTTGCACAGCAAGTATTTGAAATCTAGAACTATTACTTTTCTTCTCAAAAGTGAGAAATGACAAATGTGTTAAAGTCTTTTAGCTGCTATTAAACCATAAAATGACAGAATATAACATCACGAGCAGCTAAGCCAATAAGAATAGTTCTTCATCGTCCTTGATATCTTACATCAAGATGGATTAAACCAAGCAAAATAAAAACCATCATTTGGTACCTAGCAGTCACTGAGGTAAAAACACAACAAATAAGACAGTATGAAGGAAACATAACCGAGGGAAAGCACAGTCAATACCCAATCATATAATAATGAAACTACCAAACATGATCTTAAAAAGTCAGTTTAATCCTAAGATGAGATTTACAAGACTCAAGTTTAATCTCAATCCAATGGCGAAGTATTCTAAATTTCAAGGACCTCAACCATCTATCCAATATCCATTTTTATGAAGGGATGGCAGACACCGAAATAAATATTGATATGATACATGCCTTGAGCAGGATCTTCCCAGTCCCCAACGCAAAGCCAGCATCAGTGTTGCCAATACCAGTGGCAAACTGGCCAAAAGCTCCAGCAGTACAGGTGTGAGAGTCAGTACCTAACAGAACCTAGAGCAGGATAAGGGTTTAAGATTCTGTCAGACATCACCTCGTACACTACCGAAAAATAGTTCAAGGAAAAAAATCCACCTCGCCAGGTCTGCAATGACCTTCTTGGGCTAGAGCAATGTGACACACACCCTTGTAGTCTGGATTAACCTGCAAATTGTTTGATATCCTTTGAATTTAAGATCAACAGAGGAATTGCAGACAAGGATCATAAGCTTTTCATATAGCAAAAAAATATATTAGGTAATGAAATAAAAAAATGACAACACAAGAATACCTTGAAGTCACTAAGGTCTTTGATATCATAGAAGTACTTGATATCCTGCTCTTTGCAAAAATCTCTCAAAATATCCACATTGCGATTAGCACGTTCATCACTTGTGAAAATGTAATGATCAGGAATGATGACAATCTTTTCGCGATCCCAGACCTTGAGTTCAAGGAAAATAAAACCACAAACATGAATACTCTCAATTGTCAATGATTCACATTAAGGGTGACAATATATTTAGTCAATGAAGTAAAGCATAATTTAAAATAGACAGTATGGACGCCATGAGCAATGCACTCCTCTACTCATTTGATGTCATTGTAATCGATCAAAAGGATAACTATTTAAAATAGCATAAACCCTGACAAAAAAGGGAGAATCCAGGTCTTTCTGGGCACATAGTGGAATGTTACATAGAAAGGGCTGTCAATAGATCCATAGCATAGCAAGAGACGCACACCAAGCACTTCTGTTCGAAGACACGAATGGTAAGACACAATATGAAAGCTGAGTAAAAACTAGATAACAGCAGACTCCAGTCATTCAAATTCTCAGAAGGAATTCCACTTATCAAACCACATCTTCCGCACATTATACTCGAAAGAGCTCGAAAATCGCGAAGGGAAGCTGTGGCAGCAGGGCTCGATACCTTAGCAGTCTCACCGAACTCCTTCTTGAAGATACCGAAAGAACCGGGGCCGCAAACATCGTGCGTCATCAGAACATCGACATCGACCCAGACATTCTCCCCGGGACTCAGCTCCGACTTCTCGGAAGCCCGAGCCAGTATCTTCTCGGTCATCGTCATCGCATTTTTCACCTAAAAAACAACCACCAAACCCCCCGCGCCGCTCAGAGAAATCCCCCCGGCAAACAAAAAAAGGAAACTCCTAATCGAGCTCAATCGGAAGTTTGGGACATCGAAATCGCGAAAGAACCGAACCGAGCCGGTGGCGGCGGGCTTGCGCTCCGTCTGCCGAGGCGCCATGACGGAGACGATCTTCTTCGCGGCCGGTTTCCGCGACCTCCCGGAGGAAAACGGCTGGGAAGCGAGGAATCCGGAGAGGCCATACTCTTTCTGCAAAGAAGAACAACACAACAAGGAACTGAGAAACCACACGGCGTCCATTGTCGAACGACGAGACGGAGGGGCCCCGGCACGAATCGAAGACAGCGCATCGCCGATCGAGCAGCACGGGGACTGACCTTGCCGGCGACGAAGGAGGACGCCGAGGAAGGCGGCGGAATCACGGTGGAGGACGCCATGGAGTGCGGCGGCCGGCGGCGGTTTCTCGGAGCTGATGCGTCGACCGTCCTCCGATGAGCGTTCCCCGCAGAAAGGACAGCGCCTTCTTTATAGCGACGGCGACGCGAGGGAGCGAAGAAGAAGAAATGGGAGCGGCGACACGTGGCGGATCGTGCGGCGTGCGATCGGGTGGGGCCCAGCTGGGCTTGAGTGGGAGGAAGAGAATGGCGATTTGTGCTCGTGCTCGACTCGAATCTTGCAACTTCTTCTTCTTCTTTATTTTTTTTATTTCTTTTAATTTTTTTTTGTGTCTGGAAGAATTGGGATGGGAACTGGCGAGTCCGCCATGGAAGACGAGAGAGAGCGAGATGGAGATTCCACGTGGGCGGCTTCGATTTGGTGGGCTAAAACCCTAGAAGGCCCAACGGCCCAATCGGCCCAAATAGCGCGATACATTTTTTTTTTTTTCCGTGAGCTTGGCGGTCCCGGTACTTCCCGTCGAGACCCGAGCCGCAAATTAGGCGGGTTCGATGGAGGGGCTCTTCTCTCTTGGCCCGAGCTCGCTCCTGCGCGAAACCCGATCATTTAATCGGTAGCCCTAGCTCTAAAGGAAGGTTTCTCTTCTCTCTTGGCATCGTACTTTACTATGAACGAAGAAGCTGATATGAAGGTAGAGATTGAAAGTGATTACTTATCAGTATGTGGGCTTATAATAAGCACTTATCCAAGCTCATGGCGCATCCCGAGCTGTTATAGAGGATTGCGAAAAGAGTTTGGCCCAGTTTAAAAGCACTTCGTTGGTCCACTATCCGCGAGAAGCTAATCATGTGGCGAATTGGATCGTCAAAACCTTTCGTAGAAATGCCCTCCCCTCTAATTGGATTACTAAACCCCTTAACCCCTTTGGGATTTTTTATGTTTCGATATTGAACATCCTTGTTTTGATTATGACACTTAATAAATGAAGTACTTTTCTGACAAAAAAAATCGGTAAATTTAATGGGCGAGACTGAGCAAGAACTTTTGCGCATATAATTTAGTCATTCATCTAATTAAGGAAAAAAAAAAGATGGAATGAGGGGTTTTTTTTCAAGTTATAGGAGGTAGAGCTGGGAGATTAGGGAATTATTGCCAGTGGACTGTGATTTTTTTTTACCTAATTACCATTTTTTTTATTGTTTTTATTGGCCTTTCACAGATTCCTCTACCATTATATAATGTATCTCAATGTAAAATATACTTTTTATTTTCATAGATTTATTTTTTATTTTAACGTTTTTATTGTATCAATTTAAATTTATGAAAATACGTAAGTAAGTTTTAACATATAAGTGGAGAGAAAGACAATGCAAATGCCATAACTTTTATACGACGCTTGCTTGAGTGATATAACTTTTTTTTAACCACTTGGGTGCTATAATTTTCATACAACGTTCACTTGAGTAATGTAACTTATTTTTTTTCAATTACTTAAGTGACATATAACATTTCGATCGATCACTTGAGTGCCATAACTTTTTAAAATTATTCACTACAAGTTTCTTGTTACGTCAGATTTTCAACATTTTGGTGAACAGGTTATAAAAGTCATCACACTTAGGTGATCGATGCACTCTTTAGAAGTCATGAAATGTAAGTGATCGAAAAAAAAAGTTATGGCATTCAAGTATGAGCAAGTGTCGTATAAAAGTTATGACATTTGTGGTGTTCTTATTCCCATATAAGAACATGATTCACATATATCCACCATTTTGTAATATTTTTTTTCACTTAGGCTTTGTTCGTTTTGCGAAAAATGTTACGTTTTTTGAAAATGTTTTCCAGAAAGCCATTTTCCTGGAAAATGACATAATTTTTCAGTGTTCGGCTGAAATCTGAAAAAGTCTCGGAAAATATTTTTCGTCGTTCGGTCTTGAATATATTTTTCTTCATGCACTATTTTTAATAATTTTTTATTTTAATATTTCTTTTCTTTTCTTTTTTTCTCTTTTATATTTCCCTTTCTTTCTTCCTTTGCCAGTCGTTGTGGCCAGCGACCGGCCATAGGCGAGGCTCGGCCTCACCAGATCTGGCAAGGCTTGGCCTCACCTCGCTAATCTCGAGCTTGGCCGAGCATCGCCGGATCTGGTGAGGCAAGGCGAGGCGAGGCCTCGCTCGCTACATCTGGTAAGGCTCGGCCTCGCCTTGTCGGTCTCGAGCTCCGCCGAGCATCACCGGATTTGGCGAGGCGAGGCTAGGCTCGGCCTCGCTCGAGCTTGCCGGCCGTGGGACGAGAGGACGCGCAAGGTAGTAGCGAAGGAGGACCAGACGAAGCGAAAAGCAGCAGCGGAGGAGGAGCGGCTCTAGAGATGAAAACCCTAGGTTGCGTGAAGGAGAGGAACGATGGGGAAAAGGAGAGAGAGGAGGAGAGGAACGATGGGGAAAAGGCGAGATTGGAAAAGGAGAGAGAGGAGGAGAGGGCGTGAGAAGAGGAAATCATTTTCCTCAGTTTTCAAAGGGTATTTTCCATTGATCGGAAAATATTTTCCTTGACCCCTCAATTTCCGCCCCCTGGACACCGGAAATTATGGAAAATATTTTTCCGGAAAACATTTTTAGTGAAACGAATGGAGCCTTAGGTTGCGTTTGTTTGAGGAAAAGAGTTTTCTCGGAATTAATTTTTCGAACTTTCACCCATTTGCTTCGCCAAAAATAATTAGTTAATCAAAATCACTTTCAGGTTAAGGAATATATTCGTGCATAAAATTAGGAAAGTGAATCTTTAAATCTAAGAAGTTGATAACACTTTCCGAAATTGTTCCTCATGAATATTTGAATATTTTATCTTTTATCTTTTCTTTTATCTTTCTTTTTCATTTTTTCTTTTCCTTCTTTTCTCCTTCGCCTGTCGCTGAGCCTCGATGACAGCCAGCCACAAGTGCAGGCCGGCAAGGGCCAGCCTCGGGTGAGGCTTGAGCTTGCGGACCTCGCCTGAGGCCGGCTAGGTCGGCCCTCATAAGTGGCTTGTTGCGGCCGTCACGGAGGCCCGGCAACCGGCGGAGGAGGAAGAAGGAAAGAAAAAAATTATTTAAAGATTCGATTTTTTTTTCCTGAGATAAAGTCATGAGATTGAAATCATTTTCTAAATGTGATTAAAACACCAGAAAAATATTTTCGGTCACGTATCACCAAACAAAGGAAAAGTAACTATTTTCGTGAAATTTGATTTCCCATTTTACCAGGAAGAGGTTGCCAAGAAAAGTTATTTCCCCCTTAACTAAGTTAGTCTTTCTTCTTCTCTTTAAGTTTCAATTTTACATGTAATTAAGAAAAAATTTATATATTAACTAATACATATATTTTAAATTTTACTGATACGTACATTTAATAGCTATAATTATACAAAGTCATACCTATTAAGACATATTAAGATCTCTTAAAATAATCTCGCAAAAAAAAAAAATAACACGTGCACATGTTTATAAAAATGGATTTAAGTTAATGCATTGAGAGAGATAAAAAAAATTAAAGATGTGAATTAATTTTGGGTTAATACCACGAAAAACCCTAAACTGGTACACTTGTGATAATTTTACCCAAAACTATTTTTTTGACCACAAAAAATCCAAAACTGGTACATTTATGATAAATTTACCCCGAACTATTTTTTTAATCACCAAAAACCCCAAATTGGTACACACATGACAATTTTACCTCGAACTAATTTTTTAATATTATTTTTTATTTTTCGAATTTTTTTATTAATTTTTTTTTACTTTTTTTTTCCTTTATCTTCAACCTCTGGCCAGTCGCCAATCCGGCGACCGGTCAGAGGCGGAAGCTGGCGAGGTCGGCCTCGCCGGCCGCTGGCAAGGTCGGCCCTGCCGGCCGCTGGTGAGGCTCGACCTCGCCGGCGTTGGGTGAGGTCGGCCTTGCCTTGCAATGGCGAGGTCGAGCCTCGCCAGATCTGGCGAGGGCCCGGCCCCGCTGGTCTCCGGCTTCCATCTCTGGCCGGTTTCCGGACCGGCGACCAGCCAAAGGTTGAAGATAAAGAAAAAAAAAGTAAAGAAAAAATAAAAAAAAATTAATAAAAAATTTTTAAAAATAAAAAATAATATTAAAAAATTAGTTCGGGGTAAAATTGTCACATGTGTACTAGTTTGGGGTTTTTGGTGGTCAAAAAAATAGTTCGGGGTAAATTTGTCACAGGTGTACCAGTTTAGGGTTTTTTATGATAAAAAAAATAGTTTTTGGTAAAATTGTCACAAGTGTACCAGTTTAGGGTTTTTCGTGGTATTAACCCATTAATTTTAGAAAAGAAACTTAAATGGTTGACAGCAAGGGAAATTTGAATTCAATCTTGGAATCTAAAATATTTACGGGATAAGTTGACATGGTATAATATATCAACAACAAGCATGGGCTTCTCAAAGAATTTTCTATGACAGTTTGTTGAAATAGAATGTGCTATTTCTTCTCGGAGTATTATTTATTTAAATTTTTTGTAGTTAAACTGTTTTTACATGAATGATCAAACATTTAATATTTCGGTGAGAGTACTATATTTTAATTTTTGGATACGTTATTTTAATGAAATATTAAAAAATGACTATGGTCAGGCCTTCAAATAGTTGAGAAAATGGGACCCATGAGACCTCCATTCTACCAAATGTATGTCACTCATCATTGCATCGAAGCGTTGAGTAAATTTGCATTAACTTAGAGATTAAGAGGTTTTACATAAACCAATGAATTAGTTGCACTTCCATTCACGTTGGTGTAAGAAGACAAATGGTCCATTATCCAATCTTTTACTCAAAACCATTAAAAATAGAAGATGGGGTGAACTAGGTAGGAGAAAAAGTGACGCGTATAATAGAGGGTTTTGATGGGCTTCTCAATTAACCTATGGAAAAAAATTATACAAATGGCCTCTGAATTTTGGCTTGATATATGATATCATCTCTGAACTTTAAATTTGTTCAATGCAATCCCTAAATTTTAGCCCAAAGTGCAATGTTGTCCCTAAACTTTTGGTACATATTTAATTTAGGCCCTAAACTATATGAAAATATTCATTGTTATCCCTGAACTTGAATTTATGAAAGGATAACATTGGATATTCTCATATAGTTTAAGGACTAGATTGAATATTTACTAAAAATTCAAGAGCCATATTGAACAAATTAAAAATTCAGGGACGACATTGCACATTTGGTCAAAATTTCAAGACCATTTATGTGATTATCCCTAACCTATTCTCAATTCAACCAAATCCCTCTCTCTCTCTCTCTCTCTCTCTCTCTCTCTCTCTCTCTCTCTCTCTCTCTCTCTCTCAACCTTATAGTGAGGCCGTGTCTTGAATGTCGATGGAGGTCGCATTCAACTAAGATAGAGAGAGAAAGGGGCTAATTCCAAAAAAAAGTACAAATTTTTGGTCGAGTGACAATTTTAGCCCTTACTTTTCTTTGTCTCATAAAAAAGCACAAACTTTAGATCGAGTGACAATTCTGGCCCCAACTTTTTTTTGTCTCATAAAAAATCACAAACTTTCACCCTTATCCCAAATTTAGCCCCCCGTTGACTCTCTTTTTGAAGTTACCCTTGTTTGAGAAAAAAAGTTATGGTCACGAGCTTGGCGGATCTTGTCCATGGCGTCTATTGACAGGTGGTGGTCTACAACTTCAAATTACGAAGTCTGACCAGAGAGATTCAATTTAGAGATCTTTTTGACTCGCCGGTGAAATGAAGCTATGGCTCAAAAAAGAAGATAATGAATAGTGCTTTAAATCCACTCAGCAAGCCACGTGGATTTATTGCTGAGGTGGAATAGTCAAGTTGGATAATCAATAATTCTAAGTCAAGGAAAGCCAGATTTGAGATTTAAATGAAAGTCGGTAATTTTTTACAAGACAAAAAAAGGTTGGAGTCAGAATTGTCACTCGACCTAAAGTTGGTGCTTTTTTAAGAGATAAAAAAAAAGTTGAGGCCAGAATTGTCACTCAACTTAAAGTTTGTGCTTTTTTTTGGAATTAGGCCGAGAAGAAAAGAGGAGTTCCAAGAGACTTGGCGACGGCTCAACCACCATCTAATGGGGCCAATGGCCCGATGAGGTTTTGGTGTTGATGATTGCTTGCTGGCCACCGCAGATGTAGGTCTATAAGGGTTTCTTTTCTTTTGACCAGAAAATGGGAAGTCACATAATTTTTTTCATGAGCATATTATTGGGAAAGAATGATATTTGTAAAAATAATTTGATGTTATTTTCGCGTGTAAGATTAAAGTTGAACCATGGGTGGGTTTACATATTTATGGATTGGATTGAATACGGATCAATACAAGTTAAATATGCTTATACATGTTAAATGGGTAAAATTGGGCAACCCATTTATTACCTTAGCCCGAACTTGATTTGATCCATCAATTTGTCACCTCTAAGTAGAATCATGCGAAATTTTGATCATCTAAATAAATTTATGCACGATCAGGACTCCTATCTCTTTCACTTTGTTCAATCGAGTCCTTTCGTCAATCATTTTTATTAATACCATCGAATTGGTACCATGACATCTTCAGACCCCTGTCGATGAATAGTTGGCAATTGCCATCGTCCAGGTCCCCTATACCTCTCTCTCTCTCTCTCTCTCTCTCTCTCCACAGTTTTTGTCCTTGATGTTCGCTAAAGGGCACTTATTAGGTGCCGGATCGATCATCACCACATGTCGTCACATGCCTCGCTTCAACAACAATACCATGTCATCAATTTGATGGCGTAAGTAACCGTGATTGATGGAGGACGTGATTGAACAAAGTGAAAGAGACTTGATTGCATTGAAGTAAGCTTAGAGGACTGACATCGTACTCAACCTTAAATCCCCGGACGAAAAGTATATTTTCTTCCCTCTAATTGATTGAGAATAGATTATTATAGGTTTGCCCTCTTACCAATCCAAAGTATGCAGGGGCCTACTCAAGTTAACCCGCTCTTGCGTTGGGGATGGAAAACCTTCTCGCTTCAATTGGTGTCTCATGGCTCATCATGTTGGGTTTAGTTTCGTGGACCTGTCGATGTACATAACATACGCAATCGATGCTGTTTGGTTGATCGGTTCTATGGTTTGATTCTGTGCTCCATCAGCATACTAATGTCATGCTTACCGTCTTTGTGAGTTCGACTGGCCTTTACCTTCCAAAGCAAGCTTCACATATCGATTTTTTAGAGGCGTTCCACTGATAGCATGCGCGGCATACTATAAGACAAAAATAAAATAAAATAAGCAATGACTAAATTTGAGTCAATGTGATGCTACACTCCTCCAGCTCGGCGCTCCATGAGCCCTACTTCGGCGCTCCATGAGCCCTACCTCGGCATCCTCAAATCCGACACCGAACTTGACTGCTCTTGTAACTGGTACAACATCAGCTGCGACCCTGAGTCCCGTTGTGTTGCTGACATCAACCTCCGGGTTCGAGTCCGAGGATCCCATCTTTGAGAGGGCTAAGCGGACCGGCAACATGACCGGGCACTATACCCCTTGCAATATGTAGGCTTGAGCGCCTCTTGAGTCTCACCATCGCCGACTGGAAGGGACCAAATCAAAACATTTGGTCATTTTTCCACTTTAGACTTAACTATCTCTAAAAAGCTGCCTTGGATATGTTTGTATTAAATCAACGTAGACTTCATAGTCGAAGATATATTGCCGTAGTCACTAAAGTGAACATTTTTTCAAAAGTCATGGCAGTTAAGTAATCGGTAGAAAAGTTATGGTACCAAAGTGAGTATTGTACAAAAGTTATGGCATTGTTGGTTCCTTGTCTTTTCTCTTGAGAAATGATAATTATAAGGAGAGAGATTACTACGGTAAGATGGTTGCTATAAAAAGGAGAATGAACTATTACCTTAATGGATGTTAGCAATTGAGAATGGAGAAAACTCGACCCCATTGACAGTATTTAGAGCGCCGCAAAGAATGTATGAATGGATAGGTATGTCGAACGCAAAAGAACACATGAGTCAGTTAAACCAAGTGACGGATGTCTTTACAAAGGAAGACATGATTCTATCGGGAAGAAACATAGAATGGTTCAAGGCAAGAGTATTCCTAGACATGATAGGTTATGCTTGTTCCGTATGAGATTACACTTCACGGGGACATTATAGGGCTGTGAAGAAGATGATGTATAGACATAGACGTGGACACGTACATTAAACAAAGGACCAAGAAAAAGGTGGAAGTGATGTGAAATATCAGACAGGCTCGATGTAATTGTTTCTCAAGCCTTTCGGGCACAACAGTCAACACCTTCACAAGTTCTTGCATAAAGGAAACATCAAGATCGCCAAGGAGTTGAAGTTATATCAAACCATAGTGTTCTTGAAAGGTCCTTCGATTTAAACATAAACTAGATTCTATTAAATCAAAGGAAATTACAATTTTAAAAATCTATGGGTCTCACTAAAGAACACATGCTTCCATAAAATTTCCGTGTTGTGATATTTTGATTAGTTCTGTACATTCCATCTTTAATGTACTTTGGAGATGACCAAGACAGAGTGATGAAAAGATCTTTGCAGATCGCTTCCTAGTGCTTGTGAAGTTTTTAAGCATATCTATCTTCCGTTTTCTTTTCGTTAGTTTTACTTATAAATGAAAAGGGATATTCGCACTTGTTTCACTTTTTTGACTAATCTCATAATTATACGTAAATCATTCTGTCAACATATATCGAGTACCACTCCATGCGCAGGGTGGCAAGTGTCGCACCGAGTTTATGCTAAGTAGGAGACGTAATGACTCGAACCCAGAACACGCAAAATCAAAACCAAGCGATTGAAGCACAAAAAACCATAATTGTGGAGGTCTCTATGTTTTACTTATATTTAAGGTGGAAGTTCTTTACAATTTTGTAAAATAAGTTATCAATACTTAAGATTCTAAATAGGGTTAATACCACGAAAAACTCCAAACTCATACACCCATGACGAATTTACTCAAAACTAATTTTTTGACCACAAAAAATCCAAAACTGGTACACTTATGATAAATTCACCCAAAACTTATTTTTTGACCACCAAAAACCCCAAACTGGTACACTTGTAATAAATTTACTCTCCGTTAAATTAGATTAATACCACGAAAAATCACAAATTGATAAACCTGTGACAAACAAATGGTAAAACCTCAAACTGGAACACCCGCCAACTACCACATGTCATCCAACTCAGCAATTTGACAATAAAATTTAAAAGAAACTAACGGAATGTAAAATTGTCAGAGGTGTATCGGTTTAGGATTTTTGGTGGTCAAAAAATTAGTTTATGTTAAATTTATTATAAGTGTACTGATTTGAGATTTTTCATAGTATTAACCCTTCTAAAAATCGTGAAAAAAAGTATACTTTCTTTGGTGATTTGATCACGTAGACACTGTAGGTGAGCCCCACATAACTTAGCACATTGAAGCACACTACACACATTCCTAAATAGTAATTTAGTTATCAAAGTCCATGTACGTGTAGATCATGTGGTTGGCAGACAGTGTCCATTTTTAGGTCAATTTCAAGGCCAAATTCCATAACAACAACAACAACAACAAAAAGGCACGAACCCTTTGGGTGAAAACAGCCCTGAACTCTAAAGCATCCCATAAGAAAACACTATCTTTCAAGTTTGGGTAAATTCTGGCACAACGACGTTCACATTTGAAGAAAGCAACAACATTATGATTTCTTGAGAAACATGGAGAGATAGAACAACCCATCGCATATATTAGTCTTATTCACGGGTTAAACGGTTTGATTCGTCCCGACTCAATGCGTGACTTCCCAATTATGATCAAAATAATCAGCACCATCATAAATTCGAGAATTACCAACCTCTAATATTCGCATGGATACCTAGAACTTGCAATAAATTCGAGATTAGATTTGCCCTTAAAAAAATGATCCTCGGCTCATGGGATTAGCAAGGTATTCGATGGACCACCGGATGGTGGCAATAAAAATACTAGAAAGTCTCGATCGAATTGAAACCGAAGGGATCCATGCATTGGATCATTAGTTTCTTTAAATATTCAACAAAAAAATTTAGCACTTCACATGGTAAAAAAGGTTATAATAAGGTTTCTTCGCCCATGTGACCTTGCTCTCAGCAAATGTAAGGGCTTGCGCGTCCTAATTGAAGTGCACGAATTGTCATTGACGTTGATTTTACACCGGTAACAATCTAATAATCACTC
The DNA here is from genome assembly GCF_021117445.2 of Syzygium oleosum. NCBI lineage: Eukaryota > Viridiplantae > Streptophyta > Magnoliopsida > Myrtales > Myrtaceae > Syzygium > Syzygium oleosum. The sequence continues at coordinate 13,567,398 of NW_026607485.1, forward strand.
ACGCTTTGCTATTTTTTTTTTGTGTGTTTTCCTTTCTCGTGCGAGTGTAACACAGGTTCTCTATAAGTACTTCTATGATCTCCGTAGCAATGGCACTTGTAAATATCCAAGGGGTGAGAGAGAGAGAGAGATGGATATAGAAAAAAATTGCGTGGCCGGGTCGACAGAGATAGATATAAGGAAGGTCCACGAGGCCAAGTCGACAGAAATGGTCGGTGAGGTCGCGTTGGCAAAGATGGATAAAGAAGAGGCTGGCGAGGCTGCGTCTGCCAAAGTGGCCGGCGTGGTCGCATCGGCGGAGATGGATATAGAAAAGGTCAGGGAGGCTGCATCGGCGAAAATGGTCGGTGTGGTTGCGACGACGGAGATGGCTATAGAAAAGGTCGGCGAGGCCACGGCAAAAATGGTCAGTGCGGTCACGTCGACCGAGATGGATATAGAAAAGGTTGGCGAGGCCGTGTCGGCAAAAGTGGTTGGTGCAGTCTCGTCGGCGGAGATGGCTATAGTAAAGGTTGGCGATACTGCGTCAAAAATGGTTAGTGCGGTCACGTCGGGCGAGATGGAAATGGAAACGGTCGGCGAGGCCGCGGCAATAATGGTAGGTGCGGTTGCCACGGCAGGGATGATTATAGCAAAGGTCAGCGAGGCCGCATCGGCAGAGATAGATATAGAAAAGGTCCGTGACGCCGCGTCGGCTCACTACCGGGGCTTGCCGGAGGACCAGAAGCAGGCTGCCGTGAGGTTTTTCAAGGCCATGGACACAGACAAGAGCGGCAACATAAGCATCGACGAGTTCATCACCTTCTTAGGCCTTTTCGGGTTTCAAAGCGACAACCATGAATGGCTCTTCGCAAAGCTGGACAAGGACGACAACGGCACCCTCGATTTCAATGAGATGGTCACCTTCTTCTACATCCTCAGCCGCGACGAGTACAAACATCTATTAGACAGCAGGCCAAGTACCGATGTACCCCGTCGCAAGGTAATCATCATAGTTTCAATTAAATTAAACATAGACATGTGGTCTTGATTTTCCAAAATTTAGGAGGTACTTTTTTAAATCGCCTCCTCCTCCGTGTGCAACGCGTAAGACTAAATCCACAGCGTGGCAGGCGTGGCCCACAAGATTATTCCAAACAGATATAGCATCCGATTGCACTAGTATGACAAAATGGTTTACGATATAGGAATTTCAATATTCTACTAGGATTTGCATTTTCGGAAAAATTACCTCCGACGAGCAACGTTTACCGACCTTTTATCGAGTTTGAATTAATGAGGGATCGGAAGCGCTATCCTCTCGTTCAAAAAGATTTTAACCCCTATTACATGGGCAATATGTACAAACTTGGTTTGCGCAAGTTGGTCTAGAAGATAATCATGTAGTTTGTAAAGCGATTTTGAAAAGCTGAATCGATTTTTCGAGTGCTCGAGTTCAAGCATGTATTCACCAATGAACACTATGTCATGCAGTTGAGATTTGGCCTTCGGAAGCGCGGAGCTAATAACCAAGTAAGATCTCTCTCTGTCTCTCTCAACATTACCACCTCATGAAGACAAAAACACAGTGACACGATCTGTTTCAATTGTCTGTAACTCCATCGATGTGGTGGTGCAGAAGTTGGACAGGGGTGAACTCGCCCAACTGTACAAGAAGTTGCGGGGCGCGTACAAGCTTCGAAACTGGGTGAACGAAAACCTATGCTACATCCTCTAGGAAATCGACGAGCACCGTCGCTGGTTGTTAAGGTTTCTGTGTTGCTATCGGTGTGCTTGTGTGTTTTAGGTATTGGAAATGAAGAAGCTTTTCGTTTGATCTTGTTAAATTCTGGCCCGAGTTTCCTCGGGCATGCTCTGGAGACCAAGTAATAGAGTGAAGTTCAGTCTCGGACATTCGGGCATGGTAATGGTAGAGAGGTTTCGAGGGGAATTTCGGGAAAACCCTGTTGTACGTATACGTGTGTTTGTATGTGCAAAATAAAGTAAAGTTGTTCGACAAACCTGAAATGAGTGATCCGAATTTGATGATTGATCCGAGCCCAACAAATTGACGTTGTGTCCTTAAGATAATTTGTCCCCTCTACCGGTACCCAAAGGTTGTTGAACGATTGCCTCCCAAGATAGAACGGATCGCCTTTCCTATGAAGCAGTACTTCTTCAAAGGAAACCTTCGAACGCAACTTCGCATAATAATCACACAAAAAATGACAATGATGAAGAATGAGAGTGCAGCAATATGACTTGTGGAAAAAACCAGAGAATGACTCTCTCACGGATGTTATTAAAAAAAAAATAAAGAGTCGGAATGAACAGTTGCTAATAACCGAAGAGTTTCGTTCGGTCATATGCGGAAAAATGAATAGTCACCAAGTGAACATTTCGGATATAGAAGGACGAAAATGAAGAGTCACCAAGCGAACAATTTCGTTCGGTTCGGTTATACTTGGTCACTCTCACTCTCGGACAGATGGTAGAACCCGAACCTACGAACAGACATATCTGTTCGAAACAAAAAGAATAAATTCGGGAAAAATAAAACTAACGGGAACCCGGCTTTGGCCGGACGGACGGCGGCGCGCGCGGGGAAACCGACCCAGCTTGGCATAGGTCCTCTCTCTTCCACAAAAGTGGGGTACCCCTTGGGGCCAAAACCCATTTGAGAGGCTCCTCAAAATAAACCATCTCCCATCACCTCTTCTATCCTATGTGGGACACTTTCATCCACACATTTCTCATTCAATTCTATGGGATTTGGATGCCAAAATCCCAACAATCTCCCACATAAATGAGAAGTTCTGATATCATGACTCTTCGTGTATGCATGAGATGCAAAGTGCGATTATTTCATGAGAGAACGTTGCATTGGGATAAGTAGTCTAAGACTTTGAACTTTCCCTAGTGAGACCTATCGGACTTACTCGGTCAATCAGTAGACTTGATGTCTTTGAACCGTCGACCTTTAGTGTAAGTCCAAACAATAGGAATCACACAACTATCTCTCAAACAAAGTTGGTTCTCACTGTTGTGTTCGTTTTGGCCATGAACACTGCCTGGTTTCATGAGTGCTTTTGAGAATTTGGCCTTTCAAATTCTTCATAGAAGTGGCCCTTACTTCACGCTCACATAGGTGATTTATGATTGTGTGGTATATCACATACCCAAATCAGAATCATTAAAAGCTTACACTTAACCTCCACATGTCAGTACTGTCTCCATACGGGAATGAGTAAGAGTTGACAGTACACTACTCCGCCTGCATAACTTGGTTGTCCCTTTGAACCTAGATCTTGGGATCTCCAGTTAACTAGGTAAGGTTTCCGCTATGATGACTTATTTTATAGGCCTTAAACCCATTCCCCTTGATGTTTTTACAACCATCTCTCTAGTTAGGCCTTTTGTTGATGGATCCGCAACATTATCTTTTGACTTCACATAGTCAATCGTGATAATTCCATCACAGAGTAGTTGTCTTACGGTATCGTGTCTTCGACGTATATGTCGGGACTTTCCGTTATACATGACATTCCTTGCCCTGCCTATTGCCGCTTGACTATCACAATGAATACACACAGCTGGCATTGGTTTAGACCAATTAGGAATGTCTTCTAAGAAATTTCGAAGCCACTCAGCTTCTTCACCGGCCTTATCCAAAGCAATAAATTCTACTTCCATAGTAGACCTCACAATACAAGTTTGTTTGGATGATTTCCAAGACACTGCTCCCCCACCAAGTATAAACACATACCCACTTGTGGATTTTGTGTCTCTTGTGCCGGTTATCCAATTTGCATAACAATATCCTTCAAGTACCGCTGGATACTCTATGTAATGTAAAGCATAATTTTGAGTATGCTTCAAATAACCCAATATACGTTTCATAGCTTTTCAATGATTTTCATTTGGACTAACTGTAAATTGACTTAGCTTGCTCACAGCACAAGTTATGTCCGGCCTAGTACAGTTCATGACATACATTAGACTGCCTAGTATACTAGCATACTCATTTTGAGCTTTACTTTCACCAGTATTCTTTGAAAGATGTAAATTAACATCTATCGGGGTCTTTACTGGTACATTGTTTAGATTCTTGCACTTTCCAAGAATCGTCTCAATATAATTAGACTGTGATAGAGCTAATCCTCCATATGTCTTATGGATTTTAACTCCTAAAATAACATATGCAACCCCCATATCTTTCATATCAAATTTACTTGTGAGCATGCGTTTGGTCGCCTTAACAATCTCACTATCGCTGCCCATTATAAGCATGTCGTCTACATATAAGCACAAAATGGCACAATCATTATCACACTCATTAATCTTAAAACCATTCAACAACATGACTTGGTCGAATTTAGCATGCCATTGTTTTGGTGCTTGTTTCAATCCATAGAGTGACTTAATAAGCCAACATACTTTCTTCTCTTGTCTTGGAACAATAAACCCTTCGGGTTGTTCCAAATATATTTCTTCTTCCAAATCCTCATTTAAGAAAGCCGTTTTCACATCCATTTGATGGATTTCAAGCTTATACACTGCTGCTATGGCAATTAGCATCCTTATAGATGTAATTCTAGTAACAGGTGAATAAGTATCAAAATAATCAAGACCTTCTCGTTGCTTGTATCCTTTTACTACAAGCCTAGCCTTATATTTATCAATAGCGCCATTCGCTTTCATTTTCCTCTTGAAAATCCACTTACATTGTAGTGGTTTATTACCAGGAAGAAGGTCAACTAATTCCCATGTACGGTTTGACAAGATGAATTCAACTTCACTATTGATAGCTTCTTTCCAGAATGGGGCTTCTGGGGATGTCACAGCCTCTTTAAAAGTCTGAGGCTCATTCTCTAACAAATATGTTAGAAGATCAGGTCCAAAAGACTTAGAATTTCTTTGTCTTTTACTACGTCTAGGTTCATCCTCCATAGGATCGCTTCTAGGTGTAGTGTCCCGAGGCCTCTTATCATTATTAATTGGCTCATATACTATGTTATACGGAAATATATTCTCAAAGAACGAAGCGTCTCTTGACTCAATGATCGTATTAACATGTATATCTGGGACCTCAAACTTATGAACAAGAAATCGATAAGCATTACTATTAATAGCATATTCAATGAAGACACAATCAACGGTTTTCGGTGCTATTTTAACCTTTTTCAGTTTAGGAATCGCAACCTTAGCCAAATACCCCAACACTTTGAGATATTTCAAATTATGTGTTTTGCTTTTCCACTTCTCATAGGGGGTTTGTTGTGTCTTTCTGTGGGGTACTCTATTTAAAATAAAATTCACCGTCAAAACAGCTTCCCCCCACAAATTCTGTTGTAAACCGGAACTATTCAACAATGCATTCATTGTTTCCTTTAAAGACCGATTTTTCCTTTACGCCACTCCATTAGTGTAACGCCCCCACCTCGGGGTCATTAACGTGACGTCCCGTTCATTATTATCTTTCTTTACACACAAGCGGAAGCATAATTTCGGGACAATCACATTAAGAACAACAGCGGGATTAAGACAAACAGCATCATGAGCAAACCTTATATTTACAAGGCATGCAAACATGTTTTAACAAGCCTTCGGGCCATGGCAAATAAAACATATTTCACACGCACTATGAATAGCAAAACTCGGCTTGGGTTGTCCTATACCCACTATGACTCCTCGACCCTCGCTTCTTCACCTCCACGCTGGTCCCATCCACCTGGCCATCTCACATCGCACCCGTGACTTTATCTCGGAGCCGGCCCGCCCGCACCACCAAAGCACCGTTGAACCCACATAGGGATCCAACCCATTCTCCGTTCGCGTAGCGATTTCACGCCACGTACGGATGAGGCACCAAGTCCGTTGGGCCCTCATCGAACATCACAAGCGTCATGATTCGGCGATAGGCGCGGTCTTCTCTGACATCTATCACGGGGAGCACTTCGGCTCTCTGCTCCACGGGATTGCTAATGCGGGCTGGGGGAGATGCCATCTTACGGACTTGAAAAGGGGAAACAATGGGGGATGAGTCGGGGAGACTCAGCAAGTGAAAACACTAATATCAAGTGAGGATATATCGATCGCCGTTAATATAAGTCGGCCCTTACCGCACCCGCATCGATGGCAGATGAATAGCAAAGTTAAAACAAGAAAACATCACGCATGGCCACATCATGTACACTTTACTAACCAATGCTCGGTTCTATCTCAAAACAACATCAAACATGAAACATGATTAAATCGAGAAATGAACCATCTACGACCAACCAAACGACCGAGAAACAGTCCAAGCAAACCACGTCACAACGCATCTCAACATCCTTTCCCGATATTAGGGAATTCACTTACTCAACGATAAAAACAAGAACAAGAAAGGAACACGGGAATCTCGGCGGTTCTCGAGCTTGAACACGTGAGTAAACGGATCTTGGCGTGAGGCTTGAACACGTGGAAGATGGCGTCTTGGCTTTGAGCTCTCTAGTTTGCCGAACAACAAGAAAAGACACGAGCTAGTCGGTGAGCTCTCTCTCCCTTTCTCTCTTTCTCAGCGTGAACAAGAAGCAAAGAAGCAAGAGAGAAAGTTGGTGGTGTGTGTGAGAATGGAGAGAGAGGCGTGAGAATGGCGTGAGAGAGAGGGGAGGGCTTCCTCTATTTATAGCGGCTCAAGCAAAGAAGAGACAAAATAGCATCATTACCAAATCTTCCTAGATTTCGCCCTCATTACAAAATCTTCCTAAAATCTTAGTCATTAATAAATACAAGCCAAAAGTCATGATGAAATGATCTTGAGAATCTAAGCCATTAATGAAATGATCTTGAAAATCTCGGTATTAATGAATAAGAGCCAAAATATTATCATGAAATGCCATTAATAACTTGATCTTAGAAATCTTTGCATTAATGGACAATGAACAAAATAACATGATGAAATGCCCCTAAAGTCTTATGGCCATTAATGCATGTCATGATGGTGGTGCCTCCAAAGTCCAACTAATTAATGCAAGTCATGATGAAGGGGGTCTCAAAGGGCCCGTTTGGTTCAGCTTTTTTAATGCAACTTGGGGGAATGTAAAAATACTTTTAGGTGAAAGCCATTTGGAGAAATGCAAGTGGTGTTTGGTAAAAAAAATTTTGTGAAGTTACTTTGGCCTAAGTAGTGTTTGGTAAATTTTTTTTTGCAAAGGGCTTTGGCAATTTTTATTCTTAATATTCCGGTTTTGCCCCTATTACTATTCATCTTCTTCACCGTGAGGGTGGCCGGCGAGGGTGGCCGGCGAGGACGGATCTGGCCGGCGAAGGGCCGGCCGGCGAGGAGCAGCGAGGTCGCTCGACCCTAGGCGACGGTCGCTGGGGTCGGGCGACCAGCCCAGCGCCGTCGCTGGGTCGGCGGTCGGCCGAGTCGAGTCGCGCGACCCAGGCGGCCGGCCCCTCGCCGGCCGGCCCTTCGCCGGTCGGCCCTTCGCCGGCCGGATCCGTCCTCGTCGCCACCCTCGCCGGCCAAGAAGATGAACAGTAACAGGGTAAAGCCGGAAAATTGAAATTTGAGTGAGGGCAATTTGGGAAGGGAAAAATAGGCTTTAGCATTTGTGGAATGCTGAAAGCCCAAAGCTGGTCCGGACCAGCTTTGGGCTTTCGGCATTCCAAATGCTGGCTTTCGGCTTTTCGGACTCGGAAAGCCGAACCAAACGGTTCAGAATTTTGGGAAGGGGCTTTCGAGGCCGAAAGCCCCTTCCCAAAGCTGAACCAAATGGGGCCAAAGTCTTAGGTCATTAATGCATGTCATGATGAACCTTAATAAATGAAGCTTGAAGGAGAAGCTTTGACCATGTCAAAGCCTTATCTTCTAGTTTCTTCCCAACAAAACCAACGCGGAGCCTATTTTGGCCTACTAGAAATGTCGGTTCGGCTCACAATAACTCAGCACCATCGGGTTGCACAATAACAACTAATCGACATTTAAGTCGCAAACCCGCATCTTAATCAATTCCATGATTTCCGAGGGTTTTCCACGACAAAACATGTATAATAATCTCATTCAACCCAAGGTTTGGTGCGGGAATGTCCTCAAATATCACCAAAAGACATCAAGTCGAGATTCCAACGTTCTTATATAGAAAATGATGAATCTTTGGAATTTGACAAAACCGGACAGTTTTGCACTGTTCACGAAATCGGACTTGAAAACGTAGTAAATGGACTCCGAAAATTCTCAAATTTGAATATGTCATAAACAAGGCCTTAACAAACATTTCTCATGAAGAACACGAAATCTGAATCTTTCTGTAAACACCATTTTTAGTAGCTCAAAGACGGACTAAAAACAGTTCGCTGGAACAGAATTCTTGTTTCTCAAAGTAAGCCGTTTTAAAAATCCAAATCATCTCTAAAAATTCCAAAATTTATATATGTTATAGAAAAGAAAGTTCTCAACAAATTTTGTGAAGGAAAATTTTCCAAAATCGGCCCAGAAAATCTTGTAGAAAATAAAGAAAGGGTGAACATCACCGAAATACCCATTCTGGGCAGTTTTACACGGTCCGAAAATCAGGCCATCGTACTACTCATATCAAGTCTAAAAATTCTGAAATTAAAGTATGTAAAACTTCATGATGTTTGGAACAACTTTCAAGAATAAAGTGTTTATAAATTCGGATCACAAAAGTCTCCATAAAAATAACAAAACGAAGGGATACAGAGGATCCGAAACTGGGTTTTCCAGAACAAGAGTAAAACTTGGTTCCAATTGGAAAACTACCAAACTTAAACCATAGCCATTTCCTAGGGACTGAAATTGAGGATGTCACAATTAGATTGTGGTGTATAAGGAGGAGTAATTTGGTGAATAATATCAAACTCAGAACAAATTTCTTCAAAAGGAAATTCATATTTACCTCCTCTGTCACTCCTTATTATTTTAATTTTTTTATTCAATTGAGTTTCAATTTCGGACTTATAAGTTCTAAAAGCATTCACAGCCTCATCTTTGCTACTAAGCAAATAAACATAACAATACCTCGAGCAGTCATCTATAAAAGTAATAAAATACTTCTTACCACCCCTTGTCGGTATTGCTTTCAAATCACATAAGTCTGTGTGTATTAAATCTAAAGGTTCTGTGATTCTATTATCTATAGAATGAAACGGAGGCTTAGAAAATTTAGATTCAACACACACTTGGCATTTTTCACTTGAACAATCGAATTTTGGCAATAACCCCATGTTCATTAATTTCTTTATTGACTTATAATTAACGTGTCCTAATCTAGCATGCCATAAATTAGGAGACTCAAGCACATAAGCAAAAACAACTTTATTCATAACTTCATTGGGTACAACAGTCATTACATTCAACTTGAAAAGACCATCACTAAGGTAACCTTTTCCTACATACATCTCATTCTTGGAGAGTCCAAACTTATCAGACACAAACACCAACTTGAAACCATTCTTGCTAAGAAGAGATCCAGACACTAAATTCTTGCATATGTCTGGCACATGTAGCACAATGTTTAGTGTCACAACTTTCCCAGATGTCATCTTTAGAGCAACCTTTCCAACACCTTCAACCTTAGAGGTCGATGAATTACCCATGTATAGTTTTTCATCACCTTCCATAGGCATGTAAGATGAGAACATTGATTTATTGGCGCAAATATGACGAGTTGCTCCAGTATCAATCCACCATTCTTTGGGGTTTTCCATCATGTTGCACTTGGATATCATAGCAGTAAGATTGATATCATCAACACCATTGGAAATCTGTTCCACCACATTCGCCTGGCATTGGTTTAGACCAATTAGGAATTCTTCTAAGAAATTTCGAAGCCACTCAGCTTCTTCACCGGCCTTATCCAAAGCAATAAATTCTGCTTCCATAGTAGACCTCACAATACAAGTTTGTTTGGATGATTTCCAAGACACTGCTCCCCCACCAAGTATAAACACATACCCACTTGTGGATTTTGTATTTCTTGTGCCGGTTATCCAATTTGCATCGCAATATCCTTCAATGGTGCCTGAGTCTTTGAAACAAAGTACAAGAGCTTTGAAACGCGAGTACAGCGAAAAATCGATAGCGGGAGGTCCACGCCTGGTTGGTCGACTTCATCTTTTGCTAAAATGCAAATTAAACGATGTACGACATAGAAAAGAACAGGAACTAGGCCCGTGGGTACTTTCACAGTTGAAAAATCAAACGGCACAATCATGAAACAAACTGGCAAGATCAGGGGTTTTGCTAAAAGAGAAGAAAATTGGATAAAAATAAGTTGGATCTTGTCAAAGAGTTGACTGTGCGTGCCTTGCTTTGAATTCGAAGCTCTTTCTATACGTGTTAACCCTACATCATGGCGCCCAGTTTCCAGAGATGTTTCGGCTTATATTCCTACCGCCGACCCTTGTTTATGCCGACTTCATTGTCCGGTCGTGTCAACCTCGGCATCGAACTCTTATGGTCGTATCTCATATCAAACAAGCATGCGCATTGATTTTCAGTAACTTTTGAGGAAAAAATATGGAAGCAAAACGCGCACTGTGTCGTCCAGTCCAACACAAAACTATTGATTTTTGCCTTCTACAACGACCAAGTCAGACAAAAGACGAAGACGAAGACGAGCAGGAAGTAAACGCATAATGTTCTGATGACAATTATTAGTTGTACCAGTTCTTCTTTCTCTCCCACGTTCTGAAGAGGAAGTGACTAGTAATTTGGCTGGGCAAAAGTACACCACAAGTGCCATAACTTATGTACGGCGATCACTTTGGTGTCATAACTTTTTTTCGGATCACTTTGGTGCCAAGTCGGAGGAAAAGAGATCACTTTAGTGCTAATTTGGTCGGAAATCCGATGTGGCATTTTTTATTAATTTTTTACGCCGACGTGGCTCGCGGAGGTCGAGTCAGATGTACGATCAGCATTTTTATTTTAAATAATTTTTTCAGCGTGTACAGATCAGCATTTTTAATTTTAAATATTTTTTTTCCTTTTTTTTTCTTCTTTCCTTTTTCTTTTCTTTTCTTTTTTTTCTTTTCTCCCCTCGCCGGCTAGCCACCGGCGAAGCCCGGGAAGGGCTGGGCGAGGCTTGCCCCTTGCCGGCCTCGCCAGATCTGGGCGAGGCGACCCTCGCCGGCGACAGGCGAGGCTGGCCCTCGCCGGCCTAGGTGAGGGCTGCCCTCGTCGGATCTGGCGAGGGCGACCCTCGCCGGCGTCGAGCGACCCTCGCCGACGTCGAGCGACCCTCGCCGGCGTCGAGCGACCCTCGCTGGCGTTGGGCAATGGAAGCCCTCGCCTGGGCGGTTGAGGGTCGCCCACGCCCGACTCAGGCGAGGGCGACCATCGCCCGCCCAAGCGAGGGCTTCCCTCGGCCTCGCCTGGGCCGGCGAAGGGCGGCCTCGCCTGGGCCGACGAGGGCCGGCCTCGCCTGTCGCCGGCGAGGGTCGCCTTGCCCAGATCTGGCGAGGCTACCCCTCGCCGGCCATGGGCAAGGCCGCCCTTGCCCAGCCCTTCCCGGGCTTCACTACCGGCCGACGAAGGGAGAAAAGAAAAAAAAAAGAAAAGAAAAGAAAAAGGAAAGAAGAAAAAAAAAGGAAAAAAATATTTAAAATTAAAAATGCTGACTGTACACGCTGGAAAAAATTATTTAAAATAAAAAATGCTGACTGTACACGCTGACTCAGCCTCCGGCGAGCCACGTCAGCGTAAAAAATTTATAAAAAATGCCACGTCGGATTTCCGGCCAAATTGGCACTAAAGTGATCTCTTTTCCTCCGACCTGGCACCAAAGTGATCCGAAAAAAAGTTATGGTACCAAAGTGATCGCCGTACACAAGTTATGGCACTTGCGGTGTACTTTTGCCAATTTGGCTGCGAATGATTCATCTAAAGTTTCAAATTTGTGCTTGTGCTTGTCATTTTGGTCGTAAGACGTCACACTCGGGACTTGGGAGGAATGAAATGCTTTTAACCGGTTGTTTGACCTCTTTCTATTTCTCAAGATATGAAAATCATGATACTTTCTTCATAATTGACCCAAATCTAAAAGCTAATGCTTTTTTAATGGGGCACTTAGTGTCCAGGCCAGTTTTGATTAGGGTATAATGCATGCTTTTTCTTATGGGTTAAAACCACGAAAAACCCCAATCTGATTTATTTATGACAAATTTACTTTAAACTACTATTTTGACCACAAAAAATTCCAAACTAAAAAGAAAAAACTTATGACAAATTTACCCTCCGTTAGTTTCCGTTAAATTAGATTTATACCATGAAAAATCACAAACTGATATGATTGTGACAAACAAAAGGTAAAACCCCAAACTGGTACAATTGTCGCTGTCACGTGTCATCAAACTCAGCAATTTGACGGTAATATTTAACGAAAACTAACAGATGATAAATTTACCACATGTGTACTAGTTTGGGGTTTTTAGTGGTTAAAAAATTAATTTGGGGTAAATTTGTCGTAAATGTTCTAGTTTGAGGTTTTCCATGATATTAACCATTTCTTTTTATGGATTCTGATGTGAAAATTGATCTAAAAATGAACAATGTCTGCTTTTCATATAATCGAGACGTATATGCACAACTTCATTACAATTTGGAACGTGTGTAGTGTGCTTCAATGTGCTAAGTTACGGGGATTCACCTACAATATCCCGCATGATCAAATCTCCAAAGGAAGTATAACCTTTTCCATGATATTTAGAATCTTAAGTATAACTTATTTCACAAAAGTTGCTGAAAGCACCCACGTTAACATTGAAACAAAATATAAGTAAAACATGGACGCCTCCACAAAATGGTTTTTGTGCCTGAATCGAAACTAAAATCGAGTTCACTAAGTACATTTTGCACGATATATGTGTTCAAAAACTGTTGAGAGTTTTGCTGAGTGATCAATCGTTTGGTTTTTCAGATGTAGGATATTTCGAATTCGAGTCACCATGTCTCCCACTCGGCATAATCTCGAAGCGATGCTTGCGACCCTGCGCATGGAGCAATACTCGATATACGTGGACAAGGCAATTTAGATAAAATCATGGAACTAGTCAAATTGAAAAAGAGTTCGGATACCCATTTTCATTTGTAAGTAGAAACAAAGAAAAGTAAAAGGAAGATGGGACATGTTCAAAATGTTGGAAATATTGTTAGATAACATAAAAAAATAAGAATAATTGTGGAAATTCTATTGAAAAAGATGAGAAAATAATATCAATGTTTGAGGCATGCTAGTCACTGTCCTTAAGAATCATTCCGCTACTCGGAGTATGAAACTCAGTGCGTAAGGCTCTAGCGGCTATCCTCCCAAGATACAACAGACCTTTTTCTATACTCCACACCGAATATTAGAAGAAACAGGAACAACGCTATGTGTATAACCTAGCAAAGAAAGGAAATATAGATAAAAGAATGAACAAAGAATATTTTTATTTTGAAATTTATATATTTCACTTGCCAATTATGCTCAAAGTAATAATTTATAGGTACAAGAAAGAGAACCGTTGAGAGAGGAAAAAGCCGTTAAGAAACCGTTCTAAAGCAATTGGTAATAATTAAAAAATGACTGTTACATGGCCGTTATAAAATAATGGAGGCTTTATGAAGAATTAAATCAAACGTTACGAAACCGTTATATAGCTGTTGCAAAACCGTTACAAAATGATGATTTTATGGCAGTCATAAAATATTTCAAACTGCTGAAATATCCACCAATCCCCCACATATTTCAAAAGGTTTTGAAATGAAAACATAAAATAATGCCGGATTATTGGAGAGTAATGCATCTGAACTGATGCTTGTTAGGCTATGAACCAATCCTAGAAAGAATGAAATATAATTCACGAAATCATTGGTGGAGTTTGAAAACTTCTATGAACCAATAATTCATTTTGTGAATTATGATTTTCACCAATCACATTACACTTCCCACAAAATTTGTTGTTCAATGCGGTTTTGTGCTAATAAGCCATGCGCATGCTTAGTTTATTCATAAGTGCTTTAGAGATTATCGCCAATAATTCTCATAGGAGCGATCCCACTCCACACTTATATAGATGATTCCATCAAGTGCATTATGCAGTTTAATACACCACCAATAATGGCTATGGAAGTTGGTTTTGCTAGGCACCAAAACATGCTTCAAGTAATTGATACTTTACTGGACCTTGTGTTTTCCTACTCACTCAAAGTGGTGGGTACGAAGCATGTCACGCCCCGAACCCCATCGAGCGCAGGACACACCACTCTGGTCGATTGATGCGATGTCCTAGGGTATAACCGACCCAATTTACTTATCAGAGATTTAAAACGATCAGCGGAAACCTCAAATACCCGGACAATAATAAACTAAGGTCATCAGGGAGAATGCACATAATCATTTCTCATTCAAACTTATATAATATTCACAATTTACAAACACCATATACATATGCACACCGTACTATAAAACCACCGATATCAAAAGGATCGATGACCTGGATATCCTATCCTAAAAAATGGTACTCCTCAAAAAGTCTCTTATCAACCCCTAAACCTAACCCCTACGCCCTCTGCTAGGCGTCCACTTTGAGTCTGATTCTTCGTCCTCTGACTCTGAATCTCCCTGGACAGTCTGCTCCTCCAAGGACTCCAGCTCGGCCTCAATCTCGATTGGGTGGTTTATATCACCCGACTTAGCTGGAACCTCGTCCTGCTCCTCCTCGACCGTCTCCTCAAAGAAATCATCCTCAGGTGCAAACTCGGGGTCCATCCACTGTTCATACGAGAGTATATACTCCGGTTCCTCTTTAGATTCTGCGGACTCAGCAGGCTCAGCCTCGGGTTCTTCCTCTTCTGGTTCTTCCTCAGGGATTGCTTCAAGATCAACGTCCATTGGATCGTCTCCCGCTAGAGACTCTTCCGGCTCCGGCTCCGGCTCGTGTTCAGCCCCTGAAGACCCCGGTGCTGCAGGCGCTGGCTGCAGTCCAGACTGCGCCAGACTAGTCTCCACACTAGTCAATTCGCCATCAGGAGGAGGTATAGCAGACAGGTCCCAGTCCCCAACTCCATCAAAGGGGACGTCAAATCCTCGGACGGGACCGAACTCATCTACTCCGTCTCGGAAGAACCACGCGGTATATGTATGGGCCTCCCATAGGGGTAATCCTACATCTACAAAGACTACGGTTGTGTGCTTAATCTAGGTCATATGGTTATCTATCGGAAACTCTACAACATTATGTTCGGTGTGCATCGGTACTCCAAAATGCTCAGGTGGCGGTGGCGGAGGATTCATTTATCAGGCCGGGGTTCTGAAAAATATTGGTTGAAATAACCATGAGATTACATCTCAGTAAGTACATCCCTAAACCCCACCTAAGCTACCACGTACCTCCAGACAATCACAAAACACAATCACACACCCAACCATTACATAGCAGGCACATCATTTATTCTTACCTGGGCCTATCCTGCGTGCAACCTGCACGTTAGTCACAATCACACCAAATCCAATCACATGCACGTTCAAATCTCATTTCACGCATTCGTTCTGATTTCATCACATCTTTTCCACACCACTCGCTAGTGACCCGCGTAATGGTATCGCCTCAGGTTCACTGCGACCAACTCATCACAACACTTCAGGGCCCGCGTAATGGTATCGCCTTAGGCCATGTATCTTGCCCGCGTAGTGGTACCGCCTCAGGCTCAACACCTACCACCTAACATGACAACACTCTAAGTCCCGCGTAATGGTACTGCCTTAGGCCATGTATCTTACCCGCGTAGTGGTACCGCCTCAGGCTCAACACCTACCACCTACGACACAACCCGCGTAATGGTACCGCCTCAGGTTGGCCGTCCTCCGGTAATACCGGGCATCGTCCCGCGTAGTCGTACCGCTTCAGGACGGATCAATTCCCCGCGTAATGATACCGCCTCAGGGATTTCCACGATCACACATGCCACACCACACACAATTTCCCGCTCATACACATGCCCCACACTCATTTGCCAATAAATTGGCCAACCACACGTGGCCGGTGCATGCACCAATTCACACACATTCTCATGCTCATCAAGCATTCGACACGGCCGATTGACAATTAATTCAATCTAGCCCGAGCATGCACATAACCAGGCATATTTAAATCAATCAATGGCACATTAATGCACCCAATTTCATCACCACAATTCAGCCACAGTTCAAACGCACAACCAACATACAAATTGGCATTTTTCCATGTCAAAACCACAGCAAATCAATTCCGGCACTTCACGACATTTTCCCACAATTTGTCGCCGGATCTAAATATCCAATTTGCGTACCGAACAAAACATCACAGCACTCATATCAGCCACCCACAGCCCGCCTTTGGCCTATAATTTTCCACCAAAATCTCCCAAATTCATTCCTAAGGCCCGCTAATCAATTACGCCACCAAAACCGTGCTAATCCACGTCTATTAAAACCCGAATCCACCCTAATTTTGTCCGTCGATACCCGAAGTCCTAAATAGGGTTTAGAGCGCGACTTACCAAATTCTAGACTAACGCGGTTAGAGCGGAAAGCGGCGGCGATCGACGGTGGACGACGGCGAGCAGCGGCGCAGCTCGGCGATGGCGCGGACGGCGACGGCCTCCTTGCCGTGAGTCACGACCACGGGAGAGGGGAGAGAGAAAGTGAGCCGAGAGGGTGAGAGGGGGACGGCGGTGGTACGGCGGTGGCCGGCGGCGGCTCGGCGAGGGGAGGGGCAGTCAGCGATGAGGGAGAGGAAGAGAGAGAGCTCTCGGGGGGGGGGGGAAACCGTGAGATGAGAGAGAGAATGAAGAGAGAGAGGAATTTGGACTAAAATAGTCCAATTTTGACCAACTTGGCAATTTACCATCTTGCCCCTCTCTAATCTTTTTAATCGATGGCCGAGATTCGATCTAATTTTGAAATCAACGGCCCGGATCGAATCTTTTCCAAAATATCCAAGGGCAAATTGGGGATTTCTAAAAAAAATCCAAGGGTATAATTGTCATTTTCCAAAGCCTGGGCAAAATGACCAAAATGCCCTTCCCTCTTAAAACTTGCCCTTAACAAATTCCTAGGGGCAAAACGGTCACTTTCCTCATTTCTCGTCGAAATTGAATTTTTCTGAAGGATCCGGGAAAATCCAAAGCTGCACGTTCCAACTACAACGTCGTCCTAACGCCCCGTTGTGACTTCCTAATTTTCTGATGTCCAATTTAGGCTCTAATTAATAATTGAATCTTATTTAACGTAACTCGAGCGTTTCTCAAACTAACGGGCGGTTTTTGGGGAAATTCGCATTTTCGACCCGTGACTGATAATAAATCGAGTCACGTACAAGTTCATTCGGTTCGTGACGACTTCGGTTGTCATTTAAATCGCGAGGATCGACCGCTAGATCCGAGGGCACGATCGCTTGGTACAGGTTCAGGATCATCCGTCAATTCATTTCGTGGTCCTGCGGAATCACCGGCGATCCACTACTATGACAGTGGCGAACTGACCCCTGGCTATCTTTGGATCGGCCAACAGTGGCTCAAAATATCACCTCGACGATTTTAGGATCGAAGATCCATTCACGATCGAATTTTCTTTAGTCGCACGAATTTAAATCCCTAATTAGCCTTTCCCTAATGGTTAGTATCCCAGGAATGATCAGTTCCGGGCGAGAACTAACTACGAGCACGTTCATAAAACCAAGCATTTCATAAATCCCAAATGGAAAATTTTCAGGATGTCACAAAGCATATCGCTTTAAAAAGCTCATACAGATTTTTTTCCCGATAAATGTTTTAAGACATAAGGAAAACATTAAAAGTGCCCCTTTTAAATCGAAAGCAAGCAAGTACGACCAAGAATAGTATGACAGCAACGGAAGACCGGTTCATACCTAACAGATGCACTGCGGCCACATCAAGCAAATGCCATCTGGTCAAATAGGTGAAAGTGGTAAAAACAATACACCGTCTAATCAACTCGAATAATTCGATCACTTCCATTCGGATTCTCCACGGAACAACTCGAATCACCGAAAGTTGAGGGGGATCAAGAAGGCAGGGGAGATGCGGCATCATAAAAATTTGCAAACAAAACACAAGTATGCCAAATAAACACAGACCGAAAAGAAGACACTCCAAAACGAAGGGGTAATGTGGAAGACGTAAAATGCACAAGTCAGAAGTAGTGGTGGCCACGGGCCGGTTTCGGCCCGAAACCAGACCGGTCAAACCCGGGCCCAGCCCGTTGACCGGGCCCGCGGTTTCGAACCGGCGTTTCCGAAAAAAAAAAAAAAAAAAAAAACTGCTACACTCTGCAGAGTCGGCAGACTGCAGTGTAGTCTGCCCTCTGCCGCCCCTCAGCAGCCCTTGGCTACTTGGCAACGGCCTGTTGCCAACGGGCAAAGTTTTTTTTAAAAAAAAAAAAACCCCCCCCACCCCCAGCCTCGACCTCGCCGGCGTCGGGCGAGGCCAGGCTTGGCCGACGCCGGCGAGGCTGGTCTCGCCCAGCCTAGGCGAGGGCGGCCCTCGCCCGACGCCGGCGACCTTCGCCGGCCCCGGCTATGGCCGGCGGAGGAAGAAAAGAAAAAAAAAATATGAACCGGCCGGAACCGGTTCCGAACCGACCGGTTCCGAACCTGAACCGGAACCGGCCCGGAACCGGAACCGACAGGGGAGGTTCCGGTTCCGGTTCATGCTTGGCCACGAATCGGAACTGCCGGTTCCGAACCGTGGCCATGACTAGTCAGAAGCTTGGAAGGAACCATAAAAGTAATCTGACAAAGCCTTCAAAGCGCTATAATAAAGCTTGAATAAGTAGATCTAAGAAGGAAATATTCCAAGAAAAACCTTTCCCATCAAGAAAGAGAGTTCACATAAATGTACATGTTCCTCACTAAAAACCAAAACAAGCATACCGGTATTTACATGTTCAAAGCATCAGAACCAGCTAGAAAGATGTAAAAATAGCATATAATTCAGTCATCAAGAAAAAGGAGAATGCTTCTTCCCCAAGGTATATTAAGGGTCTATTTAGTAACGTTTCTGTTTCTTTGTTTTTCTGTTCTTTTGTTCCCCGGAACAGAAAAAGAACAGAAATCCGTTTAGTAAAAAAAATCTACCTTTTTGTTTCTGGAACAAAAAAGTGATCCTAGAATAGATTTGGAACAGAAATAAGAAGCAAAAAAAATCTACTTCTTTGTTTCTGGAACAAAAACAAGAAGCGATTTTTTCTAGAATCCTCCAAAACCAAGAAACAATCCATCAGCCACAACCCGCCCACCGTCGCCTCTCGCCGTCCTTCGCCGCCACCTATTGCCCGCCTTTCGCCGCCGCCCGCCGACCGCCTCCCCCCCGTTGGCCACATCCCGCCCGTCGGTCGCCTCTTGTTGTCGACCACTGTCCTCCGCCGCTCGACGCTTGTCGCCACCAGCCACCATCCTTCACCGCTGGTCGCCGTGCTCCATCGCCCGACGGTGGCCGCCTCCCCCCGCCAACCACCCGACGCCGGCGATCACCCACCACCGGTCGCCGTCCTTCGCCGTTGGCGACCACCCACCACTGGCCGCCATCCTTTGCCGCCAACCATTATGTTCCACCGCCCACCGTCAGCCACCACCCGGCGCTGGCTGCCCTCGACCGCCGGCCACCTCCCGCCCCTGGCCACTCGACGCCGGCGATCACCCACCATCGGCCATCATCCTTTGCCACCGGCCGCCGTGCTCCATCGACCGACGCTGGCCACCTTTCGCCGCCAGCCACCTCCCGCCGCCGCCCCCTGCTGCCGTCGCCGCCCCCCGCTGCCGTCACCGCCGCCCGACGCCACCGTTCTCCGCCACTGATCGCCGTGCTCCACAGCCTCCCGCCGCCGGCCACCATCCTTTGCCACCGCCGACCACCGTCCTCCGCCCTCCACCGCCACCCGCCGTCCTCCGCCGGTAGCCCAGAAGGGAGAAACTCGTCCATGGAATAGAAATGGATCATTTGCGCCCTAAACACGTTTCTATTCTTTTTCTATTTCAGGAATAGAAATTTTGTGCAGTTACTAAACACTATTTTTTGCTCAGAAACTGTTCCAAGAAATAGAAATAGAAAAAACTATTTCTGATCAGAAATTATTTATGGGAACAGAAACGTTGCTATGCAGACCCTAACCAAGCAAAGATCAACACACGATGGCATGAATAGATGAATGCAATAGCAAATAGAAATTAGCTCCACATTGAAACAGTCATCCTGAAGAGCTCCCAGAAGACTCTTGAGAATGAAAAACAAAATCATGCCTCCCACCAGGAACTTTACGTAGGTCATTAGATTAAGATTCCTCCGACTACAAAGGAATCACTCTAAAAAGTGGAACTCTGATAAATTAGATTTGAACACTAAAATCTGTAAGTTACTCTTACAGGTTGACCTTCAAAAAATGCATTTGCCAGCGCCAACTAGTTCTGACATATGTCAACTTCAAGCACATTCCATTAATGTACATCAAGAGCAAATGCAAATCATCTTCAACAGTGAACAGAACAAAAAACAATACAGATGCCACACTATACCACTAGTGTCTCCATGGCGATATCTTCCCACCACCTAGAGGTATCCAACATAGCCACTGGGAGCAAGTTGGTACTCCAAATTCAAAATTTTTCCAGATCGCGCCTCTCATCACCAGGAGGGGAAAACAAGAAATGACGACCATGTGAAAAAAAAAAAGGTTTCAAGAAAGCTAAAACCTAAACTTCAAAATCCAAACCACAAATTGATGAACTAAACAAAAGGAAGATGTGACATATACTGTACAAGGATTGACCGCCAATCAAACTTTCTCCAGGAGAGAGGATGAATATGAGCACCAGAGACTTCTTACTCTCCAATATATCTGAGAATATATTGCGTTTAGCTAACTATGATTGATTTTGTAGGCTCAATCACCCAATAGGTCAATTTTGAACCTGTTGAGAAGCTTCTTCTTTGAGGTAGGGTTATCAACAGTTAGCAACACTTTGCCAAGTTCCGAAACTTTGAAGGTTCCACGCACCACCGGCTCATCCGCAAGTGACATCTTCTTGGGCTTCTGGTTATTGATTGAATATCCACCAGAGTTAGGCACAAACTCGGCACCATAACTGACTTCCCACCCAACAACACGGAGCTCCCAAGTGATAACACATTTCTGCATTTGGAAGAATCTCAGTCACTAACACTAGTACAAGTAATCCATCCATTGGTTTTTCTTATCACATAATTTGCAGGATATAGAATTAGAAAAATAATATCCATAACAAGCAGAACTCAAGCATAAGATTGAATGAAAATATCTGTTTATACCTCATAGATTATGATTTCCACAATTTGTTTGGTCCCTGGCTTAACTGTCATCTTGGTTGCAGGGTCGGAAACACTAAATTAGGGATCGCAGTCGCAATAATCTATGCTCATGCCACCATACTGCACCGGTACTTGCTCAGGAGAAATGTACCAGCCAATCATGCAAGCACAATGTTTCGACTATAACAAAGGCTCCAGGAGGAAATGATTAGAACTTAATGCACCAAAATGCGTTTGGATCTATTTACTTGAAAAGCGTCTCCACGGTTCTTGAGGGGCTTGCAAACACAAACTTGCTCTTGGTCCTATGGGTCAAAAAACGGCTGATCATTGCGTAGAACGCCAGATACCACCAGGGAACATTGATAAACACCTAACCAAAAACCCCATCATAACCCACAAAAATCGTCAATTCAAACAACAGGACAGCCGAACATAACTCATCAACCAAGAAATCAACGTGAACATACCTGCTTGGCCACAAACTCGGGATAGTTGTCCTGAAGCATCTGGAGAGCCTGCTTGTTGGCGATCCGGAGCTCGTGCTTCCCCGGTCCCAGGGAATTCTTGAGATTGCTCACCTGAAAAATAGTGCAAGTGCCACCCGGATTGAAATCGAGCTTCCGGATGCTCCTCTCCAAGAATTGGACCCTCCACCGCAAGAACTTGGCCTGCTTCTCCTCGTCGGCGAACGTCTTCTGATACAGCTCCTTGTTCTGAAACTCCCCATAAACGTCAAATAATATACTTCACAATCATCAAAAGTTACAGAAAGAAAATCAGCTTACAAACCTCACCCATCTCAAGTTTTCCTCCAGGTTTTGATCAAATCCGACCCATCATCTGGCTAAGCATCACATCGCACTGAGGATCGCGTTCTTCGAGGACATTGTTTGCATCAGCTTTAGCCGCCGCATCTACAAGATTTCGATGCATTTGTATCGTCAGTCTTATAGCATACAATTGGATGATCACGATTTCGAGCAAAGGCAAATGCAAAAAGGGGTCGTCAGCTGATTTCTTCAGACCTTCGAGACATTATCTATCCATGACGACAAAGATATGCCGAAAATCACATCATTGTAGAGTTGGAGAATTAGAACATAATTCAGAACACCAACTAAACAGAATTAGAACATGCTACCATCATGTTAAACCTAAGATTCACACAATAAACGCAAATTAATTATTCCATTAGAAAAGAGGAAATAGATCAATCGACTATCTCTCTTCTATAACCTTTTCTTAAAGACAAATAGCCAATTGCCGTCAAGTGCACAATATATATAAGCAATCAGTATCGTCTACTCTTTAGTCTCACATAACAAACATAAAGACTAATTTCTGCTCTTCTTTTTGTCAGAAAGATTGAACCAAGAATGCGCATACCCTCCATTGACATTTCCCAGGTAAATAATCTCATGCAAACAAATAATGCCCAGAAGCAACATTGCAAGCAGAAAGCCACCAGCTCACAAAAAAGGGAAGAAATCTTTCCCCAAGAAAAGCACTAAAAATTTCAGAGAAACCGAGGGATCATTCGCAGGTCATAACCTGCGATGTCGGTGACAAAAGTGAAAAGAGATTAATCTGTCCGCTAATGAATCATATTAGTGGACAGATTTTTAGGTCATAACATTCACCTTTTCTAGGGCGTCTGTGACTCTTTCCGTTCCTGTGCTCAGCCTTGCGCACTGACTCTTGAACACATCCAGCAGAAATGCATTGCGACCCACCAATCAAGTCTTTTATCCAGACCATGAGATCATAAGTCTTTTATCTGGACCATGAGGTTATCCTGCGACCGCGAGTCATTTAACTCTAGATGTGGGGAAGCCTCTCTCTCCAGTAGTTTCAGCATGCTCACCAATTGCTCTATCTTGTGAATAAAGTTCAGAAAGTTTGTCGTAACTGTGAATAGGTAGTGGCCTCCACCTTCTTGCTTCAGGTCTCTCCGGGAAGATATGCAGTTGTTGTATTCTTGCTAGGCGCATTAATACACACGAGAAGTCAAAAAAGAAAATCCAAAGAAGAAATCACAATTGAAATGACCTGGAACTTACAAGAAGTAACTTCTCCTTTATCTGGAGCATCAAACATCCTCGTGATGGCATTCCAAGTAAAGTCGACCATGAAATGTATTACTACACTCTGGCAAAATACTTCTTCATTGTCTTCTTTCTATTCTATATTCTAGATTTCTGAATAGATGGACCAAAGGAGTTCCTCGAGGTTTTCACGGTATTGTGGTGAGCCTCGCTGTTAAACAGGCTATTGTGACGGTTGCCTTTTCTTTGTTCCACCAACAACCCATCTATCAACACATCGTCCATTTCACTTGTCCAAACCACATTATCTCTTGTTGTGCCATCTCCCTCCTCTTTCAGAGTCTTTTTCATACTCATGACTTCATACCTGCATGAATAACAGTAATAACTGGGCATACCATTCTCAAAACAAATGGTGAGATAGGAATTTGAAGCAGTTGTTCAATAGAGAACAGTCCAACACGATTTCACAACAAAATATAAGATGAAATGTGCAAAACGAATTACAGCAAGTATCAAGTCTCATGCCACATTTGTGCAAATATATGCCCCAAATATCGAGACATTTTGTTAGGCTCGCAATTAACATCAGCAAATAAAGCGCCCATCAAAGGCTACTTGATAATATGCAGAAAGCAGCTGGTCAGAACAATCTCGCTCTTTGTCTGTCACGAATGTTAATTGGAAATCAAATTCTTCACTAAAGTGACTATACTAATTGCTCTGTCAATCATATTATGAAGAGCTGTAAAGAGGATGGCTCAAGCAATTTGAGGAGCCTAAACTGTAACTTATAATAAAAGTGCAGAACCATAAAGAACAATGTCTGCCACAGACAATACGCTATTAACATCGGCATTTATGCCAAAATGCCACACTGAACCTGGAAGAAGTCCCAGACGAGAAGAAATCTCCTAAAAAATCAAAGTTAACTACATTAGAAACACTATTGCTAGAAAATTGGGTAGACGGAATACGGCAGCAATAGCAGCCGTAGTCACAACAATCACAATTGGTCAGTAGACGCAGAGAGAAGCGTTTTATTGAAAGTCGAATAACATGCCAAAGGAATACTCAATGCTAACACAATTCAAAATGCCTTCCAAACATGGCATTTTGAACAGCATCCACAGTCTGCACACGGGAATAAAACGCTGGATCAGTTCAAATCTGTACCTCTCGAAGCTAGGGCAGAGCGGGGGCGTGGTACAGCTTCGTCGGACGGCAGTGACAACTGCAAGGCGTCGAGGCGGACACGGAGGCGTCGACTAGGGCTACGGCAACGGCGTCGGCGTCGGCGTTGAGGGGTGCAGAGTGAGTCGAGGCGGAGGGCGTTGGCGTCGGCGTCGGCGTCGGAGGCGTCGCGTCTGGGAGGAGAGAGAGGTTGGGAGCACGAGCGCGTAAACGTCGGCGGCGTCGGCGTCGGAGTCGGAGGCGTCGGCGTCGGCGTCGGAGGAGTCGGAGGGGAGCGCAAGTTCTGAGAGTAGATCCGGGAGGAGAGAGAGAGGGGTTTTGTGGGGGGGGGGGGGGGCCGGGGGGGGGCGAGAGGGGTTTATTTTGAAAATTGGAGGTTTGACCGGATGGGACCCCTCGACACGTGTCGCATGAAGAGGCATTCGTTTTTTGCCACAGTGGAATTCGAGCTGCACCTAATATTTTCTCGAAGGCATGGGGCATAACGTCTCACGGTTCGCATAGCAAAAATTCTGTGTCCAGAAACTGATTCTGGTCAGAAATAATTCTTTTTGATTCCGTATCCGGGAACAATTTGTGAGCATTTGAAGGCGTTTGGTAATTGCTCAAAATTTCTAATTCTTAGAATAGAAAAAGAACAGAAATGTGTTTGGTAATTACATAAAATTTCTTTTTATTAATAATATTTTGATAATATTTATTTCTTTTTTTTTTCTTTCTTTCCTTTCCTTTCCCTGGCCATGGCCGTTCGTCGGCGCCGGCCACAGGCCAGGGTCGGCAAGGGCGTTACGGCCCTCATCGCCAGCCTTGCCGTTGCGACCCAGGTGACGACGAGGTCGGCCTCGCCTTGGTTGGGCGAGGCTTGACCTCACCCATATCTGGTGAGGCCGACCTCGCCTAGGTGGCGAGGGCTGCGACGCCCTCGCCGGCCTTGGCCTGGGGCCGGTCGCCGGTGGTCGATCGCCGGTCGCTGGCGGCCGACGGCATGCCAAGAAGAAGAACATCAACAAACAAACCAATAAAGAAGAAGAAAACCAAGAAGAATCAAAATGGAAAAATTGTTCCCAAAATTAAGAAGTTACTTTTTTTTTTTTCGCTTCTTGATTCTATTCTAAAATTGATTCTGAGAACAATTTTTTGCAAATGTGTCCGGGCACAAAAATTTTAACAAACGGATTTCTGTTCCCAAACTAATTCTGGAAACAAAAAAAGAGAATTTTCACTATTTGGTAACTTACCAAACGGGCCCTTAGGGTGCGCATGGAATGCATTCCAGAATAAAAATTCTGTTCCGGAATGCATTCCGGAACAGAATAGCGTTTGTTAAAAAATTTCCGAAATGCATTCTGAAGCGATTTTTGCATTCTGGAATTAAAATGCGTTTGTTAAAAATACTTGATTCCAGAATGCATTCTTGATTCCAAAATGCATTTTTTTATTCCGGAATAAGTTTTTGGTAAGAAAAAGAGAAGCTACTTTTTGTAGCTTCTTGATTCCGAAATGCATTCTCCCTATTTTCTCACAAATTTTTTTTTTTCAGAAAATGCATAAAAATTGAAAAATTCTAGAAAAATTCATAAAAATTTCCAGAAAATAAAAAAAGTCAGATTTCGGGAAAATATGAAATATGGTGAATTTTTTTTTTAAATAAAAAAAATCAAAAATTTCAAAACTTCACAGAATAGCTTAAAACACATGTGGCCACCCACTTTGAGTGAAATTTAAATTTTTTGAGGTGCCCAAAAAAAATTAAAAATTTCAAAACTTCACAAAATGGCTTAAAATACCTGTGGCCACCTACTTTGAGTGAAATTTAAATTTTTTGATGTGCCCAAAAAAATAAAAAAAAATAAAAAATTTCAAAACTTCACAGAATGGCTTAGAATATCTGTAGCCACGCACTTTGAGTAAAATTTAAATATTTTGAGGTGCCCAAAAAAATAAATAAAAAATAAAAAATTTCAAAACTTCACAGAATGGCTAGAATATCTGTAGCCACCCACTTTGAGTAAAATTTAAATTTTTTGAGGTGCCCAAAAAAATAAAAAAATTCAAAACTTCACAAAATGGCTTAGAATACGTGTGGCCACCCACTTTGAGTGAAATTTAAATTTTTTTAGGTGCCCAAAAAAAATAAAAAAAAAATAAAAATTTCAAAACTTTACAGAATGGCTTATAATACATATGGCCACCCACTTTGAGTAAAATTTTAATTTTTTAGGTTAAAAAAATCAACAAATCGAACAGATTTTTCAAATCAATTTCTAGAGCAGAATTAGTCATGTTTTACCAAACAGATTTCTCCTCCAGAAATCAATTTCTGGCAAGAATTCCAAAAATCAATTTCTGGCAAGAATTTGATTTAATGGTTACCATTCGCACCCTTAATGGCCAACCGTCTCACCTTTGGCTCCCACCTAGTGCTCCACTTATATATTTTTTTTCTTTACATTTTTTTTCCCTTCAACTCCACCCGATGTCTTCAGCCCCTCTTCTTGTCTCCAAGTGAATAATTTTTTTGACCTAGTGGATTGTTCTTCGGTGAATGCTGTATCAGCTTCCTCTTAACCGAATGTGTTTTTTGACCTTGGGTATCTTCACACCACTATGATCTCGTGCGATCATCCGGGAGCGAGTGGGGTTGCACCGTTGCGTCCATCTCCTTGTGCTGTGGCCGAATATGACAATATATACTAGGTTCTTTAGGGTGCGAATGGTAACCATTCTGCTCCAGAAATCAAATTCTTGCCAGAAATTGATTTCTGAAATTCTTGCCAGAAATTGATTTCTGAAATTCTTGCCAGAAATTGATTTCTGGAGAAGAAATCTGTTTGGTAAAACATGACTAATTCTGCTCCAGAAATTGATTTCTGGAACAGAAATCTTTTTTGATTTGTTGATTTTTTTTTCACCTAAAAAAATTTAAATTTTACTCAAAGTGGGTGGCCACAGGTATTATAAGTCATTCTGTAAATTTTTGAATTTTTTGAATTTTTTAATTTTTTTTGGACACCTAAAAAAATTTAAATTTCACTTAAAGTGGGTGGCCACAGGTATTCTAAGCCATTTTGTGAAGTTTTGAATTTTTATTTTATTTTATTTTTTTAGGCACCTCAAAAAATTAAAATTTTACTCGAAGTGGGTGGCTACAGGTATTCTAAGCCATTTTGTAAAGTTTTGAAATTTTTAATTTTTTTTAATTTTTTTGGGCACCTCAAAAAATTTAAATTTCACTCAAAGTGGGTGGCCACAGGTATTTTAAGCTATTTTGTGAAGTTTTGAAAATTTTTATTTTATTATTATTTTTATTTTTTTTGGCACCTCAAAAAATTTAAATTTCACTCAAAGTAGATGACCACATGTATTTTAAGTCATTCTGTGAAGTTTTGAAATTTTTGATTTTTTTTTGGCACCTCAAAAAAATTAAATTTCACTCAAAGTGGGTGGCCACATGTGTTTTAAGCTATTCCGTGAAGTTTTGAAATTTTTGATTTTTTTATTTTTTTTAAAAAAAATTCACCAAATTTCATATTTTCCCGAAATCTGACTTTTTTTTTTATTTTCTGGAAATTTTTATGATTTTTTCTAGAATTTTTCAATTTTTATGCATTTTCTGAAAAAAAAAATTATGAGAAAATAGAGAGAATGCATTCCGGAATCAAGAAGCTACAAAAAGTAGCTTCTCTTTTTCTTGCCAAAAATGCATTCCGGAATCAAAAATGCATTCCGGAATCAAGAATGCATTCTGGAATCAACTATTTTTAACAAACGCATTTTTATTCCAGAATGCAAAAATCGCTCCAGAATGCATTCCGGAAATTTTTTAACAAACGCCATTCTGTTCCGGAATGCATTCCGGAACAGAATTTTTATTCCGGAATGCATTCCATGCGCACCCTTAGCTCTCGAAATGAAGAAGCAAATCTCACAATTTCCCTTCAGTTGGCCATCCACCATATGCTGCTTTCCTAATTTAGACAAAGTGAGTATATCTCCTTCTCATCCTAGGAAATTAAAATATATGCTCTTATTTTCCATGTGACCGAAATTTCAAGAGAAGATGTGCATTCTTGCCCTCCAGGCTTTCATCTTTTTCAAATTTAAAACCCACAAGAGGAAAATGCTAGTGGGCTTGGCTGAACTTCCTAATGGCTTTAAGGAAGTGGGCTTGGTCTTGAAAATTCAAATTAGATTAGGGCCCTCCTTTCTACTAAATTCAAGCTGCCAATTTAAATGCAATTCATGACCGGGCCGGTTTAAGTGAAATTTATTTGATGCAGACACGTTGTTACTAAAAAAATGTTAATCATGCCTAAGTACAATACCATACAAATTTATGTGATATTTACATTTTTATTATTGGTCAAGTTCGATGTCTAATTTTCTATGCAATAAATGACAAGACTAAAAACCAAAATTTAGGTGTCAGATATTTGACATTGCAAATTTTTTTGTGATGAATCTAATCATTCTTGATCTATCTTGGAGCAAAATTATTGAAGGTTGGGATGGTTGGAGCAACATTGTGGTTTGATATAGGGTCGGAAACATATTCTATCTCTCGGTCGTGTCTCTTTTAGACCCAGAACTAATCTTTGCATAGCCTTTTTGTCACAGATGGCAAAGAGTTTGAAAGTCCTGAATATGACTGATTGCGGATGCTCGAGTAAAACTCCTCCATTCTCTGCACATTCAAATTTAGAACAATTGACCCTGGAGGACCGCGCCACCTAAACCGAAAGTGGCAGGTCTGTTGGTCATTTAAAGCGTTTGGTTTTCTTATATGTGAAGTCCTGCATGAAACATTGTCAGTTGCCAGACGAGCTTGGTGGACTAGAGGCTTTAAGGGAACTCTTAATTAACAACACATCAGTACAGAAAATCCCTAGTTGTTAAGGACTGAAGAATCTGAAAATTTTGTGCTCGTGATTGTTCATCATAGGAGTTAATCCGTTGCATCGGTCGCTAACTTCTCTATCAAGGCTCCTGGTGGAATGTGCCAAAATTGCACGGCTTCCTCTCTCAGTTGGAGGTCTTGTAAGCCGGAAATACTTGTCCTTGAAAAGCTGCCAGAGTGGCTTCCAGACTTGGTTGGGAATTGGAAATCGATAATTGAGTAGGATATGTCTTCCCCGTCTATCAAAGAACTACCTGACTCGATTGGAAGCATGAAAAGCTGAAAGTATTGAGTATGAAAGCACGTTCCATAAGAAAGTTACCCCGAATCTTATGGGCAATGGAGAGGACACTGGATGTTTGGAAGTGGAAATTCCAGATGACGTCCGCAGAAAATCATCCGTGACGATCTTGAAACTGACGTGATGAAAACAGCCAAATACCAATGCTCCAAGAAAGTCTCATCTGTCTAAATATCATTGCTCCCGAAACTTGGAAAACTAGTGAGGGAAAGTCATTGCCTATTGATGAAATCTTTAAATCTGTTGAACTCAATGTGAAGTTTCAGTCGATAGGTTCGCCTTTTTCTTTCAGAGAAATCATTAGAGCAGGCAGACACTACAAAAAACCATGATTTTTGCGACGAATTTTGCGACAAAAAATTTGGAAAAATCCGTCGCAAATCGAATTTGCGACGAATTTTGCGACGGAATTTTTTCCGTCGCTAATAGGTCGTCGCAAAATTTTGCGATGGAAAAAAATTCGTCGCAAAATTCGTCGCAAATTTGTCGCAAATTAGCCACGAACACTATCCGTCGCAAATAATTCGTCGCAAAATTCGTCGCAAATTAGCCACGAATACTATCCGTCGCAAATAATTCGTCGCAAAATTCGTCGCAAATTAGCCACGAACTTTATTCGTCGCAAAATTTGTCGCAAATTTCGTCGCAAAATTCGTTGCAAAATTCGTCGCAAAATTCATTGCAAATAATTCGTTGCAAATTAGTCACGAACTTTATTCGTCGCAAAATTAGCCACGAACTTTATTCGTCGCAAAATTTGTCAAAAAATTCGTCGCAAAATGTCACTACAAAAAAACAAGGGATTAGCGACGATTCGTTGCAAAATTCGTCGCTAATTTGCCAAAAAAAAGTTTTTGGTCAGTAATTTGCAATGAACTTATTCGTGGCAAAATTCGTCGCTAATTTGCCACCAAATTTTTTTACATTTGCCATCAACATTATTTATGATCGAATTTAGCGACGATTTTTTATTAATTCTTTAGCGACGAACTCTGCAACGATTATCGTTTAGGGACGAAATTAGCGATGATATTTTATTTTTGCAACGAACTTTTGTAATTTGTGATCGTACGATAAAATCATTTATTTTATTTTTTGATTTTAAACCTAATTAAAAGAAAAATTAATTTTTGAAATTTATATTTAACATTGATTAAGCACTTAATATCATCAAAATATTATAATAATATGAAAATGAAATACATTCATCTACATTTTCCACAAGAATGACATAAATATTTTTCTTTATAGTACACATAATGAGAGAATAAATAATCTTGAGCACTTTAAAGCACCTGCTTAAGCAACCTCATGAACATATTGGGCCAACTGCACTTATGGCACAAAAGATGCTAAAGCAAAGCTTATCCCCGATATATATGAAAAGATACTTTCAATCTTGTGCCTGCTCTGCTTTCTCCTGTAAGGTTTGCATGGAGTGCTTCGTCACCTCCTCCAAAGAGGTGACATTCACTTGTTGACATACAATGCGATACTCAATCAGACCATCCTTGGCAAATCTCCCCCTCCGCATATCAACGCATAGCTCAATGTACTTGAACATAATCCTCTCAAGGGTATTTTGCCATGCTCGGGATCTCTTCAAGGTAATAAGATCGTGAAGTTCTTGCAGAGCATCTTGCTTCTGCCCAACATTTATCAGCTCTGCATCCACACATAAACAAACTTTGTCAGCAAAACTCCATGTTGCATAAAAGGACTGCAGAGAATCATCAACTATTCTCTCAAATGAGCTTCAAATGACACATATAATAGCAAATACCAGGTTTAGCTGAAACAATCCACTAACTTGCCTACCTACCCAGGGTACATTCACAATCTCAAAAAATAACATAAGAACAGGTGCCTTCTGTGGATTATCTTGTCTATATTTAGCACCTACCTTATTATATTACTTTTAACTATATTCTTCATCCTCGTTCATGTTGCACGATAACCATTTAATTTTGTTCCTATTGAATCAGCAAGTAATATGTTCACCTTGCATATGTATGTCACACTCATGACCTAAGTCTCATTCACTTATGTTCAAGAATGCAAACACAAGAACAACCTTCATATTGTTAAGCATCAAAAAAAGAGAAAGCAGTGTCAGACAATCTCGTCAAAGACCATGTATTAAGCTAGGGAGTTGGGGAATGGTCAAGTGATTCTCATTTTGCTTCACCATATAGGTTGGGACAGAAAAATAAACAGGATGTCAGGTCAATAGTGGTAGTGAAACAAATTACCTTAATACCATATCAACGGCACAACCAGATAATTCACCAAATAAATAGAGATGCCAACCAAGTTAGTATACGTGTACACATGCAGACACATCCACCCTCCTGCCCTCCATACATACATCAATGTGAGTGCACGAGAAAATGGCTTACCACGTATCTTGAGGCATTAGAGGATCGCAAGACAAACAAAAGCGGCTTAACTATCCTTTTGACATCCTCCATTGGCGCCATAATCCAGTGTACAGTAGCAGCAGCAACTACCACTGCACTATTATAACTCCATAGCAGTGGTGATGTACATTGAAGTAAGATCTTAATATCATCATTAATTTTCCCGGATGTATATCTTGCAGAAGTTAACTTCGGTGAATCCTTATTAATGTAAGTTGCACGTGATAAATATTCATCCGGTCCTTCAATGTACGACCTGCATATTGTATTGGCCAATTCTCATTGTTCTTTGTTTAATGAGAGTAGTTCTATGATTTCTTTAATGATACAAAATGTGGATCACATGTTAGAAAGACAAGGCAGTGGAACTAAATCACAGTGCACAACATAGACAACAACCAGAAATAAGCTTCCTACATGGCAACTGAAAGCATAGAAGGCTATCTTTCACCATGTGACTGGAAACAGTCTTGGTAAACCATATACCAAGTACATGCTTGCATTTAATCTAGCAAAGAGCCGATTAAAAGGAAGAGAAACACCTCCTCTCCCCAACCCAAAAAAAAAAAAGGCAGTAAATAAAATGAATGAGAAAAATGGGAAATCAATTTTGATGAACCACATCCTCAATCTTATTTAATAATTTTCAGAATTTATGGCACGGACAAGAAGAGTCGAGGTGCACAAACCTGTCAAGTTCTTTCTCCTACCCTAACAAAAAATCATATACAACTCACCAAGCATTTTGCCGAGACAAAAAGCAATGGAAAACAGTAATTGCAGAAAACTGAAAAGCGAAAACAACCACCTCTTCGATTGCAGAAGTATTTTCCTCAATGCGCAAGTCGAACAACTTGGGAACAGCGTTAGCAGCACACTTTCTGACATAAACAGATGGATCTCTCGCGCACTTGTTTACGGCTACAAGAACGAGGGGCGCGACTATATGAAGACGAATTCCAGCCATTGTACGGAGTGCCCAGACCCTCACCAAAGGATTAGTGCCCCCCAAGTCCCTTTGGAAACAATTGATCGAAAGCAATGCTTCATTTGGACGCCTACAAGCATCAAGAAAGAGTAAACGCGAACGATCAGCTGAGCACTAACATCTAAATCCAATCATCCACGTCAAGGTGATTAAAATTCAAGTACGGGTGACATTATCCCACTTCTTTAACACGATTAGCACAAACATAGCGAGAAACGAGCAATGCCTTACAGAATTCTACCCAAAAGCAATCACGCACGCCCCTTCAAAGCTCGAAAACAATCGGAATCGAGGATCATTTTCAATTCGAGCACATCAGTCGATCCGATTCACATACTTTTCAGCGTAATGCAGCAAGTACAAGTAGACGAGCTTCTTCACTTCGAGGGACTGGGACGCGACGTTCTTGACGACCTGGGGGAAGAAGTTGGAGACGTTCTTGCCGTTCCCTTGGGGCTCCGCGGCCTCTAGGGCTGCGAAGGCCATGGGCGAGGAGGAGTCGCGGGAGGAAGCGCGGGTGGGAAGGGGTACCGAAAACCCTTAGCGAGCGCGAGAGGTTTGGGGGTGAGGGGGAGAGGGAAGAAGGAGAAGCGAGAAGGAGAAGGAGAAGCGGAAGCAGATCTGATATGATCAAGAAAGTGGGTGAGAGAGGGAGAACAGTGAGCGAGAGAGTGAGAGAGAAATTGGGGGCGAGGGCGGGGCTTTGGGATGCTCTTTTTTTAATTAAATTTGCGACGAGCTTTATATTTCGTCGCAAATTTTAGCGACGAACCTTTTAAGTTCGTCGCTAATTTGCGACTTATTTTGCGACGGATTCCAAAAATAAAAGGCATTTTCCAAATTCGTCGCAAATTTACGACGGAAGTGATCTTCGCGGCACATGGCGCCCATTTTTTCAAATCCGTCGCTAATTTGCAACGGAATTAGCGACGGAAATGTTTATACCGATCAATTTTTCGAATCCGTCGCTAATTCCGTCGGAACCTTGAGTAGATATGCTTCTTACAATGACACATTACTCATATTTGACGAATTAGTAATTGTCATGATCTAATTCGTCTAAGGGCGGCAAGTCTGGTGATGTTTTTTTTTTTTTTTCATTAGAGCAGCGGAGGAATGTCAAACAACTACGGGAGGTTGTTGCGAAATGGGCCGATGTGACTAGCATTACGAACACTGTGGAGAAACATGACTGATGTGGATGTCGTTATTACAAACAGATTCGATTGACGCTTTCTCAAATAACAATAGGGCTCTGATACCAAGTCATGAATGTAATAAAAAAAATTAAGAGCAATATATATATCATTGTCAAATGAAGGGTACACGAACCTATTTATCGGTTTTATAGGATGACTATCTAAAAGGGAAAATATCAATTACAATCAATTAAAGGAAATATAGGGAATCTTCTAAATATTTCTCTAATAGAATGCATGCCCTCTATTCACTCATCATTCGGATGTAACCCTTTAGAAATAATTCATCTAATTGGTTAGATCAAATTGGTTAGGTCTAAATAAGAATATCTCTTTTATATGATCTCCTATAGATATCCCCATATAGATACATTGACTTTACATTTCATACATCCACCCGATTCCGATCTATTTGAAAATTGCTATAATTTATTTACCCATATATTTACGCATACATAAGAGCTACGTGCGGAGGAAACCGCCATATTCAACTAAATAGATATCTGTGTTATCTATATCTAAGTCTTGAAAAAAAAGAAGATAAGATTTGCACCTATTGAATCTAAAAAAGCTTATTTGAGACGAGAACATTTTAAGAGATTATCTAATATCTTGAGTTTATAATAGATCTTCTTATCTAATTTGAATTTGTAATATCTAATCTCTTTTAGAATTGGACGTGTAGCAAATCGTCCAATCTCTTTTGAATTTGAACTTGTGACAATCATCCAATTCGTCTCTACTTTCGTCGCAAAATGGTAAATTTCGTTGCACAAATTAGCGACGGAAAATAAATTCGTCGCAAATTTGCGACGGAAAATTAGTCGTCGCTAATTTGCGACGAAAATTTTCCGTCGCAAATTTGCGACGGATTTATTTTCCGTCGTAAATTTGCGACGAAAAATTTCCGTCGCAAAATTCATGTTTTTTTGTAGTGAGAGGAACATACGGTTTTTGGGGGGTATAGAGGCTATTTATGTGAACCTGATTGTTCTTTTCATTTTTTGTGGGGCCATAAAAATGAATATGGCATTTCATCTAAATGTGCGTTCTCTTCATTGACATGCAGTAGAACTTGCTTATCAGCACGCGAATGTTCTTTTACAAGGAAACCCTTGAAGGGCTGGGAGAAAAATTGTGTGCCTAAGTGGTGAGAGCCTATTCTATTTCTATTCCAAATGATCAGATAAGGTAGTCTTACTTGCACCAGCCAAAATCAGTTCAATGCCTTGCCCGGCAAATCCCACTGTTTCCCGTTTTACATGCCATAATAACAATTCTGTCATGTTTTAAGACAAAGTTCAGTTGCATGACTTGTTAAGAATACTGTAAAATTCACTTAATTGATCCATCACCAATGGAAATGCGCTTTGCAAAAGTGGGAAGGAAATATCTTGAATTGTTTTAAACACTGCCTTGTCTAAGTTGGAATCTAGTTTTAACACAAAACATCAACAGTTTCTTCTTATTTTTTCAGGTGCAATTTCTGCCATCAAGGAAATAGTAGCACGATATGCCACAACTCAATACAACCCTCAGAAACCAAAAAAAAAAAAAAAATTGTCAGTGTTTTTAGCTTGAGCTTGGGGACATGATTCTGCAAGAGAGCATGTGAATTATTGCTAATAACCTTCTTTTAGCAAACAAACAAATTATGTTTTTTGGCACATGCTCTGTGAAGATATTAAACTACTAGTTTATTGACTTGTTGCTGATCTAATTTGCCGACTCTTTATCTCTGCAATTCCATAATTCACCTCCCAAAGTTAGCTTCCAAGTTTCTTGTACTAGCGGAAAATGATTGACTCGTTGAGGTTGCCCTGTGTGGTGCCAGTTGCTACCATTGTTGTTTCTGCTGTTCTGTTCAAAGATTTCTTCAAGACTAGACTAAGAGCATGTAAGATCACTGAAGAGGGCAGTCCAAATAATAATGCAGCTGTAAACCATGGAGTAGCGTGAACCGGGAAATTATCGAGTTATTTCACTAGAATTGCTACCACAACAAAATATGTTTCACCAAAAGTCGTTTGTCGGCTTTTAATGAGAGGAGATGGGTTCTATGGTAATTACGGACAAAAAATATCCAAGCAGACAAGAAGTAATTGCAAACTTTTACTTCGAACCAAACTATACGTACAAACAGGGCCGGAATTTAATGGATGACAAAGTTTGAAAATACAGCCACTTTCACAGGAACATGCATATACAAACTGTGCCGAAATTTAATCGATGACAAAGCTTAAGAACGTGCAAAGATGTAACGCCGGAATTTCATTGACGACGCCACACCCAAGATAGAAATACACGCCGGAATTTAATTGATGACGTGAATTTGGAAAGCTACGAAAAATAAAGTGCAGTACAGGAAAGTAGAGATAATTGAAAGATAACATTTTGATTAATTTGTGAGGGAGTCTCCGAAGAGTACGGTGTGACTATTTAAAACCTACAATCGATGGTTATTAATGAATGTCACAAAGAGAGGTTACAAACGGTGTCACGCCCCGAACCCCCATCGAGCTCGCGACATCCCACTCTGGTCGAATAATTGCGATGTCCCAGGAACATCGCCGACCCAACCCAAACATCAGAAACACATGCGGAAGCGAATACAAAAAAAACCCCTGACTTGAAAAGACGACAACGGGCAGATCATCAATCGTCAAAGAACAACAACATTCATCTTTATACAACGCTATTACACCACGCATACAAACAGAGTATTACAGCAAACTTAACAGACAAGCATTCGAACCACCGACATAACAAAAAGGATCAGGTGGCTTGGTTAACCTAGCTTCACTATAGGACAACCTATTCCGTGCAACCCCTAAATTACCCTAGGGAAACCTACTGGTCGCCCTCTTCCCTTCTGCTCCTGCGTCTTCTGGCTCAAGCCCCCGGAGGATCATCTGCAGCTCCACTGGGCACCATGGCGGCTCCCCGAACTCCAAAAGGAGAAGGCGGGTCTCCTAGATTTGCGACTGGGGGTCTGAAATTGTTGGTTACACAACCATGAGACGAATCTCAATAAGTGTACAACCCCAAACCCCACGTAGGCACTCACGTATCGCCAGACGAAAACACGCATAACACACGACAATCAATCAAACTAACAACCACACACGACCTTACCTGGAATCCATCATACACGTCCCTGCACGTTAGACAATAACACAGCCAACATATCACAGCAATGAATCACAGACGCGCACGTGCCTCACTTATAAGATAAAACCCACTTGGGCACGTCCCATACCGTGCCTAGCAGTTTTTACCCCATAATTAAGCATCACCTCACGCAATACAAACACATTCGCACACTGACTCACACCACGCATCACTTTCGCAAACCTCGCACCTTAAGCCAATTCCTGCTCATTCTCAACTTTTCCACCACTACCGCGCCCGCTTAAAACGCATCAGGCCAACGGTCTTCTGACCTCGTCAGGCATTGTCACCCCGTCGGGCCGGGCATCGTCACCTCGTTAGGGACGGCATCGTCCCGCGTAAATGTATACACCTCAGGACGGGATCCTACACACACTTTCCTTCTACCACGCCTGCGTAAAACGCATCAGGCCAACGGTCTTCTGACTGCGTCAGGCATCGTCACCCCGTCGGGCCGGGCATCGTCACCTCGTCAGGGACAGTATCGTCCCGCGTAAACATACACGCCTCAGGACGGGATCCTACACACACT
Organism: Syzygium oleosum; assembly: GCF_021117445.2. NCBI lineage: Eukaryota > Viridiplantae > Streptophyta > Magnoliopsida > Myrtales > Myrtaceae > Syzygium > Syzygium oleosum. Next base: position 13,605,461 of record NW_026607485.1, read on the forward strand.
TTCCTTCTACCGCGCCCGCGTAAAACACATCAGGCCAACGGTCTTCTGACTACTTTAGGCATCGTCACCCCGTCGGGCCGGGCATCGTCACCTCGTCAGGGACGGCATCGTCCCGCGTAAACGTACATGCCTCAGGACGGATCCTTTACAACAAATCCTACATTTCCATACCCTCGTTCCACTCAAACCACTCTACATACGACCAACAACCGCACGACCAAACATACACATTTCACACACATTTCACAATTCACGTCCTCATTACACGAACACACCACCCAATCACACATATTTAGCACACGAACTCAATGCGCGTTCACATTACCACGCCACCATACCTCACAGCCATACGCATACGGCACACCACCAATCCACAATCAGTCCAGAACACATTCCAAATCAGTCCACAAACACAACCAGCACAAACATTCCAATCAGTCCATTCAAGCCACGATAATTCCAATCAATTACACAAATTACCCGCGATCGCTCCACACATCACAGCCATCATCGAGCCTCCAAATCCTCACAAATTTCTTCGCCAAATCAATCCCCAAATCAGCCCACGACAACCAAATACCAGCCTTCATCTCAGCCCCCAAAATAGCCACATAAACCCCTAAACCGAACCCTAACCATGTCCTATGATACCCGAAGTCCTAGGTAGTTTTTGGGGAAGACACTTACCTAAGAAAAACGGGGCAACTCGACTGGACAGAGGCAGGGACAGCCGGAACAGCAGCGGCGGCGGCGGCGGTGCACAGACGGCGACATACGGACGTGTACGGATGCTGTACGGACGGCGTACGGGGCGGACGGCTGAAGCGTCACGGCGGCAGCAGCAGCTCAGCTGATCAAGCTCCGGCGCGGCGGACGGCTCACGACGGCGAGGAAAACCGGCGGAGGAGGAGGAATGGCGGAGGAGATGGCTGGTCGGGAGAGGAGGAGGAGATGGTGGCCGAATGAGGGAGGAGGAGAGAGAGAGAGGTCCGAGCTGGTCAAATAGGGTGGCTGGTGGGTGCCAAGTGTCGCCGATCCAGGCCATTTGACCAAAATACCCCTAATCCGACGGCCTACGCTTATCCCTATCCAATAATTGATGGGCAAAAGGGTAATTGGGTCCAATAATTCAGCTGAAATCCATTATTAATGATCCCAAATAATTTCCAAAATTTCGGAACCCAAAAATAGCCTAGGGGCAAAATAGTCATTTTTCCGGTCCTGGGGCGAAATTCCAATTTTTGTCTATACTAGCCCCAAATGTGTGTGGCCACTCAAAAATGGTGTCGGATTCGTAAAATAGCCTCCTAAGCCCTCGAAAATTGGCTACGAATCCGGAGGAATAAAATAATAATTTTTCCCTTCCCAGGCCAAAATTCAAATTTTTGACCGTAACCACTCCAAATATGCGTGGCCACCCTAAAATGACATCGGCCTCGAAAAATATTCTCATACGGTCTCAGAATCAACGTCGGGGTCCAAAGGGGCAAAATCGTAATTTTTCCGGTCCCGAACCGAAATCCATTTTTTTTGCAGAAATGGGTGGCCCCAAGGTTGGCCAAGCCAAAAACGTCATCGGCCACTCAAAATTGTCACTTTCAAAATTCTTGATTCCCGGGCCCGAATTCTAAGAAATGACTAAAATCGAACAATCGCGACTTTAGCTTATCTCTTGCTAACGGGTGGCTCGTTGGGATTACGCGCTCTCGACCCGTGACCGACACTAAGTCCAATCACGTTTAAGTTTACTCGTACCAAGGCGACCTCGATTGTCATATAATTGTGAGGGTCTGTCGCTAGTTCCCTTCGGACACGATCAATCAAATAGACCGGTCTCTGTTGGCTCAAAACATTCCCTTGTCAATCGATATGGTCGAAGATCAAACCAAGGTCGAGTTCTTTGGTCGTGCGAACTCAATCCCATGCTGGCCTTACCCCTAAAGTTAGCATCCCAAGAATGCGCGGTTCTGGGTGAGATCTCACTATAAGTGCATTGGCCAAAATATTCATTTCATAGATCCCGGGAAAAGAATCGAAAATTCAGACTGTTACAAACGGTTACAAACAGAGGTTACAAACGGTACTAATAGAGGTTACAGGCGATTTCAAATGGTTACTAACAAAAGTTACAAACGGTTATAAACAGAGGTTACAGACTGTTACGTAAACTCTACTACTTTGACGGTTTCTTCAACTCCATTATCTTGATGGTTGCCTCCAAGATTGTCGATTTCACTTTTGTTGATTCCTTCACATTGTCAGTCGATAATAACTAAAAATTGGACATTTTTTGGTGCAAACACGAGTATAGTGATGAAACAAGTGTAAGAAAAGTAAACAAGTTCCGCCACGTGTTCTTTCTAGCAGAGGAATTCACCACTCGATATCTCGGTTAGTAACTTACGGAGGAATTCACACACAAAAAAAAGTACTGAAAAGCTACTGGCGTGAACTCCCAACTAATTGGTAAGCGGTTAATGATTTTCAGTGGAAAGTTACGTCGATTAACATTGATTTTGTTCGATTTGCGTGCTGGTTTTAACATAAACCTCAACAATCTGTCTTAAAGGGAAAATACATCAACAAACTACCAAGATGGAAGGGACAACGACATGGACTTCAGCCAAAATGAGAATTATTGTATGACCTCAACTCAGTTAGATCAGGCGGACCTTTCTATGTTAGATGCTACACTTCAAGTACTTAGTTATTGTTGCTGGCCTTGGTCCGTCCACTTGTTTAACCTTCCAATAACAGTCGGCGACTTAATCCTCACACTTGCTAGCAAGCTGTGCTGAAGTACTTACTAAGTTCATTGATTTTCCTGCAAAATGAAAACCTTGGACAAGAATTCAAATAGCCACTAAAGCACAGGATTCTTATTATAATTTTCCCATCAAATAAAAGGATGTGTATCAGCATATAAATATGAACTTAAAAAGGAAAGTGAATGGCCAAATCTCCGGAACCAACCTTAGAAAGGGGCAATTTGGTTCTTGAGATCTGAGAAGAGACAACCTCTTATCGAAGCGGATGAGCTTGGTTGGTCTTGGAGACCAACTTATGCGTCACAGCACGTGAAATGTTGGTGAGACTATTTTTTTTTTGCTCGAAGTTAGTGCACTGTGAACATTGTTTTTGGAAATGCCGCATGAAAGACAGTGGCCTTTTCGGATTTTGAGAGAATATTCTTTCGAAAGCTTTTACGAAATTGCGGTTGAATACTATCAACTCAAAATGCATTCAGGAAAAGAAAAAAATAGCGTGCACATTGTTAGTGGTCTGCCTTAGGAATCAATCAAGGTTGATACTCTAATATTAATTGTGGATTAGGTTGTGTCGGAAAATCGACCTTCACATACTTAGGTAGTCATAATGTCTTGCTAGAGACCGCTTATGACTTGTGGGCCAAAAAGGGTTTTGAGCACACTGCTAATGTTTAGTGAACCTACAGGGTCGCACACAATAGTGAACTGAGTTAATATTTTCTGTGCACGGGGATTTACTTAAATTAAGAAGTAGATTTTAATTTACTCTCCTATTCAACTTATTTACGCGGTCGTGCACGTTATGAGATAACGATTAAATGTACGATTGAAAGTGGATATTTTGGCGGGCCCAAATCGCCCGGCCCTACTTCTTTTAATTCGCGTAGATAATGAGGCTATATATATATATATAGTGTGTGTGTGTGTGTGTGTGGGTGACGAAAAAAAACCTTAAGAAAATATGAAGAAAATCGTTATCTGTTCAGAGATCTTTGAGAGAGTCTCGAAGATCAAAGGCGATCAGGAAAAAGAAGCCCAAGATTTTTAGCTAGTACTTGGATCGTTGGAGACTTCCGTTCGTGTGTGTGGATACCGGTAGAGGCGCAACACTTGGGGCGCTAATCCAGACATAATCGATTGTCAATTTACCTTCGATTTGCAAAAGGTACGTATCGAACTTCTGTTTAGATTTCAATATACGCATGGATCCTGTCTAGGGTTTCGATTTATAAATTCCGCTGCATTTTTAGCTCTTGAGGAACCCAACACAGTACACAATGAAGTGTGAACCACGACCTAAAGAACCTGACGCAAAAGAGAAAAAAATCAGAGAAAATGACAATTTTTTTTACATGAAAAGCCCTTCAAAATCAGAAAGGAAAAAATATGGTGTCACACTAAGCAATCTTTTCATCAATAATATCTAGTTACAGTTACAAGAGAAATCACCCCATATGTAATAGGAGTCTAGGGCGTACAAAGCTACGGTGAAACTTACATGTTTACACTTTGGGATCCGTCAGTTTTCAGCTTCAGCTTTAACAGAAGGTTCCTCTATCAGACTCCACTACTCCCTCAATCTCCCACTTGGAGGCTAATCTTCAAACGGCAGTAGTCTCTTATAGTATTCGCTTGTCTTTATAACCCTAATTATATTATAGCAGTGACATCACCCTATCACTGAGCATGGAGGCCAACCGAAGTAATGCATAGCCTCAATTTCTAAGTGGTGACACCCTTGGTTAAGTTATCTGCTAGATTCTTCGCACCAAGGATTCTTTCAATGACAATGTCCCATCATCTATCAGCTCACGAAGATAACGCTACTTCAACTAGATGTGTTTTGTTTATGAATGAAATACTATTCTTTGCAATACAAAAAGCATTAAAACTATCATTGAAAAGAACACTACTACCTTGCTCCTTACCTATCTCCTTCAGAAAATTTTTCAACTAAATAATTTACTTGTCAGCTTCAGATCTAGCAACATTCTCTGCTTCAGTGGTTGAGATGTATAGACATTTGAAGCCTAGACATCCAACCGATTGCAGTGTCACCAAATGTAAAAACATAACCCGAGATGCTAATCCTAGTGACCATGTCATCCTGCAGATCTGCGTTGACAAAGCATTATAAAGTCAAACTGTGTTTCATAAAACAAAGTGCCATATCTGAAGTGCTTCTTAAATACCTTAGTAGCCACTTTAAAGCTTCTTCATTTCTAGATCAGCCATATTTCTGCTCATAACGCTCATTGCATGAGATATGTCTAATATGCTACCTACCACAGCATACATCACACTGCCGACAACTGACACATAAGGCACTTTAGCTATGTACTCTGGCTCCTCATCTGCCTTTAGTGGCTGCTCCTTTGAAAACTTGACGTAATGGCTTTAGTGCTTTACATTTTGAACTTTGAATCTCTTTAAGTTCTCGATGTACTTTTCTTGAGACAACTTTAGAATTCCTTCTGATCTATCTCTCATGATCAACATCCCAAGAATCTGATTTGTTGCTCCCAAATCCTTCATTTTAAACTCCTTTGGCATCAGGGTTTCACTTTTAAGGTAATAATAGTAAGTTAGCACCAAAGTAACTAATTTATGATTCGACTTAAAAAATCATTGTGATGGCAAGTTACGGCTCAAAGTAATAACTTGCAAAAATAGCTCAAAGTTAATAATGATGAGCTATTACCAGACAACGTAATTTACTACATTAATGTAATTGTAACATTAATGTAATTGTAACTCTTTAAGTTTTTTATAAATTTACTACTCAAAACCAAATCTTAGGAACGCCAATAATAAGCTATCACTGAAATTAGTAACTCACCAAAATCGCTACGCTTTTAAGGTAGTTATTGTGAGTTATCACCTAGAGTAATCAATTTACCATCCTACTTATGAAGTCAATGTAATAGTAACTTACGAAACCTTTTCATAAATTCCAGTCAAAACTAATTCTTAGCGGTGTAAATAGGAAGTTACCAATAACTTTAACAACTTATCAACTAGTTCTAGTTTTAAGGTAGTAATATGAATTATGAAGTTATCCCTAGATTAATTTATTTATTTAATCAGACTTACAGCATCAATGTAATAATAACTTGTGAAACTTTTTGTAAATTTACCCACTCGAAACTAAATCTTTGCGGTATACATAGTAAGGTGCCACTGAAATTAATAACTTGCCAACATAGCTCCGATTTTAAGATCATAATATTATGTTCCAAAGTAATTAATTTACTGCTCGACTTACGACATCAAAGTAATAGTAACTCATGAAACTTTTTATAAGTTTACTATTAAGCTAAATCTGTTTGGGGGGGGGGGGGGGGTGAGGGTTGGGAAGGGTAAGGTTACCATTGAAATTAATAACTTACCAACGTAGCTCCACTTTTAAGGTATTGAGTAATCCCTAGAGACCAGGGAAATTAGTTTTGTTAGTGACTGAGCAAGCGACGAATTTAGCAATGCCAAATAGAAGAGTAAGTTATCAAGCTGTGTACTAATTTGGCACTAGAATTAAAACCTTACCTCACCATTGGAGCTGGTTAACCAACGGCGCCATTTGGGCACATTGAACGAAAAATAGCAACGTCAATATAGAATACGAATTTAAAAAAGGACAGGCAGAGTATGCTCGATAAGTTCTTGATATGTGAAGACCCTGTTAAAAAAAAGAAGAGAAAGAAGTATGGACTTCGTATTACATGCACCAAAACACTGGCTCACAGTTGACCATATCAACATGTAGAAATCTCCATCAATACAAGTAACCATCAATATCACCAATAAACAGATACATATAATTGACCGGCTATTGACATCTAAATTGTGACATTCCGAATTTCGGCCCATCTTTGGGATTTATAAAACGTATAATTCGTCAGTGTGCTTATAGTAAAAATCTCGCCCGGGAACTGATCATCCCGGTTATTTTTTTTTAAATTGAGATTTCGCTAGAATCGCACTCGATCGAATTTGACCGTTATTTAGAGCCCAAACTTTGGTGTAGAATTTCTCGGAATTCCGGAACGAATTTAATTGGATGGTATCGATATTATTGTGGCCAGCGTCGGTATTACCCGGAATATGTGAAAAGTGGATTTTTGACCGGGTGCGGATTTGGACTAATAGACCTCCCTCGTAGTAGGGGTGTCAAAACCAAACACGATACCTGAACCGAAACACGAACCGACCCGACCCGAACACGAAATTTTCTTATTGGGTCGGGTTGGATCTCAACTTGTTTGGGTAACAATAAAAAGAATTGGTTATTATTTGGATCTATTGGGCTTGGGTACCCAAGCCCAACCCAAACAATAACCAAAACCCTCGACCACTTCAAATGCACTTCGTCCACTTCATCCACCTCGACCGCCTCCTCCTCGCCCCCGACTCCCCCGTCCCCCGCGCCTCCGGCCTCTGCCCCCTCCTCGGCTGCCACCCCTTCCTCGGCTCCCCCGAGCCCCTCGTCGCCCGCCTCTCCCCCTCCCGCCGCGACTTCGTCATCCAGCTCGCCTCCTCCGATTCCGACCTCTCCGCAAACCTCATCGTCGCCCTACCGCGAGAATGCACGCCATCTCCACCGCACTCAGAAGAGAATCGCAAAAACTCAAAAGGCCTACCGAGTCAAAAGCCGGAGGAAGCGAGCGACCGGCGAGGACCAGATCCAACACTCGAAACCTACGGGCGACACGAGCGAGCGGCGGACGCGCGGCCCCCTACGCATGCGGACACATACAGAAGCATAAGTACAGATCATGGAGAGCGAGAGAAACCACGCGCGAGATAGAGAGAGAGACGGGGAGAGGGGAGGAAGGGAAGCGAACCATCGCCGTCCTTGTCGAACAAGCTGAAGGCCTCCTTGAACTCGGAGATCCGGTCGTCGGTGAGCTGATCTGCCATCTCAAAACCTTCCTCCCTCCCTCCTCCTCCTCCTTCCGAAATGCGAACAGCGAACGGAGATCGCGAAACAGAGGAGAGAGAAAGAGAGCGCTAGAGAGAGAGAGAGAGAGAGGGTGGAAAGAGCTTTCGTGAATCTTACGAAGAAGACGAGGCTGAAGCCGACGCCTGCGGCGGCGGTGGTGGCGGGCTCGTCGACGACGCGGAGTCCTCTTGCTGCGACAGCAACGATGCTGGGACGACGGGAGCAGAAGGCGGCGATGCCGCGGCGGCGGTTGAATCGCTGAGGCTGGAGCGGTGATGCACGGGGTGCTGCAGGGAAGATGATGAATTCGGGATCCGCAACAATGGCCTCTCTCTCTCTATCTCTATCTCTGAATTCATTGTTTGAAACACAAAACCCGCCCCGACATGACCCGACCCGATCGTGTAGCTTTATCTTGTTCGGATCTTGTCTCGGGTCGGGTCGAACACATATGTCCAATATTTGGGTCGGGTCGGGTATCATGAAAACCCGACCCGATCCGACCCATTGACACCCCTATCTCGTAGTGTGTTTTGGGTTATTTTATTTTGACCATTTTTCCTAAATTATTAATTAGGGTTATTGTGGACCGTTAGATCGTTTTTTGGATTTGAACCGTGTCCGTTGGATCGCGCTCGAGTGAGATGTTGACTTTTGGGGTCTCTCTCTCTCTCTCTCTCTCCTCTCTGCCGCGTCTGTCCTCTGCCCGCGCACGTCCCCTCCCCCTTCCCCCCATGCAACGTCTCTTTTCTTCTCTCTCCTTCTCTCTCTCTCCTTCTTCCTCCTTTCTTCTTCTTCTTCTTCCTTTCTTCCTCCCCCGGGCCGCGACTGCTTCTGCTTCTTCTCCTTGCTGCCCGTCGCCATCCGCCCGAGCTCGCCTGACCACCGTGCGCCGACGCCGCTCGGCCCGCCAGCCGCCGCACCGTCGCCGCCACTAGCCCCCCCTCTCCTTCTCCTTTCCCTATTTTCCTTCACCGAACCGAGTCCGCCCCTGCCGACGCGGCCAAGCTCCGCCGAGCCACCGGCCAGCTCGTCCGGCCTCGCCCCGCAGCCGCACCGTTCGCCTTGCTCGCCGCCCGACCGTCACCCCAGCCGAGCCGTACCGCCCTTGTCCACCAGCTTGCGACCGCGCCTGTAGCTCGCGGCTGCTGCTGCCCCGCTCGCTCGACCGGCCCCGCGGTCGCCAGCCGCGCGCTGTCCCCCGCCGCTGCCACAAGGCCAGGCCGCCCGATCGTGCCTGGCCGCGCCTCTTCTCCCTATCTCCCTCTCCCTCTCGCCTCTCACCACCCCGGCTCACCTTTCCTCCCTCCAGCCTGCCGCCGCGCCGCTGCCGCTGCCGCCGCCGCCGCCGCCGCCGCCGCCGCCGCCGCTGCCGTTGCCGCCGCCGCCGCTGCCGTCGCCGCCGCCGCCGCTGCCGCCGTCGCCGCCGCTGCTGCCGCTGCCGTCGCCGCCGCTGCGCTGCCGCTGCCGCTGCCGCCGCCGCCGCTGCCGCGCCGTCGCGTCGCCATCGCCGACGAGTGCGTTCGCTGTCTCCTTCAGCGGCCAACCGGCCACCAGCCACGGCGGCCAGTGCTAGCCCGGCCGTGGCCGAGCAACCCGAGCCGCCCAAGGCCACCCAGCCGTGGCCGAGCTCGCCCAGCCATCGCCCGGCGCCTCGCCCGTCCAACCTGTGTGCCTCGCCCGTCCGGCTCGCTCGTGCGCCCAGCGCGCTGTTCGGCCACCGCGCCCGCCAGCAGCACTGTGCACGGGATTGCATTTGTGCCCGTGTTGGCCAGCCAGCGCGCCCGTTTGGCCCGCGCCTAGTTCAGCACTGTTCGCCCGGGCCATTTTAGGCCCGAGCCGATTTTCTCCGGGCCAAAACCTAGTAAGTGACTTCCTAAACCCTACCTAGTACTTTGGGTATTTTAGACTTGTTTAGGTTGTGATTAGTACCGATTTTATGACTAAACTTAGGTTAGGGCCAAATTATAAATGTGGTTAATTGGTGGATTGAATTGTGATGATTTTGTGGCATGTTTAGTGGTTAAATTATGCGGGTGCAATGGTCGGCTTGTCGTAGTGTTCGTGGGTTATTTGATGATTGATCGTGGCCGACTGGGATGTCGGATTGGTGAGCTCATGGTTTGGAAATTGGGATGGTTTTGGGTGCATATTAGTGGCTAATGTTGGTGGGTCAATGATTGGCTTGTTGTGGCATTTGTGGGTGGATTTGATGTTCGTATGTGGCCGGCTTGAATGTCGGATTAGTGGGCTAGTGTGATGGGCTTGTGATGTGATTTTGATTCGCACGACGTGTTGAATGGTGAATTGTGATGTGGTGAGCATGCCTTGAGTTTGAATGGTACGACTTGTGAGAATGGCGAATTGTGTTGTGGTGCATGTGCATGAGAAGAGCCCGGATTGATCGGAGGGCTGACCTGTGGGGTGTTGACCCGGGTCGTGTGAAAGTTTGTTTTTGAAAGGTCCTGTGGGGTGTTGACCCTGGACAGAGCCCGGATTGATCGGAGGGTTGACCTGTGGGGTATTGACCCGGGTCGTGTGAAAGTTTGTTTTTGAAAGGTCCTGTGGGGTGTTGACCCGGGATAGAGCCCGGATTGATCGGATGGCTGAGCCTGAGGTGCAGTAGCGCGGGCTGTGAGATTGGGCCTGAGGCGCAGTGGCGCGGGCAGTGTGAAAGGACCTAGGAGGTCGTGAGAAAGTTGGCTGGACCACGCATGTTGCATAGTGTTTGATTATGGGGTGAATACTGCTAGGCATGGTATGGGACGTGCTTAAGTGGTTTTACCTTATAATCAAGACACGCGCGAGTGTTGTTGTATGATGCGTGGGAAATTTCCTTTTGTGCTCTGAATATATGTTATGCTGGATGCATTTAATGTGATTTGACTATCGTGCAGAGTTGGCGTGTGATTTGAGGCGAGGTAAGTATGTGTTTGTAAATTCTAGTTCGTCGGTTGTTGGATTGCATGTTGAGACTCGTCTGGGTACGCATTGGCCTAGGTGGGGTTTAGGGTGTTGCTTATTGAGACTCGTTCCCACGGTTATTATATAACCATTTTCAGATCTGCGATCGTGATTGATTGGAGACACCACCAGGGTATCTCGGGAGTGGAGGACGGGTCAAGTTACCCCATATTTTGTGTGCCCCTCTTTTGTATAGCGAAATAGGATATCCAATCACTGTTCCCTTTTGATGTTGTGTATTTGAAATTATTGTTTTGTGCTTTCCCTTGTCATTATTTATTGTCTGGGTTATTTAATCTCGCTTCCGCTTGTCTTTATCGTTGGGTGTTTCGTTTGGGTCGGCGACGCGTCCTGGGACGTCGCGTTTAAATACGACCGTCGAAGGGGTGTCGCGAGCCCGTTGGGGTTCGGGGCATGACATAAATTTTAGCTAATAATTTAGAATTAATTACATAGAAAATTAGAGACTAGTTTTAGCTTCTAAACAAAAATAATTAAATTACATAGCATATAATTTCAGGAGCATTCATCATATAGCTTAATTGCATTAGATCGGCGACGGTGAATGGACCTGAATTGATCACGTGGACTTGGCCCACACTTGGAACGAGCATTTGGCCAGCATTACGGGGCAGTGGCCAAAATTTCAAGCCTAGAAATAAGGGGTATTGAGCTTTAATCGAGTTGGGTTTAGCCCATAAAGTTAAAAGGCTTTGAGTTTAATTAGAATAAGCCCTTAAGAGATTAAAGCCTCTCAATAATCAAGCCCACAAGAGGCCAAATTTCGGCCACTTTGGGAACAAGAGCCAGCCGAAAATCCAAGGGAGAGGGGCCCTTAGTTGGCCTAATCTCAGCTTAATTCAACCCACTAAAAGCCTAATTAGAGGGAGGCCTTAGGTTACCAATGTCACATCCTCACCTCGGGGTTATTAATGCGATGTTTCAAGCGCGTCACCGTCCCGTTTCTTTTATCTTCTTACTAAGAGCATGACGTCCCGTTCAATTTTATCTTATCATTACGATCAAGCGGGAGCATAAATTCGGGACAATCAAACAAACAACGGGGTTAATACAAACGCCATGAGCAAACCTTATATTTACAGGATGGCATATTTATTACATGAGTGTATTCTACAAGCCCCTTTCTATGGGCCTTTTTCCCTTTTCAACACACTACATGTATCCGCGTAGGCTTAGGGAAATTCCTATCTCCTCTAGCATATGACTACAGCTCCCAAAACTGGTGTGAAACTTCCATGCCTACAAATATGAAAAACAACGGAGTGAGTCAAGGACTCAGTAAATAAAACTCACTAAACTCCGGATAGGAGGACGCCTCGCCATCGAACTAAGCACATGTCATAGCCACATAAATTGATAGCAGATCAATAGCAAAGATGCTTCAAACATACTCATTTTTGTGCATAAGATGATAACACTTGTCTTTTTATTCAAGCAACAACATCTCAACCAAAAGCATGCACACGAGGGATTTATTATATCAACCGTTGGTACGGTTCTTTCGGAAATTTTTCGGGCAACATCCCCTGATCCAAGGGTGACGACTTTTCATCCGAACTTAATCGGGCAACGTCTCCTATTCAAGGGCGACGGCTATTCATCCGAAATCCATCTGGCAACATCCCCAATCAAGAGCGACGGCTATCCTTTTCCCTCGTGCGACCATGCCAACAAGTATTATACCAACTTGAGTACTTCATACGAAGTGTGTACCATGCCATGTTGCCTCTAAAGTCTTAAGTCATGCCGGGCACAAAACCAAGCTCGTGGCCCGAACCGACCGGTCATGGCGCCGACCTACACCAAGCAAGGCTTGGATTAGTACACCTCAATACCGACCCTTCAAGTAAGGCTCGTTCTGACACGCCTCTACGCCAATTCGAACCAAGCGAGATTCATTCTTGGCCCATAGCGTGCTTTCACACATGACACCGAATACATGAGCAAACCTTACAAAATGCATAAATATGCGTGGCAAGCTTATATCAAGCAATCACAAACCACGAGATTCACGTAAGCACAAAAATAACATAACTCGCCCAATAACGTAACACAACACCTTTGCCAACGTTTAGTAAGTCTACCTACTACCCTCCAAGGTCGTGATCGTGTGTGGCCTAGGGGTAAGCCGAGCAGCAAGGGGCGTGGCAAGGACACGGCGAGACACGGGCACGGAAGCGGCAAGGGCGCAGCTGAGATAGAGAGGGCGGGTCAAGAGAGAGTGCGGGCGTGAGGGAGAGAGAGAGAGAGTGGTGATGGTGGAATGAGAAATGAAGGAGTTGTGCCTCTATTTATAGACCTCTTGCCAACTTATTAGGGAAGCAACTTGCTAGGGAAGTCATCGTGCCAATTTGCTTGGTAAGCAACTTGCTAGGGAAGTCATCTTGCCAACTTGCTAGGTAAGTTAGCCAAGCCAACTTGCAAGATAAGTTTTTATCATTAGGCAACTTACAAATGAAGTTATCAAAGTTCTATTATTGGGCAACTTACAAAAGAAGTTGTCAATAATTCCATTGACTTGCCAAGCCAATTTGTCCTCTTGCCTATGAAGTCTTTTGGGCGTGTGATCCTTGTACCTCTCTCTCAAGAACTTCCAATAATTGGTAGCTCTCACTAACTCTAATGGTCCATCCTCCTTTGAGCACTAAACTTCATTAATGCTTAACTTACTAAGCAAATTAGAACCATCAGGGGTTTTATGTGCCATGCACGATCGACCCTCGTATTTGGAACCGAGGTTCGAGGCTAAATAGCACCCAAACACGATCGGACCAAAATCTGAAATGACTAGGTACAAGGCCTATTCAGCCAAGTCTGACTGGGCACAAAGCCAGGATGGACGGGCGCTGCGTTGGGCGCATGGCCTGGCCTGCACGAGCATTGAACCCGACACATGGCACGGGCAGGGGGCTTGTGCTGCACTGGCACGAGGTCTGTGCGGCACGGGCGCAGAACTGGTCCACGATCGGCACGGGGCCGGGCACATGGCCAATCCTAACCGGCACATGGCTGGTCCATGGGCTGGCATGGGGCCTGATCCATGACTCCTCCATGGCCTTTCCCGATCCACCGTAATGATCCATGGCCAATTCGCGACCAGTCCATGTTTGAGTATCAACGATCCATGGTCGACCCTCGGTTATCATGTAGTTGTGTGGAATCGATTCGCGACCAACGCACGGCCGCTCGGAGTCGGTCTATGGTCGCCCGCGATCGGTGCATGGCTGAGCGGAATCACCCACGATCGACACATGTCTGCGTGGCATCGATCCATGACCGCCTGTCGATCAACTCGGTACGCGATCATCCCACTGTTGACTCTTATGGTCAAACGGTCGATCCGTGGTCGATCACTCTGATCTACTTGTGTGATTGGGAAGCCGGTTCACCGTCCATCCTTTGGTTGCCCGTTCCGACCAAACAGCTTGATCCTTGGCCGACCCTCGAGTTGGTCTACATACCAATTCCCTATCTATTTCTCTTGGTCGACCCGAGGTCCGAAACGTGGATGTTACAACTAAAGTCCATCAATTTATAAGGCCAAATTGAAAGCCCGCAAGAAACCTAGGTTTGTGTTATAAATAAGACGTTATGCCTCATAATTTGAGGTCGATAAAGCAGAAATTCAAAACACGTTGAGAGAATACAAGTGAGAATAGAGAGAGAGAGACTCCACGGTCGAACCCTTCACCACCACCTCTATTGCCTAGCCGCAATTTGCTGCACCGACGATGGTCCTCCAAGCTGCTCACCGCCGCGCCTAATTCTCGGCCTAGACCCTGGCCAGGCGGCTAATGCTCGCTTGACTGCGACGACAAGCTGCTTCCTTGGTTGAGCCGAGATGCCTTCAGCTGCCCTGCACCGCCCACAATACTGCGTCATGATCCGTCGTGCTTACACCTGCACCTATGAGGGCCTATTGTTGTTCCACCGCTCGCGTCAACGTTTGCTGCCTTGCACCGCGAGCCAACCCATTGAATAGCTGCTGCCCCGAGATGCCGACGCTGCTCTGCTGCTCCAGCGACAATCAATGATTGCACCTGGTTGCTTGCCACCGATCCCGACCTGAACCGCAACTGAGCTATTGCCCTGCCGCGACTTGCATTCATTGTTGGCATTCCTTCCTCAACCTTGAATTGTTCTGATTTTATAGGATTTGCTAAGGAGCTCCGTCAAGCCACCACTCCGAGCTGTTGCCGCACCACCAAAGCCGCGAGCCGGTCGCGGCCCAAGAGCTTCGAGTCCAGTCGTATGTGATCGCGGCCAGCCTCGCCGACTCCCTCACTTGGCCATTATAACCGAGATGACCGATAGCATCCCTTGCTGCGACCCCCACCTTTGACTGACTATCGAGCGCTGCAAGCCACCACCGGTCACCACCACTTGACATCCGCTGTCTGTCAATTTCAAATTTGGAAGTTATCGGCGAAATAGGTAAAATTCTTATCTAGAATCAATTTGAATATTTTATTGCCTATTTTGTGCTTATCGACAAATATTTTGACTAACAGGCATTATTGATTATGACTTATTTTTTAATCCATGACGCGACCAAATTAGGATATTGATTTAATTTGCGGAAATATCAAGTTGATTAGATAATATTCTTTATTTAATTGATTGGATGCTTATCATTTATGGTGGATGATATCTTGATTGATTTGAATGTTTTAGCTTTGATTGCTTTCCTTATCTACAAAATACAAAAGATTGCATTTAGATTAGGATAGGATTTTTCGATAGCATTGCTTAGTTTAAATAGATTGCATGTTAGGGAATATTCTCTAATAAAATTAGAATATATTTCAAATAAAGTTTTCCTTAATAGATTGGATAATTTAGATAACATCACATGATTTAGATAGAATACATGTTTAGATAATATCCAGTTGATAGGATAAGGTTTTTCCCAATTGAAATAGGATTTAATCTAAATTATTTCCTAGAACGGATATGATAACCTTCATTTAGAGTAGTTTTTATTTTAGTAATTTTTAATTACGAATTTTAATAAAAATACTAGAAATATCAATGCATGTCATGTAGTTTAGATCATGCCATATTGCTACGTCATATTACTACGTCATGTGCATATCATGTAGTTTGCGTATTAGGTTCACTTAATTAGAAATTGCATGTCATGTAGGTTAGTCTTAATTTTAAGATAAAAGAAAACCCCAAAAAATATTAGATTGCTTTAGTGTGTCTAATTTTTTTCTTGCAATTTGTTTGCTTTGGTAATTGATTGTTATTTTTAATGGTTGGAGAGGCTTCCGGATTCAATCAAGAATTGGGAATCTCTGATTGAGTTGGATATATCCTGGACAAGGATCAAAGAACTGCCTGATTCCATGGGAAACTTGAAAAATTTGAAACTAGTGAAGATGACCGGGAGTTGCATAAGCAAAATACCTGATGCCCTTTGGACAATAGAGAAGCTCGAAGAAATAAAAGCCACAGATAACTGGTGTTTGCTTGTGAAAATTGGCAATGGCATCTATAGAGTTCCGCGGTTGAGGATCTTGAGATTGAAATGTGCTCAAATATACACAATACCGAAGCTTCCCGAAAGTCTTACCGATCTCTATCTGTCTAAATTGGACATGAAGACGTTTCCAGATCTCTCAAACCTAATTAATTTGAAGGAATTGGATCTGAGGTTTGGCCCACGTAATGATGATGTGAAATCTTATGGGCTTGTGGAAGATCCGATGCCATGGTGGATTGGGAAGTTTAGCAAACTAAAATATCTGGGCCTAGAGTGTGATTATGTGACCACCTTACCAACAGATATTAGTCTCCTTCCTCAACTCAAGACACTTGACCTCCACTGCTCTAATCTACGTTGCCTCCCAAGGCTTCCCTCAAGTTTATCATCCTTATTTTTACGCGATTGCATGTCACTTTGTTCGATGGATCTATCGGATTTGGAGAAATTATCATCTCTTATGATTTGGTCTTGTCCAATTTCAGAGATTCGAGGCCTTGATTGTTTGGAGAACCTACAAAAATTGCAACTTTCAGACCTTGGACAAGTGAAGATACTACCTGATTTAAGTGATTTAAACGAACTACGTAGTCTTGATGTACGAAGTTGTGGTAATCTGGTTGAGATTCAAGGCAAACTACCACAATCTTTGGAAGAATTGGAGATTCGTTCCTGTGAATCTTTACGGAAGTTGCCTGATCTGTCAAGCTTGAAGAGACTACAAAAGATTGTCATAGAATATTGCATGGAATTAAACGTAGAGGCAATTCTTTGTTTTGCTCAGAGAAGTCAGGCAAATTTGCGGGAGAACCTACAAAATTTGCGGATTTCTGACCTTGGACAGGTGGAGAAACTACTTGATCTAAGTAATTTAAACAAATTAAGTAGTCTTGATGTACGAAGTTGTGTTAATCTAGTTGAGATTGAAGGCGAACTAACACAGTCTTTGAAAGAATTGGAGATTCATTCATGTGAATCTTTACAAAAGTTGCCTGATGTGTCAAGCTTGAACAAACGGCAAATGATTGACATAGATGATAGCACGAAGTTAAATGTGAAGGCAATTCATGGTTCTGCTCGGAGAAATCGTAGAAGAAGGGCATCTTCGTAGAAGGAGGGCATATTCTTTGAAAGAATCGGAGATTCATTAATGTGAACCTTTACAAAAGTTGCCCGATGTGTCGAGCTTGAACGAATTGCAAATGATTGACATAGATGATAGCACGAAGTTAAATGTGGAGGCAATTCTTGGTTCTGCTCGGAGAAATCGTAGAAGAAGGGCACCTTGGTTTTGAAAGCTTCTTGATCCACGACCATAAATTGATCCCTCATGTTCGAACTTTAAACAAACTAACGTGAGTTATTTTACCTGAAAACGAGTGTTTTCCTTTTTTGCAATCAAATTGTTAACAGATATGGATAGAGAAGTTTCACATGAACATTTTAGTTACCTTTTTGGGATTGGTGTCTGAAATAGTGCTTTTACAATCTCAATAATAGACGCGTCCTCTTAATTAACTCACCAGTGCTTTATTTGAGATTTTCCAAGTCAATGCTTCATGTCCTGTTAATTAAATCTATGCTGATCTGGAGGCAGTTTACAGAGATTTTTCTTTGGTGCAGCAAAGTTAAAGGAAAAAGCTAATGGATCCTGCACTCCACATTGATCTGCTTGTGATCAGTTTATTTTCCAGAAAAGGTGTGCATCTTAGTGGATTTGCAAATGTTATGGAGAAGTTATAAAATGAAGAAAGAGAAATTTCACTTGGGTAGCTGCATTAATAATTAGTGCAGCAAAACTTCCATTTATGACAGGAGAGGAGAACCATGTAGCTTCTCCAAGGTATCATGAATCATCGTATAGTTAAGGCTACATTTTAGTATTATCGGTGCATAGGACATATGGTAAGTCCCGACTTGTATTATCGGTGAATCATCATATATATGAACTTTTCTATGATTCTCCCCTTTATTGCCTACATTTTCTAAAAATGGTTATGACTAGGTGATTACCTGTAATAGAAGCCCTTCCATTCTCCTTAAGTTATACTGAAGGATTTTTTTTAGGTTTTAAGATTGACAAGAAGTGTTAAGGGAGACATCTCAAACAACTGCCTTTTTGTCGGTTTCTGATGTTGCTGAGAGGAATTAAAGTTAGAGAAACTTATAGAGCTCTTTTGGTGTAGGGAGCTGTGGCTACTTGGGTAGCTTTACAAATGTAGACCAAATGAAGGAAGATGAAGGATGACATTTAATGTGAACTATATACCCTTTCACAATCTTGGGGTGGTAAACTGTGCATTCATCTATTGAGAGCCAGAAACTTGAAGATTAGTGAGGGGAAGTCGTTACCTATTGATGAAATCATTAAATCTATTGAACTCGATCTGAAGTTTCAATTGGATGGTTGGCCCTTTTTTTCAGAGAAATCATCATAGCAGGTTAGAGGTATTTATTTTGCAATTTGGGCATCGTAAGTAATGTGTTTGGGGGGTAAAAGGGCTATTTAGGCAAACCAGATTGTTTATTCATCTTTTTTGTGGATGCATGATCAGCTACTAGGCCTAGGAAGAGAAATCACCCGTCAAAATGGTGGCTTGGAAGTAGAGTGGCATGGAAATAGAGAAGCAGAGTAGACTGTGAAATCTCGTAGAAACATTTGAATTGCTGATGAGAAGCAAGGTAAAATTCTGCTATGATCTATTTCCAAGTTCAACAACACAAGTAATATGCCCCTTTAATTTTGCAACATACTTCTGGTACTCTAATTTCTTTAGCACCGTACTCATCTACCACACTAATATTTGACATCCTGTAAAGTCATGAGAGGATTTTTCTGAACCTTTGAAAATAAATGAACTGGAAGTGATGTGTTCTCCTTTTGGCAGTAGAACGACAAAGTCAAAGCTCTCTGTCTCGAGTTTGACCATCGGCGACAAATACCGCCAGGACTTTTGGAGACTTTCCAACCCAAGATTCTCTCAAGCTGATAGTGTAAACTTGCAGGTTGAACTTATGGAAGACCTCCGTGCACAAATGAGGCTTTTTTGGCACAAGATTTTCCTGAAGAAGTCACGTTTCCTTCCCAAATTGTGATGGCGGGTATGACACTCTTCTCATATTCAAAATAACCAATTTTTCTGTGATGAATATAGTCTTTGTCAATCTATCATGGAGCAAAGTTACAGAGAAATGGGATGGTTGGAGCCACATCAAGGTATGATATATGCGGGATATATGCTGTGGAACATCTAGTATACATTGCGTTGTATCTCTATTAGATCCAAATCTTATATTAGCAAGCTCTTTCTGTCGCAGAAGGCAAAGAATCATGGTTCTAACGGGCTGCAAACACTTTTAATAAAACTACGGACTTCTCTCTGCAAGTTAATTTAGAACGATTGACCTGCTGCAATTATGTGAAAGCTTGGTCCAAATTGATGATCCGTTGGTCTGTTGAAGCACTTAGCTTCCTTAAATGTGAAGCATTGCAGGAAACTTCGCAACCTACTGGACAAGCTCGGAAAACTGGGATCTTTAAAGGAACTCCTGATTGATTGCACATCGATACAGAAATCCCTGAATATTAAGCACTGAAGGATCTCAAAATTCTTCGCATCGTTCATCATTGAAGATAATCAATTAAACAACTTCCGTCAACTGGAGCTCTTACAACCCCTGAATACACAAATGCTAGTATTATTACGTTCAAGTGCATTAATATTGTTAATTTACATGATGGCCATTTATGTGTGGTCCTTGGATCTTGCTGGTCTGTACTTTAAATTTGAAGACGATACCCGCGTCTTAAAAAAATTAACTTTGTTACAGCTTAAACAATAAAGGATATAATCAAATGTGTAGGTTTTAATCAGTGATAAAAGCTCTTTCATTCACCTTTTGATTATCCTAAAGGCGCTTTAGGTTTCAACATTGACAAGGAGAATTGTTCCTCGACAAAACTCCTATATGACAGCCTGAGCTTTTTCTCTCGGTAATAAGCGATGGAGTCTTTCTGTACTGGTAAACTATAGCCAACTCAGGCAGTGCGTATAATTGACAACCAGCTGACCAAGTAAAGGAAGTTACGAGTAAGATGGCAAAGCTGTAAATCTTTCCCAACATTTCGGTACTGTACTCGCTTTTTCCGTAATGTACATACTCTAGCTAATCATACAGTCTCAAGTACTTGGTCTCGCACACAATGTGCTTTGAATGGTCATAATTGGCAATATATGCTTTGAAATGACGAAGGAAATTTAGTTTTTCAGGTTTCCACTAATGTTTTTTTTTGGTAACCAGGTTTCCACTAATGTTTTTTTTTTTTATGACCCAGGGAACCCCCGCACGGCCGACAGCCGGGAGGTAAACCCTGGGGGCGACACTGCTAGCCACCACACACGTGCACCGGTTAAGTCACCCTGCGGCACCCGGGATTCGAACACTCAACCTTTTGCGAGAGGAAGAGTGCGCGCTCCAGCAGCGCCACCCAGGCGGGTGGTGGTTTCCACTAATGTTAATTCATACATATCAGAAAAAGAAAGTAAAAGCTTCCAATGCTCGTTCCAAAGGCTGATCAGATCATTGTTACATATCAAAGCCAGATGATATAAATTGTTTACCTCCTAAATGTTAAAATTTAGCAGAGGTTGCCGGTGGAAATGATGCAAGACAAGGTTATCATCTGTTTCCAAGATGGCTTGATTTAAATGTTCATTTGCATAACTCCCTGCCAGTAAACAGTTGTAAGTACTTCTGCCAAGAAGTCTTATGTGCCAATGTGCCTGTAGGAGAAGGTAAAGTCACAGATTGATATGTGCTCTCCCAAGGCAGTCTTTGTTTCACCTTATACAACCGGTTAATTGCCTAACCATGCAAATCTCACAGTTTCAAAATTCACACATCTGCCAATTTTGTGAAGTTCAACACGAGCTCAACCCCCAAAAAAAGGAAAACAGCTACATGATTCAGCTATCAATAGCTCAGCTCAGCATCCACGCATCCTTATTAAGTCTGGTAAACAAAGCCACGTGCCCAAGATTAGATTGACAGGTAAACTTGCGACATTCAATAGAAATCATGTTGTATTTACATGGATGACACATTCAACTTCGTGCTAATTACATTCAGAGCGAATGTGAGTAGAGCTCCTATGCATCTTGTGATGGAAATGGACAACAGATCTACGGAATGCATTTCGTGAACAAACTACATCATAGAGGTCCCTGATGATCTTTGAGAAACCGGCTGCTGACCCAGGAGCATTTTAACTGAAGTTACTATTGGCATCGGACTCTGAATGTAGTTTCAATGTAGAAGATTTCCTTTGACAACGCAGCCTCAATGCAGAAGCAGAAGGATTCCTGGAAAGCATAAGATTTCCTTTGACATCTTCACCTCCATTTTCCTTCAATTGTGCGTCCATGACGATTTTGCACAATCGCCATGTCTCAGCCATTAATTCCACACCATAATAGACTAAATGGTCCGCAATGCTTTTACAAGTTGCCGATCTACAGAAACACACTCACATTAGTTGTCTGCAGATATTCCTAGTAACAAAGGACTGACATTTAGAACAAGCTGGTCTGTCACATGACTTATTGCATCTATCATGATTGAACAGAGAGAAAAACAGAATTACTTAATTGTGATTATAGGGTTACAAATATATACGTGCTTAACCCTACTCACAAACTAGATTACTATTCTACCCTTAATATTCACAATATTTCTCAACACTCCCCCTCAAGTTGGGATGTAGATATCAAATAATCCCAACTTGTTACATAAAAAGCTCACTCTATTCCCCCGTAGAGATTTAGTAAAAATGTCTGCTAGTTGATCTTCCGTCTTTGTGTGCTGAAGAATAATCTCGCCTTTTTGAACTTTTTCTCGCACAAAATGACAATCAACCTCAATGTGCTTAGTCCGCTCATGGAAGACGGGATTAGATGCAATATGAATAGCGGATTGATTATCACAATACAGCACTGATGGAGTTGACGGTGACATTCCAATCTCTGATAGTAACATCCTCAACCATACTAATTCACTTGTCACATGTGCCATAGCTCGATATTCAGCTTCAGCACTTGATCGGGAAACAACATGCTGTTTCTTGCTCTTCCACGCAACTAAATTGTCTCCCAGAAACACACAATAGCCTGAAGTAGATCTCCTATCCATAGGACATCCAGCCCAGTCGGCATCAGAGAAGCCTGCAGTGTTTAGATGACCAGAATTCTTAAACTATAGTCCTTTACCTGGTGCTCCCTTCAAATATTTGACAATTCGAAGCACAGCATCCCAATGAGTAGTATGCGGAGAAGTCATGAACTGGCTTACTACACTAACGGCAAAGGATATATCAGGTCTTGTGATGGTAAGATAATTTAACTTACCAACTAATCTCCGAAACTTCGCTGAATCATGTAATAATTCTCCATGTTCTGCGTCAAGTTTTACATTGGGATCCATAGGGGTATCAACTGGCTTTGCTCCAAGAAATCCAACCTCACTAAGAATGTCAAGTACATACTTCCGTTGCGATAAATTGATACCAGCATGTGAGTAGGATACTTCAACACCAAGAAAATATCGAAGACGTCCCAGATCTTTAGTACTGAATTTTACATGTAGGAATTGCTTAAGCTTTTGAATACCACCTGAATCACTGCCAGTAATGATGATATCATCCACATATACAACTAGAAGGATACAACCAGCTGAAGAGACAGAGCTGAAAACTGAATGATCTACCTGACACCGCTTTAATCCAAATTTGATAACCACATCACTAAATCTACCAAACCAAGCACAAGGAGATTGTTTAAGTCCATACAAAGCCTTGTGTAAACGACATACCACATTCTCCCCCTGAGCAACAAACCCAGGTGGTTGCTCCATGTAGACCTCCTCAACCAGATCACCATGTAAGAAAGCATTTTTCACATCCAACTGATGAAGGAGCTAGCCAAATCGTGCAGCCAGTGAAATAAAGACACGAACAGATGGTATTTTGGCTACAGGAGAGAAGGTGTCATCATAGTCGACACCATAAGTTTGAGTATATCCCTTCGCAACTAACCGTGCCTTTAATCGATCAAGAGTGCTGTCCGGGTGAACTTTAACAGTAAAAACCCATCGACAACCAACAGGTTTCTTATCAATAGGTAAGGAAGTAAGCTCCCAAGTTTGGTTCTCCATAAGTGCTTTCATTTCATCCTCCATAGCACGACGCCAACCCGGATGAGCAAGAGCTTCAGCAACACTGGTAGGCACAGAAATAGAAGACAACGACGAGACAAATGCAGAGAAGGTGGGAGATAAACGATCATAGGATAGAAAATTAGAAATAGGATGACGTGTACGGACACAATCAGAAAGACTGGAATAAGCAGCATACCGATCAACAGGACGACCAACACAGGAACGTGTACCTTTTCGAGAAGCAATGGGCTGATCAGGATCAGAGGCCGGTACTGTAACTGATGGGGGAACAAATGAATCAGGTTCTGATGAAGATGTTATTGTCATAGTCGAAACTGTACTACGTCGATGATATGTGCGTTCAGCAAATTGAAATTCTGTGGATATAGCTGGAGAAATGGAAGGTGGTGTGTCACGCCTCGAACCCCATCGAGCTCGCGACATCCCGCTCCGGTCGAAATATTGCGACGTCCCAGGAACGCCGCCGACCCAACCCAAACATCAGAGTTAAATCGCGGCGGAAGCAATCAAAAATCCCGGACAATAAAATTGGAGAACACCAAGAAGGAACAAATCGACAAACCACCAAGCATATATTACACTTCCAAATATTTACATCATCCGCCAATACAAACCACAAAATAATTTATAAGCACACCGAACTATAAACTCCAAACCACCAAATTATTAAGATCAGCTCTCTAGATCAGCACTATCCAAAAAATGGGGCGCATCCTCCTCCCAGAACTATCCCCTACGCCCTCTCGAAGGCGTCCACTCGACTCACCGTCCTCGGCATCACCACTTGAATCCTCCGCGCTGCTCGCTCACCCGACGACTCCGAGTCGACCTCAACCTCGACATTCAGGCGGGGCTCTGAAATGGTTTGGTTGAAACAACCATGAGATCACATCTCAATAAGTCACAACCTAAGCCCCACCTAGGCTATCACGTAATTCCAGACACATCCAAACGCGCAACCAAACAACCACACAACCAGCAATCAAACATTCACACATACCTGGACTCTCTGCATACGCACCATGCCCGTTAGCCCACAATCCCAACATACAATTCTTGCACACATGCCATCATACACTTTCCATATATCAATACACACGCCAATCATACCACAGCAGTACATCACAGCCGCGCGCGTGCCTCGATTATAAAGCAAAACCTACTTGGGCACGTCCCATACCATGCCTAGCAGATTTTACCCCATAATCGCGCACTGCATTACGCGATACAAACACACTCGCACACCAACTCACACCACACGTCACTTTCTCAAACCTCGCACCTCAAGCCAATTCCCGCTCATTCTCAACCTTTCCACCACTATCGCGCCCGCGTAAAACGCATCAGGCCAACGGTCTTCTGACCTCGTCAGGCATCGACACCCCGTCGGGCCGGGCATCGTCACCTCGTCAGGGACGGCATCGTCCTGCGTAAACGAACACGCCTCAGGACGGAATCCTACACACACTTTCCTTCTACCGCGCCCGCGTAAAACGCATCAGGCCAACGGTCTTCTGACCACGTCAGGCATCGTCACCCCGTCGGGCCGGGCATCGTCACCTCGTCAGGGACGGCATCGTCCCGCGTAAACGTACACGCCTCAGGACGGACCTCACCCCGCGTAAACGTACACGCCTCAGGGTCTTACTTTTCAAACCAATCCTACATTACAGTACCTTCGTTCCACTCAAACCACATTTGTCACACGGCCACACCTACACACTGCCAAACACGCACACCTCACACACATTTCACAATTTCACATTCTCGTCACACGAACACGCCACCCAATCACACATTCTTGGCACGCGAATACAATACGCGAATGCACTATCACACCACCACATCTCACGGCCAAACACACACTGCATATCACCAATCCACATTTAGCCCAAGCATAATCCAAATCAGCCCACGATCACAAATCACACAACCACATACACAATTCAATTCATAGCATAATTCCCACTGATTGATTGCACAATTCAACCCCAATCCAGTCACAACATCACGGTCCTACCCAAGCTTTCTATACCTCAAATTTTCGTCGCCAAATCAGTCCACAACCACCAAATAACCAGTCTCTCAATTCAGCCCCAAACAGCCCCTAAAACAGTCACAAAATCCCCTAAACCGAACCCTAAACAGTGACCGGAATCCCATCAAAATAAATAGTAAACGAACTCCAAAAATTCTAAATTTTGGATATGTCGCAACAAACATCCCGATAAACATTTCTTATGAAGAACACGAAATCCGGTTCAATCTACAACCATGCCTTTTTGTCCCTCAAAATCAGACCAAAATCAGTTCGCTCTAACAGACTATTTTGTCATCAAAATACATTTATTTCAACACCAAAATCACCTTGAAAAGCTTTGAAATTTTTATATGTTATAACTAAAAATGTCCCCAACAGGTTTTGTGAAGGAAGTATTTCGAGAATAGGCCTGGAAAAATTCATAAAAATTCGAACAGACCCGAAGGTCGGGTGAACAGTAAATCGGGCAGTTTTATTTCGGTCCAAAGATGGACTTCCGAATGGCATCAAATGATTTCCAAAAATTCCCAAATTAATATATGTTATACGTCAAAATGTTGGAAACAACTTTCATGAAGAAAACTTCCTCAAATTCGACCCTCAAAATTTTCTACAAAAATAGCAAACCGGGTGGGTACAGTAACCGCGAATCCGCGATTCACCCCGAACCTCACGGATTCAAGCCCGAATCGATTTCTACCGAATTCCAACAGCCAAAACTCATTTCCCGACGTCTAATCCAACCTGCAACAACCACTAACAGTCATACTCAGCCACCAATAGCCATGATTAACCACCAATAATCATGATCAATACCTTAATCACCCTCTAAATCCTCTAAACCATACCCGAACGAGTCCGAAAATACCCGACGTCCTAAATAGGGATTAGATCGCGACTTACCGGACTCTAGACTAACTCGGCTAGAGCGGGAAGGTGGAACGGCTGGCCGGCGTGGCTCCGGCGAAACTCCGGCGAGAGAAAAAAATGAAGGAAAATGGAGAGAAAGTGGAGAGAAAAGGTGGGAAAATGGGGAGAAAATTTCTGAAGAGGGCTGGTCTGCACGTGAGAGTGAGTGAGGAGAGAGAGAGATCAGCCAACTGGGTCAAATAATTTAATTAGGGGTGCCATGTGTCAAGCTTAGGTAAAAAGGACTAAAATGCCCCTAATTAAATGGTTCCTATTCATTCTTATCTAAAAAGAGAGGGGCAAAAGGGTCAATGGTCCCCAAGGATGCAGCTGATATTTATCCATAATTATCCCAATTTATCCAAAAAAAATTCGGACCCAAAAATTAGCCCAGGGGCAAAATGGTAATTTTCCGGTCCTGGGGCGAAATTCCAATTTTCGCACATACGCGTTTCATATGTGCGTGGCCAACATAATGTGGTGTCGGAATCGCGAAATTCACTTTCTAAGCCCTCGAAAATCAACTGCGAAGTTCCGGGAATAAAATAATATTATTTTTCCAATTTTTGTCGAAATTCCAATTTTTGTCCAAAACTGTTCCAAATGCACGTGGCCACCCCAAAATGACGCTAGCCTCGAAAAATAACCTCAAACGACTTCAAAATCCAACATTGGTGTCCACATGGGCAAAACCGTAATTTTTCCGGCCCCGGACCGAAATCTATTTTTTTGCAGAAATGGGTGGCCCCAAGGTTGGCCAAGCCAAAAACGTCATCGGCCGCTCAAAATTATCACTTTTCAAAATTCTCGATTCTCGGGCCCGAATTATAAGAAATGACTAAAATCGAGCAATCGCAACTTTAGCTTATCTCTGGCTAACGGGTGGCTCTCTGGAATTACGCTCTCTCGACCCGTGACCGACACTAAGTCGAATCACGTTTAAGTTTATTCCACCCGGGACGACCTCGGTTGTCATATAATTGTGAGGGTCTGTCGCTAGTTCCCTTCGGACACTATTAATCAAGTAGACCGGTCTCGGTTGGCTCAAAACATTCCCTCGTCAATCCATATGGTCGAAGATCGAACCCAGGTCGAGTTCTTTGGTCGTGCGAACTCAATCCCGTAACGGCCCTACCCCTAAGGTTAGCATCCCGAGAATGCGCATTTCCGGGTGAGATCTCACTATAAGTGCATTGATCAAATTCATTTCCTAAATCCCGGGAAAAGGATCGAAAATTCAGACTGTTACATGGTGGAAGTGTCGGTAGGACACAATCATCACCATTACCATCACTAGATGTCATTGGGACCACTAAAGAAGAAAAATATGACTGATCTTCAAAGAATGTTACATCTGCGGACACGAACATACGACGACGAGTAGGACTGTAACATTTGTATCCCTTTTGAGTCCGAGAGTATCCCACAAAGACACATTTTTCAGCACGAGGATCCAGTTTATCAAGACCTGGAGTAAGACAATGTACAAAACAGACACACCCGAAAACCCGAAGAGGTAATGAAAAGAAAGGACGATTTGGATGCAAAATAGAGAATGGTGTCTCCCCCTGAAGAATAGAAGTTGGAAGCCTATTAATTAAATAACATGCTGTGAGAACAGCATGGCCCCAAAAAATAGCAAAAAGACACTATAAGTGCCATAAGTTGTGTACGGAGATCACTTTGGTGCCATAACTTTTTTCGGATCACTTTGGTGCCAAATCGGAGAAAAAGAGATCACTTTAGTGACTCCGGCCAAAGTTCCAGCCAAAAAAAGAGCCACGTCAGATTTCCGGTGAGCCATGTCAACATCGGAAATTAATAAAAAAAGAGCCACGTCAGATTTCCGGCGGCCATGTCAGCATTGGCACTAAAGTGATCGTTTTTCAAAAAAGTTGGCACCAAAGTGATCCGAAAAAAAGTTATGGCACCAAAGTGATCTCCGTACACAACTTATGGCACTTATAGTGTCCTTTTGCCCATATGAAACATAAGGCAACGGGCAACATCAAGAAGATGCCGATTTTTACGTTCGGCTACACCATTTTGCTGGGGAGTGTATGAGCAAGAAGTCTGATAAATAATACCATGGGACTCAAGAAATGGCAGGAAATCAGAAGTTGCAGCAAGATATTCTCTAGCATTATCTGATCGTAAATATTTGACAGAGATATTATATTGATTCAATACTTCAAAATAGAACAATTGAAAGCAATGAAAAATCTCTGTACGGTCTTTTATTGGGAATAACCAAGTCATTCGGGAAAAATCATCCACGAATGTAACAAAATATCTGAATCCAAAGTCATCAGACACACGACACGGACCCCATACATCTAAGTGAACCAGTTCAAATGGACTAGACACACGACTCTGAATACGAGAAGGAAAAGAAGTTCTATGATGTTTACCAAACTGACACGCTTCACACTGAAAGGAACTCACAGACTCAGACTTAGGAAATAGACGCCGAAGTATGTTCGGTGGTGGATGACCAGCACGACAATGCATTCGATATACATCAGTGGATGTACGCTTTACAGCGGCAGCAGCTAACACCTTCTTATCAAGATAGTACAGACCATTTGATTCATGTCTTCCACCAATCATCTGTCCAGTCTTCAGATCCTGAAAGACACAACGAGAAGAGGAAAAGGCTACAGTCGTGAACCGAGCATAACGATCGGATAAAGATTGATCTCCACGCTGAATATCAAACAGCTTTTCCCACGCGTCACATACTCGCATCATATTATTTTGCCCCGAATAGAGTAATGCACATTTATCCCAAACTGCCTTAGCAGAGTCTGTGACATTCCGAATTTCGGCCCATTTTTGGGATTTATAAAACGCGTAATTTGTCAGTGTGCTTATAGTAAAATCTCGCCCGGGAACTGATCACTCCCGATGATCATTTTAAATTAGAGATTTCGCTAGAATCGCACTCGATCAAATTTGGCCGTTATTTAGACCCTGAACTTGGCAGTCGATTTTCGGGAGTTTCGGGACGAAATAAATTGGACGGTGTCAATATTATCGTAGCCAGCGTTGAGATTGTCAGGAACAATGGAAAAATAGGAGTTTTTGACCGGGTGCGAATTTGGACTAGTAGACCTCCCTCGCTATAGTTTGATTTAATTAATTCGGCATTTGTCCCTTTTTATATGCGAGGCTTATTTTGGACCGGTAGATCGCTTTCGATTTTGAATTTGGGTCATCGGATTGCATTTAATATTTGAATCGTGACCGTTAAATCGATATTTAGTTTGAACCGTGTCCGTTGATTCGCGCTCGAGGATAAATATTAACTTTTTCTCTCTTTCTCTCTCCTCTCTCCTCTGCCGCGCCGCCCGTCCCCTCCCCCGCGCACGTTTCTCTCTCTCTCTCTCTCTCTCTCTCTCCTTTCTTTTTCTTCTGGCCGCACGTCTCCTCTGCATGAGTCCCGTCCACGCCCACTCCCCAAGCAGACCAACCCCTTTCCCCCCTTCTGACACTCTCTCTCTCTCCTCTCTCCTCTTCCTTTCTCTTCTTCTTTCTCTTCTTCTACTTCTTCTTCTTCCTTTTCGGCCCGACTGTCTTCGTCCGTTCCGGTTCTGCTCGCCGACCGCCGCTCGAGCCCGCCGTCGCGTCGTGCCGCCCTGCCACCGTCGCCCGCAAGCTCCGCCGCCGTCGCGCCCGCTCGACAGCTCGCCCCTGATCGCCCTCGCCGGCTTGCCCGCGAGGTGCGCTGCAGCAGAAGCAGCCGAGCTTGCCGCCGCTACTGCACACCCGGCGCCGCTCAGCCTCGGCGGCTGTCGCCCACCCACCGCCTCCGCCCCGTCGACGCCGCGAGACCAGCCCGCTAACCCCCTCGCTTCTCCCCTCCTGCCTCCTCCTCCCCTCCTCGGGCCCCGCCCGAGCCGAGCGCCCGCCGCCGCTCCGCCGTGTAACTAGCCGACCATCGCCGCGCCGCCGCACGCCGCCGCCACGCCTCGGCCGCCACTGCTGGCCATTGTCGCGCCCGACTAGCCGCCTAGCTCCCGCCGGCCAGCCTGGACCTTGACCAAGCCGCGTGCCCACACCCGCGCCCGTTGCCCACGCCCGTGCCCGTGCCCGCGCCATGCCCGTGCCCGTGCCCGCCGCGCGCCCGTTGCCCGCGCCCGTGCCCGTGCCCGCCGCCGCGCCCGTGCCCGCGCCCGTTGCCCGCGCCGTGCCCGTGCCGCCGCCGCGCCCGTGCCCGTGCCCGCGCCGTGCCCGTGCCCGTGCCGCGCCTTGTGCTCGTGGCCGAGGGCCGTGCCCATGGCCGAGCGCCATGGCCGAGCCCCGCGCCCGTCGCGCCCTTGCCCGTGCCGAGTGAGACACTGTTCACCCGGGCCATTTTAGGCCCGAGCTGATTTTCTCCGGGCCAAAACCAAGTAAGTGACTTCCTAAACCCTACCTAGTACTTTGGGTATTTTTAGACTTGTTTAGGATGTGATTAGTATCGGGTTAGGAATTAATTTAGGCGTGGGCTAATTAGATTGAGGGTGCCCGATTTGTGAATTATTGTGGCGGTAATTGTGTGACTAATTTAGTGATTTACTGAGATAAATATGCCTGACTGAATTGTCGTGGCGCTCGTGGGTGAATTGAAATCAATTGAATGTGTTGACTTGAATGTCGGGTCGGTGGGCCGATGTGGGGAGCATGAATTGAGTTGACTGATGTGGCGTGCTAGATTGACATTGGTGAAAGGGTGGTGATTGAAATTGATTTATATGACTAAGAGCATGGTGAATTTTGTATTGTGGTTGTCTGGACACACTTGGGTGATATTTGAACGTGTGAATGCCATGGAATTGATTGAATTATGTGGCGTGTATGCTTGACAAGCCCGGATCGATCGGAGGGCTGCCAACCTGAGGGGTGTTGACCCGGGTTGTGAGAAAGGACCTGTGGGGTGTTGACCCGGGTCGTGTGAAAGTAAGAAAGGTCCTGTGGGGTGTTGACCCGGGACAGAGCCCGGATTGATCGGAGGGCTGACCTGTGGGGTGTTGACCCGGGTCATGTGAAAGCTTGTTTTTGAAAGGTCCTGTGGGGTGTTGACCCGGGACAGAGCCCGGATTGATCGGAGGGCTGACCTGTGGGGTGTTGACCCGGGTCATGTGAAAGCTTGTTTTTGAAAGGTCCTGTGGGGTGTTGACCCGGGACAGAGCCCGGATTGATCGGAGGGCTGACCTGTGGGGTGTTGACCCGGGTCGTGTGAAAGTTGGATGGATGCGCATGTGAAATGTGTTTGGGTTGAATTGGATGAACGTACGTGTGTATGGCGCTCAAATGATTTTGATGTGTCATTGACTATTATTGCATTATTACGATTTGACTAATGTGCAGTGTGGGCATGTGGTTGGATGGAGAGGTAAGTCCATTTATGTGAATTATATATATGTAATCGGGTAGATTGCATGTACGACTTGTCTGGGTACGCATTGGCCTATGTGGGGTATAGGGGGTTGCTTATTGAGACTCGTTCTCACGGTTATTATATAACCATTTTCAGATCTGCGACCGTGATTGATTGGAGACGACACCAGGGTATCTCGGGGATGGAGGACGGGTCAAGTTACCCCATATTTTGTGTGCCCCTCTTTTGTATAGCGAAGTAGGATACCCCACCACTATTCCCTTTTGATGTTGTGTATTTGGAATTATTGTTTTGTGCTATCCCTTTGTCATATTTTATTGTCTGGGTTGTTTTAATTTCGCTTCCGCTTGCCTTTATCGTTGGGTGTTTCGTTTGGGTCGGCGACGCGTCCTGGGACGTCGCGTTCAATGATTGACCATCGAGGGGTGTCGCGAGCCCGTTGGGGTTCGGGGCGTGACAGAGTCACACCGAATAAAGTGAGGACTGACCTTAGGATCCATGCTATTCCACAATAGAGTCCGAATCATCGCATCTCCTGCAACCCAATCAGCAGCTTTACTCTTATCGGACGGTACCGTAGATGTGAGATAGTCAAGTTGCCTGGTGGCAGTAAGATAGACCTCAACAGCTTTATACCAGGATGGATAATTAGTTCCATCCAACTTAACAGATGTTAATTGAAAATGACCAAAAGGGGATCCTAATCCTGAAGTCGATCCACTGTTCGCCATTAGTGAAAGAAATTGTGTGATTGAGCCCAAAAAATTAACTTCACAGTAACCAGCACTTCAATTCAGTAATCCAATCAAATACACAAGTAATTCCGAACATAAAAGGACTCAATCCAATTGCCACCAGCAAGCTTATTCTCACTGTTTCCTTCGATTCAATGTAATATCGCGCACATAAATACTTAAGTCAGCAGCAAAAAAAATTCCAATGGAAAACGAAGAATACGTCACTTTCAAGGAGAGGAGTAGCAACTTTATCCTCTGTAGGAGCCATAAAATCCAAGCAACAGTAAGCAACAATGATATTTATGGAGAAGACGAGATTTCCTTGCGTATTCAGGTTCAACTTTATCCTCTGTAGGAGTCATAAAATCCAAGCAATAGTAAGCAACAGTGATATTTATGGAGAAGACGAGATTTCCTTGCGTATTCAGGTTCAATCTCGGTCGGACATCGCCGGATTTGAGGTGAGCTAGGTCCAGCGACGTCGGAATGGATTACACAGTGCTAGATCTGGTCACCAAGGTTGAGCGACGGCAACCACAGAGTTAGGCGACGCCGGGAGACTCGAGCGTCGCCAGATTTGAGTCGTTGGGGCTCAACGATGGCTACTCGTGGGTCGCCAGGGGTCGGCGACGGCTCGTCGTGAATCGCCGGGGCTCGGCGATGGCTACGGGTGGGTCGCCGGGGTTTGGCGACGGCTGCTCGTGGGTCGCCAATCGGTGACGGCTGGTCGTGGGTCGCTGAGGCTTGAATCACCAAGGCACGACCAGATCTAGGTTGCTAAAGGTCAGCAACAAGGTTGCTGAGGGTCGGCGACAGAGTCGCCGGAGTTTGGGTGCCGCCACCCGGCGACGGGGGGGCACTTCACCGATGACGGAACAGTAGTTTCCGGCGATCTGGCGGCTAGGTTTGAATAGGTCTTTTTTTATTTTTGTGTATGGGACTCTGATACCATGAACAGAGAGAAAAACAGAATTACTTAATTGTGATTATAGGGTTACAAATATATACGTGCTTAACCCTACTCACAAACTAGATTACTATTCTACCCTTAATATTCACAATATTTCTCAACAATGATAAATCCACAAAATAGTTGCTCCAATTACATGTGAACACTGAAATAGAAAATAGTACGATTAGTCACCAGAGAAACAGGTGGAATCAAATCAATTTTAGCATTATCTCACATCAATAATTTTATCCATAGCTGTCTTTGGGCTAGTCGCCCATGATTATTAGCATTAGTAAACATAAATAATTTAAATGTGTAATAGCATATAATTGCACAGAGCATAAGACTAGGTTATCAGCCATCAGAGAGAGAGAGAGAGAGAGTAAATAGCAAACATTATTACACGTCTTAAACTTTGGAATTGGTACGAAAAACTCATGATGGCTTTTGCAGGAATGAGAGTTACTCAAATACCTTTTAAGGGTCATGAGTAGTACGAACTGCCCTGCTTTGTTTAAAAGATAAACATACAAGATAGTTCATAATTTATACGCTACAAAAGAAAAAGAGTATATACATTGATGGAATAAATGAGACTTCACCGGTAAGATAGGTTGAAAGAAATGCGAAGCAAACATCAAATTTAGTCAACGACAATTCCCCATAATTTATTTGATATTCCGTCAAGATCAAAGCCATACCTCTCTAGGGAAGCGATGGTATGCCTTCTGTTGGAACCCAGAATAGTATGGAGGCAAATGAGACACAATATCATGTCCATCAGCAATATGTATTGCATTTCGCACGCAATCACTGTAGTAAGACACAAACGCTGCATTGCCAATACGATGTTGCCCAAATGTTAAAACCTGAACATTGCGTGCTTCATGACGGACCTGGAAATGAAGTGTCCCCAGTTATACAAGTAAATCAAGCGAATGCTGGTCTGGAAAAAAAAAAAAAAGCTTCAGCACACATAATTGGACAGCCAAATAACTTGAATGTTAATAGATCAATGGCCCTTTCAGGACAAGATAAAAAACACTACGCATCAATAACCATATATCGCATTTCACATACAATGGTGAACGATAGAACAGCCCTTTCTTCCCATGAGAGTTGAAGGTCTGTATCGTTACTCTGTCAAGATCCCTCCTTTTCCCAACTCTAAACCACCCCCCAGCACCCCCAACCACCCCCCCCAAAAAAAAGAAAAAACAGAAAAAAACACCACCCACAACAAAACCAACCCTCAGCCCCAAGATAAGGTGTTATAATATGGAATAGTGGAATTGGGAGTGAATTTACAACCGAGGCGCATTTAAATGCTTCCAGAAGAAGCACTTGGATGTTGGTGAGGGGAGTCACATCCTGCTAATGACATAAACAAAGAATTCCAAGTTCATGGTGAAAATACCCCTTGAACTCCAAAAAACTTACTGCCATAAATAGGGAAGGAGAACTAAATCTTAAAATGGGCCAACACGCATGGGCATGGTGTAACAATAGGCTCAGAACAATTTTCAGCAAGAAGCCAGCAAACAAAATAAAAGTTTAAATTATCCAAGTGTTAGGACAAGATATCATACTTGCTGCGAACACTTAGAGAAAAGGTACAGTCTAAACTCTAAAGTTATTGCAACCTATGAAACTATCACAGGCCACATGAACCTTTGTATAATCTAAGTCCAAGATAAAGTACAACTCTCAAAATCACCATTTTCCATGGATAAGAGAATCAATGGGACATGACTTTGGATGTGTATCATTTCTGGTACCAGTTCCGCAACAGGTGCCCAGAAAAGTACTCTGTGCTGCTCTCTCCAAAAAAGCTGAGACAAAAAGCATAACTTAGACATCTTAGAATTGGCTCCAGCCTACAACATTTCTGGCCCCGTAGTCCGAATGAAGAGCAATTGCTTCTTTGATTAGAGAGAGACAAGGACAGCAACAGCTCATAAAACACAAATTTAGGATCGATATATAATCTGTCATAAAATGCATTAGCAATTCAAGATTACATGACATAAATTTTGAGCTTCAAGTGCTTGAAGAAGTTATATGTCCATATCATAACATACCAACAATCCCATAAATTTTCCAGCGAGTAAACTTTGTAAGGATTAGTTGAAGTCTTTATTCACTATATCTTACATTGGTGGTTCTATAGCTTACATTGAAGCTCTATAGCTTACATTGAAGACTCAATTTGCACGACTAGATACGTCAACAATTGGTGGTTCCAGTAAAGGCCCATTCTGCTCATGTTTTGTCTGTGGGTTGATTTACCAAAAATTAAAGAAAACAAGATGCTGTCTATGACGAATTGTAAATACAAAAATGAGAGCCATAGAAAGTTCAAGATATCCACATAAAGAGTCTAGACTTTTCAAGGCTGATTTGGCAGAGAATTCCAGATAACTCGTAACAGATTAAAAATAATAGTTGGAAGAACACAATCCGAAAAAAAAAAAAACAATAAATTTCACAAGTCCCGATCATGACAGTTTTTTAACTATCTTACCACAAGATCAAGTCCGCATAAGGATGCCATAGGCCCTCCCATAGAATGCCCTGTCACCATGACGTTGATGTCTCCGTATAAATCCTTGGCTCTTATAACAGAATGCAAAATACCAGGTCAAATTGTCATATTGTGATAAGCATAATAAAATCCATGATGAACCTAAGCAAATATCAATAGAGTAAGACTGTAACTCAATCCAAATCAGAAGTATCCATAGGTTGCAAGAGGCTTATCATCTCTAGAACGCACCATGGCACTAGGCATGCCAGGGTAGTTTATGTCGAGCCGTTTCCAGTAGAGATCTTCAACCCAATTCGGTATGATGTAGACATAAATAGAAGTAAGCAATAACTGAAAAGCTCAAACGACAAAGAGAGGTGACAAAATTTTTCATAGAACAAAATTAGTAAAGTATGTGATCTCCTTATGACTCCATCTAAAATTACAAGCACAAAACTTTCGTGTCTCGGTGGAAACAATTCGCCCTTCTCCCTTTTATGGACGGCAGACCCATGCGCCTTGTGTACGCATTCACTGGAGGCTGCTCTTATAAGCATAAACTTTCATCAAATCCTTTGCGTGTCAATTGTTAAGGGGAAGAATTGCTAAAGTTAACATGCATACCTACGTTCTTGAGTACCTCTGAAAGCTAAAACCATAGCATTAAGGTCCTTGGCCACCCCAACATATGCCTACAGGTATGTATGGTTTAGAAATAGAGACAAACAATTAGATGCATTTCAGACATAGAGGCATCACAAGCATCCAAATAGGCCACTGTAACATGAATTATATACCTATAAGCAGTACTGAATGTCAACTATCAGTTCAATGACTTCAAATGCCTGCTTTCGTATAAAAAAGGCATCAATAACCAATTTAGAAGCTCATAAGACAAGGCAGCATATGCCTACAAAATCTCATCTCAAGAATTGGCCATTTAGTACTGAGGATCTATTCTTTGCGCAGCCTTAGCGACATTGTCATATTAAAACATATCAAATTACCTTGGTCTTTCCATCACATCTAGGACACGTCCAACTAAAAAGTTTTGTCAAATCTGACATGTAAAACTGCAAAAAGCACTGCATCTAATTATAATTTTATTGTTTTGAAATGGGGAAACCTGAAGGGTAATAACAACAAGCTCTAGGTAAATGCGAAAATCTTTATAAAGAACACCTATGGCAGATGCATATTCTACCAATATAGTGGCAAGAGTGTGATTGTAAATAGCTTTATGAGCCTGGGACCTCACTCTAAGTTCTGCCTTTACCAGTTGAGAAATTTTCAGATAGAAAATGCGGCCACAAGCTCATTCAATTACAAACAATGAAGCAAGTTTCTTATGTCTCTTACAAGCTATTTTGACAAATCAAGTGGGGGGAGCACTTTAAGAAAACATCAACTCATAACAATATTCAGTATGTTTTTGCAGTCCTTCATGAACAGAAAGAACTATAAATTCAATGCAATGCGATGAAAGGGGAATAAGTAAACAACATATGGCTCCTCTTTCATAAAGCTTACTCCATTGAAACCTACAAGCTCCGGTCCATTACTCGACTAGAGAAAAGCTGAATAGCTGATAGTCAATCACTGTGAGCACTCAACATATTTTATCCCTAGAGTAGAAACAGCAGGATGAGATTTGTATCGAACAAATATAAGGAAATTCAATAAATCTGACCATGTTCTAGGTGTAGCATTGATCCAAACTCAGTAATCTAACGGCTTAACAGAACCAACCAGATACAACTTGATGCTCGTCAGTTATATGCTTTGAAAACATCCAATTGTACAACACAGGAATCACATAGATATAGTTTGCCCCATTCAAACAGGCACTACAGCTACACAACATAGTCCACGATTTCCCCCAACCCTGAAATGCCTAATTCGCCAAATTCACAATACAAATGTCCAAGCTCAAAACCAACGTACTCAATCCTAGAGCCTGTCTATTTGCACCTTATCACAGTCAAAACTCCCATCCGAATTAACTCATAGGATTAGAGCAGCAACTGATGCATGAACGTGAATTGAAATTACCTCTCGCCCCACTTGCGGCAATCAAGCATGTCAGGAAAACCATCACCCTCAACCGCCACCTCTTCCACTCCATACTTTACGAACTTTCCTGATTTGCCCTCGGGATCTTCTTCTGTTGGGGGCCATATTCGGTGTCAGATTTGGTGATTTCGTGGTTTACGTGAGGGCACTGACGGAAGTTTTGCTCAAATCGGGACGTTGAGAAAGGCAGCGCGGCGATTTCTTGTTGTGTTTTAGCCCGAGAGAATGAGACGTGCTTTTTGGACAAATTTGGGGTTCTTATGATGTCTCCACATTAGCACTTTGACTCAGCTTGGTTCAATCAGTTGGTTCAATCTTAGAATTTTGAAAAATACACTAACATTAACGTTGATATTGTTTATCTGTTTCTTGATATTTCTGGAGGTATATGAAAACGCAATTACTCCGTTGTGCTCGCAAGCTTCTCGAGTCAGATATACTCAAATTCAAGGTCAAATAGATCAAATAACCCGAGTTATTTAAAATTGAAAAAAATATGTAATTAGACTTGAGTGACAGGTGAATTGAGCTTAATTGTGAATTCTGGAAGCCACTTCTCTCGAGTTGAGAGAGAGCTCGAAAAGGCGACTTGCTATTATGTATCAATTTGCAAGCACACTTTACATTGAACCGGATTTAAAAGTTTCTATACTGTTTTAGATAGACGTACCAATAGTACAGTGAGTCAAGTCATTTTCTCTAAAATTTACGAACAATTTATAACGTGAACACATTTGGAACTGATCACCATCGTATAAAGTTTATGACATTGTCATCCCATAATTGCACGATTGCCTATACGACTCGTACGGTCACGAAGATTGAATACTTTATGTGTAAAAGAATATGAAATTGGGCCTTTTCAACGGCTATGTGTGAACTCAAAAGAGTTTGTAACCTCAAACAACAAAAGTCATAAATGTACGTTGGGATAAGGACACTAGGAGTGCTATAACTTTCGTACGGCGCTCATTTGAGTGCCATAACTTTTTTTTTCGCTCACTTAAGCGCCACTTCCAGCAAAAAAAGATCACTTGAGTGCTACTTTCAGCAAATCGTTGTACATGGCTTTTTTAATTAAATTTCCATCCGATGTGGATTTTTTAATGTTATTTTATTTTATTTTATTGATTTATTGATTTTTTTGAATTTTTCTTTTTCTTTATCTTTTTTATTTATCGTTTTCTTTCTTATTTTTCCTTCTTTTTTTTTTTCAAGGTTGGCGAGGGTCGCCGGTGACCCTCGCCGGAGGCCTCACCCTCGGCCAAACCAGCCAAACATGTCGTGAGTGATTTTTTGACCAACTAGTGTTTTGGGAATTTGATACCTCGTATGGAAAGACTTTCAAACTTCTAACACATCAATGAGGCTACGATAACAGGCTCATACACATACGGGCGAACTGAAAAGCAATGACTCAAATTTGAACATTTGAGGGTATGAATATTTTATGATAACATCAAGAATGCGCACTTGTACCAACCGTCCTTCCTACTCTTTTGTGTATTAAAAAGGGAAAATCGCAACTCATCGTGGGTTGGGCGGCGAGGCCAAGTCGGACCACTCCCAATCCTCGAGCTGCCAGTCTAACTCGCGCGCAAGCCAATGCTGGCTTCAATTCCCGCTGCGGGAAACGAAAATACATTTCCCCCACTCTGACTGGCGGGAAGATTCATTGGAGAGGGCAGTCCAAATAATGATGCTGCTACAAACCATGGAGCAGCGTGAACAGCGAAATGAT
Source organism: Syzygium oleosum (assembly GCF_021117445.2). Classification (NCBI taxonomy): domain Eukaryota; kingdom Viridiplantae; phylum Streptophyta; class Magnoliopsida; order Myrtales; family Myrtaceae; genus Syzygium; species Syzygium oleosum. The sequence continues at coordinate 13,645,237 of NW_026607485.1, forward strand.
TGAATAAAATGATGAAACAAGTATAAGAAAGCTAAAACAAGGTCCATCACGTATCCTTACTAGCAGATGAATTTACCACTGGATATCTCGGTTAGTACCTCACGGTGGACATCACACGAGCAAAAATATTGTAAGAGCTACTGGTGCGAACTTTGGACTAATTGGTAAGCGGCGCATGATTTCGGGGAAAGTTATGTCGACTACTTTGCCAGACATTGACTTTGTCTGATTCGCATGCTGGTTTTAACCAACAAACATCAAGATCGAAGGGAAAGGGGACATGAATTTCTGCCTTAAAAGGATTGCTGTGTGGCCTCAATTCAGTTAGATCAGGTGGACCTTTCGATGTGAAAATGGTGCTGTCAGATGGTAGATTTCAGGTACCTGTGACTTTAGAAAGATTGATCCTAGAGAAATGCAAAATCTTGGTTCAGATTGATAGGTCTAATGGTCAGTTGCAGCACTCAGTTTTATTAAATTTGAATTTGTGCAAACCTCTACAAAGGAGCCTGGTAAAATGGAATGTTTTAAATGCCTAATTTCAAGGATTGAAGAGTACAAATTCTCAGTGACTATAAGACCTTCAATCAGTCACCTAACTTCCCTATCTAGTCCTTGAGAAACTGTAAATCAGACGCAACTAGACTCAATCTGGAATTTGGAATCACTTGATGAATTGGATCTGTCGAACAAGGGCCTGGTATGGAAGATCAATATGTAGTACAATATGGAAGCTGGAAAGGCTAGAGGATGCAGAGCTTAGTGAAAATTTGCGAATAGATATTCCAATGATATCTGGTGATATTCATCTTGTAAGATCTTGAAATTGACATGTTCTGAGATACACCAAGTACCAAGGCTCCCAGAAAGTCTTTTTGTCTGCATATTCATACCAAGTTTATGGTAATTCTGGGCGCTCAAACTTGAAATGCTAGAGAGATTTGTCCTGGGAAAGCCAAAACTCTCTTCACCCAGTTGTGGATCGGTAGGTTAAACAAACTGGAGTCCTTAGAGTTGTCCTCTTCGATAATGAACCCCTTCTCACCAGATATTGCGCAGCTTTTGAATCTCAAGAGACTTGAACTTTCTAGTGAATGTCTGCAATGCCTCCCTAGACTTCCCTCGAGTTTATCGTCCATATGTATAGGAGATTGCTCGTCAATGAGACATAGATAGGCCTATCAAACTGGAAGAAACGGTCAGAATTTGTAAAAGAGTACTGTACATTAAGAATTTGTAAAAGAGTATTCATACCGAGTTGATGGCAATTCTGAATGAACTCAACCGACTGAACAGATTGGCTGAGCTGAGTGGCTTGAACAAACTTATGGCTTTTCATTTACATCATTGTGGTAATCTGGTTTACTGGAATCGTTGGAAAACTTGTGGATCTTCTCCGGCAATTCTATACTTAAGTTTCCTAATGTATCAATGTGGAAGAAACAAAAACTGATGGGCATACTTCAATCTGTGTTGCCTGATCAAACTCAGCGAACTTCTGCAAACGATTAAAAAAAAAATGGAGACCTGCTCTGTTGAATACTTCTTTTCTGATAAGAAGAGCTTCCCATTATGTATAGATATCAATTAAAAAGAGATCTATGTAAATTTTCTTTTCATGTGCACTTTGCAATGTTGACTTGCGATATAGTTTTGTAACTGCATATACCCTTGTTCAGATCTTCTCTGTTTTATTTTGGTTTACAGAAAGTTCCGATCCAGAAATAAAGCTCCAATCATTCCCCCGGTTGCCATAACAATGAATCTGGTCATCCTATGATGTGATTTAATCATAATAACGAGTCTGGTAAAAAGGTCGTTCTTTTTCAACAACCAAATGAGCAAAAAATAGTTCATACACGAGAGTTGAACGAGGTTCTAAGCAAACCATGGGTTAATCTAGTATTTGAATTGATAGAATGTGAGTGCAGATTAGTCCCACAACATATTCTATTTTCTTGCACTCCAATAATGTGACATCCTAAAAACTGGTCCATTTGGGATTTATAAAATACTGAGTTTTATGAAATGTACTCGTAGTGAATTCTCGCCCAGAACTGATCATTCCTAGGATACTAACTATTAGGGATTTAAATTCGTACGACTAAAGGAAATTCGATCGTGAATTGAATTTTCGACCATGAAATCATTGAGGAGATATTTTGAGCCACTGTTGGCCGATCCAAGGATAACTAGGGGGTCAGTTCGCCACTGTCATAGTAATGGATCGCGGGTGATTCCGCCGGACCACGAAATGACTTGACGAATTATCCTGAACCTATACCGAACGATCGTACCCCTCGGATCTAGTAATTGATCCTTGCGATTTTAATGATAACCGAAGTCGTCACGAACCGAATGAACTTGTATGTGACCTGAATTATTGTCAGTCACGGGTCGAATATGTGAATTTCCCCAACAAGCCGCCGTTAGTTTGAGAAACGCTCGGGTTGCGTTTAGTAAAATTTAATTATTTAATTTAGCCCAAATCAGACACCGAAAAAATTTGGAAGTCACAACGGGACGTTAGGACGACGTTGCGGTTGTAACGTGCAATTTTGGATATGCCCGAATCTTTCAGAAAAATTCAATTTCGGCAAGAAAATGGGAAAGTGACCATTTTACCCTTGAGAATTAATAAAGGGTTAGTTTTATGGGCAAATGGCATTTTGGTCATTTTACCCTCAAATTCGGAAAAGACAATTTTGCCCTTGGACTTTTTGAGAAATTCCAAGTATACCCTTGGATATTTTTGGTAAGATTCGATCTCGGCCGTCGGTTTCAAGATAAGATCGAATGTGGACCGTCAGATGAAAAGATTAGAGAGGGGCATTTTGGTAATTAGCCAAAAGTGGGTCAAATGTCACTATTTAGGTCCAAGACCATTCTCTCTCCACCATCTCTCTCTCTCTCTCTCTCTCTCTCCCATTCGGCTCATCTCCCCCCCCACCGAACCGCCGATCGCCCCCCTTGCCCGTACGCCGGCCGCCGCCCGTCTGCCCGCCGGAGCGCCACCTCGCCGTCGCCGTACCACACCATCGTCGCCACCGTCCCACACCGCCGTCTCTCTCTCTCCCTCTCGGTTTCTTCCCCTTCGGCCGTGAACCCCGCCACGACCACCGTGAACCGTCGCCGTCCGCCCAAGCCGATCGTCGCCCACCGTGAGCCGTGCCACCGTTCGCCGCCGTCCCCGTCGATTGCCGCCTTTTTCCGTTCTAGCCGCATGAGTCTAGAACTCGGTAAGTCGTGCCCTAAACCCGACTTAGGATATTGGGTATCGACGGGTAATTTTGGTTGAAATCGGATTTATTCGGGTACGGGATTGTATGGATTAGGAGTAAAATCAATTGGTGGGCCTAGGATTGAATTCGGGAAAATTTTATTGGAAATTTTGAGGACAACAGTGGGCTGTGGTGACTGTTCAGTGGGCTGTGATGGGCCGATCGGGATGCAAATTGGATTTTTAGAACCGGCAATTAATTGTGAGAAAGTGCCGTGAAGGGCCGGAATTGATTTGACACCGTTTGGTTGGAGAAAAACGGCAAATTGTGTGTTTAATGTGTGTTGGAACTGCGACTGAGTTGTGGTGATAAAATTTAGTGCATGGTTGTGTAATTACATGATTGTAATATGCTTGTCGGGTGCACGCTTGGGCCAGATTGATTTAATTATTAAAATTGGCCATGTCAAATGCTGAGTGACCATTGTTTTGTGTGTGAATTGATGTGTGCACGGGCCACGTGTGATTGGCCAGTTGAGCATATGTATGAGTAAGAAAGAAATGTGGTATGACATGTGATCGTGAAAATTGTGCCGTCCTGAGGCGTGTACTTCAACGCGGGACGATGCCCGGTATTACCGGAAGACTGCCAAGCCTGAGGCGTATACTTTAACGCGGGTAGTGCAGTAGGTGGTAGATGTTGAGCTTGAGGCGTGTACTTCAACGCGGGCAAGAAACATGGCTTGAGGCGTGTAAGTTAACGCGGGCCCTGGAGTGTTGTGACAAGTTGGTCGCAGTGGACCTGAGGCGTGTACTACAACGCGGGTCACTGGCGAGAGTTGTGGAAAAGAGGTGATTAGACCGGAACGAATGCGTGAAATGTGATTTGAACATGCCTGTGACTGCATATGATGAGACTGTGACTAACGTGCATGTAGCACGCATGATAAGCCCTGGTAAGAATAATTGATGTGCCTGTGTTGTGCTGATTATGTGTGTGAATGCGTGTTTTGTCTAATTGTCTGGAGGTACGTGATAGCCTAGGTGGGGTTTAGGGGTGTACTTACTGAGATGTAGTCTCATGGTTGTTTCAACCAATATTTTTAAGAACCCCGACCTGAGCCATGAATCCTCCGCCACCGCCACCTGAGCGTTTTGGGGTACCGGTGCACACCGAGAATGAGGTTGCAGAATTTCCTATGGGTGATGGAATGACCTGGATTAAGCACACTACTACCATTTTTGTAGACGTAGGACTACCCTTATGGGATACCCATGTTTATACTACCTGGTTCTTCTAGGATGCAGCAGGGGATGAGTTCGGGCCCGTTAGGGGTTTTGATGTCCCGTTTGACTTGGTTGGAGATTGGGACCCATCTGCCATACCCCTTATAGATGGAGAGTTGACTAGTGCGGAGACTAGTTTAGCTCAGTCTGGATTGCATCCAGCGCCCGCTGCACAAGGATCTTCAGGGGCTAAGCATGAACCCGAGCCCGAAGCATCGCAAGCTGAAGATGATCCAATGGACATAGATTTAGAACCGATCCCCGAGGAAGAACCAGAGGAAGTGGAACCCGAGGACGAACCTGACGAGCCTGAGGAGCCCGAGGAGGAACCGGAGTATGTACTCCCGTATGAGCAGTATATGGATCCTAACTACGTGCTGGAATACAACTTCTTTGATGGATTATGGGAGGAGGATCAGAATGAAGTTCCAACCGAGTCGGGTGACATAAATCACCCGATTGAGATTGAAGCAGAGCCAGAATCCTCAGAGGAACAGACCGATCGGGAGAGTTCGAATTTAGAAGACGAGAAGTCAGACTCAGAGTGGATGCCAAGCAAGGGGCGTAGGGACTAGTGTAGGGGTTAAGAATAGGAATTTTGGATGAGTACCATTTTTGAGGTTAGAATACCAGGTCATCGAACCCTTTTCGTTATCGGTGGTTGATAGTAAGGTGTGCTTATGTAAATGGCGGTTGTAAATTGTGAATATTTTATAAGTATGATAATGGAATCGAATATGTGTATTCTCCCTTAATCTTTCCCCAGTTTTTCATTGTCCGAGTTAATTGTGGTTTCCGCTGTGGATTTAAATCTCTGATGATTATAATTGAGGTCGGCGATAACCCTGGGATGTCGCATAAATCGACCAGTGGAGGGTGTCGTGCTCTCGATGGGTTCGGGCCGTGACATCCCTTTTTAAATTGGTATCAGAGCAAGGTCAGGTCGATCTAAAACTGGTCGAAGTTTGGAGTGATAAGGAGAAGAGATTCTGGGGTAGTATTTAGGGAGACCCTAGTGAGTAGTAGGGCAGAATGAGCTACACGTGCCTCTAGATTGTGGTTGTAATTGATTGAGTGAATTGATTATTGCGATGATTGAAATGCAGGTGCGTCTGGACCTGAGGTAAGTGTTCGACTCTTGTGATTGTGATTTCGTGATTGGTAGTGAGGGATTACCTGCTGAGTGAACTCTTGTTTTAATTCACTGCCTAGAATCAGATTAAGCTAGTTGGCCTAGATCGCTAATTCCTGAGTGGAATTGTAGCAGGTAGGAGAGTGGTAGAATTGTGACGATGAGCAGTGAAGGAAGAGGCGTAGGAAGAGTCCCAAGAAGGGGCGTAAGTAAAGGAACAAGGGGTAGAGGTCGTGCTAGAGCTAGAGCCATAGACGATCTTGGAATTGGTGCACGAGCGACAGATAATCCTGGAGTTGTTACTGAAGCTGCAGTGGATCCCCGAGTCGATGTTAGACCTGTTGAGGATCCTAGAATGGAAGCTGTTATGAGAACATTGGAACAGATCGGAAATCTGTTAGGACAGCAGACTCAGGAAAGAGCTGCTACGATTGCCCAAGCTGCCGAGGCCGCTGTGGCCGCTGCTGCTATCAATAATAATGAGAACCAAGGACAGGGGCAAATGAATGTGAATAGGCCAATGCACCAACTGGTAGAGCAGTTTATGAAGTTAAAACCGCCTAAGTTTTCTGGGAAAGGTGACCCTGAGGCTGCACCTCGTTGGGTAGAAGAACTTGAGAAAGCCTTTGAGGTGCTGGAGTGTACCGATAATGAGAAAGTAATTCTGGCGGTTTACCAGTTGCAGGATAACGCGAATGATTGGTGGAAGGCCACTAGAGATAGAATATTTCCGAAAAGTACAGCCCGGACTTGGGCTGCTTTTACTGAGAGCTTTTATGAAAAGTATTTTTCGGCTAGTGCCAGGGAAAGAAAGTTAGTCGAATTTATGAGACTCCGCCAGGGCCAGATGACAGTAGATCAGTATGAGGCGAAATTTGCGAGGTTGTCTAAATTTGCGCCGAGAATGGTGGAGCATCCCAAGGATAAGGCGCGAAGATTTCGGGATGGATTGAAGGCTGACATTCGCAGCCAGCTATTATTGGTAAATCTGAGGACGTATGAGGAAATATTTGATAGGGCCCAAGTTCTTGAGCGAGATCAGATGGATGGGGCCGCAGCTTCTGGATCGAGGTTTACCCCAGGTAGGGATAATCGTAATCTTGGGAAGAGGCCGATGGCGAGCAACAGACGTTTTATTCCTCCTATTAGACGGAACATTGAAAAGCCAGCCCGAAATCAGAGTGGTCCATGTAGGTTGTGTGGAGGACGGCATGGAAATGGACCTTGTCCAACCAGGGGCGGAGCATGTTATGGGTGTGGTGGATTTGGTCACCACATTAGAAATTGCCCCAATCCCAGGCAGAATAGATCGCCTGCGTTGCCGCCACCTCGGAACGGGAATCAGACTGGAGCGGTCCAGACAGCAAACCAGAATAGGCCTCAAGCACAAGGACGAGTGTATGCCATGACCAAAAGAGAGGCTGAGAATGCACCAGGGGTTGTCACAGGTACGATTTCTCTGTACAACCATGCTGCGTATGCTTTATTTGACCCTGGGGCATCACATTCTTTCATATTGAAACAGTTTGTTGAGTTAATTGGATTGGAACCGCAATTGCTTGATGTCGTGTTATGCGTGACGATTCCCTTGAATGATAAGATGTTGGTTTCGTTGGGTTGTCCAAACTGTAAGATTGTGATTGGGGATAGGGAGGAAATGATTGATTTAGCGGTTCTAGACATGTACGATTTTGATATGATAGTGGGTATGGATTGGCTGTCTAAGCAGAGGGCTGTTATGGATTGCAATAGCAGGGTGATCCAATTTAATTATGTTGGACATCCGGAATTCAAATTTGTAGGAAGTCGAGGAGGACCCTCGATTCCATGGATTTCGTTGCTAGAAATGACGAAGCTGCTGAGTGAAGGTTGTCAAGGATTCCTAGCGACAGTAGTTGATTCAACGGCTGAGGAACCGAGGCTTGAGGATATAGCTGTGGTGTGCGAGTATCCCGATGTGTTCCCTCAGGAATTGCCGAGACTACCACCAGCAAGGGAGGTAGAATTTATAATCGAGTTGGCACCTGGAACCGAGCCAATCTCGAAAGCACCTTATAGGATGTCGTTATCGGAGTTGAAGGAATTAAAGGTACAGGTGCAAGAATTATTAGACAAGGGATTTATTCGTCCCAGTGCGTCTCCATGGGGGAGCGCCGGTGTTATTTGTGAGGAAAAAGGATGGATCATTGAGATTGTGTATAGATTACAGGCAGCTGAATCAAGTGACGATTAAAAATAAATATCCATTGTCGAGGATCGATGATTTGTTTGATCAGTTACAAGGGGCTTCGGTGTTCTCTAAAATTGATTTGAGAACGGGGTATCATCAGTTGAGGATTAGGAAGAAGGATATACCGAAGACGGCATTTAGGACGAGATATGGACATTATGAATTTACGGTAATGCCGTTTGGATTGACGAACGCCCCTGCTGCCTTTATGGATCTAATGAATCGGGTGTTTAAGGAATTTTTAGACCAGTTCATGATTGTGTTTATAGACGATATATTGGTGTACTTGAAAAGCCTAGAGGAGCACGAATTTCATTTGCATCGAGTGTTGCAGACTTTGAGGGAGAATGCGATGTATGCTAAGTTTAGCAAGTGCGAATTTTGGCTCAGTCGAGTAGCATTCCTCGGTCATGTAATCTCTGGGGAAGGAATCTCAGTTGACCCATCGAAGATTGAAGCTGTGATGAAATGGCCTAGACCGTGATGGTAACAGAGGTTCGGAGTTTTCTGGGTTTGGCTGGATACTACCGTCGTTTTGTGAAAGGATTTTCCGCAATAGCAACGCCGTTGACACATTTGCTGAAAAAGGAAACGAGATTTGAATGGACAGACAAATGTGAGAGAAGTTTTCAGGAGTTGAAGCATAGGTTGACAACGGCACCGGTGTTGACGATTCCATCAGGACCCGGAGGGTATGAGATATATAGTGATGCATCGTTGAAAGGATTGGGATGTGTACTCATGCAACATGGACAGGTAGTGGCCTATGCATCAAGACAGTTAAGGCCACATGAATTGAATTATCCGACACATGACTTGGAATTAGCCGCAATTGTATTCGCCTTGAAGATTTGGCGACATTATTTATGCGGAGAGAAGTTTCAGATTTATACAGACCATCAGAGCCTCAAATACTTGTTTTCTCAAAATGAGTTAAATATGAGGCAGCGTCGGTGGATGGAATTGTTGAAGGATTACGACTGTGAAATTCTATATCATCCCGGGAAGGCAAATCGGGTAGCCGATGCTTTGAGCCGGAAGTCGAGCATCGCTCATTTGATGGTGAAGGAATGGATATTGTTAGAAAAAGTGCGAGACTCGGAGTTTAGATTCGAAATAAGTCAAGTCTCGAGTTTGCTGGCTACGCTTAGGATTGAACCGGAGGTACAGGCTAAAATTAAGATGTTGCAATCTTCGGATCAGGAAATTCAAAAGATTCTAGAGATGAAAGAGACCACGAGAAAGCCGGATTTTCAAGTATCTGAAGATGGGGTATTAAAGTTTCGTGGACGTTTATGTGTGCCTAATGATGTTGCACTCAAGGAAGAAATTCTATCAGAAGCACATCGTAGCAATTATAGTATCCACCCAGGCAGTACTAAAATATATCGAAATTTGAGGCAATATTACTGGTGGAATGGTATGAAGGCAGATATCGCTAAATACGTGGCTAAGTGCCTGACGTGTCAGCAAGTGAAAGCGCAACATTGTAAGCCCGGGGGATTGTTGCGACCCTTGGAAATACCAGAGTGGAAATGGGAGCATATAACCATGAACTTTGTGTCAGGGTTGCCAAGGAGCCAAAGAGGCCATGATACTATTTGGGTGATTGTCGACAGATTGACTAAGGCGGCACACTTTTTGGCAGTGCGAAAGGATTTCGCATTAGATCGGTATGCTGAGTTGTACGTGCAGTAGATAGTCCGTCTACATGGGGTACCAGTGTCAATAACTTCCGATCGTGATCCTAGGTTTACCGCCAATTTTTGGAAAAGTCTGCAGACGGCATTAGGATCCAAGTTACAGTTCAGTACGGCATATCATCCTCAGACGGATGGCCAGTCTGAGAGGATGATTCAGACTCTAGAGGATATGCTCAGGGCATGTGTGCTGGATTTTCAAGGTAAGTGGGAAGAACAACTGCCCTTAGTAAAGTTTGCTTATAATAATAGTTTCCAACAGAACATTGGAATGACGCCTTTCGAAGCACTATATGGCCGTACTTGTAGGACGCCCGTGTGCTGGAATGAAGTGGGAGAAAGGACTATAACCGGGCCAGAGCTAGTTGAGCAGTCAATTGAGGCAGTTAAGATTATTCGCGAAAGACTGAAGACAGCGCAGAGCCGTCAAAAGAGTTATGCAGACAGAAGGCGAAGGCCTTTGAAGTTTCAAGTAGGAGATCACGTGTTTCTTAAGGTATCGCCCATGAGAGGATTATCCAGGTTCGGTAAGAAAGGGAAGCTGAGTCCGCGGTACGTGGGACCTTTTGAGGTTTTAGAAAAGATCGGGGATTTAGCGTATCGACTTGCACTTCCGCCGAGTTTATCGCAGGTGCATAATGTATTCCACGTATCGATGTCGAGGAAATATGAACCGGACCCGACGCATGTGCTAAATTATGAAGAGATAGAAGTAGATGACAAAGTGTCATATGTCGAGAGGCCGGTAAGAATTGAAGATCGTAAAGAACGAGTTTTGAGGAGCAAGACAATCCCGATGGTCAAAGTAATTTGGGAACACCACGGAACTGAAGGCGCAACTTGGGAAAGTGAAGAGATGATGCAACGTCAATACCCCCAATTGTTTGTGTAGTAGTAGGAATTGTAAATTTTGGGTAGTGGTGAGATTTGTAAATTTTCAGGACAAAATTTTTGTAAGGGGGGAAAAGTTGTGACATCCTAAAAACTGGTCCATTTGGGATTTATAAAATACTGAGTTTTATGAATGTCCTCATAGTGAATTCTCGCCCAGAACTGATCATTCCTAGGATACTAACTATTAGGGAAAGGCTAATTAGGGATTTAAATTCGTACGACTAAAGGAAATTCGATCGTGAATTGAATTTTCGACCATGAAATCATTGAGGAGATATTTTGAGCCACTGTTGGCCGATCCAAGGATAACTAGGGGGTCAGTTCGCCACTGTCATAGTAATGGATCGCGGGTGATTCCGCCGGACCACGAAATGACTTGACGAATTATCCTGAACCTATACCGAACGATCGTACCCCTCGGATCTAGTAATTGATCCTCGTGATTTTAATGATAACCGAAGTCGTCACGAACCGAATGAACTTGTATGTGACTTGAATTATTGTCAGTCACGGGTCGAATATGCGAATTTCCCCAACAAACCGCCGTTAGTTTGAGAAACGCTCAGGTTGCGTTTAGTAAAATTTAATTATTTAATTTAGCCCAAATCGAACACCGGAAAAATTTGGAAGTCACAACGGGACGTTAGAACGACGTTGCGGTTGTAACGTGCAATTTTTAATGTGCCCGAATCTTTCAGAAAAATTCAATTTCGGCAAGAAAATGGGAAAGTGACCATTTTACCCTTGAGAATTAATAAAGAGTTAGTTTTATGGGCAAAGGGCATTTTGGTCATTTTACCCTCAAATTCGGAAAAGACAATTTTGCCCTTGGACTTTTCTGAGAAATTCCAAGTATACCCTTGGATATTTTTGGTAAGATTCGATCTCGGCCGTCGGTTTCAAGATAAGATTGAATCTGGACCGTTGGATGAAAAGATTAGAGAGGGCCATTTTGGTAATTAGCCAAAAGTGGGTCAAATGTCACTATTTAGGTCCAAGACCATTCTCTCTCCACCATCTCTCTCTCTCTGCCATTCGGCTCATCTGCTCCCCCAACCGAACCGCCGATCGCCCCCTTGCCCGTATGCCGGCCGCCGCCCGTCCGCCCGCCGGAGCGCCGCCTCGCCGTCGCCGTACCACGCCATCGTCACCACCGTCCCACACGGCCGTCTCTCTCTCTCCCTCTCGGTTTCTTCCCCTTCGGCCGTGAACCCCGCCGCCACCACCGTGAACCGTCGCCGTCCGCCCAAGCCGATCGTCGCCCACCGTGAGCCATGCCACCGTTCGCCGCCATCCCCGTCGATTGCCGCTGCTTTCCGTTCTCGCCGCGTGAGTCTAGAACTCGGTAAGTCGCGCCCTAAACCCGACTTAGGATATTGGGTATCGACGGGTAATTTTGGTTGAAATCGGATTTATTCGGGTATGGGATTGTATGAATTAGGAGTAAAATCAATTGGCGGGCCTAGGATTGAATTCGGGAAAATTTTATTGGAAATTTTGAGGACAACAGTGGGCTGTGGATGACTGTTCAGTGGGCTGTGATGGGCCGATCGGGATGCAAATTGGATTTTTAGAACCGGCAATTAATTGTGAGAAAGTGCCGTGAAGGGCCGGAATTGATTTGACACCGTTTGGTTGGAGAAAAATGGCAGATTGTGTGTTTAATGTGTGTTGGAACTGCGACTGAGTTGTGGTGATAAAATTTAGTGCATGGATGTGTAATTACATGATTGTAATATGCTTGTCGGGTGCACGCTTGGGCCAGATTGATTTAATTATTAAAATTGGCCATATCAAATGCTGAGTGAGCACTGTTTTGTGTGTGAATTGATGCGTGCACGGGCCACGTGTGATTGGCCAGTTGGGTGTGGTAAATGCTTGTTGAGCATGTGTATGAGTAAGAAAGAAATGTGGTATGACATGTGATCGTGAAAATTGTGCCGTCCTGAGGCGTGTACTTCAACGCGGGACGATGCCCGGTATTACCGGAAGACTGCCAAGCCTGAGGCGTATACTTTAACGCGGGTAGTGCAGTAGGTGGTAGATGTTGAGCCTAAGGCGTGTACTTCAACGCGGGCAAGAAACATGGCCTGAGGCGTGTAAGTTAACGCGGGCCCTGGAGTGTTGTGATAAGTTGGTCGCAGTGGACCTGAGGCGTGTACTACAACGCGGGTCACTAGCAAGAGTTGTGGAAAAGAGGTGATTAGACCGGAACGAATGCGCGAAATGTGATTTGAACATGCCTATGACTGCATATGATGTGACTGTGACTAACGTGCAGGTAGCACGCATGATAAGCCCTGGTAAGAATAATTGATGTGCCTGTGTTGTGCTGATTATGTGTGTGAATGCGTGTTTTGTCTGATTGTCTGGAGGTACGTGATAGCCTAGGTGGGGTTTAGGGGTGTACTTACTGAGATGTAGTCTTATGGTTGTTTCAACCAATATTTTTCAGAACCCCGACCTGAGCCATGAATCCTCCGCCACCGCCACCTGAGCGTTTTGGGGTACCGGTGCACACCGAGAATGAGGTTGCAGAATTTCCTATGGGTGATGGAATGACCTGGATTAAGCACACTACTACCATTTTTGTAGACGTAAGACTACCCTTATGGGAAACCCATGTTTATACTGTCTGGTTCTTCTGGGATGCAGCAGGGGATGAGTTCAGGCCCGTTAGGGGTTTTGATGTCCCGTTTGACTTGGTTGGAGATTGGGACCCATCTGCCATACCCCCTATAGATGGAGAGTTGACTAGTGCGGAGACTAGTTTAGCTCAGTCTGGATTGCATCCAGCGCCCGCTGCACAGGGATCTTCAGGGGCTGAGCATGAACCCGAGCCCAAAGCATCGCAAGCTGAAGATGATCTAATGGACATAGATTTAGAACCGATCCCCGAGGAAGAACCAGAGGAAGTGGAACCCGAGGACGAACCTGACGAGCCTGAGGAGCCCGAGGAGGAACCGGAGTATGTACTCCCGTATGAGCAGTATATGGATCCTAACTACGTGCTGGAATACAACTTCTTTGATGGATTATGGGAGGAGAATCAGAATGAAGTTCCAGCCGAGTCGGGTGACATAAATCACCCGATTGAGATTGAAGCAGAGCCAGAATCCTCAGAGGAACAAACCGATCGGGAGAGTTCGGATTCAGAAGACGAGGAGTCAAACTCAGAGTGGACGCCAAGCAAGGGGCGTAAGGACTAGTGTAGGGGTTAAGAATAGGAATTTTGGATGAGTACCATTTTTTAGATTAGAATACCAGGTCATCGAACCCTTTTCGTTATCGGTGGTTGATAGTAAGGTGTGCTTATGTAAATGGCGGTTGTAAATTGTGAATATTTTATAAGTATGATAATGGAATCGAATATGTGTATTCTCCCTGAATCTTTCCCCAGTTTTTCATTGTCCGGGTTAATTGTGGTTTCCGCTGTGGATTTAAATCTCTGATGATTATAATTGAGGTCGGCGATAACCCTGGGATGTCGCATAAATCGACCAGTGGAGGGTGTCGTGCTCTCGATGGGTTCGAGGCGTGACAAATAATGCAAACAATCTAATGTGTGAACTATCTACTTGAATTTATCTCGCATTTTAGCTTATACACCACTACGTTCCTAATCTTGTCACACACTCCAGACAGACTCTTGAATAGAGTCCAAAACCGGGTCAGTTAAGTACATGGAAAAGAGAAACCCCACTGGACTGGCCCAGGTACCAAATGTGCTTGTTCTGACATTAGGTAATGTTTAGCTAAATAAGAAAAAATGACCCAAATCGTTTAATTTCAAATGAACAGAAGTGTAGCAGTATCTCAACAGTCAGAAAAATTTCTATTGTTTCATGCATCCGGTGAAGGTTTCAACAATGAACTTTATTCCACTCCACTTTTTGTCCATCGACATTTCCTAGTCTTCAGCAATGTCGGGCACTGTTGGTGCCCTGCGTCTGATTAACAATGTCCAAAACTGTTCTGTAATGGCTCTGATGATCCAACTGAGCGAACCTAAAAAAAACTGAAAGAAGGGAAAATGAATAGGAAAACTACTCGCAGTGGAGGCTAATTGTTACAGAGCAACTCAAAACTTCACATGACTCCACCAAATCTAAGCAAAAGCCTTGAGTCGGGTTCCGTGGTCTACGTATATTTGGATTTGGCAGAGGGCTTTACCATTGTGGGAGTTCCCTCGTGAGGGTTGTTTGTGATCGGGGCAGCGATGCCATGATGCTTGGAGTGCAACGTCAACGTTGCGAAGCTACAGCATTCTCCTTGATTTTAAGACAAACTAGGAAGAAGATATATGCGAGTGCGGATACAACAATGAAGGACATTTTGATAAGTTAACTATAAAAAGGGTGTTTTTAATCTAAGAAGGTGTAAATATAGCACCACCTTTTTGGTAAACTAATTGTAATAAACGTAGTATTTTTTTTATTTTTAAATTCATTTTTTCGGCATATTACTTACAAGTAGGCCTAGCACCTTGGTACTAATACATAACATTTATATGCTTGTCTGGTTAGGAGAAAAACTTATATCAGTTGATGATAATTGAAACTCTTCAGCAGTTCAGCTCACTAAAATTAGTATCTATACTCTTTAGGAAACACATCCTTCTTTTCGCCTAAATATCTTCAATTAATAATTTTGTAAATATTCAAATCAATGGACAGATCCGTAAATTGATAATTCTACTTTATCGATCGCGCATTTCAATTTTAAAGTCGAATCATTTCTATCTTAAAAGTTATAAATAATCTTATAAAAACGTTAAAATCCTGTAAAAGTTTTATCTTTCCACATTTACATGGTTACAATTCTTCATACTATTATGAATAATATCTTTCAATTCACCAGTAATTCAAATATTTTGTAACAAGGGAATTGTGCCAAATCTTTTAAATGATAGTTTTTCATATACGCGCAACACGGGTACACTTTTGCTAGTAGTACTAGAAAGGAACCTTGTTATTGATTATAAAGATCATATATTAGTACACACGAAAATGTTGACTAGAAAGAAACAAGGAGAGAAACAAAAGGAATTAATTTTTAATGAAAAGATAAATAATACTTTTATAGGCTTTGAGGAATAATACTTTTGATCACTCAATTTGATAACATAAGCTAGGTTATTTTTCTCTATTTCTGATAATAAATACTTAAACAATAACATAAGTTTCTGGTTCCCGGAGATATTGCATTCATGACAATGGTAAACTAACGTTCTTCTCTCGCCAAAGAAAAAAATAACATTCGTAATTCTACTCCAAATTCTGGGACATCTTTTTCTTTTCTTCGTTCATTTTCTTACGTCACATCACATATTATTGGTTCATTACCAAGACCATAACTTATCAGTATTTATACTACACCAACAATTGCACGTTGAAATTTTCTTTCTCACTCAAAATCTGAATTTGACTCATCATACTCGTGCGGTACATATTTCTTCGGCTTTGAACAAAGTTTGCAACAGACTTGAACTTTGGCATTCTACTTTTCCTAACATGTACATCAACAAATGCCCACCCTAAGAGTGGTAACTAGGCCATGCGGGCCCAGACCGGCCCTCTTGGGCCCGAGCCCGTGAGGGGCCGTGCCAGGCTAGGCCCATTAGCAATAAGGGGCTGTGCCTGTCACGCCCCGCACCCTACGAGCGCGCGATTATCCCGCGATGGTCGATCATTGAACGCGACGTCCCAGGACGCGTCGCCGACCCAACCCAAACATCAGAGATTAGGCACGCGCGGAAGCAAATAGAAACAACCCGGACAATTAATAATGACAAGGGGTAACAATAGCACAAAACAATAACTGTAATTCCTACACTTGGCAAATACATACAATGCTCATCAAAAGGGACAATGGTTTGCGAACTTAACCCCTCTACAAAAGGGGAAACTCAAAATACGGGACACTCGACCCGTCCTCGATCTCCGAGATACCCTTGCAGCGTCTCCCATCACTCACGGTCGCGGATCTGAAATGGTTATATAATAACCGTGAGAACGAGTCTCAATAAGCAACCCCCTATACCCCACGTAGGCCAATGCGTACCCAGACAAGTCGTACATGCAAACTACCCCATAACATATAGAGTTCACATCATTATACTTACCTTGCCCTCGAATCACGAGCCAACCCTGCATATTAGTCCAAACAAGATAATGCAAGAATAGTTCATCATCATATCACGGTCACCCGGCACACACAATCTCACTCGCATTCAACCAGCCTAGCCAAGCAACCACACGTTCAACTGGTCAATTAAATCACACGCTCAACCAGCCAAATCAGTCACACGCTCAACCAGCCAATTCAGTCCACACGCTCAACCAGCCAATTCAATCACACTCAAATCACATGCGTGTCCGAACATCTTTCTCACAACTCGCGCCACTGCGCCTCAAATTCATTCTCACAAGCACACAAGCCTCACAATTCGATCAATTCCAATGGCCGCCGTCAACACGTCCCAAGCCATACCATTCAATCAATTCCAGTGGCCGCCGTCAACACGTCCCAAGCCACACTTTCCTTTCACGGACCGCCGTCAACACGTCCCAAGTCCGTAGCCCTCCGATCAATTCGGGCTCAAATTCCAATGACCGACGTAAACACGCCCCAGTCCAACACACCTTTAACGGGCCACCGTCAACACGTCTCAAGCCCGAATCCATTTGGCACATCGGCCATTCATGCCTTCACACGGACCGCCGTCAACACGTCCCAAGTCCGTAGCCCTCCGATCAATCCGGGCTTAAAATCGACAGGCAAGCACATGCCAATCAATTAAATCAATTTCACGCCAATTGCATCAAACAACCCATACTCACAACTCAGTCCAATTCACAATTCGCCACCTCAGTCCACAAACCCGACGTTCAAGTCGGCCACACATCATTACCCGAGTCAAGCATATCATTTAATCCAATTTAAATAGCGCAATTGTAACATAATATAATTAAATTAAAACACGCCCTAGCCGTTCTAACCCGAGACAAGTCAATAAAGTACCCAAAATACTAGGTAGGGTTTAGGAAGCCACTTACTAGATTTTGGCCTGGGAAGAGTCGGCTCGGGCCTAAAATGGCCCGAGTGAACAGTATCTCACTCGGCGCGGGCGGGGGCGCGACGGGCGCGGGGCTCGGCCACGGTGCTCGGCCATGGGCACGGCCCTCGGCCACAGGCACAAGGCTCGGTCACGGGCTCGGTCACGGGCTCGGCCACGGGCGCGGCGCGCGGCAACGGGCGCGCGCGGGCGCGGAGTGGGCAACGGGCGCGGCCGTGGGCACGCGGCTTGGTCACGGTCCGAGCTGGTCGGCGGGGCTAGGCCGGCTGGTCGGGGCGGCGACCAGCGGCGGCGGTGACGCGGCGGCGACGGCCGGGCGTGGCGGCAGGTCTTTGGGAGGAGAGGCCGATCGGGTGAGAGAAAGAGAGACAGAGAACGAGAGGGAGAGAAAGGAAGAGGAGGAGAGGAGACAGAGGGCGAGGGGAGGCGGCGGCCGGCGGCGGCGGCGACGGTCGGCTAGGCTACACACGGAGCGGCGGCGGCGTAGCCGGCAGCGGGCAGCAATGAGCTGGCTCGGCTCAGGCGAAGCCGGACGGGGAGGAGACCGGGGGAGGAGAGGCAAGGGGTTGGCGGCTGGTCTCGCGGCGTCGACGGAGGCGGAGCGGTGGCTGGGCGACAGCGCCGGCTGAGCGGGCGCCGCGGGGGTGACGAGTAGCGGCAAGCTCGGCTGCTTCTTTGCGCGCCCAGCGGGCAAGCCGCGAGGGCGATCGGGCGGCTGGCGAACAGCGCGACGGCGGCGGAGCTTGCGGGCGAGCGGTGGCGAGGTCGGCACGACAGCGACGGCGGGCTCAAGCGGCGGTCGGCGAGCGAGAGCCAGAACGGACGGAGACGGTCGGGCCCGAAAAGGAAGAAGAAGAAGAAGAAGAAGAAGAGAAAGAAAGAAGAAAGAGAAAGGAGAGAGAGAGAGAGAGAGAGAGTGTCGGAAGGGGGAAAGGGGTTGGTCTGCGCAGGGAATGGGCGTGGACGGGACGGGACGCATGCGAGAGGAGACGTGCGGCCGGAAGAAAAGAAAGGAGAGAGAGAGAGAGAGAGAGAGAGAGAGACGTGCGCGGGGAGGGGACGGGCGACGGCAGAGAGAGAGAGAGAGAAAGAGAGAGAGAAAAAGTTAATATTTATCCTCGAGTGCGAACCAATGGACACGGTTCAAACTAAATATTATTCTAACTATCGCGATTCAAACCCGGAAAAAGATCTAACTGTCCCCGAAAAATCCCAAACAATAATATAAGACAACGGGCCAAAATAAAATAACTCAAGACTCACTACGAGGAGGTCTACGTCAAATTCGCACCCGGTCCAAAAATCCACTTTCTCACTATTCCTAATCACCTCGACTGGCCACAATAATATCGACACCGTCCAATTTATTTCGTCCCGAAACTCTCGAAAATCGACTGCCAAGGTCAGGGTCTAAATAACGGCCAAATTCGATCGAATGCGATTCTAGCGAAATCTCAAGATTTAAAAATAATAACCGGGAGTGATCAGTTCCCGAGCGAGATTTTTACTATAAGCGCACTGACGAAATACCCGTTTTATAAATCCCAAAAATGGGCCAAAATTCGGAATGTCACAACTCTTCCCCCCTTACAAAAATTTCGTCCTCGAAATTTACAATTCAACCCAACTATTCAAACAAATGAGGTGCGGTGTCGCATCAACTCTTCACTTTCCCACATCGCATCTTTGGTTCCATGGTGTTCCCAAATCACCCGATCGTTTCAATTGATCTTGAACCAACTTGGGACCCGTGATGCTCCTCTCACCCACTCATCCCAACAAACCGGTGTTCGCAAACCCCGCCATACCATGCCCCAAACGGTGCCATTCTAAAACTCTGCTGATAGCTATTGTTATAGGCAAACTCAACCAAGGGCAATTATTCTTTCCAACTTCCCCTAAAATCCAATGCACATGGTCGCAGCATATCTTCCAAAGTCTGAATCGTCTTCTCAGACTAGCCATTCGTCTGCGACTAATAGGCTGTGCTAAACTGTAACCTTGTTCCTAATGCCGTATGAAGACTTTTCCAATAAGCGGCAGTAAACTTAGGATCACGGTCTGAAGTGATCGTCACTAGTTCTCCATGGAGACGGACTATAGGTCGCACATACAAATCGGTATACCTTTCCAAGGCCAAATCCTTTCACACCGGTAGAAAATGTGCTGACTTTGTTAACCGATCCACTATCACCCAAATCAAATCATGGCCCCTCTGGCTCCTCGGTAATCCCATGATGAAGTCCATCGTGATGTGTTCCCATTTTCACTCGGGAATTTCCAATGGCTGCAATATTCCACCCGGATTGCAATGTTGCGCCGTCACTTGTTGGCATGTTAAACACTTAGCCACATGCTTGGCCACATCCACTTTCATGCCGTTCCACCAATAATGCTGCCGTAAATTCTGATACATTTTTGTACTCCCCGGGTGAATACTGTACGTACTACGGTGTGCTTCAGACAAAATCTCTTCCTTCAGTTCTGTATCACTGGGTACACATAACCGTCCACGGAACTTTAGAATCCCATCCTCGGATACCTGAAAATCCGATTTCCTTTTTGTGGCATCCATACTCAAAATCTTCTGAATATCTGGGTCCGTCGATTGTAAAGCCTTAATCTTAGTCTGTATTTCTGGTTCAATCCTCAATGCTGTAAGTAGACTCGAGACATGACTCACTTCAAACTTAAATTCCAAATCTCGAACTCCCTCCAACAGAATCCACTCCTTGACCATCATATGCGCAATGCTTGATTTCCGGCTCAGTGCATCCGCTACCTTATTAGCTTTTCCAGGGTGATACATAATCTCGCAGTCGTAGTCCTTAAGGAGTTCCATCCAACGGCGCTGTCTCATGTTTAATTCCTTTTGGGAGAACAAGTACCTTAAACTTTGATGATTCGTATAAATCTGAAATTTCTCCCCACACAGGTAGTGTCTCCAAATCTTAAGAGCGAAAATAATCGCGGCTAACTCCAAGTCATGCATCGGATAATTCTGCTCATGTGGCCTTAATTGCCGCGATACGTATGTCACTACTTTTCCGTATTGCATTAGCATGCATTCTAATCCTCTTAGCGACGCATCACTGTAGATCTCATAACCTCCCGGTCCTGACGGGATTGTCAATACTGGCGCGGCTATCAACCTCTGCTTTAACCCCTGAAAACTCCTTTTGCACTTATCGTCCATTCACATTCCATTTCCTTCTTTAGCAAACGCGTCCACGGTGTAGCTAACGCTAAAAACCTTTTTACGAAACGTCTGTAATAACCTACCAGACCCAAAACCTGTGAACCTCGATTACGATTGTCGGTCTTGGCCAATTCATGACAGCTTCGATCTTTGTCGGGTCCACTGCAATTCCTTCCCCGGGTATCCTATGTCCTAAAAACGCCACCCGATGAAGCCAGAATTCGCACTTATTAAACTTAGCGTAGAGTGCGTGTTCCCTTGAGGTCCGTAGAACCTTTTTCCAAATGTAACTCACACTCGGCGGAACTCTTTGAGTATACCAAGATATCGTCTATGAATACGATTACAAACTGATCCAGAAATTCCTTAAATACTCGATTCATTAAATTCATAAACACAGCAAGGCGTTAGTCAATCCCAAATGGCATCACTGTAAACTCGTAGTGTCCATACCTCGTCCTAAATGCCGACTTCGGCACGTCCTCCTTCTTGATCCTCAATTGGTGATAGCCAGTCCTCAAATCAATCTTAGAAAATATTGATGTCCCTTATAACCGGTCGAACAGGTCATTTACCCTTGGCAATGTGCGTTTATCCTTAATAGTCACCGATTCAACCTGTTTGTAGTCACTACATAACCTTAACGATCTGTCCTTCTTCATCACGAATAAAACTGGCGCTCCCCATGGAGACTTACACAGACGAATAAAACCTTCATCCAATAACTCCCGCATTTGGACTTTCGATTACTTCAATTCCGACAGTGACATTTTGTAGAGTACTCCCAAAGTCGGTTTTGTCCCTGGGGCCAACTCTACCACAACCTCGACTCTCCTATTAGGTGGCAATCCCGGCAATTTCCTAAGGAAAGACATCGAGAAGATTACACACCTCGGCTATGTCCCTTTAGCCTTGATTCCTCAACCAACTAATCAGCCACAATTTAATTATCTTTATACACCTCAAAGACAAGCTCAATCCATCCAATTTCAATCCCACAGTCTCCCAAAACAAATCACATCGGTTCTTTACAAAAATCTGAAATTTCCAAGCAATACTCATCCTTCCAAACCCGTCCAAGAATATCATCAGTAATCCATAAAATCCTTAAACCGATCGCGCCTATTCACCATAAAATTGATTATAAGTCTTACATGACCACTCAAGCGATAACTTCAAAATCATCTCCTATTGTACACAATACCATCTCATAACGCATCTAGACTTTCATGGCACATCCTTCACTTCCTTCTCAGCCACAACATACACTTTTCCTTACGTCCTTAGCCGATTCTGATTAATCTGCGAGGCAGTTCTCGCTTAATATCCTACCTGCGATCGATGCGATTGCATTAGTGACCTACCCTGTCGATTTAACAATTTCTCACTTGGTAACCTTACTGTCCACATCCACAACATGCTCCACTTCTACCTTGGCAATGGCCATTTCTATGCCTCTTTCTATAAGATAGACATGCGGCGTTGGAGTAGTAATTCGGCTTCCCAAAGTTCTTTCTTACTAGAGGGACAAATCTCTAATTCTCTGTCATAGACTTCTTCCCAAGTTCCAATTGTCCCTAACCGGCACATACCACGATCCAGAAACGGTAGCCTTTTCACTCATATCCGTGTCAACCATCGAGCTCTCTCATATAACTCATTGTAATCCCTTAAGACTCAAAAGTACTAACTGATTGCGGAATTCCGGTTCCAATCCATCCCGAAACCTCCTTGTCATATCCACATGGTCCTTGACCATCATTGGTGCGTACATAGGCAACCTTACAAACTCGATTTCGTACTGATCGACTGACATCCGATTTTAGCGAAGCCGGAGAAACTAGGTCATTTTCTGTCCTCGCGCACTCTCTCAATGTACTTCTCATTGAAGGCCTCAACAACGACACCCCAGTTTAGGATTATGCCCTTCGAACTATCCTACTTTGGGGGTTCTCTTACCAATCACTTGCATTTCCTTGGAATTGATATACAGCCAGGGTCACTTTCTCCTCACCAGTGCACCCGAATACCTCAAAAGCAATGTAGCCTCAGGGTCACATTTACCATCGAACTTTAGAGGTTTCAATTTCAAATATTTTCCAACCAGCTGACGCATCTATCTGATTGCATTAACTTGCCCTTGACCTTGATTCCCAACATTTCTATTATGCCCATGATTCCCGTTATTTCCATTGGCGGCGACAACAGCGGCCTCAGCATTAGTAGCAACAGTAGCATTTCGCTCCTCAGTTTGCCTTCCCATTAAAATTCTAACTTCCTCGAGTGCCCTCAAAATCTCATCCCATCTGGGATCCTCTGCAACTCCAACTTGCGGACCTACACGACCTCAACCTCGACTACTCAACCTCACAGGGTTCAAGGGTTCATAACACCCACTTACCTGCTATAATTCCCCTCAGGAATTAAAAACCTAAGCCAACTATACCAGTCTCAAGCCTTAGGCAGTGAATCACCACAATTCACTTAGCAGATAGTCAATCACAAACAACACCCAATCACAATCAATAGGATTCGTGCACTTACCTCAAGTCCTGACGCGCCTGCATTTCACACGTTATTGCATAACATCACTCAGCAATCACAATCAAACAGTCTGGGGTAACGCATGGCCAACAAATCTCCCTAACTGGCTACCCCAAAGTCATCGCTCCTTATCACTCCAAGCTTCGACCATCTTGGTTCGAGCTGAACTTGCTCTGATACCAAATCAACGGGGATGTCACGCCCCGCACCCTACGAGCGCGCGATTATCCCGCGATGGTCGATCATTGAACGCGACGTCCCAGACGCGCCGACCCAACCCAAACATCGGAGATTAGGCACGCGCGGAAGCAAATAGAAACAACCCGGACAATTAATAATGACAAGGGGTAACAATAGCACAAAACAATAACTGTAATTCCTACACTTGGCAAATACATACAATGCTCATCAAAAGGGACAATGGTTCGCGAACTTAACCCCTCTACAAAAGGGGAAACTCAAAATACGGGACACTCGACCCGTCCTCGATCTCCGAGATACCCTTGCAGCGTCTCCCATCACTCACGGTCGCGGATCTGAAATGGTTATATAATAACCGTGAGAACGAGTCTCAATAAGCAACCCCTATACCCCACGTAGGCCAATGCGTACCCAGACAAGTCGTACATGCAAACTACCCCATAACATATAGAGTTCACATCATTATACTTACCTTGCCCTCGAATCACGAGCCAACCCTGCATATTAGTCCAAACAAGATAATGCAAGAATAGTTCATCATCATATCACGGTCACCCGGCACACGCAATCTCACTCGCATTCAACCAGCCTAGCCAAGCAACCACACGTTCAACTCGGTCAATTAAATCACACGCTCAACCAGCCAAATCGGGTCACACGCTCAACCAGCCAATTCGGCCACACGCTCAACCAGCCAATTCAATCACACTCAAATCACATGCGTGTCCGAACATCTTTCTCACAACTCGCGCCACTGCGCCTCAAATTCATTCTCACAGGCACACAAGCCTCACAATTCGATCAATTCCAATGGCCGCCGTCAACACGTCCCAAGCCATACCATTCAATCAATTCCAGTGGCCGCCGTCAACACGTCCCAAGCCACACTTTCCTTTCACGGACCGCCGTCAACACGTCCCAAGTCCGTAGCCCTCCGATCAATTCGGGCTCAAATTCCAATGACCGACGTAAACACGTCCCAGTCCAACACACCTTTAACGGGCCACCGTCAACACGTCTCAAGCCCGAATCCATTTGGCACATCGGCCATTCATGCCTTCACACGGACCGCCGTCAACACGTCCCAAGTCCGTAGCCCTCCGATCAATCCGGGCTTAAAATCGACAGGCAAGCACACGCCAATCAATTAAATCAATTTCACGCCAATTGCATCAAACAACCCATACTCACAACTCAGTCCAATTCACAATTCGCCACCTCAGTCCACAAACCCGACGTTCAAGTCGGCCACACATCATTACCCGAGTCAAGCATATCATTTAATCCAATTTAAATAGCGCAATTGTAACATAATATAATTAAATTAAAACACGCCCTAGCCGTTCTAACCCGAGACAAGTCAATAAAGTACCCAAACTACTAGGTAGGGTTTAGGAAGCCACTTACTAGATTTTGGCCCGGGAAGAGTCGGCTCGGGCCTAAAATGGCCCGAGTGAACAGTATCTCACTCGGCGCGGGCGGGGGCGCGACGGGCGCGGGGCTCGGCCACGGTGCTCGGCCATGGGCACGGCCCTCGGCCACGGGCACAAGGCTCGGTCACCGGGCTCGGTCACGAGGCTCGGCCACGGGCGCGGCGCGGGCAGCGGGCGCGGGCGGCGAGCGCGGGCGTGGGCACGGGCGCGGCCGTGGGCACGCGGCTTGGTCACGGTCCGAGCTGGTCGGCCGGGGCTAGGCGGCTGGTCGGGCGGCGACCGGCGGCGGCGGTGGCGGCGGCGACGGCCGGCGTGGCGGCGGCGTGCTTGGAGGAGAGGCCGGTCGGGTGAGAGAAAGAGAGACAGAGAACGAGAGGGAGAGAAAGGAAGAGGAGGAGAGGGAGACAGAGAGTGAGGAGGAGCGGCGGACGCGGCGGCGGCTACGGTCGGCTAGTGCAGCCAGCGAGCGGCGTAGCGGCGAGCCTGGCGCAGCGAGCTGGCTCGGCTCGGGCGAACCGGAAAGGGAGGAGACCGGGGGAGGAGAGGCAAGGGGTTGGCGGGCTGGTCTCGCGGCGTCGACGGGGGCGGAGGCGGTGGGCGGGCGACGTGCTTGGGCGAGCCAGGCGTGCGCCGGGGTGACGAGTAGCGGCGGCAAGCTCGCTGCTTGGCTGCTGCTGCGCCCAGCGGGCAAGCCGGCGAGGGCGATCGGGGCGGGCCGGCGAATGGCGCGACGGCGGCGGAGCTTGCGGGACGACGGTGGCGAGGTCGGCACGACGCGACGGCGGGCTCGAGCGGCGGTCGGCGAGCAGAACCGGAACGGACGGAGACAGTCGGGCCCGAAAAGGAAGAAGAAGAAGAAGAAGAAGAAGAAGAGAAAGAAGAAGAGAAAGGAAGAGGAGAGAGGAGAGAGAGAGTGTCAGAAGGGGGGGAAAGGGGTTGGTCTGCTTGGGGAATGGGCGTGGACGGGACGGGACGCATGCAGAGGAGACGTGCGGCCAGAAGAAAAAGAAAGGAGAGAGAGAGAGAGAGAGAGAGAGAGAGAGAAAGAAACGTGCGCGGGGGAGGGGACGGGCGGCGCGGCAGAGGAGAGAGGAGAGAGAAAGAGAGAGAAAAAGTTAATATTTATCCTCGAGTGCGAACCAATGGACACGGTTCAAACTAAATATTATTCTAACTATCGCGATTCAAACCCGGAAAAAGATCTAACTGTCCCCGAAAAATCCCAAACAATAATATAAGACAACGGGCCAAAATAAAATAACTCAAGACTCACTACGAGGGAGGTCTACCAGTCCAAATTCGCACCCGGTCCAAAAATCCACTTTCTCACTATTCCTAATCACCTCGACGCTGGCCACAATAATATCGACACCGTCCAATTTATTTCGTCCCGAAACTCTCGAAAATCGACTGCCAAGGTCAGGGTCTAAATAACGGCCAAATTCGATCGAATGCGATTCTAGCGAAATCTCAAAATTTAAAAATAATAACCGGGAGTGATCAGTTCCCGAGCGAGATTTTTACTATAAGCGCACTGACGAAATACCCGTTTTATAAATCCCAAAAATGGGCCAAAATTCGGAATGTCACAGTGCCAATGCCCGGGCACTGGCCAGGGCCATTTTTTTTATTTTTTATTTCAGGGGTGATTGTAGTCAGAACAAAAAAGTGAAGATGGTGACTGTAATTTAAGATCTCCATGATGGTTTTTCATGAATTTAATAATGAAAAGTACAGGAAAAAGAAGGGGCAAAACAGGCAGGAGCAGTTATGAACTTTTTCTAGCCACCGAAATGCAACCTCGTGCTTTTTTTTTTTTATCCTTGCGCACTTCTTTTGACTAAAAGCTAGCGGATAGCACAAAAGGCACGCTAAAGCATTGGTGGCTCTTCTTTTCCGCGTGAGCACGTCCTTGTCTTCTTTTTCTTTGCTTTATTGCCTTACACCTTTCCATTATCGCTTTGCTTTTTAACAAGATTTTTCCTCGGATTCTCTGGGGCAATTTCACCGTGAATAACAGTTGAGGTCCCCAAGAAATGCTTTTATGCTAACTATTATGGATTTTTTTTTTCAATTTTGTTAAAAAAAATGTGCATTTTTACTCAATAAGCACTTGCTCTCCATCAATTGAAGTTTGACAAATAAGTCCAATTTAATGTTAATTGGTATGCCAAAATTGATATATTAATTGATATGACCAAATCTCAATTTAACATTTGGCAAGTGAATATGACGATTTGTGTAAATAGATACTATAAAAGCGTGAAAATTTGGATAGTTTTTATTTTCTTTTATAAAAAATCATTTTACGAAAAAGTGAAAGTTTCCAGTTCTTTTTTTTTTTGTTGAAAAAGTTTCAAAATCTCATTAGCCTAATAGTCTAGAGAATCTTGAACTTTCCACTTGCTATATTAAAAAAAGTCTTGAACATTCAACTTTTTCACAGAGAATATAATTTTTGAGTTTAATATTAAGATGTAATGAATTCTTAATTTTCTTTAAAAATGTCCTAACCTTTCAACTTTATCATGTTAATTTAGATATTGTAGGAGGATTTCTGTATTGTTGATTTGACAAATAAGTTCAATTGATCAATTTAGAGTTTCTATCTTGGTCCTGTCTAACGTATAACATCACTTGTCTTTTTTTTTGTTTACTTTCTTTTTGTTGCTTCTGTGATGACTATAAGCGCGTGGATACTGTTCCTAGTCAATGAAGTATCAATTTATATCTAGCCTAATAAGTTTAAATTATTGGTGCGATTCTAATCGTTAACTTATTTATTTAAAAATCTCCTGACCGTTCAACTTTATCAAGTTAATTTAGATATTGCAAGAGGATGTCCATATCGTTGATTTGACAAATAAGTTCAATAGATCAATTCAGAGTTTCTGTCTTAGCCTCGTTTGACGTATAACAGCACTTGTCTTTTTTTTTTAATTTCTTTTTGTTGCTTCTGCGATGACTATAAGTGCGTGGATACTGTTGCTAGTTAGTGAAGTATCAATTTCTATCTAGCTTAATAAGTTTGAATTATTGCTGCGATTCTGATTGCTATCTAATTTCTTTAAAAATATCATGTCCTTTCAACTTTATGAAGTTAATTTAGATATTGCAGGAGGATGTCCATATCGTAGATTTGACAAATAAGTTCAATAGATCAATTCAAAGTTTCTATCTTGGCCCCATCTGACGTATAACAACACTTATCTTCTTCTTTTTTTGTTTTATTTATTTTCATTGCTTCTGCAACAACTATAAGTACGTGGATACTGTTCCTAGTCAGTGAAGTATTAATTTATATCTAGCTTGATAAGTTTGAATTATTGGTGCGATTTTGATTGCTATCTAGTTTCTTTAAAAATATCCTATCCTCTTAACTTTATCAAGTTAATTTAGATATTGCAGGAGGATGTCCATACAGTAGATTTGACAAATAAGTTCAATAGATCAATTCAAAGTTTCTATCTTGGCCCCATCTGACGTATAACAGCACTTATCTTCTTCTTTTTTTGTTTTATTTATTTTTGTTGCTTCTGCGACAACTATAAGCACACGGATGTGGATACTGTTCCTGGTCAACTAAGTGTCAATTTATATCTAGCTTGATAAGTTTAATTATTGGTGCAATTCTAATTGCTAACTGATTTCTTTAAAAATGTCTTGTCCTTTCCACTTGTCAAGTTAATTTAGATATTGCAATAGGATGTCCATATTGTAGATTTGTTCAATAGATCAATTCGGAGTTTCTATCTTGGCCCCATTTGACATATAACAACACTTGTCTTTTTTTTTGGTTTTATTTCTTTTTGTTGCTTCTGCGACGACTATCAGCGCGTGGATGTAGATACCGTTCCTAGTTAATGAAGTATCAATTTCTATCTAAGTTTCAATTATTGATGCAATTATGATTGCTATCTAATTTCTTTAAAAATGTCAAGTCCTTTCGACTTTATCAAGTTAATTTCGATTTTGCAAGAGGATGTCCATATCATAAGTTTGACAAATAAGTTCAATAGATCCATTCAGAGTTTCTATCTTGGCCCTGTCTGACGTATAACATCACTTGTCTTTTTTTTTGTTTTATTTCTTTTGGTTGCTTTTGTGATGACTATAATCGTGTGGATACTATTCCTGGTCAATGATGTATCAATTTATATCTAGCTTGACAAGTTTGAATTATTGATGCGATTTTGATTGCTATCTAATTTCTTTAAAAATGTCATGTCCTTTTAATTTTATCAAGTTAATTAGATGTTGCAGGAGGATGTCCGTATCATAGATTTGACATATAAGTTCAATAGATCCATTCAGAGTTTCTATCTTGGCCTCGTCTGACATATAACATCACTTGTCTTTTTATTTGTTTTATTTTTTTTCGTTGCTTCTGGGACGACTATAAGAGTGAGGATACTGTTTCCTAGTCAATGAAGTATCAATTTATAACTAGCTTGATAAGTTTGAATTACTGGTGCGATTCTGATTGCTATATGCTTCAATTAGATAAATCAAACCATTAAAGAAAGACTTACTTAGACAATGAGTGTTGGCCACGAAAATGGCACGCCCAGGATCACCATAATTAGAAATCGAAACACGTTAATGGAGAAATTATCGATTCGCGTACCTGGTTTGGAATCCATCGAACTTGACGCGGAATTTGCGACGGTTTCTGAACACGAACTCAAGTGCTTCTCCCTTATACCCTTCGTTAGAACACTGGCCTAATGAGATTGCCACTCACGAGAAGAAAGTTCTCTCTAGATTCGTATGTGAGTCAGATTGTGCATCATCTAGTTAGGGGAGGGACTTGAGCGCTATTTATAGAGTCTTCGACCACGGACCTCATTACGGGCCGAGCCGTACTCGGCCCACACCAGCCAGCCCCATATTAGACTTATTAAGAACCCATATATCTTACCTTTATTAGATCAAACTAATTCAGTTAATTTCAATTAATGAAGCCCACATTAGGAAATTCTTACATTCTCCTACTTGGGCGATATTAATTGAAACAGAACTGTGTGTGCACCCTTATATTAGTCTAGAGATTATTCTTAATAGTCAATCCGATCCCATAAAGTCTCGAACACCGAATCATAGCGGTAACTACATGTACTCATGCAGAGCCTTCCATGGTCACAAGTGCTTTCAACTTTACTGATATGGATTCAATATGGTAGTGTGTCAAATGGACAATACCTCATAATGAGTGATACTTCATGCGTTGTCCATTTTGTTAGTCCAAATTCTCTCTCCTTAAGTGTCACAAAACCTAGTGTGTCACCAGATAATATCCTTCATGGTTCTAATGAACCTGCATATATCTTACCTTGATAGTTAATTGTACTTT
Organism: Syzygium oleosum; assembly: GCF_021117445.2. Lineage (NCBI taxonomy): Eukaryota > Viridiplantae > Streptophyta > Magnoliopsida > Myrtales > Myrtaceae > Syzygium > Syzygium oleosum. Next base: position 13,675,508 of record NW_026607485.1, read on the forward strand.
ATGTGTAACAAGACATATCGTTAAGGCTAATATCAAGAATGCCCCATAGCCTGTACTCAAGGTTTACACAATGCCTCGAGATTTTCATCAAATATGTGTACTCAACTTGATAAATCTACATTCACAAAAACCTCATTGAATGCAAAAGGTTGATATATATCCAAATGCTACAAAATGTAACATAAAATCATATATAAATTTCATAAGAGCAACACAAGACTAAATAGCTCCCACTAATTAACAATATTCCATGATACTGCTAAGCCCATGTTAATGACATGTCGATCAAATACACAAGGGCGAAGGCGTTTAGTTAGTGGATCTGCGATCATATCATCTGTCGAAATGTGCTCTACTGCAATGCCACCATTCTGAACTTTTTCCTTTATAGTTAGGTACTTGACCTCCATATGCTTAGACCCCTTGAGACCTTTGTTATTGTTAATAAACAACACTGCATAGTTATTATCACAATATAACTATATGGGCCTATCCACAAAATCAAATACGGTCAACTCCTTAATGACGTTCCGGAACCATATTGCCTGAGTAGCGGCCGAAAAGCATGCTACAAACTCCGCTTGCATGATAAAGGATGTCATTGATTTCTGTTTCTCACTTTTCCATGATACTGCACCTCCTGCTAACTTAAAGATGTAACCCGTTGTCGACTTCTTTTCGTCCTAACAGCCAGCAAAGTCTGAATCCGAATACCCGACCAGCTATATGTCCTGAACATGTTTGTAAATCAGCATATAGTCTTTTGTCCTCTTTAAGTACCTCAAAACCTTTTTGGCAGCAACCCAATGATTGTGTCCTAAATTTGACTGATATCTGCCTAGAAGTCGGTCTAGTACATACTTGAGCATACATAATACTCCCAAGTGCACTAGCATAAGGTACATTCTTCATTTGGGCTTTCTCAAAATCTGAATGAGGACATTGTGACATACTCAACTTATCACCCTTAATGGCAGGAGCAATTCCTGGCTTGTATTGCTGCATGTTGAATCTTTCTAAGATACGATCAACATATGCCTTCTGAGATAAACCCAATAGTCGGCGAGAACAATTCCTATGAATCTCAATGCCAAGGACAAAAGACGCCTCACTAAGGTCCTTCATATCAAAGTTCTTTGACAACATCCGCTTTATCTCATGCAATAAACCAAGGTCACTACTCGCAAGTAGGATATCATCCACATAGAGTATAAGGAAAATGAATTTCCTCCCACTAACCTTGCAGTGTATACACTGATCTACTTTGTTCTCAACAAAACCAAATGAAGCGACAACACTATGAAACTTCAAGTACCATTGTCTAGAAGCTTGCTTGAGATCATAAACAGACTTTTTCAGTCTACATACAAGCATACCTTAATCATCTACCCTAAAGCCTTCGGGTTGCATCATATAAACTTCTTCATTAAGGTCTCCATTGAGAAAGGCAGTTTTAACATCCATCTGGTGTAATTCCGTATCAAAATGAGCAATCAATGCCATGATTACTCTGAAATAATCTTTAGAAGAGACTGGAGAAAAAGTTGCTTCATAGTCTACTCCCTCTCTGAGTGAAATCCTTGGCTACCAGTCTTGCTTTAAACTTCTCAATCTTTCCTTTGGAGTCCCCTTTAGTCTTATACACCCATTTGCAGCCAATAGGTCTGTGGCCTTTAGTAATTTAACAAGTTCCCAAACATCATTATGCTTCATAGACTGCATTTCATCTCTCATTGCATCCAACCACAGTTCAGACTGAGGACAAGAAACAGCTTCCTCATAAGTCACTAGATTAGCCATAGAACCGATATCGTAGTCTTGCTCTCCTATATAGACTAAATAGTCCGATGGTATAGCTGATTGTCTCTCCCTAATGGATCTCCTTACTAGAGCAGCAACAGCCTCATCCTGTACCTGAGAGCCTTGAGGAACTTCATTAGGAGCTGTCTCGACAATAGGATCCTGAGCCTTAACAGGTGCAGTCTGTGATGTGAGAGTCTCCACAATTATCTGTATGGGAGGAGATAAAGATACAACATTACCCACGGTACTATTATCCTCAATAGTCTGTGAGCAGCTACTTTCTTTGGCCACATCAAACTCCAGAAACTTCGCTGTCTGTGATTCCACAATTCTTGTGCCTCCATTGGGATTATAGAACCGATATCCCTTCAAAAATTCCGGGTAAGATGCAAAGTAATACCAAGTGGTCCTGGAGTCCAACTTACTTAATGTTGGATTATATAACTTCACTTCTACAGGACATCCCTAAACCTTAAGATGGTTTAAGCTAGGCTTACATCCAGTCTCTAACTCAAAAGGAGTCCATGGAACAGCTTTAGTAGGTACACAATTCAGAATGTACAAAGCTGTTTTCAAAGCTTCACCCCACAGAAAACCAGGTAAATTTGTCCTACTAATCATACTCCTCACCATTTTCATAAGGGTGCGATTGCACCTTTTGGCTACACCATTTTGCTCAGGACTCCCGGGCATAGTAAACTGAGCCACTATCCCAGAATCCTCTAAGTATTTGGCAAATGGCCTCTTAAGCTGTCCTGCATCGCCATGCTTGCCATAATACTCTTCACCTCGGTCAGATCTAACAACCTTTGTGACCTTTCCCAACTATTTCTCGACTTCAGTCTGAAAAATCTTGAATTTGTCAAGAGACTCAGACTTTTCTTTAATCAAGTACAGATAGCCATATTGAAAATAGTCATCAATAAATGTGATGAAATAAATATTTCTACACAAGGTTGCCGTATAGGGTCCACTTATGTCAGTGTGAATGACCTCCAACAGATCAGAACTTCGGACTGCAGTTTTCTTCCTTATCTTGGTCATTTTACCTCTATAATAGTCTACGCATGTCTCTAGATCATCTCTAAGAGCAGGCAGGATATTAGTCTTTATCAGTCTTTCTACTCTATCCTTAAAGATATGACCAAGCCGTTTATGCCATAATGCATAAGATTGTCCCTTAGGTAGTGATATCTTGGAAACAACCTTTTCAGCTGTATAAGCAATGTATATGTCATTGGGAGACAAACACAATCTGTACAATCCGTTGGACATATAACAGCACTCAACCTTATTTGAATTAAGAAATAAAGAAATAACATTGTTCTTGATTTCAAAAGAGTAGCCATACATGTCCAAACACGATACGGAAACTAAGTTCCGTCTAAAAGAAGGTACATAAAAAGTGTCTTTCAACATTAACCTAAAACCAGAGTCTAGAATCAAGATAACATCTCCCACAAACACAACATCGGCTTTCTCGTTGTTTCTCACAGTGAGTCTTGACTCATCCTGATTGGCTTCCTCCGGTTTATGAATCCTTGTATGATAAACGCAACATGATTAGTTGCACCGCTATCGAGCCACCAAGAACTAGATGGTGCTTTTGATAGGTTGGATTCACAAATAAGTGCCAAAGAATCATTACCTGTAGGCTCGCATTTGGACAACCAAGCTTTGAACTTTCCACGGTCCTTCTTTATGTGACCTTTCTTCTTACAAAAGAAGCATCGGTCACCATCTCTTTTGAAGGATGTTTTCTTTGGATTCATATTGTCAGATTGACCGGTAGTGTCATGAGTACCTTTATGAGTACGATTTCTGGACTTCTTATCCTTCCTTTTGTGAGAACCAGAAACATATAAGGCTATATGCCCTTTTTCCTTCTTAAGTTTCTCTTCCTCTGCCACCGCCCTTGCTATCAAGTCATTAACTGATCAAGTCTCATCTTGGGAATTGTAATTTGTCTTTATAATCCCAAAATCAGGTGGAAGGGTGTTCAGGGCTTGATGCACAATGCGAGCATTAGGAATGGAAACATTAAGAGCTTGACGCTTTGTCTTTAGGTCTACCATCCTAAGGACATAATCTTTAACCCCAGCAGTACCATCATACTTCATATTGAAGAGCTTTTGAAGAAGTGTACCAATCTCAGCATTAGATGAAATACGATTTCTAGCCTTTAAGGCTACCATCATTTCTTTAGCAGTACAGTCAGCTGGCAAACCACTTTTCAAGTGTTCTTGAATGGATTTCTTCATTGTCAATAAGCAAATCCGATTGCTCTTTTCCCAAGCAGCATAGTCCATTTTCTCAGCTTCAGTACTGGTGGCCGTGATATCTACGGGCTTATCCTTTGTGAACATCCGCCAGCTCCATTCCAAATAGAAAATTCTCTTTCCATTTCTTAAAGTTCAACCTAGTAAGGACCTCAATGGAAATGGAATTGCCATTTACAGAAAAGGTGACTGGAAAAACAAACAAACAATACAATCAGCATCATGTGAGTACTTATCCAGAGAGTTACATACATCATCATATAATCACCTTTGGGCAGAAAATATGATATGCAGTTGTACACTCTTCACATGACAGCGGCCATGAGAATATATTCTAATCTTTCGTGAAATCACCACCTTTGGGTGTATGAACCACTAAGATCAGTCATTTCTCAAGCACATGCTATACATGTACCCCTCCATGAACCAATACAAGATCACCTCCTTTGGGAATATGATCACGCAATAGAACAGGAGACATCCCACCACAATATGAGACCGATATTTCTCAAACCCAGTCAAGTGTGCCACTTTGGCGGTCACTACCCAACTGAATCCTTGAAAATCTCTCATACCAGGGATATGAACTTTATGTATCATTTTCACTATATACATGTAATGCTAGACGTAAAGACAGGGGCGTATATCTCTGAAATTACATGTCATGCTAATTATATTGTTCCATTCATTGATAGCCAATGAATTATACTCTACACAGTCCTTATGTGGTGATATACATGTGAGCTACCTTATGCATTTCCGAAACCATAGAGAAATACAAGAAAATACGCAAAAATACCATAAAAATACGCGTATATAGGGTTCTATACGTATTTTCACATATGTAAAAGCTTCAAACATGTAAAATAAATACACCACAATGTAGAGAATCTCAATACGAGCACGGCGGTATCAAGAACGTCCCAAACGGATATCGGACGCGCCCTCACGCGCCGCCGGAAGGCGCGGCGCGTGCGCACGTGTACAGCCGGTCAAACCGGTCTCAACAGCCGGTCCGACCGGTTGACCGGTCCAACCGATCAACGGTCAATGAACCGGTCCGACCGGTTGACCGGTTGGGTCAGGTCAAAATTCGGGTTGGATCAATTGTCGGGTCGGGTCAACGATCGGGTCGAGTCAGGATCCGGGTCAACCCGGATCCACGCCCCCGTTGACGTCATGCTGACGTCATCCTAGCAGTTACCGGTGGAAAACGTGCCGGCTCGGCACGGCCGCACGTGGCCGTCACGCGCCGCTGCGCCCATGGCGAGTGTCGGCGCGTGAGGGCACGTGCGGCCTCGTCCGGTGACGTGCCGCCCGTCAATCTTCTTGTCTCTATGAGTAGATTTCGACTATATAATAAAATTTTACATTCATCCAACAAAAATTTCCGAAAATAGGTAAAAACCTCTCGAACATAACGAAAATGGCAAAATGACACCAGAAATGCCATAAGTTGTGTACGGAGGACACTTTGGTGCCATAACTTTTTTTCGGATCACTTTGGTGCCAAGTTGGAGGAAAAGACATCACTTAAGTGCCAATTTGACCGAAAATCCGACGTGGCATTTTTTATTAATTTCTGACGTAGACGTGGCTCGCCGGAGGATGAGTCAGCGTGTACAGTCAGCATTTTTTATTTTAAATAATTTTTTTCCTTTTTTTTTTTCCTCTTCTTTCCTTTTTCCTTTCTTTTCTTTTTTTTTTCTCCCCTCGCCGGCCGGTTGCCGGTGGCCGACCCGGCCATCGGCGAAGCCCGGGAAGGGCTGGGCGAGGGCGGCCTTGCCCATGGCCGGCGAGGGGCGGCCTCGCCGGTCGCCAGCGAGGGTCGCCTCGCCCAGATCTGGCGAGGCCGCCCCTTGCCGACCATGGGCGAGGCGCGGGGCGGCCTCGCCAGTCGCCGGCGAGGGTTGCCTCGCCCAGATCTGGCGAGGCCGCCCCTCGCCAATCGCCCAAATTCATTCCTAAGGCCCGCTAATCAATTTTGGCCCTAAAACTATACTAATCCGCGTCTAATTAAACCCGATTCCACCTCAAATTTGTCCGTTGATACCCGAAATCCTAAATAAAGTTTGGGGCGCGACTTACCGAACTCTAGACTAACTCGGCTAGAGCGGAAAACGGGCGGCGGTCACGGTGAATGGCGGCGAGCGGCTCGGCGGCAAGCGGCGGCACGCGGCGGCTCGGCGACGGCGGCCGGTGGGCTGGACGGCGTGCGGCGGTGAGCGGCGTCCTTGCCGCGGCTCACGGCCACGGGAGGGGAAGAGAGAGAGTGAGAGCCGAGAGGGTGAGGGGGACGGTGGTGGCGCGGTGAACGGCGGCCGGAGCGGCGACGGCGCGGTGGACGGCGGCCAAGGGGAGTGAGAGAGCTCTCGGTGAGGGAGGGGGAGAGGAGAGAGAGTGAGCCGTGAGATGAGAGATAGAATGAGGAGAGAGAGGGAAATTTGGTCTAAATAGTCAAACCAATAATTGAATTGCCCAAATGACCATCTTACCCTTCTCTCACAAATCCAATCAACGGTCGAGATTCATTCTTATCCTGAGATCGACGGCCCGGATCGAATCTTTTCCAAAAATGTCCAAGGGCAATTTGGGAATTTTATAAAATTCCAAGGGCAAAATTGTCCAATTCAAAAATTAGGCAAAATGACCAAAATGCCCTTCCCCTTTAACACTTGCCCTTTAGAAAACCTCAAAGGGTAAAATGGTCACTTTTCCATTTTCTTGTCGAATTTGAATTTTTCTGAAGGATTCGGGAAAATCCAAAGCTGTACGGTCCAACCACAACGTCGTCCTAACGTCCCGTCTGACTTCCAAATTTTCCGGTGCCCAATTTAGGCTCTAATTAACAATTGAATTTCATTTAACGTAACTCGAGCGTTTCTCAAACTAACGGGCGGCTTTTGGGGAAATTCGCATATTCGACCCGTGACTGATACTAAATCGAGTCACGTGCAAGTTCACTCGGTTCTTGACGACTTCGGTTATCATGTAATCACGAGGTTCGATCGCTAGTTCCGTCGGGCACGATCGGTAGGTATAGGTTTTGGACCATTCGTCAATTCATTTCGTGGTCAAACGGAATCACCCGTGATCCACTCGTATGATAGTGACGAATCGGCCCATAACTACCCTAAGATCGGCCTACATTGGCTCAAAATGTCACCTCGACGATTCTATGATCGAAAATCAATTCACGATCGAATTTTCTTTAGTCGCACGAACTTAAATCCCTAATTAGCCTTTCCCCTAATGGTTAGTATCCCAGGAATGATGAGTTCCGGGCGAGAACTAACTACGAGTACGTTCATAAAACCAAGCATTTCATAAATCCCAACTGGGCAAATTTCAGGATGTCACAACTCTTCCCCCCTTACAAAAATTTCGTCCTCGAAATTTACAAACCAACTAACTACTGAAACAAGTGGGGGTATTGACGTTGCATTATCTCTTCACTTTCCCAAGTCGTGCCTTCAGTCCCGTGATGTTCCCATACTACCTTGACCATCGAGATCGTCTTGTTCCTCAAAACTCGCTCTTTCCAATCCTCGATCCTTATTGATCTCTCGACATATGACACTCTGTCATCGACTTCTATCTCCTCATAATTCAACACATGAGTTGGGTCCGGTTCATATTTCCTCAACTGCGATACGTGGAACACATTATGTGCTTGCGATAAATTGGGCGGAAGTGCAAGGCGATACGCTAAATCTCCAATCCGCTCTAAAACCTCAAAAGGTCCCACGTACCTCGGACTTAACTCCCTTTTTTACAGAATCTGGATAGTCCTCTCATGGGCGATACCTTAAGGAATACATGATCCCCTACTTGAAACTCTAAAGGTTTTTGCCTTCTGTCTGCGTAACTCTTTTGACGGCTTTGAGCTGTTTTCAGCCTTTCACGAATCACCTTAACAGCCTCAATTGACAGTTGAACTAACTCTGGCCCGGTTATACTCCTTTCTCCTACTTCGTCCCAACACACGGGCTTTCTACAAGCCCTGCCATATAGCGCTTCGAAAGGCGCCATTCCGATGCTCTGCTGAAAACTACTGTTATACGCGAATTCTGCTAAGGGCAATTGCTTTTCCCACTTACCCTGAAAATCCAACACACATGCCCTAAGCATATCCTCTAAAGTCTGAATCGTCCTCTCAGACTGGCCATCCGTTTGTGGATGATAAGTTGTACTAAACTATAGCTTGGATCCTAATGCCGTCTGCAAACTTTTCCAAAAATTGGCGGTAAACCTAGGATCACGATCTGAGGTAATCGTCACTGGAACCCCATGCAAACGAACTATCTGTTGCACATATAGCTCAGCATATCGATCTAATGCGAAGTCCTTTCGCACAGCCAAAAAGTGTGCCGACTTTGTCAATCTGTCGACAATCACCCAAATAGCATCATGGCCTCTTTGACTCGTTGGTAATCCCGTCACAAAATCCATAGTTATATACTCCCATTTCCATTTTGGGATTTCCAAAGGTCGCAATAATCCTCCGGGCTTACAATGCTGTGCCTTCACTTGCTGGCACGTCAGACATTTGGCTACATGTCTAGCTATGTCTGCCTTCATACCATTCCACCAATAATATTGCCTCAAATTCTGATACATTTTAGTACTACCTGGGTGGATGCTATAACTACTACGATGTGCCTCTGACAAAATTTCTTCCTTAAGCTCCGCATCGTCAGGCACACATAATCGTCCACGGAACTTCAGTATCCCATCTTCGGATATCTGAAAGTCCAGCTTTCTTTTGGTATCATCCATCTCCAAAATCCTTTGGACTTCTTGATCCGTAGACTACAAAGTCTTAACCTTAGCCTGGATCTCCGGTTCAATCCTCAATGTGGCCAGCAAACTCGAGACTTGACTTACTTCGAATCTAAACTCCGAGTCTCGCACTTTTTCTAGCAAAGCCCACTCCTTGACCATCAAATGTGCTATGCTCGACTTCCGACTCAATGCATCGGCTACCCGGTTGGCCTTCCCGGGATGATATAATATATCACAATCATAATCCTTTAACAACTCCATCCACCGACGCTGCCTCATGTTTAATTCCTTTTGAGAAAATAAATATTTGAGGCTTTGATGATCTGTATAAATCTGAAATTTCTCTCTGCATAAATAATGTCGCCAAATCTTCAGGGCGAATACTATTGCAGCTAATTCCAAATCGTGCGTCGGATAATTCAACTCATACGGCCTTAACTGCCTTGACGCGTAGGCCACTACTTGTCCATTTTGCATGAGTACACACCCCAATCTTTTCAACGACGCATCGCTATAAATTTCGTATCCTCCGGGTCCTGATGGGATAGTCAATACCGGTGCCGTTGTCAATCTATGCTTCAATTCCCAAAAACTCCTTTCACATTTGTTGGTCCATTCAAATCTCGTTTCCTTTTTCAACAAATGTGTCAACGGCGTTGCTATTTCCGAAAACCCTTCCATGAAACGACGATAATATCCTGCCAGACCCAGAAAGCTTCGAACCTCTGTTACCATCGTTAGTCTCGGCCACTTCATTACAGCCTCAATCTTTGATGGATCCACTGAGATTCCTTCCCCAGAGATCACATGTCCAAGAAATGCTACCCGATTGAGCCAAAATTCGCACTTGCTAAACTTAGCATACAGTGCGTTCTCTCTTAAAGTCTGCAACACCTTACTCAAGTGAAGTTCATGCTCTTCTAGGCTCTTCGAGTACACCAATATGTCATCTATAAAAATGATCACGAATTGATCTAAGAATTCTTTAAACACCCTATTCATTAGGTCCATAAAGGCAGCAGGGGCGTTCGTCAACCCGAACGGCATTACAGTAAATTCATAATGTCCATATCTCGTCCTAAATACCGTCTTCGGTATATCCTCCTTCCTAATCCTCAATTGATGATATCCCGTCCTCAAGTCAATTTTAGAAAACACCGAAGCCCCTTGTAATTGATCAAACAAATCATCAATCCTCGACAAGGGATATTTATTTTTTATTGTCACCTCATTTAGCTGCCTGTAGTCAATACATAACTTCAACGATCCATCTTTCTTCCTCATAAATAAAACTGGTGCTCCCCACGGGGACGCACTCGGACGAATAAATCCCTTGTCTAACAATTCTTGCATTTGCACCTTTAATTCCTTTAACTCCGACAGCGACATTCTATAAGGTGCCTTCGAGATTGGCTCAGTTCCAGGCGCTAACTCGATTACAAATTCTACTTCTCTTTCTGGTGGCAATCCCGGCAATTCCTGAGGAAAAACATCGGGATATTCGCACACCACGGCTATGTCCTCTAGCCTCGGCTCCTCAGCCGTTGAATCAACTACAGCCGCTAGAAATCCTTGACACCCTTCACTCAACAACTTCGTCATTTCTAGCGACGAAATCCATGGAATCGAGGGTCCCCCTCGATTTCCCACAAATTTGAATTCCGGGCATCCAACAGGATTAAATTGGATCACCTTGCTATTACAATCCATTACGGTCCTCTGCTTAGACAGCCAGTCCATACCCACTATTACATCGAAATCATACATGGCTATAATAGCTAAATCAATCATTTCCTCCCTATTCCCAATCACAATCTTACAATTTGGACACTCCAATGAAACTAGCATCTTGTCATTCAAGAGAGTCGTCACGCATAACACAACATCAAGCAGCTGCGGTTCTATTCCAATCAACTCAACAAATTGCTCAGATATAAAGGAATGTGACGCCCCAAGGTCAAATAAAGCATACGCAGCATGGTTGTACAGAGAAATCGTACCTGTGACAACCCCTGGCGCGTTCTCAATTTCTCTTCTGGCCATGGTGTACACCTGTCCTTGCGCCTGTGGCCTATTCTGATTAGCTGTCTGGGCCGCTCCAGTCTGGTTCCCGTTCTGGGGTGGCGGCAACGCAGGCGACCTATTCTGCCTGAGATTGGGGCAAAACCTTATGTGATGACCAAATCCACCACATCCAAAACATGCTCTGCCCCTGGTTGGACAAGGTCCATTTCCATGTCTTTCCCCACATACCTAACATGGACCATTCTGGTTACGGGCCGGCTTTCCTATATTCCTTCTAGCAGGAGGGACAAAACGTCTATTACCCGACATTGGCCTCTTCCCGAGATTACGATTGTCCCTACCCTGGACAAACCTCGACCCAGAAGCGGCGGCCCTATCCGCCAAATCTCACTCAATTGCTTGAGCCCTATTGTAAATCTCGTTATACCCTCTCAGATTCAACGAAATCATTTGGCTGCGAAGGTCCGGTTTCAAGCCATCACGGAACCTCCGAGCCCTATCTAGCGGGTCCTCAACCATCTTTGGGGCGAACTTAGACAACCGAGCAAATTCGGCCTCGTATTGATCCACCGTTCTCTGCCCCTGTCGTAACCTCATAAACTCAGACAACTTTTGTTCCCGGGCACTCTCAGAAAAATATTTGCCATTAAAGGCTTCCACGAACATCGCCCAAGTCTGGACTGTGCCAGCCGGAAATATCATTCCTCTGGTGGCTTTCCACCAATCATTTACATTCCCTTGCAATTGATATACGGCTAACGTGACTTTCTCCTCATCTGTACACCCCAAGACTTCAAAAGTTTTCTCTAATTCCTCCATCCATAGTGATGCACCCTCGAGCTCACCTCTACCATCAAACTTAGGAGGCTTCAATTTGATAAACTGCTCGACTAATTGGTGCATTTGTCTATTAGCATTCACCTGCCCCTGTCCTTGATTCCCATTATTATTATTGGCAGCGGCGGCCACGGCGGCCTCGGCAGCTTGGGCAATCGTAGCAGCTCGTTCCTGAGTCTACTGTCCTATCATATTACCGATCTGTTCTAGGGTCCTCATGACCGTTTCCATCCTAGGATCTTCTGCAGGTCGGGCTCGTGCTCGCATGCTGGACGGACCCCCAGTTCCTCTACCTCGTGTACTCATCCTCACGATTTATACCACTCAACTACCTGCTACAATTCCACTCAGGAATTAGTAACCTAGGCCAACTAGATTAGTCAGTCCTAGGCAGTGAATTAACGCACTAATCCACTCAGCAGGAAATTAATCACCGCAGCACAAGGCCACAATCAATAGGGTCTGTGCACTTACCTCAGGTCCAGACGCACCTGCATTTCAATCGTTATAACACTCAATTCACTCAACAATCACAACAAACAATCTGGAGGCACGCGTAGCTCATTCCGCCCTGTGGCTCACTAAGGTTTCTCTAAATTGCTACCCCAGGGTTTCTGCTCCTTATCACTCCAAACTTCGACCAGTTTAGATCGAGCTGTCCTCGCTCTGATACCAAACCGAACAGTGATGTCACGCCCCGAACCCCATCGAGCTCGCGACACACTTCTCTGGTCGATTAATGCGATATCCCAGGGTATCGCCGACCCAATTGAAATTTATCAAAGATTAAAACGATCAGCGAAAGTCATTGATACCCGGACAATAAAAACTGGGGTAAACAAAGGAGAATATACATATTCATTTCTCTTCCAAACTTATACAATATTCACGATTTACAAAACCACCATATGTATACACTAGCACACCGAACTTATAACTATTAACCACCGACGTCAAAAGGATCGATAGCCTGGATACCCTAACTTCCAAAAATGGTACACCTCAAAAGGCCTATACCCAACCCCTACTCTAGCCCCTACGCCCTCTACTAGGCGTCCATACTGAATCGGATTCTTCGTCCTCTGAATCTGAATCCCCCTAGACTGTCTGCTCCTCCGAGGACTCCGGTTCGGCTCTGATCTCGATCGGGTTATTGATGTCACCCAATTCTGCTGGGACTTCTATCTGCTCCTCCTCCACTGGCTCTTCATTGGAATCGTACTCTGGCACGAACTCAGGGTCAATCCACTGCTCATACGAGGGTATATACTCCGGTTCTTCTTCAGACTCAGCAGGCTCATTCTCAGGTTCTGTCACATCCCGATTTTTGGGCCTGGGAAGCCGCAGGTAAATTGTAGTATCCTCAATTTCAGTTCCTGGGAAATGGCTATGGTTTAAGTTTGATGGTTTTCCAATCAGAACTAAATTGTTTTCTCTTGTTTTGGAAAACCCAGTTTCGGATCCTTTGTACCCCTTCATTTTGTTATTTTTGGGGAGATTTTTGTGATCCGAATTTTAGAATACTTCCTTCTTGAAAGTTGTTCCAAAAATCTTGAAGTTTTACATAATTTAATTTCATAATTTTTGGAGTTGATATGAGTGGTACGATGGACTCATTTTCGGACCGTGTGAAACTGCCCAGAATGGGTATTTCGGTGATGTTCACACCGTATTTATTTTCTACAAGCTTTTCTGGGCCGATTTTGGAAAAGTTTCCTTCATGAAAGTTGTTGAGAACTTCCTTTTCTATAACTTGTATAAATTTGGGAATTTTCCGAGATGATTTGGATTCTGGACAGAGCTTACTTTGAGAAACAAGAATGCTGTTCCAGTGAACTGTTTTTAGTCTGTTTTTGAGCTACTAAAAATGGTGTTTACAGAGAGATTCAGATTTTGTGTTCTTCATGAAAAATGTTTGTTAAGATCTTTTTTATGACATATTGATATTTGAGAATTTTTTAAGTCCATTTACTATGTTTTTAAGTCCAATTTCGTAAACAGTGCAAAGCTGTCCAGTTTTGTCGGATTTCAAAGATTCAGCATTTTCTATACGAGAACGTTGGAATTTGGACTTGGTGTCTTCTGGTGATTTAAAGTACACGTTCTGAGCTTTCAAATGAGATATTTTATACTTTGATTGGAGAAAACCCTAGAAAGTTCGACTAAGTCAAACCTTATCATCTTCATCATTACTCTCATTAATGCTTGGCCTTATTTTCCACAAGCCTTTATGAAGCCATTATGAAGTCTTGGCCATCAAGTATTGACCAAGAAAGGGAGAGGAAGCCACGGCAAGGAGGGGGAGAGAGAGAGAGACCCACGGCCAAGCTTGAGGAGAGAGAGAGAGGCTATTAATGCTTGGATGACACGCGCGCTTACCTCATCTCCCAAGTGACACGCGCGCTTACCTCACCTCCCCGATGACACGTGCGCTTACCTCATCCAAGCTTTGGCCCCAAGTTTGTCTCTCTATAAATAGAAAGAAAGGCCATTCGGCCAAGAGAAAGAGAAAGAAAGAGAGAAAAAGCTTACCGATTAGCCCGTGTCTCTCTCTTGTGGTTTGATCGAGTGAGGAAGCCTTATGCAAGGCCCGAGTGTTCGTGTTTAAGCCCGAGAATCGCCGAGACTCACGTGTCCTTCACACGCCTCGTTTTCTCTAGTTCTTGTTTGATATCGTTGGGTAAGTGGATTCCCTAATATCGGGAAACGATGTTGAGATGCGTTGTGACGTGGTTTGCTTGGACCGTTTCTCGGTCGTTTGGTTGGTTGTAGTTGGTTCATTTCTCGATTTGATCATGTTTCATGTTTGATGTTGTTTTGAGATAGAACCGAGTCTTGGTTTGTAAAGTGTGCACGATGTGGCCATGCGTGATGTTCTCTTGTTTGAACTTTGCTATTGATCTGCCATCGATGCGGGTGCGGTAAGGGCCGACTTATGTTATCGGCGATCGATATATCCTCGCTTGATATTAGTGTTTTCACTTGCTGAGTCTCCCCAACTCATCTCCCGTTTTTCCCTCTCAGGTCCATAGGATGGTCGAATGGACTACGGACGGCATCTCCCCCAGCCCGCGTTGGCAATCCCGTGGAGCAGCGAGCCGAAGTGCTCACCGCGATAGATGTCAGAGAAGACCGCTCCTATCACCGAATCACGATGCTTGTGACGATTCGATGAGGGCCTAACGGACTTGGTGCCTCATCCGTGCGTAGGTTCAACGGTGCTTTGGCGGTGCGGGCGGGTCGGCTCCGGGATAAAGCCACGGGTGGGATGTGAGATGGCCAGGCGGACGGGACCGGGGTGGAGGTGAAGAAGCGAGTAGCGAGAAACCGTAGTGGGTATAGGATAACCCAAGTCAAGTTTTGCCTTTTGTAGTTGGCTATGAAATATGTGTTATTTGCCATGGCCCGAAGGGCTTGTTAAAACATGTTTGCATGCATTGGAAACATAAGGTTTGCTCATGATGCTGTTTGTCTCAATCCCGCTGTTGTTTTGAATGTGATTGTCCCGAGATATGCTTCCGCTTGTTGTTAAAGATAATAATGAACGGGACGTCACGTTAATAACCCCGAGGTCGGGGCGTCACAGGTTCTGCCTCGAGTTCTTCCTCTTATGGTTCCCCCTCAGGTTCTTCCTCTGGGATCGCCTCGAGATCCACGTCCATTGGATCGTACCCCACCTGTGATTCTTCAGGTTCCGGTTCGTGCTCGGCCCCCGAAGGCTTAGCTGCTGCAGGCACCGGCTGTGGTCCTGATTGTGCCAGACTAGTCTCCAAACTAGTCAACTCGCTGTCGGGAGGTGGTATGGCAGACGGGTCCCAATCCCCGACTCCATCAAAGGGACATCAAATCCACGGACGGGACCGAACTCATCTACCCCGTCCCTAAAGAACCAGGCAGTATATGTATGGGGCTGCAAAAGGGGTAACCCTATATCTACCCAAACTACTGTGGTATGCTTTATCCAGGTCATATTTTCATCGATCGGAAACTCTACAACATTGTGGTCGGTGTGTACTAGTAAACCAAAATGCTCTGGTGGCAACGGCGGCGGCGGATTCATGGCTCAGGTCGGGGTTCTGAAATTTTTGGTTGAAACAACCATGAGAATACATCTCAGCAAGCACACACCCTAAACCCCACCTAGGCTATCACGTACCTCCAGACAATCACGACAATCGATCACACTCAGCCATCTCTTCACAGACACACAATTATGCTTACCTAGACCTTTCCAGCGTGCAACCTGCACGTTAGTCATAACAACACCATTTCCAATCACATGCACGTTCTAATTACAATTCATGCATTCGTTCTTGCCTCATCACATTATTTCCACACAACTCGCTAGTGACCCGCGTAATGGTACCGCCTCAGATTCACTGCGACCATCTCACACTCGACTCGCCAGTGACTCGCGTAATAGTACCGCCTCAGGCTCACTGCGACTAACTCATAACAATACTTCAAGGCCCGCGTAGTGGTACCGCCTCAGGCCGTGTATCTTGCCCGCGTAGTGGTACCGACTCAGGCTCAACACCCACCACCTACGACACAACCCGCGTAATGGTACCGCCTCAGGTTGGACGTCCTCCGGTAATACCGGGCATCGTCCCGCGTAGTATTACCGCCTCAGGAAGGATCAATTCCCCGCGTAAACACGCCTCAGGGATTTAATGATCACACGAACATACTCGCATACTATATATTTTATCTGTACCCCGTGTAAACACGCCTCAGGGCCTTTTTGTGATCACACGCACATCGCACGCCTCAAATCTCACACGTGCACACACTCGGGTATCAATCAATTGCACATTAATGCACCCAATTTCATCACCACAACTCAGCCACATTACAAACACACAATCAACATACAAATTGCCATTTTTCCACATCCAAACTACGGCAAATCAATTCCAGCCCTTCACGACATTTTCACACAATTAATCGCCGAATCCAAATACCCAATTTACCTACCGTACAACTCATCACAGCACACATTTCAGCCACTCACAGCTCGCTTTCGGGCTCTAATTTTCCACCAAAATCTCCCAAATTCATTCCTAAGGCCCGCTAATCAATTCCGCCCCTATACCAATCCGCGTCTAATTAGACTCGATTCCACCTCAAATTTATCCATCGATACCCGAAATCCTAAATAAAGTTTAGGGCGCGACTTACCGAACTCTAGACTAACTCGACTAGAGCGGAAAACGGGCGGCGGTCACGGTGGGTGGCGGCGAGCGGCTCGGCGGCAAGCAGCGGCTCGGCGACTGCAGCGGGTGGGCTGGACGGCGTGCGGCGGTGAGCGGCGTGCTTGCCGTGGCTCACGGCCACGGGAGGGGAAGAGAGAGAGTGAAAGCCGAGAGGGTGAGGGGGACGGTGATAGCGCGGTGACGGCGCGGTGGACGGCGGCCAAGGGGAGAGAGAGAGCTCTCGGTGAGGGAGGGGGAGAGGAGAGAGAGTGAGCCGTGAGATGAGAGAGAGAGAGGGAAATTTGGTCTAAATAGTCAAACCAATAATTGAATTGCCCAAATGACCATCTTGCCCTTCTCTCACAAATCCAATCAACTGTCGAGATTCATTCTTATCCTGAGATCGACGGCCCGGATCGAATCTTTTCCAAAAATATCCAAGGGCAATTTGGGAATTTCATAAAATTCCAAGGGCAAAATTGTCCAACTCAAAAATTAGGGCAAAATGACCAAAATGCCCTTCCCCTTGAACACTTGCCCTTTAGAAACCTCCAAGGGTAAAATGGTCACTTTTCCATTTTCTTGCCGAATTTGAATTTTTCTGAAGGATTCGGGAAAATCCAAAGCTGTACGTTCCAACCACAACGTCGTCCTAACGTCCCGTCGTGACTTCCAAATTTTCCGGTGCCCAATTTAGGCTATAATTAACAATTGAATTTCATTTAACGTAACTCGAGCGTTTCTCAAACTAACGGGCGGCTTTTGGGGAAATTCGCATATTCGACCCGTGACTGATACTAAATCGAGTCACGTGCAAGTTCACTCGGTTCGTGACGACTTCGGTTATCATGTAATCACGAGGTTCGATCGCTAGTTCCGTCGGGCACGATCGGTAGGTATAGGTTCTGGACCATTCGTCAATTCATTTCATGGTCAAACGGAATCACCCGTGATCCACTCATATGACAGTGACGAATCGGCCCATAACTACCCTAAGATCGGCCTACATTGGCTCAAAATGTCACATCGATGATTCTATGATCGAAAATCAATTCACGATCGAATTTTCTTTAGTCGCACGAACTTAAATCACTAATTAGCCTTTCCCCTAATGGTTAGTATCCTAGGAATGATCAGTTCTGGGCGAGAACTAACTACGAGTACGTTCATAAAACCAAGCATTTCATAAATCTCAACTGGGCAAATTTCAGGATGTCACAGGTTATGGTCGTGAGCTTGGCGGATCTCGTCCATGTTGTGTCTGTCGACGGGCGGTGGTCTACAACTTCAAATTATGACAAAACGACGAAGTCTGACCAAAGAGATTAAATCTAGAAATCTTTTTGATTTGCCGGTGAAGTAAAGGAGTTGAACAGTTTCACCATTATTCTTCAAGCTATGCCTTAGAGAAGAAGACAATAAATAGTGCTTTAAATCCAGTCAGCAAGCCATGTGGATTTATTGCTAAGGTGGAATAGTTAAGTTGGATAATTAATTGTTCCAAGTCAAGGGGGCAAGATTTGAGATTTTAATGAAAGTTGGTGATTTTTTATGAGACAAAAAAAAGATGGGGCCATAATTGTCACTCTACTTAAAGTTGATATTTTTTTACGAGACAAAAAAAAGTCAGGGCCAGAATTGTCACTTCACCTAAAGTTGGTGTTTTTTTTTTGGAATTAGGCTCATTAGAAATTAACCAACATACCAATAAAGTAGTAAATTACCGACTTCTACAAAATTTCATGAAGGTGGTGAGTAAATTACCTACACAATCAAGATTTTACAAACATTACATGGAAGAATTAAATTACCAACTCTCTCAAATTCTACCAGTGTGTTAAGTAAATTACCAGCACTATAAAAAATTCACCAACATGCCAATTAAGTGGTTAATTACCAACTTTTAATACCAGTATCGTAAATAAATTACCAGCACTACCAAGAATTTACCAACATTCTAATGAATTAGTAAATTAACATATCCGTAAAACCAACAGTAGAGATCAAATACATTAAATAAAAGAATCCATATATCTTGCCCTTGGCCAAAAATGGATAAGAGCATAAGAAAAATCATGGCGCTCAACACAATCGGCTAGTGAGTGAGAGAGAGAGAGAGAGAGAGAGAGAGATGCACATCTGGCCAATTTGTCAAGCAAAGAGGAAGCCACACTGAAATTAATTTATTTCACTAAAAATTTCTTGTCGCTGAAATCGTTTTCAGGAAATTCAATTTCAAAGAAAGTGAACAATTTTCTAGTGTTTATTTGCGCCGAAAAACAAGTTGAAAAAATTGGTTTCATGTAATTGATAATAAGTGATCTACTACCGTGCCAGTTAAATACATGGAAAAGAGAAACTCCCAAAACCCGCCCAATTAGCAAATACGCTTTTCATACTTGATATTCGACTGGAATCAAGTCTTTTTTTTTAATCGAAGTCAATGAACTTATAGCCCTGTGCTAGAGCTTTTTTTTAAGACAAACTTTATTCTACGTGAACAATCGCCTGAAAATAAATGCCTAACGATATTGATCTAGGACCGTCCTAATATTTTGATAGATGACATGGGAGCTCTCAGCCACCGCAATTAGGATAGCAAAGGAAATTGAGGAAGCATCTTGGAATCTATGATGAACCTTCTGTTATGCATTAGGCGTTGAAAAACTTGAAAGAATTCAACCGTATTATATCACTGATGAACCTTATTTTATGCTTTGGGTGTTAAAAAAAGTGCACCTGTCAACTTTGACAGGCTGGAGTGATGTTGCAATGAATCATTCTTAATGACAAATTGTAGCAAACTGGTCCACGACTCTCTGCATGTTTAACCAATCCTGGCTTCTAAGTTTAATGACCTACAAAGTGTGCATTGGGTTTTGTCTATTGAAGTAAGACCAGATAAATCACGCTGAAAAAGCAGCACGGTTTGATCCTAATTCAAGTTCTTCATAAGTCCCCGTTGAACCTTTGCATTCCAAACCACATTTTTCTAGTGCAGGTCCTTATTCATTAACACTCGGTACAAAGGCTAATTCATCTATAACTGAATTGAATTATTTAGGAAATTCATTTCACGTAGGTTTGCAGTTTCTAATTTGGTCTTGTCGGAACATAGTTTGGTTCACTTTTAATCCCTTTTTCTTTTTACCTCCAACAGATACTAGGCAAAAAAGTGAGTTCACAAACAGAATTGCCCAAAAGGTTTTCAATGAGTTGGAAAAAGGCTTATCTTGCTGGTAACAGACTACTTGGTCAGTGTAGACCAACATGTGGATGTGATCATGGTACTGATAGGCGCTCCGACAAGCGAAGCACGGATTGTTGGATTCCATGAGATGCGTGGCATTAGAAAGACAACTGTTGCCAAAATCGTCTACAAATTCACACGATAATGAGGATTGTCGCTTTCATACGAAAACGTTCGAGAAACTTCAAAACTCAAGGACATTAATTGAGTGCTTGAGAAAGATGGGAGGTTAAGCTAGCCAGAGTCCGAAGCTGTCCTCTGCTTTTGTGACTGCCTTATCACCAAGATATTGGTATCGTTTCTATACTCAAGGCCTTTATTTGCAAGAATTGGAGATTTTGTGCAGCGAGCTTGGCAAAAGTTGTCTAATCGGTTTTGAACGACGTTTAGAAAAATCATTGCAATGTGGAGGCGATTTTCGAATCCACATCGCTTAGGGGGGGAGTCCTGGGCTAGTTTATAAGGCTTGGGTTCTCTACTCTGTGTAACGCGTTTTAAAGCCGTGAGGGTCAATGGGCCCAAAGCGGACAATATTACACAGTGTAGACCCCGGGTCCTTACATAGATTTTGTCTACATTCCGGTGAAGTAGTAAATGACCAACTCCTGTGAAATTTTATCATCGCCATAAGTAAATTACTCGCGATATTAAAAACTTATCAATAGTCCAATGAAGTAGTAAATTACTAAATAAATTACTACCATTGTTAAGAATTAAAACCATTATTATTGGATGACCATGATACATCCCAAAAATAGAAGTGATTGATCAACAAAGGAACAGTATCACCATTTTTGTTCAAGATTTAGCAACATTCCAATGAAATAGTAAATTAGCAACTCCTCTCGAATTTTACCAATGCAGTAAGTAAATCACTATCACTATCAATAATTTATCAGCATTCTAATAAATTAGTAAATTACCAACTCTTATGAAATTTTATTAGTGTGATAAGTAAATTACCAACACTATCAAGAATTTATCCACCTTCCTGCCATGAAGGCATTGGAGTAATTTGGTAGCAGCAAAATAGACATCCAATTGATGATCAACAGATTCCAGAAAACAACGTGGTTTTGGCCATTTGTGGTGGGTGGGGAGCCAAAAACGTCTAAGAAAATCTCCGCGATCAGGCACAGGAACAACAGCTCATATGACCAGAAGGGGGCTGTTTTCCCCAAAATAGCCCCGACTCAACACCCCGCCCCGCAATTGTATTTTTCTTTTTTCAATTGCGTTGTGTCGGTGGAGATAAAAGATAAGAATTGAGTTGGGAGGGGCCACTTTGGTTTTAAAAAAACCTGCATTCGTCAACTTTGACAGGCTGTAGCGAGCCATTCTTATTGACCAATTCTAGCAAACTGGTCCTCGACTCTCTGCATATTTAGCCAGTCCTGTCTTCTACGTTTAATGACCCACAGAGATCTCCGTTTGTTAGTTCTGGCTTCTAAAGTGATTTAGATTTCGCAATGTGCTCATCGTGCTGTACTGATTTTGCTGCTATGCTGTTCAATTTTTTCTTCGAGAGGAGATCAAGAGAGATCAATGGTGGGGAGGCAAATGACAATGCAGCTGCAAACGATGAAACAGCAGGAGGCGCTTCTTCTTCTCGCACTTCAACAGAAGGTCAAGGAATGGCTACTTCATCAGGATATGACTATGAAGTATTCTTGAGCTTCAATGGATCAGATACTCGAGCAGGTTTTACCGACTTCCTTTACACTAGTCTTAATGATGCGGGAATCCGCACATTTAAGGATGACAAAGAGCTCGGCATCGGGGAAGAGTTTGCCCCAGAACTTCTCCAAGCAATTAATCAGTCGAAGATCTCAATACCTATCTTTTCGAAAGGCTATGCCTCTAGCGTGTGGTGTCTCAAGGAGCTAGTCCAAATGGTCGAGTGCCAGAAAACTGGAAGACAAAAGATCATCCCTATTTTTTATGATGTGGCGCCTTCAGAGGTTCGGCACCAAACAGAGAGTTATGCAAAGGCCTTTCTTGCACATGAAAACAAGAAGCGACATGACGAAAAGACTATTAAAGGGTGGAAGGATGCTCTCAGTGCAGTGGGAGCAATAAACGGATGGGACCTGCATAGCAAGAAGGAGAACAGGTGATTGCTTTAAGCATTCCGTCTCATGTACCTTCTACCATTAAAACTTGATGTGTTTCAGGTTTCTTTTCTAGATTTGTGTTAGCCCTGCTTAAATTGAATTCTGTGTTATTGAAGTTATACTGCTGAAATCTCGCTAAGTAATGGCACAATCCCAATTTTGTCCCATTTTATTCCAAGCATCATTTTTTTCCAGTTTAGTTCATTCATTAACTGTAAGTACCAACGCTAATTCATCTACAATGGAATAAATCCTTGAAGATCACATTCCGAATTTAATTTGGTCTTGTCAGAACATAGTTAATTCAACACAATTTTCTAACTCATTGTCTTTTGCCTCCAACAAACACTAGGCGAGAAGGAGAGTTCGCAAAAGAACTTACCCATAAGGTTTTCAGCGAGTTGAAAAAGGGTTATCTAGTGGTATCAGACTACTTGGTCTGTGTCGACAACCATGTGGACGCAATCATGGAAAAGATAGGTGCTGGGACAAGTGAAACACGGATTATAGGAATCCACGGGATGGGTGGCATCGGAAAGACGACTATTGCCAAAATGATCTACAATAAGCTTTTACACGACTTTGAGAATTGTTGCTCTCTTCGCGATATTCGAGAAGTGTCAGAACGTAATGGCATTCACTGCTTGCAGAATCAACTCATCTCTGGCATCCTCAAAATGAAAGGCATGGATATAAAAGACATTGATGAAGGAACTCAGACAATTAAAGAGAGGTTGTCTAATAAAAGAGTCCTCCTGCTTCTAGATGACGTGCATGAAAAGAATCACGCGGATGCACTTGTAGGTGAGCGTGATTGGTTTGGTAAAGGGAGTAAACTTATTATTACTACCAGAAACAAAGAAGTTCTTGATGTTCTTAAAGTGGATGATCGTTATGAGCTTATGGGCATGGATCGCGATCAATCTCTTCAACTCTTTAGCAAACATGCTTTCAGAAGAGACTCTCCTTTGATTGAGTATATCAACCAATCCAAGAGGGCGATAGGCATTGCTAGAGGCCTTCCGCTAGCTCTTGAAGTCATAGGTTCACTTTTATCTCGCACTGAAAAGAAAAGATGGGATGACATATTGGAGAAGTTGGAAAAGGTTCCTCATGTGGATGTTCAGAGTAAGCTAAAAATAAGTTTTGATGCATTAGAAGTTCGACAACAACATATATTCCTCGATATAGCTTGTTTTTTCATTGGATATGACAAAGACATTATGGTTCATTTCTGGGAAAAATCTAAATTTTTTCCGAAAGAAGCTATGGAAGTTTTGCAGAACATGTCTTTGATAAAGATTGGAAAGTCTAATAAAGTGTCGATGCATGACCAACTCAGAGACCTCGGCAGAGAAATAGTTCGTCAAGAAAGTAAGATGAAAATAGAGAAGCAAAGTAGGGTGTGGGATCCTAAGGAAGCATTGGATTTGCTAAGGAGACACGAGGTAAAATCCCCCGTGTGATAAATCTCCATGTTACTTGCGGACATTTTCTTTTTAAAAAGAAAGCCAGTTACTTTTTTGTGTTCTCTAGCACTATTGTGACCTACTCAAACCAATATTTTTGCTCTGTCAAGATTAAAGGAACAATAGTACTCCAACTCAACCCTTAAAATAGTGAACTTGAATAAATGTGTTTCGCTTCAACTCTTTTGTTTTTAAAATTGTCCATTGGGCAGGGAAAAACAAAAGTTGAAGCTCTTCATCTCCGCTTTGACCATGAGCGGCGGCACTATTTTACCTGTAAGGACTTTAAAAGAATATCAAATTTGCGGTTTCTTCAAGTTAACGGTTCGGAGGAATATTTTCGTGCTGAAGAGAGGCTTCTTTGGCACGAATCGCCATCAAATGTTCTTCCTACTAATGTTTTTCTAGAGAATTTAGATCTCCTTCCACATTTACAATGGCTTTCTTGGCACGGTATTCCCCCAACATTTAAGATTGCAAATTTCTCCATGGAGAATGTGGTTATTCTTGATCTATCTCAGAGTAAGATTACGCATGATTGGCAGGGGTGGAGCCATATGAAGGTATGTTATATGCTAGACAACACTTATTATTCCATCTTATGAGATTCAAAAGTAATCTTTGCATGATTTTTCTTTTACAGGAGACGAAGAATTTGAAAATTTTGAATTTGACCGGATGCAATTGCTTGGAGAGAATTCCCATCTTCTCTGCTGAGGTAAATTTAGAAAGATTGATCCTACAGCGCTGTAAATCATTAACTGAAATTGATAGGTCGATTTGTCATTTGAAAAGCCTAGTTTCCTTAGATGTAAGCTATTGTGAGAAACTTCGGAGGCTGCCAGAAGAGATGGGTAGAGATCTTGTGAGCCTTGAATACCTATCTCTAAAATTTTGCAAATCGTTGGAGAGGCTTCCAAATACAATTGGAAATTTGAAATCGCTAATTAAGTTGGATATATTTGAAACGGGGATCAAAGAACTACCTGATTCCATAGGAAATTTGGAATCATTGATTGAGTTGAATACAAATTATACAGGGATCAAAGAACTACCTGATTCCGTCGGAAAGTTGAAAATTTTGAAATTAGTAAAGATGAATTGGTTTGAAATGAGCAAAATACCCGATGCCCTCTGGACGATTGAGAAGCTCGAAGAAATAGATGCCCAATTTGGGGATTTGAATGTGGAAGTGGAAATTGGCAATTGCATCTATAGAAATCACTCCCTAAGGATCTTGAGATTGTCGAATGTTAGAATAAACGTAGTACCGAGGCTTCCTGAAAGTCTTATCATTCTAGGGTTGTGTACATTGCACATGGATACGTTTCCGAATCTCTCAAACCTGACTAATTTAGAGGAATTGATACTGACCTTTGGCCCATGCGATGACGCTGGGGAATCTAATGGGCCTGTGGAAGAATATCTGATGCCACGGTGGATTGGGAATTTAAGCAAACTGGAGACTCTGTTCCTAGACTCTTATCATGTGACCCACTTACCCATGGATATTAGTAGTCTCCTTCCTCGACTCCAACGACTTTCCCTCATATGTCCTAATCTGCGTTGCGTCCCGAGCCTTCCCTCCAGTTTATCATCCTTGGATTTGGAGTCTGAACACGTGACCGCCTTACCCGCAGATATTAGTAGTCTCCTTCCTCGACTCCAAAGACTTGAACTCTTGTGCCCTAATCTGCGTTGCCTCCCGTGCCTTCCCTCCAGTTTATCATTCTTGCTTTTGCAAGGTTGCATGTCATTTGGTTCCCTGGGGGATCTATCGAATTTGAAGAACCTATCAGATCTTACGATTATTGACTCTGTAATCCCAGAGATTCGAGGCGTTGATGGTTCAGAGAACCTAGATTTGCAGCTTTCGGAACTTCAACGGGTGGGGATATTACCTGATCTAAGTAATAACAACCAACTAGCATGTCTTCATGTGTTCGAGTGCAGTAATCTGGTTGAGATTCAAGGCGAACTACCTCAATGTTTGGAATCATTGAGGATTTGTGGCTGTGGATCTTTACAGAAGTTGCCTGATCTATCAAGCTTGAAGGGATTGAAAATAGTTGAAATAAGGCGTTGCGGGAAATTAAATGTGGAGGCAATTTCTTTGCTTTGCTCGGAGAAGGCAGTCATATTTGAGGGAGACTAGAAGAATCAGTGGTATAAGATGACGAATCTGGATACGAATTTGAATATGGATATGGGGGAGAAGACTGACGGATAAGTGCACGTTGCTCTTGAAAGCTTCTTGATCGCCGACCACAAATTGTTCCCTTGCGTGCAAACTTTAAACAAATTGAGGTAAGTTATTTCATCTGACAACCAATGTTTTCCCTTTTCTGCAATCAAACTCTTTCACGGATATGAACAGAGAAGTTTCACATGCACTTTTTAATTACCTTTTCGCGAGTTGATGACTAAAAATCTGATGAAGGTATTGGAATTATGATACCTCCGGACAACCAGAGGGTTCTTAATTATGTACAAACATTCGTTCTCTTCTACTAGTTTGGTTTGGCTTTTTTCGCCATATTCTCTTTGGATGGTTTCTCTGTGGTTTTATGTTTCCCAATTGGAGGTATGCATGTCGATCACATCGTTTTTATTTGGTTTGGTTTGTAACAAGTTATTAGATATCCTTGTCGATTTGTTGCTTCACTTATTTTGAAGTTGATAACCTCGCTTCGCTTTGGAGATGACTTCCTTGTACTGTAAACAATTAGATGGAATGTGTGTCAGAAGGTCATATAATAACTATGGTTCTCATCCTGGAACTTTACAGCATAATGTGAAGAAGACAGACACCCTGTATTGATATGCTTATGTTCAGTTTATTTTCCAGGAAAGATGTGCTTCTTAGTGGGATTTGCAAATATTATGGAGAAGTCATAAAATGAAGAAAGAGGAATTTTACTTGGGTAGCGGATCAATAGTTGGTGCAGCAAAACTTCCACCTCCAAGGTATCATAAATCGTCTTGTAGTTAAGGCTAAATTTCAGTAATATCGTTACCTACTGCCCAGGACATATGATAAGTCTCACTTGGGGTTAGAAATCATGTAAATGAAACTCTTGTGTGATCTCGATTATTGCCTACATTTTCTAGAAATGGTTATGCCTCGGTGATTATCTATAATAGAAGCCCTTCCATTCACCTCGGTTATACACTTATACTAGAGGATTCTTTTAGGTTTTAAGATTGACAAGAGGTGCTAAGGGAGAGATCTCAAATTGCCTTTTTGCTGATTTCTAATGTAGCTAAGAGGAATTAAAGTTTGAAACACTTACAGAAATCTTATTGCGTAGGGAGCTGTGGCTAATTGGGCAGCTGTACAAATGAAGACCGAATAAAGGAAAATGAAAATGACATCCAAAGTGAAGTTTTACGTCCACTTTTTAATTACTTTATGAGTTGATGCCTGGAAATCTGAAGAAGGTATTGAAATTATGGTACCTCCGTATAACCAGAGGGTTCTTAATTATGTACAAATATATGTTTTCTTTTCCTAGTTTGGTTTGGCTTTTTTTAGCTATAGTCTCTGCGGATGGTTTCTCCTTGCTTATGTTTCCCAGCTGGAGGTGTGCATGTCGATTGCATCGTTATTATTTGATTTATGACAATTCATTAGATATCCTTGTCGATTTGCTGCTTCACATATTTCGAAGTTGATACCCTCTGATTCATATTGGAGATAACTTTGCTATATTGTAAACAATTAGATGAAATGTGTGTTGGAAGGTCATAGCACTATGGTTCTCATCCTGGAATATTACAGCATAATTAACTCATTGTTGCTATTGTGAAGAAGACAATGTATTGATATGCTTATGTTCAGTTTATTTTCCAGGAAAGGTGTGCTTCTTAGTGGGATTTGCAAATGTTATTGAGAAGTTATAAAATGAGGAAAGAGGAATTTCACTTGGGTTGCGGCATCAATAGTTGGTGCAGCAAAGCTTCCATCTGTAACAGGAGAGGAGAACTATTTAGCTTCGCCAAGGTATCTTAAATCATCTTATAGTTGAGGCTAAATTTCAGTATTATCGGCGTATCGGACATGTGAGAAGTCTCACTTGGGGTTTGAAATCATGTAAATTGACCCTTGTGTGATCTCCATTATTGCCTCCATTTTCTTCAAATGGTTATGCCTAGGTGGTTATCTGTAATAGAAGCCCTTCCATTCACCTTAAGTTACACTAGATGACTCTTTCAGGTTTAAAGATCGACAAGAAGTGCTAAGGGAGACATCTCAAACAACTGACTTTTTGCCGGTTTCTAATGCTTATGAGGGACTCAAAGTTTAAAAAACTTGCAAAAATCTTTGTGTGCAGGGAGTTGTGGCTAATTGGGCAGCTGTATAGATGGAGACCGAAGAAAGGCAGATGATGGATGAAATTTGATGTTGACCATGTTCCCTCACAATCTTGGGGTGGTAAACCCTATATTCATCTGTTTTGGGGGGTAAAAAAGCTATTTAGGCAAACCTGATTTTTTTAAACTTTATTGTGGCCCCAAAAATTGAGTATTACATTTCATCTAAATGTGTGTTCTCTTCATTGTTATGCAATAGAACTTGCTTATTAGTACCCAAATGTTCTTTTACGAGAAAACACTTGAAGGGATTGTCTGGACCGGGAGAAATATTGTGTGCTTAGATTGGTGCTCGAGGTAGTCTTAGTTGAAGTACTTGGTTGCACCGAGAAATTTTTTATATGCCAAAAAGCCTGTAGTAGAAGGGAAGGTCACTGATTGAAAAGTGTTCTCCCTAGACAGTCTTTGTTTCACCTTATAAAACCGGTTAATCTCCAAACCATGCAAGTCTAACAGTTCCAGAATTCACAAACTTCTGCCAATTTTGCGAAGTTCAACACGAGTTCAACCCCCAAAAAAAGAAAAAAAAAGAAAGGAAATAAAAAAGCAGCGTGATTCGGCTATGGATACCTCAGCTCAGCATCCACACGTCCTTATTAGGTTTTATTGAGTTTGGTAAAAAATGCCACAGGCCCAAGATTAAATTGACAAGTAAAATTGCGAGCGCATTCATTCAATAGGTATCACAGAGTTGTATTTACAAGGATGATACATTCAACTTCATGCTATTTACATTCCAAGTGAATTTCGGTAGAGATCCTATGCATCTTGTGATGGACATGGAAACAGATTGATGGAATGCATTACGTGAACAAACTTCTTCTAGAGCTACCTAATGATCTTCACGAAATTAGGTGCTGACTTAGGAGCATTTTACGTTAAGTTACTCTTGGCATCGGAGTCTTAACGCAGCCTCAATGCAAAAGAAGAAGGATTCCTGGAAAGCATAAGGTTTCCTTAGTCTTCGCTTCCGTATTCCTTCAATCGTGCGTCCATGACGATTTTGCACGATTCCCACGTCTCCGCCATTAATTCTGCACCATAATAGAGTAAATGATCCGCAAGGCTGTTACCAGTTACTGATATGAAGAAACACACTCTGATAAGTTATCCGTAAATATTTCCGGTAATAAAGGACTGGCATTCTCTAGAATAAGCTCATCTATCACATGACTTATTGCACCTAGCATGATAAATCCACAAAATAATTGCTTGTAACAGGTACCTACGACTGAAACTACCTCCTTACCTGCTGCAAATTGGATCTTCTCCAGAGCCATCACAAACTTTCTCGACCTAATAAACCAGACTACCAAATCCTATATTATACGGCCATACCTACAAAAAAAGAAGGATTCCAATTACATGCGAACACTCACATAAAAAAGAGTAAGATTATCGCTAGACAAGCAGGTGGAATCAAATTATTTTCACATTATCTCACATCAATATGTTTATCCGTGACTGACATTGAGCTAGTTGCCAATATTATAGGCATTAGTAGACATACATAATTTAAATGATTAATACCTTATAATTGCACAGAGCTTAAGAATAGGTCATCAGCCATCATAGAGAGAGAGAGAGAGAGTGATACAAATTATTACGCGTCTTAAATTTGGAATTGGTACGAGAAACTCATGATAGCTTTATAGGAGAAGAGTTCCTTAAATATTGTTAGAAAGGTCATGAGTACTACAAACTGCCCTGCTTTGTTAAGAAGATAAAACAAACAAAACAATTAAAATTTATACGCTGAAAAAATGAGAGTACGAACATTGTTGGAAAATATAAGACTTCTCCAGTTAGACAGGTTGAAATAAATGCAAAGCAAATGTCAAATGCAGTCAGCGACAATTCCCCATAATTTATCTGATATTCTGTCAAGATCAAAGTCATACCACCCTAGGGAAGTGATGGTATGTCTTTTGTGGGAACCGAGAATAGTACGGAGGCAAATGAGGCACAATATATGTCCATTAGTTATATGTATAGTATTTGGCATGCTGTAGTAAGAAACAAACATTGCATTGCCAATACGAGGTTGTCCAAATGTCAAAACCTGGACAATCTGTGCTTCATGATTTACCTGGAAATTTAGTGTCCTTAGTTATATAAGTAAATCAAGTGAGCAATGGTCTGGAAAAAACAGCTTCACCACACATAATTAGACGGCCAAATAACTTGAATGTTAAAACTTTCACGAGGGAAAAACTACTATGCATCAATAACCATAAATTGCATTTCACAAACAAAGGTGAACGATAGAACAACCCCTTCTCTCCATGAGGGTTGGAGGTCTAGTGTTACTTTGTCTTAGATCCCATCCATAATTTTCCCAAAACCAAACCCCACAGCCACAACAAAACCCACCCCACCCTCACATCCAAGAAAAGGTGTTAATAATATGGAATGGTGGTATTGGGGGTGAATTTTCAACCAAGGCGCATTTAAATGCTTCCACAAGAAGCACTTAGATGTTGGTGGGGTGAGTCATATCCTGCTAATGACATAAACGAAAAAATTCCAGGTTCATGGTGAAATTGCCTCTAGAACCCCAAAACTTACAGTCATTAGTAGCAAAGGAGAAACTAAATCTTAAAAAGGGTCACTACGCATGGAAAGGGCCACGACCCATGGGCATGATGTCACAATCAGCTCAGAACAATTTTCAGCAAGAAACCAACAAACAAAAATGACATCTTAAACCATCCAAGTGTCCAGACAAGATGTCACAGTTGCTATTAATACTTCGAGAAAAGGTTTAGTCTAAAGTTCATGCAACCCACGATCCTATCGTAGGTCACGTGAGTGTTTGTATAATCTGTGTCCAAGACAAAGTTTGACCCTCAAAAATCACTACTTGTCATGGAGAAGAGAATTAATGGGACATGACTTTAGGGTGGGTACCATTTCTGGTACCAGTTCCACAACAGGTGCCTAGAAAACTCTGGACCACTCTGTCCAATAAAGCTGAGACAAAAAGCATAAGTTAGACATTTAGAATTGGTTCCAGCCTACAACATATCTGGCCAGTAGGCCGACCGAAAAGGAGCTGCTTCTTTTGGTTAGAGAGAGACAGACAGAAACAGTGCACAGAACACAGATTTAGGATCAATATATTCTAGTTTAAAATGCATTAGCAATTCAAGATTACATGACATAAAATTTGAGCTTCAAGAGCTTGCAAAAGTTATATATCTAGACCATAAACATATCAATAATCCCATAAAATTTCCAGCAAGTAAACTTTGTAATGATTAGTTGGAAGTCTTTATCCACTATATTTAGGTATTCAACCAACTTTAAGCTCCATGGCTTAACATGTAAGACAATTCACACAACTAAATACGTAGACCATAGATGGTTCAGGTAAAGGGTTATTTGCAACCCATTCTGCTTGTGTTTTGTCTACGGGTTGATTTACCAAAAAAGAAAAAAAACAAGATGCTGACCAATCGTAAATATAAATATGAAGCCATAGAAAGTTCAAGATATCCAGAGTCTCCAGAGTCTAGACTCTTCAAGGCAGAGTTGGCAGAGAATTCCAGGTAACTCTTAACAGACCAAAACTGAATAAATGGAAAAACACAATAGAGAAGAACCAATATCTGAACCCATAACAAGTTTTTAACTATCTTACCACAATATCAAGTCCATAAAAGGACGCCATAGGCCCTCCCATAGAATGCCCTGTCACCATGACGTTGATGTCAAATCCTTGACTCTTCTAACTGCATCCAAAATACCAGGTCGCATTGTCGTATTGTGACAAGCATAACAAATCCATGATGAACCTAAGCAAAGACAATAGAATAAGATTGTAACTCATTCCAAATCAGAAGTATCCACAACTTGCAAGAGGCTCATCATCTCTAGAACCATGGCTATAGGCATGCCGGGGTAGTTTAGGTTGAGCTGTTTCCAATAGAAATCTTCAATCCAATTCTGTATGCTGTAGACATAAATAGAAGTAACCACTAACCGAAAAGTTCAAATAACTTTTCCAAGGACAAAATTAGTGCAGTATGTGATCTCCTCATGACTCCATCTAAATTTGTAAGCACATAACTTTCATGTGTCACTGGAAATGATTCACTTTTTTCCCTTCTTATGGACAGCAGACCCATGTGCTTTGTGTACGCACTCACCGGAGGCTACTCTTCTTAGCTTAAAATTTCATCAAATCCTTCGCATGTCAAATGTAAGAGGAATAATTGCCAAAGTTAACATGCATACCTATGTTCTTGAGTACCTTTGAAAGCTATAACCGCAACATTAAGGTCCTGGCCACCAATATATGCCTACAGGTAATATATATTGATTAGAAATAAGGACAAAAAATTAGATGAAATTCAAATATAGAGGCATCACAAGCATCGCAAATTGGTAGGCCACTGCAACATGAATTACATACCTATAAGCAGTACTGGACGTCAAACTATCAGATCAATGACTTAGAACCCCTGCTTTCAAATCCAAAGGCATTAATAACCAGTCAGAAGCTAATAAGAGAAGGCAGCATATGCCCACAAAATCTCATCTCAAGAATTGGCCATTTAGTACTGAGGACCTATTCTTTACGCAACCTTAGCAAAAATGTCATATTAAAACGTAGTCAAATTACCTTGGTCTTTCCATCACAACTAGGACATGTCCAACTAAAAAGTTATGTCAAATCTGACATGTAAACCTGCAAAACAAAAAGCTTTGCATCTTGTCACAATGTTATTGTATTGAAATGGTGAAACCTGAAGGGTAATAACAAGAAGCTCTGTGTAAACGGGAGAAAGTTTATAAAGAACACTTACTACAGATGTATACTCCACCACTATCGTCACAAGAGTCTGATCGTAAACAGCTTGAAGAGCCTTGGACCTCACTCAAAGTTCTGCATTTACTAGTTGAGAAAATTTCAGATTGAAAATGCAGTCACAAGTTCATTCAATTACAAGCAACGAAGCAAGTTTCTTATGTCTCTAGCAAGCTCTTTCAACAAATCAAGTGAGAGGAACACTTTAAGGAAACATCAACTCAAAACAATATTTCAGTATATTTCTACCGTCCTCCTTCGTGAACTCAAAGAACTATATATGTTCAATGCAATGCGATGAAAGGGGAATAAGTAAACAACATAAGGCTCCTCTTTCCCAAAAGCTATTCCACTATAACCTTCAAGCTACAGTCCATCACTCAACTGGAGAAAAGCTGACTAGCTGACAGTCAATCACTGTGAGATACTCAACAAATTTTATCCCCAGAGAAGAAACAGCAGGATGAAATTTGTACCGAACAAATGTAAGGAAATTCAATCAATCCGACCGTATTCCAGTAGTAGCATTGATCCAAACTCAGTAATCCAATAGCTTAACAAAACCAACAAAATGCAACACAACACTATCAGTCATATGCTTTGAAAACATCCAAATCTACACCAGAGGGATCATTCAGCTATAGGTTTGCCCCCATTCAATCAGGCACTACAGCTCCACGACGATTCCCCAACCCTGAAATACCTAAATCCGCCAAATTCACAATACAAATCTCACTTTCCAAGCTCAAAACCGACGTACCCAACACTAGAGCTTCCGAATTGAGTCAAGAGGATCACAGCAGTAAGCTGGTACATGAACACGGAATGCGATTACCTCTCGCCCCACTTGCGGCAATCGAGCACGTCAGAACCACCATTGCCCTCAACCACCACCCGTTCCGCTCCATATTCTACAATAGAAACGGATCGAACAGCGTCATCGAGAAAGCGAAACTGCACCACAAAGAAATCGAATCTCTGTAACGTTTCACATAAGCAAACAATTACACGAAATTGAATGCCGCAAATCGCGCAGTGAGATAGAGAGATGGATCGCGATCGTCCGTATTTCTCGAATTGAACCTCGATTCCGGTCTCTCAGGTTGGTGGATTTCATGAAGATTCTCGCGACGGGATGGCGATTGAAAGCTACGGCAACTTGGGGCAAAGGGTAGGAGAGGATGATGAGTATACGACATTCCTGATTTGCCCTTGGGATCTTCTTCTGTTGTTGGCGGGCATATTCGGTGATTTCGCCGTTTGAGTGAGGGCACTGAAGGAAGTTCCTCTAGAAATTCAAATTTGGGGTTCTGTCTTCTCTCTTTTGCAGCTTCCCTTTGATGTCTCCACATTAGCACTTCGACTCAGCTTATTTGAATTAGTTATTTTTTTTTTATCTATCCTACTCTAATTGTCATCTCACTCTCAAATTTTTGCTCTATCTCTTTGTAAAGTACGGGAATCTGGGAATCGAACTCCACACCTGAAATTAAATGTCCCAATCACCAGTTCCTGAAAAAGTGAGAATTCGAGCCCTCTATCTCATCCATCCTAATGGGAAGGATGGCCACTAGAGCAACCCCTAGTATATGAAAATACAATCACTACTAGACGCACTATAAAGGTGTATTCAACTTTAAAAAGACAACTGTGTTCGGTTACACATGCCTACTTTTTCTCAATTTGGCTTAACAAACGGGGGGAGATGAGAGCTCCCATTGAACCGAAGTAGTTGTGCCTTCAGAGTATAGAACCATTAGTCGCTCTGAATAGTTTTGATTATAAATGCGGTCCTTAATCTAAGTTTCTAGATATGCAGGCGAGGACTGCCGTCGTGAAGGATGAGAGATTACGCAAAAAAAAAAAAGAAAAAAGAAAAAAAAAGAGGGTTCTACGGTGGCGGGAAGCAACTTGAGACAATAGCGATGCTGATCCTAAAAAGGTTACTTGAATCTGTGAAAATGTTTGCGATGTTGAATAGAAATGGTAGAGGACACATTTGGGGAATGATAAGATCCTGATTGGTGCTCAGTACCATTGTGATCGGGATTACCTTATGCTATGTCTTCATGAATTCCTGTTTCTCCAAAGAAATGCACCCTGCCTAGGTGATTGTCGATGAATGAACACATTACATAATTCATGTCAAGTCGATGCAAAGTCTCTGCAGTCAAATATTTGTATTGTAACGGTAGACCGAGACATTCCTATGTATAGGAGGCCGTAGCTCATTGTTCAAAAAATTCTCAGATTTACACAATTTGAGATAAATATGTTATAAGTGTACCAGTTAAGGGTAAGTGTAATACGGATATACTAGTTTAAGGGTTTTTTTTATGAAAATATGACATGTGCATACCAATTTAAGATTTTTTGTGGTAGTAAATCTTGTTTAAAAAAACTTGAACTTTGACTAGTTGTCCAAAGTCACTCTAGACTAGACTAAAGTCACGTTAGATCCGCGTCAGCTCCATTCACTTGTTGTTATCTACGCAAGCCGCCACGTAGGGACGGACTTGTAAAGGTATCTATTTTTGGGTCACCAGTACAAGTTTGCAAAAATTGATAACACGAAAAATTGAGTCATCAGTGTCACACTGGGTAAAATTTAGGCTTTTTAATGGAATTTTCTCAAGCCCAGTTAGCTTCGTTTGCCAATCGGTGTCCACACAAACGGACATGTCCAAATTTTAATGAGTAGTGAACTTTGACGAAGGTACTGGTACAAGCTTGGGATTTTGACGACACGATCCATCGCCATCAGGAGCCACCCACCTTCGTGCATTGATCCCCCGGCGACGTTAACTCCTTGCCCGTTTGAGTCTTTTGCTACACCTTCGTTTCTTTATATCTCCGTGCAGAGTTCATGACTTATGTCGATGGAAGTCGCGACCGCCGTTGATTCACTCCAACGGAGGTCGCTAGCCTCGTAAGGCCATAGATACGTGGTCACGTGAGGCAAGCCACCTCCATGACCGCTCGGAGCTCCACTCGGGTTGATTTGCTTGATTTTTGGAGCATCAGAGAGAGACAACCCTGAGCCCAACTTAAAAAAATAAATAAACAGATAAACTTCCTCGCCACGAGGGCATTTGGGTATTTTCGCAGCAGCAAAAGGAGGCATGCAGTCATGCACTTGCTGATCCAAAGATTCCAGAAAATCACAGGAACAACTCGTATGGCCGGACGTACAGGCAAAGGCGCAAGTGTGTCCCGTGCAGTGCCATTCCTGCAATTTGGAGGCAAGTGTGTGGGCATTTACGGCGACACCGTGTTGTCCGAAAATCCAATGCAAAGATACATTTCACACCGTGCGGTCAGTTTCGGTGCAAAGTGAACTCCACAGATACAAGATTATTACAATTCAAAAACATAAAAAAGAACGAGAGCGAAATTCTTTTTAATATTTTATTTTAGTCACCGAAGCCACTCGATTGCTCCTCCCATCTCCTCAGAATCGCACTAATTCATTTGCCCCGCCAATTTTGTACTTCTGTTTCTAAATGCGTAACGATGGTGGAGAAAAAAAGAGAAGAACTGGGTTGGGAGTGGTGGTAGTAACAAGCCACGGAATGCGGTTTTCTGGTGATTTTCTGGGGAAGTGGAAGCACCTCCCCGGAAGTTAGTAGAACTATGTCTATGTGGAGGAGGCTGGGGCTCACGCTGCAGCTGAAGTAATTAGAAGAGCGTTTAAATTGAGGTGAAGAATCAGGACCGGATTGGATCTTTTCTTCTATAATCATAAGGCATCTCTGGGGGTGCTGTCAATCTATTATCTAGTCCTGTTCTTTGCGCCTAACTTGTTGAATCGAATTACATGTTGGATATTTCGACCGTGAAGTAGCTTATGGAATTGAGAGAATCGGATGGTACGAAAATTTCCGATCCAAAAATAATGCTCCAATTTTCTTTATCTCGTTACCACAACAATGAATCTGGTCATCTCTATGACGTGGTTGAATCATAACAAAGAATATGGTGAAAGGTGCTTTCTTTTTCAATGACCAAATGAGGAAAAACTAGTTTATGCACGAGAGTTAAAAGAGGCTCTAAGCAACCCAGGAGTTAGATTAGGTTAGACTAGACCATCGATTGATAGAAATGTGGGTGCAAATTAGTCCCACAACATTATCTTATTACCTCGCACTCTCATATGTAAATATTCTCATGTTTGAAATATCTATTTGAATTTATCTTGCATTTTAGTCCACTCATCACTACGTACTTAATCCCTCACACACTTCAGACTGATTCTTAGGTAGAGTCCAAAACCGCATTAGTTAAGTAGATGGAAAAGAGAAACCCCCCGAACCTGTCCACTTACCCATTGTGCTTGTTATGACATTAACTAATGTCGAGCTGAATAAGTAAAAAACGACCCAAATCATTAATTCCAAATGAATAGAAGTGGAGCAGTATGTGAAAGCATCACTTCACAGTTAGAAGAATTCCTCTTGGTTCATGCATCTCTGGTGACGATTTCAAGAATGAATTTTATTCGACTCCACTTTGAGTCCATCGACATTTCATAGTCTTCGGCAATGTCGGGCACTGTAGGTGCCTTGCGTCTGATTACCAATGTCCAAAACTGTCTCGTTATGGCTCTGATGATCAAACTAAGAGAACCTAAAAAAAATTTGTAGAAGGGAAAAAAAGAGAGGAAAACTACTCAAAGTGGAGGTCATCATACTTGTTGGATGATGTTGCTGAAGCCCGATTTTCCATCGGCAAGTTGACTCCAAGATCAAAATGCACTCTAACCATTAAAGAGAAATTTCTCGAGCTGTAGGAATGCTTGCCAAACCCTCCTTTTTTCTCCAATTGTTACGAAGCATTTCAAAACTACACACGACTCTACCAAACTTGAGCTACCCTTGAATCTGGTCATTTGGTCTACATGTTTGAATTTGACAGAGGGAGTTCGCAAGCGAGGGTATTTGTGGTGCGGGCAGCGATGCCGTGATGCTCTAAGTACAACATAAACATCGCGAAGCTATAATATTGTCCTTGATTCAATATACAAACTAGGAAGAAGATATATGCAAGTGCGTATAAAACAATGAATGACATTTTGTTAAGTTAACTATAAAAAGGGTCTTTTTAATAATAAAAAAAGGCGTAAAAACAACACCACCTTTTTTTGGAAACTAAATTTAATGAACATAGCATTTTCCCTTTTTAAATTCATTTTTTCGACATATCACTTACAAGTAGGCCCGACACCTCTATACTAATGCATGATATATATATATATATATATATATATATATCAAATTTTATCAAATATAGAAAGTTCAATTTGTCTTCAAGCATTGGAATGATTGTCAAAAGAATTACTCCACGATTAAAAAGGAGATTCTTGCTATTGTACTTTCTATTTCAAAATTTCATGGAGATCTTTTGAACCAGAAATTTTTACTAAGGATTGATTGCAAATCTGCAAAAGATGTTTTGCAGAAAGATGTTCAAAATATTGCTTCTAAACAGATTTTTGCCAGATGGCAAGCCATTTTATCTATTTTTTATTTCGAAATAGAATTCATAAAAGGTTCTTCAAATTCTCTTCCAGATTTTCTCACAAGAGAATTTTTACAGGGAAAATATCTCCCAAACCGCCCAACAAGCCCACAAGGAGAGAAAGGAAAACAATTTGCAGAACCATCTTCAGAGAAAAAACCCTCCGGCTTAACCAATATCAGGACCTGGCTTCAGGCTGCCCAACAGCCAGCGAATATTACTACCATTTCCAGCCAAGTCAAAAAGGAACCTATTCCTCTTATAGGAAATCCTTCTGACTTTAATAAACTTTCTCAATATGACATAACACAATTATCACAAGAAGAGGCTTTACAGCTTCTCCAACAGGCTTTCAATACACAGCCTTAGCCTTCCATGGCGATAGACCCATCTCCCATAGCCACTCAGAAGGCAAAGGGAAAAACAATTTCTAGCGAGGTGGTCATACAGTCTACCCAGGGTATCCAAGCAACCCTTCCAAAATCAAAATTTTTCCATAAAACAATATTTCAAAACATTTGCAATGCTGAAAATGGCTTTTATAATGTGGATCCATATATTTTTGCAAGAAATATTGTCACGCCCCGGAACCCCAGCGAGCACGCGACATCCCTCTTAGGTCGAAATAGTTGCGACATCCCAGGGTATCGCCGACCTCACTTATTATCATCAGAGATTTAATTCAACAGCGGAAACCACAAATCACCCTGACAACCAAAACTGGGGAGAATACACATATTCTTTTCTCATTAAAACTTATACCATAATATTCACAATTTTACAAACCATCATATACATGTGCACACCGTACTATAAAACATCGATATCCAAAAAGATCCGATGACTTGGCATTCTAACCTAAAAAATGGTACTCTTCCAAAAACCCATTTTCAACCCCTATACTAGCCCCTACGCCCCTTATTCGGCGTCCACTCTGAGTCCGACTCCTCGCTATTCAAATCCGAACTCCCCTGAACAGTCTGCTCCTCCGAGGACTCTGGTTCTGCCTCGATCTCAATCGGGTGATTAATGTCACCCGATTCGGATGGAACTTCAAACTGATCCTCCTCAGCCGGTACTTCGAAGAAATTATCCTCGGGCACGAAATTGGGATCCATAAACTGCTCGAATGGGAGTATATACTCTGGATCCTCCTCAGGCTCTTTAGACTCGTCAGGCTCGTTCTCGGGTTCTGCCTCGGGCTCTACCTCCTCTGGTTCGTCCTCGGGAATTGGCTCTAAATCTATGTCCATCGGGTCGTCTTCTGCTTGCGATCCTTTGGGCTCGGGTTCGTGCTCAGCCCCGGAAGATTCTTGAGCTACGGGCGCTGGATGCAAACCAGACTGAGCTAAACTAATCTCTGCACTGGTCAACTCTCCATCTATCGGGGGTATGGCAGACGGGTCCCAATCCCCAACTAAGTCAAACGGAACATCGAAACCCCTAACGGGCCCGAACTCATCCCCTGCTACATCCTGGAAGAACCAGGCAGTATAGACATGGGTCTCCCATAAAGGTAGTCCTACCTCTACAAAAACAGTTGTAGTATGCTTAATCCAGGTCATGCCATCACCCATAGGAAATTCTGTAACCTCATACTCGGTGTGCACTGGCACCCCAAAACGCTCTGGTGGCGGTGGTGGAGGATTCATGGCTCGGGTCGGGGTTCTGAAAATTATTGGTTGAAACAACCATGAAACTACATCTCAGTAAGTACACCCCTAAACCCCACCTAGGCTATCACGTACCTTCAGACAATCACAAAGCACAATCACACATACACTAAATCATTACATAGCAGGCACTTCACATACGATCACATGCATGTACAAATCTCATGTCATGCACTCATTCCGTTCTCATTATCTCTTTTCCACATTCCGCGCCAGTGACCCGCGTTACAGTACACGCCTCAGGTTCACTGCGATCCACTTATCACAACACTTCAGGGCCCGCGTTAACGTACACGCCTCAGGCCATGTTTCTTGCCCCCGTTGAAGTACACGCCTCAAGCTCAACACCTACCATCTACTGCGCAACCCGCGTTGAAGTACACGCCTCAGGCTGGCAGTCTTCCGGTAATACCGGGCATCGTCCCGCGTTGAAGTACACGCCTCAGGACGGCACAATTTCCACGAATACATGTCATACCACATTTCTTTCTTACTCATGCACATGCTCAACAAACATTTACCACACTTAATTGGCCAATCACACGTGGCCCGCGCATGCCTCAATTCACACGCAAAACATGCTCACTAAGCATTTGACATGGCCAATTTTTAATAAATAAATCAGTTTGGCTCAAGCGTGCACCCAACAGGCATTTTTCAATCATGTAATTACACAACCATGCACTAAATTTCATCACCTCAACCCAGTCATAGTTCCAACACATATTAAACACACAATTTGCCATTTTTCTCCAATCAAATGGCGTCAAATCAATTCCGGTCCTTCACGACACTTTCTCACCGTTAATTGCCGATTCTAAAAATCCAATTTGCGTCCCGATCGACCCATCACAGCCCACTGAATAGTCACTCACAGCCAACTGTTGTCCTCAAAGTCTCCATTAAAATTTTCCCAAATTCAATCCTAGGCCCCCCAATTGATTTTACTCCTAATCCGTACAATCCCATACCCGAATAAACCCGATTTCAACCAAAATTACCCGTCGATACCCAATATCCTAAGTCGGGTTTAGGGCGCGACTTACCCGACCCTAGACTCACACGGCTAGAGTGAAAAACGGTGGCAATCGACGGCGATCTTGCGGCGGCGACGGTGTACGGCTCCCTGCGGCGGCGATCGGCTCACGGTGGGGCAGCTTGGCTCACGGCCAAGGGAAAAGAAACTGAGAGGGAGAGAGAGAGAACGGCGATGAGGTGGCGTGAGGGTGGGGCGGCGGATCGACGGCGGTAGGCGGTGCGGCGGCGACGGCGGGAGGGAGAGAGAGAGAGTTCGGGAGGGAGAGAGATGGAGGGGAGGCTCACGGTGGGGGGGTGACCGAATGGGGAAGAGAGAGAGAGGAGAGAGAATGGTCTAACTTAACTTCCAAGTTTTGACCAATTTTGCCAAATGACCGAAATACCCCTCTCTCACATTTTGATCCAACGGTCCAGATTCGATCTAATCTTGGAATCGACGGCCCAGATCGAATCTCACCCAAAAATATCTAAGGGTAGTCTTGAAATTTATCAAAAAGTCCAAGGGCAAAATTGTCCTTTCCAAATTTGAGGGTAAAATGACCAAAATGCCCTTTGCCCATAAAACTAACCCTTTATTAATTCCCAAGGGTAAAATGGTCACTTTCTCCGTTTCTCGTCGAAATCGAACTTTTATGAAAAATCCGAAGAAATCCAGAGTTGTACGTTCCAATTACAACGTCGTCCAAAGGCCCTGCCGTGACTTTCCAAATTTTCTGATGCTCGGTTTGGTCTCTAATCAATATTCAAATTATCTATATATATAACGTAACTCGAGCGTTTCTCAAACTAACGGGTGGCTTTTGGGAAATTCGCCTGTACGACCCGTGACTGATACTAAATCGAGTCACGTGCAATTTATTCAGACCGTAACGACTTCGGTTACCAATAAAATCGCGAGGATCGATGCAACAGTCTGAATTTTTGATCCTTTTCCTGGGATTTATGAAATGAATATTTTGGCCAACGCACTTATAGTGAGATCTCACCCAGAACTGCACATTCTCGAGATGCTAACCTTAGGGGTAAGGCCATTATGGGATTGAGTTCGCACGACCAAAGAACTCGACCTTGGTTCGGCTTTCGACCAGAAGGATTGTCGAGGGAATGTTTTAGGCCAACAGAGAGCGATCTATTTGATTGATCGTGTCTGAAGGGAACTAGCGACAGACCCTCGCAATTACATGACAATCGAGGTCGCCTTGGTTCGAGCAAACTTAAACGTGATTTGACTTAGTGTCGATCACGGGTCAAGAGCGCGTAATCCTAATGAGCCACCCGTTAGCAAGAGATAAGCTAAAGTCGCGATTGTTCGATTCTAGTCATTTCTTGGAATTCGGGCCCGGGAATCGAGAATTTTGGAAGTGACAATTTTGAGCGGCTGATGACGTTTTTGGCTTGGCCAACCTTGGGGCCACCCATTTCTGCAAAAAAATGGATTTCGATTCTGGACCGAAAAAATGACCATTTTGCCCCTAGGCCTAATTTGGGGTATTTCGAATTTTGGAGATTTATTTTGGGGATATTTTATGGATAACCATCAGCCCAATAATTCAGATTAAGTTGGACAAAATTGCCCCTCAATTATTTGTCTAGATTTAATCCAAGCCATTGAAGAGAAGGGCAATTTGGTCATTAAAGGAAATTTTGACCATTTAGTCAAACCTTGCCTTTCTCTCTCCTCACTCTCTCTCACCTCACCTCCGGCCATCCCCTCTCCCCCACGATCAGCCCCTCCTCTCCCGTTTTCTCCCTCTCTCTCCCGAAATTCTCTCTCTCTCTCTCTTTTCCTTGCCGTGATCGTCGCCGGCGGAGGAGTACCGCCGGCTGTCGTTCGCCGCTGCTGCTGCTGTTGCTGGTCCGGCTATTCCAGCCCCTTGTCCATCCAGTTTGTCGCGTTTTTCTTAGGTAAGTGACTTCCCCAAACTCTCCCTAGGACCTCGGGTATTGTAGGACGTGTTTAGAGCTCGGTTTAGGCGATTTGTGTGGTTGTTTTGGGACTTGGAGTGAGGCTGGATGTTCGGTAGTCATGGACTGAATTGAGGGGTGGAAATATGAAGTTTGGGAGGTTCGGATAGGGCCGTGATGATATGGAACGATTACGGTTTGAATTCGTGGATTTGGTGTGATTTTCGGATTTGTGACTACTGTACCTGTCCAGTTTGCTATTTTTGTGGAGAATTTTGGGGGCCGAATTTGAGGAAGTTTTCTTCATTAAAGTTTCTCCCAACATCTAGAAGTATGACATATTTTAAATTTGGAATTTTTTGAGGCCATTTGGGTCGTGCGAAAACCCATTTTCAGACCGTATTGAAACCGCTCGGAACACTGTTCATCCCGACCTTCCTGTCTTGCCGAATGTTTATAAAATTTTCCAGATCTATTTTCAATAAAATTCTTCACAAAATTTGTTGGTGACTCTCTTTTCTATGACATATAAAAATTTCAAATCTTTTCAAGGTGATTTGGGTGTTGAAAGAAATGTATTTTGAGGACAAAACAGTCTGTTAGAGCGAACTGATTTTGGTCTGATTTCGAGGGACAAAAAGGCATGGTTGCAGACTGAACCAGATTTTGTGTTCTTCATAAGAATTGTTGATCAAGATGTGTTTTATGATATATCCAAAATTTAGAATTTTTGGAGTTCGTATATGCGATTGTATGATTTGTGATTGTTGGTTGATTCTGGATTGTGTCTTGGGCTGAATGTGGCGTGATTGTGTGCCGAGAGTGTGTGGCCATGAGGCGTGAAGGTATGATTGTGCGTTGAGTTCGTGTGCCAAGCATGGGTGATCGTGTGGTATTCATGTGGCGAGAATGTATATTTGTGAAGTGTATGTGAAGTGTGCGATTGTGTGTGGCCTTGTGTATATGTGGCTAGGTGGTATGTGTGGTATGAGTGGAACGAAGGTACGGGAATGTAGGATTGGTTAGAAAGGTTCCGTCCTGAGGCGTGTTCGTTTACGTGGGACGATGCCGTCCCTGACGAGGTGGCGATGCCTGGCCCGACGGGGTGACGATGCCTGACAAGGTCAGAAGACCGTTGGCCTAATGCATTTTACGCAGGCGCGGTAGAAAAGGAAGTGGAAAGGTAGGATTCCGTCCTGAGGCGTGTTCGTTTACGCGGGACGATGCCGTCCCTGACGAGGTGACGATGCCCGGTCCGACGGGGTGACGATGCCTGACGAGGTCAGA
The DNA here is from genome assembly GCF_021117445.2 of Syzygium oleosum. Lineage (NCBI taxonomy): Eukaryota > Viridiplantae > Streptophyta > Magnoliopsida > Myrtales > Myrtaceae > Syzygium > Syzygium oleosum. Next base: position 13,719,872 of record NW_026607485.1, read on the forward strand.
AGACCGTTGGCCTGATGCGTTTTACGCGGGCGCGGTAGTGGTGGAAAAGATTAGGAATGAGCTGGTTTGAGAAAGTGGACGTGTGGGGTGAGTTCGTGTGCGAGTGTGGCTTGTATCGGGTATCGTAGCGTTCAATTATAGGGTAAAAACTGCTAGGCATGGTATGGGACGTGCCCAAGTAGGTTTTGCCTTATAATCGAGGCACGTGTGTAGCTGTGATGTATTACTGGGGGATGTGGGTTGTGTTATTATCTGACGTGCAGGGACGTGCATGATGGGTTCTAGGTAGGTGCGCATGTGTTTGTAAGTATGGTTGATCGTTGCATGTTATGTGTGTTTCGTCTGGCGGTATGCGAGAGCCTACGTGGGGTTTGGGGTTGTACACTTATTGAGATTCGTCTCACGGCTGTATAACCACCACTTTCAGACCCCCAGCCTTAGACCCGGGAGACCCTCCTCCTCTTTTAGAAGTTTGAAGAACTGTCCATAGTGCCCAGTGGAGCTGCAGATGATCCTCCGGGGGCTTGAGCCAGAAGACGCAGGAGCAGAAGGGAAGAGGGCGACCAGTAGGTTTCCCTAGGGTAATTTAGGGGTTGCACAGAATAGGTCGTCCCATAGTGAAGCTAGGTTAACCAAGCCACCTTATCCTTTTTGTTATGTCGGTGGCTGTGAATGCTTGTTTGCTAAGCTCGTGTATAATATGATGTTTGTATGTATAATGCTTTGGCATTGTATATAAATGAATGTTGTTGTTATTTGACTGTTTGGTTGAGCTACCCCATCGTCGTCTTTATAGTCAGGGGTTTTATATTCGCTTCCGCATGTGTTTCTGATATTTGGGATTGGGTCGGCGATGTTCCTGGGACGTCGCAAACATTCGACCGGAGCGGGATGTCGCGAGCTCAATGGGGTTCGGGGCGTGACAATCGATCACTAGTTTCGATGAGTGCGATCGTTCGGAATAAGTTCGGGATCGTTCGTCAATTCATTTCAGGATCAAACGGAATCACCCGTGATCCACGTACATGATAATGACGAATCAGCCCATCCTTTCCTAGGAACGGCCTACACTAGCTCAAAATGTCACCTCGACGATTTTATGGTCGAAATTCAGTTCACGGTCGAATTCCTCTAGTCGTACGAATTTAAATCCCTCACTAGCCTTTTCCTATAGGTTAGTATCCTAGGAATGATCAGTTTCGGGCGAGAACTAGCTACAAGTACATTAATAAAATAATTCATTTCATAAATCCCAAATGAGCGAAATTTCGGAACGTCACAATCTTCCCCCCATACAAAAATTTCATCCTCGAAATTTACAAATCTCACCACTACCCAAAAAATTTACAATTCCTACTACTGCTCAAACAATTGGGGGTATTGACGTTGCATCACCTTTTCACTTTCCCAAGTTGCGCCTTAAGTCCCGTGGTGCTCCCAAATAACTTTGACCATCGGGATTGTCTTGTTCCTCAGAACCCGTTCTTTTCGGTCTGTAATCCTTAATGGTCTCTCGACATAAGACACCTTGTTATCAACCTCTATCTCCTCATAATTCAGCACATGTGTCGGGTCCGGTTCATATTTTCTCAGCATCGATACGTGGAACACATTATGCACTTGCGATAGGTTTGGTGGTAACGCAAGGCGATACGCTAATTCTCCAATCCTTTCTAATATCTCAAAAGGTCCCATGTATCGTGGACTCAGCTTCCCTTTCTTACCGAACCTGGATAGTCCTCTCATAGGCGATACTTTAAGAAACACGTGATCCCCTACTTGAAACTCCAAAGGCCTTCGCCTTCTGTCTGCATAACTCTTTTGACGGCTCTGCGCTGTCTTCAGCCTTTCGCGTATAATCTTAACCGCCTCAATCGATTGCTCGACTAGCTCCGGCCCGGTTATAGTCCTTTCTTCCACTTCGTCCCAACACATGGGTGTCCTACAAGCCCTGCCATATAGCGCTTCGAAAGGCGCCATTCCAATGCTCTGCTGGAAACTATTATTATAAGCAAACTCCACTAATGGCAATTGCTCTTTCCACTTACCCTGAAAATCCAGCACACATGCCCGAAGCATATCCTCTAGAGTCTGAATCGTCCTCTCAGACTGGCCATCTGTCTGAGGATGGTAAGCTGTACTAAACTGTAACTTGGATCCCAAGGCCGTTTGTAGACTTTTCCAAAAACTGGCAGTAAATCGAGGATCACGATCTGAGGTAATAGTCACTGGTACACCATGCAAACGAACTATTTGTTGCACGAACAATTCAGCATATCGATCTAATGCAAAGTCCTTCCGCACAGCCAAAAAGTATGCCGACTTGGTCAATCTGTCGACAATCACCAAATAGTATCATGATTTCTTTGGCTTCTCGGTAATCCCGACACAAAATCCATAGTTATATGCTCCCACTTCCATTCTGGGCTTTCCAACGGTCGCAACAATCCTCCAAGCTTACAATGTTGTGCCTTCACCTGTTGGCACGCCAGGCATTTAGCCACGTGCTTAGCGATATCCGACTTCATACCGTTCCACCAATAGTATTGCTTCAAATTTCGATACATTTTAGTATTGCCTGGGTGGACACTATAACTGCTACGATGTGCTTCTGACAGAACCTCTTCCTTGAGTTCCACATCGTCAGACACACATAATCGTCCACGAGACTTTAATACCCCATCTTCAGATACCTGAAAGTCTGGATTTCTCTTGGCCTCCTCCATCTCTAAAATCTTTTGGGTTTCCTGATCCGAAGATTGCAACATCTTAATTTTGGCCTGGATCTCTAGTTCAATCCTAAGCGTAGCCAACAAGCTCGAGACTTGACTTACTTCAAATCTAAACTCCGAGTCTCGCACTTTTTCCAACAGTGTCCACTCCTTGACCATCAAATGGGCTATACTCAACTTACGACTCAAAGCATCGGCTACCCGGTTAGCCTTTCTGGGATGATATAGAATTTCACAATCGTAATCCTTCAATAACTCCATCCACCGACGCTGCCTCATGTTTAATTCCTTTTGAGAAAACAAATATTTGAGGCTCTGATGGTCTGTATAAATCTGAAATTTCTCTCCGCATAAATAATGTTGCCAAATCTTAGGGCGAATACAATTGCGGCTAATTCTAAGTCATGCGTCGGATAATTCAATTCATGCGGCCTTAACTGCCTTGACGCATAAGCTACTACTCATCCATTTTGCATGAGTACACATCCCAATCCTTTCAACGACGCATCACTATATATCTCATATCCTCCGGGTCCCGACGGAATAGTCAACACTGGTGCTGTTGTCAATCTATGCATCAATTCTTGAAAACTCCTCTCACATTTATCTGACCATTCAAATCTCGTTTCCTTTTTCAATAAATGCGTCAACGGCGTTGCTATCGACGAAAATCCTTCCACGAAACAACGATAATATCTAACCAAACCCAGAAAACTCCGAACTTCTGTTACTGTCGTCGGTCTAAGCCATTTCATTACTGCCTCAATTTTCAATGGATCCACAGAAATTCCTTCTCCGGAGATCACATGTCCGAGAAAGGCTACTCGTTTGAGCCAAAATTTGCACTTGCTAAACTTAGCGTATAGTGCGTTTTTCCTTAAAGTCTGCAACACTCGATTCAAGTGAAATTCATGTTCCTCTAAGCTCTTCGAGTAAACCAATATATCATCTATAAACACGATCACAAACCGATCTAAAAATTCTTTAAACACCCGATTCATTAGATCCATAAAGGCAGCCGGGGCGTTTGTCAATCCGAACGGCATTACCGTAAATTCATAATGTTCGTATCTCGTCCTAAATGCCGTCTTCGGTATATCCTCCTTCCTAATCCTCAACTGATGATATCCCGTTCTCAGGTCAATTTTAGAAAATACCGAAGCCCCTTGCAACTGATCAAACAAATCATCATTCCTCGGTAAAGGGTACTTATTTTTTATCGTCACCTGATTCAGCTACCTATAATCGATACACAACATCAACGATCCATCTTTCTTCCTTACAAATAAAACCGGCGCTCCCCACGGAAACGCACTCGGACGAATAAATCCCTTGTCTAACAATTCTTGCATCTGCACCTTTAATTCCTTTAATTCCGACAACGACATCCTATAAGGTGCCTTCGAGATTGGCTCAGTTCTGGGTGCCAACTCGATTACAAACTCTACTTCTCTTTCCGGCGGTAATCCCGGCAATTCCTGAGGAAACACATCGGGATACTCACACACTACCGCTATATCCTCAAGTCTCGACTCTTCAGCCGTCGAATCAACTACTGCAGCTAGAAATCCTTGACACCCTTCATTTAACAGTTTCGTCATTTCCATCGAAGAAATCCATGGAATCGAGGGTCCTCCTCGACTTCCCACAAATTTGAATTCCGGATATCCAACTGGATTAAATTGGATCACTCTGCTATTGCAATCCATTACGGCCCTCTGCTTAGATAGCCAGTCCATTCCCACTATTACATCAAAATCGTACATAGGTAGAACTGCTAAATCAATCTTCTCCTCCCTATCCCCAATCACGATCTTACAATTTGTACACCCCAATGAGACTAGCATTTTATCATTCAAGGGAGTTGTCACGCATAACACAACATCAAGCAATTGCGGTTCCAATCCAATCAACTCAACAAACTGTTTCGATATGAAATAATGGGACACCCCAGGGTCAAATAAAGCATACGCAGCATGGTTGCACAGAAAAATCGTACCTGTGACAACCCCTGGTGCATTCTCAGCCTCTCGTCTGGCCATAACATACACTCGTCCTTGCGCTAGAGGCCTACTCTGGTTTGCTGTCTGGGTCGTTCCAGTCTGGTTCCCATTCCGAGGGGGCGGCAATGCAGGCGGCCTATTCTGTCTGGGGTTGGGGCAATTCCTTATGTGGTGACCAAATCCTCCACATCAAAAACACGTTCCGCCCCGGGTTGGACAAGGTCAATTTCCATGTCTACCTCCATAAATTCTACACGGACCATTCAAGATCCGGACTGGCTTCCCAATATTTCTTTTAACTAACGGAGTAAAACGCCTATTATCTAACATCAGCCTCTTCCCAGGATTACGATTGTCCCTACCCTGGACAAATCTCGACCTAGAAGCGGCGGCCCTATCCACCTGATCTCGCTCTAAAATCTGGGCCCTATCAAATATTTCCTCGTACGTCCTCAGATTTACCAGTAACAACTGGCTACGAATATCAGCTTTCAATCCGTCCCGAAATCTTCGCGCCTTGTCATTGGGATGTTCCACCATTCTTGGCGCAAACTTAGATAATCTCGCAAATTCCGCTTCATACTGATCTACTGTCATCAGACCCTGACGGAGTCTCATAAATTTAGCTAACTTCCTTTCCCTGGCACTGGCCGAGAAATACTTCTCATAGAAACTTTCGGTAAAAGCAGTCCAAGTCCGGGCTGTACCTTCCGGAAAAACCCTATCTCTGGTGGCTTTCCACCAATCGTTCGCATTATCCTGCAATTGATATACCGCCAGAGTTACCTTCTCATTATCAGTGCACTCTAACACTTCAAAAGCTTTCTCGAGTTCCTCTACCCATCTAGGTGCAGCCTCAGCGTCACCTTTTCCAAAGAACTTAGGCGGTTTTAGCTTTATAAACTGTTCCACCAGCTGATGCATCGGTCCATTCACAACCACTTGCCCCTGCCCTTGATTCTCATTATTATTGACGGCAGCAATGGCCACAGCGGCCTCGGCAGCTTGGGTAATCGTAGCAGCTCGTTCCTGAGTCTACTGTCCTAACAGATTTCCGATCTGTTCTAAGGTTCTCATGACTGCTTCCATTCTAGGGTCCTCAGCAGGTCTAATTTCCACTCTAGGGTCCACTGCAGCTCCAGCATTAACCCCAAGATTTTCTATCGCTCCTGCACCCATTCCAAGGTCCTCTACGGCTCTAGCTCGAGCACGACCTCTACTCCTTGTTCTTCTACCTGCGCCCCTTCTTGGGACTCTTCCTACACCTCTTCCTTCGCTGCTTATCGTCACAATTCTACCACTCTCCTACCTACTATAATTCCACTCAGGAATTAGCAATCCTTCACTACCAATCACGAGGCTACAATCACAAGAGTCTGAAAACGTACCTCAGGTCCAAACGCACCTGCATTTCAATTACCGCAACAATTATCTTACTCAATCAATCACAACAAACCATCTGGAGGCACGTGTAGCTCATTCCGCCCTAAAACTCACTAAGGCTCCGTTCGTTTCCGGAAAAATATTTTCCCGGAAAACATTTTCTGCATTTTCTGGTGTTCGGGGGCGGAAAATGTTTTCCTTCCCCACCCCCAAATCCTTCATTGTTTTGAGGAAAATGATTTCCTCTTTTCACAAAGAGGAAATCATTTTCCCCCAAAGTGAAGGCAAAATTGCCCATGGGAGGGAAAATATTTTCCGTGGGAGAGGAAGTTGATCGCTGGTCACCGCCGTCGGCCGTCGCCCGCCATCGCCGCCACCCGCCGCCCGCCGCCGCCGGTCGACGGGCGCCGCCCGGTCGCCGGCACTTGCCCGGTCGCCGGGAGCCGCCCGGTCGCGGGAGCCGCGGTCGCCCACCACCGCCGCGGCCGCCGGTTGCCGCACGCCGCCCGCCGCCGCCGCTGGTCGCCGCCACCGGCCGCCTGACACCGCCGGATCGACGGTCGCCGAACACAGGAAAATATTTTCCGAAACTTTTTTAGATTTTAGTCGAACACCAGAAAATTGTGTTCTAGGAAAACATTTTTCAGGAAAATGACTTCCGGGAAAATATTTTCCAAAAGGAGAATATTTTCCGCCAAACAAATGGAGCCTAATATCTCCCTAATTACTACCCCAGGGTCTCGACCAGTATAGATCGAACGGTCCTCGCTCTGATACCAATTCAAACTTCTGACTTTAATAAACTTTCTCAATATGACATAACACAATTATCACAAGAAGAGGCTTTACAGCTTCTCCAACAGGCTTTCAATACACAGCCTTAGCCTTCCATGGCGATAGACCCATCTCCCATAGCCACTCAGAAGGCAAAGGGAAAAACAATTTCTAGCGAGGTGGTCATACAGTCTACCCAGGGTACCCAAGCAACCCTTCCAAAATCAAAATTTTTCCATAAAACAATATTTCAAAACATTTGCAATGCTGAAAATGGCTTTTATAATGTGGATCCATATATTTTTGCCAGAAATATTGTCACGCCCTGGAACCCCAGCGAGCACGCGACATCCCTCTTAGGTCAAAATAGTTGCGACATCCCAGGGTATCGCCGACCTCACTTATTATCATCAGAGATTTAATTCAATAGCGGAAACCACAAATCACCCTGACAACCAAAACTGGGGAGAATAGGGAGAATACACATATTCTTTTCTCATTAAAACTTATACCATAATATTCACAATTTTACAAACCATCATATACATGCGCACATCGTACTATAAAACATCGATATCCAAAAAGAACCGATGACTTGACATTCTAACCTAAAAAATGGTACTCTTCCAAAAACCCATTTTCAACCCCTATACTAGCCCCTACGCCCCTTATTCGGCGTCCACTCTGAGTCCGACTTCTCGCTATTCAAATCCGAACTCCTCTGAACAGTCTGCTCCTCCGAGGACTCTGGTTCTGCCTCGATCTCAATCGGGTGATTAATGTCACCCGATTCGGATGGAACTTCAAACTGATCCTCCTCAGCCGGTACTTCGAAGAAATTATCCTCAGGCACGAAATTGGGATCCATAAACTGCTCGAATGGGAGTATATACTCTGGATCCTCCTCAGGCTCTTCAGACTCGTCAGGCTCGTTCTCGGGTTCTGCCTCGGGCTCTACCTCCTCTGGTTCCTCCTCGGGAATTGGCTCTAAATCTATGTCCATCGGGTCGTCTTCTGCTTGCGATCCTTCGGGCTCGGGTTCGTGCTCAGCCCCGGAAGATTCTTGAGCTGCGGGCACTGGATGCAAACCAAACTGAGCTAAACTAATCTCTGCACTGGTCAACTCTCCATCTATCGGGGGTAGAGCAGACGGGTCCCAATCCCCAACTAAGTCAAACGGAACATCGAAACTCCTAACGGGCCCGAACTCATCCCCTGCTACATCCCGGAAGAACCAGGCAGTATAGACATGGGTCTCCCATAAGGGTAGTCCTACCTCTACAAAAATAGTCGTAGTATGCTTAATCCAGGTCATGCAATCACCCATAGGAAATTCTGCAACCTCATACTCGGTGTGCACTGGTACCCCAAAACGCTCTAGTGGCGATGGCGGAGGATTCATGGCTCGGGTCGGGGTTCTGAAAATTATTGGTTGAAACAATCATGAGACTACATCTCAGTAAGTACACCCCTAAACCCCACCTAGGCTATCACGTACCTCCAGACAATCACAAAGCACAATCACACATACACTAAATCATTACATAGCAGGCACTTCACATACGATCACATGCATGTACAAATCTCATGTTATGCACTCATTCCGTTCTCATTATCTCTTTTCCACATTCCGCGCCAGTGACCCCCGTTACAGTACACGCCTTAGGTTCACTGCGATCCACTTATCACAACACTTCAGGGCCCGCGTTAACGTACACGCCTCAGGCCATGTTTCTTGCCCCCGTTGGAGTACACGCCTCAGGCTCAACACCTACCATCTACTGCGCAACCCGCGTTTAAGTACACGCCTCAGGACAGCACAATTTCCACGAATACATGTCATACCACAATTCTTTCTTACTCATGTACATGCTCAACAAACATTTACCACACTTATTTGGCCAATCACACGTGGCTCGCGCACGCCTCAATTCACACGCAAAACATGCTCACTAAGCATTTGACATGGCCAATTTTTAATAAATAAATCAGTTTGGCTCAAGCGTGCACCCAACAGGCATTTTTCAATCATGTAATTACACAACCATGCACTCAATTTCATCATCTCAACCCAGTCGTAGTTCCAACACATATTAAACACACAATTTGCCATTTTTCTCCAACCAAATGGCGTCAAATCAATTCCGGTCCTTCGCGACACTTTCTCACTGTTAATTGCCGGTTCTAAAAATCCAATTTGCGTCCCGATCGACCCGTCACAGCCCACTGAACAGTCACTCACAGCCAACTGTTGTCCTCAAAGTCTCCATTAAAATTTTCCCAAATTCAATCCTAGGCCCACCAATTGATTTTACTCCTAATCCGTACAATCCCGTACCCGAATAAACCCGATTTCAACCAAAATTACCCGTCGATACCCAATATCCTAAGTCGGGTTTAGGGCGCGACTTACCTGACCCTAGACTCACGCGGCTAGAGTGAAAAGCGGTGGCGATCGACGGCGATCTTGCGGCGGCTTACGGTGGCGACGGTGTACGGCTCCCGGCTGCGGCGATCGGCTCACGGTGGGGTGGCTTGGCTCACGGCCAAGGGAAAAGAAACCGAGAGGGAGAGAGAGAGAACGGCGGTGAGGTGGCGTGAGGGTAGGGCGGCGGATCGGCGGCGGCGCGGCGGTGGGCGGTGCGGCGGCGACGGCGGGAGGGAGAGAGATGGAGGGGAGGCTCACGGTGGGGGGGTGACCGAATGGGGAAGAGAGAGAGAGGAGAGAGAATGGTCTAACTTAACTTCCAAGTTTTGACCATTTTTGCCAAATGACCGAAATACCCCTCTCTCACATTTTGATCCAACGGTCCAGATTCGATCTAATCTTGGAATCGACGGCCTAGATCGAATCTCACCCAAAAATATCTAAGGGTAGTCTTGTAATTTCTCAAAAAGTCCAAGGGCAAAATTGTCATTTCCAAATTTGAGGGTAAAATGACCAAAATGCCCTTTGCCCATAAAACTAACCCTTTATTAATTCCCAAGGGTAAAATGGTCACTTTCTCCGTTTCTCGCCGAAATCAAACTTTTCTGAAAAATCCGAAGAAATCCAGAGTTGTACGTTCCAATTACAATGTCGTCCAAAGGCCCTGCAGTGACTTTTCAAATTTTCTGATGCTCGGTTTGGTCTCTAATCAGTATTCAAATTATATATATAACGTAACTCGAGCGTTTCTCAGACTAACGGGTGGCTTTTGGGAAATTCGCCTGTACGACCAGTGACTGATACTAAATCGAGTCACGTGCAATTTATTCAGACCTTAACGACTTCGGTTACCAATAAAATCGCGAGGATCGATGACTAGTTCCGATGAGTATGATTGTTCGGAATAAGTTCGGGATCTTTCGTCAATTCATTTCGAGATCAAACGGAATCACCCGTGATCCACGTACATGATAATGACGAATCAGCCCATCCTTTGCTAGGAACGGCCTACACTGGCTCAAAATGTCACTTCGACGATTTTATGGTCGAAATTCAGGTCGCGGTCGAATTCCTCTAGTCGTACGAATTTAAATCCCTCACTAGCCTTTCCCTATAAGTTAGTATCCCAGGAATGATCAGTTCCGGGCGAGAACTAGCTACAAGTACATTAATAAAATAATTCATTTCATAAATCCCAAATGAGCGAAATTTCGGAATGTCACAAATATGTTTTCTGAAAAATTCTTTTATACCCCTCATGATATTTACAAAACAACAGAATTTTATGAAAAAATTTAGAAGAAACAAAGTCTGTAACCTTCAGACATTTTTCTGATAAAGGTCATGTGAATTACTCCACGGCCAGAATTCACAGGGTCATCCACCCTTCTCAATGGAAACCTGATCCATTGACCTTGAAAAAATTCAATACGACCGATGCCCCTCCATACAGATCATCCTTCTCATATTTTGACTACCAACAAGCTTGGTGGAACACTTTCTGGAGAAAGAATGCCAATAATTCTCATACTTGGCTATTCTTTTTTGAAAACTTTGATATCAACCTCGTTCCATATTGGTTCGTTAGATGGTGGGAACATTTGGGACCAACTGATGAAATTATCCACCCAAAGATTCAACATGCTTATGAACTTTTCCTTGATGGATGTAATGTCCTAAAAAACGAATTTTTGTTTTGAAAAGAGATATTTTAGTAGGTGAAACTACTAAACCATTTTTCTTCACAATATTGATAAAATGATTGATGTGTTTAAAATGTTTTTCTATGGATGTAGAAAATATTAAAACATCATCTATATAAACTATAATGTAATCAGACCATTGATTAAAAATATCATTCATAATCCTTTGGAATTCAAAAGGAGCATTTTTCAGTCCAAAAGGCATGACATTCCATTCATATTGACCACAAGGAACGGTAAAAGCTGTTTTGTACCTATCCTTTTCGCTAATTTGAATTTGCCAGAAACCCGATTTCATAACAAATTTTGAAAAGATCTTTGCATCATAAAGTCTGTTTAACAAATATTTTATATTAGGAATTGGATGATATCTTATCCATTTTAAAGTTGTATTCAAAGGTTTATAATTTATTACCAATCTTGGAACTCCTCTTTCTAGTTCAGCATTTTTGTTGACATAGAAAGCAGAGCAACTCCAAGGTGATTGGCTTTTCCTAATAAGCTTTTTCTCAAGAAGTTCTTGTATCTCTTTTTGACAGAAATTTAGAACTTCGTGATTCATTTGAGAAGGTCTAGCTTTGGTAGGAATGTCTTTTTCTGAAAAACCTAGTTCATAAGGCAGATCAACTATGTGACACTTACGAGACCAGAAAGCGTTAGGAATATTAGAACATATGGAATCTTTGATTTGATTTTCAAGATCAGAAATCTTTTTCTGAAGGCTTGCTTCCGAAAGATTCTTGTCAATCCTTTTGTATTCAAGATCTTCTTTAAGAAACTGAAGATGAGTTTCTTTGTCTTGGATTATGCAATTAATCTCAGAAATGGAATGTTTTTGAAGAGTATTCAAATTTCTGGTTTGGGGTTTTGAAATGAAATCAAAACATATTCTTTTGCCCAAGGTTTCTGTTTCAATCCCTTTTTTAGAAACTTTAAAAGGCTGGAGCAAATTGATAAAAGGTGATCCTAAAATAACATTTTGTTTGATATTCTTAATGAGAAGAAAAGGAGTTTTAAAAGAGATTTGGTCTTTCACAATCTCATTCAGGAATTTTGTAGTTAATAATCAGTTTGTCTCCGGATGCTGATTTGAGAGACTGGGAAGTTTTTTCAAAATATTTGGTTGGTATAAAACCTTCCTTTATATAGTTAAGGTCTGCACCAGTATCAAAAAGGGCTGTTGTTTCTAAAACAATTTCATTTTGGATTCTTATAGAAATGTTGATAATCTATTTTCTGGTGGTAATTTCAGAAAGCATTAAAAGGAAGTTTGTGTCAGAGGAAGAAAGGAGTTGAGGAACATTATTTTCTTCAAAATCTTCTTCCTTTTGTTTTCCTTTTAAATTTTTTATTTTAATATCCAAAATGTCCTTTTGCATTATTAACTGAGCGGCTTTGAGATCTTGAATTTCTTGCTTTTGTTTATTGATCTCGTGAGTAAGGTCAGTTATAGAAATGGGTTTGAAACTTGTTTTCTTAGCTTTGCCAAGAATAGTAGAAATATTATAGGGATTGTGTCATGCCCCGAAGCCATCGAGCACGCGACACACTTCTCTGGTCGAATAATGCGATATCCCAGGGTATCGCCGACCAAATTTCAATTCATCAGAGATTTATATCGACCAGCGGAAACCACAAATACCCGAACAAATAAAACTGGGGTAATCAGAGAGAATAAACATATTCATTGCTCATCCAAACTTATATAATATTCACAATTTACAAACCACCATATACATAAGCACACCAAACTTCTACACTATTAACCACCGACATAAAAAAGGATTGATGTGCACTCCGCCCCTAATGGAACACCAAAAATGGAACACCTCAAAAGCCTATTCCCATCCCCTAAACCTAGCCCCTACGCCCTCTGCTTGGTGTGCACTCCGAGTCTGACTCCTCATCATATGAATCTGAATTTCCTTGAACTGTTTGCTCCTCTAAGGACTCCGGCTCGGCCTCGATCTCGATCGGGTTGTTTATGTCACCCGACTCCGCTGGAACTTCAACCCGCTCCTCCTTGACTGGCTCCTCATCGGACTCATCCTCTGGCACAAACTCAGGGTCGAGCCATTGCTCATACGTGGGTATATGCACCGGTTCTTCTTCAAGCTCATCCTCGGGCTCATCTTCTGGGGCCTCTTCGGGTTCTGCCTCGGGTTCTTCCTCTTCTGGTTCTTCCTCTGGAATCGCCTCGAGGTCCACGTCCATCGGATCGTACCCTGCTTGCGATTCTTTAGGCTTTGGTTCATGCTCGACCCCCGAAGGCTCAGGTGCTGCGGGCGCAGGGTGAAGACTAGACTGCGCCAGACTGGTCTCTAAGCTAGTCATCTTGCCGTCGGGACGAGGTATGGCTGCCGGGTCCCAATCTCCAACTCTGTCAAAAGGGACATCAAATCTGCGGACAGGGCCAAACTCATCTACCCCGTCTCGAAAGAACCAAGCGGTATATGTATGGGCTTGCCATAGGGGTAATCCTACATCTACCCAGACTACCGTGGTATGCTTGATCCAGGTCATGTGGTCATCTATAAGATACTCTATAACGTCGTGGTCGATGTACATCGGTACTCCAAAATGCTCGGGCGGCGGCGGCGGGACATTCATTGCTCAGGCCGGGGTTCTGAAATTTTTGGTTGAAACAACCATGAGATTACATCTCAATAAGTACACCCCTAAACCCCACCGAGGCTATCACGTACCTCCAGACAATCACAACCACACACAGCCAGCACATAGCAAGCACACAATTATGCTTACCTAGGCCTTTCCAACGTGCAACCTGTACGTTAGTCATAACAACACCATTTCCAATCACATGCACGTTCTAATTACATTTCATGCATTCGTTCCGGTCTCATCACATTCCTTCCACACAACTCGCCAGTGACCCGCGTAATGGTACCGCCTCAGGTTCACTGCAACCATCTCACACTCGACTCGCCAGTGACCCGCGTAGTAGTATCGCCTCAGGTTCACTGTGATTAACTCAAAACAACACTTCATGGCCCGCGTAATGGTACCACCTCAGGCCGTGTATCTTACCCGCGTAGTGGTACCGCCTCAGGCTCAACACCCACCACCTACGACACAACCCGCGTAATGGTACCGCCTCAGGTTGGTCGTCCTCCGGTAATACCAGGCATCGTCCCGCGTAGTCGTACCGCCTCAAGATGGATCAATTCCCTGCGTAGTGGTATCGCCTCAGGGATTTTTGTCACCACACATACAACATTACCACACAATTCCTCACTCAATCACTTGCTCAACACCCACATGTCAACAATTTGGGCCGATCACACTTGGCCCGAGCACGCATCAAACCACGCACATTCCACATACTCAATAAACACCCAATCACGGCTAGTTGACAATTAATTCAACTTAGCTCACACGTGCACATAACAATACAAAATTTAATTGTTCAATTCACCACTCAACAAACATTCATGGCCACCCACGGCCCACAATCACAGCCACATACACGTAAACAATTTCGACATTTCCATGCTCATTTCAAGCCATATTAAACGCCACAACCCAGTCACAACACGGCACCTCAACCCGATACCATTTAGTCCTTAAATTGGACCGAATACTCCTCATTTCAAGCCCCAATTTCCAGCATTCAACTTCCCATCAAATCAGCCCCGGATCACCACAATTTCATCCTAAAAAATCAGTCAATACCAGCCCCTAAATCAGTCCGCACAATTAATCCATAAACAGCCCCAAATTTTGCCAAAACCGAGTCTAATTAAATCCGATTCCACCTAATTCATCCGTCGATACCCGAAGTCCTAAATAGAGTTTAGAGCGTGACTTACCGAACTCTAGACTAACTCGGCTAGAGCGGAAAACGAGCAGCGGTCAACGGTGAGCGGCGGCTCGGCGACGGCGGCGGGTGGGTTGGATGGCGTGCGGAGGCGACGGCCTCCTTGGCTGTGAATCACAGCCATACGAGGGAGAGAGAGAAAGGAAGGGACGGCGTGAGGGTGGTGGTAGTACGGTTCGACGGTGGAACGGCGACGATTGGGCGGACGGTGGCCGAGAGGGAGGGGCGGTCGGCGATGAGGGGGAGAGAAGGAGTGGGAGCCGAGAGAGAGAGAAAGAGTGAGGAGAGAGAGAGGGATTTGGGATTAAATATCCCAAAGTCAATTATTGGTATTGCCAAATTACCATCTTGCCCTTCTCTCTCAAATCAAATCGACGGTCGAGATTTGATCTTATCTCGAGATCGACGGCCGAGATTGAATCTTTTCCAAAAATATCCAAGGGCAATTTGGGAATTTCATAAAATTCCAAGGGCAAAATTGTCCAACTGAAAAATTAGGGCAAAATTGTCCAACTCAAAAATTAGGGCAAAATGACCAAAATGCCCTTCCCCTTTAACACTTGCCTTTTATAAACCTCCAAGGGCAAAATGGTCACTTTTCCATTTTCTTGCCGAATTTGAATTTTTCTGAAGGATTCGGGAAAATCCAAAGCTGTACGTTCCAACCACAACGTCGTCCTAACGTCCCGTCGTAACTTCCTAATTTTCCGATGCCCAATTTGGGCTCTAATTAATAATTAAATTTTATATAACGTAACTCGAGCGTTTCTCAACTAATAGGCGGCTTTTGGGGAAATTCGCATATTCGACCCGTGACTGATAATAAATCGAGTCATGTGCAAGTTCATTCGGTTCGTGATGACTTCGATTATCATGTAATCGCGAGGTTCGATCGCTAGTTCCGTCGGGCACAATCGTTCGGTATAGGTTCTGGATCATTCGTCAATTCATTTCGTGGTCAAACGGAATCACCCGTGATCCACTCGTATGACAGTGACGAATCGGCCCATAACTACCCTAAGATCGTCCTACATTGGTTCAAAATGTCACCTCGACGATTCTATGGTTGAAAATCAATTCACGATCGAATTTTCTTTAGTCGCACGAATTTAAATCCCTAATTAGCCTTTTCCTATTGGTTAGTATCCCAGAAATCATCAGTTCCGGGCTAGAACTAACTACAAGTACGTTCATAAAACCAAGCATTTCATAAATCCCAAATGGGCAAATTTCAGGATGTCACAGATTGTCAGATTGAAAAATTGGTTTAAAGGCTGGTTTTTGAAAATTATTCAAATATTTTATTTTTGTTTCAGGATCAATGATCTGGTCAATTGTTTGCAAAAGAATTTCTTCTTCTTTTGTCAAAACATTTATTTCAAAATGAGTATCATCTTCATCTTCACTGTCTGAGGTTGATAATGAAGAAGTTTCTATATCACAAATTTGTAAACCTTTTTCAAAACTAGATTCATCAGAAGAGCTATTGTCAGCTTCAGCCATTGGATTACTCCACGATTAAAAAGGAGATTCTTGCTATTGGTAGTCCACGATAAGATTACGGAATGACCAATAAAACGCGAGCATTATAAATAAAGAATATCTTGCTACCATATATATATATATATGTATGTTTGGGCGCGCATTGTCCGCTTAGGAGAAAAACTTATATCGACGGTCCATTTCTGAAACTCTTCAGCTCACTAAAGGTTAATATCAATACTTTTTAGGAATTAGAATCGTTTTTTTCCCAAAATATCTTCAATTAGTTATTTTGTAAATATTCATATCAATAGAAAAATGCGTAAATTAATAATTCTACTTTATCTATCATGCATTTCAACTTTAAAGTTTGAATCGTTTCAATCTTATAAGTTATAAATAATCTGACAAAAAAGTACATATTTTGAAATAGTTTTATCTTTCCCCGTATGCATGTATAAATTTTTTCATATTATATGAATAATATCTTTCGGTTCATTACTAATCTAAATATTTCGTAATAAGGGAATTTTGCCATATCTTTTAAATATTAATTTTTCGCATAAATGCAACGTGGATATAGAAAGGCATCTTTTTATTTCTTATAAAGATTATGTATCAATACACTCAAAAGTATTGACTAGAAAGAAAGAAGCGGAACCCAAAAAAAAAACCTATATTTTATGGAAAGAGAAGTAATACTTATATAAGCTTTGAGTAATAGTACTTTTGATCACTCAATTTCATAATAAGCTCGCATATTTTTCTATATTTCTAATCATATTTATAGTTCACTGAAAACATAAGTTTTTGGTTCTCGGAGATATTGCTTTCAAGACAATGGTGAACTGCATTCTTTTATCGAAAAAAAAATGATATAGCATTCTTAACTCTACTCCAAATTCTAGGGCATCAATTTCTTTTCTTGTTTATTTTCTAACGTAGTACTTCACACAACATATTCTTTGTTCATTATTAAGATTATAACATGCCAGTATTTGTACCACACCAGGAATTACACATTCAATTTTTCATTCTCTCTTAAAATCTGAATTTGACTCATCATACTCATGCATTACATATAAAAGTCTGGCTTTGAACAAAGTTTGCAAAAGACTTGAACTTCAGCATTATACCCTTCCAAACAAGTACATTAAGAAAAAGGGAAAATGACACAAATTGTGACATCCCGAATTTCGGCCCATTTTTGGGATTTATAAAACGTGTAATCCGTCAGTGCGCTTATAATGGAATCTTGCCCGGGAACTAATCACTCTCGGGTTCTCGTTTTTAAAATAGAGATTTCGCTAGAATCGCACTCGATCGAATTTGGCCGTTATTTAGACCCCGAACTTGGCAATCGATTTTCGGGAGTTTCGGGACGAAATAAATTGGACGGTGTTGATATTGTTGTGGCCAACGTCGAGATTATTAGGAATAGTGAGAAAGTGGATTTTTGACCGGGTGCGAATTTGGACTAGTAGACCTCCCTCGTAGTGTGTTTTGAGTTATTTTATTTTGGCCATTTGTCCTATAATATTAATTTGGATTTTTGCGGACCGTTAGATCGTTTTTCGAATTTGAGCCGTGTCCGTTGGATCGTGCTTGAGTGCATGTTGACTTTTTGGCTCTCTTCTCTCTCCTCTCTCTCCTTTGCCGTGCACGTTTCTTTTTCCCCCAACGCGTCCGTCCTCTCCTTCTCTCTACTCATTGCGTCTGCCCCTCCTTTTTCTCTCTCTCTCTCTCTCTTTCCCCTCCTGGCCTCGCACGTCTCCCCCATGCAACGTCCCCTCAGCCCGCGCCCATGCAGACCAACCTTCTGACACACCACTCTCTCTCTCCTCTTCCTTCTTCTTCTATTTCTTCTTCCCTCTCTCTCTTCTCTCTTCTCTTCCTTCTTCCTCCCCCAGCCCCGACTGTTCTGCTTCGTTTCTGTCCTGCACGCCGTCTGCCGTGCGACCGCCCTGCCGCCTCCGCCCGACCGTCCGCCCAAGCTCGCCTGGCCACCGTGCGCCGACGCCGCTCGGCCCGCCAGCCGCCGTGCCGTCGCCGCCACGAGTCCCCCCGCTCTCCTTCTCCTTCCCCTATTTTCCTTCGCCAAGCCGAGCCCGCCTCGCCCGCCTCGGCCACCAGCCCGTCCGACGAGGCCAAGCTCCGCCGAGCCGCGGCCGGCTCGCCCAGCCCGTCCCAGTCGCCGGCCGCTCGCCGGCTAGCTCGCCGCCGTCGCGTCCTCGGCACCCCGGCCGACCTCCACCTCTCCTTCGGCTCGTCGCCACCGTGTCGCCGCCGCGCTCTGCCCGCCGCCGTCACCATCACCGCGTCGCCGTTGCCGGTTGTGGCCGCGTCGCCGCCGCCGCCGCCGCGTCTTGCCCAGCCGGCCCGGCCCGGCTAGCCTCGGCCGGCCAGCCCGGCCGTGCCGGGCTTGCCCGGGCCATGGCCGGCCCGTTGCCCACGCAACCAGGCCCGCTCGCCCGTGCCGGCGCTTTGCCCGTCGCCCAAGCACGTTGCCCGTTCAGCCGGCCCCTCGCCCGGGCACGTCGCCCATTCCGCTCGACCATGCGCCCCGGGCATGCCGTTCGGTCACCGCGCCCGTGCGCCAGGCACGCCGATCGGCCATCGTGCCCGAGTTGGCCAGCCAGCGCACCCGTTGGCCCGCGCCCGCGCCTAGTTCGACACTGTTCACCCGGCCCATTTTGGGCCCGAGCCGACTTTTCCCGGGCCAAAACCTAATAAGTGACTTTCTAAACCCTACCTAGTACTTTGGGTATTTTTAGACTTGTTTAGGATGTGATTAGTATCGGGTTAGGAATTAATTTAGGCGTGGGCTAATTAGATTGAGTGTGCCCGATTTATGAATTATTGTGGTGATAATTGTGTGGCTAATTTAGTGATTGACTGAGGTAAATAGCATGACTGAATTGTCGTGGCGCTTGTGGGTGAATTGGAATCAATTGAATGTGTTGACTTGAATGTCGGGTCGGTGGGCCGATGTGGGGAGCATGAATTGAGTTGACTGATGTGGCGTGCTAGATTGACATTGGTAAAATGGTGGTGATTGAAATTGATTTATATGACTAAGAGCATGGTGAATTTTGTATTGTGGTGCATGTGCATGAGAAAAGCCCGAATCGATTGGAGGGCTGAGCCTGAGGCGTGTTTACGCAGGCTGTGAAAGGTGAGTTAGACCTGAGGCGTAGGTTACGCGGGTCATTGGAAAGGGAAAAATGTCCTGAGGCGTGGTTACGCGGGACGAAGCCCGGCTTGATCTGAGGGCTGACCTGAGGCGCAGTAGCGCGGGTCGTGGGAAAGTGTGAAATGTCCAGTGAGGGACGGAGCCCGGCTTGATCTGAGGGCTGACCTGAGGCGCAGTAGCGCGGGTTGTGAGAATGTGCCTGAGGTGCAGTGGCGCGGGCAGTGTGGAAGGACCTGGGAGGTCGTGAGAAAGTTGGCTGGACCACGCATGTTGCATAGTGTTTGATTATGAGGTGAATACTGCTAGGCATGGTATGGGACGTGCCCAAGTGGTTTTACCTTATAATCAAGACACGCGCGAGTGTTATTGTATGATGCATGGAAAATTTCCTTGTGTGATCTGAATATGAGCTCTGCTGGATACACTAATCTGATTTGACTAATGTACAGTGTTGGCATGTGATTGGATGGCGAGGTAAGTCCATTGATGTGAATTATATATAAGTTATCGGTTAGATTGCATGTTACAACTTGTCTGGGTACGCATTGGCCTATGTGGGGTATAGGGGGTTGCTTATTGAGACTCGTTCTTACGGTTATTATATAACCATTTTCAGATCTGCGACCGTGATTGATTGGAGACGCCACCAGGGTATCTCGGGGATGGAGGACGGGTCAAGTTACCCTATATTTTTGTGTGCCCCTCTTTTGTATAGCGAAGTAGGATACCCCACCACTATTCCCTTTTGATGTTGTGTATTTGGAATTATTGTTTTGTGCTATCCCTTTGTCATATTTTATTGTTTGGATTGTTTTAAATTCGCTTCCGCTTGCCTTTATCGTTGGGTGTTTCGTTTGGGTCGGCGACGCGTCCTGGGACGTCGCGTTCAATACGACCGTTGAAGGGGTGTCGCGAGCCCGTTGGGGTCCGGGGCGTGACATCCCTGTTGATTTGGTATCAGAGCAAGGTTAGCTCGAACCAAGATGGTCGAAACTGGAGTGATAAGGAGCGATGACTTTGGGGTAGTCAGTTAAGGAGTCTTGTGTGCCATGCGTACCCCAGATTGTATGATTGCGATTGCTGAGTGGTTTCTATTCAATATTATGTGAGGTGCAAGTGCGTCAGGACTTGAGGTAAGTGCATGAACTTTATTGGTTGTGATTTGGTGTTGTTTGTAATTGGTTGCTGTTTGTAATTGGTTGCCTGCTTAGTGAATTGTTGTTGTGATTCACTGCCTAGGGCTTAGACTGGTATAGTTGGCCTAGGTCTTTAATTCCCGAGGGGAAATTATAGCAGGTAAGTGAGTGGTGTGACCCTGTGAGTTTGAGCAGTTGAGGTCGAGGTCGAGGTCGAGGTCGTGTAGGTCCGCAAGCTAGAGTTGCAGAGGATTCCAGATGGGATGAGATTTTGAGGGCACTCGAGGGAGTTGGAATTTTAATGGGAAGGCAAACTGAGGAGCGAAATGCTACTGTTGCTACTAATGCCACTGATGCTGAGGCCATTATTGTCGCCGTTAATGGAAATGTTGGGAATCAAGGTTAATGGCAAGTTAATGCAGTTAGATAGATGCGTCAGCTGGTTGGAAAATATTTGAAATTGAAACCTCTGAAGTTCGATAGTAAAGGTGACCCTGAGGCTACATTGCTTTGGAGGTATTCGGGTGCACTGGTGAGGAGAAAGTGACCCTGGCTATATATCAACTTTAAGGAAATGTAAATGATTGGTAAGAGGGCCCCCGAAGTGGGATATTTCATAGGGCATATTTCCAAGCTGGGGTGTCGTTATCGAGGCCTTCAATGGGAGGTACTTTCAGAGAGCGCGTGAGGACAGAAAATGACAGAGTTTCTTCGGCTTCACTAAAATTGAATGTCAGTCGATCAGTACGAGGTAGAGTTGGTAAGGTTGTTTAAGTACGCACCAAGGATAGTTAATGATCGTGTGGATAGGACAAGGAGGTTCCGGGATGGACTGAAACCGAACCTCCGCAGTCAGTTGATGGTAATGAACTTAAGGGATTGTAATGAGCTGTATGACAAGGCTTAAGCGGTTGAAAGGGATATGAATGAGAGGGTTACCGTATATGGATCGCGGTACGCGCCGGCTAGGGACAATAGGAACTTTGGAATGAAGTCTATGACAGAGAATCGGAGATTTGTCCCTCTAGTAAGAAAGGACTTTGGGAAACCGAATTACTACTCCAATACCGCATGTCGGTCTTGTGGAAAGAGGCACGGGAATGGCCCCTGCCCAGGTGGACCTGGAGTGTATTTTGGATGTGGCCAACATGGTCACCAAGTGAGAAACTACCCGAACCGATAAGCTAGATCGTTAATACGGCAACAACAACCGCAAGTAGGACATTAAGCGAGAGCTGCCTCGCGTAATAACCAGATTAACCGCATGCACAAGGAAAGATGTACGCGGTGGTTGGGAAGGAATCAGAGGATTTGTCTTGAAAGTCTGGATGCGTTATGTGATGATAGTGGGTGCAATAAGAGAGGATTTTGAAATTATAACTTGAATGGTCATGTAAGACTTATAATCACTTATGGTGAATAGGTGCAATCATTTTGAGGATTTCTGAATTACTGATGACATTTTTGGACTGGTTTGGAAGGATGAGTGTTGCTTAGAATTTCAGATTTTGTAAAGAATCGATGTGATCGGTTTTGGGAGACTGTTGGATTGAAATTGGATGGATTGAGCTTTGTCTTTAAGGTATAGAAAGATGATTATTTTGTGGTTGACTAGTTGGTTGAGGAACCAAGGCTCAAGGAAATAGTCGAGATGTGTAACCTTCCCGATGTCTTTCCTCAGGAATTGCCGGGATTGCTACCTGATAGTGAAGTGGAGTTTGTGGTTGAGTTGGCCCTAGGGACGGAACCAATTTCGAAAGCGCCCTATAGGATGTCGCTGTTAGAATTGAAAGAATTGAAGGTTCAAATGCAGGAGTTATTGGATAAATGTTTTATTTGCCCGAGTACGTCTCCATGGGGAGCGCCAGTGTTGTTCGTGAGGAAAAAGGACGGGTCCTTGAGGTTGTGCATCGACTACAGGCAGTTGAATCAGGTGACCATTAAGAATAAGTACCCACTACCAAGGATAGATGACCTGTTTGATCAGTTGCAAGGTGCATCGATATTTTCAAAGATCGACTTGAGGACGGATTACCACCAATTGAGGATTAAGAAGGAGGATATACCGAAAACGACATTTAGGACTAGATATGGGCACATGAGTTTACAGTAATGCCATTTGGACTAACTAATGCCCCCGCTGCTTTCATGGACTTAATGAACCGGGTATTCAAGGAATTCTTAGACCAGTTCGTCATTGTCTTCATCGATGATATTCTAGTTATTCAATGAGTTCCGAGGAACATGAGGTGCATTTGGAAAGAGTTCTACGGACGTTAAGGGAGCATGCACTGTATGCTAAGTTTAGCAAGTGCGAGTTTTGGCTGAACCGTGTAGCGTTTCTTGGGCACATAATTTCTGGAGAAGGAATCTCCGTGGATCCGGCAAAGATTGAGGCAGTAATGGATTGGCCGAGACCGACGACAGTTACTGAGGTTCGGAGTTTCTTAGGACTGGCAGTGTATTATCGGCGATTTGTGGAAAGATTCTCAGCGATAGCCACTCCGCTGACGAAGTTGCTTAAGAAGGAAACGAAGTTTGAATGGACGGAAATGTGTGAAGAGAGTTTTCGAGAATTGAAGCAGAGATTGACGACGGCGCCAGTGTTGACGATTCCTTTAGGACCGAGCGAGTATGAGATCTATAGTGATGCTTCGCTCAAAGGATTGGGATGTATGCTAATGCAACATGGAATGGTGGTTGCTTATGCATCGAGACAGTTAAGACCTCATGAGATGAACTACCCGACCCACGACTTGGAACTAGCAGCAATTATTTTCGTGCTTAAGATTTGGAGGCACTACTTATGTGGAGAAAGGTTCCAGATCTACACGGACCATCAGGGCCTCAAGTATTTGTTTTCGCAGAAAGAATTGAATATGAGGCAGAGGCGTTGGATGGAGCTGTTGAAGAACTATGATTGTGACATATTGTATCATCCCGGTAAAGCCAACCGGGTAGCGGATGCCTTAAGTTGGAAATCGAGCATCGCGCATTTGTTGGTTAAAGAGTGGATTTTATTGGAAGGAGCGCGGGACTCAGAATTCAAGTTCGAGGTAGGACACCTCTTCAGTCTGATGGCGACATTAAGGATTGAGCCAGAAGTGCAAGCCAAGATCAAGACGTTGCAGTCTACGGGCGTTGAGATTCAGAAAATCGTGTGTATGGATAACACTAAGAGGAAACCGGACTTCCGAGTGTCTGAAGATGGAATTCTTAAATTTCGAGGATGTTTGTGTGTGCCCGATGATTTGGAGCTTAAGGAAGAGATTTTGTCGGAGGCTCATAGGAGCAATTACAGTATCCACCCGGGCAGCACTAAGATGTACCAGAACCTTCGTCAACACTATTGGTGGAATGGAATGAAAGTAGACGTAGCCAAGCATGTGGCCAAATGTTTGACGTGCCAACAAGTGAAGGCACAACATTGTAAGCCTGGTGGAATGTTGCAACCGTTGGAAATCCCAGAATGGAAATGGGAACATATCACAATGGATTTTGTAACGGGACTGCCGAGAAGCCAGAGGGGACATGATTCTATTTAGGTGATAGTAGATAGATTGACGAAGTCAGCGCACTTCCTGGCGGTGCGAAAGGACTTCGAACTAGAAAGGCTGGCAGAGTTATATGTGCGACAGGTTGTTCGTCTTCATGGAGTACCGGTATCAATCACTTCGGACCGTGATCCCCGGTTTACTGCGAATTTTTGGAAAAGTCTGCAATCGGCCATGGGGACTAAGTTGCAATTCAGCACGGCCTATCATCCGCAGACGGATGGCCAGTCTGAGAGGACTATTCAGACATTAGAGGATATGCTGAGGGCGTGTGTGTTAGACTTTCAGGGCAAGTGGGAAGAACAGTTGCATTTGGTGGAATTTGCCTACAATAATAGCTACCAGCAGAGTATCAGAATGGTGCCATTCGAAGCACTATATGGCAGGGCTTGCAGAACACCGTTGTGTTGGGATGAGGTAGCAGAAAGAAGTATAACGGGTCCAGAGTTGGTTCAACAATCGGTAGAAACGGTAAAGATTATCCGGGAAAGGTTGAGAACAGCTCAGAGTCGTTAGAAGAGTTACGCGGACCGAAGGCGTAGACCGTTGGAGTTTCAAGTTGGCGACCATGTATTTCTTAAGATCTCGCCAATAAGAGGACTATCTCGGTTTGGCAAGAAAGGAAAGCTAAGTCCAAGGTATATAGGCCCGTTCGAGATTTTGGAAAGGATTGGGACGTTGGCCTATCGTCTCGCCTTACCGCCGAATTTGTCGCAAGTTCATAACGTCTTCCACGTGTCGATGTTGAGGAAATACGAATCGGATCCGACACACGTGCTGAATCATGAGGTAATAGACGTGGACGACAGGGTGGCGTACATGGAAAAGCCAGTTCGGATCAAGGACAGGAAGGAACAGGTTTTGAGGAACAAGGCGATTCCGTTGGTTATCTGGGAACATCACGGGACGGAAGGCGCCACATGGGAAAGCGAGGAAGTGATGCGACACCAATACCCCCCATTTGTTTGAGTAGTTGGGTTTTGATTGTAAATTTCGAGGACGAAATTTTTGTAAGGGGGGAAGAGTTGTGACATCCCGAATTTTGGCCCATTTTTGGGATTTATAAAACGTGTAATCCGTCAGTGCGCTTATAATGGAATCTCGCCCGGGAACTGATCACTCTCGAGTTCTCGTTTTTAAAATAGAGATTTCGCTAGAATCGCACTCGATCGAATTTGGCCGTTATTTAGACCCCGAACTTGGCAGTCGATTTTCGGGAGTTTCGGGACGAAATAAATTGGACGGTGTTGATATTGTTGTGGCCAACGTCGAGATTATCAGGAATAGTGAGAAAGTGGATTTTTGACCGGGTGCAAATTTGGACTAGTAGACCTCCCTCGTAGTGTGTTTTGAGTTATTTTATTTTGGCCATTTGTCCTATAATATTAATTTGGATTTTTGCGGACTGTTAGATCGTTTTTCGAATTTGAGCCGTGTCCGTTGGATCGTGCTCGAGTGCGCGTTGACTTTTTGGCTCTCTTCTCTCTCCTCTCTCTCCTCTGCCGCGCACGTTTCTTTTTCCCCCAACGCGTCCGTCCTCTCCTTCTCTCTCCTCATTGCGTCTGCCCCTCCTTTTTCTCTCTCTCTCTCTCTTTCCCCTCCTGGCCGCGCACGTCTCCCCCATGCAACGTCCCCTCAGCCCGCGCCCATGCAGACCAACCCTCTGACACACCACTCTCTCTCTCCTCTTCCTTCTTCTTCTCTTTCTTCTTCCCTATCTCTCTTCTCTCTTCTCTTCCTTCTTCCTCCCCCAGCCCCGACTGTTCTGCTTCGTTTCTGTCCTGCACGCCGTCTGCAGTGCGACCGCCTTGCCGCCTCCGCCCGACCGTCCGCCCAAGCTTGCCTGGCGACCGTGCGCTGACGCCGCTTGGCCTGCCAGCCGCCGTGCCGTCGCCGCCACGAGTCCCCCCACTCTCCTTCTCCTTCCCCTATTTTCCTTCGCCAAGCCGAGCCCGCCCCTGCCCAGCTCAGCTCACCAGCCCGTCCGACGAGGCCAAGCTCCGCCGAGCCGCCGGCCAGCTCACCCAGCCATCCCCGTCGCCGGCCAGCTCGCCCGGCTAGCTCGCCGCCGTCGCGTCCCTCGGCACCCAGGCCAACCTCCACCTCTCCTTCAGCTCGTCGCCACCGTGTCGCCATCGCTCCGCTGCCGTGCCGTCACCATCACCGCGTCGCCGTCGCCGGTTGTGGCCGCATCGTCACCGCCGCCGTCGCGTCGCCGCCCGGCCAGCCAGCCCAGCCGTGCCCAGGCTTGCCCAGGCCGTGGCCGGCCCATTGCCCACGCGACCAGGCCGCTCGCCCGCTGCCCGGCGCCTTGCCCGTCGCCCAGGCGCGTTGCCCGCTCAGCCGGCCCCTCGCTTGGGTACGTCGCCCATTCCGCTCGACCATGCGCCCCGGGCACGCCGTTCGGTCACCGCGCCCGTGCGCCAGGCACGCCGATCGGCCATCGTGCCCGAGTTGACCAGCCAGCGCGCCCGTTGGCCCGCGCCCGCGCCTAGTTCGGCACTGTTCACCCGGCCCATTTTGGGCCCGAGCCGACTTTTCCCGGGCCAAAACCTAGTAAGTAACTTCCTAAACCCTACCTAGTACTTTGGGTATTTTTAGACTTGTTTAGGATGTGATTAGTATCGGGTTAGGAATTAATTTAGGCGTGGGCTAATTAGATTGAGTGTGCCCAATTTATGAATTATTGTGGTGATAATTGTGTGGCTAATTTAGTGATTGATCGAGGTAAATAGCATGACCGAATTGTCGTGGCGCTTGTGGGTGAATTGGAATCAATTGAATGTGTTGACTTGAATGTCGGGTCGGTGGGCCGATGTGGGGAGCATGAATTGAGTTGACTGATGTGGCGTGCTAGATTGACATTGGTAAAATGGTGGTGATTGAAATTGATTTATATGACTAAGAGCATGGTGAATTTTGTATTGTGGTGCATGTGCATGAGAAAAGCCCGAATCGATTGGAGGGCTGAGCCTGAGGCGTGTTTACGCGGGCTGTGAAAGGTGAGTTAGACCTGAGGCGTAGGTTACGCGGGTCATTGGAAAGGGAAAAATGTCCTGAGGCGTGGTTACGCGGGACGAAGCCCGGCTTGATCTGAGGGCTGACCTGAGGCGCAGTAGCGCGGGTCGTGGGAAAGTGTGAAATGTCCAGTGAGGGACGGAGCCCGGCTTGATCTGAGGGCTGACCTGAGGCGCAGTAGCGCGGGTCGTGGGAAAGTGTGAAATGTCCAGTGAGGGACGGAGCCCGGCTTGATCTGAGGGCTGACCTGAGGCGCAGTAGCGCGGGGTCGTGAGAATGGGCCTGAGGCGCAGTGGCGCGGGCAGTGTGAAAGGACCTGGGAGGTCGTGAGAAAGTTGGCTGGACCACGCATGTTGCATAGTGTTTGATTATGAGGTGAATACTGCTAGGCATGGTATGGGACGTGCCCAAGTGGTTTTACCTTATAATCAAGACACGCGCGAGTGTTATTGTATGATGCATGAAAAATTTCCTTGTGTGATCTGAATATGAGCTTTGCTGGATACACTAATGTGATTTGACTAATGTACAGTGTTGGCATGTGATTGGATAGCGAGGTAAGTCCATTGATGTGAATTATATATAAGTTATCGGTTAGATTGCATGTTACAACTTGTCTGGATACGCATTGGCCTATGTGGAGTATAGGGGGTTGCTTATTGAGACTCGTTCTCACGGTTATTATATAACCATTTTCAGATCTGCGACCGTAATTGATTGGAGACGCCACCAGGGTATCTCGGGGATGGAGGTCGGGTCAAGTTACCCCATATTTTTGTGTGCCCCTCTTTTGTATAGCGAAGTAGGATACCCCACCACTATTCCCTTTTGATGTTGTGTATTTGGAATTATTGTTTTGTGCTATCCCTTTGTCATATTTTATTGTCTGGGTTGTTTTAAATTCGCTTCCGCTTGCCTTTATCGTTGGGTGTTTCGTTTGGGTCGGCGACGCGTCCTGGGACGTCGCGTTCAATACGACCGTTGAAGGGGTGTCGCGAGCCCGTTGGGGTCCGGGGCGTGACACAAATGATCCATGCACTTTGGTCCAATATGTAATGTGGTCTCTGAATTTTTAATTTGTTCAATATGGTCCCTAAACTTTAACCAAATGTGCAATGTGGTCCATAAACTTTTAATTTGTTCAATGTTGTCTCTGAACTTTTGGTATATGGTCGATATAATCCCTGAACTACATGAAAATGTTCAATGTAGTATTTAATATTTAATTAATGCAATGACTACATTGAATATTTTCATATAGTTCATGGATCACATTGAACATATACCAAAAGTTCAAAAACTACATTATACATTAGACCAACATTCATGGATTATTTATGTCATTATCTCTTAAGAAGACCCTACCCTAAGATTGGTAACCGGGCCACGCCGCCCACGACAGAGCACGGACTTGCCCCTCTTGGGCCCTGGCCCAAGCTTGGCATAGCCCCCCGTAATGAGGGGTCATACCGGGCCAGGCTGTTAGTAGCAAGGGGCTGTTCCAATACCTAGCCCCGTGATTGTAGTCAGAACAAAAAGACTCGCGGAAAGCACGACTCGCGGAAAATCTTTTTCTTTGCTTTATTTCTTTTCATTATCACGTTGCTTTTTAACAAGATTTTCCCAATGTCACCATGATTGACGGCTGAGGTCCCAAAGAAACGGTTTTATGCTACTAGTCATGAAATCGGTGGGTCAATCATTTTGATAGTTGATTGATAAATGATTTTCTTTTTCCCAGCCAGCGTCATTTGATAAATGATTCCAAACCACAATTTTAATATTTTCGAGAGGATTTTCAATGAGAATTTGTAAAATAAGGTGCTTGTCACCGTTTCATGTTATAGATTTTACTTAATAAGCACCTTTTATTTTAATTGCTAGCAATATGTGGAATTTTTTTTCAATTAAGATGTGCACTTTTGCAAAGTAAGCACTCACTCTCCATTATTTGAAGTTGGATAAATAAGTCCTGGTTATTTACGAGTAATGTTAATCAATATACTAAAATTGATATAAAAGGGGTATGGCCAAATTATAATTGAACCTTTAGCAAGTAAGCAAACAGATTTATGAAAATAGATATTATACAAGTGTGAAAATCCCGAGAGATTACATTTTTTTTAAATCATCAAAATGTGAATTGTCCGGATCTCTTCAGCGTAATTTTCTAGAGAATCTTGAACTTTCTACTTGCTATAAAAATAAATATTAACCACTATAAGACCCTGTTCCATTTGATTGGCGTGCGATTAATTGATCGTCCCATCTTTGCCATTCATTTCAAATCCGGTTTGATCCTGGTTATTCATTCAATTTGGAGTCTTATCCACTAAACCAACTATTTTTTTACCTACTAAAAGCCAATACTTAGGGGTCCCTCATCACTCATTTGTCACAAACGGATGCTATAGGTAGGTCCAATTTTTAGTCCCCACTAGATTAAGCATAATGCATCATCTATAATTTTGTCCAACTGATATAGACACCGAGGTTGATTGGCATTGATAGTGTGAAAAGAAAGGGGACTTAATGGAAAGATCATTTGCTCAAAAGTCCATTCGAAATATCAACTAGTGATAACATAGTTGCACAAAAACCAAGATAAGAATTAAAATGGCAAAAGGACACTATAAGTGCCATAACTTGTGTACGGCGCTCACTTTGGTGCCATAACTTTTTTTCGGATCACTTTGGTGCCAAGTCGGAGAAAAAACGATCACTTAAGTGTCATAACTTTTTTTTGGATCACTTTAGTGCTAAAATTTTTCAAAAACGATCACTTAAGTGCTAAAATTTTTGAAAAACGAACATTTAAGTGCTAAAAATTTTGAAATACGATCACTTAAGTGCCAATCTCTGGCGAGACTCTGGCAAGCCACGTCAGCTTCATAAATTAATAAAAAAATACCACGACAGATTTCCTGCGAAAAATTGTGTACGGCACCGGAGTTGGCACTTAAGTAATCGTTTTTCAAAAATTTTAGCACTTAAGTGATCGTTTTTCCAAAATTTTAGCACTAAAGTGATCCAAAAAAAGTTATGGCACTAAAGTGAGCACCGTACACAAGTTATGGCATTTGTAGTGTTCTTTTGCCGAATTAAAATAAAGGCGGTTCAGTAGACCACCTACCTAAGACCCACGTTGTACAACCACGGGTCTCCCTGAACTTTCAACTTTATCACGGAGAATATTAACTTCCAATTTTGTATTAAGATGTCATGGGATCTTGATGTTCTTTAAAATGTCCTCAATTTTCAATTTTATCAAGTTAATTTAGATATTGTAGGAGGATTTCCGTATCCTAAATTTGACTAATAAGTTCAATAGATCAATTCAAAGTTTCTATTTTGGCCACTTGTCTAACATATACCATAGAAGCACTTGCCTTTTATTTTTCGTTTTATTTCTTTTGATTGCTCCTACAACGACGGTAAGCGCGTGGTTACTGTTCTCGGTCGATGAACTGCCGATGTATACGTACGTAGCTTGACAAGCTTGAATTATTGGTGCGATTTTGATTGCCAACGGGCTCAATGAGATAAACTTAGACAATGAGTTCTTCTAATGAACACTAGCAAGACCTTTTTTTCTTTAGCAATAAGGGACGGTGCTAATGCCTGGGCCTGTGACTGCAGTCAGAACAAAAGTGAAGATGGTAAAACAAGATCTCAATGTCAGATTTCCCATGAATATAACTATGACAAGGAATTCCTCGGGAAAAGAAGGGGCAAAATAGGAAGGAGCAATAGTGAATGATTTCTTGCCACCGAAATGCATCCTCATGTTGTTTTTTTCTGCCTTGCGGGCTTCTTTGGACTAAAGTCGTGCCGACAACGCAAAGGTGCACGCTAATAAAGCATTGGTGGGTTTTCTTTTCCACAATAGCATGACCCATGTTCCTTTTACTTTGCTTTATTGCTTTAGGGTGCGTTTGTTTTGCGCAAAACATAACGTTTTTGGAAAATGTTTTCCAGAAAATCATTTTCCAAGAAAATAGTTAGTTTTCTTTTGTTTGGTGACATGTGATCGAAAAATTTTTCTGGTGTTTGGATCTCATTTGGAAAATGATTTCAATCCCATGATTTTATCTCAGGCAAAAAAAATAATTTCGAATTTTTTAATATTTTTATTTTTAAAAATAAAAAAAGAAAAAGAAAGAAAAGAAAGAAAAGAATAAAATATTAAAAAATTCAAGGGAAGCAATTTCGAAAAGTATTTTCATCTTTTTAGATTAGGGAATTCAATTTCCTAATTTTATACATGAATGTTTTCCTTGACCGGAAAGTATTTTCAGTTAACTAATCATTTACGGCGAACCAAACGGGTGAAAGTCCGGAAAACGGATTTCCGGAAAACACTTTCCCTTCAACAAACACACCCTTATTTCTTTTCATCATTATCACTTTGCTCTTTTAACAAGATTTTCCACGGATTTTCTCGGGCCTGTTTTGCCGTGGATGATGGTTGACGTACCCAAGAAATGGTTTTGTGCTACTAGTCATCAGACAAGTGGGTTAATTATTTTGATAGTTGATTGATAGATGTTTTTTCTTGCCAGCATTTGATAGCTAATGTTTTTTAAATGATTTCAGACCACGATTTCAATATTTTCAAGTGGATTTTCCATGAGAATTTGTCGAATAACATGATTCAGATTTTACTCGATGACGCCTTTTATTTTAATTGCTAGCAATATGTGGTTTTTTTTTTCGATTTTGATAAATAAATTTGCACTTTTGCTCCTAAGCACTCTCGCTCTCTATCATTTGAAGTTTGAGAATAAGTCCAAGTTATTGACAAGCCATATTAATAAGTGTACTAAAATCGATATATCAAGTGATTTGATCAAATCATAATTTAACATTTAGCAAGCGCATAAATAGATTTATGAAAATAGATACTATACATGCGGGAAAATTTGAATAGCTTTCATTTTCATTTTTAAATTATCATTTTTGTAAAAAGTGAATTTTCTGTTTCTCTTTAGCCTAATATTCTAAAGGATCTTGAACTTTTGCTTTTAAAAATATCCTAAACTTTCAACTTTGTCAAGGAGAATTTCTAGTTTTGTATTAAGATGTCATGGAAAATCAATTTTCGTTGAAAATGTCCCGAATTTCAATTTTATCAAATTAATTTAGATATTGCAGCAGGATGTCTATTCCATAGATTTGAAAATAAGCTTAATAGATAATTTCAGAGTTTCCACCTTGGCTGCCTGTCTAATGTAGACCATAACAGCACTTGTCTTTTATTTTTGGTTTTAGGGAAAATTCCAAATAAAAGCTTGAAATGTCCTCATTTTCTCAAATAAAAGTTTGAAGTAGACATTATTTCAAATAAGGGCATGAAGTGGCCATGGCAGCTACAGATAAGAGCTTGACCTCGCCGGCCAGTTAAATATTCCAATCGATTAAGGGCATTTTCATCCAAAAATAATTTTAATTACTTCGATAGTTGATTGATAGGCAGCCACCATTCAATAAATGAATTTTTTTTTTGCCAGCATCATTTGATAAGTGGGGCATCTGGACTTTTTTCATGTCTGAATTGTTTTTCGAAGAAACGATCAAGTGAGATTAATGGAGGGGAGGCAATGCTTGGTTTATTCATCAATGGGTTGATTATAATCCAGATTGTGAAAAGCTTATGATAGTGTACGTGCCAGCACTTTACAAGCGACTTTGGTTGGCTAAAGAATGGTTGATAGAAGCTGATTTTGGTAGCTACATCTTATGTTGGTTGTCGTCAAGTCAGTATCATGAAACTTTAGTTGCGAAATGGCTATTTTCTATCGTGAAACGCAGAATTAGTTATCGCAAAATTGATTTAGAAACTTAGAAAAATACTTCCAAACAAACAGCATCTATTCAGAAAAGCTTTGATCTTTAGATAGTCTAGCCAATCATGTCGTCAATCAATAGAAAAGTTGATACTGTCTAATTTAACTAAATAGAAAGTTCGAAAGTGTCGTATGAACATAGTTTTGCCTGGCATCAAAATAGAATTATTAGATTAAAAATTGCATGAGATTGGTTGATATGATTTGGGTTAATATCACGAAAAACCACAAACTGGTACACTTATAATAAATTTAGCCCAAACTAATTTGTTTATCATAAAAAACCCGAAACTGGTATACCTATAATAATTTTACCCTCCTTTAAATTTTACTGTCAAATTTCTAAGTTAGATGACATGTGGCAGCTAACGGGTATACCAGTTTAGGGTTTTACCCTTCGTTTATCACATGTGTACCAGTTTATGATTTTTTGTTGTATTAATCCAATTTAACGCATGGTAAATTTATCACAAATGTACCAGTTTTGGATTTTTTGTAGTAAAAAAATTAGTTTTGGGTAAATTTGTTACAAGTGTATCAGTTTGGGAGTTTTCGTGGTCAAAAATTAGTTTGGGGCAAATTTATCACAAGCGTACCAGTTTGGAATTTTTGATGATATTAACCCATATGATTTCGATGTCACGCCCCGAACCGTACGGCACGCGACAATCCTACCAAGGGCGATTCAGTGCGACGTCCTAGGACGCATCGCCGACCCAACACCCAAAAACAGAGAATCATGCACATGCGGAAGCAACATTATACCCGTACAAATTAAAACAACATGACCAAGGATAGCATACCAACAAACAACCAGATTGCAAATATACACTTGCACTGACTATAGGAAACATATACATTATCCATTTACACAAAATATAACCACCAATCAAAAGCGGGTCAAAGGCCACCACTAGCAAAAAGGGGTAGGTGGCCAGGCGGTTAGACTACTATCTAAGGTGGGGCTCCGGTCAAAAAGATATCAGCCCAACCTAACTAGGGTTACAGCTAAACCCTAAGGGACCCAGTTCGGATCAGATCTCGATGACTCGGAAGAGCTATCAGACGGCTCGTCCTCTGAGTCCATGGAATCTAGCTCAGACTCGGCCTCTGCCGGCTCCTCCTCTGAATCCACCTCCTCAGGCTCGGGGTCCTGCTCCATGGGCTCATGCTCCTCATCCGACTCCATCGGCTCCGAATCCGAATCCCAGTCCACTAGCTCCTCGTCCATCGGGTCAAACTCGTCAACCTCCCAGATAATAGGCCGGCGGCTAGAACTGGAACTCCCCTAAGATGTGATCTTGGGGCTCGCCAAGTCTCCGTCCTGACACTGGGGATCTATCTCTCCTAGCCCGTTGAACAGGACGTCAAAAGTACGGAGGGGTCCAAAAGTCCCCGAGTAATCCCTAAAACACCACGCTATGTACTCGTGGGCTTGGAAGTGCTGAGTGCCCACATCAACCCAAACTGTAGTGAAATGTCTAATATATGTATCCCAGTTCCCTACGGGATACTCGGTCACATCCCGGTCTATCCTAGACGGGATCCCAAAACGTATCGGGACTTTTGACATCTTCAAGGCCGGGGGTTTGAAAAGTTGGATTTTAACAACCATGAGAACGAATCTCAGCGAGCAAAACCCCCTAAACCTAAACTAGGCTAACATGCACCTCCTGACAGGCAAACAATCACATGAACATATCAAAATCAATTGACCTAGGCCCTCGGGACCAGATCGAGCACACAAACGACCCTGCAGGTTAGGCATATAATGATCACAACAATGGCACATACGCGACAGGCTTAATCACACGTACGCCATGCACATGCTCATGCGCATTAATGCCTGCATAGCACACGAGTCACCGACACTCACATGCTTGCATACTTGCCAATATACTCTGGCATACATATGCCATCAATATGCTCATGCTCATTATCTGGCTCAAATATGCACACTGGCACACTGCTCAATTTCTCATTTAAAGCTCGACCCGCGTAAAACACATCAGGTCTGACCCCCGTAAAACGCATCAGGTCTATTCATATCCAACACTTCCTGGCCCGCGTAAAACGCATCAGGCCCAGTATCTCTAGCCCGCGTAAAACGCATCAAGCGCAACATCGATCTCCATGTACGGACCGAACCCGCGTAAAACGCATTAGGCTGGCCGTCTTCCGGCAATCCGAGCATCGTCCCGCGTAAAACGCATCAGGACGGGTTCAATACCCCGCGTAACATGCATCAGGGCTTGTAGTGATCACACATGCACACAGCCAATTTTATCTGAACCCCGCGTAACACGCATCAGGGCAATTAGGCGATCACATGCTCATGCCAGGCACGCATACTCGCACAATTCTCGTATCATACCAATGCTCAGCATGCGAAATGCGTGGCCATGCAATCCAGCACTCGGGCGATAACACGATGCACAACGAGCATTCAATTTCACATGGGCACATAATTGTTTCAATGGCAAGACATGCCCAACCAATGCCACAACATGCTCAACAACAACCCGACATGCTCAAATTAGTAACAACGTGCCCAATTAACATACTAGCATACCCAATAAAGCAATTCAATGCAATTTGGCTTCGGCATCCAATCGGCACATAATTTATGCAATTAGCACAACATAAACCCACGCACTCGGGAATCCACTTGCCACTTCATACTCGGCCACTATAAGTACGCAACATGGCATCACAAAATTGATAACAATCGAGCACAATTCAATCGCCAATCGGTCAATTCAAGCCCCTCAACGATTACACGATTAAGCCCTAAATTGCCCAAACTTAGTCCAATTTAAATCCAATAAGGACAGCCACTAAACAGGTCCATTAAGGAAAATAAATCATCCTTAAAATACCTCATTAGGCTCCCCAAATCATCACAAGACCAGACACTAATCAACAGTCCAAAATCAGCCCTAATCCACCTTAATTAACCCCTAAATTACCCTAATCCTATCTAGAAATGCTAATTAGCCTAATTAGGGTTTAGAGGTAATACTCACATAGGATCCTAAGCTCTCAACTAAGCTGAACAGGTGGGGAAAATGGGCGGCCCGAGCTGGTCTCACGGTGGCGGACGGCAGTTCCCGCGGCGGCGCAAACGGCGGCGGCGGCGAGCAGCCCCCACACGGCGATCACGGCGGCGAAGGGGAGGGGGATGCTGGTCGGTGACGGGCGGGAGAGAGAGAGGGATGGTCGGGATGGTGGTGGTGCTAGGCGTGGAACGGCGGCGGCACCCGACGTGCGGCGGCGGAGCTCCTCTGGCGAGCGGCCTCACGCGGCCGAGAGAGGGAGAGAGAGAACCGGCGAGAGAGTGAGGGAGAGGAGAGGATGGCCGGAGATGGTGAGAAATGGGGGAGAGAGAGAGAGAGAGAGAGAGAGAGAGAGAGAGATGAGAGTGTATATGGATTTGGCTTAGTGGGTTAGGTGACCAACTTCTCAAAATGACCATCTTGCCCTCACAATCAAGGGTTGAGATCAAGCCTAGCTAAAATATCTAGGGGTAATTTTGGCCAATATTTCCAGCATTATTGGGCTGAGATAAACCAATATAAAATCCCAAAATTCGGAATCCAAGCTTAGGGGTCCAGGGGCAAAATCGTAATTTTCCGATCCCGGTTCAAATTTCCAATTTTCGACTCTATCGATCCCAAATATGATTGGCCACACTTTTACGACATTATCCTTGCAAAAATAGTCGCGTACGCCCACGAAATTCGACACCGAAATCCGGATTCAATTTCACGATCGTTTTCGCTCAAATGCGATTTCAGCGTCTCTCACCAACGAGCGACTGTTTAGGGGTTACGCGTATCGACCTAGGGTACTCGAGTCATGACGATCTTGATCTCCCAGAGAACACGAGGATTTATCACTAGTTCCGGGGGTTGCAATCGTTCGGAATAAATTTGGGATCGTTCGCCACTTGCACTCTCGGTCGTGCGGTATCACCCGTGATCCGATCGTACGTCGTTGACCAAACCAAACCCGTCACCCTCCTTGGATCGGCCCACATTGGCATAAAATATTCCCTCGTCGTTTCTCGGAATCGGATTCAATTCACGGTCGACTTCTTGGGTCCACGTACCGTTTTCCTAGTTAGTCATTCCCTATTGGTTAGTATCCCGAGAATGATCAATTCCGGGCGAGACTTACTAAAACGAAATGAGAAATACATCAATTTCATTGAGCACGAAAGTGGGTCGAATTCAGGACGTTACATTCAATGCGGAGGACGCTGGCAATCTAAACCTAAGTAAACCATGCCTCGTTTTAACGTGTATTAACATTAGCTACCACTTTCCAAAGAAAAATAAAATAAAATAAAATAAAATAAAAGAACAGCGTACGATTGGTGCAAGAAGACTGAAACATCACGGGACTAGAGTGGCAAAGTCAAAGTCTACAAAGACTTAGACTATGAACAGTCCATGAACCAACTTGCTCAAGAAGGAATCGCACCAATGATTCATTTTATTTGGTACTTTGCGCCTCACAGTCAGACTGCCATAAACGTAGAGATTTCATCAAAAGATAAAAAAAAAATGTCACTAGATCACTCTGTAAAATCCAACACTGATTCATTTGTTCTCTCATCCACATGTAAAAATCATACGACAACAAATCGATCTCCAATTGTCATGTTCATCGATAATTTCATCTTGCGATTTTCTGCGATCAAATTCCATCATATGAAAATTGAAAATTATATAAAAACAAACTCTTAGGGTGTGTTTATCTCGATGAGGATTTTCTTGTCATAGAAAAATGTTTTTAGGAAATGCAATTTAAGAGAAAGTAAATTAAAAATATTTGATTATGGTGAAAACAAGTTGAAAACATTGATTTTATCGTAATTGGTAATAAGTGAAATCCATTAAAGGCTGCTTGTATCGTTAAAAGTAACATATAATGACTAATAAATTCAAATTGATATTGTCTTTATTTAATCTGTAATCCATCAAAATAACAATGATTACAAAGAAATTAGGATAGAAATTATGAAACCATATTTGTAAAGAATTATATATGATCGTGTTTTTGGGAATGTAGAAAAATTGAGTATATTCTTCTCACTTCAACAAGTAGCAAATGTTCCGGAGCATGTATTTTCTTGAAAGTTGATTCTGAAACCTGTGTCGCATACTTGGCTTATGCTTATCAAGTTGTAGTTGAGTCCTTTTACCAATGACACATCATTGATTGTGAGTCCTTTTTTCAACATTAGACTTTAATGCAATTGACTTTTTACCTCTGGATTCATTCTCCTCATTCAGTTGTTCAGTCTCATATGATTGAAGAGTTCCAATTAGCTCATTCACTGATAGAGGCATGATCCTTTGAGTCTCTCGAAGTGATGTTTTGATATTATCCCACTACTTTAACAGTCCTCTCAAAAGTTTGTTGACTTTCATCGCATCTGAGACTGGTTGTCCTTGATATTCAAGACCATTTACTATGTCAGCAAATCTGTCATATATATCAGCAACTGATTCTCCAAACTTCATTCTGAAGGATTCATATTGACCAAGCAATAGATTGATTTGAGTTTCCTTAGCTCGATCTGTTCCTTCATATGTAGTGTAGAGAGTATCCCAGATATCCTTAGCTGATTCACAAGAAGCAATTTTCTTATATTCGATAGGTACTTAAGCACAATAGAAAGAATAAATTGCTTTTGAATCTAAAGTTTCTCTTTTTGATATCTTAGTTTGAGATAATAGAGGATCTGCTGGTGTGCTTCCTTCTATCTTTTCTTTAGAATCAGAAGGTTTTGGTTTGACTCCTCTGATGATAACATCCCATTGCATGTGATCAATTGACTTGATGAATGCCTTCATCTTATTCTTCCAGACACTATATTCCTTGTCATCGAAATATGGTGGTCTGTTGTTACTTTGTCCTTCAATGAGACCTAGAGCACTCAAGTTAGCCATATAGATCGTTAGCTCAGAAGTAATATACTTCAATAAACAAGCAACCTTCTTTGATACCAATTGATGTAGCTAGCAAGGATCATCTAGAGGGACGTGAATAGGTGATCTTAAACAATTTTGATCAATTTAAAGCGGAAATGATATATCACAATAGAATCTGAATAAAATTCAGATTCAAAACAGTTTATATAGACAGTGCTCTTGATGTGCAGTATGTAAAGTAAGAGATAAGAGATAAAAAAAATTGCACACAAGTTTATAGTGGTTCGGCTTATAGCAAGCCTACGTCCAATTTCTCACGCTGACAGCCTACTGGCTGGATTTCACTATGTAATCAAGAGAAATTACAGATTCTGAGTGACAGCACTCTTGTGTATGATAGGACTCTCTATCTCACACAATCACTCTTACAAAGTATTTCTCAAGATTTTAATGTTTAGCTCAAGAAAGACAAGAAAAAGGATCGGAATATGCTCAGATTTTGGACTTGTTGATTCTCGATTTCGTTCTGTTTTTTTATTTTTTGCTCCTCATAGATCTCCTTTTATATTCCTCCACTTCCAAACTAGCCGTTGAACAGTCTTTAGAGGATCATCTTCCAATCTTCATCTTGGACAGATTTGTATAAAATGGATTGAGTAGCCGTTGGTTGACAAAATCTGAATCCCGCTGATTCTGGTCGCCCATACAATCAGAATCTTGGTTTCCATAAGTAGAACTTTATCCGTTGTAATGCATACTTGTCATAATATTTGATTGTCAATCAATTATAGCTTTATTCGTTCTGAATGAGTTTTGCTTCTGCGTCTGCGTCTGCATAACTTCTGCGACTTCTGCGTTTGCGTCTCTTTCAGAACTTAGATTAGTGGATTCTTTTAATGAACCTATTTCTTATATGGTCTGAAGTTCTCTGAAGACTTAAAAAGAGTCCGAATGACTTTTATGGTAAACTCTGAACTTCTCATTCTGAATCTGAACTAGTTCTGAGATCTTGTAAAGTCTAATATTTCTTTTTGAATTTCCAGAATATATTAACCTGGAATGGAATGCATGTTAGATTCATAAGATAAATATAGAAAGTTTTGTCAGCTTCAAAATTCATTAGGAGTTTTCCTCAACAAAAGTCTACGAAGACTTGGACTACGAACAGTCCACGAAGCAACTTGCTCAAGATGGAATCACACCAATGATTCATTTTATTTGGTACTTTGTGCCTCACGGTCAGACGTCCATAAACGTAGAGATTTCATCAAAAAGATAAAAAATGAATGTCACTAGATCACTCTGTAAAATCCAACACTGATTCATTTGTTCTCTCGTTCACCCGCAAGAATCACACGACAACAAATCGATCTCCAATTTTCATGTTTATCGATAATTTCATCTTTCGATTCCTCCGATCAAATTCCATCATATGAAAATTGAAAATCATATAAAAACAAAACTCTTAAGGTGCATTTATCTCCCTGAGAATTTTAAGAATCACACGACAACAAATCACTTTCTACCTTTAAGATGGATGGTTGTAAACTGTTCATGAAATGGGACCATGGTTTCTTTCGATCTATTTCATGAGTTCGATTTGGTTTAGATATATTCCCTTTTGACGATTTTGATGGGTGAATTAAGTTTCCGGTAAAAGACAAGTCAAATTGATGCTAGTTTTACTACATTTAATTTTGTCAATTTACACGTTGGTCTTTTATGTGAGATCCTCGGAACTTGCTGGGGTGTACTTTAAATTTGAAGCTGATATCCATGCCCTGTAAATATTAACTTTGTTACACCTTAAACAATGAAGAATATATTCAAATGTGTAGGCTTTAATCAGTGACAGAAGCTCTATCATTCACCTTTTAGTTATCCTAGGAATGGAGCTTTAGGTTTCAACATTGATAAGAAGAACCACTGTCACGCCCCGAACCCCATCGAGCCCATGGCATCCCTCTTAGGTCGAATTAATGCGATGCCCCAGGAAACGACGCCGACCCAAATCAAACCATCAGAGATATAAAACACCAGCGAAAGCCACAAACACCTAGACAATAGTAACTTGGGGTATAAGGGAGAATATACATCCATTACCATTTCAAACTTATACAATATCCACCACATACAATCCACATAATTTACATGCACACCGAATTTCTAAACTATATACCACCGATATCAAAAAGATCAGTAGCCTGGGTATGCCCTATCTCCAAAAATGGAACGCTTCAAAAGGTTTTCCCTAACCCCTAAACTAGCCCGTACGTCCTCGAGATGGCGTCCACTCTGAATCCGACTCCTCAGAACTCGAGTCTGAAACCCTCTGAGCCATCTGCTCCTCTGAGGAGTCCGAGTCAGCCTCGATCTCAATCGGGTTACCTAACTCACCCGACTTTAGTGGAACCTCTACCCGCTCCTCCTCATCAGGCTCCTCTTCTGGCTCCTCCTCTAGTTCATTCTCAGGCTCGTCTTCTGGCTCGTCCTCGGGTTCTTCCTCCGGTACTTCTTTAGGCTCTTCTTCGGGGTCTTCTTCTTCGGGTTCCTCCTCTGGTATTACCTTTAGATCCACATCCATTGGATCATACCCTGCCTGGGATTCTTCCGGCTCAGGATCATGCTCGGCTCCTGAAGGCTCAGGTGCTGCAGGCGCAGGCTGAAGTCCGGACTGTGCTAGACTAGTTTCCAAACTAGTCATCTCGCCGTCAGCAGGGGGTATGGCTGACGGATCCCAATCCCCTACTCCGTCAAACGGCACGTCAAAGCCACGGACGGGGCCAAACTCATCAAACTCGTCCCTAAACATCCAAGCGGTGTATGTATGGGCCTGCCAGAGGGGTAATCCTATATCTACCCAGACTACAGTAGTGTGCTTGATCCAGGTCATATTATCGTCTATAGGGTACTCTACAACATTATGGTCGGTGTGCATCGGAATCCCAAAATGCTGCGGCGGCGGTGGCAGATAATTCATGGCTCAGGGCGGGGTTCTGAAAGGATTTGGTTAAACAACCATGAGACAACTCTCAATAAGTTGATAGCCTAAACCACACTTAAGCTACCACGTATCTCCAGACAGGTTCAAACACGCAATCACTCAATACATACATATCACGCATACAAATGCACTTACCTGGGCTCGACCTGCACGTTAGTCTCAAATACACGAATTTCAAACCACATGCACATTCCAAGCCATTCTCATGCCCAAAAGCACATGTCGTACACACAACAATTCCGAACCCCACATTTCACACTCATTCATGCACTAACACACCATTTTCATTTTCCATCTCTTTCCTCGGCCCGCGTAAACACGCCTCAGGCCCCACATTCCTATCGTAACCTGCGTAAATATGCCTCAGGCCCGATCTCACTTTCCACTTTTCACATCACACATTTCTATCGCGACCCGCGTAAACACGCCTCAGGCCCGATCACATTCTCACTTTCAATCTCTTCCACGGCCCGCGTAAACATGCCTCAGGCCCCACATTCATATCACGACCCGCGTAAGCATGCCTCAGGCCAGTTCAATTCCCCGCGTAAACACGCCTCAGGGATTTAGTGACCATGCTAACATACCAATACACCATATTTTATTTGTACCCCGCGTAAACACGCCTTAGGGCTTTTTAGTGATCACACGCACATCGCAAGTCTCAATCTCACACTTTCACATACTCGGGCATTAATCAAACGCACTCAAATTGCATCAAATCCGACCGTCACAATTCAGCCCATACACATACATACAACCATTATATAGCACGTCATTTTTCACCACAAAAATCATGGCACAACGATTACGGCGCTACACGGCAATTTCACGCAATTAATTGTCGAATCAAAACATCCAATCTACGCGCCAAACAGAAAATCACAACATCCAAACCAGCCAATCACAGCCCTTATTTGGCCTCTAATTTACCACCAAAATACCACAATTTCATCCCTACGGCCCCTCATCCAAATCAGCCCCTAAAACCGACTAAATCGTGTCTAAACTAGTTCGTTAATACCCGATATCCTAAATAGGGTTTAGATTGTAACTTACTTGAAATTTCCAAGCAAGCACAACCTATCCAAAGCAACAAGGCGGCTGGAACGCGGCGGCTACGGCGGTCCGGCTGAACGGCGGCGATCGGCGATCGGCGAAAGGCGGCGGTGGCTTGCTCGGCCGGCCAATCACAGCCACGGGAGGAGAGAGAGAGAGATCGGCCGAGAGGGAGAGAGGGACGGTGGTGAGAGGGTGGTGAGGGCACGGCTCGGCAACTAGATGGGCGGCGATGGGCGGACAGTGGCTAGCACGGTGGTGGTACGGCCAAGGGGGAGAGGAGGCGGTCAGTCGGTGGGAGGGGGGTGTGCTGAGAGAGAGAGAGGGGGAAATGAGAGGGGGAGAGAGAGAAATTGGTATATATATATATATATATATAAACCAATAATTGACCCCTTGTTGGCAAAATGACCATCTTGCCCCTCTCTCTAAAATCCAATCGACGGTCACGATTCAATCTTATCTTGAGATCAACTGCCGAGATCGAATCTTTTCCAAAATATCCAAGGGTAAAATGGGGATTTCCCAAAAAGTCCAAGGGCAAAATTGTCCAAAATTTGGCATTTCTAAAGTGAGGGTAAAATTACGAAAATGCCTTCCCCATTTACACTTGGCCTTAACAAAGTCTCAAGGGTAAAACGGTCATTTTCCATTTCCCGCCAAAATTCGATTTTTCTGAAGGATTCGGACAATTCTAAGGCTAATCAAACTAATGACAACGTCGTCCAAATGTTCTGTCGTGACTTTCTAATTTTCCAATGCCCAACTTGGCCTCTAATTAATGACTAAATTTTAAATCACGCAACTTGAGCATATCTCAAACTAACGGGTGGCTTTTGAGGAAATTCGCACTTTTGACCCGTGGCCGATACTGAATCAAGCCACGTTCAAGTTCACTCAGGTCGTGATGACCTCGGTTATCACTTAACCGCGAGGATCGATCACTAGTTCCGACGGGCGCGATCGTTTGGTATAGGTTTAGGGTCATTCGTCAGTTCATCTTGTGACATTCTGAAATTTGCCCATTTGGGATTTATGAAATGAGTGGTTTTATGAACATACTTGTAGTTAGGTCTCGCTCGGAACTGATCATTCATGGGATACTAACCGTTAAGGAAGGGCTAATTAGGGATTTAAATTCGTGCGACTAAAGAAATTCGGTCGTGAACTAACTTTCGACCATAGAATCGTCGAGGTGACATTTTGAGCCAATGTAGGCCGATCTTAGGATAGTTATGGACCGGTTCATCATTGTCATACGAGTGGATCATGGGTGATTCCGTTTGACCACGAGGTGAGTTAACGAACGATCCAGAACCTATACCGAACGATCGCGCCCGTCGGAACTAGCGATCGATCCTCGCGATTACATTGACAACTGAGGTTGTCACGATCCGAATGAACTTGCACGTGACTTGATTTAGTATCAGTCACGGGTCGAATATGCGAATTTCCCCAAAAGCCGCCCGTTAGTCTGAGACACGCTCAAGTTACGTTATATAAAATTCAGTTATTAATTAAAGACCAAATTAGGCATAAAA
Organism: Syzygium oleosum; assembly: GCF_021117445.2. NCBI lineage: Eukaryota > Viridiplantae > Streptophyta > Magnoliopsida > Myrtales > Myrtaceae > Syzygium > Syzygium oleosum. The sequence goes on from NW_026607485.1 coordinate 13,764,508, forward strand.
AATTTAGGAAGTCACTACAGGACATTTGGACGACGTCGTTATTGGAATGTTCAGTCTTGGAATTGTCCGAATCCTTCAGAAAAACTGAATTTCAGCGAAGGATGAAAAATAACCGTTTTACCGCTGGAGCTTTGTTAAGGCCAAGTGTTATTGGGGAAGGACATTTTGGTCATTTCTCCCTAACTTTAGAAATGACAATTTTTGGACAATTTTGCCCTTGGAATTTTATGAAATTCCCAAATTGCCCTCGGATATTTTTGAAAAGATTCGATCCAGGCCATCGATCTCAGGATAAGAATGAATCTCGGCCGTCAATTAGATATGTGAGAGAAGGGCAAGATGGTCATTTGGGCTTGGTCAAGACACTAATTATTGGTGTCCTTCAATATAAGCCAATTCTCTCTCTCTCTCCTCACATTCTCTCTCTCTCATTCGGCTCACTCTCTCTCTCTTTCCCTCACCGATCGCCGCCCCTCCCCCTTGCCGCGTCGCCGCTCGCCGGCCACCGCTGCCCGTCGCCGAGCTACCCCCTCACCCTCACGCCGTCCCTCTCTCTCTCTCTCCCTCTCCCTCTCGGCGATCTCTCTCTCTCCTCTCGTGGCCGTGAACCGCGGCCAAGGAAGCCGCCGCCGCCCGCCGGAGTCGTTCGTCGTCGTCGCTCGCCACCGCCTGCCGTCCCCTTCCCACTCTAGCCGAGCCAGTCTAGAGTTCGGGTAAGTCGCGCTCTAAACTCTATTTAGGATTTCGGGTATCGACGGACGAATTAGAGTTGAATCGGGTTAATTAGGGGCCGTTTAGGGGTTATTAGGGGTTGTTTAGGGATTAATTGAGTGGACTGATTTAGGGACTGGTATTGACTGGTTTTTTATGGTGAAATAATGTTGTTTCGGGGCTGAGATGATGTGAAATTGGGTGCTGGAAATTGGGCTCGTATTGACAAGCGTATGGTTCGATTTCGGGGCAAACGGTATCGGTTTGGTATGTTGATTTATGGCTGAATTATGGTGACGATTCGGGCTAAAAATGGATGAGGAAATGTTGAATTTTGTGCCCATGTAGTGGCTGTGTTTGTGGGCCCGTTAGTGGCCTTGTATGTTTGTTGTACCGTGACTTGATTGATTGATATGTGCTTCGTTATGTGCACGCTTGGGCAGAATTGAAATTGACTGTCAATTGGCCGTGTTGGGTGTTTATTGAGCTTGAGAAATGCGTGGGTTGATGCGTGCACGGGCCAAGTGTGATTGGCTAATATGTTGGCATGTGGGTGTTGAATGTGTGAACGGGTGAGAAAGCGAGTGTGGTGTGGTATGTGTGATAACGAAAATCCCTGAGGCGGTATCATTACGCGGGGAATTGATCCGTCCTGAGGCGGTACGACTACGCGGGACGATGCCCGGTATTACCGGAGGACGGCCAACCTGAGGCGGTACCATTACACAGGTTGTGTCGTAGGTGGTGGGTGTTGAGCCTGAGGCGGTACTACTACGCAGGCAAGATACACGGCCTGAGGCGGTACTATTATTTGGGCCCTAAAGTGTTGTTATGAGTTAGTCACAGTGAACCTGAGGCGGTACTTCTATACGGGTCACTGGTGAGTCAAGAATGAGTTAGTCGCAGTGAACCTAAGGCAGTACTTCTACGCGGGTCACTGGCGAGTCGAGAATGAGTTAGTCGCAGTGAACCTGAGGCGGTACCATTACGCGGGTCACTGGCGAGTTGTGTGGAAATAATGTGAGGAGGCAGGAATGAGTGCGTGGATTGTAATTAGAATGTGCATGTGATTGGAAATTATACTACTGTGGCTAACGTGCAGGTTGCACGCAGGAAAGGCCCAGGTAAGTATAAATTGTGTGCCTGCGATGTGATGGCTGAGTATGATTGTGATTGTGATTGTCTGGAGGTACGTGATAGCCTAGGTGGGGTTTAGGGTGTGTGCTTAGTGAGATGTATTCTCATGGTTGATTCAACCAAAAATTTCAAAACCCTGGCCTGAGCAATGAATCTCCCACTGCCGCCACCTGATCGTTTTGGAGTACCGATGCACACCAACCACAATGTTATAGAGTACCCGATAGACGATAATATGACTTGGATCAAGCATACTACTGTAGTTTGGGTAGACGTAGGGTTACCCTTTTGGCAGGCCCATACCTATACCGCTTGGTTCTTTCGGGATGGGGTAGATAAGTTTGGCCCCGTCCGTAGATTTGACATCCCCTTTGACGGAGTTGGAGACTGGGACCCGGCAGCCATACCCCCTCCTGACGGCGAGATGACGAGCCTAGAGACTAGCCTGGCACAGTCTGGACTTCAGCCTGCGCCTGCAGCACCTGAGCATTCGGGGGCCGAGCACGAACCGGAGCCTGAAGAATCCCATGCGAGGTATGATCCGATGGACGTGGATCTCGAAGTAATACTCGAGGAGGAACCAGAAGACGAAGACCCTGAGGACGAACCTGAGGAGGCACCGGAAGAAGAGCCTGAGGATGAGCCTGAAGAAGAACCGGAGCCCGCGGGCGAGCCAGATTATGAACCAGAGAACGTTCCTTGGTACGATCCCGAGTTTGTACCAGAGGACGAGTTTGATGCGGAGCCAGTCGAGGAGGAGCGGGTCGAGGTTCCAGCGGAGTCGGGTGATATAAACAACCCGATTGAGATTGAGGCCGAGCCGGAGTCGTCAGAGGAACAGACGGTTCAGGGGGAGTCAGACTCGAGTGCCGAGGAATCAGACTCTGAGTGGACGCCAAGCAGAGGGCGTAGGGGCTAGTATAGGGGTTGGGAATAGGTTTTTTTTTGGAGTGTACAATTTTTGGTGATAGGGTACCCAGGCTATCGATCATTTTTGACATCGGTGGTTAATAGTGTAGAAGTTCGGTGTGCTTGTATATATTGTGGTTTTGTAAATTGTAGATATTATATAAGTTTGAATCAGTAATGGGTGTGGTTAATCTCCCCTATTTACCCCAGTTATTTTTGTCCGGGTATCGATTGTGGCTTTCGCTGATTGATAAATCTCTGATAAGTTTAAATTGGATCGGCGATACCCTAGGACATCGCCTTATTCGACCAGAGAAGTGTGTCGCGTGCTCGATGGGTTCGGGGCGTGACACACCTTGTGACGCCCCGACCTCGGGGTTATAAACGTGACGTCCCGTTAATTATTATCTTTTGTTACACACAAGCGGAAGCATAACTCGGGACAATCACAATCAATACACAGCGGAAATAAGACAAGCAGCATCATGAGCAAACCTTATGTTTATAATTCATGCGAACATGTTTTAACAAGCCCTTCGGGCCATGGCAAATAACACATTTTTTTATAGCCGATTACAAATGGCAAAACTTGACTTGGGTTATCCTATACCCACTATGGCTTCTCGCTCCTCGCTTCTTCACCTCCACCCCGGTCCCGTCCGCCTGGCCATCTCACATCCCACCCGTGGCTTTGTCCAGGAGCCGGCCCGCCCACACCGCCAAAGCACCGTTAAACCTACGCACGGATGAGGCACCAAGTCCGTTAGGCGCTCATCGAATCGTCACAAGCATCGTGATTCGACGATAGGCACGGTCTTCTCTGACATCTATCATGGTGAGCACTTCGGCTCTCTGCTCCACGGGATTGCCAACGCGGGCTGGGGGAGATGCCATCCTACGGACCTGAAAAAGGGGAAACAACGGGGGATGAGTCGGGGAGACTCAGCAAGTAAACCTACTAATATCAAGCGAGGACGAGGGGATCGCCATTAGCACAAGTCAGCCGTTACCGCACCCGCATCAATGGCAGATCAATAGCAAAGTTCATACAAGAGAACATCAAGCATGGCTATAACATGTGCACCTTGCCATCCAAGTCTCGGTTCTATCTCCAAAACAAACGTCAAACATGAAACATGATTAAATCGAGAAATGAACCAACCACAACCAACCAAATGACCGAGAAACGGTCCAAGCAAACCGTGTCACAACGTATCACAACTTCCTTTCCCGATATTACGAAGTTTACTTACCCTTAACGAAACCAGAACTAGAGTAGAAAATGGATGGGAAAGACGACGGCCTCAGGATCTTGGCAACTCACGGTGTCGACCCCTTTCTTTTCTTTCCCTTGACTTTCTCTCTCTCAGTTTTCTCTCTCTCTCTTTCTCTTTCTCTTTCTATTTCGGCTCTTTCTCTCTCTCCCCATCTCGGCACACACTCTCTCTCTCTTTTTCTTTCTCTCTCTCTCTCTCTCTCTCTTGGCCGAATGGCCTTTCTTTCTATTTATAGAGAGACAAACTTGGGGCCAAAGCTTGGATGAGGTAAGCGCACGTGTCATCGGGGAGGTGAGGTAAGCGCGCGTGTCACTTGGGAGATGAGGTAAGCGCGCGTGTCATCCAAGCATTAATAGCCTAAGCCAAAAATCATGAAGAAGATGGCTAATTATGTCTTCCTCTCTCTCTCCTCAAGCTTGGCCGTGACCCTCTCTCTCTCCCCCTCCTTGCCATGGCTTCCTCTCCCTTTCTTGGTCAATACTTGATGGCCAAGACTTCAATTAATGGCTTCATAAAGGCTTGTGGAAAAGAAGGCCAAGCAATAAATGAGAGTAATGATGAAGATGATAAGGTTTGACTTAGTCAAAATTTCTACGGTTTTCTCCAATCAAAGTATAAAATATCTCATTTGAAAGCTTGGAACGTGTACTTTAAATCACCAGAAGACACCAAGTCCAAATTCCAACGATCTCGTATAGAAAATGCTGAATCTTTGAAATCCGACAAAACCGGACAGCTTTGCACTGTACACGAAATTGGACTTAAAAACATAGTAAATGGACTTCAAAAATTCTAAAATTTGAATATGTCATAAACAAGACCTTAACAAACATTTTTCATGAAGAACATGAATTATGAATATTTCTGTAAACACCATTTTTAGTAGTTCAAAGACAGACTAAAAACAGTTCACTGGAACAGCATTCTTGTTTCTCAAAGTAAGCTCTGTCCCGAATCCAAATCATCTCTTAAAATTCCCAAATTTATACACGTTATAAAAAAGGAAGTTCTCAACAACTTTTGTGAAGGAAACTTTTCCAAAATCTGCCCAGAAAAGCTTGTAGAAAATAAAGACGGTGTGAACATCACCGAAATACCCATTCTGGGCAGTTTCACACGGTCCGAAAATCAGTCCATCGTACTATTCATATCAACTCCAAAAATTCTGAAATTAAAGTATGTAAAACTTCAAGATGTTTGGAACAACTTTCAAGAAGGAATTATTCTGAAATTCGGATCAAAAAAGTCTCCCCAAAAATAACAAAACAAAGGGGTACAAAGGATCCGAAACTGGGTTTTCCAAAACAAGAGAAAACAATTTAGTTCTGATTTGGAAAACCATCAAACTTAAACCATAGCCATTTTCCAGGGACTGAAATTGAGGATAATACAATTTACCTGCGGCTTCCCAGGCCCAAAATCAGGATGTGACACACCTCGTGGTCAAGCGGAATCACCCACGATCCACTAATATGACAACGGCGAATTGGTCCCTAACTATCCTTGGATCGGCCTACATTGGCTCAAAATGTCACCTCGACAATTCTATGGTTGAAAGTCAGTTCATGATTGAGTTTCTTTAGTCGCGCGAATTTAAATCCCCAATTAGCCTTTCTCTAACGGTTAATATTCCCGGAGTGATCAATTCCGGGCGAGATCTAACTACAAGCACGTCTATAAATCCTCCATTTCATAAATCCCAAGTGGGTCGGATTTCATAATGTCACAACCACTCCCCGACGAAAGTCCTATATGACAGCGTGAACTTTTTCTCGGTAACAAGTAAGAGATATTTACAAGGTCTTTCTGTGTAGGTAATCTGTAGCTAACTCAGTTAATGCGTAGAATTGACAACCAGCTCACCGAGTAAGAAAGATATAAATGAGACGACAATATATCACCCCCAACACTTTGGTGTTGTACTTTCCGTATCGTACAAACTCTTATCATACGGTGTCAAGGACTTAGTCAGTCTCTTGCACAATGTGCTTTGATGGTCAAAATTAGCAATATATCCTTTGAAATGATGACGGAAATTTAGTTTTTCAGGTTTCCACTAATGTTGATTCCTTTATATCAGAAAAAAAAAAGGTAAAAGCTTATAGCTCTCGTTCCAAAGGCTAATCAGTGTTACATGTCAAAGCCAAGATGATATAAATTGTTCACACTCCTAAAATTTAAGATTTAGCAAAGGTTGCCAGGGGAAATGATGCAAGACAAGGTCATCATCTATTTCCAAGATGGCTTGTGCATAACCCCCTGCCAGGAAACAGTGGAAGTACTTGTGCCAAAAAGTCTTTTGTGACGATGTACCTATAGTAGAAAGCAAGGTCCCAAATTGAGAAGTGGTCTCCCAAGGCACTCTTTGTTTCACCTTATAAAACCGGTTAATTGCCTAACCGTGCAAGTCTCACAGTTCCAAAGTTCCCAATTTTTTGAAGTCCAACACGAGTTCAACCCCCCCCCCCCCCTCCCCCAAAAAAAGAAGAAGAGGAAAATAGCTGCATTATTCAACTATGAATAGCATAGCTCAGCATCCATGCATCCTTCTTTGGTTTTATCAAGCCTAGTAAACAAAGCCAAAGACCCAAGATTAGATTGACAAGTAAACTTGCAAACGCATTCATTCAATAGAAGTCACGGAGTTGTATTTACAAGGATGACACATTCAACTTCATGCTGTTTTACATTTAGAGTGAATTTGAGTAGAGCTCTTATGCATCTTGTGATGGATATGGACAACTGATTGATCATCTTGTGATGGATATGGACAACTGATTGATGGAATGCATTTCATGACCGTCATCATAGAGGTCCCTGATGATCTTTGAGAAACCAGGTGCTGACTCAAGAGCATTTTAACTGAAGTTGCTCTTGGCATCGGAGTCTGAAGGCAGCCTCAACACAGAAGCAGAAGGATTCCTGGAAAGCATAAGATTTCCTTTGACATCTTCACCTCCATATTCTTTCAATCGTGTGTCCATGATGATTTTGCACGATCCCCACGTCTCAGCCATTATTAATCCCACACCATGGTATACTAAATGGTCCGTGATGCTGTTACCAGTTACCTATCCGTAGAGACGCACTCTCATCAGTCGTCCACATATATTCTTGGTAACAATGGGCGGACATTCTCTACAACAAGCTGGTCTATCACATGACTTATTGTGTCTAGCATGACAAATCCACAAAATAATTGCTTGAACAAGTAGCTACGACTGAAACTACAGAGCTATCACAAACTTTCTCAACCTGATAAACCAGACTATCAAATCCTATATTATACAACCATACCTACAACAAAGTAAACATTCCAATTACATGTGAACAGTGACATAGAAAAGATTGTGATTAGTCACTAGAGAAGCAAGTGGAATCAAATCATTTTCACATTATCTCACATCAATATGTTTATCCATGGCTATCTTTGAGCTAGTTGCCAATAAAAATAAGCATTAGAAGACATACAATAATTAAAATGTGTATAATTGCACAAAGCTTAGGGCTAGGTTATCAGCCATTAGAGAGAGAGAGAGAGAGAGAGAGAGAGAGAGTGCATAGCAAACATTATTACACGTCTTAAACTTTGGAATCGGTATGAAAAAACTCATGATGGCTCATGCAGGAATGAGAATAACTCAAATATTTCTGAAAAGTCATGAGCACTACCAACTACCTTGCTTCGTTAAGAAGATAAAAAAAACAAGACAGTCATATTTTATACACTGAAAAAAGAGAGAGTACATACATTTCGTTAATATAAATGAGACTTCTCCACGTAGATAGGTTGAAAGAAATGCAAAGCAAATTTCAAATTCAATCAACGACATTCCCCATAATATATATGATATTCCGTCAAGATCAAAAGCCTTACCTCCCTAGGAAAGTGATGGTAAGTCTTCTATGGAAACCGAGAATAGTACAGAGGCAAATGAGGCACAATATCATGTCCATTAGTAATACGAATTGTATTTGGTACGCAGTCACTATAGTAAGATGCAAACGCTGCATTGCCAATACGAGGTTGTCCAAATGTTAAAACCTGAACATTTCGTGCTTCATGATTGACCTAGAAATGAAGTGTCCCCAGTTATATAAGTAAATCAAGCAACTGCTGGTCTTGGAAAAACAGCTTCAGCACACATAATTAGACAGCCAAATAACTTGAATGTTAATACATCAATGGCCCTTTCAGGACGGAAAAAAAATACCACACATCAATAACCATGTATTGCATTTCACATGCAATGTTGAACAATAGAACATCCCTTTCTCTCCATGAGGGTTGAAGGTCTAGCGATACTTTGTCAAGATCCCATCCATAATTTTCCCAACACCAAACCCCACACCCACAATAAAACCAACCCCACCCTCAGCCCCAATAAAAGGTGTTTATAATATGGAATAGTGGGATTGGGGGTGAATTTACAAACAAGGCGCATTTAAATGCTGCCACAAGAAGCAATTGGATGTTGGTGGTGTGAGTCACATCCTGATAATGACAAACAAAAAATTCCAGGTTCATGGTGAAAATGCCCCTTGAACTCCAAAACTTACTGTCATAAATAGCGAAGCAGAAACTAAATCTAAAAAAGGGCCATGACGCATGGGCATGATGTCGCAATCGGCTAAGAACAATTTTCAGCAAGAAACCAGAAAACAAAATTAAAATTTTAAATCATTTGTGTTACGACAAGATGTTAAACTTGCTACAAATACTTCGAGAAAAGGTATAGTCTAAAGTTTATGCAAACTATGATCCTACCATAGGCCACATGAATGTTTGACTCTCAAAAAAATCACCACTTGTCATGGAGAAGAGAATCGATGGGACATGACTTTGAGTTGGGTACCATTTCTGGTACTAGTTCCGCAACAGGTGCCTAGAAAAGTACACTGGACCATTCTATTTAATAAAGCTGAGACAAAAAGCATAATTTAGACATGAAATTTGGCTCCATCCTACAAAATATCTGGTCCAGTAGTCTGTCTAAAGAGGAGCTGCTTCATTTGATTAGAGACAGACAGACAGAAACAGCGAACAAAACACAAATTTAGGATCGATATATAATCTATCTTAAACTACATTAGCACTTTAAGATTACATGACATGAAATTTGAGCTTCAAGTACCTAAAAGAGTTGTATGTCCGGACCATAAACATATCAACAATCTCATAAAGTTTCCAGCATGTAAACTTTGTAATGGATAGTTGATGTCTTTACCCACCACATTTAAGTATTCAACCACCTCAAAGCTCCAAAGCCTAACATGTACGACTCAATTCACGCAACTAGATACTTCAATAATTGGTGGTTCACGTAAAGTGCTGTTTGCACCCCCATTCTGCTTGTGTTTTGTTTATGGGTTGATTTTCCAAAACGTAAGAAAACAAGATGCTATGTATGAAGAATTGTAAATATACATATGAGAGCCATAGAAAGTTCAAGATCCACATAAAGAGTCTAGACTTTTCAAGGTAGAGTTGGCAGAGAAATCCAGATAACTCCTAACAAACCAAAAATAAACAGTTGGAAGAACACGATAGAAAAGAAACCAATAAGATTCACAAGTCCCAGCCATAACAATTTTTCAATTTATCTTACCACAAGATCAAGCCCGCAAAAGGATGCCATAGCCCCTCCCGCAAAATGCCTTGTCACCATGACGTTGATGTCTCCATATAAATCCTTGACTCTTATAACAGCATTCAAAATACTAGGTCGAATTGATGTATTGTGAAAAGCATAATTGTAACGCCCCGACCTCGGGGTTATTAACGTGACGTCCCATTCATTGTTATCTTTCTTTAAACACAAGCGGAAGCATATCTCGGGACAATCACATTTAAAAACAACAGCGGGATTAAGACAAATAGCATCATGAGCAAACCTTATATTTATAGGACACGCAAACATATTTTACAAGCCAACTTATTCAATTTTAGCCATTTACACAACAATAACAAGTGGCTTGGGTGTCCTAAGCCCACTACTTCGGATTCACAGCTCCGAGCTTTCCCCGAACTCCAACATGGCTCAAACTCCCCCTATCCCCGCTGTCCGTTCGACCATCCTATGAACCTGAGAGGGAAAAACGGGGGATGAGTCGGGGAGACTCAGCAAGTGAAAACACTAATATCAAGTGAGGATATATTGATCGCCGTTAACATAAGTCGGCCCTTACCGCACCCGCATCGATGGCAGATCAATAGCAAAGTTCAAACAAGAGAACATCACGCATGGCCACATCGTGCACACTTTACAAACCAAGGCTCGGTTCTATCTCAAAACAACATCAAACATGAAATATGATCAAATCGAGAAATGAACCAACTACGACCAACCAAACAACCGAGAAACGGTCCAAGCAAACCACGTCACAACGCATCTCAACATCCTTTCCCGATATTAAGGAATTCACTTACACAACGATAAACAAAACTAGAGAACGGGGGTCGAGACGGGTGATTCTTGGTGGTTCTCAGGCTTAAACACGAACATTCGGGCCTCGGACGTGGCTTCCTCACTCGATCGAACCACAAGAGAGACACGGGCTAGTCGGTAAGCTTTTTCTCTCTTTCTTTCTTTCTTTTTCTCTCTTTCTCAGTCATGAATACAAATAAAGAAATAAGAAGGAAGGTTGGCCGGAGCTCTCGGGGTGTGGAAATGGCATGAGTTTCTCCCTTTCTCTCTCTCTCCCTCACGGCTGCTCTTTCTCTCTCTTTTTTTCTCTCTCCCTCTCTCTCTCTCTTGGCCGAATGGCCTTCTTTCTATTTATAGAGAGACAAAACTTGGGGCCAAAGTTTGGGGTATGAAGTCATGGCATATGTCATCCAAGGATGAGGTCATGGCTTAGGTCATTTGGGGCATGAGGTCATTGCTTACCTCACATGGCCATTAAGAACATAAGCCAAAAGCCATGATGAAGGTGATAAGCTTGGACCAATAAATGTGACTTCCACTAGAAGATTTAACCCTTGACTTGGTTAATTTCGTTTTCCCCTGGGATGACCTCCAATCAAAGTATAAATATCTCATTTGAAAGCTCGGAACGTGTACTTTAAATCACCAGAAGATACCAAGTCCAAATTCCAACGTTCTCGTATAGAAAATGCCGAATCTTTGAAATCTGACAAAACCGGACAGCTTTGCACTGTTCACGAAATCGGACTTGAAATCATAGTAAATAGACTTAAAAAATTCTCAAATTTGAATATGTCATAAACAAGGCCTTAACAAACATTTTTCATCAAGAACACAAAATCTGAATCTCTATGTACACACCATTTTTAGTAGCTCAAAGACAGACTAAAAACAGTTTGCTGGAACAGCATTCTTGTTTCTCAAAGTAAGCTCTGTCCAGAATCCAAATCATCTTGTAAAATTCCCAAATTTATATACGTTATATAAAAGGACGTTCTAAACAACTTTTATGAAGGAAACTTTTCCAAAATCGTCCTAGAAAAGCTTGTAGAAAATAAAGACGGTGTGAATATCACCGAAATACCCATTCTGGGCAGTTTCACACGGTCCGAAAATCAGTCCATCGTACCACTCATATCAACTCCAAAAATTCTGAAATTAAAGTATGTAAAACATCAAGATGTTTGGAACAACTTTCAAGAAGAAAGTATTTGGAAATTCGGACCACAAAAAGTCTCCAAAAAAATAACAAAATGAAGGGGTACAAAGGATCCGAAACTGGTTTTCCAAAACAAGAGAAAACAATTTAGTTCTGATTGGGAAACCATCAAACTTAAACCATAGCCATTTCCCAGGGACTGAAATTGAGGATAATACAATTTACCTGCGGCTTCCCAGGCCCAAAATCGGGATGTGACAATAATAAAATCCATGATGAACCTAACTCAATCCAAATCAGGAGTATCCACAGGTTGCAAGAGGCTTATCATCTCTTGAACTCACCATGGCACCAGGCATGCAAGGGAGCTCATGTCAAGCTGTTTTCAGTGGAAATCTTCAACCCAATTCTGTATGCTGTAGACATAAACAGAAGTAATCACTAACTGAAATGCTCGAATGATAAAGAGACATGACAAAAATTTTCACAAAACAAAATTAGTGAAGTATGTAATCTCCTCGTGACTCCATCTAAAATTACATGAAAGAAGACCCATTTGCCTTGTGTACACATTCACCGAGGCTGCTCTTCTTGGCTTAAATTTTCATCAAATCCTTTGCATGTCAATTTAAGGGGAAGAATAGCTAAAGTTAACATGCATACCTATGTTCTTGACTTGAGTACCTCTGAAAGCTATAACCACAGCATTAAGGTCCCTAGCAACCCCAACATATGCCTACAGGTGGTTTAGAAATAGAGACAAACAATTAGATGCAATTCAAACATAGAGGCATCACAAGCATTGCAAATTGGTAGGCTACTATAAAACAAATTATATACCTGTAAGCAGTGTTGAACGTCAACTATCAATTCAATGATGTCAAACCCCTGCTTTCCAACCAAAACGCATTAATAACCAGTTCATGAGCTCATAAGACAAGGCATCATATGCCCACAAAATCTCATCTCAAGAATTTGGCTATTTAGTACTAAGGATCCATTCTTCTCACAACCTTAGCAACAATGTCATACTAATAAGCAGTCAAATTACCTTGGTCTTTCCATCACATCTAGGACATGTCCAACTAAAAAGTTCTGACAAATCTGACATGTAAACCTGCAATAAAAAGCTTTGCATTAAATTGCAATTTTATTGTATTGAAATGGTGAACCTAATGCGTAACAACAAGAAGCTCTAGGTAAATGTGAAATTTTTTTTAAAGAACACTTACGGCAAATGCATACACCACCAATATCGTGGCAAGAGTGTGATTGTAAACAGTTTTATGAGCCTTGGACCTCACTCTAAGTTCTGCATTTACCAATAGAAAAGAATTTCAGATTGAAATGCGGTCACAAGTTCATTCAATTACAAGCAATGAAGCAAGTTCTTATGTCTCTTGCAAGCTATTTTGACAAATCAAGTGAGGGGAATACTTTAAGGAAACATCAACTCAAAACAATATTCGGTATATTTTTGCAATCCTCCTTTGCGAACTGAAAGAACTATCTACACAATCCAATGCAATGAAAGGGGAATAAGTAAACAACATAAGGCTCCACTTTCCCACAAAGCTACTCTACTAAATCCTACAGGCTACAGTCCATTGCTCAGCTGGACAAAAGCTGAATAACCAATATTCAATCACTGTGAGCACTCCACAAATTTTATCCCCAAAGTAGAAACGGTAGAATGAGATCTACACCAGCGGAATCATTCAGCTGTAGTTTGCCCCATTCAATCAGGCAATATAACTACACAACACGGTCAATTTCCCCCAACCCTGAAATGCCTAATCCCCCAAATTCACAACACAAATCTCACTGCCCAAGCTCAAATCCGACGTACTCAATACTAGAGCCTGTATATTCGCACCTTCTCGCCCCACTTGCGGCAATCAAGCATGTCAGAACCATCACCCTCAACCACCACCTGTTACGCTCCATATTCTTTATGATCCTTCCTGGTTTGCCCTCGGGATCTTCTTCTGTTGGCGGGCATATTCGGTGATTTCGTCGTTTGCGTGAGGGCACTGAAGGAAGTTTTGATAAAATCGGGACATTGAGAAAGAATGCGCGGCTATGTCTTCTGTTGTATTTTAGCCTAGAGAAATGAGACGTGCTTTTGGACTAATTTGGGTTTTACCGTTCAATCAATTGGTTCAAACCATACACTAAAATTAAAATTGATATCAGTTGTCTGTTTATTTATATTGGTGGAGGTATATGAAAGTGCAATTACTACATTATGGCGGCAAGCTTTTGGAGTCAAATATTTTCAAATTCAATCTAGAATTAATAATCGGTACTGCAGATCAAGCAAGTCGGGAAGTAACTACTATTATCACCGAAGCTCAGGCCCACATGAAGAAGTTCAATCACCTCCATATAGCCCATTGCAAGAGAGAGTAATTAGATTGCAGATTGGGTCATCAAAGCCTATCGTAACAAAACCTTACCAACCCCCCCCCTCTCATTCTTTTGAATTTGTTGTGTTCTAAATGTGAATTTCATGTATTCTTGAACTACTTAACGAGAATTCTAAAGCTTTTGAGACCAAAAAAAAAAAAACTTATTGAACTTGAGTGATGGGCAAATTGAGCTTAAGTGTGAATTATAGAACCGATTCCTCTTGGGCTGTTCGAGAAGCAGACTTACTATTACGTATCAATTCTCGAATATTTCTTAGAATACTTATCTTTTACTGGATGCAATAGTTTTTGTTTTTCTTTTAGATAAACATACTTACAGTATTTGAGTTAATTCATTTTGTCTAAGATTAATGAACTATTTATAATATGAATACATTTGGAACTGATCACTACCTTAGAAATCTTGGCATTGTCATCCCATAATTGCTCGATTGAATACACGAGCCGTACGATCATCGGGAATTGAATACTTTACGTGTAAAAGAATATTATATAAAAGAAAAGGTCCATAAACTTGGGAACAAAGTCAGCGGACTTTTTCCCCGACTATGTGCCAAGTAGAAAGAGTTCATAACCTCAAACAACAACAGTCACAAATGTACTTTTCAAGAATGCAAAGGGTGTGAATGAATTTTCTTTTATTTCACATTTAGCTCAAAAGAATATAAAAAAACAAGAATTTCAATGGGCGTTACGCATCATATTTGGTGGCTCTCACAAATTTATATTGGTAGTGGAATACTTTTATAAAAGTACAGTGAAATTAGTGCACAAACACAACAAGAGGAAGTGAAGAACAAGGTGTAATTCAAGAGCGTGAAGGGGTGAAATGATAGATTTTTGTAGAGAACAATCCTCAAATCTCTTCATTTATAGGTAGTGTTGATAAATCACTCATCAAACTTAGGTGCTAATAAGCACAAAACAGATTTATATACCTCTCATGTTTTTACCCGAATCATACACTACTCGTTCACGTGGAATGAGTTAAAAAAGAAAAGGGATAAGTGCATTCAAAGTTCTAAAACTTGTCACGAAAATGTAATTGAGTCCTAAAACTTTCAAAAAGTGCAAACAAGTCCTAAAACTTGTCACGAAAGTGCACTTGAGTCCTAAAACTTAAAAAAAGTGCAAACAAGTTCTAAAACTTGTCAAATTGGTTCAATCAAGTCCTTCCATTGATTATACTTTTTGAGAATTTTAGGACTTGTTTGCACTTTTGTGACAAGTTTTAGGACTTGTTTGGACTTTCGTGACAAGTTTTAGGACTTATTTGCACTTTTTGAAAGTTTTAGGACTCAATTGCACTTTTGTGACAAGTTTTAGGACTTCTAGTGCACATATCCCAAAAGAAAAAAGATTGAACATGAAAAAATTGTAGCCCACCCCAAAATGTGGTGACCCAACAATAAGCGGGTCAGACTGTCTTTCATGAATTTGCAAATTTGAATCACATTGGGTGCAAATCATTGGCGAGTTTGTATCCTGCTTCTGTGCTACCTCATGCGGTGATATTTCCTAACTTCTAGCACATTAGTAAGACAGCAATGAGAGGCCTGTGTACATACATAAACTGAGCAATTTTGGTTCAAACTTAATCTTCCATAGCGAACGAGAGACTGTAACGTTAGAGGAGAACTATGTCGATTGTCCCCCTCTACCCTTTTAATATACGATGAGAAAAATCGCAGCAAGGCCGGGTCGGACCACCTCTAATCCTCGAGCCGCAGGTCCACCTCGCGCGTGAGCTGACGCACCCTTCAATTCTGCGGTGGGAAGCGAAAATACAATTTGCCCCCTCTCTGACTGGTGGGAAAAATGAAAAAAAAAAATCGAAAAGGAAAAAACCACTCCAAAAGATAAAGAAGGAAAAGCGAAAAACCGTTTAAAACAAAAATATGAAAAAACGAAAAACCCTCCAGTTTCGAACGCCGACTCCGATACGCCTCCGAATTTCCCACCTCACTCCGACTCTCTCCTCCATTTTTATTTCAGATCGTTCTTCGGATTCCGATTCGGCCTCTTACTCTCTCTCTGTCTCTCTCTCTCTCACAAGCTGCGACGACCACGATCGATCGATCGGTCGGTCTCTGCCGAAACAGGTTCTTAGCTCTGCCATGGCCAGGCCCCCGAACCAGCAGGCGTTGACCACTTGAGGTTGCCCTGTGTGGTGACTGACTGTTGCTAGGTTTGTTGTTTCTGCTGTTCTGTTCAAAGATATCTTCCAGAGAAGTCTAAGCACCAGTAAGATCACTGGAGAGGGCAGTCCAAATGAACCATGGAGCAGCGTGAACGGTGAAATGATGGAATAACATGATGAAACAAGTATCATATCTCGGTCAGTACCTCTCGGAGGACTCCACACGGAACAAAAAGTATTGCAAGAGATACTGGTGTGAACCCCCGACTAATTGGTAAGCGGGTGCATGATTTTTGGGGGAAAGTTATGTCGACTAACTTGCCTAGACGTTGACTTTGTTCGATTCGCATGCTGGTTTTAACGGACAAACATCAACACTCTTTATCTTAAAGGGAAATTACATCTACGAACCACCCAAGATGGAAGGGAAAGTCTGACATGGACTTCTGGTTTAAAAGGGATTGCCATATGACCCCAATTCAGTTAGATCAGGTGGACCTTTCGATGTCGAAATGGTGCCGTTAGATACTAGATTTCAGGCACATGTGAATTTAGTAAGATTGATCCTAGAAAAATGCAAAATCTTGGTCCGCATTGATAGGTCTATCGCGCAGTTACAGCACTTCATTTTATTAAATTTGAATTTCTGCATGACTCTGCACCACTTCCCAAAGGAGCCTAGTAAAGTGGAATGTTTTAAAAGCCTAAATTTCAAGGATTGAAGAGTCTACAAATTCTCAGTGCTTGCCATTGTTCCTCGGTGACTATAAGAAGACCTTCAATCAGTCACCTAACTTGCCTATCGAGGCTTTCTCTGTGAGGAGCTGGGATCATGGAGCTTCCCAACTCAATTGGATCCCTCGTAAGCCTTGAACACTAGTCTTCCAGAAACTGCAAATCGATAAAGACGCTACCGAACTCAATCTAGAGTTTGGAATCGCTTGATGAATTGGATTTGTCGAGCATGGACATAGAAGAGCTGCCTGGTTCGGTCGGGAGCATTCGAAAGTACTGAAGATGAGCTTCTCTGCCATAAGAACCATATAGAGTGCAGTATGGAAGCTAGAGAAGCTTGAAGAAATAGATGCAGAGCTTAGTGAGAATTTGTCAATAGACTAATGATATCTGGAGCTTTTCGTCTTGTAAGATCTTGAAACTGATGTGTGCTGAGATACACCAAGTACCGAGCTCCCGGAAAGTCTCACCTGTCTACATATTCATACCGAGTTGATGATGGCATTTCCGATGCTCAAGTTTGAGACAAAGAGCTTCAACCTAAATAAAAATAATTAAACGAATAAGTACATACATGTATATATGACCATTTATCAGTTAAAGGGGAACAAATTACTTCTAGAAACTCATTTTAGAGGTTTAATTACTATCTATTAGAACTAAAGAATTACCAAGTTCAATAGGTGAGTAATGGTGTCTTGAACGAAAAGTCTATCGCAAGGAAAATTACCTCATGAGCATGCTTTCAGTGGTCTAAATTGAATACTTTAAAGGCCTGCCCACATAGGTTGCCGCATCATCTTTGAAAGATTTATAGATTGTTAAAAACCATGTCCCTAGGAAAATAATTGCCGTTGCTGCCATACTTAAAATTCGATCTTCAAGTTGAGTTTGCGAATATTCCATTGATGGACTATTGGTGGTAAATTGAGTGATATCCTATCTTGTAATAGAGAAACAACCCAATTTTTTTTACATCATTACTTATGATACTCGCATTCCTTGGACAATGTGTAATTGTTAAGCAGTTCATAAAATTTTGAGTGTGATTCGAAGTTAGATCCGATTTCATTAGGAATCATTTTTAATTGGAGTTCAAAGACCTGAAGATTGCGAAAAGGTTCGAAGTGCACAAGGGTTCGCACGAAAGAGTGGAGATCCGTGAGGAGTTGATATTTTCTTTGTCGTCATAGTCATTGAAGAGGCTTCACTGAACTTCTATGAGTCATTGGACAGAGGTTTCTGAGTCTGATCGGAGATTTGGAATCGCTAATTGAGTTGGATATATTCGATTTATGTATCTAAAGGCTACTTGATTTCATTGAGAACTTGAAAGTTTGAAAGTAGTAAGGATGAATCAGAGTCCCGTGCACTTTGTATATCAAAGAAGATAGATTTGAAAGTGGAAGTAGCAAAAGGGATGTTGAAACGAGAACATGCTTATGTCTATGTGTGTGTGTGTCAAAATCGAGACTTCTTTCGAAAAGTCCTGTCCATCTTCATTTGTCACATAAGCACGTTTCCAGTTAAACCGATGTAAGCTTGACAAAAATTCCAATATGAAGAAAAGACAAAACTGGACATATCTAATTCTAAAACAAATACAATAACTAAATCACAATTCACTAACTCAAAAAAAAAAATGTATTGGTCAATGGAAATAGAACCGGGGGCATTGAAGTGAAACGAAAACTCCCTTTACTCAAATAAGAAAGTGGGGGCACCTTTCATATTATCTCAAATACATTAGGAAATACATTCAAGAAACTTAGATTAAATTTTTTATAGTTATGAAACTAGATTTGATCAATAATCTAATTTGGAATTTGAATTTAGCTTGGGTAGAAATCAGATGCTAGAGAAAAAATAATCTCTGTTACAAAAGGCAAGCAAAGTACAAAGTTTGTTAAGATAAATAAAGCGATAACTTAATCTGAGCATTGGAAATTAGTCCTGAAATTAGTATTGGACTATCTTTCATATAGTTGATCTTAATAAGAGAAAGCAAAGGTTGTTATTCAATGACTTACATTGACCAAATGCAATACGACGAAATATTATGCAGGCTTTTGCGCTTTTGTTCGAAACTTGTTTTTGGATAATTGGGTTCACTTTAATGTTTTCAATAAGCAAATGAACAAATAGTCAACATCGAATAAGATAAAAAGGAAGATATTTGATATAGGTCAAGCACGGCCGAATCTATATATCTAAATCATCAAAGCCAAAGAAGAGAAAACTGTTGTGCCGGTGCATGCCACGTGTTATTGCATCGGGCAAGGTTGGGTTTTCTCGCTAAATGCCATTATCCAAATCCTCTCCCGGATGCCTTTAGGCCCTTGCGCTTCAGAAAAGGATGGCGACTCCTCCGTCCGGATATGATCACGAGGTGTTCTTGAGCTTCAGAGGCCCGGACACCCGAGTAGACATCACCGACTTCCTCTACACGAGCCTGATCGACGCAAGGACCCGTGCCTACAAAGACAACAGAGATCTCCGATTCGGGGAAGAGATGGGCCCGGAGCTCGTGCACGCGATTCACCAGTCAAAGATCTCCATACCCATCTTCTTGAGAGGCTATGCCTCTAGTAGGTGGTGTCTACAGGAGTTGGTCTACATGGTGAAGTGCAAGAAGACTCGGGGGCAGATCATCATGCCCATTTTCTATGATGTGACCCCTCGGGAGGTCCGACTGCAAACCGGGGTCTATGGAATGGCCTTGTCTTCGCACGAAACCAAGAAGCGGTATGGGGATGAGACTATCCGATAGGCTCTCAAAGAGACCGCCGACCTAAAGGGGTGGGACCTGAGAATGCCCAACAGGTGACTCCTTTCGTCATTCCATCTAGAAAATCTTGTCCGGTTAGAATTTGATTCATCTCTGGTTGAGTTCTTGGATGAATTGGTGTTATTTAATATTGAACTGTATTTATTTTGTTAAAATATGTCTCGAGTTTGAGCCCAAAGCGAAAATCTGAATATTCCAAATTGATGTTTTGCGGATGTCCGAAATCGAGCAAAAGGAAATATTGGAAATCATCTTTCCTACTGTGCGTTGAAGAGTTGGACTGAGTTTGGAAAGTCAATCGTCGACGTGTGGCTAATTGCATAAGAGAAATAAAAAGGAAATTAGAACGATATTCTTTCCTAATTCTAGTGGGAGTCACGGTCAACAAAGGGAAAGTCCAAACCATACTTTGTTGACCGAAATATGCAGGTTTCCAATTCTGAGTCGGCCACGTTCTCTTCTTGGGTATATATACATATGCACGCTGTTGTTGATGCGAGCAAACTTGAAGCACCGTTTTCTCTGAGTGCCATGGGTGCCAAATTTCCGAGTGACATCCATATGTGCTGGGTGCTGGGCAGTGGGTTGTTTCGTTGGTTACGAAGAAGTCTTGAAGTGCCGCCATGGATGTAAGTCTTGAAGCTCTGTTTCATTGAGCGTTTGGCGTGGGATTTTCTTCGTGGAATTACACCAAGAATTCAAGTGTTAGCAGCGATTAAATCTTGTGATAAGATTTGTGTACAATTCCTTCGTGAGATTGAGAGATTATTTCGTGAGGAATTGTGGGGCTAAACACTGCGTGAGTTATTGGGTGTAATTGGGGTTTGGGAAACACTTAGAGTGTTTAAGTGACTCGAGTGTGGTTGTAATCTCCGTTGTATCGCTTGATCTATAGTGAAATTTCATGCTGCTCTCCCCGTGGACGTAGGTTTCTACGATCGAACCACGTAAATCTAGTGTCCAATTTATTTTCTTATTTTGTCAATTTTATTGTTCGATCGCTTGGCTTCCGCAACAATTGGTATCAAAGCTAGGC
The DNA here is from genome assembly GCF_021117445.2 of Syzygium oleosum. Classification (NCBI taxonomy): domain Eukaryota; kingdom Viridiplantae; phylum Streptophyta; class Magnoliopsida; order Myrtales; family Myrtaceae; genus Syzygium; species Syzygium oleosum. The sequence goes on from NW_026607485.1 coordinate 13,785,260, forward strand.
TTGCTTAAGTTAAAGCGAATCGATGGCGACAGAAGAAGGAAAAGTGAGAATCGACAGATTTGATGGGAAGGATTTTGGTTTCTGGAAGATGCAAATTGAGGATCATCTATATCAGATGAAACTGCACTTGCCCTTGTCTAGGGAGAAGCTAGAGATAATGAAGCAAGCTGATTGGGAATTGCTAGATAGACGAGCTTTGGGTGTTGTAACGTCCTGAATTTTGACCCATTTCCGGGATCAATGATATAGATATTATTTCTCATTTAATTTTAGTAAGTCTCGCCCAAAATTGATCAATCGCGGGATACTAACCAAAAGGGAATGGCTAATTAGGAAAACGGTACGTGGACCAGGGACCCGATCGCGAATCGGGCACCGATTTCGAGAAACGACGAGGAAATATTTTGGGCCAATGTGGGCCGATCCTAGGAAGGTGACGGATTTAGTTTGTCCAATGACGTATGATCGGATCGCGGGTGATTCCGCACGACCGAGAGTACGCGTGGCGAACAAATCCCGAACTTAAACCGAACGATTGCGACCTCTGGAACTAGCGATAATTCCTCGCGTTCTCCCGAAAATCGAGACCGTCACGACTCGAGTAACTCTAGCTCGATACGCGTAACCCCTAAACAGTTGCCCATTAGTGAGAGACCCTAAAATTGTAATGATCGCGAAATTGGATCCGGACTTGGACGTCGAATTTCATGGGCGTGTGCGACTATTTTGCGAGAACGACGTCATTAAGGAAAAGTTGGTCAAACCCCCTTAGACTATTAATATTTTTGTCTCACCCTCATTTCTCTCTCACTCTCCCGACCAGCCCCTCTCCCTCACGCCATTCTCTCTCTCTAGCCGAATCTCCCCTTCTCCCTCTCTCAGCCTTGGACCGCCGATCGCCGGAGCACCGCCGCCGCCGCTCGCCTATGCCGCCGCTCGTCCGCCGTGCACCACCATCATCCCGTCCATCCTCTCTCTCTCTCTCCGTCTCGTCTCTCTCTCCCTCGTTCGGCATGAGGACCGCCGGAGCAACCCCTCGGCCGCGTGTGAGGATCGCCGCCGACCGCCGTCCGTTCAAGCCGCCGCCGTGCCACCGTCTCGCCACCACCACCCGACCACCACTCCCTCTCTCTCCCCTGTTCACCAGCACCATCACCCTCTCCCCTTCGGCCGCCGTGACCGCCAAGGACTGCCGGTCGCCGCCGCCGTGGAAGCCGCCGCTGGTTGCCGTCGCTAGGCCGCCGTGAGTCGCTCGGTCCACCCGTTCCCGCCGATTCAGCCATTAATTGGAGCTTAGGAGCTTAAGTGAGTAATTAGTCCCTAAACCCTAATTATGCCAATTATGCATTTCTAGATAGGTTAGGTTAATTTAGGGGTTAAATTAGGGTATTATGGGGGTAATTAGTGGCTGAATATTGTGGCTGCCTATGTAATGGTTTTTGGTGGATTATATTGCTGATTAAGTGGAGATTTAGCGGCCTAGAATGACCGCGGAAGTGGCCGCCCATGTGAATTAATCGGACTAAGTTTGGTCAATTTTGGGAATGAATGGTGTAATTGCCGAGGATGTCTAGATTGACCGATTAGTGGCTGATTTGTGTTCTATTGTGTTCAATTTTATAATGCCATGTTGTGTGTCCTCAGGTGGCCGAATGTGGTGTGGTATGGAGGGCCTTGATTGTGCGAGTTTGTGTCGCACTAATTACGTGATTTATGTGTCATGCCGAAATGTGTTAAATTGAATATTTGGGCGTGCCGATGCAATATTGATTGAACATGTTATGGCATAAATAGGACACGTTGTGACTAGTGAGTATGTTAAGGCACAAATTGAGCTTGTCGTGGCATTACTTGATTTTGCGATTATACTTGGAAATTGGATACTCATTGTATATTACATTATTGCCCGAGTGCGGGACTGCATGGCTACGCATTTCACATGTTGAGCATTGGCTCGAAGTGAGAACTGTGCGAGTGTGCGTGTCTGGCATGAGCATGTGATCACCTTAATTGCCCTGATGCGTTTTACGTAGGGTTCAGATAAAATTGGTTGTGTGAACGTGTGATCACTATGAGTCCTGATACGTTTTACGCGGGACGGTACCCGGTTTTACCGAAAGACGGCCAGCCTGATGCGTTTTACGCGGGTTTTGGTCCGTATATGGAGATCGGTGTTGCGCCTGATGCGTTTTACCGGGCTGATGCATTTTACGCGGGTCATGAAGTGTTGGTATTGATTAATAGACCTGATGTCACGCCCCGAACCCCATCGAGCACGCGACACACCTCTCTGGTCGATTAATGCGATGTCCCAGGGTATCGCCGACCCCATTTGAATTAACAGAGATTTAAATCATCCAGCGGAAACCATAAATACCCGGACAATTAAAACTGGGGTAATCAAGGAGAATAAACATATTCATTGACGATTCAAACTTATATAATATTTACAATTTACAAACCGTCATATACATATGCACACCGTACTATAAACCACCGATAACAAAAAGGATCGACAGCCTGGGTATTCTATCACCAAAAATAATACCCTCCAAAAACCTATTCCACACCCCTACACTAGCCCCTACGCCCTTTACTTGGCGTCCACTCCGAGTCTGATTCTTCGTCCTTTGAATCTGAGCCCCCCTGGATTGTCCGTTCCTCTGAGGACTCCGGCTCGGCCTCGATCTCGATCGGGTTGTTTATATCACCCGACTCAGCTGGAACCTCGACCCGTTCTTCCTCGACTGGCTCCTCAAAGAACTCGTCCTCCGGCACAAAATCGGGATCAATCCATTGCTCATACGGGGGTATATACTCCGGTTCTTCTTCAGGCTCAACAGGTTCATCCTCAGGTCCTGCCTCGGGTTCCTCCTTTCCTGGTTCTTCCTCTGGAATAGCCTCGAGATCTACGCCCATTGGGTCATACCCCGCCCGTGACTCTTCAGCTCGGGTCATGCCCGGCTCCCAAGGGCTCAAGCTGCGGGCGCCGGTCAGACTGATCGCGCTAGACTAGTTTCCAAACTAGTCATCTCGCCATCCGGGGGAGGTATGGCTGATGGATCCCAGTCCCCAACTCCATCAAAAGGAACATCAAATCCACGGACGGGACCGAACTCATTTATCCCGTCTCGGAAGAACCACGCAGTATATGTGTGGGCTTGCCATAGGGGTAATCCTACATCTACCCAGACTACCGTCGTATGCTTAATCCAGGTCATGTGGTCATCTATAGGATACTCTATAACGTCGTGGTCAGTGTGCATCAGTACTCCAAAACGCTTAGGTGGCGGCGGCGGGAGATTCATTGCTCAGGCTGGGGTTCTGAAATTGTTGGTTGAAACAACCATGAGATTACATCTCAACAAGCACACACCCTAAACCCCACCTAGGCTATCACGTACCTCCAGACAATCACGACAAACAATCACACTCAGCTAATACACCGCAGGCACACAATCAATACTTACCTGGCCTTTCCAGTGTGCCACCTGCACGTTAGTCACAATAGCACCATTCCACTCACATGCATGTTCTAATTACGTTTCATGCATTTGTTCCGATCTCATCACATCTTTTCCACATCACTCGCCAGTGACCCGCGTAATGGTACCGCCTCAGGTTCACTGCGACTATCTCACATTGCCTCGCCAGTGGCCCGCGTAATGGTACCGCCTCAGGCTTACTGCGACCAACTCATAATAACACTTCAAGGCCCGCGTAATGGTACCGCCTCAGGCCGTGTATCTTGCCCACGTAGTGGTACCGCCTCAGGCTCAACACCCACCACCTACGAAACAACCCGCGTAATGGTAGTGCCTCAGGTTGGCCGTCCTCCGGTAATACCGGCATCGTCCCGCGTAGTCATATCGCCTCAGGACGGATAAATATCCCCGCGTAATGGTACCGCCTCAGGGATTTCCACAATCACACATACCACACTACACACGATTTCTCACTCATTCGCATACTCAACATCCACTTGCCAATAATTTGGCCAACCACACGTGGCCTGTGCACGCACCAACTCACACACGTCTCTCATGCTCAATAAGCAACCGACACGGCCAATTGACAATTAATTCAATTAGGCCCGAGCATGCACATAACAAAGCATATTTCAAACCATCCAATCACGGTACAACAAACACACAAGGCCACTCATGGGCCCACAAACACAGCCACGTAACAAGCACAATTTCAGCATTTCCTCACTCAATTCAAACCACAACGAACCTCACGTTCCAGCCACTATACCGTGCACCAATCCAACACCGATTGTCCTCAAATCAAGCCCAAATACTCGTCACTACGAGCCTCAGTTTCCAGCAATCGTTCCAACATCAATTCAGCCCCGAAACACCATCATTTCACCATCTAAAATCAGTCCATAACCATCCTCAAACCGGTCCATTAATCAATCCCCAAAACAACCCCTAATCTAGCCTAAATTACGCCTAAATAATTCCGAATTCACCTCAAATTTGTCCGTCGATACCCGAAGTCCTAAATAAAGTTTAGGGCGCGACTTACCGAACTCTAGACTAACTCGGCTAGAGTGGAAAATGAACGGCGGTCAATGGTGAGCGGCGGCGAGCGGCTCGGCGACGGCGGATGGGCTGGACGAAGTGCGGCGGCGACGGCGGCTTGGGTCGGTTCCTCACGGCCACGGGAGAGGGAGAGAGAGAAAACCGAGAGGGTGAGGGGAACGGTGGTGGTGCGGCAACGGCGCGGTGGCGATGGCCGGCGAACGGTGGTGGCGCGGCCAAAAAGGGGGGCGGTCGGCGGTGAGGGAGAGAGAGGGAGTGGGAGCCGAGAGAGAGAGTGAGGAGAGAGAGAGAGAGGGATTTGGGTGGACCAAATTACCATCATGCCCTTTCCTCACAAACCCAATCGACAGCCCAGATTCGATCTTATCTTGAAATCGACGGCCCGGATCGAATCTTTTCCAAAATATCCAAGGGCAATTTGGGAATTTCATAAAATTCCAAAGGCAAAATTGTCCAACTCAAAAGTTAGGGCAAAATGACCAAAATGCCCTTCCCCTTTAATACTTGCCTTTTATAAATCTCCAAGGGTAAAATGGTCACTTTTCCATTTTCTTGCCGAATTTGAATTTTTCTGAAGGATTCGGGAAAATCCAAAGTTGTACGTTCCAACCACAACGTCGTCCTAACGTCCCGTCGTGACTTCCTAATTTTCCGATGTCCAATTTGGGCTCTAATTAATAATTGAATTTTATTTAATGTAACTCGAGCGTTTCTCAAACTAACGGGCAGCTTTTGGGAAAATTCGCATATTCGACCCGTGACCGATAATAAATCGAGTCACGTGCAAGTTCATTTGGCTCATGACGACTTCGGTTATCATGTAATCGCGAGGTTCGATCGCTAGTTCCGTCGGGCACGATCGTTCGGTATACGTTCTGGATTATTTGTCAATTCATTTCGTAGTCCAGCGGAATCACCCGCGATCCACTACTATGATAGTGGCGAACTGATCCTTAGCTATCCTTGGATCGGCCTACAGTGGCTCAAAGTGTCACCCTGGCGATTTTCATGATCGATGGTCGGTTCACGATCGAGTTCTTTGGTCGCGCGAATTTAAATCCCTAATTAGCCTTTCCCTAATGGTTAGTATCCCAGGATTGATCAGTTCCGGGCGAGAACTAACTACAAGTACGTTCATAAAATCAAGCATTTCATAAATCCCAAATGGACAAAATTCAGGATGTCACACCTGATGCGTTTTACACGGGTCGAATCCTAGTTGAAAAATAGGCAGTGTGCATTATCGAGCCAGACCACGAACATGGCATATGTGTGCAAGAGTGTATGGACAGTTGTGCGTATCGGTGACTCGTGTGTGAGGCAGGCACTAATAAGTATGAGCATGCATATGGCGTACGTGTGATTAAGTGTGATCGCGTATGTGCCATGAGTATTATTATGTTATGCCTAACTTGCAGGGTCAATTGTGTGCTCGATCTAGGCCGAGGGCCTAGGTCAATTGATTGCCAATTATTATTGGTTGTTTGTAATTTGATGCCTGTCAGGAGGTGCATGTTAGCCTAGTTTAGGTTTAGGGGGTTTTACTCGCTGAGATTCGTCTCATGGTTTGTTAAAACCCAACTTTTCAGACCCCCGGCCCTGAAGATGTCAGAGGTTCCAGTACGTTTTGGGATCCCATTCCATATAGAAAGGACGGTGACTGAGCACCCTGTAGGGAATGGGGATAGGTATATTAGGTATTATGCTTTAGTATGGGTTGATGTGGGAGAGACTCATTACGAGACCCACGAGTATATAGCCTGGAGCTTTAGGGACTACTCCGGGGAGTATGGACCTCTTCGCACTTTTGATGTTCCGTTTAATGGGCTGGGCGAGATAGATCCACAGTGTCCCGACGGAGACCTGGCGAGCGCCGAAGCTACACCTGAGGGGAGTTTGAGTTCTGGCGCCGAACCTATTGTCTTAGAGGTGGATGAGCCGGACCCGATGGATGAGGAGTCGGTGGATTGGGACGCTGACCCGGAGCTGATGGAGCCGGATGAGGAGCCAGAGCCTATAGAGGACGACCCCGAGCCGGAGGGCGAGCCCGAGGAGATCGACTCTGAGGAGGAGCCGGCAGAGGCCGAGTCCGAGCTGGATTCCCTAGACTCCGAAGTGGAGCTGTCTAACAGTTCTTCATCTTCTGAGTCCTCGGGATCCGACCCAGACTGGGTTTCGTAGGGTTAGCCTTAGCTCAGATAGGTCAGGCCAGTACCTTTTTGATCGGAGCCCCACCTTAGGTAGTAGTCTCACCGTCTGGCCACCTACCCCTTTTTGCAGTTAGTGGCCGTCAACCCGATTTTGGCTATAGGTGTACTTTGTGTAAATATGGATATTGTATATATTTTTGTGGTAATGCAAATGTATATTTTTAATCATACTGATTCTTGTTGTTGTGCTATCCTTGGTTATATTGATTATTGTACGGGTGATTTGTATATATTGCTTCCGCATGTGCAATGATTTTGTCGTGTTGGGCGTTGGGTCGGCGACGCTTCCTGGGGCGTTGCACAAATTCGATCTAGGCAGGGATGTTGCGCGTCGTAGGGTTCGGGGTGTGACATCCCCATTTGATTTGGTATCAGAGTAAGGTCAGCTCGGTCCAATTAGGTTGAAGCCTGGAGTGATAAGGAGCGATGATCTTGGGTAGCCAGTAGGGAGACCTTGTGTGCTAAGTGTACCTCCTGACTGTCTGTGTTTTGATTGAGTGCATATGTGAGTTGACCCGTAAAATGCAGGTGCGGCAAGACCTGAGGTAAGTACGTGTATCTCCTTAACTAAGGTCTTGCACTGTTTGTGCCTAGCCGCATGCTGAGTGATTGATTGCTGTTATGCTAGTTACCTGCCTAGGACCTTAGACCGGTTTAGCTTAGTTTAGGTCGCTAATTCCTGATAGAATTAGCAGGTAGGTGAGTAGTAAGATTGCAAAGATGAGGAGAAGAGGAAAGGAACCCCAGGGGAAGCCTAGTACAGGAGGCCAAGAGGCTAGAGATCCAAGGATGGAGGAGGTTATTCAAACCCTGCATGAGATAGGAAATATTATGGATAGGCAGGCTCAGGAAAGGGCCGCCACCATTGCCCAGGCTACTGAGGCTGCAGCAGCTGCTGCTGTGAATGAAAACAATGCCAATCTAGGGCAAGCTCAAATGGCGGTGAATAGGCAAATGCACCAGTTAGTATAGCAATTCCTGAAGTTGAAACCACCTAAGTTTACTGGAAAAGGTGACCCCGAGGCTGCACCGCGATGGGTAGAAAAACTAGAGAAGGCCTTTGAGGTGTTGGGGTGCACCGAGAATGAGAAAGTGACCCTGGCTGTATATCAGCTGCAAGACAATGCGAATGATTGGTGGAAGGACACTAGGGACAGAGTTTTCCCAGACTTGGGTTGCGTTTACCGAGAGTTTTGATGTGATAATCGGAATGGATTGGCTGGTTAGGCAGAAAGCCGTGATGGATTGTGGCAATAGGGTGATCCAGTTTAACCCGATTGGACATCCTAGATTTGAATTTCAGGGAAACTGAGGAGGAACCTCGTTCCCTTGGATTTCCTCGCTCGAAGTGATTAAGTTGTTGGACGAAGGTTGTGAAGGGTATTTAGTGAATGTCGTTGATCCGACAGCGGCAGAGCCTAAGTTGGAAGAGATACCTGTAGTGTGTAATTTTCCCGAGGTCTTTCCTCAAGAATTGCCAGGTTTGCCACCAAAGCGGGAAGTAGAATTTGTGATAGAATTGGCCCCAAATACAGAACCGATCTCAAAAGCATCGTATGGAATGTCCTTATCAGAACTGAAAGAATTGAAAGTCCAGATGCAGGAATTATGGGATAAGGGTTTCATTCGTCCTAGTGTGTCTCCATGGGGAGCGCCGGTCCTGTTTGTAAGGAAGAAGGACGGGACGTTGAGGTTGTGTATTGATTACCGGCAGTTGAACCAGGTGACGATTAAGAATAAGTACCCACTGCCGAGGATTGATGACCTGTTTGACCAGTTGCAAGGAGCCACGGTGTTCTCTAAGATTGATCTACGGACCGAATATCATCAGCTGAGAATTCGGAAGGAGGACATACCTAAGACCGCTTTTAGGACACGGTACGGGCACTATGAGTTCACAGTGATGCCCTTCGGATTGACCAATGCCCCTGTTGCCTTTATGGACCTAATGAACAGGGTGTTCAAAGAGTTTTTGGACCGGTTCGTCATAGTGTTCATCGACGACATACTGGTATATTCGAAAAGCCCGGAAGAGCATGAAGTGCATTTGACTGAGGTACTACGGACCTTAACGGAACACGCACTCTACGCTAAGTTTAGTAAGTGCGAATTTTGGCTTAGCAGAGTAGCGTTCCTTGGGCACATAATTTCGGGAGATGGAATTTCTGTAGACCCGACAAAGATTGAGGTAGTAACTAAGTGGCCAAGACCGACCTCGGTAATGGAGATCCGAAGTTTCTTAGGATTGGCTGGCTGTTATCGACGTTTTGTAGAAGGATTCTCGTCGATAGCCACGCCGTTGATGCGACTGCTTAAGAAGGAAACCAAGTTCGAATGGGATGATAAGTGCGAGAAAAGTTTTCAGGAGTTGAAGCATAGACTGACAACTGCCCCGGTATTGACCATTCCGTCCGGACCAGGAGGATTTGAGGTCTATAGTGACGCGTCATTAAGAGGACTTGGATGTATTCTGATGCAGCACGGAAAGGTAGTCGCATATGCATCGCGCCAGTTGAGGCCGCATGAGATGAAGTATCCAACGCATGATTTAGAGTTGGCAGCAATCGTTTTTGCCCTTAAAATCTGGAGGCATTATTTGTGCGGGGAAAAGTTCCAGATTTATACGGACCATCAGAGCCTCAAGTACTTGTTTTCGCAAAAGGAATTAAATATGAGGCAGCGCCGATGGATGGAACTTCTTAAGGATTATGACTGCGACATCCTGTATCATCTCGGGAAAGCGAATTGAGTAGCGGATGCGCTAAGTCGGAAGTCGAGTATGGCGCATATGATGGTCAAAGAGTGGACCTTATTGGAAAGGTTAAGAGACTCGGAGTTTAAATTTGAGGTGAGTCAGATGTCTAACCTGATGGCTGCATTGAGAATCGAACCGGAGATCCAAATCAAGGTTAAGGCACTACAGTCTACGGACCAAGAAATACAAAAGATTGTTGGAATGGACGCCGCTACTAGAAAATCGAATTTCCAAGTGAGTGACGATGGAGTTGTAAAGTTCCGAGGACGATTGTGTGTGCCCGATGACTTGGAGCTTAAGGAAGAGATTTTAAGGGAGACGCATCGCAGTAATTACAGTATCTACCCAGGCAGTACAAAGATGTACCAGAATCTGCGGCAGCATTATTGGTGGAATGGACTGAAAAAGGATGTGGCCAAGCATGTAGCCAAGTGTTTGACGTGCCAACAAGTGAAGGCACAGCACTATAAGCCTGGAGGGTTATTGAGACCGTTAGAGATCCCTGAATAGAAATGGGATCACATCACGATGGATTTTATAACGGGACTACCAAGGAGCCAGAGAGGACACGATTCCATTTGGGTGATAGTGGATCGAATGACTAAGTCAGCACACTTCCTAGCAGTGCGAAAGGATTTTGAATTGGAAAGGTATGCAGAGTTGTACGTGCGATAGATTGTCAGATTGCATGGAGTACCGGTAACAATCACGTCGGACCGTGATCCGAGATTTACGGCCAATTTTTGGAAAAGTCTACAATCGGCCTTAGGAACGAAGTTGCAGTTCAGTACGGCCTATCATCCACAGACGGATAGCCAGTCTGAAAGGACGATTTAGACGTTGGAGGATATGTTGCATGCCTGTGTATTGGATTTCCAGGGCAAATGGGAAGAGCAACTACACCTGGTGGAATTCGCCTATAATAATAGTTATCAGCAAAGTATTCAGATGGCGTCGTTTGAGGACTTGTATGGCAGAGCATGTAGGACGCCAGTGTGTTGGGACGAAGTTGGAGAGCGAAGTATCACAGGCCCAGAATTGGTTCAGCAATCGGTCGAAGCAGTTGAGATTATCAGGGAAAGGTTAAAGATAGCGCAGAGTCGCCAGAAAAGTTATGCCGATCGGAGACGACGACCTTTGGAGTTTCAAGTTGGAGATCATGTATTTCTCAAGGTGTCGCCAATGAAGGGGTTGTCTCGATTTGGTAAGAAGGGAAAACTGAGTCCGAGGTTTGTCGGTCCGTTTGAAATTTTGGAAAAAATCGGGGATATGGCTTATCGACTTGCTTTGCCACCCAACCTGTTCCAAGTTCACAATGTATTCCACGTGTCAATGTTGAGAAAGTATGAACCAGACCCGACCCACGTTCTGAGGTATGAAGAGATAGACGTGGACAACAAGGTGTCGTACGTGGAGAGGCCAGTAAGGATCGAGGACAGAAAAGATCGAGTGTTGCGGAATAAGACGATCCCGATGGTCAAGGTTGTATGGGAGCACCATGGAACAGAAGGTGCCACCTGGGAAAGCGAAGAGGCAATGCGACGTCAGCACCCCCATTTGTTTGAGTAAATGAGTTTCGATAGCAAATTTCGAGGACGAAATTTTTGTAAGGGGGGAATAGTTGTAACGTCCTGAATTTCGACCCATTTCCGAGATCAATGATATAGATATTATTTCTCATTTAATTTTAGTAAGTCTCGCCCGGAATTGATAAATCGCGGGATACTAACCAAAAGGAAATGACTAATTAGGAAAACGGTACATGGACCAGGGACCCGATCGCGAATCGGGCACCGATTCCGAGAAACGACGAGGAAATATTTTGAGCCAATGTGGGCCGATTCTAGGAAGGTGACGGATTTAGTTTGGCCAATGACGTATGATCGGATCGCGAGTGATTCTGCACGACCGAGAGTACGCGTGGCGAACAAATCCTGAACTTAAACCGAACGATCGCGACCTCTGGAACTAGCGATAATTCCTCGCGTTCTCCTGGAAATCGAAACCGTCACGACTCGAGTAATCTTAGGTCGATACGCGTAACCCCTAAACAGTCGCTCGTTAGTGAGAGACCCTAAAATTATAATTGAGCAATTTTGATCGCGAAATTGGATCCGGACTTGGACGTCGAATTTCGTGGGCGTGTGCGACTATTTTGTGAGGACGACGTCATTTTAGTGTGGCCAACTATATTTGGAATCAGTATGGTCGAAAAATGGAAATTCGGCCCGAAATTGAAAAATGACGATTTTGCCCCTAGGCCTATTTTTGGTATTCCGAATTTCGGGATTAAATTTGGGGATTAAATCTTGGTTTGTATCAGCCCAATAATTTAGAATTTTGAAGACTAAAATGCCCTTGGATATTTTAGCTTAGGATTATATTGACCAAGTGATTGAGGGGCAAAATGGGAATTAAATTTTGGGGATTAAATTTTCCATCTCTGGCTGCCGCTGCTTTTGCTGCTATCCTGTTCAATTTTTTCTTGAAGAGGAGATCAAGTGAGATCAATGGAGGGGAGTGCAAGAAAACGAGGCATCTGCGAAAATGATGGAATAGCAAGAGGCACTTCTTGTGGTCACCCATCAACAGAAGGTGACGGAACGGCTATTTCATTGGGATGTGACTATGAAGTATTCTTGAGCTTCAAAGGACCAAATATTCGAGCAGGTTTTGCCGACTTCCTTTACACTAGTCTTAAAGATGTAGGAATCCGCACATTTAAGGACGACGAAGATCTCTACAAAGGGGAAGAGTTTGCCCCAGAACTTCTCCAAGCAATTAAGCAGTCGAAGATCTTAATACCTATCTTTTCGAAAGATTATGCCTCTAGCGTATGGTGTCTTAAGGAGGTAGTCCAAATGGTGGAGTGCAAGAAAACTGGGGACAAAAGATCATGCCCATTTTTTATGATGTAGCACCTAAAGAAGTTCGATACCAAACTGGAGATTATGAAAACGCCTTTCTTTCACATGAAAGCAAGAAGCGGTATCACCAAAAGACTATCAGAGAGTGGAAGGATGCTCTCACTGCAGTCACGAAAATAAACGGATGGGACCTGCACAGCATGCCCAACAGGTGACTACTTTTAGCATTCCATCTCATGTGCCTTGTTTCGTTAAACTTGATGCATTTCAATTGGTTTCTTTTCTAGATTTGTGTTAGTCTTGTTGAAATTGAAGTGTATGCAATTGAAGTTATACTGCAAAATCCCGCTAAATAATGGCACAATCCCAATTTTGTCCCATTTCATTCCCAGCAACATTTTCAGTCAGTTCGGGTCATTTATTAACTTTAAGTTCCGCCGCTAATTCATCTAAATGGAATAAGTAGTTGAAGAACACAATTAGAATAGGTCTGTAGTTTTCAATTTGGTTTTGTTAGAACATAGTTTGGTTCAAAACTCAGTTTTCTAATTCATTGCCTTTTGACCTCTAACAAATACTAGGCGAGAAGGTGAGTTCGTGAAAACATTCACGCAGGAGGTTTTCAATGAGTTGAAAAAGGCTTATCTGGAGGTATCAAACTACTTGGTTGGAGTCGACCACCATGTGGATGAAATCATGAATACGATAGGTGCTCGGACAAGTAAAACGCGGATTATAGTAATCCATGGGATGGGGGGCGTTGGAAAGACGACTATTGCCAAACTCAGCTACAATAAGCTTTCAAAGAATTTCGACAATTGTTGCTTTCTGTCCAACATCCGTGAAATGTCAGAACGCAAGGGCATTGAATGCTTGCAGAATCAGCTTATCTCAAACATCCTCAAAAAAGAATGGACTGATACAAAAAACATAGATGACGGGACTCAGACAATTAAGTTCAGGTTGCCTACTAAAAAAGTCCTCCTTCTTCTCGATGATGTGCCTGATAAGAAACATATGGATGCACTCGTAGGTGATCGTAATTGATCTGGTAAAGGGAGCAAAGTTATTATCACTACTAGAAACAAAGACATTTTCAAGGTTCCTGAAGTGGATGACCATTATGAGGTTAGTTTCATGGATTCCATTCAATCTCTTCTACTTTTTAGCAAACATGCCTTCAGAAGAGATTCTCCTTTAAAAGGTTATATCAACCAATCCAACAAGGCGATAGGCATTGCTGGAGGTCTTCCACTAGCTCTTGAGGTGATAGGTTCCCTTTTATCTCGCACAAAAAAGGAAATGTGGGATATGACATTGCACAAGTTGGCCAACGTTCCTCATGTGGATGTTCGGAGTAAGCTTGAAATAAGTTATAATGCATTAGAAAATGAACAAAAGTACATATTCCTCGACATAGCTTGTTTTTTCATTGGATATGACAAAGATATTGTGGTTCATTTCTGGGATGCATCTGAACTTTTTCCGAAAGTAGCCATGGAAGTTTTGCAGAACATGTCTTTGATAAAGATTAAAGAAGATAATACAGTGTGGATGCATGACCAACTTAGAGACCTTGGAAGAATATTAGTTCGTCAAGAAAGTAAGATGAATATAGAGAAGCAAAGTAGGGTGTGGAATCCTGAGGAAGCATTAAAATTGCTAAGGAGGCATAAGGTAAAATCTCCTCCGCAATAAATTTCCAGTTCATTATGGATATTTTCTATCCAAGAAAGCCAATTGCTTTTTGTGTTCTCTACCGCCGTTATGACCTGCTCAACTAATAATTTTATGCTTTTAAGATTATAGGAACGATAGTGCTCAACTCAACCCCTTAAAAAAGTGAACTTGAATGAATGTGCTTCCCTTCAACTTTTCTTTGGGCAGGGAAATAAAGAAGTTGAAGCTCTTCATCTCAAGTTTGACCATGAGGAGCAGTATCGTTTTACCTATGAGAGCTTTGAGAACCTCTCAAATCTAAGGTTCCTTGCAATTGACGATTCGAAGGAAAATTTTCGTGCAGAAGAGGGCTTCTTTGGCACGAATCGACATCAAATGTTCTTCCAACTAATGAGAATTCATATCTCCTTCCACGATTACGATGGCTTTCATGGTGCGATATTCCCCTATCATTTAATGTAACAAATTTCTCCATGGAGGATGTGGTCATTCTTGATTTATCTGGGAGTGCAATTATGCATGATTGGAAGGGGTGGAGCCACATGGAGGTATATTATATGCTAGACAACACTTATTATTCCGTCTTATTAGATTTAAAAGTAATCTTTGCATGATTTTTTTTATAGGTGATGAAGAATTTGAAAGTTCTGAATTTGACCGGTTGCCATCTCTTGGAGAGAACTCCCACCTTCTCTACTTCGGCAAATATAGAACGTTTGATCCTACAGGGCTGTAAATCATTAATCGAAATTGATAGGTCGATTTGTCGGTTGAAACACTTAGTTTACTTAGATGCAAGCAATTGTGAGAATCTTCGAAGGCTGCCAGATGAGCTAGGTGGAGATCTTGCAAGCCTTGAATACCTAAATCTAAGTCAGTGTGTACGGTTGGAGAGGCTTCCGGATTCAATCTGGAATTTGGAATCGCTGATTGAGTTGAATATAGGCTGGACATGGATCAAAGAACTACCAAATTCCATTAGAAAGTTGAGAAATTTGAAAGCAGTGACGACATGGTGCAGTTACATAAGCAAAATACCCGATGCCCTTTGGACGATGGAGAAGCTCAAAGAAATACAATTCCATTGTAAAATTGAGCCTGGAGGCCATGTGAAAGTTGGCAAGTGCATCTACATGAATCAATCCCTGAGGATCTTGAGATTAAGGAAGGCGCATATATGCGCACTACCGAGGCTTCCTGAAAGTCTTATCATTCTTGAATTGTCTTGGTTGTACATGGACATGTTTCCAGATATCTCAAACCTCACTAATTTAAAGGTGTTGGATTTGATATTTAGCCCACCTGATTTTGATGTGATATCTAATGGGCCTGTGGAATGTCCAATACCACAGTGGATTGGGAACTTAACGAAATTGCAGTCTCTGTGCCTGCAGTATTATTATGTGACCACCTCATCGGCAGACCTTAGCCTCCCTCCTCAACTCAAGTCACTTAACCTTGAGTGCCCTAATTTGCGTCGCCTCCCGAGGCTTCCCTCAAGTTTATCATCCATACATTTGTATGATTGCAAGTGACTTCACTCAATGGAGGATCTATCGAATTTGAAGAATCTATTATCTCTCTAGATTAAGTACTCTGCAATTACAGAGATTCAAGGCGTTGGTTGTTTGGAGAACCTATGAGATTTGCTGCTTAATTGGCTTGTAGAGGTAGAGATACTACCTGATCTAAGCAATTTAAACAAACTGGGGCTTCTTCAAGTAACATCTTGTGATAAGCTGGCTAAGATTCAAGGCGAACTCCCACGGTATTTGGATAGATTGTGTATTTATAGCTGTCGTTCTTTACGGGAGTTGCCCAATCTGTTTAGCTTGATGGGTAAGACAGATGTTGAAATAGACTATTGCGATAAATTTTTTGAATATGCTCGCATGAATCGACAAGTTTTGGAGCTTGTAGGCTTTAAACAGCTACAAATCCTACCTAATCTAAGCAATTCTAACCAACTAAAACGTCTTCAAGTAGAAAACTGTGGTAATTTGGTTGAGATTCAAGGCGAACTACCAGAGTCTTTGATAAAATTGAAGATTTTTTCCTGTAAATCTTTACAAAAGTTACCTGATCTGTCCAACTTGAAGGAACTGCAATAGGTTGACATAGAAGGTTGCATGAAATTAAAGGGCGAGACAATTCTCAGCTTTGCATGGAGAAGTCAGGCAAATTTGTGGAAGAACCTCCAACTTCTACGGATTTGTGGCCTCGGTCAAGTGGGGATACTATCCGATCTAAGTAATTTAAACAAACTACGACGTCTTCAAGTAGAAGATTGTGGTAATCAGGTTGAGAATCAAGGCAAACTACCACAATCTTTGGAAGAATTCGAGATTGATTCCTGTAAATCTTTACGGAAGGTGCCTGATCTGTCAAGCTTGAATGGACTGCAAAAGGTTGAAATCCACCGTTGCTACAATTTAAATGTGGCGGCAATTTCTAGGCTTTGCTCGGAGAAGTCAGTAATATTTGTGGAAGAAGACAAACGAATCTGAATATGAGGGAGAAGACAATGAATAAGTGCACTTTCCACTTGAAAGCTTCTTGATCCACGACCACAATTGTTCCCTTGTGTTCAAACTTTAAACGAATTGAGGTAAGTCAATTCATCTGACAACCGATGTTTACCTTTATTTTGCAATCAAATTCTTTCACAGATATGAACAGAGAAGTTTTGCATGCACTTTTTAATGACCTTGTTGCAAGTTCATGTCCGAAAATCTACTGAAGGTTTTGAAATTAGGATACCTCCGAACAACTGGAGGGTGGTTACGTATGTACAAGTATTTGCATTCTTTTCCTAGTTTTGGTTTGGCATTTTCCACTACGTTTTCTTTGGATGGTTTCTTCTTGCTTTTTTGTTTCCCAGCCAGAGGTATGCATGTCAATTGCATCATTTTTATCTGATAATTACAAATTATTAGAGATCCTTGTCGATTTGCTGCTTCACATATTTTGAAGTTGATAACCTCGCTCCGCATTGGAGATAACTTCCTTGTACTGTAAACAATTAGATGGAATGTGTGCCCGAAGGTCACATAACTATGGTTCTCATTAGGAACTTTACAGCATAATCAACTTATTGTATCAATTGTGAAGACAGACACTCTATATTAATATGCTTATGCTCAGTTAATTTTCCAGGAAAGGTGTGCTTCTTAGTGGGATTTGCAAATTTTATGGCGAAGTTATACAATGAAGGAGGAGGAATTTCACTTGGGTAGCGGCATCAGTAGTTGGTGCAGCAAAATTCCATCTCCAAGTTATCATAAACCATCTAATGGTTAAGGCTAAATTCAGTAATATCAGTTCCGAGGACGTATGATAAGTCTTACTTAGGGTTAGAAATCATGCAAATGAAACTCTTGTGCGATCTCCATTATTGCTTACATTTTTTAGAAATGGTTATTGTAACATCCTGAATTTCGACCCATTTCCGGGATCCGACGAAGTGGATATTATTTCTCATTTGATTTTAGTACGTCTTACCCGGAGCTGGCCCCTCGCGGAATACTGACCAATGGGAAAGGCTAATTAGGAAAACGGTACGTGGACCAGGGACCCGATCGTAAATTGGGCACATATTTCGAGAAAACGATGAGGAAATACTTTGGGCCAATGTGGGCCGATCGTAGGAAGGTGACGGATGTGGTTTGGCCAAGGCCAACGACGTACAATCGGATAGTAGGTGATTCTGTACGACCGAAAGTACGCGTGGCCAACCGATCCTGAACTTGAACCAAACGATCGTAACCTTAGGAACTAGCGGTAATTCCTCTCGTTCTCCCGATAATCGAGGCCGTGATGACTCGGATAACCTAAGTCGATATGCGTAACCCCTAAATAGCCGCTCGTTAGTAAGAGACACGGAAAATTGAAATTGAGCAAGTTTTGATCGCGTAATTGGGCCCGGACTTCGAGGTCGATTTTCGAGGGCTTAAGAGGCTATTTTTGAGAATCCAACGTCATATTATGTTGGCCACTCATATTTGGGGTCGGTACGGTCGAAAAATGAAATTTCAACCCGGGGCTGGAAAATTACGAAAATGCCCCTAGGCCTCAATTTGGGGATTCCGAATTTTTGGAAAATTATTTGGGGATTAAATTGTGGATAATATCAGCCCAATAATTCAGTTGGGGAAAAGACCAAAGTGCCCCTCAATTATTGGATAGGGATTAATGTGGGCCAAGCATTCAAGGGCATTTTGGGCATTTTTGGAAATGTTGATCAATTTAGTCAACTTTTTCTCTCTCTCCCTCCATTTCTCACGTCTCCCCCTCTCTTCCTCTCCTCTTGGCCGGTTCCCCCTCCTCCTTTCCTTGGCCGTGAGAGTGGCTAGTTTGCCACGCCGATCATCGTTCATCCGTCGTCCGCTTAAGGTAGCCGTTCGTCCACCGCCGTAGCCGCTGATCGCCGCCGCCGTGAGCCGCCGGCTAGCCGTTCCCCCTTCCCGCTCTAGCCGAGTTAGTCTAGAGTTCGGGTAAGTCACACCCTAAACTCTATTTAGGACTTCGGGTATCGACGGATGAATTAGGAGTGGAATCGGGTTTAATTAGACGCGGTTTAGTATAGTTTTAGGGTGCTGATCGTGGTTGTTGGTGGCTGATCATGGCTGTTAGTGGCTGTTGCATATTGGATTAGACGTCTGGGAATGAGTTTTGGCGGTTGAAATTCGGTAGAAATCAATTCGGGTTTGAATCCGTGAGGTTTGGTGTGATTCTCGGATTCGTGACTACTGTACCCATCCGGTTTACTATTTTTGTGGAGAATTTTGTAGGCCGAATTTGAATAATTTTTCTTCATAAAAGTTGCTCCCAACATCTTGAAGTATAACATATTTTAAATTTGGAATTTTTGAAGGCCATTTGGGTCGTACGAAAGCCCATTTTCAGACCGTATTAAAACTGCCCGGAGCACTGTTCATCCCGACCTTCTTGTCTTACCGAATTTTTATAAAATTTTCCAGATCTATTTTCAATAAAATTCCTTCACAAAAGTTGTTGGTAACTATCTTTTCTATGACATATAAAAATTTCAAATCTTTTTAAGGTGATTTGGGTGTTGAAATAAATGTATTTTGAGGACAAAACAGTCTGTTAGAGCGAATTGATTTTGGTCTGATTTCGAGGGACAAAAAGGCATGGTTGCAGATTGAACCAGATTTTGTGTTCTTCATAAGAAATTTTTATCAAGATGTTTTTTATGACATATCCAAAATTTAGAATTTTTGGAGTTCGTTTATGCGATTGTATGGTTTGTGATTGTTGGTTGGTTCTGGATTGTGTCTTGGACTGAATGTGGCGTGATTGTGTGCCGAGAGGGTGTGGCCATGAGGCGTGATGGTGTGATTGCGCATTGAGTTCGCGTGCTAAGCATGGGTGATCGTGTGGTGTTCATGTGGCGAGAATGTGTATTTGTGCAGTGTATGTGAATTGTGCGATTGTGTGTGGCCATGTGTATATGTGGCCGTGTGGTACGTGTGGAATGTGTGGAACGAAGGTACGAGAATGTAGGATTGGTTGGAAAAGTGATACCCTGAGGCGTGTTCGTTTACGCGGGGTGAGTCTGTTCTGAGGCGTGTTCGTTTACGCGGGACGATGCCGTCCTTGACGAGGTGACGATGCCCGGCCCGACGGGGTGACGATGCCTGACGAGGTCAGAAGACCGTTGGCCTGATGCGTTTTACGCGGGCACGGTAGAACGAAAGTTGAGTGTAGGATTCCGTCCTGAGGCGTGTTCGTTTACGCGGGACGATGCCGTCCCTGACGAGGTGACGATGCCCGGCCCGACGGGGTGACGATGCCTGACGAGGTTAGAAGACCGTTGGCCTGATGCGTTTTACGCGGGCGTGGTAGTGGTGGAAAAGTTGGGAATGAGTTGGACTCGATTTGACGTGTGAGGATTGCGAAAGCTGACGCATGGCGTGAGTTAGTGTGCGAGTGTGGTTGTATCGTGTGATGTAGTGCTCGATTATGGGGTAAAAACTGCTAGGCATGGTATGGGACATGCCCAAGTGGGTTTTTCCTTATAATCGAGGCACGCGTGATTGTGATGCATTGATGCATGTGAATTCATATTACATGCTTTGGTTTTGCGACATGAATGAGGCATCATTGTGGCATGTTGGCTGTATTATTATTTGGCGTGCAGGGAGATGTATGAAGAATTCCAGGTAGGTTCGCGTGTGATTGTTAGTATGAGTGGTTGTTTGTGTCAGGTATGTGTTGTCTGGAGGTATGTGATAGCCTAAGTGGGGTTTAGGGGTGTACTTATTGAGATGTAATCTCATGGTTGTTTCAACCAAACATTTCAGAACCCCGGTCTGATCAATGAACCTTCTGTCGCCGCCGCAGCATTTTGCAATACCGTTGTACACCGACATTAACGTGGTAGAGTACCTACAAACGAGCAGGAGAATCAGGAGAATTCAGATTCAGAGGACGAAGAATCAGACTTGGAGTGGACGCCAAGTAGATGGCGTAGAGGCAAGTGTAGGGGTTGTGGAATAGGCTTTTGAAGCGTACTAGGTGATAGGGTACCCAGGTTATCGATCCTTTTTGATATCGGTGGTATGTAGTGTGGCGATGCGGTGTGCTTGTATATATGTGATTTTGTAAATTGTGGATATTATATAAGTTTGAATGAGAAATGAATTTGTGCATTCTCCCTGATTTCCCCAGTTATTATCGTCCGGGTATTGGTGGTTTCCGCTGTTGATATAAATCTCTGATAAGTTTAATTTGGGTCGGCGATACCCTGGGATGTCGCATCATTCGACCAGAGAAGTGTGTCGCGCGCTCGAAGGGGTTCGGGGCGTGACAGTTATGCCTAGGTGATTATCTGTCATAGAAGCCCTTCCATTCACCTCAAGTTGTACTAGAGAATTCTTTTAGGTTTTAAGATCGATAAGAAGTGCCAAGGGAGACATCTCAAATGATTGGTTTTGTGCTAGTTCGAAATGTTGCTAAGATTAATTAATTTTACATAAACTTAAAGAAATTTTTTTGCGCAGGGAGCTATGGCTAATTAGGCAGCTGTACAAATGAAGACCAAATAAAGGAAAATGAAGATGACATTCAAAGTGAAGTTTTACGTCCACTTTTTAATTACTTTTTGTGAGTGCTTGGAAATCTGAAGAAGGTATTGAAATTATGGTACCTCCTAGGGTTCTTAATTGTGTACATATATATATTTTTCTTTTCCTAGTTTGGTTTGGCTTTTTTAGCTATATTCTCTTTGGATGGTTTCTCCTTGCTTTTATGTTACCCAGCTAGTTTATGACAATTCATTAGAGATCTTCATCGATTTGCTGCTTCACATATTTCAAATTTGATACCCATTGCTTCGCATTGGAGATAACTTTGCTATACTGTAAAGAATTAGATGGAATGTGTGTTGAAAGGTCATAGCACTGTGGTTCTCATCCTGGAATATTTACAGCATAATCAACTCATTGTTTCAATTGTGGAGAAGACGGACTCTTTATTTATATGCAAATGTTCAATTTATTTTCCAGGAAAGGTGTGCTTTTTTAGTTGGATTTGCAAATGTTATGGAGAAGTTATAAAATGAAGGAAAATGGATTTCATTTGGGTAGTGGCATCAATAGTTGGGGCAGCAAAGTTTCCATCTGTGACAAGAGAGAACTATTTAGCTTCTCCAAGGTATCATAAATCATCTTATAGTCGAGGCTAAATTTCAGTATTATCGGTGCATAGGACATGTAATAAGTCTCACTTGGGGTCTGAAATCATGTAAATTGACCGTTGTGTGATCTCCATTATTACCTGATTGGTGTTTTTTTCCCATTATTGTGTGCCCACAAAAATGATAATTACATTTCATCTAAATGCATGTTCTCTTCATTGTTATGCAATAGAACTTGCTTATTAGTATCCAGATATTCTTTTACGAGGAAACACTCGAAGGGCTTGTCTGGACTGGGAGAAAAATTGTGAGTGTTTAGAGTGGTGCTCGAGGTAGTCTTAGTTGCTCCTGCCAAAACCAGTTCATGGACCTCTCGATGTGAAAATGGTGTTCAAGGTAGTCTTAGGCACTCGAAGAAACAAGAATTGTTGGAATTCATGGAATGGGCCGTGTGGGAGAGATGACTCTGGCCAAACTTATCTACAATCAGCTTGCACATGGTTTTGAGCGCTGTTGCTTTTTTCTAACATCCGTGAAACTTCAGAGTTCAAGGGCATTCAGTTCTTGCAGAATAACTCATCTCCAATATCCTCAAAGGAAATTGAGAAAAATAAGTAATGTTGATGAAGGGATCAAGACAATTAAAGATAGGCTATTTAGTAAAAGAGTTCTCGTGGAGGTGTTGACCAGAAGAATCGATTAAATGCACGCATACGTAACATCCATTATATTCGGCATTACTAAATTCTTCAATACTGAATATCAAGCGCTAAAGGATCTTGAAATTCTTAGTGCTTTTTGCTCATCGTTGAATATAAATTTTTTCTGCTGGTTTTTTTTTGTTTTACTTACCAAAAAAAAAATTTTCCGCTGGTCACTTGACATGGCTACTGAGACTCTCTCAGAAGCACCATAATTGCGCAAGTTCCCCCGTCAATTGGAGCTCTTACAAGCCCTGGATAATTGTCTTTGAAAAAAAATGTAGATGTATAGAGAGGCTTCCGGACTTAACTGGCAATCAACAATCGCTAATTGAGTTGGATATCTCCCACACTTGCATTAAAGAGCTACCTGATTCAATGTGAAACATGAGGAGTCGGAAAGTAGTGAGGATGACTAATAGTTCCATTGGAAAGATACCTAGTGCCTTATGGATGCTGTAAAAGCTTGAAGAAATAGATGCAGCACACGATGAAAGCTTGCAACTGGAAATTCCAAATGATTTGTATCTGGCCATTCGACCAGATGCTTAATCTGTTGACAGAAGATCCAATGCCATGTTGAGTTGTGAGATTAAATAAACTGGAGTCTTGAGCTTGTCGTCTACTGTTGTAACCACATTATCAACAGACGGTGGTAACCTTTCTCAACTCAAAAGACTAGAATTGCTTGGAGAATCTACAAATTCTGGAGCTCTTTGATCTTGAACTATGGGAGAGTTTTCCAGATCTGACTCATTTGAAGAAGTTATGGTCAGTTGCACTATATTATTGTGGTAATATGGATTTTGCTTATCGCAAACTACCAGAATCTCTGGAAGAATTGTTGATCGAAGGCCCTGCCATCCTTAATGTGAGTTGATCAGGTTGAAATACTTCGCAGAGAGGGATAACATGTGTGAGGCCTCTGATCGTTTCAACTTGAAGAGATTCAAATGATGCAATATCTGGCATTGCTTAGAAGATTCAGTCATTTCTCGAAAAATTTAGAAGACATGCTTAGCGGAGGAGCTCATTTTCCAATAAGAAGTGCATGTTGTACTTAAAAGGTCCTGCATCCACAACCAAGTCTGTTGTCAAGGAAGATTTGAAACTAAAACAAATGCCTTATTGCCTGATGTCATCTCAGCATATATCCATTGTTGTCTTTCTGGGAATCGTTATCTTTTATACATAAATTACAATCACACTTTGGCAAGTTGACTATATGATGTTCTTGTACCTTATATAGTTATTATTGGCTGTTTTTGCAATCGTTTTCTACCTTTAAGTTGGATGGCTGTAAATTGCTCACGAAATAGGACCATGGTTTCTTTTGATCTATTTCATGATTTTGATTTAGTTTAGATATATTACTTCATGACACTTTTGGTTGGCCAAATGAGTTACCCGTAAAAGATAAGTCAAATTGATGCTAGTGTTACTCCATTCAAGTGCATTATAGTGTTACCTTATTCAAATGCATTACTTTTGTCAATTTACACATTGGTCATTTACGTAAGATCCTCGGAATTTGCTGGTTTGTACTTTAAATTTGAACCTTATAACCATGCCTTGTAAAACTAAACTTTGTTATACCTTAAACAATGAAGGATATAGTCAAACGTGTAGGTTTTAATCCGTGATAAAAGCTCTTTCATTCACTTTTTAGGTATGGAGCTTTAGGTTTCAACATTGGTAAGGAGAATCGCTAACCGACAAAAGAGACCTATATGACGGTCTGAGGTCTTTCTCTTGGTAATAAGTAAGAAAAACTTACGAGTTCTTACTATAAAGGTAAGCTGGGGCTAGCGCAAGTAACTTGTAGATTTGACGACAGTGTATCTTTCCCAATGTTTTGGTGCTGTACTTTGGTTTTTACTGTAATGTACAAACTCCAGCTTATCACATAGTGTCAAGGACTTAACTGGTCTCTTGCACAGTGTGCTTTGAATGGTCACAATTGGCAATTTATGCTTTGAAATGATGAAGGCATTTCAGTTTTCCGGTTTCTGCTAATGTTAATTCCGGCATATCAGAAATAGAAGGTAAAAGCTTACAGCTTTTGTTCCAAAGGCCGATCAGATCATTCTTACATGTCTAAACCAAGATGATATAAATTGCTTACCTCCTAAAAGTTGAAATTCAGCAGGGGTTGCCAATTGAAATGACGCAAACTTCAAATAAGATCATCATTTTTTTCCAAGATGGCTTGATTTATCTGTTATTCTGCATAATTTTCTGCCGGGGAACAGTCGAAGTACTTGGTTGCACCGAGAAATCTTTTATGTGCCAATAAGCCAGTGGTAGAAGGTAAGGTCACTGACTGAAAAGTGTTCTCCCTAGATAGTCTTTGTTTCACCTTATATAACCGATTAATCTCCAAACCATGCAAGTCTAACAGTTCTAGAATTCACAAACTTCTGCCAATTTTGTGAAGTTCAACACGAGTTCAACCCCTAAAAAAAGAAAAAAAAAAAGGAAAGAAAAAAGCGGCGTGATTCGGCTATGGATAGCTCAGCTCAGCATCCACACATCCTTATTAGGTTTTATCATGTCTAGTAAAAATTAAAAATGCCACAGGCCCAAGATGAGATTGACAGGTCAACTTGCAAGCACATTCATTCAATAGGTATCACAGAGTTGTATTTACAACGATGATACATTCAACTTCATGCTATTTACATTCCAAGTGAATTTCAATAGAGATCCTATGCATCTTGTGATGGACAGGGAAACAGATTGATGGAATGCATTACGTGAACAAACTTCATCTAGAGCTACCTAATGATCTTCACGAAATTAGGTGCTGACTTAGGAGCATTTTACGTTAAGTTACTCTTGGCATCGGAGTCTTAATGTAGCCTCAATGCAAAAGAAGAAGGATTCCTGGAAAGCATAAGGTTTCCTTTGTCTTCGCTTCCATATTCCTTCAATCAGGGCTCCATGACGATTTTGCACGATCCCCATGTCTCCGCCATTAATTCTGCACCATAGTAGAGTAAATGGTCAGCGAGGCTATTACTAGTTACCGATCTGCAGAAATACACTCTAATAAGTCATCCGTAAATATTTCCGATAATAAAGGACTGGTATTCTCTAGAACAAGCTAATCTGTCACATGACTTATTGCACCTAGCCTGATAAATCCACAAAATAATTGCTTGGAACAGGTAGCTACGACTGAAACTACCTCCTTACCTGCTGCAAATTGGATCTTCTCCAGAGCCATCACAAACTTTCTCGACCTAATAAACCAGACTACCAAATCCTATATTATACAGCCATACCTACAAAAAAAGAAGGATTCCAATTACATGTGAACACTCACATAAAAAAGAGTAAGATTATCACCAGACAAGCAGGTGGAATCAAATTATTTTCACATTATCTCACATCAATATGTTTATCCGTGACTGTCATTGAGCTAGCTGCCAATATTATAGGCATTAGTAGACATACATAATTTAAATGATTAATACCTTATAATTGCACAGAGCTGACTAGGTCATCAGCCATCATATAGAGAGAGAGAGAGAGAGAGAGAGAGAGTAATACACATTATTACGCGTCTTAAATTTGGAATTGTTACGAGAAACTCATGATAGCTTTATAGAAATGAGAAGAGTTCCTTAAATATTGTTAAAAAGGTAATGAGTACTACGAACTGCGCTGCTTTGTTAAGAAGATAAAACAAACAAAACATTTAAAATTTATACGTTGAAAAAAATGAGAGTATGAACATTGTTGGAAAAAATAAGACTTCTCCAGTTAGATAGGTTGAAATAAATGCAAAGCAAATGTCAAGTACAGTAGCGACAATTCCCCATAATTTATCTGATATTCCGCCAAGATCAGAGTCATACCACCTTAGGGAAGTGATGGTGTCTCTTTTGTGGGAACCAAGAATAGTACGGAAGCAAATGAGGCACAATATATGTCATTAGTAATATGTATAGTATTTGGCATGCTGTAGTAAGAAACAAACATTGCATTGCCAATACGAGGTTGCCCAAATGTCAAAACCTAGACAATATGTGCTTCATGATTCACCTGGAAATAAAGTGTCCTTAGTTATATAAGTAAACCAAGCGAGTGCCGGTCTGGAAAAAACAGCTTCAGCACACATAATTTGATAGCCAAATAACTTGAATGTTAATACTTTCACAAGGGGAAAACCTACTATGCATCAATAACCAAAAATTGCATTTCACATATGAAGGTGAATAATAGAACAGCCCTTTCTCTCCATGAGGGTTGGGGGTCTAGCGTTACTCTGTCTAGATCCCATCCATAATTTTCCCAAAACCAAACCCCACAGCCACAATAAAACCCACCCCACTCTCACCCCCAAGAAAGGTTGTTTACAATATGGAATAGTGGGATTGGGGGTGAATTTACAACCAAGGCGCATTTAAATGCTTCCACAAGAAGCACTTGGATGTTGGTGGGGTGAGTCATGTCCTGCTAATGACATAAACAAAAAATTCCAGGTTCATGGTGAAATTGCCCCTCGAACCCCAAGACTTACGGTCATTAATAGCAAAGGAGAAACTAAATGTTAAAAAGGGCCACGAAGCATGGAAAGTACCATGACCCGCGGGCATGATGTCACAATCGGCTCAGAACAATTTTTAGCAAGAAACCAGCAAACAAAAATGACATTTTAAATCATCCAAGTGTTCGGACAAGATGTCACAGTTGCTATTAATAATTCGAGAAAAGGTTTAGTCTAAAGTTCATGCAACCTATGATCATATCATAGGCCACATGAATGTCTGTATAATCTGAGTCCAGGACAAAGTTTGACCCTAAAAATCACAACTTGTCATGGAGAAGCGAATTAATGGGACATGACTTTGGGGTGGGTAACATTTCTGGTACCAATTCCGCAACAAGTGCCTAGAAAACTCTGGACCACTCTGTCTAATAAAGCTGAGACAAAATTCATAAGTTAGACATTTTAGAATTGGCTCCAACCTACAACATATCTGGCCCGCAGTCCGACTGAAAAGGAGCTGCTTCTTTTGGTTAGAGAGAGACAAACAGAAACAGCGCACAGAACACATATTTAGGATCAATATAATTCTAGTTTAAAATGCATTAGCACTTCAAGATTACACGACACAGATTATGAGCTTCAAGTGCTTGCAAAAGTTATATATCCAGACCATAAACATATCAATAATCCCATAAAATTTCCAGCAAGTAAACTTCGTAATGATTAGTTGGAAGTCTTTATTGTCACGCCCCGAACCCCTTCGAGCACGCAACACATGTCACTGGTCGAATAATGCGATGTCCCAGGGTATTGCCGACCCAATTCAACTTATCAGAGATTTACATCCATTAGCGAAAACCACAATAAATACCCGGATAATAATAACTGGGGTAAACAGGGGGAAACAAATATATTCACTGCTCATCCAAACTTATATAATATTCACAATTTACAAACCACCGTATACACAAGCACACCGAACTTCTACACTATTAACCACCGACATAAAAAAGGATCGATAGCATGGGTACCCTATCACAAAAAAATGGAACACCTTAAGAAGCCTATTCCCAACCCCTACACTAGCTCCTACGCCCTTTGCTTGGCGTCCACTCCGAGGCGGATTCTTCATCATCTAAATCCGAATCCCCCTGAACCGTCTGCTCCTCTGAGGACTTCGGCTCGGCCTCGATCTCAATCGGGTTGTTTATATCACCCGACTCCGCTGGAACTTCGACCCGCTCCTCCTCGACTGGCTCCTCCTCAGAATCGTCCTCTGGCACAAACTCGGGGTCGAGCCATTGCTCATACTTGGGTACGCCCTTCGGTTCCTCTTCGGGCTCTTCTTCAGGCTCTTCTTCTGGTGCCTCTTCATGTCTGTCTTCAGGGTCTTCATCTTCTGGTTCTTCTTCGGGTATTACCTCGAGGTCCACGTCCATCGGATCGTACCCCGCCTGGGATTCTTCCGGCTCTAGTTCATGCTCGGCCCCCGAAGGCTCAGGTGCTGCAGGCGCTTGCTGGAGTCCAGACTGCGCCAGACTAGTCTCTAGGCTCGTCATCTCGCCGTCGGGAGGGGGTATGGCTGCCGGGTCCCAATCTCCAACTCCGTCAAAGGGGACATCAAATCCGCGAACAGGGCCAAACTCATCTACCCCGTCTCGAAAGAACCAAGCAGTATAGGTATGGGCCTGCCAAAGGGGTAATCCTACATCTACCCAGACTACCTTGGTATGCTTGATCCAGGTCATATGATCATCTATAGGGTACTCTATAACGTCGTGGTCGATGTGCATCGGTACATCAAAACGTTCAGGTGGCGGCGATGGGAGATTCATTGCTCGGGCCGGGGTTCTAATATTTTTTGTTGAAACAACCATGAGAATATATCTCAGTAAGCATACACCCTAAACCCCACCTAAGCTATCACGTACCTCCAGACAACCACAGTCATAATCACAATCACAATCACACTCAGCCATCACATAGCAGGCACACAATTCATACTTACCTGGGCCTTTCCAGCATGCAACCTGCACGTTAGTCACAACAACACCATTTCCAATCACATGCACGTTCTAATTACATTTCACGCATTCGTTCCTGCCTCATCACATTCTTTTCACACCACTCGTCAGTGACCCGCGTAATGGTACCACCTCAAGTTCACTACGACCATCTCATACTCAACTCGCCAGTGACCCGCGTAGCAGTACCGCCTCAGGTTCATTGCGACCAACTCATAACAACACTCCAAGGCTCGCGTAATGGTACCGCCTCAGGCTCAACACCCACCACCTACGACATAACCGGCGTAATGGTACCGCCTCAGGTTGGCCGTCCTCCGGTAATACCGGGCATCGTCCCGCGTAGTCGTATCGCCTCAGGACGGATCAATTCCCCGCGTAATGATACCGCCTCAGGGATTTCCATAACCACACGTACCGCACCACACACGATCTCTCACTTATTCACATACTCAACACCCACATGCCAACATATTGGCCAATCACACTTGGCCCATGCATGCATCAAACCACGCATTTCTCAAGCTCAATAAACACCCAACACGGCCAATTGACAGTCAATTTCAATTCGGCCCAAGCGTGCACATAACGAAGCACATTTCAATCAATCAAATCACGATACAACAAACATACAATGGCCACTCATGGCCCACAATCACAGCCACATAATGAGTACAATTTCAGCATTTCACACTCATTTCAAGCCATAACGAACATCACATTCCAGCCACTTCATAACAAGTCAAACCGACGCCATATGCCCTTAAACCGAGCCAAATGCTCGTCGATTCAATCCACAATGTCCAGCACTTTACTCTGCTTCAAATCAGTCCCGAAACCTCATTATTTCAACCTCAATTCAGCCAATATCAATCCTCAAACCGATCCACTAAATTAATTCCAAAACAACCCCTAATTTATCCAAAACCGCGTATAATTAAATCCGATTCCACCCCTAATCGCGTCTATCAATACCCGACATCCTAAATAGGGTTTAGGGGGCGACTTACCCAAACTCTAGACTAGCTCGGCTAGAGCGAGAAGGGGCGGCAGGCCGGCGGTCCGGCGGTGGCAAGCGGCGACGGCATGCGGCTTCGACGGACGGCGGTGGCTGGCGGTCTGCTAGCTGTCCACGGCTAAACAGAATCGCAAGGGGGCTGATGGTGCTCGGTGAGGTGGAACAAGAGACGGAGAGAGTGACGAGAGATAGAGGAATTTGGGACTTAAATAATCTAAGGTCAATTATTGAGGGCCAATTGACCATCATGCCCTTCTCTCACAATTCCAATCGACGGCCTAGATTCGATCTTATCTTGAGATCGACGGTCCGGATTGAATCTTTTCCAAAATATCCAAGGGCAATTTGGGAATTTCTCAAAAATTCCAAGGGCAAAATTGTCCAAAAATCTCTAATTCTAAGGCTAGGGCGAAATTACCAAAATGTCCTTCCCAAATTACATTGGCCTTAACAAATTTCCAGGGGTAAAATGGTCATTTTCCATTTCTCGCCAAAATTAAATTTTTCTGAAGGATTCGGGCAAATCCGAGGATACCCGGGCAAATGACCACATCATCCAAATGTTCTGTTGTGACTTTCTAAATTTCCAATGTCCAATTCGATCTCTAATTTAATGACTAAATTTTACATAACGCAACTTGAGCAAATCTCAAACTAACGGATGGCTTTTGGGGAAATTCGCATTATTGACCCGTGGCCGATACTGAATCATGCCACGTACAAGTTCACTCGGGTTGTGACGACCTTGATTGTCACTTAATCGCGAGGATCGATCGTTAGATCCGACGGGCACAATCGTTTGGTGTCACATCCCGATTTTTGGGCCTGGGAAGCCGCAGGCAAATTGTAGTATCCTCAATTTCAGTCCCTGGGAAAATGGCTATGGTTTAAGTTTGGTGGTTTTCCAATTGGAACTAATTTTTACTCTTGTTTTGGAAAACCCAGTTTCGGATCCTTTGTACCCCTTCGTTTTGTTATTTTTGGGGAGACTTTTGTGATCGGAATTTTCGAACACTTCCTTCTTGAAAGTTGTTCCAAATATCATGACGTTTTACATACTTTAATTTCGGAATTTTTGGAGTTGATATGAGTGGTACGATGGCCTGATTTTCGGACCGTTTAAAATTGCCCAAAATGGGTATTTCGGTGATGTTTACACCGTATTTATTTTCTACAAGCTTTTCTGGGTCAATTTTGGAAAAGTTTCCTTCACGAAAGTTGTTTAGAACTTCCTTTTCTATAACGTGTATAAATTTGGGAATTTTCCGAGATGATTTGGATTCTGGACAGAGCATACTTTGAGAAACAAGAATGCTGCTTCAGCGAACTGTTTTTAGTCTATCTTTGAGCTACTAAAAATGGTGTTTAAAAAGAGATTCAGATTTCGTGTTCTTCATGAAAAATGTTTGTTAAGGACTTTTTTATGACATAGTCAAATTTGAGAATTTTCGGAGTCCATTTACTATGATTTCAAGTCCAATTTCTTGAACAGTGCAAAGCTGTCCGGTTTTGTCGGATTTCAAAGATTCAGCATTTTCTATACGAGAACGTTGGAATTTGGACTTGGTGTCTTCTGGTGATTTAAAATAAACGTTCTAAGATTTCAAATGAGATATTTTATGCTTTAATTGGAGGTCAAATGAATGGGGAAGATATGAAAACGAAATTAACCAAGTCAAGGGTTAATCTTCTTGTGGAAGTCACATTTATTGGTCCAAGCTTATCACCTTCATAATGGCTTTTGGCTTATGTTCTTAATAGCCATGTGAGGTAAGCAATGACCTCATGCTTCACATGACATATGCCATGACTTCACCCTAAACTTTGGCCCCAAGTTTGTCTCTCTATAAATAAAAAGAAAGGCCATTCGGCCAAAAAGGAGAGAGAGAGAGAGAGAATAGCCGTGAGGGAGAGAGAGAGAGAGAGGCCATTCGGCCAAGAGAGAAAGAGAGAGAGAGAGAGAAGCTAAGGGATAAGATCCTATTTAATGCCTTAATTGCTATTCATCATGACTTTTGACTATTGTGCATTAATGGACATTAATGCTTGGCTTCTTCTCCAAGCCTATTTGGAGATAAAGAAGCAAGAAGCCTCACGTGAAATCCCCCACCCCCTTCTCCTCTCTCACGGCAACCTCACCATCATCTTCTTCTTCCTTAGTTTCTTGTTTTTCTCACTTTGGCCGAGAAGCTCACGCCCAAAACCAACCCCGAACCGGCCCGTGTTCCTACTCGTTCCCATCCAAGAGCCTCGTCTTGGTCGGCCAAGCAAGAAGGAAGCAAGGAGAAAGCCCGAAATTTCCCGAGCTCGCCCGTCTCGAACCCCGTTCTCTAGTTTTGTTTGTCGTTGAGTAAGTGAATTCCCTAATGTCACGACCTAAAATTTCTCTCAGGCTAATGGATTATTAAGGCTAAGCCTAACTCGGGCCCTCCCAAGCCCTACCAATTCGCAACTTAGGGTTTAAGTTTTTAACATGCAAAAGTTTCCATGCTTGGAGTCGCCACTAATCAATTTATGGTAGGTTGATTAGAAACCTAAATAAAACATAGGGAGATATGTTTTATTCCTACGAACCAGAGATTCTAAGCCTGGGGACTTGATTACGCTAGATCTGGTCTAACGCCCTTTCGGTGCCTTTTCTTTTCAAAAATGTTTTGGCAGGCAGTTTGGATCCATTTCAACTTAGTTACTAACATGTGAGGTGTTCATGCGAGTGCGCAAATCACCAATTTAACACCCAGAAAGCATTAAATAAATTGCAAGTTTGGAAGAATTACTTACCTGGAAGCAACGTAAGCATCTGCATTGTTAGCTAGAAAATCACATTGACACCCTAATATGATTTCCAATTGACAAGCAATTCACTCAATTTCTTTTTTTGGATTTTCACTTATTTAAATGAAATCTAGCCTATATGCAATGACATGCGAAAATGACATGCGATTAATGCAACCTAGCATGCAAACTATATGTCGTGCGACGACGTGACCTATTTCTAATGACAGGATGAATGATTATTTTTGGTATTTTCTCAATTTAAATTCGGAATAATAAAAATGCCTAAATTAACATGCAAACTATGATGACTTAATCTACCCTAGCATGATTTCTTTTTAGGATTTTTGTTAAAATTCGAAATAATGAATAACCGGAATAATCTATTAAGATTAGAATATTACTTAATTTAAACTAGGAAATAGATCATCTCAAGTCCTAATTTAAATTAAATAACTACTCTATCTTCTAGATATATTTAGGATTCCTAGACATGCAAAAACTCTAATTCAAATCTAACTAACAAATTTTTGGATTCTCTTTATTTAAAAGGAAAACAATCAAACGAAGATAACAATCACATTCAAACAATCTACGCAATCCGCAAGATTCTTCAAATTCAGATAAGGCAAATAAATCAAACTAACGGTCATATCTATAGGGTTATAGATATCGACAGAAAGTTGATTGTTTAAATTTGGAAAGCAAATAAAATCTATTATCGTATCCAAGTGATTATGGATAAGATAACGATTTACCGTATCGCCGCGTATCGTACCTTAGGGATAAGGTCGGATAGTCGTCCAGATATGTTGCCAAATTAGGAATGATTCCTAATTTTGGGTATTTTCGAATATTGCGGATATAGCACACATCATCCTAAGATATCTAGCAATCTACGCAATATTCACGGAATATTCAAAATATTCAAACTAGGAATCCAAATATTTTGAACATATATCGGATAGAGATTTTTACCTGATTTGTTGATTACTTTCCAAATTTGAATCACCGGCGAATCAGGATTGCGGATCGGACGACCGGCGGTAGACGGGCGGGCGACGGGCGGATCAAGGGTCGTGATGAGCAAGCACCGTCGCTGATGCTTAGTGATAGCCACTTAGTCGCGGAAGGACCAGCTGGTGTTGCTCTCGGTGGCGATTCTGCTCATGTTGTGGGGCTGGTTTCTCGACAAGGCAGCGTTGGCTATTTTCTTTTCTAAAATATGCACTTCACTACAGACAACTCTTCGCGTTCTCCCTGCCAGGAAGCTTGAATGAAATAAACTCACAAAAGGCCACACGTTATCATCACTTCTGGACAACACCCAAAAGAAGACAAATCCACCACTTAGAATTATTTCACTGAAATCTTGGTAACTCTTTCTGACTGTGGACTTCGGGGCAACGAGAGACGCGGCTTGGACTTTAGGCTTGCAAGCGGTAGCCGCAAAAGCTGACGTGATGTTCACGATGGTAGAGAGATTCTAGTCGAACTGGGCGTCGACGAATCCGTCGGGCTAGATGGAACTCCGTAAGAGTCTCGCTATCTCTGAAATATGATGACGGTGATTCAGGCGGTGGCGGCAGCGCGTCAACGTCGGTTAGGTAGCAAAATCTTCGAAGCAGTAACGACCAGCGGTGGTGTTGGTCACGAGCAGGGACAAATTGTGTCGAAGACTCACTGAGAAATCTGCAAGAATATCAAGAGTGTACCGAATTGGGCTTAAAGTTTGCTGGACCGCCACCGTTGCGTCGCTCGTGTGTTGACCGGGAACTAGGAATTCGTCGAAATAGCTTAACGACGGTCAAGGAGTGGTCTTGTGCAAGCGACAAGGACCCACGGAAATGCTGAACTTTCTGATTTGGGTGTGTTCCCGTGACCTGCAGAAAAGATCCGGAAGACTCTTCTCCTTCTCCCCTTTTTGGTGTTTTCTCTTTTGGCTTCTCTGTGAGTGCAGAACGTGGAGAGCTTTTGCTTTCCACCTTGACGTGAGTTGAGCCTCAGGCCGAAAAGAACAGAAACAATCTCTCTCTCTCTGATTTTTCTTTCTCACTTTCTTGTGGCCGTGTATGACATTGTGTCGCCTCGTACTCTCAGAGAATTCTGTCTTTGAAAATTGTGAGAGTCCCCTTAAAATCCTGACCTAATGATGTATATATAACACTAATCTAGGTCAATTAGATGGGCTCTCTAGTCCTAATGGGCTTAGGCTTGGGCTTAGATTTTAATTTAATTTAAATGGGCTGAATTAATTAAGGATAATGGGCTGAATTAAGCTCAAATTAAAACAACCGAGCCCGTTTGACTTGTAATTCCCGGCCCTTGCATTCCAAGCGAGCCGAGTCCCATTTGATGAAATTTAAGCTCGTTCGTCACCACCGGTCCGATGCAAAATGCAATTAATTTAAAATGAATTTAAACTATATGTTATGCAACCTAAATATTTTTGTTAAGGGGTTAAAAATTTAATCCCTAATTTTCTATACAAATTACGACTAAATGGTCGCTAAAATTTAGGTGTCAACACCTAATATCGGGAAAGGAAGTTGCGATACGTTGTAACATGGGTTGGTTGGCCCGTTTCTTGGTTTCATGGTTGTTCGTTGTTTCTCATCTAATGATGTTCACGTGTGATACTCACGTTTGATGTTTGTTTGGTTGATTTCGTAGCATGACTTTGCTATTTGAAATGCCATTGATGCCGGTACGATAAGAATTGACTTGTGTGAGCGACGATTGTCTCGTCCTCGCTTGATATTAGTGTTTTCACTTGCTGAGTCTCCCCGACTCATCCTCCGTTGTTTCCCCTTTTTCAGGTCCGTAGGATGGCATCTCCCCCAGCCCGCGTTGGCAATCCCGTGGAGCAGCGAGCCGAAGTGCTCACCGTGATAGATGTCAGAGAAGACCGTGCCTATCGCCGAATCACGATGCTTGTGACGATACGATGAGGGCCTAACGGACTTGGTGCCTCATCCGTACGTAGGTTCAACGGTACCTTAGCGATGTGGGCGGGCCGGCTCCGGGATAAAGCCACGGGTGGGATGTGAGATGGCCAAGTGGACGGGACCGGGGTGGAGGTGAAGAAGCGAGGAGCGAGAAGCCATAGTGGGTATAGGATAACCCAAGTCAAGATTTGCTATTCATAGCCCGTTATGAAATATGTGTTGTTTGTCATGGCCCGAAGGGCTTGTTAAAACATGTTTGTATGCATTGTAAACATAAGGTTTGCTCATGATGCTGTTTGTCTTATTTCCGCTGTGTATATTGATTGTGATTGTCCCGTGATATGCTTTCGCCTGTGTGTAACGAAATTTAATAATGAACGGGATGTCGCATGAATGACCCCGAGGTAGGGGCGTCACATTTGGTATAGGTTTAGGGTCATTCATCAATTCATTTTGTGGTCCAGCAGAATCACCCGCGATCCACTAATGTGACAGTGGCGAACTGATCCCTAACTATCCTTGGATCGGCCTACAGTGGCTCAAAATGTCTCCTTGACAATTTTCATGGTTGAAAGTCGGTTCATGATCGAGTTCTTTGGTCGCACGATTTTAAATCCCTAATTAGCCTTTCCATAATGGTTAGTATTCCCGAAGTGATTAATTCCGGGCGAGATCTAACTACAAGCACGTCCATAAACTACTCATTTCATAAATCCCAAGTGGGTCGGATTTCAGAATGTCACATTTATCCACTATATTTAGGTTTTCAGCCAACTTGAAGCTTCATGGCTTAACATGTAAGACAATTCATACAACTAAATACGTAGACCCTAGGTGGTTCTAGTAAAGGGTTGTTTGCAACCCATTCTGCTTGTGTTTTGTCTACGGGTTGATTTACCAAAAAAGAAATAAACAAGATGCTAACCAATTGTAAATATAAATATGAAGCCATAGAAAGTTCAAGATATCCAGAGTCTAGATTCTTCAAGGCAGAGTTGGCAGGGAATTCCAGGTAACTCCTAACAGACCAAAACTGAATAAATGGAAGAACACAATAGAGAAGAACCAATATCTGAACCATAGCAATTTTATAATTTATCTTACCACAAGATCAAGTCCACAAAAGGTTGCCATAGCCCCTCCCATAGAATGGCCTGTCACCATGACGTTGATGTCTCCATATGAATCCTTGGCTCTTACAACAGCATCCAAAATACCAGGTCGAATTATCATATTGTGATAAGCATAATAAAATCCATCATGAACCTAAGCACAGCATAATAAAATCCATCAATAGAATTAGACTGTAACTCAATCCAAATAAGAAGTATCCACAAGTTGCATGAGGCTTATCATCTCTACAACTCACCCTAGCACCAAGCATGCCAAGGTAGTTTATGTCAAGCCGTTTCCAGTAGACCTTCAACCCAATTCTGTATGCTGTAGACATAACTAGAAGTAATCACTAACTGAAAAGCTCAAATGATAAAGAGAGGTGATAAAAATATTCACAGAACAAAATTAGTGAAGTATGTAATCTCCTCTTGACTCCATCTAAAATTACAAGAAAGTAACTTTCATGTCTTGGTGGAAATGATTCACCCTTTTTCCGTTCATATAGACTACATACCCATGTGCCTTGTGTTTGCATTCATTAAGGCTTCTCTTCTCGGAAGAGCCCCTCTCTACCTTTTGGGCTAGCTCAAAACCCTAACTGACCCTAAAACCCTAACCCTTTTCAACCCAATGCACTAAAAACTCTAACCCCTTTCCATCCCTACCCCAAATCCTCCCCAAATCCTCCCTTCCTATTTGGTTTTGTCGGATCTTTAAGTTTGAATCCTTTTAGCTTGGCTGCCATGGATGAAGCTAAAAACTCATAGCAAAGATTGGCGTTCCTCTGCAAACAATTAGGGAGAATGTGATCAGCAAACATCATCAAGCCAATGGAGAATATGGCCTCCATGGATAAACTGAAGGAATGTAAATGCTTTCTCCTCGGACAGCTACATACAAACCCAAAGATTAACTTCCAGGCATTTCAAAATACAATGAGGAAAGCATGGAGGTTAGATAGTGTGGAAATCATCCAGCTACAACCTGGTATATTCTGTTTGACTTTTGATATTGAGACTACCAAGAACAAGGTACTGGACTCAGGTCCTCGGTCCTTTGCAAACCATCTGCTTGTCTTAAAACCATGGGAGCCGAATATTGCCCCCCAATGCTATGACTTTAGTTTGTGTGATTTCTGGGTTCATATTCATGGGCTGCTATGTGAATGGACCACGGAAGATGCAGTTCGCCGGATTGCAAGCGATATTGGAGTGGTCTCGGCTGTTAAAATCGAAACAAAAGAAAATGCCTCTATCAAAATAGGAAAAGTGAGAGTGAAACTGAACCTATCGTCTCCTCTACAGTAGGGCTTTATTATCAGCAACGGAGGGAAGAAAGTTTGACTTTAAGTATGAGAGGCTACCACACTATTGTTACTCTTGCGGAAAGATAGGTCACTATACTACCTATTCTGAGGAGGTGCCGTATAACGAAGAAAATTTCACTATAGAGAATGGATGTATGTTTGGCTCGTGGCTAAAGACTGAGGATCAAGAAAATAGCCCTTTCTGGAAGATTTTTTATGGGAGTAAGGAAAAGGCTAACAGTGAAGAAGAAGTTGTCCCAGAAACTCCACCAAACCCGGGACAGATGGTGCTATATGAACCAAGGACCTCCGGCCCACAGAGGCAACCAAATAGCAACAATGTGGTGATGGGAAAGGAGATACTTACTGTAGATTACTAATTTGAGGTGCAGGATAGTCAAATGACTGAAGCAATCCCACCTTATGTCACGGATCCTGCACAAACAGAGGTAATTAAGACCCTGGTCCTAGTTTCTCAGAAGAAAAAGCTTTGTGAAAAGAAAATTCCAGTTGGTAAGAAAGCAAGGAGGTACAACCCCTATGATACTCAGCAACCTAACATGTCGGTACTTGATGAAACCCAATTACTTGATGCCCCCTATCCAATTGGCATCAGAGAATGAATGATGGGCTGTGGTGGCTAGCCCGTGTAAGCCATCGGGTTACACATGAATTTCCTGTGTTAGAATTATTAGAGATTGGGCACACCCTTGACAATTCAAGCCATCCAAGCCCTAGTGGCTGAGGGGAGGCCCAGTTTGCTGTTCTTGATGGAAATAAAAAATCAAGAAGGAGTGGTATTTTGTTTAAAACAATGTTTGCAGTATCAGAACTTATTTGTGGTGAATCCAGTAGGGATCGCAGGGGGGTTGGCACTCTTCTAGGATGATAGAATCTCGGTTACAATGGAGTCACACTCTTCACACTTTGTGAATGTGATTAGGGAGCAAATAGAAAGTAGGCGGAGAATGCGTATCACCTTTCTTTACGAACCAAACGATTTTCAAGCGAGACTTCACCTTTGGGGGGAATTGTACCAGATAAGTCACTCAAACAACCTTCCATGAGTTTGTGTTAGGGATTTTAATGAAATTCTTTACCTTTGGGAAAAAGTTGGAATGCGTTTGATGGAGAATTACCAAATGAAGGCTTTCCGGGATTTCTTAGATTCTTGCTGTCTCATGGACCTAGAGAGCAAAGGGTGTGCATATACATGGGCTAACAATAGGGAGGGGGATGCATATGTGAAGAAACGACTAGACCGAGCGGTATGTTCTATGGAGTGGAGAGTCGCTTTTACGGAAGTAGAGGTTTATGCATTTTCGGCTATTGGTTCCGACCATAGCCCATTATTAATTTCTCTCTCCCTAGGACACGCAAAAAGGAGAAAGGAATTTAAGTTTGAAGCTTTTTGGCTTGAAGAGGCTGAATATGGGGAAATAGTAAGGGATGCTTGGCTGAAGGCAGAAGATACAAATCAAAACTTGTTGATAAAGCTTAAAAGAGTTTCTGGTGAACTAGAAGTTTGGAGTAAAAGCAAGTTCACAAATGCTCATAAAAGAATCAAGAGCCTGAAGAAGGAAATCCAGAAACTTACAAACCATCCGAGTGGAGGGCAGGACCGAGAAAGAGTCCAATCGCTGAAGGAAGAAATAGAAAAATTATGGAGGTAGGAAGAAATGTACTAGGGATTAAGATCGAGAATAAATTGGTTAAAGTGGGGAGACAAAAATACAAAGTATTTTCATGCCACCACCATACAAAGACGGCTGAGGAACATAATTACAATGCTAAGATCTGAAAATGAGGAATGGACACAAGATGTTGACCAATTAAAGCAATCAATAGGGAATTTCTTTCGGAACCTTTATACTTCGGAGGGCCTCCACAGCTTTCAACTAGTGTTAGAAAATTGTCACAGCTTGGTTGGAGAAGAAATAAACTGATGTCTAACAATTGAGGTGACACTAAAGCACTAGAGGAAGTAAAGGCAGCAGTTTTCCAGTTGGGATCCACTACGGCACTAGGGCCAGATGGACTAAATGGGCAATTCTATTAACACTTTTGGGAAGAGGTTCAGCAGAATGTATTCAAGGAGGTGCAGAATTTCTTTAAGTCTGGAATGTTAAATCCAGATTTAAACAAGACTCATATCTCCCTTATTCCCAAAGTACCTAACCCAGAGAGATTGGAACAGTATCGCCCTATAAGTTTGTGCAATTTCATTTATTAAATCATCTCAAAAGTCTTGGCTAGCAGACTAAAGCCTTGGCTTCCATATTTGATATGTGAAGAGCAAAGTGCCTTTATTAGTGGACGACATATCCAAGACAATATCCTAATTGTCCAAGAGGTGCTTCATCAGCTAAGGGTGAGAAAGAGGAAGAGAAAGTTCCAGGTGGTGCTGAAACTAGATATGAAAAAAGCGTACAATCGACTAGAGTGGGATTTCATGGAAGCTTGCTTGCTGAAATTTGGTTTTTGCACAAAATGCGTAAATTGGATAATGCAATGTGTTTCCACGATGACTTTCAGTGTTAAATTTAATAGAGAGCCCTTGCCCTACTTTCAACCTTTGAAGGGTATCCAACAAGGTGATCCGTTATCCCCCTATCTATTTATATTGGTTGCCAATGTGTTGTCTTTGTTGATGAAAAAAGCATGGGGGATGGAAACATCAAAGGAATTCATTTTAACAGTTATTGCCCCACTTTATCCCACTTGTTATTCGCGGATGACTCGATATTCTTTCTAGATGGGACAAGAACTGAATGCCAAAATATTGCTTCAGTTTTGAATCAATACTGTTTTGCTTCTGGCCAAGCAGTCAATTTAAACAAGTTGGGAATCTTTTTCGGTAAGGAGTGCCCATAGAATTTGAGAAGAAATATGGCGGACCAACTGAGGGTCCCGGAGATAGAAATAATGGGCAAATATTTTAGGCATTCCATCTTATTGGGGGGAATCGAAAAAACAGATGTTCGCTTGGATTACCGTGAGAGTAAACAAGAAGCTTGAAGGTTGGAAGGAAAATTTGATATCGAAAGCGGGAAAGGAAGTCCTCATTAAATCAGTAGTACAAGCATTACCTCAGTATGCGATGTCGATTTTCCAAATTTCAGTCTCCATTTGCCAAGCTATTGAGAAAAAGATAGCTGCGTTCTGGTGGAAAAACAACGAAAAGCAAAATGATTTGCATTGGAAAAGGTGAGAAACCTTGAAGTATAGAAAGGATGTCGGAGGCCTTGGGTTTGGAGATCTATTGACTTTCAACAAGGCTATATTGGGAAAACAAGCGTGGAGGATTTCACAAGATCCTTCGTCTTTTTGGAGTCGTTTTCTAAAAGGAATATATTTCTCAAAAGAGAATTTTTGGCGTCCTAGGAAAGGAAGCAGACCTTCTTGGGGATGGCAAAGCCTCGTTATTGGAAGAGATGCCATACAACCATCGATCAAATGGGTAGTTGATAATAGGGAAAAGATTTACATCAGAGAAGACATATGGTTTAAACGAGGATTGATTGGTGGACCCTCGAACAGAAACGGACCTACAATGGTGTCGGCTCTAATTATAAAGGAAGAGGCATGCTGGAATGAGCTACTGGTACAAGAACTTTTTGATCCAGATACCAGCAGTGAAATCTTAGCTACTGCCCTAGGGAGTCAGAAATGGAAGATAGAATGGTGTGGGCACCTACAAAATCAGAAAGTTTCACAGTGCATATAAAGAAGCAGAGAGAAACAACCAACCAAGCTTCAGAAAAGGCATCGACCTCTCATCAGACCCCCAAATCACTGTGGATGAAGATATGGCAATCGCACACTGTCACGCCCCGAACCCCAACGGGCTCGCGACACCCCTCAATGGTCAATCATTGAACGCGACGTCCCAGGACGCGTCGCCGACCCAAACGAAACACCCAACGATAAAGGCAAGCGGAAGCGAATTTAAAACAACCCAGACAATAA
Organism: Syzygium oleosum; assembly: GCF_021117445.2. Lineage (NCBI taxonomy): Eukaryota > Viridiplantae > Streptophyta > Magnoliopsida > Myrtales > Myrtaceae > Syzygium > Syzygium oleosum. The sequence goes on from NW_026607485.1 coordinate 13,827,337, forward strand.
AATATGACAAGGGATAGCACAAAACAATAATTCCAAATATACAACATCAAAAGGGAATAATGATGGGGTATCCTACTTCGCTATACAAAAGAGGGGCACATAAAATATGGGGTAACTTGACCCGTCCTCCATCCCCGAGATACCCTGGTGTCGTCTCCAATCAATCACGGTCGCAGATCTGAAAATGGTTATATAATAACCGTGAGAACGAGTCTCAATAAGCAACCCCTATACCCCACATAGGCCAATGCGTACCCAGACAAGTCGTACATGCAATCTACCCGATTACATATATATAATTCACATAAATGGACTTACCTCGCCATCCAACCCCATGCCCACACTGCACATCAGTCAAATCATAATAATGCAATAATAGTCAATGAACACATCAAAATCATTCGAGCGCCATACACACGTACGTTCATCCAATTCAACCCAAACACATTTCACATGCGCATCCATCCAACTTTCACACGACCCGGGTCAACACCCCACAGGTCAGCCCTCCGATCAATCCGGCTCGTCCCGGGTCAACACCCCACAGGACCTTTCAAAAACAAGCTTTCAAATGACCCGGGTCAACACCCCACAGGTCAGCCCTCCGATCAATCCGGGCTCTGTCCCGGGTCAACACCCCAGGACCTTTCTTACTTTCACACGACCCGGTCAACACCCCACGTGCCGCCCTCCGATCAATCCGGCTCTGTCCCGGTCAACACCCCACGACCTTTCTTACTTTCACACGACCCGGTCAACACCCCACGTGAGTCGCCCTCCGATCAATCCGGGCTTTTCTCATGCACATGCACCACAACACAATTCGCAATTCTCACAAATCGTACCAATCAAACTCAAGGCATGCTCACCACAATATTCCATCAATCCGACCTTCAAGTCGGTCACATTCAGCTATCAACTCCACTCACAAACGCCACGATAGGCCAATCATTGACCCACTAACAATAGCCACAATTATGCACTTACAATCATCTCAATTCCAAATCACAAGCTCACGATTCCGACATTCAAGTCAACACATTCAATTGATTCCAATTCACCCACAAGCGCCACGACAATTCAGTCATGCTATTTACCTCAGTCAATCACTAAATTAGCCACACAATTATCACCACAATAATTCATAAATCGGGCACACTTAATCTAATTAGCCCACGCCTAAATTAATTCCTAACCCGATACTAATCACATCCTAAACAAGTCTAAAAATACCCAAAGTACTAGGTAGGGTTTAGGAAGTCACTTACTTGGTTTTGGCCCGGAGAAAATCGGCTCGGGCCTAAAATGGCCCGGTGAACAAGGCCGAACTAGGCGCGGGCATGGGTCAACGGGCGCGGTGGCCGGCCAACGCGGCACAATGGCCGGACAGCGGCGCCCGCGCGCGGCGCGGTGGCCGAACGGCATGCCCGGGGCGCACGGCAAGTTGAACGGGCGAGGTGCACTGGGCCGAACGGGCAAGGCGCCGGCCACGGCCGGCGACGCCCTGGGTTGGACGGCGACGCGCTGGTCGGACGGGCACGGCCGGCAAGCTCGGCCACGGCCGGGGACGCTCGACCGGCGAGCTCGAGCACGGCCGGCACGCGGCCAGCGCGAGCCTACTGGCCGGGTGGCTGGCCGCAAGCCAGGCTGGCGGCAGACGACGGTCGGACGGCGACGGAGGCGAGCTACGGCGCGGGCAGGCTGGTCGGCGGGCCGGCGAGCTCGGCAAGCCGGCGGCTGAGTGGCTAGCTGGTCTGGCGAGCCGGACCGCCGCCGGTCGGGCCGGGGGCCGGGCCTGGGCGAGGCGACACGACGGCGGGGCCGGGACTTGCCGAACGCGGCGGCAAGCGGCGGCGAGCCGAGCTGCGCGCGCCGGGAGGGAGGAAGGCAAACCGTCTGCGAGCTGCCGGGCGACGCGGCGGCTCGACGACGGCGAGAGGAGGACGGCGGCGACGGCGACTGGTGGGGCGGCGTCGGGCGGAGGCGAAGGGCGGTCGAGCAGCGGGCTGCGGAGGCGGGGAGGAGCTGCGGAGGTGGACGGGAGTCGGGAGAGAGAGGGGAGCGACCAGGCGACGGGGGCGACCGACAGGACTGCTGGCGGTTGGCGAGCGGCGGCGCAGCTCGGTCGGAGCGACGGCGGCGCGAGGCGGTCGGCGAGGTGCGGTCGGGCGGAGGAAGAAGCAGAAGCAGAAGCAAGGGTCGGGGGCAGAAGAGACGAAGAAGAAGAGGAAGGGAAGAGGGAGAAAAGAAAAAGAAAAAGAAAAGAAAAGAGGAGACAGAAGGAGGAGACGTGAGCGGAAAAGAAGGGAGAGGGGACGTCTGCATGCATGGGCAGACATGCGCAGGCGCGGCAGAAGGAGGAGAGAGAGAGAGAGAGAGAGAGAGAGAGAGAGAGAGAGAGAAAGCAATGATCGCGATCCAACGGTCACGATTCGAACCCGAAAACTATTCCACGGTCCACAAAAATCCTAATTATAATTTAGGAAAAAGGGCCAAAAGAAAATAACCCAAAACACACTACGAGGGAGGTCTACTAGTCCAAATTCGCACCCGGTCAAAAATCCACTTTCTCACTATTCCTGACAATCTCAACGCTGGCTACGATAATATTGACACCGTCCAATTTATTTCGTCCCGGAACTTCCAAGAAATTCGACACCAAAGTTTGGGCTCTAAATAACGGCCAAATTCGATCGAGTGCGATTCTAGCGAAATCTCAAGATTTAAAAATAATAACCGGGAGTGATCAGTTCCCGGGCGAGATTTTTACTATAAGCGCACTGACGAAATACCCGTTTTATAAATCCCAAAAATGGGCCAAAATTCGGAATGTCACAACTCTTCCCCCCTTACAAAAATTTCGTCCTCGAAATTTACAATTCAACCCAACTATTCAAACAAATGAGGGTACTGGTGTCGCATCAACTCTTCGCTTTCCCACGTCGCGCCTTCAGTTCCATGGTGCTCCCAAATCACCTTGACCATCGGAAGTTTCTTGTTCCGCAGCATTCTTTCTATTCTGTCCTCGATCCGAATTGGCTTTTCCACATACGACACTCTGTCATCCATGTCTATCTCTTCGTAGTTCAGCACGTGGGTCGGGTCCGGTTCATACTTTCTTAACATTGACACGTGGAATACGTTGTGCACTTGAGACAAATTTGGTGGTAGCGCGAGACGATAGGCCAACGTCCCAATCCTTTCCAAAATCTCGAACGGGCCTATATACCTTGGACTTAGTTTCCCTTTCTTGCCAAACCCAGATAGTCCCCTCATTAGCGAGATCTTAAGAAATACATGGTCGCCAATCTGAAATTCTAACGGCCTACGCCTTCGGTCTGCGTAACTTTTCTGACGACTTTGGACCTGTTCTCAACCTTTCCCGGATAGCCTTTACTGTTTTCACCGATTGCTGAACTAACTCTGGACCCGTTATACTTCTTTCCCCCACTTCATCCCAACACAATGGTGTTCTGTACGCCCTGCCATATAGTGCCTCAAACGGTGCCATCCCGACACTCTGCTGAAAACTGTTGTTGTAGGCAAATTCCACCAAATGTAACTGTTCTTCCCACTTGCCCTGAAAATCTAACTCACACGCTCTCAAAGCATGTCCTCCAAAGTTTGAATCGTCCTTTCGGATCGGCCATCCGTCCGGGGATGATAGGCCGTGCTAAATCAGAATCTTGCGTTCCTAATGCCGCATGAAGACTTTTCCAAAAGGCGGCAGTAAATTTAGGATCCCGGTCTGAAGTGATTGTCACTGGCACTCCGTGCAGACGGACTATTTGTCGCACGTAAATCTCGGCATACCTTTCCAAGGCGAAGTCCTTTCGTACAGGTAGAAAATGTGCTGACTTTGTCAATCGGTCGACTACCACCCAAATCGAATCATGACCCTTTTGACTTCTCGGTAATCCCATTACAAAGTCCATCGTGATGTGTTCCCATTTCCACTCAGGAATTTCCAATGGCTACAACATTCCACCCGGCTTACAATGTTGTGCCTTCACTTGCTGACATGTTAAACACTTGGCCACGTGCTTGGCTACGTCCACTTTCATGCCGTTCCACCAATAATGCTGTCGCAAGTTCTGATACATTTTCGTACTACCCGGGTGAATACTGTAATTGCTACGGTGTGCTTCAGACAAAATCTCTTCCTTCAGTTCTGTATCACTGGGTACACATAACCGTCCACGGAACTTTAGAATTCCATCCTCGGATACCTGAAAATCTGATTTCCTTTTTGTGGCATCCATACTCAAAATCTTCTGAGTCTCCGAGTCCGTCGATTGTAAAGCCTTAATCTTAGTCTGTATTTCTGGTTCAATCCTCAGCGCTGCAAGTAGGCTCGAGACATGACTCACTTCAAACTTAAATTCTGAATCCCGAACTCCCTCCAACAGAGTCCACTCCTTGACCATCATATGCGCGATGCTCGATTTCCGACTCAGTGCATCCGCTACCTTATTAGCTTTTCCAGGGTGATACATAATCTCGCAGTCGTAATCCTTAAGGAGTTCCATCCAACGGCGCTGTCTCATATTTAACTCCTTTTGGGAGAACAAGTACCTTAAACTTTGATGGTCCGTATAAATCTGAAATTTCTCCCCACACAGGTAGTGTCTCCAAATCTTAAGAGCGAAAATAATCGCGGCCAATTCCAAGTCATGCGTCGGATAGTTCTGCTCGTGTGGCCTCAACTGTCGCGATGCGTATGCCACTACTTTCCCGTGTTGCATTAGCACGCATCCCAATCCTCTTAACGACGCGTCAATGTAAATCTCATATCCTCCCGGGCCTGACGGGATCGTTAACACTGGCGCGGTCGTCAATCTCTGTTTTAATTCTTGGAAGCTCCTTTCGCACTTATCCGTCCATTCAAACCTCATCTCCTTCTTTAGTAACCGCGTCAACGGCGTCGCTAATGCCGAAAACTTCTCCACGAAGCGTCTATAATAACCTGCTAGTCCGAGGAAGCTCCGAACCTCGGTTACTGTTGTCGGTCTCGGCCAATTCGTGACGGCTTCAATCTTTGTCGGGTCCACCGCAATTCCTTCTCCGGATATCACATGTCCTAAGAACGCCACTTGGTGAAGCCAGAATTCGCACTTACTGAACTTAGCGTAGAGTGCGTGTTCCCTTAAGGTCCGTAGAACCTTTTCCAAATGTACCTCGTGCTCGGCGGAACTCTTTGAATACACCAGAATATCATCTATGAACACGATCACAAACTGATCTAAAAATTCCTTGAATACCCGATTCATTAAATCCTTAAAGGCTGCAGGGGCGTTCGTCAGTCCAAACGGCATTACCGTAAACTCATAGTGTCCGTACCTCGTCCTAAATGCCGACTTCGGCACGTCCTCCTTCTTGATCCTCAATTGGTGATAGCCAGTCCTCAGATCGATTTTTGAAAACACCGACGCCCCTTGCAACTGATCAAATAGGTCATCAATCCTTGGCAACGGATACTTATTCTTAATGGTCACCTGGTTCAATTGTCTGTAGTCAATGCACAACCTCAAGGATCCATCCTTTTTCCTCACGAACAACACTGGCGCTCCCCATGGAGACGCACTCGGCGAATAAAACCTTTATCCCATAACTCCTGCGTTTGGACCTTCAATTCCTTCAATTCCAACAGTGACATCCTATAGGGCACTTTCAAGATCGGTTCTATCCTTGGGGCTAATTCACCCACAAACTCCACTTCTCTATCAGGTGGCAATTCCGGCAATTCCTGAGGAAAGACATCAGGAAGATTATACACTTCGGCTATGTCCTCTAGCCTTGACTCCTTAACCAACGAGTTAATCACAAGATAGTTATCTTTCCACACCTCAAAGACGAGGCTTAATCCCTCCAATTTCAATCCAACAGTCTCCCAAATTAAATCACCCCGGTTCCTTACAAAATCCGAAATTTCTAAGCAACACTCATCCTTCCAAACCAGTCCAAAATGTCATCAGTAATTCAGAAATCCTCCAAAACGATTGCACCTATTCACCATAAGTGATTATAAGTCTTACATGACCATTCAAGTTATAATTTCAAATTCCTCTCTTATTGCACCCACTATCATCATATAACGCATCCAGACTTTCAAGACAAATCCTCTGATTCCTTCCCAACCACCGCGTACATCTTTCCTTGTGCCTGCGGTTAATCTGGTTATTACGCGAGGCAGCTCTCGCTTAATGTCCTACTTGCGGTTGTTGTTGCCGTATTAACGATCTAGCTTATCGGTTCGGGTAGTTTCTCACTTGGTGACCATGTTGGCCACATCCAAAATACACTCCAGTCCACCGGGGGGGGCCATTCCCGTGCCTCTTTCCACAAGACCGACATGCGGTATTGGAGTAGTAACTCGGCTTCCCAAAGTCCTTTCTTACTAGAGGGACAAATCTCCGATTCTCTGTCATAGACTTCATTCCAAAGTTCCTATTGTCCCTAATCGGCGCGTACCACGATCCAGAAGCGACGGCCCTGTCACTCATATTCATTTCAACTATCGAGCCCTCTCATACAGCTCATTGTAATCCCTTAAGACACAGGAGTACTAATTGATTGCAAAGTTCCGATTTCAATCCATCCCAGAACCTCCTTGTTCTATCCACACGATCATTAACTATCATTGGTGCGTACTTAAACAACCTTACCAACTCTACCTCGTACTGATCGACTAACATTCAATTTTAGTGAAGCCGAAGAAACTCTGTCATTTTCTGTCCTCACGCACTCTCTGAAAGTACCTCCCATTGAAGGCCTCGATAACGACACCCCAGCTTAGAAATATGCCCTCTGAAATATCCCACTTCTGGGGCCCTCTTACCAATCCTTTGCATCTCCTTAGAGTTGATATATAGCCAGGGTCACTTTCTCCTCACCAGTGCACCCGAATACCTCCAAAGCAATGTAGCCTCAGGGTCACCTTTACCATCGAACTTCAGAGGTTTCAATTTCAAATATTTTCCAACCAGCTGATGCATCTATCTGACTGCATTAACTTGCCCTTGACCTTGATTCCCAACATTTCCATTAACGGCGACAATAATGGCCTCAGCATCAGTGGCATTAGTAGCAACAGTAGCATTTCGCTCCTCAGTTTGCCTTCCCATTAAAATTCCAACTCCCTCGAGTGCCCTCAAAATCTCATCCCATCCCGGGATCCTCTGCAACTCCAACTTGCGGACCTACACGACCTCGACCTCGACCTCTACCTCGACTACTCAACCTCACAGGGTTCAAGGGTTCACACCACCCACTTACCTGCTATAATTCCCCTCGGGAATTAAAGACCTAGGCCAACTATACCAGTCTAAGCCCTAGGCAGTGAATCACAACAATTCACTTAGCAGATAGCCAATCATCCATGACACCAAATCATAACCACAATTCACAAAGCAGCCAGCAAGTCACCAACATCACTCGATCACAACAGGTATTGCGCACTTACCTCAAGTCCAGACGCATCTGCACTTCACACATTATTGCATAAAAATCACTTAGCAAATCACAATCACACAGTCTGAGGTACGCATGGCACACAAATCTCCCTCACTGGCTACCCCAAAGTCATCGCTCCTTATCACTCCAGGCTTCGACCATCTTGGTTCGAGCTGACCTTGCTCTGATACCAAATCAACAGGGATGTCACGCCCCGAACCCCAACGGGCTCGCGACACCCCTCAATGGTCAATCATTGAACGCGACGTCCCAGGACGCGTCGCCGACCCAAACGAAACACCCAACGATAAAGGCAAGCGGAAGCGAATTTAAAACAACCCAGACAATAAAATATGACAAGGGATAGCACAAAACAATAATTCCAAATATACAACATCAAAAGGGAATAATGATGGGGTATCCTACTTCGCTATACAAAAGAGGGGCACATAAAATATGGGGTAACTTGACCCGTCCTCCATCCCCGAGATACCCTGGTGTCGTCTCCAATCAATCACGGTCGCAGATCTGAAAATGGTTATATAATAACCGTGAGAACGAGTCTCAATAAGCAACCCCCTATACCCCACATAGGCCAATGCGTACCCAGACAAGTCGTACATGCAATCTACCCGATTACATATATATAATTCACATAAATGGACTTACCTCGCCATCCAACCCCATGCCCACACTGCACATCAGTCAAATCATAATAATGCAATAATAGTCAATGAACACATCAAAATCATTCGAGCGCCATACACACGTACGTCCATCCAATTCAACCCAAACACATTTCACATGCGCATCCATCCAACTTTCACACGACCCGGGTCAACACCCCACAGGTCAGCCCTCCGATCAATCCGGGCTCTGTCCCGGGTCAACACCCCACAGGACCTTTCAAAAACAAGCTTTCAAATGACCCGGGTCAACACCCCACAGGTCAGCCCTCCGATCAATCCGGGCTCTGTCCCGGGTCAACACCCCACAGGACCTTTCTTACTTTCACACGACCCGGGTCAACACCCCACAGGTCAGCCCTCCGATCAATCCGGGCTCTGTCCCGGGTCAACACCCCACAGGACCTTTCTTACTTTCACACGACCCGGGTCAACACCCCACAGGTCAGCCCTCCGATCAATCCGGGCTTTTCTCATGCACATGCACCACAACACAATTCGCAATTCTCACAAATCGTACCAATCAAACTCAAGGCATGCTCACCACAATATTCCATCAATCCGACCTTCAAGTCGGTCACATTCAGCTATCAACTCCACTCACAAACGCCACGATAGGCCAATCATTGACCCACTAACAATAGCCACAATTATGCACTTACAATCATCTCAATTCCAAATCACAAGCTCACGATTCCGACATTCAAGTCAACACATTCAATTGATTCCAATTCACCCACAAGCGCCACGACAATTCAGTCATGCTATTTACCTCAGTCAATCACTAAATTAGCCACACAATTATCACCACAATAATTCATAAATCGGGCACACTTAATCTAATTAGCCCACGCCTAAATTAATTCCTAACCCGATACTAATCACATCCTAAACAAGTCTAAAAATACCCAAAGTACTAGGTAGGGTTTAGGAAGTCACTTACTTGGTTTTGGCCCGGAGAAAATCGGCTCGGGCCTAAAATGGCCCGGGTGAACAAGTGTCGAACTAGGCGCGGGCATGGGTCAACGGGCGCGGTGGCCGGCCAACGCGGGCACAATGGCCGGACGGCGCGCGCGCGCGGGCGCGGTGGCCGAACGGCATGCCCGGGGCGCACGGCAAGTTGAACGGGCGAGGTGCCCGGGCCGAACTGGCAAGGCGCCTGGCCACTGGCCGGCGACGCGCGCCTGTTGGACGGGCGACGCGCCTGGGTCGGACGGGCACGGCTGGCCGGGCAAGCTCGGCCACGGCCCGGACGCCGACCGGCGAGCTCGAGCACGGCCGGGCACGCTCGGCCCGGCGAGCCGCTCGGGCCGGTGGCTGGCCGGCAAGCCGGGCCGGCCAGACGACGGCCGGACGGCGACGGAGGCGAGCTACGGCGGCGGGCAGCAGCTGGTCGGCGGGCTGGGCGAGCTCGGGCAAGCTGGCCGGCGAGCTGGCTAGCTGGCCGGCGAGCTGACCGGCCGGCTGGCTGGCTGGCTGGCCGGCGAGGCGACACGACGGCTGGGCCGGGACTTGCCGAACGCGGCGGCAGCGGCGGCGGAGCCGAGCTCGCGCGGCCGGGAGGGGAGGAAGGCAGCGTCAAGCGGAGCCGCGGGCGCACGCGGCGGCTCGACGACGGCGAGAGGAGGACGGCGGCGACGGCGACCGTGGGCGGCGTCGGGCGGAGGCGAAGGGCGGCCGAGCAAGCCGGGGGGCTGGAGGGGGAGGAGTCGCGGAGGTGGACGGGAGTCGGGAGAGAGGAGCGACTGTGGCGACGGGGCGACCGACGTGATCGTCGGGCGGTTAGCGCAGCGGCGGCGCAGCCTCGGCCGAGCGACGGCGGCGCGAGGCGGTCGGCGAGGTGCGGTCGGGCGGAGGAAGAAGCAGAAGCAGAAGCAAGGGTCGGGGGCAGAAGAGACGAAGAAGAAGAGGAAGGGAAGAGGGAGAAAAGAAAAAGAAAAAGAAAAGAAAAGAGGAGACAGAGAGGAGGAGACGTGAGCGGAAAAGAAGGGAGAGGGACGCTCGCATGCATGGGCAGACATGCGCAGGCGCGGCAGAAGGAGGAGAAAGAGAGAGAGAGAGAGAGAGAGAGAGAGAGAGAGAGAGAGAAAGCAATGATCGCGATCCAACGGTCACGATTCGAACCCGAAAACTATTCCACGGTCCACAAAAATCCTAATTATAATTTAGGAAAAAGGGCCAAAAGAAAATAACCCAAAACACACTACGAGGGAGGTCTACTAGTCCAAATTCGCACCCGGTCAAAAATCCACTTTCTCACTATTCCTGACAATCTCAACGCTGGCTACGATAATATTGACACCGTCCAATTTATTTCGTCCCGGAACTTCCAAGAAATTCGACACCAAAGTTTGGGCTCTAAATAACGGCCAAATTCGATCGAGTGCGATTCTAGCGAAATCTCAAGATTTAAAAATAATAACCGGGAGTGATCAGTTCCCGGGCGAGATTTTTACTATAAGCGCACTGACGAAATACCCGTTTTATAAATCCCAAAAATGGGCCAAAATTCGGAATGTCACACACACCTACCCAAAATAAAAAAAATTCTATGGAGCACTTGCCAAAATGCCCTCGCTACCAAGAATAATCTATTCAAAAGGACATCTTACCTCATCCCCTCTGCAGCATTTGTAATCAAAGCCCTGAAACAGTAGAACATGTTCTCCTTCTTTGCCCATGAACGAGGAAAATCTGAAAAAATACAGCTTTGAACATTAATGTCTCCGCCCAAGGTTTATCGCAATTTGAAGTATGGTTAGCTAAATTTAAACATACGTCGGTCACTTTTGAGCTTCTAGCATTTGTTCTTTGGCAAATCCAGAAGGCTCGAAACCGCTCTTTTTTTCGAGCGAAAAAGCCAGATCCAGAGGAAGTAGTGGATGAAGCCACTGCGATGCAATGAAATCTCAATCGGTGGCTCCCTAGGAAGAAGAAACTATAACAGCAGCAAGCTTCTGCCTCCATCAATGGCGGCCACTAGAACCGGGAGAAATAAAAATTAACATTGATGGAGCTCACTTGGCTGGAACGAACGAAGTTACAGTGGCGGGTGTCTACCACGACAACTCTGGGAAGTTAATTGATGCCTTTGTGCGATCTATCAAGGCGTTTTCAGCAGCTCAGGCAAAGGCGCAAACCATGGTGGAAACCCTAATGTACTTCTCAACGCAAACTGAAGTCTCACTTAAAGTGGAGTGAGACCGTTCTAATCTGATCAACGCACTCACTTGCGAAGCGCAAATCAATTGTGAAGTACAAGTCCTTATCAAAAAAGCCCACTCGCTCTCAAGGATATAAAGTTAGCCCATATTAATAGAAAGTCCAATAGAATTGCTGATTGGGTTGTTAAGGCAAAAGAAGTGTATCCACATACTTATTTCAAGTAACGAAAGTCGTTTCCTTTTTCTGACCAAAAAAAAAATTATGAGGGGAAGAATTGCTAGAGTTAACATGCATACCTATGTTCTTGAGTACCTCTAAAAGCTATAACCATAGCATTAAGGTCCTTGGCCACCCCAACATATGCCTACAGGAATGTATGTATATATTATTGGTTTAGAAATAAGAACAAACAATTAGATGCAATTCAAACATGGAGGCATCACAAGCATCCAAATTGATAGGCCACTGTAACATGAATTATATACGTGTAAGCAGTGCTAAACGTCAACTATAAGTTCAATGACTTCGAAACCCTGCTTTTAGATCAAAAAGGCATTAATAACCAGTTCAAAAGCTCATAAGACAAGGCAGCGTATGCCCACAAAATCTTCTCATCTCAAGAATTGGCTATTTAGTATTGAGGATCCACTCTTCACTCAACCTTAGCAACAATGTTATATTACAACGTAGTCAAATTACCTTGGTCTTTCCATCACATCTAGGACATGTCCAACTAAAAAATTCTGTCAAATCTGACAAGTAAACCTGCAAAATAAAAAGCTTTGCATTAAATTACAAATGTATTGCATTGAGTTGATGAAACCGGATGCGTAACAACAAGAAGCTGTAGGTAAATGTGAATTTTTTTTAAAGAACACTTACGGCAGATGCATACTCCACCAATATCGTGGCAAGAGTGTGATTGTAAACAGCTTTATGAGCCTTTGACCTCACTCTAAGTTCTGCATTTACCAGTAGAGATAATTTCAAATTGAAATGCGGTCACAAGCTCATTCAATTAAAAGCAATGAAGCAACGTTCTTACGTCTCTTGCAAGCTATTTTGACAAATCAAGTGAGGGGACCACTTTAAGAAAAAATCAACTCAAAACAACATTCAGTATATTTTTGCGGTCGTTCGTGAACTGAAAGAACTATTTGCACAATCCCATGCGATGAAAGGGGAATAAGAAAACAACAAAAGGCTCCACTTTCCCACAAAGCTACTCCACTGAAAACTACAGGCTACAAACCATTACTCAACTGAACAAAAGCTGAATAGCCGATATTCGATCACTCTAAGACACTCAACAAATTTTATCCTCAAAGTGGAAAAAGCAGAATTTGAGATTTGTATCGAACAGATAAAAGGAAATTCGATCAACATATTCCAGGCGGAGCATGGATCGGAACTTGGCAATCTAAGGGCTTAACAAAACCAACCAGATGTAACACAACGCTCGTCAGTTATATGTTGTGAAAACATCCAATTTTACACCAGAGGGATCATTCACTACGATCTTTGTCCGTATTGCACGAATTCAATCTTGAATTCAATCTACCGCCATGGAGGGCAGTTGAAAGCTACAGCGATTTGGGGCAAAGGAAGCAGGGGACGACGAATTTACAGTCTTTCCTGATTTGCCCTCGGGATCTTCTTCTGCTGGTGGGTACATTCGGTGTCAGATTCCGTGATTTCGTCGTTTGCGTGAGGGCACCGAAGGAAGTTTTGCTAAGATAGGAACGTTCAGAAAGACTTGCACGGCGATTTCTTGCGTTGTATTTTAGCCTTGACAAAGTGAGACGTGCTTTTTTGGACAAACTTGGGTTCCTTTGATGTCTCCACATTAGCATTTTGACTCGGGACTGCTTCAATTAGTTGGTTCCAACTTGAATTCTAAAAGATGCACTAAGAGTAAAGCTAATATTATTATCTATTGTGGAGGTATATGAAAGTGTGATTACTCCACTATGATGGCAAGCTTCTCGAGTTAAATATTTTCAAATTCAAGCTCGAATTGATCTACTAACCCGAGCTCTTCAAATTTGAAAAGAATGTAATTCAACCTAAGTGCCTGGCAAGTAGAGTTTAATTACGAGACGTGCCACCTCTCTTGGGTTGGAGATACAATTTGATAACGTGACTTGCTATGACGCAACGATTCTTGAATACTCTCCAAACGACTTATATTGAATTGGATACAATAGTTTTTCATTAGATAAATTAACTCCGATTTTGAGTTGGGTCATTTCGTTTAAAAACTTATGGACTATTTACAAAGCGACTACGATCAGAAATCACGGCATTTGTTATCCCATAATTGCTCGATTGGAGATATGAATTGTACGATCATCGGGGTTAAATGTTTTACATGTAAAAGAACACGAAATACAAGAAAAGGCGCCCATAAACTTCGAGAACAGAAGAAAAATGAAAAGCCAAAAACAATTTAAAACAAAAATACGAAAAAACGCAAACCCTCCTCTGCTTTCTCCGATCAAAACGATCACGATTCTCCCACCATTCAGTCCAACTCTATCTTCCTCCCTTTTTAATTTCGGATCGTCCCTCGGATTCTGATTCGGCCTCTCTCCCTCTCTCTAGCACAAACAGTGACGACCTCAACTGATCGATCGACCGATCTCCGCTGAAACCGGTTTTCAGCACCGCCATGGCGAGACCCTAGAAGCAGCGGGTGTCGTATGATGAGGCCCTGTCCGATGGCTCCGACGAGGAGGAGGAGCAGCAGCTCAACGATTGTCGGCTAACTTGCTAGACGTTGACTTTGTTCGATTCGCATGCTGGTTTTAAGGGACAAACATCAACATTCTCTGTCTTAAAGGGAAAATACATCTAAAAACTACCAAGATGGAAGGGAAAGTCTGACATGGACTTACTGCCTTAAAAGGGATTGCTGTATGACCTTTATTCAGTTAGATCAGGCGGACCTTTGGATGTCGAAATGGTGCTGTTAGATGCTGGATTTCAGGTACATGTGAATTTAGAAAGATTGATCTCCAACACATCCCAAAGGAGCCTGGTAAAAAGGAATGTTTGAGAATACCCTTGATTGATGGGACGTCAATAAAGCATATGCCTGAATGTCAAGGATTGAAGAGTCTACTAATTCTCAGTGCTTGCCACCGTTCCTCACTGACCACAAAACCTTCAATCGGTCAGCTAACTTCCTTATCGAGGCTTCTCTGCGAGGAGTTGGGATCATGAAGCTACCCGGCTCGATTGGATCCCTCGTAAGCCTTGAACACTAGTCTTCCAGAAACTGCAAGTCAATTTAGACTCTACCAGACCCAATCTGGAATTTGGAATCACTTGCTGAGTTCGATAAATTGAACATGGACATAGAGAATGGTTTGGTCGGGAAGATGAAGCATTTGAAAGTATTGAAGATGAGCTTCTCCGTCATAAGAAAGATAACTCATGCAGTATGGAAGCAGGATCAGCTAGAAAAATAGATGCAGAGCTTACTGAAAATTTGCTAATAGAAATTCCAATGATATTTGGAGATATTTATCTCGGAAGATTTTGAAACTGACATGTGCTGAGATACACCAAGTACCAAGGCTCCTAGAAATTCTTATATGTTTGCATATTCATACCGAATTGATGATGGCATTTCCAATCTCTCGAACTTGAAAAGCTTGAGAGATTTGTCTTTGGGATGCTGAAGGTCTCCTCGCCCCGTTGACCCATCTAAGCTTGTGGAAGATGCTATCCCCTGGCAGATCAGTAGGTTAAACAAATTGGAGTCTTTAGAGTTGTCCTCTTCGACAATGACCACCATATCACCATATAATGTGCAGCTTTCTCATCTCAAGAGACTTGAACTCTCTAATGAATGTCTGGGGTGCCTCCCAACGCTCCCCTCAAGTTTATCGCCCTTATGAATCAAACATTGCCAGTCAACACAGTTACTGATAGACCTATCAAACTTGAAGAAACTATCAAAACTTGTAATTGAGTATTGCGACCTTGAGAGTCTGGAAGGTCTTAGAACTTTGGAGATGAACAAACTCAACCAACTGGGCAGATTGGATGATCTGAGTGGCTTGAAGAAACTAATGGCATTTCATTTACGTCATTGTTCTAATTGGTCGATCGGAATTGATGGAAAATTTGTGGATCTCCTCCGTCAACTCAGTCTTGAAGCTTCCTAATGTATCAACGTTAAAGAAATTAGTACGGATAGGCATACTTCACCATTGGTGATTTGGAAATTCAGCACATTATGGAGTAGCTTGATCAAACTTGGCAAGTTTTTGCAAAAGAGACAAAATACCTGCTCTATTGAGTACTTTTTTATGATAAGAAGTGCCTCCTATTCTGTTATAGATATGAATTACAAAGAGGTTTGTGCAAATCTTCTTTTCATGTGCACTTTGCTTGTCGACTTCTTATATGGTTATGTAATTCTATATACCCTTGTTCAGATCTTCTTTGTTTTAATTTGGTTTGGTTTAGATGTTTCGATGGCTATGAATTGCTAATTAGCTTACCTAGTGAGGCGAAGTCAGGTTTTATAAATTCCAAGTGTAATATTTTGTCAATTTACTATACAGCGATTTATCAGAGGTATCCTTATAATTGCTGCTTCATACTACTGAACCTGAAGTTGTTCGATGCCCATGCTTCACGCAGGAGAACGTTAAACTTCATCATACCGTATAGGATGAATTTGCTGTTATAAAGTGTGTGAAATATCTCAATACTTGTGGCATCACCTCTAGGGCAATAACCTACTCAAAATTGCAACGTGAAGAAGATAAATACTCTACATCGACAAACGCATGTCCAGTTTGTTTTTTGGGTGAAGCATCGTTCTTAATTGGATTCATAAGAGTTGAAGAGAAGGTGTAACAATTCTTAATTAAAATTAAAAAATGTTTCCAGTTGCAGATGGACTTGGTTTGACATTATCTAATGTTGAGGTAAATCTGAAATAATGACCCAAATCGTTTAATTTCAAATGAATAGAAGTGTGGCAAAAAAAATTTCAATCCTAAAAATTTTACAAGGAATAGTCTCACGCTGTCTGCAAGTTCTTATCTTTTCTTCTGTAATAGATAATCCGCAAGCATTAACCGAGTGAGTGAAGAGCCACACCTCCGGAAACTTTATCTGAAATAGAGAACTTTCATACTTGAGATCGGGGGGAGCCAATAGTCTTTTTAATCATTATAGTCATTGGAGAGGCTGCGCTGAACTTTTGCCGGTCATCGAAGAGGTTTCCGAGTTCAATCAGGAATTTGGAAATGCTAATTGAGTTGGATTCCAAATGGGATCTAATAAATCATGCCATGTTGTGACCTTATTTACCGCACTTGTTAGTGGCTCAAAGTTTTAAGACGATACTCATGAATAATTTTTCTCATCTACGTCGACACAAGACTATGCTTATACATTGATTTTGCGTACTCTATTTTAATAGTATTTTGTATAATAATCAGCACAAAGCATTGATTTATATGTCCAACTACAAGGCTTTGTGACGAGCAATTTATTGACACTAATGAGGGGTTAAATGCGAATGATGGAACGTGATCTTTTTCTTAATTTGATTGATCGCTAGGGGAGTGCTTTGATGAAGATCAAGCCCGATAATTCCACTGTGCTTTATGTTTTGGTGTCAATTCGGGCCTGAGCCCGACCAGCCCATTAAACTGGATTGCCCGGAGTTCACCTTAATTAAGATTAGGGGGAAACGAAATCGGTTGGGAGTTTGATGTCGCTTTTGTTGACTTGACTTTGAATGAATGCAGCATATTTATTTGGGGCGGTTGATTCTCATCACAAAATTTCCGCATTTACTTGGGGCAGTTGAGAAACATGATAATTGTGAACTTTGACAGGCTGAAGCGATGCTGCAAGGTAGCAACCTTACTGGCCAATTTTGCGGCAAACTGGCCCATGACTCTATGCATATTCAGCCAATCCTATGGCTTCCAAGTTCAATGACCTAACGAAAAGTCATTCAAAAAAATCTTCCCTTTATTAGTTCCTTAATGTCCTGTGGTGAAGGAGGAACAAAGGTCTTGATACTTGAGGCCCACGTGCATCTATACGAGAAGTCTTTCTTTTCCTTTAATGTGGTAGGAGCTAGGCAGTGGATCCCACCTGTTTTCTCTTCTTTATCCGAGCTTTGGAGTTAATGGAGGGAGCTCAATTTCGATTCAAATGGAAGGAGTCTCATTTAAAAGATATCTGCAACGAGACTTTGGGACTTTCGTTTTACAAAATTTAGTGGAGTATAATCAAAGCTACAGCTACCGGAAGACAAATTTGATTTTTCATTAGTCTCTACTCAAAGAATTTGATACTTCCCAAGAGTCCTTTTCGACTCATTGAGTTATCGTGATTTAATAACTTCAATCTTAAACTTTTTTTGTCTCACTCGGGTTTATGTCTGAAAAAACTTAAGAACTTATTAATTCCGGAAGGGAACATATTTACACCTCCGGATCTAGCGAGGTTTTATTTTCCTCATTGGCTTCCCCACCATGTGCTTCCTCCATGTTGTCCTCATCAAAATATCAATAAGGTTCTTAAGAGTTAGGCAGTGGATCCTACCTATTTTCTCTTCTTCCTCGAGCTTTTGAGCTAATGGAGAAAGCTCAATTTTGATTCAAATGGAAAAAGTCTGATTTAAAAAATCTTCAATGAATTTTTGGGCTTTCATTTACTAAAAAACATAAGTTTAGTGGAGTATAATCAAAGCTAAAGCCATCGGAGAACAAATTTGATCTTTCAATGGTCTCAATTCAAGGAATTTGATAATTTCCAAGAGTTTTTTTTACTCATCCAGTCATCCTGATTTAGTAACTTCAATCTTAAAATTTTTTTAGGATGCTCGGATCTATATCTGAAAAGACTCGAGAACTGATGAATTCCAGAATGGAACATTTTTGCACCTCTGGATCTAGCGAGATTTTACTCTCTCCTCCTTGGCTGCCCCCCACCATGTGCTTCCTCCGTGCTGTCCTTATCAAATATCAATAGGTCCATTTAATCAAACATCTGTACCCGATCGAAATCTGAAAGTCTTGCTGGTGTTGGCACATTCGCATCACTCATGCAGTTGCCGGCAACTTTGAGGAGGTCAGCTCATCAATCACCGGGAATGACCATGGCTAGGGGCATGGGGTTAGGGTTTTGGATGGGTGTGAGCAGAGTAGTGACAACGAGGGAAGATCAAGGATTTGGAGCGACGAAGAAATGTGCAAAGGTCAAAGAAGGATCTGGAAGGAGTTGTTGTGGAGTTACAAGAAGTTTACCTATAAAAGAAAAAAAAATAGAAGGAAAATAGAAAATTTCTAAACCTGGGAATGTTGAATATATTCCAATACCACTTGTCTTAAAGTTAAAATTGTAGCTCGTTTCCTTTGCATATTGAGTTTCAAATAAGCTCGTTTCATGGATTATCTCACTTGTAAGACTCTAAAAATTGCTAAGTCCATTTTTTTTTGGTCGAATAAGTTCAATTTTTTCAAAAATTTAAACTGTGACATGTTGTCTATAGTCACTTTGGACTATACTAAAGTCACATCAGATCCACATTAGCTCTATTTATTTGCCGTCGTTCATGCATGCCGCCACATCGAATCTTTACTGATCGTCTTAGACGAAACTGTGACAGAAGGTGCTTTCTGGTCACAGTACAAATTGGGGTATTAGTAATACGAAAATAAAATTGGAGAATCGATATCACACTGGGCAAAGTGTAGGCTTTTTAAAGAAATTTTTCCAAGCGACGTCAAACCCCAGGGTAGATTTTTAAGCTGGTCGTCATCCAAGCAAGCCACAACTTCGGATTTTCAACTGGCGGAACGTATTTTTTGATCACCATACAAGTTTGGATAATTGGTATTAAAGTGGATGAGGCCAACCCTCCGAGGAATTCACCTGATCTACCTGTGTATGGATTGGGTTTACATGTACCGGTGGTCGGGCAATACCTTCTCGATGAATAGGGAGCAAGTGAAGAGAGCCGTAATCCAGTCCATATACCGCGTTTGGCGGGGCAAAGTCCTCGGTTACCAAGAAACCGCATGGAAAGTTAGAACAGAGAGCCCATACCCTTTCCACGTGGCCAACCCCAAAATGATGGATTTTCAGCCCACGTGTACGTCCCAATTCAAATTGCCAATATTTTCAAAAAGATTAATATCACGAAAAATTTCAAACTATATACATATAATAAATTTATTTAAAATTAATTTTTTTAATCACTAAAAATTCAAAACTGATAAATTTATGACAAATTTACCTCAAACTAATTTTTTGACTACCAAAAACTCCAAACTGGTACATTTGTGACAAATTTATCATCCGTTAAATTGGATTAATACTACAAAAAATCACAAAGTACACATGTGACAAAGGAAGGGTAAAACCTCAAATTGATACGCTCATCAACTGTCATGTGTCCTTCAACTCATAAATTTAACGATAAAATTTAACGGAAACTAACGAAGGGTAAAATTATTATAGGTATATCAGTTTGGAGTTTTTAATAATCAAAAAATTAATTTAGAGTAAATTCATTATAAATGTATCAGTTTGGAGTGTTATTAACCTTTTCAGAACTTGTATTTTAGAATGAGAGCATAGGAAACAGACGAGGCGGCTTTCCCCAAAATAGCCCCGACTGGACCACCCCAACCTCGAAAGTGACCCTGTAATTATGTACAGGCAAAGATGCAAGCGTGTCTCGTGCAAATCTGCCGGGCATTTATCGAGACACGTGTTGTCAGAAAATCCGATGGAAGATGATATTTACAATTTGTGGTGAGCTAAGTGTGAAGTAACCACACAAAAGCATGGTTATTAAAATTCGAAAATATAAAAAGGACGAGAAGAATTTCTTTTAATATTTTATTTTAGTCACCGAAAGCAAGTCTATTGCCCCCCATCTCTTTCGAATTCCACCTAGTTTATTTACCCCGCAATTGCATTGTTCTTTTTTTCAATTGCTTTGTGATGGTGCCAGAGAAAAAGAGAAGCATCGGGTTGGGAAGAGGGCCACTTTTGGTGTTATAAGGCCTGCATTTGTCAACTTTGACAGGCTGCAAGGAATCATTCTTTTTTGACCACTTCGAATATTGAGCCCATTCTCGTTTCTAAGTTTACTGAACCACAGAGATCTCCATTTGTAACTCTGGCTTCCGAAAGGGTTTTAGATTTCCGATGTGCTGTACTGATTTTGCTGCTACACTGTTCAATTTTTTCTTCAAGAGAAGATCAAGAGAGATCAATGGAGGGGAGGCAAATGACGATCCAGCTGCAAACGATGAAACAGCGAGGGGCGCATCTTCTACTCACACTTCAACAGAAGGTCAAGGAATGGCTACTTCATCGGGATATGACTATGAAGTATTCTTAAGCTTCAGAGGACCAGATACTCGATCAGCTTTTACCGACTTCCTTTACACTAATCTGATAGCTGCAGGAATCCGTACATTTAAAGGACGACGAAGATCTCCGCATAGGGGAAGAGCAATTAAGCAGTCGAAGATCTTAATACCTATATTTTCGAAAGGTTATGCCTCTAGCGTATGGTGTCTCAAGGAGTTAGTCCAGATGGTCGAGTGCCAGAAAACTGGAAGACAAAAGATCATGCCCATTTTTTATGATGTGGCCCCTTCAGAGGTTCGATACCAAACTGGGGCTTATGCAGAGGCCTTTTGTTCACACAAAAAGAAGATGTGATATGGCGAAGAGACTATCGGAGGGTGGAAGGATGCTCTCACTGTAGCCGCAGGAATAAACGGATCGAACCTACAAAGCATGCCCAACAGGTGACTGCTTGTAGCATTCCATCTCATGCGCCTTGTATCGTTAAACTCGATGCATTTCAATTGGTTTCTTTTTTAGATTTGGGTTAGTCTTGTTGAAATTGAATTGTATGCAATTGCAGTTATGCCGCAAAATCACCCTAAATAATGGCACAATCCCAATTTTGTCCCATTTCATTTCCAGCAACATTATTTTTTGTCAGATTCAGGTCATTCATTAACCCGAAGTTCCACTGCTAATTCATCTAAATGGAATAAATCGTTGAAGAACACCTTTAGAATAGATCTGTAGTTTTCAATTTGGTCTTGCTAGAACATAGTTTGGTTCAACTCAGTTTTCTAACTCATTGCCATTTGATCTCCAACAAACACTAGGCGAGAAGGTGAGTTCGTGAAAGCATTCACGCAGATGGTTTTCAATGATTTGAGTAAGGCTTATCTGGGGGTATCAGATTGCTTGGTCAATGTCGACAACCACATGGATGCAATCATGGAAATGATATATGCTAGGACAAGTGAAACACGGATTATAGGAATCCATGGGATGGGCGGTATTGGAAAGACGACTATTTCCAAAATGATCTACAATCAACTTTCACGCGACTTTGAGAATTGTTGCTTTCTTCGGGGAATTCGAGAAACGTCAAAAGACAAAGGCATTGAATGCTTGCAGAATCAGCTCATCTCTGAAATCCTCAAAATGAAATGGATAGATATAAAAAACATAGATGTAGGGACTCAGACAATTAAAGAGAGGTTGTCTACTAAAAAAGTCCTCCTCCTTCTCGATGATGTGGCTCACAAGGAACATATGGATGCACTCATAGGTAAGTGTAATTGGTTTGGTACAGGGAGCAAACTTATTATTACTACTAGAAACAAAGATGTTCTCAAGGTTCCTGAAGTGGACGGCCTTTATGAGGTTAAAATCATGGATTCCGATCAATCTCTTCAACTTTTTAGCAAACATGCCTTCAGGAGAGATTCTCCTTTAGATGAGTATATCAACCAATCCAACAGGGCGATAGGCATTTGCGGAGGTTTGCCGCTAGCTCTTGAGGTCATAGGTTCACTTTTATCTCGCACTGAAAAGGAAAAGTGGGATGGCAAATTGAAGGAGTTGGAAAATGTTCCTCCTAAGGATGTCCAGAGTAAGCTAAAAATAAGTTATAATGCATTACGTGTTCGAGAAAAGCATATATTCCTTGATATCGCTTGTCTTTTCATTGGATATGACAAAGACATTGTGGTTCACTTCCGGGATAAATCAAAAAAATTTCCGGATGAGGCTATGGAAGTTTTGCAAAACATGTCTTTGATAAGTATTGAAAAGGACAATAAAGTGTGGATGCATGACCAACTCAGAGACCTTGGAAGAGAAATAGTTCGACAAGAAAGTAACATGAAAATAGAGAAGCAAAGCAGGGTGTGGGATCCTAAGGAAGGATTGGATTTGCTAAGGAGACATAAGGTAAAATTCCCCCAATATAAATTCCCAGTAGTTATGTATTTTTCATTTTTAAAAAAAAGCCAGTTACTTGTTGTGTTGTCTAGCACCATTAAGATTTCCTCAACCTATATTTTGCTCTTTTGAGATTATAGGAATGATAATACTGAACTCAACTGCTTAATATAGTGGACTTGAATTAATGTGTTTCCCTTCAACTGTTTTGTTTTTAAATTTTTCCTTTGGGCAGGGAAAAAAGAAAGTTGAAGCTCTTCGTCTCAAGTTGGACCACCAGCGGCAATATCGTTTTACTTATAAGGGCTTTGAGAGCCTATCAGATCTAAGGTTCCTTGAAGTGTACGGTTCGATGGAAAATTTTTGTGCAGAAGAGAGGCTTCTTTTGCACGAATCACCATCAAATGCTCTTCCAACTAATGAGAATTCAGATCTCCTTCCACAATTACGATGGTTTTCATGGCGTGATATTCCCCCAACATTTGACATTACAAATTTCTCCATGGAGGATGTGGTTATTCTTGACCTATCTGAGAGTAAAATTACGCACGATTGGAAGGGGTGGAGCCATATGGAGGTATGTTATATGCTAGATAACATTTATTATTCCATCTTATTAGATTAGTTATCTTTGCATGATTTTTCTTTTACAGGAGATGAAGATTTTAAAAGTTCTGAATTTGACCAATTGCCATTGCTTGGAGAGAACTCCCAATTTCTCTACTCTTGTAAATTTAGAACGTTTGATCCTACAAGGCTGTAGCAAATTAGTCGAAATCGATGGGTCCATTTGTCAGTTGAAACACTTAGGTTCCTTAGATGTAAGGGATTGTCGGTGTCTTTAGAGGCTGCTAGAAAAGCTTGGTGGACTAGAAGCTTTGAAAGAACTCCGGATTGATGAGACTAAGATTGAGCAAATCCCTAATTGTCGAGGAATGAGGAATTTAAGGATTTTCACTGCATCTAAATGTTTGTCTTTTATGCTTCCCCCCACAATCGGAGATCTTACAAGTCTTGAATACCTATCTCTGAAAAATTGCAAACAGTTGAAGTGGCTTCCAGATTCAATCGGGAATTTGAAATCGCTGATTGAGTTGGATATAAGCAAGACGAGCATAAGAGAACTACCTGATTCCATCGGAAACTTAGAAAATTTGAAAGTAGTGAAGATGACTTGCGATTCCACAAGCAAAATACCGAATTCCTTTTGGACGATTGAGAAGCTCGAAGAAATAGAAGTCACGCATCCACAAGTCACACATCCACGGCCTACGAAGGGTTTCCATGTGAAAATTGGCGATTGCATCCACAAATATCAATCCCTGAGGATATTGAAAATGCATGATGCTAGAATATACGTAGTACCGCAACTTTCAAAAAGTCTTGTCGATCTACAATTGGGAAGATTGTACATGAAGATGTTTCCAGATCTATCAGACCTAACTAATTTAAAGAGATTATGTCTAGAGTTTGCCCCACGTGATGATGATGGGCTTGTGGAAGAAGAGTCCATAAACATCAAAGAAATAAAAACAGAAGAAGAAGAAGAAGAGTCCATGCCATGGTGGATTGGGAAGTTGAGCAAACTGGAGATTCTGGCCCTCACCTCTGATTATGTGACCACTTTACCCACGGATATAACTCTCCTTCCTCGACTCCAATTCCTTACCATCAGCTGCCGTAATCTGCGTGACCTCCCGAGCCTTCCCTCCAGTTTATTATCCTTGGCTTTGGAGTCTGAATACGTGACCACCTTACCCATAGATCTGAGTCTCCTTCCTCGACTCCAAGAACTCGACTTCAAATGCCCTAAATTGCCTCACCTCCCGAGCCTTCCCTCCAGTTTATCATCATTAATTTTGTTCCATTGCTACTCACTTTGCTCGATGGAGGATCTATCGAATTTGAAGAGACTATCAGATCTTCAGATTATTCACGGTGCAATCTCAGAGATTCGGGGCCTTGATTGTTTGCAGAACCTACAAGAGTTGGAGCTTCGGGCCCTGCAACAGGTGGAGATATTACCTGATCTAAGTAATTTCAACAAACTAAGAAGTCTTCAAGTAGGCGATTGTGATAGTCTGCTTGAGATTCAAGGCCAACTACCACAGTCTTTGGAAGAATTGGAGATTTTTTCATGTGAATCTTTACAACAATTGCCTGATCTGTCTAGTTTGAAGGGACTGCAAAAGCTTGACATAATTGCATGTGGTAATCTGGTTGAAATTCAACTGGAATTACCACAATCTTTGAAAAAATTGCAGATTGATTCCTTTGGATATTTACAGAAGTTTCCTAATCTGTCAAGCATGAAGGAACTGCGAAAAGTTGTCATAAGTGGTTGTGATCGTCTGGTTGAAATTCAAGGCGAACTACCACAATCTTTGGAAGAATTGGGGATTTATTTATGTGAATCTTTAGAGAAGTTGCCTAATCTGTCTAGCTTGAAGGGACTGCAAAAGGTTACAATATCAGATTGCGGGAAATTAGATGTGGAGGCAATTTCTAGGCTCTGCTCGGAGAAATCAGTCAAATTTGTGGGAGAAGACGAGGGAGAAGACAACGAATGTGAATATGAAGACGACGAATAAGTGCTCGTTGCTCTTGAAAGCTTCTTGATCCTCAACCACAAATTGTTCCCTTGTGTTCAAACTATAAACAAATTGAGGTAACTTATTTCATCTGACAACCAATGTTTTCCCTTTTGTGCAATCAAATTCTTTCACGGATATGAACATAGAAGTTTCACATTCACTTTTTAATTACATTTTCACAAGCTGATGACCGAAAATCTGACAACCAATGTTTTCCTAGCTGGGGTTATGCATGTCAATTGCATCGTTTTTATTTGATAGGTAACAAATTATTAGAGATCCTTATCAATTTGCTGCTTCACATATTACTAAGTTGATAACCTCGCTTCGCATTGGAGATAACTTCGTTATGCCGTAATGATTAGATGGAATGTGTGCTAGAAGGTCATATAACTATGGTTCTCATCTTGGAACTTTACAGCATAATCAATTCATGCTTGCAACTGTGAAGAAGACAGACACTCTGTAATGATATGCTTATGTTCGGTTTATTTTCCTGGGAAAGGTGTGCTTCTTACTGGGATTTGCAAATGTTAGGAAGAAGTTATAAAATGAAGAAAGACGAATTTCACTTGGGTAGCAGAATCAATAGTTGGTGCAACCAAACTTCTATCTGTGACAGGAGAAGGGAACTATTTAGCTTCTCCAAGGTATCATAATTCATCTAATGGTTAAGGCTAAATTTTAGTAATGTCGATGCCGAGGACATATGATAAAGTCTCACTTGGGGTTAGAAATCATGTAAATGAAACTCATGTGTGATCTCCATTATTGCATACATTTTCTAGAAATGGTTATGCCTAGGAGATTATCTGTTATAGAAGCCCTTCCATTCACCTCAAGTTACACTAAGGATTCTTTTAGGTTTTAAGTTTGACAAGAAATGCTAAGGGAGACACCTCAAACAACCGACTTTTTGCCGATTTCTAGCTGAGAGGAATTTGAGTTTGAGTAACTTACATAAATCTTTATGCGCAGGGAGCTATGGCTAATTTGGAAGCTGTACAAATGAAGAACGAATAAAGGAAAATGAAGATGACATCTAATGTCGTCTAAATTCCCTTCATAATCTTGGGGTGATAAACTGTGCATTCACCTGTTTAGGGACAGAAACTTGGAGATTAGTGAGGGAAGTCATTGCCTATTGATGAAATCGTTGAATCTGTTGAACTCCATGCGAAGTTTCAATTGAATGGTTAACCCTTTTTTCAGAGAAATCATTAGAGCAGGGCGGAGGGATTCATTGTGAAATTTGGGCCATCGTACGTAATGTTATTCAAGGTAGTCTGACTCATGAGTGTGATAGGCACTCACAACACAGGAAACACGAATAATTGGAATTCATGGACCCGACAGTGTAGTAAAGTCGACTCTTGCCAAAATTATCTACAATTAGCTTTCACATGGTTTTGAGCATTGTTGCTTTCTTTCTAACATCAGCGATACTTTAGAACTCAAGGGCATTCAGTACTTGCAAAATCAACTCATTTCCTATGTCCTAAAAAGCAAATTGATAGAAATAAGTAATGTTGATGAAGGGATCAATACAATTAAAGATAGGCTATCTAGTAAAAGGGATCTATGACATTCAGGCATTATTGAATTCTTCAATGCTGAATGTCAAGCGTTAAAGGATCTCGAAATTCTGAGTGCTGCGCATTGTTCATCATTGAAGAAGATAATCTCTTCCATTGGTCATTTAACATCTCCATCAAGGCTATCTCTCAGAAGCACCGTAATTACATTTCTCCTGTCAGTTGGAGCTCTTACAAACCTTGAATACTTGTCTGTGAAAGAATGTAGATGTATATAGAGGCTTCCGGACTCAATTGGCAATCTGCAATCGCTACTTAGGTGTATATCTCCTACACGTGCATAAAGAGCTACCTGACTCAATGGGAAACATGAAAATTTTGGAAGTAGTGAGGATGAATAATTGTTCCATTGGTTTACTTTCCGGCTGTCGGCCGTGCGGGGGTTCCCTGGGTTACCAAAAAAAAAAAATAATAATTGTTCCATTGGAAAGATATCTAGTGCCTCATGGATGCTGTAAAAGCTTGAAGAAATAGATGCAGCACTCGGTGAAAACTTGCAACTGGAAATTCCTAATGATATTTCTAGACATTTATCTTTGAGGATCTTGAAATTGACATTGATTGAAACATGCCGAGCACCAAGGCTTCCTCGAAGTCTTGTCGGTTTACACATTGATACATTGATGACAACATTTTCAGATTTCTCAAATTTAACAAGTTTAAAGAAGTTGTATTTGGCCATTCGACTAGATACTTACCCTGTGGACACTTGTCAACTTGTGGAAGATCCAATGCCGTGGTGCATGATTTTGGGGAAAGTTATGTCAACTAACTCGCTAGTGTTGACTTTGTTCGATTCGCATGCTGGTTTTAATGGACAAACATCAAGATGGAAGGGAAAGTCTGACATGGACTTTTGCCTTAAAAGGGATTGCTGTGACCTCAATTCAGTTAGATCGGGTGGACCTTTCGATGTCAAAATGGTGCTTTTAGTTGCTAGATTTCAGGTACCTGTGAATTTAGAAAGATTGATCTCCCCCACCTCCCTAAGGAGCCGGGTAAAATGGAATGTTTGAGAGAACCCTTGATTGACGGGACATCAATAAAGCATATGCCTGTATGTCAAGGATTGAAGTGTCTACAACTTCTCCGTGCCTGCTACCCTTCCTCACTGACTATAAAACCTTCAATCAGTCACCTAACTTCCCTATCGAGGCTTTCTCTGCAAGGAGCTGGGATCATGGAGCTTCCCAACTCAATTGGATCCCTCGTAAGCCTTGAACACTAGTCTTTGAGAAACTGAAAATCAAAAGAGATGCTACCAGACTCAATTTGGAATTTGGAATCGCTTGCTGAGTTGGATATGTTGAACATGGACATAGAAAAACTGCCTGGTTCGTTCCGGAACATGAAGCATTTGAAAATACTGAAGATGAGCTTCTCTGCCATAAGAACAATATATAATGCAGTATGGAAGCTGGAAAAGCTAGAAGTTATAGATGCAGAGTTTAGCGAAGATTTGCCAATAGACTATGATATCTCAAGATATTCATCTAATAAGATATTGAAATTGACATGTGCTGAGATACACCAAGTACCCAGGCTCCCAGAAAATCTTCTGTCTGCATTTTCATGCCGAGTTGATGATTGCATTTCCGGTCTCTGTTGAGAGATTTGTCCTGGGGAAGCTGAAAACTCTTCACCCAGTTGACCCATCTAAGCTTGTGGAAGATGCTATCCCCGGGTGGATCGGTAGATTAAACAAACTGGAGTATTTAGAGTTGTGCTCTTCGATAATGACCACCTTATCTCCAGATATTGCGCAGCTCTCTCATCTCAGGAGACTTGAACTCTCTAGTGAATGTCTACGGTGCCTCCCAAGGCTTCCCTCAAGTTTACCGTCCATAAATATCAGAGATTGCCCGGTCAATTCATACATAGATAGACCTATCAAATTTGAGGAAACTATCAGATTTTTAATTGAGTATTGTACAGTAATAGAGATTCAAGGCCTTGAAAGTCTGGAGAATCTTAGAGCTTCAGGGCTGAACGAACTCAACTGATTGAACAGATTGGTTGAGCTGAGTGGCTTGAACAAACTAATGGCTTTTCATTTACATCATTGTGGTAATCTGGTTTACTGGAATCGTTGGAAAACTCGTGGATCTTCTCCGGCAATTCTATACTTAAGTTTCCTAATGTATCAATGTGGAAGAAACAAAAACTGATGGGCATACTTCAATATGTGTTGCTTGATCAAACTCAGCACGAACTTCTGCAAAAGATTAAAAAAAAAAAAAAATGGAGACCTGCTCTGTTGAATACTTTTTTTCTGATAAGAAGAGCTTCCCATTATGTATAGATATGAATTAAAAAGAGATCTATGTAAATTTTCTTTTCATGTGCACTTTGCATGTTGACTTGCGATATAGTTCTGTAACTGCATATACCCTTGTTCAGATCTTCTCTGTTTCATTTTGGTTTAGAGAAAGTTCCGATCCAGAAATAAAGCACCAATCATTCCCCCGGTTGCCATAACAATGAATCTGGTCATCCTATGATGTGATTTAATCATAATAATGAGTCTGGTAAAAAGGTCGTTCCTTTTCAACAACCAAATGAGCAAAAAATAGTTCATACACGAGAGTTGAACGAGGTTCTAAGCACACCATGGGTTAATCTAGTATTTGAATTGATAGAATGTGAGTGCAGATTAGTCTCACAACATATTCTATACTTATATGCAAACATTCTCATGTGTGAACTATCTACTTGAATTTATCTTGCATTTTAGTTTAGACACCACTCATATTCCTAATCCTGTCACACACTCAAGACAGATTCTTGAATAGAGTCCAAAACCGTATGAATTAAGTACATGGAAAAGAGAAACCCCCTGCACCGGCCCAGTTACCAAATGTGCTTGTTCTGACATTAGGTAATATTGAGCTAAATAAGAAAAAATGAACCAAATCGTTTAATTTCGAATGAACAGAAGTGTAGCAGTATCTCAACAGTCAGAAAAATTTCTATTGGTTCATGCATCCGGTGAAGGTTTCAACAATGAATTTTATTCGACTCCACTTTTTGTCCATCAACATTTCCTAGTCTTCAGCAATGTCGGGCACTGGTGGTGCCCTGCGTCTGATTACCAATGTCCAAAACTGTTATGTAATGGCTCTGATGATCCAACTGAGCGAACCTAAAAATAATTGAAAGAAGGGAAGATGAATAGGAAAACTACTCGCAGTGGAGGCTAATTGTTACAGAGCATCTCAAAACTACACATGACCAAATCTGAGCAAAAGCCTTGAGTCGGGTTCCGTGATCTACATATATTTGAATTTGGCAGAGGGCTTTACCATTGTGGGAGTTCACTCGTGAGGGTTGTTTGTGATCGGGGCAGCGATGCCATGATGCTTGGAGTGCAACGTCAACGCTGCGAAGCTACAGTATTCTCCTTGATTTAAGACAAACTAGGAAGAAGATATATGCGAGTGCGGATACAACAATGAAGGACATTTTGATAAGTTAACTATAAAAAGGGTGTTTTTAATCTAAGAAGGTGTAAATATAGCACCACCTTTTTGGTAAACTAATTGTAATAAACGTAGTATTTTTTTTTTATTTTTAAATTTATTTTTTCGGCATATTACTTACAAGTAGGCCTAGCACCTTGGTACTAATACATAACATTTATATGCTTGTCTGGTTAGGAGAAAAACTTATATCAGTTGATGATAATTGAAACTCTTCAGTAGATCAGCTCACGTAAATTAGTATCTATACTCTTTAGGAAACACGTCCTTCTTTTCCCCTAAATATCTTCAATTAATAATTTTGTAAATATTCAAATCAATGGACAAATCCGTAAATTAATAATTCTACTTTATCGATCGTGCATTTCAATTTTAAAGTCGAATCATTTCTATCTTATAAGTTATAAATAATCTTATAAAAACGTTAAAATCCTGTAAAAGTTTTATCTTTCCACATTGCTGTGTTCGTTTGGCGGAAAATGTTTTCCAGGAAAACATTTTCCGGGTTTTCTGGTGTTCGGGGGCGGAAAACATTTTCCCCCGGAAAATATTTTCCCCTCAATGAGGGAAAACATGACCAAATTGGCAGAAAATGATTTCCATTTCTGAAAAGCGGAAATCATTTTCCGCCAAATTCCTCCTTCCCCCCTCCGGTCGCCGCCCGCCACCGCCTGCCGCCGCCGGTCCGGCCACCCTCCGCGCGGCCGGCGGTCGCCGGCCTCCGCCGCCGCCCTGTCGCCGGCCTCCGCCGCCCGGCCGCCGGCCTCCGCCGCCGCGGCCGCCGGCCTCCGCCGCCCGCGGGCCGCCGGCCTCCGCCGCCGCCCGGCCGCCGCCGCTACCGCCGGCCTCCGCCGCCGCCGCCGCCGCCGCTCGCCGGCCGCCCGTCGCCCGCCACCGCCGCCTGCCCGTCGCCGGCAAAAAATATTTTTCGAAACTTTTTCATATTGGTCGCCGAACACCGGAAAATTATGTTTCGGAAAAATATTTTCCAGGAAAATGACTTCCGGGAAGGAAAATATTTTCCGCCAAACGAACGGAGCCTTACATGGTTACAATTCTTCATACTATTATGAATAATATCTTTCGATTCACCAGTAATTCAAATATTTTGTAATAAGTGTCACGCCCCGAACGCCAACGAGCTCGCGACATCCCCTGCTCCGGTCGAAATGTTGCGACGTCCCAGGAACGTCGCCGACCCAACCCAAACATCAGAGCCACATGCGGAAGCGAATAACAAAACCCCGGACAAATAATGACGACAACGGGGTAGAACAACAGAACAATCCAAGTAACCACATATTCATACAGCACCAAATATACAAACATCATATTACGACATAAATACGGACTAACATCCTCGATCACCGTTAAAACAAAAGTTCGGGGGTTTGGTTATCTTAACTTCACTATCGGATAACCCAAGTTATACAACCCCTAAAACACCCTAGGGAAAAACCTAAGGGTCGCCCTCTTCCATTCTGCTTCTGAATTTCTGGCTTGAATCTCTGGAACTCACCTGCAGCTCCACTGGGCACCAACAGCAGCTCCCCGGACTTCCAAAAAAGAAAAGGCGCACTTCCCGGGTTTAGGGCCGGGGGTCTGAAAGTGGCGGTTATACAACCGTGAGACGAATCTCAATAAGTGTACAACCCCAAACCCCACGTAGGCACTCACGTACCGCCGCACGAAAACACACATAACACACAACGATCGGCCAAACTAACAATCACATGCGACCCTACCTGGAATCCATCACGCACGTTCCTGCACGTTAGACAATAACACAGCCAACACATCACAGACGCGCGCGTGCCTTAATTATAAGACAGAAACCACTTGGGCACGTCCCATACCGTGCCTAGCAGTTTCTACCCCATAATTAAGCATCACATCACGCGATACAAACACACTCGCACGCTACTCACACCATGCGTCACTTTCCACAATCCTCTCGCTTGTCTTGCCAAATCCCACTCATTCTCAACCATTCCACCACTACCGCGCCCGCGTAAAGCGCATCAGGCCAACGGTCTTCTGACCTCATCAGGCATCGTCACCCCGTCGGGCTGGGCATCGTCACCTCGTCAGGGACGGCATCGTCCCGCGTAAACGTACACGCCTCAGGACGGAATCCTACACATACTTTCCTTCTACCGTGCCCGCGTAAAACGCATCAGGCCAACGGTCTTCTGACCACGTCAGGCATCGACACCTCGTCAGGCCGGGCATCGTCACCTCGTCAGGGACGGCATCGTCCCGCGTAAACGTACACGCCTCAGGACGGACCCTTTTCCCAACCAATCCTACATTTCCATATCCTCGTTCCACTCAAACCACACTTACGCACGACCAGTACTCGCACGGCCAAACACAATTCCACATTGCATGCACATTTCACAATTCACATACACTTTGCAAATATACATTCTCACCACGCAAGCACACCACACAATCATACACATATGACACGCGATCCCAAAGCACAATCACACATTCTTGGCACGCGAACATATTGCGCAATCGCACTGCCACACCATCACACCTCACGGCCACACACGTGACATATACGACCACACGTACACAACCTGAAACACAATCCCAAGTCAGCCAACTACTACAAATCGCACAATCACGCACAAATTTCCATTCAAGGCACAATTCCAATAATTAACCGCACAAATTAATTCCGATCAAACCTCAACATCACAGCCCTAATCCAAGCTCCCTAAACCTCAAAATTCTTCGCCTAATCAGTTCGCAACACCAAATAATCAGTCACTCAAATCAGTCCCAAACAGCCCCTAAAACAGTCACAAAATCGCCTAAACCGGGTCCTAAACGAGTCTAGAAATACCCGAGCTCCTAGGTAGTTTTTGGGGGAGACACTTATCCAAAAAGGCGAGACAGAATGAGGCTCGAACGGGCCGGGACAGCAGCAGCAGCAGCGGGAGCAGCGTCGCCGGCGACGTACGGACGGTGTGAACAATACTTTTCGTACGGACAGGGCTGGGACGGTGGCCGGCGAGGTGCCGGGGACAGCCGCTGCGTCCGTACGGTCCGACGTGAACAGTGATCCGTACGGACGGTGAACAGTAACCGTACGGACACTGTACGGACGGGTTGGGAGGCGACGTATGGACGTGCTGGACGGCTGGGTGTCGACGGAACGGCGATCGGAGCTCGGCGAAGCTCCGTCGGTATTGTTTACAGAACGGGAAGAGAGAAAAAGAGAGAGAGAGGGCTGTTCTGGACTGAGACCGGGGCTGTGGTGGCCGGTCTTGGTCGAAACCGATTCTTGGTGGTCTTTGGATGGGCGGGGCATTTCCGGTGACTGCTTGTTCCAGCGTGAAAACGATGCAGGTTTGGCAGAAACGTAAACTGCAGAAATGGAAACGGGAAAAGAGAGAAAATTTTGGGGGAAATGGCTGAATGGTCTTCACGAGAGAGAGAATAGTCTGGTCAAATGAGTCAAAGTTTGGTGTGAGTGGAATCCATGTGTCTCAATCTAGGCCAATTGGACAATTTTGCCCTTGATCCAATGGCTATCTTTCCTTCTCATCCAATAATTTAGGGGTAAAATGGTCCTTTGTCCCTAACCAAGGACTGACCAGACCTGAATTAAGTTAACTCACCTTGGTTAGACCCCAAAAATTTTCTAAATTCGGAATTGTCCAAAAATGGCCTAGGGGCATTTTCGTAATTTTTCGATCCCGAATCGAAATTCCAATTTTTGCACATACGTGTTCCATATGTGCGTGACCAACATAATATGGCGTCGGAATCGCGAAATTAGCTTCTTAAGCCCTCGAAAATCGACTGCAAAGTTCCGGGAATAAAATAATATTATTTTTCACTTCCGAGCCAAAATTCCAATTTTCGTCCGAAACCACTCCAGATATGCGTGGCCACCCAAAAACGGCATCGGCCTCGAAAAATAACCTCAAACGGCCTCAAAATCCAACATCGGTGTCCACAGGGGCAAAATCGTAATTTTTCCGGTCCCGAACCGAAATCCATTTTTTGCAGAAATGGTTGGCCCCAAGGTTGGCCAAGCCAAAAACGTCATCGGCCGCTCAAAATTGTCACTTTCAAAATTCTCGATTCCCGGGCCCGAATTCCAAAAAATGACGAAGATCGAACAATCGCGACTTTAGTTTATCTCAGGCTAACGGGTGGCTCATTGGGATTACGCGCTCTCGACCCGTGACCGACACTAAGTCAAATCACGTTTAAGTTTGCTCGAGCCAAGGCGACCTCGATCGTCATATAATTGCGAGGGTCTGTCACTAGTGCCCTTTGGACACGATCAATCAAATAGATCGGTCTCGGTTGGCTCAAAACATTCCCTCGTCAATCCATATGGTCGAAAATCGAACCAAGGTCGAGTTCTTTGGTCGTGCGAACTCAATCCCGTAATAGCCTTACCCCTAAGGTTAGCATCCCGAGAATGCGCGGGTCCCGGGTGAGATCTCACTATAGTGCATTGGTCAAATTCATTTCCTAAATCCCGGGAAAAGGATCAAAAATTCAGACTGTTACAATAAGGGAATTGTGCCAAATCTTTTAAATGATAGTTTTTCATATACACGCAACACGGGTACACTTTTGCTAGTAGTACTAGAAAGGAACCTTGTTATTGATTATAAATATCATATATTAGTACACACGAAAATGTTGACTAGAAAGAAACAAGGAGAGAAACAAAAGGAATTAATTTTTAATGAAAAGATAAATAATACTTTTATAGGCTTTGAGGAATAATACTTTTGATCAATCAATTTGATAATATAAGCTTGGTTATTTTTCTCTATTTCTGATAATAAATACTTAAACAATAACATAAGTTTCTGGTTCCCGGAGATATTGCATTCATGACAATGGTAAACTAACATTCTTCTCTCGCCAAAGAAAAAAATAACATTCGTAATTCTACTCCAAATTCTGGGACATCTTTTTCTTTTCTTCGTTAATTTTCTTACGTCACATCACATATTATTGGTTCATTACCAGGACCATAACTTATCAGTATTTATACTACACCAACAATTGCACGTTGAAATTTTCTTTCTCCCTCAAAATCTGAATTTGACTCATCATACTCGTGCGGTACATATTTCTTTGGCTTTGAACAAAGTTTGCAACAGACTTGAACTTCAGCATTCTACTTTTCCTAACATGTACATCAACAAATGCCCACCCTAAGAGTGGTAACTGGGCCATGCGGGTCCAGACCTAGCCCAGACCGGCCCTCTTGGGCCCGAGCCCGTGAGGGGCAGTGCCAGGCTAGGCCCATTAGCAATAAGGGGCTGTGCCAATGCCCGGGCATTGGCCAGGGCCATTTTTTTTATTTTTTATTTCAGGGTGATTGTAGTCAGAACAAAAAAGTGAAGATGGTGACTGTAATTTAAGATCTCCATGATGATTTTTCATGAATTTAATAATGAAAAGTACAGGAAAAAGAAGGGGCAAAACAGGAGGAGCAGTTATGAACTTTTTCTAGCCACCGAAATGCATCCTTGTGTTTTTTTTTCTTATCCTTGCGCGCTTTTTTGACTAAAAGCTAGCGGACAGCGCAAAAGGCACTCTAAAGCATTGGTGGCTCTTCTTTTCCGCATGAGCACATCCTTGTCTTCTTTTTCTTTGCTTTATTGCCTTACACCTTTCCATTATCGCTTTGCTTTTTAACAAGATTTTTCCTCGTATTCTCTGGGGCAATTTCGCCGTGAATAACAGTTGAGGTCCCCAAGAAATGCTTTTATGCTAACTATTATGGATTTTTTTTTTCAATTTTGTTCAAAAAATGTGCATTTTTACTCAATAAGCACTTGCTCTCCATCAAATGAAGTTTGACAAATAAGTCCAATTTAATGTTAGTTGGTATGCCAAAATTGATATATTAATTGATATGAACAAGTCTTAATTTAACATTTGGCAAGTGAACATGAGGATTTATGTAAATAGATACTATAAAATCGTGAAAATTTGGATAGTTTTTATTTTCTTTTATAAAAAATCATTTTACGAAAAAGTGAAAGTTTCCAGTTCTTTTTTTTTTGTCGAAAAAGTTTCAAAATCTCGTTAGCCTAATATTCTAGAGAATCTTGAACTTTCCACTTGCTATATTAAAAATGTCCTGAACATTCAACTTTTTCACGGAGAATATAAGTTTTTAGTTTAATAATAAGATGTAATGAATTCTTAATTTTCTTTAAAAATGTCCTAACCTGTCAACTTTATCATGTTAATTTAGATATTGTAGGAGGATTTCCGTATTGTCGATTTGACAAATAAGTTCAATTGATCAATTTAGAGTTTCTATCTTGATCCCGTCTAACGTATAACAGCACTTGTCTTTTTTATTGGTTTATTTCTTTCTGTTGCTTCTGTGATGACTATAAGTGCGTGGATACTATTCCTAGTCAATGAAGTATCAATTTATATCTAGCCTAATAAGTTTAAATTATTGGTGTGATTCTGATCGTTAACTTATTTTTTTAAAAATCTCACGACCTTTCAACTTTATCAAGTTAATTTAAATATTGCAAGAGGATGTCCATGTCGTTGATTTGACAAATAAGTTCAATAGATCAATTCAGAGTTTCTATCTTAGCCTTGTTTGACATATAACAGCACTTGTCTTTTTTTTTTTATTTCTTTTCGTTGCTTCTGCGATGACTATAAGTGTGTGGTTACTGTTGCTAGTCAGTGAAGTATCAATTTATATCTAGCTTGATAAGTTTGAATTATTGCTGCAATTCTGATTGCTATATAATTTCTTTAAAAATATCTTGTCCTTTCAACTTTATCAAGTTAATTTAAATATTGCAGGAGGATGTCCATTTCGTAGATTTGACAGATAAGTTCAATAGATCAATTCAGAGTTTTTATCTTGGGCCCATATGATGTATAACATCACTTGTCTTATCTTTTTGTTTTATTTCTTTTTGTTGCTTCTGTGACGACTATAAGCGCGTGGATACTGTTCATGGTCAATGAAGTATCAATTTATATCTAGCTTGATAAGTTTGAATTATTGGTGTGATTCTCATTGTTAACTTATTTATTTAAAAATCTCATGACCTTTCAACTTTATCAAGTTGATTTAGATATTGCAAGAGGATGTCGATATCGTAGATTTGATAAATAAGTTCAATAGATCAATTCAGAGTTTCTATCTTAGCCTCATTTGACGTATAACAACACTTTTCTTTTTTTATTATTATTTCTTTCGCTGCTTCTACGACGACTGTCACGCCCCGAACCCCAACGGGCTCGCGACACCCCTCGATGGTCAATCATTGAACGCGACGTCCCAGGACGCGTCGCCGACCCAAACGAAACACCCAACGATAAAGGCAAGCGGAAGCGAAATTAAAACAACCCAGACAATAAAATATGACAAAGGGATAGCACAAAACAATAATTCCAAATACACAACATCAAAAGGGAATAGTGGTGGGGTATCCTACTTCGCTATACAAAAGAGGGGCACACAAAATATGGGGTAACTTGACCCGTCCTCCATCCCCGAGATACCCTGGTGTCGTCTCCAATCAATCACGGTCGCAGATCTGAAAATGGTTATATAATAACCGTGAGAACGAGTCTCAATAAGCAACCCCCTATACCCCACATAGGCCAATGCGTACCCAGACAAGTCGTACATGCAATCTACCCGATTACATATATATAATTCACATAAATGGACTTACCTCTCCATCCAACCACATGCCCACACTGCACATTAGTCAAATCGTAATAATGCAATAATAGTCAATGACACATCAAAATCATTTGAGCGCCATACACACGTACGTTCATCCAATTCAACCCAAACACATTTCACATGCGCATCCATCCAACTTTCACACGACCCGGGTCAACACCCCACAGGTTAGCCCTCCGATCAATCCGGGCTCTGTCCCGGGTCAACACCCCACAGGTTAGCCCTCCGATCAATCCGGGCTCTGTCCCGGGTCAACACCCCACAGGACCTTTCAAAAACAAGCTTTCACATGACCCGGGTCAACACCCCACAGGTCAGCCCTCCGATCAATCCGGGCTCTGTCCCGGGTCAACACCCCACAGGACCTTTCTTACTTTCACACGACCCGGGTCAACACCCCACAGGTCAGCCCTCCGATCAATCCGGGCTCTGTCCCGGGTCAACACCCCACAGGACCTTTCAAAAACAAGCTTTCACATGACCCGGGTCAACACCCCACAGGTCAGCCCTCCGATCAATCCGGGCTCTGTCCCGGGTCAACACCCCACAGGACCTTTCTTACTTTCACACGACCCGGGTCAACACCCCACAGGTCAGCCCTCCGATCAATCCGGGCTTTTCTCATGCACATGCACCATAATACAAAATTCACCATGCTCTTAGTCATATAAATCAATTTCAATCACCACCCTTTCACTAATGTCAATCTCGCACGCCACATCAGTCAACTCAATTCATGCTCCCCACATCGGTCCACTGACCCGACATTCATGTCGGCACATTCAATTAATCCAATTCACCCACAAGCGCCGCGACAATTCAGTCAGGCATATTTATCTCAGTCAATCACTAAATTAGCCGCACAATTATCGCCACAATAATTCACCAATTAAGCACAATCAGTCTAATTAGCCCACGCATAATTAAAGTCCTAAGCCGGTACTAAACACATCCTAAACAAGTCTAAAAATACCCAAAGTACTAGGTAGGGTTTAGGAAGTCACTTACTTGGTTTTGGCCCGGAGAAAATCGGCTCGGGCCTAAAATGGCCCGGGTGAACAAGTGTCTCACTCGGCACGGGCAAGGGCGCGACGGGCGCGGGGCTCGGCCATGGCGCTCGGCCATGGGCACGGCCCTCGGCCACGAGCACAAGGCGCGGCACGGGCACGGGCACGGCGGCGGGCACGGGCACGGGCGCGGCGGCGGGCACGGGCACGGGCGCGGGCACGGCGCGGCGGCGGGTACGGGCAGCGGGCGCGGCGGCACGGGCACGGGCACGGGCGTGGGCAACGGGCGCGGGTGTGGGCACGCGGCTTGGTCAAGGTCCGAGCTGGCCGGCCGGGGCTAGGCGGCTGGTCGGGCGGCGACCGGCGGCGCGGTGACGCGGCGGCGACGGCCGGGCGTGGCGGCGGCGTCTTTGGGAGGAGAGGCCCGGTCGGGTGAGAAAGAGAGACGAGAGAACGAGAGGGAAGGAGAGGAAGAGGAGGAGAGGGAGACAGAGGCTGAGGGGGAGGCAGCGGACCGGCGGCGGCGGCGACGGTCGGCTAGTTGCACGGCGGAGCGGCGGCGGCGAGCTGGCTCGGCTCGGGCGAACAGACAGGGGAGGAGGAGGCAGGGGAGGGAGAAGCAAGGGGTTGGCGGCTGGTCTCGCGGCGTCGACGGGGCGGAGGCGGTGGGCGGGCGGACAGCCGGCGAGCCGGCTAGGCGGCGCCGGGGGTGACGAGTAGCGGTGGCAAGCTCGGCTGCGCTGCTGCGCACCTCGCGGGCAAGCGGCGAGGGCGATCGGGGCGGGGGCGAACGGCGCGACGGCGGCGGAGCTTGCGGGCGACGGTGGCAGGGCGGCACGACGCGACGGCGGGCTCGAGCGGCGGTCGGCGAGCAGAACCGGAACGGACGGAGACAGTCGGGCCGAAAAGGAAGAAGAAGAAGAAGAAGAAGAGAAAGAAGAAGAGAAAGGAAGAGGAGAGAGGAGAGAGAGAGTGTGTCAGAAGGGGGGAAAGGGGTTGGTCTGCTTGGGGAGTGGGCGTGGACGGGACTCATGCAGAGGAGACGTGCGGCCAGAAGAAAAAGAAAGAGAGAGAGAGAGAGAGAGAGAGAGAGAAACGTGCGCGGGGGAGGGGACGGGCGGCGCGGCAGAGGAGAGAGGAGAGAGAAAGAGAGAAAAAGTTAATATTTATCCTCGAGCGCGAATCAACGGACACGGTTCAAACTAAATATCGATTTAACGGTCACGATTCAAATATTAAATGCAATCCGATGACCCAAATTCAAAACCGAAAGCGATCTACCGGTCCAAAATAAGCCTCGCATATAAAAAGGGACAAAGGCCGAATTAATTAAATCAAACTATAGCGAGGGAGGTCTACTAGTCCAAATTCGCACCCGGTCAAAAACTCCTATTTTTCCATTGTTCCTGACAATCTCAACGCTGGCTACGATAATATTGACACCGTCCAATTTATTTTGTCCCGAAACTCCCGGAAATTGACTGCCAAGTTCGGGGTCTAAATAACGGCCAAATCCGATCGAGTACGATTCTAGCAAAATTTCTATTTTTAAAAACAAGAACCCAAGAGTGATCAGTTCCCGGGCGAAATTCTATTATAAGCGCACTGACGAATTACACGTTTTATAAACCCCAAAAATGGGCCAAAATCCGGAATGTCACAATTCTTCCCCCCTTACAAAAATTTCGTCCTCGAAATTTACAATTCAACCCAACTATTCAAACAAATGGGGGGTACTGGTGTCGCATCAACTCTTCACTTTCCCACATCGCACTTTGACTGTTTTAATCGACTACTGAACCAACTTGGGACCCGTGATACTCCTCTTACCCACTTCATCCCAATAAACCGGTATTCTGCAAACCCTGCCAAACAATGCCCTAAATGGTGCCATTCTAAAACTCTGCTGATAGCTATTGTTATAGGCAAACTCAACCAAGAACAACTATTCCTCCCAGCTACCTTTAAAATCCAATATGCATACCCGTAGCATGCCCTCCGAAGTATGAATTGTCCTTTCAGACTGGCCATATGTCTAAGGATGATAGGCCAAGCTAATTTGCAACTTTGTTCCTAATGCCATACAAAGACTTATCCAAAAGCGGCAATGAATTTAGGATCCCGGTTTGAAGTGATTGTCGCTGGCACTCCGTGCAGACGGACTATTTGTCGCACGTGAATCTCGGCATACTTTTCCAAGGCGAAGTTCTTTCGTACTGGCAGAAAATGCGCTAACTTTGTCGATTGATCGACTACTATTCAAATCGAATCATGACCCCTTTGACTTCTCGGTAATCCCAATACAAAGTTCATCGTGATGTGTTCCCATTTCCACTCGGAAATTTCCAATGGCTGCAACATTCCACCCGGCTTGCAATGTTGTGACTTCACTTGTTGGCATGTTAGATACTCGGTCACGTGCTTGGCTACATCTACTTTCATGCCTTCCATCAATAATGCTACCATAGGTCCTGATACATTTTCGCGCTACCCGGGTAAATACTGTAATTACTATGGTGAGCTTTTGACAAAATCCCCTCCTTAAGCTCGGCATCACAGGGTACACTCAACCGTCTACGGAACTTCAGTATTCCATCCTCGGATACCTGAAAATCCAATTTCCTTTTTGTGGCATCCTTACTCAGAATCTTTTGAATCTCTGGGTCCGTCGACTGTAAAGCATTAATCTTAGTTTGGATCTCCGGTTCAATCCTCAATACGACAAGTAGACTTGAAAACATGGCTCACTTCAAACTTAAACTCTGAATCTCGGACTCATTCCAACAAGGTCCATTCTTTGACCATCATATGCGCAATGCTCGATTTCCAACTCAGTGCATCCGCTACCTTATTAGCCTTTCCGGGGTGATATAAAATATCGCAGTCGTAGTCTTTAAAGAGTTCCATCCAAGGACGCTGTCTCAGGCTAAGTTCTTTTTGAGAAAACCGATACCTTTAAACTTGATAATCTGTATAAATCTAAAATTTCTCCCTACACGAGTAATGCCTCCAAATCTTAAGGACAAATATAATTACGGTCAATTCCAAGTCATGCATCGGATAGTTCAGCTCATACGGTCTCAATTGACGCGATGCATATACCACCACTTTCCCGTGTTGCATTAGCACGCATCCCGATCCTCCTAACGACGCGTCACTGTAATTCTCAAATCCTCCCGAACTTGACGAGATCGCTAACACTGGCACGGTCGTCAACCTCTGTTTCAATTCTTGGAAGCACCTTTTTGCACTCATCCGTCTATTCAAACCTCGTCTCCTTCTTTAACAACCATGCCAACGACGTAGCTAGTGCCGAAAACCCTTCCATGAAGCGCCTATAATAGCCTGCTAGACCCAAGAGCTCCGAACCTCGGTTACTGACGTCGGCCTCGGCCAATTCGTGACGGCTTCAATCTTTGTCGAATCCACTACAATCCCTTCCCCAGTATCGCATGTCCTAAGAACGCCACTCAATGAAGCCAGAATTCGCACTTATTAAACTTAGAATAGAGTGCGTGTTCCCTTAAAGTCCATAGATCTCTTTTCCAAATGTAACTTATGCTTAGCGGGACTCTGGGAGTATACCAAGATATCGTCTATGAACACGATTACAAACTAATCCAGAAATTCCTTAAATACCCGATTCAT
The DNA here is from genome assembly GCF_021117445.2 of Syzygium oleosum. Lineage (NCBI taxonomy): Eukaryota > Viridiplantae > Streptophyta > Magnoliopsida > Myrtales > Myrtaceae > Syzygium > Syzygium oleosum. The sequence goes on from NW_026607485.1 coordinate 13,869,963, forward strand.
TAAATCCATAAAGGCTGCAGGGGCATTAGTGAATCCAAACGGCATCACCGTACTCACAGTGCCCATTTCTCGTCCTGAATACCGTCTCTGGCACACCCTCTTCCTTAATTCTCAATTGGGGATAGCCGGTCCTCAAGTCGATCTTTGAAAATATCGACGCCTCCTGTAACTGATCAAATAGGTCATCTATCCTTGGCAACGGGTACTTATTCTTAATGGTCGCTGATTCAAATTGCCTATAATCAATGCACAACCTCAACGACCCATCCTTCTTCCTCACGAATAATACGGCGTTTCCCCATGGAGACGCATCCGGACGAATGAAACCTTTATCCAATAACTCTTGTATTTAAACCTTTAATTCCTTCAATTCTGACAGCGACATCTTATAAGGCGCTTTCGAGATCGGTTCCGTCTCTAGGGCTAACTCAATCACAACCCCACTTCTCTATCAGGGGGCAATCCCGGCAATTCCTAAGGAAAGACATCGGGAAATTGCACACCATGGCTATGTCCTATAGTCTTGGCTCCTTAACCAACGAGTTAATCATAATATAGTTATCTTTCTACGCCTCAATGACAAAACTCAATCCATCCAATTTCAATCCAACGGTCTCCCAAAAACAATCGCTCCTGTTCTTTACAAAATCTGAAATTTCCAAGCGATAACTCATTCATCCAAATTTTTGTCGAAGGATATTATCAGTAATTCCAAAATACAAAAACTGATTGCGTCAATTTACCATGAGTAATTATACATCTTCCATGACCATTCGAATCTAAAATTTCCAAAAAGCACTTCTAATACACCCAATATCCTTACACATCGTACTTAAACCACTAAGGCAGGTCCTCCGCTTCCTTCCCAACCACAACTTACACTTTTCCTTACGCCCGTAGTCAATTTTAATTATTCGGTGGAGCAGCTCCCGCTTGATGTCCTACTCGTGGTTGCCACGGTTGTATCGGCGGCCTAACCTGATTGATTGGCTGAACAGCTCCAAATTGATTTCCATTCCGGGGCGGCGGCGGCGGTAGTGCAGGCGACCCAGCCTGTCTGTTATTGGGGCATTTCCTAAACTGATGGCCCATTCCGCCACATCTGAAACACGATCCGCCCCTGTTTGGACAAGGTCCATTCCCGTGTCTTCCTCCACATAGCCTACCGGGCGTTACGGTAGCGGTTTGGCTTTCCGATATTCCTCCGAACGGGAGGGACAAAGCGACTATTTTCTCGCCATGGGTCTTTTCCCAAATTGACGGTCGTCCCTAGCCAGGGCATACCGTGATCCAGAAGCGGCAGCCCGATCCGTTTGATCTCGCTCAATTGCCTGAGCCCTTTCATATATCTCATTGTAGCCCCTCAAGTTCAACGAAATCATCTGACTGCGAAGGTCCGGCTTCAGCCCATCCCGGAACCTCCTCGCTTTGTCCATCGGGTCCTCCACCATCCTTGGGGCAAATTTGGACAGTCTGGCGAACTCGGCCTCATACTGATCTACCGATCTCTGACCTTGGCGGAGCCCCATAAATTCTGCTAATTTCTGCTCTCGGGCACTTTCCGAGAAATATTTACCATTGAAGGTCTCGGTAAAAACAGTCCAATTCGGGGCAGCACCAGCGGGGAATACTTGACCTCTGGTGGCCCTCCACCAATCACTTGCATTATTCTGAAGCTGGTAGACTGCTAGCGTTACCTTCTCTTCCTCAGTACACCCCAGCACCTCAAAAGCTTTCTGTAGCTCTTCAACCCATCTTGGTGCAGCCTCGGGGTCGCCTCTCCCATCAAACTTTGGGGGTTTCAACCTCAGAAATTGTTCGACCAGTTTGGACATTGGCCTGATTGCATTTACTCGCTGGATCGGGATTTCCACCAACCACATTATTCCCCGACCTCCATTATTCCCAATAATCTCATTGGCCGGTGCTGCGACAGTGAACTTCTTTCCCTCGTCTGTCTATTCGATAGTATTCCTGCTTCCTCGAGCGCCCTCCAGATTTCATCCACCCTAGGATCCTCCATAACTCCAGCTAACGGGGCTACGCGACCTCGACCTCGACCTCTACCTCGACCTCTACCTCGACCTCGACTGCTCATCTTACCGATTCTCACAAATGCTCACCTGCTAAATTCCATCCAGGAATTAGAGACCTAGGCCAACTATACTAGTCTAAGCCCTAGGCAGTGAATCACAACAACAATTCACTTAGCAGGCAGCCAATCATCCATGACACCAAATCACAACCACACCAACATCACTCAATCACAACCAACAGGTTTCACGCACTTACCTCAAGTCCTGACGCACCTGCATTTCACATATCATTGCATATAATCGCTCAGCAATCATAATCACACGGTCTGGGGTACGCATGGCACACGAGTCTCCCTAACTGGCTACCCCAAAGTCATCGCTCCTTATCACTCCAGGCTTCGACCACTTGGATCAAGCTGACCTTGCTCTGATACCAAATCAACAGGGATGTCACGCCCCGAACCCCAACGGGCTCGCGACACCCCTCGATGGTCAATCATTGAACGCGACGTCCCAGGACGCGTCGCCGACCCAAACGAAACACCCAACGATAAAGGCAAGCGGAAGCGAAATTAAAACAACCCAGACAATAAAATATGACAAAGGGATAGCACAAAACAATAATTCCAAATACACAACATCAAAAGGGAATAGTGGTGGGGTATCCTACTTCGCTATACAAAAGAGGGGCACACAAAATATGGGGTAACTTGACCCGTCCTCCATCCCCGAGATACCCTGGTGTCGTCTCCAATCAATCACGGTCGCAGATCTGAAAATGGTTATATAATAACCGTGAGAACGAGTCTCAATAAGCAACCCCCTATACCCCACATAGGCCAATGCGTACCCAGACAAGTCGTACATGCAATCTACCCGATTACATATATATAATTCACATAAATGGACTTACCTCTCCATCCAACCACATGCCCACACTGCACATTAGTCAAATCGTAATAATGCAATAATAGTCAATGACACATCAAAATCATTTGAGCGCCATACACACGTACGTTCATCCAATTCAACCCAAACACATTTCACATGCGCATCCATCCAACTTTCACACGACCCGGGTCAACACCCCACAGGTTAGCCCTCCGATCAATCCGGGCTCTGTCCCGGGTCAACACCCCACAGGTTAGCCCTCCGATCAATCCGGGCTCTGTCCCGGGTCAACACCCCACAGGACCTTTCAAAAACAAGCTTTCACATGACCCGGGTCAACACCCCACAGGTCAGCCCTCCGATCAATCCGGGCTCTGTCCCGGGTCAACACCCCACAGGACCTTTCTTACTTTCACACGACCCGGGTCAACACCCCACAGGTCAGCCCTCCGATCAATCCGGGCTCTGTCCCGGGTCAACACCCCACAGGACCTTTCAAAAACAAGCTTTCACATGACCCGGGTCAACACCCCACAGGTCAGCCCTCCGATCAATCCGGGCTCTGTCCCGGGTCAACACCCCACAGGACCTTTCTTACTTTCACACGACCCGGGTCAACACCCCACAGGTCAGCCCTCCGATCAATCCGGGCTTTTCTCATGCACATGCACCATAATACAAAATTCACCATGCTCTTAGTCATATAAATCAATTTCAATCACCACCCTTTCACTAATGTCAATCTCGCACGCCACATCAGTCAACTCAATTCATGCTCCCCACATCGGTCCACTGACCCGACATTCATGTCGGCACATTCAATTAATCCAATTCACCCACAAGCGCCACGACAATTCAGTCAGGCATATTTATCTCAGTCAATCACTAAATTAGCCGCACAATTATCGCCACAATAATTCACCAATTAAGCACAATCAGTCTAATTAGCCCACGCATAATTAAAGTCCTAAGCCGGTACTAAACACATCCTAAACAAGTCTAAAAATACCCAAAGTACTAGGTAGGGTTTAGGAAGTCACTTACTTGGTTTTGGCCCGGAGAAAATCGGCTCGGGCCTAAAATGGCCCGGGTGAACAGTGTCTCACTCGGCACGGGCAAGGGCGCGACGGGCGCGGGGCTCGGCCATGGCGCTCGGCCATGGGCACGCCCTCGGCCACGAGCACAAGGCGCGGCACGGGCACGGGCACGGCGGCGGGCACGGGCACGGGCGCGGCGGCGGGCACGGGCACGGGCGCGGGCAACGGCCCCGGCGCGGGCACGGGCGCGGCGGCGGGCACGGGCGCGGGCAACGGGCGCGGCGGCAGTACGGCACGGGCGCGGCAGCGGGCACGGGCACGAGGCGTGGGCAACGGCGCGGGTGTGGGCACGCGGCTTGGTCAAGGTCCGAGCTGGCCGGCCGGGGCTAGGCCGGCTGGTCGGGGCGGCGACCGGCGGCAGCGGTGACGCGGCGGCGACGGGCGTGGCGGCGGCGTCTTTGGGAGAGAGGCCGGTCGGGTGAGAGAAAGAGAGACAGAGAACGAGAGGGAAGGAGAGGAAGAGGAGGAGAGGGAGACAGAGGCTGAGGGGGAGGCAGCGGACCGGCGGCGGCGGCGACGGTCGACTAGTTGCACGGCGGAGCGGCGGCGGCGGCCGGCTCGGCTCGGGCGGGAACTGGACGGGGGAGGAGACCCGGGGAGGGAGAAGCAAGGGGGTTGGCGGCTGGTCTCGCGTCGTCGACGGGGCGGAGGCGGTGGTCAAGGCGACGCGCCGGCGGAGCTGGGCGGTGCGCCGGGGGTGACGAGTAGCGGTGGCAAGCTCGGCTGGCTGCTTGCGCGCACCTCGCGGGCAAGCCGGCGAGGGCGATCGGGCGGGCGGGGCGAACGGCGCGACGGCGGCGGAGCTTGCGGGCGACGGTGGCGGGGCGGCACGACGCGACGGCGGGCTCGAGCGGCGGTCGGCGAGCAGAACCGGAACGGACGGAGACAGTCGGGCCGAAAAGGAAGAAGAAGAAGAAGAAGAAGAGAAAGAAGAAGAGAAAGGAAGAGGAGAGAGGAGAGAGAGAGTGTGTCAGAAGGGGGGAAAGGGGTTGGTCTGCTTGGGGAGGGGGCGTGGACGGGACTCATGCAGAGGAGACGTGCGGCCAGAAGAAAAAGAAAGGAGAGAGAGAGAGAGAGAGAGAAACGTGCGCGGGGGAGGGGACGGGCGGCGCGGCAGAGGAGAGAGGAGAGAGAAAGAGAGAAAAAGTTAATATTTATCCTCGAGCGCGAATCAACGGACACGGTTCAAACTAAATATCGATTTAACGGTCACGATTCAAATATTAAATGCAATCCGATGACCCAAATTCAAAACCGAAAGCGATCTACCGGTCCAAAATAAGCCTCGCATATAAAAAGGGACAAAGGCCGAATTAATTAAATCAAACTATAGCGAGGGAGGTCTACTAGTCCAAATTCGCACCCGGTCAAAAACTCCTATTTTTCCATTGTTCCTGACAATCTCAATGCTGGCTACGATAATATTGACACCGTCCAATTTATTTTGTCCCGAAACTCCCGGAAATTGACTGCCAAGTTCGGGGTCTAAATAACGGCCAAATCCGATCGAGTGCGATTCTAGCAAAATTTCTATTTTTAAAAACAAGAACCCAAGAGTGATCAGTTCCCGGGCGAAATTCTATTATAAGCGCACTGACGAATTACACGTTTTATAAATCCCAAAAATGGGCCAAAATCCGGAATGTCACAACGACTATAATAAATGCATGAATACTGTTCCCAGTCAGTGAAGTATCGATTTATATCTAGCATGATAAGTTTGAATTATTGCTGCGATTCTAATTGCTATCTAATTTCTTTAAAAATATCATGTCCTTTCAACTTTATCAAGTTAATTTAGATATTGCAGGAGGATGTCCATATCGTAGATTTGACAAATAAGTTCAATAGATCAATTCAGAGTTTCTATCTTGGCCCCATTAGACGTATAACAACACTCGTCCTTTTTTTTTTAAATTTCTTTGCGTTGCTTCTACGACAACTATAATTGTGTGGATATTGTTCCTAGTCAATGAAGTATCAATTTATATCTATCTTGATAAGTTTGAATTAGTGATGCGATTCTGATTGCTATCTAATTTCTTTAAAAATATCATGCCCTTTGAACTTTATCAAGTTAATTTAGATATTGCAGAAGGATGTCCATATCGTATACTTGACAAATAAGTTCAATAGATCAATTCAGAGTTTCTATCTTGGCCCCATCTTACGTATAACAGCACTTAACTTTTTTTTGTTTTATTTCTTTTCGTTGCTTCTGCGATGACTATAAGTGTGTGGATATTGTTCCTAGTCAATGAAGTGTCAATTTATATCTAAATTTGAATTATTGGTGCAATTCTAATTGCTATCTGATGTCTTTAAAAATGTCATGTCCTTTCAACTTATCAAGTTAATTTAGATATTGCAGGAAGATATCCATATCGTAGATTTGACAAATAAGATCAATTCAGTGTTTCTATCTTGGCCCCGTCTAACGTATAACAACACTTGTCTTTTTTTTTTTTTGTTTTATTTCTTTTCGTTGCTTCTACGACGACTATAAGCGTGAGGATACTATCTCCTAGTCAATGAAGTATCAATTTATATCTAGTTTCATAAGTTTGAATTACTGGTGCGATTCTGATTGCTATATGCTTCAATTAGATAAATCAAACCATTAAAGAAAGACTTACTTAGACGATGAGGTTTTCTAATCAACACCAGCAAGACTTCTTTTTTTTTTTTTTGCGGCAAAAAGGAACGAGACCCACTTTGCTTATTACCTGGGGAAGCACTATTTCTGCAGCCAAAATTGCTCTGACCACAGCTTTTTCGTTGAAGAGACGAAACTTCCCCTTGTACAAAACCCTTGTGCTACTCATCCTATGGAATATTAAAATAAATAATAAGTAGCTTTTGCAAATGTTTTAGAATTAGAGTTCGTAAATTTCTATGCTTATTTGACCAAAAAAAAAATTCAATGGTTGAAAGAAGTTCTATTAAAGTCCTAAACGTTATCTATTTATACTTATATAAAGCCCGAAACCTGAATTTGGTGTCCTTCCTAAAAATATGCATTGTATCCTTAGGCGTAATTCCCTAAAAAACCCCCAACTTTAGGTCAAGTCTCAAATCTGCCCCGAACTTTTTTTTGTCTCAGAAAAAACCTCAAACTTTAAGTCCAATCCAAAATCTACCCCGAACATTTTTTGGGCTAATTAAAAAAAAAGCACAAACTTTAGATCGAGCGAAAATTATGGCCCTAAATTTTTTTTTGTCTTGTAAAAAAGCACCAACTTTAGGTTGAATAACAATTCTAGCTCAAACTTTTTTTTATCTCATAAAAAAACACCAACTTTCACCCTTATCCCAAACCTGGCCCCCCGTTGAAGTCACATTTGTTTGAGAAAAAAGGTTATGGTCGCGAGCTTGATGGATCTCGTCCAGGCGTCTGTCGATGGGCAGTGGTCTACAGCTTCAGATTATGACAAAATGACAAAGTTTGACCATAGATATTCAATCTGGAGATTTTTTTGACTTGCCGGTGAAGTGAAGAAGATGAACAATTCACCGTTATTCTACAAGCTGTGGCTCAGAGAAGAAGATAATGAATAGTGCTTTAAATTCAGTTAGCAAGCCACGTGTCACGCCCCGCACCCTACGAGCGCGCGATCATCCCGCGATGGTCGATCATTGAATGCGACGTCCCAGGACGCGTCGCCGACCCAACCCAAACATCAGAGATTAGGCACGCGCGGAAGCAAATAGAAACAACCCGGACAATTAATAATGACAAGGGGTAACAATAGCACAACACAATAACTGTAATTCCTACACTTGGCAAATACATACAATGCTCATCAAAAGGGACAATGGTTCGCGAACTTAACTCCTCTACAAAAGGGGAAACTCAAAATACGGGACACTCGACCCGTCCTCGATCTCCGAGACATCCTTGCAGCGTCTCCCATCACTTACGGTCGCGGATCTGAAATGGTTATATAATAACCGTGAGAACGAGTCTCAATAAGCAACCCCCTATACCCCACGTAGGCCAATGCGTACCCAGACAAGTCGTACATGCAATCTACCCCATAACATATAGAGTCCACATCATTGTACTTACCTTGCCCTCGAATCACGAGCCAACCCTGCATATCAGTCCAAACAAGATAATGCAAGAATAGTTCATCATCATGTCACGGTCACCCGGCACACGCAATCTCACTCGCATTCAACCAGCCCAGCCAAGCAACCACACATTCAACTGGTCAATTAAATCACACGCTCAACCAGCCAAATCAGTCACACGCTCAACCAGCCAATTCAGTCACACGCTCAACCAGTCAAATCAGTCACACTCAAATCACATGCGTGTCCGAACATCTTTCTTACAACTCGCGCCACTGCGCCTCAAGTCCCTTCTCACAGCCCGCGTAAACACGCCTCAGGCTCAATCACACGACCCGCGTAAACACGCCTCAGGTCCAATCTTACAGCCCGCGTAAACACGCCTCAGGCCCAACTTTCTTTCCAATGACCCGCGTAAACACGCCTCAGGTCTTTTCTTGCCTTTCTCGCCACACCCGCGTAACCACGCCTCAGGTTGGCAGCCCTCCGATCAATCCGGGCTTTTCAAGCAAACACACACGCCACTCAATTAAATCAATTTCACGCCAATTGCATCAAACAGCCCATAATCACAACTCAGTCCAATTCACAATTCGCCATCTCAATCCACAAACCCGACGTTCAAGTCGGCCACACGCAATTATCCAATCGAGCATATTATTTAATCAAATTCAAGTAGCAAAATTTTAAAATAATATAATTAGATGAAACACGCCCTAGCCGTTCTAAACCCGAGACAAGTCGATGAAATACCCACGTACAAATCAGACTCACATCACAGTCCATCACACTTGCCCACAAATCCATCATTTATGCCTACCACATACGAACATCAAGTCCACCCATGAATGCCACTACAATATTATCAATTAGCCCACCATAATTAGTCATTAATTAAGCCCCACACTTCTCACAATTTAAACTATCAATTAAGCACGTACAAAAATTGCCCACAATCCACGTTAAGCCCCTAAACCGGTACTAATTACCCCTGGACAAGTCTAATAATACCCAAAGTACTAGGTAGGGTTTAGGAAGTCACTTACTTGGTTTTGGCCCGGAGAAAATCGGCTCGGGCCTAAAATGGCCCGGGTGAACAGTGCCGAACTAGGCGCGGGCACGGGCCAACGGGCGCGGTGGCCGGCCAACGCGGGCACAATGGCCGGACGGCGCGCTTTGGCGCGCGGGCGCGGTGGCGAACAGGCGTGCCGGGCGCACGGCAAGCGAGCAGGCGAAGTGCCGGGCTGAACGGGCAAGGCGCCGGGCCACGGCCGGGCGACGCGCCCTGGTCGGACGGGCACGGCGCCGGGCGGTAGGCCACGGCCGGGCGAGCGGGCGCGCGGCTGGGTGCGCGTGGGCAACGGCTCGGCCACGAGCTCGGCCACGGGCAAAATTCTCGGTCACGGCCGGGCACGGGCACGGCGACGGCGCGCGGCTTGGTCGCGTGGGCGACGAGCCGGCTACGGCCTGGGGGCTGGCCGGATGGCCGGCTGGCCGGGCGGCAGCAGCAGCGGCAGCAGCAGCGGCGGCGGCGGCGGCAGCGGCGGCGCGGCGGCAGCGGCAGCGGCGGCGGCGAGCGGCGGTGACGGGGCGGCACGGTGACGAGCAGGCGACGAGGCGGCACAGCGGCCGCAGCTGGCGGCGCGGGCCGGCCGGCAAGCGAGCTGCAGCGGCCGTGAGCTGCAGCGCTGTCCGTGAGCTACCGGGCTGGAGCGACGGTGAGAGAGATGAGAGAGAGAGAGAGAAAGAAGGCGGGGGGTGGCGGGGCTCGGCCGGGCGGGGCGGCTGCGTCGTCGTTGGGGCAAGACGGGCGGGCGAGCTCTTGGCGGCTGGCGAGCGAGCTCGCGGCGGTGGGACGAACGGCAAGCTCGGGCCGCGAGTTGGGGCGGAGGACAGAGAGAAAGAGAGAGCAGTCGGTTGGGGCGGTGGCCGGCGGACGGTGAGGCGGCGGGACGGACGACGAGCTCGGTCGGCGATCGTGCGGCGTCCGGCGGGCTCGAGCAGAAAACGAACCAGAACCAGACGCCCCGAAGAAGAAGAAGAAGAAGAAGAAGAAGAAGAAGAGAGAAAAGGAGGAGAGAGGAGAGAGGGGTGTCAGGGGGGTTGGTCTGCATGGGTATGGGCAGATGGGACGCAAGCAGGGGGGAAAAAAACGTGCGCGTCCGGCGACCAGAGAGGGAAGAGAGAGGGAAAGAGAGAGAAAGGGAGAGAGAGGGAGAGAGAGAGAGAGAGAGAGCAGGACAGACGTGATAATGGGGGGAGTGCGTGCGCGGGCAAAGGAGAGAGAGGAGAGAGAAAGAGAGAGAGAGAAAAATTTAAATGTTCAATCATATAAATAATGCGATTAAACGGCCCATAATAAAAACTGACAACGATTTATCGGTCCAAATTAAACCTCGAATATAAAAAGGGACAAAGGCCGAATTAATTAAATCAAACTATAGCGAGGGAGGTCTACTAGTCCAAATTCGCACCCGGTTAAAAACTCCCCTTTTTCCATTATTCCTGACAATCTCAACGCTGGCTACGATAATATTGACACCGTCCAATTTATTTCGTCCTGAAACTCCCGAAAATCGACTGCCAAGTTCGAGGTCTAAATAACGGCCAAATTTGATCGAGTGCGATTCTAGCGAAATCTCTAATTTAAAATGATAACCGGGAGTGATCAGTTCCCGGGCGAGATTTTACTATAAGCACACTGACAAATTACGCGTTTTATAAATCCCAAAAATGGGCCGAAATTCGGGATGTCACAACTCTTCCCCCCTTACAAAAATTTCGTCCTCGAAATTTACAATCCAACCCAACTATTCAAACAAATGGGGGTATTGGTGTCGCATCAACTCTTCACTTTCCCACGTCGCACCTTCGGTTCCATGGTGTTCCCAAATCACTCTGACTGTTTCAATTGACTGCTGAACCAACTTGGGACCCGTGATGCTCCTCTCACCCACTCATCCCAACAAACCGGTGTTCTGCAAACCCTGCCATACCATGCCCCAAACGGTGCCATTCTAAAACTCTGCTGATAGCTATTGTTATAGGCAAACTCAACCAAAGGCAATTATTCTTTCCAACTTCCCCTAAAATCCAATGCACATGGTCGCAGCATATCTTCCAAAGTCTGAATCGTCCTCTCAGACTAGCCATTCGTCTGCGACTAATAGGCCGTGCTAAACTGTAACCTTGTTCCTAATGCCGTATGAAGACTTTTCCAATAAGCGGCAGTAAACTTAGGATCACGGTCTGAAGTGATCGTCACTAGTACTCCATGAAGATGAACTATCTGTTGCACGCACCATTTTGCGTACCTTCCTAACGCGAAGTCCTTTCGCATTGCCAGAAAATGTGCTGATCTTATCAGCCGATCTACTATAACCCAAATTGAATCATGGCCCCTTTGGCTTCTTGGTAGTTTCATAACAAAGTCCATCGCGTTATGCTCTCATTTCTATTCGGTGATTTCCAATGACTGCAACAATCCACCCGGCTTACAATGCCGTGCCTTCACTTGTTGGCATGTTAAATACTCGGTCACGTGCTTGGCTACATCTACTTTCATGCCTTCCATCAATAATGCTGCCATAGGTCCTGATACATTTTCGCGCTACCCGGGTAAATACTGTAATTACTATGGTGAGTTTTTGACAAAATCCCCTCCCTAAGCTCGGCATCACAGGGTACACTCAACCGTCTACGGAACTTCAGTATTCCATCCTCGGATACCTGAAAATCCAATTTCCTTTTTGTGGCATCCTTACTCAGAATCTTTTGAATCTCTGGGTCCGTCGACTGTAAAGCATTAGTCTTAGTTTGGATCTCCGGTTCAATCCTCAATACGACAAGTAGACTTGAAAACATGGCTCACTTCAAACTTAAACTCTGAATCTCGGACTCATTCCAACAAGGTCCATTCTTTGACCATCATATGCGCAACGCTCGATTTCCAACTCAGTGCATCCGCTACCTTATTAGCCTTTCCGGGGTGATATAAAATATCGCAGTCGTAGTCTTTAAGGAGTTCCATCCAAGGACGCTGTCTCAGGCTAAGTTCTTTTTGAGAAAACCGATACCTTTAAACTCTGATAATCTGTATAAATCTAAAATTTCTCCCTACACGAGTAATGCCTCCAAATCTTAAGGACAAATATAATTACGGTCAATCCCAAGTCATGCATCGGATAGTTCAGCTCATACGGTCTCAATTGACGCGATGCATATACCACTACTTTCCCGTGTTGCATTAGCACGCATCCCAATCCTCCTAACGACGCGTCACTGTGATTCTCAATTCCTCCCGGACTTGACGAGATCGCTAACACCGGCGCGGTCGTCAACCTCTGTTTTAATTCTTGGAAGCTCCTTTCGCACTTATCCGTCAGTTCAAATCTCGTCTCCTTCTTTAATAACCGCGTCAACGGCGTCGCTAATGCCGAAAACCTCTCCACGGAGCGTCTGTAATAACCTGCTAGACCCAAGAAGCTCCGAACCTCGGTTACTGCCTCGGCCAATTCGTAACGGCTTCAATCTTTGTCGGGTCCACCACGATTCCTTCTCCGGTTATCACATGTCCTAAGAATGCTACTCGATGAAGCCAGAAGTCGCACTTACTAAACTTGTCATAGAGTGCGTGTTCTCTTAAAGTCCGTAGAATCATCCGTAGATGTTGCTCGTGCTCCTCGAGGCTCCTTGAATACATTAAGATGTCGTCGAAGAATATAATAACAACTAATCTAAGAATTCCCTAAATGCTTGACTCAACAAATCCATGAGAGTAGCTGGGGCGTCAATCAATCCAAATGACATCACTGTAAACTCATAGTGTCCATATCTCGTCCTAAATGCCATCTTCGACACATCCTCCTTAATTCTCAATTGATGATAGCTAGTCCTTCAGTCAATCTTTGAAAATATCGATGCCCCTTGCAACTGGTCAAACAGGTCATCTATCCTTGGCAACGGTACTTATTCTTACTGGTCACCTGATTCAATTATATGTAGTCAATGCACAACCTCAAAGACCCATCTTTCTTTTTCACAAATAACACTAGCGCTCCCCATGGAGACGCACTCAAGCGGATAAAGCCTTTACCCAGTAACTCCTGCATTTGGACCTTTAATTCTTTTAATCCTGACAGTGACATCTTACAGGGCACTTTCGAGATCGGTTCTGTCCCTGGGGCTAATTCAACCACAAACTCCACTCCCCCTCTCAGGTGGCAATCCCGGCAATTCCTGAGGAAAGACATCGGGAGGATTACACACCTCGGCTATGTCCTTTAGTCTCGGTTCCTCCACCAACTAGTTAGCCACAAAATAATTATCTTTCTATACCTCAAAGACAAAGCTTAATCTACCCAATTTTAATCTAACGGTCTCCCAAAAACAATCGCCCTGGTTCTTTACAAAATCCTAAATTTCCAAGCGATAACTCATCCATCAAAATCTTGTCAAAGGATATCATCAGCAATTCCAAAATACAAAAACTGATTGCGTCAATTTACAATGAGCAATTATACATCTACACGACCATTCGAATCTAAAATTTCCAAAAATCACTTCTAATACACCCAATATCCTTACACATCGTACTTAAGCCCTTAAGATAAGTCCTCCGCTTTCTTCCCAGCCACAACTTACACTTTTCCTTACGGCCGTAGTCGATTCTGATTATTCAGTGGAGCAGCTCCCGCTTAATGTCCTACTCACGATTGTCACGGTTGTATCGACGGCCTAACCCGTCGGTTCGGGCAGTTTCTCACTTGGTGACCTCGCCCACCACATCCAAAGCATACTCCACCCCTACTCGGGCAAGGCCCATTTTCCTGTCTTCCCCCACAAAGTCGACAAGTCGTATTCGAATGGTGAGCCGGCTTCCCGATATTCTTCCTAACGGGAGGGACGAAGCGACCATTTCCCATCATTGGCCTCCTTCCAACTTGACGATCGTCCCCAGCCGAGGCATACCGCGATCCAGGGGCGGCGGCCCGACCTATCAAATCACGCTCAATTGCCTGAGCTCGATCATAAATTTCGTAATAACCCCTCAAGTTCAGTGATATCATCTGACTGCGGAGGTCCGACTTCAGCCCATCTCGGAACCTCCTGGCTTTGTCCACTGGGTCCTCTACCATTCTTGGGGCAAACTTGGACAGCCTTGCGAACTCGGCCTCATATTGGTCTACCGACATCTGACCCTGGCGAAGCCTCATGAATTCTGCCAATTTATGCTCTCGGGCACTTTCCGAGAAATACTTGCCATTGAAGGTCTCGGTAAAAACAGTCCAATTCGGGGTGGTACCAGCGGGAAACACTTGACCTCTGGTGGCCCTCCACCAATCACTTGCATTATTCTGAAGTCGATAGACTGCTAGTGTTACCTTCTCTTCCTCAGTACACCCCAGTACCTCAAAAGCTTTCTCTAGCTCTTCTACCCATCTTGGTGCAGCCTCAGGATCGCCTCTCCCATCAAATTTCGGGGGTTTCAACCTCAGAAACTGCTCGACTAGCTTGGACATTGGCCTGTTCACATTCACTCGCACTATACCAGGATTTCCACCAATCACATTATTTCCCTGATTTCCATTATTTCCAATAATCTCGCTGGCAGCTGCAGCGGCGACAGTAGCGCTCCTTTCCCCCGTCTGTCTACCCGATAATAATCCTGCTTCCTCAAGTAACCTCCACATCTCATCCAACCTGGGATCCCCTACAACTCCAGCTTGCGGGACTACACGACTTCGACCTCGACCGCTCATCTTACCAGTTCTCACAAATGCTCACCTGCTAAATTCCACGCAGGAATTAGAAACCTAGGCCAACTAAACAAGTCTAAAGCCCTAGGCAGTGAACTGCAACAACAATTCACTAAGCAGGCAGCCAATCACAAACAACACCCAATCACAACCAACAAGGTTCGTGCACTTACCTCAAATCCCGACGCACCTGCACCTCACACATTATTGCATAAAATCACTTAGCAATCACAACCAAGCAGTCTAGGTAACGCATGGCCAACAAGTCTCCCTAATTAGCTACCCCAAAGTCATCGCTCCTTATCACTCCAAGCTTCGACCATCTTGGTTCGAGCTGACCTTGCTCTGATACCAAATCAACGGGGATGTCACGCCCCGCACCCTACGAGCGCGCGATCATCCCGCGATGGTCGATCATTGAATGCGACGTCCCAGGACGCGTCGCCGACCCAACCCAAACATCAGAGATTAGGCACGCGCGGAAGCAAATAGAAACAACCCGGACAATTAATAATGACAAGGGGTAACAATAGCACAACACAATAACTGTAATTCCTACACTTGGCAAATACATACAATGCTCATCAAAAGGGACAATGGTTCGCGAACTTAACTCCTCTACAAAAGGGGAAACTCAAAATACGGGACACTCGACCCGTCCTCGATCTCCGAGACATCCTTGCAGCGTCTCCCATCACTTACGGTCGCGGATCTGAAATGGTTATATAATAACCGTGAGAACGAGTCTCAATAAGCAACCCCCTATACCCCACGTAGGCCAATGCGTACCCAGACAAGTCGTACATGCAATCTACCCCATAACATATAGAGTCCACATCATTGTACTTACCTTGCCCTCGAATCACGAGCCAACCCTGCATATCAGTCCAAACAAGATAATGCAAGAATAGTTCATCATCATGTCACGGTCACCCGGCACACGCAATCTCACTCGCATTCAACCAGCCCAGCCAAGCAACCACACATTCAACTGGTCAATTAAATCACACGCTCAACCAGCCAAATCAGTCACACGCTCAACCAGCCAATTCAGTCACACGCTCAACCAGTCAAATCAGTCACACTCAAATCACATGCGTGTCCGAACATCTTTCTTACAACTCGCGCCACTGCGCCTCAAGTCCCTTCTCACAGCCCGCGTAAACACGCCTCAGGCTCAATCACACGACCCGCGTAAACACGCCTCAGGTCCAATCTTACAGCCCGCGTAAACACCCCTCAGGCCCAACTTTCTTTCCAATGACCCGCGTAAACACGCCTCAGGTCTTTTCTTGCCTTTCTCGCCACACCCGCGTAACCACGCCTCAGGTTGGCAGCCCTCCGATCAATCCGGGCTTTTCAAGCAAACACACACGCCACTCAATTAAATCAATTTCACGCCAATTGCATCAAACAGCCCATAATCACAACTCAGTCCAATTCACAATTCGCCATCTCAATCCACAAACCCGACGTTCAAGTCGGCCACACGCAATTATCCAATCGAGCATATTATTTAATCAAATTCAAGTAGCAAAATTTTAAAATAATATAATTAGATGAAACACGCCCTAGCCGTTCTAAACCCGAGACAAGTCGATGAAATACCCACGTACAAATCAGACTCACATCACAGTCCATCACACTTGCCCACAAATCCATCATTTATGCCTACCACATACGAACATCAAGTCCACCCATGAATGCCACTACAATATTATCAATTAGCCCACCATAATTAGTCATTAATTAAGCCCCACACTTCTCACAATTTAAACTATCAATTAAGCACGTACAAAAATTGCCCACAATCCACGTTAAGCCCCTAAACCGGTACTAATTACCCCTGGACAAGTCTAATAATACCCAAAGTACTAGGTAGGGTTTAGGAAGTCACTTACTTGGTTTTGGCCCGGAGAAAATCGGCTCGGGCCTAAAATGGCCCGGGTGAACAGTGCCGAACTAGGCGCGGGCACGGGCCAACGGGCGCGGTGGCCGGCCAACGCGGGCACAATGGCCGGACGGCGCGCGCTGGCGCGCGGCGCGGTGGCCGAGCAGCGTGCCGGGCGCACGGCAAGGCTGAGCGGGCGAAGTGCCCGGGCTGAGCAGGCAAGGCGCCCGGCCACGGCCGGGCGCGCGCCTGGTCGGACGGGCACGGCGCCAGCGGTAGGGCACGGCGCCGGGCGGTAGGCCACGGCCAGGCGAGCGGGCGCGCGGGCTGGTGCGCGTGGGCAACGGCTCGGCCACGAGCTCGGCCACGGGCAAAATTCTCGGTCATGGCTGGGCACGGGCACGGCGACGGGCGCGCGGCAGTCGCGTGGGCGACGAGCCGGCTACGGCTGGGTGGCGGCCGGGGATGGCTGGCTGTCCAGGCGGCGGCCGGCGGCGGCAGCGGCAGCGCAGCGGCGGCGCGAGCGGCGGTGGACGGGGCGGCACGGTGACGGCGGCGGCGACGAGGCGGCACGGCGGCGGCTGCGCGGCGACGGCAGGGCCGGCGGGCAAGCGGGCCGAGCAAAGACCGGCGAGCTGCAGGCGCGGTCGCGAGCTGGCTGGCTGGGGCGACGGTGAGAGACAGAGAGAGAGAGAGAGAGAAAGAAGCTGGGGGGGTGGCGGGGCTCGGCCGGGCGGGGCGGCTGCGTCGTCGTTGGGGCAGCGGCGGCGGCGAGCTCTTGGCGGCTGGCGAGCCGAGCTCGCGGCGGTGGGACGAACGGCAAGCTCGGGCCGCGAGTTGGGGCGGAGGACGAGAGAGAAAGAGAGAAGCGATCGGTTGGGGCGGTGGCCGGCGGACGGTGAGGCGGCGGGACGGACGACGAGCTCGGTCGGCGATCGTGCGGCGTCCGGCGGGCTCGAGCAGAAAACGAACCAGAACCAGACGCCCCGAAGAAGAAGAAGAAGAAGAAGAAGAAGAAGAAGAAGAGAGAAAAGGAGGAGAGAGGAGAGAGGGGTGTCAGGGGGGTTGGTCTGCATGGGTATGGGCAGATGGGACGCAAGCAGGGGGGAAAAAAACGTGCGCGTCCGGCGACCAGAGAGGGAAGAGAGAGGGAAAGAGAGAGAAAGGGAGAGAGAGGGAGAGAGAGAGAGAGAGAGAGCAGGACAGACGTGATAATGGGGGGAGTGCGTGCGCGGGCAAAGGAGAGAGAGGAGAGAGAAAGAGAGAGAGAGAAAAATTTAAATGTTCAATCATATAAATAATGCGATTAAACGGCCCATAATAAAAACTGACAACGATTTATCGGTCCAAATTAAACCTCGAATATAAAAAGGGACAAAGGCCGAATTAATTAAATCAAACTATAGCGAGGGAGGTCTACTAGTCCAAATTCGCACCCGGTTAAAAACTCCCCTTTTTCCATTATTCCTGACAATCTCAACGCTGGCTACGATAATATTGACACCGTCCAATTTATTTCGTCCTGAAACTCCCGAAAATCGACTGCCAAGTTCGAGGTCTAAATAACGGCCAAATTTGATCGAGTGCGATTCTAGCGAAATCTCTAATTTAAAATGATAACCGGGAGTGATCAGTTCCCGGGCGAGATTTTACTATAAGCACACTGACAAATTACGCGTTTTATAAATCCCAAAAATGGGCCGAAATTCGGGATGTCACACCACGTGGATTTACTGCCGAGGTGGAATAGTCAAATTGGATAATCAATGATTCTAAGTCAAGGGGGGCCGGATTTGAGATTTAAGTGAAAGTTGTTGATTTTTTACGAGATAAAAAAAAGTTGGAGCCAAAATTGTCACTCGACCTAAAGTTTGTGCTTTTTTATGAGACACAAAAAAGTTTAGGCCAGAATTGTCGCTCGACCTAAAGAATGCTTTCAATAAGCAGGTGAAGAAATAGCCAAACATTAAATAAGATGAAAGGAGGATATTCAATATAGGTTAATCTAGTAACTACACTGGCAATTAAATCAGCATAATCGAATCTATTTATCGGAGTTATTGTAGTTAAAGTGGAGAAAATGGTTGCACCTGGCACATGCCACGTAACTATTGCATTCGTGCGTGGGTTTGCTATACCAAGTTGGTCTAGTGAGGTGTGTGATCTATCTACTTGAAATTATCTTTGGAAACATCATTTGAATGAGAGAAGTTGCATACTCGAGATCCGAAAAGAATCAAAACCTTACTCAAGATCGAGTTGGATTCTTAAATGGTCCACAATTGAATTGGGATAAGAAGATCGTATGGGAGAGAGTTCAAAATCTAATCAGAAAATAGTGCCAACCTATCATTAAGCGCCAAGAGTCATGAATTCTTGAACTTTTCCCTTTTTTTCAAGAAAAATAAATCCATGAAGTTTACCATTCTCCGATTGCTTTGACTTTTGTGCTAATGTGGTGCTCCTAAAGCATCGTAGTATTTCTCGAGGGGCTTTCATGAGAAAATTACTTCCTTCTAGTATGACCAAAAGATGGCATATCGAGCCTGAATCAAAACCATACGTTCCTTTAGCGATGCTAAGTCAATTTGCAAAGCTTAGTCAAATTTTGAGGGTAAAATTAGAGTTTGCCTTAAAAAATGGCCTGTTCAAAAACTCAAAACAATCTCTATTACTTTTACTTTTGACTTTCCCTTTTATAATTAGAAAATAAAGTAACAATACTACTCATGCTCTATATTTTCTATTGGTATTTCTCTTATATTATCGGTACTTTTAAGTTGTGAAGATCGTGATATTTTTAAGTAGAATAATCTAGAAATAAACTTGATCTACTAAGTTTTGTTCGATCAAATTAAGTCAAACGAGAAAGCGATGGGATGGCGTTCCTTTCAGTCCCTTTGGCACTAGCTAACTAACGGCCAACTCACACTGTCCCTTTTTTATTTTCTTCTTTTTGGGGCAAAACAACTTAAAATTTCATAGCTTGGTTTAGTATGTCTCACCTTTAATTCAACAACACATTGGTTCATAAAATTAGCGCGGGTATTTATACATTTCAAAATATATCTATTGGAAATGAGTTTCTGCGTCGAAAGATGCTAACCCTCTGTAAGTACTTGGATTTCCATACACTTAAAGGGACACGCTCTTGTCGTGCCATTTCACCCCTTCAAAACGAAGAAAAGAAGAGGACAGAAGTCTGCGGATGCTATCTCGCGTTTTAATAAATCGTCTCCACATTCCTCGGCCGGACACGTGGCATGTTGGGTTTCGTTCGAGCGACGTCCAGCCCATTCACACACGTTGCAGACTCTTGATGCGCTTTTTAGATACCCCAACACGACAGGCCCGTCTTGAACGCAAGAGGAGAGAACACGGGGATGAGACGTCGCGGCAAGTGCCGTTTTCTCACACCATCTTGTTTAAATCGAACCTCTATTTCTCCAACCTTAGAGCCTTGTCCTAACGCTTTTCTTTCAACCAATCGTTTGAAAGAGATGGCTGACGATGTTAATCTAGGACTGCCCTGATATTTTGATAGATTATATGGAGGGGCTCTCCACCCTTGCGGTTAGGATTAGCAAAGGAAATCAAGGAAGCATCTTGGAATCGCGGATGGACCTCATTAAAGGCATTAGCTATTCAAAAACATAGAAGAATCCAACCTCATTATTTCACTATTACAATTAAGTTCCTACTACATTATAAAATTGTTTCATTTTTATGAGTGGCGACATTTATTAATCCCGTCAGCTGTTAGTACATTATCAATGAAATAATGATTTTACCATCCCGCTGCTAGATTTAGCTTTGAGTAGTAAACATAAGACCCAGTTGGAAAGTTACTACTTCATTGATGGTCGTAAATCGTTAACATTGTGGTAAATTACGTCAATATATTTGGTCAGCAGTATAACAGATTGCACGATTTTATCATAGTAATTTAAAATTTACGAATTGTGTTACAAGTTCACTATGAACTGAATATTGTTTCATTTTGAGAAACAGAATGTTAGACGGTGTCCTGTTAATCAACTTATTGGGGATTTATATTCTAGATCTATGCTTCATGTTCTATTAATCTAGAGATAGTTTAAGAAATATTTATGTGGCGCGGGATAAAGTCGTAGGAAAAAGAAAATGGATCCTTTCATCCAAAAAATGTGAACAAATCACGAGGACATATATCAGAGCAATTGTTTGAATTAATAGGGTCTTGAACTCCATAAGGAACACTCTGAAGACCTCTTGCCTTCGAAATTGTTTTTCTGTGATGGGATGACAAACTGTCTTGATTAAATAAATTATAAAAGAAAGTCATTGTAATCATACAACTCATAATTGGATTAGAGTTTAATTCTATTAAAGTTAGACCACATAATAAATCGTGCTAAAGTATCATTATTTGATTGGATTTTTACTTGTTCTGAACTTAGAAAGACTATCTTAATCCTCTTTTCAATACAATAGGTTTAGGACTTTTCTTACACTTTTCCTAAATTTGAAATAATGACCCAAATCCTTTAATTTGCGATGAATACAAGGGTGGCAAATTTTCATCCAAGTCTGAAGATTTACCATAGAGCAGTCCCTCATTGTTTGCAAGTTCTTTTCTTTTTGCCTGTTTTTCTTTCTATTATAATAGATAATCTGCAAGCATTATGTCGCGACCTGAAATTTCTTAGGCTAATGGATTATTAAGTCTAAGCTTAACTCTGGCCCTCCCAAGCCCTACCAATTCGCAACTTAGGGTTTAAGTTTTTAACATTCAAAAGTCTTCATGCTTGGAGTCGCCACTAATCTATTTATGGTAGGTCGATTAGAAACCTAAATAAAACATAGGGAGATATGTTTTATTCCTACGAACCAGAGATTCTAAGCTCGGGGACTTGATTACGCTAGATCTAGTCTAATGCCCTTTCGGTACCTTTTCTTTTCAAAAAATATTTATGCATGCAGTCTGGATCCATTTTAACTTAGTCACTAGCATGTGAGGCAATCATGCGGGTGCGCAAACCACCAAAGTAACACCCAATAATCAAAATATTAAATAAATTGCAAGATTGGGAGAATTACTTACCTCGAAGCAACGTAAGCATCTGCATTATTAGCTAGAAAATCACATCAACAATCCTAATATGATTTCTAATTAACAAGCAGTTCACTCAATATTTTTTTGATTTTCACTTATTTAAATGAAAACTAACCTATATGTAATGACGTGCAAAAGTTGACATGCGATTAATGCAGCCTAACATGCAAACTATATGTCATGCGACAACGTGACCTAATTCTAATGACGGACAAATGATTTGTTTTTGAATGAATTTCGGAATTTAAAAAATGCCTAAATTAACATGCATTCTATTCTAAAAAAGGATAATTTAATCTATCCTAAAGTGACTTCTTTTGGTATTTTTATGAAAATTCGAAATCAAGAATTACCCTAAAATGAACTGTCGAGATTAGGATAATATCTAAATTAAACTAGGAAATAAATTACTCTAATTCCTAATTTAAATTAAAAAGTCATCCTATCAACTTATTCAAAGAAAGTTATTCTAAACCTATCCTAAACATGCATCATTATCTTCTAATAAAATCAATTCAAATCCTAACTAATTTTTTTTTGGAATTTTCTTTTTAAAAGAAATAAATCAAATAGATAGATAATCACCACGATCCAAACCAGTCCACGCAATCCACAAAATTTGTTTTGAATTAAGGAAACGATATGAACCGACGATCATATCCATGTGGTTATGGATATTGATGGAAGGCAATTCGTTTGAATTTGGGAACAAAATAAAATCTATTATCGTATCCAAATAGTTATGGATAGGATAAAGATTTTCCGTACCACCGAGTATCGTATCTCATGGTTGAGATCGGATAGTCGTCCCGACACGTTATCAAGTTAGGAAAGTTTCCTAACTTAGTGTATTTTTTGAAATCTTGCGAATAAGCCATGCATCATTCAAATATATCTACTAACCAACCAAAGACAACAAAATCACTCGAATTAGGAATTTAAATATTTGAAACGATATCGGATAAAGTTTCTTACCTAATTTGTGGATAACTTCCAAATTCGAGCTTGATGCCGGATCGGGTTTGCGGATCACGGGACGGTGACCGACGGCGGGCTAGTGGCGGCGACGGCGGCAGTTCTCGCGGTGGTGTTGTGGTCAACCGGGGGTGCAGTGGAGGACTCGCAGCAACTATTGGACACTCGTGCTCGAAGAGGATTCACGGCAATAATTGTCGATCTTGGACCACGATGAACGCTTTTGCCCTCGCGTTCTCCTCGTTTGTGAATGATCCAAAGTGCACCCCTTTAGAACCTTCTCGCCACTTCACTCGCGGATCACACCTGCACACAACGGAAATTTCTTTCGTTTTTCTATTTTAGTAACAACCCTCTAACGGACACGGCACCCAAAGATCTCTGGCACAACTTCGCGCAATTGGGATTGTCCCAGTGAATTGTTCGGTGAAGCTCGGCTTGGCCACTAGCAGCAGTGGGGAAGAGGCTGATGTTGATCTTTTGCCAAGGAAGAGCTTGCGGTAGTGAGGCTCTCGACTGCAGCAACTCGTCGTTGGTGTAGCAGGAGTGTCGGGCGTGAGATGCTTCGCGACCTGGCTGCTTCGTTCTTGGCCAGGGGTGCAGTGACCGTGAAGGTTGTTGGCGACAGTGAAAAGGCACGTCGGTGTGGAGGGTCTGCTTGGTCGTGAGGCTCAGCTAAGGGAGGGGCCAAGACTTCTCTTCTCTATTTTGATCCCTCCTCTCTATCTCTGCCTCATATTTTTTGTTGTGCTTTCCCTGAACGTGGCACTGTCTCTTTGAATCGTGAAGCCCCTAACGATATCTTCTTCTCCATGTCCCAAACTCTCTACCGTAGCCGTGTATGTAAATGGTGTGGCCTCGTGCTCTCAGGAGTTGCGTTCTGGAAAATTATGAGAGTCCCCCCTTGATCGAAAGGGTATAATCACATATTTATATCACAACCCTAGGTTAATTGGCCGGGCTTCCTAGTTCTAATGGGCTTAGACTTAGGCTTTATCCTTTAATTTTTACTTAATTCCAAATAGGCTAAATTAATTCGGGCTGATCTAAGCTCAAATTAAAACAACCAAAGCCTTTTAGACTTGTGAATTTTGGCCCCCAATCCCTTGAGTGAGCCGAGTGCTCGAGCTCGGTTTACGCGATGAATTTTCAGCTTTCTCGCTACCGCCGGTCCGATGCGGAATGCAACTAACCTATATGAACTTAAACTATATGCTATGCAATTTTAATATTGTTGTTTAGGGGTTAAAATTTAATCCCTAATTTTCTATGCAAATTATTATTAAATGATCGGTCGAAATTTAGGTGTCAACAGCTACCCCTCTTTGAAGGTGAGCTCGAAGAGGTTGCATTCAAAGACTAAATGATGCCTAAATTTTGACCATGAAAATGCAATGAATGTTATTTTTGGTGGGAGTATTAATCCCGTTTTGGAATGCCATATGTCATGATGGATGCTGGCGTAAAATAGAAAACATACCTGGAATTACTTACCTAACTTGAGTGGTGAAGTAATTTGAGGCATTGCCATGATTCTTGAGATTGTTTGGCAAATGTTTGGACCCTATCCCAAAGGTATTGCCTGATGAACGTTGATGAACTCCGGTGACCTACAATTCAGTCAAGACACACGAAGAAAGCTCGACATATCCAGTTATCATCTGGGGTTCTCGAGAGAAAGATTTAGCAAAATGGAACATGTTCCGACCTTTACAAACTACCTATACATCGCCATAGGTATTTGTAAAGATTTGGCCGCTGCACCTAATTATCATCGTAGGTGCGACACGGGGGAACTTTCCGAGATCGAGAGGGTATTCCGACCTTTACGAGATACCTATATATCACCATAGGTATTCGTAAAGATTTGGCCGTTTCACCTATACCTTCCTCATAGGTGAGCCGCGGGGGAACATCTGGGATTGGGAGAACATTCCGACCTTTACGAGATACCTATACATCGCCATAGGCACTTGTAAAGATTTGGCCGCTGTGCCTATACCTTTCCTCATAGGCGTGTCACGGGGGAATCTTCTAAGATTGGGAGAATATTCCGACCTTTACGAGATACCTATACATCGCCATAGGTACTCATAAAGATTTGGCCGCTGCGCCTATACCTTTCCTCATAGGCGTGTCACGGGGGAACATCTGGGATTGAGAGAACATTCCGACCTTTACGAGATACCTATACATCGCCATAGGCACTTGTAAAGATTTGGCCGCTGCGCCTATACCTTTCCTCATAGGCATGTTACGGGGGAAATCTTCTGAGATTGGGAGAATATTCCGACTTTTACGAGATACCTATACATCGCCATAGGTACTCGTAAAGATTTGGCCGCTGCGCCTATACCTTCCTCATAGGCGTGTCACGGGGGAATCTTCCCGAGATTGTGTGAAAACTGTGCCTAACAAAATATCCAGTTATCATCTACGATATTTGAAAGGACTTGATTGATAAATACCTCCATATCGTCGTAAGTACTTAACGATTGGCTGAACCAGGGGCTAGCCTGAATGTTCAGGGATTCCTTGACAAAGTACCTGGATATCATCAGAGGTACCTGAAAAGGCTTGATCAATAGATGCTTAGATATCGTCAGAGGTGTCTAGAGATCGCAACAAAATGATCAAATATGGGACCTGACAATTGCTCGAACAGGTTAGGGATACCTGGATAGTCACAGACATCCAAGGGATAGAGATATACTTACCTGTTGATATCTCCGACTCTTGAGGGCGTGTCTCTTGCTGGACACAGTTTTAGGCAACATGTAATATGCATTCATGGACAATCAAGGACGCATATGCTCATGTACTATAGATTCAACTGGTTTTCATGCATGACAATTTTGTCAAATCAGCATTACTAAATTTCACTGGGGAAAATCATGATAAGACAATATGAACTCACAAGTAGGTGTCTTGAAAATGTCAAATGAGGGACTTTCGGTCCGAAAGGGCTTTCACTCACTCTCATCGAAAAGTGACTAATTTATGAAAATCACTCTATCTCACCATCATCATGTCAATAAGGGTCCGAGTATTCTCGCAAGCGGTACAACCTTACCAATCCGAGAGGTCTTTGCTAGGACCGTAACGTGGGCTTGGTCAATGGCTTAGCAAAAGGGGACTCATTGAGTCAAGGCTATTGAAAGAAAATACTCCGCAATCGTCTCCAGGTTTACAAGTCAAGAACCCTGCAAAATGAGATAGAAATGGACTTGCTCGTACTTCTTCGAGTTAAGCTTATAAACACCTGAATCCTACGTTAGTTCAAGT
The DNA here is from genome assembly GCF_021117445.2 of Syzygium oleosum. NCBI lineage: Eukaryota > Viridiplantae > Streptophyta > Magnoliopsida > Myrtales > Myrtaceae > Syzygium > Syzygium oleosum. Next base: position 13,896,065 of record NW_026607485.1, read on the forward strand.
GCCCTAATCTGAAGAGACTTTACAAGGGACGTAACGTAGGCTAAGCTCATGGGTTGAGAAATGAATGGATCATTAGGCTCAAAATGTGTATAATTGGGGTGAGAGTTGGTGATCATCTCGGCATTATCACCGGTCCTCTTTTCCGCCAGGGATTGTCTTCTCGGTAGATGCTCCATTGGCCTCGAGAGCTTATCACTTGACTCCTTAAGACTGTGGATGACTTTGACACATCTTAACATTTTCTACTCCGAAGTTCTCTCCTTTTCCTTCATTTTTTTTTCTTCTTTTCTTTTTTTTTTCATGGGCATTGGCCTTGCCTTTACCAGGCACACTGATTTTTCATGCCCCCTAGTTTTTTTTTTTTCATTTTTGACTTTTGACACACACTGTCTACAATGCATATATTGGCCAACCACCCTTTGGCTTGTTTTGACCGAATGATTAACATTTGGACTTTCAGGGTCTTCGTCTTCTATCGGCGCTCCGGATATGCTACGTGGACAGTGATGACTTCTGCCTTGCCCCAGTGTGGGGGATGATCACCAACTGGGTTTTTATGAAATGAAATTGCAGGCTCAAGTGGGCTAAGCAATGGATAAAGTGTGTAGGATAGAGAAAGAACCGCTCTTCATCATCCTAAGGCACTTGAATTAATGTTTGAGTTCATTTGCAGTAGCAACACTTGAAGATTGATGCAAGTGTGAACAAAAAAATTTCTATCCATTTTTCTCACCTCGCGATGTCAGCTTACCTCCAGTTTGCCCCGATTTGGGGTGGTTCTTGACAGGGGTAATTTGAAAGAACTTCACCAAGTGTTTGGGCTCAAAGTGGCGAAACAATGGATAACCTGTATTGTTTAGGATAGAGAAATGAAATGCTTCTTGACGTTTTGGTCGCCGTACCTTTCGCGAGAGAACCTTTTACCTTGCAGACATGGAATTTTTCCACTCAACTCACTGGGGATTTAGTGCATGGGACTGTATATAGGATAGGGCTTGCCTTTCATCATCCCGATGTACCTCATTCAACACATTCAATTCATTCCACATGAGTTACCAGATTGTCCAAATAGATTCCTCTTTTGAAATCGATGATGCAGACTGACAAAATGATCAAGCAGAATTTAACGCCAATGCACACATTCCATCTTTAAATTGATTGAAACCATTTATTCATAAGTGAAACGTTTGTGACTCAGAGTATAAAACCAAACACTTGAAAACTTTTGCCGCAAAAATGTTAGATCTTATCAGGGGTAATACATCTTCATAGCATCAGAATTAACAGGCGTGGAAAACTCACGACCATCCACTTCTGCGAGAACCAGGGCACCTCTAGGAAGCACCTTTTTGACCACGTATGGGCCGATGTAGTTTGGGGCAAATTTACCCCCAGGAACAGGAAAGACTGGCAGTACCTTCCTTAGGACTAGATCATTTACCTCAGTGTCTTTGACGCACTTTTTGGTTGAAAGACTTACCTACTCATGCGGCAACTGGATCGAGCGTTCCGTCTCACTCTCAGGGGGATTTGCCCCTCTCTTCACTTCTCTGGTTTCCTCCGCATCACCCAAGTTAATAATGATAGTTTGGTCTGGCGTGAGAACTTTGGACCTTTCATGTCGTTCTAGGCCACACAGCATTTCCGAGGAATCTTCGAGTTCGTCGGTGTCATCGAGATCAAGCTCGGCTGCACATAATTCATCAGATTGGACCGTTTCCATACCCTTACGTGTCACAAGATTGGCCCTGAAACATAAAGTAAGGGATTCAGAAGGACAAACAGGGCTAAACATTGCATTTTTTCTAAATTTTTCTCTTTTTTTTTTTCTAAAATTTTTTTTTTGATTTTTTCTGAAATTCTTTTCAAAAAGGTTTTAACACGAGGAAGCATGAAGAAGCCCAGGCCTCAGAATTCTCCTTGGACTATATTTTTCTTTTATTGGTTGGACATCATCACCGGACTGGTTTGATGTACCTCAACATGCCCTCAAAAACGAAAATAACTTGTAATTTCATTGATTATCACCAAATGAATTACATTTATTGGAATGGAAATTGCAACAATCAAATCCTAGAAATGAAAAATCCTGTAAAGCAGCTCCCGAGACGGGGCAAATCCTAAAAAGCAGTAAAAATTCCCACGCAGGGGAGTGTGCGAAAAAAATAAAGGTGTTACTCTTGCGGGCCAGTGCCCATTCCCTCCAACGGTCCTTCCTCGATGGCTCCAACCAAGAAATTATCGAACAGGGCAGTGATTCCCTCCATTGCATCATTAGGATCTTCTGTCATTAGAGGTGTTGGATCATCCATACCTCCCCATCTATATGGGACAATATCACGCGGGTCAATAGAGAAGCTCGGGGGAGCCGAGTATTTTACGTAGTAGTCGAACTTGCCGCTCGGTTGCCCCAGGGTGTCGATCACCTCCTTCTCTTCATCAACTTTAGGCATGCTCTCTACAATACCTTCGTCATTGGACGCATCCTCCAGCGGAGGCATGTCTTCAAGTAAAGGGTTGACCTTGTCTTCTCCGGTGTTTAGTGCAGCAAACTCCTCTTCCCAATCAATTACCACTTCGGAGATTGTGGAGACGATGGCAGTATGATTGACATAGACGATCATCCCGGCTTCTACCAATTCAGAGATCCTTTTCTTCATGACAGTCAGAGGAGGCGCCTCATCACTCGGGTAATAGCCAGCTCTTACTAACCCACTGTAGATGTCGGCGGTGTACACCTTGACATTCTTAATTCGGCCAGCCTTGAAACTGAATATAGCATTCACATTACCCGCGTGATCAGGGAGCGGGTTGCTCTGAACATTCGGCTTAGCGGGTTGAAACGAGAAAGCCTTCGTGTCCAGGAGGTTCTGGATTCTGTGCTTGAGGGTAAAACAATCGTCGGTTGAGTGCCCCACCTCGCCCATATGATAATCGCATTTCTTAGACGGATCATAGTTATAGAATTGCTCAGGATTGGGCCGCTTTGGCTCAGTGGTAAGCAAGCCTTTCTTTCGGAGGACCGCCAATACTTGAGACAACGACCCGGGGAGGGGGGTGAATTGCCTCTTGTTGTTCTTCTTCTGAAAGGGTTGACGACCCATATTTTGTTGTCGAGCTTCTGCTACTTGGATTGCTGGGACATGGTTAGCATTCCGCCGGCTCGGTTGGGTATAAGTCACATTCACTTCAGCTGCCGGCTCTTTCTCCTTTCTTGCACCAAATCTTTTGGTCGAGGAAGACGGCTCCACAAACCACCCATCTTTCAGCCCTATCTCAATCTGTTCGCCTATAGGGATGAGTTGATTGAAGTTGTCAGCCGGAGTGGCTACCATCCGATTACGGTATTCGAACGGTAGAGTTTTAATAAACATCCTCTTCAATTCACTATCTATGGGTTCTGGGATAATCTGTGCGGTTATGTTTCTCCATCTGATAGCATAATCCTTGAATGACTCATTCTTCTTCATCTGAGCACGCTCGAGGTCATCACGGGTGGGAATGATGTCCGTTATGAACCTGTACTGCTTTAGGAATGCTTCGCTAACTTCCTTCCAGGTTTTGAGGCCATTTATCTTCTTCATGAGATACCAGTTCAAGGCAGGACCCGTCAGACTTGCCTGAAATGCATGAATCATCAGGAGTTCATTATCAATGTACGGTGTCATTTGTACGTGATATAGCTGCAGGTGGGCTTTTGGGCAGGAGGTGCCATTGTACTTGTCAAAGTCTGGCATCTTGAACTCCTTCGGGATTTTGATCTGTGAGTACAGAGACAAGTCAATTGAGAGTGAATCATTTGAGCCTTCCAGCTGCTTCACTCTCTCTTCAAGTTTGTTAACCCGTTCATCAGGTTTGTCCTTGTTGACGATAATCTGGACGGGGTCATCTACTAAATCGGGAAGGTCATCATCTTCCTCACTATCGACATTTTTTCCACCTTTATGCTTTAGGGCTGATGCCTCAGGGGATGCAGGAACGGGAGCCAGCCGAAGGGTTTTGATCTCAGCGGACATCTGTTGCATTGCGACGAGGAGTTGCTTCATTTGGTCCTCAATGCCAACGACACGATCTCGTAAGTCAGTTTGATCTGCCATTCTAGTTCTCGACCGCGTACGAATAGGCGATCGTGATCGGTCCGTAATTACCTAATTTCACGGATAAAACAGGCATACATAAGTGTCAAGAAGAATCACATGCCGATCCATGACATTGGTCTGAACGCTTTAATTAAAAATGACCTTTTTATTGAATTTTTTTTTTTTTTTGTGTTTTTACAACGACAATGACTTAAAATCTCTTAAAAAACTCAATTCCTAAACAAGACTAAAGACTAGAACTGAAAAGAGAATAAAAATTCAAGCTATTCTATTTGACTTGATCCATAGACATATGGGCGGCGACTTCCTTCTTCAATTGCTCATAAGCTCGAGCTATCTTGGATGCTTTCTCTTGAGCTTCTTCGGCCTTCCTTTTGAGACGGTTGTTCTCTGAGCGAGTGGCGGGCTTGAGAGGCACCTTGGGTATCTTCGGGAGTAGTTCTTGTGGGACTTTGTGCTGTCGAATATACTCGATCGTCGCGAAGTAAGACTTCTGTTCCCCCTTGAGCTCCTTTTGGGATCGGGCTATCCTTAAGAGGCGACACTTCTTCCACATCTTCTTAAGCTGAGCTACGGTCCCTTCGTGGTTTTCATCGCCATTGGTGAAGTCGACTTGGAGGAGTTCTGGTTGTAGTGCTGGAGGGATTCCTTGGAGAATCTGGTACTGACGAGACACTCTGGCAGGGTAGTATTCGATCGCACCGGTGAAACCCAAGAGTGGAACCGGTCCAATACCATTACACGTAAGCCGAGCTTCCTCGAATTGGAACCAGTTAGCATGCCATTGGAAACCTTGGGGTCTAGCGTTTTTCATGAAAATGATCCATTCAGAGTAATGATAATCGGGTGCATCCCCTTGTTTTTCTTTATACCTCAAGACTGGATGGCTAGAATCACTAAGCTTAGATATTGTGAGTAAATCGCCGCACCCTTTTATGTGAGACAAAAACCAAATTTGCAACAGTTCAAGGGGGGCATGAAATGTTTTATCAACATGTTGCTTAAATTTAGTGAGGGAAATGAAAGTCTCGACTAAAATGGTGTTGACAAAATTCTTTCCAAGACAGATTTGTTGGACCAACCATGCAATTGACGAACTACATGCATTCTTACAGTGGGGAAAAATCACGAACCCGAAAAATGCTAACAAAAATATTCTGCCTTTTTGAAAAGATGTGGCTTTATCAAAACATTGACTAAGGTACGAAAAGGAACATGTCCCACGATTTTCTTTTAAGACTTTTCCCAATTCATCTTTTCCGACACCCAAAAATTCAGACAACATTAAGGTGGAATCGATTCCTAGAGGTGGTGTAACTAATTCCGACCCTAAAGGTTTTCCAATGATCACGCTATATTCTTCCAAAGTCGGGGTGAGCTCATGCTTACCGAATATAAAGGTAGACGTCTCGGGACACCAGAAATGTGCTAATGCTCGAACGAGGCCGGTACGGACTTTGACTTCTAATAAGGGGAGTAGCCTTCCGATGTGGCCTTCAATCAGCTTACGGTTTGTTGGACTGAGTAGATTCCACCAGGCACGGAGCTCGTTCTTAGGAGCATCAAGAATCCGGATGTCTGCCCCTCCCATAATATATAGACCAAGACTCACGACCGACCTAATGTCATGGACCGACCAAAGAAAATACGGAACATAAATAAATTGCGAAATAAAGGTTCAGAAAACTTACTTCACCCGATAGGACCATGGCAATCACATAGACATGCGCATGAAATGTGAGGTTCGATTTCTATCTAGACTCTGGCTTGCAAAATGGAGACGCCAGGATTACCGGGCTAAACCAGTCATGGTTGTGGTTAGGCCGGGGTTCCCCTTACTCCGGCTTAGTCAAGGAGCCGACCCGGGTTGCAAAGGGTGCAACCGTGGTGGGAACTCAATGACACCGTGAAAGAACTTTCGGGACCAAGGAGGGCGACCCGTACCACGCGGGTGTGGTCGGGATGTCTGCTGTCTCAGTACCATCCTAAACCTGTGCCGCCCAGGTCCGGCAGCGGGTAGTGTGTGCGGTGTAGTGTAAATGCAAGGCATGCACAACAAGTTATATCAAACAGCGCTTCGTGCATAAAATAAACCATACATCCAACACCACCCTGCAAAACAAAGGTTAACAATCACGCCTCCCCTTATACCTCCCATTCTGCAAAAACATTTAACACCTAAAATGTTAGGGACGTACCTGGGATCCTCGCTGCCAAGCAAAAAATATTTTTTGAAAAGAAAAATTGGCCTAAGTCCACTAAGAGTTTTAACTCAAGTCCCCAGCGGAGTCGCCAAGCTGTCGCGACCTAAAATTTCTCAGGCTAATGGATTATTAAGTCTAAGCTTAACTCGGGCCCTCCCAAGCCCTACCAATTCGCAACTTAGGGTTTAAGTTTTTAACGTGCAAAAGTCTTCATGCTTGGAGTCGCCACTAATCTATTTATGGTAGGTCGATTAGAAACCTAAATAAAACATAGGGAGATATGTTTTATTCCTACGAACCAGAGATTCTAAGCTCGGGGACTTGATTACGCTAGATCTAGTCTAACGCCCTTTCGGTACCTTTTCTTTTCAAAAAATATTTATGCATGCAGTCTGGATCCATTTTAACTTAGTCACTAGCATGTGAGGCGATCATGCGGGTGCGCAAACTACCAAAGTAACACCCAATAATCAAAACATTAAATAAATTGCAAGATTGGGAGAATTACTTACCTCGAAGCAACGTAAGCATCTGCATTATTAGCTAGAAAATCACATCAACAATCCTAATATGATTTCTAATTAACTAACCTATATGTAATGACGTGTAAAAGTTGACATGCGATTAATGCAGCCTAACATGCAAACTATATGTCATGCGACAACGTGACCTAATTCTAATGACGGACAAATGATTTGTTTTTGAATGAATTTCGGAATTTAAAAAATGCCTAAATTAACATGCATTCTATTCTAAAAAAGGATAATTTAATCTATCCTAAAGTGACTTCTTTTGGTATTTTTATGAAACTTCGAAATCAAGAATTACCCTAAAATGAACCGTCGAGATTAGGATAATATCTAAATTAAACTAGGAAATAAATTACTCTAATTCCTAATTTAAATTAAAAAGTCATCCTATCGACTTATTCAAAGAAAGTTATTCTAAACCTATCCTAAACATGCATCATTATCTTCTAATAAAATAAATTCAAATCCTAACTAATCTTTTTTTGGAATTTTCTTTTTAAAAGAAATAAATCAAATAGATAGATAATCACCACGATTCAAACCAGTCCACGCAATCCACAATATTTGTTTTGAATTAAGGAAACGATATGAACCGACGATCATATCCATGTGGTTATGGATATTGATGGAAGGCAATTCGTTTGAATTTGAAAACAAAATAAAATCTATTATCGTATCCAAATAGTTATAGATAGGATAAAGATTTTCCGTACCACCGAGTATCGTATCTCATGGTTGAGATCGGATAGTCGTCCCGACACGTTATCAAGTTAGGAAAGTTTCCTAACTTAGTGTATTTTTTGAAATCTTGCGAATAAGCCATGCATCATTCAAATATATCTACTAACCAACCAAAGACAACAAAATCACTCGAATTAGGAATTTAAATATTTGAAACGATATCGGATAAAGTTTCTTAACTATTTTGTGGATAACTTCCAAATTCGAGCTTGATGCCGGATCGGGTTTGCGGATCACGGGACGGTGACCGACGGCGGGCTAGTGGCGGCGACGGCGGCAGTTCTCGCGGTGGTGTTCTGGTCAACCGGGGGTGCAGTGGAGGACTCGCAGCAACTATTGGACACTCGTGCTCGAAGAGGATTCACGGCAATAATTGTCGATCTTGGACCACGATGAACGCTTTTGCCCTCGCGTTCTCCTCGTTTGTGAATGATCCAAAGTGCACCCCTTTAGAACCTTCTCGCCACTTCACTCACGGATCACACCTGCACACAACGGAAATTTCTTTCGTTTTTCTATTTTAGTAACAACCCTCCAATGGACACGGCACCCAAAGATCTCTGGCACAACTTCGCGCAATTGGTATTGTCCCAGTGAATTGTTCGGTGAAGCTCGGCTTGGCCACTAGCAGCAGTGGGGAAGAGGCTGATGTTGATCTTTTGCCAAGGAAGAGCTTGCGGTAGTGAGGCTCTCGACTGCAGCAACTCGTCGTTGGTGTAGCAGGAGTGTCGGGCGTGAGATGCTTCGCGACCTGGCTGCTTCGTTCTTGGCCAGGGGTGCAGTGACCGTGAAGGTTGTTGGCGACGGTGAAAAGGCACGTCGGTGTGGAGGGTCTGCTTGGTCGTGAGGCTCAGCTAAGGGAGGGGCCAAGACTTCTCTTCTCTATTTTGATCCCTCCTCTCTATCTCTGCCTCATATTTTTTGTTGTGCTTTCCCTGAACGTGGCACTGTCTCTTTGAATCGTGAAGCCCCTCACGATATCTTCTTCTCCATGTCCCAAACTCTCTACCGTAGCCGTGTATGTAAGTGGTGTGGCCTCGTGCTCTCAGGAGTTGCGTTCTGGAAAATTATGAGAGTCCCCCCTTGATCGAAAGGGTATAATCACATATTTATATCACAACCCTAGGTTAATTGGCCGGGCTTCCTAGTTCTAATGGGCTTAGACTTAGGCTTTATCCTTTAATTTTTATTTAATTCCAAATAGGCTAAATTAATTCGGGCTGATCTAAGCTCAAATTAAAACAACCAAAGCCTTTTAGACTTGTGAATTTTGACCCCCAATCCCTTGAGTGAGCCGAGTGCTCGAGCTCGGTTTACGCGATGAATTTTCAGCTTTCTCGCTACCGCCGATCCGATGCGGAATGCAACTAACCTATATGAACTTAAACTATATGCTATGCAATTTTAATATTTTTGTTTAGGGGTTAAAATTTAATCCCTAATTTTTTATGCAAATTATTATTAAATGATCGGTCGAAATTTAGGTGTCAACACATTAGCTGAGAGGGTGAAGAGCCACACCTCCCGAAACATCATCTAAAACAGAGAACTCTCGTACTTGAGATCCGGGAGGAATCAATATTTTTTTAATCATCAAAGCCTATGAGCTCGGAACCTTGTGCTAATACTACTTTTAAAGGGTTGACTTTGTGCGATGTGGACATCATTTTAAGAAATGCCTGATGATGTTGCTGTGGGCCTGTCCTAATAGTTTGATAGGTCAAAAGGGGTTCTCAATCACCGCGATTAAGCTCGCAAAAGAAATTATAAATGAAGGCGGCCACTAAACCTCTGGTGGACCTTATTTTATGCATTAGATGTTAACTGAAGTACATTGTCAGCTTTGAAACGGTGCAGTGATGCTGCAAGGAATCATTCATATTGACCAATTCTCGCAAACTGGCACATGGATCTCTATTTGTAATTCTGGCTTCTTAACTTGTTTTTTTTGGGACCTTCAAAGCATGCTAAACAGGTGAGACTAAGCATTATATCCGGTGTGCCTTGCTTCATTAAACTTCAATGCGTTTCGTTTGAATCTTTTCTCGGTTTTTGTTAAAATAATCATTGTCAACATTGATAGGCTGGAGTGATGTTGCAATGAATCATTCTCAATGACCAATTCTAACAAAGTGATCATCGAATCGCATAAGGTGATCAAATCACAATGACAGAGTCGTGGAGGCTAAACTCAAAGTACTTCAGCAAATACACTTATTCAAATGCAATTCGAATGTCAAGCTAAACTTTAAATAATGACTAGAATATTGCGCTTTATGTTTATTTTAACACATCAAATAAATCGAAGTATATCAAAGTTTTATTCTGAACTCGGAATATCTGTAGACTAGGTCTCACAATGTCTGCAAGTCCTTGGCAAAGACTTTGAGACTAACCTAACGGAAAGTGGAGGGCCACATCTCCAAGACCAACATAAAAAAGAACCAATTTTCGTGCTTACATATGAGAGGAGTCATCTTTTTTTTCCCTAATCGAAGTTTATGAACGAGCCTAGTGCTATTACATTTGTAAGAATCATTCAATGTGGACATCTTTTATCTGAGATGCCTGACAATGTTGACATGTGCTTGTCCCAATTTTTATAGATTAATTATATAGGAAGCTGACGTTGTGTCCAATCTTCCCTAGATAGAGCGGGCTCTCAACCACAGAGATTAGATTATCAAAAAAAGAAATTATATTGGAAGCATCCACGAGAAAAAAAAAAGAGTTGACACTCAAGGGAGCACCGTATAAAAATTATGGCACTTCTAATGTTTTTTATCCCGAAAGTTTATCATAGACTAGTCTCACGCTGTCTGCAAGTTTATTTTCGCCTTTTTTAATTTTTGTATTGAATCAGCAAGCAGTAGCCGAGAGAGTGAATAGCCACGCCTCCAAAGATATCATCTAAAATGGAGCACTTTTATAATTGAGATCTATAAGGAGCGTATGTTTTTTTAATCAAAGTCTATGAGCTTGGAACCTTGTGCTAATACGTTTTTTAGACTTCAGGCGATGTGGAAACTATTTCAAGCAATGCGTGATGATGTTCATGTGGGCCTGTCCTAATATTTTGATAGGTCAAAAGGGGTTCGCAGCCCCCGAGATTAAGCTGGCAAAAGAAATTATAGAGAAAAGCATCCAGGAAGCCGCTGATGAACCTTATTTTATGCATTAGATGTTAACCGACGTGCATGGTCAACTCTGACACGGTGCGATGATCCTGCAATGAATCATTCATATTGACCAATTCTCCCAAACTAGCACACGGCTCTCTGCATATTAAGCCAATTCTGGCTTGTGAGTTTTATGACTTACAGAGATCTTTATTTGTTATTGTGGTTTCTAAACTAATTATTCTCTGGTACCTTCAAAGCATGCTGAACAGGTGACTAAGCATTACATCCGGTGTGCTCAGTTTCATTAACATGCGATGTGTTTCATTTGACCTTTTCTCGGTTTTTGTTATTAGTTTGTTGAGTTTTGCCTATTGAAAAAGACCCCATAAATCACGCAGTGAAGCAGCACGGTTTGATCATAATCTGAATCCTTCATAAATAAATCCATGCTGAACCTTTGCATTCCAAACATCATTTCTAGCACAGGTCATCATTCGTTGGCACTCGCTACAAAGGCTAATTCATATATGACTAAATTGAATTATTCTGAAAATTCATTTCAAATAGTTTTGCAGTCTGTAATTTGGTCTTTTCAGAACATAGTTTGTTTCAACACAATGTTTTAATTACTTTTTCTTTTTACCTCCAACAGACGATAGGCGAGAAGGTGAGTTAACAAACAAGTGAAACTAGGATTGTTGGATTCCGTGAAATGGGTGGCGTTGAAAAGAAAACTATTTCCAAAATCATCTACATTCATCTTTCATACTATTATGAGGATTGTCGCTTTCATTCAAAATCATTCGAGAAACTTCAAAACTCAAGGACATTGAGTGCTTGTGAAAGATGGGACGTTAAGCAAGCCGGAGTCCGAAGCTGTCCTCTGCTTGACACCTTATGACCAAGATATTGGTATCCTTTCTTGACTCAAGGCCTTTGTCGCCAAAAAAATTACTTTCATGCCATGAGGGCATTGGAGTAATTTGGCAGCAGCAACATAGACATCCGATGGATGAACAACAACTCATATGTCCAGACCAGGAGCTGTTTTCCCCAAAATAGCCCCGACTCGACAACCCAACCCCGAAAGTGACACTACAATTATGTACAGGAAAAGATGCACTATTAGAATTCCGCTAGTTTATTTACCCCGCAATTGTATTTTTCTTTTTCCAGTTGCATTATGACGATGGAGATAAAAGAGAAGAATTAGAATTCCGCTAGTTTATTTACCCCGCAATTGTATTTTTCTTTTTCCAGTTGCATTATGACGATGGAGATAAAAGAGAAGAATTGAGTTGGGAGGGGCCACTTTGGTGCTAAACAACCAGCACTTGTCAACTTTGACAGGCTGTAATGAATCATTCTTATGGACCAATTCTAGCAAATTGGCCCTCGACTCTCGGCATATTTAGCCAATCCTGTCTTCTACGTTTAATGACGCACAGAGATCTCCATTTGTAATTCTTGTGCTCACACTCACACTTGTGATCATGGCTTCCAAACTTTTTCCATCTCTTGCTGCCACTGCTTTTGCTGCTATGCTGTTGTATCATTTCTTGAAGAGAAGATCACGAGAGATGAATGGAGGGGAGGCAAATAACAATGCAGCTGCAAACGATGGAACAGCAGGAGGCGCTTCTTCTGCTCACACTTCAACAGAAGGTCAAGGAATGGCTACTTCATCGGGATATGACTATGAAGTATTTTTGAGTTTCAGAGGACCAGATACTCGAGCAACTTTTACTGACTTCCTTTACACTAGTCTGATAGATGCAGGAATCCGCGCATTTAAGGACGATGAAGACCTCCGCAAAGGGGAAGAGTTTGCCTCAGAACTTCTCCAAGCAATTAATCAGTCAAAGATCTCAATACCTATATTTTCGAAAGGTTATGCCTCTAGTGTATGGTGTCTCAAGGAGCTAGTCCAGATGGTCAAGTGCCAGAAAACTAGGGGACAAAAGATTATGCCCGTTTTCTATGATGTGGCACCTTTAGAGGTTCGACACCAAACTGGGGGTTATGGAGAGGCCTTTCTGTCACATGAAAACAAGAAGCGATATGATGAAGAGACTATGCGTGAGTGGAAGGCTGCTCTCAAAGAAGTATCATTTCTAAACGGATGGGAGCTGCCCACCAGGTGACTGCTTTTAGCATTCCATCTCATGTGCCTTGGATCATTAAATCTCAATGGTTTCTTTTCTAGAATTGTGTTAGTCTTGTTGAAATTGAATTTTGTGCTATTGAAGTTGAACCGCATAAATCACACTAAATAATGGCACAATCCCAATTTTGTCCTTTCTCATTCCAAAGAACATTTTTTTTAGCTCAGGTCATTCATTAACCCTCAGTGTCAACGCTAAGCCTTCAACAATAAAGGAACTCTGTGAAGAACACATTTCGAATAGGTCTTAATTTTCAGCTGGTCTAGTCAGATGGTTCAACACAGATTTCTAACTCATTGCCTTTTGACCTCCAACAAACACTAGGCGAGAAGCTGCGTTCACAAAAACACTTACCCAGAAGGTTTTTAATGAGTTGAAAAAGGCTTATCTGGTGGTATCAAACAACTTGGTCAATGTCGACCAGCATGTGGATGAAATCATGGAAATGATAGGTATTCAGACAAGCCAAACACAGATTATAGGAATATATGGGATGGGTGGCATTGGAAAGACGACTATTGCCAAAATCATCTACAATAAGCTTTCAAACAATTTCGAGGATTGTTGCTTTCTTTCCAACATCCGTGAAATGTCAAAACTCAAGGGCATGGAATGCTTGCAGACTCAGCTCATCTCTGACATCCTCAAAACAAAATGGATAGACATTAAAAGCATTGATGAAGGGACTCAGACAATTAAAGATAGGTTGTCTAATAAAAGAATCCTCCTTCTTCTTGATGATGTGGATGAAGATAATCATATGGATGCACTTGTAGGTGAGCGTGATTGGTTTGGTACAGGGAGCAAACTTATTATCACTACTAGAAAGAAAGATGTTCTTGATGTTCCCGTAGTGGACTGCAGGTACGAGGTTAACTGCATGGATCGCAATCAATCTCTTCAACTCTTTAGCAAACATGCCTTCAGAAGAGATTATCCTTTGGACGAATATATCAACCAATCCAAGAAGGCAATAGACATTGCTGGAGGTCTTCCGTTAGCTCTTGAGGTTATAGGTTCACTTTTGTCTCGCATTCCAAAGAAAAAGTGGGATTTCACATTGAAGAAGTTGGATAGTGTTCCTGATGCAAAAATTCAGAAGAAGCTAAAAATAAGCTATGATGCATTAGATGTTCGGGAAAAGCATATATTCCTAGATATAGCTTGTTTTTTCATTGGATATAACAAAGACATTATGGTTCATTTTTGGGATGAAGGTAAACTTTTTCTAGAAGAAGCCATGGAAGTTTTGCAGAACATGTCTTTGATAAAGATTAACGAGGATAATGAAGTGTGGATGCATGACCAACTCAGAGACCTAGGAAGAGAAATGGTGCGTCAAGAAAGTAACATGAAAATAGAGAAGCAAAATAGAGTGTGGAATCCTAAGGAAGCATTGGTTTTGTTGAGGAGACATGAGGTAAAATTCACGTGCAATAAATTTCCACTTCATTATGGATATTTTCATTTTAAAAAAATTCAATTTTTTTTTTGCATTCTCTAGCACCATTGTGACCTACTCAACCAATAGTTTTGCTCTTTAAAGATTAAAGGAATGATAGTACTCAAATCAAATCCTGAAAATAAGGAAATTAAATAAATTCCTTCAAAGTTTTTGTTTTTAAATTTTTCCTTTGGCAGGGAAAACAAAAAGTTGAAGCTCTTCGTCTCAAGTTTGACCATCAGTGGCAGTATTGTTTTACCTTGGAGGACCTTATGAGACTATCAAATCTAAGGTTCCTTGAAATTGATGGTTCCATGGAAAATTTCTGTGCAGAAGAGAGGCTTCTTTGGCATGAATTGCCATCAAATGTTATTCCAACTAATGATTATCAGGAGAATTCAAATCTCCTTCCACAATTACAATGGCTTTCTTGGCATAATATTCCCCCGACATTTAACATAACAATTTTCTCCATGGAGAATATGGTTATTGTTGATCTATCTGGGAGTAAAATTACGCATGATTGGAATGGGTGGAGCCGCATGAAGGTATGTTATATTCTAGACAATATTTATAATTTCCGTCTTATTAGATTCAGAAGTTATCTTTGCTTGGCTTTTCTTTTACAGGTGATAAAGAATTTGAGAGTTCTGAACTTGACCGATTGTTATTGCTTGAAGAGAACTCCCAACTTCTCTGCTCATGCAAATTTAGAACGTTTGATCCTATGGGGTTGTACCGAATTAATCGAAATTGATAGGTCGATTTGTCAGTTGAAACGCTTAGTTTCCTTAGATGTGAGACACTGTCGGAATCTTCAAAGGCTGCCATACGAGCTTGGCGGACTAGAAGCTTTGAAAGAACTCCTAATTGATTCGACTCTAATCAAGGAAATCCCTAATTGTGAAGGAATGAGGAATTTAAGGATTCTCACTGCTTGTGACTGTGAGATAATTGAACTTCCCCTCTCAATCGGAGAACTTACAAGCCTTGAATACCTATCTTTAGAGTACTGCTTGTTGTTGAAAAGGCTTCCTGATTCAATCGGGAATTTGGAATTGCTAATTGAGTTGGACATATCCAACACGAATATTGGCGAACTACCCGATTCCATTAGAAACTTGAAAAATTTGAAAGTAGTGAAGATGACCGGAAGTGCCATCAGCATAATACCCGATGCCCTTTGGACGATGGAAAAGCTTGAAAAAATAGAAGCCGCGTATAACCATGACTTGCATGTGGAAATTGGCAATGGCATCTATAGAAGTCCATCCCTGAGAATCTTGAAATTGAGTTGTGCTGAAATATATGCAGTACCAAGGCTTCCTGCAAGTCTTCTCATTCTACATTTGTCTACCTTGTCCATAAACACGTTTCCAGATCTCTCAAACTTGATGAATTTAAAGGAATTGTATTTGCGCTTTGGCCCATGTGCTTATGATGTGAAATCTTATGAGCTTGTGGAAGATTCAATTCCAGGGTGGATTGGAAAGTTAAGCAAACTAGAGTCTCTGAGCCTGTACTATGATTATGTGACCACCTTACCTACAAATATTGGTCTCCTTCCTCAACTCAAGGCACTTAACCTTGGCTGCTCTAATTTGCGTTGCCTCCCGAGGGTTCCCTCAAATTTATTATCCTTACTTTTGTACGATTGCCGATCACTTTTATCAATGGATCTGTCGAATTTGAGGAAACTATCATCTCTCGCGATTTCGTCCTCTGCAATTTCAGAGATTCGAGGCCTTGACCGTTTGGAGAACGTGCAAGATTTGCGGCTTTCTAACCTTGGACAGGTAGAGAAATTAACTGGTCTAAGTAATCTAAACAAACTACGAAGTCTTCAAGTACTAAATTGTGGTAAGCTAGTTGAGATTCAAGGTGAGCTACCAAAATCTTTGGAAGAATTGGGGATATTTTCCTGTGATTCTTTACAGAAGTTGCCTGATCTGTTGAGCTTGAAGAGACTGCAAAAGGTTGACATAATTGATTGCATGAAATTAAATGTGGAGGCAATTCTTGGCTTTGCTCAGAGTAGTCGGGCATATTTGTGAAAGAAGTTGGAGAAGAAGTGCATGTTGCTTTTGAAGGCATCCTGATCCACGAACACAAATTGTTCTCTCGTGTTCAAACTTTAAGCAAATTGATGTAAGTTATTTCATCTGACAACCAATGTTTTCTTTTTTGCAATCGAATTCTTTTACAGACATCCATAGAGAAGTTCCACATTCACAATGTTAATTACCTTTTTGGGAGTTGGTCTGATAATTTGATGAAGGTGTTAAATTATGGTACCTCCATCAAACTAGAGGGTTTTAATTATGTACAAATATTTGTTTTCTTTTCCTAGTTTTTGTTTGGCTTTTTTAGCTATATTTTCTTTTGATGGTTTTGAACTGCTAGTTATGTTAGCCATCAAGGACAGAGTTAAATCAATTTCTAAAACACCGTCTGCTAAAAGTGGAAATTCTTTCCTTAAATTGTTAAACATGTAACGTCGTAAGTAAATTTGAAATATTGATGGTAAGCTAAAAGTGACAGGCGTTTATTAGTTCGGTCAACTGTTTGCAAGATACAAATTAATAGAAAATGTACCATCCACAAACCCACTAGTAGATCACAACTTGTTTTTAGATTTTACAAGTGGGCCTGTCACGGTTAATAAGTTGACAATGAAATAACAATATATCCACCCATAAACCCAATAATGGATTACCACTTATGTTTGGGATAAGAATATTAGGAGTGTCATAACTTTCGTACGGTACGACGCTCACTTGAGTGCCATAACTTTTTTTTCACTCACTTGAATACCACATTGGAGTAAAATAGATCATTTGAGTGCCATTTCCGATAAATCGTCCTACATGGATATTTACTTAATTTTACAATCTGACATGGAATTTTTTAAAATAAATGGAATTCTTACGTGGAAATTTTTGTCCTCAAGAAACGACGTCGTTTTCTAAATTGTGCACAAATATCTCTCTCTCTAACAGAAACAACATCATTTTTGGGCATGTAATAGCTTGAAAATGATAACGTTGCATGTAAGTGCCAAATTAGGGCTTCTCACTCGCACGTCATCTTCCTCCTGTTCGTGCACGTTATCTTCCATCCTTCTCTCGATTTCTCTGAGATAATCACAAATTAGGGCTTCGATTTTGTTCGATTCCTCAACACTTCGTCTCTTCTAAAGCAAATCGAGCTCTCATTGGCACTCTCTCAGTATGCCCAAAATCCCAAGTCGATCTCTCTCTATAATGGCAAATTAGGGCTTCGATCTTTCTCACCTTCGATCTTCATTTTTGCTGCTCACTAGACAGAGACTAAAAAGGCGACGGACTAGAGGGAAAAGTTAAGGGTTGTCGCGTGACGAATCTTGGTCGACAAAGAGTAAAGGTTAGTGATTTGTTGTTTTGTGTTGACTGACCGACAAATTGAGCAAATGTTTATTCAATTTTGTGTTGTTGACAGAGTGTAAAAGCGTAGGAAAAGGCGATATCTTGGAGGGCAAATATTAGGGCTTAGTGCCACAGTGCAAAGGTGAGTGCTTTAATTTATTCGCCGCTATACTTTGTCGATTTGTGTCCACTGACCGACACCCCTTATTGTTTATTGCGATTGTGGGGGACCATTGTTGAAATTGCCCGTTTGTATTGTGTTCCTCTATTACAAGAATAATTTTTTTGTATGGGGTGCATTGTTTTTTTTTTGTGGTTGTAGGGACTGATTGCTGAAGTTGTTTGTTTGTGTTATGGTCCCCTATTACAGAAATAACTTTTTTTGTATGGGGTGCAGTGTTTTGTTGTGGTTGTGGGGACTGATTCCTGAAGTTATCTATTTGTGTTATGGTCCCCTATTGCAAAAATAACTTTTTTTATGGGGTGCAGTGTTAACATGGGCGATACTGATGCACCCATTAAAGTTTATTACGGTGGGAAGTTTGTGATTGAGGAAGAGTGGGAATACGTTGGTGGAAAGGTTGATGTTATCCTTGTTAGTCTTAGTAAGATGTCATATAAAGACTTTAAGAAGGATATAGAGGAACAGTTGCGCTGCAAAATAGGGAAATTATATTATCAAGTACCTAGTAAGAGTTTTAAGGATGGCTTGAGATATCTACATGATGATAGTGGTGTGAGGGATCTTGTTTATCATTAATTTCATGGTAGTTATGTTTATGTGTATGTTGAACATCATGGCGATGAAGATGAACAAGCAGTGTTAGAAGCTGGTGCTAAAACCCAAGAAAGTGATAGAGTTGTTTTAGAAGTAGATGTGAGAGCGGAGAAGACCGAGGCTTCACATATAGCTCATGTGTTAGATTTATTTGAGCAACTTGAGAATACTAGTAGCTTATCTGATGGTAAAGATACACTGCCTGAAGAATCGACAAGAATAAACCCGGACTCTTGGAAAATTGCACTGTTGAGTGATGAAGATGAGGAAACATTAATGCATACCATTTGCACAAGTGATGTTGATGATGAGGTCATTGCACAAGCAAGGGAAGAAGTGAGGGCATTTCAGCAAAGGAGAAAAGCACCATTTGGGGTAGTGAATGAGGGCATTTCATTAAACAGGGACGAAGGATGTGACATCCTCAATTTGACGCCGCTTAATTACGCATCATTGGACTTATTCGACCTTGATTAGGCGTCAATCGAGAGGGTTAAGCCCATCTTACCACTTTTGACCCTTTTTTGATTCTTAGAAGGTTGCACATTAATGTGCTATGTGCTTGATTGGTGTTCTATGTTTATTAACCTATAGTTTAGTTTCTAATGCATCTTCTAGAAGCTTAGTTTGGGGAAAAACCAAAATTTGGTCTTGCTTGATTTGGGGTTGGCGCCACTTTTGGGGGAAGAGAGGGGAAGAGGCCAACTTGGTTGGTTTCTAGTTTGGTTAGCTTAGTCCCTAACTAAGTCCTTGAGCCTACTTTGCTAGCCATCATTACCTAAGAGTGAGACTTGATGGAGATATTTCATGATTGCTTCTTGTCCATAAATTTGCTTGGTTGGGAGCAAATTAAGGAGGCTAGGGCTAGGCTTGGTGCTTGGGTCATTAATGCTCTTGCATTATTGGGGTCTTCTTGCAAAACCACTTAAGGGGAAACCTTCTCACTTCTCTCATTCCACTCCTTTATTCACTCTCATTTTTCTCATTTCTCCCTCTCTCTCCCTCTCACGCCACCATCATCGCTGACTACTCACCACTGAGCCACCGTTCACTGCCACGCCGTGCCAAGCCACTCACCGCTCGCCGTCCTCACCATCGCCGCCGTGCTGCCTTGTCGCCGAGCCGCTCGTTGCTCACCACCGCTCGCCGAGTCGTTGCCGTCCACGCCTGCCAACCACCGCCTTGCCGTCATGAGCTGCTCATCGTCTGCGCCGCGCCATCCGTGCCGCCATCCAAGCCACTCACTGCCACCGTTCGTGCCGTGTCGCCGCTCGTTTGTCATCACCATTAGTCTGTCTTCGCCCGTAGTTCTAATAGTTTCGTAAGTGGTTCCTCTATACCTTGGCTAGGGTTCTATTCTACGCGTTTCAGACCTAGGTTGAGTGTGCATGTGTGACCTTGAGTCTCTAATGACTTGCATGTGAGAAGGATGGGTTTGGCTTGTTGAATAAAGGTCATAGTAGTTGTTGCATGTCCACTTAAGCTTATGGAATTGAGCTAGATGAGCCAAAATTTCGTGGGTATCAATTTGGACTTGAATCTTTGAGATTTGTTTTGAAACCCAGAACTCGAAACTACAGTACCTTTTCTGTTTGTTATTTTTGTACATGTCTTTGTGATTCGAATTTGGGTTTGTGTTCTCAGTAAAGTTGTTCACCACATCTTGAAGTTTAACATATTTTAAATCTGGAATTTTTGGAGTTGATTTGGGTCGTACGAAAGCTCACCTTCAAACAGTGTTTAAACTGCCTAGAAACATAGTTTTTGTGATCTTCACGCCTTTTCGATTTTTATAAATTTTTCCAGATCTATTTTCAACAAGCTTCCTCACAAAAGTTATTAAGGACTTTCCTTTCTATGACATATAAAAATTTCGAGGCTTTTGAAGGTGACTTGGGTACTGAAAGAGATATATTTTGAAGATCGAACGATCTGTGCTGACGAGCTGATTTCGGGTCTAACTTTGAGTAACAAAACGACATGATTAAAGATTGAATTGGGTTTCGTGCTCTTATAAAAAATGTTTATCAATGTGTTTTCTGTGACATATCTAAAATTGAGAATTTTTGAAGTTCATTTACTATTTATTTTGAAGGGATTTCTGTTACTGTGCAAAACTGCCCAGATTTACCCAATTTCCAAGATACACTATTTTTCACATGAAAACGTTTGAATTGTGGCTTGATGTCTTCTGGAGATAAGACCTACATACTCTGAGCTTTCCAATGAGATATGACTAACCTTAATGTGATTATTTTAGTGCATCATTATGTGTGCCAGATTTTAGATATTCTAATCGCGTGAGCATGAAACACTCTTGCATTGGCCAAAGTGAAAGATAATAATCGGCTTGAGTGCTTGATGTGCTTGCGTGATCACATTTATGGTTCCGTATCCGTATGATTGTGGAGGACAATGCCCGAT
Organism: Syzygium oleosum; assembly: GCF_021117445.2. Classification (NCBI taxonomy): domain Eukaryota; kingdom Viridiplantae; phylum Streptophyta; class Magnoliopsida; order Myrtales; family Myrtaceae; genus Syzygium; species Syzygium oleosum. The sequence continues at coordinate 13,916,977 of NW_026607485.1, forward strand.
GGATTTCGGTTCCCGTTCGCGATGGAGGTCAGAACGATGCTCTTAATTGATTGCCGTCTTTGAGTGAGGTCAAGACATTGTCGTGTCTGATGGGGCGGGATGATGCCCGGTTACGCTGGATGACCACCAACGCGAGTGTTGGTCGTGGTCCTGAACGGTCGTAATAATCGGATCACTTGCGGTTGCATTGTGCATGGTTATGTGATATAAAGTGTTCTTGATTAATATGTGCAATTGTCGCATGCCAATTGGAAGCAAGGCTTCACGTGTGATTATTTATCTGAATTGTATGTGCCGATGGGAGGTAAGTATTCATGTGTGATTATTTGATTGCATTTTGATATGCCAAGAGCTTACCGTTCATATTTTCGAGGCAAGGTATCATCCTACCTGAGGTTTAGAGGTTCTACTTATTGAGTTTTACTCATTTATTATTGTTCACTTCTTTTCAGGCCTGTAGGTATGGATAGCCGCTTCATCTGTTTTGGGTACCCCGCTACTAAGAGTGTGAACGTCACCGAGGTTGTGGTAGCGGGAAGCAATACTACCTATCGTAAGCACACCACTACAGTGTGGGTCGATGAGGGCCTAGAACACTTAGCTCCTCATCATTTTGTGGCCTGGTTCTTATGGTTCGACGGAGATCTCATCGGTCCTCTTCATGGATTCGACGGACCTCCAGTTGGCGGAGCCCCATTGGACCCCTTGGTGGGGAATCCTCCCGATGGCACTGTGAGTGACCCCGAGCCCGAACCATAGAGGATTGGTCTCTTGTGGTGGAACCACTTTTTGGAAGCCACCCTCGTAGACAAAGGAGCTAGGTCTAACCCTGTTTGATTGAATCGGAAAAAGGCCCGTAGTAGTGGGTTTGTATTTTGCTAACATCCGATTGTTAACGACGCATATATTTATGAAGCATGTGTTTGTGAATGTGTTTCCCTTGCTATCCCTATTGTTGTTGTTCGGTTGTTGTTGTTGGTTGGGTGATTTGGAATTCGCTTCCACATGTGCTTATTCGTTAGATAGTACGATGGGTCGGCGATGCCTTCTGGAATGTCGCAATTAAATAACCAATGAAAGGGGTGTCGCGCGCCTGAGCCTGGGGGAAGTAGGGCCGGGGCGTGACAAAGGAGCTCCTGCAACTGATGGTGATGATACTGATTATGAGGAAAATGGGCATGATGATGGCAGTAGCTCTGAGCATGATGATGTTGAAGATGGTGCAGTGTTATAACATCCTCAATTTTAGTCCCCGGGAAATGGCTATGGATCGGTTTGCTAAGGGATTAGGGATCGATCTTGGACGCGACACATGCCCTACTTGTACCTGTGAGTAAGGAGATAAGACTCATTTCTAAGCCTTCGAATCTTACCCTTGATTTTGCTAGAATTGAGTTTGTTGAATCAAATCTGGTGGTTTTTCCATTTGGACTCAATTCTTGATTTTGTTCTGGAAAACCCAAATTCAGATTCTCTTTACCTCTTCGTTTTGTTATTTTTGTGGAGACTTTTGTGATCTGAATTTCTAAACATTTCCTTCTTAAAAGTTTTTCCAAACATCTTGAAGTTTTACATACTTTAATTTTGGAAATTTTGGACTTGATTTGGGTTGAACGATCACCTTATTTTCGTACCGTGTAAAACAGCCCAGAATGGGTATTTCTGTGATGTTTACATTTTCTTGATTTTATACAAACTTTTCTGGGCCGAATTTGAACAAACTTCCTTCACTAAAGTTGTTGAGAACTTCTTTCTATATAACATATATAAATTTGGGAATTTTTGGAGATGATTTGGATTCTAGAAAGAGGTTACTTTGAGAAGCAAAGATTCTGTTCCAGTGAACTATTTTTAGTTTGTCTTTGAGCTACTAAAAGTTGTGTTTAAAGAAAGATTCAGATTTTGTGTTCCTCATGAGAAATGTCTGTTAAGGCCTTGTTTATGACATATTCAAATTTGAGAACTTTCGGAGTCCATTTACTATGTTTTCAAGTCCGATTTCTTGAACAATGCAAAACTGCCAAATTTTGCCAGATTTCAAAGATTCATCATTTTCTATATGAGAACATTGGAATTTCGATTTGATATCTTTTGGAGACAAAGTCTATACATTCTGAGATTTCTAATGAGGGTAATGATTTCCTTGGCTTAGGTGTCCCTAAACTACTTAGGGCATAATTACCTATTTTTGTGGCTTGAGGAACAAGTTGTCTTGAAGACCAAGTTACCTTAATTCCTCTTGGAAGCTAGCCATTTAATGCAAGCTTATGTGTCCCTAAGAATTAGGGCTATCATTACCCTAAAGTGAGTCTTGAAAGTAGGAGGCAAGAAGGAGGATTCTAGAGAGTCAAAACTCGGAGAGCAAGTCTTGACTTCTAACTTGATGAACAAGTTGGTCAATAATAGAGACCCCTCCCCCAATGATAGAGTTGTCTTGCATGAGCCAATTATTGTGGCCTCTAGCAAGTGATTCATGGACAAAAGACAAATAAGACAACTTCTTTAGCAAGTTGTCAGTAGTAAGGCTTATCTTGCAAGAAGACCAATGATAGAGGCCAAGCTAGGTGTCCCTTGACTAATGAAGAACCAGATGACTCACCCTAGCAATTATTGAGTGTCTTGAAGAGGAGGACAAGAAGCTCACGCCCAAGGAGTTCTCCACATGAGAAATGAGGGCCAAAGTAAGTTTAGTCAATGTGAAACCAATGATGGACAACTTCCTTAGAAAGTTGTCAATGATAAAACTTGACCAAGAAGACTCCAATAATAGAGATATGAATCTTCTGGAAGGATTCAATAATTAAGTCCTGAAGAACAAGACTATCATCTACACTCAACTTAGGGGCTTACGGCTAAAAGGAGGAAAAGAAAGAGAGAGAAACCATGATGAACTACTTAGGCCTTAAATGAATTAGTAGGGTATAATTACCCTAAGTCAATAACTTAGAAACCAAGTTAGTATTATGTGGTCCTCAAGAGAGCTTGGAGAGAAAGCCTAATAATGGCCATAGACTTTAAGATCAACTTCATCATTAACTTGGACTTTTAGGGCCTAATAACCCTAAGGTAGAAACTTGGAGACTAAGTTGAGAAATGTGTGGCCTCAATTAAAGGCTTGCATAAGAAGCTTCATAATGGAGCTTAGACTTTAGGACCAATTGCAACTTGGAGACCAAGCTTTAGGATCTTAATTACTCCTCTAGGTCATCATGAACTCTAGATTGAAACTTAGAGCCCAAGCTAAGATTATGTGGCTAGAATTAAATCTTGCTCAAGAAGCCAAATTAATGGTTAAGACTTTCTAGGCCATTTCTTCATGGTCTTTTGGCTTTTCTTCATTAACAACTAAGATTTTCAAGATCAATATAATGATGGCATTAGACTTTAGGGGCAATTTCATCATGACATTTGTCTTTTCTTCATGAATAGCTTAGTGTGGACCACTATAAATAGGCTTTGGTCCCCTTAGTTACCACACACACCACCTCTTCTTCATCTCTCATCTCTCATTCTCACGCCTTCCTCTCTCTCCCTCACCCTCACGTCGATCATATCTCTTCCTCTCTCTCGCCCGTTCACCGCTGCTGACCGCCGTTTCCTTATTCGACCCCGTAGATGTTTTCTTATGTTTCTAGGTGAGTGAATTCCTTAACACTTGGATAGGGCGGTGTGTTACGTGATTGGAACTCGGCTTGGGAGGTTGTTGTTGCTTGAAACGGTTTTGTTCTTGTGCATGGTTGTATGACACTTGGATGCGGTAGTTTCTGTGATATGTTGATGTTCTTAACCATTCTTGTTGATTTATGAGCTTGTGAGCTTTTCATGTGTATATAGCAACTAGAGCCTTATATGTGTGGGTTAAGAAATTGGATAATAAATCGGCCTGTGTGACCCATGATGTGTGATCACTAAATAAAAGAAGAAGATTGTCATCACATAGCGTTGGCGGCGATGTCTCAGTTGAGCCGGAATGCCTTGGTTGAGCTAGGATGCCTAGCATGAAGCTGGATGCCTCGGTTGAGTCGGGATGCTGTGGTTGAGCCAGGATGACGATAAATGAATTCTATATGTGTGCCGGTATGTGTGTTTATTGATAAGCCGAAGGTTTCGGGCAAGCTCATGTAAACATAGCAAGGGCAAAGTCAAAGTCTTTGCTATTGATTTGCCATCGATATAAGACGGGGAAAATATTTGTTTGCATTAGTACAACGGCGAGGTATCATCCTGCACGAGTATTATTGAATTTACTCTTTGGGTTTTCAACTCACTCCCGTTGTTTCTTATGTTTTTAGGATGAGCTCCGCGCCCCTAGTTCGTTTTAGTATACCCGTTGAGATGGAGGTTGACATAGAGGAGTTAGGATTAAGCTCGACCTTCGCTTGTGATATGGTTTATACGTGGAACGGCCCGTAGAAAAGGGCTTGTAAAATATGTTTAAGTAAAATGGCAATAGTGTGTTTTGCCTGTTGTGCTTTCCCTGATTTTCAGCTATTATTTTGTTTGGGAATTTATTTGTACACATTTCCGTATGTGCTTATTAATAAGATAAAAGAAACGGGCCGGCGATGAGTCTGGAATGTCGCATTAATAACCCCAAGGTGAGGTAAGGACGTTACAAGTGCATCGTAGAAGGAGAAGTCAGTATCCTTCTTATGATTCAACAGGTACAAATCCTGCCTTTTGCATATCGATGAATTTTGATGATGCCAAGTATTTTAGAGATGTCATTATCAGGTACTCAATCACTCAACAAAGGAATGTTAAATTCACTAGAAATACTAAGAATTTTATTAGAGCAAAGTGTGCACAAGATAATTGTCCATGGAAAATTTACGGTGCATTGAGTAAGAAGAGTGGCTCATTCCAAATCCGGTCACTCCAGGAGGAGCATAACTACGGTATTGTATTTGATAATAAAAGAGTGACTAGTGTGTGGTCGGCCAATCACTTCTTCAACACCATCAAGGCAATGCCAGAAATTAACATTCCTCAATTGAAACAGCTAGTGAAAGAGCAACTAAGTATTAATGTGTCTAAAATTCAATGCAAAAGAGCTAAGTACAAGATGATGAGTACATTGCTGGGTACCTATAAAGAAGAATATGAAGAGATCTTGAACTTTGCTAGGGAATGTAGGCTTCAAAATCCACCTAGTATGTGACATTCTGAATTTCGACCCACTTTTGGGATAAATAAAATGTGTATATTCTTCAATGCATTTATAGTTAAATCTCGCCTGGAACTGATCATTATCGGGATACTAACCTTTAGGGAATGGCTACCTAGGGAAATGTACGTAGACCTAAGAACTCAATCATGAGTCGACCTTCGATGACGATCGAGGTCGCCATGACTTGAGTAACCGCAGATCGATACACGTAAACCCTAAAAAGCCGCCCGTTAGTCAGAGATACACTAAAGTCGCATTTGAGTGAAATTGTCCGTCATTTGAATTAGAACTTGGATGTCGAATTTCTCGAAGTGTCACGACTAATTTATTTGGACGACGTCACATAAGCATGGCCAACCTTAAGGTTTATCAGATTTGTCGGAAATTTGGAATTTGGACCGGGAGTGGAAAATAACCGTTTTACCCCTGGGATTATTTGAATTCATTTGAAAGGTTGAAGGGCAGTTTGGACTTTCGGACTTTCCCTCCTTTGGCCAAAATTCATGGACAAGTATGCCCCTCCCCATCTTACTTATTTATTTTGTGTGCCATTTAGGAATTTTGGGAAAATAATGTGAGGAATTATGTGAACTCTTGGATCTTGACTTGGAGAACGGGATGGAATGTGAGCCCTTGGATGTGTGAGTGGTGGTGGGTGATGGGATTTTTAGTGGCATTGGTAGAGAAAAAAATCTGATGAAGTCTCTCTCTCTCTCATTCATCATTCCTTCTCTCTCTCTCTTCTTCTTCTTCTTTTTCTTCTTCTTCTTCCTTCTGCTGCTGCTTCCTGCGTTGGCTTCTTCTGCTTCTAGCTTCTGCTGCTGCTTCTTCCATTGGCTTCTGCTGTGCTGCTGCTGTTCTAGGCCTGGTGCTGCCCTCCTTGCTTGGATTTGCTTAGGTTTTTCCATAGTAAGTGGCATTTTAAACCTTGTTTAAGCTAAGGGGTTACCAATGGGCATATTAGGGGTTGATTAGTGGCTGTGGTTAGTTGGTTTAAGGGCTAGACAAGTTGATTTGATTGTTGGTTGTGTTCTCGGATTTCGTTACTGTTGTGTCGCCGCATTTTTCCATTTTTTCCGAGACCTGTGTAGGCCGAATCTGGGGTAATTTCCTTCTTGAAAGTTTTTCAAAACATCTTGAAGTAGAGCATAATTTAATTTGGGAATTTTTTGACGTCATTTGAGGCCATTTGGAAGTCCATCTTTGGACCAAAATTAGTCTGCCGGAAACACTGTTCCTCGGAACTTCGGGTCTCTTCGAATTTTTATAAATTTTTCCAGACCTATTTTCAAAATAATTTCTTCACAAAATTTGTTGGGAACATTTGTGGTTATAACATATAAAAATTTCAAAGCTTTATAAGGAGATTTGGTTATTTCTTGAAATGCATTTTGAAAGCCGGATGGCCGGTCCGAATGAAATATTTATGTCTGATTTTGGATGATAAAAAGAGATAATTCTAGACAGAAGTGGATTTTGTGTTATTCATGAAAAATGTTCATCAAGATGTCTTCTAGGACATATCAGAAATTCATAATTTTTGGAGTTCAATTACTATTTATTTTAAAAGGAATTCCAGAACTGTGCACTGGCCCAGATTTGCCCCGATTCTGTGCATTCGTTTTTCTTTGACTTTTGTGGCTGAGTCGTGGTGCTTGGTGGCTGAGTTGAATGTGGTGATGCTTGGTGGCTGAGTTGAATGTTGGGATGTGTGGATTTATGCCATTGAGTGTATAGCTTGAATTGTGGATTGAAAGGTGTTGGAATGATTGGGTGATATGGTTGAACTACTCTGACATTCCGAATTTCGACCTATTTTTGGGATTTATAAAACGTGTATTTCGCCAGTGTACTTATAGTTAAATCTCGCCCAAAATTGATCACTCTTGGGTTATTTTTTTTTTCAATTAGAGATTCCGCTAAAATCGCACTCGATCGAATTTGGCCGTTATTTAGAGCCCGAACTTTGGTGTCGAATTTCTCGGAGTTTCGTGACGAATTTAATTGGACGGTGTCGATATTATTGTGGCCAACGTCGATATTGCTCGGGATTAGTGAAAAGTGAAATTTGGACCGGGTGCGGATTTGGACTAGTAGACCTCCTTCGTAGTGTGTTATATTTAGTGTCTTGTGGCCAAATCTTAATTTGAATTTGGGATTTTTGTGGCCGTTGGATCGAGTTCACAAGTTTGTTTAGTGACCGTTCGATCGCACTCGAGTGCGTTGACTTTGTCTCTCTCTCTCTCTCTCCTCTATCTTTGCCGCGCCTACACTGCGCGCACGTCCACTCCCTCTCTTCCCCATGCAAACTCCTCTCTCTCTCTCTCTCTTCCTTTTCTTCTTTTTCTTCTTCTTCTTCTTCTTTTCCTCCTTCGCCGCTGCTCCTGCTCGACCACCGCTCGTCCCCAGCCCAGCCGCTCGCTACACCCGACCGTCACCGGCTATCTGCATGGCGCTGCCGCCGTGCCGTTCGTCCAGCCAGCTCCTCCTACCCGACTGCCCTTCTCCTCCTTCCCTCCTTCCCCTTCGTGTGCGAGCAGTACCTCGCTGCCGAGCCGCCAGCTAGCTCGACCTTACCTCGTCCAGCCGCCTGCGACACTGCGGTGCTCCCACCCCGGCCGCTTGCCAGCTCGCCCAGTAGCTCGCTACCACAAGTCTCGCCAGCAACCGCTCGTCTTGCCGCCGTCGCCCACGAGTCTCGCCGCCCAGCTCGTTGTCGCCTGCTTGCCCGTTGCCACTACGGTCGCGGTCGTCGGCTGCCCAGGCCGAGCCGTGGCGGCTTCGCCTAGCTGCTGCCCCGGCCTTAGCCCAGGACTGGTCCTGTGTCATTTGCTTGCCCACTCGCTCGCTCACTCGCTGGCTGCCTGCCCTTGCCATGGCCGAGTCTCCCAGCTCGCCTGGCCGTCGTCGGCCACCTGCTAAGCCGTGGCCGAGCACCCCGGCCGTGGCCGAGCCCATTGCCCGCGCGCCCAACTGCTACCCCGGGCCGTACCTATCGTTGCCCAGCCACTCGCCGAGTAGCCCAGCCACTCGCCCGGCCGTGGCCGAGGGTTTTATCGAGCCGTGGCCGCCACTGTACCCGCTATGCTCGTGCCGCGCCGAACCGCCACTATTCCCCCGGGCCATTTTGGGCCCTTGCAGGTTTTCTCGGGCCAAACTTAGGTAAGTGACTCCCTAAACCCTACTTAGTATAATGGGTATTTTTAGACTTGTTTAGGGGTTAATTAGTATCGGTTTAGTGGCTAAGCTTGGAATATGATTGATATGTGAATGTGGCTAGTTGGTGGATTAAATTATGGTGATTGTGTGGCTTAATTAGTGGCTGAATTATGGTGGGTTCAATGGCTGGTTTGTCGTGGCAATTGTGAGTGATATTGACGTTTGAATGTGGCCGACTTGAATGTCGGATTGGTGGGCTAGTGCGGTGAGTTCGTGATTTGAATTTGAATTGTACGACGTGTTAGAATGGCGAATTGTATTGTGGTGCATGTGCATGAGAAATGTCCTGAGGCGTGGTTACGCGAGACTGAGCCCGGATTGATCGGAGGGCTGCCAACCTGAGGCGTGGTTACGCGGGTGTGGCTAGAAAGGCAAGAAATGACCTGAGGCATGGTTACGCGGGTCGAGGAAAGTGTCCTGAGGCGTGGTTAGGCGGGACTGAGCCCGGATTGATAGGAGGGCTGGACCTGAGGCGTGTTGATATGGGTCGTGAAAAGTGGCTGGACATGCATGCGAAATGTGCTTGGTTGAATTGGGTGAACGTGTGTGGTTATGTTGCTTGAGTGTTTATGTTATGTTCTTGAGTTATTATTGCACTATGGTGATTTAACTATTATGTAGAGTTGGCAATTAGTTCGAGGCGAGGTAAGTATGTTTGTGTGGATTCGATTGTGTTGGCTGTTAGACTCATCTGGGTACGCATTGGCCTAGGTGGGGTATAGGTTGTCTGCTTATTGAGATTTATTCTCATTGCTGTAATGCAAACCATTTCAGATCCCCGCCCTTGAGCATGCCGCCAGCTAGGCGTTTTAGGGTCCCTATGCATACGGTGCATGAGGAGACCGAGTACCCGGTAGGTCCCATCTAAACTTACATTAGGCACTTTACAACAGTCTGGGTAGATGTAGGCTTAGAGGATTTACAGCGCCACACCTACTTGGCCTGGTTTCATTGTGTCGGGTTGGAGACTCCTAGGCCAATCCGTGGTTTTGAGGGGCTGCAGCATGCTAGCGAGGATGCGGTGAATTGGGATCCCTGGGACAAGTATGCTCCCGATGGCGAGGTGACGGACCCCGACGATCCATCGGAAAACCCTAGCCCCGAACCCGTACCAGGGCCATAGCGCCTGCGGATGCCAAGCTCGAGGAGGAATTTGAAGAACCAGAGCCCGAGCCCGAGCCCGAGCCGAAGCCCGAGGAGGAGCCTATGAAGCCCGAGGAGGAGCCTATGGTGTCCGAGCATGAGGATGCGCCGATCGAGGTCGACTCGGACACGGAGTCGGAGTCTTCAGGGTCCGATTCAGATTGGGCACCATAGGAGCCTTTGGGTGCCGGGCATAGAATCTTTTGGTAGAGCCCTTTTTGTGTAGCTAGCTAGCTTACCCTACCACCTATCCCTTTTTGATGATGAAGGTGGATGCTAACCCTAGGAGCCTATTATATGAATTTGTGGTCTCAAGCTAATGTTATGCCTTTATTGAATTGTGTAAGTGCTATCCCTTTGTCATTATTTATTGTCTGGGTTGTTTGGTTTCTGCTTCCGCTTGCGTTTGTCATCATGTGTTTCGTTTAAGTCGGCGACACGTCCTGGGACGTCGCGTTCAATACGACCTTCGAGGGATGTCGCAAGCTCGTTGGGGTTCGGGGCATGACATCCCCGGTTGATTTGGTATCAGAGTAAGGTCAGCTCGATCCAAGTTGGTCGAAACCTGGAGTGATAAGGAGTGATGACTTTGGGGTAGCCAGTTAGGGAGACTTGTGTGCCATGCGTACCCCAGACTGTGTGATTGTGGTTGATGAGTGAACTTATGCATTAATATGTGAGGTGCAGATGCGTCAGGACTTGAGGTAAGTACACGAACTCTGTTGGTTATGATTGGGTGTTGTTTGTGATTGGCTGCCTGCTTAGTGAATTGTTGTTGTGATTCACTGCCTAGGGCTTTAGGCTGGTATAGTTGGCCTAGGTCTCTAATTCCTGAGTGGAATTATAGCAGGTAGACGAGTGTGAGATCTTGTGAGAATGAGCAGTCGAGGTAGAGGTCGAGGTCGAGGTCGAGGTCAAGGTCGTGTAGCCCCGCAAGCTAGAGTTGTAAAGGATCCCCGAGTGGATGGAATTCTGAGGGTACTACAAGAAGTCGGGATTTTAATGGGTAGACAGACCGAAGAGCGGAATGCTGCTGTCGCTGCTAATGCTGAGGCCGTTGTAGTCGCCGCTAATGGGGCCAATGGAAACAATAGGAACGACAGGAATGGTAGGCATCCCGCTCAAGGCCAAGTAAATGCAAATAGGCCGATGTCTAAGCTGGTTGAACAGTTCTTGAAGCTGAAGCCCCCAAGGTTTAATGGTAAAGGTGATACTGGGGCTGCACCTCGATGGGTGGAAGAGCTAGAAAAAGCTTTTGAAGTGCTGGGATGCACTAAAGAAGGAAAAAGTAGGCAGTCTACCAGCTTCAGGAAAATGCAAGCGATTAGTAGAGAGCCACCAGAGGTCAAGTGTTCCCTGCTGGTACTGCTCCGACTTGGACTGTTTTTACAGAGACCTTCCATGGCAAGTACTTCTCGAAAAGTACCTGAGAGCAGAAGTTGGCTGAATTCATGAGACTTCTCTAGGGTCAGACGTCGGTGGATCAGTACGAAGCCGAGTTTGCAAGGCTGTCCAAATTTGCCCCAAGAATGGTAGAGGACCCAGTGGACAAAGCCAGGAGGTTCCGAGACGGGTTGAATCCGGACCTTCGCAGTCAAATGATTTCGCTGAACCTGAGGGGTTATCATGAGATATATGACTGAGCTCAGGCAATTGAGCGTGATTTGATGGATCGGGCTGCCGCCTCTGGATCGCGGCAGGCCTCGGCTTGGGACAACCGTCATTTTGGGAAGAGACCTATGACGGGAAATAATCGTGTTGTCCCCCTTGTTCAAAGAGATATAAGGAAGTCGAATCACTTTCAGAACGCCCCGTGTAGGTTATGTGGAGGGAGACACGGGAATGGACCTTGCCCACATAGGGGCGATGTGTGTTTTAAATGTGGCAGAAAGGGCCATCATATAAGGGACTGTCCCAACAACAGGCAAGCTAGGTCGCCTGCACTACTGCCACCGCCGCCCCGGAATGGAAATCAGTTCGGAGCTGTCCAACCGGCCAATCAGAATAGGTCGTCGGCCCAAGGACGAGTATCGCGCCGCGCTTTTTTTTCGGGGGGATTTCGGGATTTGCGCGCTAAGGAGGTATTTCCGTGTAAAGGTCTCTCCTAGACCATACCTCACGTGATAGTGGAGGGTAATTTCCTATTTAATTTAGGTTTGTGATTTTGGAGTCGCCACTAGTCGTTATTGGTAGGTAGACTAGAAACCTAATCAAGGTTCGGGAGAAATACCACGATTCTACGAATAAGAGATTCTGAGTACGGGGACTTGGTTACGTTATTGATCCCGAATTAAGATCCCGAACGCCCTTTCGTTACAAAACATTCACAAGGAATTAGAGACACTAACTTGATCAACCATAGACCATTGGTAATGCTCCGGCGGGTGGAAAATGCTCCGGCGAGATTCAACCAAGGATGACCGATTTGGTTTTGTTGATTTAATGACACAAAATGCAAGCAAACAACAGAAATATGCTCAGAAATGTATTATAAAACTCCAGAAAATCAAAATCTCCAAGAAAATTGCATGAACATGCATTTTAAGGTGAAAATGGTTTTCTGGAATTCTGAAAAAAAAAATGATCACGAGCGATGTTTACCTTCTTCGTTCGATGATCAGGAGAAATTGTCGAACTGATCCGCGCCTATTGGGTTGTTCCTTGACACTTGAACTTCCACATGGTGGTCTTGGTATCGCCGGAAGAGCTCTAGATTGACCGGAAAAGCCTCGGTTTCAGACCTTCAGGACCAGCCAAATCGACTGGAACAATGGAGGGGAAGTTTCAGCCAAACCCCGATTCGCCGGTGCTCCGCCGTCTAGGGCGGCGTCGGACGCTCGGGTGGGAACCTCAGACCCTCTCTCTCTAATTTTTCCTCTTTGGTTTCGTCTCTTTCTCTCTCCTCTCTCTCTCTGGCATTTCACCGAACAACTCTCCTTCAATGTTCCATTTTTTCTTGGTTTTTGTTGATCCATTTTTTCCGTCTAAATTCGGTTAGAATCGATTTCCGATCGGTTAGATTGGTTCACTGGTGCCAGCTGGAGATTTTCCAACTGGCCCAGTCAATTTTCACGTGCCAAATTAGCCGAAAATGATCGGTGAAGTCGCGGGTTTGAAATGGTTTTTTCTGGGTTTAGTGTGGCTTGGGTGAGTCGGGTAAGGAAGACAACCAACCCGGGTCGGGTCAGGTTGACTCGGCCGACCCGGCAGACCCTGGTTGGTCTAAATTCGCCAATTAAGCTCAATTTTGACCTAATTTTCAAAATTAAACCCCAAAATTGAATTCCCCATCACATTCCAAATCTAAATATATAATTTTCCCCAATTTTTGTCATGATTGTGTCCAAGATTTTCACATTTTTGTATTCGAGTTAATAGATTTTTATTCAATTTGATGTCCTAATGACCTGATTACACAAAATTGATGCCAAAATTGAATTACGCACATCTGATTAACCCTAGAAATGATGGCCTCATGGTTTGACAATTTCATATTGGGCACGATTTCCAATTTGGGTTCAAAATTCTTAATTTTCAATTAAATTTTGGGTATTTTTTATTTTTATGTCAAATTGTGCAATTGGACAGATCATTATGTAATTCAAGGTCCCAGAATCATTTGTTGTGAAGACACTATGACTTCAAAATGACTAGAAAAAATTTAATTGCATTTTTGGTTCAATTCGGGTTCAATTTTGCCCAATTTTGGGAAAAACATATACCCGATTGAGATTTTTCAAAATTGATGATGTATTCATGAAATTGGATTTAAAATAAGACTAATGACTATTTTTATGGAATTTTCTGAGTCCATTTGCTATTTTTCTTGATTTTCTCACTTATTTTGACTAAAAGATATTAAGGAAAAATGCAGAAAAATGCTAAAAAAAATAATTTTTTGGTTTAGAAATAGGTTTCTAGGCTTGGTCAAGATTCCTAGTCCTAATTTTGAGATTTTTGAAAATATGAAAAAATGAGCTAAAAATTAGGTGTCAACAACGAGTTTATGCAATGGCGAGGAGGGAAGCTGAGGACGCGCCTGGCATGGTCACAGTTACGGTCTCTCTCGGTGATCATGCTGCATATGCTTTATTTGATCCGGGGGCGTCGCATTCGTTTATATCTGAGCAGTTCGTTAAATTGTCTAGAATTGAGCCGAAACCGCTTGAAGTTATGCTGTGTGTGACTACTCCGTTGAATGATAAAGTTCTGATTGTGTTTGGATGCCCTGATTGTAAGATAGTGATTGGTGATAGGGAAGGAAGGATAGATTTAGCGATTTTAGCCATGTATGACTTTGATGTGATTGTTGGTATGGACTGGATAGTTAAACAGAATTCTGTAATGGATTGTAGTAACAGGGTGATCCAATTTAATCCGGTTGGACATCCTAAATTCGAGTTTATAGGAAATCGAGGAGGAACCTCGATCCCTTGGATCTCGTCACTTGAGGTGACTAAGCTGTTAGACGAAGGGTGCCAAGGATTTCTGGCGACTGCAGTTGATTCGACGGCTGGAAAGCTGAGGCTAGAAGACATAGCCATGGTGCGCAATTTTCCCGATATCTTTCCTCAGGAATTGCCGGAATTGTCACCTGATAGAGAAATGGAGTTCATGGTTGAGTTGACCCCAGGAACATAACCGATCTCGAAAGCGCCCTATAGGATATCGTTGTCAGAATTGAAGAAACTGAAAGTTCAGATGCAAAAGTTACTGGATAAGGGCTTCATCCGCCCGAGTGCGTCTCCATGGGGAGCGCCAGTGTTATTCATGAGAAAGAAAGATGGGTCTTTGAGGTTGTGCATTGACTACAGACAGTTGAATCAAGTGACCATTAAGAATAAGTACCCACTACTAAGGATAGAAGACCTGTTTGATCAGTTGCAAGGAGCATCGATATTTTCAAAGATCGACTTGAGGATGGGTTACCACCAACTGAGGATTAAGAAGGAGAATATACCAAAAACGGCATTTAGGACGAGGTATGGGCATTACGAGTTTACAGTGATGCCGTTTGGATTGACTAATGCCCCTGCAGCCTTTATGGATTTAATGAATCGAGTATTCAAGGAATTTCTGGATCAGTTTGTAATCGTGTTCATAGATGATATCTTGGTATATTCGAAGAGTTTCGCCAAACACGAGTTACATTTGGAAAAGGTTCTACGGACTTTAAGGGAACACGCACTCTACGCTAAGTTCAGTAAGTGCGAATTCTAACTTCATCGAGTGGCATTCTTAGGACATGTGGTATCCGGAGAAGGAATTGCGGTGGATCCGATGAAGATTGAAGCCGTCACGAATTGGCCGAGGCCGACAATAGTAACCGAGGTTCGGAGCTTCTTGGGTCTAGCAAGTTATTACAAACGCTTCGTGGAAAGGTTTTCGGCATTAGCGACACCGTTGACGCGGTTACTAAAGAAGGAGACGAGGTTTGAATGGGACGGATAAGTGTGAAAGGAGTTTCCAAGAATTAAAGTAGAGATCGACGACCGCGCCAGTGTTGACAATCCCGTTAGGTCCGGGAGGATATGAGATCTACAGTGACGCGTCGCTAAAGGGATTGTGATGCGTGCTAATGCAACATGAAAGAGTAGTGGTATACGCATCACGACAATTAAGACCGCATGAGCTGAATTATCCGACGCACGACTTGGAATTGGCCGCGATTATCTTCGCTCTTAAGATTTGGAGACACTACTTGCGTGGGGAGAAATTTCAGATTTATACGGACCATTAAAGTTTAAGGTACTTGTTCTCCCAAAAGGAATTAAACATGAGACAACGTCGTTGGATGGAACTCCTTAAGGACTATGACTGCGAGATTATGTATCATCCCAGAAAATCTAATAAAGTAGTGGATGCACTGAGCAGGAAATCGAGCATCGCGCATATGATGGTCAAGGAATGGACTCTTGTCGCGCCGCGCTTTTTTGGGGCTTTCGGGATTTGCGCGCTACGGAGGTATTTTCGTGTAAGGGTCTCTCTCAGACCATACCTCACGTGACAGCGGATGGTAGTTTCCTATTTAATCTAAGTTTGTGATTTTGGAGTCGCCACTAGTCATTATTGGTAGGTAGACTAGAAATCTAATCGAGGCACGGGAAAAATACCACGATTCTACGAATTAGAGATTCTGAGTACGGGGACTTGGTTACATTATTGATTCCAAATCAAGATTGCTAACGCCCTTTCGGTACCTAAGAACGATACGATGTCTAACATGTCATGTAAATTTCCGAAGCTTACCTACTAATTCTATCCGTTCTAATCGCGGGAAAAACCAATCAAGTATTAAATGCACAATCGATGTCAATCAAATTAATCATTCCTAAATGGTCTTTAAAAATGAAAATAAATCAAAACATCCAAACCCTAATGAAGCTATAGAAGCTTATTCAATTCATGATTTACATTTTTTAGGGTTTTAGGGTTTTTTAGGGGTTATAACCCCTGAATTTGAAATTTTCTAAAAATGCCACTCGGGCACTTCCAAAAATTCAAATCTCACTTTTTATGGTTAGCCACAGTGTTTTTGGAACATTCTGTGAATTTTAATTTTTTTTTTCGAAAATTTCATTAACCGAGAATTGATTTTTATGATTTTCTAAAAAATTTTATGAATTTTTCAATTTTTATTGATTTTATAAATTTTTCACATTTTTTATTTGTATTTTCTGAATTTTCTGAATTTTTATGAATTTTCTGAAATTATTTGAATTTTTATGAATTTTCTAATTTTTTAATTTTTTTATTGATTTTCTAAATATTTCACATTCTTTATTTGTATTTTCTAAAATTTCTAAATTTTTATGAATTTTCTGAGAATTTTTGAATTTTTATGAATTTTCTAATTTTTTTTATTTTTCTGTGAATTTTCTATTTTTTATGAAGTTTTTTGAATTTCTAAATTTTTTTTATATTTTTCTGATTTTTCACAATTTTTTTCGAATTTTTATGTTTTTATGAATTTTTTAGATTTTTTTTAGATTTTTTATTATTTATTTTATTTTTTAAAATTTCGCGCCGGGAAGCGAACCGGGCCAGCCCGGTTCAACCCGGTACGGCTTGACCGAACCAGGCGTCGCCGGCGCCGGTCGCCGATTGTCTTCTCCGGCGGATACGGTGCCCAAAACGGTACCGTTTTAGACTTTTTTCATTGTGGCATTTTCCCGAACACCTGGTGTGCACAATTTCACGTTTAGTGTTTTCGAGGCCGCTGGTTTGGATCGATTTCCGGCGACCTTCTGACGGGTTCATTACCATTCTGGTTGATACAATGTGAAGACCATGTCACCCCCTATCAAACTAACATAATCACCTTGCTGTCGGACCTTCGCCGGCTGGCGAAAAACCGATTAAAACAACCTAACCTAACATTGACCTAAAATAACATTTCTAGATTTCAAACCATTATCATACCCGCCCTAGCCGTTTAGATCGCTTCTAATGACTAACAAAACATCAAACAAAGTCAAGGAGGTTAACTTGAATGGCCCTACGGCCACGGCAATGCTCCGGCGATGGTTGGATGAACTCCGGCGAGATGGTTCATGGACAACCGGTTCGGTTTATGCAAGTTTATCCACCAAAATGCAATCAATCAACAAAAAAAATGATAAGAAAACTCGTTTCAGACATCAAAGAACTCATAATCATCAAGGAAATCACATAAGTGGTAATCTTGAACAACAACTCATTTTCTGGAAATTTGGTGAAACCGTGACTGTGATCAGTTTTTACTTTCTTCGTTCGATGATCAGAAGAAATTTTCGAACTGATCCGCGCCTATAGGATTGTTCCCTGACACTTGCACTTCCACCTGGTGGTCTTGGCCTTGCCGGAAGAGCACTGGATTGACCGGAAAAGCCTCGGTTTCAGACCTTCAAGACCAGCCGATCCGACTGGAACAGTGAAGGGGAGATTTCAGCCAAACTCCGATTCGCCGGTGCTCCGCCGTCTGGGGCGGCGCCGGACACTCGGATGGGAACCTCAGACCCTCTCTCTCTAACTTTTCCTCTTTGGTTTCGCCTGTTTCTCTCTCCTCTCTCTCTCTGGTATTTCACCGAACACCTCCTCTTCTTCATGATAAGTTTTTCTTCATTTTTGTTGGCCAAAAATCCCGCCCAAATTCGGTTAGAATCGATTTCCGATCGGTTAGATCGGTTCCCTGGTGCCAGCTGGAGATTCTCCAGCTGGCCCAATCAATTTTCATGTGCCAAATTGGCCGAAAAGGATCAGCGAAGTCGCAGGCTTGATTCTGTTTTTTTTTTTCTGGGTTTTATTGTGACACAGGTGAGTCGGGTAAAGGAGATGAACAACCCGGGTCAGGTCGGGTCGGGTTGACCGGTCGACCCGGCAGACTTAGGTTGATCTAAATTCGTAAATTAAACTCAATTTTGACCCAATTTTCAAAATTAAACCCCGAAATTGAATTCCCCATCATATTCCTAACCCAAATATATGATTTTCCCCAATTTTTGTTATAATTGTGTCAAAGATTTTCACATTTTTGTATTCGGGTTAATAGATTTTTATTCAATTTGATGTCCTAATGACCTGATTAGGAATAACTGATGTCAAAATTGAATTACCCACATCTGATTAACCCTAGAAATGATGGTCTCATGGTTCGACAATTTCATATTGGGCACGATTCCCAATTTGGGCTCAAAATTCTTAATTTTCAATTAAATTTTGGGGTTTTCTTATTTTTTTGACAAATTGTGCAATTGGACTGACCATTATGTAATTCAAGGTCCCAGAATCATTTGTTGTGAAGACACTATGATTTAAAAATGACTAGAAAAAATTTAATTGCATTTTTGGTTCAATTCGGGTTTAATTTTGCCCAATTTGGGAAAAACATATACCCGATTGAGATTTTTCAAAATTGATGATTTATTAATGAAATTGGATTTAAAATAAGACTAATGACTATTTTTATGGAATTTTCTGATTCCATTTGCTGTTTTTCTTGATTTTCTCACTTATTTTGACTAAAAGAAATTAAGGAAAAATGCAAGAAAATGCTAAAAAAATATTTTTTTTGGTTTAGAAATAGGTTTCTAGGCTTGGCCAAGATTCCTAGTCCTAATTTTGAGATTTTTGAAAATATGAAAAAAAAATGAGCTAAAAATTAGGTGTTAATAACTTTGTTGGAGGGAGTGCAAGATTCGGTGTTTAAGCTTAAAATGAGTCATGTCTCAAGTCTGCTTGCCGTATTGAGGATTGAACCGGAAATCCAGACTAAGATTAAGGCTTTACAATCGACGAACCCGGAGATTCAGAAAATTTTAAAAATGGATGTCACAAAAAGGAAATCGGACTTTCAGGTATTCGAGGATGGGATTCTGAAGTTCCGTGGACGGTTGTGTGTGCCCGGTGATGCAGAACTTAAGGAGGAGATTTTGTCAGAAGCTCACCGTAGCAATTACAGTATTCACCCAGGTAGTACGAAGATGTATCAGAACTTGCGACAGCATTATTGGTGGAACGACGTGAAAATAGACGCAACATTGTCAACATTGTCAACATCGTTCCATAGCCAAGCATATGGCTAAGTGTTTAACATGTCAACAAGTGAAGGCGCAACATTGCAAGCCAGGTGGAATGTTGCAGCCATTAGAAATCCCTGAGTGGAAGTGGGAACACGTCACGATAGACTTTGTAATGGAATTACCAAGGAGTTAGAGGGGTCATAATTTAATTTGGGTGATAGTCGACCGATTGACAAAGTCAGCACATTTTCTGCCGATACGAAAGGGCTTCTCCTTGGAAAGGTATGCCGAGATATATGTGCGACAAATAGTCCGTCTTCACGGAGTACCAGTGACGATCACTTCAGACCGTGATCCTAAGTTTACTATCGCTTTTTTGGAAAAGTTTTCATACGGTATTAGGAACGAAGTTACAGTTTCGCACGGCCTATCACACCCAAACGGATGGCCAGTCTGAAAGGACGATTCAGACTTTGGAAGATATGCTGCGGGCATGTGTATTGGATTTTAAAGGTAGTTCGGAGGAACAATTGCATTTGGTTGAATTTGCCTATAATAATAGCTACCAGCAGAGTATCAAAATGGCACCGTTTGAAGCGCTATATGGCAGAGCTTGCAGAACACCGATATGTTGGGATAAAGTTGGTGAGAGGAGCATCACGGGTCCAGAATTAGTTCAGCAGTCAGTGGAGATAGTCAAGGTGAATCGGGACAGGCTTAAGACTGCTCAGAGCCGCCAAAAGAATTATACAGACCGGAGACGTATGCCTTTGAAATTTCAAGTGGGGGACCACATTTTCCTCAAAGTATCATCGATGAGAGGATTATCACGGTTTTGTAAGAAAGGAAAGTTGAGCCCGAGGTACGTAGGTCCATTCGAGGTCTTACAGAGAGTTGGCACCTTGGCCTATAATCTCGCACTATCGCCGAATTTGTCCCAAGTTCAGAATGTGTTCCATGTGTCTATGTTAAGGAAATACGAACCGGATCCGACCCACGCGTTGAATTATGAAGATATAGACGTGGACGACAGAGTGTCGTATGTGGAAAGGCTAGTAAGGATTGAGGATAGAATGGAACAAGTGTTGCGGAACAAGACAATTCCGATGGTCAAAGTAATTTGGGAGCATCATGGAATCGCAGGTGCGACATGGGAAAGCGAAGAGTTGATGCAACGCCAATACCCCCATTTGTTCGAATAATTGGGTTGGATTGTAAATTTCGAGGACGAAATTTTTGTAAGGGGGAAGAGTTGTGACATTCCGAATTTCGACCCATTTTTGGGATTTATAAAACGTGTATTTCACCAGTGCGCTTATAGTTAAATCTCGCCTGGAACTGATCACTCTTGGGTTATTTTTTTTTAATTAGAGATTCCGCTAGAATCGCACTCGATCTAATTTGGTCGTTATTTAGAGCCCGAATTTTGGTATCGAATTTCTCGGAGTTTCGTGACGAATTTAATTGGACGGTGTCGATATTATTGTGGCCAGCATCGATATTGCCCGGGATTAGTGAAAAGTGAAATTTGGACCGGGTGCGGATTTAAACTAGTAGACCTCCCTCGTAGTGTGTTATATTTAGTGTCCTGTGGCCAAATCCTAATTTGAATTTGGGATTTTTGTGGCCGTTGGATCGAGTTCGCGAGATCATTTAACGACCGTTGGATCGCACTCGAGTGCGTTGACTCTGTCTCTCTCTCTGTGTCTCTCTCTCTCTCCCCTTTCTCCCTCTACTGCGCCCACACTACGTGCACATCCACTCCCCCTCTTCCCCATGCAAACTCTTCTCTCTCTCTTCCTTTTCTTGTTTTTCTTCTTCTTCTTCTTTTCCTCCCCCGCCGCTGCTCCTGCTCGACCTCTGCTCGTCCCCAACCCAGCCGCTCGTTGCGTTCGACTGTCGCCGGCCATCCGCCTGGCACCGCCATCCCGCCAGCCGCTGCGCCGTCCGTCCAGCAGGCTCCCCCGACCCGACTGCCTTTCTCCTCCCTCCCTCCTTCCCCTTCGCGTGTGAGCAATAGCTCACCGCCGCGTCCGTCGCGGCCCTGCTCCGCCGAGCCGCCAGCCAGCTCGACCTTGCCTCGCCCAGCTGCCTGCGACGCCCCCGTGCCACCCCCGATCGCCACTCCTGTCCCGGCCGCTCGCCAACTCACCTAGTAGCTCGTCACCGCGAGTCTCACCAGCAGCAGCTTGTCTCGCTGCCGTCGCCTGCGAGTCTCACCGCCCAGCTCGCTATCGCCTGCTTGTCCATTGCCGCCGCAGTCACTATCGTCACCGCCGCCGCCGTCGCTGCTGTCCAGGCCGTGGCCAGCTTGCGTAGCCACTGCCCCGGGCCTTGGCTGGAACGTCCCAGTCGCTTGCCCGCTCGCTCGTTCGTTCACCCGCCGCCTGCCCTTGTTGTGGCCGAGTCGCCTAGCTCGCTTGGCCGTCGCCAGCCACCTGTCCAGTCGTGGCTGAGCGCCCTGACCGTGGCTGAGCCCATTGCCCGCACACCCAGCCGCTGCCCCAGGTTGTACCAGTCGTTGCCCAGCCGCTCGCCGAGTAGCCCAGCCGCTCGCCCGGCTGTGGCCGAGAGTCTCGGGCATGGCCGAGGGCTGTACTGAGCCATGGCCGGCCACTGTGCCCGCTGTACCCATACCGCGCTGAGCCGCCACTATTACCCCTGGCCATTTTGGGCCCTTGCCGATTTTTCCTGGGCCAAACTTAGGTAAGTGGCTCCTTAAACCCTACTTAGTATAATGGGTATTTTTAGACTTGTTTAGGGGTTAACTAGTATCGGTTTTGTGGCTAAGCTTGGAATAGGATTGATATGTGAATGTGGCTAGTTGGTGGATTAAATTGTGGTGATTGTGTGGCTTAATTAGTGGCTGAATTATGGTGGGTTCAATGGCTAGTTTGTCATGGCAATTGCGGGTGATATTGACGTTTGAATGTGGCCGACTTGAATGTCGGATTGGTGGGCTAGTGTGGTGAGTTCGTGATTTGAATTTGAATTGTACGACGTGTTAGAATGGCGAATTGTGTTGTGGTACATGTGCCTGAGGAATGTCCTGAGGCGTGATTACGCGAGACTGAGCCTGAATTGATCGGAGGGCTGCCAACCTGAGGAGTGGTTACGCGGGTGTGGCTAGAAAGGCAAGAAATGGCCTGAGGCATGGTTACGCGGGTCGAGGAAAGTGTCCTGAGGCGTGGTTAGGCGGGACTGAGCCCGGATTGATAGGAGGGCTGGACTTGAGGCGTGTTGGTGCGGGTCGTGGAAAGTGGCTAGACACGCATGCGAAATGTGCTTGGTTGAATTGGGTGAATGTGCGTGGTTATGTTGCTTGAGTGTTTATGTTATGTTCTTGAGTTATTATTGCATTATGGTGATTTAACTATTATGCAAAGTTGGCACTTAGTTCGAGGCGAGGTAAGTATGTTTGTGTGGATTCGATTGTGTTGGCTGTTAGACTTGTCTGGGTGCGCATTGGCCTAGGTGGGGTATAGGTTGTCTGCTTATTGAGATTTATTCTCATTGCTGTAATGCAAACCATTTCAGATCCCCGCCCTTGAGTATGCCGCCAGCTAGGCGCTTTGGGGTCCCCATGCATACGGTGCATAAGGAGAGCGAGTACCCGATAGGTCCCAACCAGACTTACATTAGGCACTTTAAAACAATCTGGGTAGATGTAGGCTTAGAGGATTTACAGCGCCACACCTACTTGGCCTGGTTTCATTGTATCGGGTTGGAGACTACTGGGCCAATCCGTGGTTTTGAGGGGCTACAACATGCTAGCGAGGATGCGGTGAATTGGGAGCCCTGGGACAAGTATGCTTCCGATGGCGAGGTGACGGACCCCGACGATCCACTGGAGAACCCTAGCCCTGAACAGGTACCAGGGCCCGTAGTGCCTGCAGAGCCCGAGCTCGAGGAGAAATTTGAAAAACCAGAGCCTGAGCCCGAGCTCGAGGAAGAGCCTATGGAGTCTGAGCACGAGGATGAGCCGATCGAGATCGACTCGGACACGGAGTCGGAGTCTTCAAGGTCCGATTCAGATTGGGCACCGTAGGAGCGTTTGGGTGCCGGGTATAGAAGCTTTTGGTAGAGCCCTTTTTGTGTAGCTAGCTAGCTTACCCTACTACCTGTCCCTTTTTGATGATGAAGGTGGATGCTAACCCGAGGAGCCTATTGTATGAATTTGTGGTCTCAAGCTAATGTTATGCCTTTATTGAATTGCGTAAGTGCTATCCCTTTGTCATTATTTATTGTCTGGATTGTTTGGTTTCCGCTTCCACTTGCATTTGTCATCGCGTGTTTCGTTTGGGTCGGCGACGCGTCCTGGGACATCGCGTTCAATACAACCTTCGAGGGATGTCGCGAGCCCGTTGGGGTTCGGGGCGTGACAACTACATTGCTGCCCTTATGAATGGATTGGTTGGGTTGAGTTGTTGATTTGGAATTGAGCATGTTTGTGTGTGATTAGGGCATGTGGATGTTGTGTGAAGCAATGAGATATGTATCGCGTATGATCGGTAGGCCTTGAGGCGTGTTGAAGCGGGGAAAGGCATGAAATTGAATGAGGATGTACGTTTGATCCTATAATCCTTAAGGCGTGTTTACGTGAGGAATTGGATTTGTCTTGAGGCGTGTTACGCGAGACAATGCCCGGATAAACCGGAGGACCGTCGACTTGATGCGTCTTTACGCAAGTCGTGCCGTAGACTTGATGCGTGTTACGCGGGTCGGTATTAATCGAGGTGGACACATGTGTGTGTCGGAAGTTGAAAGGTGTAAGTATGTGTAGAGATTGAGATTGGAATATGTTGGAATGTTATTATGGATGCATGTGTAGGAAATTGGCTATATCTTGAAGTGTATGTGCATTGAGAAGTTGGTTATGTTATTGCGATCCAACCAACGTGCAGGGTTATGTATATGCATCAAGGTAAGGCTAGAGAATGCCTTTAAATGTTATTGCATGTTGATTGAATGTGTTGGGTGTTATTCTATTTGTCTGGAGGTACGTGTTAGCCTAGGTAGGGTTTAGGGTGCTTGCTTATTGAGACTCGTTCTCATTGTTATTATATAACCATTTCAGACCCCCGACCCCGATTATGAATGGTTCGTCACAGAGTTTTGGGAACCCGAGGAAGAGCCGATGGAGTAAGACCACGAACAGGAGCCCATGGAGTTGGTAGACCCTTTTTGTATAGCTAGGCTATCCTACCCTACTACTTGTCCATTTTTTATGATGGTGGTTTTAACCCTAGTGGCATTTTGTATATAAGGTTGGCTTTTGTAAGTACGTGCCGTTGTATGAAGTATGTGGTTGATTTGTTCAAGTGTTCTCCTACTACCCTTTATCTTAATCTTGTCTGGGTGTTATAATTGTTTCCGCATGCGTTCTATGCTTGAAGTTTCATTTGGGTCGGCCACTAGTCCTGGGACGTCGCATTCGAAATATGACCACGGAGGGATGTCGCGGGCTCGGTGGGGTTCGGGGCGTGACATAGTAGAACTCATGTCAAGGCTGTGGAGAAGCCCTTGCCTGATCATGGGACACAGTTTAGTAGGATGTATATATGCTTTGATACATATAGAACTAGATTCTTAGCTGGTTGTAGAAAAGTGATAGGTTAGATGGGTGTTTTATGAAAGGATTATGCAAAGTAGAGTTATTGGCTGCGGTTGGGAGAGATGGAAACAACCAAATATTTCCAATTGCTTGGGTTGTGGTGAAGGTTGAGAATAAGGACAATTGGTCCTAGTTTCTGAAAAATTTAATGGCTAATCTTGGGATAACTGATGGAAGAGGTCGGGCATTCATGAGCGGCCAACAAAAGGTAATGTCGTTGAATTATTATCTTTCTAATATCATTCATATAGCTTACAAATGTTTATTGGTTTTGCAGGGACTTGTTCTAGCGATAGCTGAGTTGATGCAATTCATTGAGCATAGAATGTGTGCTCGCCACATATATGCCAATTGGGCAAAGAAGTATAGAGGTGATAAATTGCAGAGGTAGTTTGGCTGATCGCAAAGAGTATAAATATAGCAGATTTTAGAATTCACAATGAAGCTCTAAATGCCTTGTCAACTAAAGCTTGGGACACATTGTTCCAAACTAAAGCAAAGCTTTGGTGTAGAGACTTCTTTAGTGAAGAATTCAAGTGCGATACTATTGACAATAATCATTGTGAGGCTTTCAACGGTAGGATTATAAGAGCCGGGTGCAAATCAATTATCAGCATGCTTGAAGATATCAGAGTTATGGTTATGATAAGGGTGCAAAGACAGAGAGATGAATGTTCAAAGTGGCCTTGACAATGTGGGCCTAGGATTATAAAAAAATTGGATGACTACATTGTTGCTAGTGGGTTCTATCATCCAATTTTGAATGGGGACGATGGATACGAGATCATGAATAACGGTGACAAGTATGTTGTCCATTTAGAGAGAAAAAAGTGTTCCTGTCGAGCATGGCAATTAGTTAGAATACCTTGTTCACATGCCATTTGCGCAATCCAGTTGAAGCAACTCAATCCAGAGGATTATGTAGAGGACTATTACAAGAAAAACAAGTATCTTGCTGCATACCAATTCATGATGCAGGCTCCGAGAAGTTGCAAGTTTTGGGACAAAACAAACCATCAACCCCTAGAACCTCTACCATTAAAGAAGCAAGTTGGCAGGCTTAAAAAGAAAAGGAGAATGCAGGAAATTGAGACTACTAGTAACAAAACGAGAAAGGCTGGTGGAACAATTTGATACTCAACTGTAATAAGGAAAGGCACAACAAGACTGGTTGTCCAACTAAGAAGCAGCAACAACAGCAGCATGAGACAACATAGGCCAATGATGCAGGGGCATGTCAGGGCAACTTAGAAAGCAATGATGTAGGACCAACTACAAGGCCAACTCAGTCTAATAGTGTATAACAGAGGAGTAAATCTCAAGAAAGCTGTTTGTTATGGTCATTGCCATTGTATGTACTTATTGGTGCATTAACTTCATTCTCTTATGTCATTTTGTAGGTTAGAAAAAGAGCAATTGAAGAGGTTTCTAAAAGTTTTGCACCATAGCATATACATGGTGCAATTGGGAAAAGACTAAGGGAATATGGCTATGGGTTGTTTACGGACATGAATACCGGCATGATGGTTTTGAATGTTAGTTTTTTAGGCATTATGCATGTAATGTATGTCATTTGATTGATATGGTAACTAATCACGTTTCTATGTTGTAGCCTGGGAGAAGTTCTGAAGTGTTGATATCTCAAGGAGGACCAAGTCAAGAATTGGCTATATTTACAAGAAGAAGCCAAGGGCAAGCACTGATAAACTAATCAATGGTAACTCGAGCACAATCGAAGAAGTAGAAACCAATGGCAGCTCCAAAATAGAGGGTAAAGAGGGCAGCTCGAAAATAGGCACCTAAAAAGACCAAACATTAGCTCCATCTCAATCGAATGATCTTGAAAATGTCACTATACATCGATCTCAACCTATTGCCATAGTGCCAAGATCAATCACTGAAAGTTCAATAGGAGGCAACACCAAAACACATGAAGCTCCAAAGAAAAGAATGGATCCTCTAAAAAAATAAGACAATGGGAAAAAGAACACGAGTGAAGGATGTGCCTAGAGTTCCAGTTTGGAAGAGTGCAAGAATCATGAAATATATCAAGAGTCCATCAAAAAAAAAAGGAAGTGACTAGGTTGTTGAGCTTGACTGATGGGAGGAGGTCGTCTGTTTATGTTTGTTGTTAGGTGTCAATGTCTGTAGGATTTTGTTATTAGGAGTTTGAGATTATTGCTGCATTTTGGCTAGTAATGTGTTTAGCAGCAATGTTGTTAGGTGTTTGATTATCTATTATTGCATTTTGGTTGGAGATGTGCTTGGCAGCAATGTTGTTATTTCGGTATTGAATGTAAGAACATCGATATTGATGTAAAAGAACATGATTTTCTTGGTGCAATGATTACGTTTTTGTGTTTGGTGTAAATGCAATGCTATTTGATGTTAACCCATGCCAAGGCTAATGGCATCTGTGGATTAATACTTCTTTTGTATGCTACTACATGATGGCAATAATGAGATAAGCTATATAGGATGTGTTTAAGAAAAGTGAAACTGATAGCTTACTTATTAACAAAAATTGAGGAACCTAAGTGATCACTTTTAAAAAGTTAAGGAACCTAAGTTGTAATTTTTAAAAAGCTAATGAACCAAAGTGTTCACTTAAAAAAATTTGTGGCACTCAAACAATCATTCATAAAGTTATTTGGAACTTCTACTGTCCTTTAATACCATATGCAGAAAAGCCAAAACTGACTACAGAATGTAGAACCATCTCTGCTCTTGCTGCAAATTCTACAGCTTGCAAACCATCTATCCTTTATATAAACCAACAATAATGCACCATATAACACCTTCCACCAAAATCAATCAGGCCATTCAACCTGTAAGTAAACACAAACCTGGCCATTCATCATTCAACCCACGTACACAAATTTACCAAAAGTAACAACATTCCAGTATCAAAACATTTCCATAACTAAAATTCATTGCACTAAATACAACAACACATTTCATTGTTCTTCTACTATGATAGACTCAGTAGCTTCTTCTCATTATTGAGGTTACATATGACCACAAATCAGACCAAACCCGACAACAATAAGACAAATAACACTCGATAAATTTTTTTTTGAATTTTTATCCTTGAAACTTCCTTCTTCAAATGATTCACTAAAGTTTCCAGACCCTTGATTTCTGCTTGCATTGAGTTTGCATCGTCCAACTCATCTTTCACTACAGGCGGAGGTTCATGTCGTCCTTGAAGTAGCTCCAAGATCACCTCCATTGCTCGATTCGAAAATTTTGTGTCAACCCACCTGAAATATCCACAATTGAAGTCTTCTCTATACTTGGCGCATCCATTGAACCTTCTCCCAGGATTGTTTCTCATCCAAGCTGTTCTTGTTAGACTTCGCAGCCCGCAATAGCAGAAATATTGACTTCCATCTTCGCTTTGTTCATAAACTCGTGAGCTGTTTCTCCTGCTTCTGCTTCGCATTGTGAATTTGATGAAATGATTTGCCCCAATTTGAAGAGAGTTTGCGAGTTCATGGTTAGGGTTACGGTTCCTCAAGATGAAGATTGGATTTTGCCCCAATTTGTTGAAGTAAGGCAAGGGTTCTTATAATTGGATGGGTGAATGACGTCGTTTGGCATGCAATTGCTGACTAGATGGGTGAACGACGTGATTTAGCATGTCAAATGTTGACTTCAACTTGCCGGTGAGACACGTCGACTGTTTTAATGTTATTTTAATGCCACGTCGGATTTTTCGACAAGCCAAATCGCCGATGGCACTCAAGTGATCACTTTTTCAAATTTTTGGCACTCAAGTGAGCGAAAAAAAGTTATGTCACTCAAGTGAGCGCCGTACGAAGGTTATAGCACTCCTAGTGTTCTTATCCCCTTATGTTGAGATTTTACAAGTGGTGTGGATTTTTGCTAGTAGATTTTGAATGATTAGATATTTTACTAGTAGTCCTTTGTTAGCGATCGTAACTTATGAACGAAATAACTATTTTGCCACTATAAATCCCTAGTACATTTTGAACATAAGTTTCGGTTATACATTAGCAACTTTGTTAATCCCGTCAATTGTTAATAAATTATCAATAACATAATGATTTTACCATCTCATTGCTAGAATTTAGCTTTGAGTAGTAAATATAAAATAAGTTATTACTTCATTGATGGTCGTAAATCTTAACATTGTTGGTAAATTACAGCAATATATTTGACCAGCAGTGTAGCGTAGCAGGTTAAATGATCTATCCGCCATTATACAGAAAGTGCGAATAGTGTCACAAGTTTACTATGTCCAGAATATTGCTTTTTTGGTAAGGATATCCAGAATATTGTTTCATTTGCAAAAATAGAATCTTAGACACGTCCCGTCAATTTAATTCACGATTCAAGATTTCCTAAATCTTTGCTTCATGTCATTTTAATTGAGTCTTTGCTGATCTAGGATAGTTTACAGAGTTTCCATGAGGACATCTATGAGAGCAGTTGTTTGAATTTATAGGGTCTTATACACCATTTGGAACACTATGGAAACCTCTTGCTTCGAAATTTTTTTGTCAGTGATGGGATGACAGACTTCTCGAGTATATTAGTTGTTTAGATTAAAAGCTTTAAACCATAGGCCAGATAGATTGCCACATCATCTTTGAAAGATTCGTGGGTTGTTACAAACCATGTCACCAGGAAAATAACTACCGTATTGCCACAGTTAATATTTGACATTCAACTTAAGTTTGCAGATACTTTTTGACAAAGGAAAAAACAAAAGAACGGACATATTTTTTGTCACATCCATGAATATTCTGTCTTGTAATACGAGAAACAACCCAAATATTTTTTATGTCAGGATCGAAGCACCAAAAGTTGGCTAGCCATTGTAGGTCTAAATCACGAAATCACAGTGTTGTATTTACGGGGATGATATATTCAACCTCGTGCTATTTACATTCTAGTGAATTTCAGCGGAGCTCCTATGCATCTGATGATGGACATGAACAACAGATCGATGGAATGCATTTTGTGAACAAACTTCATCACAGAGCTCCCTGATGATCTTCGAGAAATCAGGTGCTGACCCCGAAGCATCTTATATTAAGTTGCTCTCGGCATCGGAGTCTGAAGGCAGCCTCAATGCAGAAGCAGAACGATTCCTGGAAAGCATAAGATTTCCTTTGACATCTTTGCTTCCATATTCCTTCAATTGTGCGTCCATGATGATTTTGCATTAGCCATTAATCCACACACTAAATGGTCCGCAATGCTGTTACCAGTTACTGATCTGTAGAACCACACTATCCTCAGTTATCCACAAATATTCCTGGCATGACTTATTGCACCTAGTATGATAAATCCACAAAATAATTGCTTGAATAAGTAGCTAGGACTGAAACTACCTCCTTATCTGCTGCATGATGGATCTTCTCCTGAGCTATTACAAACTATCTTAACCTGATAAACTAGACTACCAAATCCTATATTATACAGCCATACCTACGATAAAAGGAAGATTCCAATTACATCCGAGCACTGACATTAGAAAGAGCACGATTAGTCACTAGAGAAGCAGGTGGAATCAAAACATTTTTACATTATCTCACATCAATATGCTCATCCGTCGTTGTCTTTGACCTAGTTGCCAATAATTGTAAGCATTAGCAGAATACAAAAGTCAAATGTGTAATACCTTAATAATTGCACAGAGCTTAAGGCTAGGTCATCTCACATGAGAGAGAGAGAGAGTAAATAGCAAACATTATCACGCATCTTAAATTTTACAATCGTTATGAAAACTCGTGATGGCTTTATAGGAATGAGAGTTACATATTTTTTAAAAGGTTATGAGTACTACGAACTACCTTGCTTCGTTAAAAAGAAAACAAACAAGACAATTATTTATATGCCGAAAAAAATGAATAGTACATTCGTAGATTGAATAAATGAGACTTCACCAGTTAGATAGGTTGAAAGAAATGCAAAGCAAACATTAATTTCAGTCAGCGACAATTCCCCATAGTTAATGTTATATTCCGTCAAGATTACAATATTTCTCTAGGGAAGTGATGTTGCATGTCTTTTGTGGGAACCGAGAATAGTGCGGAGGCAAATGAGCCACAATATCATGTCCATTAGTAATATGTATTTTATTTGGCACGCGGTGACTGTAGTAAGACGCAAACATTGCATTGTCAATATGAGGTTGTCAAAATGTTAGAACCTGGACATTCTGCGCTTCATGATTGACCTGGAAATGAGGTGTCCCCAGTACTACATGATTGACCGGGAAATGAGGTGTCCCCAGTTGTACAAGTAGAGAGTGCTGGTCTGGGAAAAAAAGCTTCAGCACACATAATTAGACAGCCAAATAACTTGAATGTTAGAACATCAATGCCACTTTCAGGACGGGGAAAAAAACATCATGCATCAATATCGACATCTGCCATTTCACATATGAAGGTGAACAATAGAACAGCCCTTTCTCTCCATGAGGGTTGAAGGTCTAGCGTTATTCTCTGTCAAGATCACATCCATAATTTTCCCAACACTAAACCTCCACCCCAGGAAAAGGTGTTAATAATACGGAATAGTGGGATTGAGGGCGAATTTACAATTGAGGCGCATTTAGATGCTTCCACAAGAAGCACTTGGATCTTGGTGGGCTGAGTTACACCCTGCTAATGAAATAAACAAAAAATCCAGGTTCATGGGAAAATGCCCGATCGAACTCCAAAACTTACTGTCATAAATCTTGTGGAAGCATCTAAATGGCTAGCCACAAGGGCATTTAGAAGGAGAAACTAAATCTTATAAAAGGCCACGACACATGGGCATAACGTCACAATCGGCTCAGAACAATTTTCAGCCAGAAAACAGCACTGAAAAACAACTTTTTGATCCTTGAAATGTTAGGACAATATGTGACATCCTGAATTTTATCCATTTGGGATTTATGAAATATTTGGTTTTATGAACGCACTCGTAGTTAGTTCTCGCCCGGAACTGATCATTCCTGGGGATACTACCCATTAGGGAAAGGCTAATTAGGGATGTAAAATTCGTGCGACTAAGGGAAAATTCGATCGTGAATTGATTTTCGACCATAAAATCGCCGAGGTGACATTTTGAGCCACTGTTGGTCGATCCAAGGATAGTTAGGAGTCAGTTCGCCACTGTCATAGTAGTGGATCGCGGGTGATTCCGCTGGACCACGAAACGAATTGACGAACGATCCTGAACCTATACCAAACGATCGTGCTCCTCGGATCTAGCGATTGATCCTCGCGATTTAAATGACAACCGAAATCGTCACGAACCGAATGAACTTGCACGTGACTCGATTTATTATCAGTCACAGGTCGAATATGCGACTTTCCCCAAAAAGCCGCCCGTTAGTTTGAGAAACGCTCGAGTTGCATTTAATAAAATTTAATTATTTAATTGAGCCCAAATTGGACATCGGAAAATTTGGAAGTCACAACGGGACGTTAGGACGGCGTTGTGGTTGGGACGTGCAACTTTGGAATGTCCCGAATCCTTCAGAAAAATTTAATTTCGGCAAGAAAATGGAAAAGTGACCATTTTACCCTTGGGAATTTATGAAGGGCATGTTTTATGAGGGAGGGGCATTTTGGTCATTTTGCCCTAACTTTTTGGTTGGACATTTTTGCCCTTGGAATTTTATGAAATTCCCAAATTGCCCTTGGATATTTTTGGGAAAGATTCGATCTCGGTCGTCAGTTTCAAGATAAGATCGAATCTAGGCCGTCGATTTGGATTGAGAGACAAGGGCAGGATGGTAAATTGCCACTTTTGGTCAAAATTGGACTATTTAAGTCCAAAACCCATTCTCTCTCCTCATTCCCTCTCTCTCTCCCTCACGGCAGCCCCCCCACCGTGAGCTCTCTCTCTCCCCTTGGCCGATCACCGCCGCCGCTGGTCACGCCCGCCGAGCCACCGCCCGTCCGCCGCCGTACCGCACCACCGCCACCACCCCATGCCGCCGTCCCTCTCTTTCTCTCTCTCTCCCGCCCGTGTGGCCGTGGGTCACGGCCAAGGAAGCCGAGGCCGCCGTCGTACGCCGTTCGCGCCACCGCCAAGCCGCACCGCCGTCCCCGCCGATCGCCGCCGCTTTCCGCTCAAGCCGCGTTAGTCTAGAGCTCGGTAAGTCGCGCCCTAAACTTTATTTAGGACGTCGGGTATCGACGGACAATTTTCGGGTGAAATCGGGTTTAATTAGGTGCGGAATTGTACGATTTATGAGTGGAATTGATTAGCGGGCCTTGGGATTAAATTTGGGAAATTTTGGTGGAAATTTTGAGGTCGAAAGCGGGCTGTGGATGGCTGATTTGAGTGCTGTGATGCTCGGTTCGGTACACAAATTGGATATTTAGAACCGGCGAATAATTGGGGGAAAATGTCGTTGTAACAGCCCGAATTTCGATGTAAGTCCGGGATCAATAAAACGGATATTGATTCGCATTTCATTTTAGTAAGTCTCGCCCAGAGCTGATCACTCTCGGGATACTAACCAATGGGGTATGGCTAACTAGAAAGCGGTACGTGGATCGGGGACCCTATCGTGAAACGGATACCGATCGCGAGAGATGCTGAGGGAATATTTTGAACCGATGTGGGCCGATCTTAGGAAAGGTAACGGATTTGGTTTGGCCAAGGCCAACGTTGTACACTCGGATCGCAGGTGATTCTGCATGACCGAAAAGTGCACGTGGCCAATCAGTCCTGAACCTAAACCTAAACCGAACGATCGTAGCCTCTGGGGCTAGTGATAATTTCTCATTCTCTCAATGATAGAGACCATTACGATACGGGTAGCCCTAGGTCGATACGCGTAATCTCTAAACAGCCGCCCGTTAGTGAGAGACCCTGAAGTTGAAAGTTTAGCGAGTTTTGTTCACAGAATTGGGCCCGGATTTCGGTATCGATTTTCGAAGGCTTAAGAGACTATTTTTGGGAATCCGACGTCATATTACGCTGGCCACATACATGTGGAGTTAGTACGAGTAAAAATTGGAATTTCGATCCGGGGGTGAAAAATTACGATTTTGCCCCCGGGATGCCAGCGTCGCTTTTCGAGGCCAAATGAGGTTATTTTTCGTGGCCGACGCCATTTTTGGGTGACCACGCATACCAGGAGTCGTTTTGGCCAAAAATTGGAATTTTGACAAAAATTGGAAAAATAATATTATTTTATTCCCGAAACTTTGACGTGGATTTTCGAGGGCTTGCGCGATGAATTTCGCGATTCCGACGCCATATTATGTTGGCCACGCACAAATGGAACACGTATGTGCGAAAATTGAAATTTCGGTTCGGGATCGGAAAATTACGAAAATGCCCCTAGGCCATTTTTGGACAATTCCGAATTTAGAAAATTTTTGGGGTTCTAACCAAGGTGAGTTAACTTAATTCAGGTCTGGTCAGCCCTTGGTTAGGGACAAATGACCATTTTAACCCTAAATTATTGGATATGGATTAATCTTGGCCATTGGATCAAGGGCAAAATTGTCCAAATGGCCAAGATTTTGACACTTGGACTCCACTTAGACCATCTTTGACCTATTTGACCAGACCCTCTCTCTCTCCTCTCAGCCTATTCGGTCATTTCCCTCGTGCAATTTCTTCTTCTTCTCCGTTTCTTGTTCTCGTTAGCCTGTTTCGCATTTTTTCGGCACTTGTTCACGCCGAACAAGACTGGTCGGAGCCGCCGGCCGCCCACCACCGCCGCCACAAAGACTTCTTGGACCTCCTCTCACCTGTTCACCCACCACAGCCCCGGTTTCACCCGTAACAGCCTTCTCTCTCTTTTTCTCTCTTCCCGTCTCGCAACAAGATCGCCGGAGCTTCACGGAGCTTCGCCGGAGCTCCGATCGCTGTTCCGACGACACCTACTGCCAAAGACGTCCATACGTCGCCGCCCAGTACCGTCCGTACAGTGTCCGTACGGGTACTGTTCACGCGCCGTACGGATCACTGTTCGCGCCGGACCGTATGGACGCGCGGCTGTCACCGGCACCTCGTCGGCCACCGTCCCAGCCTGTCCGTACAGTGTCCGTATGAAAAGTACTGTTCACTGCGTCCGTACGGGGTCACTGTTCACCGTCCGTACACCGCGCTGCCGTCCGTCAGGAATTTCGCCGCCGGTTTCACTTTTCACCAGTGATCGGCCGCCGTTCCCCGACGTCGTGACTTTGGATTAGGTGAGTAAAATTCCTAAACCCGGATTAGGACTGATAATGCGTTTTTCTGGACTAATTTAGGTATTATCGGTGCATTTGACTGGCTTAGATAGTATCAGTGTGTATTTCAGATTGGGTTAAGGACTGATTGGTAGAAATTATTATCGGGAAAATTTAGTGGAATAATGAGAATTATTTGGGGAGGTTAATTGGATTAAATAATCAATTTAGAAGCCCATTGGAAATTATCGGGTGTGTCCGGGTCGATTGATTGTATATAGTTCGTGCTTATTGGTGATTGATTGCGTACTACCATGTCGCATGTTGTGTGGCGGATTTTTGTGGAGTGCGATTGGACAATGTTGGTTTGCAACTAATTATTGAATTGTAAATCGCACGTTGGGCCACACGGTATTAATTGGGCCAATTGAGCACGTGTGGTGATATTGAGTGTTTGAATTTAATTGGCGCTCATGGTGCATTGCATTGCATAACATGGACACGCATTTTGTATGCCGAGAGTGAGGCATGTGATGAAATTGTGCGAGAATGCGTGTCTGCCATGAGCATGTGATCACCTAAAATACCCTGAAGCGTTATACGCTGGGTTCAGATAATAATGAGTTGTGTGATCACCTACGGACCTTCGGGTCGATACCGTCCTCATGCACTTTGAAGCAGGACGATGCCCGGTACGTCCGGAAGGCGACCATCCTCATGCACTTTGAAGCAGGCTCTGGTTCGCAAGGAGAACAGTGTTGCGCCTCATGCACTTTGAAGCAGGCTAGAGACAATGGGCCAGATCGGTTGCTGCGCCTCATGCACTTTGAAGCAGGCTAGACGCACCAGGCCGTGAAAAATTGATGACTCGAGTCGTAATTAATAATAATTAATTTGGGCAAGTGTGCCAGTGTGGGCCAGTGGGCCAAAGAAATGTGCATGACATGTCAATGACATTTGCATGCATAAACATGCATTGAATAGCATGCGAGTGTGTGAGACTCGGTGCATGAGCATGTGTTTGGCGTACGTGTGACTATGTGTGCCACGTATGTGCCATGATTGTTATATATTGATTTGTCTAACCTACAGGGTCAGAGAATTGTATGATTATGGTTGTGTTATGATTTTAAATGTTTGTTTCCGGTCAGGAGATTGCATGCTAGCCTAGCCTAGGTTTAGGGGTTGAACTCACTGAGATTCGTCTCACGGTTGTGTAAACCGAAACTTTTCAGACCCCCAGCAGTAGGATGCCGAGGTCACCACCTCTTTTTGGGAATACTGCATTTTATCCGGCAATCGTCGAGCATGCACCCCGGTGGGGACGGAGCAGAACGGAGAAGTGGCTGTTTGGGTTATTCCCAGCTGTTGGTGTTTCCTTTTTGGTTGTAGTGAACACTGTAAAAAGAGTTTTAAAATAGTAATATAAGTATGTACATATTTTCTGCGTTGATCGTTGTTTATTGGATGGCTATCCTTGGCTCATATTGTAGTTGTCTGGGTTTGTTTATTTTATGCTTCCGCTTGTGTTTGATCTCTGTATGGGTGTGGGTCGGCGACGCTTCCTGGGACGTCGCAGTCAAACGACCGAAGGTGGGATGCTCGCGCTTCGTGGGGAACGGGGCGTGACATCCCCTGTTCGAATTGGTATCAGAGCAAGGTTAGCTCGATTCCTTTGGTCGAGGTTTGGAGTGATAAGGAGGGATGAGACCCTGGGTAGCCAGTAGGGTGACCTCGTGTGCTACATGCATCTCCTGACAGCTTGTGATTGCGATGAATTGTGATTGTGTGATCCGTAAGTGCAGGTGCGGCAGGACCTGAGGTGAGTATGTGAATCCCTTGGGTGCTGAGTTGGCTAGTTTTTATTAAGCCGCATGCTGACTGCTTGATTGTTGTTTAATACCTGCCTAGGACTTAGACTGGGATAGATTGAATTAAGTCTTTAATTCCTTTGTGGAATTATAGCAGGTAGTCATAGAATTGAGTAGCCAAGATGAGTAGCGAGGGGAGAGGTATAGGAAGAGTCCCCAGAAGAGGTGCAGGAAGAGGGACCAGAGGTGGAGGTTGTACTCGAGTTAGAGCAGTGGAAAACCTTGGAGTTAATGTGGGAGCTGCAGTAGACCCCCAAGTTGATGTTAGACCGGTGGAAGATCCACGTATGGAAGGAGTTCTGCGAGTATTAGAAAGGATTGGGAACGTGCTGGATAGGCAGACTCAAGGGCGAGATAATGTAGCCGCTGCTGCGGTAGATGAGAATCAAGCTAACGCCTGGACAGGCTCAGCCAGCCGGGGTTAGACAAATGCCCCAGTTAGTAGAACAGTTTATGAAATTGAAGACGCCCAAATTTCATGGTCGTGGTGACCCCGAGGCTGCGCCAAGATGGATTGAGGAACTGGAGAAAACTTTCAAAGTTCTGGGGTGCACCGATGAGGAGAAGGTGACATTGGCGGTTTACCAGCTTCAAAAGGGTGCTAATGATTGGTGGAATGCCGTGGAGAATAGAGTATTTCCAGTAGGAACGGGCCCGACTTGGGCTGTGTTTCTGGAAAATTTCTACGAAAAATATTTCTCGGAGAATGCGCAAGAGAAGAAGTTGATGGAATTTATGCGCTTGCGCTAGGGACAAATGACTGTTGACCAATATGAAGCGGAATTTGCAAGATTGGCTAAGTTTGCACCGACTATGGTGGAGAATCCGAGGGATAGAGCGCGAAGATTCCGAGATGGATTGAAGCCGGATCTTCGGAGCCTGATTTTGTCCCATGACATCAAAGATTACGGGGAGATGCATAGACGGGCGCAGATCATGGAACGAGATCAGCAGGAAAGGGCAACCGCTTCAGGATCGCGGTTTGCTCAAAATCGAGATAATCGCCATTTGGGGAAGAGGCCTATGACTGGAAATAGGCGATTTGTCCCGCCAGCCAGACGGAACATTGGGAAACCGAGTCCCCAGTTGGGTAGATATGGGGCGTGTTTTAAGTGCGGGAGTATGGAGCATCAGATTCACACTTGCCCACAGATGCAACCATCAGGACCGTCCAGAGTGCCGCCACCACAAGCTGGAAATCAAGCCGGACCTCCCCCACCGGCTAATCAAGGACGACCGCCAGCTCAAGGAAGGATTTATGCAATGGCGCGCAAGGAAGCTGAGAATGCGCCGGGCGTGGTCACAGGTACGATTTCTTTGTGTGATCATGCCGCGTATGCATTGTTTGATCCGGGGGCAACCCATTCGTTCGTTTCAGAGCAATTTATTGAGTTGGTTGGTATGAAACCAGTGCTGCTTGAGCATGTGCTTTGCGTGTCGACACCTGTGAATGATAGGTTGCTAGTTTCTTTTGGATGTCCTAACTGTAAGATAATTATTGGAGGTAAAGAAGAGAGTATCGACTTGGCAGTAATAGCCATGTTCGATTTTGATGTGATTATTGGAATGGATTGGTTAGTCCGACAGAAAGCTATAGTGGATTGCAGCGATAGGATGATCCAATTTAATCCGGATGGACGCCCTAGTTTTGTATTTCAGGGAAACCGAGGAGGAACCTCGATCCCTTGGATTTCCTCGCTCGAGGTGAGTAAGCTGTTGGACGAGGGGTGTGAAGGATATTTGGTGAATGTTGTGGATCCAACAGTTGTTGAACCTAAGTTGGAAGATATACCCGTAGTAAGCAATTTTCCCGATGTGTTTCCTGAGGAATTGTCGGGTTTACCGCCTGAGCGAGAGGTAGAGTTTGTGATTGAATTGGCGCCAGGAACAGAGCCAATTTCGAAAGCGCCATATAGGATGTCCTTATCATAATTGAAAGAATTAAAGGTCCAGATACAGGAATTACTGGACAAAGGTTTTATTCGCCCTAGTGCGTCGCCATGGGGAGCGCCAGTCCTGTTTGTCAAGAAGAAAGATGGAAACTCTGAGATTGTGTATAGATTATCGGCAGTTGAATCAAGTGACAGTGAAGAATAAGTACCCACTGCCGAGGATTGATGACCTGTTTGATCAGTTGCAAGGAGCCTCAGTGTTTTCTAAGATAGATTTGAGGACCGGGTACCATCAGCTAAGGATCAGAAATGAGGACATTCCCAAGACTGCTTTCAGGACTCGGTATGGGCATTATGAATTTACGGTCATGCCCTTTGGATTAACGAATGCCCTAGCCACTTTCATGGATTTGATGAATCGTGTGTTCAAGGAATTCCTGGATCAGTTTGTGATAGTTTTCATTGACGATATACTAGTGTACTCCAAGAGCCTTGAGGATCATGAGATACACTTGACTGAAGTGCTGCGGACCTTGAGAGAACATGCGTTGTATACTAAGTTCAGCAAGTGTGAGTTCTGGCTCAGCAGAGTAGGATTTCTTGGACATATCGTTTCTGGGGATGGGATTTCTGTGGATCCAGCTAAGATTGAAGCAGTTACCAAGTGCCCTAGACCGACATCAGTAACCGAAATCCGAAGTTTTCTAGGATTGGCTGGTTATTACAGGCGATTCGTAGAAGGATTTTCGTCAATAGCCATGCCAATGACAAGACTGCTTAAGAAGGAGGTGAAGTTTGAATGGGATGACAAGTGTGAAAGGAGTTTTCAGGAATTGAAACACCGGTTAACGACTGCTCCTGTATTGACCATTCCGTCGGGCCCAGGAGGATTTGAGATTTATAGCGATGCTTCGCTAAGAGGATTGGGCTGTGTGTTGATGCAGCATGGAAAAGTGGTAGCATATGCGTCGCGTCAGTTGAGACCGCATGAGATGAATTACCCGACGCATGACTTGGAATTAGCCGCTATAGTGTTTGCACTTAAGATCTGGAGGCACTATTTATGTGGGGAGAAGTTCCAGATTTATACTGATCACCAAAGCCTCAAGTACCTATTTTCGCAGAAAGAATTGAACATGAGGCAGCGCCGATGGATGGAGCTTCTAAAGGATTATGATTGCGACATCCTGTATCATCCTGGAAAAGCCAATCGAGTGGTAGATGCTCTGAGTCGAAAGTCTAGTTTGGCGCATCTAATGGTCAAGGAGTGGACCTTATTGGAAAGACTCAGGGATTCAGAGTTTAAGCTGGAGATGAGTCACGTATCGAATTTACTAGCCGCCTTAAGGATTGAGCCAGAGATTCAGATCAAGATTAAGGAACTACAGTCTACGGACCCAGAAATCCAAAAGATTATTGAGATGGATGCAGCTAAGAGGAAACCGGACTTTCAAGTGTCCGAGGATGGAGTTCTGAAGTTTAGAGGGCGACTCTGTGTACCAGATGATGTAAAGCTAAAGGAAGAAATCTTGTCGGAGGCTCATAGGAGCAACTACAGTATCCACCCGGGAAGTACGAAGATGTATCAGAATTTGAGACAACATTATTGGTGGAATGGGATGAAGGTGGATGTAGCCAGGCATGTGGCTAAGTGCTTGACGTGCCAACAAGTGAAGGCACAGTACTGTAAGCCTGGAGGATTATCGAGACCGTTAGAAATCCCAGAGTGGAAATGGGAACACATCACTATGGATTTCGTAACGGGATTACCAAGAAGCCAGCGAGGACACGATTCTATATGAGTAATAGTGGATAGACTGACAAAATCAGCGCACTTTCTGGCTGTACGAAAGGACTTTGAGTTGGAAAGATACGCAGACCTGTATGTGAGGCAGATCGTGAGGTTGCATGGAGTACCGGTGACGATTACTTCGGATCGTGACCCGAGATTTACGGCGAACTTCTGGAAAAGTTTACAAGCGGCCTTAGGAACGAAGTTACAATTCAGCACGGCATACCATCCACAGACCGATGGCTAGTTTGAAAAAACCATTCAAACCCTAGAGGACATGCTAAGAGCTTGTGTGATAGATTTCCAAGGCAAATGGGAGGAACAGTTACACTTGGTGGAGTTTGCTTATAACAATAGCTATCAGCAAAGCATTCAGATGGCACCGTTTGAAGCTTTATATGGTAGGGCGTGCAGGACGCCAGTGTGTTGGGATGAAGTGGGTGAACGAAGTATTACAGGTCCAGAGTTGATACAGCAGACCGTTGAGGCAGTTGAGGTCATTTGAGACAGACTCAGAACAGCGCAGAGTCGCCAGAAAAGTTATGCCGACAGAAGACGACGACCCTTGGAGTTCCAGGTGGGAGATCACGTATTTCTCAGGGTGTCGCCAATGAAGGGACTATCTAGATTCGGCAAGAAGGGAAAACTGAGTCCTAGGTATATCGGGCCATTTGAGATTTTGGAAAAGATTGGGGAGATGGCCTATCGACTTGCCTTACCGCCCAATTTGTCCCAAGTACACAATGTTTTCCACGTGTCGATGTTAAGAAAGTATGAACCAGACCTGACTCATGTTTTGAGGTACGAGGAGATAGAAATGGATGATAAAGTGTCGTACGTGGAAAGGCCAGTCAGGATCGAGGATAGAAAAGAGCGTGTGCTGAGGAACAAGACGATCCCGATGGTCAAAGTTGTCTGAGAACACCATGGAACAGAAGGTGCCACGTGGGAAAGCGAAGAAGCTATGAGACGTCAACACCCCCAGCTATTTAAGTAGCTAAGGATAGATCGCAAATTTCGAGGACGAAATTTTTGTAAGGGGGGAAGAATTGTAACAGCCCGAATTTCGATGTAAGTCCGGGATCAATAAAACGGATATTAATTCGCATTTCAGTTTAGTAAGTCTCGCCCAGAGCTGATCACTCTCGGGATACTAACCAATGGGGTATGGCTAACTAGAAAGCGGTACGTGGACCGGGGACCCTATCGTGAAACGGATACCGATCGCGAGAGATGCTGAGGGAATATTTTGAACCGATGTGGGCCGATCTTAGGAAAGGTAACGGATTTGGTTTGGCCAAGGCCAACGTTGTACACTCGGATCGCAGGTGATTCTGCATGACCGAAAAGTGCACGTGGCCAATCAGTCCTGAACCTAAACCTAAACCGAACGATTGTAGCCTCTGGGGCTAGTGATAATTTCTCATTCTCTCAATGATCGAGACCATTACGATACAGGTAGCCCTAGGTCGATACGCGTAATCTCTAAACAGCCGTCCGTTAGTGAGAGACCCTGAAGTTGAAAGTTTAGCGAGTTTTGTTCACAGAATTGGGCCCGGATTTCGGTATCTATTTTCGAAGGCTTAAGAGACTATTTTTGGGAATCCGACGTCATATTACGCTGGCCACACACATGTGGAGTTAGTACGAGTAAAAATTGGAATTTCGATCCGGGGGTGAAAAATTACGATTTTGCCCCCGGGATGCCAGCGTCGCTTTTCGAGGCCAAATGAGGTTATTTTTCGTGGCCGATGCCATTTTTGGGTGGCCACGCATACCAGGAGTCGTTTTGGCCAAAAATTGGAATTTCGACAAAAATTGGAAAAATAATATTATTTTATTCCCGAAACTTTGACGTGGATTTTCGAGGGCTTGCGCGATGAATTTCGCGATTCCGATGCCATATTATGTTGGCCACGCACAAATGGAACACGTATGTGCGAAAATTGAAATTTCGGTTCGGGATCGGAAAATTACGAAAATGCCCCTAGGCCATTTTTGGACAATTCCGAATTTAGAAAATTTTTGGGGTTCTAACCAAGGTGAGTTAACTTAATTCAGGTCTGGTCAGCCCTTGGTTAGGGACAAATGACCATTTTAACCCTAAATTATTGGATATGGATTAATCTTGGCTATTGGATCAAGGGCAAAATTGTCCAAATGGCCAAGATTTTGACACTTGGACTCCACTTAGACCATCTTTGACCTATTTGACCAGACCCTCTCTCTCTCCTCTCAGCCTATTCGGTCATTTCCCCCCGTGCAATTTCTTCTTCTTCTCCGTTTCTTGTTCCGTAGCCCGTTCTCGCATTTTTTGGCACCGTTCACGCCGAACAAGTACTCGCCGGAGCCGCCGGCCGCCCACCGCCCGTCGCCACAAAGACCCTTGGACCTCCCTCTCACCTGTTCACCCACCACACCCCGGTTTCACCCGTAACAGCCTTCTCTCTCTTTTTCTCTCTTCCCGTTCGCAAACAAGCACTCGCGGAGCTTCACGAGCTCCGATCGCTGTTCCGATGACACCACGCCCGCCCAAAGACATCCATACGTCGCCGCCCAAGCACCGTCCGTACAAAGGTCCGTACGGGCACTGTTCACGCGCCGTACGGATCATCCTGTTCGCGCCGGACCGCACGGACGCGCTGGCCGCCACGCACTCGCCGGCCACTGCCCCACTGCCTCTTACAAACCCGCACGGAAAGTACTGTTTCACTGCGCGCAAGACGGTCACTGTTCACCACCGTCCGTACACCGCGCTGCCGTCCGCCGGGAATTCCACCGCCGATTTCACTGTTCACCAGTGATCGGCTGCCGTTCCCCGACGTCGTGACTTTGGATTAGGTGACTAAAATTCCTAAACCCGAATTAGGACTGCTAGTGCATTTTTCTGGACTGGTTTAGGTATTATCGGTGCATTTTAGACTGGCTTTGATAGTATCAGTGTGTATTTCAGATTGAGTTAAGGACTGATTGGTAGAAATTATTATCGGGAAAATTTAGTGGAATAATGAGAATTATTTGGGGAGGTTAATTGGATTAAATAACCAATTTAGAAGCCCATTGGAAATTATCGGGTGTGTCCGGGTCGATTGATTGTATATAGTTTGTGCTTATTGGTGATTGATTGCGTACTACCATGTCGCATGTTGTGTGGCGGATTTTTGTGGAGTGCGATTGGACAATGTTGGTTTGCAACTAATTATTGAATTGTAAATCGCACGTTGGGCCACACGGTATTAATTGGGCCAATTGAGCACGTGTGGTGATATTGAGTGTTTGAATTTAATTGGCGCTCATGGTGCATTGCATTGCATAACATGGACACGCATTGTGTATGCTGAGAGTGAGGCATGTGATGAAATTGTGCGAGAATGCGTGTCTGCCATGAGCATGTGATCACCTAAAATACCCTGAAGCGTTATACGCTGGGTTCAGATAATAATGAGTTGTGTGATCACCTACGGATCTTCGGGTCGATACCGTCCTCATGTACTTTGAAGC
Organism: Syzygium oleosum; assembly: GCF_021117445.2. Lineage (NCBI taxonomy): Eukaryota > Viridiplantae > Streptophyta > Magnoliopsida > Myrtales > Myrtaceae > Syzygium > Syzygium oleosum. Next base: position 13,960,842 of record NW_026607485.1, read on the forward strand.
AGGACGATGCCCGGTACGTCCGGAAGGCGACCATCCTCATGCACTTTAAAGCAGGCTCTGGTTCGCAAGGAGAACAGTGTTGCGCCTCATGCACTTTGAAGCAGGCTAGAGACAATGGGCCAGATCGGTTGCTGCGCCTCATGCACTTTGAAGCAGGTTAGACGCACCGGGCCGTGAAAAATTGATGACTCGAGTCGTAATTAATAATAATTAATTTGGGCAAGTGTGCCAGTGTGGGCCAGTGGGCCAAAGAAATGTGCATGACATGTCAATGACATTTGCATGCATAAACATGCATTGAATAGCATGCGAGTGTGTGAGACTCGGTGCATGAGCATGTGTTTGGCGTACGTGTGACTGTGTGTGCCACGTATGTGCCATGATTGTTATATATTGATCTGTCTAACCTGCAGGGTCAGAGAATTGTATGATTATGGTTGTGTTATGATTTTAAATGTTTGTTTCCGGTCAGGAGATTGCATGCTAGCCTAGCCTAGGTTTAGGGGTTGAACTCACTGAGATTCGTCTCACGGTTGTGTAAACCAAAACTTTTCAGACCCCCAGCAGTAGGATGCCGAGGTCACCACCTCTTTTTGGGAATACCGCATTTCATCCGGCAATCGTCGAGCATGCACCCCGGTGGGGACGGAGCAGAACGGAGAAGTGGCTGTTTGGGTTATTCCCAGCTGTTGGTGTTTCCTTTTTGGTTGTAGTGAACACTGTAAACAGAGTTTTAAAATAGTAATATAAGTATGTATATATTTTCTGCGTTGATCGTTGTTTATTGGATGGCTATCCTTGGCTCATATTGTAGTTGTCTGGGTTTGTTTATTTTATGCTTCCGCTTGTGTTTGATCTCTATATGGGTGTGGGTCGGCGACGCTTCCTGGGACGTCGCAGTCAAATGACCGAAGGTGGGATGCTCGCGCTTCGTGGGGTACGGGGCGTGACAGTCGTGAAGAGCCGGAACTGATTTGACGTAGTTTGGATATGGAAAAATGTCAATTTGTATGTTGATTGTGTGTTTGTACTGTGGTTGAATTGTGGTGGTGAAATTGGGTGCATTAGTGTGGAATTGATTGATTGAAATATGCTTTGCTATGTGCACGCTCGGGCCAAATTGAATTACCTGTCAATTGGCCATATTGCATGCTTATTGGGCATGAAATTATGTTTGAATTGAGATGTGCACGGGCCACATGTGATTGGCCAAATTATTGGCAAGCGAGTGTTAAGTGTGTGAATGAACGAGAAATTGTGTGTGGTATGGCATGCGTGATCGTGGGAATATTTCCGTCCTGAGGCGGTACGACTACGCGGGACGATTCCCGGTATTACCGGAGGACGGCCAACCTGAGGCGGTACCATTACGCGGGTTGTGTTGTAGGTGGTAGGTGTTGAGCCTGAGGCGGTACTACTATGCAGGCAAGATACATGGCCTGAGGCGGTACCATTATGCGGGCCAAGGAGTGCTGGGAACATGGCCAACCTAAGGCGGTACCATTACGCGGGTTGTGCACTAGGAGAAGGGATGTTGAGCCTGAGGCGGTACCACTACGCGGGCAAGATACATGGCCTGAGGGGGTATCATTACGCGGGCCCTGGAGTGTTGTGATAAGTTGGTCGCAGTGGACCTGAGGCGGTACCATTACGCGGGTCGCTGGCGAGTGGTGTGGAAAAAAATGTGATGAGGCAAGCGGGAATGCGTGAAATGTGATTTGAACATGCATGTGATTGCATATGATGTGATTATGACTAACGTGCAGGTTGCACGCAGGATAGGCCCAGGTAAGAATAAATGTTGTGCCTGCTATGTGATGACAGGGTGTGTGTGTGTGATTGTGTTTTATGATTGTCTGGAGGTATGTGATAGCCTAGGTGGGGTTTAGGGGTGTACTTACTGAGATATAATCTCAGGGTTGTTTCAACCAAATATTTCAGAACCCCGGTAGGAACAATGAATCCTCCGCCGCCGCCACCTGAGCGTTTTGGAGTACCGATGCATACCGAACATGAAGTTTTAGAGTTTTCTATGGCTGACCATATGACCTGGATTAAACACACTACCGTAGTTTTTGTAGACGTAGGATTACCTTTGTGGGAGCCCCATACATACACTGCTTGGTTCTTCCGAGACGAAATAGATGAGTTCGGTCCCGTCCGAGGATTTGACGTTCCTTTTGATTTAGTTGGGGATTGGGACCCGTCTGCTATACCCCCTCCCGACGGCGAGTTGACTAGTGCGGAAACTAGTCTGGCGCAGTCTGGACTGCATCCAACGCCTGCGGCATAGGGATCTTCAGGGGCTGAGCACGAGCCGGAGCCGGAAGAGTCTCTAGCGGGAGACGATCCAATGGACGTAGATCTTGAGCCAATTCCCGAGGAAGAACCAGAGGAAGTTGAACCCGAGGCGGAATCCGAGAATGAGCCCACTGAATCCGCAGAGCCTGAAGAAGAACCGGAGTATATACTCCCGTATGAGCAGTGGATGGACCCCAATTTCGTGCCTGAGGATGATTTCTTTGAGGAGCCAGCTGAGGAGGATCAGGACGAAGTTCCAGCTGAATCGGGTGATATAAACCACCGATCGAGATTGAGGCCGAGCCGGAGTCCTCGGAGGAGCAGACTGTTCAGGGGAGCTCAAATTCAAATGAGGAGGAGTCTGATTCAGAGTGGACGCCGAGTAAGGGGCGTAGGGGCTAGCATAGGGGTTTGATAATAGGTTTTTGAAGAGGTACCATTTTTGAAGATAGGATATCCAGGTCATCGATCCTTTTTGAATATCGGTGGTTTTATAGTACGGTGTGCATATGTATATGGCGGATGTAAATTGTGAATATTGTATAAGTTTGATAGTTAGAAATGAATATGTATATTCTCCCTGATTTCCCCAGTTTTAATTGTCCGGGTATTTTGTGGTTTCCGTTGATCGTTCAAAATCTCTGATCATGTTAAGTGAGGTCGGCGATACCCTGGGATGTCGCATTAATCGACCAGTAGAGGGTGTCGTGCGCTCGATGGGGTTCGGGGCGTGACATCCCGGTTTGAATTGGTATCAGAGCAAGGTCAGCTCGATCTAAACTGGTCGAAGTTGGAGTGATAAGGAACAGAGACCCTGGGGTAGTAATCTATGGTAAACTTTAGTGAGTTATAGGGCGGAACGAGCTACACGTGCCTCCAGATTAATTGTCGTGATTGATTTAGTGAATTGATTGTGGTGATTATTGAAATGCAAGTGCATCTGGACCTGAGGTAAGTGCACAGACCCTATTGATTGTGGTTTTGTACGGTGGTGATTGATTACCTGCGGAGTGAATAATTATGTTAATTCACTGCCTAGGACTAGACCGATCTAGTTGACCTAGGTTACTAATTCATGAGTGGAATTATAGCAGGTAGGAGAGTGATAGGAAGCTGATACAATGAGCAGTGAAGGGAGAGGTGTAGGAAGAGTCCCAAGAAGGGGTGCAGGAAGAGGAACAAGAGGTGGAGGTCGTGCTCGAGCTAGAGCTGTAGAGGACCTCGGGACGGGTGCTAGAGCGATAAACCCTGAAGTTGGTGCTGGAGTTGCAGTGCACCCCAGAGTTGATGTTAGACCTGCCGAGGACCCAAGAATGGAAGCTGTCATGAGGACCTTAGAACAGATCGGTAATCTGATAGGACAGCAGACTCAAGAATGAGCTGCTACGATTGCCCAAGCTGCCGAGGCCGCTGTGGCCGCTGCTGCCAATAATAATAATGGAAATCAAGGGCAAGGGCAAGTGATTGTGAATAGACATATGCATCAATTGGTCGAGTAGTTTATGAAGCTAAAACCGCCTAAGTTTACGGGAAGAGGTGATCTTGAAGCTGCACCTCGATGGGTAGAGGAACTTGAGAAAGCTTTTGAGGTATTAGAGTGCACCGATAATGAGAAAGTAACCCTGGCGGTATACCAGTTATAGGATAATGCGAATGATTGGTGGAAAGCCACCAGAGATAGAATATTTCTCGAAGGTACAGCCCGGACTTGGGCTGCTTTTACCGAGAGTTTTTATGAGAAATATTTCTCGACAAGTGCTAGGGAAAGAAAGCTAGCAGAGTTTATGAGACTCTGCCAAGGCCAAATGACGGTGGATCAATATGAGGCGGAATTTGCGAGATTGTCGAAGTTTGCGCCGAGAATGGTAGAGCATCCCGATGATAAGGCGCGAAGATTTCGGGATGGATTGAAAGCTGACATTCGCAGCCAGTTGCTACTGGTGAATCTGAAGACTTATGAGGAAATATTTGATAGGGCTCAAGTCCTTGAGCGTGATCAGGTAGACAGGGCAGCCGCATCTGGGTCGCGGTGTAACAGCCCGGATTTCGATGTCGATTTTCGAAGGCTTAAGAGACTATTTTTGGAAATCTGACGTCATATCACGCTGGCCACATACATTTGGAGTTAGTCTGAGTAAAAATTGGAATTTCACCCCGGGACCGGAAAAATGACGGTTTTGCCCCTGTGAGCACCGAGGCTGGATTCGGAGGCCGTTTGAGGTTATTTTTTGTGGCCAACGCCATTTTTGGGTGGCCATGCATACCAGGAGTCGTTTTGGACAAAAATTTGAATTTCGACAAAAATTGGAAAAATAATATTATTTTATTCCCGAAACTTTGCAGTCGATTTTCGGGGGCTTAAAAAGTGAATTTCGCGATTCCGACGCCATATTATATTGGCCACGCACATATGGAATGCGTATGTGCGAAAATTGGAATTTTGACCTGGGACTGAAAAATTACCGAAATGCCCTTGGACCCATTTTTGGTAATTCCGAATTTTGGATTTAATTAGGGGACTAACCAAGGTGAGTTAGGGCTAAATCAGGTCTGGTCAGCTTGGGTTAAGGACCAATGACCATTTTACCCCTAAATAATTGGATAAGAAGGAATTATAGCCATTGGATCAAGGGCGAAATTGTCCAATAGCCCTAGATCTTGACACTTGGAATCCACTCACCCATTGTTGACTCACTCGGACCAGACCATTTCTCTCTCTCGTGAGATTCATTCGGTCATTTCCCCAGAAAATCTTCTTCTTCTCTTCCGTTTCTGGTTCTGCAGTTCACGTTCTGCATTTTCTGGTACTGTTCACTCCGGAACAGTACCAGCAGGAGCTGCTGGCCACCTACCACCGCACACCACAGCACCCTTGGACCTTCCTCTCACCTGTTCGGCCATCCACAGTCCCATTTCCAGCCCAAACAGAACAAAACCAGCAGCAAATCGCCTCCGCCGGTGTCGCCGCGGACCTCCGGCTTGCACCCGGAACGCCGCCGTCGATCCTTACCGCGCGTCGGTGATCGACCGCCCGTTCCCGTCGTCCCGAGTCGTTAATAGGCGAGTATAAACCCCTAAACCCTTAATTAGTTTAATTGTGCATTTTTAGGGGTTAATTAGGCCTAATTGAGGGTTAATTAGGTTTAATTGTGCGTGTGATGTTTTGTATGGGTCATTAGGATCTAATGAGATGTTTTAATGGTGGATTAAGGCCCAAAACAGCCCCTGTTCGGTACTGTTGACTGAGTACCGAAATTGTGTATTTTTGTCTAAGTTTTGTACTAATTGAGTTCAATGGTTAATGACTTAGAATTGGACATTTTAGGGGCTAATTAAGCTTATTTGAAGCTTAAGTCAGTGTATTTGGTAGTTGGGTGATTAGGGTATGTGATTAGGCTTTAATGTGATTGTTTAAGTGTGACTAGTGACTAAGGCTTAATCTGCCCTGGTACTGTTCATTAGTACCGAAATTGCACAAATTTGTCTAAGTGTGGCACTAATTGAGTTCAATGATTCAAGACTTGAAATTAGGCAATTCAAGTGTTATTTGGACTTAATTGAGGCCTAATTAAGTGTATTTGGTTGTTGGGTGATTGGAGTTTGAGATTAGAGCCTAATGAGGGTGTTTAATTGTGGTTTAGTGGACAAAATGTGTCCTCCCCTGGTACTGTTCATTGAGTACCGAATTTGTGCAATTTGTCCAAGTTGAGTACTTAGTTGAGTCATTGGTTGATGGCAAGGAATTAGGCATTTTTAGGGGTTATTTAGGACTTATATAAATCCTATCTATTGACCCCGTACCAATGAGAATGAGGACTAAGTCTAATTTGCCAAGGCGGGCCTTAGGCGCATTACATTGAATTGTAATAAATGTGTGGAATCAATGTTGAATGGGTTGGGTGAGAACGGAAATAAATTGATTGTATTGAGGATGAGTTGAATGCGTCTAAATCGAGCATGAGTATGTTTGGTATATTAGTGTGGGAGATCGACCTTGAGTGCCTTGGCTTGTATTCATCTCTCGTGACATTGTGTGGCTGATTTTGTGGAGTGCGATTGGCCAATGATTGGTTTGAAATATGTGTTTGAATTGTGAATCGCACGTTGGGCCACACGGTATTAATTGGGCCAATTGAGCACGTGCTGTGATATTGAGTGATTGGATTTCATTGGCGCTCGTGGTGCATTGCATTGCATAACATGGACACGCATTGTGTATGCCAAGAGTGTGGCATGTGGTGAAATTGTGCGAGAATGCGTGTCTGCCATGAGCATGTGATCACCTAAAATACCCTGAAGCGTTATACGCTGGGTTCAGATAATAATAAATTGTGTGATCACCTAAGGACCTTCGGGTCGATACCGTCTTCATGCACTTTGAAGCAGGACGATGCCCGGTACGTCCGGAAGGCGACCATCCTCATGCACTTTGAAGCAGGCTCTGGTTCGCAAGGAGACAGTGTTGCGCCTCATGCACTTTGAAGCAGGCTAGAGACACTGGGCCAGATCGGTTGCTGCGTCTCATGCACTTTGAAGCAGGCTAGACGCACCGGGCCGTGAAAAATTGATGACTCGAGTCATAATAATAATGAATTGGGCAAGTGTGCCAGTGTGGACTAGTGGGCCGGAGAAATACGCATGACATGTCGATGACATTTGCATGCATGAACATCCATAGACTGGCATACGAAGGTGTGAGAATCAGTGCATGAGCATGTGATTGGCATATGGGTGATCATGCGTGCCACGTATGTGCCGTGATTATTATATGTTGATCTGTCTAACCTGCAGGGTCTGAGAATGGTTTGATTATTGTCGTGTTGTGATTATAAATATTTGTTTTCGGTCAGGAGATTGCATGCTAGCCTAGCCTAGGTTTAGGGGTTGAACTCACTGAGATTCATCTCACGGTTTTGTAAACCGAAACATTTTAAGACCCCCAGCAGTAGGATGCCGAGGTCACCGCCTCTTTTTGGAATACCGCATTTTATCCAGCGGTCGTCGAGCATGCACCCCGGTGGAGACGGAGCAGAGCGGAGAAGTGGCTGTTGGGTTATTTCAAAGCTGATGGTGTTTTCTTTTTGGTTGTAGTGAACACTGTAAAAAGAGTTTTTAAAATAGTAATATAAATATGTACATATTTTCTACGTTGATCGTTGTTTATTGCTTGGCTATCCTTGGCTCGTATTTTATAATAGTCAGGGTTTGTTATGTATTGCTTCCGCATGTGTTTGATCTCTGATTGGGCGTTGGGTCGGCAATGCTTCCTGGGAGCGTTGCACCTTACCTCGACCTATACGCGGATGTTCATGCTTCGTGGGGTACGGGGCGTGACACGCGGTTTGTCTAGGGTAGGGACAATCGTAATCTAGGGAAGAGGCCGATGTCGAGTAATAGATGTTTTGTCCCTCTTATTAGAAGAAATATAGGGAAGCCGGTCCGAAATCAGAATGGTCCATGTAGAGTATGTGGGGAAAGGCATGGAAATGGACCTTGTCCAACCCGGGGCGGAGCATGTTTTGGGTGTGGCGGATTTGGTCATCATGTGAGGTATTGCCCCAATCTCAGGCAGAATATGCCGCCTACGTTGCCGCCACCTCGAAACGGGAATCAGACTGGAGCGGCCCAGACAGCAAATCAGAATAGGCCTCAAGCACAAGGACGAGTGTATGCTATGGCCAGAAGAGAGGCTGAGAACGCGCCAGGGGTTGTCACAGGTATGATTTCTCTGTGCAACCATGCTGCGTATGCTTTATTTGACCCTGGGGCGTCACATTCTTTCATATCTAAGCAGTTTTGTTGAGTTGATTGGAATAGAACCGCAATTGCTTGATGTTGTGCTATGCGTGACGACTCCCTTGAATGATAATATGCTGGTTTCATTGGGGTGTCCAAATTGTAAGATTGTGATTAGAGATAGGGAGGAAAGAATTGATTTGACAGTTCTAGCCATATATGATTTCGATGTGATAGTGGGTATGGACTGGCTGTCTAAGCAGAGGGCCGTAATGGATTGCAATAACAGGGTGATCCAATTTAATCCCGTTGGACATTCGGAATTCAAATTTGTAAGAAGTCGAGGAGGACCCTCCATTCCATGGATTTCGTCGTTGGAAATGACGAAGTTGTTGAATGAAGGGTGTCAAGGATTTCTAGCGACAGTAGTTGATTCGACGGCTGAAGAGCCGAGGTTAGAGGATATAGCCGTGGTGTGCGAGTATCCCGATGTGTTTCCTCAAGAGTTGTCGGGATTGCCACCAGAAAGAGAAGTAGAGTTTGTAATCAAGTTGGCACCTGGAATTGAGCCAATCTCGAAAGCACCTTATAGGATGTCGTTGTCGGAATTAAAGGAATTAAAGGTGCAGATGCAAGAATTGTTAAACAAGGGATTTATTCGTCCAAGTGCGTCTCCGTGGGGAGTGCCGGTTTTGTTTGTAAGGAAGAAAGATGGATCGTTGAGGTTATGTATCGATTATAGGCAGCTAAATCAGGTGACGATTAAAAATAAATATCCCTTGCCAAGGATTGATGATTTATTTGATCAGTTACAAGGGGCTTCGGTGTTCTCTAAAATTGATTTGAGAACGGGATATCATCAGTTGAGGATTAGGAAGGAGGATATACCGAAGACGGCATTCAGGACAAGATATGGACACTATGAATTTACGGTAATGCCATTCGGATTGACGAACGCCCCTGCTGCCTTTATGGATATGATGAATCGGGTGTTTAAGGAATTCTTAGATCAGTTCGTGATCGTTTTTATAGATGATATATTGGTGTACTCGAAGAGCCTAGAGGATCATGAATTTCACTTAAATCGAGTGTTGCAGACTTTAAGAGAGAACGCGCTGTATGCTAAGTTTAGCAAGTGTGAATTTTGGCTCAGTCGAGTAGCATTTCTCGGATATGTGATCTCTGGGGAAGGAATCTCAGTAGATCCAGTGAAGATTGAGGCTGTGATAAAGTGGCCTAGACCGATGACGGTAACAGAAGTTCGGAGCTTTTTGGGCTTGGCTGGATACTACCGTCGTTTCGTGGAAGGATTTTCGGCAATAGCAACGCCGTTGACGCATTTGTTGAAAAAGGAAATGAAATTTGAATGGACGGATAAATGTGAAAGGAGTTTTCAGGAGTTGAAACATAGATTGACAACGGCACCGGTGTTGACTATTCCATCAGGACCCGGAGGATACGAAATTTATAGTGATGCGTCGTTGAAAGGATTAGGCTGTGTACTCATGCAAAATGGGCAAGTAGTGGCCTATGCGTCAAGGCAGTTAAGACCGCATGAGTTGAACTATCCGACGCATGACTTGGAATTAGCTGCAATAGTATTCGCACTGAAGATTTGGCGACATTATTTATGCGGAGAGAAATTTCAGATCTATACGGCCGTCAGAGCTTCAAATATCTATTTTCTCAAAAGGAGTTAAATATGAGGCAGCGTCGGTGGATGGAGTTGTTGAAAGACTATGATTGTGATATATTATATCATCCCGGGAAGGCTAACCGGGTAGCCGATGCTTTGAGTCGGAAGTCGAGCATCGCCCATTTGATGGTCAAGGAATGGACATTGTTAGAAAAAGTACGAGACTCAGAGTTTAGATTCGAAGTAAGTCAAGTCTCGAGCTTACTGGCTACGCTTAGGATTGAACCGGAAATTCAGGCTAAGATTAAGATGTTGCAGTCTACGGACCACCCAGAGATTCAAAGAATTTTAGAGATGGAGGAGGCCAAGAGAAAGCCGAATTTCCAATTATCCAAAGACGGGATATTGAAGTTTCGAGGACGATTATGCGTGCCTGACGATGCGAAAATTAAGGAAGAAATTTTATCAGAAGCGCATCGTAGCAGTTACAGTATCCACCCAGGCAGTACTAAAATGTATCGAAATTTGAGGCAATACTACTGGTGGAACGGTATGAAGGCAGATATAGCCAGACATGTGGCCAAATGTCTGACGTGCCAGCAGGTGAAGGCATAACATTGTAAGCCTGGAGGATTATTGCGACCTTTGGAAATCCCAGAGTGGAAATGGGAGCATATAACTATGGATTTTGTGACGGGGTTGCCAAGGAGCTAAAGAGGCCATGATACTATTTGGGTGATTGTCGATAGATTGACCAAGTCGGCACACTTTCTGGCTGTGCGAAAGGACTTCGCATTAGATCGATATGCTGAATTGTATGTGTAGCAGATAGTTCGTTTGCATGGGGTACTAGTGACTATTACCTCAGATCGTGATCCTAGATTTACTGCCAGTTTTTGGAAAAGTCTGCAGACGGCTTTAGGATCCAAGTTACAGTTCAGTACAGCTTACCATCCTCAAACAGATGGCCAGTTTGAGAGGACGATTCAGACCTTAGAGGATATGCTTCGGGCATGTGTGTTTGATTTTCAGGGTAAATGGAAAGAGCAATCACCCTTAGTAGAGTTTGCTTATAACAATAGTTTTCAGCAGAGCATAGGTATGGCGCCCTTTGAAGCGCTATATGGCAGGGCTTGTAGAATGCCCGTGTGCTGGGATGAAGTAGGAGAAATGAGTATAACCGGGCCAGAGTTAGTTCAACAATCGGTTGAGGCTGTTAAGGTGATTCGTGAAAGGCTGAAAACAGCGCAGAGCCGCCAAAAGAGTTATGCAGACAGAAGGCGAATGCCTTTAGAGTTTCACAGAGGGGATCACGTATTTCTTAAGGTGTCGCCCATGAGAGGATTATCCAGATTCGGGAAGAAAGGCAAGTTGCGTCCGAGGTACGTGGGACCTTTTGAGGTTTTAGAAAGGATCGGGGATTTAGCGTATCGCCTTGCACTTCCACCGAATTTATCGCAAGTGCATAAAGTGTTCCACGTATCGATGTTGAGGAAATATGAACCAGACCCAACTCATGTGTTAAATTATGAGGAGATAGAAGTCGATGACAGGGTGTCCTATGTTGAGAGACCGGTAAGGATCGAAGACCGGAAGGAGCGAGTTCTAAGGAACAAGACGATCCCGATGGTCAAGGTTATTTGGGAACACCACGGGACAGAAGGCGCAACTTGGGAAAGTGAAGAGATGATGCAACGTCAATACCCCCAGTTGTTTGAGTAGTAGTAGGATTTGTAAATTTCGAGGACGAAATTTTTGTAAGGGGGGAAGAGTTGTGACATCCTGAATTTTATCCATTTGGGATTTATGAAATATTTGGTTTTATGAACGCACTCGTAGTTAGTTCTCGCCCGGAACTGATCATTCTTAGGGATACTAACCATTAGGGAAAGGCTAATTAGGGATGTAAAATTCGTGCGACTAAGGGAAAATTCGATCGTGAATTGATTTTCGACCATAAAATCGCCGAGGTGACATTTTGAGCCACTGTTGGTCGATCCAAGGATAGTTAGGGGTCAGTTCGCCACTGTCATAGTAGTGGATCGCGGGTGATTCCGTTGGACCACGAAACGAATTGACGAACGATCCTCAACCTATACCAAACGATCGTGCTCCTCGGATCTAGCAATTGATCCTTACGATTTAAATGACAACCGAAATCGTCACGAACCGAATGAACTTGCACGTGACTCGATTTATTATCAGTCACAGGTTGAATATGCGAATTTCCCCAAAAAGCCACCCGTTAGTTTGAGAAACGCTCGAGTTGCGTTTAATAAAATTTAATTATTTAATTGAGCCCAAATTGGACATCGGAAAATTTGGAAGTCACAACAGGACGTTAGGACGACATTGTGGTTGGGACGTGCAACTTTGGAATGTCCCGAATCCTTCAGAAAAATTCAATTTCGGCAAGAAAATGGAAAAGTGACCATTTTACCCTTGAAAATTTATGAAGGGCATGTTTTATAAGGGATGGGGCATTTTGGTCATTTTGCCCTAACTTTTTGGTTGGACATTTTTGCCCTTAGAATTTTATGAAATTCCCAAATTGCCCTTGGATATTTCTGGGAAAGATTCGATCTCGGCCGTCGGTTTCAAGATAAGATCGAATCTGGGCCGTCGATTTGGATTGAGAGACAAGGGCAGGATGGTAAATTGCCACTTTTGGTCAAAATTGGACTATTTAAGTCCAAGACCCATTCTCTCTCCTCATTCCCTCTCTCTCCCTCACGGCAGCCCCCCCACCGTGAGCTCTCTCTCTCCCCTTGGCCGATCACCGCCGCCGCCGGTCACGCCCGCCGAGCCACCGCCCGTCTGCCGCCGTACCGCACCACCGCCACCACCCCACGCCGCCATCCCTCTCTTTCTCTCTCTCTCCCGCCCGTGTGCCGTGGGTCACGGCCAAGGAAGCCGAGGCCGCCGCCGTACGCCGTTCGCGCCGCCGCCAAGTCGCGCCGCCGTTCGCCTCCGCTTTCCGCTCTAGCCGCGTTAGTCTAGAGCTCGGTAAGTCGCGCCCTAAACCTTATTTAGGACGTCGGGTATCGACGGACAATTTTCGGGTGAAATCGGGTTTAATTAGGTGCGGAATTGTACGATTTATGAGCGGAATCGATTAGCGGGCCTTAGGATTAAATTTGGGAAATTTTGGTGGAAATTTTGAGGTCGAAAGCGGGCTGTGGATGGCTGATTTGAGTGCTGTGATGCTCGGTTCGGTACGCAAATTGGATATTTAGAACCGGTGAATAATTGGGGGAAAATGTCGTGAAGAGCCGGAACTAATTTGACGTAGTTTGGATATGGAAAAATGCCAATTTGTATGTTGATTGTGTGTTTGTACTGTGGTTGAATTGTGGTGGTGAAATTGGGTGCATTAGTGTGGAATTGATTGATTGAAATATGCTTTGCTATGTGCACGCTCGGGCCAAATTGAATTACCTGTCAATTGGCCATATTGGATGCTTATTGAGCATGAAATTATGTCTGAATTGAGATATGCACGGGCCACGTGTGATTGGCCAAATTATTGGCAAGCGAGTGTTAAGTGTGTGAATGAACGAGAAATTATGTGTGGTGTGGCATGCGCGATCATGGGAATATTTCTGTCCTGAGGCGGTACGACTACGCGGGACGATTCCCCGTATTACCGGAGGACGGCCAACTTGAGGCGGTACCATTACGCTAGTTGTGTCGTAGGTGGTAGGTGTTGAGCCTGAGACGGTACTACTACGTGGGCAAGATACACGGCCTGAGGCGGTACCATTATGCGGGCCGAGGAGTGCTGGGAACATGGCCAACCTGAGGCTGTACCATTACGCGGGTTGTGCACTAGGAGAAGGGATGTTGAGCCTGAGGCGGTACCACTACGCGGGCAAGATACATGGCCTGAGCCGGTATCATTACGCGGGCCCGAAGTGTTGTCATAAGTTGGTCGCAGTGGACCTGAGGCAGTACCATTACGCGGGTCACTGGCGAGTGGTGTGGAAAAGAATGTGATGAGGCAAGCGGGAATGTGTGAAATGTGATTTGAACATGCATTTGATTGCATATGGTGTGATTATGACTAACGTGCAGGTTGCACGCAGGATAGGCCCAGGTAAGATTAAATGTTGTGCCTGCTATGTGATGACTGGGTTTGTGTGTGATTGTGTTTTATGATTGTCTGGAGCTACGTGATAGCCTAGGTGGGGTTTAGGGGTGTACTTACTGAGATATAATCTCACGGTTATTTCACCCAAACATTTCAGAACCCCAGCAGGAACAATGAATCCTCCGCCGCCGCCGCCTGAGCGTTTTGGAGTACCGATGCACACCGAACATGAAGTTTTAGAGTTTCCTATGGTTGACCATATGACCTGGATTAAACACACTACCGTAGTTTTTGTAGACATAGGATTACCTTTGTGGGAGCCCCATACATACACCGCTTGGTTCTTCCGAGACGGAGTAGATGAGTTCGGTCCCGTCCGAGGATTTGACGTTCCTTTTGATGTAGTTGGGGAGTGGGACCTGTCTGCTATACCCCCTCCCGACGGCGAGTTGACTAGTGCAGAAACTAGTCTGGTGCAGTCTGGACTGCATCCAGCGCCTGCGGCACAGGGATCTTCAGGGGCTGAGCACGAGCCGGAGCCGGAAGAGTCTCTAGCGAGAGACGATCCAATGGATGTAGATCTTAAGCCAATTCCCGAGGAAGAACCAGAGGAAGTAGAACCCGAGGCGGAACCCGAGAATGAGCCTACTGAGTCCGCAGAGCTTGAAGAAGAACCGGAGTATATACTCCTGTATGAGCAGTGGATGGACCCCAATTTCGTGCCTGAGGACGATTTCTTTGAGGAGCCGGCTGAGGAGGATCAGGACGAAGTTCCAGCTGAATCGGGTGATATAAACCACCGATCGAGATTGTAGCCGAGCCGGAGTCCTCGGAGGAGCAGACTGTTCAGGGGAGCTCAGATTCAGATGAGGAGGAGTCTGATTCAGAGTGGACGCCGAGTAAGGGGCGTAGGGGCTAGCATAGGGGTTTGATAATAGGTTTTTGGAGAGGTACCATTTTTGAAGATAGGATATCCAGGTCATCGATCCTTTTTGAATATCGGTGGTTTTATAGTACGGTGTGCATATGTATATGGCGGATGTAAATTGTGAATATTGTATAAGTTTGATAGTTAGAAATGAATATGTATATTCTCCCTGATTTCCCCAGTTTTAATTGTCCGGGTATTTTGTGGTTTCCGCTGATCGTTCAAAATCTCTGATCATGTTAAGTGAGGTCGGCGATACCCTGGGATGTCGCATTAATGGACCAGTAGAGGGTGTCGTGCGCTCGATGGGGTTCGGGGCGTGACACAATATGTTATGCTTGCTACAAATACTTCGAGAAAAGGTACAATCTAACGTTCATGCAACCTATGATCTTATCATAGGCCACATGAACGTTTGTATAATCTGAGTCCAAGATAAAGTTTGATTCTCAAAAATCACCACTACTCGTGGAGAAGAGAATCAATGGGACATGACTTTAAGGTGTGAACCATTTCTGGTACCAGTTCTGAAACAGGTGCCTAAATGAGCTCTGGACCCCTTTTTCCAACAAAAAAAGGCATAAGTTAGACATCTTGGAATTGGCTCCAGCCTACAACGTATCTGGCCCATTAGTCTGTTTGAAAAGGAGCTACTTCTTTTGATTAGAGAGAGACAAAGACAGAAACAGCGCACAAAATACAAATTTAGGATCCACATATAATCTGGGAAAAATTTCAAATAAAGGCCTGAAGTGACCAAATCGTCTCGAATAAGGATTGTGGCTGGCTGGTGACTATTCCGGTCATCGGAGAAAGGGAGTTTTAGTCAAAAAATATTTTAAGTATTTTTTTCAATTTTTTTTTATTTTTTTACTTTCCTTTTCTTTTCCTTTTCTTTTTCTTTTCCTTTCTTTTTTTCTTTTTCCTGTTTTTCTTTTTCCCACTTCTCTCCCTCGGCCATTGCCAGCAACCTTCACCGGCTTCAGGTGAGGGTTGCCCTCATCGATGTCGGGCGAGGGCGAGGGTGACCCTTTCGACGGCATCAAGCGTCGGGCAAGGGTGCCTTCACCTAGGCGAGCGAGAGATGCCCTTGCCTGGGCTGGCGAGGGTGACCCTCGCTGGCGTCGAGCGAGGCCGTTCCTCGCCGGTTTGGGCGAGGGCAACCCTCGCCAGATTCGACAAGGGTGTTCCTCGCCGGTTCGGATGAGAGCCGCCCTCGCCCGACCTCACCTGATCTGGTGTCGCGCCGCGTTTTTTTTTGGACTTTCGGGATTTACGCGCTAAGGAGATATTTCCTTGTAAGGATCTCTCCCAGACCATACCTCACGTGACAGTGGATGGTAATTTCCTATTTGGTTTAAGTTTTTGATTTTGGAGTCGCCACTAGTCATTATTGGTAGGTAGACTAAAAACCTAAACGGGTTATGAGAGAAATACCACGATTCTACGATCTAGAGATTCTGAGTACGGGGACTTGGTTATGTTATTGATCCCAAATCGAGATCCCTAACGCCCTTTCGGTACCTAAGAACGATACGATGTCTAACGTGTCATGTAAGTTTCCGAGGCTTATCCACTAATTTTATCCATTCTAATCGCGGGGAAAATCAATCAAGAATTAAATGCGCAATCAATGTCAATCAAATCAATCAATCCTAAATGATCTCTAAAAATGAAAATCAATCAAAACATCCAAACCCTAATGAAGCCCTAGAAGCTTATTCATTTCATGATTTGTATTTTTTTAGGGTTTTAGGGTTTTTTAGGGGTTATAACCCTTGAATTTGAAATTTTCTAAAAATGCCACTTGGGCACTTTCAAAAATTCAAATTTCATTTTCTAAGGTTGGCCACCGTATTTTTGAACCATTCTGTGAATTTTTGAAATTTTTGATTTTTTTTTTCGGAAATTGAATTTCTGAGAATTTCATTAACTAAAAATTGATTTTTATGATTTTCTGAAAATTTTTATAAATTTTCGAATTTTTCAATTTTTTTAGGTTTTCTGAATTTTTTGAATTTTTATGAATTTTTTGAGAATTTTGAATTTTCTGAAAATTTTTATTTCTCTGTGAATTTCCTATTTTTCTGAATTTTTTATTTTTTATGAATTTTTTGAATTTTTTTAGTGATTTTTCATTTTTTTATATTTTTTAGATTTATTTATTTATTTAAAATTTTCCGCCGGGAAATGAACCGGACCGGCCCAGTTCAACCCGGTCCGGCTTGGCCGAACCGGGCCTCGCCGACGTCGGCGCCGATCGTCTCCTTCGGCGAGAAGTAGCGCCGAAACGGCGTCGTTTCCCTGGAATTTCATTGGGGCATTTCCCCGAGCACCTGGTGTGCATGAATTTAGTACAAGTGTTTTCGAGGCCGCCGGTTCGGGCCCATCACCGATGACCTTCCGGCGACTATTTTGCTGTCACGCCCCGAACTCCATCGAGCTCGCGACATACCTCTTTGGTCGATTAACGCCACGTCCCAGGATATCGCCGACCCCACACATACAGAGATAAAGCACTAGCAGAAGCAACATACAACCAGACAATACTTAGAAAGGAATAATGGGGAGAATATACATTCATTACCAAGTCAACTTATACAATACACATCATTTGCAATACACATAATATACACGCATACCGAGCTTCTAAAGTTTACACCTCCGATATAAAAAAGGACCAGTAGTCTAGGTATACTCTAACTCCAAAAATGGGACACTTCAAAAAGGGTTTACCCTACCCCTAAACTAACCCCTACGCCCTCTAGACGGCATCGTCGGTCTCCCCAGAACTCGAATCTGATTCCCCCTGAGCCACTTGCTCCTCCGAAGACTCAGAATCCGCCTCGATCTCAATCGGGTTATCTTCATCACCCGACTCTAATGGAACCTTAACTCGTTCGTCTTCTTCAGGCTCCTCCTCCTCCGGTTCTTTCTCTGGCTCTTCCTTTGGTTCCTCCTGTAACATCCTGAATTTCGACCCATTTCCGGGATCAATGATATTGATATTATTCTCATTAAATTTTAGTGAGTCACGCCCATAACAGATCCTTCACGGGATACTGACCAATAGAGAATGGCTAACTAGGAAAATGGTACGTGGACCAGGGACCTGATCGCGAATCGAGCACCGATTCCGAGAAATGGCGAGGAAATATTTTGGGCCAATGTGGGCCGACCCTAGGAAGGTGACGGATTTAGTTCGGTCGATGATGTACGATCAGATTGCGGGTGATTCCGCACGACAAAGAGTACGCGTGGCGAACTAATCCCGATCTTAAACCGAACGATTGTGACCTCCGGAACTAGCGATAATTCCTCGTGTTCTCCCGGGAATCGAGACCGACACGACTCGAGTAACCCTAGGTCGATACGCGTAACCTTAAACAGCCGCCCGTTAGTGAGAGACCCTAAAATTTTAAATTGAGCAATTTTGATCACGGAATTGGATCCGGACTTGGACGTCGATTTTCGGAGTCTTCTGCGACTATTTTGCGAGGACAACGTCATTTTAGTGTGGCCAAATATATTTGGGGTCGGTACGGTCGAAAATTGGAAATTTGGCCGGAAATTGAAAAATTACGGTTTTGCCCCTAGGCTCAATTTGGGGTGTTCCGAATTTTGGGAAGTTTTGGAAGATATTTTGGAGATTTTAAATTAGGTTATATCAGCCCAATAATTCAGCAAGTGAAAGACTAAAATGCCCCTCCATTATTGGATAGGGATTAATGAGGGCCAAGTGTTCAAGGGCAATCTTGGAATTAAGGGAAAAGTTGGTCAAACTATGGACCAATTATTAATTTATCTCTCTCTCTCCTCATTTCTTCTTCACCAAGACTTCTCCCCCTATCCTCTCTACCTCTTCCGCCGTGTCCCTCTCCCTCCCTCACTTCCGACCGTGAGCACCGCCCGCCGGTGGAGGCGCCGCCGCCGCTCGCCGTGCCGCCGTTCAGCCCAGCCTCACCGCCACCGATCGTCCACCATCTCTCTCTCCCACCATCTCGTCCCATCTCTCTCTATTTTCCCCTACGGCTGCGTGTGAGGATCGCATGCCGCCGCTCGCCGGACCGCCTCCCGCCAAGGCCGCGAGTCTCCGCCGTCCGCGTGAGCAGCCGAGACCGCCACCCGACCGCCGTCCTTCCCCTCCCTCACCTTGGACCACCACCGATCAGCACCATCACTATCACCGGCGCCCTTTGCCGCCGAAACCACCGCCGTGGAAGCCACTGCCGGAACGCTGCCGCTGGTTCCTCCGCTCCCCGACGATCAGCCACCCGTTCCCCGCCGATCCAGAATTGTTGGAGCTTAGGATTAGGGTGAGTATCACCCTCTAATTCCTAATTAGGCGAGTTATGCACGTCTAGACGGGATTAGGATGTTTACTGTTCAATTAGCACGATTTGGGGTAATTAGTGGGCTGATTATGGTGGCCGGTGTCGGATTGATTCTGGCGGACTATTATGTTAATTTGGGAGTGATATTAATGGCTTAGAATGATCAGGTAGGTGGCTGTCCATGGGGGAAATCGAATTGGACTAAGTTTAATTAATTTTGGGGGTTAAATTGTGTAAATGCCAATGATGCTTAAATTGTGCGATTGATGGCTGATTCGTGCTGGATTGGGTGACAATTTGGTGATGCTATGTCGTGTGCACATAGTGGCCGAGTATGTGGTGATATGGAGGGCCACGAACGTGCGAGCTCGTGTGGTGCTAATTGCACGATCTATGTACCAATTGGGCGCCGGGTTCGAGTTGAACTAAATTGATGTATTGGGAGGTCTAGAGGGGACATTTTGAGGCTTGTTTACGGCTGAGAGTGATTGGAATTAGTGGCTGCCATATGGTGATTAAATGGCCTAAGTTCGGGCGATTTGGGGCTTAATGAGAATAATTCCTGTTTGAATGATCTGGAGGCTGATTTGGGCCCACTGGTGATTAATTTGATGAGGCCATATTGAGTGTCTTGTGAGTGTGGCCGAGAATGACGCGGTATGGCGAGCCTTGAGCATACGAGTTTGTGTTGTGTTAGTAGCAGGAATTATGTGCCAATGGTATGCCGAAGCCTAATTGCAGTGAATTGCTCATTTGGGCGTGCTAATGTGATGATTGGGCATGTTGTTGTGATACATTGGGCATGCTAGTATGTTAATGAAGCACGCCGTGGCATTTATTGAGCATGATTTGACATGAATTGATTGTGTGCTTATGCCCAATTTGGATGCTCATTTTACATTGCATTATTGCCCGAGTGCGGGAATTGCATGGCTACGCATTTCGTATGCAGAGAATGGGCATGAAATGAAATTTGTGTGAGAATGCGTGCCTGCCATGAGCGTGTGATCATACTAAATTGCCCTGATGCGTATTTCGCGGGGTTCAGATAAAACTAGCTATGTGTATGTGTGATCACTAAGGGCCCTGATGCGTTTTACGCGGGGTCGGTTCCGTCCTGATGCGTTTTACGCGGGACGATGCCCGGTACGTTCGGAAGACGGCCAGCCTGATGCGTTTTACGCGGGTTTTGGTCCGAAAGGAGATCGGTGTTGCGCCTGATGTGTTTTGACGCGGGCTAGAGACACTGGGCGTGATGCGTTTTACGAGGGCCATGAAGTGTTGGTATTTGAGAAATAGACCTGATGCGTTTTACGCGGGTCGAGCTCTAAATTGAGAAAATGAGCATTGTGCTAGTGTGCCGTATTATGCCAGATCATGAGCATGGTCATATCGAAGGCGTGTGTATGCGAGAGTGCATTGGCAAGCATGCGAGTATGTGTGACTCGGTGAATTGTGTGCGGCATAGGCGCTAATGTATATGAGCATGTGTATAGTGCACGTATGATCAAGTGCGATCGCGTTTGTGCCGTGAGAATTATATGAATTGCCTAACCTGCAGGGTAAGTTGTGTAATTGATCTGGGCCCGAGGGCCTAGGTCTGTTGTTGTAGCTTCGGTTGTTATGTTTTGTTTGCCTGTCAGGAGGTGCATGTTAGTCTAGTTTAGTTTTAGGGGGTTTTACTCACTGAGATTCATCTCACTGTTGTTAAAACCCAATATTTCAGACCTCGCCATGAACCCCGGAAACCCACCTCCTCATTTTGGGATCCCTAGTCATGTGGACAATCAGCAGGCGGAGTACCCTCTAGGAGACGGTCGAACTTATGTGAAGCACTCAAGCGTGGTTTGCGTTGACGAAGGTCGATTACTCCCGAAGCCCTATCCGTACGTGGCATGGACATTTCGAGATGGTATAGAGGAGACCGGCCCACTGAGGAATTTCGAGCCCCCTTATGATGGCATGGGCGAGTGGGACCCTTCAGCACTCAAGCCTCCTGATGGCGAGATCGTGGATCCCGAGGAGCTGATTAAGGAGCCGCCCATAGTGCCCCCAGGGGAGCCGCTGGCTGCACCACCATTGCAAGCAATTCCTCCGGAGCACGAGTCAGAGGACTCAGAAGATGGTCGGGTGGAGGATGACCCCTAGATGCCACAGAGCTAGTTTAGGGGTTGCGTAGAGTAGGTCGGACCGGTCACTTTTTGGAAGATAGGTCGACCTATAGTGTAGTTAGGCTAACCCGGCCACCTGTCCCCTTTTTGATCGTGTTGGTGGTTTTTGGATGCTCGTGTTGTCGAGCTGGATTGTAGTATTGTTGTATGCTCGGCGTGTTGGATAGTGTAAATGTTTCCGGGTTAATACAAATGTATATTTTGTGATGTTATGTGTGATTTGAGTTATCCTTGGTCTCGTGGTGTTTTTGTTGTTCGGGTGTTTTATTTACGTTGCTTCTGCTTGTGTTTTGATCTCTAAGTGTTGGGCGTTGGGTCGGCGACGCGTCCTGGGATGTCGCACCAAATTCGACCTTCACGTGGGATGCTCCCGCTTCGTGGGGTACGGGGCGTGACATCCCCGTTTGATTTGGTATCAGAGCGAGGTCAGCTCGGTCCAGTTCGGTCGAAGCCTGAAGTGACAAGGAACGATGACCTTGGGTAGCCAATAGGGAGACCTTGCGTGCTAAGTGTACCTCCTGACTGTCTGTGTCTTGATTGATTGGTTGTATAAATTGACCCGTAAGGTGCAGGTGCGGCAGGACCTGAGGTGAGTACGTGTACCTCCTTGTTTGAGGTCTGGCGCTGTTTGTGTTTGAACGCATGCTGAGTGATTGAATGATGTGGTGATGCCTGCCTAGAACCTTAGACCGGCTTAGCTTGGTTTAGGTCTCTAATTTCTGAGTGGAATTATAGCAGGTAGGTGAGTAGTGATAGAAACCTGTAAGGTTGAGCTTGAGAGGTAGAGATATATGGGGCCAATCAAGTTTTGAGAGCCAAGCAGCACTGGACCCGCGAGTAGTTAGGGTCGTGAGGACATTTGAGGAGATTGGTAACCTTCTAGGTAGTCAGGCTCAAGAACGAGCTGCCACTAAAGCTCAAGCTGTTGAGACCGTTGTAGTTGCTGCTGTGGATGATAATGAAAATCCTGACTGAGGTCAAGGAAATGCGAATAAATAGATGCATCAGTTGGTTGAACCGTTTCTGAAATTGAAACCCTTAAGTCTGATGGAAAAAGGTGACCATATGGTTGCGTCACTTTTGGTAGAGGAATTGGAAAAGACTTTTAAAGTATTGGGGTGCGCGGATGAGGAAAGTGGGATTTATGCGACTTCGCCGAGGACAGATGACTGTAGAACAATACGAAGCGGAGTTCACTAGATTGTCCAAGTTACACCTGGAATGGTGGAGAATCCGCACGATAAGATTCGAAAATTCCGCGATAGATGGAAACTGGATCTCCGTAGTCATACGATATCACTGAGTCTAAAAGACTATAATGAGATTTGTGGACAGGTCTAAATAATGGATCGTGATGTGATATAAAGGGCTGCCACTTTTGTGGTTAATAATTGAGAAGAAGGAAATGACCTAGCAGATCTAGCTATGTGTGATCTTGATGTAATTATGGGCATGGACTGATTAGTCAAATCAAAATGTCGTGATGGATTGCAGTGGCTGAGTGATTCAGTTTAGCCTGGCTGGATACCCTAAATCCGAGTTAGTGGGGAGTCGAGGAGGAACCTCGATTCCATGAGTTTTACCAGTAAAAGCAACCAAGTGGTTGGATGAGGGTTGCCTAACAAGTATGGTAGATTTGACGACAGAGGAAGTGCGGCTAGAGGACATAGTAGTGGTGTGCAATTTCCCGATGTCTTTTCTCAGGAATTGCCGGGATTGCCACCAGAAAGAGAAGTGGGATTTGTTATCGAGTTGGCCTTGGGGCTAAGCCAATCTCGAAGCCGCCTTATAGGATGTCGTTGTCAGGATTGAAAGAATTGAAAGTCCAGATGCAGGAATTACTGGACAAGGGTTTCATTCATCCTAATGTGTCTCCATGGGAGTGCCGGTCCTGTTTGTAAGGAAGAAGGATGGGACATTGAGGTTGTGTATTGATTATCGGCAGTTGAATCAAGCGACAGATAAGAATAAGTAACCCCTGCCGAGGATTGATGATCTGTTCGATCGATTGCAAGAAACCTCAGTGTTCTCTAAGATTGATTT
The DNA here is from genome assembly GCF_021117445.2 of Syzygium oleosum. Classification (NCBI taxonomy): domain Eukaryota; kingdom Viridiplantae; phylum Streptophyta; class Magnoliopsida; order Myrtales; family Myrtaceae; genus Syzygium; species Syzygium oleosum. The sequence goes on from NW_026607485.1 coordinate 13,984,081, forward strand.
ACGGATCGGATATCATCAGTTAAGGATCAGGAAAGAGAATATTCCTGAAACCGCTTTTAGGACGCGAGATGGGCACTATGAGTTTATAGTGATGCCCTTTGATCTATCTAATACCCTGCTGCCTTTGTGGATCTAATGAAGCGAGTATTCAAGGAGTTTCTAGACCAATTCGTCATAGTGTTCATTGACGATATATGGGCGTAGTTGAAAGGCTCGGAAGAGCGTGAAGTGCATTTTGAGTAAGGTGCTACGGACCTTAAGAGAACGCGCACTCTTCACTAAATCCAGTAAGTGTGAGTTTTGGCTTAACAGAGCAGTGTTTATTGGACGCATAATGTCGGAAAATGGAATTTCTGTGGATCCGTCAAAGATTAAGGCCGTGACTAAGTGGCCGAGACCGGCATCAGTAATGGAGATTCGAGGTTTCTTAGGCGTGACTGGCCATTATCGACATTTGGTAGAAAGATTCTTGTTGATGGCCATGCCATTGACGCGACTGCGTAAGAAGGAAACTAAGTCCGAGTGGGATGAAAAATGTGAAAGGAGTTTTCAGGGGGATTTGAGGTCTAAAGTGACGCATCATTAAGAGGATTTTGATGTGTTTTGAGGTAGCCTGGAAAGGTAGTCGCATATGCGTCGCACCAATTAAGACCACATGAGATGAATCATCTGATGCATGATTTAGAGTTGACAGCGCCGAGGGATAGAACTTCTTAAGGATTTAGACTGCGACATCCTGTATCATCTCGGGAAAGAGAATCGAGTAGTGGATGCGCTGAGTCGGAAGTCGAAATAGGGCGTTTATGGTGGCTAAGGAGTAGATCTTGTTAGAAAGGCTAAGAGACTCAAGGTTTGAGTTCGAGGTGAGTCTGATGCCTAATCTAATGACTGCATTGAGAATCGAACCGGAGATCCAAGCAAGGATTTAGGCGTTGCAGTCTACCGACCCTGAGATTCAAAAGAGTCTAGAAATGGATGGCCCTAAGAGGAAACCGGACTTCCAAGTGTCCGAGGATAGAATTTTGAAGTTTCGAGGATGTTTGTGCGTGCTCGAGGATTTGGAGTTTGAGGAAGAGATTTTATCGGAAGCTCATAGGAGCAGTCCTAGTATTCACTCGGGCAGCACGGAAATGTACTAGAATTTTCAGCAGCATTGTTGGTGGAATGGACTAGGGTCAAGTATATGGTCAAATGATGGGCGTGCCAATAAGTGAAGGCACAGTTCTATAAGCCTGGAGGATTGTTGTGACCATTAGAGGTCCCTGAATGAAAATGAAAGCACGTCACGAAGGACTTGGTAACGGGACAACCAATGAGCCAGAGAGGACACGATTGTATTTGGGTGATAGTGGATCGATTGTCCAAGTTAACGCACTACCTGATAGTGAAAAAGGACTTGAGTTGGAAAGGTATGCGGAATCGTACATGTGACAGATTGTCTGATTGCATGGAGTACCAGTAACAATCACTTCAAACCGTGATCCCCGGTTTGCGGCCAATGTTTGGAAAAGTCTGCAAGTGGCCATGGGAACAAAGTGCAGTTCAGTACGGCCTATTATCCGCAGACGGATGGCCAGTCTGAAAGGACAATTCAAATACTAGAGGATAGGCCGAGAGCATGTATAATATACTTTCAGGGCAAGTGAGAAGAGCAGTTGCATTTGGTTGAACTTGCCTTCAATAACAACTCTCAGTAGAGTATTGAGATGGCACCACTTGAGGCCTTGTATGGTAGGACGTGTAGGACGTCGGTATGCTAGGATGAAGTCGGTAAAAATTATCCGAGAAAGGTCAAGGACCGCACAAAGTCGCCAGAAAAGTTACGCTGATCGGAGACGATGACCTTTAGAGTTTCAGGTTGGAGATCATGTATTCCTCGAGGTGTGACCTAGGAAAGGACTATCCCGATTCGGCAAGAAAGGAAAGTTGAGTCCAAGGCATATAGATTCGTTTGAAATATTAGAGAAGATTGGAACGTTGGCTCATTGTCTTATCTTGCCGCCGAAATTGTTGCAAGTTTAGGACGTCTCTCACGTGTCAATGTTGTGGTAGTACGAGCTGGATCTAACCCACGTGTCGAGTCATAAAGTAATAAACGTGGACGACAGGGTGTCGTACGTGGAAAGATTGACGTGAATTGAGGTCAGAAAGAAACAGGTTGTAAGGGAAAGACAATCCCGATGGTTAATGTTAATTAGGAACATCATGGGGCAGAAGGCGCCACCTGGACAAGCAAGGAAGTAATATGACGTCAGTACCCCCATTTGTTTGAATAGACGAGTTGAATTGCAAATTTCGAGGACGAAATTTTTATAAGGAGGGAAGAGTTGTAACGTCCTGAATTTCGAACCATTTCCGGGATCAATGATATTGATCTTATTCTCATTAAATTTTAGTGAGTTTCGCCCGAAACGGATCCTTCACCGGATACTGACCAATAGGGAATGGCTAACTAGGAAAATGGTACGTGGACCAAGGACCCGATCGCGAATCGAGCACCGATTCCGAGAAATGACGAGGAAATATTTTGGGCCAATGTGGGCCGACCCTAGGAAGGTGACGGATTTAGTTCGGTCGATGACGTACGATCAGATTGCGGGTGATTCCGCACGACAGAGAGTACGCGTGGCGAACTAATCCCGATCTTAAACCGAACGATCGTGACCTTCGGAAATAGCGATAATTCCTCACGTTCTCCCGGGAATCGAGACCGACACGACTCGAATAACCCTAGGTCGATACGCGTAACCCTTAAACAGCCGTCCGTTAGTGAGAGACCCTAAAATTTTAAATTGAGCAATTTTGATCACAGAATTGGATCGGGACTTGGACGTCGATTTTCGGAGTTGTGTGAGACTATTTTGCAAGGACAACATCATTTTAGAGTGGCCAAATATATTTGGGGTCGGTACGGTCGAAAATTGGAAATTCGGCCGGAAATTGAAAAATTACAGTTTTGCCCCTAGGCTTAATTAGGGGTATTCCGAATTTTGGGAGTTTTGGAAGATATTTTGGAGATTTTAATTAAGGATATATCAGCCCAATAATTCAGCCAAGTGAATGACCAAAATGCCCCTCCATTATTGGATAGGGATTAATGAGGGTCAAGTGTTCAAGGGCAATCTTGGAATTAAGGGAAAAGTTGGTCAAACCTTGGACCAATTATTAATTTATCTCTCTCTCTCCTCATTTCTTCTTCACCAAGACTTCTCCCCCTCTCCTCTCTCCCTCTTCCGCCGGTTCCCTCTCCCTCCCTCACTTCTGGCCGTGAGCACCGCCCGCCGGTGGAGGCACCGCCCGTCGGTGGAGGCACCGCCCGCCGGTGGAGGCGACGCCGCCGCTGTTCAGCCCAGCCTCATCGCCACCGATCATCCACCATCTCTCTCTCCCACCGTCTCGTCCCATCTCTCTCTATTTTTCCCTACGGCCGCCTCTGAGGACCGCATGCCGCCGCTCGCCGGACCGCCTCCCGCCAAGGCCGCGAGTCACCACCGTCCGCGTGAGCCGCCGAGACCGCCACCCGATCGCCGTCCTTCCCCTCCTTCACCTTGGACCACCACCGATCAGCACCATCACCATCACCGGCGCCCTTTGCCGCCGAGACCACCGCCGCGGAAGCCACCGCTGGAACGCCGCTCACTGGTTCCGCCGCTCGCCAGCGATCAGCCGTCCGTTCCCCGCCGATCCAGAATTGTTGGAGCTTAGGATTAGGGTGAGTATCACCCTCTAATCCCTAATTAGGCGAGTTATACACGTCTAGACGGGATTAGGATGTTTAGTGTTCAATTAGCACGATTTGGGGTAACTAGTGGGCTGATTATGGTGGCCGGTGTCGGATTGATTCTGGCGGACTATTATGTTGATTTGGGAGTGATATTAATGGCTTAGAATGATCGGGTAGGTGGCTGTCCATGGGGGAAATCGAATTGGACTAAGTTTAATTAATTTTGGGGGTTAAATTGTGTAAATGCCAATGATGCTTAAATTGTGCGATTGATGGCTGATTCATGCTGGATTGGGTGACAATTTGGTGATGCTATGTCGTGTGCACATAGTGGCCGAGTACGTGGTGATATGGAGGGCCATGAACGTGCGAGCTCGTGTGGTGCTAATTGAACGATCTATGTACCAATTGGGCGCTGGGTTCGAGTTGAACTAAATTGATGCATTGGGAGGTCTAGAGGGGACATTTTGAGGCTTGTTTACGGCCGAGAGTGATTGGAATTAGTGGCTGCCATATGGTGATTAAATGGCCTAAGTTCGGGCGATTTGGGGCTTAATGAGAATAATTCCTGAACATGCCCCGTTTGAATGATCTGGAGGCTGATTTGGGCCCATTGGTGATTAATTTGATGAGGCCATGTCGAGTGTCTTGTGAGTGTGGCCGAGAATGACGCGGTATGGCGAGCCTTGAGCATACGAGTTTGTGTTGTGTTAGTAGCAGGAATTATGTGCCAATGGTATGCCGAAGCCTAATTGCAGTGAATTGCTCATTTGGGCGTGCTAATGTGATGATTGGGCATGTTGTTGTGATACATTGGGCATGCTAGTATGTTAATGAAGCACGCCGTGGCATTTATTGAGCATGATTTGACATGAATTGATTGTGTGCTTATGTCCAATTTGGATGCTCATTTTACATTGCATTGTTGCCCGAGTGCGGGAATTGCATGGCCACGCATTTCGTATGCCGAGAATGGGCATGAAATGAAATTTATGCAAGAATGCGTGCCTTCCATGAGCGTGTGATCACACTAAATTGCCCTGATGCGTATTATGCGGGGTTCAGATAAAACTGGCTGTGTGTATGTGTGATCACTAAGGGCCCTGATGCGTTTTACGCGGGGTCGGTTCCGTCCTGATGCGTTTTACGCTGGTTTTGATCCGTAAAGAGATCGGTGTTGCACCTGATACGTTTAGACGTGGGCTAGAGACACTGGGCCTGATGCGTTTTATGCGGGTCATGAAGTGTTGGTATTTGAGAAATAGACCTGATGCGTTTTACGCGGGTCGAGCTCTAAATTGAGAAAATGAGCATTGTGCCAGTGTGCCGTATTATGCCAGATCATGAGCATGGTCATATCGAAGGCGTGTGTATGCGAGAGTGCATTGGCAAGCATGCGAGTATGTGTGACTCGGTGAATTGTGTGCGGCATAGGCACTAATGTATATGAGCATGTGTATGGTGCACGTATGATCGAGTGCGATCGCGTTTGTGCCGTGAGAATTATATGAATTGCCTAACCTGCAGGGTAAGTTGTGTAATTGATTTGGGCCCGAGGGCTTAGGTCTGTTGTTGTAGCTTCGGTTGTTATGTTTTGTTTGCCTGTCAGGAGGTGCATGTTAGCCTAGTTTAGATTTAGGGGGTTTTACTCATTGAGATTCGTCTCACTGTTGTTAAAACCCAATATTTCAGACCTCGCCATGAACCCCGGAAACCCACCTCCTCGTTTTGGGATCCCCAGTCACGTGAACAATCAGCAGGTAGAGTACTCTTTAGGAGACAGTCGAACTTATGTGAAGCACTTGAGCGTGGTTTGCGTTGACGAAAGTGGATTACTCCTGAAGCCCTATCCGTACGTGGCATGGACGTTTCGAGATGGTATAGAGGTGACCGGCCCACTGAGGAGTTTCGAGCCCCCTTATGATGGCGTGAGCGAGTGGGACCCTTCAGCACTCAAGCCTCCTGATGGCGAGATCGTGGATCCCGAGGAGCCGATTAAGGAGCCGCCCATAGTGCCCCCAGGGGAGCCGCTGGCTGCACCACCATTGCAAGCAATTCCTCCGGAGCACGAGTCAGAGGACTCAGAAGATGGTCGGGTGGAGGATGACCCCTAGATGCCACAGAGCTAGTTTAGGGGTTGCGTAGAGTAGGTCGGACCGGTCACTTTTTGGAAGATAGGTCGACCTATAGTGTAGTTAGGCTAACCCGGCCACCTGTCCCCTTTTTGATCGTGTCGGTGGCTTTTGGATGCTCGTGTTGTCGAGCTGGATTATAGTGTTGTTGTATGCTCGGCATGTTGGATAGTGTAAATGTTTCCGGGTTAATACAAATGTATATTTTGTGATGTTATGTGTGATTTGAGTTATCCTTGGTCTCGTGGTGTTTTTGTTGTTCGGGTGTTTTATTTACGTTGCTTCTGCTTGTGTATTGATCTCTGAGTGTTGGGCGTTGGGTCGGCGACGCGTCTTGGGATGTCGCACCAAATTCGACCTTCACGTGGGATGCTCCCGCTTCGTGGGGTATGGGGCGTGACACCTCCTCTGGTTCCTCCTCAGGCTCTTCTTCATGCTCCTCTTCTTCGGGTTCCTCCTCTGGCTCTGCACCTCAATTCACATCCATTGGGTCGAACCCTACTTGTGACTCCTCCGGCTCTGGATCAGGCTCAGCCACTGTGGATTTAGGTGCTGCAGGTACGGGCTGATGTCCTAATTGTGCGAGGCTAGTGTCAAGGCTAGTCATCTCACCATCAGGAGGGGGTATAGCCGACAGATCCCAATCTCCCACTCCGTCAAAAGAGACATCAAAACCTCGAATAGGACCGAACTCGTCCATACCATCCCAGAAACACCAGGCGGTATAAGTGTAGGCTTGCCAAAGGGGTTGTCCTATATCTACCCAGACTACGGTGGTGTGCTTGATCCAAGCCATATTATCATCTATCGGATACTCTACCACAGCATGATCGGTGTGCATCGGTATGCCAAAACGCTGAGGCGGTGGCGGTAGAAGATTCATGGTCCAGGCCGGGGTTCTGAAATGGTTTGCTTAAACAACCATGAGACACGTCTCAGCAAGTAAACACCCTAAACCCCACCTAGGTTAACACGTATCTCCAGACAAGTCCAAACACATTATCACTCAATAAACACATAACATGCACACAATTGTACTTACCTGGGCTTTTAATGCGTACATTCTGCATGTTAGTCTTAATTACACAAATTCCAACCACATGTACATTCCAAATTAATTTCATGCCCAAAAAGCAAAGTCGAACATATGTCATTTCCAAACTCCGCATTTCACACACACTCGCTCATGCACCACCACACTATTTTCATTAGCTTGCCAACAACCCGCGTAATTACGCCTCAGGTCCACTTTCAATTCACGATCCACGTACGACCATCTCAAATTCACAACACTCCTTAGCCCGCGTTACAGTACACGCCTCAGGCTATGTCTCTTGCCCGCGTTACAGTACACGCCTCAGGCTCAACATCCTCCACCTACGGCACAACCCGCGTAAACGAATACGCCTCAGGTTGGTGGTCTTCCAGTAATACCGGGCATCGTCCCGCGTTAAAGTACACGCCTCAGGATGGCTCAATTCCCCGCATTACATTACACGCCTCAGGGACTTTCGTGACCACACGTACGACATATCCTGTAAATTTTTCAACCATCCACATGCTCGAACATCATACGAACATGCTCCATTAACACACAAACATGCCCTATTTCTAGCCAATCCAATTCAGCCCATGCTCATATAAACGGGTCCACATTTCAACCAATTATTCCACAATCCAACGAGCATGCAAGGTCGCCACTAGACCCACAATCACAGCCACTAATATGAGCATAAAATCAACATATTCATGTCTATTTCAAGTCACAATAATCACACAAACCAGCCACGGCATTATACATCAAACCGACACATTTAGTCCCCAAATCGAATCATACACTCATCATTTTGAACCGCAATTTTCAGCATGTAAATCCACCATGGTCAGCCCCGAAACCATTGCAATTTCACCCACAAATCAGCCAAGATCAGCCCCCAACTCAGCCTACCAAAATAACCCCTAAACAGCCACTAATAAACCCGAATCAGCCCCTAATCAAGTCCGTTAGTACCCGATATCCTAAGTAGAGTTTAGGATGCCACTTACTTGAAGTCCTAGGCTAGCTCGGGCAAGAAGGGGGGGCGGCAAGCCGGCGGTCTCACGGCGAACGGGCGGCGACGATGGTGGCTGAACGGCGGACGGTGGCCGGACGAGCGGCGACCAGCCTTGCTCGGCCACACGTGCAAGGCCAAAAGAAAAGGAAGAGGACCGGTTAGAGAGAGAGAGAGAGAGAGAGAGAGAGAGAGAGAGAGTGAGTGAGAAAATGCGGTGGTGGTGGTGGTGAGATCGCGGCGCCATGGACGATCGAGCGACGGCGATCTTGCAAAGAGGGTGAACGGCGGCGACGGCTGGCCACGGTCACGGGAAGAGGGGGAGGGATTGGCCAAGAGGGAGAGTGAGAGAGAGAGGTTGACGAGAGAGTGAGAATGAGAGGGTGAGAGAGAGAAAAAGAGAAGAAAAGCTAATTACACCAATAATTGGTGTCTACCCTCTTGCAAAATGACCATCCTACCCCCCTCTCTACTTTCCATCCGACGGCCACGATTCAATCTTATCTTAAGCTCGACGGCCAAGATTAACTCTCACTAAAACTATCCAAGGGCAAAATTATCCAAAAATTTTTATCTCTAAAGTTGGTGTGAAATGACCAAAATGCCCTTCTCACAATATACTTGGCCTTAACAAAGTCCCAGGGGCAAAACGGTCATTTTTCATTTCTTGCTAAAATTCGAATTTTCTGAAGAATCCGGACAAATCCGAGGCTGACCAAGCTAATAACAACGTCGTCCAATTATTCTCTCGTGACTTTCGAAATTTTCAATGCTCAAACTCGGTCTCTAATCAATGACTAAATTTAAATAACGTAACTTGAGCATATCTCAAACTAACGGGTGGCTTTTGGGAAATTCGCATATTCGACCCGTGGTTGATACTGAATCAAGCCAAGTTTAAGTTCACTTGGATCGTGACAACCTCGGTTGTCACATAATTGCGAGGATCGATCGCTAGTTCCGACGGGCGTGATCGTTTAGCATAGGTTTAGGGTCATTCGTCAACTCATTTCGTGGTCAAGTGAATCACCCGCGATCCACTCGTATGACATCGGCAAATTGATTCCTAACTATCCTTGGATTAGCTTACATTGGCTCAAAATGTCACCTCGACAATTTTTATGGTCGAAAGTCGGTTCACGATCGAGTTTCTTTGGCCGCGCGAATTTAAATCCCTAATTAGCCATTCCCTAACGGTTAGTATCCCAGGAGTGATCAGTTCCGGGCGAGATCTAACTACAAGCACGTCCATAAAATCATCCATTTCATAAATCCCAAGTGGGTCGAATTTAAAAATGTCACATTTGCCGCTCCGATTGGTTCAATGTAATGTCCATGTGTTCTAGTATGGATCTAGCCTAATCATAGTGCCGCCGGACGTTCGCCGGCCGGTGAAAAATCAGTCTAAAAACCCTAACTTGCAAACTGTTTTTGGCAAGTTTTTTTTTCAGAATGCAAATCCTAATTCTAATCGCCCTAGCCGTCTAGATCGTTCAAAACAAAAATCAAATCATCATACAAGGTAATGAAAAGCCTACTTGAATGGCCTAGGGCCTTAACGACTATCCGGCGAGGCGTGGGAGCTCCGACGAGATTTCCAGAAATGGCCGACTCGATTTTAATGCGTTTTTATTCATTCAAAGTGCAAACAAACAATGAAAATGAGATCAGAATATGTTTTGAGCATCAATCATAACAAAAACGCGAAGAAACGCACACGATTGAGCTAAAACCTATTCTGGAAAATTTGGTAAAACAGTGATCATGAGCGATGTTTACCTTTTTCGTTTGATGATCATAAGAAATCACCGAACTGATCCGCGCCTATAGAGTTGTTCCTTAACACTTGAACTTCAACCTGGTGGTCTTGGATTCATCGGAAGGGCTCTGGATTCACCGATGGAGTAGGATTTTCAAGGCCTCACGATCAGTTCTTTACTGATCAATAGAGGAGGAGGTCCTCCTTGAACGATCGATTCGCCGGCGTTGTTCCGTTCACCGGCGCTGGACACTCGATCAGGGGACCTCAACTCCCTATTCTCTCTCTAGATTTTCTTTGTTTTCGCGTTGTTTCTCTCTCCTCTCTCTCTCCGGCATTTCACCGAACATCTTCCTCCTCTTGTGATCAATTTTTTTTAGTTTTTTGTAGCTCGATTTCCCGCCCAAATTCAGTTAGAACCGACTTAGAATCGGTTAGGATTGATTCTCTAGTGCCAGCTGGAGATTCTCCAGCTAGCTAAGTCAATTTACACGTGCTAGATTGATCGGGAAAGATTCACGAAGTTGCGGGCACGAACTGAAATTTTTTGGGTTTTTAATGTGTTCTGGGCAGTCGGGCGAAGAAGACGGGTAGCCGGGTTGGGTCGGGTTGACCTGGTCGACCCGGCAGGCTCGATTTTGTTTAAAAAATCCAAATTAAGCCCAATTTCAAACGAATTTTCAAAATTAAACCCCAAAATTGAATTCCTCATCACATTTTGAACCCAAATATGTAATTTTCCCCAATTTTGATAAAATCATGTCCAAGATTTTTAAATTTTTGTATTCGGGTTATTGGGGTTTTGTTCAATTCGATATCCTAATGACCTGATTAGGCAAAATTGGTGCCAAAATTGAATTACCCACATCTGATTAACCCTAGAAATGATGGTCTCATGGTTTAACAATTTCATATTGGGCACGATTCCCAATTTGGGCTCAAAATTCTTAATTTTCAATTGAATTTTGGGGTTTTCTGATTTCTTTGACAAATTGTGCAATTGGACCGACCATTATGTAATTTAAGGTCCCAAAATCATTTGTTGTGAAGACACTATGACTTAAAAATGACTAGAAAAGATTTAATTGTATTTTTGATTCAATTCGAGTTTGATTTTGCCCAATTTTGGGAAAAACGCATACCCGATTGAGATTTTTCAAATTGATGATGTATTAATGAAATTGGATTTAAAAGAAGACTAATGACTATTTTTATGGAATTTTCTAATTCCATTTGCTATTTTTCTTGATTTTCTCACTTATTTTGACTAAAAGAAATTAAATAAAAATGCAGGAAAATGCTAAAAAATTCATTTTTGGTTTAGAAGTAGGTTTGTAGGCTTGGCCAAGATTCCTAGTCCTAATTTTGAGATTTCTGAAAATATGAAAAAAAGAGAGCTAAAAATCAGGTGTCAACAACTGCCATTCTTTGAGATTGAGCTCGTTAGAGGTTGATCTCAAAGATAATGTGACACCTAAATTTTTAGTCGACTCAATGAACAAGATAAGATGAAAATTTCACAACAACTGATTAGGGATATTGCTTTTGAAATTCATGATCTAATCCAAAGGTTCCCTTTTTCAGAACATATTTTGAAAGGTTCTTAATAATTGAGAGAGAGAAACTTACTTGTTTGTGAGCGTCTCTTTGCTGCTTATCCAAGAGTATGAATTGATGGCGGTGATGATTATGATGATTTTTCTGATTTCGTGGTTTAAGGACGAACCCACGAACTATGAACACCTGAGGCTCCTTGCCTGAGGATTTGGAAATTTGCCTAGTGGTTCCTCACCAGTAGGATTTTAGAAATTGCCTAGGGGCTCCTTGCCTATAGGACTTTGGATTTGCCTAGGGGCTTCTCGCTAGTAGGACTTGAATTTGCCTAGAGGCTCCTTGCCTGTAGGACTTGAGTTTGCCTAGGTGCTCCTCGCCTGTAGGACTTGAATTTGCCTAGGGGCTCCTCCCCTGTAGGATTTGAATTTGCTTAGGGGCTTCTCGCCTGTAGGACTTGAATTTGCCTAGGGGCTCCTCGCTTGTAGGACTTGAATTTACCTAGGCCATGAGTTATGTGATTTTTGAGGTTTCACTAACCTTTGTATGGTTTTTAGTTGACCAAAAACTATTTTGAAAAGTAGTTTTGAAATTAATCAAAACTACTTGAAGCATGGTTTTTTTTCTTAGCTTACCACAAACTGTTTGAAAACTTGGTTTTAAGTTGATAAAAAAATTTTGAAACCTGGTCTGGAAACGTGCATTCTTTGCGTTAATGCATTTCAGACAATGAAATTTCCTTTTCGAGGAATTATTTGAACAAAATGCTTGCAATCTTTCAAGAAATGCTTGAAATGATCGTTTGGAAGACCTTCATTAGAAAGGATTTGTTTCAATTTATGAGCTTGGTCTTTTCTTTATTTGATTGAAATGGAACTTGTCTGATATCCCTCAATTTTATCTCTCTTAACCAATCCTTAGGTATTCAGAGATGTTCGCAATGTATACAATCCAATTGATCTGATAAGGTCTTTCAAAAGGTTGTAATGTTGGCTTGGTCAATGGCTATTCAAAGGATAGACATTTTAAGGCCAAGAAAAAGAATTTCATCATATCTGACTTCGAGTTTACAAGTTAAGAACCTCGAGAACAAGACAAGATACTATTGCATACACTTCTTTGAGTGATGACTTCTTGTCATAAAGTCATGTTTCTACTCTCAACATCCTAATATGAAGAGTCTTTGGGGAAAGGCTGTATTGTTGGTATTGGGTAGGCTCAAAAGGCTCGTTTGTTTGAATTCAGGATTTTTATGAAATTGGTGATCTTCTTGGCATCACCACCTCTTTCCTCTTTTGTCTATTAGGGATCTTTCTTTTATGAACATCAGAGTCCCCTAAACATTCATTACAATCTCTTTTCTTTTGCTCATTCTCACTTGTTGTGATCTATGATCTCTCATGATCTTGACTTTGCTTTGTCATGACTTTTTTTCGTCATTTTGAGCTTTCTTTTGAACTCTCTTTCCTTTTCTTCATTTTTCTTGGGCATTTAGCCTTGCTTTTACTAGGCACACTGCTTTTTCATGCCCCAAATTCTTTTGCTGTTGATTTTTTTTCGAAGGACTCTGTGTCATCCCTTTTGTTTCTTATCTATTCAAAGTGGATCATATGTTTATGCTCCAGTGTGAAGAGATGATCACCAATTTAGGGTTCTGAAATGAATATTCAGGCTCAATTGGGCTTTGCCAAAGGTAATGTGTTTGGGTATAAGAAATGAAGTGTCATGCCCCAAACCCTACGGACGTTCAACATCCCGCTATGGTCGTTATGGTGCGATGACCCAGGACTCGTCACCGACCCTTTTCTTTTAATCTTTGAATTACGCAAGCGAAAACGATAACCATCACAACAAACCCCAGACAACAATCAAATCAGGGATAGCAAAGGAAAACTAGTCATAACAAAAGCCATTTTAAAAAAAAAAATCGATTAACCCTGGGAACATACTTACAAGCCACTTCGGGCGTTTCCACAAAAAGTCAGCAAAAAGATAAAGGCTAGGGTTAATTTACTCCATCCAAAAGATCAGCTTCCAGGCCTAACCCTCAAGGACTAGTCAAAACCTGCGGTACTCTAAACCGCATTGGGAGCAATGACATGCTCAGGTCCTGAAAAGGTTTAACAACAACAAATGAGATAAAATCTCAGTAAGTTAACGGCCTAAGCCCCGCTTAGGAGGCCAACTCGCCTCGAGGTTCCCTAATCAGGCCATACAGCATCAACAACAACATCATTAAACAACCACAGGCATCCTTAGCTTGTCTTGGTACACTCGTTGATGAAATAAACATGTCACATACTCGAAGCATTTAAAGAGATTTCCCATGCATCAATGCATCACAGGCGCACGTGTCTCGATTATAAGATAGAATCCACTTGGGCATGTCTGTCGCGACCTACCTCTCGAGGGCCAAACTCGGTGAAGCGGGTTTAGAGGTAAGTGTTCATGAAACGGTCTATACGGTACACCATAAAAGATGGTTCATCCGTACAGTCCATTATTCATGAACGTGAATCTTTCCTAATTCATACCTCGCGCGACAGAGGATCAATTTTATCTTTTAAGGAGTCGCCACTAGCCTAGGTCGGAGGTCGGCTAGAATACCTAACCAATACGTGGGAATTTCGTATTGGTTTCTACGGAAACCAGAGATCAAAGGTTCGGGGACTAGCTTACGTTAATATTTCTATTAATGCCCTTTCGGTACCGCTAAACTTAACATGGTTGTTATCTAAGTTGTCATGCATTTGTTCTTTACCATTTTCATGTCAAAGTTTTGGTCCATAATGTGATCATGCATCTTGTTTTTGTTGTTTTCATTTAAGATTCTAAACAAATCCTATCTTAGTCTAGAAAAGAAAGAAAGAAACGATTGTATTGAAAGGCATTACGTAAAGTAAACAATCAAAGTATTGAAAAGACGAGCTAGTTCTAAGTGCGAGAAAGTAAAAAACCCGCAACTCGTCGGGTGTTTATTACAACACAAATTGAAAACCCGAGACATGATCGGGAATGAATGAATTGAATACAAATTGAAACCGGATCGGACATCGGTCTATCACCATCATTAAATGAATACAAATTGAGACCGGATTGGACATCGGTCAATCGTCTTGGTCTTTTAGAACTTTGGATTATCTTCCCATCACAACATACATTCACGACAAACAATGTCCAAAAGAATAACCAAAGAAAAACAATGGTGCAAACAATTCACTAATCAAGCACGGCCCTCGGGGTCGGCCTTTGTTTTTTCATGCGTTTCGATTCACCACCCACCTAATCATCTAACATTATTTGATTAAAAATTAACGATAATGGGCTACCATTTGCATTCACAAAACGGCGACTCATATCAATTAACCCCTAAAGTCGGGCTCTAAATGATCACAATGGGCTACCCGCCGAACATGCACCGGGCCTAACATTCATCTAACAAACACATGCATAGCAATGAAATAAGCATGCATTCAGGCCCATGGGCCTTATTTCGAAGCCAATCAAACAATGAGAAGTGGGCTTCATAAAGAGACCACTTATTCAGTTATTATCTAATTCGGATTGCTTCTGTTCAGATGTGTTAACTACCCTAATGATGTCCAAATGAAGTGATTAAGGTGTCATTAGAAAGCTTATGACATGAGGATCAAAAGTCAAGAAGACCATTTTTTCTAAATCCTCATAGATTTTCACGAAAATGACAAATTCACTCTCGGTGACAGGCTGGACCCGATTCTGTTATGGATTTCAAAATAATGGCGGGAAAAATAACAAACCTTATCAAAACCGCGTGAAATGTTTAGACAGTTAGGATTCTCCGTGTGCAACAACTTTCATGTTTTGATTTTTTGCTAAAAAGTCCTCAAAATTTTTATAAAATTCGGTTTTTGCAAAGGATTCAATTGCAAATCAAATTTTAACCCCATAAGACATTTTATGAAATTTTAAACAAATTGACCCTCTAAAAATTGCTATTAGGCCCTAAAAATTTTCAGTCAACATAATGAGACCCCAATGAACGACTTTGTAATTTTGATTTTTTGCGAAAGAGGACTCTAACTTTATCAAATTCGGAAAAACATCTTTTGGATTCCAAAGGAATGAAAATCAGATCTGAACACAGATACTGATTAGATAATGAAAATTCCTTTTGAAAATTAGAATGAATTCAGATTTTGATGAAATTAGTATCAATAGAAATATCTCTATCTCAGTGTGAACTTTCATGAAGAAAACTTTTCCATATTTTGAACACACGAATTTATGAAAATCGAAGAACACACGAAGGTCAATCAGAAACCAGTCTGTCACCCGAATCATGCATAAATGACGTTGCAGATCGTACCAGGCTAACATGCTTGGAATTTTACGAAAATTTTATGATGAACATATTAAGATGTGTTTTACAACTTTCATGAAGAAGGTTTTTTTCAAAAAATGATCGTAGAAAATCAGAAAAATCATCAAACAGCACAACGTCAATCAGGAAATCATCAGAACAGACTTGAACATCACAAACCAGATTCTGATCCTAACTTCCGAAAGTGTTTTGACATAGCAAATTAAGTCCGATTGAGGCATGCGATATATCAAATCGAAGCTTGAGACGTGTTTTACGATTCTCTAGTTTGTCACTTTGCCAGATTTCGACATTAACGAGCTCAAATCAGCATCTCAAACATGCAGGTCTTCCTGGATACGAATTCACAGAACCACATTCAAGTGAACTTACCTTGTTTAACGATGCCCCGACGCACAATCGAGCGATCCGGCCTCCGTATTTAGATCAAGAACAGCACGGAGAAGTCTCGGAAAGCTCGGCCAACCTATGATAATAGATTGCACAAACTATAGTGAGAATCGATTCGTTTTCGCACTAGTGAACTAATAACAGAGAATCAAATCAAAAGGCACGATCCGGTGGCTGTTCAACGAAAAACCGGCCACCACAGCCACATGAAGACGCCGAGGAACACTGCTGGAGGTTCTGGATCACCTGAGGGAACGCTGGTTGGCCGGTTCAGCCGCTTGAACCGGCGGATCAAATCACCGGCAGCAACACAGTTGATGCTGCCGTGAAGGAAAACTCGCCGGAATGAGAAGCTCCGGCCACCAGCAGGCTGGGCTGGTGCTGCGACTGACCTCGTGACACCGTGGGGGACGACGGTGAGGCGGTGATCCGCCGGAAAATGACCGGCGATGAGGAGGAATGGCCGGTGACCGGGAGAGAACGAGAGAGAGAGAGAGAGATGCGTGAGCTTTGAGAAAGAGAGAGAGAGAACGTGAGTTTAGAGACAGAGAGGAGAGAGAATCCAGATCTGAAAATGAGTGTCCCCCAAATTTTGGAGGGAAAAAACACTATATACCCCCATCGACTTTGAATCTTAGCCCTTAGATTAATTCAATGGCCCAAACTGCATCTTTAATGATTAAAAATATTCTTTAAGGGCTAAGGATTAATGACATGGCATCATGGATGGACGTGATCGATTCTAAATGAATGGCCACGATTGATTTGCTTATCCCCTAATTAATTTGTTTAATTCTTGAAAAAGGGCATTTTAGTAATTTCTCTTAGGGGCATTTTCGTAGTTTTCAATTAAGGGCATTTTTGTCATTTTTGGGCTCAAAAGGATGTGGCCGGCCTAAATTAGTCAAAATGGACCGTCGATCGCCGGATTTTCGATCGGAAAATGGCCAGTCCGATCAGACCGTTTCAATTTGAATCAAACCGGGTTGAGCCGGTTAGCCCCGAATTTGGCCTGATTGAACTAGTTCAATCCTTGATTCCATTTGTTCCAATTTGGTACAATTTGATCTCTATCATGATTAATTGATTCCATCAATATCAAATTCAATCAAATTGGATTGAACCGATGCACAAATTGATCCAATTTAACTTGTTTGTCTCAATTGCTCTTGAATTTGGGTAATTGCATGGCCAAGCTAGACTAACAAATTTAATTGAAGTCCAATTAACCAAATTGAGTCTCAATTCATCAAATTGAATATTAGTCTAGAGTGGGTCAAGTTGAATTGCACTGATTAGACCAATTACCCTTAGACTTCTTAATCATTGGATCACTAAATTGATCAAATTGACTCAAATTCATGTGAATCTTCCAAAATTGATTTTGAATTTGGATTTCATATAAGAAATTAGGCTCATTCGTGCCTCAATTGTGCAAATCATGAAGAATCGATCCAAATCACTGATTATGGCCAAAATTGGGGGTTTTTGTGTTTGGCTTGGAATTACAAAATTTGTTCCAAAATTGAATATAAGATGACCTCTAGATCAAATGTCATGAAGGAAACTAACCTAAAAAATGACTAGAAATGAAGTAATTTCATTTTTGGCCAATTTGAACCAAATTCCGCAAATTGGGAAAAAGTTGATTCTTAATTGATTTTTGTAAAATTTCAAATGCCAAAGGTAAATTGAATGTAAAATAAGATGATTTTTGGATTTTTGTATTTTTCAATTTTTTTTGGTCAAAGGTTTGACCAAAAGTCAAACCCTAGTTGACTTTTCACTAGAAGTTTGATTTTATGATCAAATCTTTGAATCTTTCTGGAATTTTCATTGCTAAAGTGAAATTAAACTTGAAAGAAATATTTTTATGTGAAAGTCAACCGTTTGACTTTTCGGGTTTTTGCATGAAATGAATAGAAAATCGTCTACAGAAGCTTGGCCAACAAACAGAATTAAAAAAATGACACTTTTTGTTCAAGAAACGGGTTCCGTCGCGATCGGAAACCATAATCTCGAATTTTCTAATTTTAATGACGCGTCGGCTAAAAATTAGGTGTCAACAATGTCCCATACCATGCCTAGCAGTTTCTATCACATAATCAGGCACTATGCATGACACGTATTCCAGTTATTACGCCCTCTCGGTACCACTACACATCAAGCGATCTGCAGCAAGATGGCAGTCTTCCGGCATAACCGGGCTCCGTCCCACCCCATCGGGCACAGCTACGTCAAACGATCTACAGTAAGACGGCATTCCAATACGGCAACATCAAACGATCTATAGTAAGATGGTATCCCGTCAGGAGCATCGAATCCGCCATCGGGCCGCAATTCGGCATCCGGAACATCGGCTATCCAGATAATCTCCAGGCATCCGATAAAATCGAGCACGATTTGCAGCAGACCTCGATAAATCGAGCATCGTCAAGCGATCTACAGCAAGACGGCTCCGACGTGTGACCACACAAGCACACAAGCATTCCGGCCAATTATTATCTTTTCAATTAGCCTATGCATCCATGAATTGTGCTCACACAATGCCGCATAACAAATCAAGTGGTCACACATGTAAACAGTCAATCAATTCTTGCAAGCTTTGATGCCAAATATGTTTATCGGCCACAAAGCATCACTATCATTTCTTGGCATAACCATATAATAGTTTAATTCCAAAAATCTCACAAGTTTTCCATAGAAACTTCCGTTCAAAACAATTTGTCATATAATCAAATTAATACGACAATTCATGGCATAATCGCCACCATTCAAGCCCAAAAATCATAATTCGAGATTAAAAATTTGTCGAAATAATTATAAATAAATTCAGAAATTAATTATTTAATAATATCCGAAAATAATTTATTTTCAAAGATTCAAAATATTTTCTCGAATCATAATCATTCAAATCATTTTCCATATACGCCAACTTATACGGCGAAATCCAACATTGGCATCACAATTTGTGCATAAAACAATCACAATTCGATATTAAAAATCATTCAAAAATATTAATATTAAATTTTCGGAAATCAAATATTTTATTAATAAATATTTTTAAAATAAAATATTATTATTTAATTCCAAAAATTAATTTATTTAATAAAATAAATAGTAATGATAAAATAATCTATAACTTATCGTAAAAATAGCTATAACTTATTGTGAACACAACAATAGCCTATCACACAAATTATCATAACTTATCGAACTTTCCGATAACCTATCGCTAAAATTTACCGATAACTTATCATTAAAACACCGATAACCTATCATCACATCCAATGATAACTTATTAATCGCTGATAACTTATCACCAACAATTATCTAATAATTTAACGATAACCTATCACATAATCCCACTTAACTAGCCATAAACTTAAAACTAAACTACCATAAGCAAGTTTAACACCCTAAACAAGGGATTAGGGGTTAACTTACTTGTTTAACGACGGCGTTAACACGAGAACGACGATGACGACGCTAGCTCGCTCGTGGCGGCTCCGGTTTTGCGTTATGAGCGACGAACGGCGGCAATCCGGGCGCGGCGAAAGAGCGGCTGCTGTGGGGCTGCTCTAGCGCGTCTTGGGGCTGTTCCAAGCGGGAATGGTGGCTGATGGCAGTGGTTGGTGGCGGCTGGGGGTGCTGGACAGTGGCGGTGGAGACGGACGGCGGGTATGGCCGGCGAGAGGCGCTTCTCGCACGCGGCTTGGGTGAACCAGCGACGGAAGGTTTGGGGCAACTGGGGGCGGTGTAGTTCAGCTAGTGGGAGAGCTGGGACGGTAGTGGTTCAAGGTGGGGATGGACGGCGGCTGGGCCGGCGGGGGTGGACCGGCGGAAAGCGCTGCTTGCGCGTAGCTTGGATGGACCGGCGACGGGGGCTTCGTGCAGCTGGTGGCGGCGTTGCTTGGTCGGGAAGGAGCTGGGGTAACGGTAGCTCGGCGGCGAGAAGGCAGCATGCGGCGGAGTTGGTCCGACGATGAGCAGCAACAAGTAGAAACCGAGCAAAAGAAGAAGACACGCAAGAGCAGAAGCAGAAACAGCCAAGGAGGAAAAGAAGAAGAAGAAGAAGATGAGAGAGAGGGAGTTGGTGGGGTTGGTCAGCAGGCATGGGGAGGTCAATTGAAAATCAGCTAGAGGAGAGAGAGAGAGAGAGAGAGAAGGGAAGGGGGTGGTCCACGTGATCATTCCCAAGATATCTATAAATTTTTCTCTTTTTCTTTTGCAATTTCTCTAATTTTTGTCCCCCAAAATTACAATCTTGACTTCGATCCGTGTACCAATTTACGGGCCGATTAAACTTTATCGGGTCTTGCTGGCCAGCCTTTCTCGGACGCGAGGCCCAATGGGCGTTTCTCGATTCACTTTCGTTTTTTGCGTCGAATTTCCGATTCTTCGATCGTTTTCCAAAATTGGAATTTTCGATGGCCAATTCGTAAAAGTTACGAGGCGACGTCTTATGGTTTGAGTGTGAAATCCTTGAGCATTCGACACTCAAAATCGGATCATAATTCGTGGCCGAAATCGATCAATCGCAACTATAGTTCATCTCGAACTAATGGGCGGCTGTTAGAAATAAATTCTTCGATAGCCTTTCCCCTTTAGTTAGTATTCCCTGAGTGATTAAGTCAGAGCGAGAATTAACTAATAGAGCGTTGACGAAATCACCATTTCATTAATCACCAAATTGAGTCGAATTTTCAGGATATCACATGAAGTGCTCTTCTTCTTCTTGGGATGTCTTGAGCTCTCATATGACTTCATCTGAAGTTATCACAATAAGATTGATGCAAGAGTATGCAATAAAATCTTTCTTGATCCTATTCTCCATAGCTGTCAATCACAAACCTCCTGATTTGCTCCAATGTGGGGTGGTTCTTAACAGGGTTGTTTTGGAAAAACTTCTCCACTGTTTTGGCTCAAATTTGGTTTGCAAGGGATAAGCATGTGTTTGGGATAGTGAAATGACTGCCTTTCATCATTTTAATCCATGTAATCATTGCGAACATTCCCTATTTTCTTCGGATGAGTTTTTTTCATTCACTCTTTCACTTTGACTTCGAGTGTATAAGGGACGTGTTTGGATATGGCTTACCTTTCATCATTTGAAGGTCTTTCCATTCAATTTGATCCAAACTTTTTCTTTGAAATTTTTCAAAGCCTTTTGTCAAATTGTCCCTTTTTAGGGAATTTTGATACTTAATGCATTTTCAAAGAAAGCGTGTTTCAAAACTTTTGATTGAAACATTTCTGAGGTATTTTCTTTTCAAAACAATCTGTTTTGTTTTGCTCAGTCTTAGTGTCATTCCGCTTGGGGAAGAAGAGGTTTGATTTTCTCTTAGAAAAGTAACTTCTTTAACACATGCGCTTACGATTTAGGGATACCTGTCTTATCAACTTACCAAGATCCCTTTTGTTTGCATGTTTTTCTTTGATTCCACTGGGGATTTTTCTTTTGTTGCTCCCTTTTCTTTGTCTCCCTAGGGATGATAAAAAGAAAAGCACATTAGGGAATATTAATGGAAAATTGAATTGGAAATAATACTTTCCTCTATTATTTGACATCTTTATTGGGATTTTTGAAACCATTGACTGGTTCGGACTCCTTTTGCTTTCTTCTGCAAAACAGATAAACATGTTCATGAAATGCATGGTATGCATGATATTGCACATGTTCTAAAGTAACCCAAATCTTTTCTTGAATGTTCGTCTTCATTTCATGGGTAGAAAATCTTGACAGCATTTGCATTTACAAGATAGGCCAATTCTGTTCCTGCCATATCTACAAGAATCAATGCTCCTTTAGAAAGAACTTTTTTGACAATGTATGGACCCTCATAATTCGGAGTGAATTTGCCATGAGGATCTGAATTGTTGACGATGACTTTCTTCGCTACTAAATCCTCTATTTTGAAATGCCTTGGTTTCACTTTTTGGTTAAAGGATTTAGCCACTCTTCTCTGATAGGCTTGTCCATGGCATATAACTCTTAATCTCTTTTCATCGATCATGTTGAGTTGTTCATATCTTTGTTGAATCCACTCAGCTTCTGAAAGCTTCAATTGAGATAGTATCCTTAATGAAGGAATTTCTGCTTCAATAGGTAGCAATGCTTCCATTCCATAAATCAAGGAAAATAGGGTTGCTCCAGTTGATGTTCGAATTGAAGTTCAGTATGCCATCAGAGAATACGGTAACCTTTCGTGCCAATCACGATAATTTTCAGCTGTCTTGGCTAGTATCTTCTTGATATTCTTATTTGCCGCTTTAACTGCTCCATTCATTTGTGGACAATATGGAGATGAGTTCAGATGTCGGATGTAGAAGTGTTCGAGTAAATCATTCACAATCTTATTGTTTAGATTTGAGCCATTATCCGTAATTATTACTTTTGGAACTCCATACCTAGCAATGATGTCCCACCTAATGAATCTTGTAACATTCTTGGCAATAACATTCGTGTAGGAGTTTGCTTCAATCCATTTGGTGAAATATTCAATAGCAACCAAGATAAACCGGTGCCCATTTGAGGCCTTGGGGTTGATTGGACCAATTATAGTAATGCCCCACATTGAAAATGGCCATAGCTTGGACATTTGATGTAGCTCATTTGGCGGTGCATTGATTCTGTCTCCATAAACTTGACATTGATGGCAACATCTCACATGTTGGATGTAATCTGTTTCCATTGTCATCCAATAATATCCTAACCTCATAATCTTTCAGGCTAGAAGATGTCCATTCATGTGTTGTCCACATTCACCCTCATGAATTTCTTTCATGATCTCTTCAGTTTATGTAGCATCCATACATTTTAGTAGGGTTGAATCAAATGATTTATTGTAGATGGTTTGACCACTAAGGAAGAATTTGTTGGCTATCTTCCTTATAAATTTCCTGTCATGTGGTTGGCTTCCTTCAAGAAATTCTCCTCATTGAAGATACCTTTTGATGTCATGATACCATGGTTCATTGTCAAACTCTGCTTGGACCATCATGCAATGAGCTGGTTGTTCAAGAATATTAATTCTCAATGGTTTTATATCCATACCATCTTCAGCTTGTAGTAAGGATAACAAAGTTGCAAGAGCATCTGCAAAATGATTCTGAGCTCTTGGGAGATAATCAAATGTTACTTCTTCGAAGTTTTCTATCATCTCTTTTAAGTACCTGTGATAAGGAATTAGTTTGGTATCTCGAGTTTGCCATTCACCAGTTGTTTGCAATATGATGAGCATAGAATCTCCATATACTTGCAACCTCTTTACCTTCATTGAAAGGGCTAATTGTAAGCCGAGAATGTATGCTTCGTATTCAGCGACTTTTTTGGTGCATGGAAATACCAATTTCACAGATACCGGATAGTGTTGGCCTTCTGGGGAGATCAGTACTGCTCCAGTTCCTGATCCAGATAAGTTGGTTGCACTATCAAAATATATGGTCCATTTATCATTGACCATTGTTAATATATGATCATCAAGTTGTTCTTCAGGATTGGTAATATTCTGCGAATTTTTCGCCAACATGTCTGCTATTACTCGTCTTTTGACTGACTTTTGGAATGAACCCCTGATCTCAAATTCAGATAACAAGACTTGCAACTTTGCTAATTTCTCGACCAGGGAGGATTTCTCAAGAAGGTACTTGATCAGATCATTCTCAGTCACTAGCAAAATTTGATGATGAATGGTGTATTGTCTTAATCTGTGTAATGTGTAATACCCAAATCAATGCAACGCACGTCTTTTCGACTGCCGGGTAATTCATTTATGATGTTGTGAACTTCTTGCTCAAGTAATAAATGGCTTGTTCTTTACCATCATTTGGTTTTCTTTGTACAAGCACCACTCCTAACGACTCATAGTGAATCGTCAAATATATGATCAGTGGAACTCCAGGGATTTATGGTACCAGCACTGGTGGGCACACCAGATATTTTTTGATCTTGTCAAAGGCTTGTTGACATTCTACATCCCACTTTACTTTGGCATTTTTCTTGAACAATTTGAAGAATGGTTTAGCAATCTCAGAAAGCTGATAGATGAAATGGGCAATGTAGTTTAATCGCCCCAATAGGCTTCTCACTTTTTCTACCGTAGAAGGAGTCTTTAGGTTTTATATTGCCTTGATCTTGGAGGGATCTATTTCGATGCTACTGACCATAAATCCTAGCAGTTTGCCAAATTTTATCCCAAATATACACTTGTTGGGGTTTAGTCGCAACTTGTATTTTCTGAGTCTTTCGAACAACTTGCGAAGCATCTCAACATGATCTTCTCCTTGTTTGGATTTTGCGATCATGTCGCTCACATATACCTCGATTTCTTTGTGTATCATGTCATGGAACAAAGTTACCATTGCCCTTTGATATGTGGCACCAGTATTTTTCAACCTGAAAGGCATCACCTTATAACAAAATGTGCCCCATGGTGTTATGAAGAATGTCTTCGTCTTATCCTCTTTCTTTGTGAGGATTTGATTATATCCTGAGAAACCATCCATGAATGAAAATGTTTCGAACCCAGCAGTGCTATCCACTAATACATCGATATGTGGAAGCAGGAAATCATCCTTAGGGCTTGCTTTATTTAGGTTGCGATAATCAACGCATACCCGTACTCGACCATCTTTCTTCATTATGGGTACTATGTTGGCAACCCATTCTGGATATGGTACTACTTTAATGAAACTGACATTGAGCAATTTCATCACTTCTTCTTCTATTTTCTTTGCCAAGCCCGGCTTCGTTCGCGTCAGTTTTTGCTTCTTTGGTGGAATACTTGGATCGATTGGCAAAGCATGTTCAACTATGCTCGGATCAAGGCATGGCATGTCAGCATAAGACCATGCGAATATATCTTGATATTCTCTGAGCAAATCTGTGATTTTTTCTGCTTCTGCTGAGAAAAGACTTTCTCCAATCTTAACTTATTTGGGATTCTCTTTATTGCCCAGATTAATAGTGATTGTTTTCTCTAATGTGAGTGGCTTTGATTCTTCATAACGAATCCATTTCTTTCGGACCCATTCCTCATCCTCGTTATCCTCTTCAATATCGCAAGTGATCTCCTTGGAAAGATTTGGGCCACATATGAACCTATTATGAATATGCGAATGCTCATGCCTAACATGTAATAAACATGATTAGTAATTACATATGAAGTAAGTAACGCACGTGGTCCTATAAAAAACCTTTTGGAAATTCATTTTGAAATTTATTTTGAAAGAATATAAAGACAGAGCTAGCCCTCATATCATCAGACTTCCTTGCTCTTAAAATCATTTTCACAATGAGGAGCAATATAGAAACCCAAAGCCTCAAGCCTCACGAATGAGGATAATGTTCATCATAGGTTTGGTTTTGTTTCTACGTGTCCTTAACAAAACATTTGACCACTTTTATTGAATTGAAAAACGTGATTACATCTATATCAACAGGAATGTAAATTGCAACTGAACTAAAATTGCAAATGAAATCACAAGAAATTTGAAACTGTAATCAACAAAATGCAATGGAAAAGGCTAGTAGCAAAAGTTTAAGAGAATCTTCCTACTCCAGTGCGTAGGTATCTTCTACCTCGGTTATGATAACGTTATGATATTCTCTTCGAATAAACCAGGCAGAACCGATTCTTCTATTGCATGTAAGTTTTCTTCTTGAAGTAATTTGGAAGGTCTAGGAAAAGTTTCCTTGATGTGGATATGATGATAGGGAAGCTCTTTAGCTTTGCCCTTCCATATGGATGAATTAATGATGCGATCATCTCGGCCTCTACAACTTCCATGGTTCTTTCAACCTCGGCCTTGGCCTCCATGGTGATCTTTAGAGCTGTCTGGAATATAACCTATTCCATGTTTCATTCTTGTAGCAAGCAGAGTGATAGGTTCTTTAATTCCTTGGGATTTCGATCCAAGACCATTACTGGGAGCAAATCCATATTGGCATAACACCCTTCCAGACATAATGGATGATGATGAGAACTCTGGGGATTTTATAATGCAACCGGCAGGGATTTGCACCATTGAGATCATTTCAAAGGAATGATAGCTTAGTTCTTCTTTCACTTCGAGTTCGACATACGGTATTACACTCTCTTTGTATGTGGTGAAATCCGTTTCCCCGTGTACGGTGATCATTTTGTCATTAATGACGAACCTGACCTTCTGATGGAGACTTGAAGGAATAGCACCAGCCATATGAATCCAAGGTCTTTCGAGTAACAAGTTGAAAGTCCTCGAAATATCTACTACTTGAAAGTCAATCAAGAAAGGCACAGGGCCTATGTTCACATCGAGCTCGATATCGTCAATAACGTCTTTCTTCATTTCATCAAACGAATGCACAATTACCTCAGACGGTTTGATAAGCTCTTCGCTAATTCCCAAGCGATACAGTGTGCTTAGTGGACACAAATTAAGCGCCGAACCATTATCGATCAGTACACGTGATACCTCTTTGCCCCGGCATTTGACGTCAATATACAGAGCCTTATTATGGGAATGCCCATCAATTGGGAAATCTTCATCGGAGAAGGCAATTTGATCTTTCAGAAGAATAGTGCCAACAAAGTCTTCCAATTGTACTTCATTAATTGTCTCCAGGATGTGCACTTCATTGAAAGGCTTCATAAGCACCATTTTATGGCTTTCTGAAGTCTTGAAGAGATCCAATAGAGAAATTTGTGCCGGCATCTTTCTTAGCTGTTCAATTACCTCAAATTCGCTCGTCTTCATGATTGAAAGCATTTGTTTGACATCTTCTTCGGTTACTCCTTTCTTTTTGTGCTCACCTTCTTTCGAGATATTGCATCTCCCTGATCGGGTTATGGCATCAACTTCTTTAGGAGAGTAATCCCAAGGTACACACTTAGTATCAAACTTTTCTTTTGGAGGGAGAGTGATAATCACAGACTGTGTTTTTTCTCCTTCAATCCTTAGTTGATCAATGGGAAGTTGGATAATGATTGGTTTGATAGGACCTTTCTCCTCCTTATATTTGTTTACCTCATCAAGCTTGATCAGAAATGGTGTAATCATGGATACCATGCTCTTATTGGCTTTGTCAGCATCTATTCTACCCTAGCCGTCAGGTGTGATCATTTCCTTCTTGAATGCCCACGGAGGGGGTGTATATTTGACACGGTAATTATATCGGCCACTATCTTGACCTAGAAAATCAACAACTTCACTTTGTTTTCGTGCTTTACGAACAAATCGCCTATCACCTCGGCGAATCTTTTTTTTACTTTTTCTCTTCTTGATCTTCATTTTCTTCGAGATTTAGTTGGCTGATTGGGACCTCATCTATGCCACCCCATCCATCAGGTACAATGTCTTCATTTTTAAATGCCATGGTGGTGGAGTATATTTGACACGGTAATTGTATTTATCGCTGTCTTGACCGAGTAAGTCTACGGTTTCGCCTTCCCTGGATGATTTCTGGGTGAAACGTCTTTCACCATGTCAGACTTTTTCTTTCTCCTTTTCATCCACATCTGATTCATCTTGGAGCATTTCCTTCTTAGACAGGGCTTTTTCCTCAAGACTGATTTCATCATCCATACCACCCCAGTCATCAGGCACAATTACTTCATTTTTGAATGCCCATGATGATGGGGTATATTTCACTTGGAAGTTATATCTTCCGGAGTCTTCCCCCAAGTTGTCTATAATCTCACCTTTTAGGAGTGCTTCTTGACGAAAGCGGACATCTCCTAATCGAGAAGTTTTAATCTTGACTTCACGTTCATCTTCATTGATAATTGCTTCTTCATCTTTGATCATGTTTACTGTATTGTGCTCAGGAAGAGTAGTAACACTCAAGGGTACATAGGGTTCGACGTCGATTGGTCGCTTAGCCTTTAACCACTTTATATACTCGTTGGACGCCAAAAAGAGCTTCATTTCTCCTTCCAAATCTTCAGGCCATTATACTATTTGGTTGGTTGATTTTTTCAAGGAATTCACGATCCCATCAACTCTTATTCGCAGCTTTTTTCCTTCCTTTTCCGATAAGATTTTTGTGGTATCTCAAATGTAAACTTCTCAGGTTGCCAAATAGGTGAAATTTGTTGAACCATTCCAAATTGTCGTATGACTCTTAGTGGGCAATAAGCAGTTCCGCCGTTCAATCCAAGCAAAGGCACCAAATTGCCGTCTTGGGTAGTAATTTGAGCTTTTGCTATCTTCGGCTATTGAATTCTCCATTGAAACTGGTCTGGAGTTAATGCTCTAATGAAGTTTGCCCACTCATGAAAAGAATATTTTGGCATTTTGTCTTGGAGTTTCAAATACTTCTCAATAGAGTTGGTAGATGAGTCGATCTCTCGAATGCGCCTATAATGTTCCCAAGGTCGAATATGGAAAATAAACCACACAAAAAGTAACCTAGCTGAAGCTTGTAGTACACCCTTTTGTTGATTTTGGTATTTGTTTAATGAAATGATGGTCTTCGCCAAGAGCATATTGGAGAAGTCCCATTTTAGGCAAGCTTGCCTAGCAATTACTGCAACGAGAGGATTTAATCCAGTCCTTGGTGCGGGGAATAAGATGAATCTGAAGAAGGCAAAAATAAAAACCCTCACGAAAGTATTTCCAGTTTCTTTCGGCAATTTAGAGTAATTTGCCACCAAGTAAGATAGAGGAAATCTCCTAGTATTTGACTTGATCAACTTTTCCACTTGTGGGGTTTTCAAGTTTAAGAATTCAGCTATAACACTCGTGGGTTTTAATCCAATTGGGGGCTCAACGGTTCTTGACTCGAAATGTCACGCCCCGAACTCTATCAAGCACGCGACTCACTTCCCTGGTCGATTATTACGACATCCCAGGGTATCGCCGACCTCACTTATAATTATCAGAGATTTAAAACGATTAGCGGAAACCACAAATACCCGGACAATTAAAACTGGAGTAATCAGAGAGAATGCACATATTCACTTCTCATTCAAACTTATATAATATTTACAATGTACAAGCCGCCATATATATATATGCACACCACACTATAAACCACCGATATTCAAAAACGATCGATGACCTGGGTATTCTATCACAAAAAATGAAACTCCTCAAAAAGCCTATTATCCCCTAACCCTAGCCCTTACGCCCTCTGCTTGGCGTCCACTCTGAGTCTGATTCTTCATCGTCTGAATTTGAGTTTCCCTGAAAAGACTGCTCCTCCGAGGACTCCGATTCTGCCTCAATCTCGATCGGGTGGTTTATGTCACCCGACTCCGCCGGAACCGCGTTCCGCTCCTTCGAATCGGACTCCTCAAAGAAATCGTCCTCAGGCACAAAATCGGGGTCCATCCAGTACTCATACGGAGGAATGTACTCC
The DNA here is from genome assembly GCF_021117445.2 of Syzygium oleosum. Taxonomy (NCBI): domain Eukaryota; kingdom Viridiplantae; phylum Streptophyta; class Magnoliopsida; order Myrtales; family Myrtaceae; genus Syzygium; species Syzygium oleosum. Next base: position 14,013,396 of record NW_026607485.1, read on the forward strand.
GGTTCTTCTTCAGGCTCAGCGGGCTCAGCAGGCTCATTCTCAAGTTCCGCCTCGGGTTCTTCTTCCTCTGGTTCTTCCTCTGGAATTGGCTCAAGATCCACATCCATCGGATCGTACCCCGCTTGCGATCCTTCAGGCTCTGGTTCTGGCTCGGCCCTCGAAGATTCAGGTGCTGCGGGCGCCGGCTGTAGTCCTGACTGCGCTAGACTAGTCTCCACACTAGTCAACTCGCCATCCGGAGGAGGTATAGCAGACGGGTCCCAGTCCCCAACTCCATCAAAGGGGACGTCAAATCCACGGACGGGTCCAAACTCGTCTATCCCGTCCCTGAAGAACTAGGCGGTGTATGTGTGGGCCTCCAATAGGAGTAATCCTACATTTACCCAGACTACCGTAGTATGCTTAATCCAGGTCATGAACTCATCTACAGGGTACTCTGTGACATCGTGGTCGGTGTGCACTGGTACTCCAAAACGCTCAGGCGGCGGTGGCGGAGGATTCATTGCTCAGGCCAGGGTTCTGAAATGTTTGGTTGAAACAACTATGAGAATACATCTCAGCAAGCACACACCCTAAACCCCACCTAGACGATCACGTACCACCAGACAATTACAAAACACAATCACACACCCAACCATCACTTAGCAGGCACATCATTTACTCTTACCTGGGCCTATCCTACGTACAACCTGCACGTTAGCCACAGGAGTAAAATTTCCAATCACATGCATGTTCTAATTATATTCATGCATTCGTTCCAATCTCGTCACATCTTTTCCACACTACTCGCCAGTGACCCACGTAATGGTACCGCCTCAGGTTCACTGCGACCATCTCACACTTATCTCGCCAGTGGCCCGCGTAATGGTACCGCCTCAGGCTCACTGCGACCATCTCAAAACAACACTTCAAGGCCCGCGTAATGGTACCGCCTCAAGCCGTGTATCTTGCCCGCGTAGTGGTACCGCCTCAGGCTCAACACGTACCACCTATGACACAACCCGCGTAATGGTACCGCCTCAAGTTGGCCATCTTTCGATAATACCGGGCATCGTCCCGTGTAGCCGTACCGCCTCAGGACGGAAACATCCCCGCGTAGTGGTACCGCCTCAGGGATTTCCACGATCACACATGTCACACCACACATAATTTCTTGCTTATTCACACGTTCAACACTCACTTGCCAATAAATTGGCCAATCACACGTGGCCCGTACACGCACCAATTCTCACACATTCTCATGCTCATTAAGCATTCAACACGGTCGATTGATAATTAATTCAATTCAGCCCGAGCATGCATATAATCAAGCATATTTCAATCAATCAATTGCACACCAATGCACCCAATTTCATCACCACAATTCAATCACAGTTCAAACGCACAACCAACATACCAATTGGCATTTTTCCATGTCAAAACCATGGCAAATCAGTTCCGGCTCTTCATGACATTTTCCCACAATTAGTCGCCGGATCTAAATACCTAATTTACATACAGAACCACATTTTCCAGCATTCAACTAGCAATTTCAGCATATACTCGGCCTCTAAATTTCCACCAAAATTCCCCAAATTCATTCCTTAGGCCCGCTAATCGATTCCGCCCCTAAAACCATACTAATCCGCGTCTAATTTAACCCGATTCCACCTCAATTTTGTCCGTCGATACCCGAAGTCCTAAATAAAGTTTAGGGCGCGACTTACCAAACTCTAGACTGACTCGGCTAGAGCGGGAAAAGGGTGGCGGTCAACGGTGAGCGGCGGCGTGCGATTCGGCGGTGGCGATCGGTGCACGGCGACGACGGCGACTTGCTCGGCTTGGGCCGGCTGTCCACGGCCAAGGAAGAGAAAGGGTGAGCCGAGAGAGAGAGAGAGAGAGAGAGAGAGAGAGAGAGAGAGAGAGAGAGAGAGAGAGAGAGAGAGAGAGAAAACGGTGGTGGTGGCGGCGTGAGGGCGGTGAGGCGGTGCGGCGGCGGCACGGCGGCGGCGAGTGGCCAAGGGGAAGAGGGCGATCGGGAAGGAGAGAGAGATGGGGCCGAGAGATGAGAGAGAGAGAGTGAGGAGAAAGAAAGGGTTTGGGGATTAAATAGTCAAATCAATATTTGACTTGCCAAATTACCATCATGCCCTTTACTCACAATTCCAATCGACGGCTCAGATTCGATCTTATCCTGATATCGACGGCCCGGATCGAATCTTTCCCAAAAATATCCAAGGGCAATTTGGGAATTTCATAAAATTCCAAGGGCAAAATTTATCCAACTCAAAAGTTAGGGCAAAATGACCAAAATGCCCTTCCCCTTTAATACTTGCCCTTTATAAATCCCCAAGGGTAAAATGGTCGCTTTTCCATTTTCTTGCCGAAATTGAATTTTTCTGAAGGATCAGGGAAAATCCAAAGCTGTACGTTCCAACCACAACGTCGTCCTAAAGTCCCGTTGTGACTTCCCAATTTTCCGATGTCCAATTCGGGCTCTAATTAATAATCGAATTTTATTTAACGTAACTCGAGCATTTCTCAAACTAACGGGCGGCTTTTGGGGAAATTCGCATATTCGACCCGTGACCAATAATAAATCGAGTCACGTGCAAGTTCATTCGGTCCGTGACCACTTCGGTTGTCACTTAATCACGAGGATCGATCGCTAGATCCGAAGGGCACGATGGTTTGGCATAGGTTCAGGATCATTCGTCAATTCATTTCGTGGTCCAGCGAAATCACCCGCGATCCACTACTATGACAGTGGAGAACTGACCCTTGGCTATCCTTGGATCGGCCTACAGTGGCTCAAAATGTCACCTCGACAATTTTATGGTCGAAAATCAATTCACGGTCGAATTCTCTTTAGTCGCACGATTTTAAATTCCTTATTAGCCTTTCCCTATTGGTTAGTATCCCAGGAATGATCAGTTCCGGGCGAGAACTAACTTCGAGTACGTTCATAAAACCAAGCATTTCATAAATCCCAAATGGGCAAATTTCAGGATGTCACAACTCTTCCCCCCTTACAAAAATTTCGTCCTCGAAATTTACAAATCCCACTACTACTCAAACAAATTGGGGTATTGACGTTGCATTTGCTCTTCACTTTCCCACGTCGCGCCTTCTGTCCCGTGATGCTCCTATACAACCTTGACCATCGGGATCGTCTTGTTCCTCAAAACTCGCTCTTTCCGATCTTCGATCCTTATTGGTCTTTCGGCATACGACACCTTGTTGTCAACTTCTATCTCCTCAAAATTTAACACATGAGTTGGGTACGGCTCATATTTTCTTAATATCGATACGTGGAACACATTATGCACTTGTGATAAATTCGGTGGAAGTGCAAGGCGATACGTCAATTTGCCGATCCTTTCTAAAACCTCAAAAGGTCCCATGTACCTCGGGCTCAACTTTCCTTTCTTACCGAATCTGGATAGTCCTCTCATGGGCGATACCTTAAGAAATACGTGATCCCCTACTTGAAATTCCAAAGGTCTTCGCCTTCTGTCTGCATAACTCTTTTGACGGCTTAGAGCTGTTTTTAGCCTTTTACGAATCACCTTAACAGCCTCAACCGACTGTTGAACTAACTCTGGCCCGGTTATACTTCTTTCTCCTACTTCATCCCAACACACGGGCGTTCTACAAGCCCTGCCATATAGTGCTTCAAAGGGCGTCATTCCGATGCTCTGCTGAAAACTATTGTTATAAGCAAATTCTACTAGGGGCAGTTGCTCTTCCTACTTACCCTGAAAATCCAACACACATGCCCGAAGCATATCCTCTAAAGTCTGAATCGTCTTCTTAGACTGGCCATCTGTTTGAGGATGGTAGGCTGTACTGAACTGCAGCTTGGATCCTAATGCCGTCTGCAGACTTTTCCAAAAATTGGCGGTAAACCTAGGATCACGATCTGAGGTAATAGTAACTGGTACCCCATGTAATCGAACTATTTGCTGCACATATAACTCAGCATACCGATCTAATGTGAAATCCTTTCGCACAGCCAAAAAGTGTGCCGACTTAGTCAATCTGTCGACAATCACCCAAATAGCATCATGGCCTCTTTGGCTCCTTGGTAATCCCGACACAAAATCCATAGTTATATGCTCTCATTTCCATTCTGGGATTTCCAACGATCGCAATAATCCTCCAGGCTTGCAATGTTGTGCCTTCATTTGTTGGCACGTCAGGCATTTGGCTACATATCTGGCTATGTCTACCTTCATACCATTCCACCAGTAGTACTGCCTCAAATTCTGATATATTTTAGTACTACCTGGATGGATACTATAACTGCTATGATGCGCTTCTGACAAAATCTCTTCCTTAATTTCCACATCGTCAGGCACACATAATTGTCCTCGGAACTTCAATATCCCATCCGCGGATATCTGAAAGTCCGGCTTTCTCTTGGCCTCTCCATCTCTAAAATCCTTTGGATTTCTTGATCCGTAGACTGTAACATCTTAATCTTAGCCTGAATCTCCGATTCAATCCCAAGCATAGCCAGTAAGCTCGAGACTTGACTTACTTCGAATCTAAACTCCGAGTCTCGCACTTTTTCTAACAATGTCCATTCCTTGACCATTAAATGCGCGATGTTCGACTTTCGACTCAATGCATCGGCTACCCGATTAGCCTTCCCGGGATGATATAATATATCATAATCGTAATCTTTCAACAACTCCATCCATCGACGCTGCATCATGTTTAACTCCTTTTGAGAAAACATATATTTGAGGCTCTGATGGTCGGTATAGATCTGAAATTTCTCTCCGCATAAATAATGTCGCCAAATCTTCATGGCGAATACTATTGCGGCTAATTCCAAGTCATGCGTCGGGTAATTCAACTCATGCGGTCTCAACTGCCATGACACGTAGGCCACTACTTGTCCATTTTGCATGAGTACACACCCCAATCCTTTCAATGACGCGTCACTATAAATTTCGTATCCTCCGAGTCCTGACGGAATAGTCAACACTGGTGCCGTTGTCAATCTATGCTTTAATTCCTGAAAACTCCTTTCACATTTGTCGGTCCACTCAAATTTCGTTTCCTTTTTCAACAAATGTGTCAACGGTGTTGCTATTGCCGAAAATCCTTCCACAAAGCGATGGTAATATCCGGCCAAACCTAGAAAGCTCCGAACTTCTGTTACCGTCGTTGGTCTCGGCCATTTCATTATCGCCTCAATCTTCGATGGATCTACTGAGATGCCTTCCCCAGAGATCACATGTCCGAGAAATGCTACTCGATTGAGCCAGAATTCGCACTTGCTAAACTTAGCATACAGTGCGTTCTCTCTTAAAGTCTGCAACACCTTACTCAAGTGAAACTCGTGCTCCTCTAGGCTCTTCGAGTACACCAATATGTCATCTATAAAAAAGATCACGAATTGATCTAAGAATTCCTTAAACGCCCGATTCATTAGATCCATAAAGGCAGCAGGGGCGTTCGTCAATCCGAACGGCATTACCGTAAACTCATAGTGTCCATATCTTATTCTAAATGTCGTCTTCGGTATATTCTCCTTCCTAATCCCCAATTGATGATACCCTGTTCTCAAATCAATTTTAGAGAACACCGAGGCCCCTTGTAATTGATCAAACAAATCATCAATCCTCGGCAAGGGATACTTATTTTTTATCGTCACCTGATTCAGCTGCCTATAATCTATACATAACCTCAACGATCCATCTTTTTTTCTCACAAATAAAACCGGCGCTCCCCACGGAGACGCACTCGGACGAATAAATCCCTTGTCTAACAATTCTTGCATTTGCACATTTAATTCCTTTAACTCCGACAGCGACATTCTATAAGGTGCCTTCGAGATTGGCTCAGTTCCAGGTGCCAACTCGATTATAAATTCTACTTCTCTTTCTGGCGGCAATCCCGGCAATTCTTGAGGAAAATCATCGGGATATTCACACACCACGGCTATCTCCTCTAGCCTTGGCTCTTCAGCCGTCGAATCAACTACTGCCGCTAGAAATCCTTGACACCCTTCATTCAACAACTTAGTCATTTCTAGCGACGAAATCCATGGAATCGAGGGTCCTCCTCGATTTCCCACAAATTTGAATTCCGGATGTCCAACAGGATTAAATTGGATCACCCTACTATTGCAATCCATTATGGCCCTCTGCTTAGACAGCCAGTCCATACCCACTATCACATCGAAATCGTACGTGGCTAGAACCGCTAAATCAATCATTTCCTCCCTATCCCCAATCACAATCTTACAATCGGACACCCCAATGAAATCAGCATCTTATCATTCAAGGGAGTCGTCACACATAACACAACATCAAGCAATTGCGGTTCTATTTCAATCAACTCAACAAACTGCTCAGATATGAAAGAATGTGACGCCCCAGGGTCAAATAAAGCATACGCAGCATGGTTGCACAGAGAAATCATACCTGTGACAACCCCTGACGCGTTCTCAGCCTCTCTTCTGGCCATGGCATACACTCGTCCTTGCGCCTGTGGCCTATTCTGATTTATTGTCTGGACCGCTCCAGTCTGATTCCCATTCCGGGGTGGCGGCAATGCAGGCGACCTATTTTGTCTGAGATTGGGGCAAAATCTTATGTGGTGACCAAATCCACCACACCCAAAACAGGCTCCATCCCGGGTTGGACAAGGTCCATTGTCATGCCTTTCCCCACATACCCTACATGGACCATTTTGATTACGGGCCGGCTTCCCTATATTCCTTCTAGCGAGAAGGACAAAACGTCGATTACCCGTCATTGGCCTCTTCCTTAACTGACGGTTGTCCCTATTCTGGGCAAACCTCGACCCAGAAGCGGCGGCCCTATCTACCTAATCCCGTTCAAGAACCTGTGCTCTATCATATATTTCCTCATAAGTCCTCAGATTTACCAGTATCAACTGGCTGCGAATGTCAGCTTTCAATCCATCCCGAAATCTTCGCACCTTATCCTCGGGATGCTCTACCATCCTAGGAGCAAATTTAGACAGTCTAGCAAATTCCGCCTCATACTGATCTACCGTCATCTGGCCTTGGCAGAGTCTCATAAACTGTGCTAGCTTTCTTTCCCTAGCACTTTCCGAGAAATACTTTCCATAGAAACTCTCGGTAAAGGCAGCCCAAGTCTAGGCAGTACCTTTAGGAAACACTCTATTCTTGGTGGCCTTCCACCAATCATTCGCATTATCCTGTAATTGGTATACCGCCAGGGTTATTTTCTCATTATCGGTGCACCTTAATACCTCAAAGGCTTTCTCGAGTTCCTCTACCCATCGTGGTGCAGCCTCAGGGTCACTTCTTCCAGTAAACTTAGGCGGTTTTAGCTTCATAAAATGCTCGACCAATTGGTGCATTTGTCTATTCACATTCACTTGCCCCTGTCCTTGATTCCCATTATTATTATTATCAGCAGCGGCCACAGCGGCCTCGGCAGCTTGGGCAATCGTAGTAGCTCGTTCCTGAGTCTGCTGTCCTATTAGATTACCAATCTGTTCTAGGATCCTTATGACCGCTTCCATTCTAGGATCCTCTGCAGGTCTAATATCAACTCTGGGGTTCGTTGTAGCTCCTGCATCAACTCCAGGGTTTTCTACTGCTCTAGCACCCATTCCGAAGTCCTCTACAACTCTAGCTCGAGCACGACCTCCACCTCTTGTTCCTCTTCCTGCGCCCCTTCTTGGGACTCTTCCTACACCTCTTCCTTTGCTGCTCATTATTACAGCTTCCTACAACTCTCCTACCTGCTATAATTCCACTCAGGAATTAGTAATCTAGGCCAACTAGATCAGTCTAGTCCTAGACAGTGAATTAACGCAAGAATTCACTCAGCAAGCAATCAATCACTACAGTCACGAGGCCACAATCACTAGAGTCTGAACACTTACCTCAGGTCCAGACGCACCTGCATTTTAGTCATCACAACAATCAACTCACTCAATCAATCATAACAAACAATCTAGAGGCACATGTAGCTCATTCCGCCCTATAACTAGCTAAGGTCTCCCTAAATTATTACCCCAGGGTCTCTACTCCTTATCACTCCAAACTTCGACTAGTTTCGATCAAGCTGTTTTCGCTCTGACACCAATTCAACAAGGATGTCACGCCCCGAACTCTATCGAGCGTGCGACTCACTTCCCTGGTCGATTATTACGACATCCCAGGGTATCGTCGACCTCACTTATAATTATCAGAGATTTAAAATGATCAGCGGAAACTACAAATACCCGGACAATTAAAACTGGGGTAATCAGAGAGAATGCACATATTCACTTCTCATTCAAACTTATATAATATTTACAATGTACAAGCCGCCATATATATATATATATGCACACCACACTATAAACCATCGATATTCAAAAACGATCGATGACCTGGGTATTCTATCACAAAAAATGAGACTCCTCAAAAAGCCTATTATCAAACCCTAACCCTAGCCCCTACGCCCTCTGCTTGGATTCCACTCTGAGTCTGATTCTTCATCGTCTGAATCTGAGTTTCCCTGAACAGACTGCTCCTTCGAGGACTCCGACTCTACCTCAATCTCGATCGGGTGGTTTATGTCACCCGACTCCGCCGGAACCGCGTTCCGCTCCTCCGAATCGGACTCCTCAAAGAAATCGTCATCAGGCACAAAATCGGGGTTCATCCAGTACTCATACGGAGGAATGTACTCCGGTTCTTCTTCAGGCTCAGCGGGCTCAGCAGGCTCATTCTCAGGTTCCGCCTCGGGTTCTTCTTCCTCTGGAATTGGCTCAAGATCCACATCCATCGGATCGTACCCCGCTTGCGATCCTTCAGGCTCTGGTTCTTGCTCGGCCCTCAAAGATTCAGATGCTACGGGCGCCGGCTGTAATCCTGACTGCGCTAGACTAGTCTCCACACTAGTCAACTCGCCATCCGGAGGAGGTATAGCAGACGGGTCCCAGTCCCCAACTCCATCAAAGGGGACGTCAAATCCATGGACGGGTCCAAACTCGTCTATCCCGTCCCTGAAGAACTAGGTGGTGTATGTGTGGGCCTCCAATAGGGGTAATCCTACATCTACCCAGACTACCGCAGTATGCTTAATCCAGGTCATGAACTCATCTACAGGGTACTCTGTGACATCGTGGTCGGTGTGCACTGGAACTCCAAAACGCTCAGGCGGCGGTGGCGAAGGATCCATTGCTCAGGCCGGGGTTCTGAAATGTTTGGTTGAAACAACCATGAGAATACATCTCAGCAAGCACACACCCTAAATCCCACCTAGGCTATCACGTACCTCCAGACAATCACAAAACACAATCACACACCCAACCATCACTTAGCATGCACATCATTTACTCTTACCTGGGCCTATCCTGCGTGCAACCTGCACGTTAGCCACAGGAGTAAAATTTCCAATCACATGCATGTTCTAATTATATTCATGCATTCGTTCCGATCTCGTCACATCTTTTGCACACTACTCGCCAATGACCCGCGTAATGGTACCGCCTCAGGTTCACTACGACCATCTCACACTTATCTCGCTAGTGGCCCGCATAATGGTACCGCCTCAGGCTCACTGCGACCATCTCAAAACAACATTTCAAGGCCCGCGTAATGGTACCGCCTCAGGCCGTGTATTTTGCCCGCGTAGTGGTACCGCCTCAGGCTCAACACCCACCACCTACGACACAACCCACGTAATGGTACCGCCTCAGGTTGGCCGTCTTTCGATAATACCGGGCATCGTCCCATGTAGCCGTACCGCCTCAGGACGGAAACATCCCCGCGTAGTGGTACTGCCTCAGGGATTTCCACGATCACACATGTCACACCACACACAATTTCTTGCTTATTCACACGCTCAACACTCACTTGCCAATAAATTGGCCAATCACACGTGGCTCGTACACGCATCAATTCTCACACATTCTCATGCTCATTAAGCATTCAACACGGTCGATTGATAATTAATTCAATTCAGCCCGAGCGTGCATATAATCAAGCATATTTCAATCAATCAATTGCACACCAATGCACCCAATTTCATCACCACAATTCAATCACAGTTCAAACGCACAACCAACATACCAATTGGCATTTTTGCATGTCAAAACCACGGCAAATCAGTTTCGGCTCTTCATGACATTTTCCCACAATTAGTTGCCGGATCTAAATACCTAATTTACATACAGAACCACATTTTCCAGCATTCAACTAGCAATTTCAGCATATACTCGGCCTCTAAATTTCCACCAAAATTCCCCAAATTCATTCCTTAGGCCCACTAATCAATTCCGCCCCTAAAACCATACTAATCCGCGTCTAATTTAACCCGATTCCACCTCAATTTTGTCCGTCGATACCCGAAGTCCTAAATAAAGTTTAGGGCGCGACTTGCCAAACTCTAGACTGACTCGGCTAGAGCGGGAAAAGGGTGGCGGTCAACGGTGAGCGGCGGCGTGCGGTTCGGCGGTGGCAATCGGCGTACGGCTACGGCAGTGGCTTGCTCGGCTTGGGCCGGCTATCCATAGCCAAGGAAGAGAAAAGGTGAGCCGAGAGAGAGAGAGAGAGAGAGAGAGAGAGAGAGAGAGAGAGAGAGAGAGAGAGAGAGAGAAAATGGTGGTGGCGGTGGCGTGAGGGCGGTGAGGCGATGCGGCGGCAGCGGCACGGCGTCGAGCAGCCAAGGGGAAGAGGGCGATCGGGAGGGAGAGAGAGAGATGGGGCCGAGAGATGAGAGAGAGAGAGAGAGTGAGGAGAGAGAAAGGGTTTGGGGATTAAATAGTCAAATCAATAATTGACTTGCCAAATTACCATCATGCCCTTTACTCACAATTCCAATCGACAGCTCAGATTCGATCTTATCTTGAGATCGACGGCCCGGATCGAATCTTTCCCAAAAATATCCAAGGGCAATTTGGGAATTTCATAAAATTCCAAGGGCAAAATTGTCCAACTCAAAAGTTAGGGCAAAATGACCAAAATGCCCTTCCCCTTTAATACTTGCCCTTTATAAATCCCCAAAGGTAAAATGGTCACTTTTTCATTTTCTTGCCGAAATTGAATTTTTCTGAAGGATCCGGGAAAATCCAAAGCTGTCCGTTCCAACCACAACGTCGTCCTAACGTCCCGTTGTGCTCTCAATTTTCCGATGTCCAATTCGAGCTCTAATTAATAATCGAATTTTATTTAACGTAGCTCGAGCGTTTCTCAAACTAACGGGTGGCTTTTGGGGAAATTCGTATATTCGACCCGTGACCGATAATAAATCGAGTCACGTGCAAGTTCATTCGGTCCGTGACGACTTCGGTTGTCTCTTAATCGCGAGGATCGATCGCTAGATCCGAGGGGCACGATCATTTGGCATAGGTTCATGATCTTTCGTCAATTCATTTCGTGGTCCAGCGGAATCACCCGCGATCCACTACTATGACAATGGCGAACTAACCCCTGGCTATCCTTGGATCGGTCTACAGTTGCTCAAAATGTCACCTCGACGATTTTATGGTCGAAAATCAATTCACGATCGAATTTTCTTTAGTCGCACGAATTTAAATTCCTAATTAGCTTTTCCCTATTGGTTAGTATCCCAAGAATGATCAGTTCCGGGCAAAAACTAACTACGAGTATGTTCATAAAACCAAGCATTTCATAAATCCCAAATGGGCAAATTTCAGGATGTCACACGTAATCAATCCCAATGGTTGCCTTATATTCTTCTAGTGTATGTACCATCTCGTGCTCGCCCAATTGAAATGTGGCAGTGGTAACTTCCCAGAAATGGGATAATGCTTGAATTAAGCTCACTTGGTACTCTAGGTTTATGAGCTTGAACAAATACCCGAGCCTTTCCCTTACGTATGCTTTGTTGTCCTTTGTCATGTTTACCCATCATGCCAAAAGCTCCTTTCTTAGAATAGGAATGACTTGTATGTCTAGTTTCCCCATTTTGATCTAAAGCACGTAAAAGAAATTGATTATTATTCACCATGGATTACCGATTGATTTTAATGCCTCCATTTTAATTATATGTCCTTTTAAGGTAAGACGGAGGTAAAATACACTTGCATGCCTAGAAAGTAATGCAAATGTCATTTCGAGTCCGTTTAGACCTTAAAAGAGCATATATTTGAGATCATGGATAAATTCAATGTGTGATGTAACTGCCCATTCTGTCATACTCCATTTAAATCATAAAGTCCTAAACTATGATTTACAACTTCGAATACATTGAAATGAACGAATAAGCACTTGAATTACATGGAAAATTCACCTTGGACCTATACATTTTATCTAAGAATGAAAGAATGGTCAAATGGAGTATGACACCCTAATCATGCATTCTAATAGGAAAGGGCATTTAGACCAAGCGTTGAATGTCATTTAGGCATTTTTTTTGAAAATGTGCCAACTAACTTGCATAATTGTAAAAGAATGGAATGGAACGATACTTGCTTACCAGAACGTTTTTGTTTGGTTTTAGGTATACCAACCACAAAGACAAGCGAATGCAACCAGTGAAGTTTTGACGCCTAAAAGGGTAGGATATACTAAAGGCTCAAGGTCACCACCTTAATGGACAAGGGATTCCATTCCAATAGGCAATCGACCCAAAGTAATGGAATATTATTCCACCTCGGTGATCGGTATTGCATTTAAATAATCCCATAAGCAATTGGCTCATAGTTTCGCCTAAACACATACCTCCTAAGGGTAATCCTAAATGTAGCCGGGGTTGGGTCACGGGTGGTGTGTGCTATTGGTGTAGTGCTAAAGCAATTTAAATACATACATAGCAATTAATAATCAAACAGCACTTCTAAAATTCATTCGAACCACATTCAATCCCAACACCATCCTACAAAACAAGGGTTAGCAAAGACTATACCCCTTATACCACCCACCTGCAAAACCATTTAACACTATCATTAGCAAGACGTACATGGGATCCTTGTAAGCACAAAACACATGCATATCGTTCTATCTAGGCCTAAGTCCACTTAGAAAAGGTCAATCCCCAGTGGAGTCATCAAGCCTGTCGCGTCGCGCTTTTTTTGGACTTTCGGGATTTGTGCGCTAAGGAGGTATTTCCGTGTAAGGGTCTCTCCCAGACCATACCTTACGTGACAGTGGATGGTAATTTCCTATTTGGTCTAAGTTTTTGATTTTGGAGTCGCCACTAGTCATTATTGGTAGGCAGACTAAAAACCTAATCGGGGTATAGGAGAAATACCACGATTTTACGAACCAGAGATTCTGAGTACAGGGACTTGGTTACGTTATTGATCCTAAATCGAGATCCCTAATGCCCTTTCGGTACCTAAGAATGATATGATGTCTAACGTGTCATGTAAGTTTCCGAGGCTTACCCACTAATTTTATCCATTCTAATCGCGGGGAAAATCAATCAAGAATTAAATGCGCAATCAATGTCAATCAAATCAATCAATCCTAAATGGTCTCTAAAAATGAAAATCAATCATAACATCCAAACCCTAATGAAGCCCTAGAAGCTTATTCATTTCATGATTTGTATTTTTTTAGGGTTTTAGGGTTTTTTAGGAGTTATAACCCCTGAATTTGAGATTTTCTAAAAATGCCACTTGGGCACTTCCAAAAATTCAAATTTCACTTTCTAAGGTTGGCCACAGTGTTTTTGAACCATTATGTGAATTTTTTTTTTAAATTCCCGCCGGGAAATGAACCGGACGGCCCGGTTCAACCTGGTTCGGCATAGCCGAGTCGGGCCTCGCAGGTGCCGGCGCCGATCGTCTCCTCCGGCGAGAAGTAGCGACGAAACGGCGTCGTTTCCATGGAATTTCATTGTGGCATTTCCCCGAGCACTTGGTGTGCATGAATTTAGTACAAGTGTTTTCGAGGCCGCCGGTTCGGGCCCATCGCCGATGACCTTCCAACGACTATTTTGCCGCTCTGATTGGTTCATTGTGATGTCCATGTGTTCTAGTATGGATCTAGCCTAATCATAGTGCCGCCGGACGTTTGCCGGCCGGCGAAAAATCAGTCTAAATACCCTAACTTGCAAACTATTTTTGGTAAGTTTTTTTTTCAGAATGCAAATCCTAATTCTAACCGCCCTAGCCGTCTAGATCGTTCAAAACAAAAATCAAATCATCATACAAGGTAATGAAAAGCCTACTTGAATGGCCTAGGGCCTTGGCGACTCTCCGGTGAGGCGTAGGAGCTCCGGCAAGATTTTACAGAAATGGCCGACTCGGTTTTAATGCATTTTTATTCATTCAAAGTGCAAACAAACAATGAAAATGAGATCAGAATATGTTTTGAGCAACAATCACAACAAAAACGCGAAGAAACGCACACGATTGAGCTAAAACCTATTCTGGAAAATTTGGTAAAACAGTGATCATGAGCGATGTTTACCTTCTTCGTTTGATGATCAGAAGAAATCGCCGAACTGATCCGCGCCTATAGAGTTGTTCCTTGACACCTGAACTTCAACCTGGTGGTCTTGGATTCGTCGAAAGGGCTCTGGATTCACCGATGGAGCAGGATTTTCAGGGCCTCACGATCAGTTCTTTACTGATTAACAGAGGAGGAGGTCCTCCTTGAACGATCGATTCGCCGGCACCGTTCCATTCACCGACGCCGGACACTCGATCAGGGGACCTTAACTCCCTATTCTCTCTCTAGATTTTCTTTGTTTTTGCGTTGTTTCTCTCTCCTCTCTCTCTCCGACATTTCACCGAACATCTTCCTCCTCTTGTGATCAGTTTTTTTAGTTTTTTGTAGCTCGATTTCCTGCCCAAATTCAGTTAGAACCGACTTAGAATCGGTTAGGATTGATTCTCTCGTGCCAGCTGGAGATTTTCCAGCTGGCCAAGTCAATTTACACGTGCTAGATTGACCGGGGAAGATTCATGAAGTCGCGAGCATGATGTTCTGGGCAGTCGGGCGAAGAAGAAGGGTAGTTGGGTCGGGTCGGGTTGACCTAGTCAACCCGGCAGGCCCGATTTTGTTTAAATATCCAAATTAAGCCCAATTTCAATCGAATTTTCAAAATTAAACCCCAAAATTGAATTCCTCATCACATTTTGAACCCAAATATGTAATTTTCCCCAATTTTTGATAAAATCATGTTCAAGATTTTTAAAATTTTGTATTCGGGTTATTGGGGTTTTGTTCAATTCGATGTCCTAATGACCTGATTAGGCAAAATTGGTGCCAAAATTGAATTACCCACATCTGATTAACCCTAGAAATGATGGTCTCATGGTTCGACAATTTCATATTTGGCACGATTCCCAATTTGTGCTCAAAATTCTTAATTTTCGATTGAATTTTGGAGTTTTCTGATTTCTTTGACAAATTGTGCAATTGGACCAACTATTATGTAATTCAAGGTCCCAGAATCATTTATTGTGAAGACACTATGACTTAAAAATGACTAGAAAAGATTTAATTGTTTTTTTGGTTCAATTCGGGTTTGATTTTGCCCAATTTTGAGAAAAACACATACCCGATTGAGATTTTTCAAAATTGATGATGTATTAATGAAATTGGATTTAAAATAAGACTAATGACTATTTTTATGAAATTTTCTGATTCCATTTGGTATTTTTCTTGATTTTCTCACTTATTTTGACTAAAAGAAATTAAGGAAAAATGCAGGAAAATGCTAAAAAATTTATTTTTTTGTTTAGAAGTAGGGTTTGTAGGCTTGGCCAAGATTCCTAGTCCTAATTTGGAGATTTCTGAAAATATAAAAAAAAATGAGCTAAAAATAAGGTGTCAACAACTGGCAAGGGTGAACCTCGCCCGATCTCACCTGGGCTGGGCAAGCGAGGGCGGCCCTCGCTCGACGTCGGTGAGGGTGGCCCTCACCTGAGTCTGGCGACCTCTACCTTGCCGGCGGCGGAAAGAGGGAAAAAGAAAAAGAAAAGAAAAACAGAAAGAGGAAAAAAGGAAAAAAAAACAGTAAATGACAAAAATGCCCTTCAGCCAGCAAAGTTAGACCCTTTTTTGAGATTAATATGACCCCTTCAGGCCCTTATTTAAGATAATATCTACTTCAAGCCCTTATTTGAAAAACGAGGGCACTTTAGGCCTTTATTTGGAATTTTCCCTATAATCTATTTTAAAATGCATTAGCACTTCAAGATTACATGAAATAAAATTCGAGCTTCAAGTGATTGAAAAAGTTATATGTCCATACCATAAATATATAAAAAATCCCATAAAGTTTCCAGCAAGTAAACTTTGTAATGAATAGTTGGAAGTCTTTATCCACTATTTCTATTAGGGCTAACTATGCAACCTAAAGGGGGGTGAATAGGTTGCTTTGGAGGTTTTGAAAACTTTTGCGGAAAACAGTGTGTAACAAATAGATATCAAGTTTCACCGTATGTATGAGAGGCAATGTATCACTCGTATGCTAGAAATGATAAGCAGAAGAATAAGTAGCTGCACACAAGGATATATAGTCATTCGGCTTTAATTCCAAGCCTATGTTCACTCTCTCCACTAACAGCTACAAGTTGGGCTAGATTGCACTAGTAATTTGTTGAACAAGTTACACTCAGCGTACACCACTCCAATCAATTGATAGATCACACTATTAGGAGGTGGATGCAGCTATTACTTGGTACACTTGAACTTTCAACACAATCACAATGCAGTAAGTGCTATCAACGGACAGGAGCTTTCTGCTCAGTATACAACAAGTAGTAGATTTCATGATTTATAAGCACTCTCTCTAACTTGTTGGCTTTAAAGATGTTTTCTTTTATAAGCATCTTCAATATAGTCATTGATGATATCCTGGAGAGGCAAGATAGCAGTTAGAGTCGTTGGTGCTGCTATCCTCGGAATTGACCACCCATACAACCTATTCCTGAACTTCTCCAAACTTTCCTGAAATGGCTTATGCTGCTATACTATAGTTGCAGCTCTGACAACCTGTCAGACCACCTGTTCTCCTTTCTGTCGGATCTTCTGCTGTGCATGTCTAGTCACCAACGGCTATAATATTGAGACAACGGTCATATTAAATGATCCGTTATCTAATCATTACCATTTTCTTGATCTTTTCAGCATCAATGAAACATCGTCATTTAGCCGATCTTTGTGTTCAATGGTGCTATTTATATGATCCTTCAAGGATAGTCTCGTGATCTTTTCTTCAATGAATTACACCATGAGTATCACGAAGTCCTTTGAATATATATGAACTTAGACAATGTAGATATTATACTAAGGATAGTTTGAGTATCATCAAAATCCATTTGGAGATGTTTGTCCAACAATTTCTAGGTATTCAATCAACTTATTGCTCTATAGCTGAACATGTAAGACTCAATTCACACAACTAGATATGCCAACTATTGGTGGTTTGCGTAGAGATCTGTTTGCACCCCATTCTGCTTGTGTTTTGTCTATGGGTTGATTTATTTAAAAAAGAAAGAAAACAAGATGCTGTCTATGACGAATTGTAAATGTAAATAAGAGAGCCATAGAAAGTTCAAGATATCCACATAAAGAGTCTGGACTCTTCAAGGCAGAGCTAGCAGAGAGTTCTAGGTAATTATTAACAGATCTGAACTTAATAGTTGGAAAACACAATAGAAAGAAAACCAATAAAATTTACATGTCCCGCCAACGACAGCTTTTTAACTATCTTACCACAAGATCAAGTCCGCAAAAGGATGCCACAGCCCCCACCCTAGAATGCCAGTTGTTAGGAAAACATCCCTATAGAATTTTGATGATCCTAAAACTATCTTTGGTACTAACGTGTACTATGAAGAGTGTAGATGGTTAAATTTGAGGATATCATTAATGATTTTTTTATATTAGTAAGGACGAGAAACTAGGCTTTGACATTTAGGAGAACAAGTATCAAATAAGCGGTATCTCATGGTAGCTTGGAAAGACAAGTCAATGTAGTGTTCTTGGAGGTTCTTGGTACTGATGAAGATAGAAAGATCATTGATCGTGTCGTCACATGTCATTTAGTTGGTATCGTCACTGAAGATTGTCGACCAGATCACTCATAATTTGCACTAGTGATAGTGTGCATCATTGGATCATGGTAGTGATGTACTGGCTTTGATGATGGTGAGATATGATCGTTGATAGTACAAAAAATAGTCGTTGTGGGACTAGACTCCATCGTTGGAAAACCGGGAAAGAAATCATACACGCAGTTGACAGTTTTTCTACTTAGAGAAAGTGCAGCAGACTCCACTTCAGGAAAATGATAGTCAGTGCAGCAGACTCCACTTTAGGAAAATGATAGTCAAATGAAGCAACTGCAAGAGCAGTCCTGATTCTATTTGAAGGTCTCTAACGACTCTCATACGGCTAGCTAAAGGTCTATTTGGTAACGTTTCTATTCTCGGGAATAATTTATGTTTAGAAATATTTTTTTTATTTCTATTCCCTAGACGAGTTTTTGAGCAAAAGAACGAGTTTGATAACTGCACAAAATTTCTATTCCCGGAATAGAAAAAGAACATAAATGCGTTTGGTACGACCCTAAAAATTTCTACTTCCAAATTTTTCATTTAATTATAAAAATGTCAGTGGAGACTTAACAATTCATGTTTGGATAAAACTGGACTAGAAATAGATTAAAATATATTATGATATACAATTGAATGACCTTAATACAATCATAAAGAAAATTACTCCTTATAAACAAAGCAAATACTTGGTGATGGTCGAGGAAATTGCATTTTAGGGTTTAGGGTTTTAAGGTTTGGGGTTAGGGTTTTAGGGTTTCGGGTTTAGGTTTTGCGATTTAGGTTTTGGGTTATAGGTTTTGGGTTTGGGGTTTTGGTTTGCGATTAGAGTTTAGGTTTTAGGATTTGGGATTTTAGGGTTTAGGATTTAGTGTTTTTGGTTTGGGGTTTTAGGGTTTAGTGTTTTTGGTTTGGGGTTTTAGGGTTTAGGGTTTGAGGTTAAGGGGTTTTGATTTTGGTTTTGGGTTTTTGGGTTTTGCATTTTAGGATTTAGGATTTCGGGTTTATGGTTTTAAAGTTAATCGGACAATCCTATCCGATGCCCAGGATACGATTCGCTGGTTTTATCAGTTACCAAATTTGAATAGATTGTGCTAGTTTTAATATATTTTGATGCGATTTGATTGCTAATGATGATGTTTGATGTTGGTTTGATTGCCATGCATGTTTATCTATAGTTATAGATAGCATTAGGATAATATTTTTCCTAAATTCGAAAATATCAAAAAGATTTAAAGTGGTAGTTTAGGATAAAATTAGATTTTAAATTTTTCGAATAAGATAGAATAGTTCTGAATATGATTCTAGTTTAAACTTTCCTAATAGATAGAATAGGATAATTCTAGTTAGAATTTGAATTCTAGGATATTATCCATAGTTAAGATAGATTTTGATTTAAATTGGGATTAAGATAGGTTAATGCCTAGTTGAATTAAAAAATATCTAACTATAGATAATTAATCCTCATTAATTTTTAATTACGAATTTTAGTAAAAAATACCCAAAACATGTTATCAAGATAGGCTTAGTCTTTATTTCATAGATTTCCATTTGGGTGTTTGAATTATTACTTTGATGTAATTTATTTAAATAATTTGGTTTATTGAGTGTTTATTTCATGATTGTGTACCCGTGTAATCACCTTACATGTTAGTAAATAGGTTTAAAATTAATCCAAGCTGCCTTTATAAAAGAGAAAGGTACCGAAAAAGCATTAGGGTAATCTAGCGTAAATAAGTCCCCGTATCCATAATCTCTAGTTCATAGAAGTAAAGTAATCCTCCCATTACTTTATTTGGGTTTCTAATTAACCCACCAAAAATAGATTAGTAACGACTTCAAAATGAAATAATTTACATGTTAAGAACTTTAACCTTAAGTCGCGAATGGGCTTGGGAGAGCTTGAGCTAGATTTAGCCACAGTAATCCATTAGCCGAACTCCTAGGTAGTGCACCCTGAGGGTAGGTCACGACAATTACTACACCTTCCTCAGGTGATGTGGGATTCGGTTCATTCTTGCCCCCTTTGCCAACCTCGAGGCGGAGCTGTACTCCCATCCCTTGCAGGTTCGGGTCGTTACAGGACTAAGCCTTAAGGTTTTGTCTTTTGGCATACAGGCAAGCACTTTCCTATGAGGTTACCCATCCTAGTAGTGATCTAGCTTAGGCTCGCTTAACTTTGGAGTTCTAAAGCAAAGCTTGCCGTTATGTCAAAAAGGCACCTCCCCATTTTGGTGCACAGTTCAATTTATTCCTGTCCCCTTCGCCATCCTAGAAACTTGTCAGGAGCCACTCCTTGTTCAAACCCTTTAGCCTCAACGACCAGTCCCTGCCTTTGTCGGACTGGGTCGTTACAGGCCTACAGCTTCCGCGTGGTTTGTCCCCGAACCACACACATACTGGAGGGCGTCCTACTCTCATACCATATTTTGACATCCCTAGATTAATTCACTCAAGGTATTGTCCGCTTTAGCCCGTTGTTGACACTTAATTTTTGCCTATCTGTTTTAGGTTTAATTACATATAAATTAGGGGTTAATTTTTAACCCTTAAACAAAAATATTTTCATTAAATTGCGTGGCATATAGACATTAGGTGCATTTGCATTAATGGGGTCTATTATACATATTTTTCTCATTAAATTTTTTAAAAAATATTAAAAATAATAATAATAATAATAATAAAAAATCAAAAAATCCAGGCCGGTCCGACCTGGTTCGATCGGACCGGATCAGCCGGGCCCGGTCTTAATTCCCTTTTCCCTTTCTGGCACGGGCCGGCCCAGTCCTTTTCTCCTTTTAGCTTCTTTCCCCTCACCGTTTCTCTGCAGAGGGGACCAGAAGGGGACGCCGGTACGAGGAAGCAACAGAACGCACAACAGAGGGAGCATTGCGCGGTGTCGAAGGGGAAGATGTCAGGCAGCCAGTGGTCCCAAGGAAAAGGAGCAACGTTCAAGGATAAAGAGGGGTAGAGCTAGAGAGAAATTGGGTGTGGGTGGGGGCGGGGGCTGGAAAAAAGGAGAATAGAGAGAGTTTGAGAGGAGAAGGAGAGGAAAAAAGAGAGATCTTGAGGATAAGAAGAGAGGCCAAGAGCCCCGCCCGCTCGCCAGAGGATCGTCCGAGTCGCTGTCGAGTCTCCAGTCATCGTACCTCGCCCCGGCCAGCCATGAATCAGGTGGGTGTTAGCCTTGCTCCTCTGTTTTCGCTTCCCCTCCCCTGCCTCTCGGGTGCCAGGCACACCGAGTCTATTCGGTGGTCGCCCGGCACCACAAAAGGAGGAAAATGTCTTCTTTCATCTCCAAGAAGTGTTCTTGAGTGATTTTTAACAAGAAACAACCTTTTAATCCCACTGAAATCGGATTAGAAACCCCTATTTTTAGGCACCTCGCACCTATTTGTTGAAATGCTCCAATGAAGCTCTTCGAGTTTGAAACCCCGAATCTGGTCTTGTTTGTTTGGTCGTTTCTATGCAAACCGAGACAAGGTTGTGGCTCAATATAGTTGATTATGTCTCTGCACGTCACGTTTAAGCCAAAAAAACACCCTGAATCTTGGCCTAAAGTCTTCGCTTGAACCCCGCATACCACTGGTTTGATAAAATGTCTAAATGGAGGTCCGAGTCACTTTTTGTGAAATCGGTGCTTGGAACTCGATTTTTAAACTTGATTAGTTCTCATATTTGTCGAATGGTACCTGACATTGTGATTTCTCTCGGTTTTGTGGCATATTTTTCGTCGTTCGAGTCGGCCATGGATGAGTCCTTCACCAGAGATCTATTCCCCAGGCCGGTGTTGCTCGCGGTTTGATGCCGCTACTGTTGGCTCACCATCTCCGTTTCATATGCGCGTATGTCTGTTTGTTTGCGTTTTAGCACGTATTGTTGCCGCGGAAAATCTGGTGATCAAAAAGTGAAAAAAAAAAGATCATCGAAGTTGGCGTTGTGGTGGCTGGTGGTGCTGGATTAAGGATGGTGGTTCGGTGACAGTGGTGTTGAGATTCTGGCCGGAGCATATTTGATGTTGGCGCTAGTCGAGGAGACCAGTTTGGGTCGGTGTGGTGGTCGCCGATGAAAAACTGAGAAGAAGACGTTCTCAGTGGGAGCTCCGGGGAAGAAAGCGTCCTGGAAAAGAAGACGTCCAGAAGGGGAAGAAATAAAGACAATAAGAAAAGACAAAATAGGAAAAAGAAAAAGAATAAAAAAAGAGGAAAAAAAAATAGGAAAAGGGGGTCCTAAATGGGTCAGAGAGCTGGGTCAGGTAGGTAGATCGGGACCGGGTCACCCGGTCCGAAATTTTTATTTTATTACTAAAAATATTAAAATATTCAAAAATATTAAAAATTCCAAAAAAATACGAAAATGTTTAAAAATCCAAAAAATATTAAAAAGTCTGAAAAACATTAAAAAACATTAAAAATTCAGAAAATTTTAAAAAATTAAAAATAAAAAAAAATTCCCAAAAATTTGAACAAGTCATTAGAGCTTTACTTTAGGGCTTTTGATTGCCTTTTCTTCTTTTAGAGATGATGTTAGGTCGCGAGTTGCTTATTTTCTTTATGATTATTTGGTTGGCACCTTTAATACTTTGGTTGTTATTTTTCATTTTTAGCATGGTTAGGTAGAATCTTAAGCTTCTTCGATAGGCTGTCTGGTATGTTAGTTTGTGAATCTTCAAGTTTAGGCATCGAAAGGGCACTAGTTAGATTGCTAGTGTAATCAAGTCCCCAATCTTTGGAATCTCTGATTTTCACGTATATCGAGACGATACTCCCACGTCTTGATTAAGGTTTCTAGCAAACCCTTGATTATGGCTACTGGCGACTCCAATTGAATGCTTATTTTAGACAATTCTCGTTGCATGAGATATGAGACTCGGAAGTGCCTCGGTCCTTGGATCAATAAACTATGTGGTTTGTCCTTCAAACGAATCAATTAATGTTCACATTCATCGACAAATAACTCTTGACCTAGCCAATCATTTTTTGACCCCCGATCGGGACGAGTAGGTCATGACATCATCCCGTACCCACCCTCACGATTTTGTCATTTGGCATATAAGTAGACATTTTCCCAGGAAGTTACCCATCCTAGTAGTGCTCTGGCCTAGGCTCGCTTAACTTTGGAGTTCCAAAGCAAAGCTTACTGTTACGTCAAAAGGCGCCTCTGTGAGTTAATTTCAGCTTTCACATATATATTCCAAAATTGTTCTTCCCATATTCGGTGCACAGTTCGGTTCATTCCTACCTCATTCGTCATCCTAGAAGCCTACCATGAGCCACTCCTTGTCTAGACCCTTTGGCCCCGGCGACCACTCCCCGCCCTCGTCAGACCGGGTTGTTGCATCATATGAAATAGAGAACTTTATACTTGAGATTCGGGAGGAGTCGATATTTTCTTAGTCGTCGTAGCCATTGGAGAGGCTTCACCAAACTTTTGCGAGTCATTGGACAGAGGCATCTGATTTCGATTGGGATTTCGAATCGCTAATTGAGTCTATATATCCAACTCAGGTATCAAAGGGATACCTGATACCATTGGAACTTGAAAATTTTGAAAGAAGTAAGGATGAATGAGAGTTGGAACGTGCTCATTTATATGTTAGGAACGAGGCTTCTTCTGGAAAGTCACGTCGATCTACATTTATCATACTCGAGCATGTTTCCAGTTAAGCCAATGTAAACTTGACATTAATTCCAATATGAAGAAAAGACAAAACAGGACATATCTAATTCTAAAACAAAGGGACAATTTCAAATCAGTACCCAAAGTAGGGTCATTTTCTCAAAAAATGATCCAAAGTGAATATAGTGTCAAATAAGGGCCTGAAGTGCCTAATCAATCTCAAATAGAGGCCCGAAGTGCCCAATTAGTCTCAAGTAAGGGCCTGGGTTTGCTGGTCGATCAAATACTCACAGGCCGGCGAGCACGTTACTGTTCCGCCGACCGAAACAAGGGCAGTTTTGTATTTTTCTATTTTTTTCCTTTTTCTATTTTTTCTTTTCCTTTTCCTTTTCCTTTTCTGTTTTTTTTTCCTCTCTTCCCTCTGTCGGCCTCAGGCGGAGGCTGCCCTCGCCCGATCTGGCAAGGGTCGCCCTCCCCCGCCAGATGCCAGCGAGCGAGGGCGACCCTCGATTGGGATGGGCGGGCGAGGGCGACCCTCACCCTCGCTCAACACCGGTGAGGGCAGCCCTCGCCCGACGCCGGTGAGGACAGCCTCCGCCTGAGGCCGGGGACCTCCGCCGGCCCCGGCTATGGCCGGCGGAGGGAAGAGAAGAAAAAAAATAGAAAAGGAAAAGGAAAAGGAAAAAAATAAAAAGACGAAATTGCCCTTGTTTCGGTTGCCGGAACAGTAACGTGCTCGCCGGCCGGTGAGCATTTGATCGGCCGACGAACCCAGGCCCTTACTTGAGACTAATTGGGCACTTCGGGAGATTAATTGGATACTTCAGGCCCTTATTTGACACTATGTCCACTTGGGGTTCTTTTTTGAGAAAAAGACCCTATTTGGGGTCCTTAATTGGAATTTTCCCTAAAACAAATAGAACAACTAAATTACAATTCAATGTCAACTTTTAAAAAAAAATTATTGGTCAGTGGAAATAGAACTGGGATATTGAAGTTAATCCAAAGCTCCCCCTTGACTCAAATAAGAAAGTGGGGGTAGCCTTACATAAAATTTCAAAATACAATAGGAAATACATTCAAAAAACTTAGATTATATATTTATTACAGATATCAAATTAGATTTGATCAATAATATAAGTTGGAATTTGAAATTGGCTTGGGTAGAAATCAGATGCCAGAGAAAAAAAACTCAAATTGAAATGTTATCTAGTATAAATGGTATGCAAAGTATAAAGTGTGTAAAGATAAAAATTAAACGACAGTCTAATTTGAAAGTTAGACAAATTAGCCCAGAAATTAGCGTTGAAGAATCTTTCAAACGGTTCATGTTAAGAAGAGAAGCAAAGGCCCGGACGTCTTTAGTGACTTAGATTGATCAAATGCAATGCGACGAAATAATTTGCAGGCTTTTGTGCTTTTCTTCGAAACTTTTTATCGGATGATTGGTTCAATTTAATGTTTCCAATAAGCAAGTGAACAAATAATGATAAAAAGGAGGATATTTGATATAGGTTAATTCAGTTTCTACACTGGCAATTAAATAAGAATAAATGAATCTATATATCTGAATTATCCAAGTTAAAGAAGAGGAAATGGTCGCGCCAGTGCATTCCATGTACTGGAGACCTGAGAAGAGTCAACATATATTTTAGTCAAAGGATGTTCTTTCCCAAGACTTGTTCAAATGTTGATGGTCAAAACAAAAAGAAAAACGAAGACTTATTCCAATGGGGACATCGTTTAGGAAATTGCTGATGAATCGCATCTTACGTATGGAGAGTTGGCACCTTAAAACTGGCATGTCGCAGTGCATTATATGGTCTTGACTCAGTAACGTCAGGTGGCAACAGTGCATCATATGGTCTTGACCAGGCGTAGCAAACTAGCGCAGCTTCCGCGTGCCCCTCTCGTGCATATATTTAGCTGTCTCTGCCAGCTTCCCAAAGCGGAATGACTCGAGACAGAGATTACCAATTCCTTCTTCTGTTGGGTACGTGAGGTTACCATTTTCTAACTACTCTTCTTTGGTGGAGATACAAAAAATGCGTGAGTACCTGTGGTTCGCCTGCGGGGTGAAGGTTTCCACCATCGTTCTTGCCGCTCCTGTTCAGGGATTTCATGAAGAGAAGTGCAGGTCACTTCGCCACTGAAGGCGGGGCCGATAACGATGCGGCCGTCCATAATGGAATGGCAGCAGGTGGGCCTGCTCGTGATATCAATTCGACACAAGTAAAGGAAGGGACGGCGGCTTCCTCGTCGGGATACGATTACGAAGTGTTCTTGAGCTTCAGAGGGCCAGATACCCGAGCGGGCATCACCGACTTCCTCTACACAAGCCTAGTTGACGTGGGAATCCGTGCGTATAGAGACAACAAAAATCTCCAACACAGGGAAGAAATCGGCCCCGAGCTCCTCCAAGCGATCCACCAGTCAAAGATCTCCATACCCGTCTTCTCGAGAGGCTATGCCTCTAGTAAATGGTGCCTCCAGGAGTTGGTCCACATGGTGAAGTGCAAGAAGACTCGGGGGCAAATCATCGTGCCCATTTTCTATGATGTGGCACCTCGGGAGGTCCAACTGCGAACCGGGGTCTATAAGGGGGCCTCGTATTTGCAGGAAACCAAGAAGCTGTACAGCGATGAGACTATACAAGAGTGGAAAAAGGCTCTCAAAGAGGCTGGAAAGCTAGATGGATGGGACCTGCGGAACATGCCCAATAGGTGACTCCTTTCGGCATTCCACCCAGAAAATTCTTGTAAATTAAGTTGGATCGCAATTGATCGCAACGGAATTATAATTGTTAGAATCGTGCAAGATGTCGCCGTATATTCTCTTTGCAGAAAAATGTAAATAGAACAGCAAAAGAAGAACGATACACCAAAAGTTTTTACGTGGAAAACCCAATATGAGAAAAATCACGGGATGCTGATCCAGGAACTGCTCCACTATAATCAAAGGATTACAATTAACACTCTAACGGTGTTTTTCTCACAATAAATCCTCACAATTGTCACAAAACACATCCTCACTTGATGAACTCTCAAGATCTCTTGTGTTTACGCACATTGTTGAAGACTCTTGTGATTTCTCCGGAGTATTTTCCGGTGCACACAGAAACCTCCACCTATGCCCTTCTGTTTATAGCGGTAGATCTCCACCTAAGTTAAGAATCCTCCCTGATTGATTGAAAATCACCTTCTAATTAGAAATCTCCTCGATTGATTAGAATTCTTCTAATTAGACAATCACTAGAATTGATTCCATCCTGGTATTCTTTCTAAATAACATTTCTTATTTAGATTTCTTCCTTGTCAGCGTTCTACCATAATAAGACTTGTTCCTATTAGGTATTCTTGATGAGCAATCTTCGGGATATTTCAAATCGATTCCCGAACATGTTGGGCTACTCCCAACAAATCTCCCCCTAGCCCATCATGGAGGATCTTAAACTTTCTTATCACTTCGATAAGCCAGCCTCCTTCCTACAGAATTTTAGTTTCTTTGTAGGTAGAGACTTTGTCAACATATCAACACAATTTTTGTCCGTGTGGATCTTCTCGAACTTCAATTGCTTCTCTTCCAACATTTCTCGTATCCAATGATACCTTATATCAATATGTTTTGTCCTCGAGTGAAATGTGGAATTTTTACTGAGATGAATAGCGCTTTGGCTATCGCAATGCACAACATACTCATTTTGCTTATGCCTCAACTCTTGCAGAAATCTCTTCATCCACAACATCTCTTTGCTAGCTTCAGTGGTGGCTATGTATTCAACCTACGTTGTGGATAATGCAACGCACTTTTGCAATCTTGATTGCCAAGAGACAGCTCCACCTGCAAAAGTCAGCAAATAACCAGACGTAGATCACCTGGAAGCTACATCTCCTGCCATGTCTGCATCGATGAACCCCTCAAGTATCGGTTTTCTATCACCAAAACACAAACACAAACTAGATGTACCTTTAAGATACCTGAGTATCCACTTGACGGCCTCCCAATGTTGTTTGTCGAGGTTTGACATGTATCGGCTAACAATTCCAACAGCATACCCAATATCCGATTGTGTGCACACCATCGCATACATGAGACTTCCGACGGCAGAGGCATAAGGAATCCTCAGCATCTCTTCCTTCTCCCTTTCACTTGAGGGACACTGCCTCGTGTTGAGATGAAAATGACTAGCCAAAGGCGAGCTGACTGCTTTGTCGTTGCTCATGTTGAATCTTTGCACAACTTTTTCTACATATCTCTCTTAGGATAACCACAACTTTCCACAAGCTCTATCGTGCGATGTCCTCATCCCAAATATTTGCCTTACTGGTCCAAGGTCCTTCATGGCAAATTCCTTGCTCAACTCCTCCTTGAACTTCGTGATTTTTCTGACATCATGCCCCACAATTAACATATCATCAACATATAATAAAAGAATCAGAAAATCACCATCATTGAACTTCTTGATGAACGCACAATGATCTCCCATCGTCTTCTTGTATTCATTCCTCTCCATGAATGAATCGAACTTCTTGTACCATTGCCTTGGAGCTTGTTTGAGCCCGTAGAGACTTTTCTTCAACTTGCAAACAAAATTTTCCTTCCCTTTGGTCGCAAAACCTTCGGGCTGCTCCATGTATATCTCCTCATCAAGAACACCATTTAAGAATGCCGTTTTTACGTCAAGTTGCTCGACCTCCAAGTTCAAGGTTGTTGCTAAACCAAGAACTACTCGAATGGATGACATCTTTAAAACAGGAGAGAAAATCTCCTTATAATCAACTCCTTTTTGCTAACCAAAACCCTTCACCACCAATCTTGCTTTGTAACGTGGTTTGGGGTTGTTTTCTTCTGTCTTCAACCTAAACACTCATTTGTTTTTGAGTGCTTTTCGGCCCTTTGGTAGCTTCACCAAATTGTAGGTGTGATTATCATGCAATGATTGCATCTCTTCTTGCATTATTTTTATCCATTCCCTCTTGTGGACATCAATTTTTACTTCTTGAAAATTCTCGGGTTCTCCGCCGTCAGTGAGAAGCACATACTCGTTTGGGAAGTATTTTTTGTTAGGTTGCCTTTCACTTGTTGATCTCCTTGGCTGCTCTTGAGGAACATCATCAATATCAATCGCTTCCTCCTCAACCTCATCATCAACTTCTATTTCTCCTTCTTGAGCTTCTGTTCCATCACCTCCACCATCTTCATTATTAGTCTCGGCCACAACTCTTCCGGCGGCCTCATCATTGGCTGCTGTCTCGGTTTGTATTTGCTCAACCGAATCATTCTCGACTTCTTTTTGTGCTCCTGCACCAACAGAATTTTCTGATGAGTCTATGGATTCCAAGTCAACTAACTCTTCCTCCACACTTTGAGGTTGTTCATGCTTCTTGAGGTCTTTGATAGTTTGATCCTCAAAGAACACCACATCTCGGCTTCGAAACACCTTCTTGCTTTCAAGATCCCACAATATATAGCCAAAATCCTCGTCAGGATATCCCAAGAATATGCACTCCTTGGCCTTTCCATCTAACTTGGCTTGTTCGTCTCTTGGTATGTGTGCGAATGCCCTGCAACCAAATACCCTCAAGTGACTGTAAGAAGAATCCTTACCATTCCATACACTTTGTGGTGTCTCGCCTTTAAGTGGAATTGAAGGAGACAAATTTATTAAATCTACCGCCATCCTCATTGCCTCCCCCCAAAAGGAGTTCGGCAATTTCGCATGGGAGAGCATACACCTTATCCTCACATATTGTTCAATTCATCCTCTCGGCAACACCATTGTGTTGTGGTGTCTTAGGCACTGTTTTCTCGAGTCTTACGCCATGAACTCTGCAGTAATCCTCAAATGGCCCTCGGTATTCCCCGCCATTGTCAGCCCGTACACACTTCAATTTTCTATCGATCTCCCTTTCTAGTTTCTCATGCAAATCCTTGAAGGTATCAAGAACTTGATCCTTCGTCTTCAATGCAGTTGCCCACACCTTCCTTGAAAAATCATCTATGAAGGTAACATAATAAAAAGCACCACCAGCAGTTCTTGAAGTCATAGCACAGACGTCGGTCTGTAACAAATCAAGTTGATTAGCCCTTGTTAATGGTGAATAGATTTAAAGGCAACTCTATTATTTTTTTCTACAATGCAATCTTCACAAGGATTTATAGAGGTACCTTTTATGCCTGGTAATAAATTCTTCGATGTGAGAACCTTCATCCCATTTTCACCCATATGTCCAAGCCTTTTGTGGCAAAGCTCGGTAGATACATTCCTCACTGCATTAACATCTCCACTGCATAGCTTCGCTTGTATGGTATATATTGATACATTTTTCACTCCTCTTGCTACCACCAAGTTGCCCTTGGTTAACTTCCACTTCCCTTTGTCGAAGTGACTCATATAACCATCATCATCTAGCTTTGCTATGGAGATCATATTAAGGCGAATATCAGGAACATGCCTTACCTCTTTCAAGATCAGCTTGCATCCATTATTGGTCTCAATCTTAACACTTCCTATGCCAACAATCTTCGACGAGCCTTCATTACACATCCTCACGAGACCGAAATCTCTAACTGTATATGAAGAGAAAAATCCTCTCTTGGGGACTACGTGAAAGGAGGCTCCAGAATCAACTAGCCAAGTGGTGTCCTGGCATGTTAAGTTGATGCTCTCATCAGTGCAGATAATCATCATGTCTTCATAAACTATAGTGACATTCGCAGCCGATACTTCAACTTGCTTCTTGGCTGCCTTCAATCGACAATCTCTAATAAGATGTCTAGTTTTTCCACAATGAAAGCAAACCCTCTCCTTAGCCCTTGGCCTTGAGATTGAACGACCTTTAGGTCTACGACTTTTGCTCCTCCCACGATCTACTTTCTTCCATTATTCATTTATAACGAGAGTTCTATCACCATGGTTGTAGTAGCCCTCATCTTTGCGCCTTTGCTTTTCACTCAACAATCTGTCCTTCACTAACTCCACGGTCAATTCTCCATCAGGCGTGGAATTGTGAATTGACACAACTAAGGTGTCCCAGCTTTTTGGCATAGAACCCGTTAGGAAGTGTGCATATAATTTTGGAGTGATCATCCTCTCCACTGCATTAATTTGATTCACCAGACCTCCCATAGTGCCTATGTATTCAGAGATACTAGTTTCATCTTTGTACTCCAGACACGACACCCTTTTTATCAGGCTTGCTATGTTTTGAGATGTATTCCTCGCGTATGTCCGCTCCAGATTTTTCTACAAATCATAAGCGTTGTCTTCTTGGGTGAAGTTTTCAAAGATGCTTTGATCGAGCTACCTTCTAATGGTGCCAACACATCTTTTGTTGAGGATGGTGCCAACACATCTTTTGTTGAGGATAGTCCACTCATCCTCCTCCTCTTCTTTTTCTGGTGCTAATATCGGGGCTTTTGAGGATTCTTCTCCTTCCTCTCCAGTTTTTGCTGATTTAGGAGCTAGTGCCAGAGTCTTTACCATGCCCTTTGGAGGCATTCTTGTCTTGATTGGCCTTTGCAAGCCCTTGATGTAGAGATGATCCTCCATCTTGCACCTCCATATTGCATAATTCGTAGCCGTGAGCATAATCATGTTGACCTTGTCTTCTGACATCTTTTACAACCCGGCTTTAATACCACTTTGTTGTAAATTAAGTTGGATCACAATTGATCACAGCATAATTATAATTGCCAGAATCGCGCAAGATGTCACCGTATATTCTCTTTGCAGAAAAACGTAAATAACACAGCAAAAGAAGAACGATACACCACAAGTTTTTACGTGGAAAACCCAATATGGGAAAAACCATGGGATGCTGATCCAGGAACTGCTCCACTATAATCAAAGGATTACAATTAACACTCTAACGGTGTTTCTCTCACAATAAATCCTCACAATTGTCACAAAACACATCCTCACTTGATGAACTCTCAAGATCTCTCGTGTTTACGCATATTGTTAAAGACTCTTGTGATTTCTCTGGAGTATTTTTCGGTGCATACAGAAACCTCCACCTATGCCCTTCTATTTATAACGGTAGATCTCCACCCAAGTTAAGAATCCTCCCTGATTGATTGAAAATCATTTTCTAATTAGAAATCTCCACGATTGATTGGAATTCTTCTAATTAGACAATCACTAGAATTGATTCCATCCTAGTATTCTTTCTAAATAACATTTCTTATTTTGATTTCTTCCTTGTCAGCATCCTACCATAATAGGACTTGTTCCTATTAGGTATTCTTGATGAGCAATCTTCGGGATATTTCAAATCGATTCCCGAACATGTTGGGCTGCTCCCAACAAAAATTTTGTCCAGTTAGGATTTGCTTCATCTCTAGTTGAGTTCTCCGTTGGATTGGTGTTACTTAATTCCAAACTGTGTTCATATCCGTTGAAGTTAGACCCGATAGAGGAATTCGCAGTGGGCCTAGAGTTTAACTAAAATTGGAGATTGATCTCAATAAGTTCAACTAGTATTTATCTTTTGCATTTCAATCAAAATTATCCAACTTCTGGCTAGTGATTTCACCGACACGGGACAGGTAAAGTCATTTATAATTGAATTGAGGTCTTAAAGATATTGTTGCAGACAGATGGTTAAGGTTTTCTAATTTTGTTTTGTCACAACATTCGGTTCAATACATTTTTCTAATTCCTTGTGCTTTTTACAATAATCAGGCACGAAGGTGAGCTCGTGAAGGAGGTAGTCAAGGAGGTTTTCCGCATATTGAAGAAGGCTTATTTGATAGTGCCTGACTGCTTGGTTTGAGTCGACAATCACGTGGGTGAAATCGTGCAAATCATGGGTGCTCAAACACAGGAAATGCAAATCGTCGTAATTTACGGTATGGGTGATGTTGGAAAGACAACTCTTACCAAAATCATCTACAATCAACTCTCACACGATTTCGAGTAGTGTTGTTTACTCTCCAACATTCGAGAAAATTCGGAGCTTCATGGGATCGAGTGGGTGCTGAATCAGCTCATCTCTTATGTTCTTAAACAGAAATGGACAGACAAAGAAAAAAGTGATGAAGGGATTAAGATGATCGAAGAAAGGTTGTCAAGTAAAAGGGTTGTTCTTCTTCTGGACGATGTCGACAAAAAGGTTCAACTAAACGCTCTTATGGGCAAGCGCGATTGGTTCGGTGATAATCATTACGACTAGGAACAAAGACATTTTCAAAGTTCTCGAAGTGGATTTTACTTATGATCTTACTTGCATGGATTTCGACCAATCTATTCAACTTTTTAGTAGACATGCCTTCAGAGAAGATTATCCATCAGATGAGTTTGTCACCCTCTCCCATAAGGCAGTGGACATTGCTAGAGGCCTTCCTCTTGCGCTTGAGGTTATGGGTTCATTTTTATCATCCATCACAAAAGAAAGGTGGGATGCTAAACTGAAGATGTTGGAAAGGACTCCTCATGCATAAGTTCAGAGCAAGCTAAAAGTAAGTTATGATGCATTGGATGATCGACAAAAGCATATCTTCTTTGATATAGCTTGTTTTTTTCTTGGATGTGACATCAAAACTGTTACTTATGCATGGGATGACTCTGAGTTTTTCCCAAGAGAAACCATAGAAGTTCTACAGGATATGTCTTTGATAAAGATTCAAAAAGATAAAAAGCAGTGGATGCATAATCAACTAAGAGACCTTGGAAGAGAAAGTAAGTGTCGCGACCTACCTCTCGAGGGCCGAACTCTATGAAGCGGGTTTAGAGGTAATTGTTCATAAAACGGTCCATATGGCTCATCATAAAAGACAGCTTTACCGAAGCGTCAATCTTTTAGTCATTCACATGATCCGCATGGCACATCATAAAAGATGTCTTACCAAAGTGTCAATCTTTTAGTCATCCATACGGTCCATTTGGCACATCATAAAAGACGGCTTACCAAAGCATCGATCTTTTGGTCATCCATACGGTCCATTGATCATGAACGTGGATTTTCTCTAAATCTATACCTCGCATGACAGCGGATCGATTTTATCTTGTTTAGGAGTCGCCACTAGCCTAGGTCGGGAGTCGGCTAGAATACCCAACCAAAACGAGGGAGTTTCATTTCGATTTCTACGAAAATCAGAGATCATGAATTCGGGGACTAGCTTACGTTAATATTTCTATTAACGCACTTTCGGTACCGCTAAACTTATCATGGTTGTTATCTAAGTTGTCATGCATTTATTTTATACCATTTTCATGCTAAAGTCTTAGTCCACTAGGTGATCATGCATTTTATTTTTGTGTTTTCATTTAAGATTCTAAACTAATCCTATCTTAGTCTAGAAAAGAAAGAAACAAATAATTGTATTGAAAAGCATTGCGTAAAGTAAACAACCAAGGTATTGAAAGAACTAGCTAATTCTAAGTGCAAGAAAGAAAAACCCGCAACTTGTCGGGTGTTTATACAACGCATATAAGAAATCCGAGACATATGTCGGGTAATGAATGAATTTTTACAACAAAATAGATCAGAATGGACATCGACCATCGCCGTATACAAAGAAGAGTCAAAATGGACATCGACCTTTGCCATATTCAAGACCGTCGTCTTTTTGGACCTATTCTAACCCTAATCGAAAACTGAAACTAAAGAAAGAACAACAACAAACAATATACAATCACAAAGTACATAGTATCACAAATCAATCAAAGATAACAAACAAAGCACAAAGAATTTCAAAGGTGGCCTTGGGGTCGGCCTTTGTTCAAACATGCATCGATACCTTTTATTATCTACCCATGTTCGTTTTCGACACAATTCATGGTTATTAACTACAATTAGTATTCACCAATAGCAATTAATGCCATGAATCCCTAAGTCAGGTTCTGTGTAATCCCAATTTGGACCCACGATCATGCATCGTCCCTAGGCATACATCTAAAAATCACATGCATAGCAATGAAATAAACATACAGGCAGGTCAAAAGACCTTGATTCTCATCCAATCACTCAAATTAGTGAACCGACACTGGGTCACTCCATTCAATTCATCATGAGTCAATCACAAGCACATGCACTAGAAAATCGATAAATTGTGAGAATTAAAGCTCGTGAAGGCATTAAAAACTGGTTCAGCATGCATTATTTTCTAAAAATCCTAAAACAAAAGACAATTCATAAAGGAAAAACAAAGAACAGCAGAACGGGGGATTTAAGATGCATTCAATTGGAAAAGGACCCATGGTTAAAATGTTCTGGAAAATTTATGGTACATCAAGCACACAACAACGAACATTTTTTGTGGAAAAAAGTTCCTAAGATAAGCTACACATGAATTTACAAAAATCATAGAACATGAAGAAGTGCATCAGAACAGAACATAGGAGCAGATTTTCAGAGCAACCTCATGGAAATTTGGGCATGTTAATGATGTCCAAAAATTCTCAAATTTTGTCACGACCTAGGTCTGGGAATGACAATCAAAGTCCATGAAGAACTCATCATCAAAATCTTTATCAAAAAATTCACACAAAATCAGCAAAGCGCAAACACAGAATTGGCACATTAAGCATTCCGAATTTACAATTTTCCAGATTTCAGGGGAAACTCATAAAAATAGTAAAGGGGTCTATGGACATGCAAATGAGACAATCTCAGCATCATTAGAAATCTTAAGATGTGCTCTAAGACTTTCGAGAAGGCATTGAGTTTGATTAACATCAATTTCGTGATGAATTGAAAAGGTTTCTACAATGATGCATATCAGTAAAGAATTGTAGCAGACGAGCTCACAATATACATGTTGTTTACTATCCTCATGACATGGCAAAAATGTGATATAAATCATGTGAATAGTATACAACATGATGAACATTTTTCATGAGAAATCTAAACCTAATTGTGATTCTAAAAAAAACATGTAAAAACAAATCAAGTTCCTTAAAATCAACAATTACAGAACATGGATTCAACATTGAGCATGCAATTGACCATGCAGATGATGACCGAATCACACGATTTATACCTTTTTGAAAAGGTAATGAACTATACTATGACTCTCATGAAGACATTAGGGTCAGGAAATCACAATAGCACATTCAATTTTGAGCAAATCCAATTCGGGTTCTAGTAGAGGCAGACAAGACATAAGGTCAGTTCACAGAGGTTTTCACCTATCTACTTATCTCCAAAAAATCTGAAAAATTTGTATGTTGCAATCAAGACATATGTGAACATTTTTCATGAAGAGACCCAAGTTTATATTTTAGTAGAAAAATCAGAAAAAAATCGACAACAGTGCAGGTAGGGCAAAATAGCATGTGCAGAGGTCAAATTTCATGAGTTTTCCACACTTAGGCATATTCCAAAAATTTCGAAAAAATTCTATGTTATAACCAACCTGATTTAGATTATTTTTCATGGGGACAACTCCTATTGAATCTCAACACACAAGGTAGCAAAAAATCATCAAACCGAACAACCTGATTCAGAGTAATCAATGCAGAAAGCCATTTCAGACCCTAGGTCGATTCACAGAAGATTTCATTCATCTAGACTCATCAGAAAAATCTAGCAAAAACAATTGTTATAATCAAGATGATTCTCAGCAACTTTCATGAAGACCACAACATCCAGATCCGAACAGAAAAATCAACAAAAAATTAGCAAAACTACTCCGATCGTGTAAAAACGTGAAGAAACAGAACAACAAAGTTTCTGATTCTGATGCAAACTTTAGAATAGGTTTTCAGGTAGCAAACGATAACAAGTCGAGTGCCATAAGATATCAAATCGAAGCTCTTGAAGCGTATTACGAGAGTCCAGAAGGTGTCGAAGTCCAAAAATGAAGTTTAACAAGTAAAAATCGACAAAACAGAAAGCAGGTCCAGAAACTCAAAATTGCAGATTATCTTCTAACTCAAGAACATCATCATCAAATCATCAAACATGTAATCAGCAGCCATAAACCATCAATATGGAGTCCATAGAAAGCCTTAGGGTGAATCCTAGCCCTGGCTACCTATTGTAGCCTCGTTTCATCAGATTTGAGACCGAGATTCTTACCTTTTGCGCGATTTCGGTTAAACCGAGCTTCGATCCATGATTATTTCAGCAAAACAGCAGCAAAAACCTCTCAAAGATCGTTGAGGAAGCGCCAAGGACTTCAAGAGACACCGGAAGGGGACCGATTAGCACCGGTTCACCACCGATGAACCGGTTTGAACCGGTTTAGGAAGATCGGCTCGGTTGAGCCGATCCGCACTGCCGCGATGGAGAGGGGTTGGACGGAAAGATCGGAGGCTCCTCCGGTGGTGCTCCGACCAGCAAGGCGTCAAGGAGAGGGAGGCGGATGTCGGAGGAGGTGACCGGAGGGGCAGCGATGCCAGCGTGTGGCCATGGGGAGCAAAGAAGTCGGCGATTCGGTGGAAGTAGGGAGGAGGAAGAGAGAGCGAGAAAGAGAGAGTACGTGAGAAAGAGAGTTGGAAAAAGAGAGAGAAGAGAGAGAAAAACATATTACGGAGAGAAGATTTTTGTAAAAAATGGCTCCTTCTTCTAAAATTTTGGAGGGAGGGAAAATGAGCTATATACTCCCCTCAAAATTCAATCTCGATCGTCGATTTAATCCGATGATCGAGATTTGTACTTATCCTTTACTTAGAGATTAAGCAAAGACCTCATTTAATATATGCTAATTTGAATGGCCATGATTTAATCTCATCAACGATCTTAATTAATTTTGTAATTAAGGACCTAATGAGGGGCATTTTTGTGATTTCACAAAATCCGAGGACTTTTTTACAAAATCTAAAAATTGGAGGGCATTGGGGAATTACTCAAAGGACGAGCCACCGGTAGCCGGCGAGCGGCGACCAAGAACCGGCCAGAGGAGGGCCGAACCGGCGTCCTCCGCCGGTGATCGGTCACACCGATTCAACCGGTTTGATCTTCTCCTTGGGCAGTTGAGTCTCAATTGTTTCAAATTTATGCAATTTAGTCCTTGAGGGACTAAATTGAAAGGAAAGATTCATCAATTTTGAGAGAAAAAATAGTCCAATTTGAAGAGAAACAGTCAAATTTTGATCCAATTAAGCCAATTAAACTAAACCTACAACTTTTATGGATTTAATTACCTAATTGGTCATGAAAAATATTGGACCCATGCCATAGGTGCGCCAAATTGGATTTTTCCTAAGCTAAATTGGACAATTTTGATGCAATTTCTCGCCAAAATTTGCAAATTAATTGGAATTGAATTCGATTAAACTTGCGAAATGCTTATTGAACCAATTGCCCATGCTTATAGTGACCTATTGCATTCAAATCAACATTGAAATGGACGTGTGACCTTCATGTCAAAATTAAATTGAAGGCCAATGTTGAAATTAAACCTCAATTCATCAAATTAAACCTTAGTCCTGAATGGGTCAACTTGAATTTCATCAATTGCACATCGATAACCCCTAATCCCCAAATTCAAGTGAGCTAAATGTGTAAAATTGGAGAGTTCTCAAGTGAATTTTGCATAATTAACCCCGGATTCGTGTTTATCTCACAAAAAACGAGTCAAAAGAAACCAATCATTCGCGAATTGTGAACAATTGATTCAAACCCCTAATTAGGGCTAAAATTGGGGGTTTTCATTTCAAAGTACCGATTCATAAAATTAGTCACATGAGTGATCTTATGATGACCTCTGGATCAAATGTCATAAAGGGAACTAAGCTAAAATATGAACAAAATGAAAGTAATTTTGTTTTTGGCCGATTCCGAACCTATTTCCGCAAATTGGGAAAAAATAGGTTCTTAATCAATTTTTGCAAAATTTCAATTGCCAAAGTCAAATTAAATGTAAAATAAGATGATTTTGGGATTTTTGTATTTTTCGATTTTTTGGTCAAAGGTTTGACTATAAGTCAAACCCTAGTTGACTTTTCACTAGGAGTTTGATTTTATAATCAAATCTTTGAATTTTTCTGGAATTTCCACTTCTAAAGTGAAATTAAACTTGAAGGGAATCTTTTTATGTGAAAAGCCCCAATTTGACATGGGGTTGACTTTTGATTAAAGGGTTGACCAAAAAGTCAATCGTTTGAATTTTTGGGTTTTTGCATGAAATAAATGGTAAATCAACAACAGAAACTAAGCCAACAAACGAAATTAAAAAAATGACACTTTTTGTTCAAGAAACGGGTTCTGTTGCAATCGGAAACCCTAATATCAAGTTTTCTGTTTTTTTAATGACACGTCGGCTAAAAATTAGGTGTCAACAGTCAGGAGAGTAACATGGAAAAAATGAAGTAGAGAAGGGCGTGGAATCACAAGGAAGCATTGTATTTACTAATGGCATGCGAGGTAAAGTGCCCCGTACGATTTATTTCCGAATTGAGAATGCATGTTATGTGTCTCATCTACTGCACT
The DNA here is from genome assembly GCF_021117445.2 of Syzygium oleosum. Lineage (NCBI taxonomy): Eukaryota > Viridiplantae > Streptophyta > Magnoliopsida > Myrtales > Myrtaceae > Syzygium > Syzygium oleosum. The sequence goes on from NW_026607485.1 coordinate 14,052,359, forward strand.
AACATATAACTTTTATGATGTGATAGCAGTTAACCGTTAAAATTCATAAACCAGAATTAATGTGCTAACATCTCGTTTTTGTTTTGGGCAGGAAAAAGAAAAAGTTGAAGCAATGCGTCTCAAGCTTGACCATAAGCGGCAATACTGTTTTAAATACGAAGACTTCTCTAGACCGTCGAATCTTAGGTTCCTCCAAGTTGATAGTCTAAAATTGTACAAATACTTTAATGCGGAATTGAGGCTTCAATGGTGCAATTTCCCATCCTATGGTTCTCTTGGGAAGAGGCCACGTCTCTTGCGAAAGCTGCGATGGCTCTCTTGACATAATTATCCTCCACTATTTGATATAAGTAAATTTTCCTTGATAAATTTAGCGGTATGTTAAATGCTTTGGACCATCTGCCATTCATTATTATACATTCCTGTGAGCCCTAGAAACTTATCTTAGCATGATCATAGGCGAAGAATTTAAATGTGCTGAATCTGACTGGTTGCACAAACTTGAAGAAAACTCCTGACTTATCTGCACATGTGAGTTTAGAAAGATTGATCCTAGAGAAATGTGTTACCTTGGTCCAAATTCACAGTTATATCGATCAATTACAACACATCGTTTTATTAAAATTGAAATTCTGCAAGAAACTCCGCCACCTCCCAAAGGAGCTAGGTAACATGGAATCATTGAGAGAACTCTTGATTGATGGGACATCAATAAAGGATATACCCGACCATCAAGGATCGAAGAATCTCCAATTTAGCAATGGGTTAGTGTCACGGACCGAAGGTTTTCAAGGTCCAATAGGCCGAGGAGATGGCCAAGATGATGGGGCATGCCTTGAAGCCTCTTGGGCGTCTAGGGTTTTCAGGAGGATTGTAGAATACTCTTAGGGGTAATGTGGGAATTGTCTTCTTGTATTCTACAATATTTTTATATTTAATAGGGGTAGATGGTAATTAGGGAGATTGGATCTCCACTATTAGATCAAAGAGAGATCAATGATTGTAAAGGGAGGAGCTCAAGTATATAGAGGTCCCTCCCCTCATTTATATCATCCAATTGTCCAAAGCAATAAAAAAAAATTTCTCCCAAAGCTTCTCTCTCAAATTTTTCTGTCTACGATCTAGGATGGGCCAAGTAAGCGAGTAACCGATACACTGAGGGAAAGGTTGAGCTTAGGCGACTTAAGTAAGGGGTGAATGAGTCATTTGGAGCCTAAGTGCCACACGGTAGAGATTTCAAGTGCAGCCTGTGACAAGTGATATCATAGCGAGTCGCGAAAAGCATGGTCATGAGAGTCGAAGTGCATACCACGTGGTCGAGAGAATGTCGAAACAAGAGGTTGTGGCTGTTGCTATTGCTGGTGAGAAGGTTCCAGAGAAGGACAATTGTTGGAAGGCCAAGAGGGCTTCTTTGAAGGACCTCATGTCCTCCTTTAAGGAAAGGCTCACCAAGGTTCTTTCAACCAAGAATGAGTTAAGGGACAGGTTCAAGATAATGAAGGAGCACATTGACAAGGTCAAGGAGATGCTCCGCAATAAGTTCTTAGGCACTCTAAAATAACTCGCCAGGCATTGCACGAGAGAGATGGTGCTCTTGAGTCCCAAGTGACGACCTTTGAGGGGAGCTTGTGTCACGCCCCAAACCCCATCGAGCTCGCGACATACCTCTATGGTCGAATATCGCGACGTCCCAGGATGTCGCCAACCCCACACATCCAGAGAAAAAGCACTAGCGGAAGCAACAAACACCCAGACAATATTTAGAAAGGGATAATAGGGAGAATATACATTCATTACTAGGTCAAACTTATCCAATACACACCTTTTACAATACACATAATATACACACACCGGCTTCTAAAGTTTACACCACCGATATAAAAAATGATCAGTAGTCTGGGTATACTCTAACTTAAAAAATGGAACACTTCAAAAGGTTTACCCTATCCCTAAACTAACCCCTACGCCCTCTAGACGGCATCCACTCCGAGTCGGTCTCCCCAGGACCCGAATCTGATTCCCCTTGAGCCACCTGCTCCTCTGAAGACTCCGAATCCGCCTCGATCTCAATCGGGTTATCTTCATCTCCTGACTCCAGTGGAACCTCAATTCGTTCCTCTTCTTTAGGCTCCTCCTCTAGTTCTTCCTCAGGCTCTTCTTCTGGTTCCTCCTCAGGCTCTTCTTCTTCGGGTTCCTTCTCTGGCACTGCACCTAAATCCACATCCATCAAGTCGAACCCTGCTTGTGACTCTTCCGGCTACGGATCAGGCTCAGCCACTAAAGGTTCGGGTGCTGCAGGTACAGGCTAATGTCCTGACTGTGCGAGACTGGTGTCCAGGCTAGTCATTTTACTATCAGGAGGGGGTATAGCCGACGGATCCCAATCTCCCACTCCGTCAAAAGGGATATCGAAGCCACACACAGGGCCGAACTCGTCCATACCATCTCGGAAACACCAGGCTGTATAAGTATGGGCTTGCCAAAGAGGTTGTCCTATATCTACCCAGACTATGGTGGTGTGCTTGATCCAAGCCATATTATCATCTATCGGGTACTCTACCACGGCATGATCGGTGTGCATCGGTATGCCAAAACGCTGAGGCGGTGGCGGTGGAAGATTCATGGTCCAGGCCGGGATTCTGAAATGGTTTGGTTAAACAACCATGAGACACGTCTCAGCAAGTAAACACCCTAAACCCCACCTAGGCTAACACGTACCTCCAGACAAGTCCAAACACAATATCACTCAATAAACACACAGTATGCACACAATTTCACTTACCTGAGCTCTTAATACACACAACCTGCAAGTTTGTCTCAATTCCACAAATTCCAACCACATGCACTTTCCAAATTAAATTCATGCCCAATAACAAAGGCGAACAAATGGCATTTCTAACTCGGCATTTCACGCACTCGTTCATGCATCACCACACTATTTTCATTAAACTTGCCAACGACCCGCGTAATTACGCCTCAGGTCCACTTTCAATCCACAGTCCACGTACGACCGTCTCAAATTCACAACACTCCTTAGCCCGCGTTATAGTACACGCCTCAGGCTATGTCTCTTGCCCGAGTTACAGTACACGCCTCAGGCTCAACATCTTCCACCTATGGCACAACCCGCGTAAACGATCACACCTCAGGTTGGCAGTCTTCCGGTAATACCGGACATCGTCCTGCGTTAAAGTACACGCCTCAGGATGGCTCAATTCCCCGCGTTACATTACACGCCTCAGAGATTTTTGTGACCACATGCACGACATATCACACAAATTTTTCACCCATCCACACGCTCGAACATCAGACGAACATGCTCAATTGACACACAAACATGCCAATTTCCAGCCAATCCAATTCAGCCCATGCACGCATATAAACGGGTCCACATTTCAACCAATTATTCCACAATCCGACGAGCATGCAAGGTCACCACTAGACCCACAATCGCAGCCACTAATATGAGTACAAAATCAACATATTCATGTCTATTTCAAGTCGCAATAATTACTACAAACCAGCCACGGCACCACACATCAAATCAACACGTTGAGTTCCCAAATCGGACCATACGTCCACCATTTCGAACCACGATTTCCAGCACTCAATTCAGCAACCAATCAGCCTCAAAACCATCACAATTTCACCCACAAATCAGCCAAGATCAGCCCCCAACTTAGCCTACCAAAATAACCCCTAAACAGCCACTAATTAACCCATAAACAGCCACTAATCAACCCGAATCAGCCCCTAATCATGTCCGCTAGTACCCGTAGTCCTAGGAAGGGTTTAGAATGCCACTCACTTGAAGTCCTAGGCAAGCTCGGGCAAGAAGGGGGGCGGCAAGCCGGCAATCACTCGGCGGACGGACGTCAACGGCGGCGGCTGAACGGCGGACGGTAGTCGGACGAGCGGCGACCAGCCTTGCTCGGCCACACGTGCAAGGTCAAAAGAAAAGGAAGATGGCCGGTTGAGAGAGAGAGAGAGAGAGAGAGAGAGAGAGAGAGAGAGAGAGAGTGAGAGAGAGAGAGTGAGACGGTGTGGTGATGGTGGCAATGGTGAGGCCGTGGCGCCGTGGACGATCGAGCGGTGGCGATCTTGCAAGGCGGCTGAACGGCGGCGACGGCTGGCCACGGTCACGGGCGGAGGGGGAGGGGTCGACCGAGAGGGAGATTGAGAGAGAGAGAGAGAGAGGTTGCCAAGAGAGAGAAATGAGAGGGTGAGACAGAAAGAGAGAAAGAAACGCTAATTAAACCAATAATTGGTGTCTACCCCCTTGCAAAATGACCATCCTACCCTCCTCTCTACTTTTCAATCAACGACCACGATTCAATCATATCTTGAGATCGACGGCCAAGATTAACTCTTAAAAAAAATATCCAATGGCAAAATTGGAATTTCACAAAAAATCCAAGGGCAAAATTGTCCAAAATTTTTTATCTCTAAAGTTGGTGTGAAATGACCAAAATGCCCTTCTCACAATATACTTGGCCTTAACAAAGTCCCAGGGGCAAAACGGTCATTCTTCATTTCCTATCAAAAATCAAATTTTCTGAAGAATCCGGATAAATCCGAGGCTGACCGTGCTAATAACAACGTTGTCCAATTATCCTGTCGTGACTTTCATAATTTCCAATGCCTAAACTTGGTCTCTAATTAATGACTAAATTTAAATAACGCAACTCGAGCGTATCTCAAACTAACGGGTGGCTTTTGAGGAAATTTGCATATTCAACCCGTGTTTGATACTGAATCAAGTCACGTTTAAGTTCACTCGGATCGTGACGACCTCGGTGGTCATGTAATCGCGAGGACCGATCGCTAGTTCTGACGGACGCGATCGTTTGGTATAGATTTAGGGTCATTCGTCAATTCATCTCGTGGTCAAGTGGAATCACCCGCGATCCACTCGTATGACAGCGGCGAATTGATCCCTAACTATCCTTGGATCGGCCTACATTGGCTCAAAATGTCACCTCAATAATTTTTATGGTCGAAAGTCGGTTCACGATCGAGTTTCTTTGGTCGCGCGAATTTAAATCCCTAATTAGCCATTCCCTAACGGTTAGTATCCCAAGAGTGATCAGTTCCGGGTGAGATCTAACTGCAAGCACGTCCATAAAATCATCCATTTCATAAATCCCAAGTGGGTCGAATTTCAGAATGTCACAACTCTTCCCCCCTTATAAAAATTTCGTCCTCGAAATTTACAATTTAACCCAACTACTCAAACAAGTGGGGGTATTGACGTTGTATTAGCTCTTCACTTTCCTAAGTAGCGCCTTCTGTCCCGTGATGTTCTCAAATAACCTTGACCATCGGGATCGTCTTGTTCCTTAAAACTCGTTCTTTCCAATCGTCAATCCTTATTGGCCTTTCGACATACGACACCCTGTCGTGAACTTCTATCTCTTCATAGTTCAACACATGAGTTGGGTCCGGTTCATATTTTCTCAGCATCGACACGTGGAATACATTATGCAGTTGCGACAAATTTGGCGGTAATGCAAGGCGATAAGCTAAGTCTCCAATCCTTTCCAAAATCTCAAAGGGTCCCACGTACCTCGGACTCAACTTCCCTTTCTTGCTAAACCAGGATAATCCTCTCATGGGCGATACCTTAAGGAATACGTGATCCCCTACTTGAAATTCCAAAGGTCTTCGCATTCTGTCTGCATAACTCTTTTGACGGCTTTGAACTGTTTTCAGCTTTTCACGAATGATTTTAACCACCTCAGCTGACTGTTGAACTAATTCTGGCCCAGTTATACTCCTTTCTCCAACTTCGTCCCAACATACGGGCGTTCTACATGCTCTGCCATACAGCGCTTCAAATGGCGCCATCCGATACTCTGTTGAAAACTATTATTGTACGCGAATTCCGTCAAGGGTAATTGTTCCTCCCACTTGCCTTGAAAATCTAATACACACGCCCGAAGCATATCCTCTAGGGTCTGAATTATCCTCTCAGACTAGCCATCCGTTTGTGGATGGTAAGCTGTACTAAACTGCAGCTTTGATCTTAATGCCGTCTGCAGACTTTTCCAAAAGTTGGCGATAAACCTAGGATCATGATCTGAAGTAATCATTACTGGCACCCCATGTAAACGAACTATCTGTTGTACGTACAACTCAGCATACCGATCCAATGCGAAGTCCTTTCGTACGGCCAAAAAGTGCGCTGACTTTGTCAATCTATCGACAATCACCCAAATGGAATCATGGCCTCTTTGGCTCCTTGGTAATCCCATTACAAAATCTATAGTAATATGTTCCCATTTCCATTCTGGGATTTCTAAAGGTCGCAACAATCCTCCGGGCTTACAATGTTGCGCTTTCACTTGCTGGCACGTCAAACACTTAACTACGTGCTTAGCTATGTCCACCTTCATGCCATTCCACCAATAGTACTGTCTCAAATTCTGATACATTTTCATACTCCCCAGATGGATACTATAATTACTACGATGCGCTTCCGACAAGATTTCTTCCTTAAGTTCCGCATCGTCAGGCAAGCACAATCGTCCACGAAACTTCAATATCCCGTCTTCGGATACTCGAAAGTTCGGCTTCCTCTTGGTAGCATCCATTTCCAGAATCCTTTGAATTTCTTGATTCGTAGATTGTAAGGCCTTAATCTTAGTCTGGATTTCTGGTTCGATTCTTAAGGTGGCAAACAAACTCGAGACTTGACTTACTTCAAACTTAAACTCCGAGTCTCGCACTCCTTCCAACAAAGTCCATTCCTTGACTATCAAGTGTGCGATGCTTGACTTCCGACTCAATGCATCGGCTACCCGGTTGGCCTTTCCGGGGTGATACAAAATATCACAATCGTAGTCCTTAAGTAACTCCATCAACGATGATGTCTCATATTAAGCTCATTTTGAGAAAACAAATATTTCAAACTCTGATGGTCCATATATATCTGGAATTTCTCTCCGCATAAGTAATGTCGCCAAATTTTAAGGGCGAATATTATTGCGGCTAATTCCAAATCATGCGTCGGGTAGTTCAACTCATGCGATCTCAACTGTCTTGATGCATAGGCTACTACTCGTCCATTTTGCATGAGTACACACCCCAGTCCTTTCAATGATGCATTACTATAAATTTCATATCCTCTTGGTCCTGATGGAATAGTCAACACCGGTGCCGTGGTCAATCTATGCTTTAGTTCTTGACAACTCTTTTCACATTTGTCGGTCCATTCAAACCTTGTTTCCTTTTTCAACAAATGTGTCAAAGGTGTTGCTATTGCCGAGAATCCTTCCACGAAACGTCGGTAATATCCTGCCACACCCAAAAAACTTCGGACCTCTGTTACCGTCGTTGGTCTCGGCCACTTTATTACCACTTCAATCTTTGCTGGATCTACTGAGATTCCTTCCCCAGAGATCACGTGTCCAAAAAATGCTACTCGATGGAGCCAGAACTCACACTTACTAAACTTAGCGTACAATGCGTGTTCCCTTAAGGTCTGTAAAACTTTACTCAAATGGAACTCATGCTTTGCCTAGCTCTTCGAGTACACCAATATATTGTCTATAAAGACTATAACAAACTGATCCAAGAACTCCTTAAATACCCGATTCATTAAGTCCATAAAGGCAGTAGGGGCGTTTGTCAATCCGAACGGCATTACTGTAAACTCATAATGCCCATATCTCGTCCTGAATGCCGTTTTCGGTATGTCCTCCTTCCTAATCCTCAACTGATGATATCGCGTCCTCAAATCAATCTTAGAAAATACCGAAGCCCCTTGTAACTGATCAAACAAATCATCTATCCTTGGCAGGGGATATTTATTCTTGATCGTCACTTGATTTAACTGCCGGTAATCAATACATAACCTTAATGACCCATCCTTCTTCCTCATAAATAAGACTGGCGCTCCCCACGGAGACGCACTTGGACAAATGAAACCTTTGTCCAATAACTCTTGCATTTGCACTTTTAACTCTTTTAACTCTGACAACGACATTCTATAAGGTGCCTTCGAGATTGGCTCAGTCCCAGGGGCCAACTCGATTAAAAACTCCACTTCCCTTTTAGGTGATAATCCCGGCAATTCTTGAGGAAAGACATCGGGATAATCGCACACCACGGCTATGTCCTCTAGCCTCGGCTCCTCAGCCGTCGAATCAACCACAGCCGCTAGAAATCCTTGACACCTTTCATTCAATAACTTAGTCACTTCTAGCGACGAAATCCAAGGGATCGAGGTCCCTCCTCGATTTCCCACAAATTCGAATTTCAAATGTCCAACTGGATTAAATTGGATCACCCTGCTACTATAATCCATAACAGCCCTCTGCTTAACTAACCAATCCATACCCATAATCACATCCAAGTCATATATGGTTAAAACCGCTAGATCTATCTTTTCCTCCCTATCACCAATCACAATCTTACAATCCGGGCACCTTAATGAGACTAGCACCATATCATTCAGTGGAGTGGTAACATATAACACAATATCAAGCAATTGCGGCTCTATACCAGTCAATTTAACAAACTGTTCTGATATAAACGAATGTGACGCCCCAGGGTCAAACAAAGCATATGCAGCATGATCGCATAGAGAAACCGTACCTATGACCACCCCTGGCGCGTTCTCAATCTCTCTCCTTACCATGGCATACACCCGTCCTTGGGCCGGTGGCCTATTCTGGTTAGCCGACGGGACAGCTCCAATTTGGTTCCCGTTCCGGGGTGGCGGCAACGCAGGCGACCTATTCTGCCTGATGTTAGGGCAAGTCCTTATCTGATGGCCAAACCCGCCACATCCGAAACAGGCTCCACCCCTGTTCGGACAAGGTTCACTTTCATGTCTTTCCCCACACATCCGACATGGACCATTCTAGAAACGGTTCGGTTTCCCGATGTTCCTTCTAACAGGAGGGACGAAAACGTCGATTACTCGCCATTGGCCTCTTCCCGAAGTGGCGATTGTCCCTACCCGGGGCAAATCTTGACCCAGAAGCGGCAGCCCTATCTGCTAAGTCATGTTCGATCGCTTGGGCCCGATCATAGATCTCGTTATAATCCCTCAAATTCAGCGAAATCATTTTGCTGCAAAGGTCCGGCTTCAAACCGTCTCGGAACCTCCGAGTGCTATCTAACGGGTCCTCCACCATCCTTGGGGCAAACTTAGATAACCGAGCAAATTCAGCCTCATACTGATCCACTGTCCTTTATCCCTGACGAAGCCTCATAAACTCGGCTAACTTTTGTTCCCGGACACTCTCAGAAAAGTATTTACCATTGAAGACTTCTTTAAACATCGCCCAAGTCTGGGCGGCACCAGCTGGGAATACCCTTCCTCTGGTGGCTTTCCACCAATCACTCGCACTTCCTTGAAGCTGATACACCGCCAAGGTCACTTTCTCTTCTTCGGTGCACCCTAATACCTCAAAGGCCTTTTCTAACTCCTCTACCCAAAGCGATGCAACCTCAATGTCGCCCTTACCATCAAACTTAGGGGGCTTTAATTTCAAAAACTGCTCAACTAGTTGATGTATCTGTCTATTCACATTCACTTGCCCTTGCCCTTGATTCCCATTGTTATTATTGGTGGCGGCAGCCACAGCGGCCTCAGCAGCTTGGGCAATAGTGGCAGCTCGTTCCTGAGTCTACCGTCCTATCAGATTACCAATATCTTCTAGGGTCCTCATGACCGCATCCATTCTCGGATCTCCCGCAGGTTGGGCTTGCGAACTTGATTGGCCTCTCATTCCTCTACCTCTCGAACTCATCCTCACTGTTTTCTATCACTCACCAACCTACTATAATTCCACTCAGGAACTAGAAACCTAGCCTAACTATACCAATCAAGTCCCAAGCAGCGAATTAACACAATAATTCACTCAACAGGTGAGTAATCACAACAGTACAAGGCCACAATCAATAAGGTCTGTGCACTTATTTCAGGTCCAGATACACCTGCATTCCAATCGTTATAGCACTCAATTCACTCAGCAATCACAACAAACAGTCTGGATGCATACGTAGCTTGTTGCACACCTATGACTCGCTAAGGTCTCTCTAGTCAACCACCCCAAAAGTCATTGCTCCTTATCACTCCAGACTTCGACCAATTTGGATCGAGCTGACCTTGCTCTGATACCAAATCAACGAGGGATGTCACGCCCCGATCCCCATCGAGTTTGCGACATACCTCTATGGTCGAATATCGCGACGTCCCAGGATGTCGCCGACCCCACACATCCAGAGATAAAGCACTAGCGGAAGCAATAAACACCCAGACAATATTTAGAAAGGGATAATAGGGAGAATACACATTCATTACCAGGTCAAACTTATCCAATACACACCTTTTACAATACACATAATATACACACACCGGCTTCTAAAGTTTACACCACCGATATAAAAAATGATCAGTAGTCTGGGTATACTCTAACTCCAAAAATGGGACACTTCAAAAGGTTTACCCTATCCCTAAACTAACCCCTACGCCCTCTAGACGGCGTCCACTCCGAGTCAGTCTCCCTAGGACCCGAATCTGATTCCCCCTGAGCCACCTGCTCCTCTGAAGACTCCGAATCCGCCTTGATCTCAATCGGGTTATCTTCATCCCCTTACTCCAGTGGAACCTCAATTCGTTCCTCTTCTTCAGGCTCCTCCTCTGGTTCTTCCTCTGGCTCTTCTTCTGGTTCCTCCTTAGACTCTTCTTATTCAGGTCCCTCCTCTGGCACTGCACCTAAATCCACATCCATCGAGTCGAGCCCTGCTTGTGACTCTTCCGGCTACGGATCAGGCTCAGCCACTAAAGGTTCGGGTGCTGCAGGTACAGGCTGATGTCCTAATTGTGCGAGACTGGTGTCCAGGTTAGTCATTTCACCATCAGGAGGGGGTATATCGACGGATCCCAATCTCCCACTCCGTCAAAAGGGATATCGAAGCCACGGACAGGGCCGAACTCATCCATACCATCCCGGAAACACCAGGCTGTATAAGTATGGGCTTGCCAAAGGGGTTGTCCTATATCTAACCACACTACGGTGGTGTGCTTGATCCAAGCCATATTATCATCTATCGGGTACTCTACCACGGCATGATCGGTGTGCATCTGTATGCCAAAATGCTGAGGCGGTGGCGGTGGAAGATTCATGGTCTAGGCCGGGGTTCTGAAATGGTTTGGTTAAACAACCATGAGACACGTCTCAGCAAGTAAACACCCTAAACCCCACCTAGGCTAACACGTACCTTCAGACAAGTCCAAACACAATATCACTCAATAAACACACAGCATGCACACAATTTCACTTACTTGAGCTCTTAATACACACAACCTGCAAGTTTGTCTCAATTCCACAAATTCCAACCACGTGCACTTTCCAAATTAAATTCATGCCCAATAACAAAGGCGAACAAATGGCATTTCCAACTCGGCATTTCACACACTCGTTCATGCATCACCATACTATTTTCATTAAACTTGCCAACGACCCACGTAATTACGCCTCAGGTCCACTTTCAATCCACAGTCCACGTATGACCGTCTCAAATTCATAACACTCCTTAGCCCGCATTACAGTACACGCCTCAGGCTATGTCTCTTGCCCGCATGACAGTACACGCCTCAGGCTCAACATCTTCCACCTACGGCACAACCCGCATAACGATCACGCCTCAGGTTGGCGGTCTTCCAGTAATACCGGACATCGTCCCGCGTTACAGGACACGCCTCAGGACGGCTCAATTCCCCGCGTTACATTACATGCCTCAGGGATTTTCGAGACCACACGCACGACATATCACGTAAAATTTTCACCCATCCATACGCTCGAACATCATACGAACATGCTCAATTGACACACAAACAAGCCAATTTCCAGCCAATCCAATTCAGCCCATGCATTCATATAAACGGGTCCACATTTCAACCAATTATTCCACAATCCGACGAGCATGCAAGGTCGCCACTAGACCCACAATCGCAGCCACTAATATGAGTACAAAATCAACATATTCATGTCTATTTCAAGTCGCAATAATTACCACAAACCAGCCACGGCACCACACATCAACCGACACGTTGAGTTCCCAAATCGGACCATACGTTCACCATTTCGAACCACGATTTCCAGCACTCAATTCAGCAACCAATCAGCCCCGAAACCATCACAATTTCACCCACAAATCAGCCAAGATCAGCCCCCAACTTAGCCTACTGAAATAACCCCTAAATAGCCACTATTTAACCCCTAAACAGCCACTAATCAACTCGAATCGGCCTCTAATCATGTCCGCTAGTACCCGTAGTCCTAGGAAGGGTTTAGAATGCCACTCACTTGAAGTCCTAGGCAAGCTCGGGCAAGAAGGGGGGCGGCAAGCCGGCGGTCACTCGGCGGACGGACGGTGACGGCGGCGGCTGAACGGCGGACGGTAGCCGGACGAGCAGCGACCAACCTTGCTCGGCCACACGTGCAAGGCCAAAAGAAAAGGAAGAGGGCCGGTTGAGAGAGAGAGAGAGTGAGATGGGGTGGCGATGGTGGCGATGGTGAGGCCGCGGCGCCGTGGATGACTGAGCAGCGGCGATCTTGCAAGGCGGCTGAACGGCGGCGACGGCTGGCTTGGCCGGCTGGCCACGGTCACAGGAGGAGGGGGAGGGTTCGACCGAGAGGGAGAGTGAGAGAGAGAGAGAGAGGTTGCCAAGAGAGAGAAATGAGAGGGTGAGAGAGAAAGAGAGAAAGAAAGGCTAATTAAACCAACAATTAGTGTCTACCCCCTTGCAAAATGACCATCCTACCCTCCTCTCTACTTTCCAATCAACGGTCACGATTCAATCTTATCTTGAGATCGACGGCCAAGATTAACTCTTACCAAAAATATCCAAGGGCAAAATTGTCCAAAAATTTTTATCTCTAAAGTTGGTGTGAAATGACCAAAATGCCTTCTCACAATATACTTGGCTGAACAAAGTCTCAGGGGCAAAACGGTCATTCTTCATTTCCTATCAAAAATCAAATTTTCTGAAGAATCCGGATAAATCCGAGGCTGACCGTGCTAATAACAACGTTGTCCAATTATCCTGTCGTGACTTTCATAATTTCCAATGCCCAAATTTGGTCTCTAATTAATGACTAAATTTAAATAACGAAACTTGAGCGTATCTCAAACTAACGGGTGGCTTTTGGGGAAATTCGCATATTCGACCTGTGTTTGATACTGAATCAAGCCACGTTTAAGTTTAATCGGATCGTGACGACCTCGGTTGTCATGTAATCGCGAGGATCGATCGCTAGTTCCGACGGGCGCGATCGTTTGGTATAGATTTAGGCTCATTCGTTAATTCATCTCGTGGTCAAGCGGAATCACCCGCGATCCACTCTTATGACAGCGGCGAATTGATCCCTAACTATCCTTGGATCGGCCTACATTGGCTCAAAATGTCACCTCGACAATTTTTATGGTCGAAAGTCGGTTCACGATCGAGTTTCTTTGGTCACGCGAATTTAAATCCCTAATTAACCATTCCCTAACGGTTAGTATCCTAGGAGTGATAAGTTCCGGGCGAGATCTAACTACAAGCACGTCCATAAAATCATCCATTTCATAAATCCCAAGTGGGTCGAATTTCAGAATGTCACAGCTTAAGATGGTCAAGCTGTTGGGGCTAACAATAAAACCTAAAAGGGGGTGAATAGGTTGTTTTAGAACTATGAAAAACATTCACGGAATATATCAAGTTCAATTTAAAACATTGGCAGAAATAGATTGTAGAAATCAGGAGCGCGTGTTGCTGTTTAACATATGGTGAAGATTACAAACATGTTATGCTAATAGCGAAGAGATAGAAGATATTACAATCAGATATATAATGATTCGGTTTTATCCCTGAACCTACATCCACTATCAACACTGAGAGCCACAATAAGGCTAGAATCCACTAGTAATCTTCAAGACAAGTTACAATCAGCAAGTACCTCTTTTCAATAGATCACACTATCAAGACTCACGTACTGTTATCACTCGTGTACACTTGCTCTTGTCATTTGTTACGAACATTAGCATCATCTAGACATTTACATCAAGAATAAATAGCAACTAACAACAAAAACGGAGTAAAGAAGAAGACTCAAAGAACATGACCCATTTTGTTCGTTTCCATCCAACCTAATTACTTCTCTTGGACTCAATATATAGCCATCCATCCTCAGATAACCGTACCTCATTGAAATCCTCAAGTAGCCATTGGTTCTACCGTTGCAATTAGCAGGTCATTGCTAAATATTGTCAAAACTACTCTCTGACATCGACAACGTTCCTTTAGTAGTAGTAGTTTCCCAAACAGTGTCAGTGCACTTTTGTCAGAATTGTTCATTAATGTCGAAACTGCTCCTAATCAACTCTAGTGATATTTTTCCGGATTTCAAATCTTTGTAACGGCTATCTAAATAGTTGATCAAGTGACCAATACTTTCCAGGACTAAATATCAGCACAATCCCTTATCCATAATCAGGATGTGCATATTTCTATTAGTCTGTTGATGCTATCCACTCACGAACTATATGGAATAACTTGCAATCAATTATCCAATGATCCTCTTGGTTTCTTCAACATATGAAGACTTCCAAATACATCGGCATCTCCGTCGATTCCTCGTCTTTGTTGATTGACCATATCAGTTTTCAAAGATCTCCAAGGACATCAACATCATTACTGATTCATCATCTTCACTGATTTGACTGAGTCGGCTTCCAAAGATCTCTAAGGACACTATGTTGGTTCTTCATCTTCGATGAACTCACAAGGACCATCGATTTTTTCACAATCTTCCACCTCATCTGAAATCAACAACTGCCCTTGTGCCAACAATCTGTTGCTCCCGATAACGATCCTACTGATCTTTCTTCTAGTCCTTCCAAGCATATTGTCAATTTCGATTATGTCAAGTTGTTCACCTTCATGGTCCTTCCAAGCTTTACCAAACATCCTCGTTCTAGACTTGTTCATCATCACCACGTCCATCCAACTATTCACCTAATCTTTGTACCTCAAAGCCATCATGAACATCCCTATTCTTCTTGACTTATTAACCCTCGATCAAGATCATTCCAAATGTTCACTTTATTTGAAGATCCTTCCGGCTTGTAGACATCTTCAATACCTAATATCTTGTTCACCTCAGATATCGACAGAGCAATCTTGACAATGGCAGAGCACTTCTCATATTAGAATCTCTAGTGCTGTTGATGACAACATCTGCATTTCAGCTTGTGCATATATCAATTGGCACTACTCTACGAATACATATTAGTAGCATTTGATTATCTTTGCCATTGTCAAAACACTACAGGGGATTTTCCCAATAATTTTCCCATTTTTTATGATGACAAAACAATCTTCCTAATATGCAGATGTCTTAACACGCAATAAAAGATATCGATATTTGTGTGCATGAAACGTAAACAAATTTGCTTTTCTTGCCAAAAATATGAGTTCAGTTTAGGGCATAATAAGAACGCAATGCAATCTCTATAAATAGAAGATAGCTGGTAGAAACATTATGAGCAAGGAATAGGAACTATCAATAGCTCATGCTTCTACACACGTTACTTAGATTTCAAATAGGAATGAACACTCATCATGTGAATTAATATTTCTCCAAACACATATGCATATTCATCAAACCTCTCCCCCTTTTTATCATAATAAAAAAGGTGCTAAAAATGTATAAGATATTCAGCTCATTTTCGCACAATCAAACATCTCCCCATATTCGACATGCTTAGAAGAATATACAAGATGTGCAATGAAGCTCATATTCCGGAAATCAAACATCATATGCATCAACAAATGTGTATACCAAGGAACATAGATGCATACAATCATAGTAACTCTCCCTTTAATGAAAAACATGATATTGTAAAGAGAATATAAAGACCTGTTGAACAGGTTCACATAATTTCAACAATTTGCATGAGCAGATTTCAACGTCTTTACATGATGATAATCATCAATAAAAATATAGATAAATAAAATTTATAATAATACAAAAGAGATCATAGATAAAAGCAATATATCATGAAATTTTATTCAAAGACAAGAATTGAGAGATAACATGCAAACAATTGGTATAAACTATTAACAAGAATAATGTTGCTTTCCACGTCGATGTGCTATCACCTCTTAAGATCATCATCAGCATACAATCATCATCAGTATGCAAAATCATCAACGTGCAAAGAATATTATCGTTATCCGCATATGTCATGAACAATCATCTCAATATTATCACATCATGTTCATCAATATCATCATGTGATTCACAAATGACGAAGAGCAAGAGATGTAGAAGATGGACTAATCGTACTATGTAAAACTTAGTAGGTTGTATACATGCATTCGTCTTTTCTTTCATCCTTAAAACGATAATCAAGATCCGGGCCAAAATCAGCACAAGTATATTAAAATTTGCCCATACTTGATATTTGCTCTTCCTTAATGTGTTGCTTATTTGATATGATGATTCTCCCATTTATTTTACATTTTTCCTCATTTTGTTCTTCGACTTTTTGTTTTCCTCCCCCTATCATCATGATAGTTCTTGTGAGTAGCTTTCTTCGGGGTTCGGAAATTTTCACCATTCACAACATCTTCTATGACGGCTTCTATCTCAACTTTCATTACCATCGTCACGATTTTTGAGTTGATATCTCCACTTTCAGTGTTGATATCATTTATTTGAGGTGTTGACCGAGAGGTTTTGCTTCTATTTTCTTTGTAACAGCATCATTCTCATCATTGTTTGCTCTTTGAAACTCGTTAAGCAGATTTGAATTCTTTAATCAAGTTCATCTCGATTTTTATCTGTATAAACTCAACAAACTCTTGCACAATAATGTTAAATATATATAATTTCAAAGCATATATCATGTGCCATTGCTTTCGAATAAGTAGGAGTAGTATCTATAAACATATCAATTCTTTCAACCAAGAAACTACTCAATCTCTCATATGAAGCTTTTAAAGACTTGCTCATATTATTTAAAGCATTTTGATATATCTCCAATAACTTGTGATTTGAATGCATAGAGCTTAAATTTCAGACCTTTGAAGATAGCACAACCTATAGGCTACACAGGAGCAGATGCTGCTATCTACCAAATTTGCCACTATCGGAAACAGTTGCTAATATTAATGAAATTTGCCGCTGTTAGCGAAATTTGCTACTACCGATTTTGTTCTTAAAGACTTGTCAAACTTTTCATGAATGAATTCTCATACTACTTGTATTTTCTTGTAGAAAACATGATAATATTTACAAGATAGTAAGTATATCAAGAACATACCTTCATGAGCCCTTGGTTCGAACTGACCAACATTGTCATCAATATTCTTGGCAATATAGCACTTGCAACCGAATACATGAAAGGATGCAATGGCTGATTTCAACATTAAGGAATTTTCCTTAAGTAAAAAGAGTTTCATATGCAATGGGAATATAACATGTAGAACTAGCATCATTTGCAAAAAGAGATGTTGATATTTATATCATATACAAGCATTGCGCATGCCATGTATTGCAATAAATGCATGTACTGCCTTAAACTAACGACAAGAAATAATGTCAACATAAATTGTGTAATCATAAACAACTTAGCATGTATTATGAACAATCATGATAGATCCATTTCAAAATCTGCAAGGCACGTTTAGAGGATAATTATGATATTTTGATGCCCTTACCCAAAATAGAAGTGAATCAAATACCATACCTTTGAATTTGATTTTTATCAAAACTTACTTGAAATCCTTCATTAATAGAATCAAGATATGAACAAAATCAGATTCAGTGATCTTTTATAGAAAATCACTAGTGCAGATATCTGCTTCTAATGATATCCAAGTTGATTTTTGATATCAGCTGATCTTCAATCTGATTTGCTCAAAAAAATTTCTTTCCAACTTTTATTCTTCTTTTTGAGCTTTGGATACTTGATATGATTGCCTTTAGATATCTTCTATTTCTTTTAGGAGTTCTTAAATCAAAGAAGCTATATCCTTATCTTCATCATCATCATTCTTATTGTTGAAGGATGATCTTTCAAACTCTGCATGAAAGTGTTAGTTATATATGCAATAGACTTTGTACCTTTGGATTTCCTCAGCTCATTATTTGATTCAATTTCATAAGCCATGAGAGTTCCAATAAGTTTGTCCAATGTCAAGTATTGAGATCTTTGAACTTCATGAATTGACTATTTTCGCATGAACTTATTCTTGTGGTAGTGCTCGTAGAATCTTGATTGTATGTTCTTCATTTGTCTAGATCTTGCCATGATTAGCAAGTCCATTTTATGATGTCGTTGTAGTGCATGATCATTTCCTTGATGTCATCATGTGCCTCCATCTCGAATGTTTTATAATCACCAAGCAAAATGTTCATCTTCATTTCCCTTACTCCATTCCTTTAAATGTGACTTTGGAGTTGATCCCAAATCTCTTTAACTATTGTTACTGCTAATGCTATCACCTAGAGGGGGTGAATAGGTGATTTTACTAAAATTTTATGATTTAAACGTGCAGAATGAATATAATCTAGGTCAACAACTCATATGATCAATATCAGATGGATTCGTATAACAAACTTGTATATAAACTGTTGTCAGATGATTGCGTTTGATGATTAAGACGATGTTCTGATGAACTTGTTTGATAGATATATGTATAGTATAATGTCAGCAATAATAAATAAAAGTTTAGAGATAGAGAATACTACACACAGATCTTTATAGTGGTTCGGCTTTATTGAGCCTACGTCCACTCTCCACGCTAGCATCCCGTTGGCTTTATTTCACTATTGACTCACAGGAAGATTACAAGAGCTGTACTTCTCAGATGATAGATAACACTATCACGTACACTCTTCACTCAAGTAATTTTCTTTCTAATAAACACAACGTGGAAAACAGTAATCACAAATATGTAAGATCGAAGCTCTATTCAAACTTTGGAATTCTCGATTCTGGTTCTCTCTTATATCTTGTACGACGTTTGCACTCCTTTTATACTCCTCTACTTCCAGTCTATCCGTTGGACAGTCTTCAGAGTATTGATCTCCAAATCAACCCGTTGGAAATTCTTCCCAAAATAGGATGCATAGCCATTAGAAGAAGAACCATTATCTCCGAGTGATTTGATCGCCCATACAATCAAATCAAGGTTTCCATAAGTGTAGTTCTTTGTATTTGAGGAACGATCTTGTGATTACCAATTTAGATATCTTAAAGTATCAATTTGATTATCCTGCATAAACATGCCAAAAATAACATTCATTGAATCTGACGGTAATTTTGAGTCTGATGACAAAGTCCTTTCATCAACTCAGTCTTGTGACTCAGCATTTACCTGCATCAAATAACTTAAGTGTAATTCTGATCAGTAATAGATTGTTTTGTCATTCCTCAAAACTCATTAGGGATTTTGCTCAACAATCTTCCCCTTTTTGATAATGACAAAACTATCAGATGATATAACTTTCATATTTTAAACAATTAGAATATAGTCTATTCAGATGATATAACTTTCGAAGCATATAAAACATTGTTAAGCTCTGAAATATAGCAATTCATATTCTGCCTATAGTAGTTCATATAGCAGTTCATATTCTGCCACTCCCATACTTCATATCACTTGCATTCTCATCTATTCTTTATAATACTTCTCCCCCTTTTTGACATCAGCAGAAAGGATAAACATCATAATTAATGTAATAAGAGAGCAGTGGCCATTTTTGACATTTGCATCTTTCTCAGCAGTGGCAATTTTCTCTTGCTGATTTTCCATGACTACTTTGTTTATGATGTCACTAAGTGAATTCATCAAGTGGTCTTCCTCTTCTTGCAGTCTCTGAATTTCAAGCTGAGTGGCAGCATGTCTATCTGCACGGGCTTTGTACTTGGCATCTTGAATAATTAGCCATTGCATAAACCTTGACTCCTCAAGGCTTCTTTCATCAACTTGAGACTCATCAGCAGATTGGTCATCATAAATATGCATTTCATTAGAATCACTGGCCACGGCTTGAGTTCTTTTGGCTGGTCTGTCAGTTATGGAGACTGTCGGCTGCACTTTCCTCTTTCTTACTAAGGGTTCAATTGATTCCTCCTCATCGGAATCATGAAAAATATTGACAGAGCCCTTGTGTTGTGCACTCATCAATTCTGCAGGAATAACCTTGCCCCTCTTATCCTTCCAATTTTCACCATCAAATTTATATCCCATTTTAGTCATCATGAGTTCTCCAATGGTCATAGTTTGAAGAGGTTTACCTTTGAGTTTTGTTGGAATGGAAATTTTCAAATACTCAAATATAGTGGTGATCAAGGCTCCATAAAGGAGTTAACCTTTACTCTTCTTAACTGTTCTATACATTTGAAGGCGAATAATATGTGACAGAGAAATAGGAAATGAAGTTTGAATTGCCCAAATCAACTTGGCCTCATAGCGAGAGACATCAGTTTTGGAAGACCCTTTGGGTCCGAGACAATTGATGATGATTTTGTGCAGGGCAATTGAATTTAGAGGAAAAAAGAGTGAGATATATGAGATGTGGAGCCTCTGATGAAAGAAGAGTCTCCAGACAGAGATTGATATTGTGACATTCCGAATTTCGGCCCATTTTTGGGATTTATAAAACGTGTAATTCGTCAGTGTGCTTATAGTAAAATCTCGCCCGGGAACTGATCACTTCCGGTTATTATTTTAAAATTGAGATTTCGCCAGAATCGCACTCGATCGAATTTGGCCGTTATTTAGAGTCCAAACTTTGGTGTCGAATTTCTTGGAGTTCCGGGATGAATTTAATTGGACGGTGTCGATATTATTGTGGCCAGCCTCGATATTACCCGGGATATGTGAAAAGTGAATTTTTGACCGAGTGCGGATTTGGACTAGTAGACCTCACTCGGGGTAGTGTGATTTAATTAATTTGGCCTTTGTCCCTTATTATATTCTAGGATTAATTTTGGACCGTTGGATCGTTTGTGGGTTTGAATCGTGGGCTGTTGGATCGCGATGATGGCGTTTGACTTTTGGCCCCTCCCTCTCTCTCTCTCTCTCTCTCTCTCTCTCTCTCTCCTCTGAGCCCGTCACCTCCCCCCTGCCCGCGCGTCCCTTCTGCCCCCCTCTCTCTCTCCTTCTTTCTCTTCTTCTTCCTTCTTTCTTCTTCTTCTTCCTCCTCCTTCGCCGCTCGATCGTTTCTGCTTCCGCTCGCACCAGCCGACGCCGACCGAGCTCGCCTCCAGCCCCGTCGCCGCCGTCGCTCGATCGAGCTGTGCCGCCGCTCGTCGCCCGCGACCGCCACTCGTCGGCCCTGGCCGCCTGTCGCCGGCCCTGTCTGCTCTGCACGCGAGCAGCAGCTTGCCGCTGCGTCCACCGCGGTCCGGCGTTGCCCAGCCGTCCGCCGGCCTGTCCTCCGTCGCTCGGCCGCCCGTGACGCCGCCGTGCCGCCTCCGGCCGCCGCGCGACTTCCTCTCCCCCTGTTTCTCTCTTCCCCGGCGCCTTCCCCTGTTTCGGCCCCTGGCTTCGCCGCCGCCGTTCCGGCCGCTGCCGCTCCGCCTCCGCCACCCAGTCTCTCCCCTCAGCCACCTCCGCCGACCTGTCGCTTTCCCCCCGGCCGCCACCACCTCCCCTTACCCTGTTTTTCATCCTCCCCGACGCTTCCCCTGTTTTGGGCTCTCCCCGGCGCCGCCTCGGCCAGCCGCCACGCGCCGTCTTTCCGGTCGCCGTCGCTGCTCCGTCCGCCACCACCCGGCTCCCGGTGACCTTGCCCAGCCACTTGCAACAGCTGTGCTCGCCGGGACCAGTTCAACTGCCGTCGTTGTCGTCGTCACCCGAGCGTCCCGAGCCGTGGCCGAGCTCGCCTAGCCGCTGCCCAGCCAGCCCGAGCGTACCCGGGCCGTGGCCGAGCTCCGGCCGTCACTGTTCATCCGGCGTACTGTTCATCCGGCCCGTTTACTGTTCATTAGCCTGTTTTGAGCCCGTGTGGGTTTTTCCCGGGCCATATTGAAGTAAGTGACTTTCTAAACCCTATTTAGTACTTTGGGTATTTTTTGACTTGTCTCGGGTTTAGAACGGTTAGAGCATGATTTAATTTAATTATATTATGATATAATTGTGCTAATTGGATTGGATAAAATAATGTGCATGATTTGGGTGATCGTACGTGGCCGATTGAATGTCGAGTTTGTGGGTTGGTGTGGCGTGCCGTGAATTGAATTGAGTTGTGAATGTGGATCGTTTGGTGCAATTGGCATGAAATTGATTGAATTGAATGGCGTGTGTATGCCTGTCGATTATAAGCCCGGATTGATCGGAGGGCTACGGACTTGGGACGTGTTGACGGCGGTCCGTGTGAAGGCATGAATGGCCGGTGTGCCAAATGGATACGGGCTTGAGACGTGTTGACGGTGGCCCGTTAGAGGTGTGTTGGACCGGGACGTATTTACGTCAGTCATTGGAAATTGAGCCCGGATTGATCGGAGGGCTACGGACTTGGGACGTGTTGACGGCGGTCCGTGTGAAAGCATGAATGGCCGGTGTGCCAAGTGGGCCTGAGGCGCAGTGGCGCGGGTCGTGAGAAAGATGTTCGGCCACGCATGCGATTTGAGTGTGATTGAAATGTCTGGTTGAGTGTGACTGAATTGGCTGGTTGAGCGTGTGATTGAATTGGCTGGTTGAGCGTGTGATTGAATTGGCTGGTTGAATGTGTGGTCGAATTAGTAAGATGAATTGCGTGCAAGTGTGGTTGGCGTTTGAGCAATTGCGATGTGCTATTTAGTTACTATTACTGCATTACCATGTTATGACTAACGTGCAGTGTTAGCATGGGTTCGATGGTGAGGTAAGTATAAGGATGCGATTTTATTTTATATGTTATGGGGTAGATTGCATGTACGACTTGTCTGGGTACGCATTGGCCTATGTAGGGTATAGGGGGTTGCTTATTGAGACTCGTTCTCACGGTTATTATATAACCATTTTCAGATCTGCGACAGTGATTGATTGGAGACGCCACCAGGGTATCTCGGGAGTGGAGGATGGGTCAAGTTGCCCCATATTTTTGTGTGCCCCTCTTTTGTATAGTGAAGTAGGATATCCAAACCACTACTCCATTTTGATGTTGTGTATTTGGAATTATTGTTTTGTTCTATCCCTTCGTCATATTTTATTGTCCGGGTTGTTTTATTTCGCTTCCGCTTACGTAGTTTGTTTGGGTTGGTGACGCGTCCTGGGACGTCGCGTTCAATGATCGACCATCGAGGGGTGATCGCGCGCTCGTAGGGTGCGGGGCGTGACATCCCGGTTGATTTGGTATCAGAGTAAGGTCAGCTCGATCCAAGTTGGTCGAAACCTGGAGTGATAAGGAGCGATGACTTTGGGGTAGCCAGTTAGGGAGACTTGTGTGACATGCGTACCCCAGACTGTGTGATTGTGATTGCTGAGTGGTATTATGTGATAATCCGTGAAATGCAGGTGCGTCAGGACTTGAGGTAAGTGCGCAAAACCTGTTGGTTGTGATTGGTTGTCGGTTGTGATTGGCTGCCTGCTTAGTGAATTGTGTTGTGATTCACTACCTAGGGCTTTAGACTGGTATAGTTGGCCTAGGTCTTTAATTCCCAAGGGGAATTATAGCAGGTAAGTGGGTGGTGTGAATCCTGTGAGTAAGAGTAGCCGAGGAAGAGGTCGAGGTAGAGGTCGAGGTCGAAGTCGTGTAGGTCCGCAAGTTGGAGTTGTGGGGGATCCCAGATGGGATGAGATTTTGAGGGCACTCGAGGAAGTTGGAATTTTAATGGGAAGACAGACTGATGAGCGAAATGCTACTGTTGCTATTAATGCTGAGGCCACTGTTGCTGCCGCCAATGGAAATAACGAGAATCTTGGGCATAATGGGAATTATGGGAATCAAGGTCAAGGGCAAGTTAATGCAATCAGATAGATGCGTCAGCTGGTTGGAAAATATTTGAAATTGAAACCTCTAAAGTTCGCTGGTAAATGTGACCCTGAGGCTACATTACTTAGGATAGAGGACTTGGAAAGGGGGCCTTTGAGGTAATTAGGTGTACTGATGAGGAGAAAGTGACCCTGGCTATATATCAACTCTAAGGAAATGCAAGGAATTGGTAAGAGGGCCCCCGAAGTAGGATATTTCAGAGGGCATATTTCCAAGCTGGGGTGTCGTTATTGAGGCCTTCAATGGGAAGTACTTTCAGAGAGTGCGTGAGGACAGAAAATGACAGAGTTTCTTTGGCTTCGCTAAAATTGAATGTCAGTCGATCAGTACGAGGTCGAGTTTGTAAGGTTGTCTAAGTACGCATCAAGGATAGTCAATGATTGTGTGGATAGGACAAGGAGGTTCCGGGATGGACTGAAACTGAATCTCCGCAGTCAGTTGATGCTAATGAACTTAAGGGATTGTAATGAGCTGTATGACAAGGCTTAAACGGTTGAAAGGGATATGAATGAGAGGGTTACCGTATATGGATCGCGGTACGCGCCGGTTAGGGACAATTGGAACTTGGGAAGAAGTCTATGACAGAGGATTGGAGACTTGTCCCTTCGTTAAGGAAGAACTTTGGAAAGCCGAACTACTACTCCAACGCCGTATGTCGGTCTTGTGGAAAGGGGCATAGGAATGACTATTGCCAAGGTAGAAGTGGAGCATGTTGTGGATGTGGACAGTAAGGTCACCAAGTGAGAAATTGTTGAACCGACAGGTTAGGTCACTAATGCAATCGCAGCGACCGCAGTTAGGACATTAAGCGAGAGCTGCCCCGCAGATTAATCAGAATCGGCTAAGGACGTAAGGAAAAGTGTATGTTGTGGCTGAGAAGGAAGTGAAGGATGTGCCTTGAAAGTCTAGATGCGTTATGAGATGGTATTGGGTACAATATGAGATGATTTAGAAATTATTACTTGAATGATCATGTACGACGTATTATCACTTATGGTGAATAGGCATAATCGATTTATGGATTTCTGATTTAATAATGACATTCTTGGACGAGTTTGGAAGGATGAGTTATGCTTGGAAATTTCGGATTTTGTAAAGAACCGGGGTAATTTAATTTGGGAGACTGTTGGATTGAAATTGGATGGATTAAGCATTGTCTTTGAGGTGTGGAAAGATAACTATCTTGTGATTAACTCGTTGGTTAAGGAGTCAAGGCTAGAGGACATAGCCGAGGTGTGTAATCTTCCCGATGTCTTTCCTCATGAATTGCCGGGATTGCCACCTGATAGAGAAGTGGAGTTTGTGGTTGAATTAGCCCCAGGGATAAAACCGATCTTGAAAGTGCCTATAGGATGTCATTATCGGAATTGAAGTTATTGAAGGTCCAAACGCAAGAGTTATTGGATAAAGGTGTTATTCGTCTAGTGCGTCTCCATGGGGAGTGCTAGTGTTGTTTGTGAGGAAAAAGGATGGATCATTAAGGTTGTGCAGTGACTATAGACAACTGAATAAGGTGACTATTAAGAATAAGTACCCGTTGCCTCGGATTGATGACCTTTTTGATCAGTTGCAAGGGGCGTCGATATTTTTAAAGATCGATTTGAGGACTGGCTATCACCAATAGAGGATTAAGAAGGAGGACGTGCCGAAGTCGGCATTTAGGACGAGGTATGGACACTACGAGTTCACGGTGACACATTTTTGACTGACAAACGCCCCTGCAGTCTTTATGGATTTAATGAATCGAGTGTTCAAGGAATTTCTGGATCAGTTTGTAATTGTGTTTATAGATGATATCCTGGTATACTCGAAGAGTCCCGCTAAGCATGAGTTACATTTGGAAAAGAGTTCTATGGACTTTAAGGGAACACGCACTCTACGCTAAGTTTAATAAGTGCGAATGCTGGCTTCATTGAGTGGCGTCCTTAGGACATGGGATACCCGGGGAAGGAATTGCAGTGGACCCAATGAAGATTGAGGCCATCATGACTTGGCCAAGACCGACAATGGTAATCGAGATTCGGAGCTTCTTGGGTCTGGTAGGCTATTATAGACGTTTCGTGAAAAGGTTTTTAACGTTAGCGACACCGTGGACGCGTTTGTTAAAGAAGGAAACGGAATTTGAATAGACGGATGAGTGCAAAAGGAGTTTTCAGGAATTAAAACAGAGTTTGGCGACCACGCCGGTGTTGACGGTCCTGTCAGGTCTAGAAGGATATGAAATCTACTGTGACGCGTCGCTAAAGGGACTACGACGCATGATTTAGAATTGGCCGCGATCATTTCGCCCTTAAGATTTGGAGGCATTACTTGTGAGGGGGGAGAAGTTTCAGGTTTATATGGACCACCAAAGTTGAAGGTATCTATTTTCCCAAAAAGAACTTAACATGAGACAGCGTCATTGGATGGAACTCCTTAATGACTACGATTGCGATATTTTATATCACCCCGGAAAGGCTAACAGAGTAGCGGATGCACTGAGCCGGAAATAGAGCGTCGCGCATATGATGGTCAAGGAATGGACTCTGTTGGAGGGGAATTCGGGATTCGGAATTTAAGTTTGAGGTGAGTCGGGTCTCAAGTTTACTTGCCGCATTAAGGATTGAGCCGGAAATTCAGACTAAGATCAAGGCCTTACGGTCGACGGACCCAGAGATTCAAAAGATTTTGAGTATGGATGTCACAAAAAGGAAATCGGACTTTCAGGTATCCGAGGATGGGATACTGAAGTTTCGTGGACGGTTGTGTGTACCCTGTGATGCAGAGCTTAAGGAGGAGATTTTGTCAAAAGCTCACCGTAGTAATTACAGTATTCACCCGGGTAGTACGAAAATGTGTCAGAACCTACGGCAACATTATTGGTGGAACGGCATGAAAGTGGACGTGGCCAAGCATGTGGCTAAGTGTTTAACATGCCAACAAGTGAAGGCGCAACATTACAAGCCGGGTAGAATGTTGCAGCCATTGGAAATTCCCGAGTGGAAATGGGAACACATCACGATGGACTTTGTCATGGGATTACCGAGGAGTCAAAGGGGCCATGATTCGATTTGGGTGATAGTTGATCGGTTGACAAAGTCAGCACATTTCCTGCAAGTACAAAAGGACTTCGCTTTAGAAAGGTATGCCGAGATTTACGTGCGACAAATAGTCCGTTTGCACGGAGTGCCAGTGACGATTACCTCGGACCGTGATCCCAAATTCACTGCCGCTTTTTGGAAAAGTTTTCATACGGCGTTAGGGACAAAGTTCCAGTTTAGCACAGCCTATCACCCCCAAACGGATGGCCAGTCTGAAAGGACAATTCAGATCTTAGAAGATATGCTACGGGCATGTGTATTGGATTTTAAAGGTAGCTGGGAGGAACAGTTGCATTTGGTTGAATTTGCCTACAACAATAGCTATCAACAGAGTATCGGAATGGCCCCGTTTGAAGCGTTGTATGGAAGAGCTTGCAGAACACCGGTGTGTTGGGACGAAGTTGGTGAGAGGAGCATCACGGGTCCAGAGTTGGTTCAGCAGTCAGTTGAGACGGTCAAAGTTATTCGGGACAGGCTTGAAACTGCTCAGAATCGCCAAAAGAATTATGCAGACCGGAGACGTAGGCCTTTGGAATTTCAAGTGGGGGACCACGTTTTCCTCAAAGTATCGCCGATGAGAGGATTGTCACGGTTTGGCAAGAAAGGAAAATTGAGCCCGAGGTACGTGGGTCCATTCGAGGTCTTAGAGAGAATCGACACTTTGGCCTATTATCTCGCGTTATCGCCGAATTTATCTCAAGTGCATAATGTATTCCACGTGTCGATGTTAAGGAAGTATAAACCGAACCCGACCCACGTGCTAAATTATGAAGAAATAGACGTGGACGACAGAGTGTTGTACGTGGAAAAGCCAGTAAGAATCGAGGACAGAATGGAACGAGTGTTGCGGAATAAGACAATTCCGATGGTCAAGGTGATTTGGGAGCACCATGGAACCGAAGGTGCGACGTGGGAAAGTGAAGAGTTGATGCGACACCAATACCTCCCATTTGTTTGAATAGTTGGGTTGGATTGTAAATTTCGAGGACGAAATTTTTGTAAGGGGGGAAGAGTTATGACATTCCGAATTTCGACCCATTTTTTGGATTTATAAAACGTGTAATTCGTCAGTGTGCTTATAGTAAAATCTCGCCCGGAAACTGATCACTCCCGGTTATTATTTTAAAATTGAGACTTCGCTAGAATCGCACTCGATCGAATTTGGCCGTTATTTAGAGCCCAAACTTTGGTGTCGAATTTCTTGGAGTTCCGGGACGAATTTAATTGGACGGTGTCGATATTATTGTGGCCAGCCTCGATATTACCCGGGATATGTGAAAAGTGAATTTTTGACCGGGTGCGGATTTGGACTAGTAGACCTCCCTCGGGGTAGTGTGATTTAATTAATTTGGCCTTTGTCCCTTATTATATTCTAGGATTAATTTTGGACCGTTGGATCGTTTGTGGGTTTGAATCGTGGGCCGTTGGATCGCGATGATGGCGTTTAACTTTTGGCCCCTCCCTCTCTCTCTCTCTCTCTCTCTCTCTCTCTCTCCTCCGCGCCCGTCACCTCCCCCTTGCCCGCGCGTCCCTTCTGCCCCCTCTCTCTCTCTCCTTCTTTCTCTTCTTCTTCCTTCTTTCTTCTTCTTCTCCTCCTTCTTCGCCGCTCAATCGTTTCTGCTTCTGCTCGCACCAGCCGACGCCGACCGAGCTCGCCTCCGGCCCCGTCGCCGTCGCTGCCATCGTCGCCGTCGCCCGACCGAGCTGTACCGCCACTCGTCGCCGCGGCCGCCGCTGCCGTCGGCCCTGTCCCTTGTCGCCGCGGCCCGCCTGCTCAGCTGCAGACGCTGAAGCAGCTAGCTTGCCGCCGCATCCGCCGTGGTCCGGCGTTGCCCAGCCGTCCGCCGGCCTGTCCTCCGTCGCTCGGCAGCCCGTGACGCCGCCGTGCCGCCTCCGGCCGCCGCGTGACTTCCTCTCCCCCTGTTTCTCTCTTCCCCGGCGCTTTCCCTTGTTTCGGCCCCTGGCTTCTCCGCCGCCGTTCCGACCGCTGCCGTTCCGCCTCCGCCACCCAGTCTCTCCCCTCAGCCACCTCCGCCGACCTGCCGCTTTCCCCCCGGCCGCCACCACCTCCCCTTCCCCTGTTTTTCATCCTCCCCGACGCTTCCCCTTTTTGGGCTCTCCCCGGCGCCGCCTCGGCCAGTCGCCGCGCGCCGCCATTCCGGTCGCCGTCGCTGCTTCGTCCGCCACCACCCGGCTCTTGGCGACCTTGCCCAGCCACTTGCAGCAGCTGTGCTCGCCGGGACTAGTCAAACCGCCGTCGTTGTCGTCGTCGCCCGAGCGTCCCGAGCCATGGCCGAGCTCGCCTAGCTGCTGCCCAGCGAGCCCGAGCGTGCCCAGGCCGTGGCCGGACTGCCCCGGGCCGTGGCCGAGCTCCGGCCATCACTGTTCATCCGGCGTACTGTTCATCCGGCCCGTTTACTGTTCATCAGCCTGTTTTGAGCCCGTGTGGGTTTTTCCCGGGCCATATTGAAGTAAATGACTTTCTAAACCTTATTTAGTACTTTGGGTATTTTATGACTTGTCTCGAGTTTAGAACGGTTAGAGCGTGATTTAATTTAATTATATTATGATATAATTGTGCTAATTGGATTGGATAAAATAATGTGCATGATTTGGGTGATCGTACGTGGCCGATTGAATGTCGAGTTTGTGGGTTGGTGTGGCGTGCCGTGAATTGAATTGAGTTGTGAATGTGGATCGTTTGGTGCAATTGGCGTGAAATTGATTGAATTGAATGGCGTGTGTATGCCTGTCGATTATAAGCCCGGATTGATCGGAGGGCTACGGACTTGGGACGTGTTGACGGCGGTTCGTGTGAAGGCATGAATGGCTGGTGTGCCAAGTGGATGCGGGCTTGAGACGTGTTGACGGTGGCCCGTTAGAGGTGTGTTGGATCGGGACGTATTTATGTCGGTCATTGGAAATTGAGCCCGGATTGATCGGAGGGCTACGGACTTGGGACGTGTTGACGGCGGTCCGTGTGAAAGCATGAATGGCCGGTGTGCCAAGTGGGCCTGAGGCGCAGTAGCGCGGGCAGTGAGAATGGACCTGAGGCACAGTGGCGCGGGTCGTGAGAAAGATGTTCGGCCACGCATGCGATTTGAGTGTGATTGAAATGTCTGGTTGAGTGTGACTGAATTGGCTGGTTGAGCGTGTGATTGAATTGGCTGGTTGAATGTGTGGTCGAATTAGTAAGATGAATTGCGTGCAAGTGTGGTTGGCGTTTGAGCAATTGCGATGTGCTATTTAGTTACTATTACTGCATTACCATGTTATGACTAACGTGCAGTGTTAGCATAGGTTCGATGGTGAGGTAAGTATAAGGATGCGATTTTATTTTATATATTATGGGGTAGATTGCAAGTACGACTTGTCTGGGTACGCATTGGCCTATGTGGGGTATAGGGGGTTGCTTATTGAGACTCGTTCTCACGGTTATTATATAACCATTTTCAGATCTGCGACAGTGATTGATTGGAGACGCCACCAGGGTATCTCGGGAGTGGAGGATGGGTCAAGTTGCCCCATATTTTTTTGTGCCCCTCTTTTGTATAGTGAAGTAGGATATCCAAACCACTACTCCGTTTTGATGTTGTGTATTTGGAATTATTGTTTTGTGCTATCCCTTCGTCATATTTTATTGTCCGGGTTGTTTTATTTCGCTTCTGCTTGCGTAGTTCGTTTGGGTCGGCGACGCGTCCTGGGACGTCGCGTTCAATGATCGACCATCGAGGGGTGATCGCGCGCTCGTAGGGTGCGGGGCGTGACAGATATGCCAAATCTGAAGTAATAGGAATAAGAGAGAATTCTGTATGTTTTACTCCCAGAATGGCAGCGAGATCAAAGGCTGATAACTAGTAATCTTGTTGAAAAACAGAGAACTCAATTTCAGAAGGAGAAATGAATGACAGATTTGAATAAAAGTAAGCCGTAAGTTCTGGGTAGACTTTGTGAAGGAGAGAGCATATTCTTTGAAAATCAAGATGTTCAATCAGACGCTGAATTTTGACATTGAAATTTTCAAAGAAGCTGAAGTCTACAACTCTGTTATTCATTATTCCTCTTGTTAGAAGAGAGTTGTAAGCAACTTGATGAGTTTTGTTTCTAAACAAGCTATCACTTTTCTTGTCATCTGCCGGAATTCCAGAAATGGGCAAAAACTAAGCAAATAGTTTTTCATCATTATCCTCCTTCCTACTATCAATGTTTCTGCTTTTCTCCAAAGTCTGCCATTCCTCTTTACCAACGAATTCGTCTCTTTCAATATTCGAAAGTTCTCCTACTTTCTCTTTTCCTTTTCGAGAAACTCCTTTCTTGACAGTCACAGGGGTTTCCTGTACATTAGAGGATTTTTTCAGAACTATCCCTTTCTCAACAACAGGCATTCTTCTAAGCCTTATACCCTTCTCATATTCCTCCATAACTTCACGTTCAGATAGAAAAC
This sequence comes from Syzygium oleosum, assembly GCF_021117445.2. Lineage (NCBI taxonomy): Eukaryota > Viridiplantae > Streptophyta > Magnoliopsida > Myrtales > Myrtaceae > Syzygium > Syzygium oleosum. The sequence goes on from NW_026607485.1 coordinate 14,083,876, forward strand.
CTAAGGTTTTACATACGGCATTTACCGTACTCTGGTCACTCCGATTTTCTCGAAGAAGTCTAAGGGTTTTTACCAGTTGTCTTGCCATAACAAAACAATTACGTTCTTGAACAGGTATACGTGGAGATTTGTTACCTGCAGAAGACGCTTGCTCTGAGTCCGAGTCAGAGATATCGATTTTCTTTGTTTCTCCTTCTTTGTCTGCTCTGGTGAACTTTCCTGCGATTCTGTTAGATCGTCTGGAACCTTTGACTCCTTTCTTTGATTCGGTGGTCGATTTCGGTGCCATTGAGGATATTTTTGAGTTTCCGAAGTGAAAAATGAGATCTTGTAGTGTAAATCGTGGTTTTGGAGATCATTAGGGTTTCAGAGAATGGAATGAGTGTTCAGAGAAAGAGTGTGAGAGTGAGAGAGAAGATAAAAAGGTTTTAAACCGAGTAGTACTATATATCGGTTTTTACAAAACCTTTTTGGAAACTGTCAATTGACAGTTATGGAAATTTCGGAAATTATGTTCCGAAAATTTTGGAATTATAATCCTCAAACGATATCAATCAAGACAACTAATATATGAGATATTCAAACAATTACTATATTTAAAATATATGAGATATACATACCTTTTATAAGATGAGTTGCGCGCCAAAATCAAACACTTCAAATATATGCTTGAACAAATAGTCATCAGATGCAATAAGAGTTTGTTCTGCATATCTCAATAAAGTGGGTTAATGATATTTAATTTATCTCTAATAAGCTCAAAACTTTTCTTCTCTAAAGGTTTTGTAAAGATATCAGTTAATTGCTGTTTAGTATCTATAAATTGAACAATTATACCTCTTTTTAAAACATGATCACGGATAAAATGGTGCTTAATATCAATATGCTTAACTCTGGAATACAGAATAGGATTCTTGGTCAGATTGATGGCACTGGTATTGTCACACTTGATCTCCACAGTTGAGTTTTTGACATTGAAGTCTTTCAATTGTTGTTTCATTTAAAGAATTTGAGCACAGCAACTACCGAGTGAAACATATTCTGCTTCTGCTGTTGAAAGAGCTACAGCTTGTTGCTTCTTTGAATACCATGAAACAAGCATGTGTCCTAATAATTGACACATTCCTGAGGTGTTTTTCCTGTCTATTTTGCATCCAGCATAGTCAGCATCAGAATATCCAATAAGAGTAAAGTTTGATCCTTTAGGATACCACAACCCAAGTGTAGCATTGGTGCTAACATATTTGATAATTCTTTTGACTGCAGTAAGATGAGATTCTTTTGATTCTGATTGAAATCTTGCACACAAACAAACACTGAACATAATATCTAGTCGTGAGGCAATAAAGTATAAGAGAGAACCAATCATGCTTCTATATAAATTTTTATCTACTGATTTTCCTTTTTCATCCTTGTCTAATTTAATGGAATATGACATTGGAGTATCAGTCTTTTTACAATTTAATAAACCAAACTTTTTTGTAATTTCTTTGGCATACTTTTCTTGACAAAGAAAGGTGCCATTTTTTGTTTGCTTAATCTGTAATCCAAGGAAGAAAGTTAATTCTCCCATCATACTCATTTCAAATTCACTTTTCATCATTTTAGAGAAATTTTTACACAATTTTTCATCCGTAGAACCAAAAATGATATCATCTACATAGATTTGAACAATTAAAATATCTTTACCTTTTCTTTTGATGAATAGGGTAGTTTCTATATTACCTTTTGTGAAACCATTTTGTTCCAGAAAGCTACTTAGTCTTTTGTACCAAGCATGTAGTGCTTGTTTGAGACCATATAATACTTTCTTGAGAGTATATACTTGATCAGACTTTTGAGGATCTTTAAAACCTGGAGGTTGTTCTACATATATCTCCTCTTTGATGTAGCCATTTAAGAATGCACTTTTTACGCCCATCAGAAATAATTTAAAAATCACAGAAACAAGCATAAGCCAATAATATTCTTATTGCTTCTTTATTATATACCCTGTAGGCCTTGCTTGTTGTTGAGTATCCAAGAAATATTCCTTCATCTGACTTTTCATCAAATTTACCAACACGATCATTAGGATTTTTAAGAATAAAACATTTACATCCAAAAATCCAAAAATATGATATATTGGGAATTTTACCTTTGAACAATTCATAAGGAGTCTTTTCAAGAATTTGTCTTGGAAAAATTCTATTTGAAATATAACAAGCTGTTGAAATAGCTTCAGCCCAAAAATATGCTGGAGTTTTGTTTTCAAATAGAAGAGTTCTAGCCATTTCTTGCAAAGTTCTATTCTTTCTTTCAACTACTCCATTTTGTTCAGGAGTATAAGGTAAGGAAAAAGTATGTTGAATACCATTTTCATCACAAAAGTAAGTAAAATTTTGATTTTCAAATTCTCTTCCATGATTTGATTTAATGCTCGAAATAATATAAACCTTTTCATTCTGTACCTTTTTGGCAAATTTTGAGAAATATTCAAATGTTTCACTTTTATGAGCCAAAAAGAATACCTAAGTATATCTTGAATAATCGTCTACAATAACTAAATAATATTTCTTACCTCCAAGACTTAGAGTTTGAGTAGGTCCGAAAATGTCCATATGAAGCAACTGCAAGGCTCGGTTAGTGCTTACATAATTTATTGATTTGAATGAACTTCTTACCTGCTTACCTTTGGAGCAAGCTGAATATAATTCTGTGCTTTTAAAATTTCGTTCTGGCAATCCTTTGACAAATTTCTTGGAAGCTATTTTGGAAATTAATTTGACACTTACGTGTCCGAGCTTCCTGTGCCACTGATCAGATTCTTCTTTTATGAAAACGAGACATTGCAAGTCATCAAACTTTGTGTCTAGTAGGTAGATGTTTCCATGTCTTCGACCCGTAAATGCTTGCTTATCCCAGAGCATTTGTTTTCTTGGAAAGTAATTCTATAACCAATATCACATAATTGACTAATGCTAATTAAATTAAAATTCAAACCTTTAACAAGTGAGACTTCATTGATGATGAGATTGTCGATTCTGATAGTTCCTTTGTTGTTGCCTCCAAAGGATACACTTCCTCCTTTAATTCTTTCTAACTTAATGAATTTTAGAGGATCTCCGGTCATGTGTCTTGAACAACCACTATCAAGGTACCACTTGTTCTTTCTTTTCTTTGCTACTTGCAAAAGATAAGTAACTCACTTTTTTTTTTGTACCCATATTTTCTTGGGTCCATTTTGGTTAGGATCAGTCATTCTCAGAATTTCTCTCTGAATAGGTCTCCAAACCTTTGGACAGTCACTCTTAAAGTGATTTGAATCACCGCAATTTATACATTTTTGTGAAGTTTGACCATTGAATTTTACAAACTGTTTTTGAAAATGATTTCTGTAATCAAATTTAGAGGGTCTTTTCTTTAGTCTTTCTTTGACATTCGGAAAAGTATTTTTTAATTTAGTATTTTTATCAAAACCCAGACCTGATTTATTATAATAAGGAATTTGAATTGACAAAATATGATGAAGATTTTTAGAACCCATTAAGAATTTCTTAGTTATATTAGAATGTCATTTTTCAAAAGTTCCTTTTCATTAGAGATGCGATCAAAACTTTCCTTAGAAATTTTTTTCAGATCAGAAATTTCCTTTTTCAATGAATCATTTTCCTTTTCAAGAAAATCTTTATTTTTCTTGATAAGATTAAATTCTTTTTGCAAAAAATCAATCTTATCCTTTTGTGAAATATCTTGCTATTTTAAAAGATTGTTTTCCTTTTTTAAACATTCGATTGATTCATTAATTTTCTTATTTTGAGTCGTACTTTTTAAAGACAAAATTTCCTTCTTTAGTATAGAAATCTTTTTTAAAGCAGTTTTGTTAACAGAGACTAATTCATCAATATAATTTCCAATTGCTTCAGGAATATTTGAATTACTTACCTCATCTTCTTCATCAGAACTTGATTCTGAATCTGATTTTGCCATCAGACAAATATTGGCAAACTCTTGTTCGCTTTCTTCATCCTCTAAATCACTCCATGTTTCGGCTTTGAAAGCCTTCTTATATTTTTCATATTTTCCTTTGTTCTTCTTAAGAAGGGGACATTTGGGCTTTATGTGTCCATTCTTTTTGCAGTGGAAACATATCACATCTTTGTTTTCTTCGTTTTCGGCACTGGATCTCTTCTGAAAATTTAGCTTCCTGGCTTTTGATGGCTCAGAATTCTTGAATTGCTTCTTTGACTTATTCATCTTCACCTTCTTTGCCATCTTTCTCAGTTTCTTGACCATTAAAGCCAACTCTTCATCTTCATCTTCATCAGAATCTATATCCATGTCATCAGAATCAATGTTAGTTTTTAAAGCAATGGACATTTTACCTTTGGATTCTTCAATTTCTAAGAACTTTTCAGTTTCATAGGATTGAAGAGTTCCGATAAGTTCGTCCACCATAAGTGGTCTGATCCCCTGAGTTTCTCGAATAGAGACTTTAATGTTGTTCCATTCTTTTGAAAGAGCTCTCAGCAGCTTGTTCACCTTCATAGGTTCTGGAATGGTATTGTTTTGGAATTCAAGCCCATTTACTATCTCAGTGAATCTGCTCTGCATCTCAGAGATTGTTTCATTTGATTTCTGAGTGAAGGATTCATACTGCCCAAGGAGAATATTGAGTTTTGTCTCCTTGACTCTTTCTGTTCCTTTATGGACAAGCTTGAGACGATCCCAAATTTCTTTGGCAGTTTTGAGATTTGCAATTTGTTTGTATTCAACACTTGCTAGATCATTATATATGGCTGTTCTGACCTTTGCATCCAGATGGATTCTTTTGGAAATTTACTTGGCCGAGAGAGGTAAAGCTTGAGGTCTAATTTGCTCTCTAACTCCTTCAGAAGAAGGTGTCTCATTTTGCCCTTTTGAAGTTTATGGGGATTTTGTTTTGTTTGGAATGATTCCAGGTTCAACGATATCCCATATGTCTTGGTCTATTCGCAAGATGAATGTCTTCATCTTGTTTTCCCAGACACTGTATTCAGTTCTATTGAAGTAAGGCGGTCTGTTGTTGTGACCTGACTCAGCATTACTAGCCATCAAGAATCGTTAGCTCAGAAGTAAAATAACACTTCAAGGAAAAATGAGCACTAGGCTCTGATACCAATTGTTACGGCTAGTGCTATCACCTAGAGGGGGGTGAATAGGTGATTTTACTAAAATTTTATGATTTAAACGTGCGGAATGAATATAATCTAGGTCAACAACTCATATGATCAATATCAGATGGATTCGTATAACAAACTTGTATATAAATTGTTGTCAGATGATTGCGTCTAATGATTAAGATGATGTTCTGATGAACTTGTTTAATAGAAATGTGTACAATATAATGTCAGCAATAATAAATAAAAGTTTAGGGATAGAGAATACTGCACACAGATCTTTATAGTGGTTTGGCTTTATTGAGCCTACGTCCACTCTCCACGCTGGCAGCCCATTGGTGTTGTCGCGACCTAAAATTCCTCTTAGGCTAATGGATTATTAAGACTAAGCCTAACTCGGGCCCTCCCAAGCCCTACCAATTCGCAACTTAGGGTTTAAGTTTTTAACATGCAAAAGTTTTCATGCTTGGAGTCGCCACTAATCTATTTATGGTAGGTTGATTAGAAACCTAAATAAAACATAGGGAGATATGTTTTATTCCTACGAACCAGAGATTCTAAGCCCGGGGACTTGATTACGCTAGATCTGGTCTAACGCCCTTTCGGTACCTTTTCTTTTCAAAAATATTTTGGCAGGCAGTTTGGATCCATTTCAACTTAGTTACTAACATATGAGGTGTTCATGCGAGTGCGCAAACCACCAATTTAACACCCAGAAAGCACTAAATAAATTGCAAGTTTGGAAGAATTACTTACCTGGAAGCAACGTAAGCATCTGCATTGTTAGCTAGAAAATCACATTGACACCCTAATATGATTTCTAATTAACAAGCAATTCACTCAATTTCTTTTTTTTTGGATTTTCACTTATTTAAATGAAATCTAGCCTATATGCAATGACATGCGAAAATGACATGCGATTAATGCAACCTAGCATGCAAACTATATGTCGTGCGACGACGTGACCTATTTCTAATGACAGGACGAATGATTATTTTTGGTATTTTCTCAATTTAAATTCGGAATAATAAAAATGCCTAAATTAACATGCAAACTATGATGACTTAATCTACCCTAGCATGATTTCTTTTTAGGATTTTTGTTAAAATTCGAAATAATAAAATAACCTGAATAATCTATTAAGATTAGAATATTACTTAATTTAAACTAGGAAATAGATCATCTCAAGTCCTAATTTAAATTAAACAACTACTCTATCTTCTAGATATATTTAGGATTCCTAGACATGTGAAAACTCTAATTCAAATCTAATTAATATTTTTTTTGAATTTTCTGTTTCTTTGAAAAAGGGAAAGCAATTAAATAAACAAGGATAGCAACCACATTCAAAACGTCCACGCGATCCGCCATATTTGTTTCAAACTCGGATTAGGCACAAAAATCAAACTATCGGTCATATCTATAGGGTTATAGATATCGACGGAAAGCCGATTATTCAAATTTGGAAAGCGGATAAAAATCATTATCGTACCCAAGTGGTTATGGATAGGATAATAATTTTCCGTATCGCCGCGTATCGAACCTTAGGGATAAGGTCGGATAGTCGTCCAGATACGTTACTAAATTAGGAAGTTTTCCTAATTTTGAATATTTAAAAATATTGCAGATATATCGAACATTATCCTAAGATATCTAAATATCCACATGATATTCACGAAATATTCAAACACCCATATTAGGAAATTAAATATTATGAAAATATCGGATAATGTTGAATTACCTAATTTGCAGATAACTTCCAAATTCGAATTGTGGATCGGGATCGGACTCGGACGACGGGCGACGCGGCATCGGCGCGGCGGCTCACGGTGGCGTCCGGCGACGGCGATGGAGGCCCACCGTGGTACGGCGACGGGGTGGCCGGCGGCGGGCGCTATGGTGTGCGCGGTGGTGCTCCCAGTCAATCTGCAAAACAAGAATAAGGCCACGGCAATGTAAGGACGCCACGAGGCACTTGGGACAAAGAGTGGCTTGGCGTCGGGACTCGAGGTGACCAGCAACCGAAGGATGTCGGGATTGTGGTGGGGCAGCGCTGGTCCGACGTGGGCTCAGGAAACAACCACGGAAAAACCAGCAACGAGTAAAGATCACCCACTAATGCCCAAAATTGTCTTCCTCCTGTGTAACACGAATTGAAATTCCACTTTGTGAACTGATGTGCTATTTTTATTCCAACTCCAATTCACCGATTGCGGGGTTCAAGGACTTCTTTTCCAAGCGGTGGTCAATGGGGATTGGATTGGACCAAAGCTGAAGATATCGACACGTCGAGACCTACGATGGAAAGTGGCGATTTGCTGGTTTTCACCGTGAAGTTGAAAGGCGCGTCGCCGGCGGTTTGCTGAGTCCACGCAATGGTGGTGTCTAGTCACGGCAACGGGGACCACGACGAGGAGGGTCGCGACTCACGGCCACAGTTCTGGTCGCGATTCACGGCCGGCGGCAATGGGCGGCGGCTCGGCGATCAGCGGTGGGATGGCGGCGTCGCGGAACAGCGGCAGGAGTGGTCCGCGCAGTGTGGTCGCGAGGCGGCGCGACTGTGAGGCGAGCGTGTGCGCGTGCGCGACCGACTCTCTCTCTCTCTTACTCTTGCTCTCGCTCACGTGTGACTCTCGTGCTCTCAAAAATCGTGTTTTGAAAATTGTGAGAGCCCCTAAAATCCTGACCTAATGATGTATATATAACACTAATCTAGGTCAATTAGATGGGCTCTTTAGTCCTAATGGGCTTAGGCTTGGGCTTAGATTTTAATTTAATTTAAATGGGCTGAATTAATTAAGGATAATGGGCTGAATTAAGCTCAAATTAAAACAACCGAGCCCGTTTGACTTGTAATTCCCGGCCCTTGCATTCCAAGCGAGCCGAGTCCCATTCGATGAAATTTAAGCTCGTTCGTCACCGCCGGTCCGATGCAAAATGCAATTAATCTAAAATGAATTTAAACTATATGTTATGCAACCTAAATATTTTTGTTTAGGGGTTAAAAATTTAATCCCTAATTTTCTATGCAAATTACACTAAATGATACGCCAAAATTTAGGTGTCAACATGTGTATTTCACTATTGAATCACAGGAAGATTGCAAGAGCTGTGCTCCTCAGATGATAGATAATACTATCACGTACACTCTTCACTCAAGTAATTTTCTTTCTAATAAACACAACGTGAAAAATAGTAATCACAAGTGTGTAAGATCGAAGCTCTATTCAAACTTTGGAATTCTCGATTCTGGTTCTCTCTTATATCTTGTACGACGTTTGCACTCCTTTTATACTCCTTTACTTCCATTCTATCCGTTGGACAGTCTTCAGAGTATTGATCTCCAAATCAACCCGTTGGAGATTCTTCCCAAAATAGGATGCATAGCCGTTAGAAGAAGAACCATTATCTCCGAGTGATTTGATCGCCCATTTAATCAAATCAAGGTTTCCATAAGTGTAGTTCTTTGTATTTGAGGAACGATCTTGTGATTACCAATTTGGATATCTTAAAGTATCAATTTGATTATCTTGCATAAACATGCCAAAAATAACATTTATTGAATCTGACGGTAATTTTGAGTCTGATGACAAAGTCCTTTCATCGACTAAGTCTTATGACTCAGTATTTACCTGCATCAAATAACTTAAGTGTAATTCTGATCAGTAATAGATTGTCTTGTCATTCCTCAAAACTCATTAGGGATTTTGCTCAACAACTATCATACAAGAAGAAATGCTCTCAAATATCATATAAGACAATGCATAATATATGAAGTGAATAGCTTAAAGCGATTAGTGCAAATCTTCTCTGGATATTGTCATGAGGTGGAGCATGTGAAGCTAGTGGTTGTTGTTCTTTAGTTGCTCAAACAAGAGGTCTTGCTGATGTTTGAGTTGTTCCATGTTCAATCACATCAACCATTTCCTTATTCATCACGACCTCGCTTGTGGTGAGATTGTGTGGGGTAAGATACGAACAAGACGAACTTAGGACTCCGAGATTGAACAAATTCAGTTGTTCAGAAGAATCTATATAAATAGCATTACTAGAAAGTAGAAGAATCTATATAAATAGCATTACTAGAAAGTAAGACTACTTGTTTGGATTGGGATAAACCTCGGCAAAAGGACACCAGAAGTGCCATAAGTTGTGTACGGAGGTCACTTTGGTGCCATAACTTTTTTTTGGATCACTTTGATGTCAAATCGGAGGAAAATAGATCACTTTAGTGACTCCTGCCAAAAAGCTGATGTGGCATTTATATTTAAAAAAAATGGTCATCCTTGTACACGTGGAAATTATGTGGCTTTTTTCGAATTTTTTAATTTTTTAAATATTTTTAATCTTTTTTTTCCTAACTTTTTCCCGGTAGCCGGTTTGGCGACCTGCGATTGACCAAAGGGGAGGGCCGGCGAGGCCGACCTCACCGGCCTCTGGCGAAGCCTGCCTCGCCGGCCACCGATGAGGGTAAGCCTCGCTGGCCCCTATGTGACATTTTGAAATCTGACCCGCTTAGTATTTATGAAATGAATAGTTTATGGGCGTGCTTGTAGTTAGATCTCGCCCCGAATTGATCACTTCGGGAATACTAACCGTTAGGGAAAGGCTAATTAGGGATTTAAATTCGCACGACCAAAGAACTCGATCGCGAACCGACCTTCGACCATGAAAATTGTCGAGGTGATATTTTGAGCCACTGTAGGCCAATCCAAGGATAGCCAGGGATCGGTTCGCCACTGTCATATTAGTGGATCGCGGGTGATTCCGCTGGACCACGAAATGAATTGACGAATGATCCTACACCTATACCAAACGATCGTGCCCGTCGGATCTAGCGATCGATCCTCGCGATAAAGTGACAATCGAGGTCGGCACGACCCGAGTAAACTTGTACGTGGCATGATTCAGTATCGGCCACGGGTCAAATGTGCAAATTTCCCCAAAAGCCACCCGTTAGTATAAGATATACGGAAGTTACGTTACTTAGAACTTAGTCATTAATTAGAGACCGAGTTGGGTGTTGGAAATTCAGAAAGTCACGACAGATCACTTGGACGATGTCGTCATTTGCTCGGGTAGCCTCGGATTCGTCCGAATAATTCAAAAAAATAGAATTTCGGCGAGAAATGGAAAATGACCATTTTACCCCTGGAAATTTGTTAAGGCTAATGTAATTTGGGAAGGGCATTTTGGTAATTTCGCCCTAGCCTTAGAATTAGAGATTTTTGGACAATTTTGCCCTTGAACTTTTTGAGAAATTCTCAAATTGCCCTTGGATATTTTGGAAAAGATTCAATCCGGACCGTCGATCTCAAGATAAGATCGAATCTAAGCAGTTGATTGAATTTGTGAGAGAAGGGCAAGATGGTCATTTTGGGACATCAATTATTGGTTTGGGTTATTTAGGCCAATTTTATCTCTCTCTCTCCTCATACTCTCTCTCTCTCTCATTCGGCTCACTCTCTCTCTTTCCCTCACCGACTGACCGCCCCTCCCCCTTGCCGCGCCGCCGCTCGCCGCCCACCGTCCGCCGTGCCACCGCCGTCCCATGACCGAAACGCACCACCACCCTCACGCCGTCCCTCTCTCTCTCTCTCTACCATCCCGTGGCCGTGAACCGCGGCCAAGGAAGCCATCGCCACCGCCCGCCGTCCAGCCAACCGCCACCGTTCAGCCACTCGCCGCCGCCGCGTATCGCCGTGAGCCCACCGATCAGCCACCCCCTTCCCACTTTAGCCGAGCTAATCTAGAGTTCGGGTAAGTCACGCCCTAAACTCTATTTAGGACTTCGGGTATCGACGGACGAATTAGAGTTGAATCGGGTTAATTAGGGACCGTTTAGGGGTTATTAGGGGCTGTTTAGGGATTAATTGAGTGGACTGATTTAGGGGCTGGTATTGACTGATTTTAGATGGTGAAATAATGATGTTTCGGGGCTGAGATGATGTGAAATTGGGTGCTGGAAATTGGGCTCGTATTGACGAGCGTATGGTTCGATTTCGGGGCAAACGGTATCGGTTTGGTGCGTTGATTTATGGCTGAATTGTGGTGACGATTCAGGCTAAAAATGGATGAGGAAATGTTGAATTTTGTGCCCATGTAGTGGCTGTGTTTGTGGGTCCGATAATGGCCTTGTATGTTTGTTGTACCGTGACTTGATTGATTGAAATGTGCTTCGTTATGTGCACGCTTGGGCCGAATTGAAACTGACTGTCAATTGGCCGTGTTGGGTGTTTTATTGAGCTTGAGAAATGCGTGGTTTGATGCGTGCACGGGCCGAGTGTGATTGGCCAATATGTTGGCTTGTGAGTGTTGAATGTGTGAATGAGTGAGAAAGCGGGTGTGGTGCGGTACGTGTGATAACGGAAATCCCTGAGGCGGTATCATTACGTGGGGAATTGGTTCGTCCTGAGGCGGTATGACTACGCAGGGCGATGACCGGTATTACCGGAGGACGGCCAACCTGAGGCGGTACCATTACGCTGGTTGTGTCGTAGGTGGTGGGTGTTGAGCCTGAGGCGGTACCATTACGCGGGCAAGATACACGGCCTGAGGCGGTATCATTACGCGGGCCCCGAAGTGTTGTTATTATGAGGTAGTCGCAGTGTACCTGAGGCGGTATCATTACGCGAGTAACTGGCGAGTCGAGTGGAAAAATGAGATAGTCGCAGTGAACCTGAGGCGGTACTACTACGCGGGTCACTGGCGAGGCGAGTGTGACATGGTCGCAGTGAACCTGAGGCGGTACCATTATGCGGGTCACTGGCGAGTTGTGTGGAAATAATGTGATGAGGCAGGAACGAACGCGCGAAATGTAATTAGAATGTGCATGTGATTGGAAATTATACTACTGTGGCTAACGTGCAGGTTGCACGCTGGAAAGGCCCAGGTAAGTATTAATTATGTGCCTGCTATGTAATGGCTGAGTGTGGTTGTGGTTGTGATTGTCTAGAGGTACGTGATAGCCTAGGTGGGGTTTAGGGTGTGTGCTTATTGAGATGTAATCTCATGGTTGTTTCAACTAATAATTTCAGAACCCCGGCCTGAGCAATGAATCTCCCTCCGCCGCCACCTGAGCGTTTTGGAGTATCTATGCACACCGATCATAATATTGTAGAGTACCCGATAGACGATAATATGACCTGGATTAAGCATACTACAGTAGTCTGGGTAGACGTAGGGTTACCCCTTTGGCAAGCCCATACCTATACCGCTTGGTTCTTTCGAGATGGGGTAAATGAGTTTGGTCCTGTCCGTGGATTTGATGTCCCCTTTGATGGAGTTGGAGATTGGGACCCGGCAGCCATACCCCTTCCCGACGGCGAGATGACGAGTCTAGAGACTAGCCTGGCACAGTCCGGACTCCAGCAAGCGCCTGCAGCACCTGAGCCTTCGGGGGCCGAGCATGAACCAGAGCCTGAAGAATCCCAGGCGGGTTACGATCCGATGGACGTAGATCTAGAGGCGATTCCATAGTAAGAACCAGAAGAGGAAGAACCTGAGGAAAAACCTTAAGAGGCCCCAGAAGATGAGCTTGAAGGAGAACCAGAGGACGTACCCGAGTATGAGCCATGATACGATCCCGAGTTTGTGCTAGAGGACGAGTCTGATGAGGAGCCAGTCGAGAAGGATCCAGTAGAGTTGGGTGATATAAACAACTCGATCGAGATCGAGGCCGAGCCGGAGTCCTCAGAGGAGCAGTCGGTTCAGGGGGAGTCAGACTCGAGTGCCGAGGAATCAGACTCTGAGTGGACGCCAAGCAGAGGGCGTAGGGGCTAGTGTAGGGGTTGGGAATAGGCTTTTTGGAGTGTACCATTTTTGGTGATAGGGTACCCAGGCTATCGATCCTTTTTGACGTCGGTGGTTTATAGTGTAGAAGTTCGGTGTGCTTGTATATATTGTGGTTTTATAAATTGTGAATATTATATAAATTGGGATGATCAATGGATGTGGTTAATCTCCCCTGTTTACCCCTGTTGTATTTGTCCGGGTATTGATTGTGGCTTTCGCTGATGGATATAAATCTCTGATAAGTTTAATTGGGTCTGCGATACCCTGGGACATCGCATTATTCGACTAGAGAAGTGTGTTGCGTACTCGATGGGGTTCGGGGCGTGACATCACTTGTTGGTTTGGTATCAGAGCGAGGAAAGCTCGATCTAAGCTGGTTGAAGTCTGGAGTGATAAGGAGCAGAGACCCTGGGGTAGTAATCTAGGGAGACCCTAGCGAGTCATAGGGTGGAATGAGCTACACGTGCCTCCAGATTATTTGTTGCGATTGTTAGGTGAATTGATTATTATAACGATTGAAATGCAGGTGCGTCCGGACCTGAGGTAAGTGCACAGACCCTATTGATTGTGGCTTTGTGCTGTGGTGATTGATTACCTGCTGAGTGAAATATTTTGTTAATTCACTGCCTAGGACTAGACTGGTATAGCTGGCCTAGGTTTCTAATTCCTGAGTGGAATTATAGCAGGTAGTCGAGTGGTAGAAATCACGAGGATGAGTTCGCGAGGTAGAGGAACTGGGGGTCCGTCCAGCTCGCGAGTCCGAGCTCGACCTGCAGAAGATCCTAGAATGGAAGCGGTCATGAGGACCTTAGAACAGATCAGTAATCTGATAGGACAGCAGACTCAGGAATGAGCTGCCACGATTGCCCAAGCTACCGAGGCCGCTGTGGCCGCTGCTGCCAATAATAATAATGAGAATCAAGGGCAAGGGCAGGTGAATGCAAATAGGCAAATGCACCAATTAGTGGAACAGTTTCTGAAATTGAAGCCTCCTAAGTTTGATGGTAGAGGCAATCTTGAGGGTGCATCGCTGTGGGTGGAGGAATTAGAAAAAGCTTTTGAAGTATTGGGGTGTACAGACGAGGAGAAAGTGACATTAGCCGTATATCAATTGCAAGGAAATGCAAATGATTGGTGGAAAGCCACCAGAGGAATGATATTCCCGGCTGGCACAGCCTAGACTTGGGCGATGTTCGTGGAAGCCTTTAATGGCAAATATTTTTCTGATAGTGCCAGGGAACAAAAATTATCTGAGTTTATGAGGTTACGTCAGGGGTAGAGAACGGTGGATCAGTACGAGGCCGAATTTGCTCGGTTGTCTAAGTTCGCCCCGAAGATGGTTGAGGACCCGTTAGATAGGGCTCGAAGGTTTCGAGATGGCTTGAAACCGGATCTTCGCAGCCAAATGATCTCATTGAATTTGAGAGGGTATAATGAGATTTATGATAGGGCTCAAGCGATTGAGCGAGACTTGGCGGATAGGGCCGCCGCTTCTAGGTCGAGGTTTGCCCAGGGTAGGGACAACCGTCAGTTAGGAAAGAGGCCAATGACGGGTAATAGATGTTTTGTCCCTCCTGCTAGAAGGAATATAGGGAAGCCGGCCCGTAATCAGAATGGTCCATGTCGGGTATGTGGGGAAAGCCATGGAAATGGACCTTGTCCAACCAGGGGCGGAGCATGTTTTGATGTGGTGAATTTGGTCATCACATAAGGTTTTGCCCCAACCTCAGGCAGAATAGATCGCCTGCGTTACCGCCACCCCAGAACAGGAACCAGACTGGAGCGGCCCAGACAGCTAATCAGAATAGGCCACAGGCGCAAGGACGGGTGTACGCCATGGCCAGAAGAGAGGTTAAGAACGCGCCAGGGGTTGTCACTGGTACGGTTTCTCTGTGCAACCATGCTGCGTATGCTTTATTTGACCCTGGGGCGTCACATTCATTTATATCTGAGCAATTTGTTGAGTTGATTGGTATAGAACCGCAGTTGCTTGATGTTGTGTTATGCGTGACGACTCCCTTGAATGATAAGATGCTAGTCTCGTTGAGTTGTCCGAATTGTAAGACTGTGATTGGGGATAGGGAGGAAATGATTGATTTAGCGGTTCTAGCCATGTATGATTTTGATGTGAAAGTGGGTATGGATTGGCTGTCTAAGCAGAGGACCGTAGTGGATTGCAATAGCAGGGTGATCCAATTTAGTCCCGTTAGACATCCGGAATTCAAATTTGTGGGAAATTGAAGGGGACCCTCGATTCCATGGATTTCGTCGCTATAAATGATTAAGTTATTGAATGAAGGGTGTCAAGGATTTCTAGCGACTGTGGTTGATTCGACGGCTGAGGAGCCGAGGCTAGAGGACATAGCTGTGGTGTGCGATTATCCCGATGTTTTTCCTCAGGAACTACCGGGATTGCCACCAGAAAGAGAAGTAGAGTTTGTAATCGAGTTGGCACCTGGAACTGAGCCAATCTCGAAGGCACCTTATAGAATGTCGTTGTCGGAGTTAAAGGAGTTAAAAGTGCAAATGCAAGAATTATTAGACAAAGGATTTATTCGTCCGAGTGCGTCTCCGTGGGGAGCGCCAGTTTTGTTTGTAAGGAAGAAAGATGGATCATTGAGGTTATGTATTGACTATAGACAGCTAAATCAGGTGACGATAAAAAATAAATATCCCCTGCCGAGGATTGATGATTTGTTTGATCAGTTACAAGAGGCTTCGATGTTCTCTAAAATTGATTTGATAACGGGATATCATCAGTTGAGGATTAGCAAGGGGGATATACCGAAGACGGCATTTAGGACGAGATATGGACATTATGAATTTACAGTAATGCCGTTCGGATTGACGAATGCCCCTGCTGCCTTTATGGACTTAATGAATCGGGTATTTAAGGAGTTCTTGGATCAATTTGTGATCGTTTTCATAGACGACATATTGGTGTACTCGAAGAGCCTAGAGGAGCATGAGTTTCACTTGAGTAGAGTTTTGCAGATTTTAAGAGAGAACGCACTGTATGCTAAGTTTAGCAAGTGCGAGTTCTGGCTCAATCGATTAGCATTTCTCGGGCACGTGATCTCTGGGGAAGGAATCTTAGTGGATCCAACGAAAATTGAGGCGGTAATGAAATGGCCGAGACCGACAATGGTAACAGAGGTTCGAAGCTTTCTGGGTCTGGCAGGATATTACCGATGCTTCGTGGAAGGGTTTTCGGCAATAGCGACACCGTTGACACATTTGTTGAAAAAGGAAACGAGATTTGAATGGACCGATAAATGTGAAAGGAGTTTTCAGAAATTAAAGCATAGATTGATAACGGCACCGATGTTGACTATTCCATCAAGACCCGGAGGATACGAAATTTACAGTGATGCGTCGTTGAAAGGATTGGGGTGTGTACTCATGCAAAATGGACAAGTAGTGGTCTACGCATCAAGACAGTTAAGACCGCATGAGTTGAATTATCCGACGCACGATTTGGAATTAGCCGCAATAGTATTCGCCCTTAAGATTTGGCGGCATTATCTATGCGGAGAGAAATTTCAGATTTATACCGACCATCAGAGCCTCAACTATTTATTTTCTCAAAAGGAACTTAATATGAGGCAGCGTCGTTGGATAGAATTGCTTAAGGATTATGATTGTGATATTTTATATCACCCCGGAAAGGCCAACCGGGTAGCCGATGCATTGAGTCAGAAGTCAAGCATCGCACACTTGATGGTCAAGGAATGGGCTTTATTGGAAAAAGTACGAGACTCGGAGTTTAGATTCGAAGTAAGTCAAGTCTCGAGTTTGCTGGCCACGCTAAGGATTGAACCGGAGATCCAGGCTAAGATTAAGACTCTGCAGTCTACGGATCAAGAGATTCAAAGAATTCTAGAGATGGATGACACCAAGAGAAAGCCGAACTTCCAAATATCCGAAGATGGGATACTGAAGTTCCGTGGACGTTCATGCGTACCTGACGATGCGGAGCTTAAGGAAGAATTTTTGTCAGAAGCGCATCGTAGTAGTTATAATATCCACCCAGGTAGTACCAAAATGTATCAGAATTTGAGGCAGTACTATTGGTGGAATGGTATGAAGGTGGATATAGCCAGGCATGTGGCCAAGTGCCTGACGTGCCAGCAAGTAAAAGCACAACATTGTAAGCCCGAAGGATTATTGCGACATTTGGAGATCCCAGAATGGAAATGGGAGCATATAACTATGGACTTTGTGACGGGATTATCAAGGAGCCAAAGAGGCCATGATACTATTTGGGTGATTGTCGACAGATTGACAAAGTCGGCACACTTTTTGGCTGTGCAAAAGGACTTCGCATTAGATCGATATGCCGAGTTATATGTGCAACAGATAGTTTGTTTGCATGGGTACCAGTGACTATTACCTCAGATCGCGATCCTAGGTTTACCGCCAATTTTTGGAAAAGTCTGCAGACGGCATTAGGATCAAAGCTGCAGTTTAGTACAGCTTACCATCCACAAACGGATGGCCAGTCTGAGAGGACGATTCAGACTTTAGAGGATATGCTTCGGGCATGTGTGTTGGATTTTCAGGGTAAGTGGGAAGAGCAATTACCCTTAGCAGAATTTGCCTATAATAATAGTTTTCTGCAGAGCATCGGAATGGCGCCCTTTGAAGCGCTATATGGCAGGGCTTGTAGGACGCCCGTGTGTTGGGACGGAGTAGAAGAAAGGAGTATGACTGGGCCAGAGTTAGTTCAACAGTCAATTGAGGCGGTTAAGGTGATTCGTGAAAGGCTGAAAATAGCTCAAAGCCGTCAAAAGAGTTATGCAGACAGAAGGTGAAGACCTTTGGAGTTTCAAGTAGGGGATCACGTATTCCTTAAGGTATCGCCCATGAGAGGACTATCCAGATTCGGTAAGAAAGGGAAGTTGAGTCCGAGGTACGTAGGACCTTTTGAGGTTTTAGAAAGAATTGGAGATTTAGCTTATCGCCTTGCACTTCCGCCAAATTTATTGCAAGTGCATAATGTGTTCCACGTATCAATGTTGAGAAAATATGAACCGGACCCAACTCACGTGTTAAATTATAAGGAGATAGAAGTCGATGATAGGGTGTCATATGTCGAGAGACCAGTAAGGATTGAAGATCGAAAAGAACGGGTTCTAAGGAACAAGACGATCCCAATGGTCAAGGTTGTTTGAGAACACCACGGGACAGAAGGTGCGACGTGGAAAAGTGAAGAGCAAATGCAACGTCAATACCCCAACTTGTTTGAGTAGTTAGTTTGATTTGTAAATTTCGAGGACGAAATTTTTATAAGGGGGGAAGAGTTGTGACATTCTGAAATCTGACCCACTTGGTATTTATGAAATGAATAGTTTATGGACGTGCTTGTAGTTAGATCTCGCCCGGAATTGATCACTTCGGGAATACTAACCGTTAGGGAAAGGCTAATTAGGGATTTAAATTCGCGCGACCAAAGAACTCGATCGTGAACCGACCTTCGACCATGAAAATTGTCGAGGTGACATTTTTAGCCACTGTAGGCCGATCCAAGGATAGCCAGGGATCAGTTCGCCACTGTCATATTAGTGGATCGCGGGTGATTCCGCTGGACCACGACATGAATTAACGAATGACCATAAACCTATACCAAACGATCGTGTCCATCGGATCTAGCGATCGATCCTCGCGATAAAGTGACAATCGAGGTCGGCACGACCCGAGTAAACTTGTACGTGGCATGATTCAGTATCGGCCACGGGTCAAATGTGCGAATTTCCCCAAAAGCCGCCCGTTAGTATAAGATATACGCAAGTTACGTTATTTAGAACTTCGTCATTAATTAGAGACCAAGTTGGGCATTGAAAATTCAGAAAGTCACGACAGATCACTTGGATGATGTCGTCATTTGCTCGGGTAGCCTCGGATTCGTCCGAATCCTTCAGAAAAATTAAATTTCGACGAGAAATAGAAAATGACCATTTTACCCCTGGAGATTTGTTAAGGCTAATGTAATTTGGGAAGGGCATTTTGGTAATTTCGCCCTAGCCTTAGAATTAGAGATTTTTGGACACTTTTGCCCTTGGACTTTTTGAGAAATTCCCAAATTGCCCTTAGATATTTTGGAAAAGATTCAATCCTGACCGTCGATCTCAAGATAAGATCGAATCTAAGCCGTTAATTGAATTTGTGAGAGAAGGGCAAGACGGTCATTTTGGGACATCAATTATTGGCTTGGATTATTTAAGCCAATTTTCTCTCTCTCTCTCCTCATACTCTCTCTCTCTCTCATTCGGCTCACTCTCTCTCTTTCCCTCACCGACCGACCGCCCCTCCCCCTTGCCGCGCCGCCGCTCGCCGGTCACCGTCCGCCGTGCCACCACCGTCCCATCACCGAGCCGCACCACCACTCTCACGCCGTCCCTCTCTCTCTCTCTCTCTCTACCCTCCCGTGGCCGTGAACCGCGGCCAAGGAAGCCGTCGCCACCGCCCGCCGTTCAGCCAACCGCCACCGTTCAGCCGCTCGCCGCCGCCGCGTACCGCCGTGAGCCCACCAATCAGCCGCCCCCTTCCCACTCTAGCCGAGCTAATCTAGAGTTCGGGTAAGTCACGCCCTAAACTCTATTTAGGACTTCGGGTATCGACGGACGAATTAGAGTTGAATCGGGTTAATCAGGGGCCGTTTAGGGGTTATTAGGGGCTGTTTAGGGATTAATTGAGTGGACTGATTTAAGGGCTGGTGTTGACTGATTTTAGATGGTGAAATATTGATGTTTCGGGGCTGAGATGATGTGAAATTCGGTGCTGGAAATTGGGCTCGTATTGACGAGCGTATGGTTCGATTTCGGGGCAAACGGTATCGGTTTGGTGCGTTGATTTATGGCTGAATTGTGGTGACGATTCGGGCTAAAAATGGATGAGGAAATGTTGAATTTTGTGCCCATGTAGTGGCTGTGTTTGTGGGCCCGATAATGGCCTTGTATGTTTGTTGTACCGTGACTTGATTGATTGAAATGTGCTTCGTTATGTGCACGCTTGGGCCGAATTGAAATTAACTGTCAATTGGCCGTGTTGGGTGTTTATTGAGCTTGAGAAATGCGTGATTTGATGCGTGCACGGGCCGAGTGTGATTGGCCAATATGTTGGCTTGTGAGTGTTGAATGTGTGAATGCGTGAGAAAGCGGGTGTGGTGCGGTACATGTGATAGCGGAAATCCCTGAGGCGGTATCATTACGCGGGGAATTGGTCCGTCCTGAGGCGGTATGACTACGCGGGACGATGCCCGGTATTACCGGAGGACGGCCAACCTGAGGCGGTACCATTACGCGGGTTGTGTTGTAGGTGGTGGGTGTTGAGCCTGAGGCGGTACCATTATGCGGGCAAGATACACGGCCTGAGGCGGTACCATTACGCGGGCTCCGAAGTGTTGTTATTATGAGTTAGTCGCAGTGTACCCGAGGCGGTATCATTATGCGGGTCACTGGCGAGTCGAGTGGAAAAATGAGATAGTCGCAGTGAACCTGAGGCGGTACTACTACGCGGGTCACTGGCGAGGCGAGTGTGAGATGGTCGCAGTGAACCTGAGGCGGTACCATTATGCGGGTCACTGGCGAGTTATGTGGAAATAATGTGATGAGGCAGGAACGAACGCGCGGAATGTAATTAGAATGTGCATGTGATTGGAAATTATACTACTGCGGCTAACGTGCAGGTTGCACGCTGGAAAGGCCCAGGTAAGTATTAATTATGTGCATGCTATGTGATGGCTGAGTGTGGTTGTGGTTGTGATTGTCTGGAGGTACGTGATAGCCTAGGTGGGGTTTAGGGTGTGTGCTTATTGAGATGTAATCTCATGGTTGTTTCAACCAACAATTTCAAAACCTCGGCTTGAGCAATGAATCTCCCACCGCCGCCACCTGAGCGTTTTCGAGTACCGATGCACACCGACCATAATGTTGTAGAGTACCCGATAGACGATAATATAACCTGGATCAAGCATACTACAGTAGTCTGGGTAGACGTAGGGTTACCCCTTTGGCAGGCCCATACCTATACCGCTTGGTTCTTTCGAGACGGGGTAGATGAGTTTGGTCCCGTCCGTGGATTTGATGTCCCCTTTGATGGAGTTGGAGATTGGGACTCGACAGCCATACCCCCTCCTGACGGCGAGATGACGAGTCTCGAAACTAGCCTGGTAGAGTCCAGACACCAGCAAGCGCCTGCAGCGCCTGAGCCTTCGGGGCCGAGCATGAACCAGAGCCTGAAGAATACCATGCGGGTTACGATCCGATGGACGTGGATCTAGAGACGATTCCAGAGGAAGAACCAGAAGAGGAAGAACCTGAGGCAGAACCTGAAGAGGCCACAGAAGAGAAGCCAGAAGGAGAACTAGAGGACGTACCCGAGTATGAGCCATGGTACGATCCCGAGTTTGTGCCAGAGGACGAGTATGATGAGGAGCCAGTCGAGGAGGAGTGGGTAGAGGCTCCAGCGGAGTCGGGGGAGAAGGTAAGTATTAATTATGTGCCTGCTATGTGATGGCTGAGTGTGGTTGTGGTTGTGATTGTCTGGAGGTACGTGATAGCCTCGGTGGGGTTTAGGGTGTGTGCTTATTGAGATGTAATCTCATGGTTGTTTCAACCAACAATTTCAAAACCCCGGCTTGAGCAATGAATCTCCCACCGCCGCCACCTGAGCGCTTTGGAGTACCGATGCACACCGACCATAATGTTGTAGAGTACCCGATAGACGATAATATAACCTGGATCAAGCATACTACAGTAGTCTGGGTAGACGTAGGGTTACCCCTTTGGCAGGCCCATACCTATACCACTTGGTTTTTTCGAGACGGGGTAGATGAGTTTGGTCCCGTCCGTGGATTTGATGTCCCCTTTGATGGAGTTGGAGATTGGGACCCGACAGCCATACCCCCTCCCGACGGCGAGATGACGAGTCTCGAAACTAGCCTGGCAGAGTCCGGACTCTAGCAAGCGCCTGCAGCGCCTGAGCCTTCGGGGGCCGAGCATGAACCAGAGCCTGAAGAATACCATGCGGGTTACGATCCGATAGACGTGGATCTAGAGACGATTCCAGAGGAAGAACCTGAGGCAGAACCTGAAGAGGCCACAGAAGAAGAGCCAGAAGGAGAACCAGAGGACGTACCCGAGTATGAGCCATGGTACGATCTCGAGTTTGTGCCAGAGGACGAGTCTGATGAGGAGCCAGTCGAGGAGGAGCGGGTAGAGGCTCCAGCGGAGTCGGGGGATATAAATAACCCGATCGAGATCGAGGCCGAGCCGGAGTCCTCAGAGGAGCAGTCGGTTTAGGGGGAGTCAGACTTGAGTGCCGAGGAATTAGACTCTGAGCGGATGCCAAGCAGAGGGCGTAGGGGCTAGTGTAGAGGTTAGGAATAGGCTTTTTCGAGTGTATCATTTTTGGTGATAGGGTACCTAGGCTATCGATCCTTTTTGACGTCAGTGGTTTATAGTGTAGAAGTTCGGTGTGCGTGTATATATTGTGGTTTTGTAAATTGTGAATATTACATAAATTTGGATGAGCAATGGATGTGGTTAATCTCCCCTGTTTACCCCAGTTGTATTTGTTCGGGTATTGATTGTGGCTTTCGCTGATGGATATAAATCTCTGATAAGTTTAATTGGGTCGGCGATACCCTGTGACATCGCATTATTCGACTAGAGAAGTGTGTTGCGTACTCGATGGGGTTCGGGGCATGACACCCTAGCTGGGCGAGGTCGCCTCGCCCAGCAAAGGCGAGGTCGACCTCGCTGTCGCCGGGTCGCGACGGCGAGGTCTCGCGTCGCCCGGCAAAGGCGAGGCCGACCTCGCCATCGCCTGGGTCGAGGTGACGGCGAGGTTGGCCTCGCCTTTGCCGGGCGAGGGGAGACCTCGCCGTCGCGACCCAGGCGACTATGAGGTCGGCCTCGCCAGATCTGGCGAAGCTCGCCGGTGGCCTGCAGGGTGAGCTTCGCCAGATCTGGCGAGGTCTCGCCTTGCCTGACAAAGGCGAGGCCGACCTCGCCGGCGTCGAGCAAAGGCTGTCCTCGCCCGCCCAGGCGAGATCGGCCCTCGCCCGACTCAGGAGAGGGCTACCCTCGCCGGCGTCGGGCGAGAACTGTCCTCACCCGCCCAGGTGAGGGCTGTCCTCGCCCGACTCAAGCGAGGGTTGCTCTCACCCGCCCAGGCGAGGGCGACCATCGCCTGAGTCGGGCGAGGGTTGTCCTCGCCCGCCCAGGCGAGGGCTGCCCTCGCCCGACGCACCCTCGCCGGCCTCGGGCGGCCCTCGCTAGCAGCCGGCGGGGTCGACCTCGCCGGCTTCCGCCTTTGGCCGGTCGCCGGTCTGGCGACCGGCTAGAGGTTGAAGATGAAGAAAAAAAAAGGAAAAGAAAAAACAAAAAAATTAATAAATTTTATTTTTCTAAAAAAGTACACGTCAGCGGACAAAACGGCATCGTTTTTGGTTTTTAATGCTGACCGGACCTCTCCGGCGAGCCATGGACCTCTCCGGCGAGCCATGTCAGCGCCACGTAGGATTTCCGGCAAGCCATGTCAGCATTGGCACTAAAGTGATCGTTTTTCAAAAGAGTTGACACCAAAGTGATCCGAAAAAAGTTATGACACCAAAGTGACCTCCGTACACAAGTTATGGCACTAATAGTGTCCTTTTGCCGATAAACCTCTATCCAAAGAACTTTTAAAAGTAATTAGAAAAATTTTCAAAGCAAAGAAGGAGAGTTCGTGAAATTTTGAAATTATTAGATATCCTTCAGTAAAATGCAAACTTGGAAAACTTTAATTTAAAATATGGAAATCCTTAAAAGTAATGAAGAAATTATGGAAATCTTGAGTTGAAAGAATGGATCATCAACAAATAGAATTTTGTAAAAACTGTCTCTCATAAAGTTAGCAATAACTACTTTACCAAAAAAAAAATAGCAATAACTAAATCTTTATGCAAAGAAGTAAAACACTTCTAATAACAAGCAACAAGGCTTTGATACCAATTGTTGGGCTCACAATACAAGCTAAAGGGGGTGAATAGGTTGTTTTAGAACTATGAAAAGCTTTTGTGGAATATAACAAGTTCAACTTCAAACATTAACGAAAACATATTATAAAAACCAGGCGCAAGTGCTGTTGTTTAACAGATGGTGAAGATTACGAACATGGGATGCTAATAGTGAAGAGACAAAAGATATTGCAAGCAATATATAGTAATTCAGCTTTATCCCCAAGCCAACATCCACTTTCAACACTAACAGTTACAACAAGTTTGGAATCCACTAGCAATCTTCAAGACAAGTTACAATCAGCAAGTACCGCTTTTCGAATATACCACACTATTGGGACTCATGTACTGCTATCACTCGTGTACACTTACTCTTATCATTGATTACAAACATTAGCGTCACCCAGACATTTACATCAAGAGTAAACAGCAACTAGCAACAAAAACAGAGCAAAGAAGAAGACTTAAAGCACATGAACCATTTTGTTCGTTTCCAGCCAACCTAATTACTTCTCTTAGACTCAATATATAGCCATCCATCCTTTGATAACCATACCTCATTGAAATCCTCAAGTAGCCATTGGTTCTACAGTTGCCAGTAGCAGGTCGTTGCTAAAGATTGTCAAAATGGCTCTCTGACATCGGCAATATTCCTCTAGTAGTGGCAGTTTTCCGAACAATGTTAGTGCACTTTTGTCAAACTTGCTCATTAACGCCAAAAATACTCCTGATCAACTCTATGATCTTTTTTTGGATTTCAAACCTTTGTAACGGCTATCTAAATAGCTAATCAAGTGACCAGCACCTTCCAGGATTAAGTATCAGCACGATCCGTTACCCATAATTAGGATGTGCATATCTTTACTAGTCTATTGTTATTGTCCACTCACGAACCATGTGGAATAACTTGCGATCAATCGTCCAATGATCCTCTTGGTTTCTTCAACATATAAAGACTTCCAAATACATCGGCATCCCCGCTTATTCCTCATCTTCATTGATTGACCATATCAGTTTCCAAAGATCTCCAAGGACATCAACATCTCTGCTAATTCCTCATCTTCACTAATTTGACTAAGTCAGCTTCCAAAGATCTCCAAGGATACCACGTTGGTTCCTTATCTTCACTGAACTCATAAGGACCATTGGTTTTGTCACAATCTTTCACCTCATCTGAAATTGATAGCTGCCCGTGTGCCAATAATATGCTGCTCCTAATAACGATCCTACTGATCTTTCTTCTAGTCCTTCCAAGCATATTGGAAATTTCGATTATGTCAAGCTATTCACCTTCATGGTCCTTCCAAGCTTTACAAAACATTCTCGTTCTAGACTTGTTCACCATCACTAGGTCCATCCAATTGTTCATACGATCTTTGTAGGTGACATCCTCAATCCAACGTCGATTAATTAAGTATCATTGGACTTAATTGGCCTCGTTTTGGCACTAATCAAGAGGGTAAATCCTTCTAGCCCGCATTTGAATTGGTTGATTTTTGGATGATTGCCCATTAATGTGCAATGTGCTTGATTGGTGTCTTGTGGTTGGTTAACCTATAGTTTTCATTTAAGTGCAACATGTAGAAGCCTTGATGGAGATGAGACAAATTTTGGTCTTATCCTAGCAAGCTTGGGCGCCACTTTTGGGGGAAGAAAGGAGAAGAGGGCCCGCTTGGTTAGCTTCTAGGATTTGATTTCTCCTAAGCTTCTAGCTTGTGCTCTTGTCTTGCATTAATTAGATTTAATGAAGATATTTCTAAAGGCTAGGCTAGGCTAAGCTTAGGACCATGAGTGCAAAATGGATTATTGGTCTCCTCTCTCTCTCTCTCTCTCTCTCTCTCTCTCTCTCTCTCTCTCTCCCTTGCAAGAACACTACAAGGGTTATCTCTCTCATTTCTCCCATTTCCTCTCACACTCACTCACTCTCATTTCTCTCATTGTTCTCTTCCTCTCCCTCCCTTCTCTCCCTCTCTCATGCCACCACCATCACCGGCCACCATCACTGCCACCGTACCACCACCGATTGCCATCACCACCGCCGTGCCAACCGCTCGCCGTGCCGTCCGTGCTGCGCCATGCCGAGTGGCTCGCCGCTCGCCGCCGTGTCATCCATGCCGTGTTGACGCTCGTAGTTTGAACAATTTCGTAAGTGGCTTCTCTATACCTTGGCTAGGGCGCTATTCTACGCGGATCGGACTTAGGTTTAGTCTTGTTAAGCTTGTTCCATCATGTGTGTTCTTGGTGTTCAAGTGGCTGTTGCATGTTGGTTTGGACCTTTTGGAATGAGTTTTGAGGGTTGGAAATTCGTGGGTATCAACTAGAGCTTGAATGGTTGAAGTTTGGTTTGAAAACCAGATTTGTTGTTACTGTACCTCTTCGGGTTTACTATTTTTGTAGAGATTCTTGTGGGTCGAATCTGAAGTTGTGTTCTTCACAAAAATTGTTCCTCATGTCTTGAAGTTTAACATATTTTAAATCTGAAATTTTTGGAGGTCATTTGGGTCATACGAAAGCTCATCTTCAAACCATGTTTAAACTGCCTTGAAATGTTGTTTCTCTGACCTTCTTGTCTTTTCGAATTTTTATAAATTTTCCTAGATCTATTTTCAACAAGCTTCCTCACAAAAGTTGTTAAGGACTTTTCTTTCTACAACCTATAAAAATTTCGAGGCTTTTTAAGGTGATTTGGGTACTAAAAGAGATATATTTTGAGGATCGAGTAGTCTGTTCTAACGAGCTAATTTCGGTCTAAATTTGAGTGACAAAAAGACATGATTACAGATTGAACTAGGTTTTGTGCTCTCATAAGAAATGGTTATCAAGGTGTTTTCTGTGACATATCCAAACTTAAGAATTTTTTGAGTTCGTTTACTATTTATTTTGAAGGGATTTCGGCTACTGCGCAGACTTACCCAATTTTAAAGATGCACTATTTTCTTTCACGTGTGATTACTCTAGTACATTTTTATGTGTGTCGAATTTAGATGTTCTAAGTGCGTGAGCATGAAACACTCTTGCATTGGTCTAAGTGGAAGATAATAATTGGCTTGAGTGATTGATATGCTTGCTTGATCACATTAATGGTTTCATACCCGTATGATTGCAGGGGACGATGCCCGATGGATTTCAGATGTCCAATGGATTTTGGTTGCCGTTCACGTTGGAGGTTGGAATGATGCTCTTAATTGAATGCCATCTTCGAGTGAGGTCAAGATGATGCCGTGCCCGATGAGGCGGACGATGCCCTGTTACGCCGGATGACCACCGACGCGAGTGTCGGTCGTGGCCCTGAGCGGTCGTAATAATCGTGTGGATGCATTGTGCATGGTTATGTGATATGAAATGTTCTTGATTACCATGTGCTCATGTGATTGTTTGGTGAAATACAAGCCTCGTGTTGTCTCATAATTATAGGGTTATGAGGAAACCGACGTTGTATGCCATCTTGCGTGTGTCCATCTTTACAAGGAAGGTTTGTAAGTGTAGTGTGTGCAATTTCGCATGAAGTATGATTGCGGTTGTTCACGTGTGATTATTTGTGTGAATTGTATATGCCGACATGAGGTAAGTATTTGCGTGCAACTATTGGATTGTGTTTGGCATGTTTCCGAAGCGAGGTACCTTCCTACTCGAGGTTTAGAGATTTCACTTATTGAGTTTTACTCATGTGTTGTGGATTAAACTTTTTCAGGCCCCTAGTATGAATACGCGGATTGTACGTTTTGGGGTATTGGTAGACTGTCAAGCCCCGTACCCCACGAAGCATGAACATCCGCGTATAGGTCGAAATAAGGTGCGACGCTCCCAGGTTACGTCACCGACCCGAAAACCCAAATCAGAGAAAACACGCCACATGCGGAAACGACGTATATATATTATATATATACACCCAGACAATTTAAAAGCAACCATGAGTAGCACAAGCCAACAAAATTCAAACGATTAAAAACAACATATACATTCATTATAACACTTATATATACAATATCCATTAAAACCAGAGCTACAACAAAAGGGCTACGAGTACAAAAAGGGATCGGTGGCCTAGGGGGATCAATTAACCACTAGAGGCTACAGTCAAAAAGTATCGGCCCTCGCCCCTAAAAACTGAGGTCTGCCCTAGGATATCCAGTTGGGGTCAGACCCAGACGTCTCGGAAGAATTCTCGGACTGCTCTGGTTCCTCCTCTGAACTCATAGCCTCAAACTCTATCTCGGGCTCGGGGTCCTGCTCCTCGGCATTCTATGGACGGGGGTCTGAAACTGTCGGTTTTACCACAACCGTGAGAAAACTCAGCAAGTACAAACCACTAATCCTAAACTAGGCTAATGTGCACCTCCAGAAGGTAAAAAAAACGCATCAAAATATGAACCAGTAATACAACATTAATTCACCCGAGCTCACAGCCCAATATAATGTCTCATAGCCCTGCAGGTTAGGCATTTGGCATCACTATAAGTCAAGTGCAAATATACCGACCCGAAGGCCCACAGTTGGATATAACGACCCGTAGGCCCGACCCGAAGGCCACAATTGATTATAACGACCCGTAGGCCCGACCCGAAGGCCACAATTGATTATAACGACCCGTAGGCCCGACCCGAAGGCCACAGTTGATAAAACGACCCGTAGGTCCGACCCGAAGGCCAACAGTTGATATATCGACCCGTAGGCCCGACCCGAAGGCCACAATTGATTATAACTCAGGCAAGTACATCGTTTCACTCAATTTCAACCAATCGCCACTTGATATGCAAAACATATGCTCGGGAATTTAAGGTTAAATACCAATGTCAAATTACCAAGCATAACTAAGCCCAAATCAAACCTATTCCACTCATTCTTGGCATGTCCAAGCATTTTCCATTCTAATCCAATCCATTTCAAGTTCATTCCGCGCATTCGTTACGATTTAGTTTCATGCGCCTCGGGCCCGGCTTGGGCAAACCAATTCCGATGGTCGTTCTCACCACTTCGGGGTCCTTCAATAGGAATTTATACAAGTCCTAACCAACCCCTAAAAATGCCCAAACTCAAGTCAATAGCCAAAGAACAAATTAAGTCTCCAATTAAGCCCAATGGTACAATTCGGTTCTGGTGAACAGTACCAGAACCGAATGTCCATTTTGCACCAAACTACCCCTAAACAATTCCATTAGGCCTCAATCAAATACTATAATCACCCAAACATCAAATACACATAATCAAGCCTCAATTAAGCTTAATTAAGCCCTATAATGACCAATTCAAGGTCACCAACAATTGAACCCAATTAGTACAAACTTAGACAAATTAAAACAATTTCGGAGCCCCATGAACAGTACCAGGAAAAATGCACATTTAGGCACTAATTCACCTTTAAACCATCTCATTAAGCCCTAATCACCTACCCTAAACATCCAACCACCAAATACACATAATTAAGCCTCAAATAAGCTTAATTAGTCTACCAAATGCCTAATTTTAAGTCATTAACCATTGAACTCAATTAGTACAAAACTTGAACAAAATTTAGCATTTTCGGTACTCATGAACAGTACCAGACCAGATCACAATTTAGGCCATTAAACCACCATTAAATCATCTCATTAGGTCCTCAGGACCCATACAAAACATCCCACACACAATTAAGCCTAATTAACCCTCATTTAGGCCTAATTAACCCCTAAAAATGCACAATTAAACTAATTAGGGGTTTAGGGGTTTATACTCGCCTATTAACGATTCGGGACGACGGGAACGGGCGGTCGATCACCGACGAACGGTAAGGATCGACGGCGGCACTCCGGTGCAAGCCGGCGGTCCGCAGCGACACCGGCGAAGACAATTAGCTGCTGTTTCTGTTCTGTTTAGGCTGAAACCGGGGCTGTGGTGGCTTGTCTTGGGCAGAAAGGGCTGCTGGTGGTGCTGGCTTGGCGGGGACAGCTCCGGCTGGTACTGTTCCGGCGTGAACAGTACCAGAACCAGCAGAGAATGGAGCACGGCAGAACAGAAACGGGGAAATGGGAGAGAATTTTGGGGGAAATGGCCGAATGGTTCTGAGGAGAGAGAGAATAGTCTGGTCAAATATGGGTCAACAAGTGTGAGTGGATTCCATGTGTCTCAATCTAGGCCAATTGGACAATTTTGCCCTTGATCCAATGGCTATCTTTCCTTCTCATCCAATAATTTAGGGGTAAAATGGTCATTTGTCACTAACCCAAGGCTGACCAGACCTGGTTAGTTCCATTTAACCTTGGTTAAACCCCTAATTAAATTCAATTTTCGGAATTAATTAAAATTGGCCTAGGGGCATTTTCGTAATTTTTTCGATCCCGAACCGAAATTTCAATTTTTGTCCATACCGGTCCTATATATTCATGGTAGACATAATCCGGTGTCGGATCCTTAAAATTCATCCTTTAAGCCCTCGAAAACCGGTCCAAAAGTCTCGAGGGGTAAAACCGTAATTTTTTGTTCCGGGGTCGAAATTCCAATTTTTGACCGTATGCACTCCAGACGTGCATGGTTGCCCCAAAATGGCATCGATTCCGAAAAATAATTTCGTTTGGCCTCGGAAACGAGCATCGAGGTCCCCAGGGGCAAAATTGTAATTTTCCCCAATTTCTGTCGAAATTTCTATATTCAGCTGTTCTTGTCCCAAACTTATTTGGCCACTATAAAATGACGTCCGTCTTACCAAATAGTCGTAATTACCCTTGAAATTTTGATATCGAAGTTTGGGCTCAATATTGCGATCAAAATAACTCGTTTCGAAGTCTTAGGGCCTCTCACTAACGGGCGACTGTTTAGGTGTTACGCGTATCGACCTAGGATTGTCCGAGTCATGATGGCCTCGAATTTCGAGAGAACGAGAGGAATTATCACTAGTACCGGGGGTCGCGATCGTTTGGATTAAAATCGGGGTTTGTTAGTCAGGCGTACTTTCGGTCGTGCGGAATCACCCGCAATCCGATCGTACGTATCTGACTATATCAATCCGTCATTTTCCTAAGATCGGCCCATATTGGTCCAAAATATTCCCTCGACGTTTCTCGAACTCGGCACTCAATCGCGATCGGTTCCTCGGTCCACGTACCTGATCCTATTTAGCCTTTCCCATTTGGTTAGTATCCCGTGATTGATCAAGTCCGGGCGAGACTTACTAAAATCAAACGAGAATTAATATACACTTTATTGATCCCGATAACAGATCAAAATTCAGGATGTTACATAGACCAAGATGTAGAAGTGATCAAGTAGGTAGCACCGAGGATGGAGACGACATATGAGGAGTATATTACTACCGTTTGGGTCGACGAGGTGTTCTTTTTTAGATAGCTCTTGTAGATAGAGGAGTTAAGTTAACCCCGACCCCTTTTGTTTGAATCGGAAGAAGGCCCGTAGTTATGGGTTTGGATTTTTGCTATCGTCCGATTGTTAACAATGCACATTTATGAAGCATGCTTTTGGTGCATGTGTTTCCTATGCTATCCCTATTATTGTTGTTGTTGGTTGGGTGATTTAGAATTCGCTTCCGCATGTGCTTATTCGTTAGATAATGCGATAGATTGGCGACGCCTCCTAGGATGTCGCAATTAAATGACCGTAAGAAGGGCATTGTCGCGAGCTCGGGGCTCAGTGGATAGGGCGCAGGGCGTGACATTGTACCTTCAAGCCATCACGAACATTCCCGTTCTTCTCGACTAGTTCACCCTCGACCAAGGTCCTTCCAAATGTTCACCTTATCTGAAGATCCTTCCAGCACTTAAACATTTTCAACACCCAATTTCTTGTTCACCTCAGATATCGGCAGAGCCATCTTGACAATGACAGAACGCTCCTTATATCAGAATCTCTGGTGCTATTTATGACAACATCTGCATTTCGGCTCGTGCATATATCATCTGGCACTACTCAACCAATACACACATTAGTAGTATTTGATTGCCTTTGTCATTGTTAAAACAACGTAGGGGATTTTCCCAATACAGGAAATAACTCAAGGCATGCAAGACGACCATGATGGGAGAAGAGGTCACCATGATGTCAAGTCCAAGGGTGGATGTTTCAAAGCTGAAACAGTACAAGGAAACCGGTTTGCTAAGGAGGTGGACAATTTCACATGAGGTATGGAAGAATACTTCAGCGCCATAGGAATCCAAGATGACGAGACTAAGGTACAAACTACTACTATGTACTTAACTGACGTTGCTATGCTTTGGCGGAGACGTTGGTGTGACGCTAAGAGGCCGTGTGCCAAGCCAATCAAACAATTGGCCAACTTCATCACCACTTTCCAAAGTAGTTCTTCTTGGAGTTTGCCAAGAATGAAGCGTGAAGTATGCTATGCCATCTTGCACATAAGAGCGATATTCATGAGTATGTGCAGAAGTTTACCGAGCTATTGTTGGAGATTCCGGACATGACTGAGTCTAAGTCTCTATCACATTCATGGATGGGCACAAGCCTTCGGCAAGGTTGGAGTTGGAACACCGAGGAGTATAGGAGCTATCGAGTGTTCTCACCGTGGCCAAGATGTTAATTTATCTCCATTAGCTTGACTCTTCCAAGTCAAAGGAAAAAGGTGGGGAAGTAGATAACCACCATGATGAGGATAAGGAAGAGAAAGAAGTTACCCATAACCGGAGGGACAAACAAGGGAAGCCTCCAAGAGGCAAGTGGAAGAAGCCACAAGAAAAGGTGTATGGGAAGCCGATCAAGTACTTTGGCGATGCCTGCATCTTGCTCGGGATTGCCTTAAGAAGAATAGGCTTTCGGCAATGCTCTCCATAAAAGAGGAGGAACTGAAGCGGAGATTGGGAAGGACGGCTTGGGGTGTTGAAGCTACTCAACTCTTTAAAGAATCAAGCACCGCCCAAGAAGACTCCAACATCAAGTTTACCATTCGTGGAAGTCAAGATGGGCATCACTGAACTCCATGACTTGGTAGACATGGGCGCAATAAACTTGTTCATGTTGAGTGAAGCGGTGAAGGGTTTGGGACTTCGAGTGGAGCCGATCGAGCATTGATTCAAGGCAGTCAACTAGGACGATGTACTGGCTATTGGCATCGCTCGGGAAGTGAATATGAGCATCGGTGATTTGATGGGCAAGCTCACTATCAAGGTAATCCCACTCGACAAATATGATCTTTTAGGCATGGATTTCTTTGATTGGATGGATGCCATGATCGACATGAGGACCGAGTCACTTATGATCACCGATATGAAATGCTAATCTGCGGTGGTATCGATGGTTCGTAGGTTGACAACAGCCAAGAACATCTCAAGAAGCTAATAACTAGTTCATAAGCTAATAAGAGGAGGCAGCATATGCCCACAAAATCTCATCTTAAGAATTGACCATTTAGTAGCGACGATCTATTTTTCACGCAACCTTAGCATCAATGTCATATTAAAACATATTAAATTGCCTTGGTCTTTCCATCACATCTAGGAAATGTCCAACTAAAAAGTTACGTCAAATCTGACATGTAAACCTGCCAAATAAAAAGCTTTGCATCTAATTACAATTTATTGTTTTGACGTTTGAAAATCTGAAGGGTAATAACAACAAAGCTCTATGTAAATACAAAAATCTTTATGAATAACACTTACGGCAGATGCACACTCCACCAATACTGTGGCAAGAGTGTGATCTTACACAGCTTTATGAACCTTGGGCCTCACTCTAAGTTCTGCATTTACCCGTTGAGAAATTTTCATATTGAAGATGCAGTCACAAGCTCATTCAATTACAAGCAATGAAGCAAGTTTCTTATGTCTCTTCAAGCTATTTTGACAAAATAAATGAGGGGAACACTTTGAGGAAACATCAACATAAAATAATATTTCAGTATATTTCTGCCGTCCTTCGTGAACTTAAAGAACTACTTACTCAACGGAATGCGATGAAAGTGGAATAAGTAAACAACATAATGCTCCACTTTCCCATAACGCTCGTCAGTTATATGCTTTGAAAACATCCAATTGTACACTAGAGGGATCATTCAGCTATAGTTTTGCCCCATTCAAATAGGCACTACAGCTCCACAACAGAGTCTACGATTTCCCCCGACCCTGAAATGCCTATTCCCCCAAATTCACAACACAAATCTCCCTGTCCGATCTCATGACCAACGTACTCAATCCTAGAGCCTGTCTAATTTCACCTTATCGCTGTCAAAACTCCCATCCGAATCAAGTCAGAGAAGATCCGAGCAGCAATTGATCGAAGTACTCAATCCTAGAGCCCGGCTATAGTCATGTGGTATAAGGATGATCAAAGACCAATGATAATTCAATCGAGAACGAAAGATTGCAAAAACTATAAATTTCGCTTATTTGATAGGTCGTTGCTTTCCAAATCACTATTTCCTCTAATGCATAATACTATTATCAAAAAGATTTTTGAGTTCCTTGATGACTACCCTCTTTTCATCTTTTGTTGAGTGGCGTGGCGAGGGCACCTTTGGCGCGGCTGAAGAGAGTAACTGCGGGAGAGGGCCACAGAAGAGCGGCACGGTGGTGGCAGAAGGGACGGGCAGAGATGGAGAGGATTAGGGTTATTTGTCGGTTTCTGGGGTAAATATTCGCTCGAAGCAGGGGCATTTTGGTATTTTTCTATATGCATCATGTGCAGTTCACCTCTAATTGGAGAGGACTCGCATCTTTCTCTTAATGATCATGGTCTGTATATTAGCGTTGGTAAAATTCCTCAAAAGCTGCTCATGTTTGCTGCGCAAAATGACTTGTTGAACGTAACTAAGACTCCTCTCTTCACAAAACATACAGACAAAAATGAGCACTTCGATGACAATGTTCACAAAAAAAGCCGTAATTAAATTAAACTTTATTGTTATTTCGCTTTCATGGGAAATTCTAGATGCACAAACGATCAATGTTTGTCGAATCTTCTGTACAAAACTTGTGTAAAGTTTCCGTTGATGTATTAAATAGAGCCAACAATTTCTTAGGCCACTATTAAATTATTGATCCATTTTCTAGCGTTTCCTAGATTTTTCTCCTAGGTGAAGTTTTGTGCTAGTTAGAAATTGTGGCTAAAAACTGTCCATCATGCAAATCGAAGCAAATATCTCTGGACAAGCAGGAATACTTTGCTTAAGAATGGCGGTGGAACGAGCCTATAAAGAGGCCAAGGGTGTTCGATCTTGGAGCACATACAGGCCAACTAAATCAGCGTGATGCCCAGGGCCTATTTGTAACGATATTGTCCGCTTTGGCTAGAGCCCGCACGGTTTTGTTTTTCTGGGTTTCGCCCAGAAAAGAGCTCGTTACAAGTTAGGATGAGTGCCACCACATATATGGCACTTCACCTCATCATACCCAGACAATGTGGGATTCGGTTCATTCATGCCCCCATCGACATCCTAGAGTCGGAGCCGCACGTTGTCCGAGCCCCGACGATCACTCCCGCCCTTGTCGGACGGGATCATTACAGGCCCACCAGCTTCCATCTGGTTTGTCCCCGAACCACACACTTCCTGCTGGGCTAAGCTCTAATGCTACACTGTGACGCCCAGGGCCCACTCGTAATGATATTGTCCGCTTTGGGCTGGAGCTTGCACGGTTTTGTTCTTCTAGGATTTTCCTAGAAAAAGCATCGTTACAAGTTAGTGCAAGTGCCACTACATATATGGCACTTCACCTCACAACACCCAGACGATGTGGGATTCGGTTGATTCCTGCCCCCATTGACATCCTAGAGTCAAAGCTGCACGTTGTCCGAGCCTCCGAGCCTCGGCGATCACTCACGCCCTCGTCGGACCGGGTCATTACAACAAGAGGTCATCCACTCTGCCCTTTGCGTAAATTTTGTTTTCACGTGCACTTTGCATGTTGACTTGTGATATGGTCTTGTAATCGTAGATACTTTTGTTCAGATCTTACTGGGGTTTGGTTTAGATGTTTCAATGGCTTTGAATTGCTAATTAACTTACCTAGTGAGGTCAAGTCAAATTATATAACTTCTAAGTGCATTATTTTGTCAATTTACTATATGGTGATAAATCGGAGATATCCTTCTGCTTCATATTGCTGAATCTGAAGTTGGTCGATGCCCATGCTTCTAGCAAGAGAATGGTAACTTCATTATACCGTATACAATAAAGTAGTTGTTAAAATGTGGATGAAAATATCTCAGCTCTTATGGCATCACCTCTATAGCAATAACCAACCCAAAATTGCGACGTGAAGAAGATGGGATATCGGTAAAAGCATGTCCAGTTTGTTTTTCGGGAAAAGCACAGCTCTTAATTGGATTCCAGGAGCCAAGGAGAAGCTGTAACAGTTTGTTAACGTGCTTAAAACACTAGTCAAATTTCAAAGGAATGGGTAATTTACTAATACATTGGAATATTGGTCAAATCTTAACGGTACTGACAATTTCTTAGGGTTAATACCATGAAAAATTCCAAACTGGTACATTTGTGACAAATTTACCCCAAACTAATTTTTTGACCACCAAAAACCCCAAATTAGTACTGACAAATTTATCCCAAACCAATTTTTTGACAGCCAAAAACCCCAAACTGGTACAAATGTGATAAATTTACCCTCCGTTAAATTAAATTAATGCCACGAAAAATCACAAACTAGTATACCTGTGACAAACGGAGAGTAAAACTCCAAACTAGCACACCTGTCAACTGTCACGTGTCATCTAATTCAGTTTTTTTACAGTAAAATTTAACGGAAACTAACAGAGGATAAATTTGTCATAAGTGTACCAGTATGGGGTTTTTCATGATCAAAAAATTAGTTTTGGGTAAATTTATCGCAAGCGTACTAGTTTGAGGTTTTTGGCGGTATTAACCCATTTACTTATCACACTGGCAAAATTTTAATAGGATTTGGTAATTTACTATTTTACTAGAGCTTTGGCAAATTTCTGACAATGCTGGTAATTCACTTCCTGATAATGATAAAATTTCAAAGGAGTTGGTAATCTACTACTTCATTCAAATGTTGATATCATCCTGATAGTGCTGATAATTCACTTACTACACCGGTAAAATTTTAGAAGGGTTAGTAATTTACTACTCCATTGAAATCTTAATATCCTAATAGTGTTGGTAATATGCTAACCATACTAGCAGAATTTCAAAAGAGTTGGTAATTTACAACTTCACTTGTATTGGTGATAAATTCTTGATAGCGTTGGTAAAATTTCAAAAGAGTTGGTAATATGCTATTTCCTTAAAATGTTAGTAAATTTACGATAGTGTTGGTAATTTACTTACCCCAACGGTAAAATTTTAGAGAAATTGGTAAGTTACTACTTTATTGGAATGTTAATGAATTTCTGATGGTGTTGATAATTTACTATCGGTATCCCCGGCATTTGAGTTATCTATCAAAAAAAAATTTATCAACATTATTAGAAATTTACCACCCGCTTCAGAAATCTACCAACGACCGGAAACTTTCCAGAATTTTTTGTGACTAGACGCTAGAATCAACCGCTTTTGTGCAGCAGAAAACTAACTTCTTCGTGCTATCTATAACAAAATCCATAAATAATAAAAGAAAATTGGGCAGAATGGAGATTTGTGGTTAGGTCACATCATCAGAAATTTCCCTATCTCTTCCATTTCTATTCAGATTACTGAGAAACCATTATCTTTTACCCAAATTAGATAAAAAAAATCTTAATTATTTCACTTCTCTGGCATTGATGCTACTAAAAATTATTATAGATATGATTCATGTAATATATAAAGAGGTCATTACTAATTAATAATACATGTTGCATAATAAGTAATTTACTTTATTGTACATGTCCACGAATAAAAATACAAAATGTGAAATCTTTTAATATATAGGATAAAGAAACATACGTTATATACGCTTTCTTTTCCCTTTATGTCTGTTAAAAGATAGTTTTGTGCAACATATAAAGAATTGCACCAAAAATCCATAATCGACTCAAATAGGGTTTGGTTTGTCGATTAAAATATCAAAAACTGTAAATTACGTAAGCTCAAAAGACATTTGCTAGAGTTAACTCTTCAAAAACTAGTACTTACTGAAGAATTTAAGAACTAACTGGACCAACGGATATTGATTCCAGTCCAGTCTTGCAATTTTGTATGATGAAACAAGGTCCTTTTCTTCTTGCAGGCTCACTATTCCATTTTCTCTCTTTTTAGTCCCTCTCTTCAATCCATTATAGAAGCACTGTAACATCCGCGAAAGGCCTATTCGACTTTAAAAGACAACTGCTTTCGGTTATACATGCCTACATTTTCTCGATTTGGCTTAACTAATAATATCGGAAGAGAAGAACTCCAATTGAACCGAAGCAATTGTGCCTTCGGAGTATAGAACCATTAGTCGTTCCAGATAAAATAATCTGTCCAGTTTGATTAAAAATGCGGTCCTTAATCTAAGTTTCTAAATATGCAGGTGAGGACTGTTGCCATGAAGGATAAGAATTACGTGAAAAAGAAAAAGAGCTTCTACAGAGGCGGAAGCAACAGGAGCAAACGGCAATGCTGATCCTGAAGAGGTACTTGAATTTGTGAAATATTCACGAGGCTGAATAGAAATGGTAGGGGATGCATTAGGGAATGATAAGATCCAGACTCGGGCTCACAACCATGTGATAGGGATTACATTATGCTAATCTTCATTAATTCCTGTTTTTCCGAAGAAATGCACCCTGCCTAGGTGATTGTCAATAAATGAGCACATTTGATTATCCAGGTCAAGCCAATGGAAAGACTCTGCGGTCAAACATTTGTATTGTAACCGTAAACCGAGACGTTCCTAGGTGATTTTCTGGTGAAGTAGAAGCAACTCCACAGAAAGTTAATAGAACTGAGTCTATGTGCCGGAGTCCGCCGCTCATCAGGCAACTGAAGTAATTAGAAGAGCAATTAAATTGAAGAATCGGGACTACATTGAATTCTTTTCCGCCATAATCATAAGGAATATCTAGAGGCGCTGCCAATCTAGCATCTAGTTCTGTTCTCAGCGCCTAACTTGTTAAACGGAATTACATGTGTGGAATATTTCGATTGTGATTTGTAGTGTATGAAATTCATGAAATCGAATCATACAGAAAGTTCCAATCCAGAAATAAAGCTCCAATCAGTCACCTGGTTTATGAATCTGGTCACCCTGTGATGTGATTGAATCATAACAATGAATCTGGTAAAAGGTGGGTTCTTTCTCAACGACCAAATGAGCAAAAAATAGTTTATCCCCAAGAATTAAACGAGGTTATGAGCAACCCACGGCTTAGAATAGTCTATCAATTGATAATAATGTGAGTGCAGATTAGTCCCCCAACATATTCTATTTTCTCGCACTCTTTTATGTAAACTATCTCATGTTTGAACTATTTACTCGAATTTATCTCGCACTTTAGTCTGCTCACCACCTCGTTCCTAAACCGTCACACTCATGACTGATTCTTAAGCAGAGTCTAAAACCATGTTAGTTTAAGTACATGCAAAAGAGAAACACCCTGAACCTGCCCAGTTACTTAGCCTGCTCGTTCTGACATTAGCTAATGTGGAGCTAAATCAGAAAAAAATGACCCAAATCACTTAACTTCATACGAATAGAAGTGTAGCAGTATCTTAACAGTAGTTAACAGTTAGAAAAATTCCTCTTGGTTCATGCATCCAGTTAAGATATTTCCAGAATGGATTTTATTGTAACTATAAAAAATGGTGTTTTTAATCAAAGAAGGTGTAAAACTAGCACCACCCTTTTTGTAAACTAATTTTAATAAACATAGTATTTTGTTTTCCTTTTTATATTCATTTTTTCGGCATATTACTTACAAGTAGGCGCAGCACCTTGTTACTAATACATAATATTTATATGCCTTGTCTGGTTAGGAGAAAAACTTATATCAATTATTGATATCTGAAAGTCTTTAGCTCACTAAAGATTAGCATCTATACTTTCCAGAATCACAATCCTTTTTTTCCTCAAAATATCTTCAATTAATTATTTTGTGAAATTTCCATCAATGGACAAATGCAAAAATTAATAATTCTACTTTAACTATCATGCATTTCAATCTAAAGTTTGAATCTTTTCTATCTTATAAGTTATAGATAATCTTTAAAAAAATGGTTCAAATCCTGACATAGTTTTATCTTCCACATATACATGGAAAAAATTTCTTCATACTATACGAATAACATCTTTCGATTCATTAGCTATTCAAATATTTTGTAATAAAGGAATTGTGCCAAATCTTTTAAATAATAATTTTTCGTATACACGCAACGCAGGTATACTTTTGCTAATAGTAATAGAAAGGAACCATATTATTGATTATAAAGATTATGCATTAGTACACACAAAAGTATCGACTAGAAAGAAACAAGGAGAGGAACAAAAAGAACTATTTTTTTATGAAAAGGGGAAGAATAATTTTGTAAGCTTTGAAGAATAATACTTATCATTAAGCAATTTGACAATATAAGGTCGGTTATCTTTCTCTATTGCTGATAATATCTACTTAAACAAAAACATAAGTTATTGGTACTCGGAGATATTGAATTCAAGACAATGGTGAACTAACATTCTTCTTACGCCCAAAAAAAAAGAAAAGAAATAACGTTCTTAGTTCTACTCCAAATTCTAAGACATCTTTTTCTTTTCTTCGTTTATTTTCTTCCTTCACATCTCATATTATTTGTTCATTACCAAGACCATAACTTATCAATATTTATACTACACCATCAATTGTACATT
The DNA here is from genome assembly GCF_021117445.2 of Syzygium oleosum. Classification (NCBI taxonomy): domain Eukaryota; kingdom Viridiplantae; phylum Streptophyta; class Magnoliopsida; order Myrtales; family Myrtaceae; genus Syzygium; species Syzygium oleosum. The sequence goes on from NW_026607485.1 coordinate 14,124,531, forward strand.
GAAATTTTCTTTCTTCATCAAAATCTGAATTTGACACTTCATACTCATGCATTATTTTTTTGAAAGTCTTTGGCTTTGAACAAAGTTTGCAAAAGACCAGAACTTCAGAATTTTACTTTTTCCTAACTGTACATTAACAAATCCCCACCCTAAGAATGGTAACTGGGCCATGCCGGCCCAGACACAACACAGACCCGCTCTCTTGGGTCCAAGCCTGTGAGGGGCCATTCCAGGCTAAGCCTGTTAGCAATAAGGGGTTGTGCCAATGCCCTATCACTGGCCCGGGGCATTTTTCTTTTTTTAGGGGTGATTGTAGTCCGAACCAAAGTGAAGATAGATGATTTAACTATGAAAAGAAATTCCTCGTAGTAACGGAAAAGAAGGGGCAAAATAGGAAGAGTAGTACCGAATAATTTCTTGCCACCAAAATGCATCCTCATGTGTTTGGGTTTTTTAGTACTTGCGGGCTTCTTTAGACTAAAATCTTCCCGACAAAACAAAGGCACGCTAAAGCATTTCCGGGTCTTCTTTTCCACAATAGCTTGACCCATCTTTTTTTTTTTTTTTTGGTTGCTTTATTGCATTATTTCTTTTCATCATCACTTTGCTTTTTAACAAGATGTTCCTTGGATTCTCTCGGGACCAGCTTCGCCGTGAATGATGATGGTTGGAGGTCCTTATGAAATGGTTTTGTAGTCGGAACTAAAGTGAAGATAGTAAAACACGATCTCAATGACGATTTTTCGGGAATTTAACTATGAAAAGTAATTCCTCGTAGTACTGGAAAAGTAGGCAAAACAGGAAGGAGCAAGAATGAATAATTCCTTGCCACCGAAATTCATCCCCATGTTTTTCTTTTTTCCTTGCAGGCTTCTTTTGACTTGTTAGAGATAATAAGGAAAATTCTTATGATTTTCTGTATCTCTCAAGATTGTACGAATATCTCTCTTTAATTGTGCATATCTTGATTGATATGTTTTCTTATTTAGTCATCTCATAAAGCATATAAAAAGCATATGCAATTTTCATTATGATATGTAGAAATACACAAAAATTCAGTCTTCCACTTTATTCTTATCTAGAAAAATAAGAAAATATCACATGACTAAAACCTTGCCGACAGCAAAAAGGCAAGCTAAAGCATTGGTGGGTTTTCTTTTCCACATTGGCGTGAACCATCTTCTTTTTTCTTGCTTTAGTGCTTTAGTTCTTTTCATTATCACTTTGCTCTTTAACAAGATTTTCCTCGGATTCTCTCGGGCCAGTTTTGCCGTGAATGATGGTTGAGGTACCCAAGAAATGATTTTGTGCTACTAGTAATCAAACTGAAAATTTTCCGTGTTAATGTAATTTCAAAGTTGCTGGTAATTATTCAATTTTATTGATAAAGAAAATATCACCAATAACTTGCTTGTCGGGTAAATCCCTAATGAATTACCAGCACTATTAGAATTTTGTCTACATTTTAATGAAGTAGTAAATTATCAACTCCTATGAAATTTTGTCATTGCCGTAAGTAAATTACTGGCAAAATTAAGAACTTATCAACAGCGTAATAAAGTAGTAAATTACTAAATAAATTACCATCATTATTAGGAATTAAAATCATTATTATTGGATGATCATGATACTTCCCAAATATAGAAATGATTGATCAGTGAAGGAACAATATCACCATTTTTGTTCAAAATTTAGCAACATTCCAATGAAATAGTAAATTAGCAACTCCTCTCGAATTTGATCAATGTAATTTATCAGCATTCTAATAAATTAGTAAATTACCAACTCTTATGAAATTTTATCAGTATGATAAATAAATTACCAACACTATCAAGAATTTACCCACGCTCCGGTAAAGTAATGAAGTATCAATTCCTCCGAAATTTTTACCAATGTAATTAAATTACCATCACATGATCACCCCATCATTCTTAAGAAATACATGATAATGTTGATGTGGACCTATCCTAATATTTTGATAGGTCGAAAGGGGTTCTCGAAAAAGGCAAAGGAAGCATCAAGGAAACCGCTGATGAGCCTTTTTTTGTACAATAAACTACGGTTATATCTAGTGTCATCACTCAAAATTTATGCCATAAATTACCATAAAAAAAATTAGCTTCCTGCCATGGGAGCATTTGAGTAATTTAACAGAAGCAAGATAGACATCCATTTGAGTAATTTTGCGTGTGTCGGGGACCGAAAACGCCAAAGAAAATCTCCGAGATCAAGCACGCGAACAACAACTATTATGACCAGAGGGGGGTGCTGTTTCCCCCTAAATAGCCCCGACTCGACACCCGTCGCGGTGTTGTCAGAAAATCCAATGGCCGCTATATTTACAGTGCAAAGAAACTCCCCAAAGACAAGATTATTAAAATTCAAAAGAATAATAACCGAAAGCACTCGATCGCTCCCATCTTTTTAATATTTTATTTTAGCCACAGAAAGCACTCAATTGCACCCATCTTTTTAGAATTTCACTACTTTGTTTACCCCGTAATTGTATTATTCTTTTTTCAATTGCGTAATGACGGTGGAGATAAAAGAGAAGGATTGAGTCGGGAGGGGGCCCAATTCCCTAAAAAATTCCCAACTTTACCCTTTGTTCTAATTATATCCCAAATTTTTTTTGTCTTATAAAAAACCTCAAACTTTTACTTTTGTCCCAAATCTACCCAATTCACTTTTCGTCCAATTTTTTAATATTATTTTTTATTTTTTCGAATTTTTTTTATTTTTTCTTTTCTTTTCTTTTTCCTTTCCTTTTCTTTTTTTTTTTTGTTTCACCTTTGGGCCGGTCGCCGGACCGGCGACCGGCCAGAGGGGGGCCGGCGGGGCGAGGCTCGGCCCCACCGGGCGTTGGGCGAGGCCGAGCCTCGCCGTGGCCGGCGAGGCTCGGCCTCGCCGTTCTTTGGGCGAGCCGACCTCGCGCCGATTGCGGCGGGGCCGACCTCGCCGGCCACGGCGAGGCTCGGCCCCGCCGGCTATTGGCGAGGTCGGCCTTGCCAGCGGCCGGCGTGGCCGAGTTCTCGCCGATCTCGGCGAGGCTCGGCCCCGCCGGCAACCGGGCGAGGTCGGCCTCGCCTGAAGAACGGCGAGGTCGGCCGAGGCCGAACCTCGCCGTTGCCGGGTGAGCCGACTCGCCCCCGGCAGGCCGAGCCTCGCCGGATCCGGCGAGAACTCGGCCACGCCGGCTATTGGCGAGGTCGGCCTCGCCAAAGAACGGCGAGGCCGAGCCTCACTGCCGCCGGGGGGCCGAGCCTCGCCACCCACGGCGAGGCTCGGCCCCGTCGGCTATTGGCGAGGTCGGCCCAGCTGCTATTGGCGAGGTCGGCCTCGCCGCCGCCGGGCGGCGGGCCAAGCTCGCTGGCGCCGGTCGGGGCCGACCTCGCCGGCCCCCGCCTCTGGCCGGTCGCCGGACCGGCTGTGACATCCCGAATTTCGGCCCATTTTTGGGATTTATAAAACGCGTAATTTGTCAGTGTGCTTATAGTAAAGTCTCGCCCGGGAACTGATCACTCCCGGTTATCATTTTAAATTAGAGATTTCGCTAGAATCGCACTCGATCAAATTTGGCCGTTATTTGGACCCCGAACTTGGCAGTCGATTTCCGGGAGTTTCGGGACAAAATAAATTGGACGGTGTCAATATTATGATAGCCAACGTTGAGATTGTCAGGAATGATGGAAAAATGGGAGTTTTTGACCACGTGCGAATTTGGACTAGTAGGCCTCCCTCGTTATAATTTGGTCTAATTAATTTGGCCTTTGTCCCTTTTTATGTGCGAGGCTTATTTTGGATCGGTAGACCATTTTCGGTTTTTAATTTGGGCCATCAGATCGCATTTAATTTTTGAATGAAGTTTATTTTCTTTTATTTCTCTCCCCTCTCTCTCTCCCTCTCTCTCTCTCCTCCGCGCACACGCTCCCCCCTTCTGACCGCGCACGTTCCCTCTCACTCTTTCTCTCTCTCTCTCTCTCTCTCTCTCTTCTCTCCTCTCTGCCGCACGCAACCCCCCTGCAGAAGTCCACTCACGCCCATTCTCCCCCCTCCTCTGACACCCTCTCTCCTCTCTCTCTTCTTCTTCCTTCTTCTTCTCTTTCTTCTTACTTTCTTATTTTCTGCTTCGGTCTTCTTCCTCCCCCACGAGTCGCGTCTGGACTCCGCTCCGCCCGACGCCGTGCCGCTCGTCGCCACCGCGCGTCGCCCGACCGTTGCCGGCACCCTGTCGCCGCCACCATAGAAGCCCACACTCTCTCTCCTCCTCCCGGCCGACCGGGTCTCGCTTCACCTTTGCCCGGCTCGCCGACCGCTCGGGCTCGCCGGACCGCCGCGTGCCTCGCCGTCACCGGCCAGCTCGACCGCCACGCCGCGCCGTCCGCCGCCCGCCGCCCGATCGTCGCTCTTCTCTCCTCCTCGCGCGCGCAGCTAGCCGAGCTCGCGCTGCCTTTCGCGCCCGACCGCCGCTGTTCGCCGGCTCGCGGCCGGCCCCGCGTCGCCGTCGCCGCCTCCGGTGCTGCCAGTCGCCGCCGTGTTCCACCACAAACAACCGGCAAGCCCCCTTCCCTCCCCTTTCTCTCTCTCTCTCTCGGTTTGGCCGTGAGAGGCCTTGAGCCGGAGGAGCTCCGCCGCCGCCGTCACTGTTCCGGCGCGGATCCGTCGCCTTGCCCGGCCGTCCAGCCTTTCCATTTCTCTCTCTATCTCTGACCGCGCCCCTCTCTCTCCCTCTCTAGGCCGTGGATTAGCTTAGACCGTCGCCGTCGCTCGCGCCGTTCGCCGGAGCCGCCGCCGCCGTTACTGTTCCGGCGAGGGACCGCCGCTGTCCAGCCGCCATTACCACGTGTTCAGCTCGGTTTGAAGCTTAGGACATCCGGTGAGTTTGACCCTAAGCCCTAATTAGGACAATTTGCATTTCTAGATGGGTTTTAGGGGTTAATTAGGGTATTTTAGGGGTTAAATTGTGGAGGTTGTTAGAGGCTGATATGGTGGCTGATTTCGAGGCTTAGTGTGATGATTTAATTGAGATTTAGAGGTCCGTATTGTGCTGTGAGTCGGCTGGGCATAGGCGCCTTAATTTGGGCGAAAATGTGAATTTGCCGGGTGCAAATTGAGGACCGAGTGGAGGCCGCTATGGGCTGATTTTTGTGGCCCGTTTGGTGACCGAGAATGATGATTTAATTGAGGTTTAGTGGACTATAGTGTGCTGTGATGTGGCGAGGCATAGGTGCCGTGATTTGGACGGAATTGTGGATTTAGCGGGTGAAATTGGGAGACCGAATGGTGGCTGTCTTGGTGGCTATTTTACGGGCTTAGTGCGACAATTTAGTTGAGATTTAGTGACCCGCGAGGTGCCGTTAGATGGCTGGACAGATTGGTTCGGAGTGGTCCAAGTTTGGAGTAAGTTCGGGCTTTAAATATGGATTTTAGTGCGCGCCTCATTTGATCTTTGTGGTGGCTGATTAGAATGATGGTTTGGGGAGTTTAATGGGGCATTTTGAAGATATTTATTGGCCTAGACATTGCGGTATAGTGGCTGGCCACGACAGGATTTGATTTAGGCGAGGCGTGATCAATTTGAAGTTTAATTGTGCAATTACCGGGAATGATCGCATTGATCAATTGACTAGCTAAATGAGCCTTGTTGTGATTGATTTTAGGATGCCATGTTGCTTGTTTAGCGGGACTAAGAATGGAATAGCTTGGCGGGCCTCGAATGCGAGGGTTCTTGTTATCCCGGTTGTGTGGATTGTGCATGGATTGTGTGTCAAGTTGATGCCATGGTTGATTTGAATTGATTGTCTGATTGGGCATGTTGATTTATGAAATTGAATATGCGTGGTGCAAATGCGCATGATTGCATCATGATTTGAGTAAGTTGTGCGGTGCAAGTGAATGCCCGAGTGTGAAGTTTATGGCCATGAGTTTGCATCACGAGCATTGGCACGGCATGTGCATTTACAAGTGTGCTCGAGTGACATGTGCATTGTGATCACCTAAAATGCCCTGATGCGTTTAACGCGGGGTTCAGATGAAAATTGGTGCTTGTGAATGTGTGATCACAATAAACCCTGATGCGTTTTACGGGGGGTAGTGAACCCGTCCTGAGGCGTTTAACGCGGGACGATGCCCGGATTGCCGGAAGACGGCCAACCTGATGCGTTTACGCGGGTTCGGTCCGTATATGGAGATCGGTGTTGCGCCCGATGCGTTTACGCGGGCTAGAGACACTGGGCCTGATGCGTTTACGCGGGCCAGGAAGTGTTGGATAGTGATAGACCTGATGCGTTTTACGCGGGTCGGACCTGATGCGTTTAACGCGGGTCGGAGGAGAAATTGATAAATGGCAAGTATGCTAGAGTGCAAGCGTGCGAAAATGCATTGATGAGGCGTGAGCACGCGTATGAGCACGAGCATAAGCATGACATGCGTTGTGACCAAATGATGTGTACATGTCTGCGACCGGGTCCTATGTTTTATGCTTGAACCTGTAAGTGCCTAACCCGGGGCAAGGTGAGTGTTGGATTTGGGCCCGAGGGCCTAAGTCAATTATGATTTGCTTGGTGTGTTGATTTAGTACTCGTCAGGAGGTGCACTTTAGCCTAATTTAGGTTTAGGGAATTACTCGCTGAGATTTATTCTCACTGTTGTTGAAACCCAATTTTTCAGACCCCCAGCCTTGAGGATGCCAGGCGTATTGAAATGTTTTGGGAGGAGCCCCGGCTAGATATAGTGTTTGATCGCCGAGCCACGTACCCGCTTTTGACTTTTGAGGGTGGGCTGTATATGAATATTGTATATGTTTCCCAATGTCAAAACAAGTGTATATTTATCCGTGCTGGTTGTTGTATGGCTATCCTTGGTTAGGTGTATTTTAATGTACGGGTGGTTTTAATTACTTCCGCATGTGCTTTAAATCTCTGTGTTGGGTGTTGGGTCGGCGACGCGTCCTGGGACGTCGCACACGAATCGACCTTTGCGAGGGATGTGGCGCGCCGAGGAGTGCGGGGCGTGACATCCCCGTTTGATTTGGTATCAAAGCAAGGTCAGCTCAGTCCAATTAGGTCGAAGCTTGGAGTGATAAGGAGCGGTGACCTTGGGTAGCCAGTAGGGTGACCTCGTTTGCTATGTGTACCTCCTGACTACTTGTGTTTGATTGAGTGCTTGTTTTAGTTGATCGTAAAGTGCAGGTGCGGCAGGACCCGAGGTAAGTACGCGAATCTCCTTGGTTGAGATGTCGTGCTATTGTGTAAGATCGCATGCTGGTTGCTTGACTGCTGTTGTGTATACCTGCCTAGGACCTTAGACCGGTTTAGCTTGGTTTAGGTCTCTAATTCCTGAATGGGATTACAGCAGGTAAGTGAGTGGTGTGACCTTGTGAGTTTGAGTAGTTGAAGTCGAGGTAGAGGTCGAGGTCGAGGTCGAGGTCGCATAGGTCTGCAAGCTGGAGTTGCAGAGGATCCCAGAGTGGATGGAATTCTGAAGGCACATGAGGAGGTTGGAATTTTAATGGGAATGATGGGAACCAAGGTTGAGAGTAAGTTAATGCAGTTAGATAGACGCAATAGCTAGTTGAGCAATTTTCGAAATTGAAACCTCCGCAGTTTGATGGGAAAAGTGACTCCGAGGCTACATCACTTTGGATCTAAGGGTTGGAAAAAGGCTTTGCAGTGTTGGGGGATGCTTTGGTAGGGGACTTCAATGGGAAGTAATTTTCGGAGAGTGCACAAGAACAGAAAAAGACAGAGTTCCTCCTGGATGTCAGTCGATCAGTACGAGGTCAAGTTTGTAAGGCTACCTAAGTATGCACCAAGGATGGTCAAGGACCATGTGGATAGGACAAAGAGGTTCGGGGATGGATTGAAATCGGAACTTTGCAATCAGTTAGTACTCTTGAGTTTTAAGGGATTTCAATGAGCTGTGTGAGACGGCTCAATGGGTAAAATGGATATGAGTGAAATGACTGCTGCTTTGGGACCGCGGTACGCGCCGGTAAGGGACAATAGGAACTTGGGAAAAAGGTCTATGATAGAGAATATGAGACTTGTCCCTCCGGTAAGGAAGAACTGTGGAGAGCCGAACTACTACTCCGACGCCGTATGTAGGTCTTGTGGAAAAAGGCATAGAAATAGTCATTGTCAAGGTATAAGTGAAGCATGTTGTGGATGTGGACAGCAAGGTCATCGAGTGAGAAATTGCTGAACCGATAGATTAGACCACTGATGCTATCACAGTGATCGCAGGTAGGACATTAAGCGAGAGCTGCCCTGAAGATCAATCAGAATCGGCTAAGGATCTAAGGAAAAGTATATGTTTTGGCTGAGAAGGAAGCGAAGGATGTGCCGTGAAAGTCGGTATGCGTTACGAGGTGATATTGGGTGCAATAGGAGATGAATTTGAAGTTATCGCTTGAGTGGTCACGAAAGACTTATAATTAATTTTATGGTGAATAGGCGCAATCAGTCTAAGGATTTATGGATTACTGCTGATATTCTTGGACGAGTTTGGAAAGATGAGTATTGCTTAGAAATTTCAGATTTTGTAAAGGATCGATGTGATTCGTTTTTGGGAGACTGTTGGATTGGAATTGGATGGATTGAGCTTGGCCTTGAAGTATAGAAAGATAATGATTTGGTGGCTAACTAGTTGGTTGAGGAACCAAGGCTAAAGGACATAAACGAGATGTGTAATCTTCCCGATGTCTTTCCTCAGGGATTGCTGGGATTGCCACCTGAAAGGGAAGTGGAGTTTGTGGTTGAATTAACCCTAGGGACTGAGCCAATCTCGAAGCCGCTCTATAGGATGTCGCTGTCAGAGTTGAAAGAACTTAAGGTTCAGATGCAAGAATTGCTAGACAAAGGTTTTATCCGACCGAGAGCGTCTCCATGGGGAGCGCCAGTCCTGTTCGTCAGGAAGAAGGACGGGTCGTTGAGGCTGTGTATCGATTACCGTCAGCTGAGTCAAGTGACAGTCAAGAATAAGTATCCCCTCCCAAGGATTGACAACCTGTTCGACCAATTGCAGGGAGCCTCGGTATTTTCTAAGATCGACCTAAGGACAGGGCATCATCAGTTAAGGATCCAAAAGGAGGTTATCCCAAAGACGGCATTCAGGACGAAGTATGGATATTATGAGTTCACGGTAATGCCGTTTGGACTAACTAATGCCCTGCTGCTTTCATGGACTTAATGAACTGAGTATCCAAGGAATTCTTAGACCAGTTCGTCATTGTCTTCATCGATGATATCCTAGTGTATTCAAAGAGTCCCGAGGAACATGAGGCACACTTGGAAAAGGTTTTAAGGATGCTAAGAGAGCATGCACTGTATGTTAAGTTTAGCAAGTGCGAATTTTGACTGAATCGGGTAGCGTTTGTCGGACATATAATTTCCGGAGAAGGAATCTCCGTGGATCCGGCAAAGATTGAAGCAGTGATGGATTGGCCGAGACCGACAATAGTTACTGAGGTGCGGAGCTTCCTAGGACTGACAGGGTATTATCGACGATTTGTGGAAGGATTCTCAGCGATAGCCACTTCATTGATGATGTTGCTTAAGAAGGAAAACGAAATTCCGATGGACGGAAAAGCGCAAAGAGAGTTTTCAGGAATTGAATATGAGCCCAAGGCGTTGGATGGAGTTGCTAAAGGACTATGATTGTGATATATTATATTATCCCGGAAAGGCCAATCGGGTAGCGGATGCCTTGAGTCGGAAATCGAGCATCGCGCAATTGTTGGTCAAAGAGTGGATTTTATTGGAGGGATCGCGGCATTCAGAATTTAAGTTCGAGGTAGGACACCTCTCTAGTCTGATGGCGACATTAAGGATTGAACCGGAAGTGCAAGCCAAGATTAAGGCGTTGCAGTCTACAGACCCTGAGATTCAGAAGATTTTGGAGATGGATGGCACTAAGAGGAAACCGGACTTCCAAGTGTCCGAGGACGGAATTCTTAAGTTTCGAGGACGTTATGTGTGCCCGATGATTGGGGACTTAAGGAAGAGATTTTGTCGGAGGCTCACAGGAGCAATTATAGCATTCACCCGGGCAGCACTAAGATGTACCAGAATCTCCGACAGCACTACTGGTGGAATGGAATGAAAGTGGACGTGGCCAAGCATGTGGCCAAGTGTTTGACGTGCCAACAAGTGAAGGCACAGCATTGTAAACCTGGCGGAATGTTGCAGCCGTTGGGAATCCCATAATGGAAATGGAAGTACATTACAATGGATTTTGTAACGGGACTGCCAAGAAGCCAGAGGGGACACGACTCTATATGGGTGATAGTGGATAGGTTGACCAAGTCAGCGCACTTCCTGGCGGTGCGAAAGGACTTCGAGTTAGAAAGGCTGGCAGAGCTATATGTACGACAAGTTGTTCGTCTTCATGGGGTACCGGTGTCAATCACTTCAGACCGTGATCCCCGATTTACTGCGAATTTTTGGAAAAGTCTGCAATCGACCATGGGGACTAAGTTGCAATTCAGTACGGCCTATCATCCGCAGACGGATGGCCAGTTTGAGAGGACTATTCAGACTTTGGAGGACATGCTGAGAGCATGTGAGTTAGATTTTTCAAGACAAGTGGGAAGAACAGTTACATTTGGTGGAATTTGCCTACAATAACAGTTTTCAGCAGAGTGTCGGGATGGCACCGTTTGAGGCACTATATGGCAGGGTGTGCAGAACACCATTGTGTTGGGATGAAGTGGGGGAAAGAAGTATAACGGGTCCAGAGTTTATTCGGCAATCGGTGGAAACAGTAAAGGTTATCCGGGAAAGGTTGAGAACTGCTCAGAGCCGTCAAAAGAACTATGTGGACCGGAGACGTAGGCCTTTGGAGTTTCAAGTAGGGGATCACGTTTCTCTCGAGGTATCGCCGATGAGAGGACTGTCTCGGTTTGACAAGAAAGGGAAACTAAGTCCAAGATATGTAGACCCATATGAGATTTTGGAAAGGATTGGATCGTTAGCATACTGCCTAGCCTTACCACCGAAATTGTCACAAATTCATATCATCTTCCACTTGTCGATGTTAAGGAAGTATGAACCAGACCCGACTCATGAGCTGAATCATGAAGTAATGGACGTGGACGACAGGGTGTCGTACGTGGAAAAGGCAGTTAGGATCGAAGATAGAATAGAGAGAGTGTTGTGAAACAAGAAATTTCGATAGCCAAGGTAATTTGGAAACACCATGGGATTGAAAGTGCGACGTGGGAAAGTGAGGAGCTGATGCGACACCAGTACCCCCATTTGTTTGGATAACTGGGTTGGATTGTAAATTTCGAGGACGAAATTTTTGTAAAGGGGGAAGAGTTGTGACATCCCGAATTTCGGCCCATTTTTGGGATTTATAAAACGCGTAATTTGTCAGTGTGCTTATAGTAAAGTCTCGCCCGGGAACTGATCACTCCCGGTTATCATTTTAAATTAGAGATTTCGCTAGAATCGCACTCGATCAAATTTGGCCGTTATTTGGACCCCGAACTTGGCAGTCGATTTTCGGGAGTTTCGGGACAAAATAAATTGGACGGTGTCAATATTATGATAGCCAACGTTGAGATTGTCAGGAATGATGGAAAAATGGGAGTTTTTGACCACGTGCGAATTTGGACTAGTAGGCCTCCCTCGTTATAATTTGGTCTAATTAATTTGGCCTTTGTCCCTTTTTATGTGCGAGGCTTATTTTGGATCGGTAGACCATTTTCGGTTTTTAATTTGGGCCATCAGATCGCATTTAATATTTGAATGAAGTTTATTTTCTTTTATTTCTCTCCCCTCTCTCTCTCCCTCTCTCTCTCTCCTCCGCGCACACGCTCCCCCCCCTTCTGACCGCGCACGTTCCCTCTCACTCTTTCTCTCTCTCTCTCTCTCTCTCTCTCTCTCTCTCTTCTCTCCTCTCTGCCGCACGCAACCCCCCTGCAGAAGTCCACTCACGCCCATTCTCCCCCCTCCTCTGACACCCTCTCCTCCTCTCTCTCTTCTTCTTCCTTCTTCTTCTCTTTCTTCTTCCTTTCTTATTTTCTCGCTCGGTCTTCTTCCTCCCCGACGAGTCGCGCCGGACTCCGCTCCGCCCGACGCCGTCCCGCTCGTCGCTGCCGCTCGTCGCCACCGCGTCGCCCGACCATTGCCGGCACCTGTCGCCGCCACCATAGAAGCCCCACTCTCTCTCCTCCTCCCGCCGACCGGGTCCGCTTCACCTTTGCCCGGCTCGCGACCGCCTAAGCTCGCCGGACCGCCGCGTGCCTCGCCGTCGCCGGCCAGCTCGACCGCCACGCCGCGCCGTCCGCTAGCCGCCGCCCGCCGTCGCCTTCTCCTCCTCGCGCGCGCAGGCAGAGCTCGCCGCTCTGCATTTCGCGCCCGACCGCCGCTGTTCGCCGGCTCGCGGCCGGCCCCGCTGCCGCCGTCGCCGCCTCGGTGCCCGGTCGCCGCCGTGCTCCACCACAAACAACCGGCAAGCCCCCTTCCCTCCCTCTTTCTCTCTCTCTCTCTCGGTTTGGCCGTGAGAGGCCTTGAGCCGGAGGAGCTCCGCCGCCGCCGTCACTGTTCCGGCGCGGATCCGTCGCCTTGCCCGGCCGTCCAGCCGTTCCATTTTTCTCTCTATCTCTGACCGCGCCCCTCTCTCTCCCTCTCTAGGCCGTGGATTAGCTTAGACCGTCGCCGTCGCTCGCGCCGTTCGCCGGAGCCGCCGCCGCCGTTACTGTTCCGGCGAGGGACCGCCGCTGTCCAGCCGCCATTACCACGTGTTCAGCTCGGTTTGAAGCTTAGGACATCCGGTGAGTTTGACCCTAAGCCCTAATTAGGACAATTTGCATTTCTAGATGGGTTTTAGGGGTTAATTAGGGTATTTTAGGGGTTAAATTGTGGAGGTTGTTAGAGGCTGATATGGTGGCTGATTTCGAGGCTTAGTGTGATGATTTAATTGAGATTTAGAGGTCCGTATTGTGCTGTGAGTCGGCTGGGCATAGGCGCCTTAATTTGGGCGAAAATGTGAATTTGCCGGGTGCAAATTGAGGACCGAGTGGAGGCCGCTATGGGCTGATTTTTGTGGCCCGTTTGGTGACCGAGAATGATGATTTAATTGAGGTTTAGTGGACTATAGTGTGCTGTGATGTGGCGAGGCATAGGTGCCGTGATTTGGACGGAATTGTGGATTTAGCGGGTGAAATTGGGAGACCGAATGGTGGCTGTCTTGGTGGCTATTTTACGGGCTTAGTGCGACAATTTAGTTGAGATTTAGTGACCCGCGAGGTGCCGTTAGATGGCTGGACAGATTGGTTCGGAGTGGTCCAAGTTTGGAGTAAGTTCGGGCTTTAAATATGGATTTTAGTGCGCGCCTCATTTGATCTTTGTGGTGGCTGATTAGAATGATGGTTTGGGGAGTTTAATGGGGCATTTTGAAGATATTTATTGGCCTAGACATTGCGGTATAGTGGCTGGCCACGACAGGATTTGATTTAGGCGAGGCGTGATCAATTTGAAGTTTAATTGTGCAATTACCGGGAATGATCGCATTGATCAATTGACTAGCTAAATGAGCCTTGTTGTGATTGATTTTAGGATGCCATGTTGCTTGTTTAGCGGGACTAAGAATGGAATAGCTTGGCGGGCCTCGAATGCGAGGGTTCTTGTTATCCCGGTTGTGTGGATTGTGCATGGATTGTGTGTCAAGTTGATGCCATGGCTGATTTGAATTGATTGTCTGATTGGGCATGTTGATTTATGAAATTGAATATGCGTGGTGCAAATGCGCATGATTGCATCATGATTTGAGTAAGTGGTGCGGTGCAAGTGAATGCCCGAGTGTGAAGTTTATGGCCATGAGTTTGCATCACGAGCATTGGTACGGCATGTGCATTTACAAGTGTGCTCGAGTGACATGTGCATTGTGATCACCTAAAATGCCCTGATGCGTTTAACGCGGGGTTCAGATGAAAATTGGTGCTTGTGAATGTGTGATCACAATAAACCCTGATGCGTTTTACGCGGGGTAGTGAACCCGTCCTGAGGCGTTTAACGCGGGACGATGCCCGGATTGCCGGAAGACGGCCAACCTGATGCGTTTACGCGGGTTCGGTCCGTATATGGAGATCGGTGTTGCGCCTGATGCGTTTACGCGGGCTAGAGACACTGGGCCTGATGCGTTTACGCGGGCCAGGAAGTGTTGGATAGTGATAGACCTGATGCGTTTTACGCGGGTCGGACCTGATGCGTTTAACGCGGGTCGGAGGAGAAATTGATAAATGGCAAGTATGCTAGAGTGCAAGCGTGCGAAAATGCATTGATGAGGCGTGAGCACGCGTATGAGCACGAGCATAAGCATGACATGCGTTGTGACCAAATGATGTGTACATGTGCTGCGACTGGGTCCTATGTTTTATGCTTGAACTGTAAGTGCCTAACCTGCAGGGCAAGGTGAGTGTTGGATTTGGGCCCGAGGGCCTAAGTCAATTATGATTTGCTTGGTGTGTTGATTTAGTACTCGTCAGGAGGTGCACTTTAGCCTAATTTAGGTTTAGGGAATTACTCGCTGAGATTTATTCTCACTGTTGTTGAAACCCAATTTTTCAGACCCCCAGCCTTGAGGATGCCAGGCGTATTGAAATGTTTTGGGAGGAGCCCCGGCTAGATATAGTGTTTGATCGCCGAGCCACGTACCCGCTTTTGACTTTTGAGGGTGGGCTGTATATGAATATTGTATATGTTTCCCAATGTCAAAACAAGTGTATATTTATCCGTGCTGGTTGTTGTATGGCTATCCTTGGTTAGGTGTATTTTAATGTACGGGTGATTTTAATTACTTCCGCATGTGCTTTAAATCTCTGTGTTTGGTGTTGGGTCGGCGACGCGTCCTGGGACGTCGCACACGAATCGACCTTTGCGAGGGATGTGGCGCGCCGAGGAGTGCGGGGAGTGACACCGGCGACCGGCCAGAAGGTGAAACAAAAAAAAAAGAAAAGGAAAGGAAAAAGAAAAGAAAAGAAAAAATAAAAAAAAATTCGAAAAAATAAAATATAATATTAAAAAATTGGACAAAAAGTGAATTGGGTAGATTTGGGACAAAAGTAAAAGTTTGAGGTTTTTTATAAGACAAAAAAAAGTTTGGGATATAATTGGGATAAAGGGTAAAGTTGGGGATTTTTTAGGGAATTGGGCCGTCGGGAGGGGCCACCTTGGTGTTAAAAAAACCTGCATTCCTCAACTTTGACAGGCTGTAATGAATCATTCTTATTCACCAATTCTAGCAAACTGGCCCTCGACTCTCTGCATATTTAGCCAATCCTGTCTTCTACGTCTAATGACCCACAGAGATCTCCATTTGTAATTCATGTACTCACACTTGTGATCATGGCTTCCAAACTTTTTCTATCTCTTGCTGCCATTGCTTTTGCTGCTATGCTGTTCTATTTTTTCATGAAGAGAAGATCAAGGCAGATCAACAAAGAGGAGGCAAATAACAATGCAGCTGCAAACGATGGAACAGCAGGAGACGCTTCTTCTACTCACACTTCAACAGAAGGTCAAGGAATGGCTACTTCACCAGGATATGACTATGAAGTACTCTTGAGTTTCAGAGGATCAGATACTCGAGCAGGTTTTACCGACTTCCTTTACACTAGTCTTAAAGATGCAGGAATCCGCGTTTTTAAGGATGACGAAGAGCTGCGCGTTGGGGAAGAGCTTGGGCCAAAACTTCTCCAAGCAATTAATCAGTCAAAGATCTCAATACCTATCTTTTCGAAAGATTATGCCTCTAGTGTATGGTGTCTCAAGGAGGTAGTGCAAATGGTCAAGTGCAAGAAAACTGGTGGACAAAAGATTATGCCCATTTTTTATGATGTGGCACCTTCAGAGGTGCGACACCAAACTGGGGGTTATGGAAAAGCCTTTCGTTCACACAAAAAGAAGAGGCGATATGGCGAAGAGATTATAAGTCAGTGGAAGGATGCTCTCAGAGCAGTCGGGGCAATAAGCGGATGGGACCTGCATAGCGAAGGGGAGAACAGGTGATTGCTTTTCGCATTCCATCTGATGTGCATTGTATCATTAAAACAGGATGCATATCAATCGGTTTCTTTTTCGGATTTGTGTTAGTCTTGTTAAAATAGAATTTTATGCTATTGAAGTTATCCCGCAGAAATTACGTTAAATAATGGCACAATCCCAATGTTGTCCTTTTTCATTCCAAACAACACTTTTTTCAGGTCCTTCTTTAACTGTCTGTACCTACGCTAATTCATCTACAATGGAATAAATCCTTGAAGAACACAATAGGAAAATGTCTCTAGTTTCGATTTGGTCTTGTAAGAACTGTTTGGTTCAACACAGTTTTCTAACTCATTACCTTTTGACCTCCAATAAACACTAGGCAGGAAGGTCTATTCGCCAAAACAGTTACCCATAAGGTTTTCAATGAGTTGAAAAAGGCTTATCTGGAAGTATCGGATTGCTTGGTCAATGTCGATCACCAGGTAGATAAAATCATGGAAATGATAGGTGCGCAGACAAGTGAAACACGGATTATCGGAATTTATGGGATGGGTGGTATCGGAAAAATGACTATTTCCAAAATCATCTACAATCAACTTTCACATGATTTTGAGAATTGTTGCTTTCTTCCTGATATCCAAGAAACGTCAAAAGGCAAAGGTATTCAATGCTCGCAAAATCAGCTCATATGTGACATCCTCAAAACAAAACGCTTAGATATAAAAGACATTTACGAAGGTACTCGGATAATTAAAGATAGGTTATCCAATAAAAGAGTCCTCCTTTTTCTCGATGACGTGGGAGAAGAGAATCATATGAATGCACTTGTCGGTAAGCGTGATTGGTTTGGTAAAGGGAGCAAACTCATTATTACTACAAGAAAGAGAGATGTTCTCGACGTTCCCGCAATGGACTGCACTTATGAGGTTAATGGCATGGATGAACGTCAATCTCTTCAACTTTTTAGCAAACATGCCTTCAGAAGAGATTATCCTTTAGACGAGTATATCAACCAATCCAAGAGGGCAATAAAAATTGCTGGAGGTCTTCCGTTAGCTCTTGAGGTCATAGGTTCACTTTTATCTCACACTGAAAAGAAAAAGTGGGATGCCAAATTGGAGAAGTTGGAAGATGTTCCTCCTGCGGATGTTCAGAGCAAGTTGAGAATAAGTTATGAAGCATTAGAAGTTCAGCAAAAACATATATTTCTCGATATATCTTGTCTTTTAATCGGACATGACAAAGACATTATGGTTTATTTCTGGGATTTCAAATTCCATCCGAAAGATGCCATGGATGTTTTGGAGAACATGTCTTTGATAAAGATTAAAGAGGATAATAAAGTATGGATGCATGACCAACTCAGAGATCTCGGAAGACAAATAGTTCGTCAAGAAAGTAACATGGAAATAAAGAAGCAAAGTAGAGTGTGGAATCCTGAGGAATCATTGGATTTGCTGAGGAGACATGAGGTAAAATCGTCCGTGCAACAAATCTCCAATACTTATGGACATTTTCTTTTCAAAAAAAGGCAATTACTCTTTGTGTTCTGTAGCACCATTGTGGCCTACTCAACCAATGTTTTTGCTCTTTTAAGATTAAAGGAATGACATTACTCAACTCAACCGCTTAAAATAGTGAACTCGAATAAATGTGTTTCCCTCAAATTTTTTGTTTTTTAATTTTTCCTTTGGACAGGGAAGAAAAGAAGTTGAAGCTCTTCATCTCAAGTTTGACCATGAGGGGCAGTACCGTTTTACCTATGAGGGCTTCATGGAACTGTCAAATCTGAGGTTCCTTGCAATTGATGGACGGAAGACAAATTTTCGTGCAGAAGAGAGGCTTCTTTGGCATGAACCACCATCAAATGTTTCAGATCTCCTTCCACAATTACGATGGCTTTCTTGGCGTGATATTCCCCCACAGTTTAAGATTACAAATTTCTCCATGGAGGATGTGGTTATTCTTGACCTATCTTGGAGTGAAATTACGGATGATTGGGAGGGGTGGAGCCACATGAAGGTATGTTACACTACAAAAAAAGCCGGGTTTTGCCACGAATTTTGCCACGAAAAATTTCGACAAAATTCGTGGCAAAATGAATTTGCGACGAAATTGGCGACGGAAAAAAATTCGTCGCTAATAGGCCGTCGCAAAATTTTGCCACGGAAAATTCCAATTTTCTTGGCTAATTTGCGACGAAAAAATTCGTCGCTAATTATCCGTGGCAAAATTCGTGGCTAATTTTGCAACGAAAAATAATTCGTGGCAAAATTCGTCGCTAATTATTCGTGGCAAAATTCGTGGCTAATTTGCCACGAATAATATTCGTGGCAAATATCCGTCGCTAATTTGCCACGAATAATATTCGTGGCCAATATCCGTCGCTAATTTGCCACGAATATTTTTCGTGGCAAATATCCGTGGCTAATTTGCCACGAATATTATTCGTGACAAGAATCCGTCGGTAATTTGCCACGAGATCTATTCGTGGCAAAAGTCGTCGCTATTATTTTGATTTATTTTTTGGTCGCCAAATTGCTACGAAAAATTTTCATGGCAAAAAGTCATTGCTAATTATCACGTGGCTAATAAATTTTTTTTTTTCGACTAGTTTATTCGTGGCTAATTTGCCACAAAAAAATTCGTGGCTAAATTCGTGGCTAATTTGCCACTGGAATTATTCGTGGCAAAATTCGTGGCTAATTTGCCACTGGAATTATTCATGGCAAAATTCGTGGCAAAATTCGTGGTTAAATTCGTGGCAAAATTCGTGGCTAATTTGCCACTGGAATTATTCGTGGCTAATTTGCCAGGAAATTTTTTTTTTTATCAGTATTTTGCCACGAAAAATTTTGACTATTGCGGTCGACATTATTCGAAAACAAATTTGGCGACGAATTTTAATGAATACTTTAGCGACGAATGTTGTTTAGGAACGATTTCGATTTGAAATCTGATTAACATTGATAGAAAATCACAGTCAAGACAAGAACAAACCCCAAAAAGAAAGAAATGAAACAATGTTCTAAATTAGCGAGTTCGCAAACCTGTTGTGGCAAACTATTGATCTTGCCAAGAAGTTCTTTCACGTTGTGGCAAACCTGTTGCGGCAAACTATTGATTTCCAAGAATCGAAGTCCTGTCCATCTCAGGCGCAAACATCACAATATCAAACTCCTAACCCCGTTAATTTTTTCACATCTATTCAACAGCAGAAGCACAAAGATATAAGTACCTCTTGGAAATTTAAACTAGCAAGGATCATCATCATCATCAGCATCAGTATCAGCATCATCATCATCATCAGGAATCTCACTATTGTGACATTCCGAATTTTGGCCCATTTTTGGGATTTATAAAACGGGTATTTCGTCAGTGCGCTTATAGTAAAAATCTCGCCCGGGAACTGATCACTCCCGGTTATTATTTTTAAATCTTGAGATTTCGCTAGAATCGCATTCGATCGAATTTGGCCGTTATTTAGACCTCGAACTTGGCAGTCGATTTTCGGGAGTTTCGGGAAGAAATAAATTGGACGGTGTCGATATTGTTGTGGCCAACGTCGAGATTATCAGGAATAGTGAGGAAGTGGATTTTTGACCGGGTGCGAATTTGGACTAGTAGACCTCCCTCGTAGTGTGTTTTGAGTTATTTTATTTTGGCCATTTATCCTATAATATTAATTTGGATTTTTGCGGATCGTTAGATCGTTTTTCGATTTTGAACCGTGTCCGTTGGATCGCGCTCGAGTACGCATTGACTTTTTGGCTCTCTTCTCTCTCCTCTCTCTCCTCTGCGCCGCGCCACCCACCCCCGTGCAACGTCCCTTCGCGCACGTCTCTCTCTCCCTCTCTCTCTCTTTCTCTCTCGCCCTCTCTCTTTCTTTTCCTTTCTCTTTTCTCCTCTGGCCGCGCACGTCTCCGCCCATGCAGACCCCTGACACTCTCTCTCCTCTTTCCTTCTTCCCCTTTCTCTCTCTCTCTTCTTCTTTTCTTCTTCTTCCTCTTCCTTCTTCCTCCCCCAGCCCCGACTGGTTCTGCTTCGCTTCTGCCCGAGCTCGCCTGACCGCCGTGCGCCGCTGCCGTCGCCAGCCAACTCGACCGCCGCACCGTCCGCCAGCCGCCGCCCCCGACCGACTGGTCTCTCCCTCCACTTCGCGCCCGGCTTGCTGCTCGAGCCCACCGCGTGCTTCGCCTCCGCTTCTGCTCGCCCAGCCGGCGCTGCCCAGCTGTGCCTGGCTATCGCCGCCGTCGTCCCTGCCGCACCGACCGTCCCGCTGCCGCCGCGAGCGAGCGACCCAACCATCGCCGAGCTCGCCACGTCCGGCCGTCGCGGTTCGCTAGTTCGCCGCCCGCCGGTTCGGGCCGGCGTGCCTGCTGCCGCCGCGAGGCCGCCTGCTGCCCCGTCGCCGCCGCGGTTCGCCACCTCCCCTCGCCTCGATCCTCTCTCCCTCATCCTCACCCCGGCTCACTCTTTTTCTCCCCGTTCACCTCGCCGCCGCCGCGTCGCCGCCGTAGCCGCCGTCACGCCGCGTCGCCGCCGTCGCCGCCTGCACCAACCAAACGGCCTGCCCCGCCCAGCCCGGCCGTGGCCGGCTGTCGCCCACGCGACCAAGCCGCGCCCACGCCTCGCGCCCGTGCCCGCGCCCGTCGCCACGCCCGTGGCCGAGCTCGCCGAGTGCCGTGCCCGTCCGACAGGCGCGTCGCCCATCCGACTAGGCGCGTCGCTCGTCCGTTCGCCCGTGCGCCCCCGGGCACGCCGTTCGGCCATCGCGCCCGCGCGCCAGCACGCCGATCGGCCATTGTGCCCGCGTTGGCCGGCCACCGAGCCTGTTGGCCGCGCCCGCGCCCAGTCCTAGATTGTTCACCCGGGCTATTTTGGGCCCGAGCCGACTTTTCCCGGGCCAAACTTAGGTAAGTGACTTCCTAAATCCTACCTAGTACTTTGGGTATTTTTAGACTTGTTTAGGATGTGATTAGTACCGGGTTAGGAATTAATTTAGGCATGGGCTAATTAGATTGAGTGTGCCTAATTGATGAATTATTGTGGTGATAATTGTGTGGCTAATTTAGTGATTGACTGAGGTAAATAGCATGACTGAATTGTCGTGGCGCTTGTGGGTGAATTGGAATTTATTGAATGTGTTGACTTGAATGTCGGGTCGGTGGACCGATGTCGGGAGCATGAATTGAGTTGACTGATGTGGCGTGCTAGATTAACATTGGTGAATGGGTGGTGATTGAAATTGATTTATATGACTAAGAGCATGGTGAATTTTGTATTGTGGTGCATGTGCATGAGAAAAGCCCGGCTTGATCTGAGGGCTGACCTGAGGCGCAGTAGCGCGGGTCGTGGGAAAGTGTGAAATGTCCAGTGAGGGACGAAGCCCGGCTTGATCTGAGGGCTGCCAACCTGAGGCGTGGTTACGCGGGTGTGGCTAGAAATGCAAGTAAGGACTCGAGGCGTGGTTACGCGGGTCGAGAGAAATGTCCTGAGGCGTGGTTACGCGGACCGAGCCCGGCTTGATCTCGGTGGCCGCCAACCCGAGGCGTGGTTACGCGGGTGTGGCTAGAAAGGCAAGTAAGGACTCGAGGCGTGGTTACGCGGGTCGAGAGAAATGTCCCGAGGCGTGGTTACGCGGGACCGAGCCCGGCTTGATCTCGAGGGCTGGCTCGAGGCGTGTTGACGCGGGCCGTGTGAAAGGACCTGGGAGGTCGTGAGAAAGTTGCTCGGCCACGCATGCGAATTGAGTGTGATTGAATTGACTGGTTGAATTAGTTGGAGTGATTGAGTGAAAGCGTGGTTGGTGTTTGAGCGACTTGTGATGTGTTATTTAATTAATATTATTGCCTTATCACGTGACGACTAACGTGTAGAGTTGGCATGGACTTGATGACGAGGTAAGTACAATTATGCTAATTTTATATGTTATGGGGTAGATTGCATGTATGACTTGTCTGGGTACGCATTGGCCTACGTGGGGTTTAGGGGGTTGCTTATTGAGACTCGTTCTCACGGTTATTATATAACCATTTCAGATCCGCGACCGTAATCGATTCAGAGACGCCGCCAGAGCACCACAGGGATTGAAGAATAGATCATTTACCCTGTCTTTTGAGTACCCTTTTGTAGAGGAGATAAGTTTGTCAACCACCGCCTCCTTTTGAAAACTGTGGTTCTAAATTGATAGCCCGAGTTATCGTTTTGTATAGTGACTATTTTATGATGGTATGCAATTATTGTTTCGCACTATCCCTTTGTCGTTGTTTATTGTCTGGGTTAATTAGTTTCGCTTCCGCTTGCTTTTATTGTTGGGTGTTTCATTTGGGTCGGCGACGCGTCCTGGGACGTCGCGTTCAATGATCGACCACCAAGGGATGACCGCGCGCTCGTAGGGTGCGGGGCGTGACATCCCCGTTGATTTGGTATCAGAGCAAGGTCAGCTCGAACCAAGATGGTCGAAGCTTGGAGTGATAAGGAGCGATGACTTTGGGGTAGCTAGTTAGGGAGACTTGTTGGCCATGCGTACCCCAGACTGTATGATTGTGATTGCTGAGTGGTTTTTATGCAATGTTATGTGAGGTGCAGGTGCGTCAGGACTTGAGGTAAGTGCATGAACTCTGTTGGTTGTGATTGGGTGTTGTTGTGGTTGGCTGCCTGCTTAATGGAATGTGTTGTGATGCACTGCCTAGGGCTTAGACTGGTGTAGTTGGCCTAGGTTTCTAATTCCTGCGTGGAATTTAGCAGGTGAGCCTTGTGAGGACCGGTAAGATGAGCGGTCGAGGTCGAGGTAGAGGTCGAGGTAGAGGTCGAGGTCGAGGTCGTATAGCCCCGCAAGCTGGAGTTGTGGGGGATCCCAGATTGGATGAAGTGTGGAGGGTACTTGAGGAAGCAGGATTATTATCGGGTAGACAGACGGGAGAAAGGAGCGCGACTGTCGCTGCTGCAGCTGCCAGTGAGAACATAGGGAATAATGGAAACCAGGGGAATAATGTGATTAGTGGAAATCCGGGTATAGTGCGAGTAAATGCGAACAGGCCGATGTCCAAGCTAGTTGAGCAATTTCTGAGGTTGAAACCCCCGAAGTTTGATGGGAGAGGCGACCCCGAGGCTGCACCAAGATGGGTAGAAGAGCTAGAGAAAGCTTTTGAGGTGCTGGGGTGTACTGAGGAAGAGAAAGTGACGCTAGCAGTCTATCAGCTTCAGAATAATGCAAGTGATTGGTGGAGGGCCACCAGAGGTCAAGTATTCCCCGCTGGTACTGCCCCGAATTGGATTGTTTTTACCGAGACCTTCAATGGCAAGTATTTCTCGGAAAGTGCCCGAGAACAGAAATTGGCTGAATTTATGGGGCTCCGCCAAGGTCAGAGATCGGTAGATCAGTATGAGGCCGAGTTCGCAAGACTGTCCAAATTTGCCCCCAGGATGGTGGAGGACCCGATGGACAAAGCGAGGAGGTTCCGGGATGGGCTGAAGCCGGACCTTCGCAGCCAGATGATCTCGTTGAACTTGAGAGGCTACAATGAGATATATGAAAGGGCTCAGGCAATTGAGCGAGATCAGACGGATCGAGCTGCCGCTTCTGGATCGCGGTATGCCCCGGCTAGGGACAACCGTCAACTGGGGAAAGGACCCATGACGGGAAATAGTCGCTTCGTTCCACCCGCTCGGAGGAATATCGGGAAGCCAAACCGTTACCAGAACGCCCCGTGTAGGCTGTGTGGTGGAAAACACGGGAATGGACCTTGCCCAAATAGGGGCGGAGCATGTTTTACATGTGGTGGAAGGGGCCATAAGATGAGAGAATGTCCAAACAACAAGCAGGCCGGGTCACCTGCACTTCTGCCGCCGCCGCCGCCCCGGAATGGAAATCAAATTAGAACTATCCAGCCGGCCAATCAGAATCGGCCGCCGGCCCAAGGACGGGTATATGCAATGGCAAGGAGGGAGGCTCAGGACGCGCCTGGCGTGGTCACAGGTACGGTCTCTCTCTGTGATCATGCTGCTTATGCCTTGTTTGATCCGGGGGCGTCGCATTCATTTATATCTGAGCAGTTCGTTGAATTATCTGGGGATTGAGCCAAAATTGCTTGATGTTATGCTGTGTGTGACTACTCCGCTGAATGATAAAGTGCTGATTACGTTTGGGTGTCCCGATTGTAAAATAGTGATTGGTGATAGAGAAGGAAGGATAGATTTGGCGGTATTATGTATGCATGACTTCGATGTGATTATTGGTATGGACTGGCTAGTCAAGCAGAGAGCTGTTATGGACTGTAGTAGCAGGGTGATCCAGTTTAATCCGACTGGACATCCTAGATTTGAGTTTGTGGGAAACCGAGGAGGAACCTCGATCCCCTGGATTTCATCGCTCGAGGTAACAAAGCTGTTGGATGAAGGGTGCCAAGGATTTCTGGCAAATGTAATCGATTCGACATGGAGAGCCGAGACTAGAAGACATAGCCGTGGTGTGCAACTTTCTCGATGTTTTCCTCGGGAATTGCCGGATCGCCACCCGATCGAGAAGTGGAGTTCGCGATTGAGTTAGCCCGGGGACGGAACCGATCTCGAAAGCACCCTATAGGATGTCACTGTCGGAATTGAAGGAATTAAAAGTCCAAATGCAAGAGTTGTTGGACAAAGGCTTCATTCGCCCTAGTGCGTCTCCATGGGGAGCGCCAGTGTTATTCGTGAGGAAAAAGGATGGATCCTTGAGGTTGTGCATTGACTACAGACAATTGAACCAGGTGACCATTAAGAATAAGTATCCACTGCCAAGGATTGATGACCTATTTGATCAGTTGCAAGGGGCGTCGGTGTTTTCAAAAATCGATCTGAGGACTGGCTATCACCAATTGAGGATCAAGAAGGAGGACGTGCCGAAGTCGGCATTTAGGACGAGGTATGGACACTATGAGTTTACGGTAATGCCGTTTGGACTGACGAACGCCCCTGCAGCCTTTATGGATTTAATGAATCGGGTATTCAAGGAATTTTTAGATCAGTTTGTGATCGTGTTCATAGATGATATTCTTGGTGTATTCAAAGAGTTCCGCCGAGCACGAGGTACATTTGGAAAAGGTTCTACGGACCTTAAGGGAACACGCACTCTACGCTAAGTTCAGTAAGTGCGAATTCTGGCTTCACCAAGTGGCGTTCTTAGGACATGTGATATCCGGAGAAGGAATTGCAGTGGACCCGACAAAGATTGAAGCCGTCACGAATTGGCCGAGACCGACAACAGTAACCGAGGTTCGGAGCTTCCTCGGACTAGCAGGTTATTATAGACGCTTCGTGGAGAAGTTTTCGGCATTAGCGACGCCGTTGACGCGGTTACTAAAGAAGGAGATGAGGTTTGAATGGACGGATAAGTGCGAAAGGAGCTTCCAAGAATTAAAACAGAGATTGACGACCGCGCCAGTGTTAACGATCCCGTCAGGCCCGGGAGGATATGAGATTTACAGTGACGCGTCGTTGAGAGGATTAGGATGCGTGCTAATGCAACACGGGAAAGTAGTGGCATACGCATCGCGACAGTTGAGGCCACACGAGCAGAACTATCCGACGCATGACTTGGAATTGGCCGCGATTATTTTCGCTCTTAAGATTTGGAGACACTACCTGTGTGGGGAGAAATTTCAGATTTATACGGACCATCAAAGTTTAAGGTACTTGTTCTCCCAAAAGGAATTAAATATGAGACAGCGCCGTTGGATGGAACTCCTTAAGGATTACGACTGCGAGATTATGTATCACCCTGGAAAAGCTAATAAGGTAGCGGATGCACCGAGTCGGAAATCGAGCATCGCGCATATGATGGTCAAGGAGTGGACTCGTTGGAGGGAGTTCGGGATTCGAATTTAAGTTTGAAGTGAGTCATGTCTCGAGTCTACTTGCAGGCGAGGATTGAACCGTAAATACGGACTAAGATTAAGACTTTACAATCGACGGACCCGGAGACTCAGAAGATTTTGAGTATGGATGCCACAAAAAGGAAATCGGATTTTCAGGTATCCGAGGATGGAATTCTAAAGTTCCGTGGACGGTTATGTGTACCCAGTGATACAGTACTGAAGGAAGAGATTTTGTCTGAAGCACACCGTAGCAATTACGTATTCACCCGGGTAGTACGAAAATGTATCGAACTTGCGACGCATTATTGGTGGAACGGCATGAAAGTGGACGTAGCCAAGCACGTGGCCAAGTGTTTAACATGTCAGCAAGTGAAGGCACAACATTGTAAGCCGGGTGGTATGTTGCAGCCATTGGAAATTCCCGAGTGGAAATGGGAACACATCACGATGGACTTTGTAATGGGATTACCGAGAAGTCAAAGGGGTCATGATTCGATTTGGGTGATAGTCGACCGATTGACAAAGTCAGCACATTTTCTACCTGTACGAAAGGACTTCGCCTTGGAAAGGTATGCCGAGATTTACGTGCGATAAATAGTCCGTCTGCACGGAGTGCCAGTGACAATCACTTCAGACCGGGATCCTAAATTTACTGCCGCCTTTTGGAAAAGTCTTCATGCGGCATTAGGAACGAAGTTACAGTTTAGCACGGCCTATCATCCCCAGACGGATGGCCAGTCTGAAAGGACGATTCAGACCTTGGAAGACATGCTGCGAGCATGTGTTTTGGATTTTAAGGGTGGTTGGGAGGAACAGCTACATTTGGTGGAATTCGCCTACAACAATAGCTACCAGCAAAGTATCAGAATGGCACCATTCGAGGCACTTTATGGCAGGGCTTGCAGAACACCGGTTTGTTGGGATGAAGTTGGTGAGAGGAGCATCACAGTCCCGAGTTGGTTCAAGCAATCGGTCGAAGCAGTCAAGATAATTCGGGATAGGCTTAAGACCGCTCGTAGCCGCCAAAAGAATTATGCGGACCGGAGACGTAGGCCTTTGGAATTTCAAGTGGGGGACCACGTTTTCCTCAAGGTATCGCCTATGAGAGGATTATCTCGGTTTGGTAAGAAAGGAAAGTTGAGCCCGAGGTACGTGGGCCCATTCGAGGTCTTAGAGAGAATTGGTACCCTGGCCTACCGTCTCGCGCTACCACCAAATTTGTCTCAAGTGCACAACGTATTCCACGTGTCAATGTTAAGAAAGTATGAACCGGACCCGACCCACGTGCTGAACTACGAAGAGATAGACATGGACGACAGAGTGTCGTATATGGAAAAGCCGGTTCGGATCGAAGACAGAATAGAAAGAGTGCTGCGGAACAAGAAAATTCCGATGGTCAAGGTGATTTGGGAGCACCATGGAACTGAAGGTGCGACGTGGGAAAGTGAAGAGTTGATGCGACACCAGTACCCTCATTTGTTTGAATAGTTGGGTTGAATTGTAAATTTCGAGGACGAAATTTTTGTAAGGGGGGAAGAGTTGTGACATTCCGAATTTTGGCCCATTTTTGGGATTTATAAACGGGTATTTCGTCAGTGCGCTTATAGTAAAAATCTCGCCCGGGAACTGATCACTCCCGGTTATTATTTTTAAATCTTGAGATTTCGCTAGAATCGCATTCGATCGAATTTGGCCGTTATTTAGACCTCGAACTTGGCAGTCGATTTTCGGGAGTTTCGGGAAGAAATAAATTGGACGGTGTCGATATTGTTGTGGCCAACGTCGAGATTATCAGGAATAGTGAGGAAGTGGATTTTTGACCGGGTGCGAATTTGGACTAGTAGACCTCCCTCGTAGTGTGTTTTGAGTTATTTTATTTTGGCCATTTATCCTATAATATTAATTTGGATTTTTGCGGATCGTTAGATCGTTTTTCGATTTTGAACCGTGTCCGTTGGATCGCGCTCGAGTACGCATTGACTTTTTGGCTCTCTTCTCTCTCCTCTCTCTCCTCTGCGCCGCGCCACCCACCCCCGTGCAACGTCCCTTCGCGCACGTCTCTCTCTCCCTCTCTCTCTCTTTCTCTCTCGCCCTCTCTCTTTCTTTTCCTTTCTCTTTTCTCCTCTGGCCGCGCACGTCTCCGCCCATGCAGACCCCTGACACTCTCTCTCCTCTTTCCTTCTTCCCCTTTCTCTCTCTCTCTTCTTCTTTTCTTCTTCTTCCTCTTCCTTCTTCCTCCCCCAGCCCCGACTGGTTCTGCTTCGCTTCTGCCCGAGCTCGCCTGACCGCCGTGCGCCGCTGCCGTCGCCAGCCAACTCGACCGCCGCACCGTCCGCCAGCCGCCGCTCCCGACCGACTGGTCTCTCCCTCCACTTCGCGCCCGGCTTGCTGCTCGAGCCCACCGCGTGCTTCGCCTCCGCTTCTGCTCGCCCAGCCGGCGCTGCCCAGCTGTGCCTGGCTATCGCCGCCGTCGTCCCTGCCGCACCGACCGTCGCCGTCGCCGCCGCGAGCGAGCGACCCAACCACTGCTCGAGCTCGCCACGTCCGGCCGTCGCGGTTCGCTAGTTCGCTGCCCGCCGGTTCGGTCAGGCGTGCCCGTTCTTTGCCGCGAGGCCGCCGCGCTGCCCGTCGCCGCCGGTTCGCCACCTCCCCCTCGGCCTCGATCCCTCTCTCCCTCATCCTCACCCCCCGGCTCACTCTTTTTCTCCCCCGTTCAGCTCGCCGCCGCCGCTCGCCGCCGCTAGCCGCCGTCACCGCCGCGTCGCCGCCGTCGCCGCCCAGCCAACCAGCCGGCCCGGTCGGCCCCCGGCCGTGGCCGGCTCGTCGCCCACGCGACCAAGCCGCGCCCACGCCTGCGCCCGTGCCCGCGCCCGTCGCCACGCCCGTGGCCGAGCTCGCCCGGTGCCGTGCCCGTCCGACCGGGCGCGTCGCCCATCCGACTAGGCGCGTCGCTCGTCCGTTCGCCCGTGCGCCCGGGCACGCCGTTCGGCCATCGCGCCCGCGCGCCAGGCACGCCGATCGGCCATTGTGCCCGCGTTGGCCGGCCACCGAGCCTGTTGGCCCGCGCCCGCGCCCAGTCCGGTACTGTTCACCCGGGCTATTTTGGGCCCGAGCCGACTTTTCCCGGGCCAAACTTAGGTAAGTGACTTCCTAAATCCTACCTAGTACTTTGGGTATTTTTAGACTTGTTTAGGATGTGATTAGTACCGGGTTAGGAATTAATTTAGGCATGGGCTAATTAGATTGAGTGTGCCTAATTGATGAATTATTGTGGTGATAATTGTGTGGCTAATTTAGTGATTGACTCGAGGTAAATAGCATGACCGAATTGTCGTGGCGCTTGTGGGTGAATTGGAATTTATTGAATGTGTTGACTTGAATGTCGGGTCGGTGGACCGATGTCGGGAGCATGAATTGAGTTGACTGATGTGGCGTGCTAGATTAACATTGGTGAATGGGTGGTGATTGAAATTGATTTATATGACTAAGAGCATGGTGAATTTTGTATTGTGGTGCATGTGCATGAGAAAAGCCCGGCTTGATCTCGAGGGTCGACCGAGCGCAGAGCGCGGGTCGTGGGAAAGTGTGAAATGTCCAAGTGAGGGACGAAGCCCGGCTTGATCTGAGGGCTGCCAACCTGAGGCGTGGTTACGCGGGTGTGGCTAGAAATGCAAGTAAGGACCTGAGGCGTGGTTACGCGGGTCGAGAGAAATGTCCTGAGGCGTGGTTACGCGGGACTGAGCCCGGCTTGATCTGAGGGCTGCCAACCTGAGGCGTGGTTACGCGGGTGTGGCTAGAAAGGCAAGTAAGGACCTGAGGCGTGGTTACGCGGGTCGAGAGAAATGTCCTGAGGCGTGGTTACGCGGGACTGAGCCCGGCTTGATCTGAGGGCTGGCCCGAGGCGTGTTGACGCGGGCCGTGTGAAAGGACCCGGGAGGTCGTGAGAAAGTTGCTCGGCCACGCATGCGAATTGAGTGTGATTGAATTGACTGGTTGAATTAGTTGGAGTGATTGAGTGAAAGCGTGGTTGGTGTTTGAGCGACTTGTGATGTGTTATTTAATTAATATTATTGCCTTATCACGTGACGACTAACGTGTAGAGTTGGCATGGACTTGATGACGAGGTAAGTACAATTATGCTAATTTTATATGTTATGGGGTAGATTGCATGTATGACTTGTCTGGGTACGCATTGGCCTACGTGGGGTTTAGGGGGTTGCTTATTGAGACTCGTTCTCACGGTTATTATATAACCATTTCAGATCCGCGACCGTAATCGATTCAGAGACGCCGCCAGAGCACCACAGGGATTGAAGAATAGATCATTTACCCTGTCTTTTGAGTACCCTTTTGTAGAGGAGATAAGTTTGTCAACCACCGCCTCCTTTTGAAAACTGTGGTTCTAAATTGATAGCCCGAGTTATCGTTTTGTATAGTGACTATTTTATGATGGTATGCAATTATTGTTTCGCACTATCCCTTTGTCGTTGTTTATTGTCTGGGTTAATTAGTTTCGCTTCCGCTTGCTTTTATTGTTGGGTGTTTCATTTGGGTCGGCGACGCGTCCTGGGACGTCGCGTTCAATGATCGACCACCAAGGGATGACCGCGCGCTCGTAGGGTGCGGGGCGTGACAACTATCATCATCATTGTGGCCATCACCTACTGGATTAGTAGGAGGTACAGGAGGACCGTCATTAGCTTCGAGGTTGAGGTGTTGCATGATCAATTGCAAACGTTGGTTCACTCCTTTCATTTCTTCGTCCTTCTGTACAAGTAATTGTTTCATTTCTTCGTCTTTCTGTACAAGTAACTGTTTCATTTCTTCATCCTTCTGTACCAGTAATTGTTTCAAGCGGTTCAATTCTTGGTCCGTTCGCTCCTCGTGTTGTGCCCTTAAAAAAGCCGCACTGGAGGATGAAGTTGCAGCAGCCGGCATTCTGTACATCCTTGACAAGGATCCCATCCCAAATATTTGACCTCTTCTCATTCCACCCGATGCCTCCATCCATAATGCCATACTGTCAACCGATGGCTCGGACGCAGCAGCACTATCACCATCACCATCACCATCACCATCACCATCACCACTAGCAGCAGCCGTGCTCATTACAAGTTCATCATATTTGTCCTACATTAACAATATTAATAAAAATAAAAATAAAAATTCATATATATAAATACAAAATATAACCTTACATACCTTAATAACTTTTGCTCGATTGCCAGTCCATGTCTTATCTTTTTTTTGAAAGGTGCGTTCAAATGTAGCCATAAATGTTGGTTCCGTCCCCAATTCATCTGCCTACAAAATATAAACATAAATGAAATGAGTAATTATTGATTTAACTTTACAACATGTTTAAAAAAGACTTACCATTCTTTTTCTATGCTCCCCGATATTAATAGAGCCCCCAGCATATGTGGCAGACCCTTCACTAGAACTAGAAGCTCGATTCTTCTTATTAATTTCACTGATTTGCTGATGCTTTTCGGTGTCCCAAATTCTTTTGATTTCCGCCCAATTGTCAGCTGTAATAAAATCCGGCTTTTCTTGTTTTCTCTTTGCTCTATTCATCACATTTCGCATGTGATCACCGGCTTTCTTCTTAAAAATTCTTTTAACTTCTTTCTCTTCCGCTTCATCCCACCTGAACTTCCGCTGCAAGGAATCAATAGAAAAATAATTGTACGCTCAGTATGCTAAATCGAACTTAGTTTGTGAGGAAATAAAAGGACAAAACTTACCTTGAACTCATTCCACCACAATTCCTTTACTTCTTTTGGAGCAGTGGTCCAACTACTAAACTGCCCCATCCAATAGTTATCGATTATTTTATTAAGTCTCCTCACAACACACGTAGAATCCGTGAATCTGCAAACAGGTTATAACTTATTTCAACATACGTAGTTTCCGTAAAGCATACAGACAATTCAGTTGACATCCATATTAAAAAATGAAATACTTACGAATCTCCAAATGGGGCTATCATGAATCGGGTATCTTCTTCATAATTCGAGTGTTGCGTTGAAGAAGAAGGTGGAACCGAAGGCGATGGAACTGAAGTAAATTCAGTTCGCATTTGAGGGTCGGAGGAAGGGCCAATGTGTCCATGTACTAGTTGAGGGTTAGATAAAAGGGCAGGGGCAGGGGAAGCGGAAAGGGATGGGGATGAGGACGAGGAAGAGAAAGGCCCGATCTTCTTTGTGAAGCATCATCACGACGCATGTGACCTCCACGTTTATACTAAAAGGTGCAAGGTTAGACAAAAATAAAGAAAATTATGAACATATATTAAGGACACATAATGACGTACGTCGTGAAGCTTACCATTTTGTTATTGAGAGCAAGAGAGATGGCCCCTGAAAAAAAGGAAGCTGTCCGGAAATGTCTACGAGCTAAATTTCTGGTCCTACAACGGTAAAAAAGGAAGAACTCATCTAGCTGGTCAGGGTCATCAAATTTTCAGTTAATTTCTGTAATTCGACTTGTTTTAAAATTTAATTGCATGTTTTGAAAGCCTTAGAACTTAATAAGTTACACTTTCACAACAAATTTTATGATGCAAGTAAATCACTAAGTTCTGTTCAACAAGAAAATCAATAAATTTTTACCTCGAAGGGAGCCACTCCAGAAAGCGCAAATGTCACGGAAATAGTTTTACCCCGATGGCCAAAGCTTCAACCTAGGCCAAAAAAGGTTTGGAAATAGTTTTCAAACCTAGATAATGATAAAATGACTCCGAAACGAAAAAAAAAAGCGGAAATGTCGCGAAAAACACTATTCACCAGAATCAATTTTTGGCAAAAAACCCATCTAAACGACTCCAAAAAGCCAAAAAATGGCTTGCATCACGGCCTGTGAATTTCGATCAGCGGGCCGTTTCCACTTGACCGACCAAATTTCAGCTCATTCCGACAACATTTCACCTTATTTCGACCAAATTTCAAACGAATTTCAACTAAATTTCAACCTAAATCCGACCAAATTGATTATGTTTCGTTCTGTTTCGTGGGCGAACGAAACAGATTGGGTCTGTTTCGCCCACGAACAGAATCAAATTCGTGGGCGAAACAGAAACAGAACCATTCTGTTTCGCCCACTAACAGAATCAAATTCGTGGGCGAAACAAAAACAGAACCATTCTGTTTCGCCCACGAAATGGTTCTGTTTCTGTTTCGCCCACGAATTTGATTCTGTTCGTGGGCGAAACAGACCCAATCTGTTTCGCACAGAAGCCAACACAACACCCAACACAGAAGCGCCCACGAAAGCCAACACAGAAGCAGAAGCCGAAGCACAGAAGCGCCCACGAAACTGGTTTGTTTCGCACACGAATAGAACCAAATTCGTGGGCGAAACAGACCCAATCTGTTTCGTCCACGAACAGAACGAAGCAGAACGAAGCAGACCCAACACAGAAGCAGAAGCAGACCCAACACAGAAGCCAGCCAACACACGGGCGGACGGACGCGAGACCCGGCTCGAAGCCGGCCAACACGAAGCGAAGCCACGAAGCTTAGCGAAGCGAGGGCGCGAGCGAGCACGAAGCAAAAGCACGGAGCGACAACGAGACCCAAACGTAGACCCAACACATACATTGAACAGAAGCATAAGTAGACGCAAACGCCTAGAAATAACGGCGAAAAGCAGACCCAACAGAAGCATACCGAATAGAAGCAGACCGAACCGAATAGAAGCAGACCGAACACTCTCGGACGCCGCCGAAGAACCCAACAGAAGCAGACCGCGCGCTGGGTGTCCTCGCTTCCCAGCGTCCGCCGCCGAAGAACGCCAAGAATCGTGCCGAAGAACGCCAAGAATCGCGCCGAAGAACGCCGAAGAACTGCAACAGAGACAGAGAAAGAGGGAGAAGACAGAGACAGACAAGAGACAGAGATAGGTTCGATCGTGAGAACAGAAAAGAAGAACCCTAATTTGTACCCGGTCATGAAGACGACGCCGTTTGTTGAATTTTCGCTGAAATTAACCACGGATTTAAAATCGTGGCTAAAATCGTGGCAAATTTGCCACGGTTTTAGGATTCGTGGCTAAAATCGTGGCAAATTAGCCACGAATATTATTTCGTGGCTAATTTGCCACGGATTTAGCCACGATTTCCAATCCGTGGCTAATTTGCCACGATTTTAGCCACGAATTGTTATTATATCGTGGCAAATTCGAACCGAAATATAAAATTGTCGCGGTAATTTTGGGGTCTTTTTCAAATTCGTGGCTAAATCCGTCGCAAATTTGCCACGAATTTCCTAAAAAACCCTACACACTATTTTTTGTTTTAAAATAATCCGTGGCAAATTTGCCACAGATTTTTGCGACGAATTTCATCAAAAAGCTTGCACACGATTTTTTTTTTAAAAAAAAATCCGTGGCTAAAATCCGTGGCAAATTTGCCATGGATTTTAGCCACGGATTTCCTAAAAAAGAATACAATAGAATTTTTTTTTTTAAAAAATCCGTGGCTAAAATCCGTGGCAAATTTGCCAAGGATTTTTGCCACGAATTTCCTAAAAAAGAATACAATAGAATTTTTTTTTTAAAAAAATCCGTGGCTAAAATCCGTGGCAAATTTGCCACGGATTTTTGCCACGGATTTCCTAAAAAAGAATATAATAGAATTTTTTTAAAAAAAAAATCCGTGGCAAATTTGCCACGGATTTTAGCCACGGATTTCCTAAAAAAGAATATAATAGAATTTTTTTTTAATTTAAAAAAAATCCGTGGCAAATTTGCCACGGATTTTAGCCACGGATTTCCTAAAAAAGAATACAATAGAATTTTTTTTTAAAAAAAAATCCGTGGCTAAAATCCGTGGCAAATTTGCCACGGATTTTTACCACACATTTCCTAAAAAAGAATACAATAGAATTTTTTTTTAAAAAAAATCCGTGGCTAAAATCCGTGGCAAATTTGCCACGGATTTTAGCCATGAATTTCCTAAAAAAGAATACAATAGAAATTTTTTTTAAAAAAAATCCGTGGCTAAAATCCGTGGCAAATTTGCCACGGATTTTTGCCACGAATTTCCTAAAAAAGAATACAATAGAATTTTTTTAAAAAAAAAATCCGTGGCTAAAATCCGTGGCAAATTTGCCACGGATTTTTGCCACGGATTTCCTGAAAAAGAATATAATAGAATTTTTTTTTAAAAAAAATCCGTGGCTAAAATCCTTGGCAAATTTGCCACGGATTTCCTAAAAAAGAATATAATAGAATTTTTTTTTAATTTAAAAAAAATCCGTGGCAAATTTGCCACGGATTTTAGCCACGAATTTCCTAAAAACGAATACAATAGAATTTTTTTTTAAAAAAAATCCGTGGCTAAAATCCGTGGCAAATTTGCCACGGATTTTAGCCACGAATTTCCTAAAAAAGAATACAATAGAATTTTTTTTAAAAAAAAATCCGTGGCTAAAATCCGTGGCAAATTTGCCACGGATATTTGCCACGAATTTCCTACAAAAGAATACAATAGAATTTTTTTTTAGGAAATCCGTGGCTAAAATCCGTGGCAAATTTGCCACGGATTTGCTAAAAAAGAATATAATAGAATTTTTTTTTAATTTAAAAAAAATCCGTGGCTAAAATCCGTGGCAAATTTGCCACGGATTTTAGCCACGTATTTCCTAAAAAAGAATACAATAGAATTTTTTTTTTAAAAAAAATCCGTGGCAAATTTGCCACGGATTTTTGCCACGAATTTCCTAAAAAAGAATACAATAGAAATTTTTTTTTTAGAAAATCCGTGGCAAAAAATCCGTGGCAAATTTGCCACGGATTTCCTAAAAAAGAATATAATAGAATTTTTTTTTAAAAAAAAATCCGTGGCTAAAATCTGTGGCAAATTTGCCACGGATTTTAGCCACGGATTTCCTAAAAAAGAATATAATAGAATTTTTTTTTTAATTTAAAAAAAATCCGTAGCTAAAATCCTTGGCAAATTTGCCACGGATTTTAGCCACGGATTTCCTAAAAAAGAATACAATAGAATTTTTTTTTTAAAAAAAATCCGTGGCAAATTTGCCACTGATTTTTGCCACGAATTTCCTAAAAAAAGCCTAAATCATGCGTACGGCCTTTGTTTACGAAATCCGTGGTAAATTGTCACGGATTTTTGCCACGAATTTCCTAAAATTAATTTTTGGCTTTTCATGAAAAATTACTTAGCCTTGTGAGTGGGATTTTTTCATGAAATTCGTGGCTAAATTTCGTGGCAAATTTTCCACTGATTTTAGCCACGAATTTCATTTCTACTATCCCACACTCGCGTAATTCTTTTTTTTTTTCCGGACAATGACGTTTCATTAACAATAATAGCAATAATAATATTCAACAACAATTACAATAATAATAATAATAATAACTACCACAACAACTACAACAACAACAACAATACTAATAATTACAGCAACAACAACAATAATAAATATGACAACAACAATAAACTTTGTCATAATAATAATAATAATAATAATAATAATAATTACGACATAATTAGTAAAAAGTCTCAAAAATCTAAATCTTCGTCTTCACCTTCGTCTTCATCTTGATCTTAATCTTCTTGTTCAGCATCATCGTCATCATCGTCATCATCGTCGTCGTCATCATCGTCATCATCGTCGTCGTCATCATCGTCATCATCATCGTCATCGTCGTCGTCATCATCATCATCATCATCATCATCATCATCATCATCATCATCATCCTCTGTCTGAAAATCAGCTTCTGCAACACCTTCTAAATTTGATTCGCGAATTTCAGTTAGATCTACATCTATCATTGCTCCACATGGATCTCGTAGAGTAAGAATGTTATATTCCTCAGTTTGAACCGCATTATAAACTTCCTCTTGTTGATATGCTGTATCCTTCCAGTGTTCCTCGATTTTTCTTCGTGCTTTGGTTTTACATACAGCCCACCAATCAGCTTTGTCACGTTTCAAACTAGGATATGATGCATAATATACTTGAATTGCTTGTTGTGCCAACACAAATGGTTCATATTTCTTATACCTTTTCTTGTGATTTATTTCAACCAAATTAAACTTCGTATGTACCTTCGTTCCTTTGACGGGGTCGAACCACATGCACTTAAATAACACAACCCGCATTGATGGTCCGGGGTACTCTATCTCGATGATTTCATCCAACAAGCCATAAAAATCATCTTTTGAACTACCACAATTGGATGACCGAACACACACACCACTATTCA
Source organism: Syzygium oleosum (assembly GCF_021117445.2). NCBI lineage: Eukaryota > Viridiplantae > Streptophyta > Magnoliopsida > Myrtales > Myrtaceae > Syzygium > Syzygium oleosum. The sequence continues at coordinate 14,161,612 of NW_026607485.1, forward strand.
TTGTGGCTTTTTCCATTCCATATTCTCGAGTGTGAAAATTGTACCCGTTTATGAAATATGCTGGCCAACTTCGTATGCTTGACTGTGGACCCCATGACAGATAATATAGTAATTCTTGCTCTTCAACTTGATCATGATTACTGTGAACCTAAGATTACACACGCAAAGTCAATAATATATATTTAAATGATGTATAAAATATTAATAACTTGGTTTTGGTCTATAGGCAACTTACATATGTTTTGAACCATGCTGCAAATTGTTCATCGCACAAACGGTCGAACTCATTTGGTGGTAGTCCATACATTGAATTTTGAAAAATCCTATTAACAATTTACATTTAAATATTAGTAAATATTTGACACGCAATACATATATTTGCAAAAATATACACTTACTGGAAGTATGGCTCCACTTCTGGACAGTTCAGTAAAATATAGGTATGGGCGGCCTGCCGTTCTTCGCCTGTTAAGCAACGAAACTGACATGCGCCGCTTGGTCGACCGAGATAATTGAAATTAGAGAATGATTTGCAATTGGGATCGATGGGACCCTCATCATTTCTTCCTGCTCTCCGCCTCTTGCACTGCACGTGCGGCTCAAAATAGTATGATGCAAATGTTGTCACTTCTTCCACAATATATGCATTACAAATTGAAGCTTCAACACATGCCTTATTCTTCACTTTTTTCTTCAAATGATATAAGAACCTTGTTGCAATAGAAAGAAGTTTATCAGAACATAATATATAATAAAGTATTTTGAATTTTATTTTGAAAAAAATTTTACCTCTCAAATGGATACATCCATCGAAATTGGACGGGACCTGCAACTTTAGCCTCATAAGGCAAGTGAACTAAGAGATGCTCCATTGAATCAAAAAACGCTGGAGGAAATATCCTTTCTAAATTGCAAAGAATAATTGGAATGTCTCTCTCCAGTTTCTCCATGTGTGATGCTTTTAACACTGTTGAGCAAATATCATGGAGGAAATTACTTAACTCTGTAATGGCGCCCCATACAAAGTTTGGTAGAAGTTCCTTCAAAGCTATTGGAATTAGTCTTTCCATAAATATGTGACAATCATGACTCTTTAATCCTGTCAACTTGCATTCGTTCAAATCAACACATCTCCCGATGTTCGAAGCATATCCATCAGGAAACCGAACAGATTTCAACCAATGACAAACGACTCGTCTCTGCTCCTTATCCAATGTATAAACTGCTTTTGGTTTTGGTCCCCTGCTGCTTGCATCCACATCTAATGTTGGCCGATCACAAATATCTCTCATATCTTTTCTTGCATTCAAGTTGTCTTTTGTTTTTCCCGTGACATCCATCACAGTATTTATGACATTGTCGAAAACATTCTTTTCAATGTGCATAACGTCAAGATTATGATGAATAAGATGAGCTTTCCAATATGGTAGATCCCAAAATATACTGCGTTTAGTCCACTTATGTGCACTTCCGTACGCAATAGTTGTGCCATGAGGGTTTTCAACAACAGTTGGAAAGTCCTGCACTCGCTCCCATATTTGATCACCAGTCAACCTCAATGGTGGAGGAGTTCTTTCAATCCTATTCTTCATGAACTCTTTTTTATTCCTTCTGAATGTATGATTCATCGGCAAAAATTGTCTATGACAATCAAATTAGCAAGGCTTCTTACCATGTCTTAATCTGAATGACTTCGACATCTCCAAACATATCGGACATCCTAAGATCCCAGCTGTACTCCATCCAGATAACATTCCATAAGCTGGAAAGTCATTTATCGTCCAAAGAAGAGCAGCCTTCATTACAAATGTTTGATTAGTAGAAACATCATACGTAACGACACCTTCATTCCATAGCCGTTGTAACTCTTCAATCAATGGTTGCATATAAACATCTATCAACTTTTTCGGATTTTGCGGCCCGATCACGATCAATGTCAAAAACATATAAGGTGTCTTCATGCACATACCGGGTGGAAGATTGTACGGAGTTAAGATAACTGGCCAACATGAATAACTTTTCCCTGATTTTCCAAATGGGGCAAATCCATCAGCATAGAGACCTAACCTAATATTTCGAGGCTCTATCGCAAATTCAGGGTATGTTCTATCAAAATGTTTCCATGCCTCTGCATCTGAAGGATGACACATTAGACCCTCTTCTGTTTCATGATTTGCATGCCAAGTCATGTGTTCAGCAGTGGCTTGAGACACATAAAGCCTTTGTAATCTGGGGATTAAGGGCAGATAAAACATTTGCTTGCATGGTCTACGCTTCTGATTACGACCTTGCCTCCTGTTCCTGTTAATCTTGTACTTAGGTTGGCTACAGAATTTGCAAGATTCTGCATTTTCATCATCTCTTCAATATAACATACAACCCCTACTACATACATCAATCCTTTCAACTGGAAGACCTAAGTTATCCACTAACTTCTTCATATCGTAAAAATCACTTGGCATTATGTTATCAGGAGGCATTGCTTCTCGCATTACTTCAACAAAAGAGTTAAAGCAATTCTCAGACACATTATGCTCTGCCTTGATATTTAACAATCTTGCTGTCGCTGATAACTGAGTATGATTGTCACAACCTGCCCATAAAGGTTCATCTGCTGCTTTCAACACTTCCCAGAACTGATTAGATGGAAACGTTTCATTACACACATTCTCATCAAAACCTGTTACTCCTATCTCTTCAAATTGTTCAAGTCTTGGAGTAAAACTAGTACTTGCATGGTTTGGATCTGAATTATGACCAGCTGCATCAATCACCATCCTCTGGTATGGGTTCATTTGGTCATAATAGCTACATTCTTCCCTAACTGAAAATTGGTCACTTATTCGATATCCTTCATCAGATATAAATGGTTCACCATGACAAGTCCAATTATAGTAGTTCGGAGTAAACCCAAATCTACAAAGATGTTCTCTAACTGTATCACATACATGAAATTTACCATTACTGCACTTTCTACACGGACACCTTAACTTATTTCCATCCATCAACTCATATTTACTACTAGCAAAGTCCAAAAATAGTTCCAACCCAGTACGAAACTCATCGGTCAATCCTCGACGTCCAGGTAAGTTCTTATTATACATCCAAGCCCTGTCTCTTTGCATTGTCTATATAAAAAAAACAAAATCTCGTAAAATATTAATGCCAAAAAATTTTCGATATTAAAACCATAAAATTCTAAAAATTAAAATTTTATTTTTACCTAAACAATTATTTTGAAATTGAAAAAATTAAAATAATTGACTTACCCAAGTATTTGACTGAAATCTTTGTAGTACAAAGTGCTCAATTTGATGAGAATTGCAACGTTCACTTCATCCGCGAGACTTTCAAACGAATACGTACCTACAAAAAAAAATTGACTTCAGATTTTATTTTTTTATAATAATTTTTTTTCCCCAATTTTTTTTTAATAATTTTTTTTTCGAATTTTTTTCCCAAATTTTTTTTCCTTCATTTTTTTCTCCGGTCGCCGGTCCGGCGACCGGCGACCGGCCGGCGAGTTGGACCTCGCCGGCCATGGCCAGATCTGGACCTCTCCGGCCAGATCTGGACCTCGCCGCGAGGTCCAGCGGCCGCCGCTCGACCTCCTCGCCGCGAGGTCCGCGGCGGCCATGGCCGCTCGACCTCGCCGCGAGGTCCAGCCGGAGCCATGGCCGCTCGACCTCGCCGCCCGATTTGGGCCGCGAGGTCGAGCTTGGGCCTCGCCGCCCGGATCGGGCGGCGAGGTCGAGCGGCCATGGCCGCCGCCGGACCTCGCGGCGAGGATGAGCGGCCATGGCCGCCGCCGGACCTCGCCGCGAGGTCCGGCAGCCGGCCCCATGGCGAGGCCGCTCGGCCTCGCCCGGATCCGGGCGAGGTCCAGCGGCCCCGCCCATGGCCGGCGAGCCTCGCCGGTTGCCGGACCCGCGGCGGCGACGAAGTCAGAAAAAAAAAAGAGAAAAAAAAACTCAATAAAATAACAAAAATTTGAAAATAGTTTTGCCCAAATTAATCACACCACTTACCAGTAGAAAAGGTTCACCGAGATAGATTTTTGCGCGTGCGGAGAGATTTATCGAGAGGAAGGGATAACAGCAAATAGGGAGAGGAAGGGAGAACAGCTAATAGGGATAAGAGGAATTAGCAGAGAGAGAGAAATTGGGTCTACAAGTAGAGGAAAATTAGCGACGAATAACAATTCGTCGCTAATTCCGTCGCAAAATAACCACGAATTTTTTTTCGTGGTAAATTTCGTCGCAAATTAGCGACGACATTTATTTTTCGTCGCAAATTAGAAACGGAAAAAGATTCGTCGGCAATTTCGTCGCAAATTAGCCACTAATTTTTTTTCGTGGCAAATTCCGTCGCAAATTAGCGACGAATATTTTTTCGTGGCAAATTCCGTCGCAAATTAGCCACGAATTATTTTTCGTGACAAAATCCGTCGCAAATTAGCCACGAATTTTTTTCGTGGGAAAATCCGTCGCAAATTTTCCACGAATTTTTTTTCGTGGTAAATTTCGTCGCAAATTTGCGACGATTTTTAATCCGTGGCAGATTCCGTCGCAAATTAGCCACGAATTTTTTTTCGTCGCAAAATTCGTCGGAAATTTGCGAGGAATTATTTTTCGTGGCTAATTTGCGACGGAAAATATATTCGTCGCAAATTGCGTCGCAATTAGCCACGAAAAATAATTCGTCGCAAATTTCCGTGGCTAAACCCTTGTTTTTTTGTAGTGTTATATGCTAGACAGAACTTATTACTTTGTCTTGTTGAATTCAAAAGTAATCTTTGCATAATTTTTCTTTTACAGGGGATGAAGAAATTGAAAGTTTTGGATCTGAGCAATTGCTTTCATGTAAAGAGAACTCCCAACTTCTCTACTTCTGCAAATTTAGAACGTTTGATCCTATATCGCTGTGTTAGTATAGTTGAAGTTGATGGGTTGATTTGTCATTTGAATCGCTTAGTTTCCTTAGAAGCAAGGCATTGTCTGAATCTTCAGAGGCTGCCAGACGAGCTGGGTGGATGTCTTGCAAGCCTTGAATACCTATCTCTAAAGAACTGCAGATCATTGGAGAGGCTTCCACATACAATCGGGAATTTGGAATCGTTGAGTGAGTTGAATATATCCGGAACGAGCATCAAAGAACTACCTGATTCCATCGGAAAGTTGAAAAATTTGAAAGTAGTGAAGATGGGGGAAAGTAACTTAAGCAAAATACCCGATGCCTTTTGGACGATTGAGAAGCTCGAAGAAATAGATGCCCACAAAAAATATGATATCGAGCATTTCCATGTGAAAATTGGCAATTGCATCTACAGGAATCAATCATTGAGGATCTTGAAATTGAAGAGTGCGGATATATACGAACTACCGAAGCTTCCCGAAAGTCTTATCGAATTAAAACTGTGGGAGTTGAATGTGGACACGTTTCCCGATCTCTCCAACCTCACTAACTTAAAGATATTGAATCTGAGCTTTGGCGTACCTAATGATGATGTGAAATCTAATGCTCTTGTGGAAGATCCGATGCCACGGTGGATTGGGGACTTCAGCAAACTAGAGTCTCTAGCCCTGCGCTCTCCTTATGTGACCACCTCACCAACAGACCTTACCCTTCCTCCTCATCTCAAGTCACTTCACCTCCGGTGCCCTAACATGCGTCGCCTCCCCAGGCTTCCCTCCACTTTATCCTCCTTGTGTCTGCAATTTTGCTACTCACTTCGCTCGGTGGAGGATCTATCAAATTTGAAGAAACTATCAACTCTCGAGATTTGGCACGGTGCAATCTCAGAGATTCCAGGCCTTGGTTGTCTGGAGAACCTACGTGATTTGAAGTTTTGGAGCCTTGGCCAGGTGGAAATACTACCTGATCTAAGCAAATTAAACAAACTAAGGCGTCTCCGAGTAGCATGGTGTGATAATCTGATTGAGATTCAAGGTGAACTCCCAAAGTCTTTGGAAGTGTTGAAGATTTTTTCTTGTGAATCTTTCCAAAAGTTACCCGATCTGTCAAGCTTAAATGAACTGCAAATGGTTGCAACAAATCATTGTGGGAAATTAAATGTGGAGGCAATTTCTAGGCTTTGCTCAGAGAAGTCAATCAGATTTTTGCGATAAGGAGACGAATATGAATCTGTGGGAGAAGACGACAAATAAGTGCACCTGGCACTTGAAAGCTTCTAGATCCCCAATCACAAATTGTTGCTTGTGTTCAAACTTTAAACGAATTGAGGTAGGTTATTTCATCTAACAACCAATTTTTTCCTTTTCTTGCAATAAAATTCTTTCACAAATATGAACAGAGAAGTTGTACGTGCAATTTTTAATGACCTTTTTGCGAATTCATGTCTGCAAAATGATGTTGGTGTTGAAATTATGATACCTCCGAATAACTAGAGGGTTCTTAATTATGAACAAGTATTTGTATTATTTTCCTTTTTTTGGTTTGGCTTTTTTAGCTATATTTTCTTTGGATGGTTTCTCCTTACTTTTTTGTTTCCCAGCTGGAGGTTATGCATGTTGATTGCATCCTTTTTATTTGATAGTGACAAATTATTAAGATCCTTTTCGATTTGCTGCTTCACTTATTTCGAAGTTGATAACCTCATTTTGCATTGGAGATAACTTCATTATGCTGTGAACAATTAGATCGAATGTGTGTTGGAAGGTCATATAACTATGGTTCTCATCCTAGTAACTTCACAGCATAATCAACTCATTGCTGCAACTGTGAAGAAGACAAACACTTTGTATTAATATGCTTATGTTCAGTTTATTTTCCAGGAAAGCTGTGCACTACAAAAAAACTGGATTTTTGCCACGAAAATTTGCGACGAAAAAATTTTCGTCGCAAATTTGCGACAAATTTTCCAACGAAAAATTTTTCGTGGGAAAATTCGTTGGAAATTTCCAACGAATTTTCCCACGAATTTAAATTTTCCGGGCAATTATTTCAGTGTGTACAATTTTCCAACGAATTCAAAAAAACCCGGCATTATTCGGCATTTTTTATATTTGTTGGAAAATTCGTTGGAAATTTCCAATGAATTTTCCTACGAATTTCAATTTTCCGGGCAATTATTTCAGTGTGTACAATTTTCGTTGGAAAATTCGTTGGAAATTTCCAACGAATTTTCCAACGAATTCTAAAAAAGCCGGTATTGTTCGGCATTGTTTTATATTCGTTGGAAATTTCGTTGGAAATTTCCAACGAATTTTCCAACGAAATTTTATTTTCCGAGCAATTATTTCAGTGTGTATAATTTTCGTTGGAAAATTCGTTGGAAATTTCCAACGAATTTTCCAACGAATTCAAAAAAACCCGGTATTGTTCGGCATTTTTTATACTCGTTGGAAAATTCGTTGGAAATTTCCAACGAATTTCAATTTTCTGAGCAATTATTTCAGCGTGTACACCAAGATCGGCGCCATGGACACCAAGATCGGGGCCCTCAACTCCTGCAAGCCCCCCTCGGGCGACGTCGGCTCCCTCCCCAAAGGCGCCGCCGCGGCCATCCAGAGCCAGGCCCCCGCGGCGGTCGGCGCCCCCGACGCCACCATGGGCCGCCACCTCGCCTGCCGCCTCGTCCAGATTGGCATCACCGACGTCACTCCATCCCCGGCGACTTCAACCTCACGCTCCTCGACCACCTCATCGCCGTCGCCGGTGAGCTCGAGGTCGCCCAGATCTGGGCAAGCTCGAGCTCGCCGGCCATGGCAAGCGTTCTGGGCGAGTTCTGGGCGAGCTCGAGCTCGCCGGCCATGGCGAGCTCGGGCCTCGCCATGGCCGGCGAGGCCCAGCCTCGTCGCCGGCGAGGGTCGAGCTTGCCATGGCCGGCGAGCTCGAGCTCGCCCAGATCCGACCGAGCCTCGGGAGAGCTCGAGCTCGTCGGCCATGGCGAGCTCGGCCCTCGCCATGGCCGGCGAGGCCCCTCGCCGCCGGCGAGGGCCGAGCTCGCCATGGCCGGCGAGCTCGATTTCGCCCAGATCTGGCCGAGTTTTGGGCGAGCTCGAGCTCGCCGGCCATGGCGAGCTCGGCCTCGCCATGGCCGGCGAGGCCCAGCCTCGTCGTCGGCGAGGGCCGAGCTCGCCGGCGAGGGCGATTTTTCGACCAAAAAATTTTTTTTGGAAAAAAAAGTTGACATTCGTCGGACGAATTATTATTGAAATTTTTTCGTTGGAAAAAAATTTCCACGATTTTTCGATCAAAAAAAATTTTTGTAGTTTTTCCAACGAATTTAGCCACGAGTTTTCCAACGAATTTTCCAACGAAAAAAAATTCGTCGCAAATTTCCAACGAAAATTGAAATTTTTCGTTGGAAAAATTTGCGACGATGAATTACCAACGAATTTTTTTTCGTTGGAAAATTCGTTGGAAATTCGTTTTCCAACGAATTTTTCCAAATTTTTCGTTGGAAATTTCGTCGGAAAAAACATGTTTTTTTGTAGTGGTGCTTTTTACTGGGATTTGCAAATGTTAGGGAGAAGTTATAAAATGAAGAGAGACTAATTTCACTTGGGTAGTGGAATCAATAGTTGGTGCAACCAAACTTCCATATGTGACAAGAGAAGGGAACTATTAAGCTTCTCTAAGGTATCATAATTCATCTTATGGTTAAGGCTAAATTTCAATAATATATGTGCCTAGGACATATCATAAGTCTCACTTGGGGTTAGAAATCATGTAAATGAATCTAGAAATGGTTCTGCCAAGGTGATTATCTGTCATAGAAGCCCTTCCATTCACCTCAAACTACATTAGAGGATTCTTTTAGGTTTTAAGATTGACACGAAGTGCTAAGGGAGACATCTCAAATGACAGGCTTTTTGCTGGTTCCTAATGTTGCTGAGAGGAATTCAAGTTTGAGAAACTTACATAAATCTTTCTGTGCAGGGAGCTGTGGCTAATTTGGAAGCTGTACAAACAAAGACCAAATAAAGGAAAATGAGGATGACATCTAATGTGGACTAAATTCCCTTTCACAATCTTGGAGTGATAAATTGTGCATTCATCTGTTTAGGGACAGAAACTTGGAGATTAGAGAGGGAAGTCATTGCCTATTGATGAAATCGTTGAATCTGTTGAACTTCTTGAACTTCATGTGAAGTTTCGGTTGAATGGTTCACCCTTTTTTCAGAGAAATCATTAGAGAAGGTTAGAGGGATTCATTGTGCAATTTGGGGCATCGTACGTAATGCTATTCAAGGTAGTCTTACCCATGAGTGTGATAGGCACTCACAACAAAGGAAACACAAATAATTGGAATTCATAGACCAGGCAGTGTAGTAAAGTCGACTCTCGCCAAAATTATCTACAATTAGATTTCACGTGGTTTTGAGCATTGTTGCTTTCTTTCTAACATCAGTGATACTTTAGTGCTCAAAGGGCATTCAGTACTTGCAAAATCAACTCATTTCCTATGTCCTCAAAAGAAAATTGATAGAAATAAGTAATGTTGATGAAGGGATCAACACAATTAAAGATAGGCTATCTAGTAAAAGAGTTCTCGTCCTTTTTTATGATGATGACCAGAAGAATCAATTGAATACGCTCATGGGTAACATCTATGACATTCAGGCATTACTGAATTCTTCAATGCTGAATGTCAAGCGTTGAAGGATATCAAAATTCTGAGTGCTTCGCTTTGTTCATCATTGAAGAAGATAATCTCTTCCATTGGTCATTAAACATCGCTATAGGGGCTATCTCTTAGAAGCACCAAGCTCTTACAAGCCTTGAATACTTGTCTTTGAAAGAATGTAGATGTATAGAGAGGCTTCCAGATTCAATTGGCAATCTGCAGTCGCTACTTGAGTTGTATATCTACTACACGTGCATAAAAGAGCTACCTGACTCTATCGGAAACATGAAAAGTTTGGAAGTAGTGAGGATGAATAAGTGTTCCATTGGAAAGATATCTAGTGCCTCATGGATACTGTAAAAGCTTGAAGAAATAGATGCAGCACTTGGTGAAAGCTTGCAACTGGAAATTCCTAATGATATTTCTAGACATTCATCTTTGAGGATCTTGAAATTGACATTGATTGAAACATGCCTAGTACCAAGGCTCCCTCGAAGTCTTGTCAGTTTACACATTAATACATTGATGACAACATTTTCAGATTTCTCAAATTTGACAAGTTTAAATAAGTTGTATCTGGCCATTCGACTAGATACTTACTGTCACGCCCCGAACCCCCGTCGAGCCCGCGACATCCCGCCTCCGGTCGAATAGTTGCGACGTCCCAGGTTATCGCCGACCTCAACTAAACATCAGAGATTTCATTGCGCAAACGGAAACCAAAAAAAAATACCCGGACAAATTAAACTGGGGAGAATTGGGAGAATATACATTTCCAGTACTCGATCAAACTTATTCCATCATATTTACAATAGAACAAACCTTAGTTTACCAGTACACACATTCCTAAAACCTTCGAAAGTAAGAACAAAAACAGACGACCTGGCATACTAACTTCCAAAAATGTTACCCTTCTGAAACCCACCGGAAACTCTGCCACATCGTACTCCGCGTGCACTGGTATCCCAAAACGTACTGGCGGCGGTGGTGGAGGATTCATGGTTCCTGTCGGGGTTCTGAAATTGTCGGTTGAAACAACCGTGAGAACACTTCTCAGTAAGTTCACCCCTAAACCCCACCTAGGCTATCACGTACCTCCAGACAATTACGCAATCACACACATTCACGAACATCAAGTAATCACATCACAGGCACATCAATTAAGACGGTCAGGCTCAATAATGCACACATCAGCATTCAAACTCAATCATGTCAGATGTACACACGCACATGTATCATTCTCATCCCACTGTTCCTTCCATCCTCATTCCTCTTTCATATTCCTCGCCAGTGACCCGCGTCGAAGTACACGCCTCAGGCACACTGCGACAATTCATTTTCCACAACACTCGCCAGTGACCCGCGTTGAAGTACACGCCTCAGGCACACTGCGACATTCACCACATCCGGCCCGCGTACCCGTTCACACCTCAGGCCCCAATCGCGACCTGAGCATCACACGCCCCAGGCCCGATCCCAACTCAGCCCGCGCCAAATGCGACAGGCCTACATGATTGGAACCCGAGCTTATAATGCCTCGGTCCAATCCCGGTCTCACCCGAACTGGTCATGCCTTGGACCGAATCTCATACTTGCTTTTTCAAGCCTCAGCCTGTGCCAAATGCAACAGACCTACATGATCGCTGCCCGAGCTTATGATACTCGGCCCGATCCCAATCTCGCACTTACACACCTTCACATAACTTCCACTATCACATGCCACAACACTTTTCTTTCTTACTCATGCACATGCTCATCAAGCATTTACCACACTCAACTGGCCCATCACACGTGGCCTGTGCACGCATCAATTAACACGTAAAACATGCTCACTCAGCATTCGACATGAGCAATTTCAACAATTAATTCAATCTGGCCCACGCGTGCACATAATCAAGCACATTTCAATTCATCAAATCACGGTTCAATAAACACACAAGGCCGCTCATGGGCCCACAATCACAGCCACGTTCATAGGCATAATTTCGACATTTCCAAGCCTATTAAACATCACAATCTAACCATACTACCACACACCAAACCGACACTACCTGGCCTTAAATCGAGCCATAAGTTTGCCAATTCCATCCCACAACATCCGACACTCTATTCAGTCTCACTCCAGCCTCGAAACATCCTCATTTCATCCTCGAGTTACCTCATATAACACACAAACAAATACTCAATTAAATCAACCCCATCCAGACTAATTCAAACATGCCCAAAACACGTAAATTGCCAATTTTCTCCAACCAAATGGCGTCGGGTTAATTCTGATCCTTCACGACACTTTCTCGCCATTAAATGCCGGTTCTAAAAATGCAACTTGCATCCCGAACAAATCATCACAGCCCCGTGAACAGTAATTCGCAGCTTGTGACAGTAACTCGCAACTTATAATTCACCTCAAATTGTTCTCCAAAAATTCCAAAAATAATCCTCAAGGCCCGTCAAACAATTCCAATCATAAACCCCAATTTTTTCGCACCCGCATATTGTAAATTTCACCATCCCAACTCAATTATAATTAAAACACACATAAAACACATAAATTCCTATTTTTCTCCTGCCAAACGACGCCAAATTGCTTCCGGTCCTTCACGGGACTTTCTCACCATTAAATCTCTGTTCTAGAAATCCAACTTACGTCCCGATCAGACCATCACAGCCCGTGAACAGTAAATCACAGCTCGTGAACAGTAATTCGCAGCCCCTATTTTTCTGAATTTCCAATAATTAATGCCCGAACTAAATCCCAAGGCCCGCCATAAAATTTCCACTACCAATTCATACCATTCCGCACCTAACTTTATACAGATTTCGCCCAAAATCGTCCGTTGATATCCGAAGTCCTAAATTGGGTTTAGAGCGCGACTTACCCGCGTTCTAGACTATCGCGGCTAGAACGGAGAGCGGCGGCACTAAATCGGGGACGGCGGCGACGGCGTACGGCTCCCGGGTGGCGGCGATCGGCTTGGGTGGCGACGGCGCGGCTTGGGCGGTGGTTGGGGGCTCACGGCCAAGAGAGAAAGACCGAGAGGGAGAGAGAGAACGGCGGCTTGGGGGGGGGGCTTGAGGCTCGGCGGTGGAGCAGCGGCGATCTGGCGGGCGTGACCGGCGGCGGTGATGGCACGGCGACGACGGCAAAGGGAGAGAGAGAGAGAGAGAAAATGGGTCCACGGTGGGGGGGGGGGGGGGGGTTACGGCCAAAAAGGGAGAATTTCACGAAGACGAAGGAGGAAGAAGAGAGAGAGGAGAGAGAGAAAGGGGGGTCAAGGGCTTAAAAATCAATTTTGACCAACTTTTTGGCAATTTGCCAAAATGCCCTTCTCTCACACAACTAACCCTTTATTAATTCCCAAGGGTAAAATGGTCACTTCCTCCGTTTCTCTCCGAAATCGAATTTTTCCGAAGGAATTGAGCGTACCAAAAATTGACACGTGTCACGTGCAACGTCGTCCTAACGTTCCGTCGTGACTTCCTAATTTTCCGGTGTCCAATTTGGGTAAAATTCCATAATTAAATTCTATTAAACGCAACTCGAGCGTTTCTCGAGCTAACGGGCGGCTTGCTGGGGAAATTCGCAGAATCGACTCATGGCTGATACTGAATCGAGTCACGTGTAAGTCCGTTCGGTGCGTGACGACCTCGGTTGTCATTAAAATCGCGAAGATCAATCACTTGATCCGAGGGGTACGATCGTTCGGTATAATTTCAGAATCATTCGTCGAGTCGTTTCGTGGTCCAACGGAATCACCCGCGATCCACTACTAGGACAGTGGCGAACTGACCCCTAACTATCCTTGGATCGGCCAACAGTGGCTCAAAATATCACTTCCGCGATTTAATGGTCGAAATCCATTCACGATCGAATTTCCTTTAGTCGCGCGAATTTAATTTCCCCTATTAGCCTTTCCCTAATGGTTAGCATTCCCAGGAATGATCAGTTCCGGGCGAGAACTGACTACGAGTACATTCATAAAATCCAGTATTTCATAAATCCCAAATGGACTAATTTTTCAGGATGTCACAATCTTCCCCCCTTATAAAAATTTCGTCCTCGAAATTTACAAATCCCACCACTACTCAAGATTTACAATCTCACTACTGCTCAAACAGCTGGGGGTATTGACGTTGCATCATCTTTTTGCTTTCCCAAATGGCACCTTTTGTCCTTCGGTGCTCCCATACACTTGGATCACTGGGACTGACTTATTATGCGGCCCATGATCCTTTCTGCCCTCAAGCTTGATCGGCCCTTTCCACGTACGATACTTTATCATCCACGTCCGTTTCCCCTTAACGTGGGTCATATTTGGCTCATACTTCTTCAACGTTGTCACGTGAGATACATCATATACTTAGGACAGATTAGGCAACGAGGCAATTTGTTAGATCATATCTCCGATCTTTTCCCGAATATCGAATAATTTGACATGCCTCGGCTCAACTTCCCTTTTCTGTCAAATTAGGATAATCTTTCCATTGAGGAACACTTGTGCTGCCACTTAGTTCCCAATCTCAAGCTCTAAAAGTCTCCGTCTCCGATCGGGTGACCTTTCTGACGACTCTACTTATCTGTCTGACTCAAAGTCCGTTCACAATGTCCGAAAGCGCACTGACTTAGTCAGTTTATCAACTGCTATTCTGATGGAATCGGGTTTTCTCCGGCTCCCCTTTGATCCTACTACAACATCCTTGGGATCATGTCACATTTCCATTCAAACGGATTTCCTTCTCAACCAGTCGTGCCCATAGCACGGCTATCGACGAAAATCTTCCACAAAACATCGATAATTATCAGCCAAATCTAAGACACTGCCAACCTCCGTTGTTGGCATTAATCTTGGCCACTTAGTCATCACCTCAACCTTAGTCGGGTTCACTGTAATTCCATTTCCCTTAGATTATATGTCCAGAGGATATTGTTCTATTGAGCCAAAATTCGCACTTGCCATACTTGGCGTAGAGTGCGTGTTCTCTCAAGATTCGCAGCACCTCAGTCAGACTTGCTTCTTGTTCCCAGGCTCTTCGAGTCTCCCAATACATTATCAACGAAGATCATCATGAACTAATCCCATAATTCTTGGAACATTCGGTTCATTAGGTCTACAGAAGCAGCGAGGCATCCCTTAGTTCAATGGGCATTACTATGAATGCCTAGTGCCCATACCTCGTCTGTTAAGCAGTTGTAATTACATCCTCTTTTCATGTCCTTAACGGAAAATTTCCAATCCGTAACACAATCTTAGGAACATTCTCTTTCTGAATTCCTTACCGGTGACATCCGTTCATAATTCAACCGTAGAGGACACTAAAGTTCCTTGCAATCAATCGAACAGACTATCGATCCTCGGTAATGGGTACTCATTCCTTTTTGTCGCCTGGTCCTGCTGCTGGTAATTTACGTACCATCTCAATGTCTTGTCCTTTTCCCTCATACCAAATACAGGAACTCTCCATGGAGACATACTAGGGCGGATAAAATTTTATCCACGAGTCCGTACATTTGGACTTTCAATTCCTTAAACTTTCAACAAGAACATTTAACACCGCGCTCTCGAAATCAGCTTCATCTCGAGGCCAATCCTTTTACAATTCCACTTCCCGTTCTAGTGGCAACCCGGCAATTCCCGAGAAAAGACCTCGAAAGGTTACACACCTCGTTTACTCTTTCAACTTTAATTCCGTCACGGTCGAGTCAACCACATTCACCTCGTATCCTTCATAACTATCATCGGATATCTAGTCACCTCGAACGAGGGCATTCAAGGAATCGAGATTCCTCCTCGATTTTCCTGAAGATCAAACCTAAGACGTTCAACTGGGTTGAACTGGATCGTCCTTTAGTCGCAGTCCATAACGGCCTTCTGTCTTATTAGCCAATCCATTTCAATTCCCCACTCAAAATCGCACCTGACCAATACTGTCAAGTTGACACTCTTTTCTCTACTCTCGATTACTATCTCACATTTAAGACACTTTAACGACACCATCACCTTATCAATCGAGGAATCGTCACACCAAACGTGACTCAAGCACAACAGACTCAATCCCATCCAGTTTAACTAGTTGTTCCAACTCCCACTTTCGATGCAAGCCTCAAAACGGCTCGTTTGACGATTTGGCTTTCTAATATCCTTCCTAACCGGTGGAACGAATCGCCTGTTTCCCCGCCATCTGCCTCTTCTCGAGGCGGCGATTATCCTTAATTTGAGCAAATCACTATCCAGAAGTAGTTGCACTTTCCAACTGATCTCGCTCTATCACTTGAGCTCATTCATACACTTCCCCATCATTGCTGATGTTCAGTGAAATCATTAGGTTTCGGATATCCGACTTCAGTCCGTCTCGAGATTTCTGAACCTTGTCCCGTGGATTCTCAACCAGTTAAATGGACTCCGTTTCATATCATTCCACAGTCATCTGACCCTCGCGGAGTCTCATAAACTCTGCTAGTTTCTTCTCCCTAGCACTTGACGAGAAATATTTTTCATAAAACTTTTCAGTAAAAACAGCCAAGGTCCTAGCTGTGCCTTCCGGAAGAATCCTATCTTTGGTGGCTTCCCACCAGTCATTTGCATTATCTTGCAATTGATACACCGCCAGAGTTACCCTCTCATGATCATTGCACTCTAACACCTCAAAAGCCTTCTCAAGCTCCTCTACCCATCAAGGTGCAGCCTCAGGATCACCTTTCCCGGCAAACTTAGGCGGTTTCAGCTTTATAAACTGTTCTACTAGCTGATGCATCGGTCTATTCACAACTCCTTGCCCTTGTCCTTGATTCTCATGATTAATGACAGTAGCAGCAACCACAGGGGCCTCAACAGGTTGGGCAATTTCAGCAGCTCTTTCCTGAGTCTGCTGTTCTAACAGATTTCCGATCCGTTCCAACGTCCTCATAATGACTTCCATTCGAGGATCTTAGTAAGTCTAACTTCCACTCTAGGATCCACTGCAGCTCCAACATCCACTCTAGGATTCTCTACTGCTCTAACACCCATTCCGAGGTCCTCGACAGCCCTAGCTCGAGCACGACCTCGACCTCTCGTTCCTCTTCTAGCGCCCCTTCTTAGGACTCTTCCTACTCCTTTTCCTTCACTGCTCATCCCACAATTCTACCACTCTCCTACCTGCTATAATTCCACTCAGGAATTAGCGGTCTAAACCAACTAGCTCAATCCAATTCTAAGCAGCGAATTAACACATCCGTTTACTCAACAAGCAATTCCCCACTACAAATAACGAAATCACCATCATCAGAGTCTGAACACTTACCTCCGGTCCAGACGCACCTGCAATTCAATTACCACGCACAATTGACTTACACAAACAATCACAACAACCAATCTGGAGGCACGTGTAGCTCACACTACCCTACACCCACTGAGATCTCCCCAATTACTACCCCAAGGTTTCCGCTCCTTATCACTCCAATTCGACCAACTTTAGATCGAGCTGACCTTGCTCTGGTACCAATTCAAACGGGGATGTCACGCCCCGAACCCCCGTCGAGCCCGCGACATCCCGCCTCCGGTCGAATAGTTGCGACGTCCCAGGTTATCGCCGACCTCAACTAAACATCAGAGATTTCATTGCGCAAACGGAAACAAAAAAAAATACCCGAACAAATTAAACTGGGGAGAATTGGGAGAATATACATTTTCAGTACTCGATCAAACTTATTCCACCATATTTACAATAGAACAAACCTTAGTTTACCAGTACACACATTCCTAAAACCTTCGAAAGTAAGAACAAAAACAGACGACCTGGCATACTAACTTCCAAAAATGTTACCCTTCTGAAACCCACTCGAAACTCTGCCACATCATACTCCGCGTGCACTGGTATCCCAAAACGTACTAGCGGCGGCGGTGGAGGATTCATGGTTCCTGTCAGGGTTCTGAAATTGTCGGTTGAAACAACCGTGAGAACACTTCTCAGTAAGTTCACCCCTAAACCCCACCTAGGCTATCACGTACCTCCAGACAAGTACGCAATCACACACATTCATGAACATCAAGTAATCACATCACAGGAACATCAATTAAGACGGTCAGGCTCAATAATGCACACATCAGCATTCAAACTCAATCATGTCAGATGTACACACGCACATGTATCATTCTCATCCCACTGTTCCTTCCATCCTCATTCCTCTTTCATATTCCTCGCCAGTGACCAGCGTCGAAGTATACGCCTCAGGCACACTGCGACAATTCATTTTCCACAACACTCGCCAGTGACCCGCGTTGAAGTACACGCCTCAGGCACACTGCGACAATTCATTTTCCACAACACTCGCCAGTGACCCGCGTTGAAGTACACGCCTCAGGCACACTGCGACAATTCATTTTCCACAACACTCGCCAGTGACCCGCGTTGAAGTACACGCCTCAGGCACACTGCGACAATTCATTTTCCACAACACTCGCCAGTGACCCGCGTTGAAGTACACGCCTCAGGCACACTGCGACAATTCATTTTCCACAACACTCGCCAGTGACCCGCGTTGAAGTACCCGCCTCAGGCACACTGCGACAATTCATTTTCCACAACACTCGCCAGTGACCCGCGTTGAAGTACACGCCTCAGGCACACTGCGACATTCACCACATCTGGCCCGCGTACCCGTTCACGCCTCAGGCCCCAATCGCGACCTGAGCATCACACGCCACAGGCCCGATCCCAACTCAGCCCGCGCCAAATGCGATAGGCCTACATGATTGGAACCCGAGCTTATGATGCCTCGGTCCAATCCCGGTCTCACCCGAGCTGGTCATGCCTCGGACCGAATCTCATACTTGCTTTTTCAAGCCTCAGCCCGTGCCAAATGCAACAGACCTACATGATCGTTGCACGAGCTTATGATACTCGGCCCGATCCCATTCTCGCACACATGCTCATCAAGCATTTACCACACTCAACTGGCCCATCACACGTGGCCCGTGCACGCATCAATTAACACGTAAAACATGCTCACTCAGCATTCGACATGGGCAATTTCAACAATTAATTCAATCTGGCCCACGCGTGCACATAATCAAGCACATTTCAATTCATCAAATCACGGTTCAATAAACACACAAGGCCGCTCATGGGCCCACAATCACAGCCACGTTCATAGGCATAATTTCGACATTTCCAAGCCTATTAAACATCACAATCTAACCATACTACCACACACCAAACCGACACTACCTGGCCTTAAATCGAGCCCTAAGTTTGCCAATTCCATCCCACAACATCCGACACTCTATTCAGTCTCACTCCAGCCTCGAAACATCCTCATTTCATCCTCGAGTTACCTCATATAACACACAAACAAATACTCAATCAAATCAACCCCATCCAGAATAATTCAAACATGCCCAAAACACGTAAATTGCCAATTTTCTCCAACCAAATGGCGTCGGATTAATTCCGTTCCTTCACGACACTTTCTCGCCATTAAATGCCGATTCTAAAAATGCAACTTGCGTTCCGAACAAATCATCACAGCCCCGTGAACAGTAATTCGCAGCTTGTGACAGTAACTCGCAACTTATAATTCACCTCAAATTGTTCTCCAAAAATTCCAAAAATAATCCTCAAGGCCCGCCAAACAATTCCAATCATAAACCCCAATTTTTTCGCACCCG
Organism: Syzygium oleosum; assembly: GCF_021117445.2. NCBI lineage: Eukaryota > Viridiplantae > Streptophyta > Magnoliopsida > Myrtales > Myrtaceae > Syzygium > Syzygium oleosum. The sequence continues at coordinate 14,180,851 of NW_026607485.1, forward strand.
CATATTGTAAATTTCACCATCCCAACTCAATTATAATTAAAACACACATAAAACACATAAATTCCTATTTTTCTCCTGCCAAACGACGCCAAATTGCTTCCGGTCCTTCACGGGACTTTCTCACCATTAAATCTCGGTTCTAGAAATCCAACTTACGTCCCGATCGGACCATCACAGCCCGTGAACAGTAAATCACAGCTCGTGAACAGTAATTCGCAGCCCCTATTTTCTGAATTTCCAATAATTAATGCCCGAACTAAATCCTAGGGCCCGCCATAAAATTTCCACTACCAATTCATACCATTCCGCACCTAACTTTATACAGATTTCGCCCAAAATCGCCCGTTGATATCCGAAGTCCTAAATTGGGTTTAGAGCGCGACTTACCCGCGTTCTAGACTATCGCGGCTAGAACGGAGAGCGGCGGCACTAAATCGGGGACGGCGGAGATGGCGTACGGCTCCCGGGTGGCGGCGATCGGCTTGGGTGGCGACGGCGCGGCTTGGGCGGTGGTTGGGGGCTCACGGCCAAGAGAGAAAGACCGAGAGGGAGAGAGAGAACGGCGGCTTGGGGGGGGGGGGGGGCTTGAGGCTCGGCGGTGGAGCAGCGGCGATCTGGCGGGCGTGACCGGCGGCGGTGATGGCGCGGCGACGACGGCAAATGGAGAGAGAGAGAGAGAGAGAAAATGGGTCCACGGTGGGGGGGGGGGGTTACGGCCAAAAAGGGGGAATTTCACGAAGAGGAAGGAGGAAGAAGAGAGAGAGGAGAGAGAGAAAGGGGGGTCAAGGGCTTAAAAATCAATTTTGACCAACTTTTTGGCAATTTACCAAAATGCCCTTCTCTCACACAACTAACCCTTTATTAATTCCCAAGGGTAAAATGGTCACTTCCTCCGTTTCTCTCCAAAATCGAATTTTTCCGAAGGAATTGAGCGTACCAAAAATTGACACGTGTCACGTGCAACGTCGTCCTAACGTTCCGTCGTGACTTCCTAATTTTCCGGTGTCCAATTTGGGTAAAATTCCATAATTAAATTCTATTAAACGCAACTCGAGCGTTTCTCCACTACAAAAAAACCGGGTTTTGCCACGAAAAATTTCGACAAAATTCGTGGCAAAATGAATTTGCGACGAAATTAGCGACGGAAAAAAATTCGACGCTAATAGGCCGTCGCAAAATTTTGCCACGGAAAATGGCAATTTTCGTGGCTAATTTGCGACGAATTTTTTTCGTCGCAAAATTCGTCGCTAATTATTCGTGGCAAAATTCGTGGCTAATTTTGCAACGAAAAATAATTCGTCGCAAAATTCGTCGCTAATTATTCGTGGCAAAATTCGTGGCAAATATTCGTCGCTAATTTGCCGCGAATATTATTCGTGGCCAATATCCGTCGCTAATTTGCCACGAATATTTTTCGTGGCAAATATCCGTGGCTAATTTGCCACGAATATTATTCGTGACAAGAATCCGTCGGTAATTTGCCACAAGATCTATTCGTGGCAAAAGTCGTCGCTATTATTTTGATTTATTTTTTGGTCGCGAAATTGCGACGAAATATTTTCATGGCAAAAAGTCGTTGCTAATTATCACGTGGCTAATTTGCCAAAAAAAAATTTTTTTTGCGACGAGTTTATTCGTGGCTAATTTGCCACAAAAAAATTCGTGGCAAAATTCGTGGCTAAAATTCGTGGCTAATTTGCCCGCAAATGTTTTTTTTTTATCAGTATTTTGCCACGAAAAATTTTGACTATTGCGGCCGACATTATTCGAAAACAAATTTGGCGACGAATTTTAACGAATACTTTAGCGACCAATGTTGTTTAGGAACGATTTCGATTTGAAATCTAATTAACATTGATAGAAAATCACAGTCAAGACAAGAACAAACCCCAAAAAGAAAGAAATGAAACAATGTTCTAAATTAGCGAGTTCGCAAACTGTTGTGGCAAACTATTGATCTTGCCAAGAAGTTCTTTCACGTTGTGGCAAACTGTTGCGGCAAACTATTGATTTCCAAGAATCGAAGTCCTGTCCATCTGCAGCGCAAACATCACAATATCAAACTCCTAACCCCTGTTAATTTTTTCACATCTATTCAACAGCAGAAGCACAAAGATATAAGTACCTCTTGAAAATTTAAACTAGCAAGGATCATCATCAGCATCAGCATCAGCATCAGCATCAGCATCATCATCAGCATCATCATCATCATCATCATCATCATCAGGAATCTCATTATCATCATCATTGTGGCCATCACCTACTGGATTAGTAGGAGGTACAGGAGGACCGTCATCAGCTTCGAGGTTGAGGTGTTGCATGATCAATTGTAAACGTTGGTTCACTCCTTTCATTTCTTCGTCCTTCTGTACAAGTAATTGTTTCATTTCTTCGTCTTTCTGTACAAGTAACTGTTTCATTTCTTCGTCCTTCTGTACCAGTAATTGTTTCAAGCGGTTCAATTCTTGGTCCGTTCGCTCCTCGTGTTGTGCCCTTAAAAAAGCCGCACTGGAGGATGAAGTTGCAGCAGCTGGCGTTTTGTACATCCTCGACAAGGATCCCATCCCAAATATTTGACCTCTTCTCATTCCACCCGATGCCTCCATCCATAATGCCATACTGTCAACCGATGGCTCGGACGCAGCAGCAATATCACCATCACCATCACCATCACCATCACCATCACCACTAGCAGCAGCCGTGCTCATTACAAGTTCATCATATTTGTCCTACATTAACAATATTAATAAAAATAAAAAAAACTTCATATATATAAATACAAAATATAACCTTACATACCTTAATAACTTTTGCTCGATTGCCGGTCCATGTCTTATCTTTTTTCTGAAAGGTGCGTTCAAATGTAGCCATAAATGTTGGTTCCGTCCCCAATTCATCTGCCTACAAAATATAAACATAAATGAAATGAGTAATTATTGATTTAACTTTACAACATGTTTAAAAGACTTACCATTCTTTTTCTATGCTCCCCGATATTAATAGAGCCCCCAGCATATGTGGCAGACCCTTCACTAGAACTAGAAGCTCGATTCTTCTTATTAATTTCACTGATTTGCTTATGCTTTTCGGTGTCCCAAGTTCTTTTGATTTCCGCCCAATTGTCAGCTGTAATAAAATCCGGCTTTTCTTGTCTTCTCTTTGCTCTATTCATCACATTTCGCATGTGATCACCGGCTTTCTTCTTAAAAATTCTTTTAACTTCTTTCTCTTCCGCTTCATCCCACCTGAACTTCCGCTGCAAGGAATCAATAGAAAAATAATTGTACGCTCAGTATGCTAAATCGAACTTAGTTTGTGAGGAAATAAAAGGACAAAACTTACCTTGAACTCATTCCACCACAATTCCTTTACTTCTTTTGGAGCAGTGGTCCAACTACTAAACTGCCCCATCCAATAGTTATCGATTATTTTATTAAGTCTCCTCACAACATGCGTAGAATCCGTGAATCTGCAAACGGGTTATAACTTATTTCAACATACGTAGCATCCGTAAAGCATACAGACAATTCAGTTGACATCCATAATAATTCACATATATTTAAAAAAATGAAATACTTACGAATCTCCAAATGGGGCTATCATGAATCGGGTATCTTCTTCATAATTCGAGTGTTGCGTTGAAGAAGAAGGTGGAACCGAAGGCGATGGAACTGAAGTAAATTCAGTTCGCATTTGAGGGTCGGAGGAAGGGCCAATGTGTCCATGTACTAGTTGAGGGTTAGATAAAAGGGCAGGGGCAGGGGAAGCGAAAAGGGATGGGGATGAGGATGAGGAAGAGGAAAGGCCTGGTCTTCTTTGTGAAGCATCATCACGACGCATGTGACCTCCACGTTTATACTAAAAGGTGCAAGGTTAGACAAAAATAAAGAAAATTATGAACATATATTAAGGACACATAATGACGTACGTCGTGAAGCTTACCATTTTGTTATTGAGAGCAAGAGAGATGGCCCCTGAAAAAAAGAAAGCTGTCCGGAAATACCTACGAGCTAAATTTCTGGTCCTACAACGGTAAAAAAGGAAGAACTCATCTAGCTGGTCAGGGTCATCAAATTTTCAGTTAATTTCTGTAATTCGACTTGTTTTAAAATTTAATTGCATGTTTTGAAAGCCTTAGAACTTAATAAGTTACACTTTCACAACAAATTTTATGATGCAAGTAAATCACTAAGTTCTGTTCAAAATGAATATATCAACTTCAACAAGAAAATCAATAAGTTTTTACCTCGAAGGGAGCCACTCCAGAAAACCCAAATGTCACGGAAATAGTTTTACCCCGATGGCCAAAGCTTCAACCTAGGCCAAAAAAGGTTTGGAAATAGTTTTCACACCTAGATAATGATAAAATGACTCCGAAACGAAAAAAAAAAAGCGGAAATGTCACGGAAAACACTATTCACCAGAATCATTTTTTGCCAAAAACCCATCTAAACGACTCCAAAAAGCCAAAAAATGGCTTGCATCACGGCCGCAGGCCGTGAATTTCGATCAGCGGGCCGTTTCCACTTGACCGACCAAATTTCAGCTCATTCCGACCACATTTCACCTTATTTCGACCAAATTTCAAACGAATTTCAACTAAATTTCAACCTAAATCCGATCAAATTTCAACCTAAATATGAGAAATTGATTATGTTTCGTTCTGTTTCGTGGGCGAACGAATTCGTGGGCGAAACAGACCCAATCTGTTTCGCACAGAAGCCAACACCCAACACAGAAGCGCCCACGAAAGCCAACACAGAAGCGCCCACGAAAGCCAACACAGAAGCCAACACAGAAGCAGAAGCCGAAGCACAGAAGCGCCCACGAAACTGGTTTGTTTCGCACACGAATAGAACCAAATTCGTGGGCGAAACAGACCCAATCTGTTTCGTCCACGAACAGAACGAAGCAGACCCAACACAGAAGCAGAAGCAGAAGCGCAGAAGCAGAAGCAGACGCAGACCCAACACAGAAGCCAGCCAACACGAGGAAGCGAAAGCTTAGCGACGAGCGAAGCGCGAGCGGAAGCACGAAGCTTAGCGAAGCGAAGCGCGAAGCGAAGCACGAAGCAAAAGCACGAAGCGAAGCACGAAGCGAAGCATAGAGCGAAGCACGGGCGGCACGGACCCAAACGTAGACCCAACACATACATTGAATAGAAGCATAAGCGGACGCAAACGCCTAGAAATAACGGCAAAGCAACGCACCCAACGAAGCATACCGAATGTAAGGCAAACACTCTCGGACGCCGCCGAAGAACCCAACAGAAGCAGACTGCGCGCTGGGTGTCCTCGCTTCCCAGCGTCCGCCGCCGAAGAACGCCAAGAATCGCGCCGAAGAATGCCGAAGAACGGTGAAGAACTGCAACAGAGACAGAGAAAGAGGGAGAAGACAGAGACAGACAAGAGACAGAGGTAAGGTGAGAAGATTGGTTCGATCGTGAGAACAGAAAAGAAGAACCCTAATTTGTACCCGCTCATGAAGACGACGCCGTTTGTTGAATTTTCGCTGAAATTAACCACGGATTTAAAATCGTGGCTAAAATCGTGGCAAATTTGCCACGGTTTTAGGATTCGTGGCTAAAATCGTGGCAAATTAGCCACGAATCTTATTTCGTGGTTAATTTGCCACGGATTTAGCCACGATTTCCAATCCGTGGCTAATTTGCCACGATTTTAGCCACGAATTGTTATTTTCTCGCGGCAAATTCGAATTGAAATATATAATTGTCGCGGTAATTTTGGGGTCTTTTTCAAATTCGTGGTTAAAATCCGTGGCAAATTTGCCACGGATTTTTGCCATGAATTTCCTGAAAAAGCCTACAGAAGATTTTTTTAAAAAAAAAAATTCGTGGCAAATTTTCCACGGATTTTTGCCACGAATTTCCTGAAAAAGCCTACAGAAGATTTTTCATTTTAAAAAAATCCGTGGCTAAAATCCGTGGCAAATTTGCCACGGATTTTAGCCACGAATTTCCTAAAAAAGAATACAATAGATTTTTTGTTTAATAAAAAAATCTGTGGCTAAAATCCGTGGCAAATTTGCCACGGATTTTAGCCACGAATTTCCTAAGAAAGAATACAATAGAATTTTTTTTAATAAAAAAATCCGTGGCTAAAATCCGTGGCAAATTTGCCACGTATTTTAGCCATGAATTTCCTGGAAAAGCCTTCAGATTTTTTTTTTAAAACAAATCCGTGGCTAAAATCCGTGGCAAATTTGCCACGGATTTTAGCCACGAATTTCCTAAGAAAGAATACAATAGAATTTTTTTTAATAAAAAAATCCGTGGCTAAAATCCGTGGCAAATTTGCCACGTATTTTAGCCATGAATTTCCTGGAAAAGCCTTCAGATTTTTTTTTTAAAACAAATCCGTGGCTAAAATCCGTGGCAAATTTGCCACGGATTTTTGCCACGAATTTCCTAAACAAGAATACAATAGATTTTTTTTTAAAACAAAATCCGTGGCTAAAATCCGTCGCAAATTTGCCACGGATTTTTGCCACGAATTTCCTAAAAAACCCTACACACGATTTTTGCATTTTAAAAAATATCCGTGGCTAAAATCAGTGGCAAATTTGCCACGGATTTTAGCCACGAATTTCCTGAAAAAGCCTTTAGAAGTTTTTTTTTAAAAAAAATCCGTGGCTAAAATCCGTGGCAAATTTGCCACGGATTTTTGCCACGAATTTCCTAAAAAAGAATACAATAGAATTTTTTTTAAAAAAAAATCCGTGGCTAAAATCCGTCGCAAATTTGCCACGGATTTTTGCCGCGAATTTCCTAAAAAACCCTACACACGATTTTTGCATTTTAAAAAATATCCGTGGCTAAAATCCGTGGCAAATTTGCCACGGATTTTTGCCACGAATTTCCTAAAAAAGAATACAATAGATTTTTTGTTTAATAAAAAAATCCGTGGCTAAAATCCGCGGCAAATTTGCCACGGATTTTCTAAGAAAGATACAATAGAATTTTTTTTAATAAAAAAATCCGTGGCTAAATTCCGTGGCAAATTTGCCACGGATTTTTGCCACGAATTTCCTAAAAAAAGAATACAATAGATTTTTTGTTTAATAAAAAATATCCGTGGCTAAAATCCGTGGCAAATTTGCCACGGATTTTAGCCATGGATTTCCTAAAAAAAGAATACAATAGATTTTTTGTTTAATAAAAAAATCCGTGGCTAAAATCCGTGGCAAATTTGCCACGGATTTTTGCCACGAATTTCCTAAAAAAGAATACAATAGAATTTTTTTTAAAAAAAATCCGTGGCTAAAATCCGTCGTAAATTTGCCACGGATTTTTGCCACGAATTTCCTAAAAAACCCTACACACGATTTTTGTTTTAAAAAAAAATCCGTGGCTAAAATCCGTGGCAAATTTACCACGGATTTTAGCCACGAATTTTCTAAGAAAGATACAATAGAATTTTTTTTAATAAAAAAATCCGTGGCTAAAATCTGTGGCAAATTTGCCACGGATTTTTGCCACGAATTTCCTAAAAAAAGCCTACAGAAGATTTTTCTTTTAAAAAAAATCCGTGGCTAAAATCCGTGGCAAATTTGCCACGGATTTTAGCCACGGATTTCATAAAAATCCACAATCATGCGTACGGCCTTTGTTTACGAAATCCGTGGTAAATTGCCACGGATTTTTGCCACGAATTTCGTAAAATTAATTTTTGGCTTTTCATGAAAAATTACTTAGCCTTGTGAGTGGGATTTTTTCATGAAATTCATGGCTAAATTTCGTGGCAAATTTTCCACAGATTTTAGCCACGAATTTCATTTCCACAGATTTTAGCCACAAATTTTCCACACTCGCGTAATTCATTTTTTTTTTCCGGACAATAACGTTTCATTAACAATAATAGCAATAATAATATTCAACAACAATAACAATAATAATAATAATAATAACTACCACAACAACAACAACAACAACAACAACAATACTAATAATTACGGCAACAACAACAATAATAAATATGACAACAACAATAAACTTTGTCATAATAATAATAATAATAATAATAATAATAATTACGACATAGTTAGTAAAAAGTCTCAAAAATCTAAATCTTCGTCTTCACCTTCGTCTTCATCTTGATCTTAATCTTCTTGTTCAACATCATCGTCATCATCGTCATCATCATCGTCATCCTCATCGTCATCGTCATCATCATCATCATCATCATCATCCTCTGTCTGAAAATCAGATTCTGCAACACCTTCTAAATTTGATTCGCGAATTTCAGTTAGATCTACATCTATCATTGCTCCACATGGATCTCGTAGAGTAGGAATGTTATATTCCTCAGTTTGAACAGCATTATAAACTTCCTCTTGTTGATATGCTGTATCCTTCCAGTGTTCCTCGATTTTTCTTCGTGCTTTGGTTTTACATACAGCCCACCAATCAGCTTTGTCACGTTTCAAACTAGGATATGATGCATAATATACTTGAATTGCTTGTTGTGCCAACACAAATGGTTCATATTTCTTATACCTTTTCTTGTGATTTATTTCAACCAAATTAAACTTCGTATGTACCTTCATTCCTTTGACGGGGTCGAACCACATGCACTTAAATAACACAACCCGCATTAATGGTCCGGGGTACTCTATCTCGATGATTTCATCCAACAAGCCATAAAAATCATCTTTTGAACTACCACAATTGGATGACCGAACACACACACCACTATTCATTGTGGCTTTTTCCATTCCATATTCTCGAGTGTGAAAATTGTACCCGTTTATGAAATATGCTGGCCAACTTCGTATGCTTGACTGTGGACCCCATGACAGATAATATAGTAATCCTTGCTCTTCAACTTGATCATGATTACTGTGAACCTAAGATTACACACGCAAAGTCAATAATATATATTTAAATGATGTATAAAATATTAATAACTTGGTTTTGGTCTATAGGCAACTTACATATGTTTTGAACCATGCTGCAAATTGTTCATCGCACAAACGGTCGAACTCATTTGGTGGTAGTCCATACATTGAATTTTGAAAAATCCTATTAACAATTTACATTTAAATATTAGTAAATATTTGACACGCAATACATATATTTGCAAAAATATACACTTACTAGAAGTATGGCTCCACTTCTGGACAGTTCAGAAAATATAGGTATGGGCTGCCTGCCGTTCTTCGCCTGTTAAGCAACGAAACTGACATGCGCCGCTTGGTCGACCGAGATAATTGAAAATAGAGAATGATTTGCAATTGGGATCGATGGGACCCTCATCATTTCTTCCTGCTCTCCCCCTCTTGCACTGCACGTGCGGCTCAAAATAGTATGATGCAAATGTTGTCACTTCTTTCACAATATATGCATTACAAATTGAAGCTTCAACACATGCCTTATTCTTCACTTTTTTCTTCAAATGATATAAGAACCTTGTTGCAATAGAAAGAAGTTTATCAAAACATAATATATAACAAAGTATTTTGAATTTTATTTTGAAAAAAATTTTACCTCTCAAATGGATACATCCATCGAAATTGGACGGTACCTGCAACTTTAGCCTCATAAGGCAAGTGAACTAGGAGATGCTCCATTGAATCAAAAAACGATGGAGGAAATATCCTTTCTAAATTGCAAAGAATAATTGGAATGTCTCTCTCCAGTTTCTCCATGTGTGATGCTTTTAACACTGTTGAGCAAATATCATGGAGGAAATTACTTAACTCTGTAATGGCGCCCCATACAAAGTTTGGTAGAAGTTCCTTCAAAGCTATTGGAATTAGTCTTTCCATAAATATGTGACAATCATGACTCTTTAATCCTGTCAACTTGCATTCGTTCAAATCAACACATCTCCCGATGTTCGAAGCATATCCATCAGGAAACCGCATTGATTTCAACCATTGACAAACGACTCGTCTCTGCTCCTTATCCAATGTATAAACTGCTTTTGGTTTTGGTCCCCTGCTGCTTGCATCCACATCTAATGTTGGCCGATCACAAATATCTCTCATATCTTTTCTTGCATTCAAGTTGTCTTTTGTTTTTCCCATGACATCCATCACAGTATTTATGACATTGTCGAAAACATTCTTTTCAATGTGCATAACGTCAAGATTATGATGAATAAGATGAGCTTTCCAATATGGTAGATCCCAAAATATACTGCATTTAGTCCACTTATGTGCACTTCCGTACGCAATAGTTGTGCCATGAGGGTTTTCAACAACAGTTGGAAAGTCCTGCACTCGCTCCCATATTTGATCACCAGTCAACCTCAATGGTGGAGGAGTTCTTTCAATCCTATTCTTGATGAACTCTTTTTATTCCTTCGAATGTATGATTCATCGGCAAAAATTATCGTGATGACGTCAAAATAGCAAGGCTTCTTACCATGTCTTAATCTGAATGACTTCGATCTCTCCAAACATATCGGACATCCTAAGATCCCAGCTGTACTCCATCCAGATAACATTCCATAAGCTGGAAAGTCATTTATCGTCCAAAGAAGAGCAGCCTTCATTACAAATGTTTGATTAGTAGAAACATCATACGTAACGACACCTTCATTCCATAGCCGTTGTAACTCTTCAATCAATGGTTGCATATAAACATCTATCAACTTTTTCGGATTTTGCGGCCCGGTCACGATCAATGTCAAAAACATATAAGGTGTCTTCATGCACATACCGGGTGGAAGATTGTACGGAGTTAAGATAACTGGCCAACATGAATAACTTTTCCCTGATTTTCCAAATGGGGCAAATCCATTAGCACAGAGACCTAACCTAATATTTCGAGGCTCTATCGCAAATTCAGGGTATGCTCTATCAAAATGTTTCCATGCCTCTGCATCTGAAGGATGACACATTAGACCCTCTTCTGTTTCATGATTTGCATGCCAAGTCATGTGTTCAGCAGTGGCTTGAGACGCATAAAGCCTTTGTAATCTGGGGATTAAGGGCAGATAAAACATTTGCTTGCATGGTCTACGCTTCTGATTACGACCTTGCCTCCTGTTCCTGTTAATCTTGTACCTAGGTTGGCTACAGAATTTGCAAGATTCTGCATTTTCATTATCTCTCCAATATAACATACAACCCCTACTACATACATCAATCCTTTCAACTGGAAGACCTAAGTTATCCACTAACTTCTTCATATCGTAAAAATCACTTGGCATTATGTTATCACGAGGCATTGCTTCTCGCATTACTTCAACAAAAGAGTTAAAGCAATTCTCAGACACATTTTGCTCTGCCTTGATATTTAACAATCTTGCTGTCACTGATAACGAAGTATGATTGTCACAACCTGCCCATAAATGTTCATCTGCTGCTTTCAACACTTCCCAGAACTGATTAGATGGAAACGTTTCATTACACACATTCTCATCAAAACCTGTTACTCTTATCTCTTCAAATTGTTCAAGTCTTGGAGTAAAACTAGTACTTGCATGGTTTGGATCTGAATTATGACCAGCTGCATCAATCACCATCCTCTGGTATGGGTTCATTTGGTCATAATAGCTACATTCTTCCCTAACTGAAAATTGGTCACTTATTCGATATCCTTCATCAGATATAAATGGTTCACCATGACAAGTCCAATTATAGTAGTTCGGAGTAAACCCAAATCTACAAAGATGTTCTCTAACTGTATCACATACATGAAATTTATCATTACTGCACTTTCTACACGGACACCTTAACTTATTTCCATCCATCAACTCATATTTACTACTAGCAAAGTCCAAAAATAGTTCCAACCCAGTACGAAACTCATCGGTCAATCCTCGACGTCCAGGTAAGTTCTTATTATACATCCAAGCCCTGTCTCTTTGCATTGTCTATATAAAAATAACAAAATCTCGTAAAATATTAATGCCAAAAAATTTTCAATATTAAAACCATAAAATTCTAAAAATTAAAATTTTGTTTTTGCCTAAACAATTATTTTGAAATTGAAAAAATTAAAACAATTGACTTACCCAAGTATTTGACTGAAATCTTTGTAGTACAAAGTGCTCAATTTGATGAGAATTGCAACGTTCACTTCATCCGCGAGACTTTCAAACGAATACGTACCTACAAAAAAAAATTGACTTCAGATTTTATTTTTTTATAATAATTTTTTTTCCCCAAATTTTTTTTATAAATTTTTTTTCGAATTTTTTCCCAAATTTTTTTTCCTTCATTTTTTTCTCCGGTCGCCGGTTCGGCGACCGGCCGGCTAGTTGGACCTCGCCGGCCATGGCTAGATCCGGACATCGCCGGCCAGATCTGGACCTCGCGACGAGGTCCAGCGGCCGCCGCTCGGCCTCGCCGCGAGGTCCAGCCGGCGGCCATGGCCGCTCGACCTCGCCGCCCGGAGCGGCCATGGCCGCCGCCTGGACCTCGCGGCGAGATCGAGCGGCGGCCATGGCGAGGCCCAAGCTCGACCTCGCCGCCCGATTTGGGCAGCGAGGTCAGCGGCCATGGCCGCCGCTCGACCTCGCCGCGAGGTCCAGATCTGGCCATGGCCGCCGCTGGACCTCGCGGCGAGGTCCAGCGCCGGGCCCCATGGCGAGGCCGCTCGGCCTCGCCCAGATCTGGGCGAGGTCCAGCGGCCCCGCCCATGGCCGGCGAGTCTCGCCGGTCGCCGGTTGCCGGACCGGCGGCTGGCGACGAAGTCAGAAAAAAAAAAGAGAAAAAAAAACTCAATAAAATAACAAAAATTTGAAAATAGTTTTGCCCAAATTAATCACACCACTTACCGGTAGAAAAGGTTCACCGAGATAGATTTTTGCGCGTGCGGAGAGATTTATCGAGAGGAAGGGATAACAGCGAATAGGGAGAGGAAGGGAGAACAGCTAATAGGGATAAGAGGAATTAGCAGAGAGAGAGAAATTGAGTCTACAAGTAGAGGAGAATTGTAACAGTCTGAATTTCGATTCTTTTCCCGGGATTCATGAAATGAATATTTTGGCCAATGCACTTATAGTGAGATCTCACCCGGAAATGCGCATTCTCGGGATGCTAACCTTAGGGGTAAGGCTATTACGGGATTGAGTTCGCACGACCAAAGAACTCGACCTGGGTTCGATCTTCGACCATATGGATTGACGAGGGAATGTTTTGAGCCAACCGAGACCGATCTACTTGATTGATCGTGTCCAAAGGGCACTAGCGACAGACCCTCGCAATTATATGACAACCGAGGTCGTCCCGGGTGGAGTAAACCTAAACGTGATTTGACTTAGTGTCGGTCACGGGTCGAGAGCGCGTAATTCCAATGAGCCACCCGTTAGCCAGAGATAAGCTAAAGTCGCGATTGTTCGATTTTAGTCATTTCTTGGAATTCGGGCCCGGGAATCGAGAATTTTGAAAGTGACAATTTTGGACGGCCGATGACGTTTTTGGCTTGGCCAACCTTGGGGCCAACCATTTCTGCAAAAAAATGGATTTCGGTTCGGGACCGGGAAAATTACGATTTTGCCCCTATGGACACCGATGTTGGATTTTGAGGTCGTTTGAGGTTATTTTTCGAGGCTAGTGTCATTTTGGGGTGGCCACGCATACCAGGAGTGGTTTTGGCCAAAAATTGGAATTTCGACAAAAATTGGAAAAATAATATTATTTTATTCCCGAGACTTTGACGTGGATTTTCGAGGGCTTGCGCGATGAATTTCGCGATTCCGACGCCATATTATGTTGGCCACGCATATATGGAACGCGTATGTGCAAAAATTGGAATTTCGGTTCGGGATCGGAAAATTACGAAAATGCCCCTAGGCCATTTTTGATTAATTCCGAAAATTGGATTTAATTTTGGGATTAACCAAGGTGAGTTAGGCTTAACTCAGGTCTGGTCAACCATGGTTAAGAGCAAATGACCATTCTACCCCTAAATTATTGGATTGGATCAAATTTGGGCCCTTGGATTAGGGGCAAAATTGTCCAATGGGCCTAGATTGTGACACTTGGACTCCACTAAGCTATCTTTGACCCATTTGACCAGATAGTCTTCTCTCTCTCTCTCGTGCAGACCCATTCAGCCATATTTTCCCCAGAATTTTCCTCTTCTTCTTCACGTTTCGGTTCTTGATCCCGTTTACGCCATTTTCGGTGCATCTGTTCACGTCGAACATTACCAGTAGGTCGCCCCCACCAAGCCAACATCACCAGCAACCATTTCCACCTCGTGCAGCCACCACCCGGTTTTGTCCAAAACAGCCTTGTTTCTCTGTTTTTCTCTTTCCCGGTCTCCAAACAAGATGCCGGAGCTTCGCCGGAGCTCCGTCGCTATTCACGTCGACACCCAGCCGTCCGGCCTCGCCGTACGTCGCCGTCCAAGACCGTCCGTACAAGTGTCCGCACGGTTACTTGTTCACACGTCCGTACGGATCACTGTTCACGCGGACCGTCGGACGCCGCGGCGTCACCGGCACCTCGCCGGCCACCGTCCCAGCTGTCCGTACGGTGTCCGTACGAAAGCACTGTACATGCGTCCGTACGGGGGTGCGCTGTTCACGCCGTCCGTACATCGCCGGCGACGCTGCTGCCGCTGTCCCGGCCCGTTCAAGCCCCGTTCTGTGTCGCCTTTTTGGGTAAGTGTTTTCCCCAAATGTCATTTAGGACCTCGGGTATTTCTAGACTCGTTTAGTATTCGGTTTAAGTGATTTTAGGGACTGTTTGCTGGCTGTGATATGCCGTGTGATGTGCTGTGAGTGGCTGTTCGATACGCAGTTAGTACCATTAGGACCGGCTCGTAATTTTATGAAAGTGCCGTGAAGAGCCGGGAGTGAGATATGGTGATTTTGAGGGCGAAAAAGATTGATTGATGGCTGTGATGTGTGGTTTTAGGTGCTGTGGGGTGCTGTTTGTCGTGTGATTGGTACTGTTAGGTCCGGCCCGAGATTTTGTGAAATTGTTGTGAAGGGCCTGAACTGATTTGATAACGTTTGGGTGTGGAGAAATACCAGTTTGTGTGTTGATCGTGTGTGTTGTGATATGACTGTGTGGTTGTGGCTGATTTGGGATTGTGCTTGGGCTGATTGTGGACTGGCCATGTGTCGCGTGTGTGTGGCCGTGAAGTGTGGTGGTGTGGTAGTGCATTCGCGTATTGTATTCGCGTGCCAACAATGTGTGATTGGGTGTTCGTGCGGTGTTTGTGTGACGAGGTTGTGTAAATGTGAAACGTGTGTGAAGTGTGTATGTTTGGCAGTGTGTTTGTGTGGTGGCGTGGCAAGTGTGGTTTGAGTGGAACGAGGATATGGAAATGTGGTTTGGTTGGAAAGGTCCGTCCTGAGGCGTGTACGTTTACGCGGGACGATGCCGTCCCTGACGAGGTGACGATGCCCGGCCCGACGGGGTGTCGATGCCTGACGTGGTCAGAAGACCGTTGGCCTGATGCGTTTTACGCGGGCGCGGTAGAAGGAAAGTGTGTGTAGGATTCCGTCCTGAGGCGTGTACGTTTACGCGGGACGATGCCGGCCCCTGACGAGGTGACGATGCCCGGCCCGACGGGGTGGCGATGCCTGACGAGGTCAGAAGACCGTTTGGCCTGATGCGTTTTACGCGGGCGCGGTAGTGGTGGAAAGGTTGAGAATGAACAAGAATTGGCGGGACGAGTGAAATTAAGAAAGTGACGCGTGGTGTGAGTTGGTGTGCGAGTGTGTTTGTATCGCGTGGTGTGATGCTCGATTATGGGGTAAAAACTGCTAGGCATGGTATGGGACGTGCCCAAGTGGGTTTTGCTCTATAATCGGGGCACGCGCGCTGCTGTGATGTATTTCTGTGGCATACTGGATGTGTGGTTGACTAACGTGCAGGGACGTGCGTGAGGAATTCCAGGTAGGGTCGCATGTGATTGTTAGTTGGCTGATCGTTGTGTGTTATGTGTGTTTTCGTCTGGCGGTACGTGAGTGCCTACGTGGGGTTTGGGGTTGTACACTTATTGAGATTCGTCTCACGGTTGTATAACCGTCACTTTCAGACCCCCGGCCCTAAACCCGGGAAGTGCGCCTTTTCTTTTTGGAAGTCCGGGGAGCTACTGTTGGTACCCAGTGGAGCTGCAGGTGAGTTCCAGAGATTCGAGCCAGAGATTCAGAAGCAGACAGGAGGAGGGCGATCCTTAGGTTTTTCCTTAAGATTTTGGGGGTTGTGTAAATCGGGTTGACCCATAGGGAAGTTAAGTTAACCAGACCTCGATCTTTTGTTTAAACGGTGACTGAGGATGTTAGTCTCGTATTTATGTCCGGAATATGATGTTTGTATATTTGGTGTTGTATGAATATGTGGTTGCTTGGATTGTTTCGTTGTTCTACCCCGTTGTCGTCATTATTTGTCCGGGGTTTTGTTATTCGCTTCCGCATGTGGCTCTGATGTTTGGGTTGGGTCGGCGACGTTCCTGGGACGTCGCATCATTTCGACCGGAGCAGGGGATGCCGCGAGCCCGTTGGGGTTCGGGGCGTGACAAGAATTAGCGACGAATAACAATTCGTCGCTAATTCCGTCGCAAAATAACCACGAATTTTTTTTCGTGGTAAATTTCGTCGCAAATTAGCGACGACATTTATTTTTCGTCGCAAATTAGAAACGGAAAAACATTCGTCGGCAATTCCGTCGCAAATTAGCCAGGAATTTTTTTTCGTGGCAAATTCCGTCGCAAATTAGCCACGAATGTTTTTTCGTGGCAAATTCCGTTGCAAATTAGCCACGAATTTTTTTCGTGGCAAAATCCGTCGCAAATTTTCCACGAATTTTTTTTCGTGGTAAATTTCGTCGCAAATTTGCGACGATTTTTTTTCCGTGGCAGATTCCGTCGCAAATTAGCCACGAATTTTTTTTCGTCGCAAAATTCGTCGGAAATTTGCGACGAATTATTTTTCGTGGCTAATTTGCGACGGAAAATATATTCGTCGCAAATTGCG
The DNA here is from genome assembly GCF_021117445.2 of Syzygium oleosum. Lineage (NCBI taxonomy): Eukaryota > Viridiplantae > Streptophyta > Magnoliopsida > Myrtales > Myrtaceae > Syzygium > Syzygium oleosum. The sequence goes on from NW_026607485.1 coordinate 14,197,758, forward strand.
TCGCAATTAGCCACGAAAAATAATTCGTCGCAAATTTCTGTGGCTAAATCCTTGTTTTTTTGTAGTGCTCGAGCTAACGGGCGGCTTGCTGGGGAAATTCGCAGAATCGACTCATGATTGATACTGAATCAAGTCACGTGTAAGTCCGTTCGGTGCGTGACGACCTCGGTTGTCATTAAAATCGCGAAGATCAATCACTTGATCCGAGGGGTACGATCGTTCGGTATATTTCAGAATCATTCGTCAAGTTGTTTCGTGATCCAACGGAATCACCCGCGATCCACTACTAGGACAGTGGCGAACTGACCCCTAACTATCCTTGGATCGGCCAACAGTGGCTCAAAATATCACTTCCGCGATTTAATGGTCGAAATCCATTCACGATCGAATTTCCTTTAGTCGCGCGAATTTAATTTCCCCTATTAGCCTTTCCCTAATGGTTAGCATTCCCAGGAATGATCAGCTCCGGGTGAGAACTGACTACGAGTACATTTATTAAATCCAGTATTTCATAAATCCCAAATGGACTAATTTTTCAGGATGTCACACTTACCCCATGCACACTTGTCAACTTGTGGAAGATCCAATGGCGGGGTGCATGATTTTGGGGAAAGTTATGTCGACTAACTCGTTAGATGTTGACTTTGTTCGATTCGCATGCTGGTTTTGATGGACAAACATCAAGATGGAAGGGAAAGTCTGACATGGACTTCTGCCTTGGAAGGGGTTGCTGTGACCTCAATTCAATTACATCAGGTGGACCTTTCGATGTCAAAATGGTGCTTTTAGTTGCTAGATTTCAGGTACCTGTGAATTTAGAAAGATTGATCTCCCCCACCTCCCTAAGGAGCCTGGTAAAATGGAATGTTTGAGAGAACCCTTGATTGACGGGACATCAATAAAGCATATGCCTGTATGTCAAGGATTGAAGTGTCTACAAATTTTCCGTGCCTGCCACCCTTCCTCACTGACTATAAAACCTTCAATCTGTCACCTAACTTCCCTATCGAGGCTTTCTCTGCAAGGAGCTGGGATCATGGAGCTTCCCAACTCAATTGGATCCCTCGTAAGCCTTGAACACTAATCTTTGAGAAACTGAAAATCAATAGAGATGCTACCAGACTCAATTTGGAATTTGGAATCACTTGCTGAGTTGGATATGTTGAACATGGACATAGAAAAACTGCCTGGTTCGTTCCGGAACATGAAGAATTCGAAAATACTGAAGATGAGCATCTCTGCCATAAGAACAATACAAAATGCAGTATGGAAGCTGGAAAAGCTAGAAGTTATAGATGCAGAGTTTAGAGAAGATTTACCAATAGACTATGATATTTGGAGATATTCATCTTGTAAGATATTGAAATTGACATGTGCTGAGATACACCAAGTACCAAGGCTCCCAGAAAGTCTTCTGTCTGCATATTCATACCAAGTTGATGATTGCATTTCCAGTCTCTGTTGAGAGATTTGTCCTGGGGAAGCTGAAAACTCTTCACCCAGTTGACCCATCTAAGCTTGTGGAAGATGCTATCCCCCAGTGGATCGGTAGATTAAACAAACTGGAGTATTTAGAGTTGTGCTCTTCGATAATGACCACCTTATCTCCAGATATTGCGCAATTCTCTCATCTCAGGAGACTTGAACTCTCTAGTGAATGTCTACGGTGCCTCCCAAGGCTTCCCTCAAGTTTACCGTCCATATGTATCAGAGATTGCCCGTCAATACGTACATAGATAGACCTATCAAATTTGAGGAAACTATCAGATTTTTAATTGAGTATTGTACAGTTACAGAGATTCGAGGCCTTGAAAGTCTGGAGAATCTTAGAGCTTTGGAGCTGAACGAACTCAACAGACTGAACAGATTGGCTGAGCTGAGTGGCTTGAACAAACTAATGGCTTTTCATTTACATCATTGTGGTAATCTGGTTAACTGGAATCGTCGGAAAACTTGTGGATCTTCTCCGGCAATTCTATACTGAAGTTTCCTAATGTATCAATGTGGAAGAAACAAAAACTGATAGGCATACTTCAGTATGTGTTGCTTGATCAAACTCAGCAAACTTCTGCAAAAGATAAAAAAAAATGGAGACCTGCTCTGTTGAATACTTTTTTCTGATAAGAAGAGCTTCCCATTATGTATAGATATGAATTACAAAGAGATCTATGTAAATTTTCTTTTCATTTGCACTTTGCATGTTGACTTGCGATATAGTTTTGTAACTGCATGTACCCTTGTTGAGATCTTCTCTGTTTTATTTTGGTTTACAGAAAGTTCCGATCCAGAAAAAAAGCTCCAATCATTCCCCTGGTTGCCATAACGATGAATTTGGTCATCCTATGATGTGATTTAATCATAACAATGAATCTGGTGAAAAGGTCGTTCCTTTTCAACAACCAAATGAGCAAAAAATAGTTCATACACAAGAGTTGAACGAGGTTCTAAGCAAACCATGGGTTAATCTAGTATATGAATTGATAGAATGTGAGTGCAGATTAGTCCCACAACATATTCTATTTTCTTGCCCTCCTATAATGCAAACAATCTCATGTGTGAACTATCTACTTGAATTTATCTCGCATTTTAGCTTATACACCACTACGTTCCTAATCCTGTCACACACACTCCAGACGGACTCTTGAATAGAGTCCAAAACCGGGTCAGTTAAGTACATGGAAAAGAGAAACCCCCCTGGACTGGCCCAGGTACCAAATGTGCTTGTTCTGACATTAGGTAATGTTTAGCTAAATAAGAAAAAATGACCCAAATCGTTTAATTTCAAATGAACAGAAGGGTAGCAGTATCTCAAGAGTCAGAAAAATTTCTATTGGTTCATGCATCCGGTGAAGGTTTCAACAATGAATTTTATTCCACTCCACTTTTTGTCCATCGACATTTCCTAGTCTTCAGCAATGTCGGGCACTGTTGGTGCCCTGCGTCTGATTAACAATGTCCAAAACTGTTCTGTAATGGCCCTGATGATCCAACTGAGCGAACCTAAAAAAAATTGAAAGAAGGGAAGATGAAAAGGAAAACTACTCTTTTAACCAAAAAAAAAAAAAGGAAAACTACTCGCAGTGGAGGCTAATTGTTACAGAGCATCTCAAAACTACACATGACCAAATCTAAGCAAAAGCCTTGAGTCGGGTTCCGTGATCTACATATATTTGGATTTGGCAGAGGGCTTTACCATTGTGGGAGTTCACTCGTGAGGGTTGTTTGTGATCGGGGCAGCGATGCCATGATGCTTGGAGTGCAGCGTCAACGTTGCGAAGCTACAGTATTCTCCTTGATTTAAGACAAACTAGGAAGAAGATATATGCAAGTGCGGATATAACAATGAAGGACATTTTGATAAGTTAACTATAAAAAGGGTGTTTTTAATCTAAGAAGGTGTAAATATAGCACCACCTTTTTGGTAAACTAATTGTAATAAACGTAGTATTTTTTTTATTTTTAAATTCATTTTTTCGGCATATTACTTACAAGTAGGCGTAGCACCTTGGTACTAATACATAACATTTATATGCTTGTCTGGTTAGGAGAAAAACTTATATCAGTTGATGATAATTGAAACTCTTCAGCAGTTCAGCTCACTAAAATTTGTATCTATACTCTTTAGGAAACACATCCTTCTTTTCGCCTAAATATCTTCAATTAATAATTTTGTAAATATTCAAATCAATGGACAGATCCGTAAATTGATAATTCTACTTTATCGATCGCGCATTTCAATTTTAAAGTCGAATCATTTCTATCTTAAAAGTTATAAATAATCTTATAAAAACGTTAAAATCCTGTAAAAGTTTTATCTTTCCACATTTACATGGTTACAATTCTTCATACTATTATGAATAATATCTTTCGATTCACCAGTAATTCAAATATTTTGTAACAAGGGAATTGTGCCAAATCTTTTAAATGATAGTTTTTCATATACGCGCAACACGGGTACACTTTTGCTAGTAGTACTAGAAAGGAACCTTGTTATTGATTATAAAGATCATATATTAGTACACACGAAAATGTTGACTAGAAAGAAACAAGGAGAGAAACAAAAGGAATTAATTTTTAATGAAAAGATAAATAATACTTTTATAGGCTTTGAGGAATAATACTTCTGATCACTCAATTTGATAACATAAGCTAGGTTATTTTTCTCTATTTCTGATAATAAATACTTAAACAATAACATAAGTTTCTGGTTCCCGGAGATATTGCATTCATGACAATGGTAAACTAACGTTCTTCTCTCGCCAAAGAAAAAAATAACATTCGTAATTCTACTCCAAATTCTGGGACATCTTTTTCTTTTCTTCGTTCATTTTCTTACGTCACATCACATATTATTGGTTCATTACCAAGACCATAACTTATCAATATTTATACTACACCAACAATTGCACGTTGAAATTTTCTTTCTCACTCAAAATCTGAATTTGACTCATCATACTCGTGCGGTACATATTTCTTCGGCTTTGAACAAAGTTTGCAACAGACTTGAACTTTAGCATTCTACTTTTCCTAACATGTACATCAACATATGCCCACCCTAAGAGTGGTAACTAGGCCATGCGGGCCCAGACCAGCCCTCTTGGGCCCGAGCCCGTGAGGGGCCGTGCCAGGCTAGGCCCATTAGCAATAAGGGGCTGTGCCAATGCCCGGGCACTGGCCAAGGCCATTTTTTTTTATTTTTTATTTCAGGGGTGATTGTAGTCAGAACAAAAAAGTGAAGATGGCGACTGTAATTTAAGATCTCCATGATGGTTTTTCATGAATTTAATAATGAAAAGTACAGGAAAAAGAAGGGGCAAAACAGGCAGGAGCAGTTATGAACTTTTTCTAGCCACCGAAATGCATCCTCGTGTTTTTTTTTTATCCTTGCGCACTTCTTTTGATTAAAAGCTAGCGGACAGCACAAAAGGCACGCTAAAGCATTGGTGGCTCTTCTTTTCCGCATGAGCACGTCCTTGTCTTCTTTTTCTTTGCTTTATTGCCTTACACCTTTCCATTATCGCTTTGCTTTTTAACAAGATTTTTCCTTGGATTCTCTGGGGCAATTTCGCCGTGAATAACAGTTGAGGTCCCCAAGAAATGCTTTTATGCTAACTATTATGGATTTTTTTTTTCAATTTTGTTAAAAAAAATGTGCATTTTTACTCAATAAGCACTTGCTCTCCATCAATTGAAGTTTGACAAATAAGTCCAATTTAATGTTAATTGGTATGCCAAAATTGATATATTAATTGATATGACCAAGTCTCAATTTAACATTTGGCAAGTGAATATGACGATTTGTGTAAATAGATACTATAAAAGCGTGAAAATTTGGATAGTTTTTATTTTCTTTTATAAAAAATCATTTTACGAAAAAGTGAAAGTTTCCAGTTCTTTTTTTTTTTTGTTGAAAAAGTTTCAAAATCTCATTAGCCTAATAGTCTAGAGAATCTTGAACTTTCCACTTGCTATATTAAAAAAGTCTTGAACATTCAACTTTTTCGCAGAGAATATAATTTTTGAGTTTAATATTAAGATGTAATGAATTCTTAATTTTCTTTAAAACTGTCCTAACCTTTCAACTTTATCATGTTAATTTAGATATTGTAGGAGGATTTCTGTATTGTCGATTTGACAAATAAGTTCAATTGATCAATTTAGAGTTTCTATCTTGGTCCTGTCTAACGTATAACAGCACTTGTCTTTTTTTTTTTTGTTTACTTTCTTTTTGTTGCTTCTGTGATGACTATAAGCGCGTGGATACTGTTCCTAGTCAATGAAGTATCAATTTATATCTAGCCTAATAAGTTTAAATTATTGGTGCGATTCTAGTCGTTAACTTATTTATTTAAAAATCTCCTGACCGTTCAACTTTATCAAGTTAATTTAGATATTGCAAGAGGATGTCCATATCGTTGATTTGACAAATAAGTTCAATAGATCAATTCAGAGTTTCTGTCTTAGCCTCGTTTGACGTATAACAGCACTTGTCTTTTTCTGTTAATTTCTTTTTGTTGCTTCTGCGATGACTATAAGTGCGTGGATACTGTTGCTAGTCAGTGAAGTATCAATTTATATCTAGCTTAATAAGTTTGAATTATTGCTGCAATTCTGATTGCTATCTAATTTCTTTAAAAATATCCTGTCCTTTCAACTTTATGAAGTTAATTTAGATATTGCAGGAGGATGTCCATATCGTAGATTTGACAAATAAGTTCAATAGATCAATTCAAAGTTTCTATCTTGGCCCCATCTGACGTATAACAACACTTATCTTCTTCTTTTTTTGTTTTATTTATTTTCGTTGCTTCTGCGACAACTATAAGTACGTGGATACTGTTCCTAGTCAATGAAGTATTAATTTATATCTAGCTTGATAAGTTTGAATTATTGGTGCGATTTTGATTGCTATCTAGTTTCTTTAAAAATATCCTATCCTCTCAACTTTATCAAGTTAATTTAGATATTGCAGGAGGATGTCCATCCAGTAGATTTGACAAATAAGTTCAATAGATTAATTCAAAGTTTCTATCTTGGCCCCATCTGACGTATAACAGCACTTATCTTCTTCTTTTTTTGTTTTATTTATTTTTGTTGCTTCTGCGACAACTATAAGCACATGGATGTGGATACTGTTCCTGGTCAACTAAGTGTCAATTTATATCTAGCTTGATAAGTTTAATTATTGGTGCAATTCTAATTGCTAACTGATTTCTTTAAAAATGTCTTGTCCTTTCCACTTGTCAAGTTAATTTAGATATTGCAATAGGATGTCCATATTGTAGATTTGTTCAATAGATCAATTCGGAGTTTCTATCTTGGCCCCATTTGACATATAACAACACTTGTCTTCTTTTTTTGGTTTTATTTCTTTTTGTTGCTTCTGTGACGACTATCAGCGCGTGGATGTGGATGCCGTTCCTAGTTAATGAAGTATCAATTTCTATCTAAGTTTGAATTATTGGTGCAATTATGATTGCTATCTAATTTCTTTAAAAATGTCAAGTCCTTTCGACTTTATCAAGTTAATTTCGATTTTGCAAGAGGATGTCCATACCATAAGTTTGACAAATAAGTTCAATAGATCCATTCAGAGTTTCTATCTTGGCCCCATCTGACGTATAACATCACTTGTCTTTTTTTTTTTTGTTTTATTTCTTTTGGTTGCTTTTGCGATGACTATAATCGTGTGGATACTATTCCTGGTCAGTGATGTATCAATTTATATCTAGCTTGACAAGTTTGAATTATTGATGCGATTTTGATTGCTATCTAATTTCTTTAAAAATGTCATGTCCTTTTAATTTTATCAAGTTAATTAGATGTTGCAGGAGGATGTTCGTATCATAGATTTGACATATAAGTTCAATAGATCCATTCAAAGTTTCTATCTTGGCCCCGTTTGACATATAACATCACTTGTCTTTTTATTTGTTTTATTTTTTTTCGTTGCTTCTGGGACGACTATAAGAGTGAGGATACTGTTTCCTAGTCAATGAAGTATCAATTTATAACTAGCTTGATAAGTTTGAATTACTGGTGCGATTCTGATTGCTATATGCTTCAATTAGATAAATCAAACCATTAAAGAAAGACTTACTTAGACAATGAGTGTTGGCCACGAAAATGGCACGCCCAGGATCACCATAATCAGAAATCGAAACACGTTAATGGAGAAATTATCGATTCGCGTAACTGGTTTGGAATCCATCGAACTTGATGCGGAATTTGCGACGGTTTCTGAACACGAACTCAAGTGCTTCTCCCTTATACCCTTCGTTAGAACACTGGCCTAATGAGATTGCCACTCACGAGAAGAAAGTTCTCTCTAGATTCGTATGTGAGTCAGATTGTGCATCATCTAGTTAGGGGAGGGACTTGAGCGCTATTTATAGAGTCTTCGACCACGGACCCTCTCATTACGGGCCGGGCCGTACTCGGCCCACACCAGCCAGCCCCATATTAAACTTATTAAGAACCCATATATCTTACCTTTATTAGATCAAACTAATTCAGTCAATTTCAATTAATGAAGCCCACATTAGGAAATTCTTACATTCTCCTACTTGGGCGATATTAATTGAAATAGAACTGTGTGCGCACCCTTATATTGGTCTAGAGATTATTCTTAATAGTCAATCCGATCCCATAAAGTCTCGAACATCGAATCATAGCGGTAACTACATGTACTCATGCAGAGCCTTCCATAGTCACAAGTGCTTTCAACTTTACTGATATGGATTCAATATGGTAGTGTGTCAAATGGACAATACCTCATAATGAGTGATACTTCATGCGTTGTCCATTTTGTTAGTCCAAATTCTCTCTCCGTAAGTGTCACAAAACCTAGTGTGTCACCAGATAATATCCTTCATGGTTCCAATGAACCTGCATATATCTTACCTTGATAGTTAACTGTACTTTATGTGTAACAAGACATATCGTTAAGGCTAATATCAAGAATGCCCCATAGCCTGTACTCAAGGTTTACACAATGCCTCGAGATTTTCATCAAATATGTGTACTCAACTTGATAAATCTACATTCACAAAAACCTCATTGAATGCAAAAGGTTGCTACAAAATGTAACATAAAATCGTATATAAATTTCATAAGAGCAACACAAGACTAAATAGCTCCCACTAATTAACAATATTCCATGATACTGCTAAGCCCATGTTAATGACATGTCGATCAAATACACAAGGGCGAAGGCCTTTAGTTAGTGGATCTGCGATCATATCATCTGTCGAAATGTGCTCTTCTGCAATGCCACCATTATGAACTTTTTCCTTTATAGTCAGGTACTTGACCTCCATATGCTTAGACCCCTTGAGACCTTTGTTATTGTTAATAAACAACACTGCATAGTTATTATCACAATATAACTGTATGGGCCTATCCACAAAATCAAATACGGTCAACTCCTTAATGAGGTTCCGGAACCATATTGCCTGAGTAGCGGCCGAAAAGCATGCTACAAACTCCGCTTGCATGATAAAGGATGTCATTGATTTCTGTTTCTCACTTTTCCATGATACTGCACCTCCTGCTAACTTAAAGATGTAACCCGTTGTCGACTTCTTTTCGTTCTGACAGCCAGCAAAGTCTGAATCCGAATACCCGACCAGCTATAGGTCCTGAACATGTTTGTAAATCAGCATATAGTCTTTTGTCCTCTTTAAGTACCTCAAAACCTTTTTGGCAGCAACCCAATGATCGTGTCCTAAATTTGACTGATATCTGCCTAGAAGTCGGTCTAGTACATACTTGAGCATACATAATACTCCCAAGTGCACTAGCATAAGGTACATTCTTCATTTGGGCTTTCTCAAAATCTGAATGAGGACATTGTGACAGACTCAACTTATCACCCTTAATGACAGGAGCAATTCCTGGCTTGTATTGCTGCATGTTGAATCTTTCTAAGATACGATCAACATATGCCTTCTGAGATAAACCCAATAGTCGGCGAGAACGATTCCTATGAATCTCAATGCCAAGGACAAAAGACGCCTCACTAAGGTCCTTCATATCAAAGTTCTTTGACAACATCTGCTTTGTCTCATGCAATAAACCAAGGTCACTACTCGCAAGTAGGATATCATCCACATAGAGTATAAGGAAAATGAATTTCCTCCCACTAACCTTGCAGTATATACACTGATCTACTTTGTTCTCAACAAAACCAAATGAAGCGACAACACTATGAAACTTCAAGTACCATTGTCTAGAAGCTTGCTTGAGATCATAAACAGACTTTTTCAGTCTACATACAAGCATACCTTAATCATCTGCCCTAAAGCCTCTGGGTTGCATCATATAGACTTCTTCATTAAGGTCTCCATTGAGAAAGGCAGTTTTAACATCCATCTGGTGTAACTCCATATCAAAATGAGCAATCAATGCCATGATTACTCTGAAATAATCTTTAGAAGAGACTGGAAAAAAAGTCGCTTCATAGTCTACTCCCTCTCTGAGTGAAACCCTTGGCTACCAGTCTTGCTTTAAACTTCTCAATCTTTCCTTTGGAGTCCCCTTTAGTCTTATACACCCATTTGCAGCCAATGGGTCTGTGGCCTTTAGTAATTTAACAAGTTCCCAAACATCATTATGCTTCATAGACTGCATTTCATCTCTCATTGCATCCAACCACAGTTCAGACTGAGGACAAGAAACAGCTTCCTCATAAGTCACTAGATCAGCCACAGAACCGATATCGTAGTCTTGCTCTCCTATATAGACTAAATAGTCCGATAGTATAGCTGATTATCTCTCCCTAATGGATCTCCTTACTGGAGCAGCAACAGCTTCATCCTGTACCTGAGAGCCTTGAGAAACTTCATTAGGAGCTGTCTCGACAATAGGATCCTGAGCCTCAACAGGTGCAGTCTGTGATGTGGGAGTCTCCATAATTATCTGTATGGGAGGAGATAAAGATACAGCATTACCCACGGTACTATTATCCTCAATAGTCTGTGAGCAGCTACTTTCTTTGGCCACATCAAACTCCAGAAACTTCGCTGTCTGTGATTCCACAATTCTTGTGCCTCCATTGGGATATCCCTTCAAAAGTTCCGGGTAAGATACAAAGTAATACCGAGTGGTCCTGGAGTCCAACTTACTTAATGTTGGATTATATAACTTCACTTCTGCAGGACATCCCTAAACCTTAAGATGGTTTAAGCTAGGCTTACATCCAGTCTCTAACTCAAAAGGAGTCCATGGAACAGCTTTAGTAGGTACACGATTCAGAATGTACAAAGCTGTTTTCAAAGCTTCACCCCACAGAAAACCAGGTAAATTTGTCCTACTAATCATACTCGTCACCATTTTCATAAGGGTGCGATTGCGCCTTTTGGCTACACCATTTTGCTCAGGACTCCTGGGCATAGTAAACTGAGCCACTATCCCAGAATCCTCTAAGTATTTGGCAAATGGCCCCTTAAGCTGTCCTGCATTGCCATGCTTGCCATAATACTCTTCACCTCGGTCAGATCTAACAACCTTTATGACCTTTCCCAACTATTTCTCGACTTCAGTCCGAAAAATCTTGAATTTGTCAAGAGACTCAGACTTTTCTTTAATCAAGTACATATAGCCATATCGAGAATAGTCATCAATAAATGTGATGAAATAAATATTTCTACACAAGGTTGCCGTATAGGGTCCACTTATGTCAGTGTGAATGACCTCCATCATATCAGAACTTCGGACTGCAGTTTTCTTCCTTATCTTGGTCATTTTACCTCTATAAGAGTCTACGCATGTCTCTAGGTCATCTCTAAGAGCAGGCAGGATATTAGTCTTTCTCAGTCTTTCTACTCTATTCTTAGAGATATGACCAAGCCGTTTATGCCATAATGCATAAGACTGTCCCTTAGGTAGTGATCTCTTGGAAATAACCTTTTCAGCTGTATAAGCAATGTATATGTCATTGGGAGACAAACACAATCTGTACAATCCGTTGGACATATAACAGCACTCAACCTTATTTGAATTAAGAAACAAAGAAATAACATCGTTCTTGATTTCAAAAGAGTAGCCATACATGTCTAAACACGATACGGAAACTAAGTTCCGTCTAAAAGAAGGTACATAAAAAGTGTCTTTCAACATTAACCTAAAACCAGAGTCTAGAATCAAGATAACATCTCCCACAAACACAACATCGGCTTTCTCGTTGTTTCTCACAGTGAGTCTTGACTCATCCTGATTGGCTTCCTCCGGTTTATGAATCCTTGTACGATAAACGCAACATGATTAGTTGCACCGCTATCGAGCCACCAAGAACTAGATGGTGCTTTTGATAGGTTGGATTCACAAATAAGTACCAAAGAATCATTACCTGTAGGCTCGCATTTGGACAACCAAGCTTTGAACTTTCCACGGTCCTTCTTTATGTGACCTTTCTTCTTACAAAAGAAACAGCGGTCACCATCTCTTTTGAAGGATGTTTTCTTTGGATTCATATTGTCAGATTGACCGGTAGTGTCATGAGTACCTTTATGAGTACGATTTCTGGACTTCTTATCCTTCCTTTTGTGGGAACCAGAAACATATAAGGCTATATGCCCTTTTTCCTTCTTAAGTTTCTCTTCCTCTGCCACCGCCCTTGCTATCAAGTCATTAACTGATCAAGTCTCATCTTGGGAATTGTAATTTGTCTTTATAATCCCAAAATCAGGTGGAAGGGTGTTCAGGGCTTGATGCACAATGTGAGCATCAGGAATGGAAACATTAAGAGCTTGACGCTTTGTCTTTAGGTCTACCATCCTAAGGACATAATCTCTAACCCCAGCAGTACCATCATACTTCATATTGAAAAGCTTTTGAAGAAGTGTACCAATCTCAGCATTAGATGAAATACGATTTCTAGCCTTTAAGGCTGCCATCATTTCTTTAGCAGTACAGTCAGCTGGCAAACCACTTTTCAAGTGTTCTTGAATGGATTTCTTCATTGTCAATAAGCAAATCCGATTGCTCTTTTCCCAGGCAGCATAGTCCATTTTCTCAGCTTCAGTACTGGTGGCCGTGATATCTGCCGGCTTATCCTTTGTGAACATCCGCCAGCTCCATTCCAAATAGAAAATTCTCTTTCCATTTCTTAAAGTTCAACCCAGTAAGGACCTCAATGGAAATGGAATTGCCATTTACAGAAAAGGTGACTGGAAAAACAAACAAACAATACAATCAGCATCATGTGAGTACTTATCCAGAGAGTTACATACATCATCATATAATCACCTTTGGGCAGAAAATATGATATGCAGTTGTACACTCTCCACATGACAACGGCCATGAGAATATATTCTAATCTTTCGTGAAATCACCACCTTTGGGTGTATGAACCACTAAGATCAGTCATTTCTCAAGCACATGCTATACATGTACCCCTCCATGAACCAATACAAGATCACCTCCTTTGGGAATATGATCACGCAATAGAACAGGAGACATCCCACCACAATATGAGACCGATATTTCTCAAACCCAGTCAAGTGTGCCACTTTGGCGGTCACTACCCAACTGAATCCTTGAAAATCTCTCATACCAGGGATATGAACTTTGTGTATCATATTCACTATATACATGTAATGCTAGACGTAAAGACAGGGGCGTATATCTCTGAAATTACATGTCATGCTAATTATATTGTTCCATTCATTGATAGCCAATGAATTATACTCTACACAGTCCTTAGTGGTGATATACATGTGAGCTACCTTATGCATTTCCGAAACCATAGAGAAATACAAGAAAATACGCAAAAATATCATAAAAATACGCGTATATAGGGTTCTATACGTATTTTGACATATGTAAAAGCTTCAAACATGTAAAATAAATACACCACAATGTAGAGAATCTTAATACGAGCCACAACGTCATCCTAACGTCCCGTTGTGACTTCCAAATTTTCCGGTGCCCAATTTAGGCTCTAATTAACAATTGAATTTCATTGAACGTAACTCGAGCGTTTCTCAAACTAACGGGCGGCTTTTGGGGAAATTCGCATATTCGACCCGTGACTGATACTAAATCGAGTCACGTGCAAGTTCACTCGGTTCGTGACGACTTCGATTATCATGTAATCACAAGGTTCGATCGCTAGTTCCGTCGGGCACGATCGGTAGGTATAGGTTTTGGACCATTCGTCAATTCATTTCGTGGTCAAACGGAATCACCCGTGATCCACTCGTATGATAGTGACGAATCAGCCCATAACTACCCTAAGATCGGCCTACATTGGCTCAAAATGTCACCTCGACGATTCTATGATCGAAAATCAATTCACGATCGAATTTTCTTTAGTCGCACGAACTTAAATCCCTAATTAGCCTTTCCCCTAATGGTTAGTATCCCAGGAATGATGAGTTCCGGGCGAGAACTAACTACGAGTACGTTCATAAAACCAAGCATTTCATAAATCCCAACTGGGCAAATTTCATGATGTCACAACTCTTCCCCCCTTACAAAAATTTCGTCCTCGAAATTTACAAACCAACTAACTACTTAAACAAGTGGGGGTATTGACGTTGCATTATCTCTTCACTTTCCCAAGTCGTGCCTTCAGTCCCGTGATCTTCCCATACTACCTTGACCATCGGGATCGTCTTGTTCCTCAAAACTCGCTCTTTCCAATCCTCGATCCTTATTGGTCTCTCGACATATGACACTCTGTCATCGACTTCTATCTCCTCATAATTCAATACATGAGTTGGGTCCGGTTCATATTTCCTCAACTGCGATACGTGGAACACATTATGCGCTTGCGATAAATTGGGCGAAGTGCAAGGCGATACGCTAAATCTCCAATCCGTTCTAAAACCTCAAAAAGTCCCACGTACCTCGGACTTAACTCCCTTTCTTACAGAATCTGGATAGTCCTCTCATGGGTGATACCTTAAGGAATAAATGATCCCCTACTTGAAACTCTAAAGGTCTTCGCCTTCTGTCTGCGTAACTCTTTTGACGGCTTTGAGCTATTTTCAGCCTTTCACGAATCACCTTAACAGCCTCAATTGACAGTTGAACTAACTCTGGCCCGGTTATACTCCTTTCTCCTACTTCGTCCCAACACACGGGCGTTCTACAAGCCCTGTCATATAGCGCTTCGAAAGGCGCCGTTCCGATGCTCTGCTGAAAACTATTGTTATACGCTAATTCTGCTAAGGGCAATTGCTCTTCCTACTTACCCTGAAAATCCAACACACATGCCCTAAGCATATCCTCTAAAGTCTGAATCGTCCTCTCAGACTAGCCATCCGTTTGTGGATGATAAGCTGTACTAAACTGTAGCTTGGATCCTAATGCCGTCTGCAGACTTTTCCAAAAAATGATGGTAAACCTAGGATCATGATCTGAGGTAATCATCACTAGAACCCCATGCAAACAAACTATCTGTTGCACATATAACTCAGCATATCGATCTAATGCGAAGTCCTTTCGCACAGCCAAAAAGTGTGCCGATTTTGTCAATCTGTCGACAATCACCCAAATAGCATCATGGCCTCTTTGACTCCTTGGTAATCCCGTCACAAAATCCATAGTTATATACTCCCATTTCCATTTTGGGATTTCCAAAGGTCGCAATAATCCTCCGGGCTTACAATGCTGTGCCTTCACTTGCTGGCACGTCAGACATTTGGCCACATGTCTGGCTATGTCTGCCTTCATACCATTCCACCAATAATATTGCCTCAAATTCTGATACATTTTAGTACTACCTGGGTGGATGCTATAACTACTACGATGTGCCTCTGACAAAATTTCTTCCTTAAGCTCCGCATCGTCAGGCACACATAATCGTCCACGGAACTTCAGTATCCCATCTTCGGATATCTGAAAGTCCAGCTTTCTTTTGGTATCATCCATCTCCAAAATCCTTTGGACTTCTTGATCCGTAGACTACAAAGTCTTAACCTTAGCCTAGATCTCCGGTTCAATCCTCAATGTGGCCAGCAAACTCGAGACTTGACTTACTTCGAATCTAAACTCCGAGTCTCGCACTTTTTCTAGCAAAGCCCACTCCTTGACCATCAAATGTGCTATGCTCGACTTCCGACTCAATGCATCGGCTACCCGGTTGGCCTTCCCGGGATGATATAATATATCACAATCATAATCCTTTAACAACTCCATGCACCGACGCTGCCTCATGTTTAATTCCTTTTGAGAAAATAAATATTTGAGGCTCTGATGATCTGTATAAATCTGAAATTTCTCTCCGCATAAATAATGTCGCCAAATCTTCAGGGCGAATACTATTGTGGCTAATTCCAAATCGTGCGTCGGATAATTCAACTCATACGGCCTTAACTGCCTTGACGCGTAGGCCACTACTTGTCCATTTTGCATGAGTACACACCCCAATCTTTTCAACGACGCATCACTATAAATTTCGTATCCTCTGGGTCCTGATGGGATAGTCAATACCGGTGCCGTTGTCAATCTATGCTTCAATTCCCAAAAACTCCTTTCACATTTGTTGGTCCATTCAAATCTCGTTTCCTTTTTCAACAAATGTGTCAATGGCGTCGCTATTTCCGAAAACCCTTCCACGAAACGACGATAATATCCTGCCAGACCCAGAAAGCTTCGAACCTCTATTACCGTCATTGGTCTCGGCCACTTCATTACAACCTCAATCTTTGATGGATCCACTGAGATTCCTTCCCCAGAGATCACATGTCCAAGAAATGCTACCCGATTGAGCCAAAATTCGCACTTGCTAAACTTAGCATACAGTGCGTTCTCTCTTAAAGTCTGCAACACCTTACTCAAGTGAAGTTCATGCTCCTCTAGGCTCTTCGAGTACACCAATATGTCATCTATAAAAACGATCACGAATTGATCTAAGAATTCTTTAAACACCCTATTCATTAGGTCCATAAAGGCAGCAGGGGCGTTCGTCAACCCGAACGGTATTACAGTAAATTCATAATGTCCATATCTCGTCCTAAATGCCGTCTTCGGTATATCCTCCTTCCTAATCCTCAATTGATGATATCCCGTCCTCAAGTCAATTTTAGAAAACACCGAAGCCCCTTGTAATTGATCAAACAAATCATCAATCCTCGGCAAGGGATATTTATTTTTGATTGTCACCTGATTTAGCTGCCTGTAGTCAATACATAACCTCAACGATCCATCTTTCTTCCTCATAAATAAAACTGGTGCTCCCCACGAGGACGCACTCGGATGAATAAATCCCTTGTCTAATAATTCTTGCATTTGCACCTTTAATTCCTTTAACTCCGACAGCGACATTCTATAAGGTGCCTTCGAGATTGGCTCAGTTCCAGGCGCCAACTCGATTACAAATTCTACTTCTCTTTCTGGTGGCAATCCCGGCAATTCCTGAGGAAAAACATCGAGATATTCGCACACCACGGCTATGTCCTCTAGCCTCGGCTTCTCAGCCGTTGAATCAACTACAGCCGCTAGAAATCCTTGACACCCTTCACTCAACAACTTCGTCATTTCTAGCGACGAAATCCATGGAATCGAGGGTCCCCCTCGATTTCCCACAAATTTGAATTCCGGGCGTCCAACAGGATTAAATTGGATCACCCTGCTATTACAATCCATTACGGTCCTCTGCTTAGACAGCCAGTCCATACCCACTATTACATCGAAATCATACATGGCTATAATAGCTAAATCAATCATTTCCTCCCTATTCCCAATCACAATCTTACAATTTGGACACCCCAATGAAACTAGCATCTTGTCATTCAAGAGAGTCGTCACGCATAACACAACATCAAGCAGCTGCGGTTCTATTCCAATCAACTCAACAAATTGCTCAAATATAAAGGAATGTGACGCCCCAGGGTCAAATAAAGCATACGCAGCATGGTTGCACAGAGAAATCGTACCTGTGACAACCCCTGGCGCGTTCTCAATTTCTCTTCTGGCCATGGCGTACACCCGTCCTTGCGCCTGTGGCCTATTCTAATTAGCTGTCTGGGCCGCTCCAGTCTGGTTCCCGTTCCGGGGTGGCGGCAACGCAGGCGACCTATTCTGCCTGAGATTGGGGCAAAACCTTATGTGATGACCAAATCCACCACATCCGAAACATGCTTCGCCCCTGGTTGGACAAGGTCCATTTCCATGTCTTTCCCCACATACCTAACATGGACCATTCTGGTTACGGGCCGGCTTTCCTATATTCCTTCTAGCAGGAGGGACAAAACGTCTATTACCCGACATTGGCCTCTTCCCGAGATTACGATTGTCCCTACCCTGGACAAACCTCGACCCAGAAGCGGCGGCCCTATCCGCCAAATCTCGCTCAATTGCTTGAGCCCTGTCGTAAATCTCGTTATACCCTCTCAGATTCAACGAAATCATTTGGCTACGAAGGT
This sequence comes from Syzygium oleosum, assembly GCF_021117445.2. Lineage (NCBI taxonomy): Eukaryota > Viridiplantae > Streptophyta > Magnoliopsida > Myrtales > Myrtaceae > Syzygium > Syzygium oleosum. The sequence goes on from NW_026607485.1 coordinate 14,215,631, forward strand.
CCGGTTTCAAGCCATCACGGAACCTCCGAGCCCTATCTAGCGGGTCCTCAACCATCTTTAGGGCGAACTTAGACAACCGAGCAAATTCGGCCTCGTATTGATCCACCGTTCTCTTCCCCTGTCATAACCTCATAAACTCAGACAACTTTTGTTCCCGGCACTCTCAGAAAAATATTTGCCATTAAAGGCTTCCACGAACATCGCCCAAGTCTGGACTGTGCCAGCCGGAAATATCATTCCTCTGGTGGCTTTCCACCAATCATTTGCATTCCCTTGCAATTGATATACGGCTAACGTGACTTTCTCCTCATCTGTACACCCCAAGACTTCAAAATTTTTCTCTAATTCCTCCATCCATAGTGATGCACCCTCGATCTCACCTCTACCATCAAACTTAGGAGGCTTCAATTTGATAAACTGCTCGACTAATTGGTGCATTTGTCTATTAGCATTCACCTGCCCCTGTCCTTGATTCCCATTATTATTATTGGCAGCGGCGGCCACGGCGGCCTCGGCAGCTTGGGCAATCGTAGCAGCTCGTTCCTAAGTCTGCTGTCCTATCATATTACCGATCTGTTCTAGGGTCCTCATGACCGTTTCCATCCTAGGATCTTCTGCAGGTCGGGCTCGTGCTCGCATGCTGGGCGGACCCCCAGTTCCTCTACCTCGTGTACTCATCCTCACGATTTCTACCACTCAACTACCTGCTACAATTCCACTCAGGAATTAGTAACCTAGGCCAACTAGATTAGTCTAGTCCTAGGCAGTGAATTAATGCACTAATCCACTCAGCAGGAAATTAATCACCGCTGCACAAGGCCACAATCAATAGGGTCTGTGCACTTACCTCAGGTCCAAACGCACCTGCATTTCAATCGTTATAACACTTAATTCACTCAACAATCACAACAAACAATCTGGAGGCACGCGTAGCTCATTCCGCTCTGTGGCTCACTAAGGTTTCTCTAAATTGCTACCCCAGGGTTTCTGCTCCTTATCACTCCAAACTTCGACCAGTTTAGATCGAGTTGTCCTCGCTCTGATACCAAACCGAACAGTGATGTCACACCCCCCGAACCCCATCGAGCTTGCGACACACTTCTCTGGTCGATTAATGTGACATCCCAGGGTATCGCCGACCCAATTGAAATTTATCAGAGATTAAAACGATCAGCAAAAGTCATCGATACCCGGACAATAAAAACTGGGGTAAACAAAGGAGAATATATATATTCATTTCTCTTCCAAACTTATACAATATTCACGATTTACAAAACCACCATATGTATACACTAGCACACCGAACTTATAACTATTAACCACCGACATCAAAAGGATCGATAGCCTGGATACCCTAACTTCCAAAAATGGTACACCTAAAAAGGCCTATACCCAACCCCTACTCTAGCCCCTACGCCCTCTACTGGGCGTCCATACTGAATCGGATTCTTCGTCCTCTGAATCTGAATCCCCCTAGATTGTCTGCTCCTCCGAGGACTCCGGTTCGGCTCCGATCTCGATCGGGTTATTGATGTCACCCGATTCTGCTGGGACTTCTATCTGCTCCTCCTCCACTGACTCTTCATTGGAATCGTACTCTGGCACGAACTCAGGGTCAATCCACTGCTCATACGGGGGTATATACTCCGGTTCTTCTTCAGGCTCAGCAGGCTCATTCTCAGGTTCTGCCTCGAGTTCTTCCTCTTCTGGTTCCGCCTCGGGTTCTTCCTCTGGGATCGCCTCGAGATCCACGTCCATTGGATCATACCCCGCCTGTGATTCTTCAGGTTCTGGTTCGTGCTCGGCCCCCGAAGGCTCAGCTGCTGCAGGCACCGGTTGTGGTCCTGATTGTGCCAGACTAGTCTCCAAACTAGTCAACTCGCTGTCAGGAGGTGGTATGGCAGACGGGTCCCAATCCCCGACTCCATCAAAGGGGACATCAAATTCACGGACGGGACCGAACTCATCTACCCCGTCCCTAAAGAACCAGGCAGTATACGTATGGGCCTGCAAAAGGGGTAACCCTATATCTACCCAAACTACTGTGGTATGCTTTATCCAGGTCATATTTTCATCGATCGGAAACTCTACAACATTGTGGTCGGTGTGCACTAGTAAACCAAAACGCTCTGGTGGCAACGGCGGCGGCAGATTCATGGCTCAGGTCGGGGTTCTGAAATTTTTGGTTGAAACAACCATGAGAATACATCTCAGCAAGCACACACCCTAAACCCCACTTAGACTATCACGTACCTCCAGACAACCACGACAATCGATCACACTCAGCCATCACTTCACAGACACACAATTATGCTTACCTGGACTTTTCCAGCGTGCAACCTGCACGTTAGTCATAACAACACCATTTCCAATCACATGCACGTTCTAATTACAATTCATGCATTCGTTCTTGCCTCATCACATTATTTCCACACAACTCGCCAGTGACCCGCGTAATGGTACCGCCTCAGGTTCACTGCGACCATCTCACACTCGACTCGCCAGTGACCCGCGTAATAGTACCGCCTCAGGCTCATTGCGACTAACTCATAATAGCACTTCAAGGCCCGCGTAGTGGTACCGCCTCAGGCCGTGTATCTTGCCTGCGTAGTGGTATCGCCTCAGGCTCAACACCCACCACCTACGACACAACCCGCGTAATGGTACCGCCTCAGGTTGGCCGTCCTCCAGTAATACCGGGCATCGTCCCGCGTAGTAGTACGGCCTCAGGACGGATCAATTCCCCGCGTAAACACGCCTCAGGGATTTAATGATCACACGAACATACTCGCATACCATATATTTTATCTGTACCCCGCGTAAACACGCCTCAGGGCCTTTTTGTGATCACACGCACATCGTACACCTCAAATCTCACACGTGCACACACTCGGGTATCAATCAATTGCACATTAATGCACCCAATTTCATCACCACAACTCAGCCACATTACAAACACACAATCAACATACAAATTGCCATTTTTCCACATCCAAACTACGGCAAATCAATTCCAGCCCTTCACGACATTTTCGCACAATTAATCGCCGAATCCAAATACCCAATTTACCTATCGTACAACTCATCACAGCACGCATTTCAGCCACTCACAGCCCGCTTTCGGGCTCTGATTTTCCACCAAAATCTCCCAAATTCATTCCTAAGGCCCGCTAATCAATTCCGCCCCTAAAACTATACTAATCCGCGTCTAATTAGACCCGATTCCACCTCAAATTTGTCCGTCGATACCCGAAATCCTAAATAAAGTTTAGGGCGCGACTTACCGAACTCTAGACTAACTCGACTAGAGCGGAAAACGGGCGGCGCACGGTGAGTGGCGGCGAGCGGGTCGGCGGCAAGTAGCGGCTCGGCGACTGCGGCGGGTGGGCTGGACGGCGTGCGGTGGTGAGCGGCGTGCTTGCCGTGGCTCACGGCCACGGGAGGGGAAGAGAGAGTGAGAGCCGAGAGGGTGAGGGGGACGGTGATGGCACGGTGACGGCGCGGTGGACACCGGTCAAGGGGAGAGAGAGAGCTCTTGGTGAGGGAGGGGGAGAGGAGAGAGAGTGAGTCGTGAGATAAGAGAGAGAATGAGGAGAGAGAGAGAGGGAAATTTGGTCTAAATAGTCAAACCAATAATTGAATTGCCCAAATGACCATCTTGCCCTTCTCTCACAAATCCAATCAACTGTCGAGATTCATTCTTATCCTGAGATCGACGGCTCGGATCGAATCTTTTCCAAAAATATCCAAGGCCAATTTGGGAATTTCATAAAATTCCAAGGGCAAAATTGTCCAACTCAAAAATTAGGGCAAAATGACCAAAATGCCCTTCTCCTTTAACACTTGCCCTTTAGAAACCTCCAAGGGTAAAATGGTCACTTTTCCATTTTCTTGCCGAATTTGAATTTTTCTGAAGGATTCGGGAAAATCCAAAGCTGTACGTTCCAACCACAACGTCGTCCTAACGTCCCGTCGTGACTTCCAAATTTTCCGGTGCCCAATTTAGGCTCTAATTAACAATTGAATTTCATTTAACGTAACTCGAGCATTTCTCAAACTAACGGGCGGCTTTTGGGGAAATTCGCATATTTGACCCGTGACTGATACTAAATCGAGTCACGTGCAAGTTCACTCGGTTCGTGACGACTTCGGTTATCATGTAATCACGAGGTTCGATCGCTAGTTCCGTCGGGCACGATCGGTAGGTATAGATTCTGGACCATTCGTCAATTCATTTCGTGGTCAAACGGAATCACCCGTGATCCACTCGTATGACAGTGATGGATCGGCCCATAACTACCCTAAGATCGGCCTACATTAGCTCAAAATGTCACATCGATGATTCTATGTTCGAAAATCAATTCACGATCGAATTTTCTTTAGTCGCACGAACTTAAATCACTAATTAGCCTTTCCCCTAATGGTTAGTATCCTAAGAATGATCAGTTCCGGGCGAGAACTAACTACGAGTACGTTCAGAAAACCAACTCATAAATCCCAACTGGGCAAATTTCAGGATGTCACAGGTTATGGTCGTGAGCTTGGCGGATCTCGTCCATGTTGTGTCTGTCGACGGGCGGTGGTCTACAACTTCAAATTATGACAAAACGACGAAGTCTGACCAAAGAGATTAAATCTAGAAATCTTTTTGATTTGCCGGTGAAGTAAAGGAGTTGAATAGTTTCACCATTATTCTTCAAGCTATGCCTTAGAGAAGAAGACAATAAATAGTGCTTTAAATCCAGTCAGCAAGCCATGTGGATTTATTACTAAGGTGGAATAGTTAAGTTGGATAATTAATTGTTCCAAGTCAAGGGGGCAAGATTTGAGATTTAAATGAAAGTTGGTGATTTTTTATGAGACAAAAAAAAGATGGGGCCATAATTGTCACTCGACTTAAAGTTGATGCTTTTTTACGAGACAAAAAAAAGTCGGGGCCAGAATTGTCACTTCACCTAAAGTTGGTGTTTTTTTTTTGGAATTAGGCTCATTAGAAATTAACCAACATACCAATAAAGTAGTAAATTACCGACTTCTACAAAATTTCATGAGGGTGGTGAGTAAATTACCTACACAATCAAGATTTTACAAACATTACATGGAAGAATTAAATTACCAACTCTCTCAAATTCTACCAGTGTGTTAAGTAAATTACCAGCACTATAAAAATTTCACCAACATGCCAATTAAGTGGTTAATTACCAACTTTTAATACCAGTATCGTAAATAAATTACCAGCACTACCAAGAATTTACCAACATTCTAATGAATTAGTAAATTAACATATCCGTAAAACCAACGGTAGAGATCAAATACATTAAATAAAAGAATCCATATATCTTGCCCTCGGCCAAAAATGGATAAGAGCATAAGAAAAATCATGGCGCTCAACACAATCGGCTAGTGAGAGAGAGAGAGAGAGAGAGAGAGAGAGAGAGAGAGAGAGAGAGAGAGAGAGAGAGAGAGAGAGAGAGAGCCAGATTTGTCAAGCAAAGAGGAAGCCACACTGAAATTAATTTATTTCACTAAAAATTTCTTGTCGCTGAAATCGTTTTCAGGAAATTCAATTTCAAAGAAAGTGAACAATTTTCTAGTGTTTATTTGCGCCGAAAAACAAGTTGAAAAAATTGGTTTCATGTAATTGATAATAAGTGATCTACTACCGTGCTAGTTAAATACATGGAAAAGAGAAACTCCCAAAACCCGCCCAGTTAGCAAATACGCTTTTCATACTTGATATTCGACTGGAATCAAGTCTTTTTTTTTAATCGAAGTCAATGAACTTATAGCCCTGTGCTAGAGCTTTTTTTAAGACAAACTTTATTCTACGTGAACAATCGCCTGAAAATAAATGCCTAACGATATTGATCTAGGACCGTCCTAATATTTTGATAGATGACATGGGAGCTCTCAGCCACCGCATTTAGGATAGCAAAGGAAATTGAGGAAGCATCTTGGAATCTATGATGAACCTTCTGTTATGCATTAGGCGTTGAAAAACTTGAAAGAATTCAACCGTATTATATCACTGATGAACCTTATTTTATGCTTTGGGTGTTAAAAAAAGTGCACCTGTCAACTTTGACAGGCTGGAGTGATGTTGCAATGAATCATTCTTAATGACCAATTGTAGCAAACTGGTCCACGACTCTCTGCATGTTTAACCAATCCTGGCTTCTAAGTTTAATGACCTACAAAGTGTGCATTGGGTTTTGTCTATTGAAGTAAGACCAGATAAATCACGCTGAAAAAGCAGCACGGTTTGATCCTAATTCAAGTTCTTCATAAGTCCCCGTTGAACCTTTGCATTCCAAACCGCATTTTTCTAGTGCAGGTCCTTATTCATTAACACTCGGTACAAAGGCTAATTCATCTATAACTGAATTGAATTATTTAGGAAATTCATTTCACGTAGGTTTGCAGTTTCTAATTTGGTCTTGTCGGAACATAGTTTGGTTCACTTTTAATCCCTTTTTCTTTTTACCTCCAACAGATACTAGGCAAAAAAGTTAGTTCACAAACAGAATTGCCCAAAAGGTTTTCAATGAGTTGGAAAAAGGCTTATCTTGCTGGTAACAGACTACTTGGTCAGTGTAGACCAACATGTGGATGTGATCATGGTACTGATAGGCGCTCCAACAAGCGAAGCACGGATTGTTGGATTCCATGAGATGGGTGGCATTAGAAAGACAACTGTTGCCAAAATCATCTACAAATTCACACGATAATGAGGATTGTCGCTTTCATACGAAAACGTTCGAGAAACTTCAAAACTCAAGGACATTGAGTGCTTGAGAAAGATGGGAGGTTAAGCTAGCCAGAGTCCGAAGCTGTCCTCTGCTTTTGTGACTGCCTTATCACCAAGATATTGGTATCGTTTCTATACTCAAGGCCTTTATTTGCAAGAATTGGAGATTTTGTGCAGCGAGCTTGGCAAAAGTTGTCTCATCGGTTTTGAACGACGTTTAGAAAAATCATTGTAATGTGGAGGCGATTTTCGAATTAGATGCTCTGAGTCCAATCTGTGTTGGGTTGGGAGGTTAATTATATTGGAGTCTTTTTCGTTTGAATCGCCTCCTTTATAGACATGAACTCCGTAAAGTTGCACAGGTAAATTTTATTTGTCTAGCCATTATACAGTGTCAGTCTTACTCGCTGTTTTGCACCATTAATTTTATAAGGGCCATAAGACCGCCTACTGATGGTTTTGCACTTCAAGGGCATTTTTTTTCCAATTTTACTTAGTGACGCTTTATTCGAGATCTTTGTAAATTGTTCTTTCCTGTATAAAATTTGAAGCTGTGACACCTATGCTTTGAGCAGGGCAATATTCTGCACTAAAAAACTGGAAAATTTCCGTGTTGATATAATTTCAAAGTTGTTGGTAATTATTCAATTTTATTGATAAAGAAAACATCACCGGTAACTGTTGGGATTCGACGCATAATCATAAAGAAACAAAGAATAAAAGCGAAAAAGAGAAATGGAGACACGAGGTTTTATCCCGGTTCACTCTTAAACTAGGGATACATCTAGCATAATTAGCACCTCACATCTCTCTATTACATTCCTTAATTACAAGAGAAAGAGATTATATATAATGGTAGCTATTCTTGAGCCAAAGCCCAAACTACCAAAAAAAATACGAGCCACTATAAAAGCTTTTTGGCTTCGCAGACTTGCTCACTAGGGAGCGGGACTCCCGTACCTTCCTATTGCAGGGGTACAGATGTATGAACCACACCCCAACAAAAACTTGCTTGTCTGGTAAACCCCTCATAAATTACCAACACTCTTAGATTTTGTCTACATTCCGGTGAAGTAGTAAATGACCAACTCCTGTGAAATTTTATCATCGTCATAAGTAAATTACTCGCGATATTAAAAACTTATCAATAGTCCAATGAAGTAGTAAATTACAAAATAAATTACCACCATTGTTAAGAATTAAAACCATTATTATTGGATGACCATGATACATCCCAAAAATAGAAGTGATTGATCAACAAAGGAACAGTATCACCATTTTTGTTCAAGATTTAGCAACATTCCAATGAACTAGTAAATTAGCAACTCCTCTCGAATTTTACCAATGCAGTAAGTAAATCACTATCACTATCAATAATTTATCAGCATTCTAATAAATTAGTAAATTACCAACTCTTATGAAATTTTATTAGTGTGATAAGTAAATTACCAACACTATCAAGAATTTATCCACCTTCCTGCCATGAAGGCATTGGAGTAATTTGGTAGCAGCAAAATAGACATCCAATTGATGATCAACAGATTCCAGAAAACAACGTGGTTTTGGCCATTTGTGGTGGGTGGGGAGCCAAAAACGTCTAAGAAAATCTCCGCGATCAGGCACAGGAACAACAGCTCATATGACCAGAAGGGGGCTGTTTTCCCCAAAATAGCCCCGACTCAACACCCCGCCCCGCAATTGTAGTTTTCTTTTTTCAATTGCGTTGTGTCGGTGGAGATAAAAGATAAGAATTGAGTTGGGAGGGGCCACTTTGGTTTTAAAAAAACCTGCATTCGTCAACTTTGACAGGCTGTAGCGAGCCATTCTTATTGACCAATTCTAGCAAACCGGTCCTCGACTCTCTGCATATTTAGCCAGTCCTGTCTTCTACGTTTAATGACCCACAGAGATCTCCGTTTGTTAGTTCTGGCTTCTAAAGTGATTTAGATTTCGCAATGTGCTCATCGTGCTGTACTGATTTTGCTGCTATGCTGTTCAATTTTTTCTTCGAGAGGAGATCAAGAGAGATCAATGGTGGGGAGGCAAATGACAATGCAGCTGCAAACGATGAAACAGCAGGAGGCGCTTCTTCTTCTCGCACTTCAACAGAAGGTCAAGGAATGGCTACTTCATCAGGATATGACTATGAAGTATTCTTGAGCTTCAATGGATCAGATACTCGAGCAGGTTTTACCGACTTCCTTTACACTAGTCTTAATGATGCGGGAATCCGCACATTTAAGGACGACAAAGAGCTCGGCATCGGGGAAGAGTTTGCCCCAGAACTTCTCCAAGCAATTAATCAGTCGAAGATCTCAATACCTATCTTTTCGAAAGGCTATGCCTCTAGCGTGTGGTGTCTCAAGGAGCTAGTCCAAATGGTCGAGTGCCAGAAAACTGGAAGACAAAAGATCATCCCTATTTTTTACGATGTGGCGCCTTCAGAGGTTCGGCACCAAACAGAGAGTTATGCAAAGGCCTTTCTTGCACATGAAAACAAGAAGCGACATGACGAAAAGACTATTAAAGGGTGGAAGGATGCTCTCAGTGCAGTGGGAGCAATAAACGGATGGGACCTGCATAGCAAGAAGGAGAACAGGTGATTGCTTTAAGCATTCCGTCTCATGTACCTTCTACCATTAAAACTTGATGTGTTTCAGGTTTATTTTCTAGATTTGTGTTAGCCCTGCTTAAATTGAATTCTGTGTTATTGAAGTTATACTGCTGAAATCTCGCTAAGTAATGGCACAATCCCAATTTTGTCCCATTTTATTCCAAGCATCATTTTTTTTCCAGTTTAGTTCATTCATTAACTGTAAGTACCAACGCTAATTCATCTACAATGGAATAAATCCTTGAAGAACACATTCCGAATTTAATTTGGTCTTGTCAGAACATAGTTAATTCAACACAATTTTCTACCTCATTGTCTTTTGCCTCCAACAAACACTAGGCGAGAAGGAGAGTTCGCAAAAGAACTTACCCATAAGGTTTTCAGCGAGTTGAAAAAGGGTTATCTAGTGGTATCAGACTACTTGGTCCATGTCGACAACCATGTGGACGCAATCATGGAAAAGATAGGTGCTGGGACAAGTGAAACACGGATTATAGGAATCCACGGGATGGGTGGCATCGGAAAGACGACTATTGCCAAAATGATCTATAATAAGCTTTTACACGACTTTGAGAATTGTTGCTCTCTTCGCGATATTCGAGAAGTGTCAGAACGTAATGGCATTCACTACTTGCAGAATCAACTCATCTCTGGCATCCTCAAAATAAAAGGCATGCATATAAAAGACATTGATGAAGGAACTCAGACAATTAAAGAGAGGTTGTCTAATAAAAGAGTCCTCCTGCTTCTAGATGACGTGCATGAAAAGAATCACGCGGATGCACTTGTAGGTGAGCGTGATTGGTTTGGTAAAGGGAGTAAACTTATTATTACTACCAGAAACAAAGAAGTTCTTGATGTTCTTAAAGTGGACGATCGTTATGAGCTTATGGGCATGGATCGCGATCAATCTCTTCAACTCTTTAGCAAACATGCTTTCAGAAGAGACTCTCCTTTGATTGAGTATATCGACCAATCCAAGAGGGCGATAGGCATTGCTAGAGGCCTTCCGCTAGCTCTTGAAGTCATAGGTTCACTTTTATCTCGCACTGAAAAGAAAAGATGGGATGACATATTGGAGACGTTGGAAAAGGTTCCTCATGTGGATGTTCAGAGTAAGCTAAAAATAAGTTTTGATGCATTAGAAGTTCGACAACAACATATATTCCTCGATATAGCTTGTTTTTTCATTGGATATGACAAAGACATTATGGTTCATTTCTGGGAAAAATCTAAATTTTTTCCGAAAGAAGCTATGGAAGTTTTGCAGAACATGTCTTTGATAAAGATTGGAAAGTCTAATAAAGTGTCGATGCATGACCAACTCAGAGACCTCGGCAGAGAAATAGTTCGTCAAGAAAGTAAGATGAAAATAGAGAAGCAAAGTAGGGTGTGGGATCCTAAGGAAGCATTGGATTTGCTGAGGAGACACGAGGTAAAATCCCCCGTGTGATAAATCTCCATGTTACTTGTGGACATTTTCTTTTTAAAAAGAAAGCCAGTTACTTTTTTGTGTTCTCTAGCACTATTGTGACCTACTCAAACCAATATTTTTGCTCTGTCAAGATTAAAGGAACGATAGTACTCCAACTCAACCCCTTAAAATAGTGAACTTGAATAAATGTGTTTCGCTTCAACTCTTTTGTTTTTAAAATTTTCCATTGGGCAGGGAAAAACAAAAGTTGAAGCTCTTCATCTCCGCTTTGACCATGAGCGGCGGCACTATTTTACCTGTAAGGACTTTAAAAGAATATCAAATCTGCGGTTTCTTCAAGTTAACGGTTCGGAGGAATATTTTCGTGCTGAAGAGAGGCTTCTTTGGCACGAATCGCCATCAAATGTTCTTCCTACTAATGTTTTTCTAGAGAATTCAGATCTCCTTCCACATTTACAATGGCTTTCTTGGCACGGTATTCCCCCATCATTTAAGATTGCAAATTTCTCCATGGAGAATGTGGTTATTCTTGATCTATCTCAGAGTAAGATCACGCATGATTGGCAGGGGTGGAGCCATATGAAGGTATGTTATGTGCTAGACAACACTTATTATTCCATCTTATGAGATTCAAAAGTAATCTTTGCATGATTTTTCTTTTACAGGAGACGAAGAATTTGAAAATTTTGAATCTGACCGGATGCAATTGCTTGGAGAGAATTCCCATCTTCTCTGCTGAGGTAAATTTAGAACGATTGATCCTACAGCGCTGTAAATCTTTAACTGAAATTGATAGGTCGATTTGTCATTTGAAAAGCCTAGTTTCCTTAGATGTAAGCTATTGTGAGAAACTTCGGAGGCTGCCAGAAGAGATGGGTAGAGATCTTGTGAGCCTTGAATACCTATCTCTAAAATTTTGCAAATCGTTGGAGAGGCTTCCGAATACAATCGGAAATTTGAAATCGCTAATTAAGTTGGATATATTTGAAACGGGGATCAAAGAACTACCTGATTCCATCGGAAATTTGGAATCATTGATTGAGTTGAATACAAATTATACAGGGATCAAAGAACTACCCGATTCCGTCGGAAAGTTGAAAAATTTGAAATTAGTAAAGATGAATTGGTTTGAAATGAGCAAAATACCCGATGCCCTCTGGACGATTGAGAAGCTCGAAGAAATAGATGCCCAATTTGGGGATTTGAATGTGGAAGTGGAAATTGGCAATTGCATCTATAGAAATCACTCCCTAAGGATCTTGAGATTGTCGAATGTTAGAATAAACGTAGTACCGAGGCTTCCTGAAAGTCTTATCATTCTAGGGTTGTGTACATTGCACATGGATACGTTTCCGGATCTCTCAAACCTGACTAATTTAGAGGAATTGATACTGACCTTTGGCCCACGCGATGACGCTGGGGAATCTAATGGGCCTGTGGAAGAATATCTGATGCCACGGTGGATTGGGAATTTAAGCAAACTGGAGACTCTGTTCCTAGACTCTTATCATGTGATCCACTTACCCACGGATATTAGTAGTCTCCTTCCTCGACTCCAACGACTTTCCCTCATATGCCCTAATCTGCGTTGCCTCCCGAGCCTTCCCTCCAGTTTAGCATCCTTGGATTTGGAGTCTGAACACGTGACCGCCTTACCCGCAGATATTAGTAGTCTCCTTCCTCGACTCCAAAGACTTGAACTCGTGTGTCCTAATCTGCGTTGCCTCTCGTGCCTTCCCTCCAGTTTATCATTCTTGCTTTTGCAAGGTTGCAAGTCATTTGGTTCCCTGGGGGATCTATCGAATTTGAAGAACCTATCAGATCTTACGATTATTGACTCTGTAATCCCAGAGATTCGAGGCCTTGATGGTTCGGAGAACCTAGATTTGCAGCTTTCGGAACTTCAACGGGTGGGGATATTACCTGATCTAAGTAATAACAACCAACTAGCATGTCTTCATGTGTTCGAATGCAATAATCTGGTTGAGATTCAAGGCGAACTACCACAATGTTTGGAATCATTGAGGATTTGTGGCTGTGGATCTTTACAGAAGTTGCCTGATCTATCAAGCTTGAAGGGACTGAAAATAGTTGAAATAACGCGTTGCGGGAAATTAAATGTGGAGGCAATTTCTTTGCTTTGCTCGGAGAAGGCAGTCATATTTGAGGGAGACTAGACGAATCAGTGGTATAAGATGACGAATCTGGATACGAATTTGAATATGGATATGGGGGAGAAGACTGACGGATAAGTGCACGTTGCTCTTGAAAGCTTCTTGATCGCCGACCACAAATTGTTCCCTTGCGTGCAAACTTTAAACAAATTGAGGTAAGTTATTTCATCTGACAACCAATGTTTTCCCTTTTCTGCAATCAAACTCTTTCACGGATATGAACGGAGATGTTTCACATGCACTTTTTAATTACCTTTTCGCGTCCGGACAACCAGAGGGTTCTTAATTATGTACAGACATTCGTTCTTTTCTCCTAGTTTGGTTTGGCTTTTTTCGCTATATTCTCTTTGGATGGTTTCTCCGTGGTTTTATGTTTCCCAATTGGAGGTATGCATGTCGATCGCATCGTTTTTATTTGGTTTGGTTTGTAACAAATTATTAGATATCCTTGTCGATTTGTTGCTTCACTTATTTCGAAGTTGATAACCTCGCTTCGCTTTGGAGATGACTTCCTTGTACTGTAAACAATTAGATGGAATGTGTGTCAGAAGGTCATATAATAACTATGGTTCTCATCCTGGAACTTTACAGCATAATGTGAAGAAGACAGACACCCTGTATTGATATGCTTATGTTCAGTTTATTTTCCAGGAAAGATGTGCTTCTTAGTGGGATTTGCAAATATTATGGAGAAGTCATAAAATGAAGAAAGAGGAATTTTACTTGGGTAGCGGATCAATAGTTGGTGCAGCAAAACTTCCACCTCCAAGGTATCATAAATCGTCTTATAGTTAAGGCTAAATTTCAGTAATATCGTTACCTACTGCCCAGGACATATGATAAGTCTCACTTGGGGTTAGAAATCATGTAAATGAAACTCTTGTGTGATCTCGATTATTGCCTACATTTTCTAGAAATGGTTATGCCTCGGTGATTATCTATAATAGAAGCCCTTCCATTCACCTCGGTTATACACTTATACTAGAGGATTCTTTTAGGTTTTAAGATTGACAAGAGGGGCTAAGGGAGAGATCTCAAATTGCCTTTTTGCTGATTTCTAATGTAGCTAAGAGGAATTAAAGTTTGAAACACTTACAGAAATCTTATTGCGTAGGGAGCTGTGGCTAATTGGGCAGCTGTACAAATGAAGACCGAATAATGGAAAATGAAAATGACATCCAAAGTGAAGTTTTACGTCCACTTTTTAATTACTTTATGAGTTGATGCCCGGAAATCTGAAGAAGGTATTGAAATTATGGTACCTCCGTATAACCAGAGGGTTCTTAATTATGTACAAATATATGTTTTCTTTTCCTAGTTTGGTTTGGCTTGGCTTTTTTTAGCTATATTCTCAGCGGATGGTGTGCATGTCGATTGCATCGTTATTATTTGATTTATGACAATTCATTAGATATCCTTGTCGATTTGCTGCTTCACATATTTCGAAGTTCATACCCTCTGATTCATATTGGAGATAACTTTGCTATATTGTAAACAATTAGATGAAATATGTGTTGGAAGGTCATAGCACTATGGTTCTCATCCTGGAATATTACAGCATAATTAACTCATTGTTGCTATTGTGAAGAAGACAATGTATTGATATGCTTATGTTCAGTTTATTTTCCAGGAAAGGTGTGCTTCTTAGTGGGATTTGCAAATGTTATTGAGAAGTTATAAAATGAGGAAAGAGGAATTTCACTTGGGTTGCGGCATCAATAGTTGGTGCAGCAAAGCTTCCATCTGTAACAGGAGAGGATAGCTATTTAGCTTCGCCAAGGTATCTTAAATCATCTTATAGTTGAGGCTAAATTTCAGTATTATCGGCGTATCGGACATGTGAGAAGTCTCACTTGGGGTTTGAAATCATGTAAATTGACCCTTGTGTGATCTCCATTATTGCCTCCATTTTCTTCAAATGGTTATGCCTAGGTGGTTATCTGTAATAGAAGCCCTTCCATTCACCTTAAGTTACACTAGATGACTCTTTCAGGTTTAAAGATCGACAAGAAGTGCTAAGGGAGAAATCTCAAACAACTGACTTTTTGCCGGTTTCTAATGCTTCTGAGGGACTCAAAGTTTAAGAAACTTGCAAAAATCTTTCTGTGCAGGGAGTTGTGGCTAATTGGGCAGCTGTATAGATGGAGACCGAAGAAAGGCAGATGATGGATGAAATTTGATGTTGACCATGTTCCCTCACAATCTTGGGGTGGTAAACCCTATATTCATCTGTTTTGGGGGGTAAAAAAGCTATTTAGGCAAACCTGATTTTTTTTAACTTTATTGTGGGCCCAAAAAATGATTATTACATTTCATCTAAATGTGTGTTCTCTTCATTGTTATGCAATAGAACTTGCTTATTAGTACCCAAATGTTCTTTTACGAGAAAACACTTGAAGGGATTGTCTGGACCGGGAGAAATATTGTGTGCTTAGATTGGTGCTCGAGGTAGTCTTAGTTGAAGTACTTGGTTGCGCCGAGAAATTTTTTATATGCCAATAAGCCTGTAGTAGAAGGGAAGGTCACTGATTGAAAAGTGTTCTCCCTAGACAGTCTTTGTTTCACCTTATAAAACCGGTTAATCTCCAAACCATGCAAGTCTAACAGTTCCAGAATTCACAAACTTTTGCCAATTTTGCGAAGTTCAACACGAGTTCAACCCCCAAAAAAAGAAAAAAAAAGAAAGGAAATAAAAAAGCAGCGTGATTCGGCTATGGATACCTCAGCTCAGCATCCACACGTCCTTATTAGGTTTTATTGAGTTTGGTAAAAAATGCCACAGCCCCAAGATTAAATTGACAGGTAAAATTGCGAGCGCATTCATTCAATAGGTATCACAGAGTTGTATTTACAAGGATGATACATTCAACTTCATGCTATTTACATTCCAAGTGAATTTCGGTAGAGATCCTATGCATCTTGTGATGGACATGGAAACAGATTGATGGAATGCATTACGTGAACAAACTTCTTCCAGAGCTACCTAATGATCTTCACGAAATTAGGTGCTGACTTAGGAGCATTTTACGTTAAGTTACTCTTGGCATCTGAGTCTTAACGCAGCCTCAATGCAAAAGAAGAAGGATTCCTGGAAAGCATAAGGTTTCCTTAGTCTTCGCTTCCGTATTCCTTCAATCGTGCGTCCATGACGATTTTGCACGATTCCCACGTCTCCGCCATTAATTCTGCACCATAATAGAGTAAATGATCCGCAAGGCTGTTACCAGTTACTGATATGCAGAAACACACTCTGATAAGTCATCCGTAAATATTTCCGGTAATAAAAGACTGGCATTCTCTAGAATAAGCTGATCTGTCACATGACTTATTGCACCTAGCATGATAAATCCACAAAATAATTGCTTGTAACGGGTACCTACGACTGAAACTACCTCCTTACCTGCTGCAAATTGGATCTTCTCCAGAGCCATCACAAACTTTCTCGACCTAATAAACTAGACTACCAAATCCTATATTATACGGCCATACCTACAAAAAAAGAAGGATTCCAATTACATGCGAACACTCACATAAAAAAGAGTAAGATTATCGCCAGACAAGCAGGTGGAATCAAATTATTTTCACATTATCTCACATCAATATGTTTATCCGTGACTGTCATTGAGCTAGTTGCCAATATTATAGGCATTAGTAGACATACATAATTTAAATGATTAATACCTTATAATTGCACATAGCTTAAGAATAGGTCATCAGCCATCATAGAGAGAGAGAGAGAGTGATACAAATTATTACGCGTCTTAAATTTGGAATTGGTACGAGAAACTCATGATAGCTTTATAGGAGAAGAGTTCCTTAAATATTGTTAGAAAGGTCATGAGTACTACAAACTGCCCTGCTTTGTTAAGAAGATAAAACAAACAAAACAATTAAAATTTATACGCTGAAAAAATGAGAGTACGAACATTGTTGGAAAATATAAGACTTCTCCAGTTAGACAGGTTGAAATAAATGCAAAGCAAATGTCAAATGCAGTCAGCGACAATTCCCCATAATTTATCTGATATTCTGTCAAGATCAAAGTCATACCACCCTAGGGAAGTGATGGTATGTCTTTTGTGGGAACCGAGAATAGTACGGAGGCAAATGAGGCACAATATATGTCCATTAGTTATATGTATAGTATTTGGCATGCTGTAGTAAGAAACAAACATTGCATTGCCAATACGAGGTTGTCCAAATGTCAAAACCTGGACAATCTGTGCTTCATGATTTACCTGGAAATTTAGTGTCCTTAGTTATATAAGTAAATCAAGTGAGCAATGGTCTGGAAAAAACAGCTTCACCACACATAATTAGATGGCCAAATAACTTGAATGTTAAAACTTTCACGAGGGAAAAACTACTATGCATCAATAACCATAAATTGCATTTCACATACAAAGGTGAACGATAGAACAACCCCTTCTCTCCATGAGGGTTGGAGGTCTAGTGTTACTTTGTCTTAGATCCCATCCATAATTTTCCCAAAACCAAACCCCACAGCCACAACAAAACCCACCCCACCCTCACATCCAAGAAAAGGTGTTAATAATATGGAATGGTGGTATTGGGGGTGAATTTTCAACCAAGGCGCATTTAAA
The DNA here is from genome assembly GCF_021117445.2 of Syzygium oleosum. NCBI lineage: Eukaryota > Viridiplantae > Streptophyta > Magnoliopsida > Myrtales > Myrtaceae > Syzygium > Syzygium oleosum. The sequence continues at coordinate 14,233,206 of NW_026607485.1, forward strand.
TGCTTCCACAAGAAGCACTTAGATGTTGGTGGGGTGAGTCATATCCTGCTAATGACATAAACGAAAAAATTCTAGGTTCATGGTGAAATTGCCTCTAGAACCCTAAAACTTACAGTCATTAGTAGCAAAGGAGAAACTAAATCTTAAAAAGGGCCACTACGCATGGAAAGGGCCACGACCCATGGGCATGATGTCACAATCAGCTCAGAACAATTTTCAGCAAGAAACCAACAAACAAAAATGACATCTTAAACCATCCAAGTGTTCAAACAAGATGTCACAGTTGCTATTAATACTTCGAGAAAAGGTTTAGTCTAAAGTTCATGCAACCCACGATCCTATCGTAGGTCACGTGAGTGTCTGTATAATCTGTGTCCAAGACAAAGTTTGACCCTCAAAAATCACTACTTGTCATGGAGAAGAGAATTAATGGGACATGACTTTAGGGTGGGTACCATTTCCGGTACCAGTTCCACAACAGGTGCCTAGAAAACTCTAGACCACTCTGTCCAATAAAGTTGAGACAAAAAGCATAAGTTAGACATTTAGAATTGGTTCCAGCCTACAACATATCTGGCCAGTAGGCCGACCGAAAAGGAGCTGCTTCTTTTGGTTAGAGAGAGACAGACAGAAACAGTGCACAGAACACAGATTTAGGATCAATATATTCTAGTTTAAAATGCATTAGCAATTCAAGATTACATGACATAAAAGTTGAGCTTCAAGAGCTTGCAAAAGTTATATATCCAGACCATAAACATATCAATAATCCCATAAAATTTCCAGCAAGTAAACTTTGTAATGATTAGTTGGAAGTCTTTATCCACTATATTTAGGTATTCAACCAACTTTAAGCTCCATGGCTTAACATGTAAGACAATTCACACAACTAAATACGTAGACCATAGATGGTTCAGGTAAAGGGTTATTTGCAACCCATTCTGCTTGTGTTTTGTCTACGGGTTGATTTACCAAAAAAGAAAAAAAAACAAGATGCTAACTAATCGTAAATATAAATATGAAGCCATAGAAAGTTCAAGATATCCAGAGTCTCTAGAGTCTAGACTCTTCAAGGCAGAGTTGGCAGAGAATTCCAGGTAACTCTTAACAGACCAAAACTGAATAAATGGAAAAACACAATAGAGAAGAACCAATATCTGAACCCATAACAAGTTTTTAACTATCTTACCACAATATCAAGTCCATAAAAGGACGCCATAGGCCCTCCCATAGAATGCCCTATCACCATGACGTTGATGTCAAATCCTTGACTCTTCTAACTGCATCCAAAATACCAGGTTGCATTGTCGTATTGTGACAAGCATAACAAATCCATGATGAACCTAAGCAAAGACAATAGAATAAGACTGTAACTCATTCCAAATCAGAAGTATCCACAACTTGCAAGAGGCTCATCATCTCTAGAACCATGGCTACAGGCATGCGGGGGTAGTTTAGGTCAAGCTGTTTCCAGTAGAAATCTTCAATCGAATTCTGTATGTTGTAGACATATATAGAAGTAACCACTAACCGAAAAGTTCAAATAACTTTTCCAAGGACAAAATTAGTGAAGTATGTGATCTCCTCATGACTACATCTAAATTTACAAGCACATAACTTTCATGTCTCACTGGAAATGATTCACTGTTTTCCCTTCTTATGGACAGCAGACCCATGTGCTTTGTGTACGCACTCACCGGAGGCTACTCTTCTTAGCTTAAATTTTCATCAAATCCTTCGCATGTCAAATGTAAGGGGAATAATTGCCAAAGTTAACATGCATACCTATGTTCTTGAGTATCTTTGAAAGCTATAACCACAGCATTAAGGTCCTGGCCACCAATATATGCCTACAGGTAATATATATTGATTAGAAATAAGGACAAAAAATTAGATGAAATTCAAACATAGAGGCATCACAAGCATCGCAAATTGGTAGGCCACTGCAACATGAATTACATACCTATAAGCAGTACTGGACGTCAAACTATCAGATCAATGACTTAGAACCCCTGCTTTCAAAATCAAAGGCATTAATAACCAATCAGAAGCTAATAATAGAAGGCAGCATATGCCCACAAAATCTCATATCAAGAATTGGCCATTTAGTACTGAGGACCTATTCTTTACGCAACCTTAGCAAAAATGTCATATTAAAACGTAGTCAAATTACCTTGGTCTTTCCATCACAACTAGGACATGTCCAACTAAAAAGTTCTGTCAAATCTGACATGTAAACCTGCAAAACAAAAAGCTTTGCATCTTGTCACAATGTTATTGTATTGAAATGGTGAAACCTGAAGGGTAATAACAAGAAGCTCTGTGTAAACGGGAGAAAGTTTATAAAGAACACTTACTACATATGCATACTCCACCACTATCGTCACAAGAGTCTGATCGTAAACAGCTTGAAGAGCCTTGGACCTCACTCAAAGTTCTGCATTTACCAGTTGAGAAAATTTCAGATTGAAAATGCAGTCACAAGTTCATTCAATTACAAGCAACGAAGCAAGTTTCTTATGTCTCTAGCAAGCTCTTTCAACAAATCAAGTGAGAGGAACACTTTAAGGAAACATCAACTCAAAACAATATTTCATTATATTTCTAACGTCCTCCTTCGTGAACTCAAAGAACTATATATGTTCAATGCAATGCGATGAAAGGGGAATAAGTAAACAACATAAGGCTCCTCTTTCCCAAAAGCTATTCCACTATAACCTTCAAGCTACAGTCCATCACTCAACTGGAGAAAAGCTTACTAGCTGATAGTCAATCACTGTGAGATACTCAACAAATTTTATCCCTAGAGAAGAAACAGCAGGATGAAATTTGTACCGAACAAATGTAAGGAAATTCAATCAATCCGACCGTATTTCAGTAGTAGCATTGATCCAAATTCAGTAATCCAATAGCTTAACAAAACCAACAAAATGCAACACAACACTATCAGTCATATGCTTTGAAAACATCCAAATCTACACCAGAGGGATCATTCAGCTATAGGTTTGCCCCCATTCAATCAGGCACTACAGCTCCACGACGATTCCCCGACCCTGAAATACCTAAATCTGCCAAATTCACAATACAAATCTCACTTTCCAAGCTCAAAACCGACGTACCCAATACTAGAGCCTCCGAATTAAGTCAAGAGGATCACAGCAGTAAACTGGTACACGAACACGGAATGGGATTACCTCTCGCCCCACTTGCGGCAATCGAGTATGTCAGAACAACCATCACCCTCAACCACCACCCGTTCCGCTCCATATTCTACAATAGAAACGGATCGAACAGCGTCATCAAGAAAGCGAAACCGCACCACAAAGAAATCGAATCTCTGTAACGTTTCACATAAGCAAACAATTACACGAAATTGAATGCCGCGATCGCGCAGTGAGATAGAGAGATGGATCGCGATCGTCCGTATTTCTCGAATTGAACCTCGATTCCGGTCTCTCAGGTTGGTGGATTTCATGAAGATTCTCGCGACGGGATGGCGATTGAAAGCTACGGCAACTTGGGGCAAAGGGTAGGAGAGGATGATGAGTATACGACATTTCCTGATTTGCCCTTGGGATCTTCTTCTGTTGTTGGCGGGCAGATTCGGTGATTTCGCCGTTTGAGTGAGGGCACTGAAGGAAGTTCCTCTAGAAATTCAAATTTGGGGTTCTGTCTTCTCTCTTTTGCAGCTTCCCTTTGATGTCTCCACATTAGCACTTTGACTAAGCTTATTTGAATTAGTTGTTTTTTTTTTATCTGTCCTACTCTAATTGTCATCTCACTCTCAAATTTTTGCTCTATCTCTTTGTAAAGTACGGGAATCTGGGAATCGAACTCCACACCTGAAATTAAATGTCCCAATCACCAATTCCTAAAAAAGTGGGAATTCGAGCCCTCTATCTCATCTATCCTAATGGGAAGGATGGCCACTAGAGCAACCCCTAGTATATGAAAATGCAATCACTACTAGACGCACTATAAAGGTGTATTCAACTTTAAAAAGACAACTGTGTTCGGTTACACATGCCTACTTTTTCTCAATTTGGCTTAACAAACGGGGGGAGATGAGAGCTCCCATTGAACCGAAGTAGTTGTGCCTTCAGAGTATAGAACCATTAGTCGCTCTGAATAGTTTTGATTATAAATGCGGTCCTTAATCTAAGTTTCTAGATATGCAGGCGAGGACTGCCGTCGTGAAGGATGAGAGATTACGCGAAAAAAAAGAAAAAAGAAAAAAAAAAGAGGGTTCTACGGTGGCGGGAAGCAACATGAGACAATAGCGATGCTGATCCTAAAAAGGTTACTTGAATCTGTGAAAATGTTTGCGATGTTGAATAGAAATGGTAGAGGACGCATTTGGGGAATGATAAGATCCTGATTGGTGCTCAGTACCATTGTGATCGGGATTACCTTATGCTATGTCTTCATGAATTCCTGTTTCTCCAAAGAAATGCACCCTGCCTAGGTGATTGTCGATGAATGAACACATTTCATAATTCATGTCAAGTCGATGCAAAGTCTCTGCAGTCAAATATTTGTATTGTAACGGTAGACCGAGACATTCCTATGTATAGGAGGCCGTAGCTCATTGTCCAAAAAATTCTCAGATTTACACAATTTGAGATAAATATATTATAAGTGTACCAGTTAAGGGTAAGTGTAATACGGATATACTAGTTTAAGGGTTTTTTTTATGAAAATATGACATGTGCATACCAATTTAAGATTTTTTGTGGTAGTAAATCTTGTTTAAAAAAACTTAAACTTTGACTAGTTGTCCAAAGTCACTCTAGACTAGACTAAAGTCACGTTAGATCCGCGTCAGCTCCATTCACTTGTTGTTATCTACGCAAGCCGCCACGTAGGGACGGACTTGTAAAGGTATCTATTTTTGGGTCACCAGTACAAGTTTGCAAAAATTGATAACACGAAAAATTGAGTCATCAGTGTCATACTGGGTACAATTTAGGCTTTTTAATGGAATTTTCTCAAGCCCAGTTAGCTTCGTTTGCCAATCGGTGTCCACACAAACGGACACGTCCAAATTTTAATGAGTAGTGAACTTTGACGAAGGTACTGGTACAAGCTTGGGATTTTGACGACACGATCCATCGCCATCAAGAGCCACCCACCTTCGTGCATTGATCCCCCGGCGACGTTAACTCCTTGCCCGTTTGAGTCTTTTGCTACACCTTCGTTTCTTTATATCTCCGTGCAGATTTCACGACTTATGTCGATGGAAGTCGCGTCCGCCGTTGATTCACTCCAACGGAGGTCGCTAGCCTCGTAAGGCAATAGAAACGTGGTCACGTGAGGCAAGACACCTCCATGACCGCTCGGAGCTCCACTCGGGTTGATTTGCTTGATTTTTGGAGCATCAGAGAGAGACAACCCTGAGCCCTGCTTAAAAAAATAAATAAACAGATAAACTTCCTCGCCACGAGGGCATTTGGGTATTTTCGCAGCAGCAAAAGGAGGCATGCAGTCATGCACTTGCTGATCCAAAGATTCCAGAAAATCACAGGAGCAACTCGTATGGCCGGACGCACAGGCAAAGGCGCAAGTGTGTCCCGTGCAGTGCCATTCCTGCAATTTGGAGGCAAGTGTGTGGGCATTTACGGCGACACCGTGTTGTCCGAAAATCCAATGCAAAGATACATTTCACACCGTGCGGTCAGTTTCGGTGCAAAGTGAACTCCACAGATACAAGATTATTACAATTCAAAAACATAAAACAGAACGAGAGCGAAATTCTTTTTAATATTTTATTTTAGTCACCGAAGCCACTCGATTGCTCCTCCCATCTCCTCAGAATCGCACTAATTCATTTGCCCCGCCAATTTTGTACTTCTGTTTCTAAACGCGTAACGATGGTGGAGAAAAAAAGAGAAGAACTGGGTTGGGAGTGGTGGTAGTAACAAGCCACGGAATGCGGTTTTCTGGTGATTTTCTGGGGAAGTAGAAGCACCTCCCCGGAAGTTAGTAGAACTATGTCTATGTGGAGGAGGCTGGGGCTCACGCTGCAGCTGAAGTAATTAGAAGAGCGTTTAAATTGAGGTGAAGAATCAGGACCGGATTGGATCTTTTCTTCTATAATCATAAGGCATCTCCGGGGGTGCTGTCAATCTATTATCTAGTCCTGTTCTTTGCGCCTAACTTGTTGAATCGAATTACATGTTGGATATTTCGACCGTGAAGTAGCTTATGGAATTGAGGGAATCGGATGGTACGGAAATTTCCGATCCAAAAATAATGCTCCAATTTTCTTTATCTCGTTACCACAACAATGAATCTGGTCATCTCTATGACGTGGTTGAATCATAACAAAGAATATGGTGAAAGGTGCTTTCTTTTTCAATGACCAAATGAGGAAAAACTAGTTTATGCACGAGAGTTAAACGAGGCTCTAAGCAACCCAGGAGTTAGATTAGGTTAGACTAGACCATCGATTGATAGAAATGTGGGTGCAGATTAGTCCCACAACATTATCTTATTTCCTCGCACTCTCATATGTAAATAATCTCATGTTTGAAATATCTATTTGAATTTATCTTGCATTTTAGTCCACTCATCACTACGTACTTAATCCCTCACACACTTCAGACTGATTCTTAAGTAGAGTCCAAAACCGCATTAGTTAAGTAGATGGAAAAGAGAAACCCCCCGAACCTGTCCACTTACCCATTGTGCTTGTTATGACATTAACTAATGTCGAGCTGAATAAGTAAAAAACGACCCAAATCATTAATTCCAAATGAATAGAAGTGGAGCAGTATGTTAAAGCATCACTTCACAGTCAGAAGAATTCCTCTTGGTTCATGCATCTCTGGTGACGATTTCAAGAATGAATTTTATTCGACTCCACTTTGAGTCCATCGACATTTCATAGTCTTCGGCAATGTCGGGCACTGTAGGTGCCTTGCTTCTGATTACCAATGTCCAAAACTGTCTCGTTATGGCTCTGATGATCAAAGTAAGAGAACCTAAAAAAAATTTGTAGAAGGGAAAAAAAAAGAGGAAAACTACTCAAAGTGGAGGTCATCATACTTGTTGGATGATGTTGCTGAAGCCCGATTTTCCATCGGCAAGTTGACTCCAAGATCAAAATGCACTCTAACCATTAAAGAGAAATTTCTCGAGCTGTAGGAATGCTTGCCAAACCCTCCTTTTTTCTCCAATTGTTACGAAGCATTTCAAAACTACACACGACTCTACTAAACTTGAGCTACCCTTGAATCTGGTCATTTGGTCTACGTGTTTGAATTTGACAGAGGGAGTTCGCAAGCGAGGGTATTTGTGGTGCGGGCAGCGATGCCGTGATGCTCTAAGTACAACATAAACATCGCGAAGCTATAGTATTGTCCTTGATTCAATATACAAACTAGGAAGAAGATATATGCAAGTGCGTATAAAACAATGAATGACATTTTGTTAAGTTAACTATAAAAAGGGTCTTTTTAATAATAAAAAAAGGCGTAAAAACAACACCACCTTTTTTTGGAAACTAAATTTAATGAACATAGCATTTTCCCTTTTTAAATTCATTTTTTCGACATATCACTTACAAGTAGGCCCGACACCTCTATACTAATGCATGATATATATATCAAATTTTATCAAATATAGAAAGTTCAATTTGTCTTCAAGCATTGGAATGATTGTCAAAAGAATTACTCCACGATTAAAAAGGAGATTCTTGCTATTGTACTTTCTATTTCAAAATTTCATGGAGATCTTTTGAACCATAAATTTTTACTAAGGATTGATTGCAAATCTGCAAAAAATGTTTTGCAGAAAGATGTTCAAAATATTGCTTCTAAACAGATTTTTGCCAGATGGCAAGCCATTTTATCTGTTTTTGATTTCGAAATAGAATTCATAAACGGTTCTTCAAATTCTCTTCCAGATTTTCTCACAAGAGAATTTTTACAGGGAAAATGTCTCCCAAACTGCCCAACAAGCCCACAAGGAGAGAAAGGAAAACAATTTGCAGAACCATCTTCAGAGAAAAAACCCTCCGGCTTAACCAATATCAGGACCTGGCTTCAGGCTGCCCAACAGCCAGCGAATATTACTACCATTTCCAGCCAAGTCAAAAAGGAACCTATTCCTCTTATAGGAAATCCTTCTGACTTTAATAAACTTTCTCAATATGACATAACACAATTATCACAAGAAGAGGCTTTACAGCTTCTCCAACAGGCTTTCAATACACAGCCTTAGCCTTCCATGGCGATAGACCCATCTCCCATAGCCACTCAGAAGGCAAAGGGAAAAACAATTTCTAGCGAGGTGGTCATACAGTCTACCCAAGGTACCCAAGCAACCCTTCCAAAATCAAAATTTTTCCATGAAACAATATTTCAAAACATTTGCAATGCTGAAAATGGCTTTTATAATGTGGATCCATATATTTTTGCCAAAAATATTGTCATGCCCCGGAACCCCAGCGAGCACGCGACATCCCTCTTAGGTCGAAATAGTTGCGACATCCCAGGGTATCGCCGACCTCACTTATTATCATGAGAGATTTAATTCAACAGCGGAAACCACAAATCACCCTGACAACCAAAACTTGGGAGAATAGGGAGAATACACATATTCTTTTCTCATTAAAACTTATACCATAATATTCACAATTTTACAAACCATCATATAAATGTTTACACCGTACTATAAAACATCAATATCCAAAAAGAACCGATGACCTGGCATTCTAACCTAAAAAATGGTACTCTTCCAAAAACCCATTTTCAACCCCTATACTAGCCCCTACGCCCCTTATTCGGCGTCCACTCTGAGTCCGACTCCTCGCTTTTCAAATCCGAACTCCCCTGAACAGTCTGCTCCTCCGAGGACTCCGGTTCTGCCTCGATCCCAATCGGGTGATTAATGTCACCCGATTCGGATGGAACTTCAAACTGATCCTCCTCAGCCGGTCCTTCGAAGAAATTATCCTCAGGCACGAAATTGGGATCCATAAACTGCTCGAATGGGAGTATATACTCTGGATCCTCCTCAGGCTCTTCAGACTCGTCAAGCTCGTTCTCAGGTTCTGCCTCGGGCTCTACCTCCTCTGGTTCCTCCTCGGGAATTGGCTCTAAATCTATGTCCATCGGGTCGTCTTCTGCTTGCGATCCTTTGGGCTCGGGTTCGTGATCAGCCCCGGAAGATTCTTGAGCTGCGGGCGCTGGATGCAAACCAGACTGAGCTAAACTAATCTCTACACTGGTCAACTCTCCATCTATCGGGGGTATGGCAGACGGGTCCTAATCCCCAACTAAGTCAAACGGAACATCGAAACCCCTAACGGGCCCGAACTCATCCCCTGCTACATCCCGGAAGAACCAGGCAGTATAGACATGGGTCTCCCATAAAGGTAGTCCTACCTCTACAAAAACAGTCGTAGTATGCTTAATCCAGGTCATGCCATCACCCATAGGAAATTCTGCAACCTCATACTCGGTGTGCACTGGTACCCCAAAACGCTCTGGTGGCGGTGGCGGAGGATTAATGGCTCGGGTCGGGGTTCTGAAAATTATTGGTTGAAACAACCATGAGACTACATCTCAGTAAGTACACCCCTAAACCCCACCTAGGCTATCACGTACCCCCAGACAATAACAAAGCACAATCACACATACACTAAATCATCACATAGCAGGCACTTCACATACGATCACATGCATGTACAAATCTCATGTCATGCACTCATTTCGTTCTCATTATCTCTTTTCCACATTCCGCGCCAGTGACCCGCGTTACAGTACACGCCTCAGGTTCATTGTGATCCACTTATCACAACACTTCAGGGCCCGCGTTAACGTACACGCCTCAGGCCATGTTTCTTGCCCGTGTTGAAGTACACGCCTCAGGCTCAACACCTACCACCTACTGCGCAATCCGCGTTGAAGTACACGCCTCAGGCTGGTAGTCTTCCGGTAATACCAGGCATCGTCCCGCATTGAAGTACACGCCTCAGGACGGCACAATTTCCACGAATACATGTCATACCACATTTTTTTCTTACTCATGCACATGCTCAACAAACATTTACCACACTTAATTGGCCAATCACACGTGGCCCGCGCACACCTCGATTCACACGCAAAACATGCTCACTAAGCATTTGACATGGCCAATTTTTAATAAATAAATCAGTTTGGTTCAAGCGTGCACCCAACAGGCATTTTTCAATCATGTAATTACACAACCATGCACTCAATTTCATCACCTCAACCCAGTCGTAGTTCCAACACATATTAAACACACAATTTGCCATTTTTCTCCAACCAAATGGCGTCAAATCAATTCCGGTCCTTCACGACACTTTCTCACCGTTAATTGCCGGTTCTAAAAATCCAATTTGGGTCCCGATCGGCCCATCACAGCCCACTGAACAGTCACTCACAGCCAACTGTTGTCCTCAAAGTCTCCATTAAAATTTTCCCAAATTCAATCCTAGGCCCGCCAATTGATTTTACTCCTAATCCGTACAATCCCGTACCCGAATAAACCCAATTTCAACCAAAATTACCCATCGATACCCAATATCCTAAGTCGGGTTTAGGGCGCGACTTACCCGACCCTAGACTCACGCGGCTAGAGTGAAAAGCGGTGGCGATCGACGGCGATCTTGCGGCGGCGACGGTGTACGGCTCCCAACGGCGGCGATCGGCTCACGGTGGGGCAGCTTGGCTCATGTCCAAGGGAAAAGAAACCGAGAGGGAGAGAGAGAGAACGGCGGTGAGGTGGCGTGAGGGTGGGGCGGCGGATCGGCGGCGGCGCGGCGGTGGGCGGTGCGGCGGCGACGGCGACGGCGGGAGGGAGAGTGAGAGAGTTCGGGAGGGAGAGAGATGGAGGGGAGGCTCACGGTGGAGGGGGTGACCGAATGGGGAAGAGAGAGAGAGGAGAGAGAATGGTCTAACTTAACTTCCAAGTTTTGACCAATTTTGCCAAATGACCGAAATACCCCTCTCTCACATTTTGATCCAACAGTCCAGATTCGATCTAATCTTGGAATCGACGGTCCAGATCGAATCTCACCCAAAAATATCTAAGGGTAGTCTTGAAATTTCTCAAAAAGTCCAAGGGCAAAATTGTCCTTTCCAAATTTGAGGGTAAAATGGCCAAAATGCCCTTTACCCATAAAACTAACCCTTTATTAATTCCCAAGGGTAAAATGGTCACTTTCTCCGTTTCTCGCCGAAATCGAACTTTTATGAAAAATCCGAAGAAATCCAGAGTTGTACGTTCCAATTACAACGTCGTCCAAAGGCCCTGCCGTGACTTTCCAAATTTTCTGATGCTCGGTTTAGTCTCTAATCAATATTCAAATTATATATATAACGTAACTCGAGCGTTTCTCAGACTAACGGGTGGCTTTTGGGAAATTCGCCTGTACGACCCGTGACTGATACTAAATCGAGTCACGTGCAATTTATTCAAACCGTAACGACTTCGGTTACCAATAAAATCGCGAGGATCGATGTAACAGTCTGAATTTTCGATCCTTTTCCCGGGATTTATGAAATGAATATTTTGGCCAGCGCACTTATAGTGAGATCTCACCCAGAACTGCGCATTCTCAGGATGCTAACCTTAGGGGTAAGGCCATTACGGGATTGACTTCGCACGACCAAAGAACTCGACCTTGGTTCGGCCTTCGACCATAAGGATTGTCGAGGGAATGTTTTAGGCCAACAGAGAGCGATCTATTTGATTGATCGTGTCCGAAGGGAACTAGCGACAGACCCTCGCAATTACATGACAATCGAGGTCGCCTTGGTTCGAGCAAACTTAAACGTGATTTGACTTAGTGTCGGTCACGGGTCGAGAGCGCGTAATCCTAATGAGCCACCCTTTAGCAAGAAATAAGCTAACGTCGCGATTGTTCGATTCTAGTCATTTCTTGGAATTCGGGCCCGGGAATCGAGAATTTTGAAAGTGACAATTTTGAGCGGCCGATGACGTTTTTGGCTTGGCCAACCTTGGGGCCACCCATTTCTGCAAAAAAATGGATTTCGGTTCGGGACCGGAAAAATGACCATTTTGCCCCTAGGCCTAATTTGGGGTATTCCGAATTTTGGAGATTTATTTTGGGGATATTTTATGGATAACCATCAGCCCAATAATTCAGATTAAGTTGGACAAAATTGCCCCTCAATTATTTGTCTAGATTTAATCCAAGCCATTGAAGAGAAGGGCAATTTGGTCATTAAAGGAAAATTTGACCATTTAGTCAAACCTTGCCTTTCTCTCTCCTCACTCTCTCTCACCTCACCTCCGGCCATCCCCTCTCCCCCACGATCAGCCCCTCCTCTCCCGTTTTCTCCCTCTCTCTCCCGAAATTCTCTCTCTCTCTCTCGTTTCCTTGCCGTGATCGTCGCCGCCGGAGGAACACCGCCGGCCGTCGTTCGCCGCTGCTGCTACTGTTGCTGGTCCGGCTGTTCCAGTCCCTTGTCCAGCCAGTTTGTCGCGTTTTTCTTAGGTAAGTGACTTCCCCAAACTCTCCCTAGGACCTCGGGTATTGTAGGACGTGTTTAGAGCTCGGTTTGGGCGATTTGTGTGGTTGTTTTGGGACTTGGAGTGAGGCTGGATGTTCGGTAGTCGTGGACTGAATTGAGGGGTGGAAATATGAAGTTTGGGAGGTTCGGATAGGGCCGTGATGATATGTAACGATTACGGTTTGAATTCGTGAGATTTGGTGTGATTTTCGGATTTGTGACTACTGTACCCGTCCGGTTTGCTATTTTTGTGGAGAATTTTGGCGGCCGAATTTGAGGAATTTTTCTTCATGAAAGTTTCTCCCAACATCTTGAAGTATAATATATTTTAAATTTGGAATTTTTGGAGGCCATTTGGGTCATACGAAAACCCATTTTCAGACCGTATTGAAACCGCCCGGAACTCTGTTCATCCCGACCTTCCTGTCTTGCCGAATTTTTATAAAATTTTCCAGATCTATTTTCAATAAACTTCCTTCAAAAAAGTTATTGGTGACTCTCTTTTCTATGACATATAAAAATTTCAAAGCTTTTCAAGGTGATTTGGGTGTTGAAATAAATGTATTTTGAGGACAAAACAGTCTGTTAGAGCGAACTGATTTTGGTCTGATTTCGAGGGACAAAAAGGCATGGTTGCAGACTGAACCGGATTTTGTGTTCTTCATAAGAAATGTTGATCAAGATGTTTTTTATGATATATCCAAAATTTAGAATTTTTGGAGTTCGTATATGCGATTGTATGATTTGTGATTGTTGGTTGATTCTGGATTGTGTCTTGGGCTGAATGTGGCGTGATTGTGTGCCGAGAGTGTGTGGCCATGAGGCGTGATGGTGTGATTGCGCGTTGAGTTCGTGTGCCAAGCATGGGTGATCGTGTGGTATTCATGTGGCGAGAATGTATATTTGTGAAGTGTATGTGAAGTGTGCGATTGTGTGTGGCCGTGTGTATATGTGGTTGTATGGTATGTGTGGTATGAGCGGAACGAAGGTACGGGAATGTAGGATTGGTTAGAAAGGTTCCGTCCTAAGGCATGTTCGTTTACGCGGGACGATGCCGTCCCTGACGAGGTGACAATGCCTGGCCCGACGGGGTGACGATGCCTGACGAGGTCAGAAGACCGTTGGCCTAATGCGTTTTACGCGGGCGCGGTAGAAAAGGAAGTGGAAAGGTAGGATTCCGTCCTGAGGCGTGTTCGTTTACGAGGGACGATGCCGTCCCTGACGAGGTGACGATGCCCGGCCCGACGGGGTGACGATGCCTGACGAGGTCAGAAGACCGTTGGCCTGATGCGTTTTACGCGGGCGCGGCAGTGGTGGAAAAGGTTAGGAATGAGCTGAATTGAGAAAGTGGACGTGTGGGGGTGAGTTCGTGTGCAAGTGTGGCTTGTATCGCGTATCGTAGCATTCAATTATAGGGTAAAAACCGCTAGGCATGGTATGGGACGTGCCCAAGTAGGTTTTGCCTTATAATCGAGGCACGTGCGTGGCTATGATGCATTACTGGGGGATGTGGGTTGTGTTATTATCTGACGTGCAGGGACGTGCATGATGGGTTCTAGGTAGGTGCGCATGTGTTTGTAAGTATGGTAGATCGTTGCGTGTTATGTGTGTTTCGTCTGGCGGTACGCGAGAGCCTTCGTGGGGTTTGGGGTTGTACACTTATTGAGATTCGTCTCACGGTTGTATAACCACCACTTTCAGACCCCCAGCCTTAGACCCGAGAGACCCGCCTCCTCTTTTAGAAGTTTGAAGAACTGTCCATGGTGCCCAGTGGAGCTGCAGATGATCCTCCGGGGGCTTGAGCCAGAAGACGCAGGAGCAAAAGGGAAGAAGGCGACCAGTAGGTTTCCCTAGGGTAATTTAGGGGTTGCACGGAATAGGTCGTCCCATAGTGAAGCTAGGTTAACCAAGCCACCTGATCCTTTTTGTTATGTCGGTGGCTGTGAATGCTTGTTTGCTAAGCTCGTGTATAATATGATGTTTGTATGTATAATGCTTTGGCATTGTATATAAAGGAATGTTGTTGTTATTTGACTGTTTGGTTGAGCTACCCCATCGTCATCTTTATAGTCAGGGGTTTTATATTCACTTCCGCATGTGTTTCTGATGTTTGGGATTGGGTCGGCGATGTTCCTGGGACGTCGCAAACATTCGACCGGAGCGAGATGTCGCGAGCTCGATGGGGTTCGGGGCGTGACAATCGATCACTAGTTCCGATGAGTACGATCGTTCGGATTAAGTTCGGGATCGTTCGTCAATTCATTTCGGGATCAAACGGAATCACCCGTGATCCACGTACATGATAATGACGAATCAGCCCATCCTTTCCTAGGAACGGCCAACACTGGCTCAAAATGTCACCTCGACGATTTTATGGTCGAAATTCAGTTCACGGTCGAATTCCTCTAGTCGTACGAATTTAAATCCCTCACTAGCCTTTCCCTATAGGTTAGTATCCCAGGAATGATCAGTTCCGGGCGAGAACTAGCTACAAGTACATTAATAAAATAATTCATTTCATAAATCCCAAATGAGCGAAATTTCGGAATGTCACAATCTTTCCCCCTCACAATCTCCCAAACCGCCCAACAAGCCCACAAGGAGAGAAAGGAAAACAATTTGCAGAACCATCTTCAGAGAAAAAACCCTCCGGCTTAACCAATATCAGGACCTGGCTTCAGGCTGCCCAACAGCCAGCGAATATTACTACCATTTCCAGCCAAGTCAAAAAGGAATCTATTCCTCTTATAGGAAATCCTTCTGACTTTAATAAACTTTCTCAATATGACATAACACAATTATCACAAGAAGAGGCTTTACAGCTTCTCCAATAGGCTTTCAATACACAGCCTTTGTCACGCCCCGAACCCCCGTCGAGCCCGCGACATCCCGCCTCCGGTCGAATAGTTGCGACGTCCCAGGTTATCGCCGACCTCAACTAAACATCAGAGATTTCATTGCGCAAACGGAAACCAAAAAAAAATACCCGGACAAATTAAACTGGGGAGAATTAGGAGAATATACATTTCCAGTACTCGATCAAACTTATTCCACCATATTTACAATAGAACAAACCTTAGTTTACCAGTACACACATTCTTAAAACCTTCGGAAGTAAGAACAAGAACAGACGACCTGGCATACTAACTTCCAAAAATGTTACCCTTCTAAAAACCCACCGGAAACTCTGCCACATCGTACTCCGTGTGCACTGGTATCCCAAAACGTACTGGCGGCGGTGGTGGAGGGTTCATGGGTCCTGTCGGGGTTTTGAAATTGTTGGTTGAAAACAACCGTGAGACACTTCTGAGCAAGTTCACCCCTAAACCCCACTGTTCCTTCCATCCTCATTCCTCTTTCATATTCCTCGCCAGTGACCCGCGTTGAAGTACACGCCTCAGGCACACTGCGACAATTCATTTTCCACAACACTCGCCAGTGACCCGCGTTGAAGTACACGCCTCACGCACACTGCGACAATTCATTTTCCACAACACTCGCCAGTGACCCGCGTTGAAGTACACGCTTCAGGCACACTGCGACAATTCATCACATCCGGTCCGCGTACCCGATCACGCCTCAGGCCCCAATCGCGACCTGAGCATCACACGCCCCAGGCCCGATCCCAACTCAGCCCGCGCCAAATGCGACAGGCCTACATGATTGGAACCCGAGCTTATGATGCCTCGGTCCAATCCCGGTCTCACCCGAGCTGGTCATGCCTCGGACCGAATCTCATACTTGCTTTTTCAAGCCTCAGCCTGTGCCAAATGCAACAGACCTACGTGATCGCTGCCCGAGTTTACGATACCCGGCTCGATCCCATTCTCGTACTATCACACCTTCGCATACTTTCCCAATCACATGCCACACCACATTTCTTTCTTACTCATGCGCATGCTCATCAAGCATTTACCACACTCAACTGGCCCATCACACGTGGCCCGTGCACACATCAATTAACACGTAAAACATGCTCACTCAGCATTCGACATGGTCAATTTCAACAATTAATTCAATCTGGCCCATGCGTGCACATAATCAAGCACATTTCAATCCATCAAATCACGGTTCAATAAACACACAAGGCCGCTCATGGGCCCACAATCACAGCCACGTTCATAGGCATAATTTCGACATTTCCAAGCCTATTAAACATCACAATCTAACCATACTACCACACACCAAACCGACACTACCTGGCCTTAAATCGAGCCCTAAGTTTGCCAATTCCATCCCACAACATCCGACACTCTATTCAGTCTCACTCCAGCCTCGAAACATCCTCATTTCATCCTCGAGTTACCTCATATAACACACAAACAAATACTCAATTAAATCAACCCCATCCAGAATAATTCAAACATGCCCAAAACACGTAAATTGCCAATTTTCTCTAACCAAAGGGCGTCGGATTAATTCCGATCCTTCACGACACTTTCTCGCCATTAAATAATGGTTGTAAAAATCCAAATTGCGTCCCGAACAAATCATCACAGCCCCGTGAACAGTAATTCGCAGCTTGTGACAGTAACTCGCAACTTATAATTCACCTCAAATTATTCTCCAAAAATTCCAAAAGTAATCCTCAAGGCCCGCCAAACAGTTCCAATCATAAACCCCAATTTTTCGCACCTGCATATTGTAAATTTCACCATCCCAACTCAATTATAATTAAAACACACGTAAAACACATAAATTTCTATTTTTCTCCCGCCAAACGACGCCAAATTGATTTCGGTCCTTCACGGGAATTTCTCACCATTAAATCTCGGTTCTAGAAATCCAACTTCCGTCCCGATCGGACCATCACAGCCCGTGAACAGTAAATCACAGCTCGTGAACAGTAATTCGCAGCCCCTATTTTTCTGAATTTCCAATAATTAATGCCCGAACTAAATCCCAAGGCCCGCCATAAAATTTCCACTACCAATTCATACCATTCCGCACCTAACTTTATACAGATTTTGCCCAAAATCGCCCGTTGATACCCGAAGTCCTAAATTGGGTTTAGAGCGCGACTTACCCGCGTTCTAGACTATCGCGGCTAGAACGGAAAGCGGCGGCCCTTAATCGGGAACGGCGGCGACGACGTACGGCTCCTGGGTGACGGCAATCGGCTTGGGTGGCGACGACGCGGCTTGGGCGGTGATTGGGGGCTCACGGCCAAGAGAAAAAGAGGGAAAGAGAGTGAGATGGTGAGGTTTGAGGATGGTGGTGGTGGCGTACGGGGGCGGCAAGGCGGCTAGACGGCGGTCCGGCGTGCGGCGGTGCCAGCGGGGGAGGAAGAACGGCCAAGGGAAGCTCACGGTGGGGAAAGAAGGAAAAACCAAATGGGGGGGGGGGGGGCTGCTGATCGTGAAGAAGAGAGGAGAATGGGGAGAGAGAAATGAGTTTGGACCAAATAGTGTCCACTTTGACCAATGGCGGAAATGACCAAAACGCCCTTTACTCACATTTTTAATCCGACGGTGCCAATTCGATCTTATCTTGATCCGACGGCCGAGATCGATTCTTGCACAAAAATATCCAAGGGTATACTTGTAATTTCTCAAAAATCTAAGGGCAAAATTGTCCAATCAAAATTTTGGGGCAAAATTACCAAAATGCCCTTTGCTCTTAAAACATGCCCTTTATTAAATCTTAGGGGTATTTTGGTCACTTTCTCCATTTCTTGTCCAAATCGAGTTTTTCCGAAGGATTTGAGCGCACCAAAAATTCACACGTGTCACGTGCAACGTCGTCCTAACGTTCCGTCGTGACTTCCTAATTTTCCGGTGTCCAATTTGGGCAAAATTCCATAATTAAATTCTATTAAACGCAACTCGAGCGTTTCTCGAGCTAACAGGCGGCTTGCTGGGGAAATTCGCAGAATCGACTCATGACTGATACTGAATCGAGTCACGTGCAATTCCGTTCGGTGCGTGATGACCTCGGTTGTCATTAAAATCGCGAAGATCAATCACTTGATCCGAGGGGTATGATCGTTCGGTATAATTTCAGAATCATTCGTCAAGTCGTTTCGTGGTCCAACGGAATCACCCGGGATCCACTACTAGGACAGTGGCGAACTGACCCCTAACTATCCTTGGATCGGCCAACAGTGGCTCAAAATATCACTTCCGCGATTTAATGGTCGAAATCCATTCACGATCGAATTTCCTTTAGTCGCGCGAATTTAATTTCCCCTTTTAGCCTTTCCCTAATGGTTAGCATTCCCAGGAATGATCAGTTCCGGGCGAGAACTGACTACGAGTACATTCATAAAATTCAGTATCTCATAAATCCCAAATGGACTAATTTTTTTTTTCAGGATGTCACAATCTTCCCCCCATATAAAAATTTCGAGGACGAAATTTATAAATCCCACCACTACTCAAGATTTACAATCTTACTACTGCTCAAACAGCTGGGGGTATTGACGTTGCATCATCTTTTCGCTTTCCCAAACGGCACCTTTTGTCCTTCGGTGCTCCCATACACTTGGATCACTGGGACTCACTTATTATGCAGCCCATGATCCTTTCTGTCCTCAAGCTTCATCGGCCCTTTCCGCGTACGACACTTTATCGTCCACGTCCGTTTCCCCTTAACGTGGGTCATATTTGGGTCATACTTCTTCAACGTTGTCACGTGAGATACATCATATACTTAGGACAGATTAGGCAACGAGGCAATTTGTTAGATCATATCTCCGATCTTTTCCCGAATATCGAATAATTTGACATGCCTCAGCTCAACTTCCCTTTTCTGTCAAATTAGGATAATCTTTCCATTGAGGAACACTTGTGCTGCCACTTAGTTCCCAATCTCAAGCTCTAAAAGTCGTCGTCTCCGATCGGGTGACCCTTCTAACGACTCTACTTATCTGTCCGACTCAAAGTCCGTTCACAATGTCCGAAAGCGCACTGACTTAGTCAGTTTATCAACTGCTATTCTAATGGAATCGGGTTTTCTCCGGATCCCCTTTGATCCTACTACAACATCCTTGGAATCATGTCACATTTCCATTCAAACGGATTTCCTTCTCAATCAGTCGTGCCCATAGCACGGCTATCGACGAAAATCTTCCACGAAACATCGATGATCATCAGCCAAATCTAAGACACTGCCAACCTCTGCTATTGGCATTAATCTTGGCCACATAGTCATCACCTCAACCTTAGTCGGGTTCACTGTAATTCCATTTCCCTTAGATTATATGTCCAGGGGATATTATTCTATTGAGCCAAAATTCGCACTTGCCATACTTGGCGTAGAGTGCGTGTTCTCTCAAGATTCGCAGCACCTCAGTCAGACTTGCTTCTTGTTCCCAGGCTCTTCGAGTCTCCCAATACATTATCAACGAAGATCGTCATGAACTAATCCCATAATTCTTGGAACATTCGGTTCATTAGGTCTACAGAAGCAGCGAGGCATCCCTTAGTTCAATGGGCATTACTATGAATGCCTAGTGCCCATACCTCGTCTGTTAAGCAGTTGTAATTACATCCTCTTTTCATGTCCTTAACGGAAAATTTCCAATCCGTAACACAATCTTAGGGACATTCTCTTTTTGAATTCCTTACCGGTGACATCCGTTCATAATTCAACCTTAGAGGACACTAAAGTTCCTTGCAATCAATCGAACAGACTATCGATCCTCGGTAATGGGTACTCATTCCTTTTTGTCGCTTGGTCTTGCTGCCGGTAATTTACGTACCATCTCAATGTCTTGTCCTTTTTCCTCATACCAAATACAGGAACTCTCCATGGAGACATACTAGGGCGGATAAAATTTTATCCACGAGTCCTTACATTTGGACTTTCAATTCCTTAAACTTTCAACAAGAACATTTAACACCGCGCCCTCGAAATCAGCTTCATCTCGGGGCCAATCCTTTTACAATTCCACTTCCCGTTCTAGTGGCAACCCGGCAATTCCTGAGGAAAGACCTCGAAAGGTTACACACCTCGTTTACTCTTTCAACTTTAATTCCGTCACGGTCGAGTCAACCACATTCACCTCGTATCCTTCACAACAATCATCGGATATCTAGTCACCTCAAACGAGGGCATTCAAGGAATCGAGATTCCTCCTCGATTTTCCTGAAGATCAAACCTAAGACGTTCAACTGGGTTGAACTGGATCGTCCTTTAGTCGCATCCATAACGGCCTTCGTCTTATTAGCCAATCCATTTCAATTCCCCACTCAAAATCGCACCGACCAATACCGTCAAGTTGACACTCTTTTCTCTACTCTCGATTACTATCTCACAGTTAAGATACTTTAACGACACCATCACCTTATCAATCGAGGAATCGTCACACCAAACGTGACTCAAGTACAACAAACTCAGTCCCATCCAGTTTAACTAGTTGTTCCAACTCCCACTTTCGATGCAAGCCTCAAAACGGCTCGTTTGACGATTCGGCTTTCTAATATCCTTCCTAACTGGTGGAACGAATCGCCTGTTTCCCCGCCATCTGCCTCTTCTCGAGGCGGCGATTATCTTTAATTTGAGCAAATCACTATCCAGAAGTAGTTGCACTTTTCAACTGATCTCGCTCTATCACTTGAGCTCATTCATACACTTCCCCATCATTGCTGATGTTCAGTGAAATCATTAAGTTTCAGAGATCCAACTTCAGTCCGTCTCGAGATTTCTAAACCTTGTCCCGTGGATTCTCAACCAGTTAAATGGACTCCGTTTCATATCGTTCCACAGTCATCTGACCCTGGCGGAGTCTCATAAACTCTGCTAGTTTCTTCTCCCTAGCACTTGCCGAGAAATATTTTTTCATAAAACTTTTCAGTAAAAACAGCCTAGGTCCTAGCTGTGCCTTCCAGAAGAATCCTATCTTTGGTGGCTTCCCACCAGCCATTTGCATTATCCTGCAATTGATACACCGCCAGAGTTACCCTCTCATCATCATTGCACTCTAACACCTCGAAAGCCTTCTCAAGCTCCTCTACCCATCGAGGTGCAGCCTCAGGATCACCTTTCCCGGCAAACTTAGGCGGGTTCAGCTTTATAAACTGTTCTACTAGCTAATGCATCGGTCTATTCACAACTCCTTGCCCTTGCCCTTGATTCTCATGATTAATGACAGTAGCAGCAGCCACAGGGGCCTCAACAGGTTGGGCAATTTCAGCAGCTCTTTCCTGAGTCTGCTGTTCTAACAGATTTCCGATCCGTTCCAACGTCCTCATAACGACTTCCATTCGAGGATCCTCAGTAAGTCTAACTTCCACTCGAGGGTCCACTGCAGCTCCAACATCCACTCTAGGATTCTCTACTGCTCTAACACCCATTCCGAGGTCCTCGACAGCCCTAGCTTGAGCACGACCTCGACCTCTCGTCCCTCTTCTAACGCCCCTTCTTGGGACTCTTCCTACTCCTTTTCCTTCACTGCTCATCCCACAATTCTACCACTCTCCTACCTGCTATAATTCCACTTAGGAATTAGTAATCTAAGCCAACTAGATCAGTCTAGTTCTAGGCAGTGAATTAACACAATAATTCACTTAGCAGGCAAACAATCATCACAACAAACAATCCGCTCAATCAGTCACAACAAATAATCTGGAGGCACGTGTAGCTCACACTATCCTACACCCACTGAGATCTCCCCAATTACTACCCCAAGGTTTCCGCTCCTTATCACTCCAGTTCGACCAACTTTAGATCGAGCTGACCTTGCTCTGATACCAATTCAAACGGGGATGTCACGCCCCGAATCCCCGTCAAGCCCGCGACATCCCGCCTCCGGTCGAATAGTTGCGACGTCCTAGGTTATCGCCGACCTCAACTAAACATCACAGATTTCATTTTTTTTTTTTTTTTTTTGGTAAGGTAAGTATATATATAACTTTCTCAAAACCAAATACAAGCTATAGCTCCAACCAATACCTGACCCTAATAGGACATAACTGTCCAGAAAGGGTCAAGAAAGGTCCAGCAAGGACTATACAAATAGAACAGACAACCAAGCCCCGAGAGAAGAATCGGGAGCACTAAACAAGGCTAATCCAAAACCAGGACCCAAAGGACTCTACAAGCCAGAGGTACACGGCAACCTGAGACACCGGACCAAAGGAAACAAGGAAAAAACAATAGAACTGGGGAGAATTAGGAGAATATACATTTCCAGTACTCGATCAAACTTATTCCACCATATTTACAATAGAACAAACCTTAATTTACCAGTACACACATTCTTAAAACCTTCGAAAGTAAGAACAAAAACAGACGACCTGGCATACTAACTTCCAAAAATGTTACCCTTCTAAAAACCCACCGGAAACTCTGCCACATCGTACTCCGTGTGCACTGGTATCCCAAAACGTACTGGCGGCGGTGGTGGAGGGTTCATGGGTCCTGTCGGGGTTCTGAAATTGTTGGTTGAAAACAACCGTGAGACATTTCTCAGTAAGTTCACCCCTAAACTCAACCTAGGCTATCACGTACCTCCAGTCAATTACGCAATCACACACATATATTCACACACGCTGAAACATCACATTGCAGGCACATCAAATAATATTGCCAGGCTCAATCATGCGCACATCAGCATTCAAACTCAATCATGTCAGATGTACAAACGCACATGTATCATTCTCATCCCACTGTTCCTTCCATCCTGATTCCTCTTTCATATTCCTCGCCAGTGACCCGCGTTAAAGTACACGCCTCAGGCACACTGCGACAATTCATTTTCCACAACGCTCGCCAGTGACCCGCGTTGAAGTACACGCCTCAGGCACAATGCGACAATTCATTTTCCACAACGCTCGCCAGTGACCCGCGTTGAAGTACACGCCTCAGGCACACTGCGACAATTCATCACATTCGGCCCGCGTACCCGTTCTCGCCTCAAGGCCCAATCGCGACCTGAGCATCACACGCCCCATGCCCGATCCCAACTCAGCCCGCGCCAAATGCGACAGGCCTACATGATTGGAACCCGAGCTTATGATGCCTCGGTCCAATCCCGGTCTCACCCGAGCTGGTCATGCCTCGGACCGAATCTCATACTTGCTTTTTCAAGCCTCAGCCTGTGCCAAATGCAACAGACCTACGTGATCGCTGCCCGAGTTTACGATACCCGGCTCGATCCCATTCTCGTACTATCACACCTTCGCATACTTTCCCAATCACATGCCACACCACATTTCTTTCTTACTCATGCGCATGCTCATCAAGCATTTACCACACTCAACTGGCCCATCATACGTGGCCCGTGCACGCATCAATTAACACGTAAAACATGCTCACTCAGCATTCGATATGGTCAATTTCAACAATTAATTCAATCTGGCCCATGCGTGCACATAATCAAGCACATTTCAATCCATCAAATCACGGTTCAATAAACACACAAGGCCGCTCATGGGCCCACAATCACAGCCACGTTCATAGGCATAATTTCGACATTTCCAAGCCTATTAAACATCACAATCTAACCATACTACCACACACCAAACCGACACTACCTGGCCTTAAATCGAGCCCTAAGTTTGCCAATTCCATCCCACAACATCCGACACTCTATTCAGTCTCACTCCAGCCTCGAAACATCCTCATTTCATCCTCGAGTTACCTCATATAACACACAAACAAATACTCAATTAAATCAACCCCATCCAGAATAATTCAAACATGCCCAAAACACGTAAATTGCCAATTTTCTCTAACCAAAGGGCGTCGGATTAATTCCGATCCTTCACGACACTTTCTCGCCATTAAATAATGGTTGTAAAAATCCAAATTGCGTCCCGAACAAATCATCACAGCCCCGTGAACAGTAATTCGCAGCTTGTGACAGTAACTCGCAACTTATAATTCACCTCAAATTATTCTCCAAAAATTCCAAAAATAATCCTCAAGGCCCGCCAAACAATTCCAATCATAAACCCCAATTTTTCGCACCTGCATATTGTAAATTTCACCATCCCAACTCAATTATAATTAAAACACACGTAAAACACATAAATTTCTATTTTTCTCCCGCCAAACGACGCCAAATTGATTTCGGTCCTTCACGGGACTTTCTCACCATTAAATCTCGGTTCTAGAAATCCAACTTGCGTCCCGATCGGACCATCACAGCCCCGTGAACAGTAAATCACAGCTCGTGAACAGTAATTCGCAGCCCCTATTTTTCTGAATTTCCAATAATTAATGCCCGAACTAAATCCCAAGGCCCGCCATAAAATTTCCACTACCAATTCATACCATTCCGCACCTAACTTTATACAGATTTCGCCCAAAATCGCCCGTTGATACCCGAAGTCCTAAATTGGGTTTAGAGCGTGACTTACCCGCGTTCTAGACTATCGCGGCTAGAACGGAAAGCGGCGGCCCTTAATCGGGAACGGCGGCGACGACGTACGGCTCCCGGGTGGCGGCAATCGGCTTGGGTGGCGACGACGTGGCTTGGGCGGTGATTGGGGGCTCACGGCCAAGAGAAAAAGAGGGAAAGAGAGTGAGATGGTGAGGTTTGAGGATGGTGGTGGTGGCGTACGGGGGCGGCAAGGCGGCTAGACGGCGGTCCGGCGTGCGGCGGTGCCGGCGGGGGAGGAAGAACGGCCAAGGGAAGCTCACGGTGGGGAAAGAAGAAAAAACCAAATGGGGGGGGGGGGGGGGCTGCTGATCGTGAAGAAGAGAGGAGAATGGGGAGAGAGAAATGAGTTTGGACCAAATAGTGTCCACTTTGACCAATGGCGGAAATGACCAAAACGCCTTTTACTCACATTTTTAATCCGACGGTTCCGATTCGATCTTATCTTGATCCGACGGCCGAGATCGATTCTTGCACAAAAATATCCAAGGGTATACTTGTAATTTCTCAAAAATCCAAGGGCAAAATTGTCCAATCAAAATTTTGGGGCAAAATTACCAAAATGCCCTTTGCTCTTAAAACATGCCCTTTATTAAATCTTAGGGGTATTTTGGTCACTTTCTCCATTTCTTATCCAAATCGAGTTTTTCCGAAGGATTTGAGCGCACCAAAAATTCACACGTGTCACGTGCAACGTCGTCCTAACGTTCCGTCGTGACTCCCTAATTTTCCGGTGTCCAATTTGGGCAAAATTCCATAATTAAATTCTATTAAACGCAACTCGAGCGTTTCTCGAGCTAACGGGCGACTTGCTGGGGAAATTCGCAGAATCGACTCATGACTGATACTGAATCGAGTCACGTGCAGGTCCGTTCGGTGCGTGACGACCTCGGTTGTCATTAAAATCGCGAAGATCAATCACTTGATCCGAGGGGTACGATCGTTCGGTATAATTTCAGAATCATTCGTCAAGTCGTTTCGTGGTCCAACGGAATCACCCGCGATCCACTACTAGGACAGTGGCGAACTGACCCCTAACTATCCTTGGATCGGCCAACAGTGGCTCAAAATATCACTTCCGCGATTTAATGGTCGAAATCCATTCACGATCGAATTTCATTTAGTCGCGCGAATTTAATTTCCCCTATTAGCCTTTCCCTAATGGTTAGCATTCCCAGGAATGATCAGTTCCGGGCGAGAACTGACTACGAGTACATTCATAAAATCCAGTATCTCATAAATCCCAAATGGACTAATTTTTTTTTCCAGGATGTCACAGCCTTAGCCTTCCATGGCGATAGACCCATCTCCCATAGCCACTCAGAAGGCAAAGGAAAAAACAATTTCTAGCGACGTGGTCATACAGTCTACCCAGGGTACCCAAGCAACCCTTCCAAAATCAAAATTTTTCCATAAAACAATATTTCAAAACATTTGCAATGCCGAAAATGGCTTTTATAATGTGGATCCATATATTTTTGCCAGAAATATTGTCACGCCCCGGAACCCCAGCGAGCACGCGACATCCTTCTTAGGTCAAAATAGTTGCGACATCCCAGGGTATCGCCGACCTCACTTATTATCATCAGAGATTTAATTCAACAGCGAAAACCACAAATCACCCTGACAACCAAAACTGGGGAGAATAGGGAGAATACACATATTCTTTTCTCATTAAAACTTATACCATAGTATTCACAATTTTACAAACCATCATATACATGTGCACACCGTACTATAAAACATCGATATCCAAAAAGAACCGATGACCTGGCATTCTAACCTAAAAAATGGTACTCTTCCAAAAACCATTTTCAACCCCTATACTAGCCCCTACGCCCCTTATTCGGCGTCCACTCTGAGTCCGACTCCTCGCTATTCAAATCCGAACTCCCCTGAACAGTCTGCTCCTCCGAGGACTCCGGTTCTGTCTCGATCTCAATCGGGTGATTAATGTCACCCGATTCGGATGGAACTTCAAACTGATCCTCCTCAGCCGGTCCTTCGAAGAAATTATCCTCAGGCACGAAATTGGGATCCATAAACTGCTCGAATGGGAGTATATACTCTGGATCCTCCTCAGGCTCTTCAGACTCGTCAGGCTCGTTCTCGGGTTCTGCCTCGGGCTCTACCTCCTCTGGTTCCTCCTCGGGAATTGGCTCTAAATCTATGTCCATCGGGTCGTCTTCTGCTTGCGATCCTTCGGGCTCGGGTTCGTGCTCAGCCCCGGAAGATTCTTGAGCTGCGGGCGCTGGATGCAAACCTGACTGAGCTAACCAAAATGCCCTTTGCCCATAAAACTAACCCTTTATTAATTCCCAAGGGTAGAATGGTCACTTTCTCCGTTTCTCGCCGAAATCGAACTTTTCTGAAAAATCCGAAGAAATCCAGAGTTGTACGTTCCAATTACAACGTCGTCCAAATGCCCTGCCGTGACTTTCTAAATTTTTTGATGCTCGGTTTGGTCTCTAATCAATATTCAAATTATATATATAACGTAACTCGAGCGTTTCTCAGACTAATGGGTGGCTTTTGGGAAATTCGCTTGTACGACCCGTGACTGATACTAAATCGAGTCACGTGCAATTTATTTAGACCGTAACGACTTCGGTTACCAATAAAATCGCGAGGATCGATTACTAGTTCCGATGAGTACGATCGTTCGGAATAAGTTCGGGATCGTTCGTCAATTCATTTCAAGATCAAACGGAATCACCGTGATCCACGTACATGATAATGACGAATCAGCCCATCCTTTCGTAGGAACGGCCTACACTGGCTCAAAATGTCACCTCGACGATTTTATGGTCGAAATTCAGTTCACAGTCGAATTCCTCTAGTCGTACGAATTTAAATCCCTCACTAGCCTTTCCCTATAGGTTAGTATCCTAGGAATGATCAGTTCCGGGCGAGAACTAGCTACAAGTACATTAATAAAATAATTCATTTCATAAATCCCAAATGAGCGAAATTTCGGAATGTCACAAATATGTTTTCTGAAAAATTCTTTTGTATCCCTCATGATATTTACGAAACAACAGAATTTTATGAAAAAAATTTAGAAGAAACAAAGTCTGTAACCTTCAGACATTTTTCTAATAAAGGTCATGTGAATTACTCTGCGGCCAGAATTCACAGGGTCATCCACCCTTCTCAATGGAAACTTGATCCATTGACCTTGAAAAAATTCAATACGACCGATGCCCCTCCATACAGATCATCCTTCTCATATTTTGACTACCAACAAGCTTGGTGGAACACTTTCTGGAGAAAGAATGCCAATAATTCTCATACTTGGCTATTCTTTTTTGAAAACTTTGATATCAACCTCGTTCCATATTGGTTCCTTAGATGGTGGGAACATTTGGGACCAACTGATGAAATTATCCTCCCAAAGATTCAACCTGCTTATGAACTTTTCCTTGATGGATGTAATGTCCTAAAAAACGAATTTTTGTTTTGAAAAGAGATATTTTAGTAGGTGAAACTACTAAACCATTTTTCTTCACAATATTGATAAAATGATTGATGTGTTTAAAATGTTTTTCTATGGATGTAGAAAATATTAAAACATCATCTATATAAACTATAATGTAATCAGACCATTGATTAAAAATATCATTCATAATCCTTTGGAATTCAGAAGGAGCATTTTTCAGTCCAAAAGGCATGACATTCCATTCATATTGACCAAAAGGAACGGTAAAAGCTATTTTGTACCTATCCTTTTCGCTAATTTGAATTTGCCAGAAACCCGATTTCATATCAAATTTTGAAAAGATCTTTGCATCATAAAGTCTGTTTAACAAATATTTTTTATTAGGAATTGGATGATATCTTATCCATTTTAAAGCTGTATTCAAAGGTTTATAATTTATTACCAATCTTGGAACTCCTCTTTCTAGTTCAGCATTTTTGTTGACATAGAAAGCAGAGCAACTCCAAGGTGATTAGCTTTTCCTAATAAGCTTTTTCTCAAGAAGTTCTTGTATCTCTTTTTGACAGAAATTTAGAACTTCGTGATTCATTTGAGAAGGTCTAGCTTTGGTAGGAATGTCTTTTTCTGAAAAACCTAGTTCATAAGGCAGATCAACTAAGTGACACTTACGAGACCAGAAAGCGTTAGGAATATTAGAATATATGGAATCTTTGATTTGATTTTCAAGATCAGAAATCTTTTTCTGAAGGCTTGCTTCCGAAAGATTCTTGTCAATCCTTTTGTATTCAAGATCTTCTTTAAGAAACTGAAGATGAGTTTCTTTGTCTTGGATTATGCAATTAATCTCAGAAATGGAATGTTTTTGAAGAGTATTCAAATTTCTGGTTTGGGGTTTTGAAATGAAATCAAAACATATTCTTTTGCCCAAGGTTTCTGTTTCAATCCCTTTTTTAGAAACTTTAAAAGGCTGGAGCAAATTGATAAAAGGTGATCCTAAAATAACATTTTGTTTGATATTCTTAATGAGAAGAAAAGGAGTTTTAAAAGAGATTTGGTCTTTCACAATCTCAACTTTAGGAATTTTGTAGTTAATAATCAGTTTGTCTCCGGATGCTGATTTGAGAGACTGGGAAGTTTTTTCAAAATATTTGGTTGGTATAAGACCTTCCTTTATATAGTTAAGGTCTGCACCATTATCAAAAAGGGCTGTTGTTTCTAAAACAATTTCATTTTGGATTCTTATAGAAATGTTGATAATCCATTTTCTGGTGGTAATTTCAGAAAGCATTAAAAGGAAGTTTGTGTCAGAGGAAGAAAGGAGTTGAGGAACATTATTTTCTTCAAAATCTTCTTCTTTTTGTTTTCCTTTTAAATTTTTTATTTTAATATCCAAAATGTCCTTTTGCATTATTAACTGAGCGGCTTTGAGATCTTGAATTTCTTGCTTTTGTTTATTGATCTCGTGAGTAAGGTCAGTTATAGAAATGGGTTTGAAACTTGTTTTCTTAGCTTTGCCAAGAATAGTAGAAATCTTATAGGGATTGTGTCACGCCCCGAAGCCATCGAGCACGCGACACACTTCTCTGGTCGAATAATACGATATCCCAGGGTATCGCCGACCAAATTTCAATTCATCAGAGATTTATATCGACCAGCGGAAACCACAAATACTCGAACAAATAAAACTGGGGTAATCAGGGAGAATAAACATATTCATTGCTCATCCAAACTTATATAATATTCACAATTTACAAACCACCATATACATAAGCACACCGAACTTCTACACTATTAACCACCGACATAAAAAAGGATCGATAGCCTGGGTTCCCTATCACCAAAAATGGAACACCTCAAAAGCCTATTCCCAGCCCCTAAACCTAGCCCCTACGCCCTCTGCTTGGTGTCCACTCCGAGTCTGACTCCTCATCATATGAATCTGAATTTCCTTGAACTGTTTGCTCCTCTGAGGACTCAGGCTCGGCCTCGATCTCAATCGGGTTGTTTATGTCACCCGACTCCGCTGGAACTTCGACCCGCTCCTCCTCGACTGGCTCCTCATCGGACTCATCCTCTGGCACAAACTCAGGGTCGAACCATTGCTGATACACGGGTATATGCATCGGTTCTTCTTCAGGCTCATCCTCGGGCTCATCTTCTGGGGCCTCTTCCGGTTCTGCCTCGGGTTCTTCCTCTTCTGGTTCTTCCTCTAGAATCGCCTCGAGGTCCACATCCATCGGATCATACCCCGCTTGTGATTCTTCAGGCTCTGGTTCATGCTCGACCCCCGAAGGCTCAGGTGTTGCGGGCATAGGGTGAAGACTGGACTGCGCCAGACTGGTCTCCAAGCTAGTCATCTTGCCGTCGGGAGGAGGTATGGCTGCCGGGTCCCAATCTCCAACTCTGTCAAAAGGGACATCAAATCCGCAGACAGGGCCAAACTCATCTACCCCGTCTCGAAAGAACCAAGCGGTATATGTATGGGCTTGCCATAGGGGTAATCCTACATCTACCCAGACTACCGTGGTATGCTTGATCCAGGTCATGTGGTCATCTATAGGATACTCTATAAAGTCGTGGTCGGTGTACATCGGTACTCCAAAACGCTCGGGTGGCGGCGGCGGGACATTCATTGCTCAGGCCGGGGTTCTGAAATTTTTGGTTGAAACAACCATGAGATTACATCTCAATAAGTACACCCCTAAACCCCACCTAGGCTATCACGTACCTCCAGACAATCACAACCACAACCACACACAGCAAGCACATAGCAAGCACACAATTATGCTTACCTAGGCCTTTCCAGCGTGCAACCTGCACGTTAGTCATAACAACACCATTTCCAATCACATGCACGTTCTAATTACATTTCATGCATTCGTTCCGGTCTCATCACATTCCTTCTACACAACTCGCCAGTGACCCGCGTAATGGTACCGCCTCAGGTTCACTGCGACCATCTCACACTCGACTCGCCAGTGACCCGCGTAGTAGTAGCGCCTCAGGTTCACTATGATTAACTCAAAACAACACTTCAGGGCCCGCGTAATGGTACCGCCTCAGGCCGTGTATCTTGCCCGCGTAGTGGTACCGCCTCAGGCTCAACACCCACCACCTACGACACAACCCGCGTAATGGTACCGCCTCAGGTTGGTCATCCTCCGGTAATATCGGGCATCGTCCCGCGTAGTCGTACCGCCTCAGGACGGATCAATTCCCCGCGTAGTGGTATCGCCTCAGGGATTTTTGTCACCACACATACAACATTACCACACAATTCCTCACTTAATCACTTGCTCAACACCACATGTCAACAATTTGGGTCGATCACACTTGGCCCGAGCACGCATCAAACCACGCATATTCCACATACTCAATATACACCCAATCACGGCGAGTTGACAATTAATTCAACTTAGCTCACGCGTGCACATAACAATACAAAATTTAATTGTTCAATTCACCACTCAACAAACATTCATGGCCACCCATGGCCCACAATCACAGCCACATACACGTACACAATTTCGACATTTCCATGCTCATTTCAAGCCATATTAAACGCCACAACCCAGTCACAACACGGCACCTCAACCCGATACCATTTAGTCCTTAAATTGGACCGAATACTCCTCATTTCAAGCCCCAATTTCCAGCATTCAACTTCCCATCAAATCAGTCCCGGATCACCACAATTTCATCCTAAAAAATCGGTCAATACTAGCCCCTAAATCAGTCCGCACAATTAATCCATAAACAGCCCCAAATTTCGCCAAAACCGAGTCTAATTAAATCCGATTCCACCTAATTCATCCATCGATACCCGAAGTCCTAAATAGAGTTTAGAGCGTGACTTACCGAACTCTAGACTAACTCGGCTAGAGCGGAAAACGAGCGGCGGTCAACGGTGAGCGGCGGCTCGGCGACGGCGACGGGTGGGTTGGACGGCGTGCGGCGGCGACGGCCTCCTTGGCAGTGAATCACGGCCACACGAGGGAGAGAGAGAAAGGAAGGGACGGCGTGAGGGTTGTGGTAGTGCGGTTCGGTGGCGAAATGGCGGCGATTGGGCAGACGGTGGCCGAACGGCGGTGGCGTGGCCGAGAGGGAGGGTGGTCGGCGATGAGGGGGAGAGAGGGAGTGGGAGCCGAGAGAGAGAGAGAGAAAGAGTGAGGAGAGAGAGAGGGATTTGGGATTAAATATCCCAAAGTCAATTATTGGTATTGCCAAATTACCATCTTGCCCTTCTCTCTCAAATCAAATCGATGGTCGAGATTTGATCTTATCTTGAGATCGACGGCCGAGATCGAATCTTTTCCAAAAATATCCAAGGGCAATTTGGGAATTTCATAAAATTCCAAGGGCAAAATTGTCCAACTAAAAAATTAGGGCAAAATTGTCCAACTCAAAAATTAGGGCAACATGACCAAAATGCCCTTCCCCTTTAACACTTGCCCTTTATAAACCTCCAAGGGCAAAATGGTCACTTTTCCATTTCCTTGCCGAATTTGAATTTTTCTGAAGGATTCGGGAAAATCCAAAGCTGTACGTTCCAATCACAACGTCGTCCTAACGTCCCGTCGTAACTTCCTAATTTTCCGATGCCCAATTTGGGCTCTAATTAATAATTAAATTTTATATAATGTAACTCGAGCGTTTCTCAACTAATAGGCGGCTTTTGGGGAAATTCGCATATTCGACCCGTGACTAATAATAAATCGAGTCATGTGCAAGTTCATTCGGTTGGTGATGACTTCGGTTATCATGTAATCGCGAGGTTCGATCGCTAGTTCCGTCGGGCACGATCGTTCGGTATAGGTTCTGGATCATTCGTCAATTCATTTCGTGGTCAAACGGAATCACCCGTGATCCACTCGTATGACAGTGACGAATCGGCCCATAACTACCCTAAGATCATCCTGCATTGGTTCAAAATGTCACCTCAACGATTCTATGGTCGAAAATCAATTCACGATCGAATTTTCTTTAGTCGCACGAATTTAAATCCCTAATTAGCCTTTTTCTATTGGTTAGTATCCCAGGAATGATCAGTTCCAGGCGAGAACTAACTACAAGTACGTTCATAAAACCAAGCATTTCATAAATCCCAAATGGGCAAATTTCAGGATGTCACAGATTATCAGATTGAAAAATTGGTTTAGAGGCTGGTTTTTGAAAATTATTCAAATATTTTATTTTTGTTTCAGGATCAATGATCTGGTCAATTGTTTGCAAAAGAATTTCTTCTTCTTTTGTCAAAACATTTATTTCAAAATGAGTATCATCTTCATCTTCACTGTCTGAGGTTGATGATGAAGAAGTTTCTATATCACAAATTTGTAAACCTTTTTCAAAACTAGATTCATCAGAAGAGCTATTGTCAGCTTCAGCCATTGGATTACTCCACGATTAAAAAGGAGATTCTTGCTATTGGTAGTCCACGATAAGATTACAGAATGACCAATAAAAGCGCGAGCATTATAAATAAAGAATATCTTGCTACCATATATATATATATGTTTGGGCCCGCATTGTCTGCTTAGGAGAAAAACTTATATCGACGGTCCATTTCTGAAACTCTTCAACTCACTAAAGGTTAATATCAATACTTTTTAGGAATTAGAATCGTTTTTTTTTCCCAAAATATCGTCAATTAGTTATTTTGTAAATATTCATATCAATAGAAAAATGTGTAAATTAATAATTCTACTTGATCTATCATGCATTTCAACTTTAAAGTTTGAATCGTTTCAATCTTATAAGTTATAAATAATCTGACAAAAAAGTACATATTTTGAAATAGTTTTATCTTTCCCCGTATGCATGTATAAATTTTTTCATATTATATGTATAATATCTTTCGGTTCATTACTAATCTAAATATTTCGTAATAAGGGAATTTTGCCATATCTTTTAAATATTAATTTTTCGCATAAATGCAACGTGGATATAGAAAGGCATCTTTTTATTTCTTATAAAGATTATGTATCAATACACTCAAAAGTATTGACTAGAAAGAAAGGAGCAGAACCCAAAAAAAAACCTATATTTTATGGAAAGAGAAGTAATACTTATATAAGCTTTGAGTAATAGTACTTTTGATCACTCAATTTCATAATAAGCTCGCATATTTTTCTATTTTTCTAATCATATTTATAGTTCACTGAAAACATAAGTTTTTGGTACTCGGAGATATTGCTTTTAAGACAATGGTGAACTGCATTCTTTTATCGAAAAAAAAATGATATAACATTCTTAACTCTACTCCAAATTCTAGGGCATCAATTTCTTTTTCTTGTTTATTTTCTAATGTAGTACTTCACACAACATATTCTTTGTTCATTATTAAGATTATAACATGCCAGTATTTGTACCACACCAGGAATTGCACATTGAATTTTTCATTCTCTCTTAAAATCTGAATTTGACTCATCATACTCATGCATTACATATAAAAGTCTGTCTTTGAACAAAGTTTGCAAAAGACTTGAACTTCAGCATTATACCCTTCCAAACAAGTACATTAAGAAAAAGGAAAAATGACACAAATGATCCATGCACTTTGGTCCAATATGCAATGTGGTCTCTGAATTTTTAATTTGTTCAATATGGTCCCTAAACTTTAACCAAATGTGCAATGTGGTCCATAAACTTTTAATTTGTTCAATGTTGTCTCTGAACTTTTGGTATATGTTCGATATAATCCCTGAACTATATGAAAATGTTCAATGTAGTATTTAATATTTAATTAATGCAATGACTACATTGAATATTTTCATATAGTTCATGGATCACATTGAACATATACCAAAAGTTCAAAAACTACATTATACATTAGACCAACGTTCATGGATTATTTATGTCATTATCTCTTAAGAAGACCCTACCCTAAGATTGGTAAACGGGCCACGCCGCCCACGACAGAGCACGGACTTGCCCCTCTTGGGCCCTGGCCTAAGCTTGGCATAGCCCCCCATAATGAGGGGTCATACCAGGCCAGGCTGTTATTAGCAAGAGGCTATTCCAATACCTAGCCCCGTGATTGTAGTCGGAACAAAAACGAAGATAGCAAAATAAGATATCAACTGACAGGAAAAGAAATTCCTCGTGGTACAAGAAAAGTAGGGGCAAAACAGGATTTTCTTTGACTAAAAAGACTCGCGGAAAGCACGACCCGTCTTCTTTTTCTTTGCTTTATTTATTTTCATTATCACGTTGCTTTTTAACAATATTTTCCCAATGTCACCATGATTGACGGCTGAGGTCCCAAAGAAATGGTTTTATGCTACTAGTCATGAAATCGGTGGGTCAATCATTTTGATAGTTGATTGATAAATGATTTTCTTTTTCCCAGCCAGCGTCATTTGATAAATGATTCCAAACCACAATTTTAATATTTTCGAGAGGATTTTCAATGAGAATTTGTAAAATAAGGTGCTTGTCACCGTTTCATGTTACAGATTTTACTTAATAAGCACCTTTTATTTTAATTGCTAGCAATATGTGGAATTTTTTTTCAATTAAGATATGCACTTTTGCAAAGTAAGCACTCACTCTCCATTATTTGAAGTTGGATAAATAAGTCCTGGTTATTTACGAGTAATGTTAATCAATATACTAAAATTGATATAAAAGGGGTATGGCCAAATTATAATTGAACCTTTACCAAGTAAGCAAACAGATTTATGAAAATAGATATTATACAAGTGTGAAAATCCCGAGAGATTTCATTTTTTTTTAAATCATCATTTTTAGAAAATGTGAATTGTCCGGATCTCTTCAGCGTAATTTTCTAGAGAATCTTGAACTTTCTACTTGCTATAAAAATAAATATTAACCACTATAAGACCCTGTTCCATTTGATTGGCGTGCGATTAATTGATCGTCCCATCTTTGCCATTCATTTCAAATCCGGTTTGATCCTGGTTATTCATTCAATTTGGAGTCTTATCCACTAAACCAACTATTTTTTTACCTACTAAAAGCCAATACTTAGGGGTCCCTCATCACTCAATTGTCGTAAACGGATGCTATAGGTAGGTCCAATTTTTAGTCCCCACTAGATTAAGCATAATGCATCATCTATAATTTTGTCCAACTGATACAGACACCGAGGTCGATTGGCATTGATAGTGTGAAAAGAAAGGGGACATAATGGAAAGATCATTTGCTCAAAAGTCCATTCGAAATATCAACTAGTGATAACATAGTTGCACAAAAACCAAGATAAGAATTAAAATAAAGGCGGTTCAGTAGACCACCTACCTAAGACCCACGCTGTACAACCACGGGTCTCCCTGAACTTTCAACTTTATCACGGAGAATATTAACTTCCGATTTTGTATTAAGATGTCATGGGATCTTGATGTTCTTTAAAATGTCCTCAATTTTCAATTTTATCAAGTTAATTTAGATATTGTAGGAGGATTTCCGTATCCTAAATTTGACTAATAAGTTCAATAGATCAATTCAAAGTTTCTATTTTGGCCACTTGTCGAACGTATACCATAGAAGCACTTGCCTTTTATTTTTCGTTTTATTTCTTTTGATTGCTCCTACAACGACGGTAAGCGCGTGGTTACTGTTCTCGGTCGATGAACTGCCGATGTATATGTAGCTTGACAAGCTTGAATTATTGGTGCGATTCTGATTGCCAACGGGCTCAATGAGATAAACTTAGACAATGAGTTCTTCTAATGAACACTAGCAAGACCTTTTTTTCTTTAGCAATAAGGGACGGTGCTAATGCCTGGGCCTGTGACTGCAGTCATAACAAAAGTGAAGATGGTAAAACAAGATCTCAATGTCGGATTTCCCATGAATAGAACTATGACAAGGAATTCCTCGGGAAAAGAAGGGGCAAAATAGGAAGGAGCAATAGTGAATGATTTCTTGCCACCAAAATTCATCCTCATGTTGTTTTTTTCTGCCTTGCGGGCTTCTTTGGACTAAAGTCGTGCCGACAACGCAAAGGCGCACGCTAATAAAGCATTGGTGGGTTTTCTTTTCCACAATAGCATGACCCATGTTTCTTTTACTTTGCTTTATTGCTTTAGGGTGCGTTTGTTTTGCGTAAAACATAACGTTTTTGGAAAATGTTTTCCAGAAAATCATTTTCCAAGAAAATAGTTAGTTTTCTTTTGTTTGGTGACATGTGATCGAAAAATTTTTCTGGTGTTTGGATCTAATTTGGAAAATGATTTCAATCCCATGATTTTATCTCAGGCAAAAAAAATAATTTCGATTTTTTTAATATTTTTATTTTTAAAAATAAAGAAAGAAAAAGAAAGAAAAGAAAGAAAAGAATAAAATATTAAAAAATTCAAGGGAAGCAATTTCGAAAAGTATTTTCATCTTTTTAGATTAGGGAATTCAATTTCCTAATTTTATACATGAATGTTTTCCTTGACCGGAAAGTATTTTCAGTTAACTAATCATTTACGGCGAACCAAACGGATGAAAGTCCGGAAAACGGATTTCCGGAAAACACTTTCCCTTCAACAAACACACCCTTATTTCTTTTCATCATTATCACTTTGCTCTTTTAACAAGATTTTCCACGAATTTTCTCGGGCCCGTTTTGCCGTGGATGATGGTTGACGTACCCAAGAAATGGTTTTGTGCTACTAGCCATCAGAAAAGTGGGTTAATTATTTTGATAGTTGATTGATAGATGTTTTTTTCTTGCCAGCATTTGATAGCTAATGTTTTTTCAGCCAGCAGCATTTGATAAATGATTTCAGACCTCGATTTCAATATTTTCAAGTGGATTTTCCATGAGAATTTGTCGAATAACATGATTCAGATTTTACTCGGTGACGCCTTTTATTTTAATTGCTAGCAATATGTGGTTTTTTTTTTCGATTTTGATAAATAAATTTGCACTTTTGCTCCTAAGCACTCTCGCTCTCTATCATTTGAAGTTTGAGAATAAGTC
This sequence comes from Syzygium oleosum, assembly GCF_021117445.2. Classification (NCBI taxonomy): domain Eukaryota; kingdom Viridiplantae; phylum Streptophyta; class Magnoliopsida; order Myrtales; family Myrtaceae; genus Syzygium; species Syzygium oleosum. The sequence continues at coordinate 14,271,410 of NW_026607485.1, forward strand.
CAAGTTATTGACAAGCCATATTAATAAGCGTACTAAAATCGATATATCAAGTGATTTGATCAAATCATAATTTAACATTTAGCAAGCGCATAAATAGATTTATGAAAATAGATACTATACATGCGGGAAAATTTGAATAGCTTTCATTTTCTTTTTTAAAAAATCATTTTTGTAAAAAGTGAATTTTCTGTTTCTCTTTAGCCTAATATTCTAAAGGATCTTGAACTTTTGCTTTTAAAAATATCCTAAACTTTCAACTTTGTCAAGGAGAATTTCTAGTTTTGTATTAAGATGTCATGGAAAATCAATTTCGTTGAAAATGTCCTGAATTTTCAATTTTATCAAATTAATTTAGATATTGCAGCAGGATGTCTATTCCATAGATTTGAAAATAAGCTTAATAGATAATTTCAGAGTTTCCACCTTGGCCGCCTATCTAATGTTGACCATAACAGCACTTGTCTTTTATTTTTGGTTTTAGGGAAAATTCCAAATAAAAGCTTGAAATGTCCTCATTTTCTCAAATAAAAGTTTGAAGTAGACATTATTTCAAATAAGGGCATGAAATGGCCATGGTAGCTACAGATAAGAGCTTGACCTCGCCGGCCAGTTAAATATTCCAATCAATTAAGGGCATTTTCATCCAAAAATAATTTTAATTACTTCGATAGTTGATTGATAGGCAGCCACCATTCAATAAATGAATTTTTTTTTTGCCAGCATCATTTGATAAGTGGGGCATCTGGACTTTTTTCATGTCTGAATTGTTTTTCGAAGAAAAGATCAAGTGAGATTAATGGAGGGGAGGCAATGCTTGGTTTATTCATCAATGGGTTGATTATAATCCAGATTGTGAAAAGCTTATGATAGTGTACGTGCCAGCACTTTACGAGCGACTTTGGTTGGCTAAAGAATGGTTGATAGAAGCTGATTTTGGTAGCTACATCTTATGTTGGTTGTCGTCAAGTCAGTATCATGAAACTTTAGTTGCGAAATGGCTATTTTCTATCGTGAAACGCAGAATTAGTTATCGTAAAATTGATTTAGAAACTTAGAAAAATACTTCCAAACAAACACCATCTATTCAGAAAAGCTTTGATCTTTAGATAGTCTAGCCAATCATGTCGTCAATCAATAGAAAAGTTGATACTGTCTAATTTAACTAAATGGAAAGTTCGAAAGTGTCGTATGAACATAGTTTTGCCTGGCATCAAAATAGAATTATTAGATTAAAAATTACATGAGATTGGTTGATATGATTTGGGTTAATATCACGAAAAACCATAAACTGGTACACTTATGATAAATTTAGCCCAAACTAATTTTTTTATAATAAAAAACCTCAAACTGGTATACCTATGATAATTTTACCCTCCGTTAAATTTTACTGTCAAATTTCTAAGTTAGATGACATGTGGCAGCTAACGGGTATACCAGTTTAGGGTTTTACCCGTCGTTTATCACATGTGTACCAGTTTATGATTTTTTGTTGTATTAATCCAATTTAACGAATGGTAAATTTATCACAAATGTACCAGTTTTGGATTTTTTGTAGTAAAAAAATTATTTTTGGGTAAATTTGTTACAGGTGTATCAGTTTGGGAGTTTTCGTTGTCAAAAATTAGTTTGGGGCAAATTTATCACAGGCGTACCAGTTTGGAATTTTTGATGATATTAACCCATATGATTTCGATGTCACGCCCCGAACCCTACGGCACGCGACAACCCTACCGAGGGCGATTCAGTGCGACGTCCCAGGACGCATCGCCGACCCAACACCCAAAAACAGAGAATCATGCACATGCGGAAGCAACATTATACCCTTACAAATTAAAATAACATGACCAAGGATAGCATACCAACAAACAACCAGATTGCAAATAGACACTTGCATTGACTATAGGAAACATATACATTATCCATTTACACAAAATATAACCACCAATCAAAACCGGGTCAAAGGCCACTACTAGCAAAAAGGGGTAGGTGGCCAGGCGGTTAGACTACTATCTAAGGTGGGGCTCCGGTCAAAAAGATATCGGCCCAACCTAACTAGGGTTACAGCTAAACCCTAAGGGACCCAGTTCGGATCAGATCCCGATGACTCGGAAGAGCTATCAGATGGCTCGTCCTCTGAGTCCATGGAATCTAGCTCGGACTCGGCCTCTGCCGGCTCCTCCTCTGAATCCACCTCCTCAGGCTCGGGGTCCTGCTCCATGGGCTCAGGCTCCTCATCCGACTCCATCGGCTCCGAATCCGAATCCCAGTCCACTAGCTCCTCGTCCATCGGGTCAAACTCGTCAACCTCCCAGATAATAGGCCGGCGGCTAGAACTGGAACTCCCCTCAGATGTGATCTTGGGGCTCGCCAAATCTCCGTCCTAACACTAGGGATCTACCTCTCCTAGCCCGTTGAACAGGACGTCAAAAGTACAGAGGGGTCCAAAAGTCCCCGAGTAATCCCTAAAACACCACGCTATGTACTCGTGGGCCTGGAAGTGCTAGTGCCCACATCAACCCAAACTGTAGTGAAATGTCTAATATATGTATCCCCGTTCCCTACGGGGTACTCGGTCACATCCCGGTCTATCCTAGATGGGATCCCAAAACGTATCGGGACTTCTGACATCTTCAAGGCCGGGGGTCTGAAAAGTTGGGTTTTAACAACCATGAGAACAAATCTCAGCGAGCAAAACCCCCTAAACCTAAACTAGGCTAACATGCACCTCCTGACAAGCAAACAATCACATGAACATATCAAAATCAATTGACCTAGGCCCTCGGGCCCAGATCGAGCACACAAACGACCCTGCAGGTTAGGAATATAATGGTCACCACAATGGCACATACGCGACAGGCTTAATCACACGTACGCCATGCACATGCTCATGCACATTAATGCCTGCATAGCACACGAGTCACCGACACTCACATGCTTGCACACTTGACAATGTACTCTAGCATACATATGCCATCAATATGTTCATGCTCATGATCTGGCTCAAATATGCATACTGGCACACTGCTCAATTTCTCATTTAAAGCTCGACCCGCGTGAAACACATTAGGTTTGACCCGCGTAAAACGCATCAGGTCTATTCATATCCAACACTCCCTGGCCTGCGTAAAACACATCAGGCCCAGTATCTCTAGCCCGCGTAAAACGCATCAGGCGCAACACCGATCTCCATGTACGGACCGAACCCGCGTAAAACGCATTAGGCTGGCCGTCTTCCGGCAATCCGGGCATCGTCCCGCGTAAAACCCATCAGGACGGGTTCAATACCCCGCGTAACACGCATCAGGGCTTGTAGTGATCACACATGCACACAGCCAATTTTATCTGAACCCCGCGTAACACGCATCAGGGCAATTAGGCGATCACATGCTCATGCCAGGCATGCATACTCGCACAATTCTCGTATCATACCAATGCTCAGCATGCGAAATGTGTGGCCATGCAATCCAGCACTCGGGCGATAACACGATGCACAACGAGCATTCAATTTCACATGGGCACATAATTGTTTCAATGCCAAGACATGCCCAACCAATGCCACAACATGCTCAACAACAACCCGACATGCTCAAATTAGTAACAACATGCCCAATTAACATACTAGCATGCCCAATAAAGCAATTCAATGCAATTTGGCTTCGGCATCCAATCGGCACATAATTTATGCAATTAACACAGCACAAACCCACGCACTCGGGAATCGACTTGCCACTTCATACTCGGCCACTATAAGTACGCAACATGGCATCACGAAATTGATAACAATCGAGCACAATTCAACCGCCAATCGGTCAATTCAAGCCCCTCAACGATTACACGATTAAGCCCTAAATTGCCCAAACTTAGTCCAATTTAAATCCAATAAGGACAGCCACTAAACAGGTCCATTAAGGGAAATAAATCATCCTCAAAATACCTCATTAGGCTCCCCAAATCATCACAAGACCAGCCACTAATCAACAGTCCAAAATCAGCCCTAATCCACCTTAATTAACCCCTAAATTACCCTAATCCTATCTAGAAATGCTAATTAGCCTAATTAGGGTTTAGAGGTAATACTCACATAGGCTCCTAAGCTCCCAACTAAGCTGAACAGGTGGGGAAAATGGGCGGCCCGAGCTGGTCTCACGGCGGCGGACGGTGGTTCTCGCAGCGGCGCAAACGGCGGCGGCGGCGGTGAGCAGCCCCCACACGGCGATCACGGCGGCGAAGGGGAGGGGGATGCTGGTCGATGACGGACGGGAGAGAGAGAAGGATGGTCGGGATGGTGGTGGTGCTAGGCGTGGAACGGCGGCGGCACCTGACGTGCGGCGGCAGAGCTCCTCCGGCGAGCGGCCTCACGCGGCCGAGAGAGGGAGAGAGAGAACCGGCGAGAGAGTGAGGGAGAGGAGAGGATGGCCGGAGATGGTGAGAAATGGGGGAGAGAGAGAGAGAGAGAGAGAGAGAGAGAGAGAGAGAGAGATGAGAGTGTATATGGATTTGGCTTAGCGGGTTAGGTGACCAACTTCTCAAAATGACCATCTTGCCCTCACAATCAAGGGTTAAGATCAAGCCTAGCTAAAATATCTAGGGGTAATTTTGGCCAATATTTCCAGCATTATTGGGCTGAGATAAACCAATATAAAATCCCAAAATTCGGAATCCAAGCTTAGGGGTCCAGGGGCAAAATCGTAATTTTCCGATCCCGGTTCAAATTTCCAATTTTCGACTCTACCGATCCCAAATATGATTGGCCACACTTTTACGACGTTATCCTTGCAAAAATAGTCGCATACGCCCACGAAATTCGACACCGAAGTCCGGACTCAATTTCACGATCATTTTCGCTCAAATGCGATTTCAGCGTCTCTCACCAACGGGCGACTGTTTAGGGGTTACGGTATCGACCTAGGGTACTCGAGTCGTGACGATCTTGATCTCCCAGAGAACACGAGGATTTATCACTAGTTCCGGGGGTTGCGATCGTTCGAAATAAGTTCGGGATCGTTCGCCACTTGCACTCTCGGTCGTGCGGTATCACCCGTGATCCGATCGTACGTCGTTGACCAAACCAAACCCGTCACCCTCCTTGGATCGGCCCACATTGGCATAAAATATTCTCTCGTCATTTCTCGGAATCGGATTCAATTCACGGTCGACTTCTTGGATCCACGTACCGTTTTCCTTGTTAGTCATTCCCTATTGGTCAGTATCCCGAGAATGATCAGTTCCGGGCAAGACTTACTAAAACGAAATGAGAAATACATCAATTTCATTGATCACGAAAGTGGGTCGAATTCAGGACGTTACATTCAATGCGAAGGACGCTGGCAATCTAAACCTAAGTAAACCATGCCTCGTTTTAACGTGTATTAACATTAGCTACCACTTTCCAAAGAAAAATAAAATAAAATAAAATAAAATAAAAGAACAGCGTACGATTGGTGCAAGAAGACTGAAACATCACGGGACTAGAGTGGCAAAGTCAAAGTCTACAAAGACTTAGACTATGAACAGTCCATGAACCAACTTGCTCAAGAAGGAATCGCACCAATGATTCATTTTATTTGGTACTTTGCGCCTCACAGTCAGACTTCCATAAACGTAGAGATTTCATCAAAAGATAAAAAAAAAATGTCACTAGATCACTCTGTAAAATCCAACACTGATTCATTTGTTCTCTCATCCACATGCAAAAATCATACGACAACAAATCGATCTCCAATTGTCATGTTCATCGATAATTTCATCTTGCGATTTTCTCCAATCAAATTCCATCATATGAAAATTGAAAATTATATAAAAACAAACTCTTAGGGTGTGTTTATCTCGATGAGGATTTTCTTGTCATAGGAAAATGTTTTTAGGAAATGCAATTTAAGAGAAAGTAAATTAAAAATATTTGATTATGGTGAAAACAAGTTGAAAACATTGATTTTATCGTAATTGGTAATAAGTGAAATCCATTAAAGGCTGCTTGTATCGTTAAAAGTAACATATAATGACTAATAAATTCGAATCGATATTGTCTTTATTTAATCTGTAATCCATCAAAATAACAATGATTACAAAGAAATTAGGATAGCAATTATGAAACCATATTTGTAAAGAATTATATATGATCGTGTTTTTGGGAATGTAGAAAAATTGAGTTTATTCTTCTCACTTCAACAAGTAGCAAATGTTCCAGAGCATGTATTTTCTTGAAAGTTGATTCTGAAACATGTGTCGCATACTTGGCTTATGCTTATCAAGTTGTAGTTGAGTCCTTTTACCAATGACACATCATTAATTGTGAGTCCTTTTATCAATATTAGACTTTAATGCAATTGACTTTTTACCTCTGGATTCATTCTCCTCATTCAGTTGTTCAGTCTCATATGATTGAAGAGTTCCAATTAGCTCATTCACTGATAGAGGCATGATCCTTTGAGTTTCCCGAAGTGATATTTTGATATTATCCCACTGCTTTAACAGTCCTCTCAAAAGTTTGTTGACTTTCATCGCATCTGAGACTGGTTGTCCTTGATATGCAAGACCATTTACTGTGTCAGCAAATCTGTCATATATATCAGCAACTGATTCTCCAAACTTCATTCTGAAGGATTCATATTGACCAAGCAATAGATTGATTTGAGTTTCCTTAGCTCGATCTGTTCCTTCATATGTAGTGTAGAGAGTATCCCAGATATCCTTAGCCGATTCACAAGAAGTAATTTTCTTATATTCAATAGGTGCTAAAGCACAATAGAAAGAATAAATTACTTTTGAATCTAAAGCTTCTCTTTTTGATATCTTAGTTTGAGATAATAGAGGATCTGCTAGTGTGCTTCCTTCTATCTTTTCTTTAGAATCAGAAGGTTTTGGTTTGACTCCTCTGATGATAACATCCCATTGCATGTGATCAATTGACTTGATGAATGCCTTCATCTTATTCTTCCAGACACTATATTCCTTGCCATCGAAATATGGTGGTCTGTTGTTACTTTGTCCTTCAATGAGACCTAGAGCACTCAAGCTAGCCATATAGATCGTTAGCTCAGAAGTAATATACTTCAATAAACGAGCAACCTGCTTTGATACCAATTGATGTAGCTAGCAAGGACCATCTAGAAGGACGTGAATAGGTGATCTTAAACAATTTTGATCAATTTATAGCGGAAATGATATATCACAGTAGAATCTGAATAAAATTCAGATTCAAAATAGTTTATATAGACAGTGCTCTTGATGTGCAGTATGTAAAGTAAGAGATAAGAGATAAAAAAATTGCACACAAGTTTATAGTGGTTCGGCTTATAGCAAGCCTACGTCCACTCTCCCACGCTGACAGCCTACTGGCTGGATTTCACTATGCAATCAAGAGGAATTACAGATCTTGAGTGACAGCACTCTTGTGTATGATAGGACTCTCTATCTCACACAATCACTCTTACAAAGTATCTCTCAAGATTTTAATGTTTAGCTCAAGAAAGACAAGAAAAAGGATCGGAATATGCTCAGATTTTGGACTTGTTGATTCTCGATTTCATTCTATTTTTTTATTTTTTGCTCCTCATAGATCTCCTTTTATATTCCTCCACTTCCAAACTAGCCGTTGGACAGTCTTTGGAGGATCATCTTCCAATCTTCATCTTGGACAGATTTGTATAAAATGGATTGAGTAGCCGTTGGTTGACAAAATCCGAATCCCGCTAATTCTGGTCGCCCATACAATCAGAATCTTGGTTTCCATAAGTAGAGCTTTATCCGTTGTAATGCATACTTGTCATAATATTTGATTGTCAATCAATTATAGCTTTAGATTGAGACAATCAAAACTTTCCTTTTGTGAAATCCATGCTAGATTATTAGCTGTTATGCTTCGTTCTGAATGAGTTTTGCTTCTGTGTCTGCGTCTGCATAACTTCTGCGACTTCTGTGTCTGCGTCTCTTTCAGAACTTAGATTAGTGGGATTCTTTTAATGAACCTATTTCTTATATGGTCTGAAGTTCTTTGAAGACTTAAAAAGAGTCCGAATGACTTTTATGGTAAACTCTGAACTTCTCATTCTGAGTCTGAACTAGTTCTGAGATCTTGTAAAGTCTAATATTTCTTTTTGAATTTCCAGAATATATTAACCTGGAATGGAATGCATGTCAGATTCATAAGATAAATATAGAAAGTTTTGTCAGCTTCAAAATTCATTAGGAGTTTTCCTCAACAAAAGTCTACGAAGACTTGGACTACGAACAGTCCATGAAGCAACTTGCTCAAGATGGAATCACACCAATGATTCATTTTATTTGGTACTTTGTGCCTCACGGTCAGACGTCCATAAACATAGAGATTTCATCAAAAAGATAAAAAATGAATGTCACTAGATCACTCTGTAAAATCCAACACTGATTCATTTGTTCTCTCGTTCACCCGCAAGAATCACACGACAACAAATCGATCTCCAATTTTCATGTTTATCGATAATTTCATCTTTCGATTCCTCCGATCAAATTCCATCATATGAAAATTGAAAATCATATAAAAACAAAACTCTTAAGGTGCATTTATCTCCCTGAGAATTTTAAGAATCACACGACAACAAATCAGTTTCTACCGTTAAGATGGATGGTTGTAAACTGTTTATGAAATGGGACCATGGTTTCTTTCGATCTATTTCATGAGTTCGATTTGGTTTAGATATATTCCCTTTGACAATTTTGATGGGTGAATTAAGTTTCCGGTAAAAGACAAGTCAAATTGATGCTAGTTTTACTACATTTAATTTTGTCAATTTACACGTTGGTCTTTTATGTGAGATCTTAGGAACTTGCTGGGGTGTACTTTAAATTTGAAGCTGATATCCATGCCCTGTAAATATGAACTTTGTTACACCTTAAACAATGAAGAATATATTCAAATGTGGAGGCTTTAATCAGTGACAGAAGCTCTATATTCACCTTTTAGTTATCCTAGGAATGGAGCTTTAGGTTTCAACATTGATAAGAAGAACCACTGTCACGCCCCGAACCCCATCGAGCCCATGGCATCCCTCTTAGGTCGAATTAATGCGATGCCCCAGGAAACGACGCCGACCCAAATCAAACCATCAAAGATATAAAACACCAGCGAAAGCCACAAACACCCAGACAATGGTAACTTGGGGTATAAGGGAGAATATACATCCATTACCATTTCAAACTTATACAATATCCACCACATACAATCCACATAATTTACATGCACACCGAACTTCTAAACTATATACCACCGATATCAAAAAGATCAGTAGCCTAGGTATGCCCTATCTCCAAAAATGGAACGCTTCAAAAGGTTTTCCCTAACCCCTAAACTAGCTCGTATGCCCTCGAGATGGCGTCCACTCTGAATCCGACTCCTCAGAACTCGAGTCTGAAACCCTCTGAGCCATCTGCTCCTCTGAGGAGTCCGAGTCAGCCTCCATCTCAATTGGGTTACCTAACTCACCCGACTCTAGTGGAACCTCTACCCGCTCCTCCTCATCAGGCTCCTCTTCCGGCTCCTCCTCTAGTTCATTCTCAGGCTCGTCTTCGGGCTCGTCCTCGGGTTCTTCCTCCGGTACTTCTTCAGGCTCTTCTTCGGGGTCTTCTTCTTCGGGTTCCTCCTTTGGTATTACCTCTAGATCCACATCCATTGGATCATACCCTGCCTGGGATTCTTCCGGCTCAGGATCATGCTCGGCCCCTGAAGGCTCAGGTGCTGCAGGCGCAGGCTGAAGTCCGGACTGTGCTAGACTAGTTTCCAAACTAGTCATCTCGCCGTCAGCAGGGGGTATGGCTGACGAATCCTAATCCCCTACTCCGTCAAACGGCACGTCAAAGCCACGGACGGGGCCAAACTCATCAAACTCGTCCCCAAACATCCAAGCGGTGTATGTGTGGGCCTGCCAGAGGGGTAATCCTATATCTACCCAGACTACAGTAGTGTGCTTGATCCAGGTCATATTATCGTCTATAGAGTACTCTACAACATTATGGTCGGTGTGCATCGGAATCCCAAAATGCTGCGGCGGCGGTGGCAGATAATTCATGGCTCAGGGCAGGGTTCTGAAAGGATTTGGTTAAACAACCATGAGACAACTCTCAATAAGTTGATAGCCTAAACCACACTTAAGCTACCACGTATCTCCAGACAGGTTCAAACACGCAATCACTCAATACATACATATCACGCATACAAATGCACTTACCTGGGCTCGACCTGCACGTTAGTCTCAAATACACGAATTTCAAACCACATGCACATTCCAAGCCATTCTCATGCCCAAAAGCACATGTCGTACACACAACAATTCCGAACCCCACATTTCACACTCATTCATGCACTAACACACCATTTTCATTTTCCATCTCTTTCCTCGGCCCGCGTAAACACGCCTCAGGCCCCACATTCCTATCGCAACCTGCGTAAATACGCCTCAGGCCCGATCTCACTTTCCACTTTCCACATCACACATTCCTATCGCGACCCGCGTAAACATGCCTCAGGCCCGATCACATTCTCACTTTCAATCTCTTTCCACGGCCCGCGTAAACACGCCTCAGGCCCCACATTCATATCACGACCCGTGTAAACACGCCTCAGGCCAGTTCAATTCCCCGCGTAAACACGCCTCAGGGATTTAGTGACCATGCGAACATACCAATACACCGTATTTTATTTGTACCCCGCGTAAACACGCCTCAGGGCTTTTTAGTGATCACACGCACATCGCACGTCTCAATCTCACACTTTCACATACTCGGGCATTAATCAAACGCACTCAAATTGCATCAAATCCGACCATCACAATTCAGCCCATACACATACATATAACCATTATATAGCACGCCATTTTTCACCACAAAAACTATGGCACAACGATTACGGCGCTACACGGCAATTTCACGCAATTAATTGCCGAATCAAAACATCCAATCTACGCGCCAAACAGAAAATCACAGCATCCAAACCAGCCAATCACAGCCCTTATTTACCACCAAAATACCACAATTTCATCCCTACGGTCCCTCATCCAAATCAGCCCCTAAAACCGACTAAATCTTGTCTAAACTAGTCCGTTAATACCCGATATCCTAAATAGGGTTTAGATTGTAACTTACTTGAAATTTCCAAGCAAGCACAACCTATCCAAAGTAACAAGGCGGCTGGAACGCGGCGGCTACGGCGGTCCGGCTGAACGTCGGCGATCGGCGACGGCGGCGGTGGCTTGCTCGGCCGGCCAATCACAGCCACGGGAGGGCGAGAGAGAGAGAGATCGGCCGAGAGGGAGAGAGGGACGGCGGCGAGAGGGTGGTGAGGGCACGGCTCGGCAACCGGATGGGCGGCGATGGGCGGACGGTGGCCAGCACGGTGGCGGTACGGCCAAGGGGGAGAGGAGGCGGTCAGTCGGTGGGAGGGGGGTGTGCCGAGAGAGAGAGAGGGGGAAGTGAGAGGGGGAGAGAGAGAAACCAATAATTGACCCCTTTTTGGCAAAATGACCATCTTGCCCCTCTCTCTAAAATCCAATCGACGGTCACGATTCAATCTTATCTTGAGGTCAACTGCCGAGATCGAATCTTTTCCAAAATATCCAAGGGTAAAATGGGGATTTCCCAAAAAGTCCAAGGGCAAAATTGTCCAAAAATTGTCATTTCTAAAGTGAGGATAAAATTACGAAAATGCCCTTCCCCATTTACACTTGGCCTTAACAAAGTCTCAAGGGTAAAACGGTCATTTTCCATTTCCCGCCGAAATTCGATTTTTCTGAAGGATTCGGACAATTCTAAGGCTGATCACACTATTGACAACGTCGTCCAAATGTTCTGTCGTGACTTTCTAATTTTCCAATGCCCAACTTGGTCTCTAATTAATGACTAAATTTTAAATCACGCAACTTGAGCATATCTCAAACTAACGGGTGGCTTTTGAGGAAATTCGCACTTTTGACCCGTGGCCGATACTGAATCAAGCCACGTTCAAGTTCACTCAGGTCGTGACGACCTCAGTTGTCACTTAACCGCGAGGATCGATCGCTAGTTCCGACGGACGCGATCGTTTGGTATAGGTTTAGGGTCATTCGTCAGTTCATCTTATGACATTCTGAAATTTGCCCATTTGGGATTTATAAAATGAGTGGTCTTATGAACATACTTGTAGTTAGGTCTCGCTCGGAACTGATCATTCCTGGGATACTAATCGTTAAGGAAGGGCTAATTAGGGATTTAAATTCGTACGACTAAAGAAATTCGGTCGTGAACTGACTTTCGACCATAGAATTGTCGAGGTGACATTTTGAGCCAATGTAGGCCGATCTTAGGATAGTTATGGGCCGGTTCATCATTGTCATACGAGTGGATCACGGGTGATTCCGTTTGACCACGAGGTGAGTTGACGAACGATCCAGAACCTATAACGAACGATCGCGCCCGTCGGAACTAGCGATCGATCCTCGCGATTACATTGACAACCAAGGTCGTCACGATCCGAATGAACTTGCACATGACTTGATTTAGTATCAGTCACGGGTCGAATATGCGAATTTCCCCAAAAGCCGCCCGTTAGTCTGAGACACGCTCAAGTTACGTTATATAAAATTCAGTTATTAATTAAAGACCAAATTGGGCATAAAAAATTTAGGAAGTCACTACAGGACATTTGGACGACGTCGTTATTGGAATGTTCAGTCTTGGAATTGTCCGAATCCTTCAGAAAAACTGAATTTCAGCGAAGGATGGAAAATAACCATTTTACTGCTGGAGCTTTGTTAAGGCCAAGTGTTATTGAGGAAGGACATTTTGGTCATTTCTCCCTAACTTTAGAAATGACAATTTTTGGACAATTTTGCCCTTGGAATTTTATGAAATTCCCAAATTGCCCTCGGATATTTTGGAAAAGATTCGATCCGGGCCATCCATCTCAGGATAAGAATGAATCTCGGCCGTCAATTGGATATGTGAGAGAAGGGCAAGATGGTCATTTGGGCTTGGTCAAGACACTAATTATTGGTGTCCTTCAATATAAGCCAATTCTATCTCTCTCTCCTCATATTCTCTCTCCCTCATTCGGCTCACTCTCTCTCTCTTTCCCTCACCGATCGCCGCCCCTCCCCCTTGCCGCGCCACCGCTCGCCGGCCACCGCCATCCGTCGCCGAGCTACCCCCTCACCCTCACGCCGTCCCTCTCTCTCTCTCTCCCTCTCCCTCTCGGCGATCTCTCTCTCTCCTCTCGTGGCCGTGAACCGCGACCAAGGAAGCCGCCGCCGCCCACCGGAGCCACTTGCCGTCGTCGCTCGCCATCGCCTGGCCGCTGGCCTGCCGCCCCCTTCCCACTCTAGCCGAGCCAGTCTAGAGTTTGGGTAAGTCGCGCTCTAAACTCTATTTAGGATTTCGGGTATCGACGGACGAATTAGAGTTGAATCGGGTTAATTAGGAGCCGTTTAGGGGTTATTAGGGGCTGTGTAGGGATTAATTGAGTGGACTGATTTAGGGACTGGTATTGACTGGTTTTTTATGGTGAAATAATGTTGTTTCGGGGCTGAGATGATGTGAAATTGGGTGCTGGAAATTGGGCTCGTATTGACAAGCGTATGGTTCGATTTCGGGGCAAACGGTATCGGTTTGGTGCGTTGATTTATGGCTGAATTATGGTGACAATTCGGGCTAAAAATGGATGAGGAAATGTTGAATTTTGTGCCCATGTAGTGGCTGTGTTTGTGGGCCCGTTAGTGGCCTTGTATGTTTGTTGTACCGTGACTTGATTGATTGATATGTGCTTCGTTATGTGCATTGGGCAGAATTGAAATTGACTGTCAATTGGCCGTGTTGGGTGTTTATTGAGCTTGAGAAATGCGTGGGTTGATGCGTGCACGGGCCAAGTGTGATTGGCTAATATGTTGGCATGTGGGTGTTGAATGTGTGAACGAGTGAGAAAGCGAGTGTGGTGTGGTACGTGTGATAATGGAAATCCCTGAGGTGGTATCATTACGCGGGGAATTGATCCGTCCTGAGGCGGTACGACTACGCGGGACGATGCCCGGTATTACCGGAGGACGGCCAACCTGAGGCGGTACCATTACACGGGTTGTGTCGTAGGTGGTGGGTGTTGAGCCTGAGGCGGTACTACTACGCAGGCAAGATACACGGCCTGAGGCGGTACTATTACGCGGGCCCTGAAGTGTTGTTATGAGTTAGTCACAGTGAACCTGAGGCAGTACTACTACGCGGGTCACTGGCGAGTCGAGAATGAGTTAGTCGCAGTGAACCTGAGGCGGTACTTCTATATGGGTCACTGGTGAGTCGAGAATGAGTTAGTCGCAGTGAACCTAAGGCACTACTTCTACGCGGGTCACTGGCGAGTCGAGAATGAGTTAGTCGCAGTGAACCTGAGGCGGTACCATTACGCGGGTCACTGGCGAGTTGTGTGGAAATAATGTGAGGAGGCAGGAATGAGTGCGTGGATTGTAATTAGAATGTGCATGTGATTGGAAATTATACTACTGTGGCTAACGTGCAGGTTGCACGCAGGAAAGGCCCAGGTAAGTATAAATTGTGTGCCTGCGATGTGATGGCTGAGTGTGATTGTGATTGTGATTGTCTGGAGGTACGTGATAGCCTAGGTGGGGTTTAGGGTGTGTGCTTACTGAGATGTATTCTCATGGTTGATTCAACCAAAAATTTCAGAACCCCGGCCTGAGCAATGAATCTCTCACTGCCGCCACCTGAACGTTTTGGAGTACCGATGCACACCGACCACAATGTTATAGAGTACCCGATAGATGATAATATGACTTGAATCAAGCATACTACTGTAGTTTGGGTAGACGTAGGGTTACCCTTTTGGCAGGCCCATACCTATACCGCTTGGTTCTTTCGGGATGGGGTAGATGAGTTTGGCCCCGTCCGTGGATTTGACATCCCCTTTGACGGAGTTGGAGACTGGGACCCGGCAGCCATACCCCTTCCTGACGGCGAGATGACGAGCCTAGAGACTAGCCTGGTACAGTCTGGACTTAAGCCTGCGCCTGCAGCACCTGAGCATTCGGGGGCCAAGCACGAATCGGAGCCTGAAGAATCCCAGGCGAGGTATGATCCGATGGACGTGGATCTCGAAGTAATACTCGAGGAGGAACCAGAAGACGAAGACCCTGAGGAGGCACCGGAAGAAGAGCCTGAGGATGAGCCTGAAGAAGAACTGGAGCCCGCACCCGCGGGCGAGCCAGAGTATGAACCAGAGAACGTTCCTTGGTACGATCCCGAGTTTGTACCAGAGGACGAGTCTGATGAGGAGCCAGTCGAGGAGGAGCGGGTCGAGGTTCCAGCGGAGTCGGGTGATATAAACAACTCGATTGAGATTGAGGCCGAGCCGGAGTCGTCAGAGGAACAGACGGTTCAGGGGGAGTCAGACTCGAGTGCCGAGGAATCAGACTCTGAGTGGACGCCAAGCAGAGGGCGTAGGGGCTAGTATAGGGGTTGGGAATAGGTTTTTTTTTGGAGTGTACCATTTTTGGTGATAGGGTACCCAGGCTGTCGATCCTTTTTGACGTCGGTGGTTAATAGTGTAGAAGTTCGGTGTGCTTGTATATATTGTGGTTTTGTAAATTATAGATATTATATAAGTTTGAATCAGTAATGGGTGTGGTTAATCTCCCCTGTTTACCCCAGTTATTTTTGTCCAGGTATCGATTGTGGCTTTCGCTGATTGATAAATCTCTGATAAGCTTAAATTGAGTCGGCGATACCCTAGGATGTCACCTTATTCGACCAGAGAAGTGTGTCGCGTGCTCAATGGGTTCAGGGCGTGACACACCTCATGGTCAAGCGAAATCACCCGCGATCCACTAATATGACAACGGCGAATTGGTCCTTAACTATCCTTGGATCGGCCTACATTGGCTCAAAATGTCACATCGACAATTCTATGGTCGAAAGTCAGTTCACGATTGAGTTTCTTTAGTCGCGCGAATTTAAATCCCCAATTAGCCTTTCTCTAACGGTTAGTATTCCCGGAGTGATCAATTCCGGGCGAGATCTAACTACAAGCACGTCTATAAATCCTCCATTTCATAAATCCCAAGTGGGTCGGATTTCAGAATGTCACAACCACTCCCCGATGAAAGTCCTATATGACAGCGTGAACTTTTTCTCGGTAACAAGTAAGAGATATTTACAAGGTCTTTCTGTGTAGGTAAGCTGTAGCTAACTCAGTTAATGCATAGAATTGACAACCAGCTCACCGAGTAAGAAAGATATAAATGAGACGACAATATATCACCCCCAACACTTTGGTGTTGTACTTTCGGTATCGTACAAACTCTTATCATACGGTGTCAAGGACTTAGTCAGTCTCTTGCACAATGTGCTTTGATGGTCAAAATTAGCAATATATCCTTTGAAATGATGACGGAAATTTAGTTTTTCAGGTTTCCACTAATGTTGATTCCTTTATATCAGAAAAAAAAAAGGTAAAAGCTTATAGCTCTCGTTCCAAAGGCTAATCAGTGTTACATGTCAAAGCCAAGATGATATAAATTGTTCACACTCCTAAAATTTAAGATTTAGCAAAGGTTGCCAGGGGAAATGATGCAAGACAAGGTCATCATTTATTTCCAAGATGGCTTGTGCATAACCCCCTGCCAGGAAACAGTGGAAGTACTTGTGCCAAGAAGTCTTTTGTGACGATGTACCTATAGTAGAAAGCAAGGTCCCAAATTGAGAAGTGGTCTCCCAAGGCACTCTTTGTTTCACCTTATAAAACCGGTTAATTGCCTAACCGTGCAAGTCTCACAGTTCCAAAGTTCCCAATTTTTTGAAGTCCAACACGAGTTCAACTCCCCTCCCCCCCCAAAAAAAAGAAGAGGAAAATAGCTGCATTATTCAACTATGAATAGCATAGCTCAGCATCCACGCATCCTTCTTTGGTTTTATCAAGCCTAGTAAACAAAGCCAAAGACCCAAGATTAGATTGACAAGTAAACTTGCAAACGCATTCATTCAATAGAAGTCACGGAGTTGTATTTACAAGGATGACACATTCAACTTCGTACTGTTTACATTTAGAGTGAATTTGAGTAGAGCTCTTATGCATCTTGTGATGGATATGGACAACTGATTGATCATCTTCTGATGGATATGGACAACTGATTGATGGAATGCATTTCATGACCGTCATCATAGAGGTCCCTGATGATCTTTGAGAAACCAGGTGCTGACTCAAGAGCATTTTAACTGAAGTTGCTCTTGGCATCGGAGTCTGAAGGCAGCCTCAACACAGAAGCAGAAGGATTCCTGGAAAGCATAAGATTTCCTTTGACATCTTCACCTCCATATTCGTTCAATCGTGTGTCCATGATGATTTTGCACGATCCCCACGTCTCAGCCATTATTAATCCCACACCATGGTATACTAAATGGTACGTGATGCTGTTACCAGTTACCTATCCGCAGAGACGCACTCTCATCAGTCGTCCACATATATTCTTGGTAACAATGGGCGGACATTCTCTACAACAAGCTGGTCTGTCACATGACTTATTGTGTCTAGCATGACAAATCCACAAAATAATTGCTTGAACAAGTAGCTACGACTGAAACTACCTCATTACCTTCTACAGAGCTATCACAAACTTTCTCAATCTGATAAACCAGACTATCAAATCCTATATTATACAACCATACCTACAACAAAGTAAACATTCCAATTACATGTGAACAGTGACATAGAAAAGATTGTGATTAGTCACTAGAGAAGCAAGTGGAATCAAATCATTTTCACATTATCTCACATCAATATGTTTATCCATGGCTATCTTTGAGCTAGTCGCCAATAAAAATAAGCATTAGAAGACATACAATAATTAAAATGCGTATAATTGTACAAAGCTTAGGGCTAGGTTATCAGCCATCAGAGAGAGAGAGAGAGAGAGAGAGAGAGAGAGAGAGAGAGAGAGAGAGAGAGAGAGAGAGAGAGAGAGAGAGAGAGAGTGCATAGCAAACATTATTACGCATCCTAAACTTTGGAATCGATATGAAAAAACTCATGATGGCTCATGCAGGAATGAGAATAACTCAAATATTTCTGAAAAGTCATGAGCACTACCAACTACCCTGCTTCGTTAAGAAGATAAAAAAAACAAGACAGTCATATTTTATACACTGAAAAAAGAGAGAGTACATACATTTCGTTAATATAAATGAGACTTCTCCACGTAGATAGGTTGAAAGAAATGCAAAGCAAATTTCAAATTCAATCAGCGACATTCCCCATAATATATATGATATTCCGTCAAGATCAAAGCCTTACCTCCCTAGGAAAGTGATGGTAAGTCTTCTATCGAAACCGAGAATAGTACAGAGGCAAATGAGGCACAATATCATGTCCATTAGTAATACGAATTGTATTTGGTACGCAGTCACTATAGTAAGATGCAAACGCTGCATTGCCAATACGAGGTTGTCCAAATGTTAAAACCTGAACATTTCGTGCTTCATGATTGACCTAGAAATGAAGTGTCCTCAGTTATATAAGTAAATCAAGCAACTGCTGGTCTAGGAAAAACAGCTTCAGCACACATAATTAGACAGCCAAATAACTTGAATGTTAATACATCAATGGCCCTTTCAGGACGGAAAAAAAATACCACACATCAATAACCATGTATTGCATTTTACATGCAATGTTGAACAATAGAACATCCCTTTCTCTCCATGAGAGTTGAAGGTCTAGCGATACTTTGTCAAGATCCCATCCATAATTTTCCCAACACCAAACCCCACACCCACAATAAAACCAACCCCACCCTCAGCCCCAAGAAAAGGTGTTTATAATATGGAATAGTGGGATTGGGGGTGAATTTACAAACAAGGCGCATTTAAATGCTGCCACAAGAAGCAATTGGATGTTGGTGGTGTGAGTCACATCCTGATAATGACATAAACAAAAAATTCCAGGTTCATGGTGAAAATGCCCCTTGAACTCCAAAACTTACTGTCATAAATAGCGAAGCAGAAACTAAATCTAAAAAAGGGCCATGACGCATGGGCATGATGTCGCAATCGGTTAAGAACAATTTTCAGCAAGAAACCAGAAAACAAAATTAAAATTTTAAATCATTTGTGTTATGACAAGATGTTAAACTTGCTACAAATACTTTGAGAAAAGGTATAGTCTAAAGTTTATGCAAACTATGATCCTACCATAGGCCACATGAATGTTTGACTCTCAAAAAAATCACCACTTGTCATGGAGAAGAGAATCGATGGGACATGACTTTGAGTTGGGTACCATTTCTGGTACTAGTTCCGCAACAGGTGCCTAGAAAAGTACACTTGACCATTCTATTTAATAAAGCTGAGTCAAAAAGCATAATTTAGACATGAAATTTGGCTCCAGCCTACAAAATATCTGGTCCAGTAGTCTGTCTAAAGAGGAGCTGCTTCATTTGATTAGAGACAGACAAACAGAAACAGCGAACAAAACACAAATTTAGGATCGATATATAATCTGTCTTAAACTACATTAGCACTTTAAGATTACATGACATGAAATTTGAGCTTCAAGTACCTAAAAGAGTTGTATGTCCGGACCATAAACATATCAACAATCCCATAAAGTTTCCAGCATGTAAACTTTGTAATGGATAGTTGATGTCTTTACCCAACACATTTAAGTATTCAACCACCTCAAAGCTCCAAAGCCTAACATGTACGACTCAATTCACGCAACTAGATACTTCAATAATTGGTGGTTCACATAAAGTGCTGTTTGCACCCCCATTCTGCTTGTGTTTTGTTTATGGGTTGATTTTCCAAAACGTAAGAAAACAAGATGCTATGTATGAAGAATTGTAAATATACATATGAGAGCCATAGAAAGTTCAAGATCCACATAAAGAGTCTAGACTTTTCAAGGTAGAGTTGGCAGAGAAATCCAGATAACTCCTAACAAACCAAAAATAAACAGTTGGAAGAACACGATAGAAAAGAAACCAATAAGATTCACAAGTCCCAGCCATAACAATTTTTCAATTTATCTTACCACAAGATCAAGCCCGCAAAAGGATGCCATAGCCCCTCCCGCAAAATGCCCTGTCACCATGACTTTGATGTCTCCATATAAATCCTTGACTCTTATAACATCATTCAAAATACTAGGTCGAATTGATGTATTGTGAAAAGCATAATAAAATCCATGATGAACCTAACTCAATCCAAATCAGGAGTATCCACAGGTTGCAAGAGGCTTATCATCTCTTGAACTCACCATGGCACCAGGCATGCAAGGGAGCTCATGTCAAGCTGTTTTCAGTGGAAATCTTCAACCCAATTCTGTATGCTGTAGACATAAACAAAAGTAATCACTAACTGAAATGCTCGAATGATAAAGAGACATGACAAAAATTTTCACAAAACAAAATTAGTGAAGTATGTAATCTCCTCATGACTCCATCTAAAATTACATGAAAGAAGACCCATTTGCCTTGTGTACACATTCACCGAGGCTGCTCTTCTTGGCTTAAATTTTCATCAAATCCTTTGCAAGTCAATTTAAGGGGAAGAATAGCTAAAGTTAACATGCATACCTATGTTCTTGACTTGAGTACCTCTGAAAGCTATAACCACAGCATTAAGGTCCCTAGCAACCCCAACATATGAGCTCATAAGACAAGGCAGCATATGCCCACAAAATCTCATCTCAAGAATTTGGCTATTTAGTACTAAGGATCCATTCTTCTCACAACCTTAGCAACAATGTCATACTAATAAGCAGTCAAATTACCTTGGTCTTTCCATCACATCTAGGACATGTCCAACTAAAAAGTTCTGACAAATCTGACATGTAAACCTGCAATAAAAAGCTTTGCATTAAATTGCAATTTTATTGTATTGAAATGGTGAACCTAATGCGTAACAACAAGAAGCTCTAGGTAAATGTGAAAAAAAATTTAAAGAACACTTACGGCAAATGCATACACCACCAATATCGTGGCAAGAGTGTGATTGTAAACAGTTTTATGAGCCTTGGACCTCACTCTAAGTTCTGCATTTACTAATAGAAAAGAATTTCAGATTGAAATGTGGTCACAAGTTCATTCAATTACAAGCAATGAAGCAAGTTCTTATGTCTCTTGCAAGCTATTTTGACAAATCAAGTGAGGGGAATACTTTAAGGAAACATCAACTCAAAACAATATTCGGTATATTTTTGCAATCCTCCTTTGCGAACTGAAAGAACTATCTACACAATCCAATGCGATGAAAGGGGAATAAGTAAACAACATAAGGCTCCACTTTCCCACAAAGCTACTCTACTAAATCCTACAGGCTACAGTCCATTGCTCAGCTGGACAAAAGCTGAATAACCAATATTCAATCACTGTGAGCACTCCACAAATTTTATCCCCAAAGTAGAAACGGTAGAATGAGATCTACACCAGCGGAATCATTCAGCTGTAGTTTGCCCCATTCAATCAGGCAATATAACTACACAACACGGTCAATTTCCCCCAACCCTGAAATGCCTAATCCCCCAAATTCACAACACAAATCTCACTGCCCAAGCTCAAATCCGACGTACTCAATACTAGAGCCTGTATATTCGCACCTTCTCGCCCCACTTGCGGCAATCAAGCATGTCAGAACCATCACCCTCAACCACCACCTGTTCCGCTCCATATTCTTTATGATCCTTCCTGGTTTGCCCTCGGGATCTTCTTCTGTTGGCGGGCATATTCGGTGATTTCGTCGTTTGCGTGAGGGCACTGAAGGAAGTTTTGATAAAATCGGGACATTGAGAAAGAATGCGCGGCTATGTCTTCTGTTGTATTTTAGCCTAGAGAAATGAGACGTGCTTTTGGACTAATTTGGGTTTTACCGTTCAATCAGTTGGTTCAAACCATACACTAAAATTAAAATTGATATCAGTTGTCTGTTTATTTATATTGGTGGAGGTATATGAAAGTGCAATTACTACATTATGGCGGCAAGCTTTTGGAGTCAAATATTTTCAAATTCAATCTAGAATTAATAATCGGTACTGCAGATCAAGCAAGTCGGGAAGTAACTACTATTATCACCGAAGCTCAGGCCCACATGAAGAAGTTCAATCACCTCCATATAGCCCATTGCAAGAGAGAGTAATTAGATTGCAGATTGGGTCATCAAAGCCTATCGTAACAAAACCTTACCAACCACCCCCCCCCCCCCCCCCTCTCTCATTCTTTTGAATTTGTTGTGTTCTAAATGTGAATTTCATGTATTCTTGAACTACTTAACGAGAATTCTAAAGCTTTTGAGACCAAAAAAAAAAAAAACTTATTGAACTTGAGTGATGAGCAAATTGAGCTTAAGTGTGAATTATAGAACCGATTCCTCTTGGGCTGTTCGAGAAGCAGACTTACTATTACGTATCAATTCTCGAATATTTCTTAGAATACTTATCCTTTACTGGATGCAATAGTTTTTGTTTTTCTTTTAGATAAACATACTTACAGTATTTGAGTTAATTCATTTTGTCTAAGATTAATGAACTATTTATAATATGAATATTTTTGGAACTGATCACTATCTTAGAAATCTTGGCATTGTCATCCCATAATTGCTCGATTGAATACACGAGCCGTACGATCATCGGGAATTGAATACTTTACGTGTAAAAGAATATGATATAAAAGAAAAGGTCCATAAACTTGGGAACAAAGTCAGCGGACTTTTTCCCCGACTATGTGCCAAGTAGAAAGAGTTCATAACCTCAAACAACAACAGTCACAAATGTACTTTTCAAGAATGCAAAGGGTGTGAATGAATTTTCTTTTATTTCACATTTAGCTCAAAAGAATATAAAAAAACAAGAATTTCAGTGGGCGTTACGCATCATATTTGATGGCTCTCACAAATTTATATTGGTAGTGGAATACTTTTATAAAAGTACAGTGAAATTAGTGCACAAACACAACAAGAGGAAGTGAAGAACAAGGTGTAATTCAAGAGCGTGAAGGGGTGAAATGATAGATTTTTGTAGAGAACAATCCTCAAATCTCTTCATTTATAGGTAGTGTTGATAAATCACTCATCAAACTTAGGTGCTAATAAGCACAAAACAGATTTATATACCTCATGTTTTTACCCAAATCATACACTACTCGTTCACGTGGAATGAGTTCAAAAAGAAAAAAGATTGAACATGAAAAAATTGTAGCCCACCCCAAAATGTGGTGACCCAACAATAAGCGGGTCAGACTGTCTTTCATGAATTTGCAAATTTGAATCACATTGGGTGCAAATCATTGGCGAGTTTGTATCCTGCTTATGTGCTACCTCATGCGGTGATATTTCCTAACTTCTAGCACATTAGTAAGACAGCAATGAGAGGCCTGTGTACATACATAAACTGAGCAATTTTGGTTCAAACTTAATCTTCCATAGCGAACGTGAGACTGTAACGTTAGAGGAGAACTATGTCGATTGTCCCCCTCTACCCTTTTAGGTCGGACCACCTCTAATCCTCGAGCCGCAGGTCCATCTCGCGCGTGAGCTGACGCACCCTTCAATTCTGCGGTGGGAAGCGAAAATACAATTTGCCCCCTCTCTGACTGGTGGGAAAAATGAAAAAAAAAAATCGAAAAGGAAAAAACCACTCCAAAAGATAAAGAAGGAAAAGCGAAAAACCGTTTAAAACAAAAATATGAAAAAACGAAAAACCCTCCAGTTTCGAACGCCGACTCCGATACGCCTCCGAATTTCCCACCTCACTCCGACTCTCTCCTCCATTTTTATTTCAGATCGTTCTTTGGATTCCGATTCGGCCTCTTACTCTCTCTCTGTCTCTCTCTCTCACAAGCTGCGACGACCACGATCGATCGATCGGTCGGTCTCTGCCGAAACAGGTTCTTAGCTCTGCCATGGCCAGGCCCCCGAACCAGCAGGCGTTGACCACTTGAGGTTGCCCTGTGTGGTGACTGACTGTTGCTAGGTTTGTTGTTTCTGCTGTTCTGTTCAAAGATATCTTCCAGAGAAGTCTAAGCACCAGTAAGATCACTGGAGAGGGCAGTCCAAATGAACCATGGAGCAGCGTGAACGGTGAAATGATGGAATAACATGATGAAACAAGTATCATATCTCGGTCAGTACCTCTCGGAGGACTCCACACGGAACAAAAAGTATTGCAAGAGATACAGGTGTGAACCCCCGACTAATTGGTAAGCGGGTGCATGATTTTTGGGGGAAAGTTATGTCGACTAACTTGCCTAGACGTTGACTTTGTTCGATTCGCATGCTGGTTTTAACGGACAAACATCAACACTCTTTATCTTAAAGGGAAATTACATCTACGAACCACCCAAGATGGAAGGGAAAGTCTGACATGGACTTCTGGTTTAAAAGGGATTGCCATATGACCCCAATTCAGTTAGATCAGGTGGACCTTTCGATGTCGAAATGGTGCCGTTAGATACTCGATTTCAGGCACATGTGAATTTAGTAAGATTGATCCTAGAAAAATGCAAAATCTTGGTCCGCATTGATAGGTCTATCGCGCAGTTACAGCACTTCATTTTATTAAATTTGAATTTCTGCATGACTCTGCACCACTTCCCAAAGGAGCCTAGTAAAGTGGAATGTTTTAAAAGCCTAAATTTCAAGGATTGAAGAGTCTACAAATTCTCAGTGCTTGCCATTGTTCGTCAGTGACTATAAGAAGACCTTCAATCAGTCACCTAACTTGCCTATCGAGGCTTTCTCTGTGAGGAGCTGGGATCATGGAGCTTCCCAACTCAATTGGATCCCTCGTAAGCCTTGAACACTAGTCTTCCAGAAACTGCAAATCGATAAAGACGCTACCGAACTCAATCTAGAGTTTGGAATCGCTTGATGAATTGGATTTGTCGAGCATGGACATAGAAGAGCTGCCTGGTTCGGTCGGGAACATGAAGCATTCGAAAGTACTGAAGATGAGCTTCTCTGCCATAAGAACCATATAGAGTGTAGTATGGAAGCTAGAGAAGCTTGAAGAAATAGATGCAGAGCTTAGTGAGAATTTGTCAATAGACTAATGATATCTGGAGCTTTTCGTCTTGTAAGATCTTGAAACTGATGTGTGCTGAGATACACCAAGTACCGAGCTCCCGGAAAGTCTCACCTGTCTACATATTCATACCGAGTTGATGATGGCATTTCCGATGCTCAAGTTTGAGACAAAGAGCTTCAACCTAAATAAAAATAATTAAACGAATAAGTACATACATGTATATATGACCATTTATCAGTTAAAGGGGAACAAATTACTTCTAGAAACTCATTTTAGAGGTTTAATTACTATCTATTAGAACTAAAGAATTACCAAGTTCAATAGGTGAGTAATGGTGTCTTGAACGAAAAGTCTATCGCAAGGAAAATTACCTCATGAGCATGCTTTCAGTGGTCTAAATTGAATACTTTAAAGGCCTGCCCACATAGGTTGCCGCATCATCTTTGAAAGATTTATAGATTGTTAAAAACCATGTCCCTAGGAAAATAATTGCCGTTGCTGCCATACTTAAAATTCGATCTTCAAGTTGAGTTTGCGAATATTCCATTAATGGACTATTGGTGGTAAATTGAGTGATATCCTATCTTGTAATAGAGAAACAACCCAATTTTTTTTACATCATTACTTATGATACTCGCATTCCTTGGACAATGTGTAATTGTTAAGCAGTTCATAAAATTTTGAGTGTGATTCGAAGTTAGATCCGATTTCATTAGGAATCATTTTTAATTGGAGTTCAAAGACCTGAAGATTGCGAAAAGGTTCGAAGTGCACAAGGGTTCGCACGAAAGAGTGGAGATCCGTGAGGAGTTGATATTTTCTTTGTCGTCATAGTCATTGAAGAGGCTTCACTGAACTTCTATGAGTCATTGGACAGAGGTTTCTGAGTCTGATCGGAGATTTGGAATCGCTAATTGAGTTGGATATATTCGATTTATGTATCTAAAGGCTACTTGATTTCATTGAGAACTTGAAAGTTTGAAAGTAGTAAGGATGAATCAGAGTCCCGTGCACTTTGTATATCAAAGAAGATAGATTTGAAAGTGGAAGTAGCAAAAGGAATGTTGAAACGAGAACATGCTTATGTGTATGTGTGTGTGTGTCAAAATCGAGACTTCTTTCGAAAAGTCCTGTCCATCTTCATTTGTCACATAAGCACGTTTCCAGTTAAACCGATGTAAGCTTGACAAAAATTCCAATATGAAGAAAAGACAAAACTGGACATATCTAATTCTAAAACAAATACAATAACTAAATCACAATTCACTAACTCAAAAAAAAAAATGTATTGGTCAATGGAAATAGAACCGGGGGCATTGAAGTGAAACGAAAACTCCCTTTACTCAAATAAGAAAGTGGGGGCACCTTTCATATTATCTCAAATACATTAGGAAATACATTCAAGAAACTTAGATTAAATTTTTTATAGTTATGAAACTAGATTTGATCAATAATCTAATTTGGAATTTGAATTTAGCTTGGGTAGAAATCAGATGCTAGAGAAAAAATAATCTCTGTTACAAAAGGCAAGCAAAGTACAAAGTTTGTTAAGATAAATAAAGCGATAACTTAATCTGAGCATTGGAAATTAGTCCTGAAATTAGTATTGGACTATCTTTCATATAGTTGATCTTAATAAGAGAAAGCAAAGGTTGTTATTCAATGACTTACATTGACCAAATGCAATACGACGAAATATTATGCAGGCTTTTGCGCTTTTGTTCGAAACTTGTTTTTGGATAATTGGGTTCACTTTAATGTTTTCAATAAGCAAATGAACAAATAGTCAACATCGAATAAGATAAAAAGGAAGATATTTGATATAGGTCAAGCACGGCCGAATCTATATATCTAAATCATCAAAGCCAAAGAAGAGAAAACTGTTGTGCCGGTGCATGCCACGTGTTATTGCATCGGGCAAGGTTGGGTTTTCTCGCTAAATGCCATTATCCAAATCCTCTCCCGGATGCCTTTAGGCCCTTGCGCTTCAGAAAAGGACGGCGACTCCTCCGTCCGGATATGATCACGAGGTGTTCTTGAGCTTCAGAGGCCCAGACACCCGAGTAGACATCACCGACTTCCTCTACACGAGCCTGATCGACGCAAGGATCCGTGCCTACAAAGACGACAGAGATCTCCGATTCGGGGAAGAGATGGGCCCGGAGCTCGTGCACGCGATTCACCAGTCAAAGATCTCCATACCCATCTTCTTGAGAGGCTATGCCTCTAGTAGGTGGTGTCTACAGGAGTTGGTCTACATGGTGAAGTGCAAGAAGACTCGGGGGCAGATCATCATGCTCATTTTCTATGATGTGACCCCTCGGGAGGTCCGACTGCAAACCGGGGTCTATGGAATGGCCTTGTCTTCGCACGAAACCAAGAAGCGGTATGGGGATGAGACTATCCGATAGGCACTCAGAGAGACCGCCGACCTAAAGGGGTGGGACCTGAGAATGCCCAACAGGTGACTCCTTTCGTCATTCCATCTAGAAAATCTTGTCCGGTTAGAATTTGATTCATCTCTGGTTGAGTTCTTGGATGGATTGGTGTTATTTAATATTGAACTGTGTTTATTTGTTAAAATATGTCTCGAGTTTGAGCCCAAAGCGAAAATCTGAATATTCCAAATTGATGTTTTGCGGATGTCCGAAATCGAGCAAAAGGAAATATTGGAAATCATCTTTCCTACTGTGCGTTGAAGAGTTGGACTGAGTTTGGAAAGTCAATCGTCGACGTGTGGCTAATTGCATAAGAGAAATAAAAAGGAAATTAGAAAGATATTCTTTCCTAATTCTAGTGGGAGTCACGGTCAACAAAGGGAAAGTCCAAACCATACTTTGTTGACCGAAATATGCAGGTTTCCAATTCAGAGTCGGCCACGTTCTCTCCTTGGGTATATATACGTATGCACGCTGTTGTTGATGCGAGCAAACTTGAAGCACCGTTTTCTCTGAGTGCCATGGGTGCCAAATTTCCGAGTGACATCCATAGGTGCTGGGTGTTGGGCAGTGGGTTGTTTCGTTGGTTACGAAGAAGTCTTGAAGTGCCGCCATGGATGTAAGTCTTGAAGCTCTGTTTCATTGAGCGTTTGGCGTGGGATTTTCTTCGTGGAATTACACCAAAAATTCAAGTGTTAGTAGCGATTAAATCTTGTGATAAGATTTGTGTACAATTCCTTCGTGAGATTGAGAGATTATTTCGTGAGGAATTGTGGGGCTAAACACTGCGTGAGTTATTGGGTGTAATTGGGGCTTGGGAAACACTTAGAGTGTTTAAGTGACTCGAGTGTGGTTGTAATCTCCGTTGTATCGCTTGATCTATAGTGAAATTTCATGATGCTCTCCCCGTGGACGTAGGTTTCTACGATTGAACCACATAAATCTAGTGTCCAATTTATTTTCTTATTCTGTCAATTTTATTGTTCGATAGCTTGGCTTCCGCAACAATTGGTATCAGAGCTAGGCTTGCTTAAGTTAACGCGAATCGATGGCGACAGAAGAAGGAAAAGTGAGAATCGACAGATTTGATGGGAAGGATTTTGGTTTCTGGAAGATGCAAATTGAGGATCATCTATATCAGATGAAACTGCACTTGCCCTTGTCTAGGGAGAAGCTAGAGATAATGAAGCAAGCTGATTGGGAATTGCTAGATAGACGAGCTTTGGGTGTTGTAACGTCCTGAATTTTGACCCATTTCCGGGATCAATGATATAGATATTATTTCTCATTTAATTTTAGTAAGTCTCGCCCAAAATTGATCAATCGCGGGATACTAACCAAAAGGGAATGGCTAATTAGGAAAACGGTACGTGGACCAGGGACCCGATCGCGAATCGGGCACCGATTTCGAGAAACGACGAGGAAATATTTTGGGCCAATGTGGGCCGATCCTAGGAAGGTGACGGATTTAGTTTGGCCAATGACGTATGATCGGATCGCGGGTGATTCCGCACGACCGAGAGTACGCGTGGCGAACAAATCCCGAACTTAAACCGAACGATCGCGACCTCTGGAACTAGCGATAATTCCTCACGTTCTCCCAAAAATCGAGACCGTCACGACTCGAGTAACTCTAGGTCGATACGCGTAACCCCTAAACAGCCGCCCATTAGTGAGAGACCCTAAAATTGTAATGATCGCGAAATTGGATCCGGACTTGGACGTCAAATTTCGTGGGCGTGTGCGACTATTTTGCGAGAACGACGTCATTAAGGAAAAGTTGGTCAAACCCTCTTAGACTATTAATATTTTTGTCTCACCCTCATTTCTCCCCCACTCTCCCGGCCAGCCCCTCTCCCCCATGCCATTCTCTCTCTCTAGCCGAATCTCCCCTTCTCCCTCTCTCGGCCTTGGACCGCCGATCGCCGGAGCACCGCCGCCGCCGCTCGCCTATGCCGCCGCTCGTCCGCCGTGCACCACCATGATCCCGTCCATCCTCTCTCTCTCTCTCCGTCTCGTCTCTCTCTCCCTCGTTTGGCGTGAGGACCGCCGGAGCAACCCCTCGGCCGCGTGTGAGGATCGCCGCCGGCCGCCGTCCGTTCAAGCCGCCGCCGTGCCACCGTCTCGCCACCACCACCGACCACCACTCCTTCTCTCTCCCCTGTTCACTAGCACCATCACCCTCTCCCCTTCGGCCGCCGTGACCGCCAAGGACCGCCGGTCGCCGCCGCCGTGGAAGCCGCCGCTCGTCGCCGTCACTAGGCCGCCGTGAGCCGCTCGGTCCACCCGTTCCCGCCGGTTCAGCCATTAATTAGAGCTTAGGAGCTTAAGTGAGTAATTAGTCCCTAAACCCTAATTATGCCAATTATGCATTTCTAGATAGGTTAGGTTAATTTAGGGGTTAAATTAGGGTATTATGGGGGTCATTAGTGGGTGAATATTGTGGCTGCCTATGTAATGGTTTTTGGTGGATTATATTGCTGATTAAGTGGAGATTTAGCGGCCTAGAATGACCGAGGAAGTGGCTGCCCATGTGAATTAATCGGACTAAGTTTGGTCAATTTTGGGAATGAATGGTGTAATTGCCGAGGATGTCTAGATTGACCGATTAGTGGCTGATTTGTGTTCGATTGTGTTCAATTTTATAATGCCATGTTGTGTGTCCTCAGGTGGCCGAATGTGGTGTGGTATGGAGGGCCTTGATTGTGCGAGTTTGTGTCGCACTAATTACGTGATTTATGTGTCATGCCGAAATGTGTTAAATTGAATATTTGGGCGTGCCGATGCAATATTGATTGAACATGTTATGGCATAAATAGGACACATTGTGACTAGTGAGTATGTTAAGGCACAAATTGAGCTTGTCGTGGCATTACTTGATTTTGCGATTATACTTGGAAATTGGATGCTCATTGTATATTACATTATTGCCCGAGTGCGGGACTGCATGGCTACGCATTTCGCATGTTGAGCATTGGCTCGAAGTGAGAACTGTGCGAGTGTGCGTGTCTGGCATGAGCACGTGATCACCTTAATTGCCCTGATGCGTTTTACGTAGGGTTCAGATAAAATTGGTTGTGTGAACGTGTGATCACTATGAGTCCTGATACGTTTTACGCGGGACGGTACCCGGTTTTACCGAAAGACGGCCAGCCTGATGCGTTTTACGCGGGTTTTGGTCCGTATATGGAGATCGGTGTTGCGCCTGATGCGTTTTACCGGGCTGATGCGTTTTACGCGGGCCATGAAGTGTTGGTATTGATTAATAGACCTGATGTCACGCCCCGAACCCCATCGAGCACGCGACACACCTCTCTGGTCGATTAATGCGATGTCCCAGGGTATCGCCGACCCCATTTGAATTAACAGAGATTTAAATCATCCAGCGGAAACCATAAATACCCGGACAATTAAAACTGGGGTAATCAAGGCGAATAAACATATTCATTGACGATTCAAACTTGTATAATATTTACAATTTACAAACCGTCATATAGATATGCACACCGTACTATAAACCACCGATAACAAAAAGGATCGACAGCCTGGGTATTCTATCACCAAAAATAATACCCTCCAACAACCTATTCCACACCCCTACACTAGCCCCTACGCCCTTTACTTGGCGTCCACTCCGAGTCTGATTCTTCGTCCTTTGAATCTGAGCCCCCCTGGATTGTCCGTTCCTCTGAGGACTCCGGCTCGGCCTCGATCTCGATCGGGTTGTTTATATCACCCGACTCAGCTGGAACCTCGACCCGTTCTTCCTCGACTGGCTCCTCAAAGAACTCGTCCTCCGGCACAAAATTGGGATCAATCCATTGCTCATACGGGGGTATATACTCCGGTTCTTCTTCAGGCTCAACAGGTTCATCCTCAGGTCCTGCCTCAGGTTCCTCCTCTCCTGGTTCTTCCTCTGGAATAGCCTCGAGATCTACGTCCATTGGGTCATACCCCGCCCGTGACTCTTCAGGCTCTGGGTCATGCCCGGCTCCCAAGGGCTCAGGTGCTGCGGGCGCCGGCTGTAGACCTGACTGCGCTAGACTAGTTTCCAAACTAGTCATCTCGCCATCCGGGGGAGGTATGGCTGATGGATCCCAGTCCCCAACTCCATCAAAGGGAACATCAAATCCACGGACGGGACCGAACTCATTTATCCCGTCTCGGAAGAACCACGCAGTATATGTGTGGGCTTGCCATAGGGGTAATCCTACATCTACCCAGACTACCGTCGTATGCTTAATCCAGGTCATGTGGTCATCTATAGGATACTCTATAACGTCGTGGTCAGTGTGCATCAGTACTCCAAAACTCTTAAGTGGCGGCGGCGGGAGATTCATTGCTCAGGCTGAGGTTTTGAAATTGTTGGTTGAAACAACCATGAGATTACATCTCAGCAAGCACACACCCTAAACTCCACCTAGGCTATCACGTACCTCCAGACAATCACGACAAACAATCACACTCAGCTAATACACCGCAGGCACACAATCAATACTTACCTGGCCTTTCCAGTGTGCCACCTGCACGTTAGTCACAATAGCACCATTCCACTCACATGCATGTTCTAATTACATTTCATGCATTTGTTCCGATCTCATCACATCTTTTCCACATCACTCGCCAGTGACCCGCGTAATGGTACCGCCTCAGGCTCACTGCGACCAACTCATAATAACACTTCAAGGCCCGCGTAATGGTACCGCCTCAGGCCGTGTATCTTGCCCACGTAGTGGTACCGCCTCAGGCTCAACACCTACCACCTACGAAACAACCCGCGTAATGGTAGTGCCTCAGGTTGGCTATCCTCCGGTAATACCGGCATCGTCCCGCGTAGTCATATCGCCTCAGGACGGATAAATATCCCCGCGTAATGGTACCGCCTCAGGGATTTCCACAATCACACATACCACACTACACACGATTTCTCACTCATTCACATACTCAACATCCACTTGCCAATAATTTGGCCAACCACACGTGGCCTGTGCACGCACCAATTCACACACGTCTCTCGTGCTCAATAAGCAACCGACACGGCCAATTGACAATTAATTCAATTAGGCCCGAGCGTGCACATAACAAAGCATATTTCAAACCATCCAATCATAGTACAACAAACACACAAGGCCACTCATGGGCCCACAAACACAGCCACGTAACAAGCACAATTTCAGCATTTCCTCACTCAATTCAAACCACAACAAACCTCACGTTCCAGCCACTATACCGTGCACCAATCCAACACCGATTGTCCTCAAATCAAGCCCAAATACTCGTCACTACGACCCTCAGTTTCCAGCAATCGTTCCAACATCAATTCAGCCCCGAAACACCATCATTTCACCATCTAAAATCAGTCCATAACCATCCTCAAGCCGGTCCATTAATCAATCCCAAAACAACCCCTAATCTAGCCTAAATTACGTCTAAATAATTCCGAATTCACCTCAAATTTGTCCGTCGATACCCGAAGTCCTAAATAAGTTTAGGGCGCGACTTACCGAACTCTAGACTAACTCGGCTAGAGTGGAAAATGAACGGCGGTCAATGGTGAGCGGCGGCGAGCGGCTCGGCGACGGCGGATGGGCTGGACGACGTGCGGCGGCAACGGCGGCTTGGGTCGGTTCCTCACGGCCACGGGAGAGGGAGAGAGAGAAAACCGAGAGGGTGAGGGGAACGGTGGTGGTGCGGCGACGGCGCGGTGGCGATGGCCGGCGAACGGTGGTGGCGCGGCCAAAAGGGGGGGCGGTCGGCGGTGAGGGAGAGAGAGGGAGTGGGAGCCGAGAGAGAGAGTGAGGAGAGAGAGAGAGGGATTTGGGTGGGCCAAATTACCATCATGCCCTTTCCTCATAAACCCAATCGACGGCCCAGATTCGATCTTATCTTGAAATCGACGGCCCGGATCGAATCTTTTCCAAAATATCCAAGGGCAATTTGGGAATTTCATAAAATTCCAAAGGCAAAATTGTCCAACTCAAAAGTTGGGGCAAAATGACCAAAATGCCCTTCCCCTTTAATACTTGCCCTTTATAAATCTCCAAGGGTAAAATGGTCACTTTTCCATTTTCTTGCCGAATTTGAATTTTTCTGAAGGATTTGGGAAAATCCAAAGTTGTACGTTCCAACCACAACGTCGTCCTAACGTCCCGTCGTGACTTCCTAATTTTCCGATGTCCAATTTGGGCTCTAATTAATAATTGAATTTTATTTAATGTAACTCGAGCGTTTCTCAAACTAACGGGCGGCTTTTGGGAAAATTCGCATATTCGACCCGTAACCGATAATAAATCGAGTCACGTGCAAGTTTATTTGGCTCGTGACGACTTCGGTTATCATGTAATTGCGAGGTTCGATCGCTAGTTCCGTCGGGCATGATCGTTCGGTATACGTTCTGGATTATTTGTCAATTCATTTCGTAGTCCAGCGGAATCACCCGCGATCCACTACTATGATAGTGGCGAACTGATCCCTAGCTATCCTTGGATCAGCCTACAGTGGCTCAAAGTGTCACCCTGGCGATTTTCATGATCGATGGTCGGTTCACGATCGAGTTCTTTGGTCGCGCGAATTTAAATCCCTAATTAGCCTTTCCCTAATGGTTAGTATCCCAGGAATGATCAGTTCCGGGCGAGAACTAACTACAAGTACGTTCATAAAATCAAGCATTTCATAAATCCCAAATGGACAAAATTCAGGATGTCACACCTGATGCGTTTTACACGGGTCGAATCCTAGTTGAAAAATAGGCAGTGTGCATTATCGAGCCAGACGACGAACATGGCATATGTGTGCAAGAGTGTATGGACAGTTGTGCGTATCGGTGACTCGTGTGTGAGGCAGGCACTAATAAGTATGAGCATGTGTATGGCGTACGTGTGACTAAGTGTGATCGCGTATGTGCCATGAGTATTATTATGTTATGCCTAACTTGCAGGGTCAATTGTGTGCTCGATCTAGGCCGAGGGCCTAGGTCAATTGATTGCCAATTATTATTGGTTGTTTGTAATTTGATGCCTGTCAGGAGGTGCATGTTAGCATAGTTTAGGTTTAGGGGGTTTTACTCGCTGAAATTCGTCTCATGGTTTGTTAAAACCCAACTTTTCAGACCCCCGGCCCTGAAGATGTCAGAGGTTCCAGTACGTTTTGGGATCCCATTCCATATAGAAAGGACGGTGACTGAGCACCTCGTAGGGAACGGGGATAGGTATATTAGGTATTATGCTTTAGTATGGGTTGATGTGGGAGAGACTCATTACGAGACCCACGAGTATATAGCCTGGAGCTTTAGGGACTACTCCGGGGAGTATGGACCTCTTCAGACTTTTGATGTTCCGTTTAATGGGCTGGGCGAGATAGATCCACAGTGTCCCGACGGAGACCTGGTGAGCCCCGAAGCTACACCTGAGGGAAGTTCGAGTTCTGGCGCCGAACCTATTGTCTCAGAGGTGGATGAGCCGGACCCGATGGATGAGGAGTCGGTGGATTGGGACGCTGACACCGAGCTGATGGAGCCGGATGAGGAGCCAGAGCCTATAGAGGAGGACCCCGAGCCGGAGGGCGAGCCCGAGGAGATGGACTCTGAGGAGGAGCCGGCAGAGGCCGAGTCCGAGCTGGATTCCCTAGACTCCGAAGTGGAGCTATCTGACAGTTCTTCATCTTCTGAGTCCTCGGGATCCGACCCAGACTGGGTTTCGTAGGGTTAGCCTTAGCTCAGATAGGTCGGGCCAGTACCTTTTTGATCGGAGCCCCACCTTAGGTAGTAGTCTCACCGTCTGGCCACCTACCCCTTTTTGCAGTTAGTGGCCGTCAACCCGATTTTGGCTATAGGTGTACTTTGTGTAAATATGGATATTGTATATATTTTTGTGGTAATGCAAATGTATATTTTTAATCATACTGATTCTTGTTATTGTGCTATCCTTGGTTATATTGATTATTGTACGGGTGATTTGTATATATTGCTTCCGCGTGTGCAATGATTTTGTCGTGTTGGACGTTGAGTCGGCGACGCTTCTTGGGGCGTTGCACAAATTCGACCTAGGCAGGGATGTTGCGCGTCGTAGGGTTCGGGGTGTGACATCCCCATTTGATTTGGTATCAGAGCAAGGTCAGCTCGGTCCAATTAGGTTGAAGCCTGGAGTGATAAGGAGCGATGATCTTGGGTAGCCAGTAGGGAGACCTTGTGTGCTAAGTGTACCTCCTGACTGTCTGTGTTTTGATTGAGTGCATATGTGAGTTGACCCGTAAAGTGCAGGTGCGGCAGGACCTGAGGTAAGTACGTATATATCCTTGACTGAGGTCTTGCACTGTTTGTGCCTAGCCGCATGCTGAGTGATTGATTGCTGTTATGCTAGTTACCTGCCTAGGACCTTAGACCGGTTTAGCTTAGTTTAGGTCTCTAATTCCTGATAGAATTAGCAGGTAGGTGAGTAGTAAGATTGCAAAGATGAGGAGAAGAGGAAAGGAACCCCAAGGGAAGCCTAGTGCAGGAGGCCAAGAGGCCAGAGATCCAAGGATGGAGGAGGTTATTCAAACCCTGCATGAGATAGGAAATATTATGGGTAGGCAGGCTCAGGAAAGGGCCGCCACCATTGCCCAGGCTGCTGAGGCTGCAGCAGCTGCTGCTGTGAATGAAAACAATGCCAATCTAGGGCAAGCTCAAATGGCGGTGAATAGGCAAATGCACCAGTTAGTATAGCAATTCCTGAAGTTGAAACCGCCTAAGTTTACTGGAAAAGGTGACCCCGAGGCTGCAACGCGATGGGTAGAAAAACTAGAGAAGGCCTTTGAGGTGTTGGGGTGCACCGAGAATGAGAAAGTGACCCTGGCTGTATATCAGCTGCAAGACAATGCGAATGATTGGTGAAAGGACACTAGGGACAGAGTATTCCCAGACTTGGGTTGCGTTTACCGAGAGTTTTGATGTGATAATCGGAATGGATTGGCTGGTTAGGCAGAAAGCCGTGATGGATTGTGGCAATAGGGTGATCCAGTTTAACCCGATTGGACATCCTAGATTTGAATTTCAAGGAAACTGAGGAGGAACCTCGTTCCCTTGGATTTCCTCGCTCGAAGTGATTAAGTTGTTGGACGAAGGTTGTGAAGGGTATTTAGTGAATGTGGTTGATCCGACAGTGGCAGAGCCTAAGTTGGAAGAGATACCTGTAGTGTGTAATTTTCCCGAGGTCTTTCCTCAAGAATTGCCAGGTTTGCCACCAAAGCGGGAAGTAGAATTTGTGATAGAATTGGCCCCAGATACATAACCGATCTCAAAGGCACCGTATGGAATGTCCTTATCAGAACTGAAAGAATTGAAAGTACAGATGCAGGAATTATGGGATAAGGGTTTCATTCATCCTAGTGTGTCTCCATGGGGAGCGCCGGTCCTGTTTGTAAGGAAGAAGGACGGGACGTTGAGGTTGTGTATTGATTACCGGCAGTTGAACTAGGTGACGATTAAGAATAAGTACCCACTGCCGAGGATTGATGACCTGTTTGACCAGTTGCAAGGAGCCTCGGTGTTCTCTAAGATTGATCTACGGACCGAATATCATCAGCTGAGAATCTGGAAGGAGGACATACCTAAGACCGCTTTTAGGACACGGTACGGGCACTATGAGTTCACAGTGATGCCCTTCGGATTGACCAATGCCCCTGTTGCCTTTATGGACCTAATGAACAGGGTGTTCAAAGAGTTTTTGGACCGGTTCGTCATAGTGTTCATCGACGACATACTGGTATATTCGAAAAGCCCGGAAGAGCATGAAGTGCATTTGACTGAGGTACTACGGACCTTAACGGAACACGCACTCTACGCCAAATTTAGTAAGTGCGAATTTTGGCTTAGCAGAGTAGCGTTCCTTGGGCACATAATTTCGGGAGATGGAATTTCTGTAGACCCGACAAAGATTGAGGTAGTAACTAAGTGGCCAAGACTGACCTCAGTAACGGAGATCCGAAGTTTCTTAGGATTGGCTGGTTGTTATCGACGTTTTGTAGAAGGATTCTCGTCGATAGCCACGCCGTTGATGCGACTGCTTAAGAAGGAAACCAAGTTCAAGTGGGATGATAAGTGCGAGAAAAGTTTTCAGGAGTTAAAGCATAGACTGACAACTGCCCCGGTATTGACCATTCCGTCCGGACCAAGAGGATTTGAGGTCTATAGTGACACGTCATTAAGAGGACTTGGATGTATTTTGATGCAGCACGGAAAGGTAGTCGCATATGCGTCGCGCCAGTTGAGGCCGCATGAGATGAACTATCCAACGCATGATTTAGAGTTGGCAGCAATCGTTTTTGCCCTTAAAATCTGGAGGCATTATTTGTGCGGGGAAAAGTTCCAGATTTATACGGATTATCAGAGCCTCAAGTACCTGTTTTCGCAAAAGGAATTAAATATGAGGCAGCGCCGATGGATGGAACTTCTTAAGGATTATGACTGCGACATCCTGTATCATCTCGGGAAAGCGAATTGAGTAGCGGATGCGCTGAGTCGGAAGTCGAGTATGGTGCATATGATGGTCAAAGAGTGGACCTTATTGGAAAGGCTAAGAGACTCGGAGTTTAAATTCGAGGTGAGTCAGATGTCTAACCTGATGGCTGCATTGAGTATCGAACCGGAGATCTAAATCAAGGTTAAGGTACTACAGTCTACGGACCAAGAAATACAAAAGATTGTTGGAATGGACGCCGCTACTAGAAAATCGAATTTCCAAGTGAGTGACGACGGAGTTGTAAAGTTCCGAGGACGATTGTGTGTGCCCGATGACTTGGAGCTTAAGGAAGAGATTTTAAGGGAGACACATCGCAGTAATTACAGTATCTACCCGGGCAGTACAAAGATGTACCAGAATCTGCGACAGCATTATTGATGGAATGGACTAAAAAAGGATGTGGCCAAGCATGTGGCCAAGTGTTTGACGTGCCAACAAGTGAAGGCACAGCACTATAAGCCTGGAGGGTTATTGAGACTGTTAGAGATCCCTGAATGGAAATGGGAGCACATCACGATGGATTTTATAATGGGACTACCAAGGAGCCAGAGAGGACACGATTCCATTTGGGTGATAGTGGATCGAATGACTAAGTCAGCGCACTTCCTAGTAGTGCAAAAGGATTTTGAATTGGAAAGGTATGCAGAGTTGTACGTGCGATAGATTGTCAGATTGCATGGAGTACCGGTAACAATCACGTCGGACCGTGATCCGAGATTTACGGTCAATTTTTGGAAAAGTGTACAATCGGCCTTAGGAACGAAGTTGTAGTTCAGTACGGCCTACATTCCACAGACGGATGGCCAGTCTGAAAGGACGATTCAGACGTTGGAGGATATGTTGCATGCCTGTGTATTGGATTTCCAGGGCAAATGGGAAGAGCAACTACACCTGGTGGAATTCGCCTATAATAATAGTTATCAGCAAAGTATTCAGATGGCGTCGTTTGAGGCCTTGTATGGCAGAGCATGTAGGACGCCAGTGTGTTGGGACGAAGTTGGAGAACGAAGTATCACAGGCCCAGAATTGGTTCAGCAATCGATCGAAACAGTTGAGATTATCAGGGAAAGGTTAAAGATAGCGCAGAGTCGCCAGAAAAGTTATGCCGATCGGAGACGACGACCTTTGGAGTTTCAAGTTGGAGATCATGTATTTCTCAAGGTGTCGCCAATGAAGGGGTTGTCTCGATTTGGTAAGAAGGGAAAACTGAGTCCGAGGTTTGTCGGTCCGTTTGAAATTTTGGAAAAGATCGGGGATATGGCTTATCGACTTGCCTTGCCACCCAACCTGTTCCAAGTTCACAATGTATTCCACGTGTCAATGTTGAGAAAGTATGAACCAGACCTGACCCACGTTCTGAGGTATGAAGAGATAGACGTGGACGACAAGGTGTCGTACGTGGAGAGGCCAGTAAGGATCGAGGACAGAAAAGATCGAGTGTTGCGGAATAAGATGATCCCGATGGTCAAGGTTGTATGGGAGCACCATGGAACAGAAGGTGCCACCTGGGAAAGCGAAGAGGCAATGCGACGTCAGCACCCCCATTTGTTTGAGTAAATGAGTTTAGATAGCAAATTTCGAGGACGAAATTTTTGTAAGGGGGAATAGTTGTAACGTCCTGAATTTCGACCCATTTCCGAGATCAATGATATAGATATTATTTCTCATTTAATTTTAGTAAGTCTCGCCCGGAATTGATAAATCACGGGATACTAACCAAAAGGAAATGGCTAATTAGGAAAACGGTACATGGACCAGGGACCCGATCGTGAATCGGGCACCGATTCCGAGAAACAACGAGGAAATATTTTGAGCCAATGTGGGCCGATTCTAGGAAGGTGACGGATTTAGTTTGGCCAATGACGTATGATCGGATCGCGAGTGATTCTGCACGACCGAGAGTACGCGTGGCGAACAAATCCCGAACTTAAACCGAATGATCGCGACCTCTGGAACTAGCAATAATTCCTCGCGTTCTCCCGAAAATCGAGACCGTCACGACTCGAGTAAACCTAGGTCGATACGCGTAACCCCTAAACAGTCGCCCGTTAGTGAGAGACCCTAAAATTATAATTGAGCAATTTTGATCGCGAAATTGGATCCGGACTTGGATGTCGAATTTCGTGGGCGTGTGCGACTATTTTGTAAGGACGACGTCATTTTAGTGTGGCTAACTATATTTGGAATCAGTACGGTCGAAAAATGGAAATTCGGCCCGAAATCGGAAAATGACGATTTTGCCCCTAGGCCTATTTTTGGTATTCCGAATTTTGGGATTAAATTTGGGGATTAAATCTTGGTTTGTATCAGCCCAATAATTCAGAATTTTGAAGAATAAAATGCCCTTGGATATTTTAGCTTAGGATTATATTGACCAAGTGATTGAGGGGCAAAATGGGAATTAAATTTTGGGGATTAAATTTTCCATCTCTGGCTGCCGCTGCTTTTGCTGCTATCCTGTTCAATTTTTTCTTGAAGAAGAGATCAAGTGAGATCAATGGAGGGGAGTGCAAGAAAACGAGGCATCTGCGAAATGATGGAATAGCAAGAGGCACTTCTTGTGGTCACCCATCAACAGAAGGTGACGGAACGGCTATTTCATTGGGATGTGACTATGAAGTATTCTTGAGCTTCAAAGGACCAAATATTCGAGCAGGTTTTGCCGACTTCCTTTACACTAGTCTTAAAGATGTAGGAATCCGCACATTTAAGGACGACGAAGATCTCTATAAAGGGGAAGAGTTTGCCCCAGAACTTCTCCAAGCAATTAAGCAGTCGAAGATCTTAATACCTATCTTTTCGAAAGATTATGCCTCTAGCGTATGGTGTCTTAAGGAGGTAGTCCAAATGGTGGAGTGCAAGAAAACTGGGGACAAAAGATCATGCCCATTTTTTATGATGTAGCACCTAAAGAAGTTCGATACCAAACTGGAGATTATGAAAACGCCTTTCTTTCACATGAAAGCAAGAAGCGGTATCACCAAAAGACTATCAGAGAGTGGAAGGATGCTCTCACTGCAGTCACGAAAATAAACGGATGGGACCTGCACAGCATGCCCAACAGGTGACTACTTTTAGCATTCCATCTCATGTGCCTTGTTTCGTTAAACTTGATGCATTTCAATTGGTTTCCTTTCTAGATTTGTGTTAGTCTTGTTGAAATTGAAGTGTATGCAATTGAAGTTATACTGCAAAATCCCGTTAAATAATGGCACAATCCCAATTTTGTCCCATTTCATTCCCAGCAACATTTTCAGTCAGTTCAGGTCATTTATTAACTTTAAGTTCCGCCGCTAATTCATCTAAATGGAATAAGTAGTTGAAGAACACAATTAGAATAGGTCTGTAGTTTTCAATTTGGTTTTGTTAGAACATAGTTTGGTTCAAAACTCAGTTTTCTAATTCATTGCCTTTTGACCTCTAACAAATACTAGGCGAGAAGGTGAGTTCGTGAAAACATTCACGCAGGAGGTTTTCAATGAGTTGAAAAAGGCTTATTTGGAGGTATCAAACTACTTGGTTGGTCGACCACCATGTGGATGAAATCATGAATATGATAGGTGCTCGGACAAGTAAAACGCGGATTACAGTAATCCATGGGATGGGGGGCGTTGGAAAGACGACTATTGCCAAACTCAGCTACAATAAGCTTTCAAAGAATTTCGACAATTGTTGCTTTCTGTCCAACATCCGTGAAATGTCAGAACGCAAGGGCATTGAATGCTTGCAGAATCAGCTTATCTCAAACATCCTCAAAAAAGAATGGACTGATACAAAAAACATAGATGACGGGACTCAGACAATTAAGTTCAGGTTGCCTACTAAAAAAGTCCTCCTTCTTCTCGATGATGTGCCTGATACGAAACATATGGATGCACTCGTAGGTGATCGTAATTGGTCTGGTAAAGGGAGCAAAGTTATTATCACTACTAGAAACAAAGACATTTTCAAGGTTCCTGAAGTGGATGACCATTATGAGGTTAGTTTCATGGATTCCGTTCAATCTCTTCTACTTTTTAGCAAACATGCCTTCAGAAGAGATTCTCCTTTAAAAGGTTATATCAACCAATCCAACAAGGCGATAGGCATTGCTGGAGGTCTTCCACTAGCTCTTGAGGTGATAGGTTCCCTTTTATCTCGCACAAAAAAGGAAATGTGGGATATGACATTGCACAAGTTGGCCAACGTTCCTCATGTGGATGTTCGGAGTAAGCTTGAAATAAGTTATAATGCATTAGAAAATGAACAAAAGTACATATTCCTCGACATAGATTGTTTTTTCATTGGATATGACAAAGAAATTGTGGTTCATTTCTGGGATGCATCTGAACTTTTTCCGAAAGTAGCCATGGAAGTTTTGCAGAACATGTCTTTGACAAAGATTAAATAAGATAATACAGTGTGGATGCATGACCAACTTAGAGACCTTGGAAGAATATTAGTTCGTCAAGAAAGTAAGATGAATATAGAGAAGCAAAGTAGGGTGTGGAATCCTGAGGAAGCATTAAAATTGCTAAGGAGGCATAAGGTAAAATCTCCTCCACAATAAATTTCCAGTTCATTATGGATATTTTCTATCCAAGAAAGCCAATTACTTTTTGTGTTCTCTACCGCCGTTATGACCTGCTCAACCAATAATTTTATGCTTTTAAGATTATAGGAACGATAGTGCTCAACTCAACCCCTTAAAAAAGTGAACTTGAATGAATGTGCTTCCCTTCAACTTTTCTTTGGGCAAGGAAATAAAGAAGTTGAAGCTCTTCGTCTCAAGTTTGACCATGAGGAGCAGTATTGTTTTACCTATGAGAGCTTTGAGAACCTCTCAAATCTAAGGTTCCTTGCAATTGACGGTTCGAAGGAAAATTTTCATGCAGAAGAGAGGCTTCTTTGGCACGAATCGACATCAAATGTTCTTCCAACTAATGAGAATTCATATCTCCTTCCACGATTACAGTGGCTTTCATGGTGCGATATTCCCCTATCATTTAATGTAACAAATTTCTCCATGGAGGATGTGGTCAATCTTGATTTATCTGGGAGTGCAATTATGCATGATTGGAAGGGGTGGAGCCACATGGAGGTATATTATATGCTAGACAACACTTATTATTCCGTCTTATTAGATTTAAAAGTAATCTTTGCATGATTTTTTTTATAGGTGATGAAGAATTTGAAAGTTCTGAATTTGACCGGTTGCCATCTCTTGGAGAGAACTCCCACCTTCTCTACTTCGGCAAATATAGAACGTTTGATCCTACAGGGCTGTAAATCATTAATCGAAATTGATAGGTCGATTTGTCGGTTGAAACACTTAGTTTACTTAGATGCAAGCAATTGTGAGAATCTTCGAAGGCTGCCAGATGAGCTAGGTGGAGATCTTGCAAGCCTTGAATACCTAAATCTAAGTCAGTGTGTACGGTTGGAGAGGCTTCCGGATTCAATCTGGAATTTGGAATCGCTGATTGAGTTCAATATAGGCCGGACGTGGATCAAAGAACTACCAAATTCCATTAGAAAGTTGAGAAATTTGAAAGCAGTGACGACATGGTGCAGTTACATAAGCAAAATACCCGATGCCCTTTGGACGATGGAGAAGCTCAAAGAAATACAATTCCATTGTGAAATTGAGCCTGGAGGCCATGTGAAAGTTGGCAAGTGCATCTACATGAATCAATCCCTGAGGATCTTGAGATTAAGGAAGGCGCATATATGCGCACTACCGAGGCTTCCTGAAAGTCTTATCATTCTTGAATTGTCTTGGTTGTACATGGACATGTTTCCAGATATCTCAAACCTCACTAATTTAAAGGTGTTGGATCTGATATTTAGCCCACCTGATTTTGACGTGATATCTAATGGGCCTGTGACATGTCCAATACCACAGTGGATTGGGAACTTAACGAAATTGCAGTCTCTGTGCCTGTAGTATTATTATGTGACCACCTCACCAGCAGACCTTAGCCTCCCTCCTCAACTCAAGTCACTTAACCTTGAGTGCCCTAATTTGCGTCGCCTCCCGAGGCTTCCCTCAAGTTTATCATCCATACATTTGTATGATTGCAAGTGACTTCACTCAATGGAGGATCTATCGAATTTGAAGAATCTATTATCTCTCCAGATTAAGTACTCTGCAATTACAGAGATTCAAGGCCTTGGTTGTTTGGAGAACCTACGAGATTTGCTGCTTAATTGGCTTGTAGAGGTAGAGATACTACCTGATCTAAGCAATTTAAACAAACTGGGGCTTCTTCAAGTAAGATCTTGTGATAAGCTGGCTAAGATTCAAGGCGAACTCCCACGGTATTTGGATAGATTGTGTATTTATAGCTGTCGTTCTTTACAGGAGTTGCCCAATCTGTTTAGCTTGATGGGTAAGACAGATGTTGAAATAGACTATTGCGATAAATTTTTTGAATATGCTCGCATGAATCGACAAGTTTTGGAGCTTGTAGGCTTTAAACAGCTACAAATCCTACCTAATCTAAGCAATTCTAACCAACTAAAATGTCTTCAAGTAGAAAACTGTGGTAATTTGGTTGAGATTCAAGGCGAACTACCAGAGCCTTTGATAAAATTGAAGATTTCTTCCTGTAAATCTTTACAAAAGTTACCTGATCTGTCCAACTTGAAGGAACTGCAACAGGTTGACATAGAAGGTTGCATGAAATT
The DNA here is from genome assembly GCF_021117445.2 of Syzygium oleosum. Lineage (NCBI taxonomy): Eukaryota > Viridiplantae > Streptophyta > Magnoliopsida > Myrtales > Myrtaceae > Syzygium > Syzygium oleosum. The sequence goes on from NW_026607485.1 coordinate 14,316,025, forward strand.
AAAGGGCGAGACAATTATCGGCTTTGCATGGAGAAGTCAGGCAAATTTGTGGAAGAACCTCAAACTTCTGCGGATTTGTGGCCTCGGTCAAGTGGGGATACTATCCGATCTAAGTAATTTAAACAAACTACGACGTCTTCAAGTAGAAGATTGTGGTAATCAGGTTGAGAATCAAGGCAAACTACCACAATCTTTGGAAGAATTCGAGATTGATTCCTGTAAATCTTTACGGAAGGTGCCTGATCTGTCAAGCTTCAATGGACTGCAAAAGGTTGAAATCCACCGTTGCTACAATTTAAATGTGGCGGCAATTTCTAGGCTTTGCTCGGAGAAGTCAGTAATATTTGTGGAAGAAGACAAACGAATCTGAATATGAGGGAGAAGACAATGAATAAGTGCACTTTCCACTTGAAAGCTTCTTGATCCACGACCACAAATTGTTCCCTTGTGTTCAAACTTTAAACAAATTGAGGTAAGTCAATTCATCTGACAACCGATGTTTACCTTTATTTTGCAATCAAATTCTTTCACAGATATGAACAGAGAAGTTTTGCATGCACTTTTTAATGACCTTGTTGCAAGTTCATGTCTGAAAATCTACTGAAGGTTTTGAAATTAGGATACCTCCGAACAACTGGAGGGTGCTTACGTATGTACAAGTATTTGCATTCTTTTCCTAGTTTTGGTTTGGCATTTTCCACTACGTTTTCTTTGGATGGTTTCTTCTTGCTTTTTTGTTTCCCAGCCAGAGGTATGCATGTCAATTGCATCATTTTTATCTGATAATTACAAATTATTAGAGATCCTTGTCGATTTGCTGCTTCACATATTTTGAAGTTGATAACCTCGCTCCGCATTGGAGATAACTTCCTTGTACTGTAAACAATTAGATGGAATGTGTGCCCGAAGGTCACATAACTATGGTTCTCATTAGGAACTTTACAGCATAATCAACTTATTGTATCAATTGTGAAGACAGACACTCTATATTAATATGCTTATGCTCAGTTAATTTTCCAGGAAAGGTGTGCTTCTTAGTGGGATTTGCAAATTTTATGGCGAAGTTAGACAATGAAGGAGGAGGAATTTCACTTGGGTAGCGCCATCAGTAGTTGGTGCAGCAAAATTCCATCTCCAAGTTATCATAAACCATCTAATGGTTAAGGCTAAATTCAGTAATATCAGTTCCGAGGACATATGATAAGTCTTACTTAGGGTTAGAAATCATGCAAATGAAACTCTTGTGCGATCTCCATTATTGCCTACATTTTTTAGAAATGGTTATTGTAACATCCTGAATTTCGACCCATTTCCGGGATCCGACGAAGTGGATATTATTTCTCATTTGATTTTAGTACGTCTCGCCCGGAGATGGCCCCTTGCGGGATACTGACCAATGGGAAAGGCTATTTAGGAAAACGGTACGTGGACCAGGGACCCGATCGCAAATTGGGCACAGATTTCGAGAAAACGATGAGGAAATACTTTGGGCCAATGTGGGCCGATCGTAGGAAGGTGACGGATGTGGTTTGGCCAAGGCCAACGACGTACAATCGGATAGCAGGTGATTCTGTACGACCGAAAGTACGCGTGGCCAACCGATCCTAAACTTGAACCAAACGATCGTAACATTAGGAACTAGCGGTAATTCCTCTCGTTCTCCCGATAATCGAGGCCGTGATGACTCGGATAACCTAAGTCGATACGCGTAACCCCTAAACAGCCGCTCGTTAGTAAGAGACACGGAAAATTGAAATTGAGCAAGTTTTGATCGCGTAATTGGGCCCGAACTTCGAGGTCGATTTTCGAGGGTTTAAGAGGCTATTTTTGAGAATCCAACGTCATATTATGTTGGCCACTCATATTTGGGGTCGGTACGGTCGAAAAATGGAATTTCGACCCGGGGTCGGAAAATTACGAAAATGCCCCTAGGCCTAAATTTGGGGATTCCGAATTTTTGGAAAATTATTTGGGGATTAAATTGTGGATAATATCAGCCCAATAATTCAGTTGGGGAAAAGACCAAAGTGCCCCTCAATTATTGGATAGGGATCAATGTGGGCCAAGCATTCAAGGGCATTTTGGGCATTTTTGGAAATGTTGATCAATTTAGTCAACTTTTTCTCTCTCTCCCTCCATTTCTCACGTCTCCCCCTCTCTTCCTCTCCTCTTCGCCGGTTCCCCCTCCTCCTTTCCTTGGCCGTGAGAGTGGCTAGTTTGCCACGCCGATCATCGTTCATCCGTCGTCCGCTTAAGGTAGCCGTTCGTCCACCGCCGTAGCCGCCGATCGCCGCCGCTGTGAGCCGCCGGCTAGCCGTTCCCCCTTCCCGCTCTAGCCGAGTTAGTCTAGAGTTCGGGTAAGTCACACCCTAAACTCTATTTAGGACTTCGGGTATCGACGGATGAATTAGGAGTGGAATCGGGTTTAATTAGACGCGGTTTAGTATAGTTTTAGGGTGCTGATCGTGGTTGTTGGTGGCTGATCATGGCTGTTAGTGGCTGTTGCATATTGGATTAGATGTCTGGGAATGAGTTTTGGCGGTTGAAATTCGGTAGAAATCAATTCGGGTTTGAATCCGTGAGGTTTGGTGTGATTCTCGGATTCGTGACTACTGTACCCGTCCGGTTTGCTATTTTTGTGGAGAATTTTGTAGGCCGAATTTGAGGAATTTTTGTTCATGAAAGTTTCTCCCAACATCTTGAAGTATAATATATTTTAAATTTGGAATTTTTGAAGGCCATTTGGGTCGTACGAAAGCCCATTTTCAGACCGTATTAAAACTGCCCGGAGCACTGTTCATCCCGACCTTCTTGTCTTGCCGAATTTTTATAAAATTTCTAGATCTATTTTCAATAAAATTCCTTCACGAAAGTTGTTGGTGACTCTCTTTTCTATGACATATAAAAATTTCAAATCTTTTTAAGGTGATTTGTGTGTTGAAATAAATGTATTTTGAGGACAAAACAGTCTGTTAGAGCGAATTGATTTTGGTCTGATTTCGAGGGACAAAAAGGCATGGTTGCAGATTGAACCAGAATTCGTGTTCTTCATAAGAAATGTTTATCAAGATGTTTTTTATGACATATCCAAAATTTAGAATTTTTGGAGTTCGTATATACAATTGTATGGTTTGTGATTGTTGGTTGGTTCTGGATTGTGTCTTGGACTGAATGTGGCGTGATTGTGTGCCGAGAGGGTGTGGCCATGAGGCGTGATGGTGTGATTGCGCATTGAGTTCGCGTGCTAAGCATGGGTGATCGTGTGGTGTTCATGTGGCTAGAATGTGTATTTGTGCAGTGTATGTGAATTGTGCGATTGTGTGTGGCCGTGTGTATATGTGGCCGTGTGGTACGTGTGGAATGTGTGGAATGAAGGTACGAGAATGTAGGATTGGTTGGAAAAGTGATACCCTGACGCGTGTTCGTTTACGCGGGGTGAGTCCGTCCTAAGGTGTGTTCGTTTACGCGGGACGATGCCGTCCTTGACGAGGTGACAATGCCCGGCCCGACGGGGTGACGATGCTTGACGAGGTCAGAAGACCGTTGGCCTGATGCGTTTTACGCGGGCACGGTAGAAGGAAAGTTGAGTGTAGGATTCCATCCTGAGGCGTGTTCGTTTACGCCGGACGATGCCGTCCCTGACGAGGTGACGATGCTCGGCCCGACGGGGTGACGATGCCTGACGAGGTCAGAAGACCGTTGGCCTGATGCGTTTTACGCGGGCGCGGTAGTGGTGGAAAAGTTGGGAATGAGCTGGACTCGATTTGACGTGTGAGAATTGCGAAAGCTGACGCATGGCGTGAGTTAGTGTGCGAGTGTGGTTGTATCGTGTGATGTAGTGCTCGATTATGGGGTAAAAACTGCTAGGCATGGTATGGGACGTGCCCAAGTGGGTTTTTCCTTATAATCGAGGCACGCGTGATTGTGATGCATTGATGCATGTAAATTCATATTACATGCTTTGGTTTTGCGACATGAATGAGGCATCATTGTGGCATGTTGGCTGTATTATTATTTGGCGTGCAGGGAGATGTATGAAGAATTCCAGGTAGGTTTGCGTGTGATTGTTAGTATGAGTGGTTGTTTGTGTCAGGTATGTATTGTCTGGAGGTACGTGATAGCCTAGGTGGGGTTTAGGGGTGTACTTATTGAGATGTAATCTCATGGTTGTTTCAACCAAACATTTCAGAACCCCGGTCTGATCAATGAACCTTCCGCCGCCGCCGCAGCGCTTTGCAATACCGTTGTACACCGACATTAACGTGGTAGAGTACCCTACAAACGAGCAGGAGAATTAGGAGAATTCAGATTCAGAGGACGAAGAATCAGACTTGGAGTGGACGCCAAGTAGAGGGCGTAGGGGCAAGTGTAGGGGTTGTGGAATAGGCTTTTGGAGCGTACTAGGTGATAGGGTACCCAGGTTATCGATCCTTTTTGATATCGGTGGTATGTAGTGTGGCGATGCGGTGTGCTTGTATATATGTGATTTTGTAAATTGTGGATATTATATAAGTTTGAATGAGAAATGAATTTGTGCATTCTCCCTGATTTCCCCAGTTATTATTGTCCGGGTATTGGTGGTTTCCGCTGTTGATATAAATCTCTGATAAGTTTAATTTGGGTCGGCGATACCCTGTGATGTCGCATCATTCGACCAGAGAAGTGTGTCGCGCGCTCGAAGGGGTTCGGAGCGTGACAGTTATGCCTAGGTGATTATCTGTCATAGAAGCCCTTCCATTCACCTCAAGTTGTACTAGAGAATTCTTTTAGGTTTTAAGATCGATAAGAAGTGCCAAGGGAGACATCTCAAATGATTGGTTTTGTGCTAGTTCGAAATGTTGCTAAGATTAATTAATTTTACATAAACTTAAAGAAATCTTTTTGCGCAGGGAGCTATGGCTAATTAGGCAGCTGTACAAATGAAGACCAAATAAAGGAAAATGAAGATGACATTCAAAGTGAAGTTTTACGTCCACTTTTTAATTACTTTTTGTGAGTGCTTGGAAATCTGAAGAAGGTATTGAAATTATGGTACCTCCTAGGGTTCTTAATTATGTACATATATTTTTTTCTTTTCCTAGTTTGGTTTGGCTTTTTTAGCTATATTCTCTTTGGATGGTTTCTCCTTGCTTTTATGTTACCCAGCTAGTTTATGACAATTCATTAGAGATCCTCATCGATTTGCTGCTTCACATATTTCAAATTTGATACCCATTGCTTCGCATTGGAGATAACTTTGCTATACTGTAAAGAATTAGATGGAATGTGTGTTGAAAGGTCATAGCACTGTGGTTCTCATCCTGGAATATTTACAGCATAATCAACTCATTGTTTCAATTGTGGAGAAGACGGACTCTTTATTGATATGCAAATGTTCAATTTATTTTCCAGGAAAGGTGTGCTTTTTTAGTTGGATTTGCAAATGTTATGGAGAAGTTATAAAATGAAGGAAAATGGATTTCATTTGGGTAGTGGCATCAATAATTGGGGCAGCAAAGTTTCCATCTGTGACAAGAGAGAACTATTTAGCTTCTCCAAGGTATCATAAATCATCTTATAGTCGAGGCTAAATTTCAGTATTATCGGTGCATAGGACATGTAATAAGTCTCACTTGGGGTCTGAAATCATGTAAATTGACCCTTGTGTGATCTCCATTATTACCTGATTGGTGTTTTTTTCCCATTATTGTGTGCCCACAAAAATGATAATTACATTTCATCTAAATGCATGTTCTCTTCATTGTTATGCAATAGAACTTGCTTATTAGTATCCAGATATTCTTTTACGAGGAAACACTCGAAGGGCTTGTCTGGACTGGGAGAAAAATTGTGAGTGTTTAGAGTGGTGCTCGAGGTAGTCTTAGTTGCTCCTGCCAAAACCAGTTCATGGACCTCTCGATGTGAAAATGGTGTTCAAGGTAGTCTTAGTCATGAGTATGATAGGCACTCGAAGAAACAAGAATTGTTGGAATTCATGGAATGGGCCGTGTGGGAGAGATGACTCTGGCCAAACTTATCTACAATCAGCTTGCACATGGTTTTGAGCGCTGTTGCTTTTTTCTAACATCCGTGAAACTTCAGAGTTCAAGGGCATTTAGTTCTTGCAGAATAACTCATCTCCAATATCCTCAAAGGAAATTGAGAAAAATAAGTAATGTTGATGAAGGGATCAAGACAATTAAAGATAGGCTATTTAGTAAAAGAGTTCTCGTGGAGGTGTTGACCAGAAGAATCGATTAAATGCACGCATACGTAACATCCATTATATTTGGCATTACTAAATTCTTCAATACTGAATATCAAGCGCTAAAGGATCTTGAAATTCTTAGTGCTTTTGGCTCATCGTTGAATATAAATTTTTTCCGCTGGTTTTTTTTTGTTTTACTTACCAAAAAAAAAACTTTTTCGCTGGTCACTTGACATGGCTACTGAGACTCTCTCAGAAGCACCATAATTGCGCAAGTTCCCCCGTCAATTGGAGCTCTTACAAGCCCTGGATAATTGTCTTTGAAAAAAATGTAGATGTATAGAGAAGCTTCCGGACTTAACTGGCAATCAACAATCGCTAATTGAGTTGGATATCTCCCACACTTGCATTAAAGAGCTACCTGATTCAATGTGAAACATGAGGAGTCGGAAAGTAGTGAGGATGACTAATAGTTCCATTGGAAAGATACCTAGTGCCTTATGGATGCTGTAAAAGCTTGAAGAAATAGATGCAGCACACGATGAAAGCTTGCAACTGGAAATTCCAAATGATTTGTATCTGGCCATTCGACCAGATGCTTAATCTGTTGACAGAAGATCCAATGCCATGTTGAGTTGTGAGATTAAATAAACTGGAGTCTTGAGCTTGTCGTCTACTGTTGTAACCACATTATCAACAGACGGTGGTAACCTTTCTCAACTCAAAAGACTAGAATTGCTTGGAGAATCTACAAATTCTGGAGCTCTTTGATCTTGAACTATGGGAGAGTTTTCCAGATCTGACTCATTTGAAGAAGTTATGGTCAGTTGCACTATATTATTGTGGTAATATGGATTTTGCTTATCGCAAACTACCAGAATCTCTGGAAGAATTGTTGATCGAAGGCCCTGCCATCCTTAATGTGAGTTGATCAGGTTGAAATACTTCGCAGAGAGGGATAACATATGTGAGGCCTCTGATCGTTTCAACTTGAAGAGATTCAAATGATGCAATGTCTGGCATTGCTTAGAAGATTCAGTCATTTCTCGAAAAATTTAGAAGACATGCTTAGCGGAGGAGCTCATTTTCCAATAAGAAGTGCATGTTGTACTTAAAAGGTCCTGCATCCACAACCAAGTCTGTTGTCAAGGAAGATTTGAAACTAAAACAAATGCCTTATTGCCTGATGTCATCTCAGCAGATATCCATTGTTGTCTTTCTGGGAATCGTTATCTGTTATACATAAATTACAATCACACTTTGGCAAGTTGACTATATGATGTTCTTGTACCTTATATAGTTATTACTGGCTGTTTTTGCAATCGTTTTCTACCTTTAAGTTGGATGGCTGTAAATTGCTCACGAAATAGGACCATGGTTTCTTTTGATCTATTTCATGATTTTGATTTAGTTTAGATATATTACTTCATGACACTTTTGGTTGGCCAATTGAGTTACCGGTAAAAGATAAGTCAAATTGATGCTAGTGTTACTCCATTCAAGTGCATTATAGTGTTACCATATTCAAGTGCATTACTTTTGTCAATTTACACATTGGTCATTTACGTAAGATCCTCGGAATTTGCTGGTTTGTACTTTAAATTTGAACCTTATAACCATGCCTTGTAAAACTAAACTTTGTTATACCTTAAACAATGAAGGATATAGTCAAACGTGTAGGTTTTAATCCGTGATAAAAGCTCTTTCATTCACTTTTTAGGTATGGAGCTTTAGGTTTCAACATTGGTAAGGAGAATCGCTAACCGACAAAAGAGACCTATATGACGGTCTGAGCTCTTTCTCTTGGTAATAAGTAAGAAAAACTTACGAGTTCTTACTATAAAGGTAAGCTGAGGCTAGCGTGTGACATTCCGAATTTTGGCCCATTTTTGGGATTTATAAAACGGGTATTTCGTCAGTGCGCTTATAGTAAAAATCTCGCCCGGGAACTGATCACTCCCGGTTATTATTTTTAAATCTTGAGATTTCGCTAGAATCGCACTCGATCGAATTTGGCCGTTATTTAGAGCCCAAACTTTCGTGTCGAATTTCTTGGAAGTTCCGGGACGAAATAAATTGGACGGTGTCAATATTATCGTAGCCAGCGTTGAGATTGTCAGGAATAGTGAGAAAGTGGATTTTTGACCGGGTGCGAATTTGGACTAGTAGACCTCCCTCGTAGTGTGTTTTGGGTTATTTTCTTTTGGCCATTTTTCCTAAATTATAATTAGGATTTTTGTGGACCGTGGGATAGTTTTCGGGTTCGAATCGTGACCGTTGGATCGCGATCATTGCTTTCTCTCTCTCTCTCTCTCTCTCTCTCTCTCTCTCTCTCTCTCTCTCTCTCTCTCTCTCTCCTCCTCGCGCGCTGCGCTACGCCCATGCATGCGACGTCCCTCTCCCTTCTTTTCCGCTCACGTCTCCTCCTTCCGTCTCCTCTTTTCTTTTCTTTTTCTTTTTCTTTTCTCCCTCTTCCCTTCCTCTTCTTCTTCGTCTCTTCTGCCCCCGACCCTTGCTTCTGCTTCTGCTTCTTCCTCCGCCCGACCGCACCTCGCCGACCGCCTCGCGCCGCCGTCGCTCCGACCGAGCTGCGCCGCCGCTCGCCAACCGCCAGTAGTCCTGTCGGTCGCCCCCGTCGCCTGGTCGCTCCCCTCTCTCTCCCGACTCCCGTCCACCTCCGCAGCTCCTCCCGCCTCCGCGCCCGTCGCTCGACCGCCTCTTCGCCTCCGCCCGACGCCGCCCCACGGCCGCCGTCGGCTGCCCGTCCTCCTCTCGCCGTCGCCGAGCCGCCGCGTCGCCCGGGCAGCTCCGCCTGACGCTGCCTTCCTCCCCTCCCGAGCGCGCGAGCTCGGCTCGCCGCCGCTTGCCGCCGCGTTCGGCAAGTCCCAGCCGCCGTCCAGTCGTCCAGCCGGCTCCCCAGCTCCGCCCCGACGCCTGAGTGTCGTTGTCGCCGCCGCCGGTTCGACCCCCCCTCAGCCCCCAGCTCGCCCCCTCTCGCCACTACTGCCCCTGCTTTCTTCCTCTCCCCTACAGTCTCCGTTGCCGCCGTCGTGTCGCCTCGCCGGCCAGCCAGCCAGCCAGCCGGCCGGTCGGCTCGCCGGCCCGGCTAGCCGGCTCGCGGCCGGCTTGCCCGAGCTCGCCAGCCAGCAAACCAGTTGCTGCCCGCCGCCGTAGCTCGCCTCCGTCGCCGTCCGGCCGTCGTCATCTGGCCGGCCCAGCTTGCCGGCCAGCCACCCGGCGAGCGGCTCGCCGGCCGTAGCGTGCCCAGCCCGTGCTCGAGCTCGCCGGTCGAGCGTCCGGGCCGTGGCCGAGCTTGCCGGCGCCGTGCCCGTCCGACGGCGCGTCGCCCGTCCAACCAGGCGCGTCGCCGGCCGTGGCCGGCGCCTTGCCCGTTCGGCCAGGCGCCTCGCCCGTTCAACTTGCCGTGCGCCCGGGCATGCCGTTCGGCCACCGCCCGCGCGCTTGGGCGCGCCGTCCGGCCATTGTGCCCGCGTTGGCCCGGCCACCGCGCCCGTTGACCCATGCCCGCGCCTAGTTCGGCACTGTTCACCCGGGCCATTTTAGGCCCGAGCCGATTTTCTCCGGGCCAAAACCAAGTAAGTAACTTCCTAAACCCTACCTAGTACTTTGGGTATTTTTAGACTTGTTTAGGATGTGTTTAGTACCGGCTTAGGACTTTAATTAGGCGTGGGCTAATTAGACTGATTGTGCTTAATTGGTGAATTATTGTGGCGATAATTGTGCGGCTAATTTAGTGATTGATCGAGATAAATATGCTCGACGAATTGTCGTGGCGCTTGTGGGTGAATTGGATTAATTGAATGTGCCGACATGAATGTCGGGTCGGTGGACCGATGTGGGGAGCATGAATTGAGTTGGACCGATGTGGCGTGCGAGATTGACATTAGTGAAAGGGTGGTGATTGAAATTGATTTATATGACTAAGAGCATGGTGAATTTTGTATTATGGTGCATGTGCATGAGAAAAGCCCGGATCGATCGGAGGGCTGCCAACCTGAGGGGTGTTGACCCGGGTTGTGAGAAAGGACCTGTGGGGTGTTGACCCGGGTCGTGTGAAAGTAAGAAAGGTCCTGTGGGGTGTTGACCGGGACGAGCCCGGATTGATCGGAGGGCTGACACGTAGGGGTGTTGACCGGGTCGTGTGAAAGTAAGAAAGGTCCGTGGGGTGTTGACCGGGACGAGCCGGATTGATCGGAGGGCGGCACGTGGGGTGTTGACCGGGTCATTTGAAAGCTTGTTTTTGAAAGGTCACGTGGGGTGTTGACCGGGACAGAGCCCGGATTGATCGGAGGGCTGACCTGTGGGGTGTTGACCCGGGTCGTGTGAAAGTTGGATGGATGCGCATGTGAAATGTGTTTGGGTTGAATTGGATGAACGTACGTGTGTATGGCGCTCAAATGATTTTGATGTGTCATTGACTAATATTGCATTATTATGATTTGACTAATGTGCAGTGTGGGCATGTGGTTGGATGGCGAGGTAAGTCCATTTATGTGAATTATATATATGTAATCGGGTAGATTGCATGTACGACTTGTCTGGGTACGCATTGGCCTATGTGGGGTATAGGGGGTTGCTTATTGAGACTCGTTCTCACGGTTATTATATAACCATTTTCAGATCTGCGACCGTGATTGATTGGAGACGACACCAGGGTATCTCGGGGATGGAGGACGGGTCAAGTTACCCCATATTTTGTGTGCCCCTCTTTTGTATAGCGAAGTAGGATACCCCACCACTATTCCCTTTTGATGTTGTGTATTTGGAATTATTGTTTTGTGCTATCCCTTTGTCATATTTTATTGTCTGGGTTGTTTTAATTTCGCTTCCGCTTGCCTTTATCGTTGGGTGTTTCGTTTGGGTTGGCGACGCGTCCTGGGACGTCGCGTTCAATGATTGACCATCGAGGGGTGTCGCGAGCCCGTTGGGGTTCGGGGCGTGACATCCCTGTTGATTTGGTATCAGAGCAAGGTCAGTTCGATCCAAGTTGGTCGAAGCCTGGAGTGATAAGGAGCGATGACTTTGGGGTAGTCAGTTAAGGAGTCTTGTGTGCCATGCGTACCCCAGACCGTGTGATTGTGATTGCTAAGTGATTATATGCAATGACATGTGAAATGCAGGTGCGTCGGGACTTGAGGTAAGTGCGTGAAACCTGTTGGTTGTGATTGAGTGATGTTGGTGATTTGCTGCCTGCTTTGTGAATTGTGGTTGTGATTTGTTGTCATGGATGATTGGCTGCCTGCTAAGTGAATTATTGTTGTGATTCACTGCCTAGGGCTTTAGATTGATATAGTTGGCCTAGGTCTTTAATTCCCGAGGGGAATTATAGCAGGTAAGTGAGTGGTGTGACATTGTGAGTTTAAGCAGTTGAGGTCGAGGTCGAGGTCGAGGTCATGTAGGTCCGCAAGCTAGAGTTGCAGAGGATTCCAGATGGGATGAGATTTTGAGGGCACTCGAGGGAGTTGGAATTTTAATGGGAAGGCAAACTAAGGAGCGAAATGCTACTGTTGCTACTAATGCCACTGATGCTGAGGCCATTATTGTTGCCGTTAATGGAAATGTTGGGAATCAAGGTCAAGGGCAAGTTAATGCAGTCAGATAGATGCGTCAGCTGGTTGGAAAATATTTGAAATTGAAACCTCTGAAGTTCGATGGTAAAGGTGACCCTGAGGCTACATTGCTTTGGAGGTATTCGGGTGCACTGGCGAGGAGAAAGTGACCCTGGCTATATATCAACTTTAAGGAAATGTAAATGATTGGTAAGAGGGCCCCCAAAGTGGGATATTTCAGAGGGCATATTTCTAAGCTGGGGTGTCGTTATCGAGGCCTTCAATGGGAGGTACTTTCAGAGAGCGCGTGAGGACAGAAAATGACAGAGTTTCTTCGGCTTCACTAAAATTGAATGTTAGTCGATCAGTACGAGGTAGAGTTGGTAAGGTTATTTAAGTACGCACCAAGGATAGTTAATGATCGTGTGGATAGGACAAGGAGGTTCCGGGATGGACTGAAACCGAACCTCCGCAGTCAGTTGATGTTAATGAACTTAAGGGATTGTAATGAGCTGTATGACAAGGCTTAAACGGTTGAAAGGGATATGAATGAGAGGGTTACCGTATAGGGATTGCGGTACACGCCAGCTAGGGACAATAGGAACTTTGGAATGAAGTCTATGACAGAGAATCGGAGATTTGTCCCTCTAGTAAGAAAGGACTTTGGGAAGTCGAGTTACCACTCCAATACCGCATGTCGGTCTTGTGGAAAGAGGCATAGGAATGACTATTGCCAAGGTAGAAGTGGAGCATGTTGTGGATGTGGACAGTAAGGTCACCAAGTGAGAAATTGTTGAACCGATAGGTTAGGTTACTAATGCAATCGCAGCGACCGCAGGTAGGACATTAAGCGAGAGCTGCCTCGCAGATTTATCAGAATCGACTAAGGACGTAAGGAAAAGTGTATGTTGTGGCTGAGAAGGAAGTGAATGATGCGCCTTGAAAGTCTAAATGCGTTATGAGATGGTATTGGATACAATAGAAGATGATTTTGAAGTTATCGCTTGAGTGGTCATGTAAGACTTATAATCAATCTTATGGTAAATAGGCGCAATCAGTTTACGGGTTTCTGAATTATTGATGATATTCTTGGACGGGTTGGGAATGATAAGTGTGGTTTGGAAATTTCGGATTTTGTAAGGAACCGGGGTGATTTAATTTGGGAGACTGTTGGATTGAAATTGGAGGGATTAAGCCTCGTCTTTGAGGTGTGGAAAGATAACTATCTTGTGATTAACTCGTTGGTTAAGGAGTCAAGGCTAGAGGACATAGCCGAAGTGTATAATCTTCCTGATGTCTTTCCTCAGGAATTGCCGGAATTGCCACCTGATAGAGAAGTGGAGTTTGTGGGTGAATTAGCCCCAAGGATAGAACCGATCTTGAAAGTGCCCTATAGGATGTCACTGTTGGAATTGAAGGAATTGAAGGTCCAAACGCAGGAGTTATGGGATAAAGGTTTTATTCGCCGAGTGCGTCTCCATGGGGAGCGCCAGTGTTGTTCGTGAGGAAAAAGGATGGATCCTTGAGGTTGTGCATTGACTACAGACAATTGAACCAGGTGACCATTAAGAATAAGTATCCGTTGCCAAGGATTGATGACCTATTTGATCAGTTGCAAGGGGCGTCGGTGTTTTCAAAAATCGATCTGAGGACTGGCTATCACCAATTGAGGATCAAGAAGGAGGACGTGCCGAAGTCGGCATTTAGGACGAGGTACGGACACTATGAGTTTACGGTAATGCCGTTTGGACTGACGAACGCCCCTGCAGCCTTTAAGGATTTAATGAATCGGGTATTCAAGGAATTTTTAGATCGGTTTGTGATCGTGTTCATAGATGATATTCGGTGTATTCAAAGAGTTCCGCCGAGCACGAGGTACATTTGGAAAAGGTTCTACGGACCTTAAGGGAACACGCACTCTACGCTAAGTTCAAGAAGTGCGATCGGCTTCACCAAGTGGCGTTCTTAGGACATGTGATATCCGGAGAAGGAATTGCGGTGGACCCGACAAAGATTGAAGCCGTCACGAATTGGCCGAGACCGACAACAGTAACCGAGGTTTGGAGCTTCCTCGGACTAGCAGGTTATTATAGACGCTTCGTGGAGAAGTTTTCGGCATTAGCGACGCCGTTGACGCGGTTACTAAAGAAGGAGATGAGGTTTGAATGGACGGATAAGTGCGAAAGGAGCTTCCAAGAATTAAAACAGAGATTGACGACCGCGCCAGTGTTAACGATCCCGTCAGGCCCGGGAGGATATGAGATTTACAGTGACGCGTCGTTAAGAGGATTGGGATGCGTGCTAATGCAACACGGGAAAGTAGTGGCATACGCATCGCGACAGTTGAGGCCACACGAGCAGAACTATCCGACGCATGACTTGGAATTGGCCGCGATTATTTTCGCTCTTAAGATTTGGAGACACTACCTGTGTGGGGAGAAATTTCAGATTTATACGGACCATCAAAGTTTAAGGTACTTGTTCTCCCAAAAGGAATTAAATATGAGACAGCGCCGTTGGATGGAACTCCTTAAGGATTACGACTGCGAGATTATGTATCACCCTGGAAAAGCTAATAAGGTAGCGGATGCACCGAGTCGGAAATCGAGCATCGCGCATATGATGGTCAAGGAGTGGACTCTGTTGGAGGGAGTTCGGGATTCGAATTTAAGTTTGAAGTGAGTCATGTCTCGAGCCTACTTGCAGCGCTGAGGATTGAACCAGAAATACAGACTAAGATTAAGGCTTTACAATCGACGGACTCGGAGACTCAGAAGATTTTGAGTATGGATGCCACAAAAAGGAAATCAGATTTTCAGGTATCCGAGGATGGAATTCTAAAGTTCCGTGGACGGTTATGTGTACCCAGTGATACAGAACTGAAGGAAGAGATTTTTTCTGAAGCACACCGTAGCAATTACAGTATTCACCCGGGTAGTACGAAAATGTATCAGAACTTGCGACAGCATTATTGGTGGAACGGCATGAAAGTGGACGTAGCCAAGCACGTGGCCAAGTGTTTAACATGTCAGCAAGTGAAGGCACAACATTGTAAGCCGGGTGGAATGTTGTAGCCATTGGAAATTCCTGAGTGGAAATGGGAACACATCACGATGGACTTTGTAATGGGATTACCGAGAAGTCAAAGGGGTCATGATTCGATTTGGGTGGTAGTCGACCGATTGACAAAGTCAGCACATTTTCTACCTGTACGAAAGGACTTCGCCTTGGAAAGGTATGCCGAGATTTACGTGCGACAAATAGTCCGTCTGCACGGAGTGCCAGTGACAATCACTTCAGACCGGGATCCTAAATTTACTGCCGCCTTTTGGAAAAGTCTTCATGCGGCATTAGGAACGAAGTTACAGTTTAGCACGGCCTATCATCCCCAGACGGATGGCCAGTCTGAAAGGACGATTCAAACTTTGGAGGACATGCTGAGAGCGTGTGAGTTAGATTTTCAGGGCAAGTGGGAAGAACAGTTACATTTGGTGGAATTTGCCTACAACAACAGTTTTCAGCAGAGTGTCGGGATGGCACCGTTTGAGGCACTATATGGCAGGGCGTACAGAACACCATTGTGTTGGGATGAAGTGGGGGAAAGAAGTATAACGGGTCCAGAGTTAGTTCAGCAATCGGTGAAAACAGTAAAGGCTATCCGGGAAAGGTTGAGAACAGTCCAAAGTCGTCAGAAAAGTAACGCAGACCGAAGGCGTAGGCCGTTAGAATTTCAGATTGGCGACCATGTATTTCTTAAGATCTCGCTAATGAGGGGACTATCTGGGTTTGGCAAGAAAGGGAAACTAAGTCCAAGGTATATAGGCCCGTTCGAGATTTTGGAAAGGATTGGGACGTTGGCCTATCGTCTCGCGCTACCACCAAATTTGTCTCAAGTGCACAACGTATTCCACGTGTCAATGTTAAGAAAGTATGAACCGGACCCGACCCACGTGCTGAACTACGAAGAGATAGACATGGATGACAGAGTGTCGTATGTGGAAAAGCCAATTCGGATCGAGGACAGAATAGAAAGAATGCTGCGGAACAAGAAACTTCCGATGGTCAAGGTGATTTGGGAGCACCATGGAACTGAAGGCGCGACGTGGGAAAGCGAAGAGTTGATGCGACACCAGTACCCTCATTTGTTTGAATAGTTGGGTTGAATTGTAAATTTCGAGGACGAAATTTTTGTAAGGGGGGAAGAGTTGTGACATTCCGAATTTTGGCCCATTTTTGGGATTTATAAAACGGGTATTTCGTCAGTGCGCTTATAGTAAAAATCTCGCCCGGGAACTGATCACTCCCGGTTATTATTTTTAAATCTTGAGATTTCGCTAGAATCGCACTCGATCGAATTTGGCCGTTATTTAGAGCCCAAACTTTCGTGTCGAATTTCTTGGAAGTTCCGGGACGAAATAAATTGGACGGTGTCAATATTATCGTAGCCAGCGTTGAGATTGTCAGGAATAGTGAGAAAGTGGATTTTTGACCGGGTGCGAATTTGGACTAGTAGACCTCCCTCGTAGTGTGTTTTGGGTTATTTTCTTTTGGCCATTTTTCCTAAATTATAATTAGGATTTTTGTGGACCGTGGGATAGTTTTCGGGTTCGAATCGTGACCGTTGGATCGCGATCATTGCTTTCTCTCTCTCTCTCTCTCTCTCTCTCTCTCTCTCTCTCTCTCTCTCTCTCTCTCTCTCTCCCTCCTCGCCGCGCATGTTCGCCCATGCATGCGGACGTCCCCTCTCCTCTTCTTTTCCGCTCACGTCTCCTCCTTCCGTCTCCCTCTTTTCTTTTCTTTTTCTTTTTCTTTTCTCCCTCTTCCCTTCCTCTTCTTCTTCGTCTCTTCTGCCCCCGACCCTTGCTTCTGCTTCTGCTTCTTCCTCCGCCCGACCGCACCTCGCCGACCGCCTCGCGCCGCCGTCGCTCCGACCGAGCTGCGCCGCCGCTCGCCAACCGCCAGCAGTCCTGTCGGTCGCCCCCGTCGCCTGGTCGCTCCCCTCTCTCTCCCGACTCCCGTCCACCTCCGCAGCTCCTCCCCGCCTCCGCAGCCCGCTGCTCGACCGCCCTTCGCCTCGCCGCCCGACGCCGCCCCACCGGTCGCCGCCGTCGCTGCCCGTCCTCCTCTCGCCGTCGTCGAGCCGCCGCGTCGCCGGCGGCTCCGCTTCGGCACGCTGCCTTCCTCCCCTCCCGAGCGCGCGAGCTCGGCTCGCCGCCGCTTGCCGCCGCGTTCGGCAAGTCCCAGCCGCCGTCCAGTCGTCCAGCCGGCTCCCCAGCTCCGCCCCGACGCCTGAGTGTCGTTGTCGCCGCCGCCGGTTCGACCCCCCCTCAGCCCCCAGCTCGCCCCCTCTCGCCACCACTGCCCCTGCTTTCTTCCTCTCCCCTACAGTCTCCGTTGCCGCCGTCGTGTCGCCTCGCCGGCCAGCCAGCCCAGCCCGGCCGGTCACCCGGTCGCCAGCCTAGCCACTCGCGGCGGCCTTGCCCGAGCTGCTTCGCCCGCCCGGCCACACCATGCTGCTGCCCGCCGCCGTAGCTCGCCGCCGTCACCGTCCGACCGTCGTCCTGGCCGCCCGGCTTGCCGGCCAGCCACCCGGCCAGAGCGGTCGCGGCGAGCGTGCCCGGCCGTGCTCGAGCTCGCCGGTCGAGCGTCTCGGCCGTGGCCGAGCTTGCCCGGCGCCGTGCCCGTCCGACCAGGCGCGTCGCCCGTCCAACCAGGCGCGTCGCCGGCCGTGGCCGGCGCCTTGCCCGTTCAGCCCGGGCACCTCGCCCGTTCAACTTGCCGTGCGCCCGGGCATGCGCGTTCGGCCACCGCGCCGCGCGCGGGCGCGCCGTCCGGCCATTGTGCCGCGTTGGCCGGCCACCGCGCCCGTTGACCCATGCCCGCGCCTAGTTCGGCACTGTTCACCCGGGCCATTTTAGGCCCGAGCCGATTTTCTCCGGGCCAAAACCAAGTAAGTAACTTCCTAAACCCTACCTAGTACTTTGGGTATTTTTAGACTTGTTTAGGATGTGTTTAGTACCGGCTTAGGACTTTAATTAGGCGTGGGCTAATTAGACTGATTGTGCTTAATTGGTGAATTATTGTGGCGATAATTGTGCGGCTAATTTAGTGATTGACTGAGATAAATATGCCTGACTGAATTGTCGTGGCGCTTGTGGGTGAATTGGATTAATTGAATGTGCCGACATGAATGTCGGGTCAGTGGACCGATGTGGGGAGCATGAATTGAGTTGACTGATGTGGCGTGCGAGATTGACATTAGTGAAAGGGTGGTGATTGAAATTGATTTATATGACTAAGAGCATGGTGAATTTTGTATTATGGTGCATGTGCATGAGAAAAGCCCGGATCGATCGGAGGGCTGCCAACCTGAGGGGTGTTGACCCGGGTTGTGAGAAAGGACCTGTGGGGTGTTGACCCGGGTCGTGTGAAAGTAAGAAAGGTCCTGTGGGGTGTTGACCCGGGACAGAGCCCGGATTGATCGGAGGGCTGACCTGTGGGGTGTTGACCCGGGTCGTGTGAAAGTAAGAAAGGTCCTGTGGGGTGTTGACCCGGGACAGAGCCCGGATTGATCGGAGGGCTGACCTGTGGGGTGTTGACCCGGGTCATTTGAAAGCTTGTTTTTGAAAGGTCCTGTGGGGTGTTGACCCGGGACAGAGCCCGGATTGATCGGAGGGCTGACCTGTGGGGTGTTGACCCGGGTCGTGTGAAAGTTGGATGGATGCGCATGTGAAATGTGTTTGGGTTGAATTGGATGAACGTACGTGTGTATGGCGCTCAAATGATTTTGATGTGTCATTGACTAATATTGCATTATTATGATTTGACTAATGTGCAGTGTGGGCATGTGGTTGGATGGCGAGGTAAGTCCATTTATGTGAATTATATATATGTAATCGGGTAGATTGCATGTACGACTTGTCTGGGTACGCATTGGCCTATGTGGGGTATAGGGGGTTGCTTATTGAGACTCGTTCTCACGGTTATTATATAACCATTTTCAGATCTGCGACCGTGATTGATTGGAGACGACACCAGGGTATCTCGGGGATGGAGGACGGGTCAAGTTACCCCATATTTTGTGTGCCCCTCTTTTGTATAGCGAAGTAGGATACCCCACCACTATTCCCTTTTGATGTTGTGTATTTGGAATTATTGTTTTGTGCTATCCCTTTGTCATATTTTATTGTCTGGGTTGTTTTAATTTCGCTTCCGCTTGCCTTTATCGTTGGGTGTTTCGTTTGGGTTGGCGACGCGTCCTGGGACGTCGCGTTCAATGATTGACCATCGAGGGGTGTCGCGAGCCCGTTGGGGTTCGGGGCGTGACATAGCGCAAGTAACTTGTAGATTTGACGACAGTGTATCTTTCCCAATGTTTTGGTGCTGTACTTTGGTTTTTACTGTAATGTACAAACTCCAGCTTATCAAATAGTGTCAAGGACTTAACTGGTCTCTTGCACAGTGTGCTTTGAATGGTCACAATTGGCAATTTATGCTTTGAAATGATGAAGGCATTTCAGTTTTCCGGTTTCTGCTAATGTTAATTCCGGCATATCAGAAATAGAAGGTAAAAGCTTACAGCTTTTGTTCCAAAGGCCGATCAGATCATTCTTACATGTCTAAACCAAGATGATATAAATTGCTTACCTCCTAAAAGTTGAAATTCAGCAGGGGTTGCCAATTGAAATGACGCAAACTTCAAATAAGATCATCATTTTTTTCCAAGATGGCTTGATTTATCTGTTATTCTGCATAATTTTCTGCCATGGAACAGTCGAAGTACTTGGTTGCACCGAGAAATCTTTTATGTGCCAATAAGCCAGTGGTAGAAGGTAAGGTCACTGACTGAAAAGTGTTCTCCCTAGATAGTCTTTGTTTCACCTTATATAACCGATTAATCTCCAAACCATGCAAGTCTAACAGTTCTAGAATTCACAAACTTCTGCCAATTTTGTGAAGTTCAACACGAGTTCAACCCCTAAAAAAAGAAAAAAAAAGGAAAGAAAAAAGCGGCGTGATTCGGCTATGGATAGCTCAGCTCAGCATCCACACATCCTTATTAGGTTTTATCATGTCTAGTAAAAATTAAAAATACCACAGGCCCAAGATGAGATCGACAGGTCAACTTGCAAGCACATTCATTCAATAGGTATCACAGAGTTGTATTTACAACGATGATACATTCAACTTCATGCTATTTACATTCCAAGTGAATTTCAGTAGAGATCCTATGCATCTTGTGATGGACAGGGAAACAGATTGATGGAATGCATTACGTGAACAAACTTCATCTAGAGCTACCTAATGATCTTCACGAAATTAGGTGCTGACTTAGGAGCATTTTACGTTAAGTTACTCTTGGCATCGGAGTCTTAATGCAGCCTCAATGCAAAAGAAGAAGGATTCCTGGAAAGCATAAGGTTTCCTTTGTCTTCGCTTCCATATTCCTTCAATCGGGGCTCCATGACGATTTTGCACGATCCCCATGTCTCCGCCATTAATTCTGCACCATAGTAGAGTAAATGGTCAGCGAGGCTATTACCAGTTACTAATCTGCAGAAATACACTCTAATAAGTCATCCGTAAATATTTCCGATAATAAAGGACTGGTATTCTCTAGAACAAGCTAATCTGTCACATGACTTATTGCACCTAGCCTGATAAATCCACAAAATAATTGCTTGTAACAGGTAGCTACGACTGAAACTACCTCCTTACCTGCTGCAAATTGGATCTTCTCCAGAGCCATCACAAACTTTCTCGACCTAATAAACCAGACTACCAAATCCTATATTATACAGCCATACCTACAAAAAAAGAAGGATTCCAATTACATGTGAACACTCACATAAAAAAGAGTAAGATTATCACCAGACAAGCAGGTGGAATCAAATTATTTTCACATTATCTCACATCAATATGTTTATCCGTGACTGTCATTGAGCTAGCTGCCAATATTATAGGCATTAGTAGACATACATAATTTAAATGATTAATACCTTATAATTGCACAGAGCTGACTAGGTCATCAGCCATCATACAGAGAGAGAGAGAGAGAGAGAGAGAGAGAGAGTAATACACATTATTACGCGTCTTAAATTTGGAATTGTTACGAGAAACTCATGATAGCTTTATAGAAATGAGAAGAGTTCCTTAAATATTGTTAAAAAGGTAATGAGTACTACGAACTGCGCTGCTTTTTTAAGAAGATAAAACAAACAAAACAATTAAAATTTATACGTTGAAAAAAATGAGAGTATGAACATTGTTGGAAAAAATAAGACTTCTCCAGTTAGATAGGTTGAAATAAATGCAAAGCAAATGTCAAGTACAGTAGCGACAATTCCCCATAATTTATCTGATATTCCGCCAAGATCAGAGTCATACCACCCTAGGGAAGTGATGGTGTCTCTTTTGTGGGAACCGAGAATAGTACGGAAGCAAATGAGGCACAATATATGTCATTAGTAATATGTATAGTATTTGGCATGCTGTAGTAAGAAACAAACATTGCATTGCCAATACGAGGTTGCCCAAATGTCAAAACCTAGACAATATGTGCTTCATGATTCACCTAGAAATAAAGTGTCCTTAGTTATATAAGTAAACCAAGCGAGTGCCGGTCTGGAAAAAACAGCTTCAGCACACATAATTTGATAGCCAAATAACTTGAATGTTAATACTTTCACAAGGGGAAAACCTACTATGCATCAATAACCAAAAATTGCATTTCACATATGAAGGTGAACAATAGAACAGCCCTTTCTCTCCATGAGGGTTGGGGGTCTAGCGTTACTCTGTCTAGATCCCATCCATAATTTTCCCAAAACCAAACCCCACAGCCACAATAAAACCCACCCCACTCTCACCCCCAAGAAAGGTTGTTTACAATATGGAATAGTGGGATTGGGGGTGAATTTACAACCAAGGCACATTTAAATGCTTCCACAAGAAGCACTTGGATGTTGGTGGGGTGAGTCATGTCCTGCTAATGACATAAACAAAAAATTCCAGGTACATGGTGAAATTGCCCCTCGAACCCCAAGACTTACGGTCATTAATAGCAAAGGAGAAACTAAATGTTAAAAAGGGCCACGAAGCATGGAAAGTACCATGACCGCGGGCATGATGTCACAATCGGCTCAGAACAATTTTTAGCAAGAAACCAGCAAACAAAAATGACATTTTAAATCATCCAAGTGTTCGGACAAGATGTCATAGTTGCTATTAATAATTCGAGAAAAGGTTTAGTCTAAAGTTCATGCAACCTATGATCATATCGTAGGCCACATGAATGTCTGTATAATCTGAGTCCAGGACAAAGTTTGACCCTAAAAATCACAACTTGTCATGGAGAAGCGAATTAATGGGACATGACTTTGGGGTGGGTAACATTTCTGGTACCAATTCCGCAACAAGTGCCTAGAAAACTCTGGACCACTCTGTCTAATAAAGCTGAGACAAAATTCATAAGTTAGACATTTTAGAATTGGCTCCAGCCTACAACATATATGGCCCGCAGTCCGACTGAAAAGGAGCTGCTTCTTTTGGTTAGAGAGAGACAAACAGAAACAGCGCACAGAACACATATTTAGGATCAATATAATTCTAGTTTAAAATGCATTAGCACTTCAAGATTACACGACACAGATTATGAGCTTCAAGTGCTTGCAAAAGTTATATATCCAGACCATAAACATATCAATAATCCCATAAAGTTTCCAGCAGGTAAACTTCGTAATGATTAGTTGGAAGTCTTTATTGTCACGCCCCGAACCCCTTCGAGCATGCAACACACGTCACTGGTCGAATAATGCGATGTCCCAGGGTATCGCCGACCCAATTCAACTTATCAGAGATTTATATCCATTAGCGAAAACCACAATAAATACCCGGATAATAATAACTGGGGTAAACAGGGGGAAACAAACATATTCACTGCTCATCCAAACTTATATAATATTCACAATTTACAAACCACCGTATACACAAGCACACCGAACTTCTACACTATTAACCACCGACATAAAAAAGGATCGATAGCATGGGTACCCTATCACCAAAAATGGAACACCTTAAGAAGCCTATTCCCAACCCCTACACTAGCTCCTACGCCCTCTGCTTGGCGTCCACTCCGAGTCGGGTTCTTCATCATCTGAATCCGAATCCCCCTGAACCGTCTGCTCCTCTGAGGACTTCGGCTCGGCCTCGATCTCAATCGGGTTGTTTATATCACCCGACTCCGCTGGAACTTCGACTCGCTCCTCCTCGACTGGCTCCTCCTCAGAATCGTCCTCTGGCACAAACTCGGGGTCGAGACATTGCTCATACTCGGGTACGCCCTCCGGTTCCTCTTCGGGCTCTTGTTCAGGCTCTTCTTCTGGTGCCTCTTCAGGGTCTTCATCTTCTGGTTCTTCTTCGAGTATAACCTCGAGGTCCACGTCCATCGGATCGTACCCCGCCTGGGATTCTTCCGGCTCTAGTTCATGCTCGGCCCCCGAAGGCTCAGGTGCTGCAGGCGCTTGCTGGAGTCCAGACTGCGCCAGACTAGTCTCTAGGCTCGTCATCTCGCCGTCGGGACGGGGTATGGCTGCCGGGTCCCAATCTCCAACTCCGTCAAAGGGGACATCAAATCCGCGGACAGGCCAAACTCATCTACCCCGTCTCGAAAGAACCAAGCGGTATAGGTATGGGCGTGCCAAAGGGGTAATCCTACATCTACCCAGACTACCGTGGTATGCTTGATCCAGGTCATATGATCATCTATAGGGTACTCTATAACGTCGTGGTCGATGTGCATCGGTACATCAAAACGTTCAGGTGGCGGCGGTGGGAGATTCATTGCTCGGGCCGGGGTTCTAATATTTTTGGTTGAAACAACCATGAGAATACATCTCAGTAAGCACACACCCTAAACCTAGGCTATCACGTACCTCCAGACAACCACAGTCATAATCACAATCACAATCACACTCAGCCATCACATAGCAGGCACACAATTCATACTTACCTGGGCCTTTCCAGTATGCAACCTGCACGTTAGTCACAACAACACCATTTCCAATCACATGCACGTTCTAATTACATTTCACACATGCGTTCCTGCCTCATCACATTCTTTTCACACCACTCGTCAGTGACCCGCGTAATGGTACCACCTCAGGTTCACTACGACCATCTCATACTCAACTCGCCAGTGACCCGCGTAGTATTACCACCTCAGGTTCATTGCGACCAACTC
The DNA here is from genome assembly GCF_021117445.2 of Syzygium oleosum. Lineage (NCBI taxonomy): Eukaryota > Viridiplantae > Streptophyta > Magnoliopsida > Myrtales > Myrtaceae > Syzygium > Syzygium oleosum. The sequence continues at coordinate 14,340,023 of NW_026607485.1, forward strand.
ATAACAACACTCCAAGGCCCGCGTAATGGTACCGCCTCAGGCCGTGTATCTTGCCCGCGTAATGGTACCGCCTCAGGCTCAACACCCACCACCTACGACACAACCGACGTAATGGTACCGCCTCAGGTTGGCCGTCCTCCGGTAATACCGGGCATCGTCCCACGTAGTCGTATCGCCTCAGGACGGATCAATTCCCCGCGTAATGATACCGCCTCAGGGATTTCCATAACCACACGTACCGCACCACACACGATCTCTCACTTATTCACATACTCAACACCCACATGCCAACATATTGGCCAATCACACTTGGCCCATGCACGCATCAAACCACGCATTTCTCAAGCTCAATAAACACCCAACACGGCCAATTGACAGTCAATTTCAATTCGGCCCAAGCGTGCGCATAACGAAGCACATTTCAATCAATCAAATCACGATACAACAAACATACAATGGCCACTCATGGCCCACAATCACAGCCACATAATGAGTACAATTTCAGCATTTCCACACTCATTTCAAGCCATAACGAACATCACATTCCAGCCACTTCATAACACGTCAAACCGACGCCATATGCCCTTAAACCGAGCCAAATGCTCGTCGATTCAATCCACAATGTCCAGCACTTTACTCTGCTTCAAATCAGTCCCAAAACCTCATTATTTCAACCTCAATTCAGCCAATATCAATCCTCAAACCGATCCACTAAATTAATTCCAAAACAACCCCTAATTTATCCAAAACCGCGTATAATTAAATCCGATTCCACCCCTAATCGCGTCTATCAATACCCGACATCCTAAATAGGGTTTAGGGGGCGACTTACCCAAACTCTAGACTAGCTCGGCTAGAGTGAGAAGGGGCGGCAGGCCGGCGGTCCGGCGGTGGCAAGCTGCGACGGCATGCGGCTTCGACGGACGGCAGTGGCTGGCGGTCTGCTAGCTGTCCACGGCTGAACAGAATCGCAAGGGGGCTGATGGTGCTCAGTGAGGTGGAACAAGAGACAGAGAGAGTGATGAGAGAGAGAGGAATTTGGGACTTAAATAATCTAAGTTCAATTATTGAGGGCCAATTGACCATCATGCCCTTCTCTCACAATTCCAATTGACGGCCTAGATTCGATCTTATCTTGAGATCGACGGTCCGGATTGAATCTTTTCCAAAATATCCAAGGGCAATTTGGGAATTTCTCAAAAATTCCAAGGGCAAAATTGTCCAAAAATCTCTAATTCTAAGGCTAGGGCGAAATTACCAAAATGTCCTTCCCAAATTACATTGGCCTTAACAAATTTCCAGGGGTAAAATGGTCATTTTCCATTTCTTGCCAAAATTAAATTTTTCTGAAGGATTCGGGTAAATCCGAGGATACCCGGGCAAATGACCACATCGTCCAAATGTTCTGTTGTGACTTTCTAAATTTCCAATGTCCAACTCGGTCTCTAATTTAATGACTAAATTTTACATAACGCAACTTGAGCAAATCTCAAACTAACGGATGGCTTTTGGGGAAATTCGCATTATTGACCCGTGGCCGATACTGAATCATGCCACGTACAAGTTCACTCGGGTTGTGACGACCTTGATTGTCACTTAATCGCGAGGATCGATCGCTAGATCCGACGGGCACGATCGTTTGGTGTCACATCCCAATTTTTGGGCCTGGGAAGCCGCAGGCAAATTGTAGTATCCTCAATTTCAGTCCCTGGGAAAATGGCTATGGTTTAAGTTTGGTGGTTTTCCAATTGGAACTAATTTTTACTCTTGTTTTGGAAAACCCAGTTTCGGATCCTTTGTACCCCTTCGTTTTGTTATTTTTGGGGAGACTTTTGTGATCCGAATTTTCGAACACTTCCTTCTTGAAAGTTGTTCCAAATATCATGAAGTTTTACATACTTTAATTTCGGAATTTTTGGAGTTGATATGAGTGGTACGATGGCCTGATTTTCGGACCGTTTAAAATTGCCCAAAATGGGTATTTCGGTGATGTTTACACCGTATTTATTTTCTACAAGCTTTTCTGGGTCAATTTTGGAAAAGTTTCCTTGACAAAAGTTGTTTAGAACTTCCTTTTCTATAACGTGTATAAATTTGGGAATTTTCCGAGATGATTTGGATTCTGGACAGAGCATACTTTGAGAAACAAGAATGCTGTTCCAGCGAACTGTTTTTAGTCTATCTTTGAGCTACTAAAAATGGTGTTTAAAAAGAGATTCAGATTTCGTGTTCTCATGAAAAATGTTTGTTAAGGACTTGTTTATGACATATTCAAATTTGAGAATTTTCGGAGTCCATTTAGTATGATTTCAAGTCCAATTTCGTGAACAGTGCAAAGCTGTCCGGTTTTGTCGGATTTCAAAGATTCAGCATTTTCTATACGAGAACGTTGGAATTTGGACTTGGTGTCTTCTGGTGATTTAAAATACACGTTCTAAGCTTTCAAATGAGATATTTTATGCTTTAATTGGAAGTCAAATGAATGGGGAAGATATGAAAACGAAATTAACCAAGTCAAGGGTTAATCTTCTTGTGGAAGTCACATTTATTGGTCCAAGCTTATCACCTTCATCATGGCTTTTGGCTTATGTTCTTAATGGCCATGTGAGGTAAGCAATGACCTCATGCTTCACATGACATATGCCATGACTTCACCCTAAACTTTGGCCCCAAGTTTGTCTCTCTATAAATAAAAAGAAAGGCCATTCGGCCAAAAAGGAGAGAGAGAGAGAGGCCATTCGGCCAATAGAGAAAGAGAGAGAGAGAGAGAGAAGCTAAGGGATAAGATCCTATTTAATGCCTTAATTGCTATTCATCATGACTTTTGACTATTGTGCATTAATGGACATTAATGCTTGGCTTCTTCTCCAAGCCTATTTGGAGATAAAGAAGCAAGAAGCCTCACGTGAAATCCCCCACCCCCTTCTCCTCTCTCACGCCAACCTCACCATCATCTTCTTCTTCCTTAGTTTCTTGTTTTTCTCACTTTGGCCGAGAAGCTCACGCCCAAAACCAACCCCGAACCGGCCCGTGTTCCTACTCGTTCCCATCCAAGAGCCACGGTTTGGCCTTGGTAGGCCTCGTCTTGGTCGGCCAAGCAAGAAGGAAGCAAGGAGAAAGCCCGAAATTTCCCGAGCTCGCCCGTCTCGAACCCCGTTCTCTAGTTTTGTTTGTCGTTGAGTAAGTGAATTCCCTAATATCGGGAAAGGAAGTTGCGATACGTTGTAACATGGGTTGGTTGGCCCGTTTCTTGGTTTCATGGTTGTTTGTTGTTTCTCATCTAATGATGTTCACGTGTGATACTCACGTTTGATGTTTGTTTGGTTGATTTCGTAGCATGACTTTGCTATTTGAAATGCCATTGATGCCGGTACGATAAGAATTGACTTGTGTGAACGACGATTGTCTCGTCCTCGCTTGATATTAGTGTTTTCACTTGCTGAGTCTCCCCGACTCATCCTCCGTTTTTTCCCCTTTTTCAGGTCCGTAGGATGGCATCTCCCTCAGCCCGCGTTGGCAATCCCGTGGAGCAGCGAGCCGAAGTGCTCACCGTGATAGATGTCAGAGAAGACCGTGCCTATCGCCGAATCACGATGCTTGTGACGATACGATGAGGGCCTAACGGACTTGGTGCCTCATCCGTACGTAGGTTCAACGGTGCCTTAGCGATGTGGGCGGGCCGGCTCCGGGATAAAGCCACGGGTGGGATGTGAGATGGCCAGGCGGACGGGACCGGGGTGGAGATGAAGAAGCGAGGAGCGAGAAGCCATAGTGGGTATAGGATAACCCAAGTCAAGATTTGCTATTCATAGCCCGTTATGAAATATGTGTTGTTTGTCATGGCCCGAAGGGCTTGTTAAAACATGTTTGTATGCATTGTAAACATAAGGTTTGCTCATGATGCTGTTTGTCTTATTTCCGCTGTGTATATTGATTGTGATTGTCCCGTGATATGCTTTCGCCTGTGTGTAACGAAATTTAATAATGAACGGGACGTCGCATGAATGACCCCAAGGTAGGGGCGTCACATTTGGTATAGGTTTAGGGTCATTCGTCAATTCATTTTGTGGTCCAGCGGAATCACCCGCGATCCACTAATGTGACAGTAGCGAACTGATCCCTAGCTATCCTTGGATCGGCCTACAGTGGCTCAAAATGTCTCCTTGACAATTTTCATGGTCGAAAGTCGGTTCATGATCGAGTTCGTTGGTCGCACGATTTTAAATCCCTAATTAGCCTTTCCCTAATGGTTAGTATTCCCGAAGTGATCAATTCCGGGCGAGATCTAACTACAAGCACGTCCATAAACTACTCATTTCATAAATCCCAAGTGGGTCGGATTTCAGAATGTCACATTTATCCACTATATTTAGGTTTTCGGCCAACTTGAAGCTTCATGGCTTAACATGTAAGACAATTCATACAACTAAATACGTAGACCCTAGGTGGTTCTAGTAAAGGGTTGTTTGCAACCCATTCTGCTTGTGTTTTGTCTACGGGTTGATTTACCAAAAAAGAAATAAACAAGATGCTGACCAATTGTAAATATAAATATGAAGCCATAGAAAGTTCAAGATATCCAGAGTCTAGATTCTTCAAGGCAGAGTTGGCAGGGAATTCCAGGTAACTCCTAACAGACCAAAACTGAATAAATGGAAGAACACAATAGAGAAGAACCAATATCTGAACCATAGCAATTTTATAATTTATCTTACCACAAGATCAAGTCCACAAAAGGTTGCCATAGCCCCTCCCATAGAATGGCCTGTCACCATGACGTTGATGTCTCCATATGAATCCTTGGCTCTTACAACAGCATCCAAAATACCAGGTCGAATTATCATATTGTGATAAGCATAATAAAATCCATCATGAACCTAAGCACAGCATAATAAAATCCATCAATAGAATTAGACTGTAACTCAATCCAAATAAGAAGTATCCACAAGTTGCATGAGGCTTATCATCTCTACAACTCACCCTAGCACCAGGCATGCCAAGGTAGTTTATGTCAAGCCGTTTCCAGTAGACCTTCAACCCAATTCTGTATGTTGTAGACATAACTAGAAGTAATCACTAACTGAAAAGCTCAAATGATAAAGAGAGGTGATAAAAATATTCACAGAACAAAATTAGTGAAGTATGCAATCTCCTCTTGACTCCATCTAAAATTACAAGAAAGTAACTTTCATGTCTTGGTGGAAATGATTCACCCTTTTTCCGTTCATATAGACTACATACCCATGTGCCTTGTGTTTGCATTCATTAAGGCTTCTCTTCTCGGAAGAGCCCCTCTCTACCTTTTGGGCTAGCTCAAAACCCTAACTGACCCTAAAACCCTAACCCTTTTCAACCCAATGCACTAAAAACTCTAACCCCTTTCCATCCCTACCCCAAATCCTCCCTTCCTATTTGGTTTTGTCGGATCTTTAAGCTTGAATCCTTTTAGCTTGGCTGCCATGGATGAAGCTAAAAACTCATAGCAAAGATTGGCGTTCCTCTGCAAACAATTAGGGAGAATGTGATCAGCAAACATCATCAAGCCAATGGAGAATATGGCCTCCATGGATAAACTGAAGGAATGTAAATGCTTTCTCCTCGGACAGCTACATACAAACCCAAAGATTAACTTCCAGGCATTTCAAAATACAACGAGGAAAGCATGGAGGTTAGATAGTGTGGAAATCATCCAGCTACAACCTGGTATATTCTGTTTGACTTTTGATATTGAGACTACCAAGAACAAGGTACTGGACTCAGGTCCTCGGTCCTTTGCAAACCATCTGCTTGTCTTAAAACCATGGGAGCCGAATATTGCCCCCCAATGCTATGACTTTAGTTTGTGTGATTTCTGGGTTCATATTCATGGGCTGCTATGTGAATGGACCACGGAAGATGCAGTTCGCCGGATTGCAAGCGATATTGGAGTGGTCTCGGCTGTTAAAATCGAAACAAAAGGAAATGCCTCTATCAAAATAGGAAAAGTAAGAGTGAAACTGAACCTATCGTCTCCTCTACAGTCGGGCTTTATTATCAGCAACGAAGGGAAGAAAGTTTGACTTTAAGTATGAGAGGCTACCACACTATTGTTACTCTTGCGGAAAGACAGGTCACTATACTACCTATTGTGAGGAGGTGCCGTATAACGAAGAAAATTTCACTATAGAGAATGGATGTATGTTTGGCTCGTGGCTAAAGACTGAGGATCAAGAAAATAGCCCTTTCTGGAAGATTTTTTATGGGAGTAAGGAAAAGGCTAACAGTGAAGAAGAAGTTGTCCCAGAAACTCCACCAAACCCGGGACAGATGGTGCTATATGAACCAAGGACCTCCGGCCCACAGAAGCAACCAAATAGCAACAATGTGGGGAAGGGAAAGGAGATACTTACTGTAGATTACTAATTTGAGGTGCAGGATAGTCAAATGACCGAAGCAATCCCACCTTATGTCACGGATCCTGCACAAACAGAGGTAATTAAGACCCTAGTCCTAGTTTCTCAGAAGAAAAAGCTTTGTGAAAAGAAAATTCCAGTTGGTAAGAAAGCAAGGAGGTACAACCCCTATGATACTCAGCAACCTAACATGTCGGTACTTGATGAAACCCAATTACTTGATGCCCCCTATCCAATTGGCATCAGAGAATGAATGATGGGCTGTGGTGGCTAGCCCGTGTAAGCCATCGGGTTACACATGAATTTCCTGTGTTGGAATTATTAGAGATTGGGCACACCCCTGACAATTCAAGCCATCCAAGCCCTAGTGGCTGAGGGGAGGCCCAGTTTGCTCTTCTTGATGGAAATAAAAAATCAAGAAGGAGTGGTATTTTGTTTAAAACAATGTTTGCAGTATCAGAACTTATTTGTGGTGAATCCAGTAGGGATCGCAGGGGGGTTGGCACTCTTCTGGGATGATAGAATCTCGGTTACAATGGAGTCACACTCTTCACACTTTGTGAATGTGATTAGGGAGCAAATAGAAAGTAGGCGGAGAATGCGTATCACCTTTCTTTACGAACCAAACGATTTTCAAGCGAGACTTCACCTTTGGGGGGAATTGTACCAGATAAGTCACTCAAACAACCTTCTATGAGTTTGTGTTAGGGATTTTAATGAAATTCTTTACCTTTGGGAAAAAGTTGGAATGCGTTTGATGGAGAATTACCAAATGAAGGCTTTCAGGGATTTCTTAGATTCTTGCTGTCTCATGGACCTAGAGAGCAAAGGGTGTGCATATACATGGGCTAACAATAGGGAGGGGGATGCATATGTGAAGAAACGACTAGACCGAGCGGTATGTTCTATGGAGTGGAGAGTCGCTTTTACGGAAGTAGAGGTTTATGCATTTTCGGCTATTGGTTCCGACCATAGCCCGTTATTAATTTCTCTCTCCCTAGGACACGCAAAAAGGAGAAAGGAATTTAAGTTTGAAGATTTTTGGCTGGAAGAGGCTGAATATGGGGAAATAGTAAGGGATGCTTGGCTGAAGGCAGAAGATACAAATCAAAACTTGTTGATAAAGCTTAAAAGAGTTTCTGGTGAACTAGAAGTTTGGAGTAAAAGCAAGTTCACAAATGCTCATAAAAGAATCAAGAGCCTGAAGAAGGAAATCCAGAAACTTACAAACCATCCGAGTGGAGGGCAGGACCGAGAAAGAGTCCAATCGCTGAAGGAAGAAATAGAAAAATTATGGAGGTAGGAAGAAATGTACTAGGGATTAAGATCGAGAATAAATTGGTTAAAGTGGGGAGACAAAAATACAAAGTATTTTCATGCCACCACCATACAAAGACGGCTGAGGAACATAATTACAATGCTAAGATCTGAAAATGAGGAATGGACACAAGATGTTGACCAATTAAAGCAATCAATAGGGAATTTCTTTCGGAACCTTTATACTTCGGAGGGCCTCCACAGCTTTCAACTAGTGTTAGAAAATTGTCACAGCTTGGTTGGAGAAGAAATAAACTGATGTCTAACAATTGAGGTGACACTAAAGCACTAGAGGAAGTAAAGGCAGCAGTTTTCCAGTTGGGATCCACTACGGCACTAGGGCTAGATGGACTAAATGGGCAATTCTATTAACACTTTTGGGAAGAGGTTCAGCAGAATGTATTCAAGGAGGTGCAGAATTTCTTTAAGTCTGGAATGTTAAATCCAGATTTAAACAAGACTCATATCTCCCTTATTCCCAAAGTACCTAACCCAGAGAGATTGGAACAGTATCACCCTATAAGTTTGTGCAATTTCATTTATTAAATCATCTCAAAAGTCTTGGCTAGTAGACTAAAGCCTTGGCTTCCATATTTGATATGTGAAGAGCAAAGTGCCTTTATTAGTGGACGACATATCCAAGACAATATCCTAATTGTCCAAGAGGTGCTTCATCAGCTAAGGGTGAGAAAGAGGAAGAGAAAGTTCCAGGTGGTGCTGAAACTAGATATGAAAAAAGCGTACAATCGACTAGAGTGGGATTTCATGGAAGCTTGCTTGCTGAAATTTGGTTTTTGCACAAAATGCGTAAATTGGATAATGCAATGTGTTTCCACGATGACTTTCAGTGTTAAATTTAATAGAGAGCCCTTGCCCTACTTTCAACCTTCGAGGGGTATCCAACAAGGTGATCCGTTATCCCCCTATCTATTTATATTGGTTGCCAATGTGTTGTCTTTGTTGATGAAAAAAGCATGGGGGATGGAAACATCAAAGGAATTCATTTTAACAGTTATTGCCCCACTTTATCCCACTTGTTATTCGCGGATGACTCGATATTCTTTCTAAATGGGACAAGAACTGAATGCCAAAATATTGCTTCAGTTTTGAATCAATACTGTTTTGCTTCTGGCCAAGCAGTCAATTTAAACAAGTTGGGAATCTTTTTCGGTAAGGAGTGCCCATAGAATTTGAGAAGAAATATGGCGGACCAACTGAGGGTCCCAGAGATAGAAATAATGGGCAAATATTTTAGGCATTCCATCTTATTGGGGGAAATCGAAAAAACAGATGTTCGCTTGGATTACCATGAGAGTAAACAAGAAGCTTGAAGGTTGGAAGGAAAATTTGATATCGAAAGCGGGAAAGGAAGTCCTCATTAAATCAGTAGTACAAGCATTACCTCAGTATGCAATGTCGATTTTCCAAATTTCAGTCTCCATTTGCCAAGCTATTGAGAAAAAGATAGCTGCGTTCTGGTGGAAAAACAACGAAAAGCAAAATGGTTTGCATTGGAAAAGGTGAGAAACCTTGAAGTATAGAAAGGATGTCGGAGGCCTTGGGTTTGGAGATCTATTGACTTTCAACAAGGCTATGTTGGGAAAACAAGCATGGAGGATTTCACAAGATCCTTCGTCTTTTTGGAGTCGTTTTCTAAAAGGAATATATTTCTCAAAAGAGAATTTTTGGCGTCCTAGGAAAGGAAGCAGACCTTCTTGGGGATGGCAAAGCCTCGTTATTGGAAGAGATGCCATACAACCATCGATCAAATGGGTAGTTGATAATAGGGAAAAGATTTACATCAGAGAAGACATATGGTTTAAACGGGGATTGATTGGTGGACCCTCGAACAAAAACGGACCTACAATGGTGTCGGCTATAATTATAAAGGAAGAGGCATGCTGGAATGAGCTACTGGTACAAGAACTTTTTGATCCATATATCAGCAATGAAATCTTAGCTACTGCCCTGGGGAGTCAGAAATGGAAGATAGAATGGTGTGGACACCTACAAAATCAGAAAGTTTCACAGTGCATATAAAGAAGCAGAGAGAAACAACCAACCAAGCTTCAGAAAAGGCATCGACCTCTCATCAGACCCCCAAATCACTGTGGATGAAGATATGGCAATCGCACACCTACCCAAAATAAAAAAAATTCTATGGAGCACTTGGCAAAATGCCCTCGCTACCAAGAATAATCTATTCAAAAGGACATCTTACCTCATCCCCTCTGCAGCATTTGTAATCAAAGCCCTGAAACAGTAGAACATGTTCTCCTTCTTTGCCCATGAACGAGGAAAATCTGAAAAAATACAGCTCTGAACATTAATGTCTCCGCCCAAGGTTTATTGCAATTTGAAGTATGGTTAGCTAAATTTAAACATACGTCGGTCACTTTTGAGCTTCTAGCATTTGTTCTTTGGCAAATCCAGAAGGCTCGAAACCGCTCTTTTTTTCGAGCGCAAAAGCCAGATCCAGAGGAAGTAGTGGATGAAGCCACTGCGATGCAACGAAATCTCAATCGGTGGCTCCCTAGGAAGAAGAAACTATAACAGCAGCAAGCTTCTGCCTCCATCAATGGCGGCCACTAGAACCGGGAGAAATAAAAATTAACATCGATGGAGCTCACTTGGCCGGAACGAACGAAGTTACAGTGGCGGGTGTCTACCACGACAACTCTGGGAAGTTAATTGATGCCTTTGTGCGATCTATCAAGGCGTTTTCATCAGCTCAGGCAAAGGCGCAAACCATGGTGGAAACCCTAATGTACTTCTCAACGCAAACTGAAGTCTCACTTAAAGTGGAGTGAGACCGTTCTAATCTGATCAACGCACTCACTTGCGAAGCGCAGATCAATTGTGAAGTACAAGTCCTTATCAAAAAAGCCCACTCGCTCCCCAAATCATTCAAGGATATAAAGTTAGCCCATATTAATAGAAAGTCCAATAGAATTGCTGATTGGGTTGTTAAGGCAAAAGAAGTGTATCCACATACTTATTTCAAGTAACGAAAGTCGTTTCCTTTTTCTGACCAAAAAAAAAATTATGAGGGGAAGAATTGCTAGAGTTAACATGCATACCTATGTTCTTGAGTACCTCTAAAAGCTATAACCATAGCATTAAGGTCCTTGGCCACCCCAACATATGCCTACAGGAATGTATGTATATATTATTGGTTTAGAAATAAGAACAAACAATTAGATGCAATTCAAACATGGAGGCATCACAAGCATCCAAATTGATAGGCCACTGTAACATGAATTATATACGTGTAAGCAGTGCTAAACGTCAACTATCAGTTCAATGACTTCGAAACCCTGCTTTTAGATCAAAAAGGCATTAATAACCAGTTCAAAAGCTCATAAGACAAGACAGCGTATGCCCACAAAATCTTCTCATCTCAAGAATTGGCTATTTAGTATTGAGGATCCACTCTTCACTCAACCTTAGCAACAATGTTATATTACAACGTAGTCAAATTACCTTGGTCTTTCCATCACATCTAGGACATGTCCAACTAAAAAATTCTGTCAAATCTGACAAGTAAACCTACAAAATAAAAAGCTTTGCATTAAATTACAAATGTATTGCATTGAGTTGATGAAACCTAATGCGTAACAACAAGAAGCTGTAGGTAAATGTGAATTTTTTTTAAAGAACACTTACGGCAGATGCATACTCCACCAATATCGTGGCAAGAGTGTGATTGTAAACAGCTTTATGAGCCTTTGACCTCACTCTAAGTTCTGCATTTACCAGTAGAGATAATTTCAAATTGAAATGCGGTCACAAGCTCATTCAATTAAAAGCAATGAAGCAACTTTCTTACGTCTCTTGCAAGCTATTTTGACAAATCAAGTGAGGGGACCACTTTAAGAAAAAATCAACCCAAAACAACATTCAGTATATTTTTGCGGTCGTTCGTGAACTGAAAGAACTATTTACACAATCCCATGCGATGAAAGGGGAATAAGAAAACAACAAAAGGCTCCACTTTCCCACAAAGCTACTCCACTGAAAACTACAGGCTACGAACCATTACTCAACTGAACAAAAGCTGAATAGCCGATATTCGATCACTCTAAGACACTCAACAAATTTTATCCTCAAAGTGGAAAAAGCAGAATTTGAGATTTGTATCGAACAGATAAAAGGAAATTCGATCACCATATTCCAGGCGGAGCATGGATCGGAACTTGGCAATCTAAGGGCTTAACAAAACCAACCAGATGTAACACAACGCTCGTCAGTTATATGTTGTGAAAACATCCAATTTTACACTAGAGGGATCATTCACTACGATCTTTGTCTGTATTGCACGAATTCAATCTACCGCCATGGAGGGCAGTTGAAAGCTACAGCGATTTGGGGCAAAGGAAGCAGGGGACGACGAATTTACAGTCTTTCCTGATTTGCCCTCGGGATCTTCTTCTGCTGGTGGGTACATTCGGTGTCAGATTCCGTGATTTCGTCATTTGCGTGAGGGCACCGAAGGAAGTTTTGCTAAGATAGGAACGTTCAGAAAGACTTGCACGGCGATTTCTTGCGTTGTATTTTAGCCTTGACAAAGTGAGACGTGCTTTTTTGGACAAACTTGGGTTCCTTTGATGTCTCCACATTAGCATTTTGACTCGGGACTGGTTCAATTAGTTGGTTCCAACTTGAATTCTAAAAGATGCACTAAGAGTAAAGTTAATATTATTATCTATTGTGGAGGTATATGAAAGTGTGATTACTCCACTATGATGGCAAGCTTCTCGAGTTAAATATTTTCAAATTCAAGCTCGAATTGATCTACTAACCCGAGCTCTTCAAATTTGAAAAGAATGTAATTCAACCTAAGTGCCTGGCAAGTAGAGTTTAATTACGAGACGTGCCACCTCTCTTGGGTTGGAGAGACAATTTGATAACGTGACTTGCTATGACGCAACGATTCTTGAATACTCTCCAAACGACTTATATTGAATTGGATACAATAGTTTTTCATTAGATAAATTAACTCCGATTTTGAGTTGGGTCATTTCGTTTAAAAACTTATGGACTATTTACAAAGCGACTACGATCAGAAATCACGGCATTTGTTATCCCATAATTGCTCGATTGGAGATATGAATTGTACGATCATCGGGGTTAAATGTTTTACATGTAAAAGAACACGAAATACAAGAAAAGGCGCCCATAAACTTCGAGAACAGAAGAAAAATGAAAAGCCAAAAACAATTTAAAACAAAAATACGAAAAAACGCAAACCCTCCTCTGCTTTCTCCGATCAAAACGATCACGATTCTCCCACCATTCAGTCCAACTCTATCTTCCTCCCTTTTTAATTTCGGATCGTCCCTCGGATTCTGATTCGGCCTCTCTCCCTCTCTCTAGCACAAACAGTGACGACCTCAACTGATCGATCGACCGATCTCCGCTGAAACCGGTTTTCAGCACCGCCATGGCGAGACCCTAGAAGCAGCGGGTGTCGTATGATGAGGCCCTGTCCGACGGCTCCGACGAGGAGGAGGAGCAGCAGCTCAACGATTGTCGGCTAACTTGCTAGACGTTGACTTTGTTCGATTTTTTTTTTTTTTTTTTGGTCAGCAAACATTATATCTTATACTCATTCAAGTAAAAGTTTGCGACAATATACAGGCTTCAGAACAAAGCAATTCCAAAAGACAAGTAGGGGGATAAGCGATCCAATTAACCGGTAAATATTTATTACGGTGGGCTTTGGCGACCCAATCCGCAACTTGATTACTTTCTCTTCGGCAATGGGTCATCTTTAAATTGCTGAATAGCTTTGCGCGGGCCTGGGCTTCGGTGATCAATGCATAAGCTTCCCAACTCACTTGATCTGCTCCCTCGCTCATCATCTCCACCAGATCAGTTCGATCTGTCTCTAACACGATCTTCAGTTCACTTTTTGCTTCAAAATGTTTTAGGGCTTCAAGTACAGCAGCGGCCTCCGCCTGAATCGCCGACGAGACTGTTACCGATCGAGCAAACCCATCTATCAAGATACCCCGGCTGTCTCGACATACACACGCAATGGCCCCTTCCCCTGTTTCGGCAACAAAAGACCCATCTACGTTAATTTTAATCACCCCGGGAGGAGGAGGGGTCCAAATCGGAGGTAATTCTTTCTGTGTTTGCGGTTTTCCATTCGTTTTCTCTGACCATTTGCTGAGGTTTTTCTCCGTGGCGATGGCTGAGATGACGATGTGTTGGGGGTTTAACTTATGAGCTCTGAATACCAAGTCGTTCCGAGATTTCCAAATCTGCCATAATAATAAAGCAAGGAGCTCAAAGGATACAGAGGTATGTTTAAAATTCAGCAACCATTCCTCTATCCGAGTCACTGCGTACCTATCAACTTCAATATTTACTGATGGGTTGTTCCATATTTGCTGAGTCCAGGGGCATAGCAGAAACAGATGCTCTATGGATTCTGGATGCTGTTGACATATCAAGCAAGTGGCTTCAGGTATGATCCGTCTTCGAACCAGATTCTCCTTAGTTGCGAGGGCGTTTTGGCAAACTTGCCAAAGAAAAAATCTGATTTTGGGTTGTAATTTTGCCTTCCAAATTCTATTCCATAATTCTCTGGGGGTTTGGTTTGGTGTTTCTTTTTGTGCTTTGATGTTGTTATACGCACTCTTCACTGTGAACTGCCCTGTTTTGGTTGGTGTCCACACCAATTTGTCCTCTGGAAGTTGGGGGTTAATGGGAATGGCTAAAATTTCCTGGGTTGTTTCAAAGTCAAACACCTCTCTCACCCTGTTTTCATTCCATTTGGCTTCCTCCCTGACCATTAGTTCGGATACCCGAGTTGGATCCTCTCTGTTCGCAGCCCTCCAATGAAGCCTCTTGACAGCCACTTATCTTCCCTTATGTTGATTTTCTCACCATTTCCAACCACCCATCGAATTGATCGACTGATTACATTACGGCCTAAAATCAAGCTTCGCCATCCCCATGAGGGACTTGAACCTTTTTTTGCATGTAATAAATCTGTATGAGGATAATACAATCCTTTAAAAAGCCGACTCCAGAGAGAGTATGGATTCTGGATTAGTCTCCATGCCTGTCGCCCCAACATTGCCTCATTAAATGTAATTAAGTCTCGAAAACCTAGGCCACCTTCATCCTTTCTTGCTTTAAGAGTGTCCCAGTTTTTCCAGTGTAACCCCCTCCTGTTTTCAGAATTTTTCCACCAGAAAGCTGCAATTTTCCTTTCAATAGTTCGACAAACGGATAGGGGGATTTTGAATATGGACATTGCATACTGCGGTAGAGCCTGCACCACTGTTTTAAGGAGGATTTCTTTCCCTGCCTTAGATAAGAAATTTTCTTTCCAACCTTCCAGTTTCTTATTGACTCTATCGAGGATCCAAGCAAACATTTGTTTTTTTGAGCAGCCCCAGTCGGATGGTATTCCCAAATACTTCCCTGTCTTCTCTATCTCAGGAACTCTCAGCTCGTATGTCATATTGCTTCTCAATTCCCTTGGGCAGTCTTTACTGAAAAACATACCTGACTTGTTCAGATTTAGTGCTTGTCCAGACGCAAAACAGTATTGATTTAGAACCGCTGCTACATTTTGACACTCAACAATCTTTCCTGCAAGGAAGAGTATTAAATCATCCGCAAAAAGTAGGTGAGATAAAGTTGGGCAGAAGTGGTTTAATTTGATCCCTTTGATACTTCCATTTCCCACCTCTGTTTGCAACAAAACAGATAGCACATTAGCCATAATGATGAAGAGGTAGGGAGAAAGGGGGTCACCTTGCCTTATTCCTCTAGTAGGATGAAAGGTAGGTAAAGGGTCCCCATTCATTTTAACACTGTATGAGACTGTGGAGACACATTTCATAATCCAGGAGACCCATGTTTCGCAGAATCCCATTCTCAGCATACTCGCTTCCAGAAAATCCCATTCCACCCGGTCATACGCCTTTTTCATGTCTAATTTGAGCACTGCATGGAATTTCTTTTTCTCTTTCGAATTCGGAACTGATGGAGTACCTCATGTACTATCAATATATTGTCTTGAATTTGTCGCTCACTAACAAAGGCGCTTTGCTCCTTGGCTATGAATTTCGGGAGCCACGGTTTCAATCTATTAGCCATAACTTTTGAAATGATTTTGTAAGCGAAATTGCACAAGCTTATAGGGCGAAACTGATCTAGCTTCTCTGGATTAGGAACTTTAGGAATGAGGGTAATAAAGGTTTTATTTAATTCAGGGTTAAGATTTCCTGAACTAAACAAAAGTCTTACTTCCCTGAATACTTCATTTTGGATGTCCTTCCAGTGATATTGAAAAAATTTTCCACTCAAGCCATCTGGTCCGGGGGCCTTTAAGGCACCTAGCTGGAAGGTTGCCTTAGTAACCTCCTCAAGAGTTACTTCCCTAGTTAAATCCTGGTTGACCTCTTCACTTATTAAGCATGGGATCTGATCGAGTACTGGTTTGAAATCTCGAGCCCCTGTTGTAGTGTATAGCTCTTTGAAATAGTTGACTGTCATGTGTTTCAACTGGTTGGGCTCTCGAATCCATTCATCATTTTCATTTTTCAGCATTGCTATTTTGTTTCGCTGCCTCCTCTGCACTGTAGTTGCATGGAAATATTTCGTGTTTTTGTCCCCCCATTTAAGCCAATTAATCCTGGATCTCATTCCCCAATAAACCCCCTCTTGTCTCCACAATCTTTCCACTTCCATTTTCAGCCAATTCAACCTTTCTTTATCAAAGTTTAGGTTTGGACTATTTGTAATCTCTTGTATCTCTTTTTTCAACAACGAAATTTGTTTTTCAGCATTTGAAAACCTCCTCTTACTCCACCCAACCAACTTGTCAGCCACCTTTGTCAATCTAACTGATAAAGCCACTGACTCTCCTTGAAAAGAATTCCAAGAGTCTGATACTATCTGCCCATACTCCTCATCTTCGATCCAAAATACTTCAAATTTGAATTCCTTTTTTCGTTTACCATACTCCGGAAACAGATTCAATAAAATTGGGCTATGATCCGACCCAATAGCAGGTAACGCAAATGCCTCCGCATTAGGGTAAGAAACCCTCCAGTCTATGTTGCACACCGCTCTATCCAGTCTCTCCTTAACCAAAGCTTCCCCTTCTCTATTATTGGCCCAGGTATAGGTACAACCCTTGCTTTCTAAATCCATAAGAGCGCAAGCATCCAAAAAGTCGTGGAAGGCTTTACTTCTGTAATTCTCTGCCAATCTCTTCCCAACTTTCTCCCAGTGATACAGGATCTCATTAAAATCTCCAACACACAGCCAAGGATCTCGGTTTAAGCGACTAATTTGTTGGATTCTGTCCCACAGTCTTAATCTGTCTTGAAAATCAGTAGGTGCATGTACGAAGGTAATACGCATTTTCTGTTTGTTCTCTCCCATAACACAAAGCACATCAACAAAATATGTGGAGCTAGAGTCAATAGAAATAGTAACTTGTTCATTCCAAAATACTGCTAATCCCCCAGCCAAGCCAATTGGGTTCACTATGAAGCATTCTCGAAACTGTAATTTTCGCTGCATTCTTTTAACGACGTCTTCTTTATTTTTCGTCTCCATTAAGAACAGGATAGCGGGCTTTTCTTGAGCCACGAGGGCTCGAATAGCCTGAATTGTCAGGGGTGAGCCCAACCCCTGACAATTCCAACAGATTAACCTCATTTGTACCCCGGTGGCTTATTAGGGCTAGCCACCAAAGCCCGAATTTGAGCTTCTTCCATAGTCTGGATGGGAGTGTCCAATAACCGCTTCTCATCTAGCGCCTCTTTGCTAGATAGCTGCAATTTATATGGGGAATACCTCTTCTGCTTCTTACTCATGTTAGCCTTGTGACCTTTGCATTTTTTCAGTTTCTCGACAACCAATGGTCCTTGCTGGTTACAACCTAAAAGTACCCCTGTGCCACCTTGCAATTCTGATGCAGGATCCAGCATTGTCTTGTCAATGTCTTCCCTAATTATTTCCTCCATCATGACTTTCTTGCCCTTTGCGGCGGCACTACTGCTGCTTTCCATCTCCGGAGTACCCTCATACACCACTAGCTGCCTTGAATTCTCTGGTGTCTCAGGTATAACATCTTCTTCCATTAGTTCTTCTATCTTCTTTCCATAAAATAGATCCCAGTAGGGGCTGAATTCGTTTGCCTCCGCCTTTAACCATGAACCAAAGGGTAATTCTTTCCTATTTGCAAAACGGTCTTCGGTGAAAGGAACTTCTCCACAATGTTGTGCATAATGTCCCAATCTTCCGCATGAATAACAATAGTGAGGGAGTCTTTCATACCTAAAGTTCAGCCACAACTTCTTCCCCCTATTGCTAAACATCGATCCCGGTAAAAGAGGAGCCGAGATGTCCACAGAAACTCTTGCCTTTCCTACTTTGTAGGCTGTATACCCCCTGGTTTCAATTTTAATATCTGAAACAATACCTATTTCTTCTGCCACTTTTTCTATGACACTCTCGGAGATCCATTCTGTCGGCAATCCATGTATATGGACCCAAAACGTGCACGACTTAAAATTGTAACAAGCAGGAGGAGTGTCCGGCTCCCACGATTTGAGCAAGAGTAGATGATTCACAAAAGACCAAGGGCCTTGCTCGAGAACCTTATCTCTATCCGTTTCCGACCAGAATCGAAACTCAAAGATGCCTGGGGCGATCAGAGATATTTTCACATTCTCCATTTTCCAAACCCTACGCATTGTATTCTGAAATGCCTGAATGTTTATCTTAGGGTTTTGGTAGAGTTGGCCGATTAAAGATAACTGACATTCCTTTATCTTTTCTGCAGAAATCGCCTCATCCACTGCTTTAATCTTCCTCTTCGACCACAGTCCTCCTAGTCTCTTACACAAGGCAGCAAGACGAATTTCAGACTCCTCTGACTCCTCCATGAAGTGGGCTGGAGATTTTCAGTAAAGGGTTGTAATAACGGGTGAAGAGTGGTTGAAGTAAACAGAGGATGCTCAGAATTATGATTCAGGGATAAAATGTAGAAGATAAGAAAAGGGTGAGGATTTAGAATGGAAGTAGGGTACTGGATTTAGGGTGGGAAGAAGATTTGTTGGAATGGTTTCTGTGTATCAGCCATTGTTTCGAGCAAATAGAAGGAAAACGGTAGGAAGTAGTCTGCTGGTGAGAGGGGATTAGGGTGTGAGGATGATTTGGGTGAAGAGCGCTACCCGACGGTCGAGAAAGCTTTCCAGCGAGAGAGAAAGATCAAGCTCACAGTACCTCAATAGTTTCAGGCTATTATATCCACAACAACTGCCACGAACTCTACTGACGTAGCCACAGAGAGACACAAAAAAGAAGAATCCCAGCTTATCTTTCTATCAAGCATTTTGTCGAACACTAGATCTGCACGTGGAAGTAGCGTCCGATTATCAAAGGATTGAGGGCTCGATCAAGGCGGTGATGAACTAGAAGAGTCAAGCATCAACTGAGAATGCTTGGTTTCAAGACGCATCAACTAGTAACAACGAACTGAAACCAGCAGTGAAGAAGGAACTGTAACCACGGATGGACAACGACTCAAATTAAATGATATGGCTCTGGGCGGAAGTGGAAGCACAGAGGCGTAGGGTGGTGTAGACGATGGAGGATTGGAGGGGCAATGGTTGATGGGGAAGGACTCTCATATCGAAATCGAGAGAGGAAGCTCCCATAGAAGGGAGAGAAAAGCTCGAGAAAACGCCCGAGAGCTAGTACGAAAAATAGGATTCACTTTGTTCGATTCGCATGCTGGTTTTAAGGGACAAACATCAACATTCTCTGTCTTAAAGGGAAAATACATCTAAAAACTACCAAGATGGAAGGGAAAGTCTGACATGGTACTGCCTTAAAAGGGATTGCTGTATGACCTTTATTCAGTTAGATCAGGCGGACCTTTGGATGTCGAAATGGTGCTGTTAGATGCTGGATTTCAGGTACATGTGAATTTAGAAAGATTGATCTCCAACACATCCCAAAGGAGCCTGGTAAAAAGGAATGTTTGAGAATACCCTTGATTGATGGGACATCAATAAAGCATATGCCTGAATGTCAAGGATTGAAGAGTCTACTAATTCTCAGTGCTTGCCACCGTTCCTCACTGACCACAAAACCTTCAATCGGTCAGCTAACTTCCTTATCGAGGCTTCTCTGCGAGGAGTTGGGATCATGAAGCTACCCGGCTCGATTGGATCCCTCGTAAGCCTTGAACACTAGTCTTCCAGAAACTGCAAGTCAATTTAGACTCTACCAGACCCAATCTGGAATTTGGAATCACTTGCTGAGTTCGATAAATTGAACATGGACATAGAGAATGGTTTGGTCGGGAAGATGAAGCATTTGAAAGTATTGAAGATGAGCTTCTCCGTCATAAGAAAGATAACTCATGCAGTATGGAAGCAGGATCAGCTAGAAAAATAGATGCAGAGCTTACTGAAAATTTGCTAATAGAAATTCCAATGATATTTGGAGATATTTATCTCAGAAGATTTTGAAACTGACATGTGCTGAGATACACCAAGTACCAAGGCTCCTAGAAATTCTTATATGTTTGCATATTCATACGGAATTGATGATGGCATTTCCAATCTCTCGAACTTGAAAAGCTTGAGAGATTTGTCTTTGGGATGCTGAAGGTCTCCTCGCCCCGTTGACCCATCTAAGCTTGTGGAAGATGCTATCCCCTGACAGATCAGTAGGTTAAACAAATTGGAGTCTTTAGAGTTGTCCTCTTCGACAATGACCACCATATCACCATATAATTTGCAGCTTTCTCATCTCAAGAGACTTGAACTCTCTAATGAATGTCTGGGGTGCCTCCCAACGCTCCCCTCAAGTTTATCGCCCTTATGAATCAAACATTGCCAGTCAACACAGTTACTGATAGACCTATCAAACTTGAAGAAACTATCAAAACTTGTAATTGAGTATTGCGGCCTTGAGAGTCTGGAAGGTCTTAGAACTTTGGAGATGAACAAACTCAACCAACTGGGCAGATTGGATGATCTGAGTGGCTTGAAGAAACTAATGGCATTTCATTTACGTCATTGTTCTAATTGGTCGATCGGAATTGATGGAAAATTTGTGGATCTCCTCCGTCAACTCAGTCTTGAAGCTTCCTAATGTATCAACGTTAAAGAAATTAGTATGGATAGGCATACTTCACCATTGATGATTTGGAAATTCAGCACATTATGGAGTAGCTTGATCAAACTTGGCAAGTTTTTGCAAAAGAGAAAAAATACCTGCTCTATTGAGTACTTTTTTATGATAAGAAGTGCCTCCTATTCTGTTATAGATATGAATTACAAAGAGGTTTATGCAAATCTTCTTTCCATGTGCACTTTGCTTGTCGACTTCTTATATGGTTATGTAATTCTATATACCCTTGTTCAGATCTTCTTTGTTTTAATTTGGTTTGGTTTAGATGTTTCGATGGCTATGAATTGCTAATTAGCTTACCTAGTGAGGCGAAGTCAGGTTATATAAATTCCAAGTGTAATATTTTGTCAATTTACTATACAGCGATTTATCAGAGTTATCCTTATAATTGCTGCTTCATACTACTGAACCTGAAGTTGTTCGATGCCCATGCTTCACGCAGGAGAACGTTAAACTTCATCATACCATATAGGATGAATTTGCTGTTATAAAGTGTGTGAAATATCTCAATACTTGTGGCATCACCTCTAGGGCAATAACCTACTCAAAATTGCAACGTGAAGAAGATAAATACTCTACATCGACAAACGCATGTCCAGTTTGTTTTTTGGGTGAAGCATCGTTCTTAATTGGATTCATAAGAGTTGAAGAGAAGGTGTAACAATTCTTAATTAAAATTAAAAAATGTTTCCAGTTGCAGATGGACTTGGTTTGACATTATCTAATGTTGAGGTAAATCTGAAATAATGACCCAAATCGTTTAATTTCAAATGAATAGAAGTGTGGCAAAAAAAATTTCAATCCTAAAAATTTTACAAGGAATAGTCTCACGCTGTCTGCAAGTTCTTATCTTTTCTTCTGTAATAGATAATCCGCAAGCATTAACCGAGTGAGTGAAGAGCCACACCTCCGAAAACTTTATCTGAAATAGAGAACTTTCATACTTGAGATCGGGGGGAGCCAATAGTCTTTTTAATCATTATAGTCATTGGAGAGGCTGCGCTGAACTTTTGCCGGTCATCGAAGAGGTTTCCGAGTTCAATCAGGAATTTGGAAATGCTAATTGAGTTGGATTCCAAATGGGATCTAATAAATCATGCCATGTTGTGACCTTATTTACCGCACTTGTTAGTGGCTCAAAGTTTTAAGACGATACTCATGAATAATTTTTCTCATCTACGTCGACACAAGACTATGCTTATAAATTGATTTTGCGTACTCTATTTTAATAGTGTTTTGTATAATAATCAGCACAAAGCATTGATTTATATGTCCAACTACAAGGCTTTGTGACGAGCAATTTATTGACACTAATGAGGGGTTAAATGCGAATGATGGAACGTGATCTTTTTCTTAATTTGATTGATCGCTAGGGGAGTGCTTTGATGAAGATCAAGCCCGATAATTCCACTGTGCTTTATGTTTTGGTGTCAATTCGGGCCTGAGCCCGACCAGCCCATTAAACTGGATTGCCCGGAGTTCACCTTAATTAAGATTAGGGGGAAACGAAATCGGTTGGGAGTTTGATGTCGCTTTTGTTGACTTGACTTTGAATGAATGCAGCATATTTATTTGGGGTGGTTGATTCTCATCACAAAATTTCCGCATTTACTTGGGGCAGTTGAGAAACATGATAATTGTGAACTTTGACAGGCTGAACCGATGCTGCAAGGTAGCAACCTTACTGGCCAATTTTGCGGCAAACTGGCCAATGACTCTATGCATATTCAGCCAATCCTATGGCTTCCAAGTTCAATGACCTAACGAAAAGTCATTCAAAAAAATCTTCCCTTTATTAGTTCCTTAATGTCCTGTGGTGAAGGAGGAACAAAGGTCTTGATACTTGAGGCCCACGTGCATCTATACGAGAAGTCTTTCTTTTCCTTTAATGTGGTAGGAGCTAGGCAATGGATCCCACCTGTTTTCTCTTCTTTATCCGAGCTTTGGAGTTAATGGAGGGAGCTCAATTTCGATTCAAATGGAAGGAGTCTCATTTAAAAGATATCTGCAACGAGACTTTGGGACTTTCGTTTTACAAAATTTAGTGGAGTATAATCAAAGCTATAGCTACCGGAAGACAAATTTGATTTTTCATTAGTCTCTACTCAAAGAATTTGATACTTCCCAAGAGTCCTTTTCGACTCATTGAGTTATCGTGATTTAATAACTTCAATCTTAAACTTTTTTTGTCTCACTCGGGTTTATGTCTGAAAAAACTTAAGAACTTATTAATTCCGGAAGGGAACATATTTACACCTCCGGATCTAGCGAGGTTTTATTTTCCTCCTTGGCTTCCCCACCATGTGCTTCCTCCATGTTGTCCTCGTCAAAATATCAATAAGGTTCTTAGGAGTTTGGCAGTGGATCCTACCTATTTTCTCTTCTTCCTCGAGCTTTTGAGCTAATGGAGAAAGCTCAATTTTGATTCAAATGGAAAAAGTCTGATTTAAAAAATCTTCAATGAATTTTTGGGCTTTCATTTAATAAAAAACATAAGTTTAGTGGAGTATAATCAAAGCTAAAGCTATCGGAGAACAAATTTGATCTTTCAATGGTCTCAATTCAAGGAATTTGATATTTTCCAAGAGTTTTTTTTACTCATCCAGTCATCCTGATTTAGTAACTTCAATCTTAAAATTTTTTTAGGATGCTCGGATCTATATCTGAAAAGACTCAAGAACTGATGAATTACAGAATGGAACATTTTTGCACCTCTGGATCTAGCGAGATTTTACTCTCTTCTCCTTGGCTGCCCCCCACCATGTGCTTCCTCCGTGCTGTCCTTATCAAATATCAATAGGTCCATTTAATCAAACATCTGTACCCGATCGAAATCTGAAAGTCTTGCTGGTGTTGGCACATTCGCATCACTCATGCAGTTGCCGGCAACTTTGAGGAGGTCAGCTCATCAATCACCGGGAATGACCATGGCCAGGGGCATGGGGTTAGGGTTTTGGATGGGTGTGAGCAGAGTAGTGACAACGAGGGAAGATCAAGGATTTGGAGCGACGAAGAAATGTGCAAAGGTCAAAGAAGGATCTGGAAGGAGTTGTTGTGGAGTTACAAGAAGTTTACCTATAAAAGAAAAAAAAATAGAAGGAAAATAGAAAATTTCTAAACCTGGGAATGTTGAATATATTCCAATACCACTTGTCTTAAAGTTAAAATTGTAGCTCGTTTCCTTTGCATATTGAGTTTCAAATAAGCTCATTTCATGGATTATCTCACTTGTAAGACTCTAAAAATTGCTAAGTCCATTTTTTTTGGTCGAATAAGTTCAATTTTTTCAAAAATTTAAACTGTGACATGTTGTTAATAGTCACTTTGGACTATACTAAAGTCACATCAGATCCACATTAGCTCTATTTATTTGCCGTCGTTCATGCATGCCGCCACATCGAATCTTTACCGATCGTCTTAGACGAAACTGTGATAGAATGTGCTTTCTGGTCATAGTACAAATTGGGGTATTAGTAATACGAAAATAAAATTGGAGATTCGATATCACACTGGGCAAAGTGTAGGCTTTTTAAAGAAATTTTTCCAAGCGACGTCAAACCCCAGGGTAGATTTTTAAGCTGGTCGTCATCCAAGCAAGCCACAACTTCGGATTTTCAACTGGCGGAACGTATTTTTTGATCACCATACAAGTTTGGATAATTGGTATTAAAGTGGATGAGGCCAACCCTCCGAGGAATTCACCTGATCCACCTGTGTATGGATTGGGTTTACATGTACCGGTGGTCGGGCAATACCTTCTCGATGAATAGGGAGGAACTGAAGAGAGCCGTAATCCAGTCCATATACCGCGTTTGGCGGGGCAAAGTCCTCGGTTACCAAGAAACCGCGTGGAAAGTTAGAACAGAGAGCCCATACCCTTTCCACGTGGCCAACCCCAAAATGATGGATTTTCAGCCCACGTGTACGTCCCAATTCAAATCGCCAATATTTTCAAAAAAATTAATACCACGAAAAATTTCAAATTATATACATATGATAAATTTATTCAAAATTAATTTTTTTAATCACTAAAAATTCAAAACTGATAAATTTACCTCAAACTAATTTTTTGACTATCAAAAACTCCAAACTGGTACATTTGTGACAAATTTATCATCCGTTAAATTGGATTAATACTACAAAAAATCACAAAGTACACATGTGACAAAGGAAGGGTAAAACCTCAAATTGATACGCTCATCAACTGTCATGTGTCCTTCAACTCATAAATTTGACGATAAAATTTAACGGAAACTAACGGAGGATAAAATTATTATAGGTATATCAGTTTGGAATTTTTAATAGTCAAAAAATTAAGTTAGAGTAAATTCATTATAAATGTATCAGTTTGGAGTGTTATTAACCTTTTCAGAACTTGTATTTTAGAATGAGAGCACAGGAAACAGACGGGGCGGCTTTCCCCAAAATAGCCCCGACTGGGACCACCCCAACCCCGAAAGTGACCCTGTAATTATGTACAGGCAAAGATGCAAGCGTGTCTCGTGCAAATCTGCCGGGCATTTATCGAGACACGTGTTGTCAGAAAATCCAATGGAAGATGATATTTACAATTTGTGGTCAGCTAAGTGTGAAGTAACCACACAAAAGCATGGTTATTAAAATTCGAAAATATAAAAAGGACTAGAAGAATTTCTTTTAATATTTTATTTTAGTCACCGAAAGCAAGTCTATTGCCCCCCATCTCTTTCGAATTCCACCTAGTTTATTTACCCCGCAATTGCATTGTTCTTTTTTTTCAATTGCTTTGTGATGGTGCCAGAGAAAAAGAGAAGCATCGGGTTGGGAAGAGGGCCACTTTTGGTGTTATAAGGCCTGCATTTGTCAACTTTGACAGGCTGCAAGGAATCATTCTTTTTTGACCACTTCGAATATTGAGCCCATTCTCGTTTCTAAGTTTACTGAACCACAGAGATCTCCATTTGTAACTCTGGCTTCCGAAAGGGTTTTAGATTTCCGATGTGCTGTACTGATTTTGCTGCTACACTGTTCAATTTTTTCTTCAAGAGAAGACCAAGAGAGATCAATGGAGGGGAGGCAAAATGAAACAGCGAGGGGCGCTTCTTCTACTCACACTTCAACAGAAGGTCAAGGAATGGCTACTTCATCGGGATATGACTATGAAGTATTCTTAAGCTTCAGAGGACCAGATACTCGATCAGCTTTTACCGACTTCCTTTACACTAATCTGATAGCTGCAGGAATCCGTACATTTAAGGATGACGAAGATCTCCGCATAGGGGAAGAGTTTGCCCCTGAACTTCTCCAAGCAATTAAGCAGTCGAAGATCTTAATACCTATATTTTCGAAAGGTTATGCCTCTAGCGTATGGTGTCTCAAGGAGTTAGTCCAGATGGTCGAGTGCCAGAAAACTGGAAGACAAAAGATCATGCCCATTTTTTATGATGTGGCCCCTTCAGAGGTTCGATACCAAACTGGGGCTTATGCAGAGGCCTTTTGTTCACACAAAAAGAAGATGCGATATGGCGAAGAGACTATCGGAGGATGGAAGGATGCTCTCACTGTAGCCGCAGGAATAAACGGATCGAACCTACAAAGCATGCCCAACAGGTGACTGCTTGTAGCATTCCATCTCATGCGCCTTGTATCGTTAAACTCGATGCATTTCAATTGGTTTCTTTTTTAGATTTGGGTTAGTCTTGTTGAAATTGAATTGTATGCAATTGCAGTTATGCCGCAAAATCACCCTAAATAATGGCACAATCCCAATTTTGTCCCATTTCATTCCCAGCAACATTATTTTTTGTCAGATTCAGGTCATTCATTAACCCGAAGTTCCACTGCTAATTCATCTAAATGGAATAAATCGTTGAAGAACACCTTTAGAATAGATCTGTAGTTTTCAATTTGGTCTTGCTAGAACATAGTTTGGTTCAACTCAGTTTTCTAACTCATTGCCATTTGATCTCCAACAAACACTAGGCGAGAAGGTGAGTTCGTGAAAGCATTCACGCAGATGGTTTTCAATGATTTGAGTAAGGCTTATCTGGGGGTATCAGATTGCTTGGTCAATGTCGACAACCACGTGGATGCAATCATGGAAATGATATGTGCTAGGACAAGTGAAACACGGATTATAGGAATCCATGGGATGGGCGGTATTGGAAAGACGACTATTGCCAAAATGATCTACAATCAACTTTCACGCGACTTTGAGAATTGTTGCTTTCTTCGGGGAATTCGAGAAACGTCAAAAGACAAAGGCATTGAATGCTTGCAGAATCAGCTCATCTCTGAAATCCTCAAAATGAAATGGATAGATATAAAAAACATAGATGTAGGGACTCAGACAATTAAAGACAGGTTGTCTACTAAAAAAGTCCTCCTCCTTCTTGATGATGTGGCTCACAAGGAACATATGGATGCACTCATAGGTAAGCGTAATTGGTTTGGTACAGGGAGCAAACTTATAATTACTACTAGAAACAAAGATGTTCTCAAGGTTCCTGAAGTGGACGGCCTTTATGAGGTTAAAATCATGGATTCCGATCAATCTCTTCAACTTTTTAGCAAACATGCCTTCAGGAGAGATTCTCCTTTAGATGAGTATATCAACCAATCCAACAGGGCGATAGGCATTTGCGGAGGTTTGCCGCTAGCTCTTGAGGTCATAGGTTCACTTTTATCTCGCACTGAAAAGGAAAAGTGGGATGGCAAATTGAAGGAGTTGGAAAATGTTCCTCCTAAGGATGTCCAGAGTAAGCTGAAAATAAGTTATAATGCATTACGTGTTCGAGAAAAGCATATATTCCTTGATATCGCTTGTCTTTTCATTGGATATGACAAAGACATTGTGGTTCACTTCCGGGATAAATTAAAATTTTTTTCCGGTTGAGGCTATGGAAGTTTTGCAAAACATGTCTTTGATAAGTATTGAAAAGGACAATAAAGTGTGGATGCATGACCAACTCAGAGACCTTGGAAGAGAAATAGTTCGACAAGAAAGTAACATGAAAATAGAGAAGCAAAGCAGGGTGTGGGATCCTAAGGAAGGATTGGATTTGCTAAGGAGACATAAGGTAAAATTCCCCCAATATAAATTCCCAGTAGTTATGTATTTTTCATTTTAAAAAAAAAGCCAGTTACTTGTTGTGTTGTCTAGCACCATTAAGATTTCCTCAACCTATATTTTGCTCTTTTGAGATTATAGGAATGATAATACTGAACTCAACTGCTTAATATAGTGGACTTGAATAAATGTGTTTCCCTTCAACTGTTTTGTTTTTAAATTTTTCCTTTGGGCAGGGAAAAAAGAAAGTTGAAGCTCTTCGTCTCAAGTTGGACCACCAGCGGCAATATCGTTTTACTTATAAGGGCTTTGAGAGCCTATCAGATCTAAGGTTCCTTGAAGTGTACGGTTCGATGGAAAATTTTTGTGCAGAAGAGAGGCTTCTTTTGCACGAATCACCATCAAATGCTCTTCCAACTAATGAGAATTCAGATCTCCTTCCACAATTACGATGGTTTTCATGGCGTGATATTCCCCCAACATTTGACATTACAAATTTCTCCATGGAGGATGTGGTTATTCTTGACCTATCTGAGAGTAAAATTACGCAGGATTGGAAGGGGTGGAGCCATATGGAGGTATGTTATATGCTAGATAACATTTATTATTCCATCTTATTAGATTAGTTATCTTTGCATGATTTTTCTTTTACAGGAGATGAAGATTTTAAAAGTTCTGAATTTGACCAATTGCCATTGCTTGGAGAGAACTCCCAATTTCTCTACTCTTGTAAATTTAGAACGTTTGATCCTACAAGGCTGTAGCAAATTAGTCGAAATCGATGGGTCGATTTGTCAGTTGAAACACTTAGGTTCCTTAGATGTAAGGGATTGTCGGTGTCTTCAGAGGCTGCTAGAAAAGCTTGGTGGACTAGAAGCTTTGAAAGAACTCCGGATTGATGAAACTGAGATCGAGCAAATCCCTAATTGTCGAGGAATGAGGAATTTAAGGATTTTCACTTCATCTAAATGTTTGTCTTTTATGCTTCCCCCCACAATCGGAGATCTTACAAGTCTTGAATACCTATCTCTGAAAAATTGCAAACAGTTAAAGTGGCTTCCAGATTCAATCGGGAATTTGAAATCGTTGATTGAGTTGGATATAAGCAAGACGAGCATAAGAGAACTACCTGATTCCATCGGAAACTTAGAAAATTTGAAAGTAGTGAAGATGACCTGCGATTCCACAAGCAAAATACCCAATTCCTTTTGGACGATTGAGAAGCTCGAAGAAATAGAAGTCACGCGTCCACAAGTCACACATCCACGGCCTACGAAGGGTTTCCATGTGAAAATTGGCGATTGCATCCACAAATATCAATCCGTGAGGATATTGAAAATGCATGATGCTAGAATATACGTAGTACCGCAACTTTCAAAAAGTCTTGTCGATCTACAATTGGGAAGATTGTACATGAAGATGTTTCCAGATCTATCAGACCTAACTAATTTAAAGAGATTATGTCTAGAGTTTGCCCCACGTGATGATGATGGGCTTGTGGAAGAAGAGTCCATAAACACCAAAGAATTAAAAACAGAAGAAGAAGAAGAAGAGTCCATGCCATGGTGGATTGGGAAGTTGAGCAAACTGGAGATTCTGGCCGTCACCTCTGATTATGTGACCACTTTACCCACGGATATAACTCTCCTTCCTCGACTCCAATTCCTTACCATCAGCTGCCGTAATCTGCGTGACCTCCCGAGCCTTCCCTCCAGTTTATTATCCTTGGCTTTGGAGTCTGAATACGTGACCACCTTACCCATAGATCTGAGTCTCCTTCCTCGACTCCAAGAACTCGACTTCAAATGCCCTAAATTGCCTCACCTCCCGAGCCTTCCCTCCAGTTTATCATCATTAATTTTGTTCCATTGCTACTCACTTTGCTCGATGGAGGATCTATCGAATTTGAAGAGACTATAAGATCTTCAGATTATTCACGGTGCAATCTCAGAGATTCGGGGCCTTGATTGTTTGGAGAACCTACAAGAGTTGGAGCTTCGGGCCCTGCAACAGGTGGAGATATTACCTGACCTAAGTAATTTCAACAAACTAAGAAGTCTTCAAGTAGGCGATTGTGATAGTCTGCTTGAGATTCAAGGCCAACTACCACAGTCTTTGGAAGAATTGGAGATTTTTTCATGTGAATCTTTACAACAATTGCCTGATCTGTCTAGTTTGAAGGGACTGCAAAAGCTTGACATAATTGCTTGTGGTAATCTGGTTGAAATTCAACTGGAATTACCACAATCTTTGAAAAAATTGCAGATTGATTCCTTTGGATATTTACAGAAGTTTCCTAATCTGTCAAGCATGAAGGAACTGCGAAAAGTTGTCATAAGTGGTTGTGATCGTCTGGTTGAAATTCAAGGCGAACTACCACAATCTTTGGAAGAATTGGGGATTTATTTATGTGAATCTTTAGAGAAGTTGCCTAATCTGTCTAGCTTGAAGGGACTGCAAAAGGTTACAATATCAGATTGCGGGAAATTAGATGTGGAGGCAATTTCTAGGCTTTGCTCGGAGAAATCAGTCAAATTTGTGGGAGAAGACGAGGGAGAAGACGACGAATGTGAATATGAAGACGACGAATAAGTGCACGTTGCTCTTGAAAGCTTCTTGATCCACGACCACAAATTGTTCCCTTGTGTTCAAACTATAAACAAATTGAGGTAACTTATTTCATCTGACAACCAATGTTTTCCCTTTTGTGCAATCAAATTCTTTCACGGATATGAACATAGAAGTTTCACATTCACTTTTTAATTACATTTTCACAAGCTGATGACCGAAAATCTAACAACCAATGTTTTCCTAGCAGGGGTTATGCATGTCAATTGCATCGTTTTTATTTGATAGGTAACAAATTATTAGAGATCCTTATCAATTTGCTGCTTCACATATTACTAAGTTGATAACCTCGCTTCGCATTGGAGATAACTTCATTATGCCATAATGATTAGATGGAATGTGTGCTAGAAGGTTATATAACTATGGTTCTCATCTTGGAACTTTACAGCATAATCAATTCATGCTTGCAACTGTGAAGAAGACAGACACACTGTAATGATATGCTTATGTTCGGTTTATTTTCCTAGGAAAGGTGTGCTTCTTACTGGGATTTGCAAATGTTAGGAAGAAGTTATAAAATGAAGAAAGACGAATTTCACTTGGGTAGCAGAATCAATAGTTGGTGCAACCAAACTTCTATCTGTGACAGGAGAAGGGAACTATTTAGCTTCTCCAAGGTATCATAATTCATCTAATGGTTAAGGCTAAATTTTAGTAATATCGATGCCGAGAACATATGATAAAGTCTCACTTGGGGTTAGAAATCATGTAAATGAAACTCGTGTGTGATCTCCATTATTGCATACATTTTCTAGAAATGGTTATGCCTAGGAGATTATCTGTTATAGAAGCCCTTCCATTCACCTCAAGTTACACTAAGGATTCTTTTAGGTTTTAAGTTTGACAAGAAATGCTAAGGGAGACACCTCAAACAACCGACTTTTTGCCGATTTCTAGCTGAGAGGAATTTGAGTTTGAGTAACTTACATAAATCTTTATGTGCAGGGAGCTATGGCTAATTTGGAAGCTGTACAAATGAAGACCGAATAAAGGAAAATGAAGATGACATCTAATGTCGTCTAAATTCCCTTCATAATCTTGGGGTGATAAACTGTGCATTCACCTGTTTAGGGAAAGAAACTTGGAGATTAGTGAGGGAAGTCATTGCCTATTGATGAAATCGTTGAATCTGTTGAACTCCATGTGAAGTTTCAATTGAATGGTTAACCCTTTTTTCAGAGAAATCATTAGAGCAGGGCGGAGGGATTCATTGTGAAATTTGGGCGATCGTACGTAATGTTATTCAAGGTAGTCTGACTCATGAGTGTGATAGGCACTCACAACACAGGAAACACGAATAATTGGAATTCATGGACCCGACAGTGTAGTAAAGTCGACTCTTGCCAAAATTATCTACAATTAGCTTTCACATGGTTTTGAGCATTGTTGCTTTCTTTCTAACATCAGCGATACTTTAGAACTCAAGGGCATTCAGTACTTGCAAAATCAACTCATTTCCTATGTCCTAAAAAGCAAATTGATAGAAATAAGTAATGTTGATGAAGGGATCAATACAATTAAAGATAGGCTATCTAGTAAAAGGGATCTATGACATTCAGGCATTATTGAATTCTTCAATGCTGAATGTCAAGCGTTAAAGGATCTTGAAATTCTGAGTGCTGCGCATTGTTCATCATTGAAGAAGATAATCTCTTCCATTGGTCATTTAACATCTCCATCGAGGCTATCTCTCAGAAGCACCGTAATTACATTTCTCCTGTCAGTTGGAGCTCTTACAAACCTTGAATACTTGTCTGTGAAAGAATGTAGATGTATATAGAGGCTTCCGGACTCAATTGGCAATCTGCAATCGCTACTTAGGTGTATATCTCCTACACGTGCATAAAGAGCTACCTGACTCAATGGGAAACATGAAAAGTTTGGAAGTAGTGAGGATGAATAATTGTTCCATTGGAAAGATATCTAGTGCCTCATGGATGCTGTAAAAGCTTGAAGAAATAGATGCAGCACTCGGTGAAAGCTTGCAACTGGAAATTCCTAATGATATTTCTAGACATTTATCTTTGAGGATCTTGAAATTGACATTGATTGAAACATGCCGAGCACCAAGGCTTCCTCGAAGTCTTGTCAGTTTACACATTGATACATTGATGACAACATTTTCAGATTTCTCAAATTTAACAAGTTTAAAGAAGTTGTATTTGGCCATTCGACTAGATACTTACCCTGTGGACACTTGTCAACTTGTGGAAGATCCAATGCCGTGGTGCATGATTTTGGGGAAAGTTATGTCAACTAACTCGCTAGTGTTGACTTTGTTCGATTCGCATGCTGGTTTTAATGGACAAACATCAAGATGGAAGGGAAAGTCTGACATGGACTTTTGCCTTAAAAGGGATTGCTGTGACCTCAATTCAGTTAGATCGGGTGGACCTTTCGATGTCAAAATGGTGCTTTTAGTTGCTAGATTTCAGGTACCTGTGAATTTAGAAAGATTGATCTCCCCCACCTCCCTAAGGAGCCGGGTAAAATGGAATGTTTGAGAGAACCCTTGATTGACGGGACATCAATAAAGCATATGCCTGTATGTCAAGGATTGAAGTGTCTACAACTTCTCCGTGCCTGCTACCCTTCCTCACTGACTATAAAACCTTCAATCAGTCACCTAACTTCCCTATCGAGGCTTTCTCTGCAAGGAGCTGGGATCATGGAGCTTCCCAACTCAATTGGATCCCTCGTAAGCCTTGAACACTAGTCTTTGAGAAACTGAAAATCAAAAGAGATGCTACCAGACTCAATTTGGAATTTGGATCGCTTGCTGAGTTGGATATGTTGAACATGGACATAGAAAAACTGCCTGGTTCGTTCCGGAACATGAAGCATTTGAAAATACTGAAGATGAGCTTCTCTGCCATAAGAACAATACATAATGCAGTATGGAAGCTGGAAAAGCTAGAAGTTATAGATGCAGAGTTTAGCGAAGATTTGCCAATAGACTATGATATCTCGAGATATTCATCTAATAAGATATTGAAATTGACATGTGCTGAGATACACCAAGTACCCAGGCTCCCAGAAAATCTTCTGTCTGCATTTTCATGCCGAGTTGATGATTGCATTTCCGGTCTCTGTTGAGAGATTTGTCCTGGGGAAGCTGAAAACTCTTCACCCAGTTGACCCATCTAAGCTTGTGGAAGATGCTATCCCCGGGTGGATCGGTAGATTAAACAAACTGGAGTAT
Source organism: Syzygium oleosum (assembly GCF_021117445.2). NCBI lineage: Eukaryota > Viridiplantae > Streptophyta > Magnoliopsida > Myrtales > Myrtaceae > Syzygium > Syzygium oleosum. Next base: position 14,373,795 of record NW_026607485.1, read on the forward strand.
TTAGAGTTGTGCTCTTCGATAATGACCACCTTTATCTCCAGATATTGCGCAGCTCTCTCATCTCAGGAGACTTGAACTCTCTAGTGAATGTCTACGGTGCCTCCCAAGGCTTCCCTCAAGTTTACCGTCCATAAATATCAGAGATTGCCCGTCAATTCGTACATAGATAGACCTATCAAATTTGAGGAAACTATCAGATTTTTAATTGAGTATTGTACAGTAATAGAGATTCAAGGCCTTGAAAGTCTGGAGAATCTTAGAGCTTCAGGGCTGAACGAACTCAACTGATTGAACAGATTGGTTGAGCTGAGTGGCTTGAACAAACTAATGGCTTTTCATTTACATCATTGTGGTAATCTGGTTTACTGGAATCGTTGGAAAACTTGTGGATCTTCTCCGGCAATTCTATACTTAAGTTTCCTAATGTATCAATGTGGAAGAAACAAAAACTGATGGGCATACTTCAATATGTGTTGCTTGATCAAACTCAGCACGAACTTCTGCAAAAGATTAAAAAAAAAAAAATGGAGACCTGCTCTGTTGAATACTTTTTTTCTGATAAGAAGAGCTTCCCATTATGTATAGATATGAATTAAAAAGAGATCTATGTAAATTTTCTTTTCATGTGCACTTTGCATGTTGACTTGCGATATAGTTCTGTAACTGCATATACCCTTGTTCAGATCTTCTCTGTTTTATTTTGGTTTACAGAAAGTTCCGATCCAGAAATAAAGCACCAATCATTCCCCCGGTTGCCATAACAATGAATCTGGTCATCCTATGATGTGATTTAATCATAATAATGAGTCTGGTAAAAAGGTCGTTCTTTTTCAACAACCAAATGAGCAAAAAATAGTTCATACACGAGAGTTGAACGAGGTTTCTAAGCAAACCATGGGTTAATCTAGTATTTGAATTGATAGAATGTGAGTGCAGATTAGTCCCACAACATATTCTATACTTATATGCAAACATTCTCATGTGTGAACTATCTACTTGAATTTATCTTGCATTTTAGTTTAGACACCACTGCATTCCTAATCCTGTCACACACTCAAGACAGATTCTTGAATAGAGTCCAAAACCGTATGAATTAAGTACATGGAAAAGAGAAACCCCCCGCACCGGCCCAGTTACCAAATGTGCTTGTTCTGACATTAGGTAATGTTGAGCTAAATAAGAAAAAATGAACCAAATCGTTTAATTTCGAATGAACAGAAGTGTAGCAGTATCTCAACAGTCAGAAAAATTTCTATTGGTTCATGCATCCGGTGAAGGTTTCAACAATGAATTTTATTCGACTCCACTTTTTGTCCATCAACATTTCCTAGTCTTCAGCAATGTCGGGCACTGGTGGTGCCCTGCGTCTGATTACCAATGTCCAAAACTGTTATGTAATGGCTCTGATGATCCAACTGAGCGAACCTAAAAAAAATTGAAAGAAGGGAAGATGAAAAGGAAAACTACTCGCAGTGGAGGCTAATTGTTACAGAGCATCTCAAAACTACACATGACCAAATCTAAGCAAAAGCCTTGAGTCGGGTTCCGTGATCTACATATATTTGGATTTGGCAGAGGGCTTTACCATTGTGGGAGTTCACTCGTGAGGGTTGTTTGTGATCGGGGCAGCGATGCCATGATGCTTGGAGTGCAACGTCAACGCTGCGAAGCTACAGTATTCTCCTTGATTTAAGACAAACTAGGAAGAAGATATATGCGAGTGCGGATACAACAATGAAGGACATTTTGATAAGTTAACTATAAAAAGGGTGTTTTTAATCTAAGAAGGTGTAAATATAGCACCACCTTTTTGGTAAACTAATTGTAATAAACGTAGTATTTTTATTTTATTTTTAAATTTATTTTTTCGGCATATTACTTACAAGTAGGCCTAGCACCTTGGTACTAATACATAACATTTATATGCTTGTCTGGTTAGGAGAAAAACTTATATCAGTTGATGATAATTGAAACTCTTCAGTAGATCAGCTCACTAAAATTAGTATCTATACTCTTTAGGAAACACATCCTCCTTTTCGCCTAAATATCTTCAATTAATAATTTTGTAAATATTCAAATCAATGGACAGATCCGTAAATTAATAATTCTACTTTATCGATCGTGCATTTCAATTTTAAAGTCGAATCATTTCTATCTTAAAAGTTATAAATAATCTTATAAAAACGTTAAAATCCTGTAAAAGTTTTATCTTTCCACATTTACATGGTTACAATTCTTCATACTATTATGAATAATATCTTTCGATTCACCAGTGATTCAAATATTTTGTAATAAGGGAATTGTGCCAAATCTTTTAAATGATAGTTTTTCATATACACGCGACACGGGTACACTTTTGCTAGTAGTACTAGAAAGGAACCTTGTTATTGATTATAAAGATCATATATTAGTACACACGAAAATGTTGACTAGAAAGAAACAAGGAGAGAAACAAAAAGGAATTAATTTTTAATGAAAAGATAAATAATACTTTTATAGGCTTTGAGGAATAATACTTTTGATCACTCAATTTGATAATTTAAGCTTGGTTATTTTTCTCTATTTCTGATAATAAATACTTAAACAATAACATAAGTTTCTGGTTCCCGGAGATATTGCATTCATGACAATGGTAAACTAACATTCTTCTCTCGCCAAAGAAAAAAATAACATTCTGGGACATTTTTTTTCTTTTCTTCGTTCATTTTCTTACGTCACATCACATATTATTGGTTCATTACCAAGACCATAACTTATCAATATTTATACTAGACTAACAATTGCACGTTGAAATTTTCTTCCTCCCTCAAAATCTGAATTTGACTCATCATACTCGCATGGTACATATTTCTTTGGCTTTGAACAAAGTTTGCAACAGACTTGAACTTTAGCATTCTACTTTTCCTAACATGTACATCAACAAATGCCCACCCTAAGAGTGGTAATTGGGCCATGCGGGCCTAGACCCGGCCCAGACCGGCCCTCTTGGGCCCGAGCCCGTGAGGGGCCGTGCCAGGCTAGGCCCGTTAGCAATAAGGGGCTGTGCCAATGCCCGGGCACTGGCCAGGGCCATTTTTTTTATTTTTTTATTTCAGGGTGATTGTAGTCAGAACAAAAAAGTGAAGATGCTATTGTAATTTAAGATCTCCATGATGATTTTTCATGAATTTAATAATGAAAAGTATAGGAAAAAGAAGGGGCAAAACAGGCAGGAGCAGTTATGAACTTTTTCTAGCCACCGAAATGCATCCTCGTGTTTTTTTTTTCTTATCCTTGCGCACTTCTTTTGACTAAAAGCTAGCGGACAGCACAAAAGGCACGCTAAAGCATTGGTGGCTCTTTCTTTTCCGCATGAGCACGTCCTTGTCTTCTTTTTCTTTGCTTTATTGCCTTACACCATTCCATCATCGCTTTGCTTTTTAACAAGATTTTTCCTTGGATTCTTCGGGGCAATTTCGCCGTGAAGAACGTTGAGGTTGCCAATAAATGGTTTTATGCTAACTATAATGGATTTTTTTTTTCAATTTTGTTCAAAAAAATGTGCATGTTTACTCAATAAGCACTTGCTCTCCATCAATTGAAGTTTGACAAGTAAGTCCAATTTAATGTTAGTTGGTATGCCAAAATTGATATATTAATTGATATGACCAAGTCTTAATTTAACATTTGGCAAGTGAATATGAGGATTTATGTAAATAGATACTATAAAAGCGTGAAAATTTGGATGGTTTTTATTTTCTTTTATAAAAAATCATTTTACGAAAAAGTGAAAGTTTCCAGTTCTTTTTTTTTTTGTTGAAAAAGTTTCAAAATCTCATTAGCCTAATATTTTAGAGAATCTTGAACTTTCCACTTGCTATATTAAAAAAGTCTTGAACATTCAACTTTTTCACAGAGAATATAATTTTTGAGTTTGATATTAAGATGTAATGAATTCTTAATTTTCTTTAAAAATGTCCTAACCTTTCAACTTTATCATGTTAATTTAGATATTGTAGGAGGATTTCCGTATTGTCGATTTGACAAATAAGTTCAATTGATCAATTTAGAGTTTCTATCTTGGTCCTGTCTAACGTATAACGACACTTGTTTTTTTTTTTTTTTACTTTCTTTTTGTTGCTTTTGTGACGACTATAACCGCATGGATACTATTCCTAGTCAATGAAGTATCAATTTATATCTAGCCTAATAAGTTTAAATTATTGGTGCGACTTTAATCGTTAACTTATTTATTTAAAAATCTCCTGACCATTCAACTTTATCAAGTTAATTTAGATACTACAAGAGGATATCCATATCGTTGATTTGACAAATAAGTTCAATAGATCAATTCAGAGTTTCTATCTTAGCCTCATTTGACGTATAACAGCACTTGTCTTTTTTTTTTTTCTTTTCGTTGCTTCTGCGATTACTATAAGTGCATGGATACTGTTGCTAGTCAGTGAAGTATCAATTTATATCTAGCTTGATAAGTTTGAATTATTGCTGCAATTCTGATTGCTATCTAATTTCTTTAAAAATATCTTGTCCTTTCAACTTTATCAAGTTAATTTAGATATTGCAGGAGGATGTCCATATCGTAGATTTGACAAATAAGTTCAATAGATCAATTCAAAGTTTCTATCTTGGCCCCATCTAATGTATAACAATACTTATCTTCTTCTTTTTTTGTTTTATTTATTTTCGTTGCTTCTACGACAACTATAAGTACGTGGATACTGTTCCTAGTCAGTGAAGTATTAATTTATATCTAGCTTGATAAGTTTGAATTATTGGTGCGATTTTGATTGCTATCTAATTTCTTTAAAAATATCTTGTCCTCTCAACTTTATCAAGTTAATTTAGATATTGCAGGAGGCTGTCCATACAGTAGATTTGACAAATAAGTTCAATAGATCAATTCAAAGTTTCTATCTTGGCCCCATCTGACGTATAACAGCACTTATCTTCTTCTTCTTTTGTTTTATTTATTTTTGTTGCTTCTGCGACAACCATAAGCACATGGATGTAGATACTGTTCCTGGTCAACTAAGTGTCAATTTATATCTAGCTTGATAAGTTTAATTATTGGTGCAATTCTAATTGCTAACTGATTTCTTTAAAAATGTATTGTCCTTTCCACTTATCAAGTTAATTTAGATATTGCAATAGGATGTCCATATAGTAGATTTGTTCAATAGATCAATTCGGTGTTTCTATCTTGGCCCCATTTGACATATAACAACACTTGTCTTTTTTTTTTGGTTTTATTTCTTTTTGTTGCTTCTGCGACGACTATCAGCACGTGGATGTGGATACCGTTCCTGGTTAATGAAGTATCAATTTCTATCTAAGTTTGAATTATTGGTGCAATTATGATTGCTATCTAATTTCTTTAAAAATGTCAAGTCCTTTCGACTTTATCAAGTTAATTTAGATTTTGCAAGAGGATGTCCATATCATAAGTTTGACAAATAAGTTCAATAGATCCATTCAGAGTTTCTATCTTGGTCGCGTCTGACGTATAACATCACTTGTCTTTTTTTTTTTTTAAATTTCTTTTGGTTGCTTTTGCGACTACTATAATCGTGTGGATACTATTCCTGGTCAATGATGTATCAATTTATATCTAGCTTGATAAGTTTGAATTATTGACGCGATTTTAATTGCTATCTAATTTCTTTAAAAATGTCATGTCCTTTCAATTTTATCAAGTTAATTAGATGTTGCAGGAGGATGTCCGTATCATAGATTTGACATATAAGTTCAATAGATCCATTCAGAGTTTCTATCTTGGCCCGTCTGACATATAACATCACTTGTCTTTTTATTTGTTTTATTTCTTTTCGTTGCTTCTTGGACGACTATAAGTGTGAGGTTACTGTTTCCTAGTCAATGAAGTATCAATTTATATCTAGCTTGATAAGTTTATATTACTGGTGCGATTCTGATTGCTATATACTTCAATTAGAAAAATCAAACCAATAAAGAGACTTACTTAGACAATGAGGTCTTCTAATCAACGCCAGCAAGACCCTTTTTTTTTTTGTGGCAAAAAGGAACGAGACCCTTACTTATGCAGCCAAAATTGCTTTGATCACAGCTTTTTCGGTGAAGAGACGAGACTTTCCTTGTACGGAAATCCTTACTTGTGCTACTCATCCTATAGAATATTAAATAAATAATAAGTAGCTTTTGCAAATGTTTTAGAATTAGAATTCGTAAATTTCTATGGTTATTTGACAAAAATAAATCAATGGTTGAAAGAAGTCCTATTAAAGTCCTAAACATTATCTATTTATACTTATATAAATCCCGCAACTTGAATTTGGTGTCCTTCCTAAAAATGTTCATTGTATCCTTGACAGAAACTATTTCCTTTAACGAGCAAGATGGGGTAAAACACATCTAATGGGCATAGATGGAAAGCATAATTTTTGTTAGGCCACTATATGCACCACTATAATTGAAGATTGACGGAGGAAATAGAAGAATTAAACTAATGACAACACCTCTACAAGCGAAAGTGGAAGTTGAAACGTAGTGCGCATTTTTTCTAATTCCTTAATATTCTGTGGTAAAGGGATAAACGTCTTGATGGAGTTAGGCACTTGATCCCACCTATTTTCTCTTCTTCACCGAATGGAGGAAGCTCCATTTCATTCAACTGGAAAGAAGTCTGATTCTAAAAATCTGCAGCGAGACTTTTGGACTTCCGTTTACTAAAACATAAGTTTAGTGGAGTATAACCAAAACTAAATCTATCGGAGAACCAATTTGATCTTTTTTTTTTTGGGGTCTCAATTCACGAAATTTGATACTTCCCAATACTCTTTCTTTGACTTATCAAGTCATCGTGATTAGTAACTTCAATCTCAAATTTTCTTTTGTCATGCTTGGATCTATGTCTGAAAAGACCTAAAGAACTTATGAATTCCGGAATGGAACATTTTTACTGTCACGCCCCAAACTCCATCGAGCCCGTGACTTCCCTCTACCTTGGTCGAATCAGTGCGATGTCCCAGGAACACGTCGCCGACCCAAAGTTCCCATCACAGCTGATTCGCGGCGAAAACAATTATAAAATCCCAGACAATAAAATTTGAGACTACCAGGAATAACTAGATCGCTGAACCGCCAACATACACATACATACATTACACTTCCAAAGATTTACAATATTCATCATAATTTACAAGCACACCGAACTAGTAACTATTGACTTCCAAAATACAAAAAAGAATCAGCATCCTAGATCAGCATTCTCCAAAATGGGGCACTCTCAAACTATTGCCTCGCTCCCAGAACTAGTCCCTACGCCCTTTCGGAGGCGTCCACTCTGACTCACAGTCCTCAGCATCACCACCTGAATCCTCCTCAGCTGTCTGATCACCCGACGGTTCCGAGTCGGCCTCAATATGTTCATGGCTTAGGCGGGGACTCTGAAATGGTTTGGTTGATACAACCATGAGACACTTCTCAATAAGTTGCAACCTAAACCCTACCTAGGCTACCACATTATTCCAGACATATCCAGACACAACCAAGCAATAAACACAAACATCGTCATCCACACGATCACACTAACCTGGACTCTTGGCATAAACAGCCTGCACATTAGTCCGCAATCATAACAAACAATTCTCACACGCATCTCAATCACACGCACTACAAATCACTCACATTCTCATGCCCACGTACACATCGAACACACCACATTTCCAATTCCACATTCCACGCTCGGTCACGCACCAATCACATCATTTTCGTTAATTGCCATCGCGACCCGTGTAAACACGCCTCAGGCCCAAACGATCGCGCCCCAAGCATCACACGCCTCGGTCCGATCCCACGTTCACACTTTCCTCAGCCTTCGCCAAATGCGACAGGCCTACGTGACCAAGGCCCGAGCCTAGAATGTCTCGGCTTGATCCCACATTCACTTTCTTTCCTCAGCCCGCGCCAAATGCGACAGGCCTACATGATCGCGACCCGAGCTTATAATATCTCGGCCCGATCCCACATTCTCGCACTTATACACGTTCACATTAATTTCCTTACACACAATTGCACCTACAACCACATAATCACATCACAAACGCCCATTCACGCACAAATCCACATTTTTCCACACCCAAACGTCTTCAAATCAATTTCAATCCTTCACGGGACTTTCACAGAATTCCGAGACGGACCTAATGGTACCCGTCTCGCACCCAACAACAACCCTCAGTACGTCACACGGCACATCACAGCCAGCAAACAGTATTTTCTGCACTCAAAATCACAATATTACACTTCTGGCTCTTCACGACACTTGCGTGAAATCTCGAGCCTAACTTAACGGTACAACCCGCGTCTCCAACAGTACCTCACGGCATACCAAACACGCAATCACAGCATTGATCGGCCTCTAAAATTTCCGTCAAAACTCCCCAAATTCAATCCTAGGCCCCGCATATCAACTTCGCCCGCAAAACCATACCAAACCGCGTCTATCTAGGCCCGAAACAACCCGATATACTAGATAAAGTTTAGGATGAACTTACCGAGCTCTAAACTATCGCGGTTAGAGCGAAAGCGGCGGCAAAACCCGAGATCTAAAGGCGGCTGGCGGCGGCGGCGATGGCGGTGGCTTGGGCGGTCGGCGGCGGCTCACGGCTTGGGTCGGTGAGGTTCACGGCCAAGAGAGACAGAGAGAGAGAGTCACGGAGGAGGGGGGGTGAGGCGATGGTGCGGTGGAACGGCGGCGATGGGCGGCGTGGCACAGCGGCGGTCCGGGACGGCGGCGCGGTGGCGACACGGCGATCTGGGAGAGAGAGAGAGAGAGATGATCGGAAGGGAGGGGGGGCTCACGGAGGAGAGGGGCCGAATGGGAGGGGAGAGAGGAGAGAGAGAGGGATAATGTTGGACCAATTTTGACCCAATTTGGCTAATTACCAAAATACCCCTCTCTAATCTTTTTGATCCAACGGTCCAGATTCGATCTTATCTTGAAATCGACGGCCCAGATCGAATCTCATCCAAAATATCCAAGGGCAATCTTGTAATTTCTCAAAAAGTTCAAGGGCAAAATTGTCTTTTCCAAATTTGAGGGCAAAATTACCAAAATGCCCTTGCCCTTTATAACTAGCCCTTTAGAAATTCTTAGGGGTAAAATGGTCACTTTCTCATTTCTTGCCCAAATTGAATTTTTCTGAAGGATTCGGGCACACCCAAAAATCGCACGTTACACCCGCAACGTCGTCCTAACGTTCTACCGTGACTTCCTAATTTTTCGATGCTCAATTTGGTCTAAATTTAATAATTAAATTCTATATAATGTAACTCGTGCATATCTCTGACTAACGGGCGGCTTTCCGGGAAATTCGCAGAATCGACCCGTGACTGATACTAAATCGAGTCACGTGCAATTTATTCAGACCGTAACGACTTTGGTTGTCAATAAAATCGCGAGGATCGATCACTAGTTCCGATGAGTACGATCGTTTGGAATAGGTTCTGGATCGTTCGTCAATTCATTTCGGTGTCAAACGGAATCACCCGTGATCCACGTGTATGACAATAACGAATCGGCCCATCACTATCCTAAGATCGGCCTACACTGGCTCAAAATGTCACCTCGACGATTTTATGGTCGAAAGTCAGTTCGCGATCGAATTCCTCTAGTCGTACGAATTTAAATCCCCTATTAGCCTTTCCCTAATGGTTAGTATCCCAGGAATGATCAGTTCTGGGCGAGACTGCCTACAAGTACATTAATAAAATCGGCTATTTCATAATTCCCAAACGGGCGAAATTTCGGAATGTCACAATTTTCCCCCCTTACAAAAATTTCGTCCTTGAAATTTGCATTTCAACTAACTATCAAACAATTGGGGGGTAATAAAGTTGCATCAGTTCCTCACTTTCCCAAGTCGCGCCTTCAGTCCCATGATGCTTCCATACTACCTTGACCATCAGGATCGTCTTGTTCCTCAAGACTCGTTCTTTTCGATCTTCGATCCTTATCGGTCCTTCGGTGTACGAAACCCTGTCGTCGACTTCAATTTCCTCGCATAAGCGACACCTTAAGGAACACATGATCCCTTACTTGGAATTCCAACGGTCTTCGCCTCTTATCTGCATAATTTTTTTGACGGATTTGTGCTGTCTTCAGCCTTTCGCGTATAATCTTAACAGCTTCGACGGATTGTTTTACCAACTCTGGCCCGGTTATAGTCATTTCTCCCACTTCGATCCAACATACGGGCATTCTACATACCCTGCCATACAGCGCTTCAAACGGTGCCATTCCAATGCTCTGCTAAAAACTGTTATTATACGTGAATTCCACTAAGGGCAATAGTTCCTCCCACTTGTCCTAAAAATCCAACACACACGCCCGGAGCATGTCCTCTAAAGTTTGAATCGATATCTCAGACTGACCATCTGTTTGTGGATGATAGGCAGTACTAAATTGCAGCTTCGATCCTAACGCCATCTGCAGACTCTTCCAAAAATTTGACGGTAAATCTAGGATCACGGTCCGACATAATAGTCACTGGCACTCCGTGCAATCTAACAATATGTTGCACATACCAATCAGCATATCGATCCAGTGCGAAGTCCTTTCGCATGGCTAGGAAATGTGCCGATTTAGTCAATTTATTGACAATCACCCATATACCATCATGGCCTCATTGGCTCCTCGGTAATCCCATCACAAAATCTATTGTGATATGTTCCCACTTCCATTCTGGGATTTTCAAATGTCGTAACAATCCTCCTGGCTTACAGTATTACGCTTTCACTTGCTGGCACGACAGAAATCTAGCCACATGTCTGGCTATGTTTACCTTCATACCATTCCACCAATAATACTGTCTTAAATTCTGATACATTTTCGTTCTACCAGGGTGGATACTATAACTACTACGATGCGCTTCCGACAAAATTTCCTCCTTCAGTTCCGCATCGTCTGGCACACATACTCATCCTCGGAACTTCAATATCCCATCCTCGGATACTTGGAAGTCCGGTTTCCTCTCAATAGAGTTCATCGCAAGAATTTTCTGGGTCTCTTGATCTGTAGTCTGTGAAGCCCTAACCTTAGCCTGGATTTCTGGCTCAATCCTGAGCGTGGCTAACAGGCTTGCGACTTGACTCACCTCGAACTTAAACTCCGAGTCTCGTACTTTCTCTAATAAGGTCCATTCCTTGACCATCAAGTGCGCGATACTTGATTTCCGGCTCAACGCATCCACTACCCGGTTAGCCCCTCCGGGGTGATATAGAATATCATAGTCATAGTCCTTCAGCAACTTCAACCAACGCCGCTGCCTCATTCGCTGCCTCATATTAAGCTCTTTCTGGGAAAATAAATACTTGAGGCTTTGATGGTCAGTATAAATCTGAAACCTCTCTCCACATGGATAGTGTCGCCAAATCTTCAGGGCGAACACTATTGCGGCTAACTCCAAGTCATGCGTCGAGTAATTTAACTCATGCGGCCTCAACTGCCTTGATGCATAGGCTACCACTCATCCATGTTGCATCATCACACATCCCAACCCTTTCAACGACGCATCACTATATATCTCGTATCCTCTAGGTCCCGACGGAATAGTCAACACCGGTGCCATTGTCAATCTATGCTTCATCTCCTGAAAACTCCTTTCACATTTGTCTGTCCATTCAAACCTCATTTCCTTTTTCAACAAATGTGTCAATGGTGTTGCTATCGCCGAAAACCCTTTCACCAAGCGTCCATAATACCCGGCTAAACCAAAAAAGTTTTGAACTTCAGTTACTGTCGTTAGCCTTGGCCATTCCATTACGGCCTCAATCTTCGCCGGATCTACCAAAATTCCATCTCCCGAAATCACATGTCCAAGAAACGCGACTCGGTTGAGCCAAAACTCGCACTTGCTAAATTTAGCATACAATGCGTTCTCTCTCAAAGTCTGCAAAACCCTACTCAAATGGAATTCATGCTCTTCTGAACTCTTCGAATACACCAATATATCGTCTATAAAGACTATCACAAACTGGTCTAAGAATTCCTTGAACACTCTGTTCATTAAATCCATAAACGCAGCAGGGGCGTTCGTCAATCCAAACGGCATCACAGTAAACTCATAATGTCCGTACCTCGTCCTGAACGCCGTTTTCGGTATATCCTCCTTTCTAATCCTCAACTGGTGATACCCAGTCCTTAAATCAATCTTAGAAAAAAAAATACCGAAGCCCCTTGCAGCTGATCAAACAAATCATCAATCCTTGGCAAAGGATATTTATTCTTGATGGTCACTTGATTTAGTTGACGATAATCAATACACAACCTCAGTGACTCATCTTTCTTCCTCACAAACAGAACTGGCTCTCCCCACGGAGACACACTTGGATGGATACATCCTCTGTCCAACAATTCCTGCATTTGCACCTTTAATTCTTTCAATTCTGACAACGACATCCTATAGGGTGCCTTCGAGATTGGCTTTGTCCCAGGTGCGAACTCGATCACAAATTCTACTTCCCTTTCTGGTGGCAATCCCGGTAATTCCTGAGGAAAGACATCGGGATAATCGCGTACCACGGCTATGTCCTCTAGCCTCGGCTCCTCAGCCGTCGAATCTAACACAGTCGCTAGAAATCCCTCACATCCTTCACCCAACAACTTCATCATTTCTAGCGACGAAATCCAAGGAATCGAGGTTCCTCCTCGAATTCCTACAAATTCGAATCTAGGGTGTCCAACAGGATTAAATTGGATCACCCTGTTACTGCAGTCCAACACTGCCTCTTGTTTAACTAACCAATTCATGCCCACTATCAAATCAAAATCATGCATCGCTAGAACCGCTAAATCAATCCTCTCTTCGCTACCACCAATGATAATCTTACAATCCGGCATTCCAACGAAACAAAAATCTTATCATTCAAGGGGGTAGTCACACACAACATCACATCAAGCAGTCGCGGTTCCATACTAGTCAATTTAACAAATTGATCAGACACAAATGAATGTGATGCCTCCGGATCAAATAAAGCATATGTAGCATGATCACAGAGAAAAACCGTACCTGTGACCACGCCTGGCGTATTCTCCGCTTCCCTTCTGGCCATTGCATATACTCATCCTTGGGCCGACGGCCTATTCTGGTTCTGGGGTACAGGCAGCCCAACCTGATTTCCAACTTTGGTTGATGGCGGTAATGCTGGCGGTTTAGCCTGTCTATTATTAGGGTAGTTCTTTGCTTGATGGCCCATTCCACCACATCTGTAACATACCATATTCCTACTCGGACATGGTCCATTCCCATGCCTTTCTCCACATACCCGACATGGACCATTCTGAAAACGGGCAGGTTTCCCAATATTCCTTCTAATATGAGGGACAAAACGCCTATTATCTAACATCGGTCTCTTCCCAGGATTACGATTATCCATCCCGCTCAAGAATCTGGGCCCTATCAAATATTTCCTCGTACGTCCTCAGATTTACCAGTAACAACTGGTTGCTAATATCAGCCTTCAATCCGTCCCGAAACCTTCGCGCCTTGTCATCGGGATATTCTACCATTCTCGGCGCAAACTTAGATAATCTCGCAAATTCCGCCTCATACTGATCTATCGTCATCTGGCCCTGGTGGAGTCTCATAAATTCGGCTAACTTTCCTTCCCTAGCACTGGCCGAAAAATACTTCTCATAGAAACTTTCAGTAAAAGCAGCCCAAGTTCGGGCTGTACCCTCTGGAAATATCCTATCTTTGATGGCCTTCCACCAATCATTCGCATTGTCCTGCAACTGGTAAACCGCCAGAGTTATCCTCTCATTATCATTGCACTCTAGCACCTCAAAAGCTTTCTCGAGTTCCTCTACCCATCTAGGTGCAGCCTCAGGATCACCTTTCCCAGAAAACTTAGGCGGTTTTAGCTTCATGAACTGCTCTACCAGTTGATGCATTGGTCTATTCACATTCACTTGCCCCTGCCCTTGATTTTCATTATTATTAGCAACAGCGGCCGCAGCGGCCTCGGCAGCTTGGGCAATCGTAGCAGCTCGTTCTTGAGTCTGCTGTCCTATTATATTACCAATCTGCTCTAGGGTCGTCATGACCGCTTCCATTCTAGGGTCCTCTACAGGTCTAACATCGACTCTGGGTTCCTCTGCAACCCCAGCACCAACTCCTGGATTTTCTATCGCTCTAGCATCCATTCTAAGGTCTTCTACAGCTCTAGCTCGAGTACGACCTCGACCTCTGGTTCCTCTTCCTGCGCCCCTTCTTGGGCCTCGTCCCACACCTCTTCCTTCACTGCTCATGGTTCCAGCTTTCAACCACTCTACTACCTGCTATAATTCCATACAGGAATTAGAGACCTAGGCCAACTGATCCGGTCTATCCCTAGGTAGTGAATTAACACAGTAATCCACTTAACAGGCAATCAATCATACAGCACCAAACCACATCAATTGGGTTCATGCACTTACCTCGAGTCCAGACGCACCTGCACTCCAACCATTATTACAATTAATCATTCAAAATCACAACAAACAGTCTGGAATACGTGTAGCACTAGGTATATCTATGACTCACTAAGGTTTCTCCAACCAGCTATCACTATCCTGGGTCTCCACTCCTTATCGCTCCAAGCTCTGATCATCTTAAATCGAGCAGACCATGCTCTGATACCAATTCAGACGGGTTGTCACGCCCCGAACCCCATCGAGCCCGTGACTTCCCTCTACCTCGGTCGAATCAGTTCGACGTCCCAGGAACACATCGCCGACCCAAAGTTCCCATCACAGCTGATTTGCGGCGGAAACAATTATAAAATCCCAGACAATAAAATTTGGGACTACCAGGAATAACCAGATCGCTGAACCGCCAACATATACATACATTACACTTCCAAAGATTTGCAATATTCATCATAATTTACAAGCACACCGAACCAGTAACTATTGACTTCCAAAATACAAAAAGGATCAGCATCCTAGATCAGTATTCTCCAAAATGGGGCACTCTCAAACTATTGCCTCGCTCCCAGAACTAGTCCCTACTCCCTTTCGGAGGCGTCCACTCTGACTCACTGTCCTCGGCATCACCACCTGAATCCTCCTCAGCTGTCTGATCACCCAACGATTCCGAGTCGGCCTCAATATGTTCATGGCTCATGCGGGGGCTCTAAAATGGTTTGGTTGATACAACCATGAGACACTTCTCAATAAGTTGCAACCTAAACCCTACCTAGGCTACCACGTTATTCCAGACATATCCAGACACAACCAAGCAATAAACACAAACATCGTCATCCATACGATCACACTAACCTGGACTCTTGACATAAATAGCCTGCACATTAGTCCGGAATCATAACAAACAATTCTCACACGCATCTCAACCACACGCACTACAAATCACTCACATTCTCATGCCCACGTACACATTGAACACACCACATTTCCAATTCCACATTCCACGCTCGGTCACGCACCAATCACATCATTTTCGTTAATTGCCATCGCGACCCGCATAAACACGCCTCAGGCCCGATCTCACTTTCCTCGGCCCGCGTAAACAAGCCTCAGGCCCACACGATCGCGCCACGAGCATCACACGCCTCGGTCCGATCCCATTTCCTCGGCCCGCGTAAACACGCCTCAGGCCTAAACGATCGGGCCCCGAGCATCACACGCCTCGGTCCGATCCCACGTTCACACTTTCCTCAGCCTTCGCCAAATGCAACAGGCTTACGTGATCAAGGCCCGAGCCTAGAATGTCTCGGCCTGATCCCACATTCACTTTCTTTCCTCAGCCCGCGCCAAATGCGACAGGCCTACATGATCGCGACCCGAGCTTATAATATCTCGGCCCGATCCCACATTCTCGCACTTACACACGTTCACATTAATTTCCTTACACACAATTGCACCTACAACCACATAATCACATCACAAACGCCCATTCGCGCACAAATCCACATTTTTCCACACCCAAACGTCTTCAAATCAATTTCAATCCTTCACGGGACTTTCACAGAATTCCGAGACGGACCTAGTGGTACCCATCTCGCACCCAACAGCAACCCTCAGTACGTCACACGGCACATCACAGCCAGCAAACAGTATTTTCTGCACTCAAAATCACAATATTACACTTCCGGCTCTTCACGACACTTGCGTGAAATCCCGAGCCTAACTTAACGGTACAAACCGCGTCTCCAACAGCACCTCACGGCATACCAAACACGCAATCACAGCATTGATCGGCCCTGCATATCAACTTCGCCCGCAAAACCATACCGAACCGCGTCTATCTAGGCCCGAAACAACCCGATATACTAGATAAAGTTTAGGATGAACTTACCGAGCTCTAAACTATCTCGGTTAGAGCGAAAGCGACGGAAAAACCCGAGATCTAACGGCGGCGGCGGCGGCGATGGCGGTGGCTTGGGCGGTCGGCGAAGGCTCACGGCTTGGGCCGGTGAGGTTCACGGCCAAGAGAGACCGAGAGAGAGAGTCACGGAGGAGGGGGGGTGAAGCGGTGGTGCGGTGGAACGGCGGCGATGGACGGCGTGGCGCAGCGGCGGTCCGGGACGGCGGCGCGGCGGCGACACGGCGATCCAGGAGAGAGAGAGAGAGATGATCGGAAGGGAGGGGGCTCACGGAGGAGAGGGCCCGAATGGGAGGGGAGAGAGGAGAGAGAGAGGGATAAGGTTGGACCAATTTTGACTCAATTTGGCTAATACCAAAATACCCCTCTCTAATCTTTTTTATCCAACGGTCCAGATTCGATCTTATCTTGAAATCGACGGCCCAGATCGAATCTCATCCAAAATATCCAAGGGCAATCTTGTAATTTCTCAAAAAGTTCAAGGGCAAAATTGTCTTTTCCAAATTTGAGGGCAAAATTACCAAAATGCCCTTGCCCTTTATAACTAGCCCTTTAGAAATCCTTAGGGGTAAAATGGTCACTTTCTCTTTTCTTGCCCAAATTGAATTTTTCTGAAGGATTCGGGCACACCTAAAAATCGCACGTTACACCCGCAACGTAGTCCTAACGTTCTGCCGTGACTTCCTAATTTTCCGATGCCCAATTTGGTCTAAATTTAATAATTAAATTCTATATAATGTAACTCGTGCATATCTTTGACTAACGGGCGGTTTTCCGGGAAATTCGCAGAATCGACCCGTGATTGATACTAAATCGAGTCACATGCAATTTATTCTGACCGTAACGACTTCGGTTGTCAATAAAATCGCGAGGATCGATCACTAGTTCCGATGAGTACGATCGTTTGGAATAGGTTCTGGATCGTTCGTCAATTCATTTCGGGGTCAAACGGAATCACCCATGATCCACGTGTATGACAATAACGAATCGGCCCATCACTATCCTAAGATCGGCCTATACTGGCTCAAAATGTCACCTCGACGATTTTATGGTCGAAAGTCAGTTCGCGATCGAATTCCTCTAGTCGTACGAATTTAAATCCCCCATTAGCCTTTCCCTAATGGTCAGTATTCCAGGAATGATCAGTTCCGGGCGAGACTGCCTACAAGTACATTAATAAAATCGGCTATTTCATAATTCCCAAATTGGCGAAATTTTGGAATGTCACATTTACACCTCCGGATCTAGCTAGATTTTACTTTCCTACTTAGCTCCCCCACCATGTGCTTCCTCCATGTCATCCATATCTGTTAGAATAAAGAAACTCATGCAGAAATCGGCTAACATTTTGATGCACAACAAGAGAATTACACTAGAATGTAGGTTGATTCACCAGCGCGTAATGGCGAATCTACAACTCCACAATGGTCCAAATATAATTACAAGGAATATATTCTTATTCTACAACGTAAATGCCGATCGCCTTCTCAAAGTAACAATGAAAACCTTTTGTATGTTTTCTTATCGAGAGAGAGGGGAAGAGAATAAAAAATTAACGTCCTTTTTTTCTGTACGTTTTTTATTTTATTTTTTGGAGACGGTGGAAGTTATCAAAAGATAATCGCTCCCACCTCTCGAACAGTGCCTCTCAAACACACCCCATCATGGGCGAGCACACCCCTTCATTGGCGAACTGCTGAAATATAACATTATCAAATACCAATAAGTTCGTTTAATCCACACCAATACCGATCAAAATCTGAAGGTCTTGCCGGAGTTGGCGCATTCACATCACTCATGCACTTGCCGACGACTTTGAGGAGGTCAGCTCATCAACCACGGGGAATGACCAAGGGCATGGGGTTTTGGATGGGTGTGAGCAGAGAGCAGCGACAACGAGGGAAGATCAGGGATTTCGAGCAAAGGAAGAAATGTGCACAGGTCAAGGAAGGATCTGGAAGGAGTTGTCGTGGACTTAAAAGATAAAAATTCTAGACCTGGGCATGTTTGATATATTTTGGTCTCTTCATCCAAATAAAGAGATCCATATGCTTTCGTGTTCAGAAAAGGAGTAGACCGCAAGTCAAATGTTAAAAAGAAGGTGGACAAATGTAAAGTCTCAATCGCGTAGCGGAAAAGGGTAAAAAGCAAAGCAAAGGCAGAATGTATTCCATACCACTTTTCTTAAAGTTTTAATTTTAGCTTGTTTCTTTTGCATATTGAGTTTCGAATAAGCTCCTTTCATGGATTATCTCACTTCTAGGACTCTAAAAAATGCTAAGTCCAATTCTTTAAAAATCTTAAACTTTGACAAGTTGTCTAAAGTCACATCAAATCCTCATTTGCTCTATTTACCTGCCGTTATTCATGTATGCCGGCATATCGAGTATTTACCGATCACCTTAGACGAGACTGTGATGGAAGGTGCTTTGTAACCCCTAGTACAAATTGGGGAATTAGTAATACGAAAAAAAAATTTGGAGAGTTGGTGTCACACTAGGCAAAGTATAGGCTTTTCTATGAAATTTTTACAAGCAAAGTCAAATCCATGTCAATTTTTTAAGCTCGTTGTTGTCCAAGCAAGCCACCGAGTCGGATTTTCAACGTCCGTCTTGGACCAAACATTGATGAAATTTATTTTTTGATTACCATTCAAGTTATAGATTTTGACGACATAAAAACAGTTTGGATAAATTGGTATTAAAGTGGATATATAGGTTAGGATTTTTTAGGGAACCGCCACTCATTGTCGTCAAATTACCGCCCACCCATCGCCATTAGGAGCCCTCACCTTCATGGTCAATCCATCGGCAAGTTAACTCCTCACCTGCTCGAGTCGTCTTCTACGCCTTTGTCTCTTTTTCTTTCCGCGCAGAGCTCATAACCAATGTCCATGGAATTTGCGACTGACGGAGGTCGCCAGCCTCGCACAGCCACAGATCTGTGGTTGGATGGCCGTGGCGTTGAGGCCAATTAATAAGAAAAAATGCTAAATCAATCCGGGCTCACGTATATAAATGAGGTGGTCTTTATGCATTAGTGCATGAGTTTGGTTCATATGCATCACTGCCCAGGCGACACTTGCTAGATGAATAAAGAGGAAGTAAGGTGCCATTTGTTTAGTAAAAAATAAATGAGTTAGAAAATAATTTCCTAAAAATTATTGATTATATCGGTTGAAATAATTAGTTAATGCTAAATGTTTTCATTCTCGACAACTATTTATATCTAAATATTCTTGTAGACGATGTAAATATATTTTGTTCATTTATTTTTATAAGCGATACAAACGATTATTTTTTAAAAAATAATTTTTAAATTATTTATTTTTTGTGAAATAAATAGACTCTAAGAGGTTCGTAATTCAGTCCATACTATGGGTGATCGTGTGACATCTTGAAAATTGTTCATTTGGGATTTATGAAATGCTTGGTTTTATAAACGTACTCGTAGTTAGTTCTCGCCCGGAACTGATTATTCTTAGGATACTAATCATTAGGGAAATGCTAATTAGGGATTTAAATTCGTGCGACTAAAGAAAATTCGATCGTGAATTGATTTTCGATCATAAAATCGCCGATGTGACATTTTGAACCACTGTTGGCCGATCCAAGGATAGCCAGGGGTCAATTCGCCACTGTCATAGTAGTGGATCGCGGGTGATTCCGCTGGACCACGAAATGAATTGACAAATGATCCTAAACCTATACCAAACGATCGTGTCCCTCGGATCTAGCGATCCATCCTCGCGATTAAGTGCAACCGAAGTCGTCACGGACCGAATGAACTTGCACGTGACTCGATTTATTATCAGTCACGGGTCAAATATGCGAATTTCCCCAAAAGCCACCCGTTAGTTTGAGAAACGCTCGAGTTACGTTTAATAAAATTTAATTATTTATTTGAGCCCAAAATTGGACATCGGAAAAATTAGGAAGTCACAACGGGATGTTAGGACGATGTTGTAGTTGGAACGTGCAGCTTTGGATTTTCTCGAATCCTTCAGAAAAATTCAATTTTGGTGAGAAATGAGGAAATTGACTGTTTTACCCCTAGGAATTTGTTAAGGGCAAGTTTTAAGAGGGAAGGGCATTTTGGTCATTTTGCCCTAATTTTTGAGTTGGACAGGTTTGCCCATGGAATTTTATGAAATTCCCAAATTGCCCTTGGATATTTTTGGGAAAGATTCGATCCAGGCTGTCGATCTCAAGATAAGATCAAATCTCGGCCGTTGATTAAAAAGATTAGAGAGGGGCAAGATGGTAATTTGCCACATTTGGTCAAAATTGGACTATTTTAGTCCAAATCACTCTCTCACTCTCCTCATTCTCTCTCTCTCTAACTCTCGGCTCCCTCTCTCTTCCTCTCCCTCACCGTCGACCACCCCTCCCCCCGCCGAGCCACGCCGCCGTCCCCGCCGATCGCCGCCGCTTTCCGCTCTAGCCGAGTTAGTCTAGAGTTTGGTAAGTCGCGCTCTAAACCTTATTTAGGACATCGGGTATCGACGAACAAATTTGAGGTGTGATCGAGTTGATTTAGGCACGGATTTGTATGATTTTAGGAGCGGAATCGATTAGTGGGCCTTAGGATTGAAATCGGAAGATTTTGGGTGGATTTTAGAGGCCGATCGATGGCTGGAAATTGCTAGTTTGAGTGCTGTGATGTGCTGTTTGGGATGTGGTTAGTGCCATTAGATCCGGCTAGGAATTTCGTGAAAATATCGTGAAGGGCTGGGATTGATTTGACGTAGTTTGGATGTGAAAAAATGGCAATTTGTATGTGAATTATGTGTTTGTAACGTAACCGTGATTGTGGTCCGGTGAGTGGCCATGTATGTTGTTGAGTGGTGGATTGAATGACGGGATTTTTGTATTGTTATGTGCACGCGTGGGCTGAATTGAACTAATTATCAATTGGCCGTGTTGAATGCTTAATGAGCATGAGAAAGTGTGTGAATGGGTGCGTGCACGGGCCACGTATGATTGGCCAATTTATTGACAAGTGGGTATTGGGTATGCGCATGAGCGAGAAATTGTGTGTGGTGTGGTATGTGTAATTGTGGAAATCCCTGAGGCGTGTACTGTAACGCGGAGAATTGTGCTGTCCTGAGGCGTGTATTTCAATGCGGGACGATGCCCGGTATTATCGGAAGACTGCCAACCTGAGGCGTGTACTTCAACGCGGGTTGTGCCGTAGGTGGTAGGTGTTGAGCCTGAGGCGTGTACTGTAACGCGGGCCCTGAAGTGTTGTTATGAGTTGGTTGCAGTGGACCTGAAGCGTGTACTGTAACGCGGGTCACTGGCGAGAGTTGTGGAAAAGATGTGATGAGGTTGGAACAAATGCACGAAATATAATTATAACATGCATGTGAGTGAAATAGTGCTGTTATGCCTAACGTACAGGTTGCACGCTGGAAATGCCCAGGTAAGCAGAATTGCGTGTCTGCGATATGATGGTTGAATGTGATTGTGTGTTGTGATTGTCTGAAGGTACGTGCTAGCCTAGGTGGGGTTTAGGGATATACTTACTGAGATGTAATCTCATGATTGTTTCAACCAATATTTTTCAGAACCCCGGCTTGAGCCATGAATCCTCCGCCACCGCCACCTGAGTGTTTTGGAGTACCGATGCACACCGAACATAATGTTGTAGAGTTTCCGATAGATGACCATATGACCTGGATTAAGCACACAACCGTAGTCTTTGTAAATATAGGATTACCCCTATGGCAGGCCCATACATATACCGCGTGGTTCTTCCGAGACGAGGTAGATGAGTTCGGTCCCGTCCGAGGATTTGACGTCCCCTTTGATGGAGTTGGGGACTAGGACCCGTCTGCTATACCTCCTCTTAATGGTGAGTTGACTAGTGTGGAGACTAGTCTGGCGTAGTCTGAACTGCAGCCAGCGCCTGCAGCACCGGGGTCTTCAGGGGCTGAGCACGAGCCGGAGCCGGAGGAGTCTCTAGCGGGAGACAATCCAATGGACGTGGATCTTGAAGCGATCCCTGAGGAAGAACCAGAGGAGGAAGAACCCGAGGCTGAACCTAAGGATGAGCCTGCTGAGTCCGCAGAGCCTGAAGAAGAGCCGGAGTATATACTCCCGTATGAACAGTGGATGGACCCCGAGTTCGTACCTGAGGATGATTTCCTTGAGGAGCCGGTCGAGGAGGAGCAGGACGAGGTTCCAGCTGAGTCGGGTGATATAAACCACCTCATCGAGATTGAGGCCGAGCCGGAGTCCTCGGAGAAACAGACTGTCCAGGGAGACTCAGATTCAGATGACGAGGAGTCTGACTCAGAGTGGACGCCAAGAAGAGAGCGTAGGGGGCTAGATTCGGGGATGGGATCAGACTTTTTAGAGAGTATCATTTTTTAGGATAGAATACCCAGGTCATCGATCGTTTTGAATCTCGAGGGTTTGTAGTATGGTGTGCTTATGTGTATGGCGGTTT